>NC_067413.1:87425800-89925800 GCF_009764475.1 Pristis pectinata
AGCAAAACCTCAGCCACGATTGTTCTCAACACTGATGCCCCACAAGGTGGTGTCCTCAGCCCACCACTCTACTCCCTATACATTCATGACTGCGTGGCCAGATTATGCTCTAACTCCATCTACAAGTTTGCCTTTGACACCACCATTGTGGGCCAAATCTCAAATAACGATGTTGGAGTACAGGAAGGAGATAAAGAGCCTAGTGTCATGACAATAACCTTTCCCTCATTGTCAGCAAAACAACTGGTCAGTGACTTCAGGAAGGGGGGCGGTGCACAGACTCCTCTTTACGTCAATGGTGCTGAGGTCAAGAAGGTTGAGAACTTCAAGTTCCTTGGAGTGAACATCACCAATAGCCTGTCCTGGTCCAACCACATAGGCACCACAGCCAAGAAAGCTCACTAGCGCCTCTACTTCCTCAGGAGGCAAAAGAAATTTGGCATGTCCCCTTTGACACTCACCAACTTTTATCGATGCACCATAGAAAGCATCCTATCTGGATGCATCACGGCTTTGTATGGCAACTGCTCTGCCTGGGATGGCAAGAAACCACAGAGAGTTGAGGACACTGCTCAGCACATCACGGAAACCAGCCTCTCCTCCATCGACTCGGTCTACACTTCTCGCTTCCTCAGTAAAGCAGCGAACATAATATAAGACCCCTCCCACCCCAGACATTCTCTCTTCTCCCTTCCTCCCCAACAGGCAGAAGATACAAAAACCTGAAAGCACATACCACCAGACTCAAGGACAGCTTCTATCCCACAGTTATAAGACTATTGAATGGTCCCCTAGTACGATAACATGGATTCTTGACCTCACAATCTGCCTCATTATGGTCTTGCACCTTATTTTCTACCTGCATTGCATATTCTCTCTAACCATAACACTTTACTCCTCATTCTGTTATTGTTTTCCCTTGTACAACCTCAATGCACTGTTGCGCTGAAATGATCTGTATGGACGGTATGCAAAACAAGTTTTTCCACTGTACCTCAGTACATGTGACAATAATAAACCAATTTATCACTCCTTGCATGTTCATACTGACTAGTGGGCACCCATCTGCATCAATCTCATCTTTTAGCACTCGGCCTTTAGCCCTCAATGCCTCGGCAATTTAACTGCTCACCTAGACACCTCTTAAATGCTGTTAGCGACTCTGCTTCCACCACTCTCTCTGGCAGTGCATTCCAGGTCCTCACTATTCTCTGGGTGAAAAAGATCCCCCTCAAATCCCCTCTAAATGTCTTACCTCTCATCCCAAATCTCTGAGAAGGGAAAAAGGTTTCTGCAGCCTATCCTATCTATATGCTTCATAATTTTATACACCTCAGCCCGTCTTAACCTTCTCCATTCCAGGACAAACAGACCTAGCATCTTCAGCCTCTCCTCAGAACTGAAATACTCCATCCCAGGCAACATCCTGGTGAATCTGCTCTGCACCCTCTCCAGCAGCACCATCACTTCTTTCCTATGGTGATGACGAGAATTGCATGCAGTACTCTAGCTGAGGTCTGAGCAATGTTTAATCAGGTAGGAGAACAACCTCCCTGATCTTTTATTCATTGCTTGACTAATAAAGGCCAGCATCCCATATGCCTTCCTAACCATGTCATCTACCTGCACTGCCATCTTCAAGGAACTTTGGACTCGTAGACCAAGGTCTGTCTGTTCCTCAATATGCCTTACAATTCATGATGCATGCCCTGGCCTCATTAGAACGCTAAGAATGCATCATCTCACATTTATCAGGATTAAATTCTATCCGTCATTTCTCAACCTATTTCAACATCACGTTGATATCACCCTGTAGCCCAAGACTACCTTTCACACGGTCAACAACTCCACCAATCTTAGTGTCATGTGTGAACTTACTGATCATGCCTCCCACATCCACACCCAAGTCATTCACATACAGTATATTACAAACAGCAATGGTCCCAGAACCGATTCCTGTGGAAGACCACTAGTCACAGGCAGCAATCACAAAAACAACCCTCTACCGTCACCCTCTGCCTTCTACTGCCAAGCCAGTGTGAAGAATCGCTCCAATTTGTTGTGTTACATCAGAGGTTCTTATTTCTCCTTTTCACTGGCTTTTGTCTTGGTTTAATGAACTAACTTCAGAGTATCAACCAAAACAACTTAGTACAACTTGGCAGCAAATGGGGGTACATGAGGAGTTGGGGAATGCCAATTAAATCCCGACAAACAGAAGTCAAGATGATGAAAATGTGGCAAGTTCTATAACAAGTAGTCAATCATTCTGACAGTTTAGCACATATGTAGTAAAAAAAAGATTTAATTTTCCTGAATTATTAACTGCTGCTAAGTAACAGTAACGCAAACAATATTTCACATACCAAAATGATATTGGAGTTCAAATTTGGAGTTTGAGTTTAATTTACTTTTTATCTGTTTAGTGTTGAGTCACTGGATGAAAAGCACCCAAGAGGGGAGTTTATTTCTGAAACAGAAAGAGGGAAAACTCTTCTAGTGATGATGTTTGTGAGAGAGCACTGATTACAAACTGCTCTAAAGAAAATTGCTTGTTGAAAAGTATTGCAAAGACTACCTGGGATACAAATGACCTGACTTAGGGAAATCTGACTTTATGCAAATTTGCCCTTATAAGTTTAAAACATTTTTCAAGCTATTAATAATATTAATAAAGTTTCATGGTATTCATTAAAGATTAGATACAGTATATATTCCATTAGTTTAATTAGTGTTAGGGTGATTATCCAATGAAATGAAAGAATTATAGCAAGTGTATGTAGAACGATACTATATGGGTCACCATAGAAGATGGATATTTCAGACTTACGAAGAGCACAAGAGAATGCAGATGCTGAAAGCTGGAGCAATACAAAAAGCGCTGGAGGAACTCAGTGGGTCAGGCAGCATCTATGGAGGGAAATGAACAGTTGACATTTCGCGTCAAGACCCTTTACCTGGACTGGAAAGAAAGAGGGGAGATAGCCAGTAAGTGGAGGGAAGGGGTGGAGCAAGAGCTGGCAGGTGATAGATGGATCCAGGCGAGAAGGATGATAGGCAGATGAGGGCGGGAATGATGTCAGAAGCTGGGAGATGCTAGGTGGAATTGACAAAAGGCTGATGATGATTGATAGGAGAGGATGGTGGGGCATGGAATGGAGAGAGAGAGAGGTGGGGAGGGGAACCAGTGGGAGGAGGGTGTGGGTGACGGTCAGATGGAGAGGGTGGGGGAGGGGAAAGACATAGGGTGATGGGGGCCAGTGGATCAGGAGGAGAGAAAAAAGAAAAACAGGGGTTAAAGGGACAGAGGGGGAGCGATTAGTTTGAGAATTTGAAGTTCAGGCCGCCGGGTTGGAGAAATTGGCTACAGACTCTTCTCAGGAATGGGCCCCTGAAATAACCTGGGGCCTGCCTGTATAATTCACTGAATAATCTGGATAATTGTTCCAGAAGGAAAATGTAACAGGTCCACTTGAAAGGTTATTGTAGAAGTATCTGAAGTTTATCTCCACGATATTCTACTTGGAATTCTTCAAATATGAGAAATTCCAAAACTAAAAATTCAGCAGTCCCAGAATGTGCTGCAACTATAGCCAAGCACATGTGACAAATACTATTATTTTTAAAAGGCTCAGATTCCAGGAAAGATGATTCCTGGGGAATCAAAATAGAACATCAATCCAAGGACGTAAAGCTATCGTGTAAAGGCTTTTTCACAGCATTGTCAAGCTGCAAAATTATAGGGCTCTATAGCAATCATGGGGTCCAGTATGTGAATGCTAAAGACAAGGCTGATACATTACCAACCATGTTCAGCCAGAAGTACTAAATGGATGATCTGTCTCAGTTTCATCCTGATATCATGACGAAAGTCAGCCTTCAGCCAAGTGAGCTCACTCCGTGTCATATGAAGAACTGGCTGAGATCACAGAACATAGCAAAGGCTATGGCAGCAGAAAACATCCAGGTTGTAGTACTTATTACCCGTTCTTCAGAAGCAGTCATAGCCCTAGGTGAGCTTTTCCAATATAGTTATAACACTGGCATCTACCTAACATTGTGCAAAATTGCCCAGATATCTTTCATACACAAAAGGCAGGTCAAATCTAATCTAGCTACTTATTACCTATTTAGGCTGTTCTCAATCAGCAGCAAGATAATGGAAGTTTCCACCTGATAAACTGCCCATAACACTTACTTTCTAATATCTGTTCACCAATGGCCAGTAAGAGTTTCTCCAAGATGACTCAGTTAGAACCAGAGAGAAATAGGAGCAGGAGGAGGCTACTTGGCCCTTTGGGCCTCTTCCACCATTCAACATGCTCATGGTAGATCATCTAAATACCCTGTTCCCACTTTTTCCCCATATCCCTTGATCCCTATAGCCCTTACAAAAATATCAACTGCTTTCTGAGGTAAAGAATTGCACGGATTCACACCTCCCTGAGAGAATCTGTGTGGAGTTTAAATGTTCTCTCTGTGATTCTGTAGGTCTCCTCCAAATGCTCTTATTTCCTTCCACATTCCAAAGAGCTGGTAGGTTAATTGCCTACTGTAGATTACTCCTTAATGTTGGTTACTGGCAACAAAGGAACCAAAGGTAGGCTGTTGGCATATTCAAGAGACAATAGATTGCAGGGACATATGGAATAAGGGGGGGGGGGGCAATGGGACTGCTCTCCTCAGAGCCGGCATGAACTCGATGAGCCCAATTGCCCCCTTGTCTCATTAGAAGTGTAAGATCTTCTACCCCTGCATTCAGTAAGACCGGTACAATATTCAGCCACATAACATTCATGCTACAAAACTGCCATGCAATGACTATCTCCAACAAGAGAGTCTAACCATCTACCCTTGGCGGTCAACTGTATTACTACTGCTGGGTCCCCCACCAATAATATCCTGTGAGTCACCACTAACTAGAAACCCCATTGTACCAGCCACATAAATATGATGAATACAAAATATCCTGCAATGAGTGACTTGCCTTTTAACACCCTAAAGCCTTTCCACCATCTACAAGGTACAAATCAGGATTACAATGAAATACTCCACTTGCCTGGATGAATGCAGCTCACAGCACTTAAACCATTCAATACCTGCCAAAACCAAGCAGTTCACTCAACTGGTACCCCATCCACTATGCTAAACATTTATTTCCTCCACTGCCATCACATAGTGCATATCCTTTACAAAATGCACAGCCATTAATTGCATGGGCTACTCTGATAGAACTTTACAAAACTGTAACCTCTCCTGCCAAGACAAACAGGGGCTTCAGGTACATGAGAACACCACTTCATGTGGATTCCCCTCAAAATCGTACAACATTCGGAAGGAAGGGTATCACTGTTCTTTCATCATTGCTGGGTCTAAATCCTGGCAACTCCCATCCAATAGCACTGAGCGAGCATCTTTGCCAGGAGGACTGCAGCATTTCAAGATGATGGCTCACCATCGCTTTCTCAAGGGCAATGAGGGATGGGAAATAAATGCCGTTCTGATTAAATACAGTAAGAACAGGATCCAATGGGATCTTGATCAACTGGGCCAGTGGGCTGAGGAATAGCAGATGGAGTTTAATTCAAATAAATGTGAGGTGTTGCATTTTGGTAAGACATACCAGGGCAGGACTTACACAGTAAACAGTAAGGCCCTGTAGAATGCTGTAGAACAGAAAGACATAGATGTGTAGGTACATAGTTCCTTAAAAGTGGCAACACAGATAGACAGGGTGATGAAGAAGGTGTTTGGCATGCCTGCCTTCATTGGTCAGAATATTGAGTACAGGAGTTGGGATGTACAAGACTTTGGTAAGGTCACATTCAGAGTACTGCATACAGTTCTGATTGCCCTGCTATAAGAAAGATGTCATTAAACTGGAGAGGGTGCAAAATAGATTTACAAAGATATTACCAGGATTGAAGGGCTTGGATTATAAGGAGAGGCTGGATAGGCTAGGACTTTTTGCCCCACAACATAGAAGGTTGAGGGGTGACCTTACAGAAGTTTATAAAATCATGAGGGGCATAGATAATAGCCGAAGACTTTTCCCAAGGGTACAGGAGTCCAAAGCTAGAGGGCATAGGTTCAAAGTGATGGGAGGGGAAATTTAAAAAGGACCTGAGGGGCAATTTTTTCCACACAAAGGGTGGTGAGTATATGGAGCAAGCAGCCAGAGGAAGTTGTAGAGGTGGGTATAATTACAATATTTAGAAGGCATTTCGACAGTTACATGGATGGAAAAGTTTAGAGGGATATGGGCCAAACGCAGGCAAATGGGACAAACTCAGTTTGGCAACTTAGTTGGCATAGACGAGTTGGGCCAAAAGGCCTGTTTCCATGCTCTTTAGTTCTATGACTCTATCCAGGGAATTCTTTGTGCCAATTGGTTTTCAATACCAACTCCTTTGAGCCTTTTGGACAGTTATGGAGGATTATTCTGCACACACCATCAATACTTTACGATGAAATCTGCCAAATAAGGTTGAGTGATTTCATTATCCAACAGGACTTTAAATGCTGAATTCCTAAATCTTTTCATTTATGTCTATACTGTTGGACAGCATAATGTTGCGGCTAGTAGAGCAGGTTTAATGATGCAGTTTGAGTGGGTTTGCGCATTTTCATTGTGACTGCAAGGGTTTCTTCTGGGTGCTCTGTTTTCCTCCAACATCCCAAAGACATGTGGGTTGGTAGGTCAAATGGACACTGTAAATCGTCCGTAATATGCAGATGGGTGGTGGAATCTGTGGAGAATTGAGGGCAATATAGGGAGAAGATTTGTATATCATTGGTGCGAATGGGTGCTTGATGGTTGGCATGGACTCAGTGGGCTGAAGGGTCTGTTTCCATACTGTGTTAGTCTATAATAATGAGTTATTAAACTAGTAACACAACTACAAACCAGCTGTGTAAACGTAAAACAAACACAAGCAAAATCTACCATGTTAATGAGAAATTATACAATCTAAAAGCTTTAGTGCCCCTCTTCGTGGGACACTAACATGAAATTAAGTTACTCAATAAAACAAATTCTCATGGGCAATCCGTATGATGCAGAATTTCTAATGCTCTCCCAGTGGATTCTCTCTCCACAGATTAAGGTCAAAGGTAAGACCAACAAACTGTATAAATACTGATAAAAATAAATTTTCTGTTAGGCATAATATGTTTCATAAGTGCAGCATGTCAAATTAAATTGCATAGAATTATCCAGACTCTTCATCAGACAGAATTCACCATGAATATTTAAGATGGCTGTTAATGAATCACCCAAAGCCGTTTTTAATTTGTCGACATCTAGATTCAATAACAAAACCAGTGAGCCTCCACTAAAAACTCATTATAAATCAGATTGACACACAATGAAATACAATTAAATGATTACTAAATGACAGATAAGAAATTAAGGCATGCTTCAATATTAACATGAAGAGACATTGGGAGCAGTGGTATGGTTCTGATATGCTGCAAGAACACCAGAAGTAACTTCAGCATGCTTCTGATGCTTTTTAATACTGCCACCTCAATATCATTTCACTTCCATGTATGGTGTTGATTGCACAGCAGTTTGATCAGGAATCACATGACATAATCTCAACTCAGTATTTAAATAGCTAATCAAAAAATTGAATTTGATGGAACTTGGAAAAAAAAAGAGGAAAAACAGTGCGGAATCAGGATGATTTACTGATTACTTGTTTGATGTACTGCTGAGACTTGTGAACGTAGCAGATTCAGTCAGAGACTGGATTAATGGTCTAACCGGATCAGGAGAGGTGAATAAAATTGAACATTCATCTAAGTTCCATTGTACGCATCAGTCCACCCTCTCTCTCTTTGTCCTCTCAAGCCTGGCCTCTCACATCAGTCCGCACACAGAATCGTAGAAGATTTGGCTCATTGTGCCCTTGATGGTCAAAAACGAGAAATCTGCCAAATCCCAGTCTCTAGCCCACAGCTCACATCTCTTCAAGCACATATCCAGTGAGGATTTTTGTCTTGATTACTCTTTCAAGCAATGAGTTCTGGCCCTGTACCACACTGTGGGAAAATAATTTTCCTCATCTCTCTATATCTTTGATCTGTGCTGCCGAGTTTTTGACCCTTCTGCTCAAGGAAATGGGTCTTTTCTATTTGCTTTTTATAGGTTGCTAATACTTTTACACATCTTAATTATGTATCCCCTCCCCTATGCCAAAGAAAATGACCCCAGTCCATCCAACTTCTTCTTAGTTCTAAGTTTCCAAATTAGGCAACATACTTGTAAATCTCCTCTGCACCCTCTCCAGAGTAATTGCATAGCAAAAGTCAGGGTATGCTTCAAGTAGCACTCCAAATTGTTCTAGCATAACCTCACTGATTTAATATTCTGTGCATGGCCTACTGAAGAGAAGCAAACTAGACATTGTTTTAAACAAAAAACGAACTGCTGGAAGAACTCAGCAGGTCAAGCAGCATCTCTGGAGGCAAAGGGATGGATGATGTTTTTGGTCAAGACCCTGCATTCATTCTTTTGTCTCCACAGATGCTGCTTGACCTGCTGATTTCCGCTAGCATTTTGCTTTTTTTTGCTTCAGATTCCAGCGTCTGCGGTCTCTTGTGTCTCCATTGTTTTAAACATTTCACCTGTTAACTTTAAGGATCAGTGGACACACACTCTAAGGTCCCTCTGTTCTTCACACCTCTCAATATCTTCCCATCTGTTGTATACTTCCTTGCTTGTTGTACCTCCCCAAATGCTTAAGTGCACACTCCTCTGAATTGAATTTCATTTGCAACTTATTCCCCCAAATGACCAGACCATTGAAATTCTCCCGCAATCTAAAGATTTCTTCCTCACTATTAACCACACACCCATTTATTTGTATCATTTTCAGACTTCATTATCATGCCCACTACATTTAAGTCTAAGTCATTAATAAATACCCCAAAAAGCAAGGGGCAGAGTACAGAACGCTGTGGAACTCTACTTGTCAGATCCTTCATTTCCCTCCATTGAATCAATTTTCCCTTTGATTCCACTCTCCCTTTGACTTTTTTGTTCAACCTGTCATGTGGGACCCTGTCTGAAGCTTTGTTAAAATCCAAACACATTACCCTCATTGGCCCTCTTTAAAAAATTCCATTGTTAGTCAGGCCCAGCTTTGGGATTAAGAAATCCATGCGGATTGTCTTTGAATAATCTGGGTCAGTCTCAATTACAGATTATGCTGTCCCTTCGACCTGATTCCAGTGCCTACCACCAAAGTTTGCAATCCCTTCCTTTCTAAAAAGGACATACATCCACCCATCTTGTACCTCCACTCTTCCTTTGCATCCACCATTGCCAGTCACCCTCATATTCCACTTAATGCTTTACCTGGTAGTCACCTTTGCCAAGTGCACTGCATCCACTGAGAAAGGTGTGATATAATAAGTGATCTGAGGGGCATAGATAGGGTGGACAAGCAATTATGGAGCGATCTAACACCAGAGGGCATGCATTTAAGGTGAGAGGAGGTAGGTTCAGAACAGACGTGAGGGGTACGTTTCTTACTGAGAGAGTGGTGGATGCCTGGAATGCGTTGCCTGATAAGGTGATGGAGGCAAATTCACCGGAGGCTTTTAAGAGGGGCTTGGATGGGCACAAGAATGAGAGGAAAATAGAGGGATATGGGCATTCTGTAGGTTGGAGGGATTAGCTATGTCCGCACAACATTGTGGGCCGAAGGGCCTGTTCTGTTCTGTACTGTTCTATGTTCTTGTTGCAAGAGACTATACAAAACATGAGAACAAAAGATATTCCACCACACATCTTGTCAGCATCTGTCATACTTTCTTTTCAACTGATGACTGTCAGTGCCTCTGCAGTATATAGCTGTATGAGAAAATGATAAACAGAGACATTTCTGTCCTTTGGCTCATTAAATTTATTATTTTTTTGGATTAGTTTC
Organism: Pristis pectinata; assembly: GCF_009764475.1. Classification (NCBI taxonomy): domain Eukaryota; kingdom Metazoa; phylum Chordata; class Chondrichthyes; order Rhinopristiformes; family Pristidae; genus Pristis; species Pristis pectinata. The sequence continues at coordinate 87,435,739 of NC_067413.1, forward strand.
CAGCTTGGTTATTCATTGGTAGTAGGTGTCAAATTGGCCTAAAACACGCAACTTACTCACTTGTTTTCACTGTTGTGTTTCAGGAAGTCACAGTAACCCATCGTTGCACCTCTAAATTTGAAAACCAGTTGAAATATTGCACCACTTGAGCATTACATTATATATTAAGCATATATTAAGAGACAACTTGATTTTCAGCGAGGTGGCAACAAGCAGCCAAATACCTTGCCCTTGTCTTCTGATCCCCCTCACTATCATGCAAAGTTTTCAGAGACAAATGACCTGGGCAATCTGTGCAAGTGTAAGTATAAACTTGAATCAGCACCATCACAGCAAGTGCACTAATACTTGCAGCACCATGCAGGGCAACAGTAATGTTGGAATAGTGGCACTGATCATCGCAATGATTGTTGCAATCCATTCAAGCATCAATATTAATTATATTTTGAAAAAGGTGGCTTCCTGTGATTCATATGCATTTCTACTAATATTTTCTCTGTCACACTGTCAAATATTTTCTGTAAAATTAATATTCAGCCACCATAGTTCAATAGGCTTGAAAACAATTCAATGTGCATTGTTGTGTGATAAGCACATTCTGATATTTTCCATTAAATATTAAAATTGAATGCAAGTCCACCATTTCCTTGCCAGTTTTACTTTCACGTGCTTTCCATCCATTTGAAACACGTCCAGATTCATCTGAACACTAACATTTACCATTCCTAATCTTATTTGATTGGTCCATTTGCCTCATATGCACAATGATAGTTTAGACTCCTCAAAATTTCTTTTGCATTCCAAGACTGACTGTACTTTCTTCATTGCTAAGGGTTTGGCATCTGATGTCTGTTATGACTAGTACTTTGCTCCCTGCTTCTAACCGGTCATTTCATCCTACACATTCCTAGAAACCAATTTCCATCCCATCCTGTGGCCTGGCTTGCTTCCCCTCCTCCATACATTATTTCCTTTCTGCAAGTAAACTGCTTCTGCAACCAGAAGGAGAGCACTACTGGGAGCTTCCATGCCACCAGAACATCACTCCTAGCAGTTCCAGACAACGCCCTATCCTTCCACTGTCTGTAGGCCCCATTCAAGCACTCTACCACCTCCTGCTCTTGCCATCCCCCCAGCTACTGCTATCTACTCTTCCCAAGAACTCAAGATCCCAGCACCACACATTGTCTGGTTCAGACCACCCCTACTCCTTTCACACCTTATCTTAGCCCACAGCATGATTCCAATGGCAACTCTCACAGTTCAAAAAGAAGCAATGATTTGTCAGAGATGGAATAAAATAAGATTTGGAGAGAAGTATCCCATTCCCACTGAGGCAATTTGCAGCCGGGCCTGTGAACAGTTGAACATACACAAAACTTATGCTTGAATATGCAAATTGGGGGGCTATTCCAGTTCATCAATTCGATTTACAAAGATTTAGAAACTGGGTCTTGAAGATAAGACATAGCAAACAGTTTTATATAGTCTGCAGCTATCACAATGATGACCTTGACTATTGGAAGCACATGCTACCTTGTCCACTATTTTGATGACACCAAGAAACATCCAAAATGCTTCTTCTTGCCTGAAAAAGCCACAGACATTTATCACTCACCTGTGATGACCTGTGTATCGGGCACCTTTGATGTGTCCAACACCTATACATCCAGGTGTTGGACATCCTCCCGGAGCTGGAGCTGCAACAAAGCCTTGTGAATCTGAAATGGAAAACATTATGCCAAATTTCTAACTTTTGTAACAAGATAATATCCTGAAACCATAAGTAGTTTATGATTGTTGGATCACGAGCTCAATATTGTTAACTGATGACAACTTCAGTTAACATCAGGTATTGCAATAATTTTAATTTCCTGAATGCACCATAAAATGGGAAGAGCTGACCATCTGCAACATCAGAATTTCAAGTTTACAAACTGAAATGTACCCGATGTAATGGGTGGCAGAATGGTGCAACTGCACCGCTCCAGTGACTTGGGTTTGATCATGCCTCTGGTACTGTGTGGAGTTTGCACATTCTCCCTGTGACATTGTGTTTTTCCTCTGGGTGCTCTGGTTTCCTCCCATATTCGAAGATATGCTGGTTGGGTGGTTAGCTTGCGAGTGTAAATTATCCCTGGTGTAGGTGGGTGGTACAAGAATAAGACAGGAGGGTGGGGAAGGGGGGGGGGGGGTGGGGGGTGGAGTCAGTGGGAATGAGAGAGAGAATAGGCTACCCAGAAATAAATGGGGCTATGCGTTTGCTCTGTGAGCCAGCACAGATTCAATGAGCCAAATGGATTCCATCTATGTCATAATGAAATATAAAAAAGAAATTTAAAGTTACTTTTGAATGTGTTAGAAAAATAATTGGTTTTTGGTAGTTTGTTATTAAAAAGAAAAAAAAATGGCAGATACTGGAAATCTGAAATAAAGACAGAAAAAGATGGAAATGTCAGGTCAGACACGGAAACAGTGGTAATCTTTCATGTCAATCACCTTTCATCAGAACAGGGAAAAGTTACACAAACAAATTTTAAGATGCAGGTTAAGGAGGAAGTAGAAAACAAAAGTGGTTTAATTTTAGAGCAAGAAAGATTAAATGACAAAGGAGATAACATTACAAGGTAAACTAGAATGGTCATGGGATAAGGAGAAAAAATAGTTTAGAGGAAAAGCAGAATCATTACCTAAAATCAAACAAAGAAAAATACAAAAGCTTATGCTTTTGTGTACACTAATGCACCCTTACTAATATTTTAAGGTATAGGCCTGGAAAATCCTAGGTCCTCAATCCAACACTTTATTTGTAACTTCAGTAGAAATCTTTAAATCACGTAGCTCCTTTACTTTTGGTCAACAATAGATAGCTTTCCGGTTTACTAGTTTCAATCCTTTAGATAATCTTTGAAGCAAGTGATGCTGGAATAGCATCAGGCACAAATGGAAATTTAGCATGTCCTTCCCAGAATACGTGGCAAAGAGCTGGGATATTCCTGCACAAACATTTCAGAGGAATTCAACTCACTGCAGGGCAGTCCGGAGAAAGTGGAAGCTGCAGGAGCATCTACAAACACCATGCTGGATCATGAAAAAAATCAAGCATATCAGTGAGTTCCATGTGAAGGCTTTGAACAATTGAGTACATTCCTTGAGGAAGCATCTACTAAGTTGACATCAACAGGTTTCCAAATAATACAGGGCAGCATTGCCAAAGGAATAAAAGATATTTGGTAGAATCTCCAGCAAGGATTTAATGGAGACTATTCTCTTGCTGATTACTGACAACCAAAAACCTATTTCTGGTGAAAGCAGATATTGTGGTGCATCTCTGGCTTTTAACTCTGATGCACGAAGGAAAGAGATGTACTTGTTCTGCTTAAGTTCTCATTTTTGCAAAACCAAGATGTCAAACAACCAATTTCCATCAAAGGACTTGTGGGAAAATATTTTGCTGCAAACCTCTACAGTCTATACCCCAGGAGCTCAAGGGAGGTGACTTGTACATAAAGCACAAGAGTAAAGTGCAATTGGCAGACATGGTAAGCCTATGACTGATTCATACAATGTCACGTGGTGATGTTACACCATTTGATGAGACATCAAACTGAGATGTTAAAATTTATTTACCTATATAGACAGGAAACTGTATATCATTTGTATAATGCAAAACAAGTGGTATTTTAAATATGAAGGGAAATGTAATCCAAAGATATTTTAAAATTTCTCTTACTAAGTGGTGGCTGCAGTGGGTGATTTGTTTTGGCACACCATCCAGCAGGATGGATATCGGGATGATCTGCATCAAGCCAGTAATCATAATTATGACTCCATCCATCAAAATGAATCTGAAACATAAATAAATACATTATTTTCTTTTACAGACAGTCCCCAGGTTATGACACGGTTCCATTCCTGAGAATTGTTCCGAACTGTTCGTAAATCGGAAATGTGTGGGAGAGTATCACAGAAACAGCTAAGACGGGAGAACGAACAGGTGCGGGAAGAGCAGCTGCCAGCCGGCCTCACTGACTCAGTGAGTGAGCGAGAGAGTCTGCTCAGCTCGCCCCAGCCCTCGACTGTTGAGGCTCGAGGGGAGGACGGCGGGGGTTGGGGAGAGAAGGCACGCAGGAATGCCCCATTCCCACCCAGCAGCCAGCAAACCCATCCCTACCCACCCTGCCAGTCTCCCAAATGCTTGTTCATATGTATGGGATGTCCTTAAGTTGGATGTTCGTAACCTGGGGAGGACCTATACTCCACATTATGCTTTTCATAACTTACAGTGGAAGCTTAAAAGTTTTTAAGTTCCTGACCATTCAATTAATAAGTGAGCTGTTAAAAAGAATGGCTATTTTATTTATTGGGGCTGAAAAACATCATGGCGTGATGCATTTCTTATATATTGCAACACAGACATAGCAGTTAATGACAGGACATGTAATTAATGGGTAAACTATCAAAGTAATAAGGGTGGTTCATTGGCACCACATGTCCACCATTGTGGGCTTAACCAGAACCCCCATCCTGCCTTGTCCACATCACTTCCCTGAGCAAAAGGGTTAATCATTGAAAAAAAATTCAAGTTCCTCATTCCCTGTCACTGGGGGAGGTGGGGGGGGGGAGTAAGATGTGATAGGCAGGTCAGGGAGGGGACAATGGGAATAGCGGTCAGACCTGGGAGCTGATAGGTGGAAGTGACAAGGGGTTGAAGATGGGTGGATCATGGAACAAAGGGAGAGAGGTGGGGAGGGTAGCTGGGAGTAGTGGGGGAGGGGAACCAGTGGGAGGAGTGTGTGGGTGACGGGCAGACGGAGAGGGTGGATGAGGGGAGAGAGATGGTGGTGGAGGCCAGGTAGATCAGAAGGAGAGAGAAAAGGAACAGAGGGGAAGCCGTTACCGGAAGTTAGTCTACCCAGGCGGAATATGAGGTGCTGTTCCTTTAGTTTGCATTTAGCCTCACCCTGGCAGTGGAGGAGGCCGAGGACAGACATGTCAGTGTGTGAATGGGGAGGAGAATTAAAATGGCTGGCAACATCGAGATGGCCACAATAGACAGAGCACAGGTGCTCCAGTGAAGCAGTGGCCCAGTCTGCATCCAGTTTCACCAGTGCAGAGTAGGCCACAATGGGAGCACCAGACGTGAGGAATAATGCCGCAGGAGATGCACGTGAAAGACTGCCCGACATATTGACCTCATTGATGTGTACCACACACCATCAATTCATTGATTCCTGCCTCAGGCACTTGGGCAGCAACTCTCAGGATTCTGTGTCTGTTACTGCTTTCCGCTGACACATGGCTTGAGGGCAAGTAACAAATACATGGAAATTGTGATCATCCTAAGCAACCATCATTTTCCAGGGCTTCTGCCAATTCCACCTAAGTGTGAAACCATCAGAGCCTTTGAAAGCCTTATGGCCCCAATTTTATTTTCCTCTGCTGATTCTTTCTGTTTGGCTTGCATTCTTTAAGAAAAATAGCCAGGAATAAATCAATATAAGGGTGAGAAGGCAGAACTGACGAACACCAATTCTACTGTAAGCCACACTTTACACTGGAAATCCATGTTTACATGGAGCAATTATATAACACACTTCAACTGCAGTCTGAATAATCAGTTGTGCTCTATTAGTAGTGGTTTAAGGAGGAAAACATGTTTTGAAAAGTCAGACTTATTCTATTGCTTTATTCTTTATTTCATCTATGAAACCCAACTGCTGGCTTTAGTTTGTAACATTTTAATCACTGGTTTTATGTTACCCTACACAATATCCATGCAATCTAAGGCAAAAGTAGTTTCAGGCCAAATAATTGTAACATTAGTTTGTTAAATTTGGCAAATTAATTGACCTATTTAATAATAGATATAAGCATTAATAAAGAATTCCACAAATAAAGAAGCCCAGATATAAAAGCTGCAATTCCTATTTAATCTAAGTCTGTGAATGCATATGTTTTTGAAAACGTGTTAGCAGATGTGTCCAGTAGGAGCATCACAGACATCTGTTTAACAGCTGATGCCCAGTCAATTAAATCATCATGAGCATAGACAATGGGTGTTGTGATTTCCTCAAACTTTCTGCTCTAAATTACTTTGTTCGGATTGTTTGCTCCCTTTTCTGTTTATTCCATCAGACAACACTTTCACCCGGGTGACGCAATAAACATGGAATGTACCTTATAGAAGATGAAATGCAAGCAAGGGGGCACACATTTTGATTTGCCCAGACACAACACCTTGAAATTAATCAAGAAGTAAATTTGAGGATTACCTGTACAATAAATGACCAAAACAGCTATTGACAATGGAAAATCTGCTTTACCAATCTCCTGAGAAGTTGACAACCTAAATCCAGGACAACTCAGTTAAATTTTACAATGCACTAGTTATAAGGGGAAGGGGAGTAATTGGCCTCAGTGGCATAGCTGCTTTTGGAAGTAATGAGTGCCCATTGGAGTTCCAAAATGATAGTGTCCGCAGATAGGGAGAGTGAGGAAAACATGTCAGATGCTACCTTGATATAGGAGCTAGCACATGTATACTTTATGCTGGAAATATGCAAATCAGTGATATCAAATCAGTGAACAATGTTAATTTGATTCCGGTGTTGTCATTTTGGAGGATGAAGGATGCTGCAACAACCTCCCCACCCTCCCACCTCACGACCCACCCTTTTTAAGAGTATCATGAATACCAACAGTTATTGTTGCTCCTTGTCGTCCTCTGACTGTTACTACGTCTCAACAAATTTTTGGTGACGTTCATTGTTGTTTTCAGTTTGAAAAGTGTGGTATGGCAAGTACTGAAGTATTTTGTGCATAATTTAAAGCTTCTGCGTAAATGAGATGCTCTGTGTCATGTGTGTTCTGGTATGGATTTCTCTTGGAATGAAGGATGAATTGGGGATTAAGCAGAGGCTACTCAAATCAGGAAAAACTATTGTAAGAAGAGGACAAAATGGAAAACGAGCTGGAGAAGCCAGCTCTATCCATACATTGTGCTTGACAGTAATTTTCCTAACTCTGTGTACGTCCCCACAGATGTACTCAGTCAGAACTCACTGCACCTGTCTGTTTATCATTTGATGCCCAGCAGATTAAGCCATCCCATATTTCAAAATTATTATGACCATATACAGTGAAGCAGATTTCCTCAAACTTTTCATTTTAATAACTTAATCTTTAAAGGGAGGAGAAATGATGAAATTACTATTTCACATTGACTTGTATCTACAGGAGCAGGAAACTGATAGACTTGTTAAAATAACTGAGAAACACTTAATGCTCAAACAACCAGTGATTAAACGTCAGCAGATGGAATCACATAGCAATTCTCAATTCTCTACTCCAGCAAAGCAAAGCTTCGCAGATTTAATTAAGTGCAAAGAAGTTCATTTGCACTCCTTGATTTATATTAAAGGAGTTTATTTTTCAGCAATTTTATCTGAATTAGCATCACACACAAAATGCTGGAGGAACTCAGCAAGTCAGGCAGCATCTATGGAGGGAAATTACCATGATGACAGATGAGTAACTGCCAAAAATCTTCTAAAATGAACAAAAGGAGGGAACATGCTTTCAAGGAAGCCAAAATAAGTGTTTTGTGGACTTCCTCAAATCATCCTTGAAACAGTTCAATAGACCCTGAAACTTGTTCATGATAATGCCTCCGCAAAGGTTGAACCTAACGGGAGCTGCAATCCATGATCAGAGGAAAGCTGCTGAGGCATAAAGGAGGACCATAAATCTTACAACAGCAGTACATCTGCTGCTAATCATGCAATCTAAAGTGGTATCTGTTGTTCAATTTAATTTACAAACTGAACTTTCACTCATGCTCACAGACATCAAACCAGGACAAACACCAAACACAAGGCAAAATGATGAACAACAAATATTAAGTAGTTTATAATATGCAGTCTGATCTGGTAAAACCTGAGTAATATATTCATTATATAAAACAAAGAAAGTTTAGCATCTTCCATAATATCAGGACATCCCAAAGTATTTTACTGTGAAGCAAATGGAGTTTTTTTTTAATGTGTAATAGCAAGTATTGCTTTTATTCTTAAGAGGTTTCTTCATGTGTTACCTATATTCCATGAGTAAAGTGAGATTGGTACGTAGCACTCCCTGTGAGAGGAATTTAACATATTTGTGTCAGGTGCGGCTCACTGGCAATAGTTTTGTCTATAATTTGGAGGTTCTGGTTTCAAATCTCTCTCCAGAGACTTGAGAAACAGCTCTAGGCAGAGAGACTGATCCACTGCTGGTGGGGCTGACTTTCAGATAAGGTATTGAACCAAAGCTCTCTCTGCTTCTTAGATGAATGTCAATGAACCCATGGGTTTATTTCAAAGAATATCAGGGCGATTCTCCCACATGTTGTGGCCATCATTCATCCCATAGCCCACCTGAGTGTTACGTTTAATTTTTGTTAACCTTTTAATTGAACCCACAAATCTGAATAATATTTAACTATCTTTAAATGATGCAGCCTGAAGCAAGTACATATCTTTTTCTCTTGGCTTTCCTTATTAATGCTTATATCTATTATTAATTGTGTCAATTAATTAGCAACATTTAATTAACGAGGTCATGTTAATTTGTCCTGAAATTATTTCTGCCATAGACTACATGAACATCATGTAAAACAACTGTAGATGATTAGAATAGTGCATAGACTGCAAAAACATGTACACAGAAGCTACATTTCCTATTCAACCTAATTAGATCAGCTGAATTGCCGACATTTACACAGACTTTCCTTTTATGTCTAGCAATGGGCTTTCAGATCTCCAGTTCTGTACTTTGATCACTGATTTGCGATTCCATTTTAAATATTAACTATCACAAGTGTCTTTATTAGGCCAAGTATTAAAACCTACTGCTGTAGTGAGGGGAGATAATTTTGGCTGTGACCGCTTACTTAGAATTCAGGAATAAAAACAGGAAATGCTGGAAATACTCTATAGGTCAAGCAGCAACTGTGGAGGAAGAAACTGATTTCAGGTTATTGATGTTTCATTGGAAGTACACTTATTTTGCGAAGTTCTTATGGTCCAGAGGAGGAGATAAAGAGATGTCAGGCAGCTAGTATTCAGCCTCTGCAAGGAAGAGGTCAGTACACCAAACAAGAGAACCACCCTTGTCAGGAGGTTTAAAGACAATGTTAGAGTGGGTTCTTTGTGAGCAGAGTACTGCAGGTAACACTGAGCAAGTGGAGTCAAAACAATGAGGCTTACTTCTACTATTTACTTCATCATTCACACTGGTAGACATCACTTCCAGTTCCTTTATAACATCTGTAGACCAGGAGGAGTGGGAGAGATTCCTCTGGACTATCCAAGCTTGTCCACTTTTTGCCCATGAGAATCTGGACTCTACTCACCCACCACATTTTCCCACCCAACTCCTAGCACAGGCCCCAGCTGTATTCTGTTCTGTGCATTGCATTTTCGAAAGATATTAAGGTCTTTATATTAAGATTTACAAGGATGGTACCAGAAGTCATGCTATTTTATCTCATGCTTTTTGTAATGTGAACGTTTGCAAAAATATACCGAAGTGATGGAGTAATAAAATGAAAACTATGGGGACATAAAATTAAAATATCAAGGAACACCAGCATACTGAAACTCTGAAAGACATACAGAAATCACGAGAAATACTCAACCGGTCCAACAGTATCTGTGGGAGAGAGAAACAGAGTCAACACTTCAGGACAATGAACCTTCATCAGAACATAAGGAGGGAAACAAAAACCATTGAGAGTAGCAAGGTAAAATAGGGATACAGATATCTCATAGGAATGAGAAGCAGAACCTCTTCAACTGGGAATTCCTGGAAGTGTAGTTTTTTTATTTGCTTGAATTACTGTTCAATTCACTGCCATATCTCTTCTGGCAATGCCCACCTTCAAGTTCAACTCTTCTCTCCAATGGGATTTCATTCCGTCTCTTTTACCTTGTTTGCCCTCAATGGTGGGTGTTTGATAAAGTGCTTCTGCAGCCCCATTCTGATGAACAGTCTTTAACCTGAAATGTTGACTCTGTTTCTCTGTCCATGGATGCTGCCTGCAAAGCATTTCCAACATTTCCTGTTTTTGTTTCAGATTGCCAGCATCTTCAGGATTTTACTTCAAATACTGAAACACTGAATGATTTCGGAGAAGTTCCATTATTCATTATGCCTAGCTGATAATTTGTTTACAGCATTATGAAGGAGGAAGATCAGTTGAAGAACTGTCCCTATTGTACTCCTGCATATCTTTTCCCAAAACCTTTCAAGAGGTCTGGACAAGGGCCTGGGTACTACTTGACTTTTTGTGACCAAGGAGTTCGTGAAAAAATATTATTTTATCCAGGTGATAAAAGAATAAAATTAGATGAGCTGTATTAGGTAGAAACAGATGTTCTGGAGCATAAATACTCTCCTCAAAATGCATATTGAAAAAAATTGATTTTATTGATGTACAAAACATAAACCCAGCTTCACTTTCAGTTGCTTTCCTGGAGCACTATTAATCCATACATGTGAGCTCTTTGGTGCTTTATTGTCACTGCTCAATGGTTTATGTTGCTGTTTGGAGGCTGGTTTCGTTGAGGTACATGTAAAGGAGCTTAGCTTTGTATAATTTGAATTTAGGAGAAATAAGGGGAGGAAGAAGGGAGTAGTGTGGAAAAAGAACTTATAAACTACATTGACTCTAATGTTTATCTGTCAGTTGCATTACTAAATTTCAACTAAATTGAGTGTAGCTAGTAAATCAATGAAAATAACAATGTTTCTAACTAAGCTATACGTAATCAACTAGAATTAAACCTTATATGGAACACTCTGCTTAGAAAATGGGACAATCTGGAAAACCTCTGCAAAAGGAATGAAAGATCTTAAAAATACAGAAATTAATTGCGAAACTTTGGATATGTTATTTTAGAATTAACAAAGAATAAACCACTACCTTGATCCTTTGATCATCCGTATCTACAACTGTGGCAACACGAATCAACATTGGGTTACGTTTGTCCACAGCTTCAAGTTTCATATTCACTTGGAACCCATGTGGTGGTCTCTGGAAAAAATATTCAGTATGGTCACATTATATGTAGAAATTATTAAAATTATTTAAATCATTTAAATTATTAATAAATTATTAAAAACAGTTAATCACCCATATAAAAATGATCTGAGGAAAAATTAGGCGTTTTATGATTTCCATAACTCTGTAAAAATAATGGGCTGTAAGTGGTTCCATAGAAAACCACCAGCAGTATTCTCCTTGCGAGTCAGCTCCCCTCCAACCTCCATGCATGTCCGTTGAAACATGGAAGTCATACAAGCTGAAGATCAGATGTTAATGCATCTGACCTACTCTGCCACAGGACTCACCACCAAATCCAGGAGTGAAATACTGATGTGCTGAGATGAGGGGCCAAATGCACTTTGTTTATTGCTTCTCAGCTTTATGCCAGCCATGCATGGCTTAAATAGCACACCCCCATTTGTTTGAAGGATAATAGCTTATTTATTTTACTTCATCTACATATGTTTTACTTAATTTGTAGTAATTTAATATATTAATTAAATTTATATTGTTTTTTATTTATCTTAAACTTATTTTTAATTATTAAAAAGAAGTCAAACTGTTTAAAATACTTCTAACCATCTTGAGAAATAGAAACAATTAAAAGGCCTTTGAAAGAGGCAACTTATCAAAAGACTTCTGGATTGCTCTGGGGCTGGGTGTTAGGGTCTGCAGCCTAAGGCCTAATAGCCTTCCATGGCCCGCTTCACCTCATTAAATGGAAGTAAACATTGGCACACAGCACAGTAATTGGATCCAGACCTTCATGTTGATCAGTTCCACAATGCCATCAATGGTAAGTACAGGTGACGAACAACATCATGGGGGAAAATGTTGGCAGTGGGCTAAATCAAGCATGATCCAGTCCATTAAGTGCAAGTTATGAATAACCAAGGAACATCAGTTTTATCATATGGTCTTCTAATATTAAATTCTACTATTTGGTGATTCTACAATGCAACGCACTCATGAGGTTTTATTAATAATGAAGATATCCTAAGGTGCCAAAAGACAAAGCATTACACATTTTGATGCATATTATAATATATCCAGGATTACATCTGGGACACCTTCACCTATTTATCACTGAAGACTAACCCACAGGTAAATAAAGAAACAAGAAAAAAGAAGTGAACAAGAATTTTTTCCAATGAAAGTTATATGTTATAAGTTGTTTAGCTCCTGCAGGGATTTTAAATGTTTGGTTTGGCACCAGAATATTTTCTAGTGAATTTTTTTTAAGTGCATTCAACAAAACATTCTCATTGACTGTGGTCCTTTACATTATGTTACGCTATGAGGCATTTCATTGTTGTGGCCGATAATGTTATATTTTGAGATGACAGATGACCACACAAACCTCAAAATGAAGGACAAGAATTAAATCTTGATTTTTTTTATTGAATACTGTGAGCAGAACTGGCTAATGTATTCTTCATATGCAGTTATTTGTGTTTATTTGAAGTCACTGGAACTACTGTACATTGATCATATTACTTGATATTTACTGCTACTCATTAAAATTGAATCTGATCAGTTTGCAAAACAGTAACATACTATTTTGAAAGCACGGGCTGGAGCTGGAGTAGCACCCAGATCCTCTAAGTATTTCCTCCATGAAAAATTTTCTGGATCAAAGTAGCCTGAAATATATAAAATAAAGTTAAGAATTGTATTGAGCAGAAGTATAATTCAAAACACATGGAGAGTACAACTACCTACAGTCAAAAAATTCTTAAGGTCTGATATGTCTTTGAAACATTTTGTAACACTTTAAATTGATAAATCCATTCATTTTCTATATAAAATAAAGTTTAGAAAATAAGGACATATTATAAAAAAGAATGATCTTTTGGGGTGAAATAACACCACATACATGTAACATAGCTTTTTATTAAAAGCATCAAATTTGTGATCATGAGCTCTTCTAATTATATGGCAATTTTCACAAAACAAACAATCCTTAGGCTCATCAGAGGGCGAGTGACAGCACCAGGTGGATAGTAATTGAAAAGATACAGGAGTGACAAATGGCACTTAGATAAGACATATATTTTTGAAAAGTCTTCTGAAGGTGAGGAAACAGTTAGGAGGACTTTCCAGAGGAGAGTTCTAACAAGTAAGGTACAGGGAGGGGAAATGTAGAATAAAGTGAAGTCAGCAAGGAGAAAGTTGGTGTTGGATATTGAGTAGAAGCAGCAGCCAGCTGTGATATTGAAGGAGTACTGTTGCTCTAAATCAACTTTTGATCAATGATGAATAAGTTCTCTTGCTGAAACTTTCACAGAGATTTGGCAGAATCCTCAAATAAATGTTGCAAATTGGGAGTTACAATAAGAAATCTGGAGTATATGGGGTAGGTTTTTGTCCTTACTACTTGCGCTGTAATAAGCCAGAGCAGATTGCCCAACATTTATTGAACCTGCCTTCATTGAAATAAATGGCAGTATCAATTTCCTTACAGAGAACAGACACATTTACTTGTTCAGTTTATGGAATTTAAAAGCATAAAATACACATATGTAATATTTAACAGCTTCCATTTGTATGGACTCAAAATGAGTTGATAGGAATTCCTTTCAAATCATAGCTGCAAAACAGGATATCTAACAGTAGTGCACAATTATTGTGGCTGGGAAGAGAATATTGACTGAATACCGGGAAGAGAACACTGACTGATAATTTCCTTATAATCTTTGGAACAATGGTGAACACACAAGTTTTCCCAATCACCTGCACCATCCTACGTCATGCCTCCTAAAATCCCACTTATCTCAATAAAATATTTCTGCTCATCCCTATTTCCTATCTAAAGAAGATGCAAAGAGGCATAAAGTGCAAATTTCCTGCAGTTACATCATTACTGAATGCCACTCCATCCCTGCAAACGCCAGCAGAGAATTGCTCAATATTTATCCAGCATACTTGCAGATTCAGTGCATCTGAAAACTTCCAGGTTGTCACATACATTCTGTTTTATAGAATGGAAAAGAAGAAGTGCAATGGCATGAGATTCTGGGTGTGAGATATTATAACAGAACAAAACAAACCTCTTTTCACATTTATGCTCTTACTCCTATTGGTGGCACTGCACATGCATTTGTGTTACACAATTGTTTTTATTTTCCAGCACAGACATAAAAAAAAGCACCGTGGAAAATTTAAGTGTTAAGATCCTGTCAACAAGACTGGCACAGAAACTAGAGAGAATATTTGGGTAATTTTGGTAAAAAATAGAAATATTTACAAGTCATTGTTTAGTCCAATCAAATTACCAGTAGCATCCAAAATTAAATGCTCTTCTGTGTTTATATTTCAATGCTAAAGAAAGTAACTGAAATCACACATTTCCCAATAATTATAATCCCCATTACATGTCAGATATAAATAAAAAAAACTTGCATTTACATAGTGCCTTTCAAGCAAGTGTTAGACCCAACAAACAACCAGCTAGTTGTTCAAAGAGTAGAACACGTTTTTTTTAAACTATCTGATAAGCTGATTGGTTTAACATTTTATCCAACATTCTGAACCATCAAACTCTTGTCAGCATGGATTATGTACTCAGGTTTCTAGAGTGCGGCCTGTACCTAAAACCTTCTGACTCCACGGCAGATGTATTACTATTGCAACAAGACTAACTTTAAAACCTATGAAACAGTACTCTGGACTGATACAGAGGCCAATTTACCTCACTGTCTCTGTCAAATAATCAAACAAGTCTGGACATATTCTGCCACTCATTTCCAAACCTGGGCTTCCTTTCTCTTTATTTTTGCTTGCCATTTCTTAGTCTTTTTTCCATTCTGTCTTAGGCAAAATAGGTGGCATTTCTGCTTCGTTTTCCCTTTCTCCATGTTAACTTAAACAGAAAAGATACAGAAAAACTAGAAAGGAATGGAACCTATTTTTCCAGAGTTCCAGTGACTCTTTTACTGTATTCAAAACAGATGAGGAAAACCTGAAGGAAATTCACTGGTCACAATTTAAAAAATACTTCTATTGGCAGTACAACTCATGACTGAATCTGGCACCCTCTGGACATTGGTGGTGCTGGACTGGCAGATTTTCTGGATAATTAGATATTACTCACATTAATATTACAACACAATTTTAATTAATTTTTAAGATGTTATAAAGAAGTATAGTAAAATTTCCAGTCACCCTGGTGAATGCAAAGGAAGCATGGAAAACGGCCCTGGTCGGTTTAAAGAGAATGCTGTAAACAGGACTCCAATGAGCTTAAAGATGAACCTGGAAGTTTAAATGGAGTATGGGAAATGGAGTCTTGATGCATTTCAAGGGAACGGGGGCTCTGATGAGTTTAAAGGGAGCACAGGAAATAAGACCTGGTGAGTTTAAAGGAAGCTCAGTGTGTTTCAAGGGAGCATGGAAAACGAGGCATCGGAAATGGGGCTTTTTCTTTTCTGTTTAATAGGAGTATAGGAAACAAAACTCAATGAGCCAGATGCTGAATCATCAAGATTTCCAAACAATTAGTTATCACACTAATGGAGTTGTACAGTTTTGCTCCTGTTCCAGAGTCAATTATTCCACATTTTCCTCAATGAAGTGCATCTACTACTCATTGACTCACTCTTATAATTTACAATAAAACACTTATAACTTGTCCATATCCTTATACAATCTCTTGATTTCTTCCTTGCAGTTTGACATGCTCCTAATTTGATATATTCAGCGAACTTTGATATCATTCCTCTTATAGCTGTAGCTAATATATACATGATTGAAAAACAAAAGAAATTCAAGCACAAATCCCTGGACATCAGTACTTCCATCCCATCAATCCTATGATTTATTCATTTTAAACATATTCTTTATTCTTTCCTTCATCTATCAATGAAAGTATGTTCCTTTAAATAAAACGTCCTTCGATTTTCGTGACATTTTATCAACAATCTTCTGAAAATTCAAACATATAAAGGGAAAGCGGCAGCTACTATATTTCTGACAATGATTACAATATTGTGAGTTTTTCATATAACCACATCTATTATTCAATTTTAAGACAGATAATACACGTTGCGTGTTAATATTGAAAGAGCATAATCAGCATGATACATCCCCAATTCTCTACAATTACTCTAAATCCACATGCGATTATTTACAACGAAGCAAAGACTATTAGCATATAATTTTAAATGTTTAGGAATCAAATACATTCAAAGAAGAAAATAAATCTACATGGGCTCAAATTTTTGTCAATCCCAACCACATCCATTTGTAGGAAGCACTAATTTGCTGTGTGCGTCATGGTTAATTAAACTATTCTTAGGCTAGCTAATCTAAACATTGATTACACAAAGGATAAGCTCGCAAAATTTAGATTTTCTTTTATTGATGTGTGCTTTTGGAGACAATGCAATGAGCAACAAATGCTAGTCTACACCACAAAACCTGCAGAAGCTGAATAATTAAATGAAAAACAGAAAAAATCCTCAGTGGATCAAGCAGAATCTGTTGAGAAAGCAAAAGGCAACTCATGTTTAAGGAATAAGCAATTTTCTCACAAATGGAAGAAATTAAAGATGGATAGTATTTAAGGAGGAACAGAAAAGGCTTGTACTAAAAAAGAACAATTTCTAGCTTAAATATATACTGCATATTAATATAGCACTTCCTTTTGTTTCCTTCATATCTCACTCATTGCTTCAAGTTTTCTAATCCCCACCATAGCATTTTGCAAGTTACTTTTGTGGTGAAAAATACAGAACAGACATCCATAGATTCATTAAAATTTTAGCAGGTAGAATTTGTACATTACAGAACTGATTTAAAGTACAACACTACATCAGCACACATATAGAAATAAATACTGCACAGTTAAAGTATAGACAAATTTATTTAAGTCAGAAATAGCCTTTCCTAATAGTTAATGTTTGCCATGAAACTATTTCTACAAATAGCATATGACACTCAATACTGTTTTATTACCCAAGGAAACCTATGGTACAATATCTGCAAACCTGCTATCTAAGATAAATATGAAGTGTTCTGTGTTTGAAATTAAGGGATGAGTTACAAATCAAAAGGATGTTCATTAAATAATTGAAATTGAACAGTGAGTTGTTTAACTTAGTTGCTGAGTCCTTTCAAGGAGAAAGCAGTGTAGAAATATTTTTGTTTATCTTACTGCACATGTGCCTTTAAATTTTTTTTTAATCTGGTCACACATCATTTTGCAGCAGAGGGGTTAACATTTAACAATGTTAACACTCAACACTTAACAATGTTAAGTCTCAGTGTAATAACTGTGCTGCATTTTCACATTTTTTAATGCAGCTCTTCTGTCAGCCTTACTTAATTCATTCTCAACACGAGCTTTGCTGGCAATGCTGGAATTCATTGCCCAACTTTAATTGTCAGGTTTAATGCAACTGAATGGCTTGCTAAGTGAATTGGGGCTGGAGGCACAGAGTCCCAAACCAGATAGACACAGCAAGTTTCTTTTTGTTTTAGAGAAAACCAGTGTATCAGTTGGTACTCCACCACAGCTTTTATGACCACATAAATTATTCACAGCAGCTCTTTATTTCAATTTAAAAACAAAATTGGCACTCAGATAAAAATGATGGGATTAGAACTTTTATTTCCTGTCTAATAGTCCATGACTTTGGATGACTGGTCCAGTAATTCAACTGCAATAGAATATTACCCTTAAAAAGGGGTATTATCCATTATAACTTATAAATCATGCCTCTTGAATGCTCTACAGAAATGTGCATACAAGGATTAGCGATTATCCTACTTTCTGAATCAAACGGTCTTGTGCTGCAACACCAAACTCTCTTTGAAATGGAAGACATTAACACTGAGCGGCACCTAATCAGTGTTTATTTACAAACCCATTGTGACATGAAATGTAAAACATTTTTCAAATGCTAGGATATATTATAATTGCCCAGGTGAAATGTTCTGATATCAATGAATTTCTGAAGATTGAATGCAAAGTTCTCTTTATTTTCAATCAACAAAGACTGTTCTCTCACAAATACTCCCTAACCAGTTAAATATATTTTTTCAGGTGACAAGCAGTCAGCTCTTTTGCCAATTTAATCCCCTGATTATTACATAAATTAAACAAGCCAGTCATACTTTGCATAATACATCTTCATTGCTATTAATAGAATTTTATGACTTTGTAATCATTCCATTATTTTATTAACCATGTTGGTGCTTGGTAACTGTATGCTAACATCAATTATTAACTAATTACACTAGTATGTAGAACATAATTTATGTATTCTGCTCATGTCATCACTAAATTACCTGGTGATCTTTCATACATTAGGCATGCTTTTTTATACATGCAGTAAAACAAAGAAAATATTTGTACCATGAAACTCTGTAAATTTGGCATGGTCAGGCCTTTAGTGGTGCCTGACTGGCAGATTTTCCACACTAATGGATATTATTCCTATTAATGCCCCAACACACTTTTACTTCACTATTTCTTAAGATGTTACACAGTACTATAATAAATTTTCCAGTGAACCAGTAAGTTTAAATGGATTGTGGGAAATGGGACCCAGTGAATTTAAAGGGGGTGTGAGGAATGGGGCCCCAGTGGGTTTTAAGAGTATAAAGGAAACAGTCACCTGGCAAATTTAAAGGGAGCACAGGACACAGGGCCCAGTAAATTTAAAGGGGAATGCAGGAAACATCAACTGGTGGACCAGAGGCTGAAGCATCGGGATTTCTGAAGAAATGGATTGTAGATTATTGGAGTTTTCCTATATTCCACATGATAATAGAAAGCAAAATTCATTTTAGACACATTTATTTTATGAAACAATTTGATGTATACTCTTAAACAATCCTATTGCTTTTGTTTGCCTCCTCTCCAGAGCTATTGTTTAAGATGAAGATTGACCAAACCGAGGATGTTTGTAAAAATGTCTCTGAAACTTCTACTTAATTGAACTGGCTTTGGCCTGTGCTTTCCTACCAAAGGAATAACCTTGACTTTGAGCAAAACTGTAAAACAGATGATAAACATCAGCCATATATTACAGAACTCTCCTGATTTTCAGCTAGTGAAGCAACAAAGTGCATGCTACATAATGGAAGCAGACTACTACAAATGGAGCCAAGTAATCCCAAAACCAATAGGTTGGATCACAGCTCTGCAGCCCTACAACCCAGAGGAGACTACATTAACAACCCCACCCTCAATGATGGTAGAGCTCCAAGTGTGAATCACTTGTAACTGTTCAGGTAGAAGTATCAAGTGGATCATTCATCTCAGTCCTCTCCAGAAGTCTCTGCAATGGCAAAGGTCGGTTTTCATTTAATTAAACCATATTTAAATCAAGAAATAATGTAGCACGTCATGGTCCCCAACAAAATTCCAAATGTGGTGCTGAAGATGTGTGCACCAGAATCAACTTGCATTAGCATTTACCAAAAATTCCCAGTTTGCCCAACTACCATCCACCACTCCATTCTCAACCATCAGCTAAGTGATGACAGTTGTCAATAATATTACATTTACCCAACAGTAAATTGTTGACAGATATCAATCCACAGGGCCTCTTGGCCTCGGATCACACTACAACATTAAATCTGTCACAGATGAAAAAGCTCAATTTCTGGGCAGAGGTATATTCTACAACAAACAATCTTCAGTTTTGTCAATCATACAGCCATAAGTGGGAAGTTCACTGATAACACTGTTTCATTTCATTTACAATGCTAAGATAATAAAGGAGAAACCAAATAATAAAGGCAAAACCAAATAAAATTCAGGTTTTGACTGCTAAGTTGCATGTGTTGTCAAGCAATGACAATCAGAGGAAATTTAACCACCTCCCTGATTAATAATTGAGTCTTGTCAACCAACAACCAATATCTGAGGGAGGTGAAAGGCTAGTTATTCTTCAATGAGTGACACACTCCTGAATCTCCAAAGCCTTTCTGTTATCCATGATGTACATCAGGCATTAAACAGAATATTGACCATTTGTCTGGAGTGCAATAAAAAAAAACAAATCAACAAGGCAGCTCACTTGATCATTTACCACCAATGTCTTGCCTTCATGATGCATTACATCAACTTGCAAGGGCAGCTTAGTTGCACAATGACTTCTACCAACAGTAAGGCCACCAAGCACACAGAAATGCCATTATCATCAGGTTCCCCTTAAAGCTGTACACCACATTGACTTTGAAATATAGTGCCATTCTCTTATCATAGATGGGTCAAATATCTTGGAATTCTCCACTTGTTAGTACAGTGGCAATATTGTCACTATATGGCGTGCAGAGATTCAAAACAACAGCTCACCACTTCCTTCTTAATGGAAACACGTCATACAGATGCACTTGTTTTTCTATAGGTTAAGTCAACTCAGGTGCAGATCTGCCATGAAGCACAGTATATGCAGAAGAAAAGGTTTTGTCTCATGATCCTGCCATTTAAAGACCACTTATGAAGACAAAACATCTGTAGTTATTACATTAAGTCAACAGGCAGATGACTGCTGCATTTCATTGTTACTTTATGCTAGATCCAAGAACTCAGTAGAAGTGTCATGAAGTACACTGGAAAGATAAAGCAGGGTCAATCTTTGCCAATTATTGGGCTGAAAGGTAAAGACTTCCATTGGCCATTGAAAATGTGTAGATTACCACGAAGCATGTATGTAACTTCCACACCCATGTACCGCAATATAGAAATGTGATGGAGATCAGATGGCAGCACTGAATCCAGCAGCAAAACACAAATGTACTGAACCAAGGAGAAGAATGCACTACTCATCCATCCCTTCGTCTTTACCCAAACCATGGCTGGTGTAAGATGTGTCCTTTAATCCACTTGAATTGGGTTGCCAATCTTGAATAACATGGAAGTGGTTTGTTTATTTTACATTACCTTAATTCATAATCATGTTTTAACTCATTTCTAGTCACTTAAGGTATTAAATAGATTAATCAGACTTTTTTTTATTTAAGTGTATTTGAATTGTGTTTTTAATGTATCTGATTACTAGAAACATTTAAAATAGTTCAAAGGCCTTTGACGGCAGTGAGCTATTAAAAGGCCACCAGGGGGCCTCAGGTACTGTTGCTGTGACCACTCACGGCCCTCTACAACTTGCAGGATGGCCACAAAATCCAGACCCTCCTGGCTGATCAAGCATTAAGTGAGGCCATGGGAAAAGAGCAGGAGGCAATGTGGGCATGACTGGAAGGGGCAAATCAATTCTTAACAATGGCTAGATCATGCTGCATCCAACTTGTCACTCATGCTTGCTGCTTCAGTATTTGTTGTGGCCATGATTACCACCTGCAGTTCCAGTCAAGCTCCAGGCCTGGCTATTGTGACCATCATGTGAGATAGTCAGCTTCAAGTGGTAACTTGGCCTCAAGTGGCAGATCCTTGCCACACCCCCAAAACCCTGTGATGGCATTTTGACAGCTTGCTACTGTGAAAGGCCTTTGAACTATTTTTAGTTGTGTTATCTAATCCCAGTCATTTAATGTCAGTTCAAACTGATGCTAATCAGATATAAAATACTTTAAAAATCCTTTAAAAAAAATCACTTAAACAAATACAAATTAGAAACAAAGTAATATAATGAAAAATAAGCAAACCACTTATCTTTTTAATTAAGGTTGGTGACTTCATTCAAATGATGGAGCCTCTTTACCTACACTAACCAACTCTGGTAAAGGGATAGATGTCAATACATTTGTGCTCTGCCCAGACTCAGTAGTGTTTCTAACAGCAGAGGGGGCAGTCAGATGTGCTGACATCTAACCTCCAGCATGTCTCTGACTTGCACCCTGCAAAGTGATGGTGCAGAAGTCAGAAATGAAATAACTGTCAAGGAGGATGTCATCGGTACTTCCCTGCAGAACTGCCAGCCACAGGCAAATAAGTTTCAGCCCATTTTTTTTCTCCAAGTGTGTCACTCTTCAATTTGCTAAACTGCTCACTGTTCCAGGATTATAATGGAACACAAAGGTAACTCCACATCTTCTTTTCTCCACTGTAAACTCACTTTTTAAAGTCTTCCTTCCTGTCTCCTTCAACAGCTCCTGGTTCCATCCATTAGTCCCTTCTATTTTTCATCCTCACGCTTCCCCTCAAGAACATCACTGAAAGGTACGTCTCTTGCTACCCATATGTTGATAACACTCAGTATTAACACGACTTCCACCTCTGTAACAAATTCCAACTCAGCCCATGACTTGGCCAACCTTATGTTAAAACTTTTATCGCTTCTAGATGTGACTATTTTACATACTCCTGGCTGGGCTCCCTTGTTCGGCTTTCTATTTGCCATAACCTTGAGGACAACTAAAACTGCTGCTAACACCCTAACTTACACCAAGAGCCACTCAACCATCATTCCTGTTGTTGCTGATGTATGGTTATGCATAACTATCAATGGATAACCAGAAAGTAGTGTGCACGTATGGTCTGCAAATGGTACAGAAGCAGGCCTTTGCCTGTCTCAGCAGGTGAGTAGTGAAGAGTCAGGTTTAATGCAAATGACGGTGTAATCTCATTTCTTCTGACAACATGAGAGGCTGTTTGGTCCACTGAGTCTATGTCGACTCTCAGAGCATTCCCAATAATCCCATTCCTCCACTTGATTTTCCATCAGTAGTTGCTTCTCACCTGCCCATCAGTTCCCCTTTGATTCTCTTGCAACTGATCTACACTAGGGGTAACTTGCAGTAGCCAATCAAAGTATCAGCACATCTTTGAGATGTGCGAGGAAGCCTGAGCACCCAGAGGAAATCTATACAGTTGCAGGGAGAATGTGCAAGCTCAATGTAGGCAGCACCCAAGATCATGATCTAATCTGGGCCCCTGGAGCTGAGTGCCAGTAGCACTGCCCATGCTGCCACTCACTTGTTGGCTCCTGAGGGGAGAAGATAAACATGGATCCACAATTAAGAAAAAGGTCAAAATTCTTGAACGTTCCCAGGACATATATGCAAACACTAATTTACTAACTCCAACAATTGGTGATTGGTTTTTCAATATGTCCTTCTGAGTGTCTGGCTACCTGTCCCATTTATGTTGTATATCACACCGGTTACTTGGCAGGATTTTTTGAAAAATAGTAAAAAGAATTATTGGCAATTTGAGGCAGTTTGTCTGCAAAACTTTAATGATTCAATTAATTAATTAATTTTATTTTAGGAAAGGAATTGGGAGTTCTTACTACGATCAGAGTCTGGTTAGAAATAATTTTGCATGAAGCAACATTTTTGTCAGGTAATTTTCCCACAAGCCTGTCACTGTGCTGTTCCCAAACAACATTAAGCAGGTTCTAGATCCTCCATGCTATGATGTGCTTAAACATGGAAGCATCTGGACATACACATCCTCATCAAGGATGTTTCACCATCACCACCAACAAACTCATTTGTATATGTATGGCCTGCATACGGTACAGAAGTAGGCCTTTACCTATCTCAGCACAATATAAAAGGATACCTTGCTGGTCAGATATGAGGGCAAAGAGTCAGTGCCAACCATCAAGCACACATTACACTAATCCTACCCTAATCCATTTTATTCTCCCTGCATTCCCATCAAGTCCTACCACTCACATTCACACAGGGGCAATTTACTGTGGCGAATTAACTACCAACTTATACGTTTTTGGGATGTGGGAGAAACTGAAGTACCTGCAGGAAACCTGTGCCATCACAAGCAGAACATGTGAACTCCACATTGACAGCACCAAAGATCAGGACTGAACTTGGGTCACTGGAGCTGTGAGGCAGCAGTTCCACTAATATCTTTATGGAGCTCACTGCTTTTAACCACCCATGGGTAGGTCCCTTTTAAAGCATTACTGGTTTAGAATAACTTTTCCAACATGGATCAATTTCTAAACTCCTCTCTCTACTTCATCAACTTGTTTCTCAGCTTGTCAGACTTGAAAAAAAAGGTGCTTTTATTTAAGTGCTTGGTTGAAAATCTAATAAAACTCATTTGTTATTGAGATGGATTTTCAGAAGGGTTTGATAATGCCCCCCCACCAAGGGTGGGAGGAAAATGAAGATACATAAAGTTAAATGTCAATAAGGGGATGGTTAGGAAATGGGCAAAGACAGAACGCACGGAAGTTTTACAGACCACTGAATGGTAGATATTGGTGTCCCCCAGGGTCAGAGTTGGGGCCACCGCGAGCTGAATATAAATTAACAACTTAGACATCTGTGTATAGGACAAAAGTTCCAAATTTGCAAATGACACCAAGCTGGGACGTGTGATAAACTGTGATGAGGGCAGTAATAGTCTGCAAGAGAATATAGGTAGGCTAGCAGAATAGACAATAAGTTGGAGATGGAATCTAAAGGAGAAATGTGAAGTAAGAGTAAGGAGAGACAATGTAGACTAAGTGGCATAGTTCTAAGGATTACACAGCCCATGCGCTTGGGTGTATACTTCCACAAGTTCTTGAAAGTACTAGGATACGTCGATCAAATGGTGAGAAAAGCAAATGGAATCATGGGGATGTTTGGTACAAAAGCAGGGATCATTCGTTGAGTCTGCAGAAAATACTGGTTGGGCCACAGCTGTAATACTGTCCCCAATTCCAGTTATCTATCTTTACTTAAGGTCCCAGATTGGGTGTTGTAGAAAAGATTCACTTACACATTTCCAACAGGGTTAGCTTGAGGTGTTCTCTTTGGATCAAAAAAGGTTGCAAGATTTAACAGTGATAAACAAGATCATGATAGACGAGGCGGGACATAGAGAGGGAAATTGTTCCCATTGGTGGACCAGAGGCATAGATTTAGTTCTTGTTCTTTTTAAATTAATACAGGAGGCCATTTGACCCATTCAGGTAATGCTGGCTTTTGGACCATTTCTCATATATTTCCTAGCAACCTATTCTCTCTCCAATATCTATCAACTTTCTCTTGCCGCCCAACTACACCAGGGGCAATTTACAGTAGCCGATTAATCTACCAGCACACTTTTGGGATATGGGAGGAAACCAGGGCAACTGGCGGAACCAGTCGCACTGAAAACTCCACACACACAGCACCTGAGGTCGTAACTGAACTGTGATTTATGCAGCAACAGCACTAACTGTTGCGCCTCTGGGCCACTCCTTCATTAGTTTTTATAATGATAACTTGTAGGCTAGTAAAAAAGCCTAAATAACATTAGTAAACCAGTTAATAGCATTATTAAATTCCTGACTATTTAATTACTTTAATTCCAGATCTATTTGATTACTTAACTTCCCCAGCTACAAAGGTGAGATCCAAACTCATGTCTCTGGATCACTGGTCCAAAACTCTTTGGTCCAGTAACTTAAACACAATGCTACCCAACCTGTTTTTGATTAAAAGATATAAGAAAGATGTGAAAAACCTCTTTTTATGCAGAGGGTAATTTTGATCTGGAACTGCCTGTATAGTTGATGTCAATAAGGATCCTTCAAAAACACACTGGAATGAAACCAGGGAGAAAACAATTTGCAGGGACGTGATGAAGGAAAAGGGAATAAGATTAATGGGACTGCTCTTCTAGGATACACGGCAAACTCAGAGGTTGAATGGTCTCCTTCTGATACATGATTCTATGATTTATGACTTTTCATAGATACTGTATAACTTGGCATTTCCAGTAAGGAAGATAAAAAAATGGAATACTTCTAATTTCAGTATAAAGAAAAATACCATGAGGTGTGTTTATCAGTACATACATAATATTTAAAATTAAATCATATACACATAAAAACATGCATTCATGAGAATAATATTCTTGAAACCTTTACTATTTTCTTCAAATATTTTTCTTAAAGTAACCTTTGAATATTGTGAGAAACTGAAGGGTTGGATTGTCTCATTGAACTGAGTTACTAAAGCATCCTGTGAACTATTAAAACACTGACTGCAAAATGAGTCTTCAGCTAACAAACAGCTCCACATAAAATTATGAATTCCAAGCACACAATTTTAAGAGACGCCTTCAAGTGACAAGTTTAATGAAGGTACTCAAAAGCACAAGGCAATTCATTGTTATTGGGAGATGTATTCATTCCTGATATTTTCTGTTTAAAATCTTAATTTAAACATTATAGCACTTGTGAGTAAAAAGAATGATAATTCTTGGGCATTATTTTGCCTTACGTTGTCTGCAGAAATACAGAACTTGTACTCCTAGAATAGAGCTTTATGTGCTAAAAACATTCATTGGAGATAGCATCATAGAGATTACAGCATTCACAGGACTTTCCGTACATTCATTTTATGCAACCATTTTTTGGAGTCCATTTGGTATCATACCTGATAAATCAGAAATGTACTGAAACTTGCCGAGCTAATCTATTATAGCGCTTCTAGCCTGAGGGAAAGCATTTTTACTAAAAATAGTAGAAAACAAAAAAAAAATCAAAAGTGGCCAGTTTATCAGCTCATCAAATGCGTTCAATCTGTTTACCAGATATGTTCACATTTGCTCAGCCAATGTGGGCAAGTACATTATTAGCCATTTTGGAGCTGATTCAAATGGCACACTTGTTCCCGGGAATGCATCCTGAATGTCAAGTGAGGTACCAGTGTACTGTGCTGAGAAAATTCTTAGGATTTAAAAAACATGAAATGACACAAAGTAGCCTGTATGTATTTATTCAGAAGCCTTTCCATTAAGTTTAGCCTGAGGTGTGTGTGCTAATCTACACAGGCCAATGATCTGCTTCAAAATATCTACCAGACTATTTTTATATTCTTTCTATTCATTACATTTTTTTATAAATGTAAAATTATTTAAAAGGGAAACAAGTTATTTACTATGGGTGTTTCTGATCTGGAATCTGAATTTATTTTCCAATCTGCACAGTTATGACATAAATTAATTCTAATTACCCTTAAGTAGAATCCATTTTATAATGAAAGGAGGTATTACTTCAGCCCTTCATATGAATGATACATTCCAGGACAATACAAGCTCCAACTTAAAATGACTGAGCACCTCCCCAAGTAAGGAAATTAATTTGATTTGTAATGCTATTAAATTAATGTAGAGGCATTTTATAATATGCTGAGGTCTATGTCAGGTGGTGGTGCTCCCATGCTTTTGCTGCCCTATCTTGTCAGTGTTCCAAGTTCAATGGGTATAGTACAGATGCAATCTGTAGTTTTGACACTCACGTATGCAGCAAGCATGCTGTCCTAATGTGACAAACTTACTTAATGCATTATTTCAATCATCCTGACAAGTGCAAGTATTAATAAGTTTTATAAATGCCTCAGGAACACATAAATATTCTGCTGTGGTGATAAATAATGCCCAAAAATATATTGCCGGTAAGATTTAAAACTATCATAACCTTTTTTGATGCCTTTTTTTCCCTCAACATACATTTTTCTTTCATATTTATGCCTCAACTGCAATATGAAAAAGAGTTTCTACCTCACCAATTTGACTCTTCCATCTTGAACATTTCTTTTTAAAGTTTGAATGATATGGAATAATTAGTGACAATTAGTGATGAATCGCCAGCAGCTTTTAGCATCAATCGATGTCTACCAGGATACAACAACACTGCCCAAACTAATTATACCAAAACACACACTAGCACGCAAGTATATTACCATAATGAAATATATTCAATCTTATGATCATACAATTTGAAATAAAGTGACAAATTCTCTTATTTTACTGGATGTATTAAATACAGGCTTTGAAAGTGATGACTACAAAACTACTTCAAATCTGGTTTGGCAACAAAATAAATAGAATCATTTCAAATGGCATTTAAATGAGTAATCTAGCATATAATTAAATCAAATGAATTAAAAGTCTAAGCAATGATCATTAGAAGAAATCCCCGGAAGAAAGAACTGATATGTTGCTTTCTTAAGTGACTAAAGCAGTTTGAGTGTAACAAAAAAAGCACACACTAGTGTGCAAACAAAAATGCCATTTTCAAACATCAAAATATTTTTGCTTATGCTTCAGTATTATCATATTTTAAATGTGCATTTTGATGCACTTTCTGCATTTAACATGAAATGCTGTCAGCTCATCAAATATAAACAAATAGGGGAGATAAAACAGATCAACTTCACAAAAAAGAATTAGTGTTCAGTGAAAAGAGCTTATTCTTCAGTTTGGTTACATTTCATTAAATCTAAGTTATATTAACTTGGAAAGTAATTATTTGTAACTTGGTAAAAACACACAAACACAGTTTCTAGCATTAAAAAAGATGAAGGATAAGATCTAGCCCTTGGCAATCCGAGATGAATAGTATTCATTTAAATTATATATTTCTTCTAATTACTGATGACCTTACTGATAATCTCATGCCAAATTTAAACAAACATAAGTTCTCATTTGAATAATGAACTCAGCACTTTTGTCACTCAGAATGACTTGTACCCTTCACTCCAGTGCCTGTAATAGCTTTAACAGGTTACATTTTTCTTGGTCTATACTTTGACAGAGGTCACACTAAGATCTACATCGCAGCCGTTGCTGCAAGTTAGAGTCAGAGTCACACAGCATGAAAACAGGCCCTTTGGCCCAACTCGTCCATGCCCAGCGAACTAGTCCCATCTGCCTGCGTTTGGCCTATAGCCCTCTAAACCCTTCCTATCCATGTACTTATCTAGATGGCTTTTAAATGTTGCTCATGTGTCTGCCTCAACCACTATTTCTAGCAGCTCGTTTCAAATATGCACCAACTTTTGCGTGAAGTAGCTGCCCCTGATGTCCCTTCTAAATCTCTTGCCTCTGATCTTAAGCCTATGCCCTCTTGTTTTTAGCACCTCCTCCCTGGGAAAAAGACTATGTGCTTTCAGCCTGTCAATGCCCTTCATGATCTTATATACCTCTATCAGGTCACCCCTCAATCTTCTATGTTCCAGCAAATAAAGTCCTAGTCTACGCAACCTCTCCTTGTAACTCAGGCCCCCAAGTCCAGGCAACATCCTGGTAAATCTTTCCTGTACTCTTTCTAGTTCCCATAACAGGGTGATTAAAACTGTACACAATACTCCAAGTGTGGCCTCACCAACATCTTATATAACTGCATCATATCTTCCTGTACTCAGTGCCCTGACTGATGAAGGCCAGCGTGCCAAATGCCTTCTTCACCACCCTATCTACCTGTGACACCGCTTTCAGCGAACTATGTGTTTGCAGTCTTAGGTCCCTCTGTTCCATAACAGTCCTACCATTCACTGTATAAGTCCTACCCTGGTTTGATCTCCCAAAATGAAGTACCTCATATTTATCTGAATTGAAAGCCATTTGCCAATCCTCAGCCTACATACCTAGCTGATCAAGATCCCCCTGTAATTTTTTATATCCTCCTACACTACAACACCACATATTTTAGTATCATCCGCAAACTTACCAACCGTGCCTTGTACATTCACATCCAAATCGTTTAATAAGTTACAAACAACAAAGGTTCCAGCACCAACCCCTGTGGCTCACCAGTCTGAGAAACAACTCTTGACCATCACCCTCTGCTTGCTACCACTGAGCCAGTTATGAACCCAATCAGCTATCTCCCCCTGGATCCCATGTGATCTAACCTTCCAGACCAGCCTGCCATGAGGGACCTTGTAAAGGCCTTGTTAACGTCCATACAGACAAGATCCACTGCCCTACTCTCATCTACCCTCTTGGTTACCTCCTCGAAGAACTTCAAGAGATTTGTCAGACACGACTTCCCACGCACAAAGCCATGCTGACTGTCCCGAATCAGACCGCCTATCCAAATGTTGTTATATCCTGTCCCTCAGAATCCCCTCTAGCAATTTACCCACCACCAATGTCAGACTCACTGGCCTGCAGTTTCCTGGCATGTTTTTGCTACTCTTTTTAGACAATGGTACCACATTAGCTACTCTCCAGTTCTCCAGAACCTCACCTGTGGCCAGAGATGAAGCAAAAATCTCTGCAAGGGCCTCCACAATTTATATGATTTGGAGTAATTCCTTATTTAAAGGAATCTCAAATCATGCAAGTTGCCTATTATCAGGTCCCCAGTTTAGGGATGAACAATTAGAGCTTTATATCACAGGAGCCAAGTGTAAATGTAGCAGCAAAACAAAATACATAATGAGGTCAGTATTTATTTCGGTTGACATTTTGAGCAGTATTTGGGAAAGACACTTCAGAAAGTAACTGAACAGCATTCCAAATCATAGCATCTGAGAGAAAATGGTAGAAAAACTGAACTGCCAGAACACCGAAACCAGAATACAATAGAACAAATGAGAAAAGAAAATGAGATAAAAGCAACAATAAAGTCTGTATACTAAATATAAAAAATGGTGGAAACATTCAAAAGGACAATTTGGAAAAAGATATGTTTCTGAAATCTACATTTGCTTGGATGGTTTCTCCACAGATGCTGTCTCCAGCATTTTATGTTTTTGTTTTATATTACTGCATTGTCAGAAGTTTACTTTTTGTCAGTAGCTAAAATGGTAGATAGTCAAAATACATGTCCAGAAACAATTTTCTGTGACAAGTTAGCTGATCTCCACATAAAACATGCAAAGCACTCAGACAAGCTCATGATAATTGAATTAGATAACACATACAACATGGCAAGCTTTTCAACTTCAGCTTACAAATGGAACTCTTGTGATACTTTAATCTAAGGTGTGCACACAATGAATTCGTCTAAACGACCAGCTATATGATTGATGCATGTTGATTTTACAGGCAGTGCTACAGAAATGGCATTTGTGGATCAAGTGTAAGGACCAAACTTAAGGAGCAAGCAACTTCAAGCTTTCAAATCAGTTACAAATTCATATCTGTTATAGGTCCCATGCAAATGTAACATCATGACCTCTCCTGTAAGTGGTTTGTAAATCTTATTTTTATGGAAGTTGATACCAACACGCCAACAATTAAACCTGAAACACAGCAATGGTATTCCCATGTTTTCTGAAACATGTATTATGTTTACTTTCATAAGGATATTTTTGCCATTACTATAAGTGAAAGCACCAGTTCAAACAGATGTTATTGCAATGAGTGAAAAGGCAGAACTAAACTCAATCAGCAAAATGAAGCCCAGATTGTGTGACCAGTGGTGAAGATGCTAGCCTTTCATTACACTTGCACTCACTTACATGCCACTTATGGGTGTTTGTGATAGATAGTTATTAGAAATCAAAAATAGCACAATGCCCTCTACAGGGGATCTGGAACTAGTGTGCTTCCCAAAATAATCAGATCGACAATAGTTATTAAGACATGCTAAACTCAATTACCCAAAAAATAGGCATGTGGATGTGTGATTAACCTACATACACAGAGCAGAATATAGGCAATACACCAAGTTCATGCTTCCTATTCATTTTCATGATTGCAGTATCAGTCAGCATTGGTTGCTCCTGGTCACTGGCTAAATGTTGCAGCAGGCAGGCAATATGATGAATAGTTTGGTCCAGTTTAAGTTGTTTAAAGATTGTCTGCAACTTTCAAACACAGCTACATTGTGGAACAGGTACAGGGAACTACTCTACAATTAAATCTGACCTGGGAACAATTTAAGAATGTCACAACATGGAAGAGAATGTCTCCAAAGTTTTCTGGTATTACAGTGGTGCCTTGTGTTCCTCCAGATACACAGTAAGGCGGCTGTGGGACTGGAAAATCTTAGATGTCATTGTCAGGGGAAATGTAGAGAGGACAGGGTTGTAGCAATCCGAACAGGCCGATGACCACACCTGTTGTTAAGGTTAATGAATACATGATCAATTACCAGGTTATTCAACTACACAACTAATCTCCGACATGGCTCAATTCACCATACTTCCATAACTCAGTTATCAATTATTTTTATCAATCAGTATTCAAATCTTCCCACATACATTCAGCAACTGCATGCCTCTAGTCTTCATTCAGTCATGACTCCCATATCATTTCAGGCATTGCTTGACAATTACTTACCACTCTCCTCTGCAAGACAATGTCCTAAACAACCAGAGGTCAAAGGAGCTAACCACAAGGGGGTAGATGCTGCCCAACCGATATTGTGTCCATAATAGTTCTTTCCATAATTATATAAAATCAACAGCCAAAATCATTTTAGAACTCTTAGGATACACATAACCCCAAAAAAACAGGGTTTAGTAATCTGAGTTTTACACTGTTGGGTCTAGTTTTAGGAGTGAATAGTAAATAGTTAATTTAAATATAGTAATGAGGGAGATGACGGATAGAAAGCTAAAAAAAACTCAAAAATTTTGTAACATCTCCAAAAATAAGTGAAATCTGAAGGAATGAGACTTCTCACATTAGTTTTCAGTAGCGGAGATGCTGTTTAGCAGAAATTAAACTAACTACCCTGTTAAAGTTCATTTAGCTCTGCATGGGAAGTCCTAACTTTCCTGCATGTTTAGTGAATGTTTATCATGTAAAGACAGCAATTTCAAACTGTGCAGTTTCTGATCAGATCAAACTTTAACCTCTTGCCTTCCACATATAATTGCATAGGCTGTCTGACTTGCTCCTTAATAACAGTGAGCATGATAACCTTCCTGCTATTTCTAGCCACCAAATCTGGTCCAAATTATTGAGCACGTTCCTGACATAAGTGAGTTACCTCACTTAAAGAAAACATATTGGAGAGTCTTCTCTCTTTAACCCAAACTACCTTGCAGCCTACATAGCTTGGCTACCTTACAAAAACCCAATGCCTGGTGGCACCTACAACTTTAATTTACTTCTTGCTGTTTCTAGCTAAAAGGGAAAGGTGATAACATTTTGGAACTATTCAGCCACTTTAAACAAAAAAAAAGAATGAGAACATGATTTTATGTTTATAGTAAAATGTTGAGAAAGGGATAGTTGCTCTTAACAGCACAAAACTGGGTTGGTTTTCTGTATTCATTCAACAAATTTCTGCTTGAGATAGTCATTTAGCCTGCAGGGAACTAAACATTCAGGACAAAATCTGGCAGCTTGCTATTAGCAACCTAGTAAAACCTATCGATCAACGGAGAGAAACTTGTTGTGGGGAAAAAAGGCACAAGCAAAGTCTGTCTAGGCATCAAGAAACCAACCAAGGAAAGAATGGGTACAATATTGGTAGGCTATAAAAGAGAACGAAACAACCTCTTTTGTGTTACGTCAATCTCCATTCCCATTCCTGAGGAGTTTGATTTTTTTACAATGCAAACTGAAATGAATTGATTGCACCATGTGACTTCCCTGATACTCTGTATTATGTATGATTTTCCTACCACGCACCTTAAAAACTGAGCTGACAGTGCCTCACCAACTGTGAACTTAGACTGCTGCCTGGCAAACTAAAAGTATGGAGGATATTTTGGTCTGTGCCAGTTTTTGTGCACAATCCTGATATCCATATGCTGAGATCACCAGCGGCCGGGGACTAACATTGGACTCTGGGCTGCAGCTTAATAATTCAGGCAAGCTTCTGATGCATGTTCAAGCTTAAAATACAGATATCCAGTTTCTGTCAAAATAAGATGATATTCAGATACCATGCAACAGATAAAGGGTACTGAAAGACAATTTCTGTGGATGTTAAAGGACATGACCAAATTTAATTATTGGTTCCACGTAGGCATCTGTAATAAGCCCAAAAACATTACAGAAAGCTGGACAAGATCCCTGCCAAGCACTCCTCATCTCAATGTGTGGGAGATTACTGAGACAAGCTAATAAATTGCTTATTATTTGCAGTCTGTAAGTGAAGTTCATGATGTGAGCTGCTAAGGCTTTGAGGAAGGTCCAGGATACTTTGTTGATTTGATTGTGTGTAGAAGGAGTGTAGATCATGTTGAAACCTAAAATGCACGAAGAAATTAAACAGGGGCCTGGGAGAAAATGTTTCAGCAATTAGAAAACAGATTGAAATGCAGAACTCTGATGCCAGTAAACTCAGGATTATTCCCACTGCCACATGCAATAAGCAGAGTAACACAAGAGTAATAAAAGATAGAGTTAATTATGCACAGAGGGGAACATAGGATATGTAGAGTGAACTGAGCTGACTAAAGATCAACCAAAATTTCCATTCCAGCATGCCGTCAGGAATCTTTTTAAACTGACTGTGAACTGAGACGAAATGCTGAAGAAACTGTTCGTACAAATGCAAACAGGAAGCAATTCGAATTTAACCGTGTGTGTTCTTCTCTGAACCCCTGTGTGTGATTGTCAAACAAAGTATTACTAGTCAACATGTAAAAAGAGGTGGTGTTGGCATGATTGCCTCTGTCCACAACAGCTGGAAATGGCAACATCAGAATCATCACTGAAGTAAAACCCAGTCAGCCTGATTTCAAAATGTTGGTAAGATCAGGCTTTTCTCCATTAAAGCATTTTTGTTGTGCTAATGAAGAAGCATCAAGCATTTGCTATCAAACAGTTCATAGACTTGTAACTAACAAGATGGAGATGGTACAATCAAGTGGGGGGGCTACGTCAATCAGACTGTCATGGGTGCGACTTTCATATTATAAAATAAGGAAAGTTCAGGAGAAACTTCAGCAACTTGCAGGAAGCTGAAGGTTAGAGTGATCATATGCATGTGAAACACATTCCTCTTTGTGACTGCTAGGGTAAGTTAAGGTTTAGAATTATACAGAACTGGAGAAAATAATGCTTAAAGTTGAAGGACAGCTTGCAAGGGTACTATGGGACAAGGCTGATCAATCTATATATTTGGATACTGATTAATTCAAGTGATCGCTGGAGTGAGTTGTGCTCGGAGTCAAAGTTAAAGAGAAATCCATGCAAGTAGAAACCAGAGTTGCAGGCAAGGGTCAAAACAGTGCAAGGTATAGAGCATTGAGGCATCTTACATCATACTTTTTGGCAGCTTCATTTTACAACTTATTTGCAGTGTATATATTTATATAGTTTTATTTGCGGCAATTTCTCAGTCATAATAAATTTTTGATTAAGTTCTGGACTGTGCTGCTCTGTGAGCCTTTACTCATTTTGACCCCACCCTGACAGGTTCAGATGGACCCCAGAGGATTATGGTAGGAGACAACCACCAACAAGATTATTCTGTGAGAAGTCTGGGCTTCCCTTCACAATTATACCTTTTCTTTCTTAATATCACCACAAAAATGTCTTCATTAACTTATCTGACTAACTTGCCTAATTTTTTGATGCTTCCAATATCCAGTGAAATTGATTCAGGAGGGCTTAAGCAGGTTACCTTCCCTTCTCCAAGAATTTTGTTGTGATGTTACAACAAGGAAATTGAATGGCAGTCAAGCTTTCAGGTGCATCAAGCACTGGAAGAGATTAATATCCAAATATCTCACTTCTGGACCTGGATCTGGATCCAGTGTTAGAAGCATTCAGTTATCTCACAAGGGTAGAAAGGCTGCAACAATTCCCTTGATCGCATACTTCTCTGTCCACCACGTCTATACTATATTGATTCTCATGCACATTTCAAAACTGGCTTTTTTTTTTCAGTGCAGCCATTCATGTCAAACTTTCAAGCCTGCTTAGAATCATCAGCCTCACTCATGGCTCCTTGCTTGCTTATGTTCCATATGCCAGCTTTCAATTCAACATCATCATGATCAGCAGCTGGGTCTTTACTCTCTGTATCCCATTGAAAGAAGTGAAGATCCAGATCTGAAGTTTCCATTATACATGACACTCACTAGCTCGATAAACAGAAATTAGGAGAGTAGGCACTTGTGTCTGCTCAACCATTCAATAAGGTCATGACTGTTCCGATTTTAACCTCAACTCTGCATTCCCATCACCCCATGTTAACCCTTAAACCCTTACCTATTAAAAATCTATATTCAATATTTCTGCTTCTGCTGCCTTTCAGGAAGACAGCTTTGAAGACTGATGAGCCTCAGAGGAAAAAAAAATCATGCCTTAACTCTATCTAATATAGGCAACCTCTTGTTTTTAAACACCAATGCCAAATTCTCGATTCTCCAGAAGAGGAAACATCTGCTCCATGTCAATCTTGTCAAGACTCCTTAGGATCTTGTATGTTTCACTCAAGTCCCCCCCTCTAACTTTTCTTTGGAAACAAACCTAGGCCTGTCCAAATTTTCCTCACAAGATAATCAGTCCATTGCAGGTATTAGTCTACTGAACCTTTTCTGAACTGCTTCAACATAACATTCTTCTTTACATAAACAGATCAAAGCTATACACAGTAATCAAGGTAAGGTATCAGCAGTGCCCCATATAACAGAGCATAACATCCTTACTTTTGTAGAAACAGAAAATGCTAGACTTGGCAAGTGAAATAGCATCTGTGGAAAGAGAAGCAGAAGGTACCAAATCAAAGACGTTGTCAGAACCAGGAAAGAGAGAAAGAAGTTGTCTTTAAGTTGCAGAGAGGGTGGGGGAGGGATAAGAGGGCAGTGTTGCCATGGAGATAAACTGTAAACTAGGACATCTGGACAATGGGTTAATGGAGGCAGTTAGAGAGAGAGAATCTGAACAAAGGAGCATAAAAGCTATGAAATGGGGGCAATTAGAGTACTTGAAATTATAGAATTTGATATCAAATCCGTACAGCTGCAACGTGCCCAGACAACAGATAAAGTGCTGTTCCTTAAGCTTACATCGGGCCTTGTTATTACAGGCCACAGATTGACAGGTCAGTGTGGGACTGGGATGGAGAATTAAAGTGGCAGGCAACCAGAAACTCAGGGTCACCCTTGCAGCCTGAACACAAGTGCTCCACAAAGCAATCACCCAATCTATGTTTTGTTTCTCCAATGCAGAGGATTAGATTTTGAATACCGAATGCAGCACACCAGATTAGAAGTGCAAGTGCATCAACCAGAAAGACTATTTGGTCTTTGGCTGGTCGAAAGCAAAGAGGTAGCAGGACAGGTGTTGAATCGCTTGAAGTTACATGGGAAAACACCATAAAGAGGGGAGTGCCTGATGGAGACAGTAGAGCAGACCAGGTAGTTGCATAAGGAACAGTCCTTCTGAAATGATCAAAGGGGAATTGACCAATCCAAATGTGATACAGGCTGAATTTTTCTCTTTCCATTAGCACAGCCTGACCTGCCCATATGTCCTATAGCTCTGCATTTTGCTTTTTTTAATGTTCCTTTGTTTTCTACTCTTTAACTGTCTTTATTTCATAGTTTTTGTATTCCTTTGTTCAGATTTTCTCTACCACCATTAACCAATAAAGTGAGTGACCTCGTTTACAACTTATTCCCATGGAAACTCTGGCCTCGCCTTAGAAAGAGAGTTTTCCTATCCACCCCTCCTCCAGTCTCTCTGCAACATAAAACCAATATAATGCTGGAGGAACTCAGCAGGCCGGGCAGCATCTGTGGAGAAAAGCAGACAGTCAATGTTTCGGGTCAGGGCCCTTCTAGATTCCAGCATCTGCAGTCCTTTGTTTCACTAACAGAAAACCAGATTGTTTTTGCTCTTTCCCAGTTCTGACAAAGGATATTCAACCTGAAACATGAACCCTCTCTTTCCACTTGATCTGCTGAGTATTTCCAGCATTTTCTATCTTTTTTGTCAGATTTTCAACATGTACAGTTTTTTGTATTCTCCTTATCTTTGTATTCAATTCCCCATGCCATAAGCAATAACATTGTTAGTTTTCCAAATTACTTGCTGCACCTGCACACAAGCCTTTTGAAAATTTGCACTTCAGAGGTCTGTAATCTCTCACCATTTAGATTACATACTTCTCTTTTTATTTTTTCTGACACAATTTCCTACATTATACTCCATTTGCCAGATCCTTGTCCACCACTTATATATTCATATGCAGCTTCCTTATGTTCTCTTCACAACTTACTTTCCTACCTATTTTTGTGTCATCAGCAAATTTAGCAACTGTACCTTCAAGTTATTTATATGAACTGCAAAAGGTTGAAATCCCACCACTGATCCTGTGGCACATCACTATTTACTTCTTTCTAACCAGGAAAAGACCCATTTAGCTTACCCTCTATTTCTCATTAGCCTGCCAAATTTCTAACCACACCAACATGTTACCTCCTACACTATGAGTTTTTATTTTCCATGGTCATCTTTGATGGAATACCTTATCAAATGCCATCTGGAAATCTAAGGTGCATCCATTGGTTCCCCTTTCTCCTCATCACAAGTTACAAATATGATTTCCTGTCAACAAAACCATGTCTACCTTGCCTGATTACCTTCAACTTTTCTAAGTGCCCTGCTATAACATTTAATAATAATTTCTAATATTTCCTCAATGACAGATGTTAAGCTAATGGGCTAGTAGTTTCTTGTGGTTTCCCTAACTTTTTGAATAAAGAGGTTACATTTGCTATTTTCCTATCAAACAGTATATTCCCTGAATCAAGTAAATTTTGG
The DNA here is from genome assembly GCF_009764475.1 of Pristis pectinata. Classification (NCBI taxonomy): domain Eukaryota; kingdom Metazoa; phylum Chordata; class Chondrichthyes; order Rhinopristiformes; family Pristidae; genus Pristis; species Pristis pectinata. The sequence continues at coordinate 87,474,159 of NC_067413.1, forward strand.
AAAATTAAAACCAATGCAAAAAACTAAAAAAAAATCTCTTGCTACTTCTTTTGAAACCGGAAGATTAAGTCCATTAGAACCCAGAGACTTGTTGGCCCAGTTCCAACAATTTGCTCAGAACCACTGCTCTAATGGTTCTAATATTTGTGAGTTTCTTTCTCCCTTCCAATTCTTGATTTACAGCTATTTCTGGAATGTTACTTCACAGAATACTGATGCGAAGTACGTGTTTTTCAATCTTAATTCTCCAGATGTGCTTTCTGTAGGACCAAGCCTCACTTTGTTAATTCTGTTCTTTCATCAACTCTTTATGGAAACTCTTGCTTTCTGTTTTTATATTTCTGGCTAGTTTTATCTTAGACACTAGTTTTTCCTTCCTTATTGGTTTCTTATTCATTTGTGATGTTTGCTTAATATTCTCTCCAAGTTTTGTGCGATTATATGTTTTTTTCTTTCAGTTTGATACAAGCTTTTTTTTAAAGTTCTGTCCTTGGATTTTTTCCTTCTCACTGAAGGATCCTCTCAAATGTCTGCCACTGCATCTTGACTGAAAACATCCTTAACTTAGTTTGCCAGTTCACTTTCCTAAGCTCTGCTTTCATGATCTCATCATTGTCCTTATTTAGGTTTAAACACTAAACTTGGACCCCTCCTTCTCAGCCTTAATCTGAATGTAAAGTTCAATCATATTATGATCACTGCAACTTCAGGGAGTCTTCATGAGATGGTAATTAATTAATCCCATCTCGATGCACACACTAGGTTTGGTGTATCTGTTTTCTGACCTCCAGAACATGTGGTTGAAGAAACTATCCCAAAGATGCTCTAGGAACTCCTCTTCATGTGCCCATCTGACTTTTCTAAACTATAGAGATTAACATCCCACTGAATTATCTCTATATCTTTTTGACAAACTCCTACTATTTCTTCCTTTATATGCCATCCTACTTTGTGGTTACCATTGGGGGGGAAGGTGGGAGGCATATTTTACCCAGACAAACAACTTGTTTCCTTTATTATTTATCTCCACTCAGACAATTTCTGTATCCTGGTTACCCAAGCCTCACACAATAGGAAGGGATGACCTAACACTATCAGTAATTAGCAGAGCCACTCCTTCACTTATACCCTGATTGCCATCCTTCCTTAGTAATCATACGCCCTTCATAATCCATGGCTGTCAGATCATACTTACTTGTTTCTATGTGTGACTTCATTTATAAGATTTCTTTATTAGTCACATATTTTGTTTTAAATGCCATGTTCATTCAGATACAGAACTTTTAATTTTGACCTTTTATTATTTTATTAACCTCTACCCCTATCTTTTGATTATCTCTCAATTTGTATTTTGTATTCCTTTCTGTCTTTACCCATATCAGTTTCTTCCTTTCTTTTCTCGTCTCTTCTTCTTCTAAAGTAGTCCCTTGGGATGGAGGACGACTTACTTCCACTTTGGGTTCTGAGGTAACTGATGAAGCCAATGTGGGAACCACAGACCCCCACAGAAGGGGCAGGAGGTGCCTGTTAGGGTATGTGGATGGATTGTTTGAGAGGTGGTATGCTCCTTCCAGCATTTGCTCTGGGCTTCTGTGTGCTCCTGATGTATGACCATGAGGTTCTTTATGTCATTGTGAATGCTCCTTCTCCATTCTGAGTGGGTTAAGTGGGGATGTTGCACTTCTTCAAGGAAGCTTTGAGCAAATCCTTGAATCTTTTTAGCCATTTGCCTGATAATCTCTTCCCATGAGAGAACTTGGAATATTGTGTTTGTTTTGGAGCCTGGTGTGCGGCTTATGAATGATGTGGCCAGTGCAACATAGCCAACTGAGAGTAACAGGGGCCCCAGCACAGGGGATGTTGGTCTGGAAGAGGATGCTGACATTGGTTTGCTTATGCTTCCACTGAATTTGGAGGATTTTGTAGATACAACACTGGTGATATTTTTTCAGTACCTTGAGATATCTACTGTGTGGTCCAGGTCTAAGAAGAAATAGGAGGTCTGGGTTCACTATTGCCTGGTGGAGTATGAGTTTGGTGCCAGTCTGAGGAATTGCTTCAAATAACTTTTCCCACAATCGACCAAATGCTCTACTGGCACATTGAGTTGATTTACTATATCTTTGCAACCCTCTCATCTCTACGATAGAAGAAAATATATTACTAAAAGAAAAAATTCCAAACACATGATGTGCCAAAGCTTGACCACCAACTGCTTAAGATCAATAGTCCTTCAAAAGCCAACAGGGAAAGGCAACTGAAAGGTACACTCTTCAGTGATCAGAGTCATTGACAGTTATTTCCACCCTTTCATAAAACTCTGAGCAATCCACAAACACACATCTTAACCAATCAGAGCTGCACTATGATGTGTCTCATTGGCTTTTGGCCAGCCTCTTTTTGTCACGCTAACCCTTTTCTGACAAGGCAACGTCACGCACCAAAGCAGAAACTGAGACCCAGCTTTGTTTGAGAGCAAGGCAGAGAAGTTTATAAGCGAGGAAACCTCCGGCACTAGTCAGCACCAGTAACAAGGACTGGTGCGCAAAAGAGAGCTTACTGGAAGTCCGAAGGAGGATAGGATTACAGACAACAGGCAAAGCAACAAGAAAAAAGTTACTTGATTCACTCAAGCAACTGCACTGGATGTTACCATAGCCTCGAAAATGAATACGTTTAGGTATAGTCACTCCTCTACTGAGCTGTACTTGGCAATTATGTTCTTTTTTAAATTCAAACATATAAACATTCAAAGTATGAAAAATACTTTGTTGAATTAATGAAAGAATAATTTCTGCATAACAGCTGTCATTTGTACTCATTTTGCCAGAAATGTAAATCTGTAAAGAACTAAATAAATAATAACCATGCAGAGGAACTGAACAACTCTTATGCTTTTGCAGTTCTTCCAGACCAGAATTAACCCAATTCCACAAAATGGTACTGATCTAAGAAGTATATTGACTCACCAACCTTGAGGAGGAGTAAGTAGTTTGCCATGTTCCTGACACCAGCCCACTGGGTGAATATATGGGCTACTAGCATCACACCTATCAAACAGGCAATTATCACATTAGTAAATAAAAATATTAAGCAAATTAATTAACTATAGCCTACAAAAATGGCACAGTTGTGGCACAGATCAGATCCATGGGGATTATATCTGCTTGAATTAAATTATACATTTTGGTAGAAGTCACCAGTAGTTACCATTATTACCAATCACACTGGAAAATGGATGAGACTAATAATTATTATAAAATTTAGCTGAAACATCAGCTCACTCTTATCATAAAGTCATACAACACTGAAACAGGACCTTTGGCCCACTGTGTCATTGCCAGCCATTAAGTACCCATCTATACTAATTCCATTTTCCAGTACTCAGTTCATTGTCTTCTACACCACAGCATTTCTAGTGGAATACTTCTTAAATGTTGCATGAGTTTCTGCCTCCACCACCTCCTCAATAAGTGTGTTCCAGAATATTATAGGTGAAAATATTCTTCTTCATCACCTCTGAATCTCCTACCCCTTAAGCTAAAACTTTCTCACTCTCTGCCTTATCTTTGCCCCTCAGCTTTCTCCACTTCAAGGAAACTCATAGCTGAAACACTCTATCCCGAGCAACATTCTAGTGAATTTCATCTGTACTCTCTTCTGTGCAATCACATCCTTAACATATCCATGTGCAAGTTCAGGTGAGCAGAATAACGGGTAGATGCATGTCCCCACCTGATTTTTCAACTCAAAACCTGAGTCATTTCATCTCCCAAACCTGAGTTAACAATGTCTGCATTACCTTTCACCATAGGCTGGTGGGAACATCATCGAAGCCAATGGATGAAAAATTGGCATTGTACTTGTGAAGGAATGTGATGTGGAATAGGGAGTAGTGGAAAGAGTTTAGAAGTGGGTGGCATGGGAGAGGGTGCAATGATGGCAGGAATACTTGTGATTCTATGTATTCTGCAGCTCTTTGTTTTGAACTGTCTGCCATCCTGTCACCTAACTTCCGTCACTGCCCCTGGTTGCTGCAAGATGTTTTCTACCTGTTGCTGTATCTTAATTCTCCCTTTTCCTTCATGCATTTCCCTATATATCCAGCAACCCTCCGGCAGTCCCAGCTCACCTCATTCTTTCTGATCTCACTCCCTCCTTCTCCTATTCCCCATCAATATAAGTATGCGCACCGTCTTCACCCATTTTTGACCTTAATCACATACAGCATAACAGCACTGTTAGAACATAGAACATTACAGCACAGCACAGGCCCTTCAGCCAACGATGTTGTGCTGACATTTTATCCTGCTCTAAGATCTATCTAACCCTTCCCTCCCACATAGCCCTCCATTTTTCTATCATTCATGTGCCTTCTGTTGAAGCATTATTTCAATATTCCCAACATGCCTCTGTTTATTTTAACTGACTGATCCTGCAACACGTAAGATATCTTTATTAGTCACATGTCAATCGAAACACACAGTGAAATGCATCTTTTGCATAGAATGTTCTGGGGGCAGCCCGCAAGTGTCGCCACGCTTCCGGCACCAACACAGCATGCCCACAACTTCCTAACCCGTACGTCTTTAGAATGTGGGAGAAAACCGGAGCACCCGGAGGAAACCCACGCAGACATGAGGAGAACGTACAAACTCCTTACAGACAGTGGCTGGAATTGAACCCCAATCGCTGGCACTGTAATAGTGTTACGCTAACTGCTACACTACCGCGCCTGCCACACTGTCACCTTTAACCAGGCAGAAGACACACCTCATCAAAGTTCAAAGACTATCAGAATTTCTGGACTAATGTATCTAAATTCTATATGGTAATACAGTACCAAGAATTCTCACCAGTAATCATATGTGTCATCCCAGTTATCAAAATGCACCAAAAAACGATTGTCTATTATATCTGTGACTGTTGCAACACATATCAGGGAGGGATTCTTTCTGTCAACCGCCTCCAGTTTCATTCCTATTCGAAATCCTGAAGGAGTAATTGTCTGTGAGAAACAGATAACGTTATTTGTAAGAGCAACTGAAAATGGTAGTTTGATGTTCTAAAGTAGTTACATAATGCATCCTTGACAAAACATGCTGTTTGATATTTAGAAACATATGTCAGTCAACCTGCATAGTTAGGAAGCTCGACAAAGCTGTCTCCAATGGAACTTTATTTCTATAGATCATAAGATATCTTGATTACTCACATGTACATCAAAACACACAGTGAAATGCACCTTTTGCATGGAGTGTTCTGGGGGCAGCCTGCAAGTGTCACCACGCTTCCGGCTCCAACATAGCACACCCACAACTTCCTAACCTGTACGTCTTTGGAATGTGGGAGGAAACCAGAGCACCCAGAGGAAACCCACACAGACACGGGTAGAACAGGGATAATTCTCCATTTATAGTTCTGTTTCAATGCAACATGATAATCTCATTTTTTTGCAAAAGAACAATCATCAAATCAAGTACACAAATGCTCCACCTCACTTTCTAAATCCTTTGATGATATCAGTAAGTGTTAGTCCACTACCATGAATTTAGGATTATCTGACAAAAAATTAAAATTGATTTTACCATTTTTTGATATGCAAGAAAAGTATTTGACCAAAATAAATCACTTTGTCACAGAGCCATACAGTCATAGAGCATAGAAAGAGGCCCTTTGCCCCACCATGTCCATGCCAATCATTGTATTTATCCATATTAGTCCCATTTACCTGCTCCTGGCCTGCAGCTTTCTATGCCTTATCAATTCAAGTGCTTGCCCAGATTCTTCTTAAATGTTGGGAGAGTACTTGCCTCCACCACCTCCTCAGGCAGTGTGTTCCAGATTCCAACCATTCTCTGTGTGAAAAAGTTGCCCCTCAGATCCCCACTAAACCTCATACCTCTAAGCTTAAACCTATGCCCTCTTGTTTTAGACAGCACCGTCCAGAGAAAAAGATCCTTACTGTCTACCCTATCCATCCACCATATTTTTTTTAACCTCTATCAAGTCTCAGTTTCCTCTGTTCCATGGAAAACAAGCCTTGCCTATCCAATCTCTTCTTACAACCAATATGCTCCAATCCAGGCAATACCCTGGTGAATCTTTTTAGCACCTTCACCCTCTCCAGTATAATCACATCCTGCCTATAGTGTGGCAACTAGAAGTGCATACAATACTCCAGTAGTGATCTAACCAATGTTTCATGAAGTGGTAACATTGACATCCCTGCTATTGTATTTGTTCCACATCGGAAAAAGACGTATTCCAATGCCTTCTTCACCATCCTATCTACCTGTGTTGCCACCTTCAGGGATCTATGAACTTGGACCCCAAGGTCCTGCTGTTCAAACACTACATAGCGCTCTATCATTTACTGTGTATGTGCTATACTTATTTGACCTTCCAAAATGCATCACTTCCCACTGTCAGGATTATATTCCATCTGCCATTGCTTCAGTCAGTTTCCAGCTGGTCAATATCATCCTATGAGCTACGGCAATCCTCCTTGCTATCTAGAACACAACAATGTTTTGTGTCATCTACAAACATAGTAATCATATCTCTTACACTCATACCAATTTGTTAATGCATATCACAAATGTCAAGGGTCCCAGCTCTGAACATTGTGGTACATCTTTGGTTACAGACTTCCAATCAGAAAACCAAAACCTTACCACCATTCTCTGCTTCCTATTACCAAGCCAATTTTGGATCCAATTTTCCAGCTTGTCTTCGATCCCATGGGTTGTAACCTTTTGGATCAGTCTACCATGCAGGACCTTGTAGACAACATCTACCACACTGCCCTCATCAATATGCTTAGCTAAAATATCTTTAAAAAAATTCAATCAAATTACTGAGACAGGATTTCCCATGAGCAAAACTAAGCTGACTATCCCTAATCAATCAATCCCACCCACCTACCTTCCCCATCTCACCTGGACTCACCTATCACCTGCCAGCCTGTGCTCCTCCACCTCTCCAACTTTCTTATTCTGGCTTCTGCCCTCTTCCTTTCCAGTCCCGATGAAGGGTCTCTACCCGAAATGTCGACTGTATATTTCCCTCCATAGATGCTGCCTGACCTGCTAAGTTCCTCCAGCATTTTGTGTACATTGCTCCAGATTCCAGCATCTGCAGAATCTCTTGCGTCTCCTTATTAATCCCTACCCTTCCAAGTGTAAATAAATCCTGTCCCTTAGAGTTTTTTTCCAATAATTTCCTTACCACTGAGGTAAGTCTTATTGACTTGTAGTTACCTGGCTTATCCATGTTACCCTTTTAGAATAAAGGTACCACAGTTTCTATCCTCCAGTCATCTGACACCTCACCTGTGGCAAGCATAGATGAAAAAATCTCCATCAGATTTCAATCTCCTCCCTTGCCTCCCATAGCAGCCTGAGATACATCAGGCCTTGAGGATTTATTCACCTTTATTTGCACCAAGATATACTGTATAACACCTCCTCCATCTTAATACTAATATGCTCTCCAATATAATCATCCCTCTTCCTGAACTCTCAATCTACTATGACTTTTTCCTTAGTGAATACAAACAAGAAGTACTCATTTAAGACCTCACCTACATCCTTGCACAGGTTGCACCTTTGATCCCTACTCTTTACTTGGTTACCCTTTTACTCCTTATAGATTTAGACAATGCCCTGGGATTCTCCTTAACCTTGTCTGAAATTTCATGGCCCCTTTTCCTCCTCCAAATTTCCCTTCTTAAGTATTCTCCCAAACTCTTGAAACTTCCTCAAGGGTCCCTCATATTTTAAGTCACTTGTACCTGCCATATGTGTCCTTTTTTCATTTATCAAACCCTCAATATCCCTTGTCAACTTTCCCTAATCTTGGCATATTTGCCTTTAACTCTTAGGGAAACATGTTGGTCCTGAACTCTCACTGCTACACTTTTAAAAGACTCTCACTTGTTGGATGTTGTGCCTCAAGCAGCTGCTCCCAATCTACTTTTGTCAGGTCCTGTCTTGTGTTATTGAAATCAGCCTTCCCCCAATCTGTTAACTTCCAGACCATCCTCACCCCTTTCCATAACTACCTTGAAATTTACAGATCCCCAAAGTGCTCCTCCATTGACACTTCCACAGTTTGCCCTGCTTCATTTCCCAAAATTAGGTCCAGGATAGCCCCATCTTGACTATCTATGAATTGGCTCAAAAGAACTCACTTTGATAATTCCACCCCATCTAGGGTATTCACATAAGACCATTCTAATCAATAGGGGGGATCTTAAAAGTCCCCACTATGACAACTCCATTGCTTTTACATCTTTCTGCTTCAATTTCCAAGGGACTGCCAACTAACCAGCATTATTATCATCGAACCGGTACATATAGTAACTTGGGAGGTTCCAGAGTTCATTGCATTTCCTCTGACTGTATTGTGCTTTGTCCATGGACAAAGGAGATGTTACTTCATACTGACATCATTATTCCAGATGGTAGCTGAAGCAGTCATGGCGAAGCAGTGCCACTCGTCAAAATTTGCACAAACCCCTCCTCTGCTGTGCTCAAGCAATTCAAGTGACACAAAACCACACTGCTTTTTAGAAATATGATCCTCGAACCCGGCCCAGATTTCTGAATGATTTCCAGGCAAAAGCAAAAAGCTGTTCTAAAGGAATGAGATTCACAAATAAAAGGGCAGAATTATGATGCAAAATGTTGTCTTTAGTAACAGGTCTTTAGTACTTAGATAGCATTTAGCTAGCCTTTCTATCAACACCACTCAGATCCTGCCTCCTATGTAGCAGGTATTCCACCTATAGCACTGTTCCACTTAAGCACATTAAATTGCCAAACAGTAGGAATTCTGACAGGCACTTAAGTCCACTCTCTGATAATGGCAAGGAAGTGGATTGGGATCACTAGTTTTCAGGCCCCAGACCTGAGCTTCAAATGCTTTTGAGCTCTGTTTTTAATGCATTCCTTTGTCATAAAATCATCCACCCCTATACTACAACTTAAAGTTATTGAAAATTGTGTCTTTGAATTGATTTTTTTTCAGATTGCATTCCAGACCCCAAAAATCCAGAATATTTTTTGTTAATTTCTTCAACATCAAGGGAAAAGCAAAGCATTATAGATACTGGAAATAAAAATTAAAACATACCTGCTGAGTATATTTAGAATCTTGTTTGACTTTAGATCTACCATGTACTTTAAACTGCTTTTTTTAAAAATAGGATTGTTGATATTTGCTGTTGTAGTATGCTCCCACATTTGAATTTCAATTATGCATAAACAGCAAGAATTTATATTTATTTCTGTTAAAATTTCTTTTTTTAAACTCATGATAGAAATTCAATTCTTTATCTTGCATGCATTTACTTGTCTTGTAACTTGCTGTAAAATTCGGCAAATACAAACTAAATCTAAGTGTTCTTTCTGTAGTGCATCCGGCATCTTGCCAGCAAAATCATTGAAATCAACACTATTCCTGACATGGGATTGATCATAAAAAATCCTGTCTAAACTGCAAAGCTACCCAAATTACAATAACAGTGCATACACAATTCCAACTGCCAATTCATAATGAAAGCAGTGGAAAAGTCACAATAGTGATTCTGAGCATCAAAGCACTGAGTTATTAGGACAACTACTGAAAACTCTTGTGGTTTTCCCTTTTAAAATAAGGTAATTATGAAGTAATCTTTGGGAAATATCAAATGTTAAATAGTGCTAAGTCCTACCTTTCCTATACTATGGGGTAGATTAGTGGAAGATTTTTTTTTCAAAAAGAGCTTAGAGTAATGTAGAACTCTTATGCTCTCAGGGTCAAGTACTTTAGTTGTGTGAGAAAAAAGCTCCAGGTGACTAAAGAGATATAGGTCTCCCCTCAGCCTCCGACACTCCACAGAAAGCAACACAAATTTGTCCAACCTCTCCTTATAGCTCAGACCCTCTAATTCAGACAGCATCCTGATAAATCTCTTCTGCAGCCTTTCCAAAGCCTCCATATCCTTCCTGTAATGGGGCAACCAGAATTGCACACAATGCTCCAAGTGTAGCCTAACCAAAGTTTCATATACCTGCAATATTACTTCCTTATTCTTATATTCAATCCCCTGACCAATGAAGGCAAGCATTCCATATGTCTTCTTTACCACCTACTTGCATAGCCACTTTCAGTGAGCTACGAACTTGGACCCCAAAATCCTTCTGTACATCAATGCTGTTAAGGGTCCTGCCATTAATTGTATACTTTCCCCTTGCATTGATCGCCCAAAGTGCAACACTTCAGACTTGCTTGGATTAAACTCCATCTGCCATTTCTCTGCCCATATCTGTAACTGATCTATAATCTGCTGTAACCTTCGTCAGCTCTGTACACTGTCCAAAACTGCACCAATCTTTGTGTCATCTGCAAATTTACTAACCCACCCATCTACATTTTCATCCAAGTCATTTATATGTATCACAAATACCGATCCCTGTAGAACACCACTGGTTCAGACCTCCAGCCAGAATAACACCCTTCCATCACTACCTTCAGTCCTCCATGGGTAAACCAATTCTGAATTCAAGATCACAGTTAGATCACAGATCTTTCATGATCTTAGTGATTGATGGGACAGGATCAAGCATACAGCTGTTCTTATGGGCAAGATACAAGGTTCAGACAAGTAAACAACAAATTTGTGATTAATATCAAAGTATTTTGAAAAAAGAGTAGTCAACACATAAAAAGAGCTAAAAGTGGAACACTTGGAATTATTTAAGAAATAGTTACACATTTTGATGGTGAAACTGGACTCTTTCTGTGCAGATGAGTTAAGGCAGATCGAATGCCTAGTCATGTGGAACTCTCCCATGATCTTATGACCCCTGTAGCAACCTTTTTTGATAACCAGCTAAACGTAAAATGTCTTCCTTCATTGTGATGGTGAAAAGAACTTGGCAGGATAGATAATCACGCACCAATCACAATGATGTTTGAGATAAACATGTTCATTTCTTTATGCTCACTCATACCAACTGTTTAGCTGACATCAGGTGCAGGTTCTCATAGAAAAGACTGGGATGTTGGGATTCTCTCCTTTAATTATCTCTGCAGCTGGATAATATGTAAAGTTAAGATTGAGAGCAAAAGGTATTTGTTAATTTTATGTGCCTTACAATGTGTGGAATAACAGTGAGCAAACAAGTTGACTGACAATCAACAATGAAAAACAAAAAGCTGCAGATGCTAGAAATCCTCAGCAGGTTAGACAACATTTGTGGGAATAGAAACGTTCTTAGTCAGAACCTTCGTCAGAACTGGGAAAAAGAAAACAAGTTAATTTTAAGTTGAAGAGGGAGTGGGAAGGGGAGAGATGGACAGGACAAAGGGAAGATCTCTGACAAAATGAGGCCAGGCTTGCTGTGGGGTTAAGCTGTAAACAAGGTTATCCAGTTGATGGGGGCAGTTAGAAGTGGAGAACAAACAACTAAGTAACATAGGACATACCCAGCAGGTCAACTATGCTAATGGAGAGAGAAACCCAGGCAGTATCACAAATGTATTGACCATTTCTGAAAGGGAGAAAGTGAGTTACTGGAAGTTGTAGAATTTGAATTGGAATCCTCAAGGCTGCAACATGCCCTGATGGAAGATGAAGTGGTCTTCCCCTAGCTGACATAAGGCCTTGTTATAACAGTGCAGGTGGTCACAGAAAGATAGGTCAGAGTGGGAGTGGAATGGAGAACTGAAATGTCAGGCAACAGGAAGCTGGGGTACTCTCCTGTGGACTGAACACAGATGCTCCGCATGGAACCACTTCATTTGTGGTTGGTTTCTTCAATATGAATGAGACCATGTTGTAAATACAACAGACTTAATTGTTAAAAGTACAAATGAATCTTTGCTTCACCTGGAAGGACTGTTTGGGTCCCTGGATGATACAAATGGAAAAGGTAAAAGGTAAAAGGAGAGATGTAGCATCTCCTGCAGCTGCATGAGAACATGCTATAACAGGGGGAATGGTTGTTGGAACTGCATTTGTTTTGAAGTGCTGAAGGACAATGGGAGGGGACTCGATATCGAATCTTACAACTTCAAATAACACTTTTCTGTTTCTCTGTTTCAGAAATGGCCAATCCATTTTTGATACTGATCTGTTTTTCTTTCTTCATTAGCACTGTCCAATCTGCCAGATTCTCCTACAGCTCCGCATTTTGCCAACTTAATGTTCCTTTGTGTGCTCACTCTATGACTGCCCTGATTTCATAGCTTTTATGTTCCTTTGATCAGGTTCTCCCTCCATAACTGACCTCATTAACAGAATGATCTTGTTTACAGCTCTTCACCAGTGCAAACCCAGTCTCGCCATATCAGAGATAATCCCTTTGTCCTATCCATCCTCCCCATCTTCTCTGCAACTTAAAACTCACTTGTTTTCTCTCTTTCCTGGTACTGAGGAAAGGTCCTCAACATCCTCCTTCCATGGATACAATTAATCATGATCTACTTAAATGATAAGAGAAAATTTAAAGGGCTAAAGAGCCTCCCACTATTACCATGTGTAGCCAACTGATTTTTATATAGCAGCTGAAGGACTGGCCTGACCTGACCTGCTGGTATTCTGTAGTGTTCAGATTGAACAGACTAGTAATGTGCACCTTAAATGGGTGCTTGCTTCATATGCCTGGTTACATCTCTATTAATGTTATCTGAATATTAAGTTAGAGATAATTACTTCTGCTACATGCTATTTTCTGTTGTTTTAATGTGCAAGACACCCGGTGTAAAGATTACCTATTCAAAAAAGTAAATGCATTTTTAAGTACATAAATGCTTTTTTTTCATTTTTTGTTTGTACTTGGTCTTTGTACCAATTATAATAAATTATTTATTTTCCCATGGGGTAATTATTGGCAGCAATGTTCCTAATGGCATGCACTCGGATGTTTGGAAGATGACGCTCTCTGCAGTTCTCAACAGGTCAGAGTGTATAAGAAATACTCTGTTTCCACCCCGCTGATGCTCATATGCCATCAAGTGCAAACATCTGTTAAATATCTCACCTTGCAAAGTGACTGGTGGAGGCTTCTCACCAGAATGGGAAGCTATGGAAACAGACCCTTAATCACAGATTAGTATGAAATGTGAATCCATGACTAATTACAATGTTTAAAGTTTCCTCAAATGCATCCAATCAATAATGTCTCAGTTTCAGAGACTGAGTGCTAAAGATGGAATACCAGAGTGCCGATGAAGTGATTTTTCCTGATTGATTGTGACTGCAAGTTAACACCAATCCCTTCAGTGGGACATTGTACTGACCCATTGGGAAGTGGTTTCACAGTCTTTAGTATTTTGTCATTTTCTCCTTCACAAATTTGGATCAGTAGGCAAGAAAATGCTGTGTCATTTTTTTTCTACAATGAGAACAGCAGCATCTACCGTGTAGCACAGGGCTGGCAACTGAAATGGTTCCATCCCTTTGTATGCATTCTATGACTCTATGATGCAATGTTGATATGCCTGCAGTTACAACATCCTCTATCCTGATGAAGGGTCTTGGCCCAAAACCTTGACTGTTCATTTCCTACCATAGATGCTGCCTGAGCTGCTGAGTTCCTCCAGCATTTTGTGTGTATTGCTGCTATGGTACACAGACATTGGAGGGAATGGATATTTAAACCAGTGAATAGGGTGCCACTCAAAGCGACTGCTTTGTCCTGGATTGTGTCAAGCTTTTGAAAATGTTCGAAATATATCAATTTGTTTGTGAAAAATGAGTTAAATTACCATTCAGTTCTTTCTAGTACCTTCTAATTTTTATTAAACTTTTTTGAAGTCAGGGTGAGGATTTTTCTCCTTGCAACCAAGGATCACAGAATAAGCAAATTATAAAATAGACTGGGATATTGTGTCCAAGATATTAGTCTGTATTATACTTTTGTAAATACTTGACAGGGAAGGTAAGAATGCCTGGTCACATCTCTATCAATGTCATCTGAATCAATGACTCCTAATAAAACTTCTTCAAAATCTGTCTTCAATAGATAACTGAAAATGTAATCACGTTCTATGCAGACACAAATGGTCAACAAAGGTAATAAATTCTCAAAGAAAAAAGTACAAAAACTTTTCTTTAAAGGTTCAACAAAAAAAATGTCAAATGAATCTTCATGTTGCAGGGATTATTAATGATAATTAAAATCCTAGGTAAACACAATAGAATTACTTAGGCTAAAATCCATCTTTGCTACGGTCAATTGTGTGGGCTAAGATATTGACCCATCTCTCTGGTTACTATTTAAGATTATGTGATGAGCAGCAACAGTTGCACAACTTTATCAAATTAACCATATGATTTGAGAGAATAAGGATTGCAAATGAAGAGCCAAAACACTTCCCATCAGTGTTCTAATCCTTGTTCTGATGCCACTCTCTTTAGCACTCATAATGAACTTTTCTAAGTTCTATATGTTCCTGGTCATTAAGTGCTTATTTTAATTCTATGGCAGAGCTTCACCCACCCAATCTAACAAGCTCATTATGGCGTCATATGTCACAACTGCAAAAGCCAATGATAGCACCAAGCTCCTGAAACCCTCCCTAAGCAGAGACACAAGCTGCCCATGAAACAAAGTTGACCTTAAAGACATTTTCAAGATCAGTGCTGGATCACTTGAGCAGTGGCTGATAATTGGCTATTTCCAAGACCTGGAAGGCCTGCAAGGAATTTTTTTTCCCTTGTTTGGGGCCATTACGAGTGGTATTCAAAGATAGGTCTCCTGAAACTCAATTTATTTAAATAGTTGTCTGTAAAATCAATAGTACAAAGGGAACAAAATACCCTAGTTATTGGGGTCACCTGGAATGTATTATGAATAAAAAAAACTTACTGTGTTCTGATTTTTAAATAGATTCTTTGGAGCTGATTGGGCCTTGCAGATTTTTAGATAACTTGCCCAGTTAAACTCCTCTTCCTTGTAGCCTGAAAATGAAATCAAAATCCTGTCAATAATGGAAAAATTGATAGGGCAATGTAATTACTATCATCGTACATCGCACAAATTCCACAAATCAAAATAATGTTACAAATGCACGTCAGGTAGGATCATTGTTTTGGCAGCAATCAGTTTACCATCTATAATTGCCTGACCAAACTAATCTTTTTCCTCTTGCATGACATAAGATTAATTTGACTTTCCAGATTAATTGAGAATGACACAAGTAATTCTCCCAATTTCAGCACCTGCACAGGCAGCTGGCACTAAGATCAATGTAGCATGGTTTTCAAATGTGAGAATTACACATTCTGCATTGCATTCTGTCTTACTAATTTAAAAAAAAAATGTATTTCTCTCTCTAGTTGAGCTATCAAACCTTTAGGAGGTTGCAATTTGTGGCCGGTCTTTTCACACCATCCCACGGGATGGATATCAGGTGAGTCATTGTTAATCCAGAAATCAAAACATTCAGGATATCCATCAAAGTGGAGCCTCAAGCGAACACCACATACCTGATGGGAAGAAACAGATAAGTTAAAGTAACGTACATAAATAAAAAATTCAGCAAGTGTTTTAAAACGCAACTTTATATCACATGTAATATTACATGTTAGTAAATACTTTGTTAGAAGAAACCATTTTAGTGGTCTATGACCATATTTTTAGCATTACCTCTATTATCAATAATAACTGAACTGATTTTCCACCTTTGCACCCCTGAGCTAAACAATAACCTAATCAGAGAGGAATTAGGATATCTAGATGGTACGGAACTCCCATCAAAAATCTGGAGGGCTCTATAACCGATGTGCATTCCTCCTTATTGAAGTTTTTTCCATGCACTCTGCAATAGTAATTATTTAAAGTTTGGCATAAAATCATAACAAGGTTTTATCTTGAATAGGAGCAGATCAATTGTCCTTATAACATAGACCATAACAGCACAAAAACAAACCCTTTGGCCCACGATGTCTGTGCCGACCATGATGTCAATCTAAACTAATCCCATTTGTCTGCACATGGTTCATATTCTTTCATCCCCTGCCTGTTCATGTGCCTGTCTAAATGCCTCTTAAATGTAACTATTGTATTTGCTTTCACCACTTCTCCTGACAGCATGTTCCAGGCACCTATCGCTCTCTGTGTAAAAAACTTTGCCTCACAAATCTTCTTTAAACTTTCCCCCTCTCACCTTAGATCTATGCCCTCTAGTATTTGATGTCCACTCTGGGAAAAAGACTATTTACTCTATCTATGACTCCCATAATTTTATATACTTCAATTAGGTTGCCCCTCAGCCTCCAAAACTCCAGGGAAAACAAACCAAGTTTGTCTACCCTCTCCTTATAGCTAATACTCTCTAATCCAGTCAATATCCTAGAGAACCTCTTCTGAATTCTCTCCAAAGCCTCCACATCCTTCCTGTAACCCAGCGACCAGAACTGTACATAATACTCCAAGTGTAGCCTAACCAAGCAAAATCTGCAACTTGACTTACTAACTTTTATACTCAATGCCCCAAATGATAAAAGGCGAGTGTGCCGGCCTTCTTTATGACCCTATCTACTTGTGTTGCCACTTTCAGGGAGCTATGGACTAGGACCCCAATGCTCCAATGGTTCTGCCATTTACTGTATACTTTCCGCTTACATTTCACCTCCCAAAGTGCAACACCTTGTTCAGATTAAACTCCAAGTGCCATTTTTCCACCCATATTTCAAACTGATCTATATCCTGCTGTATCCTTTGACAACCTTCCTCACTATCCACAACTCTGCCAATTTTCACGTCATCTGCAAACTTAATAACCAGACCACCGACATTTATTACATATATCACAAGCAACAAAGGTCCCAGCACTGATCCTTCCAGTCTCTGGTTTCAAACATCCTACTAGTTTGTCACTGTAACCCTGAAACCTACAGTACTTTGATCTGAGTACATAAATATTAAAAGTTATGGAGTAGACAATCTCCTCCACCTTCTCTTATAAAGCAAGCTGAGGCCACTTAATCTCACAGAGTTAGCTTGATCTCTGACAATTATGGTAATAAATACAGGTTTAAGAAAATTAAAACATGAGAAAATCAGTGCATAATTCTAACATTTATTCAGCAGATGTTACTCATGTATACATAATCTTACCTCTGCAACTGATAGCACACAGAACATGGAGGAGTGTTGAGGGTCGATACCTTCCAATTTCATGCCTACTTTAAATCCATTTTTATTCTGGGGAACTAACTGAAACTGTAAAGAAAAAGATACTAGTGTTTCCTCTCCATAATTGTCTCCACACATTGACAATGATTCACTGATATTCCAAAAAGACTATTCATTGTTTACATGTCAACTCCATGCTAGAATTAGATCTTACACCGCAACATAAATTTGGCATTCTAAGGTGTTTTGCATCAAGTCATGGACAAACTATAACTCCCATTCTTCTACTACATATCAGACTAGAATTCCTACTTGGATAAATTCACAATTGCACTCTATGCTTCTCTCAGCAGTCAACAAAGGAAACAGCTATATCTCAGCTGCATCATCATTCACTCTCAAAGATCATCTTTCCAAGTGGTGTGAGGAGAGAGCTAATCATAACCTTATTCCCAACCCCCTCACCTCAGCAACCTGTTAATGGTTCAACAATTATTCCATTTCCTTCTTCAATGCCCATTCATTTGTAATAAAGGCATCTGCAATTCTTGACCTTTCATTTTCCCCATGGCATTGGCTATTCAGCCCACCAAGCCTGTGTCAGGTCTCAGCGCAATTCCATAAATCCCATTACCCTATTTCCCAGTGACCTATTCTCTCTCACACGCCACCAACTCCTGCCACCAATCTATACTTGGGGTAATTTACAGTGGTTAACGAACCTACCAACCAACGTGTCTTTGGGATATGGGATAAAACCAGAGCACTGGGGCAAACCTAGTTGGTCACAAGGAGAATGTGCAAACTCCACACAGACAGCAGCTGACGTCAGATCTACATGTGATGACAGTGTGCACCTTGCTGTCAATTATGATCTGCTGCATTGAAATAGCAGTTTTCACAGAAATAGAGCTTATAGATGCTGATGTCCCGGAGCTTACTGTTCTCTCCCATTTGGTTCCTCTGCTCAGCCTAAAAGGCATGGTCTGTATCACCAAATTGCTGCATATTTTATAGAATGTTTTAAACTGATATCAGTCTTTTTTTTATACTACTTTGCATAGTTTATGTTTCCATCACAATTTAACAATAAATAGGAGGTAAGATTGACTGATACAATTCGTCTGAATATATAGCATCACATTAAAGTTATGTAGACTCAGAAAGTCTTTTTTTCCATTTGGAGATTAGCAATCAAGTAATTTGAATTCTTTCATATTATTCAGATTTGTGAAGCAAGAAGCAAATAAGGAATTCATAGAAGCCAATTATTTGAGAAGCAAGATTTTCCAGTCTGTATTCACGACAATTAACCAGTAATATGCATCATATCCACGTATAAGGGATAGCAGACGGACATGCTAATATTTTATGATCATACTTGATATTGGCCTGTTCAGTACGTGAACAAATTGCAATTGTTGTCAACCTTGAGGAAGCTACCCACACAGATTCAGCTGGCTTGGTGGCTTTAATTTCCCCTCTCCTGACATTAAATGAAGTCAGATGCTGCGTGCAGGGAACACGTTGGATTAAACAATGGTGTAACTATGAATTAAAAGTATCTTAATGAACACAAACTAGGAAGCAAAGTAGTCCAATTGTTAGAATATTTTTAAAAAATGGAAAGAACTAAATAAAACTGGGTCATCCAGATGCATGGGAGTGGAAGCTTTAAAAAAAATCAGAAACTAATTTTAAGATGTTATTTTAAAATCCATATTTTGAGTAAAATAGACTCCACACATATAAAATTAGTTTCCAGGGCCAGAGAGATTACTCATTCATGCCTTAGTGTGGCATTTAAAAGTTAATATTTTATTTATCAGGCTGTAATTTTTTCAGTTGTTGTTAAAGTGCAAACAGTATGTAAAAACTCCAGAATCATTCACAGTGAGTCAAGACCAAGCATTCCAAGTTTCTGATTTAATTGCTGTCAACTCTACTGTATGGAAACACAGTAAAAAAAGAGCAGTGGCATGACTGAAAGTAAAATGGCAGAGGGGCGAAGTTTAGATACGAGAAGGAGAATAAGGTTAGGAAATCGAAAAGATGAGGGCAAGGTTTTGCCTTATAGTAAACAAAATCAATCAGAAGAGAAAGAGAATGAAAAAGCTGATGAATAGAATGTTGTAGAAGGGGGAAAAGTCACAACTGAATGCAAGAAGTGTTTTTTTTTCAGACAAACAGGAGGCTTTAGAAGCATTAATAAATGTCAAGTGATGTGATACCTGAGCTACTGTGGAGATGATTGAGAACTTTATAGTCCAGGAGAGATGAGAAGAAAAAATGGGAAAGGGATATCCATGCTAGAAAATGAGGATACTAAGGACGTTGAATTAGTACAAAATCCATCTTGAGGAAGAGCAGGGGACAAATATTTGTACATTACAAGTACAGTTGTTCATTATTTGATCATTCACATCAACAAGCAAGAATAAAAACATTATAATAATTGGTGAGTACATTTTAAGAGGAGGATAAATGAATTAGGCTAACTATTTAGAATGTACTCAAACTACTTCCCATTCAGAATGAAGAGCAAAATTGCCAGGAAATTAAACAAAATAAACAACTGTTACGAAAATGAGAACGCATAACAGCAACAGGTGTCGCAGAAAAAGCTAGAGTTGCACTGATGAGGCCTAAGCTTGAAAATGGTCTGGGCTACTAATGCTGGCTTCAGGTGGATCCTGTGGTGGGCACAGTAGTGTAATAATCACCTTAGCAAGCAAACATTTACAGTTCCAAAGCCAGATCATTGCAGTAAGCTGCAGGTATATAATTTGTGTCTGCTTGGATGCTTGCTGCTTTGAGGCAAGATATCTGGCAATGGTGCTTAGACCTAAAGACTAACTGCAACTGCTTAATCCAGAGTACATTTTTAATGGAAAAAACTTTGCCAATACTTGATCTGCACTTCATACTGGGGAAAGGCACCCAGTCATGGGTCATGGCACCAAGGTTTCCTTGTTAATGAGAGCCAATGCTAATGGAACAAGACACACAACACAGAAATAGTTTTATACTCAGCTATCCAGAGCACCCTCCTACAGAAACGCAATCCATGATGCACAGTGGAGGAAGTGTTCTGTGACACTCCTTTCATCATCAAGGAATCAGAATTCAAATTCAGGAAAGAATTGTGATCTCATTGGAAAGGAGATGATCTCTTTGAGACATAGAGAACTCAAGAGGGTATATTGGGAAGGATGTTTTCTCTGGCTGAGTCTATTGATATTGGTTTATTATTGTCACCTGCACCGAGGTAGAGTGAAAAATTTGTCTTGCATACCGTTCATACAGATCAATTCATTACACAATGCATTGAGGTAGTACAGGGTAAAAACAATAACAGAATACAGAGTAAAGTGTCACAGCTACAGGGAAGTGCATTGCAGGTAGATGATAAGGTGTGAGGTCATAACAAGGTAGGTTGTGAGGTTAAGAGTCCATCTCATCGTGTAAGGGAACCATTCAATCTAGAATTATGGGTCACAGCATCAAAGTAAGGGTAGGCCACTTAAGGTAGAAGTGAGAAGAAACTTCTACATTCAGAGCTTAGCGAATTTTTGGAATTCACTGCCCAAGAGGTTTGTGAAGCTTAGTCATTGATTGTAATCAAAACATACATTACCAGATATCTAGATATTAAAGGAATCAAGGGATGTCAGAATAGGACACAAAAATAACCTTAACAGAGAAGCTCAGTCATGATCTTGTTTAATGACAAGGTGGTGAGAAAGCCTACACCTGCTTCTGTTTCTTACGTTTTCATGTTGTCTTTGCAGTTTAAAGAGCCAAGAAAATGAGTCAAGAAAAGTAAGATTATTTACCACAATCTTACAGCAAGTGGCATGTACAAAGTGTTTCTCACAGAGTCATAGAGTTATACAGCACGGAAACAGGCCCTTCAGTCCAACTTGCCCATGGCGACTAAGGTGCCTACCTGAACTAGTCCTATTTTCCTGCGTTGGGCCCATATCCTTCTAAACCTTTCCAATTGAAATGCCTTTTAAACAATGTCATTGCTCCTAGCTCTACCACTTCCTCTGGCAGCTCGTTCCATATACATGCCACCCTTTGCAGAAAAACTCAGGTTCCCTTTAAATCTTTCCATTTTCTTGCCTTTTGAAATACAGATAGATCCTGTCTCTCAGAATCCCCTGCAGTAACTTTACCACCTCTGATGTTAGGCTCACCAGCCTATAGTTCCCTGGCTCATCCTTACAACCCGTCTTAAAAAAATGGCACAGCAGTAGTCACCCTCCAGTCTTCTGGTACCTCACTCATGGTTAACGAGGATACAAAAATATCTGCTAAAGCCCCAGAAATTTCATCCTTGCTTCCCACAATGTCCTGGGATTTACTTGGACAGGCTTCAGAGATTTATCCACCTTTATGTGCCTCAAGACCGCCACGAACTCCTCTTTCATAATGTCCCTATCTTTTAGGACATCGCTGTTCTCTTCCCTGAACTCCCTAGCTTCCATAACCTTCTCCACAGTAAATACAGATGAAAAGTATTCATTTAAGACCTTGCCCATCTCCCATGGCTCTACACATAGGCAACCACACTGATCCTTAAGCAGACCTATTCTCTCCCTATTTATCCTATTGCTCTTAGTGTACTTTGAATCTTTCAGAATTGTCTTTTACCTTATCTGACAAGTATGTCCCTTTTTGCCCTCCTGATTTCCTTCTTACTCAGATTCCTTACAGCCTTTCAAATGATAACTTTATATGCCGCTTTTGCACTGGTTAGTGTTTAGCTTTGCATGTGGTTCTCTTGGAAAGGTTTTCTCCCATAGTCTATGCCAAGTTGTACAGACACAGGATTTGAGGTCCCATTGATTTTATCAGGATATGTAGAGCATAGATTTGGGAGGCAACAGAGAAATTATTCTGGTTTAATTTGATGTTAAATATAAATATTTGTGTTTCCAGTGAACATTTTTTTTTAAATATTTACATTAGTTTTAGCAATCAAAAGTTATCAGCTTTCCCAGCTATGTGGGGCCAGGTCACCCACTGAAGCTCAGTCACCCACATGGCCAGAAAGACAGGACCTCTGTAGGCCTGGATAAGGGCAAGTGTGACATTTTAATTTGGGAGCTTAATCCAGCATGATCTGATCCCTTGTAGCTGTAACATAACAACACTGACCTTTTTGAATGGGCTTTACCTAAAAAAGAAATTCTTTGTAATGCAACCAAATTATGCTCAATTTGCGGAGAAATGTGATTACATCACAGTGAGTATTAGACAGGGTTCTGGTCTCCGTATGGTAAAATGGGCATAGAGGTGTTGTTACTTATAATATTGTCATTAACGGAATTATCACTAAAGTATTTTGTAAATAATCTTTATTGACAAAGCTAGGACAAAAGCAATGAGGTTGAAAAGAATTATTTTCATCCCCATTGCTTTTCTGGATCTACACCTTAATCCTCATTTAATTAATTAATTTCCAATTAAACAAGTAAACATCTATATCAATCTGTATTTGTGCTACTTTTGAGCCTGTCGCAAGATATGAACGTGTTTTGACATGCCCATCCATTTGTCTTCTTGATTGTCAGGAAACACCATGTCTCTGCATCTTGCTGCTTCCTGGACTGTGATTAGTATTTTGGCATTTGAAGAAATCAAGTAGAATCTATAGCATTTACAGACTAGAAAGCAACAAGTATAACAACAATAGCAAGTACTTCAAAATAAAATTATCTTAGAAACTTTCTTTTAATTAAGTTAGCCCTTAGATTTAATAACAAAAAACACTAAAATCCCTCAATGGAATATTTAAGTCTGATCTTAAAGAGTTTTCTGCCCCTAAAAAAGGCATTAATATTAAATATCAATTTTGTGTACTCTTGTACAAGCAGGAAAATCATATTTATGTATGTGGAAGCTCAAAAGGCAAATATAGGGAACATTACCTTCACAGAAACAATTTGAGTTACCTTCCTGCACTTGAATTTCAATGAATGTAGCAATTGTCACCCAGACACTATTTGCTACATGACGGGCTGGTTGCTTTGGAAACTGCAAGAATGATTAACTGAAAATCATCTGGGAATGCAAATCGGCAGAGAAGTTTTCAGCTGTGAGTTTTTAGGTCACGGTAATGTGAAATGACAAATGATGATCATCCTTTTTATGCTAAAATAAACAATGATTGCATTGTGTTGCTAAGGAACCATGCCCTGGACAGCCAGCTGAATCAAAAAAGTTATTTAGCTATAATCCAATTACATTCTTTTAAAAAAATACTATAATGATTTTTTTTGTCACAATATGTTGGAGATATTGGACATAAAATTGATCCATTTAACAGTAGCATTAACAGGTGCATCCTCCCCACTCACCTGACCCTGCTACAACCCTAGAAATCACAGTGTCTCCCACAAATCCCCTATCTCTTTCCTTTTCTCCACAAGAATTACCTTTGTTCCCTCAAATTCATTGAACTACCGACAACTTAACTTCCTTCCTTGCCCCATATTAGCTGATTTTGTTAAATGTTTTCTACCTTCAAGATCTTGGTCTAAACCACCCTCCTCCTTTGCTTTCCAAACTGGTACTCATTTTTTCCAGAACTCAATGTCTGAGAGGTTTCCATTCCACCACAATGTCATATTGTGGTGGTAACAAAGTTATACCATTCCTCTTTAACCCTAATGCAACCTTGGTTTTAGTTGACTACACCAACACCTCTCCACCACTGACCAACTGGGCAAGACTGCACTCACCTAGTCTGATGGCAGTCGAAGTCAGAGATTCATCTACAAAGATCTCCATAACCATATGCAAATATAACCTTTGGAAGTCACCAAAGATCTATTGTTGGCCGTCCTTCTGCTTCTTATTTAAAGCTTGTCCTAGACCTACATCATCTGAAGACATGTATGCCAATGATAACGAGCTCTATCTCACCACCACTTTTCTCAGTCTCTCCACTGTCTCAAAATTGATCGAGAGTTTGTCCTGTAACCACTTGTTGGATGAGCAGAAAATCCCTCACCTTGAGTCCTGACCACAAACTCCATTCCCTAACCACTGCCTCAATCCCCCTCCCTGACTCAGATGCCAGGTGAGCCTTTAACAATATTTGCATACCATTAAGACTCCCTATTTCCATCTCATCCAGGCCTCAGCAGACACTCTCAAACATGCTTTAATACTCTAAACTTGACTATTCCAACACAATCCAAAGTAGCTTCCTATCTGCCATCCCCATATATATTCATCTAAATCACAGCTGTGGAGAGAGCTTTCATTTAAGATCATTCACCTGCAACATTAGCTCTCTTTCTCTCTCCACAGATGCTGGCTGACCTGCTGAGTATTTCCAGCATTTTCTGTTGTTGCTACAGATTGCCAGCATCTGCAATAATTGGCTTTAATTTAACCCCAGTGACAGTGAAGCTCTTAAATGCAACAAACAGCAGAGGAACTAGGTAGTTGGAGAAAATTAAATTAATATACAGGATCAAGGACAAATCATGTTTGACTAATTTCATTGGATTTTGATGAGGTAACAGAAAAGACCAATGAAGAGAATACCAAATGTAGTCTATATGGATTTTCAGAAGAAGTTTGACCAAGTTCCATACCATAGGGTGGTACCTAAGTAAACATTGAGGTCCATAAAATAAAAAGTTCAGTAGCAACATGAAGTGAAAATTGATTTAAGACAGAAAATAGAAAGTTGTGGTGAATGCTTGTTTTCAGACAGACAGACACTGGTGCACTCCAAAGCCCTTAGGTGGGACAACAACTTTTAATGATATATATAAATTCTTAGACACTGGGGTGCAGGATAAAATTTCCAAATTAGCATCTGACCCAAAGCCGAGAAGTGTGGTAACAGTGGGAAGGATAGTAATAGACTGCAAAATGACATAGACAGGCTGGAAGAATGGGCAGATGAAGTTTAATACAGAGAAGTGTAAAGTGTTACATTTTGGCAGAAAAACACAAGAGATACAATGCAGACTTAATGGCATAGTTCTGAAGGGTGTGCAGGAACTAAAGGACCTGTGTCTTTATGTGCATAAATCTATGAAAGTGACAAAGCACATTGGGGAATCATGTGGGTTGCTGGACTTCATGTTTAGAAGCATCAAGCACTAAAGCAGGGAGGCTGCAATGAACTTTTATAAAACAACAAGTAGGTCACAAATAAAGCAACATTTCCAAGTCTGGTCACCTTCCAAGTTTAGAAGGATACACTGGTCCCAGGGAGGCTTCTGTGCTTCCCATTATGATCTGAAACTCACTGCCTATTTGATTGGGTGAAGACAGAATTACTCAGGACCTTCAAACACAAACTAAGTTGGTACTTGAAGGAAAATAACTTGCTGGGCTGGACAGGTGTGGAGAGGAGAAAAGAATGAAATTGAGACACAAATAGTCACTTCAGAATTGATTGGCTCAATAGCCTTAGTTCAATGTTTCTACATATATAGGTGAGAAACACTACATATATCTCTCTCACTACATATATAGGTGTCTTTTAAGGGTATTAACAGTGTTGAGCAAATACCCTTGCACTTTTTGGTCCAAATGCTTGACTTTCTCATCTAAATAGTATAATCCCAAGAATGCTAAATTGGTTTATATGTTATGACTCATATGTGTCAAGCATGACTTAGTAGTAACGTGCTCGCATCTAAACCACAACAAGTGGTCTTAGGTCCCATTCTAGAGACTTAAGCATTTAATATGGACTGACACTCACAGGGAGTGCTGCAGAGTTGGAGACAGTGTCCTTGGGACACGAAACAAAAACACTAAATGCCTTGGCAATACTTGAAGTGGGGAAGGAGAGTTCTCTCTGAGGCCCAGGCCAAAATTTATTCTGAAGTCAACAATTTATCTTGTCATTATCACTTGCTATATTTGGAACCTAGTGCATGCAAACTAGATTTTTTACATTCCCAGTGATCCCAATTTGTTGGTTGTAAACTGATTTGATTACCCTGCTGAAGGTTGCCACAAGTCTCAAATCTAATTGCAAAAACAACAATGAAGATGAACGCCAGAGATAAGGACATAGAAATAAACACGATCACACGAAACACAACACAAAATCAGTTAACGCACAGAGCAAAATGGGGCAGCGTGGTCCTGAAATTACAGCAAAAAATATCAAAAGTCTCTTTCTTTAATAACCTGCTTAAGGTGGTCATGTCCTGTTGTTTCCATCTATCCAGTTTTCACGAGTAGTGTTTGTGTTATGAGAATAGCCTCACACAAAGAAACAAAATTTGCCATCAAAATGTCATCATTTCATTAAAATATTAAAATGAACTCTTATTATTTCACATCCAAGTGAAAACTGTCCACTTTATAAGGAGGTCACACAGCAGAAGCTGCTTCAGAACATTGCATTAAATTATGGTTCATTAGATCAATCACAATACTTTGGTCAGCAAATGCATGACACCTATGAACTGCGACACATTTCAGAACGTGACTTCACAGTTTTAAGTCCTTCAAGGATATTGTTAGATGGATGGATAAATGGTATGAAATATTAGAACTGGATCAAGTGAATGGTTAGTACATTAGAAAATTATTAAGTATTCTGAATCTGGACATCAATACCTCATTAAAAAGTTTTGGGGGTGCAGCTAATGCCTTTTCTTCTCCCAGATACTTCACCCATGACCAGGATTTTTTCTTTCCGGAGAGTGGCATAGCTATAAGAAACAGAAATCAAATTTGTTACAGCAAAATGCAAATAAAAGTTTCAGGATTAGGGTATGCAAGTTAATATGATATCAGAGGAATTCAATTTTATCAGTTTATCTCAAATGAACTCAGTTCTGTGTAACTGAAAAATTCATGATCATGAGGCAAGATCATGGATTCATCATAATAACCAGAAGTCCGACCATGTTAAGAAGGTTCTGCAACTGCAGAAAATAAAGCTCCTCCCTTTTTGTTTTTCACAGCAATTTTGCAGGTCTAAAATGGTGAATAAATGAATGATCAGCAATTGTTTTTGTAATTGTAATTAAAATAGGTTTTATGTTGAGGAGTTAGTCTTCATATCAGTTTCTAGCTTTTATGTTCAAAGCTAATTATTCTGGATTGTACTTGGCAAATGAAAATTTATCCGCTGTCACCTTAAAACCTCCAATGTTCTGCTCTTCCATTAACCTCACAAATAATCTATGGTACTCGTACATTTTGCAAAACAAATGCTGGTGAGATATATTTTCCCTTGAAACTCTTAATTTTAAGTTAATTCTCAGAGGCTCAAACACTGCAGCAACAGATTTTATCTCTATATTATCTATAGCACTTATGTCTCGATATGCTTTACTGAAGAATTTTCAAAAGATATTGACAGAAAGCCACGTAAAAAAACCCTAGAGCAAATAGCTAAAAGATTGCATTTCAAAGACTGATTTAAAAGAGGAAGGAGAACTAGAGTTTAGGATCTGAAGGTTCTTGGCAGCTGACTGCATTGCCATCAATGATGTTTAAAATGTAGAATGCTCAAGAAATCAGAAATAGAGGAGAGCAGATAGTTCAGAGGTCTTGAGCTAGAGGAGATTACAAAGATAAGATGGGTTTAGGCAATGGAGTTATTAGAAAAGGAGAATTGGAGTAGATATTTTGTTTACTTCAAGTTTATGGAGGGTTGTATGAGAGAGACTTGGCAAGACTGCACTGTTTTAGTCAAATCTAGAAGAAATAAAGACATGCGATCACAATGAGCTGTGGCAAGGGCAGAGCTGGGCACTGTAATGGAGTTCAAATTAGATGGTCTTGGTGATAGTGCAGTGGTGCAGTCCAATGATCAAATATGAGACAATGCTGTGAATAATCTAATAAAGCAGCAGATAATTCCAAGGTCTGAGATGCAAGCATGGTTAATGAAAGGATTTTGTAACCCAAGGTAATTGCTTCAATGTTCCCAATATTTAGTTGAATGAAATTTCTGCTCATCCAGTACTGAAGTAGTCATGAGTTAGATCTAAACATTGTCAGTGTACACGTGGAAAATGACACTGTGACTTGAAATAATGTCACCAACATGTGACATATAGACAAGACATGGAAAGAAGCCAAAGATATTCCTTGGGGAATACCAGAAGGTATGGAAGAGAATCCATTACAATTGATTCTCTGACTACAAATGAACATCCAAGAATGAAACCAAGTGACTACAATTCCACCCAACTGGACAATGATGGAGAGGCATTTGAAGATATCAGGGTCAACTGTGCTCAAGGTTGTAGACACAATGAGGAAGATGAGGAACAATAGGTAATGTGTGTCACAGTCACACATAATCAGCAACTTTGATAAGTGTCGTTTCAATAGGTGCAAAATTAATTGGAAAGAAATTAGGCTACCATTTTGGGAGGTTATATAGCAGATTCAAGGAGTTAAAACAAAAGGAGGTTGGAATTGGGCCCATAATTTGCAAAAATTAAAAGATAAAAGAAACCATTTATTTTTTTAGTAGTGATACTAACTTGTAAGAATGCAATGAAACAGATCTGTAGCTGTTGAAATGTTCAATGAAGAGAGTGCCAAAGGTTAAATTGGAAATCTTTGGAAAGACTTACTTAGAGAGAGCACATAGGTTGCAAATTCACATTCAATTGGAAATGTTAAAGATCTCTGTCATGTCCTTAATCTCTGCAACAAAATAAACAACTATTTCTGAAAACTCTACACTCTAAAGTTCAGAAATCAACCTCATAACACTTCACTACAATCCTTCTAACAACATCAGTGTCTTTCGGTAATTGAGAGAACAGAACTAAACACAGTAATGCAGATCTAATCTCACTAAAGTCATATAAACTTCAATATCATCTCCCTGAAGCGCCTAATTATACAATGGATCATTGTTTGCTTTTTAAAGCACAATCTATTTTTAAATTATAATGAACTATCCATCAAAATCCAATTTCCCTTCCATTTTGACATTTTTTGCAGGTTAATATTTAACACATCTTTCATATCGTTGGTTCTTTTCTTTTTCAATCTTTTTATTAGTTTTCAAATTAATACAGATTAATATATAACATCAATGTTTGTACATGTAATACAAAGAGATCAGGAGAACAATCATGGCATAGATAATCATAAAGAATAAAATATAAAAAAATTTGTAGATCCAACGATCTCTTAGTAAATGAATATAATATAAAAGAAAGGAAAGAAAAAAAATGATTATATATACATACATACATATATATATACATACATATATATATATAATATATATATATATAATCATATATATATATAAATATAAAAGAAAAAAATCCCCAAATCAATAAGAAAAATTATAACCAATATATCAAACAAAACTAAACTAAACAGAAAAATTTCAAAAAAAAACAAAAAAAGACTGGACTAAAATTTCTGAGTAGAAACAGAGCAATATTATGTCATCAACTCCGTTCCTCTAAATTGGAAAGTTATTGAGAAGGGATCTATATCATGTGTAAATACTAAATAAATGGACTCCAAATATCTTCAAATTTAAGCGAAGGATCGACAGTACCACTCCTAATTTTTTCCAAGTTTAAACATGATATAGTTTGAGAAAACCATTGAAAAGTAGTAAGGGGTATTGGATCCTTCCATTTAAGCAAAATGGATCGTTTGGCCATTAATGTAACAGATATTGTTGGTTCTTCAACCTACTGCCGTGATTTTACACTCACTTGTAAATTTCATCTGCCTACTTCTAAACCTGCCTTGGCACCCTTTCATCAAACTCTCAAAGCTTGTCACAGGACTTCAATTTAAGATTTTATCCCTTGACCTACCATTCAAGACGGGGGGGGGACGACATGTAGAGCTTTTCAATTCATTGCACTTTTAACTATTCCACAGAGACCTACAGTATAGACTTTTGGCTCCATGATTAAGTGACAATTTCACAGTAAAGAATGCCTGCCTTTTGAATACTCACCTGAATTTTATTCGAGTTATTCTAGGTGTATTTTGTAAAGTTATACTAATCAATATGGGTTACAAGCAAAAATGAACTGATTCTTAAAATGATAGATTCATTTTAAGTAAAACTGACTAATTTCTGATTGCATGGACTGGGTCTTGATTGCTACCATTGTAGAATGTCCTTTGAGCCAAGCATTAACAGATCAAAAAGAAACAGCAACTATAATCATCAGTAACAGATACCAACAGCAATTTTGATATTTATGTTTTAAATGCAACATAATTAAGTCACAAATTAAATAACAAAGCACAATAAACTAATGTAACATGCAATCAGCAAGTATAATGCAGTATGTTTCAAATAAAAAGTATTGAATACCCTGTTTAGAAAGCTTGGAATCTGGGTCAGAAAGTCCACTGTTTTTGAAGCTACTGTGGTCTGTCAACACTGCAGGCATTTTTATCTTCATTTTCTCAGCATCTTGTACTTCCTCCTGTAGCACAATCAAGTTAACAGTGTTCCACTTGTGAAATGCAACTCAAATAAAAGCATCAGAATCTGCCTTTTTGAAAACTTGGATTTTGCACCTTGTTTGATAACATCACGAGTGACAGGTCTTCAGTTTCTGTAGTTGCATCATTCATTCTACATTTGACCAAAAATTATTAACACCCCATGTATGCCAGATGATTTTGCAGAGAAACGTGTTTTTGTTACCACACAATAACTTATTTAACTTCAAATTAAAATGACCCGGTAGGGCTTTTAATTTTAATAACATTGTTCTGCCAATCACTATAGTATGTCATTATATTTTTCCCACTGAATGCTAATGTTGCATGAAATAAATTGATTATGTGCAGGAATATCACATGCAACATTAAGCATGAAGGTTTTTAAGGAATATGGCTCAAATACATGAGAACATTTTCGTTGGTTTGAAGCCTTTAATTCTTCACCATAGCTCTCAGAAACTGTTCTAGAAACCTAGAATAAATGTAGTTCATAGTAATCAATTCTTATCACTGAAGGTTAGGTTTACACCCAAGCTGATCATTTCAAGGATCTGCATAGTTCACACTTTTTTTAAATCCTTTTTTATGTTGCAAAATGTGGTCGTGTTTTCTTTGCCAAACTATTCCTACATTCTGGGGTCTTTGTGCTGCAAAAATCACCTACAGTCTATCAAGTTTATATTACTGTAATTACTTATGTTAACCATCACAAGCATCTAATATTGAACTCTACTGTAGCTCCTTTTCTTATTAGCTGCCCTGCGCATGTAGGTAACATTGATTTAGTAACTCTGGATGGCCAATCTGAGCAATTCCACAACTCCTTTAGTTATTCCACCTTTGGTCATCTCTCACAATTTTGATGCAACATTTGATACACTAACCCAGGCTTTCTTCCTCCCATTCCCCCATCCTCTCAAATCCATTGCATCATTGCTCACCGTCTCTACCAAAAAGCAATGCAATGCAACCCATTTACAAAGAATGGCTTGGTTTTAGTGAGGGCAGGAGATAAGCTGGAGAAAGTTGTACAAATGGCAAGATTGAACAGTTTTTGAGGAACCATGCAAAATGGATCTCAGAAATCCAGCATTCAAGAGAAAACTGTTTAAAAAGTATTTAAATGACATACATGCTTTCACTGTGGAGTGCAGGTATATATGGCAGACAGTCTCCATCAACTGAATTTCCAGCACTGACTCCTGTTGACAGAGATCTGCAGTCCCAGATGGACCACATGGCAGCTTCAGTACGAACTGCACCCATGACCATACCACTAGGAAATTTCAGGCAGCTAAGCCCACTGGCCTTGATCTCCCTACCTGTCCATAAGAGAAAGAATCTGTCTAATGTCATGGCTGCAAGGCGCAAAATAAGTTATAATGATTGCGAAAGTCCTTGTAAGAATGTAACAGTGGAACGAAAACACAATTGTAAAAATATAACGATACCCATTACTTAGCAAGGAGAACAAAACTCGAGCTCATAACCCATGGTAATTGAAAATGCTTCCTTCACAGGAAAGTCTTTTCAAAGGGAAAGTGCCTTTTAAACCATTGTATCATTCAGTGCAAGGCTCTTACTGAATGGAGAAAATGCAATTACAAGACTGCTGCTGGAATCAAAGCAACTTTGGGTCTCAGCAGTAAACACAGATGTGTTATTCTCATGTTGCATTATCAGTGAAGACTTTGCTTCTCATGACTCATTTTTAAACTATGTTCAACAATCAGTTAATATAGAGTGTGTGCACTTGGCCCGCAAATGATATTTATACTGTGGTTCCAACTAGAGATGGGAAATAAAATATCAGTTCCAAGCATTATAATGTTGATATGACCTGGATAAAACAGTAGATTTTGTGCATCATTTCACCATGTTACTCAATTTACAGCTGCTCTGATGGAAGAGAGACTTTCTTTATCAGAGCCCTTTCCTCGCTTTGCTGGCCTGGAATAGTTAGGCCTTGAATTTCTTGGGACCAGGCCTGTGTCTGCATTAGGGAGAGGACTGGTATTCTGATGTGTGAGACATGTGAAGGGGCATTTCTGGCCCTTCCTTCTTACTTCTGTACTCAATGAGGCTCCAAAGGTATACATCACATCTAGACAATGACTAAGACTTAAATTACAGGTTTAGTGTTGGTGAAAAGTAGTTTCCACCATTGGAAAGCAAAAAACAAATTAGAAATCTGAAATAGAAAATGATGGAAACACACAGCAGGTCAGGCAGCATCTGTGGAGAGAGAAATAGAGTTAACATTTCATATTGATGACATTTCATCATAAACTTAAACAATGAGATATTATTGAGCCTGGTGAAATCTGACAAAAAGTCAATGACCTGAAAAATTTACACTATCTTTCCTCACAGATGCTGCCTGATGTGCTGAATATCTCCAGTACCTTGTTTTCATAGCAGTTTCCACCCTACCAACATCAAAATTGTTAAGTAAACACAATATGAAGAGTAGACCACCGCAAAGTGAAAACTTCAGAAATCTCACTGCATAGCAATATGCCAACATCTTAGAAGGTAAATATTTACAAATATAACACACCATGTAGTCATCTTCAAAATCTTCATCAGATTCCTCCGTTGGGTTAACACTCACTTTCTTCTTTCGCTTTTTCGTCCGTTTCAATATTACACTAGCATTTTGTTTCACTGGTGCATGGTCCATAATGGATTGTCTGTCAAAGAATCTTGCATTGAAATATGACTTATCTAGCCAAGCTTCAGAAGTATCATATACAAGTTTAAGTTTCAACATTAAACTTCTGATGCGTTAAATTAGCTTCATGTATTAACTTATTTAGAACCATAGAACACTACAGCACAGAAAAACAGGCCATTTGGCCCTTCTAGTCTGTGCCGAAACGTTATTCCGCTAGTCCCATTTACCTGCACCCAGTCCATAACCCTCCAGACCTCTCCCGTCCATGTATCTAATAGAACCATAGAAATTATTAATTTATAAAACATAATAGTATAATGGTTTTATTATCAGACTAGGATCTACTAACCCAAAAGGTCTAAACTGATGGTCCTGATACAAGTTCAAACCACAATGTAGCAATAAAGAAATTTAAATACAATTAATGAAATAAATCTGGTATAAAACACTGGAATTAAAAATGTAGTAACAATTATCAGATTGCCATAAAACTCATTTGGTTCACTAACCTTAATAGGGAATGAAATTAATCATTCTTACTCTTTCTCTGATATAATACCCCTGAAACTCAGCAATGCTGTTGACTCTTTCTTCCCTCAGAAAGGACCCACATAGTTCTATCAAACTGCTAAGAATAAGGGAAGAATAAAACTATATGGATTGCCCACCAACAACTTTGGAACTGGGCATATAAAGGTACATCCAGCCCAGTCAACCATGTTGTGTCCTGAGGATCCTACATCAATGTATGAATTTTTAAGAGATCTGAAGATTCCCCAACTATCTTTAAATGAACGTTCTGCATTAGATGCTCCCATTTCGGACGAAGAAATAAAGAAAGTAATATTTTCAATGAACTCGGGTAAAACACCTTTTCTGATATTCTTGTTCGCTGGTTAGCCAAAATTCTTGTTCCCTGGTTAGCCAAAATTCTTAAAGATGCCCTATCAGTGGGTAAACTACCACAATCTTTCTATGAAGCAACTATTTCTTTAATTCTTAAAAAGGATAAAGATCCCACTGACTGTGCATCTTATAGACCTATTTCTTTATTAAATGTAGATTCAAAAATATTTTCCAAAATATTGGCCTGTAGACTGGAAAAGGTTCTCCCACAAATTATCTCTGAAGACCAGACAGGATTTATTCAGGATCGTTATTTACATTTTAATATCAGGAGATTAATGAATATTATATATATTCCTTCATCCCAAATTCCAGAATGTGTTGTTTCACTAGATGCTGAAAAGGCATTTGACAGAGTTGAATGGGACTATCTATTCACTACGCTTCAAAAATTTAATTTTAGCCCTAAATTTATATCTGCGATTAAAATGATTTATTATACACCTATGGCTTCAATACTTACTAATAATCAAAGATCTCCTTTGTTTAGGCTTTTTCAAGGTAATAGACAAGGTTGCCCATTATTATTTGATATTGCTTTAGAACCCTTGGCTATTGCACTTCGGGACTCTTCAAATGTATGTGGTATTACTCGCGGACAGATGATTCATAAGATCTCTCTCTACGCCGACGACCTGTTACTTTATATTTCTAATCCGGATGAATCTATCCCCGCAGTACTATCACTACTAGATCAGTTTAGTGTTTCTTCTGGCTATAGATTAAATCTTAATAAGAGCGAACTTTTTCCATTGAATATGCAAACCCCAATTTATAGCCAATTACCTTTGAGATTGGTAACTGACTATTTTATGTATTTAGGTGTTAAAATTACCAAGAAACATAAGGACTTATTTAAAGCTAATCTATTGCCTTAATTGACCATGTTAAACAATTATTTACTAAGAGGTCTCCACCGTCTTTATCATTGGTAGGCCGAATTAATGCGATTAAGATGAATATTTTACCAAAATTTTTATATTTATTTCAAGTGATTCCAACTTGTCCCGAAATCTTTTTTTGACACTATTGATTCTAAAATTCTTTCATATATTTGGCAGAATAAAAACCCAAGGTTAAGTAAGAAATATTTACAAAAATTAAAAAA
The DNA here is from genome assembly GCF_009764475.1 of Pristis pectinata. Taxonomy (NCBI): domain Eukaryota; kingdom Metazoa; phylum Chordata; class Chondrichthyes; order Rhinopristiformes; family Pristidae; genus Pristis; species Pristis pectinata. The sequence continues at coordinate 87,509,440 of NC_067413.1, forward strand.
GGATGGTGGTTTGGCCTTGCCTAACTTTAGATTATACTATTGGGCAATTAATATTAGATATTTAATTTTTTGGATACAAGATTCTGATGTAATTCAATGCCCTAAATGGGTATGCCTTGAGCACCAATCTGTTCCTGACTTTTCATTAGTTTCTATTTTAGGTGCTTCTCTCCCTTTTGCACTTACCAAGTTAAGTAAACATACGACTAACCCAATTGTTAAACATACAATACGAATATGGTTTCAATTTCGTTTTGTTTTTGGATTGAATAAATTTAATTTGTCAAGTCCCATTCAATCTAATTTTTTCTTTCGTCCATCCAGAGTTGACTCAGCTTTTTCCATGTGGAAAAGGAAGGGAATAGTATGTTTTCGGGATCTATTTAGTGATAACTGTTTTTCATCTTTTGAACAATTGTGTAATAAATATAATTTGCCTAGATCACACTTTTTTCGATATTTGCAGATTAGAAATTTTTAAAAAACTACTATACCCTCTTTTCCGACACCTTATAAAATTGAAAGTATGGAAAAAATTTTAGGTCTTAATCCTTATCAGAAGGGCTTGATAGCGATAATTTATGATTTAATTATGAAAATACGTCTAGAATCATTAGACAAAATTAAAAATGAATGGGAAAGTGAACTCCAGACATCTATACCTATAGAGGCTTGGAAGAAAATTCTTCATTTAGTTAATACATCTTCAATGTGTGCCAGACACTCGTTGATACAGTTTAAGATAGTCCACAGGACCCATACGTCCAAAGATGAGTTAGCTCGTTTCTATAACCATATAAATCCTAAATGTGATAGATATAAATCGAATGTGGCTTCTTTGACACATATGTTTTGGTCCTGTCCTCTTCTGGAAAAATATTGGAAAGACATTTTTAACATTATTTCAAACGTATTGAGGATTGATTTACAACCTCACCCTATCACTGCAATTTTTGGATTACCAAGGATAGAGTCTGGCCATTTATCTCCTTCCGCTAACCGTATGATTGCTTTTGTTACATTAATGGCCAAATGATCCATTTTGTTTAAATGGAAGGATCCAATACCCCCTACTATTTTTCAATGGTTTTCTCAAACTATATCATGTTTAAACTTGGAAAAAATTAGGTGTGGTACTGTTGATCCTTCGCTTAAATTTGAAGATATTTGGAGTCCATTTATTCAATATTTTCACATGATGTAGATCCCCTTTCAATAATCTTCCAACTTGGAGGAATGGACTTGACGACATAATATTCCTGTTTCTACTGAGAAATTTTAGCCCAGTTGTTTTTTTTTTGTTTGTTTTTCTTTTAAAAAGTTTTTTTTTGTTTAGTTTATATTGTTTATAATTTTTTTATTGATTTGCATTTTCTTTTAAATTTATATAATAAATCTTTTTCTTTCCTCTATTTTATATTATATTCATTTACTAAGAGATCGTTGGATCTACAGTTTTATTTATATTTTATTGTTCTTTATGGTTATATATGCTATGATTGTTATCCTGACCTCTTTGTATTACATGTATAAATATTGACGCTATATATCAATCTGTATTAATTTGAAAACTAATAAAAAGATTGAAAAAGAAAGAACCATGTTGTGTTGAAATAGAAAATGCTGTCTGACTGCCTAATAACAGTCTAACAAAGTCATACTCAGCCATATGATGCCATTCATCCAGCACACCAGTCTTCTGCATCATTATGCCTGACGGTAAGAAGTAAGAAATAAGAAATAGCAGAAGTAGGACAATTGGTCCCTTGCAACTGGTCAATCATTCAATTAGTTCTTTTACTTCAGCATCTGATGAATCCACATTGTTTAATTCCTTTAATATTCCAAAATCCACTGAGATCTATCAGTGTATGCTCAGTACCTAAGCCTCCACAGCCTTCAAGTGCTGAATTCCAAAGATTCACAACCATCTGTGTGAACAAGTTTCCTCTCATGAATGTACTGAATGATCAAACCTTTATTTTGATGCTGCGACCCCTTCTGCTAGACACCCCAACCAGGAGAAACATCATCCCATTGTTGTTTCCTACCAAGCCCTGTAGGAATTTTTCATGCTTCAGTGAGATCACCAATGAAAACATGCCCTATCCCATCAGCAGGACAGACACACCAAATTGGAAACAGAACAGTGTACAATTGGAAAGGAACGTAGAGGACACAGGGTGTATTTGGGCTGGAGAACAAGAGTGTGATCACCTAGGGTGAATGAACAGCCACCACAAATTATTTTGGACAAGTCTTGAAGTGCATAGCTATGAGACTGGGCTTGCAGCAGATTATGAAAAAGCACAAGGGATGACCTTGATCTTGTCCTTATCATTCCATCTGTCACAGATGCAGCTACCCAAGATGGAGTTAATTTGAGTGACCATTGCATAGTCCTTTGTGAAAAGGATCCCATCTTCTTACTGAGGCCATCCTCTCCAGTGTAGTGTGGCACCACATTTACGTCAGATGGGAAAAATGTCAAAACAGTGACTCAAAATTAGGAATCCATGAAGTATTGTGGGCTACCACCAGCAGCAGAACACAATTTGGAAACTCATGCTCAAGAATACCCCACATTCTATTATTAATAGCAAGGCAGTGGACCAATGCTATTTAACACAGGGGATAGAAGAAGTTGGCACTTGCAGCTCTGGGCCCATCTAAAAAGAAGGGACCAATCGGGTGAAGCTACAACATAAATTTGGGTGAAATTTAAACAAAGGAGGCACAATGGCAAATGCAGAGCAATCCCACAATGAAAAGATCAGACTAAAACACTGCAGAACTGTTAATCTAGCCATGTATAGTGAAATGACCAATAAAGGGACAAGACTCCATGCACAAACATAGGTAGCCCAGCTTATGAATGTAAAATCTGAGACTGAAACATTTCCAACTATCTACAACCAGGAGTGACACCTGGATGATCCACCTCCATCTCTTCCTGAGGTCCCCACCATCACAGAAGCCACTCTTCAACCAATTCAATTCCCTGTATGTGACATTAAGAAACTGTTGAATGCAGCGGTTATCTCAAAAACATACTCCATCAACATCCCAACTTCAGTACTAATGGTATGTATTCCAGTACTAAATGCTCCTCCAGCCAAGATGCTCCAGTGCAGTTACAACACTGGGATCTAACTAAAAAAAACGAGGAAATTTGGCTGGATACAGTCAAGTCTTATTCACCCAACAACACGATGAACTGTGAATCACACCTAACTCCAGGTCTAATAATGATTACATCTTAAAATTCTTTGCCTTGTTTTCCTTGCCCCTTCCTATTTCTATAATCACCCCAGCTTCAGGAATCATTTCTCCGCATCCAATTCCAATCTCTTGCATCAGTCTACTACCAAAAGCAATACTTTCAATTGCATTTGTCAAAGATCAAGAATTCACTCCGTAAACTTCTCCTCTTTTAAGACGCTCCTTAAAAGCTACCTCCAAGTTAACTGTCCTGATACCACTGTGGTTCTATATCATAAAATGTTTTTATTGGCAAACACCTCAGAATATTCTGCTGCAATTAACACCCCAAGGTAAATAAGCATTGTTTATGTTACAGCAGGACAAACTGTGTTTATTACCTTCTACATTTGGAAATTTATACATGTGTTGAAATTAGCACCTAAATTTTTGATGTATGCTCCAAGTACACAAAAGCTCTTCACTAGAAGCAATAACTCACAGTATTTACTTTAAAATTCAAAATATGGTTACACCAATTCTTCAGAATCTCCCCATTACTTCCACAGCATTGTACTCTGTGGACCTGATTACATGGTTTAACATTTTATTTGGCTTGACATTTGTCATTATTACATGCGGCGACAGTTACGATTCTACTTTCAAGTAACAGGTCTACAATAAAAATAGACAGCTCTATATCTTAGAATTAGATTTTGCAAAACTTCTCAAAGCAGCTTTTTAATATACCTACTCATTTTCATATAGTTGCTTATAATTTGTGCCACAGAAATGGTCACATTTATGGAACTTGCCCATCGTCCCATATCCTCCACAGTTTTCACAGCAGCAGATGCCTTGTGTGTGGGACAAATCATTTGTGCAACCATCTTCAGAAACGATTTCTGTTGTGACACGATAATAAGAAGACAAAAAGGAAATCAATATGATAATAAAAGTGGAAAAATTCTGCTTTGTTAATGCACTGATAACTATGCCATTCTCAAATTTGAATGGTTTCAGTGAATTAACTTTAAGATCTTTGCCTTTATGGCTTTATCCTAATCTGCTTCAATGATCATCACCAACCAGAATCCCACTGTGCACCAACTAAATCTAATACTGATCCAAGCTTTATTATTCCCTCGTCCATGAATAGTTTTGTCTTCACTTAGTGGAATATATCCATAGAACTCTTTTACTTGACGTCCTCCTTGTATTCACTTCTCAAATGTTCAAAGTTCCTCTAAACTTTCCTCTATTTTTTTCAGCCCAACCAATACTAATCCCTTTCTCCTTCTGCTTCATGATTACTATCTATTGCTTTATAAAGCATTGTGCTAATTCTTTTTGTACACCAGAAATGCAATAGAAACACACTTTTTTGATTTACAATTACAGAAGTGCCCTTAAAAATAACTAATCCTCAACCAATAATCTGACATGGTGACACAAGTAACTGCAGATGCTGCAATCTGGAGGAAAAAAAACGCTGGAAGAACTCCGCAGGCCGAGCAGAATCTGTGGAGGCAAAGGATGGTCGATGTTTCGGGTTAAGACCCTGCATCAGGACTCAGAGGGTAGAAGAAGGTAACTAGAATACCAAAGTGAGAGGAAGGGGTGAGACTGAAGCTGGTAGGTGATAGATGGAACCAGATAATGGAGTGATGATACACAGATGGAACCAGATGGAGGGGATAGGAAAAGTGAACCAGGGAGAATAAACTCAGGTACATAGGTATGTGGGTGATGGGAAGATGGAAGTAGGTGGGGGAGAACATTGAGTTTAGAAAGCAAGGGGGGGGGGAAGGATGAAAGAGGTGAATAAAGGGTGCATGACTTTGAAGTAATGGGTGGGAAGTTCAAGGGAGATATCAGAGGAAGGTTTTTTTTACCCAGAGAGTGGTTGGGGCATGGAATGCGCTGCCTGAGGTGGTGGTGGAGGCAGGTACATTGGTCAAATTCAAGAGATTACTAGATAAGCATATGGAGGAATTTAAAATAGAGGGATATGTGGGAGGAAGGGGTTAGATAGTCTTAGGCGAGGTTTAAAGGTCGGCACAACATTGTGGGCCAAAGGACCTGTATTGTGCTGTACTGTTCTATGTTCTAAAGGGAGAAAGAGCCTGGGTGGATTGGCGGGAAAGGAACAAGGGGGAGGGGTGGGGGTGGGTTAACTGAAATTGGATACAATATGGCTTTGGGCTATTTATCTTGTTATCATTTGTATAATCATGGTTCGGCAAAAAAACGGTTGTTCTATTTTCCAAGTTGCAACAAAGATCATACTTCAAAAGATAATTCATTACCTGAAGAACTTGTATAAATGCAAGTTCTTGATTGCTCTCATTAGACTTTCTCAGGGTCTCTTTCAAGGTAGAATACTTCAAATACTTTCCTTTGGAAAACTTGAATATTGGACATTTTTTAATACAAGAAGTATTAGTATAAATATCTGAAAATGTATCTTTCATTGTATAGAGCAACTGGCTTGAAGAATGTTACAAAACAGTAATTCATAAAAGTCCTCCAAAACTGGGGCGTGGAATTTTACTGTATTTTTTCTATTTGACTCAGCTGTGTTTTTTGCCAACACTGTACATCCAAAGGCAGAAAAATATTTCCTTTACAACATGGGAAGCCTACCATGCATGCAGGGTGGTAACCCTGCACACAAACAATGAGATACAAGGAGTTCCAGCTGGTGGGTCTTGGACATCATTAAGCACAAATGCACAAGCTGAGTGGCAGGGGTGAAAATAACAGCTTTGGGGATGAGTTCTCCATCTGGACTACTCCCAGAAAACCTTAGAAGGTAAAATTAAAACATTCATTTCGTGATTTTTATTAATGACTTGGATGAGGGGGTAGAAGGGTGGGTTGGCAAGTTTGCAGACGACACAAAGGTTGGTGGTGTTGTGGATAGTTTGGAGGACTGTCGAAGATTGCAGGGGGACATTGATAGGATGCAGAGCTGGGGTGAGAAGTGGCAGATGGAGTTCAATCCAGAGAAGTGTGAGGTGGTACACTTTGGAAGGACAAACTCCAAGGCAGAGTACAAAGTTAATGGCAGGATTCTTGGTAGTGTGGAGGAGCAGAGGGATCTGGGGGATCCATATCCACAGATCCCTGAAAGTTGCCTCACAGGTGGATAGGGTAGTTAAGAAAGCATATGGGGTGTTAGCTTTCATAAATTGAGGGATCGAGTTTAAGAGCCGCGAGGTAATGATGCAGCTCTATAAAACTCTGGTTAGACCACACTTAGAGTACTGTGTCCATTTCTGGTCACTTTATTTTTTAGTCTTCTCCAGAGCTCTGTTCTTGATCATTTTTATTCTGTTCTTCTCTTCGAGTCATAGTCAGACAGCACAGAAACAGGACCTTCTGCCCACTTTGTCCATACTGACCATTATGTGCTCATCTACACTAATCCCATGCTCCATCCTTTCATCCTTGGTCTTCATGGCCCATTTGCCCTTGTATAACATTCTATTACTCACATCAAAGGCTAGCAGGAGAAATTTGGAAGAAGAAACGGCATGGTGGTCGCCTCATTATAGGAAGGATGTGGGAGCATTGGAAAGGGTGCAGAGGAGATTTACCAGGATGCTGCCTGGTTTAGAGAGTATGCATTATGAGGAAGGACTAAGGGAGCTAGGGCTTTACTCTTTGGAGAGAAGGAGGATGAGAGGAGACATGATAGAGGTGTACAAAATATTAAGAGGAATAGATAAGAGTGGACAGCCAGCGCCTCTTTCCCAGGGCACCAATGCTCAATACAAGAAGGCATGGCTTTAAAGTAATGGGTGGGAAGTTCAAGGGAGATATCTGAGGAAGGTTTTTTACCCAGAGAGTGGTTGGGGCATGGAATGCGCTGCCTGGGACGGTGGTGGAGGCAAGTACATTGGTCAAATTCAAGAGATTACTAGATAAGCATATGGAGGAATTTAAAATAGAGGAATATGTGGGAGGAAGGGGTTAGATGGTCTTAGGCAAGGTTTAAAGGTCGGTACAACATTGTGGGCTGAAGGGCCTGTATTGTGCTGTACTGTTCTATGTTCATATGCACATACTGAAGCTGAATGCCTCCTTCAAAAGAAGGTGTAGCTACAGCTACTAGCAGAGGCATAAACTGCACCTATTTGTGTAGAATATGTGAAACACTGTTTGTTTCTGTCCTACTCAGACCAACTCACTCATCTCTCTGAATGAAATTGAGTGCTGTCCTTTTTGCTTGCTGTTTTGTAGTCTTTGGAAACCAAGTGTTATGCAAATAAAGTTCTTGATTATTTCTTGAATTTGTGGTGTTGACATAACTGTGAATAATAATATACATGTGAATATGTATGCACACATTGCCACTGCATTGGACTAAAAACTGAGTGTAGAAATCATACTGTACAAGTTAAAAAATAAGCCAAAAACACTGGCCTCAATTTTTTTGGTTGGGCATCAGAGTGATCTGTGGCTAGGGTCTGAGAGCAGCAGAGATATCATTGCTCTTCTCTCTTCTTCTAAAGGGACTGCAGCAAGTCTTTTACCACCACCCCCTCTTCTTGGTATTTTCCTAAGGTCAGCAAGAACAATGAAGGATATTGGGCAGCTTCCCAGATACTGTCTCTTCACTATCATATACAAGCAACAGGTGGTTTGGAGTCAACCAGCCCAAATTCCCTGTAATATATGGAGCAATCATTAGATCTGAACTTGATTAGAAATGGCAACAGTTCCTCACCTAACTGTCCACATTTTCTCATCAACCCCCAAACTTGCTAGCCAGAGTTTTGCCAACCGCACTGTCATTGGATGTGTCTTGAAGTCCTGCAGTGGAGTGAAAATTGACACTAGGGAATCCCCAGGAGTAGACCTGCTTCAGGAGCAGCAAGTCTGTAAGTATTTTCAAATGTTGTATTTTTTCTATTGCTTTGCACTAAGAAAGAACAACTTAGTGATCCAGAACTCACTAACTGCAATGCAGAGGTGGACTTCCTTGCTTAATTTTACTTTACTGCAGAAAAAAAACAGGTACTATAATAGAAGGGAAAGACAGTTCATAAACCATTGCCAAACCTTTGAGTTGGAAACCATGTAATTGTCAAAATCTTCTTTTGGACAAAGTGGGGTAAATATTAGCCTAAGCCACTGTTTCTGAGCAGACAGGACAAAGGCCACTCTGAAATTGCACCTTGGACAATATTTAAATATTCTCAGTCCAGAATTGAATTTTGGATTGGTGGCATTCCTCAGTTAAATTCTAGGAGTAGGGAGGGGTGGGATAGTTGAAGCAGGCAACAGCAGGAGTGTCAATGCCTAAGATACTGTTTATGCCAGACTGTCTGACAAGATACAAGTATTGGGTCAGGTAGTATGGTAAACCAGCCAGTGTATTAACCCTTGTTTGGAAGTGAAGGTTGACAATGGCTGGTGAGAGGATTGCCTGCGATTGTCTCGAGTATCTCTTAAACAAAGCCCTGAAAAATGCTGGGAAGAACTTCATATCTATCACTCAGGCCCATGATACTTTGCCTCAGAAAAGAATAAGCTGCATGAACAATGTGCAAAATTAACAGATCTTTAATTTGGAGCACTGTGGTATCAATAGTATCTGAACTTCATTTTAGAACAAATCTGGGACAAGCAAGTGAGACACATGCTGTGCACAGAATCACCAACTGAATGTTCTTCCTCTGCCCAGAGCTAACCTGTTTTTTACTAATGAGGTGCTTCCCTCTAAGATGAGCTGATCACCTGAAAGCCATGTGGAGATGTGAACTCCACTCTCCACTATCTTCCGTGACAAATGGTGACTCAAACATAACAAAAGTTTAACTTCATTCACAGAATTAGCATGAAGTAATGTCTCCAGGAGATGAACTAGAAAACTCTATCCTGACATTATTGAAATCTTTCTACCATGACTATTGGCTTTATCACATCAAAATTCTGTAAGACCTTAATGTATTTGACATCGTGTGAACTGATCCAATAACAGGAATTTTTATGTAGAGGCTAACATCTAAGTGAAACCTTTTATTGTTGCTGTCAGCCAACGCTAAATTTTCTTTATTAATCTTGCCTCCTTTCCTTCATGATTTTGTGTTACTGCTTAATTCACCATCAATCTTATTCATTTAGTGAACACGATACATGGATATAATGAGTAAAATGTGATCATATCACCCATCACATTCTGGTGATAGTCATGTTCAAATCACAGAAGATATCTGTACTTTAGTAGTTTAGTTTATCCTCGATACAAATGAGTTGTGTTACACAAGTTAAAAGATGGTTATGGCATTTTAATTCCAGGATTCTTGTATCACGTTACATCACCAAATGTAACACATCACCTTTTTGCTGCATCTGAATTGCCATTCACCATATGATACAGTGGAGATTGGGGCTCTGTGTGGTTTTTAGGTATCCAGCTCATTTTAGAGGGGTGGTAATATTAATAAATAACAGAAAAGCATTATCAAAGTTAAATATATATGTCTTCTTCTGGGGATTGGGGTGGTAATCTCAATTCATTTTTTGTGCCGATCTGTACAAAATTGAAACAACACCTATCAATTCTTAGGCACTCCAATTTAGGAAGATCACCAAAGATGAATGTCTGAAATAGAAATGCAACTTAATGTAGTTATAACACAAAGTGGAGGTTAAAGCAGTGACTCCATTATCCACCACTACTAACAGAGAGATCCACCCAAGAAACCGCAAGCATACAAATCATAACATTTATGCATTATAAGCAGAATGTCTAAAATCATCCAACAACAATTTCCTAACATGCCAGACCCACAAATGTCTCACAAACATAAAATTGCAGAAGAACCAGAAACTCAGAGCAGTTCTTCTTTCTATCCAGCAAATGCCATGTCTCTCTCTTATGTACTTAATATTATAAATTGGAAAATATGTTCTGATTAACAAGTCATCTAATCATTTGATGAGCGTATGCCCGAGATTGTGTTTATAAGTTGCAAACACAGCATGGCTTCATCACCTAAAAATAATGGCCTTTAAGTGATCATCCTCTTAATGATAATTACACAGAAACATAAGTACAATCAGCAAAACTAAATGATTTTTAAACTGAAATTGAATTATTATTCATAGTTCAGGAACATAAAACTCTCCCTAAAACCTCCTAGATTAATCCCTTTAAAAGTCATTCTATTATTAAGTGTTCCTAATTTCTTTATCTCTTTTTACATTTTCTTTCATGTGTATTATTATTTAGCACCCATGGAAATCCATTTTGAACTGATTCTCCTGATCTGCTACAGTAACTTTGCAAAAGAACCAGAGAAACATTGGGACTCTGCTGCCCTCCCACCAAGACCATTGCTTTCCTGAGCTGCACCACACCTCTGCTGAAATTATGGCAAAAATAAGGATCAAGTCTTGCCCCACCCCCACTTATTCACTTGTCCACCAGAGTATATTTTCTATAATTATGACGCCGTTTCCACATCCTTTATTTATTCACAAAGCTTTTTTAAAAACTTTCTATCTGTCTGTAAGGAGTTTGTATGTTCTCCCCGTGTCTGCGTGGGTTTCCTCCGGGTGCTCCGGTTTCCTCCCATGTTCCAAAGACGTACAGGTTAGGAAGTTGTGGGCGTGCTATGCTGGCACCGGAAGTGTTGCGACACTTGTGGGCTGCACCCAGAACACTCTGCGCAAAAGGTGTATTTCACTGTGTGTTTCGATGTACATGTGACTAATAAAGATCTTATGTTATCTTACTTGGATAACCTTCTTTACCACTGATTTCTTTCCAAATCTGTTTAGCATTGAGGTTTCCAAGAATGGTTTTGCATTTAACAACTGTGATCATTTTACAGAGGAATTTGGGAACTTTTCTACAAATTAAATACTTAAGTTTGCTGCACATGTAACTCTAATCTCTACTTGAGGTATTTTTCACTTGAGTAATCAAGTAGAATTGCACTGCATCTTTGCTTCAGCTCCTAGATTTTGTTGATTATAATTTTCTGCGCACATACAGCCTCTTCTTACTTTACATTTCTTTAAAACACAGCATTTTCTTTCATTAAATCCATAGCCTCTGGTTCACACATTTCTAATCACTTAGGGCATGTGAAAATATGCAAAATTGCATTAATATAGCATCTTCAACATTCTCAAGGGTTCCAAACCATTATCAAAGAAGCAAGATGAAAATGAAACAACTGTCTTTCAGGTGTAGAAAATAAATTAGTACTATTTAAAGAGGGGGAATTGGAATTATCCCGTTTATTTTTTCTTAACTTATTGATAATTATTGGCTGGGTTACAAGGGAAAACTCTACTACTCTCTTTTCTCTGAAATAATACCATATGATTATCTTCCCCCAAAAAGCCAGAGGAGGTCTCTGTCTAAAATCTCACTTAATAGTTAGTCTCCAAAGTACCAGCCTAATTTATGTGATCCAGTCTCTGAAGTGCAACTTCAATGCTCAATCTTCGAACTCACAGGCAAAAATACTCCCACTAAATCAAGACTGAAAACCTAAATCCTAGAAACCAGTTTCAGAGCTCTTCTTCACTTAAACGTGCAGCATTTGATGGCATAGTTCATAGTCATTGAGTTATACAGCACGGAAACAGGCCCTTTGGCCCAACTTGTCCATGACAACCAGGGTGCCTAATTGAGCTAGTCCGATATCGCTCTAAATCTTTCCAATTGATGTACCTTTCCAAATATCTTTTAAATGTTCTAACTGTACCCGCCTCTACCAGCTCGTTCCACACACCTATCACCCTTTGTGTAGAAAAGCTTGCCCCTCAGGTACCCTTTAAACCTTTCCCCTCAACTAAAACCTATGCCCTCTAGTTTTAGACTCACCTACCCTGGGAAAAAGACTGTGACTATCTACCCTATCTATGCCCCTCATGATTTTATAAATCTCTATCAGGTCACCCCTTTGCCTCCTATGCTCCAGGGAAAGAAGTCCCAGACTTTAACTCAACTTTTTAACTCAAGTCCTTCAGTTCCAGCAATATCCTTGTGAATCTTTTCTGCACCCACTCTAGCTTAATCATCTCCTTCCTGTAGCTTGGCAACCAGAACTGTACACACTACTCCCAGTCCAGTCTCACCAATGTCATGATTTCCCAACTCCTGTACTTAATGCCCCTACCAATGAAGGCAACCATGCCATAAGCCTTCTTCAACACCCTGTCTACCTGCGTTGCCACTTTCAGGGAACTATGTACTTATGCCCCATGTCTCTCTGTCCTACAACACTCCCTAGGGCCCTGTCATTCACTGTGTATGTTCTGCCCTGGTTTAATTTCCCAAAGTGCATCACTTCACACATCTACCCTTCCTTTACCCTCTTTCCCAGTTGATCTAGATCCTATTGTAACCTTAGACAACCTTCTTCACTGTCTACCACACAACCAATTTTGGTGTCATCTGCAAACTTACTAACCATTCCACCTACATTCTCTTCCAAATCATTAATATATATGACAAACAACAAGGGACCCAGCACTGATCCCTGTGGGACACCACTGGCCAGCAATCTGAAAAACAACAGAACACCAAGCCAATTTTGTATCCAATTGGTTAGCTCACCCTGGATCCTGTGTGATCCAGTCTTCCAGACCAGTCTACCATGCAGGACCTTGAGGGTTTCCTCCAGGTGATCCGGTTTCCTCCCACATTCCAAAGACGTACAGGTTAGGAAGTTGTGGACATGCTATGTTAGTGCCAGAAGCACGGCGACACTTGCGGGCTGCCCCCAGAACACTCTACACAAAAGACGTATTTCACTGTGTGTTTCGATGTACATGTGACTAATAAAGAAATCTTATCTAAAGTCTGTGTAAACCATATCTACTGCCCTGCCCTCATCAATCCTCTTAGTCACCTCTTCAAAAAGCTCCATCAAATTTGTGAGACACGATTTCCCACGCACAAAGCCATGCTGACTATCCTTAATCAGTCTTTTCCTTTCCAAATGCAGAGAGATTCTGCCTCTCAGAATCCCTTCCAATAACTTTCCCGCCACTGATTTTAGGCTCACAAGCCTGTAGTTCCCAGGCTTGTCTTTGCAGCCCTTCTTAAATAAAGGCACAACATTAGCCACTCTCCAGTCATCTGGTACCTCACTTGTGGCAATGAAGATACAATTCTCCAGCTTCCATGTACAGGTAAGAAGTATACATTTAAGACCTCACTGATTTCCCGTGGCTCCACACATCGACAACCACACCGATCTTTAAGGGGACTTTCTCTCTCCCTAGTTAACCTTCTTCTCTCGACAAAAGAATATTTTAGGATTCTCTTTTACTTTATCTTCTAGGAATATCTCATGTCCCCCTTTTGCCCTCCTAATTTCCTTCTTAGGTATACTCCTATAACACTTGATCCCAGCTGCCTATACCTGACAATATGCCTCCTTTTTCCTGACCAGAGCCTCAATACCCTCATCAGCCAGGGTTATCTAATCCTGCTGGCCTTGCCCTTCACTCCAACAGGAACATGCTGGCCCTGATATCTCCCTAACTCACTTTTAATAGCTTCCCGATTGCCATTCGTCGCTTTTCCAGCTAACAGCCTCTCCCAATCAATCATGCAGTTCAAACTTTTTTAAATGCCAATGTCAAAACAACAGTTAATCAGAATATTAACTGAAATTAAATTCCACAACTGGAATTTGAATGCTGCTCTCTTGACTGTAGTTTCAGTTTCTGGATTACCAGTCATCATCACTATACCCAATTATTTCTAAGATTATCAAACTGGAGGAGATTACAGATTTATGGAGCAGTACTGCAATGGGGTGATCTGAAAAACAGAGAGAATTAAGAAGTAGTGTAGGTCAACAAGCACAGGAGTGATGGGGAAACAAGATTTGGTGCAAGTTAGGATATAAGCAGTAAAGTTTTGAGTGACCTTCAATTTTACATGCAGTAGAATTGTGTCCCCTCCCCCCGAGGGGGACAGACAGGAGATTATGTGGCGGCAGAAGAGACGCCAGGATGATGTGTTGCCTCCCAGGTGCCAGGGTCAAGGATGTCGCTGAGCGGCTGCAGAAAATTCTCGAGGGGGAGGGCGAACAGCCAGAGGTCGTTGTACATGTTGGTACAAATGGCATAGGTAGAACAAGGGATGAGGTCCTGCAGAATGAGTATAGGGAATGAGGTAAGAAGATCAGAAGCAGGACCCCAAGGGTGGTGATCTCTGAATTACTCCCGGTGCTATGTGCTAGCGAGGTCAAAAATAGAAGGATAGGCCAGATGAATTCGTGGCTGAGGAGCTGGTGCAGAGGGCAGGGATTCAGATTCTAGGACCATTGGGATCTCTTCTAGGGTAGAAGAGGGACAGGTTGCACTTGGACCAGAGAGAGATCACTATCCTTGCAGGGAAATTTGCTAATGCTACACAGGAGGGTTTAAACTAGATTGGTAAAGGGGTGGGACTCCGAGCAGGAGCAAGTCGTGGGATAAGGCCTTAGCCAGCGAGAGGAAGTTCAGTAATGAGGATAGCCAGGGGCACAGTAAAGGCCGGGAAAGGAATACTCAGTTAAACTGTGTTTATTTCAATGCACAAGATTTAACAGGGAAGGCGGATGAACTCAGAGTGTGGATTGGCTCGAGGACTAGGATGTTATAGCTGTAACAGAAACATGGCTGAGAGAAGGGCAGGACTGACAGCTCAATATTTCAGGATAAAGGCAAGTAGGAGGAGGTATTGCCTTTTTGATAAGCGAGGGCGTAACAGCAGTACTTAGTGATAATATTCTTGGGAGATCGTCCAGTGAGGCCATATAGGTAGAACTTAGAAACAAGAATGGGAGGGTAACTCTAGTGGGGCTTTATTATAGACGCCCTCCCCCCCAATAGTCAGCAGAAACTTGAGGAGTAGGTGAGTAGTGAAATTGCTCATAGTTGTAAGAATAATAGGGTTGTATTAGTGGGAGATTTTAATTTCTCTGGTATTGACTGGACTACCCAGAGTGTTAAGGGCCTGGATGGGGTGGAATTTGTGAAATGTGCCCAGGAAAGTTTCCTGAGTCAATATATAAGAGGCCCTACTCGAGAGGGTGCAATACTGGACCTTCTCTTAGAGAACGAGGCAGGGCAAGTAACTGAAGTGGCAGTCAGGGAGCACTTTGGCTCTTGAGTCCATAATTCTATTAGTTTTAAGATAGTGATAGAAAAGGATAGGGCAGGTCCACGGGTTAGGGTCCTAATCCGGAGCAGGGCTAATTTTGGGGGAATTAGGCAGGATCTAGCAGAGGTCGATTGGATGAGCCTGTTTGAAGGGACAGGAACAAATAGCAGTGGAAGGCTTTTAAGAGTGTGATCTCAAGATTCCGGGAGGAGCATGTTCCTATTAGGGTGAAGGGCAAACCTGGCAAGTTTAGGGAACCTTGGCTGATGAGAGATATTGAGACTCTGGTCAAGAAAAGAAAGGAAGCATACATTGGGCTTTGGAGGTCAGGGACGAGTGAATCCCCTAATGACTATAAAAAGATTAAAAATATGCAAGAGGGAAATCAGGACAAAGAGACGGTATAAGATGGATCTGGCAGGTAAGGTTAAGGAAAATCCCAAGAGGTGCTATAGCTATATTAAGAGTAAAAGGGTGGCCAGGGAGAGAGTAGGTCCCCTTAGAGATCAGCAGGGCTGCCCATATCTCAAGGTGCAGGACATGGGTAGGATTTTTAACAAATATTTCTCCTTGGTGTTTACTGAGGAGAAAACCATGGTTGCTCGAGAGATAAGGGAAACAAGTGGAGATGTTCTGGAGGACATTCATATTACCAGGGAGGATGTAGTTGCAGCCTTGCAGCACACTGAGGTGGATAAATCCCCAGGGTCTGACCGAGTGTATCCTTGGACTTCGTAGGAGGTTAGAGAAGAAATTGCGGAGGCCCTTGTGGAGATACCTGCTTCATCATTAGCCACTGGAGAAGTTCCCAAAGACTGGAAGGTGGCTAACATTGTTCTATTGTTTAAGAAAGGTAGCAAGGACAAGCCAGGGTGGTCAGCCTGACATCAGTAGTGGGGAAGTTACTGGAGGGAATTCAGAGGGACAGAATCTACCAGCATTTGGATAGACTGAGTCTATTTAGGTGGAGTCAGCATGGCTATGTGTGTGCAAAATTATGCTTGATGAACCTTTTAGAGTTTTTTGAAGAGGTAACAAAAAAGGTAGATGAGGGTAGGGCAGTGGATGTTGTCTATTTGGACTTTAGCAAGGCTCTTGACAAGGTCCCTCATTGTAGGCAGGTCTGGAAGGTTAGGTCCCATGGAATCCAGGGAGTGCTAGTTAGGTGGATTCAAAATTGGCTCAGAGGTAAGAAGCAGAGTGTGGCTGTTGAAGGTTGTCCTCGGAACGGAAGCCAGTGACTGGTGGTGTGCCACAAGGGTTGGTGTTGGGACCTTTGTTATTCATTATTTATATAAATGATTTGAATGCGAATGCACAAGGCTTGATCAGTAAGTTTGCGGATGACACGAAATTAGGAGGTGTTGTTGATAGTGAAGAAGGTTATCGTAGATTACAGGGGGATCTTGATCAGTTGGGAAGTGGGCTGAAGAGCGGCAAATGGATTTCAATACAAATAAGTGTGAGGTGATGCATTTTGGAAAGTCAACCTAGCGTGGGACTTATACTATGAATGGTAGGACACCAGGGAGTGTAATGGAACAGAAGGATCCAGGAGCACAAGTGCATAGTTCGTTGAAAGCAGCATCACAGGTAGACAAGGTGGTGAAAAAGGCATTTAGCACGTTGGTCTTCATCAGTGAGGGTACTGAATATGGGAGTTGGGACATTATGTTGCAGTTGTATAAGTCGTTGGTGAGGCCGCACTCTGAGTTCTGTGTACAGTTTTGGTCACCCTGTTATAGGAAAGATGTGGTTAAACTGGGAAGAGTACAGAAAAGATTTACAAGGATGTTACCAGGACTAGAGGGCCTGAGTTATAGGGGGAGATTGGTCAGGCTAGATCTTTATTCCTTAGAACATAGGAGAATGAGGGGCGATGTTATAGAAATGTTTAAAATTATGAGAGGCATATATAAGGTGGATGGTAACAGTCTTTTCCCCAGGGTAGGGGAGTCCAAAACTAGGGGGCATAGATTTAGGGTGAGAGGGGAAAGATTTAAAAAGGACCTGAGGGGAAATTTTTCACGCAGAGGGTAGTGAGTATAGGGAATGAGCTGTCAGAGGAAGTGGTTAAGGTAGGTACAATAGTATCATTTAAGAAGCACTTGGATAGGTACATGGAGGGGCAGGGTTTAGAGGGATATGGGCCGAACACAGAAAATTGGGACTAGCTGGGTGGGCACCATGGTCGGCATGGACTGGTTGGGCAGAAGGGCCTGTATCCGTGCTGTATTGCTCTATGACTCTAGAAAGAGGGAGGCCTGCTAGGATGGTGTTGTGGTAATCAAGTCTAGAGGTTAAAAAAGACATGGTCGAGGAATAATCTTCAAATAATCACTCTTCAAAGTTTCACAAATTTCAAAGAAAAACTTTACTGACAATATTAGTTGATGTTGGCAACAGCATAATTCTTTCATTTAATTCTTGATTCTCCATTATGTATGTTGCAACTATTCATGAGCATTCGCCGCTTTCAAACACTACGTTGCTACGTGCACTGCTTTTGCAATAGGCTCTGGTAAACACGGGATGTGGATTGGGAGGAGTGCTGGGCCCAATAGGAAATGGCAGTGCAAACATTACAGGAGACAAGTAGGCTTGAGTAGTTGGGCTTTATCAAAATAAAGTTGTGCTCCATGCATCAATGTATGCTGGAAATGGAAAGTAAAGTTGAAATTGAAAGCTTTTATACATTGTTCCCTATTTAACGGTTCCATACCTTGTGCATTAGAAGCAACACTGTATGCATTCCTCATTCCGACTGTAGGTTCAGCAGAAATCTGTGCAGTGGGTTCAGCATCCTGTTCTTCATTGGTGATAATCTCCAGGGCTCCAAATTCATTCATTTGAAACTAACAAGAACATTAAAGATTTATTACTACTTCAATGTAAAAGAAAAAAAATCAGTTTGCAACCAGAAAAATAAGAATACTTATTGAAACAAAATGGTTCTCTGTAAATGAGTATTGGCACTAGAAAATGCAAAACATTTTATTATACAACAAGAAAAATAGTTTATAAAACAACACATGCAAATAGTAAATATGGCTCAAGTAGGAATGTACTTAATCAATTCTGCCTTCAGCAACATTCAAGAAACGTTTATTCTAACATGCACTTAAACACTGAATAAAAATAAAACTTATTATTGTTCTGACATTGTGATTTCAATTAAAATAATTGAGGAACTGATCATAACCGAGTTAGATTTAACATAGTAATGTAAGAGAACATAGGTAAAACAGCAATAGAGGCTCTGAACGGTGCTAAGACTAATTTTACTGGACTAAGAAGTGACCAAAAGGAAATAGCTACTTTAAGATAAATCAGTCTCAGAGCTGTAGGAGGCGTTTAAGCAAGAAAATCAAAGAATTCAGGATAAACATGCTCCCAAAAAAAGGGTGGGACTGTCAATCAAGAGCCCCCTCATAACAAGGTGCAGAGAGGGGAGGACAAGGTGTAAAGGAAGCTTATGCAAGGCAAAAATTTTAAGTGGCAGAAACCCCAGAAGAGTATAGGAAGTGCAGGAGTGAAATTAAAAGAGAATTTAGTAAAGCAAACGGAGGGTCTGAAAAAAATACCAATATCCAGAATTGTTTTTAAGCTTATAAAATCAAAAGGATAACTGAGAGTAAAGCCTATTAGGGAGCACAAATTTAACCTACTTGTGGAGGCAAAGGATGCAGGTAAGGTCCTTGATGAATACCTTGCACCTGTCTTCACAAAGAGGGGGATGGTGCCGATGTTGTAGTTGATGTTGATGAGGGTGAATGTGAAATATTCTATGGACTAAGCATAGTAAGAGTAATAGTATTAAGGTGCTTAGCATCTTTGAACGTGGATATACCACCAAGCCCAGATGAAACATATTCCAGGCTGTTAAAAAGCAAGTGGGGAAACTGCAGAGGCTCTGATTGCAATTAACCAATCCTCTTGGCTACAGCAATAGTGCCAGGGGATGGATGACCGCTAATGTTGCAGAATTATTTAAAAAGGGGAGGAAAGGATAAATTCTGGACGTTAGTTTAACTTCGGCGGTGAGCAGATCAATGGACTCAATTCTGAGGGACCGTGTAAACCATTATGCTAAAAGGCAGAGATGAATCAATGTCAGTCAGAATGGATTTGGAGAAGGCAGTTTATGAATAAACAGTTTTTTTTTGAGGTGGTAACAAGCTGGCTATTGAGAATTGTGCATTTGATTCAGTCTACAAGGATTTTTGTTAAGCTTTTAAGAAGGTCCCACTTGGCAAGCTGCGATCAAATGTAATGGCCCATGGGTTCCAAAGGAAAGTGACAAATCAAATGCAAAACTGGCATAATGATGGAAAGGAAAGGGCAACTGATGACCATTTGTTGAGTACTATGTACACTTATGTTCTCCACAATGCAGAAAAGATGTAATTGCACTGGAGCAGGTCCAAAGACTTTGGAGGCCACTGACAGGACTGGAAAATTGTGGCTGAGGAAAGAATGGATAAGTGAGGAGGCTGAAGGGAGATTTAATTTGAGGTGTATAAAATTAGGAGGTCGAAGAGAGAAGCGCTCCTTGAAAGGTTAGGAATTAAAAGCACAAGTGGGGTACTGATAGTGCTGGCAAGCCCAACATTCTTATTGCCCTAATTTCCCTTTAGCTGAGTGGCCTGCTGGACTATTTCAGTATCAGCCACATAAAGTGGGACTAAAGTGACATACCAGCCAGACCGAATATGTGTGGTGGATTTCCTCCCCTGAAGGACATTTGTGGCATGTGCAACAATCCAGTTATTTTATTATCACCTACTTTCTTCTAAACTCTATAAGATTAACTGAAATTATATTCTACAACTGGGATTGAATGCTGGTCTCTGGACTGTTTCAGCTTCTGGATTACTCGTCCAGCAAACTAACTGCTGCATCAACACCATACATAATTATTTTATGAGGATTATCAAACTGGAGGAGATTATGGATTTATGGAGCAGGAAGGCAATGGGCAATTTTAAAATCAGAGAAAATTAAGAAGTAGGTCAGCAAGCACAGGAATGATGGCTGGATGAGATTTTGTGCAAATTGGGATTGCAAAATTTTGAGTAACTTCCAATTTTACAGACAGGAGAAAGAGGGAGGCCTGCTTGCATGGTCTGGAGGTCATCAAATCTAGAGATAAAATAGAAATGGTTGAGAATTCAGCAGCTGCATTAGTTGAGACAGGAATGGGATTAGGCAGAATTAGAGAGGTTGGAATTGGCAGTCTTGGTAACCTAGTCTGAGGTTCATCTTGGGATTATACATGTTATCCAGGGATGCAAACAGTCTGGTCCAGTTCAGTCAGTGGCCAGTGGAGAGGCGAAGAGAGGGGAAATAAGGCTGAGGGTCATTGTGTGCACCTGGAAAATAATGATACATTTCTAGATAAAATTGCAGAGAAATATTAAATTCTTTCAGACAAATAGGGTCACAGGGAGTAACTTCTAATTAATCATGGACCAGACACAAAAGCTACTTGGAGGCGCAGACATCCTTCACAAGATCTTGGTTTAATTTCTCCATCAGCACCCATCACCAGCAGGAAATTAAAGGATCCATCTTTGCTACTTGACCCACATCCCACAATGCAATACCTAGCCAGCTCAGTGTTCCCTTTCTATCATTCTAGATCCAATTCTCTCTTGCCTTGTTTCTAGTTCTCTCTCCTGCTGCTAAATATATTTTTGGGTTTATGGAACACAAATCAAAAGCTATCATCATGTATAATCACAATACTCCCATTATTTCTCTCATACACAAAGCTTTTAATGCTCAATATAATGTTGTAAAAATAAAACTACTCAAATATCTTGTTTTTCAAAATATAATCATTCTAAGAGTACAGGTGAAAATCCCAGCAACAAAATAAAAATACCCAAATTACTGAAGCTGACTGGATGGTATGGATGCATTCTAGAACAATAATCTTAACACATATGGCTACAAAACTTGCATTCAGATCATGAAGGCACAATTTTATTCAAGATTATCAGCTTAACACTCCTGCTTCTGGGAGATAGTACCCTGCAAGTATTTGTTTTTAGAAAGCATTTGAAAAATGTCAATGGGCAAATTGAGCAATCAGAAAAATACATTTGCACATATGGAACTCATTC
This sequence comes from Pristis pectinata, assembly GCF_009764475.1. Taxonomy (NCBI): domain Eukaryota; kingdom Metazoa; phylum Chordata; class Chondrichthyes; order Rhinopristiformes; family Pristidae; genus Pristis; species Pristis pectinata. The sequence continues at coordinate 87,530,902 of NC_067413.1, forward strand.
TAACAATAGGTAATGGTAAAAAGTTCTTCTTAGCCTGTGGAAACAAAGGGGGAACGTGTGTTGAAAGCCAAATTTTTATTAGATGAAATAGTTGTAAGAATCTATGAAAATATGCAGTGAAATAAAGTCATGTGCCCAATCAAAATAATTCCTACAAACTATTAACCAACATTTGAATCTCCACATTTTAGTGAAGATGTGAAGGTTCTTACCAGTTGGAGAATGAATGCAGAAATATCCTTCTATTTGTATTGTAATTATTATGAAAGCTTTAATCTTGCGTTCACAAGTAGAACTAAGGAAGAGGTCAATCCTGGCCCATCTTTCCAAAATTCATCAGGATGAGATACAATTTTAGTATGTCAATACAAAGAAAACCCCTATAAATCTTTTTTTTTATATTTTAAAGCAGTAATTCAACTTTAATCACATTAATTGAACTTGCCAAAGTTGCAATTGGCTGGGGTCACACCAAAATTGGCACAGAAGACTCAGTAAGGAGCTTCTGCAATCCACAAAAGAGCACGGGTATGGCAACAAGTCTCACTTTACAGGACACAATACTGAATAAAGGGGAACTGTGAGATGGATGAAAGGGATCCAAAAGCACAGGAGAACATTCAAGACCCACTATTACTTCAGACATCTTTTCTATGCAGCTTGTTTATCTCAATCTCTGAGAATAGAATGCAGCTTTGTATCATCAAGAAAGCCACTCTTGAACCACTATCGTAGTCAAAGAATGATAAAAGAAAGGGAGTAAAAATAACTCTGTCCTTTTTTGTTGTTGCAACGCCTTTCCAAGCATCAAATGGAGAATTAGTTGATCAACCAGTTTATGGTTTTATCACTGGATAACCAAAAACACTTACAACTTTAAATCTGACATCACAAATCGCATTATGGTTATAGCAAGGAAAAAGGTCAATGGGCTTATCATGTCCACTTAGACTCCGTACAAAAGCAATTCAGGTAGTTCCACTCTTCGGCCCTCTGCCAAATTCTTTCCTTTTAGTTACTTATCCAGCTTCCTTTTGAACTCAACAACTGAATGTACCTCCTTCTAGCCCCCATTCTAGACCCCAAACACTCACTGTGTAAAAAAAGTTTTTCCTTTTTACATGATTTTATGTCCAGTGATGAGACATTCTTACAGAATACAGCAAGTCAACTCCTGTGGACAGTCAAGTCCCTATACAGCATATTACGGTATTCATCGACACAAGAATTTGTCCAAATATCTTGCAACCTCCACCAACCAGGATTTTGTATCATTGCACATATTCCAGGGCATGTCATCATGTCTATGTTACTGTTTATTCCAACTCAAGGTGTTCAACAAACAGTTGGTTCCTCAGAAATACAGATTTATCATTCAAATGAATGATCCAATCACTGCCAATCAATGAACCTCTCCATCAAGAGCCTATAAAGTATCTTAATGATCAGATGTTTGATAATAATATCTTTAAAACTTGGTTAGCACTGCCACAGCACGACTATATACTCCAGATGCTTAGCGTGTTTAACATCTTAACAGTAAAATGGAATGTTTCAGCTATTGATAATGAACTACAACACACCATGGTTTTGAACTGAAACTGAAAAAAAGCCTGAATTCATAATATTTAGACTTGTCATTGTATTCAATCTGACTTTAATTTTGACTTTTTTTCATAAACTATTCCTTATTGCAACCGATTACTCAGAAATTATTAATCTTAAAAGAAACCAATGACTTTTTGAGCAGATTGTTTGTACTGTTGTTTCAGTAATAGTGTATGCATTGTGTCCATTTAACAATGATGAAATTCTGTAACCCTTTGTTACATGTATTGGTGCACTAGAAGCTTTTTGAAAGCATCATGACAGGGCTCCAAAGGACCTACACATAATTTTGCTGGTTAAGTATCTAAATAGAAAAAATTTATAGGGCTTTGGGCAGAGGGCTGAAGAGTGGAACAAGCTGAATTGCTCTTGCACAGATTCAGAATGGACACAATAGGGCAAATGGCTACTTTTCTTGCTATAAATATGATTGGATATCTTTATGACAAATTTAAAGTTGTATATGTTTTGGTTATCCAACGGTGAACCATGAACTATTTGATCTACTAATTCTCCATTTAGACTGACTTGTGTGATTACTGCCAAACAATGAAATGGCTTTGCAAGCTGCCACAACACTTTCTTCCTGAAACTCATTTCCTCCACTTCAAGTACTCCTCCCCGGCACCTTCCAAACTTCCAACCTCCATGTTCGTCAATGTTAGTGGATGAAAGGAAACATGTTAGTGCCACTCCCTCAAATCTGGCCTTCTCTATTTTTAGCTAATATCATGGAAAACAAATTTACTAGAGCCAACTTCTGTGCCAGTTAGCTTATTTATTTTATAGAAATAATGCACATACATTTTGCTGCCTTACTTACAACATCTCATATTCTGCCTTGGGAGTCTCCAACTGATGGCCTTAACATCGATTCCTCTAACTTCCGGTACCCCCCCCTTCTTTTTCTTTCCCCCTCACTCTTTTGTCTTCCCTTATTCCTATGGCTCCCTTCCCCCACCTTGATGACCTGCCCATCTCCTCTCCTCCCCTCCCCCATCCTTTATTTCATGGTCCACTGCCCACTCCTACCAGATTCCTTCTTCTTCACCCCTTTGCCTCTTCTACCTATCTCCTCTCAGCTTATTACATCTTCTCCCCCTCCCCCACCCACCTGGACTCACCTATCACCTGAACTCACCTACCACCTGCCTGCTTGTGGTCCTCCCCGTCCCCCCATCTTCTTATCCTGGCTTCTGCCCTCTTCCTTTCCAGTCCTGATGAAGGGTTTCGGCCCGAAATGTCAACCGTTTATTTCCCTCCATAGATGCTGCCTGACCTGCTGAGTTCCTCCAGCACTTTTTGCGTATTGCCTTACTTTAATATGTTTTGATGAATTGTTACAAAGAAACTGCCTATTTTTGAACAGTATTTTTCTACTTCATTTGCTAATGGCTAAACTCTTGAAACCAGACAAGTCTGAGGTGTTGCATTTTGGGAGATCAAATGCAAGAGGAAAGTATACGGTAAATGGCAGGACCCTTTGGAGCACTGATGTACAAGGGATCTTGGGGTGGAAGTCCACGGCTCCCTGAAAGTGGCGACACAAGTGGATAGGGTGATAAAAAAGAAATGACGTGCTTGCCTTCATCAGTCGGGGAATGTGTATAAGTGTTGAGAAGTCAGTTGCAGCAGCATAAAACTTTAGTTAGGCGACATTTGGAGTACTATGTGTAGTTCTGGTCGCTGCATTATTGGAAGGATATGGAGGCTTTGGAAAAGGTGCAAAGAAGGTTCACCAGAAGTGGTACCTAGAATGGAGTGTATTAGCTATTAGGAAAGCTTGGTCAACCTTGGATTGTTTTGTCTGGAGCCTCAGAGGCTGAGGGACAACCTGATTGAGGTATATGAAATTGTGGGAGGCATAGATTATAAACAGTCTTTTTCCTCCAGGGTGACAATGTCAAATACCAGAGGGTATAGGTTTAAGGTGAGAGGAGAAAAGTTTAAAGGAGATGCGCGAGGCAAGTTTCTTTTTACACAGAGAGTGCTAGGTGCCTGGAACCTGCTGCTAGGGGAGGTGGTAGAAGCAGATACAATAGCAATGTTTAAGAGGTATTTAGACAGACACATAAACAGGCAGAATATAGAACAATACAAACTTTGTGTAGGCAGATGGAATTAGTTTCAATTGGCATTATGGTCAGTGCAGGCAATGAAAGGCTGAAAGAACAGCACAGCGCAGGAACAGGTCTACGCTGTATGTTCAAAGTGATAACAAAAATATTCTCAGTCAAAAGAATCCAATATGGATTTATTTCCAAATGCAGTCTGATGTATACATAAATAGAATTGATTGTTTTTAAAGTCACTGCACTTTAGATTTAGTTGATCTTAAACAGATGGTTAACCTTTATGGTGTCAAACAAATTTGTGACATTTAACAAAATAATACTCATAAAAGTCTGTAAGGAAGAATTTTGATCTTACTCATTAGTGATAGAAAATGTTATTTTGCTTGTTAATGCCTGCAATATCATGACTTTCATAATTTGAATTTCAAACACCAATAATTGATCATCTTTTAAATGATTGAAAAAAGTACCTCTACATTTTGTCATTTCACATATTCATAATTACCAAAGACTGAGTACGCCAAGGCCTGCATTTTCATCACCACAGAATCTAAGATTACATAGACAGTGACTCTCAGCTTTGAGGGGAGGTTCCTACATTCCAGCATCTACAGAATATAGAATCAGCAGCCCTGTTACCAGTTAACGGATTCCACCAGGGAGCCCACTATGCACAGTGCACTGAAAGTAATGAAGCACATTATTTTCCACATATGTGCTATATATGTGTGGGACTCTTACCAAAGACAGTCATTGCAAATAATGAGTAATTGTCTGGTGAGGGATGGCTGAGGCCAACACACCGTCCTTCTGCACAACTTCAACGAAGGCAAACAACAAATCAAGAAACACATCCTGTGGTGGTGGCATCTGACCAAAATAGTTAAATCAGTATCCACCTCCTCACCCTGAAAAGTTTGGCAAGGACAGCAGCAAGGCTCCCAAGCAGACACTTGTGCTGCTACTTATGTCAGAATTCTTGGTTTAGACCATTTATTCTGATGCATCCAATTCATAAAATTGCTTCAAAACAGAAGCAAGCCAGTTTTAAGAAAGCCTAAGTATATTCCATGCCAAAGGGAGCATGCAATGTCATAGACTGAGCCATACACCGCAGAAGCAAGCATTTGGCCACAGGTCCACACTGACCATCAAGCACTTCTTTTACTACAATCCTACATTAAATCCATTTTATTCTCCCCACATTCCCATTAACTACTTCCCTCCAAATTCTACAACTCATCTTCACACAATGGGCAATTCACATCGGCCAGTTAACCTACCAACCTGCACGTCTTTAGGACATGGGAGGAAACTGCAGCACTCAGAGGAAACTGCAGAGTCATAGGGAAATATCACATGTAAATTCCACACAGGCAGCACCAAAGGTCAGGACTGAATCTGGGTCACTGGAGTTGTGAGGTAGTAGCTCCACCAGCTGCAAAATTATGCCACCCTAATGTGTTGATCACAAAGAAGACAGACTGTGAAAAATGTACAATCTAAACATCTAACCACAAAATATCAGTTGTCTTGAGCTATTGTAATTTAATAGCAAATGTGCAGTCACCTCCAAACTAGGAATAAAGGTTCAATATAGCTTGTGCTATAGAAGATCAGTAACCAGATTAAACTGTGAAGTACTTACATAAACATTTTTCTGGTCATGTCTATTTTAGTTTTATTAATGGTACGAAGTTCAATTTCATATAAAAAAATTTGAAATGAAATGTGAAATGTAAAAGTGTAATAAATAAAACTCTTTACTATAAATTACAAGAAATTACTGCAAGTATAATATTTTTACTAAACACAACAGGACAAGTCTCAGGAATTACATTTTTCATTAATACAAGGGAAGAATCAGATAGTCAACTGATATTAAATCTTGGGTAGATAGAGTGTTCAACTTAAAGTAAAGAATCATCTTATGAGCAGGCTTCATCTATTGTTCCTTGTTTCATGCAATATATAAGCTTCTCTTAACCTCTATTCCCACCTAAAACCTTTGTGCACATGCCAACGGAAGAAAAATCCTTCTCCCTGACACAACCAACAAATGAATGCTAAGAGGTTAAAGACTACAATCTCAATAAAGACTTGAGCACATAAATTAGGCCAATACTTCGGGGCTATAATAAGGCATTGCTGCACTAATAAAGATGCTGTCCTTCAGAGGAGATGCTAAGTCAAAGTGTAGTCTGCTCAGATTTGAGTTGCCAACCCGACAGGTTGCCCAGAATAACCAGAATGGGAGATCAATCCCTTGAGCGCTGCTGCAAGAAACTGGAATAAATAAGAAGGTTCACACTTTTCAGTATTTCTTTTCCCTACAAACGCCATCAATTTTTAGTGATGGCTCTGCAAATTTTTTTTTGAGGTCTAGTGCAACTGTTCTTTATTTTAAACAATCAACAGGTCTCTGTCTCAAGCTTGCATAATCATGTGGACACGCTGCCCACTTGGAGACTTTAGTCAAAGGGTATTCCTCCTCAGAATTGTTGCAGCTTGGACTGAGACTCGATTTTGGAACCCCGTTGCTCTTTCTACCCCAGACCCAGGAAAAAAAATGGATAAGAGAAAATAAAGTTTTAATCAACAAACTGAGGAAGAATATTACATTGAAGAATACTGCACAAGGTCCAATTAATCAAACTGATTAGTATCAAGAATAGTCAAAGTAAATAATTTATCAAATGATAATGATTGATAAAACCACACGTACCAATACAGAAAAATTTCACGTGATTTGTAATGCAAACCACACATCTTTGCGATTATCCTTTACAATATTTTTATTAAATCCATGAAAAAAATACAGAATACATGCATCAATAAAGAGAGTAAAAACACTACTGAATACATTGTGTTAAATCGTACTTAGGATTACAATACTGTAAATCAATAATCACTATAGTAGTTAGTTAATAAAGGAAGAAAAAAATTGAAATATTTTATTACAAAAAAAATCTACCCCCACTAACAAAACCTGAAGCTGTTAGATAGAAGAAACAGCAAGGAAATACCTTAAAAAACGTAACAGTGTCAGCCAATATCTGCATTTCAGTCCCCAAATCAGAGATTTTGAAAATAATTCAAAAAGGGTCCCCACAGGGTTTGAAAGTCTAGGTTAGATTCAAAAACTGAACAGCAAATCTCCTCTAGATTCAAGTATGACATAACATCCTGTAACGATTGAACATGCGTAGGCAGAGTAGCTTCCTTCCATTTAAGCAATACTGCTCTCCTGGCTATAAGAGAAATAAAAGCCAGAATATGTAAATCAGAAGCCTTCAAAGTTATATCTTTTTCTCCAACAATCCCAAATAACGCAGTCAAAGAATTAAGCTTAAAATTTATTTTAAAAAGTACAGAAAAAGTACGAAAGACCTCTGTCCAATATTTTTTTAAGACTCTGACACGTCCAAAACATGTGAATTAAGGAAGCCACTCCGTTATTGCATTTATCACAGTGAGGAGATATATCAGAATAAAAACGTGATAGTTTACCTTTAGACAAGTGAGCTCTATGGACCACTTTAAATTGAAGGAGAGAATCTTTGCGATTATAAAGTTCCACATTTTACTTTCCTGACATTGAGAAATCAGCTTTGTATAACATTGCAAATAATAACTAAGCATTAATAATATCTCAGAAAATTGTTTACCCTTGATGGTGTTTGAGTTATTTGAGTGTAAACTAAACCCTGGCCTTTCAGCAGCATATTTAATTCAAATATTTATACTTTGTTATTATGTCACAGCAGAGATGTTACCGCTGCAGGCATGAGTACTATTACATTCTTGTTTCACAGACTTCAGCTTTCTGTCCAATTCTTTTGATCAAATACAGGAACTACCATCACAGAGTATCACATCATGTCTTCACAGAGAGAAACGGGTCACTCAGATCTATATATTGCTTGCTGCATGTTCCAATGCACGTTAAGAGTTACAGGAAAAATCAAATACTGAAAGGCAAGAAACAGAAAGTGACATATGACAAAATAGGAACTGAATTACAGAACAAGGTGCCACTATCTAGCTGAAAGAGAAAAATAACAGGGTGACAGACAGGAGGAAACAACTGCAGTCATAGAGAGACTGAAATAAAGAAGCATGGAGTCAGATAGGCTTGTGAGTGTGTACATACACATATATATAAAAAAATCTACAATGTATTTTTTTTAGATTTATTTCATGTGTCATCAGAAGCAGCTTATATCAATCCATCTTACACAATGTCACTATTAAAATGTGACTGATAATCACGTCCCAATACTTCTAATTTCATATAGACAGTGTTGTTGATTTTCATTATAAATGATGAAAATTTAAAACAATCAGCTAAGCCGAATTAGATTTGGCACTCCAATCAACATCCTAACCCTCCCCCTCCCCCACAATACCACCCACTTTATTCGAGCTGGATGTGTGTTGGGGAGTGGGGGGAGGGCTTGTAATCAGGCTGATTCCCCAGGCCTCATCATGCCTCAGCATACCCTGGGAGGTGTATGCTGAGGCATGGTGAGGCCTTAAAGTGACTGGGCTGAGCCACTGACCAAGAATGCTCCAACATCCTTTTGACTGGAGACAAGGCCTGAGGGTGAAGCCACACCTCTTGTTGCAAATGGAAGATTTTTTAATAAAAATAGTTTGTGTTTTTGATATTTAATTTAAAATCCATGAAGATTGTTTTGTGAAGTCAAGAATAAATAAGTTACCTTCCCCCCCACCACCTCTGAACCCATGCTAGATTTGACCAGTGTGGCATCAGAGAGCCAAATTCCACAGCATAATGCTGAGGAATCTCAGCAAGACTGGACTCCAGCAATAGAGCAGAGTGCCAGACGTGCTGGAATCTTCACTAAGTATATCTAAGACTTACAGCAGGTGCACGCAAGTCCAAGGTTTACTTAAGGGAAGCAGCTGAATGCTTGTCGATACGTTTGGAACTATTGCCCACTGCCAGGAAAATTTAGCTCATGCTCTCTTATTGTTTTTCAACACAGATCTAAAATTCTTACAATGAATGATGCAACACAAGACCAGAAGAGTTTTACAAATTTTATTTGGTATATGCAATTCTATTACAAAATACAAAAGGCTTTCAATATAACTTTCATATTTTAAGCATAATTTCAAATTGTGTTTTATATAAAAATGTAAAATTGATTTTGTTTTGAGATTATCAATCTTTTATTCCATGAAAGTGAAATAACCTGGAAATATAGGCCATGTTTTTGGGGATGCAGTGCGATTATAAAGGAGACACTTCAAAAGTACTTCTTTACGCTGTATTGGTATTGGTTTATTATGGTCACTTGTATCAAGGTACAGTGAAAAACTTGTCTTGCATACTGTTTGTAGAGATCAATTCACTACACAGTGCATTGAGGTAGTACAAGGTAAAAACAATAACAGAATACAGAGTAAGGTGTCACAGCTACAAAGGAAGTGCAATGCAGGTAGACAATAAGGTGCAAGGTCATAACACGGTAGATTGTGAGGTCAAGAGTCCATCTCATTGTATGAGGGAACTGTTCAATAGTCTTATAACAGCTGGATAGAAGCTGTCCTTGAGCCCGGTGGCATGTGCCCTCAGGATCCTGCATCTTCTGCCTGATGGTAGAGGAGAGAAGAGAGACTGGTCTCGGTGGGTGGGGTCTTTGACTATGCTGGCTGCTTCACCAAGGCAACAAGAGGTATAGACAGAGTCCACGGAGGGGAGGCTGGTTTCCATGACGCGCTGGGCTGTGTCCACAACTCTCTGCAGTTTCTTGCGGTCCCAGGTAGAGCAGTTGCCATACCAAGCCATGATGCATCCATATAGGATGCTTTCTATGGTGCATTGATAAAAGTTGGTGAATGTCAAAGGGGATATGCCAAATTTCTTTAGCCTGCTAAGGAAGTAGAGGCACCGGTGAGCTTTCTCTTGGCAATGGCATCTATGTGGTTGGACTAGGACAGGCTATTGGTGATGTTCACTCCAAGGAACTTGAAGCTCAGAGCATGTAGAGCTTTGAAAGGATACTGTATAACTGCAGGTTCCTGATATTTAAGCTCATTCTGCATACAACTACAAACCTGAAGGGCAGAAATTTGCTTTTTTTCTCTCTAATTTTTGTTCTGCAATTCTAGGGGGATATGTCTTATAAATGCAAGTCTTCCTTTCTCAGTTTAATTGAAAGTGTCATGATCTGCACTTGACAGCTGAAAAAAAGAATAGTATCCATAAAGGAGCGGACAGTTAAGTTAATAGTTTGGTTGTGCATATAAAATAGATGTACCCTATTCAAAGGAACTTAACATTTTGGAACTTAAACAACTGTATGCCTATTGGCATTTTTAAGAACAAAACAGCTGATCCAGAGCCAGAAATCACAATCCCAAATTTACTGTCACAGAAGAAAATCAGTACTCATATGTCCTGCATTATGGAAATAAGAAAGCTAGTTTATTGTGTTTTCATATTTCAAAGAAGCAAAGCATTCCATTCCTGAATGAATGAGTGGGGCAAACACTTAAAGCCTTAGCTCCATGTCTCATACAGCAAATTGGCAACATTGTACTATTTTAAAAAAGCAAGAGTATTACAACTTCTGACTGCTGCATTCCAAATCCAGAAATAGCTTGCATTAAACTAAATGAATAATGTATTGTGTGTAATCATTACATTACAACATCATACCAAATAGTATGTGCAGTTCAGAATGCTTTACAGCTTCAATTTGGCGGCAGTGTTTCAGCAAATAATTTATCACGGCATGTCTTGAAGTATGTACAAGATTTTCTATTGTTCATTTGTAATTAATTCATTTTTTTTTGAGTACTGAGAAAATTTTTAAATATATTATTAAAAGAGAGGCCAGATATCGATGGGACTATTACAGGCCTATAAGAAAAAAAATCTTCAAGTTTTTAGATGATATCAATAAAGAACAAACTTGCCATATTTGAAAGGATCTTGAGATTTCAGATTACAGGGCCAAAGATAGTGTATGTGTGTAAGCATTACTTTTAGTAGAATGGAAACATCAAACAAAAAAAATGTATACTTTAAATCAAACTGAATTCAGTGCTCGTAATTTTGAATGGTAGATGTTGACAAAAAAAAAGCAAAATCACTTTAAAAAGATTAAAGCCAAGTGATGTACAAGAGCAGAAAAGTTGGTAGTTTTGGTTCATAAAACACTAAAAGCAACACTAAGTGGGTGAATTCAAAAGAGACTGCAGCTGCTGGAATGTGAAACAAAAAAAACGCAATGCTGGAAGAACTCAGCAGCATCTGTGGCGGCAAAAAGTGTATACCTGATGCAGGGTCTAGACCCGAAACATCAACAAACACCTTTTGCCTCCACAGATACTGCCTGACCTACTGAGTTCTTCCAGCATTGTTCTCTTTTAAACCAAGTGGCTGATAGAATTAAGACAAAACTAAAAGGAACAGTAATTTTTCTAACAAAATGCAACAGAACAAAGCCAAAGACCTAGAAACTAACAATGCTGCGTTTTCTTACCACCTCCTTACCCATGTGCAGTGGTATCCAATATAACTTGCCCATTCAAAGCAGCAATTTGGACATGTATGTGAAAGTTACTGGCAAGAACATCACTCAAGTTCATCCTTAACTGCCCCTAATGGTAGTAAGCTGCCTTCTTAATCAACGCAGTCCTTGAGGCCACGCCAGTATCAAGAGGTGATGGGGAGGGGTGGGGCAAGAGCTAGCAAGCAGTAGGTGGATTCAGGTGAGGAGGAGTGCTGGCAAGTGACAGGTTGCCCTCACCCTTCCATTTATCTCTCACCTTCCATCTCCCAAAATGCCACTCTTGATCACCCAACTCATGTTGCTAGTAGCAGCCTTTAGAACATATGGTCAACACCAGCAAGCTGCCTAGAAACACCATGAAACTATTTGCAGTCCATCAATTTGTAAAAACGATATCATTACTCCAATTCATGCCAACAGGCTAGCAGAAAACAACTTCTAGGTCAACATGTCATGAATTATAAATAAACCCCAATCAACACCACAGCTGGAGTACAGAATAGAGTTTTGGGCCCCTCACACAGTTGAAGGATGACAGAACAAGATTCACTTAAATGCTGCTTGATGTGAGGAAATACAAAAAAAGTCAGAGTCTAAAGGTCTTTGATGTTTAATATCACAAAGCAATAGGAAATTAACCAGAACAGATTTATTCCAACCACCAAGGAAATGAAAAGGGGAAAACAGAAGATTAAAAGTAAGAGGTTGAGCCCAAAAACAGAATTATTCACATCACTCACTAGCGTGACAATGGAATTCACTACCAGTTTTAGTGAGTGGAGCAGAGGAAAGTAGGTGAAGCAAACCTAAACAGAAGGAAAATGGGAACAGAACCTGGACAGGAGATTAGGGCTCATACAGGGCAGTGTTCTTTGTTGTAAGGCCTGGAAGCCCATGTGACCCTAAGTAGAACCGGGGGCCAGAAACATAGGAGGTGAGCGGATGGGAGCATGACCTAGAGTGGTGCCAGGGCATGGGCAGAGTGCAGTGGGGAATAGGGCCAGGTGTGAAGTTGGGAGCCAAAAGCTGGAATCTGGAGCTGAAGACAGGAGCACAGCCAGGAATGTGGACAGGAGGCCCACAGAGGGAGGGGGCATCAAGATTGCAGGTCGTGGATCTAAGGAAGGAAAGGGAGTGCGGCAGAGAATCATAAAAGAAATTTGAAGATGCAGAGGGGATAAATGGGAGAACTTCTAACTCTCTCTCTCACATGCTGACACATTTACACAGCCACACAACTGGCGATCATCTAAAGATTACCTTTTTATTCCCATTGTCTATAATTCAATTCTCAATACATGTTAATGTAACATCCAATCCAAGGAGCCCAGATTCTGAATAAAAACTTTTTCGATGACAGCACATCTAGCCCTTTTGCTAAGTACACTGGTCCACTTTTATTCAACCAGCCAATGGTGCAGTGTGCAATACTTAGAAAACATCATAGATCTTTGGAAAGCAATTATTTTGCAATTTACTGTCTCGATATCTAAAATACATGTTTTCATGAAATATTTCTCACAAAAAAAACATGAAATGCAATTTGTGACAGAAATACACATATTTTTAATATGTGGAACTTGGCCCATCAAAAGACTGTGTTCTGAGCCTTTATGCGTCTCATCCACAGGGCGTCACAGTCTCGTTGCATTTACAGACCAGGATTGCAATGAGTACTTGATGTTGCAGTGAACACAAGACATTCTTGCAGCAGCTCTTCCTTACCAACCAAAGCATGGAAGGCTGGGCCACCAGTGAAAATCAATTGCCAAGTTATTCAGACCACAACATAAAAACATTGGTTAAACTAGAAGCTAGTAACACATAGCCCCATCACCTCTTCCCCACAAGGTATGCCAGACACCACGTGTGGGATCTAGGTTTTGGCATTACAACCTAGTTCTGATTTCCACTGGAGGGATTAATCAAAATCAGTTTGCTTATGATGGTTCAAACAGAGCCCAAAGAAAACCTCTAAGAGTGTAGCCCAAAAGGTTGTGAGAAATGTCCTTTTAGCCTCCTCCAATCTGATCCAGACTCACAACAACATTCTTAATTAGAATCACCTAATACTGTAGGTAATTGTACTCTGGGCACTTGACTGATAACAGCATCTTCCCGTCTAACGTCCTGGTCTGGATATCCTTGCTCAGTTGTGACGATCTGATACCCATACTCTCAATAGTTGTGTAGTTGAACAAGTGTATGGTCTTGACATACAACATGGAAACAGGACCTTTGGCATACCGATTTCTTGCCAACTATCAACCATCCATTCACACCAATCATACATTAATTCCATATTCTTTTAATTTATATTTTTATACTCCCCCCCACCCCAGATGCTACCATTCACCTATACATGAGGGGCAATTTACAGTGACCAACTAACCTCCCAACTCACACATCTTTTGATATGGAGGAGGAAACTGGAGCACCTGAGAAAACCCACCCTGTCACAGCAAGAATGCAAACTTCAGACAGACAGCACCCCAGGTCAGGGTTAAACCTGGGTCGCTGGTGCTAGGAGGCAGAAGCTCTATTAGCTGCACCATTATGTTGCCTATTGCAACCCAAGGCCCCAGGGTTCTCATTCCTGTCAAAATGGTTGCGCAACTGGTTATGTGAACTGCAAATTCCTTTCTGGAATATTCTCTCTTGCAGGTAACATGATCTCTGAGCAGTTACTTTAACCAGCTATAACATTGGGACCATCAAAGAGGTACAATTCACTGTGATTCAGAAGATACAAGAGAATCAGTCACAGAATTAGATTAGAATCGTAGAATTAGACTCCAGAAGCCTCTCCCTCTACGCCAGCAAGCAAAAGCAAACACCATGATTTTGAGAGCCATGATTATTGAGTGCAGTGTATATGCATAGATAGCGATTATTGACAAATTGCTTTAATGTCATGGAGGATTGCAGAGGCAGCAGGAAGAGAACAAAGACCTTTCCTGTCCTTGCTAAACATCCAAAATGAAGTACACTTGGAAAAGATAGCAAGCAGCATTGCGATTTTTATTTCCTACTCTTTATCTGGCAGCTTATGGTTACAAAAATAATATTCTACTATCAAGATATCAAGGGTTGAGAAAATGTAGGATGTAAAACACAAAATACTGAAAATAACCAGCAGGATGTGCATTTATTTTAGGAGAGAGAAAAAAAGGCTTATTGTTTCAGTTTGACAATGTTCCATCAGAACTTGTAGTGCATGTCTAAAGATCACTGAAGCTATCAGGACAAGTAGACAAGATGACTAAGGCGACAAATAAAATTTTTGCCATCATTAGTTGAGACACAGAACCCAAGAGCAGAAAGATCATGAAACATTAGTTCTGCCTCAGGTATAATACTGTGTATAGGTTTTGATCACCACCTTACAGGAAGGATATGAAAGCGTGAGAGAGGGTGCAGAGGAGACTGGATATTGTCAGAAATGGAGAATTTCAGTAAAAGAAGAAATGAATTTCTTTAGAACAAGGGAAGCAAGATTTAACTGAAGTGCATAAAATTATGAGGTCTAAAAAGAGTGAACAAGAAGATCCCATTTACCTTCACAGAGGTCGACAACTATGCAACAAACCAATGTGTAGAAGTATTAAAGGGGATAATGAGGTAATATTTTTCATCCAGGAAGTAGTTAAGTCTGGAATTCATTGTCTGATGGTGACAGAAACATCTCACTTTTAAAAAGTACTTGATGAGCATTCAATGAGCCACAACCTACAAATTTGGCTGAGGTGGATACAATGGCTCAAATGACCTTCTCCCATGCCATATATTTTCATGGTTATATGATTCATTAGCAAGCCAAGCAATAGTTTTTGATAATTAAGTTTGTTTGCTGCTCACTGGAAAGAGCCTAGTTTATTGAATTCAAGTTCACAACTTGCGATGATGGAATCTGAACCACAACCTCAGGCATAGTTCACTCACACTGCACAGTAAAGGACAATCTCTGGAGCCACCAGAATCTTTGCGGGCTGTGACAATGAAACCTTGCAGCCATTTTCTATAATGAAATTGTTCAAGAATGAAGGGTTATATGTCACTCATATGAAGCACAGCACAAGCACCAAGAGGCAGAAAATAGAGTTGATGCATTTAATTTTAAGACAACACTGTGTGTTTATGTTTGATCACAATGCAGTAGGAATTCAAAATAAAACAGAAATAAATTGTATTTGAAAATCTGAGCATGAATGTTGAGGACAAAGTGATTTGGGCACCATAATGTGAAGGCAGCACTTGCCTATTATAAAAGAAAGACTTGTATTTATAAAGTGCCTTTTCACATTTGAGACAAATCTCAAAGCAGTCCACACAAATTACTCTGTTGTTGCAGTCAATCTGGATACAGGAAGATCTCTGAGACAGCACTGAAATAACAATGAATCTGTTTTTTTTTAAATAGCATTAGTTCTGGAAAGAATAAATGACCGTAATAATGAGATTACATTTTTTCAGGCAGTAAAATGTTATCTTTTATGTCCTCCTTAATAAGTAGACTCCACCTTAGACAAAGCAGCAATTACTCAGTATTGTAAGATTTCAGCCGAATTATGATCTGAAATTTGATTAGAGCTTGAAAAACAGCATTTTCTAAAAGTGACCACTATAAGTCAAGCTAATGTCACATACAAATTACAGAACATTCAGTACTCATACTTCCATTTCCCCCCTTCCACCAACTTTTAGCTCAATGTACACACAATCATTAAAATCTTATCCTTTAGATGATACTTCCTTTCACTGTTCACTTCTCTGCATTGAATAGTATCACCCATATCTACCCACACAGCTGATTTGTATTCTACTGCAATCTCCCGCATTTTTCCCCTACACACTTTTACTGGACCCTTCAATTCTATATAATCAAGCATTATCAATTCATTTATGTCTCTATCAATTTCATTTCTATAAGTGAAATGACAAGTTTCAACACCGATTCAAGAGAGTGTAGCATAATGCATTAAATCTGGGTAGAGGGAGAAGGTAAATCCACAGTATGGTTAAAGCATCTGAAATAAGCAGCTAGTATGCTGGCCTTGCACACCAGATTACCTGTGCTATTGCTAATTCCTCATTGAATTGTTCATTCTCACCTTGCAAAGGCTTTACTATCCTTATCAATGAGCTGAGTACTGAGGTCTCTTTCCAGGACAAGGTCACAAAACATATGGTAAACAAAGTGGGGACCCTGGTTTGGGGAGGGAGATTAGGTACATATGTAAAACACAGCTTCAAGATATCAATGGGAGGGCTACAAATAATAGTTTGTTTTATGAGATTTAATGCACTGATGCTATGCATTTGAGCACCCCAATGACCTGCCAGAGAGGTCAACTAGTCTTCTAGTCACTCTAATTTTAAATACTTTAGATTCCACACAAGTGGGTATTTTTCATAAAAGAACCAATTTCATACAATTTGTAATTCACCTGACAAACTCTGCCAGTACACAGAAAATGAAGTTCAATGACATGACAATACATCGTCTCTGTTAAACTGCCGTTCAAAGTCAAATGCACATGATATTTTTTTTTGCAAGTGAGTAAAGCATATTGATGGTATCTGGTATCCATTGTTTTCAGTTATGGACATGGATTAATTGGTACTAGTGCCTCCAAATCATTTAAACAATAAATTTCAATAATGGTTTCAATGTAATTTTATACCAGCAAGCCTATTTATCAGGAAATGTTTAAGGCACAAGCATTAGTGAGCAGTTTTTAAATAAACATGACCACAAGGTTCTTAAACATTTCAACCATCCTTCCTTTCCTAATGTAGCATGTTAACTGAATAAACTTGCCAACAAGTAAAGTAAAATATTTATCTTAATCGACTACATCTACAACAAATTAAACTTTGAGAGTTTGGGTAATTAAGATTGAATAGAGAGGGTGTTTTGAAGGTTTGTTATCACCATACTTATATAGAAGAGATATACAGAAAACTTTAAAATTATAAGTTACTAACGATACATACCTTTAAGTCACTGCCAGGTAAGGACCCCACTCCATTTTTCCATTCCATGGCACTGTAAATATCAAAGTCTTGCACATCATTTACAGTGCTCCCTTCAGCCTCTTCATCCATTCTTTCCATTTTGATTGGTACAGACTGCCAGCTTTTTTCTTCTGAGACCTTCCTCCCTCCAACAGAATTGCTCACTTAAAGGTCATTGAGAAATAAAAAAGGAAGAAAGCATTAGAGACTACTCAAATCTATTTTCTTCATGGTCACTTCCTTTAAAAATAAAAATGATTTTTTTCTTCATACCTTGAATAATCTTGTTCCAAGAACAAAAGCATTAGAATGAAAGAAAACATACTAATCAAAATAGATATACTACAGTAATGTTTTTACAGAGCTCAAAAATTAATACAACACAAAAGGTTGTGGGGAAAATTTGCAGAAGTTACTTAGTGGCTGAAATTAATGTATAAATTCTTAGAGATATGCAGATTTTCCTTAGATCATTCTTATCTGGGATGTATAGTTATACACTTCTGGAAGAAATTGAAATCATACTTTAAAAAACAAATGCAGAAAGTTCAGCAAATCCCAGTTGGGCCAAATTGTGTCTCTGACTTCCGCAACACAAGTCAAAATTGGTCACAGACCAACAATTTGATTGTGAAATATTTCACTTTTGTGAAGCATAGTACAAGTTTTAGTTAATAAAAATCTGAGAAAATACCAAGGCTACAAATCTTTGTCCAATTTTTCTCTAATGCTTCAACTTTAATTAAATGAAGCTTACATTTTGTGTAATATTGTCTTGCTGAACAAAATAAAAATCAATAGGCCAACATCAACAAAATCCAACAAGGGTCACTGGTTGTATTAAAAAGGATTGATAAATTTCTGGATACTAAAGAGATTAAGGGATATGGGGATATGGTGGGCAAATGCTGTTGACACTAATCTATTATGTTTATGTCCCCAGAGTATAAACTTGCAAAATTCTACTCTCAACCTATTCATTATATACTAAATAAGTTCAGAATAAAAGATTAAAATGAGACTTTTTTAAAAACTGGATCACTAACGTAGGCAAACTTTGGCACAAAAGGCTGTAGTGTATGAAGGAAATGACACCAATATCACCAATGCCAAAATCTGCCACCTCAAACTTAAACACACTACAATTATTGGTACAGAATTAAAAACACAGCACCACTGATTGTGTCATTTTTTTCAATCCCAGTCTGTGTGTTCATTCACAGATCAACCAGACCAATTGTGCAGTCATTCTATTTCTTGCCTACAGTGATAACCTCCATTCACTGAGCAAGGTCAACTGACAAAATATTATATTCTGACTTTTCCTTTCAAAAGTGTTACAGCAATAGAAACAAGCCATTTGGTGCAACAGGTTTATGCTCCTCACGACATAACCCCCAGTTGACCACATCTCACCCTATCACAATATTTTTTAGCCTTCCTTATGTCTTGTGTTTATCCAGCTTAACTCCGGTATAGTTACCATGGACATGTAATTTACATCCTTTGTAGAGCTCTGTCTTTACTCATTTCAACATAGCAAATACATTGAAAGTCATCTGGAACAACATACTTCCTTGCAGCATACCCAATTTACAACAAGGAATGGGTTAACCAATCAGTTAGGTAGATTTCTATTGGAACTGGATGGTAAGTGTCCTTTTAGTACAGAGATTAGAGCACCAACAGCATCAGCACTCGGGTTAAAATAAATTGCTGTCAAGATAGCTGCATTTTAGCCAACTAGGGAGCTACTTGTAAAAGTTTTACCCAATCCAGAGATGTGTTTTACAATAGATAATTCCAGAGTCTTTTGGGGAAGGTCCTGGCCATTACTACTAGTTACAATTTGTGATTTTGATGCAAGTGCCTTGGAGAAAGCTACTAAATGCTTGATGCAATATTAAAAAAAAATAAGGTACTTCTCTAGTTGTGAAAATGGTAGCCAGTGCTTATTGGAAAATGTTCTTCTTTACAAGTCCAATGAGAGATGCCAAATGAAACAAATATTAAAAAAAGTGACTACACTTCAAAGAACACGATTGCTTTATTGTAATTTGGGGTGTCTAAAGGTCTTGATAAGTGTTATGCAAATGAAACTTTTTTTTAAAGAAAATGAGACAAAAATATTTGAGTGCAAGCTTGGGTTGCTCTGTGACTCTCCTTGTGATTACCATATAATATTCTGTCTTCAAAAGGAAATGATGCAAGGAAAACTGGAGAATTGAAATGAAAGAAAACAGAAAGTATCCTACAAACACAAGTCTACTTTTATCAGATCTTCAAAGCTTATTTTCATTCCTCAGTTTCAATTATCTGATTACAACACTGCACATTACAATGAGAAATATTTCTACCCCAATTTGACACCATTTATACCACTTCGAAGCTGCATACCAAATCCAAGTTAACTCTAAAGAACAACAATGTGATGCTGCATGATAAACCCTAATCCTCAGTGATTTTGTAAAATGTGTTTTTATGATTCAGAGAAGAAATGTATGCATCATTTACCTGACTCAATAATACATAAACCAGCAACTGTGGTGCTAATGGAATTCAATATCAGCAAAACTACAACCAAATATAGCCTGAAATGCTTTCAAAAGGGAATAATAATACTTATCTTTTTTCAAAAATCACTCTATGATTGAATATTAATCTAGTTATTACTCACATGCTCACAAACATAAACAGTGCATGGTCACAACATCTGTTTTCCAAAACCAAATAAAACAGACAAAATACAAGGGCGTCTTTAATTATTATTCTTATTATTATGGTTGAGTAAATGCCATTCTGTCAAATCTGCCATTAACCTAGAGGATGGTGCAAAGTGAACACTGATTGTTTCCAATGTTCCATTTTCCACTGAAGAACCTAAAAATTCATAACTAAACTATCAAATAAAATTTGAATAAAATCTCAGGAGAATATTCTAGGTCCAACCGTCCTAGGGGTCACTATCAGAGGCTGAGTATTCTACAATGAGTTCATGGTTTCTGACTCCCAAGGTCTTTCCGGTGTTTAAAAGGCACATCAGGAGTTGCATAGAAAATTTGCCTTGATGCAGCTCTAAAATAATAAAAAAATACTCAACATGATCCTGGACAACATAATTGAATCGATAGGCACTCAAACCACCACCTAAACATTCACCAACTCCACAACCAATGTGCATTTTGTCAAAACATGCAGTACCCACTGAGTGCAGTACTTATAGTATGGACAGTAGCAAGTTAAGGACATTAATGGCACAAGTGCAATGGTGCGGATTTGTGTTAAAATAAAGCTAAATAATTGCACAATGGCAAGTGATGTTTGTAGGTACAGCATGAAGGAGCTGATGGCAACCGTTATGATCCATGGTGACCAATTCTGCTATTAGTGTCTGCAGCTCAAACAACTTCACAGTTGGCAGCATGGTAGCATAGCAGTTAGCGTAATGCTATTACAGCGCCAGCAACCTGGGTTCGATTCCCGCTGCTGCCTGTAAGGAGTTTGTATGTTCTCCCCGTGTGTCTGCGTGGGTTTCCTCCAGGTGCTCCGGTTTCCTCCCACATTCCAAAGATGTACGGGTTAGGAGCTGTGGGCATGCTATGTTGGCACCAGAAGAGTGGCGACACTTATGGGCTGGCCCCCAGCACATTCTCAGTAATGCAAAAAGACATATTTCACTGTGTGTTTCGATGTACATGTGACTAATAAATAAATAACTTATCTTATGAGCTGAAGTCTAAGATTCGCACAGTGCAATATATCAGGCAAGCTGGGTGAGGTGGGGGTAAATGTGGAAGTTACCTGGCCAGTGGTCCAAAAGGCATTTATAACCCTGAGGTGAACTGCAGGGGAACCTGGTGTAGTATGAAAGGTCATAGCTGTCACGTGACTGTGACAACACTGACCCCTCTGGCTGGGATGACATCATCGAGCACATGGCCGAAAGCAACACCACTGTCAATCAAGGTCTGGCTCCACCCCACCCATTAGGTAAACACCTTTGTCCTTGCTGGACCACCTGGATTGGTCCTTGTGAGCACCTTTGTTCCTGGGCACACCTAACCATTGGCCCGTTTAAACACCTTTGTCCTTGCTGGACCACCCAGCCCCCCAGCAGTATAAAAGTGCTGCATGTTTCGTTCTCTCTCTCTGTCTCTCCAAGGATGTTGAGGTAACTGTGCACTACTTCAGGGCAGTTAGTTAAGGACTCCCGAGACCGAAGAGCCAATGTTTGTCCAGAATCAGGGTGTTCAAACATTGTATTGTTTATTCCTTGATCATTTGTAACCAGTTATTTTGTGTGTGTGTGTGTGTGTGTGTGTGTGTGTGTGTGTGTGTGTGTGTGTGAGTGTGTGTGCACGCGCACCTCACCCCGTTGCGATTCCATTCAAGTTCGCGATCTCCTGTTTGAGAGTGAGCAAGTGTGCATCCGTTCCCATCCATTCTGTCCCTGCGTTTGTCTTTGTAAATAAAATTCTCCTTTTTAAAGTACAAAGACTTGTGTCTGAAGCCCTCTGCCCTTAAGACCTGAAAGAACCTTTTCTGACAACACCTGGGTGTCACCAAAATATGCAGGCACAACAAATATGGAGGAAGGGAAATAGCACGTTGGCCTTTAGAGACTCGGGTAAAGATATACCACTGCAGATATGTTGGGCTCTGAGACAGCATCTAGAATATCATCTACAGATCTGAACCAAGGAAGGATATACATGTGATAAAAACAGTGCAGTGAAAGTTCACCAGAATGATTCTTGGGTTGGCAAGGGGGGAGAAGAGGTGGATGGAGTGGTGGGGTGTCCTACAAGCAGAGATTAAGCAGACTTTGGGAGTTTAGAGGAGTGAGAGGTGATCTCAAACATACAAAATTCTTATGGAGCTTGACACAGTAGATAGAGTGATGATGCTTTCTCTCAAATGGTATGTCCAGATGCGGGATCAATGTTAAGATAAAAGTGCAGCCGCTCAGGACCAATCTGAGAATTTTTTTTTCCCTGTTCAGAGGGCAGTGAAGGTTCAGACACCCAGTTTAACAAACTAGAGACTCAAGTTCAAATTTTACCACCGCGACTGTGGATTTAAATTCAGTTAATAATCTGGAAACAACAATAATAATCTCAGAAATGATGACTGGAAAATATTATGAAATTATTGTAAAAAGCCATCTAGTACACCAATATCTTCAGGGAAGTAAGTCTACTGCCCTCACCCAGCCTTGTCTATATGCCACTCTTAACCATCCCCTCCCAAATGCGGTCAACTCTTAAATGCACTCTGGAATGGCTGAGCAAGTTTCTCAGTTTAAGGGCACTTAGGCTTGGGAAGTAAATGCTGACCATATCACCAACACCCAGGATTAAAGTGAATTTCAGAAAAGTGCAGTAAAGCAGCACCACGGCCAGTGATAATCTTATTAAATGTCAGAGAAGCACAAAGAGCCAAAAGGCTTACTCATGCTTTTTTTCCCCATAGTCCCTGCAAAGGAGTTAGATACAGTTCTCAGGGCTTAAGCAATCAAAAGATTTGGGAAGAAAGCAGGAACCCTGAACTGAATTTAGATGATCAGCCATGGTCACGCTGAATGACCAACCAGGCTCCAAGGGTCAAATGGCCTTCTCCTAAATGGTGTTGGTTTATTATTGTCACTTGTACCAAGGTACAGTGAAAAGCTTGTCTTACAAACCAATCATACAGGTCAATTCATTACACAGTGCAGTTACATTGAGTTAGTACAGAGTGCATTGATGTAGTACAGATAAAAATAATAACAGTACAGAGTAAAGTGTCACAGCTACAGAGCTGTGTATCTCTATGTAAACAGACACAGCCACAAACAGGACCGTTTTGGTAGACCAATCATTTCAGCCTATTCTTGTCCCATATAACGAATATTTTCTATCTTGATTCTGTTCTTTCTACATTAATTCAGTCTCCTCCCATCTATACCAACACTTCTGGCAACCTCCGCCACTTCAATATTTCTCACTTTCTGGGTCTCAACCGGCTCATTTCATGACGTCCAATTCCTTTAACTCTCTATCCCACATGAGGATGGCCTGAGGTCCTTTGTGTTTTTGCTGGACAAAGGCCCATCCGTTGTCCTCTATCAAGTGAATGTTCTCATCCCAACCAACTTTGATATCTCCATTAAATTCTAACAAATCCAAGACGTGGCTTTGTGAAGCTATAACTGGTCCAAGCTACGCCTGCCTTATTTTGGAACTCTCAAAACATTCCTTGCTTCAATCCACCTCAGGCCTATTCCTCCACATCTTTTCCAAGTAATTAATTAGAGGAATCTTGATAGAATGCACGTGTTTCTGCTTGCGAGAATCACTGCCATAAAATAAGGGCTTGCCCATTTAAGCCAGAGACAAGGTGATGTATCTTCTCTCAGGGAGGGTTGCAAATCAATGGTGCTATTTTCCTCTAAATCTGGTAGATGCAGAATCTTCAAAGCATATTTTTGAAAGGCAAGGGCAGGGAAGGTTTCCACAAGTAGACAAGTTGAGGTTGCAGTCAGCCATTATGCTATACAATGTTTGAGCAGGCCCAAGGAATCCAATGGTCTACTTTTGCTCCGAGTTCGAACCTTTGTTTTTGAATTGGTAGTGATGGCTTTGCATGTCAAGGTGGCAGCAGAGGAGAAGGTTTGAAGAATTACCAAGAAAAACCTTGCTTTCCCTGGATCTTTATCAAGCTCCAGAGCACATGCCACTGATTCTGACCTTCTAATCACACAATTAAACATTTTCCCAATCTCTGCATTATAACAACACTGTCTTTGTAATGTGTAATGCACTTCCAGGGTGACATTTGGCCACAAATTTTCATTTTGATCCTATTGTTAGGGAATGTTTGCACTGTTGAAGCTGCAAGATCTGACAAACTGTTGATGTCCACCCAACTTTCACCTTTTACACACCTATGAATTACATCCAGTATTGATGTTTCTAGCTTGCTGTGACTTCAACACAATTCTGTCACTTTGGTGTTCAACACAATCATCCCATCCAAGCTCATCATCAAGCTTCAAGACCTGGGTCTCTGTACCTCTGTCTGCAACTGGATCCACCACTTCCTCATCGGCAGACCTCAATCAGTAAGGATTGGTAACAACATCTCCTCCACGCTGACCATCAGCATAGGTGCACCTTAAGGCTGTGTGCCTAGCCCCCTACTCTACTCTCTACATACAAATGACTGTGTGGCTAAGCTCCAATGTCATATACAAATTCACCAATGACACCACTGTTGTTGGGTCACTGTGATGAGTCAGTGTACAGGAGCAAGATAGGACACACTGTTAAGTGGTGCCACAACGATAACTTCTTGCACAACATCAGTAAAACTAATGAGCTGACTGTTGACTTCAGGATGTGGAAGGAGGGCGAACATGCACCAGTCTACATTGGGGGAAACCTGTGGTGGAGAGTCAGCAGCTTTAAATTCCTGGGTGACCAGTCCTGGGCCCAGCATATTGATGAAATCACAAGGAAGGTGCACCAGCACCTTTACTTTCTTAGGAGGTTAAGGAGGTTCAGTTTGTCACTGGACACTCTAAAACTTCTACAGATGTACGGTTGAAAGTATCCTAACTGGTCACCTTGTGGTCTGGTATGACAATTCGAATGCACAGGAATGGAAGAAGCTGCAGAGAGTAGTGGACTCAGCCCAATACATCATGGGCACATCCCTCCCCACCATTAGTAGTATCTATTGGAGGCAATGCCTCAAGAAGGCAACATCCAAAGATCCCCACCATCCAGGCCATGCCATTTTCTTGCAGCTACCATTGCACAGGAAATACAGAAGCCTTAAGGACCACACCACCAGGTTCAAGAAGAACTACTTCCCTTCAACTACTTGGTTCTTGAACCAACCTGCACAACCCTAAACACTACCTCAGCCTAGCAACACCATGACCACTTTGCACTAAAATGGACTTTTTTTTGTTTTTAAATTGTGTTCTTTCTCGTAAAAATTGTGTATAATTTGTGTTGATGTTTTTCTTGTGAACAATGAGTTTCTGATGCTATGTGCCTGTGATGCTGCTGCAAGTTTTTTTAATTGCATCTGTGCATACATGTACTTGTGCATATGACAATAAACTCAACTTTTCCTTAGAATTAGGATCCTCAGAACCATTGAGTGTTTTGCAGCCATCTTGAAAAATGCACTGTATAAATTTTGATGAACCCTGATAATAAGCTGAGTACTGCAGCCTTGACAAAGAAAACAGTGTGGGGAAGTACAAAATGCATTATGCACGGAGACTGCTGCAGTCTGCATAATAGCCAAAAGTGTAAATTGAGGTCACATACCACCACCACCACCCCCAAGAGTCAATGGTTTAATACCAAAAATTTGAAAACAAAAAAATCTAACATTTGTAAATCAAGCAACACGTGTAATTTGTAAGACTGTGTAAACAGAGTGGTGGGAATGGAACAGAATGGACAGCTCTTCAGGAAACTTACATGGACTCAGGGGCCAAACTGCCTCCTTGTACATCAGAACAATTCTAATACATTTTGTAATGGCAGCAGTTTATTGGAGCAGAAGCCTAAAGATAACAGAAAGCCCTTCAGCACTGGCCACACAACACCCTGTCAACTTCTATAACTTCAACTAACTCTTTAAACACTTGCAAAGTGGCAGAAACAGCTTGACAAAATTAATAACACTAATGGGGATGGAGGACTGGGGGAGGGGCGGTGGTGGTGGGAATGGTGGTGGAAAAATTCCTATTGCTGAACATGTGCTCACGCTGATTCAAGTCCTAACTCACTCAGCAAACTTCCGGCAGGTCTTATTTTGCACATGCTCACTCACAATGCTGCACGTGTGTCTCACATACCATGATGGATTTCTGAGAACAACTTCAACTTAGCATCAAAAGAAAAAGAATGCTTAAGAATTTCAGGTGCAACCTTCATTAGCTACCTGCATGCTCTCTCTCCACCCCCAACTCTCAATTTATTGTTAGAAAACTTGGTCCATATTTAATACTTCCATTTACAACTATTTCTGCAAACTCTGGATTCAAAAAGTTAGAGTCATACAGTATGAAAACAGATTCCTTGGCCCACTGAGTTGCGCTGATCATCAAGGATTCATGTATACAAATCCCACTTCATTCTCCCCACATTCCCATCAATTCTGCAAAATTGTACCATTCACCTATATCTAGGGAAATTTACAGTGGCCAATTAACCTACCAACCCATGCATCTTTGGGACGTGGGAGGAAACTGAGGATTATGTAAACTTCACACAGACAGAACTAGAGGTCAGGACTCTCAGGTCACTGGAGCTGTGTAACATGGTGGTAAGATCACTTTTAAAAGATGCCCAAAAAGGTACTAGAACGAGACTTTATCTTTAAGTTGAGCACATCAAAATTCATGTCTTGGAAATGGAAAAGAGGTTTAAGATATTGTTTCAGCAAGGCTGTGTTAATATGCTGACATCACCAACACATGCATTTGCAACAGAAAAGATAGATTTTAAAGATTAATTTAGGTTAGCTCTCCTATAAAATCATCCTACAGTAAATATATTTTACTGATAATTCATAAGCTGCAGTGTTTTCTTATGACTTGAGCAGCTTGAGATGCGTCTTAAGCCTGTATGATTTTTATGGCAGCTCACACTTCAAAGAAAGCACACTTGAAAGCACATCGGCCAATCGCACAACTTTCACTATTGTGGAAAAATTAATGCTAGTTGCCAATGACTACTGACTATTTAAGTAAAATATCATAAAAGGACAATATTTTCACAAAAGCTCTTTGTGTTTTGGAAAGGAAGAGCAGCACATAACAAAAAAAAAAATAACCATGCACCATCCAGATATGAAAGTACAGTGCTAATCCTTCATTATCACTATCTCAAAATCCTGAAACTTCCTGGATCACAATAATGCAGGAATTGTTTAGTTCAAGATTAGAACACGCAGCACCTTAAAAGAACAATTGACAAAAGCATCATCCTATTTAAAAAAAAGGAAAATAAATTCCTCTCGTCTAAGAATCAGAAAAAAAATGTTGCTATTCAGGAAAAAGACATCTGTTAACATGATATCACATGAAATAGTTTCTTTCCTACAAGGAGACATTAAAATAGTTCAAAAAGGATAGGTTGTAGGATCACTCTTCAGATTACCACAGACTACATTATGCTGACCAAGATACTTCTACAGAGGGAGGGGCACAAAAAAATTAAATCAAAGAAATCGAAAACAGCATCTAGTGATTTTGCATTAAAAGCAAGCTTCTTCCTTTTGCTATCAACGGAATCATCATCATGTCACCAAAAATCCTTTGTTGAACCCATGGTCAGTGATAAGTCAACTAGTTTCAACTGGGACAAAAGCTATTGTCTGTTGTCCCAGAAGTGAAGATGAAAAGGTCATCCAGATTTCAGCCTTGATCACAAATTCATTCATTCAGATTCCACATGCGTACATGTAAAATTAGATGAGGGCATCAAGATCAGCCAAGATGTATTGTACAGTTGCAATCTTACTACCCAAATGACAATTAGGGAATGCACTGGAAGGTAACAGTTGCCAATGGAACCAATGCCCAGGAAAAGTTAAAGTGTCAGAGCCATATAGCATGGAAACAGGCCCTTCTGCCCAAATCATTCATGCTGTCTACTTGAGCTAGTCTCACTTCCCTGCATTTGACACATATCCCTCTAAACTTTTCCTCTCCATATACCTGTCTAAATGTCTTTAAAACATCGCAATTGTACCCTCCACTACCACTTCTCCGGCAGCTCATTCCTCATTGTGAAAAAGTTGCCCGTCAGATCCCTTTTAAATCTTTCCCCTCTCACCTTAAACCTATGCCCTCTAGCTTTATACTCCTTTACCTGAGAAAAAAGACTGAGCATTCGTCTTATCTATACCCTTCATGATTTCATAAACCTCTGCAAGGTCACCCCTCAGCCTAACCAGTTTCTCCTTATAGCTCAAGGCCTGCAGTCCAGGTAATATTCTTGAGAAACTTTTTTTTTGCACCCTTTCCAGCTTAACGACATCCTTCCTATATCTTGGCGACCAGAACTGCACATGCTATTCCAAGTGTGGTCTCAGCAATGACTTGTACAGCAGTGACAATGCTGTCCCAAATCTTGTACTCAATGCCCTGACCAATGAAGGCAAGCGTGCCAAGTACTTTCTTCACCACCCTATCTACATGTATCTCCACTCTGAGGGAACTATGTACTTGTACCCCTTGTACCTCTGTTCTACAACACTCCAGGGCCCTACCGTTTACTATGCAAGTCCTGCCCTGGTTTAACTTACCAAAGTGCAACACCTTGCACTTGTCTGAGTTAAATTCCGTGCGCTATTCTCTGGCCACTTCTCAAGTTGGTCCAGATCCCCTTGTAAGGTGAGATAACACTCTTCACTGTCCATTACAGCACAAATTTTCGTGTTGTCTGCAAACTTACGAACCACGTTAACAACATTGTCATCCAAATCATGAACATGGGTGACAAACAACAGTGAACTTAGTACCAATCCACTGATCACAGGCCTCCAATCTGAAAAACAACCCTGCACTACCACTCTCTGCTGCCTCCCACCAAGCCAATTTTGTATCCAGGTCAGGAGTGGAAGAAAAAGTTTTCAATAAACACCTATCAGTAGCAAATTTCAAGACCCCTGTGATGCAAGGGGATCTAAAAAAGAGGAAAGATTGTTCATCTTTATTTTGATAACTTCAAACAAAAATGTACATTAAAAGTGCAGGAATTAGTCATTTTATATGCAAACTGGTTTTGCTGTTATCCCACTATGCAATACGAATTAGAAAAAAGCTAGGGGTTCTTTCATGTTTTACACTAGCATCATTACATTGTTATTAATATTTATCTTCAAGCTGTTGAAACGTGTATAAGTAGAGGGAGATAAGAATCAATTTTTTCAGAGAAATTTTCTGCCTGATTAGCAACAGAACTTCCCCATTTTCACAGAAACAAATCCATGGAAAAGTATTACTAAATTTCACTTGATTTGCATGCAGTTTCATTTAGTACTCATCAGAATTGCATATTTGAAAGCAAATAGGTTTAAAAATGAAATAATTGTTATTGAAACAAAGCTTGAAAGAAAAATGTACTAATTGTGATGTACTAATTGTGATGACTACCAGGAAACATGTTAAAAAAAAACTGTCCTTCAGTTTTTACTCTGGAGAGATGATTAGAAAACCATTTTCTCCACAATTTTCTTCAATTCTGACATATTCCCCTTTAACCTGGGCAAAGCATGCATTGTCTACATTGCTGATACACCCGTTTAGAAAAGCATTACAGCAAGGCTTGAATCTGACAACTACGTCTGCTGGTGCTTACAGAAAAAAAGGCAAAGACCTACTATTGGAGACAAGACTGAATTGCATCCATATTACATAGGCAGCATCCACCACCTCTGAAATAACAAAGTAGCTGAGGTAAGTTTTCATCAGCTATAGTTTATCACAGTAGCAAATTGATAATACAATGGAAACTTATTACTGGTTTCACTTTTTTGCTTCGCCCCTGCTGCTCAAAAGCAGGATAAAATGTTTTCAATTTTCCTCAGTCCTGAATGATAAAAATCTATTCATTCGCATTGTGACCAAAGAGCAGCACATAGCAGGCAAAAAGTAACAAAAATAGTGAACACTGTATGTAACAATTCAATAGACAACAGTCAATTGTCTCCCATAATAACATCATGTGGATTTTAAACACTACTCACAACACTAGGAATATGTTGAATAGGGTATGTATTTTAATCATTTTACCATCTATATGGTGGACATATTGAAATGAAAAGTAAAGATAGAGGTAGCAACAAAACATTAATAGGAAGAGATTTTATTTCTATAGTATCTCACACAACATTCCAAGTGTACAACCACCAATTGCATACATCCAAAGTGTGGGTATATTGCTATATAAAAAGCACATTATAGAATGTAAAAGCACATGGTGTCAAAGTCTCACAAACAGCAGTGACCAGATGATGTTTTCATCATTGTGGTTCAGGGAAAAGGACTAGCCAGGGCATAAAGAGAACTGCCCTGCTCTTCCACAAAGCTGTGTGATGGAATCTTTTTACATCCTCTTGAAAACTAGCTATTGGTTTAACTTTCTGATCTAAAACGCAGCAGCCTGGTTTGTGCACTCAGGCTTTGGAATGAGATGCAGACCCTCAATCAGTCCAACTGTAATGGGCTCTTCCCTTTTTCCTTACCTGAGAATTACATAAATTGTAAGCTATGAATTATCATTCATATCATTTTTAATTGTATCATTAAAAAAACCATTGTGGGAAACATCTATGAATATCAATCATAGACGGACTTGAAAAGCATTTAAGATAGTAGTTCACATGGGGCAAGTTGCTTTATACAAGCAAAACACTTGTGTGTCATTATTCATGATTGCATTTGGTAAAAAAAAAGTTGTACAATTATCACTTGGATAGTCTACCACATTTGGTTAAAATAATGAAGGAGCAATTTGATTTCTTTGAAAGATCTTTCACATTCATTATTTCAGATAAACAAATTTATCCTGTTCAGTCTGGTTATGCGATTTTGTTTAATACAAATTCAGATAGATTTCTTTAGTTGGTCCTACCTAAACTACAAAACACTCATTTAATGGAAACAACAAATTTATAAATCCAATTACTTCGTACAGGCAGTCTCCAGATTAAGAACATCTGATTTATGGACACCTATATATACGAACGAGCTTCCATAATATTATTAAAATTCAAAAATCCAATGTACAAACACACATTCAATCCTACAAACAGAACTAGTTTCCTCTCTCTATCCCCACTTTTAGTAATTGTTCTTTCTTGTTAGAAATAATGTGCTTTTGATGCCATTCATTACGTACTGTGGAGGTATGGTTACTGCAAGAGTGATTTTTGTGTATTTTCTGACACGGCCAAAATCAACTTAAGGACGTCTCTAAAAACAGAACCAGCTTGTTACCCGGGGATAGTCTATAGTTGATAGACTTGATATGTGTTAACCGTTACATATAATATTTCATTTTGTGAACACCTACATGCCTATAAAATTATGTTTAATTCATCATCAACTTTCAATAAATCATTGAAGAGAGAAGCTTCTGCCGATAAATGTATACCTTTCAAAACCTATTGACCCATGGGTTATAAATAAAAAGGCATTATTAGCATTTACATCCTTTTTAGGATTGAACAATGCATAGACAGATAAACTCCTCCCACCTGTCAGATTGAGGGGTTGCTGGCCAACTTCCATCATCATTTCTTTGGAAATGGCATTAGATCTTGTTAGTAGACTTCCATCAGCAGCTCTCTTTTCCTCCAGCGTTTCCCCAGCATTCATTCTACTCTTTCCTCTTCGAGAATGATTCACTGTTTGAAAGAACCAAATCAAACAATTTCTTTCAGTTCAGAGCAAGACATAGATTAAGTTGATCTTGCTCTCAAGACCCCAAAATTGTTTCACTTTTCTTAGTAATCCTCAATGTCGTCCTAAATGCTTCTCAATTTAAAATATAGGAAAGCTACAATATTTTAGAAATTAAGACATTATGGAAACGTGAAAGATGACTGGTGAATGTATGATGCCACAGCTTCAAAACTTAGTCCATCTTTATTAAAATGCCACTTCAACCTAATACCTTAAAATCTATGATAAAACTGACAAAGCACCATTCCAGGAAAGGACAAGTAATAAATATGTTTCATAAACCATAAATTGTATTTCACTTCATTCAATGTGCTAAGAATTTAAAGCACATCACTAATAATTCAACACAAATATCTTGCATAGTATGCACCAAATACTAAACTAACTTCTCAAATACCTGTTCAGCAAGTATTCATTAGCATTTCATAAGTCTTATTAGTGCATTTCAACTGATTATTTCTTTCTCCTAGAAACATCAATATCCCAATGAGAATTTTTACCATAATCAAGTCCAATATTCCTCATAATTTTACATCCAATCCCAAGAAGTTGCCCAATTAGCAGTGACTAACTCTGTCAGATGTCCAATAATCCAGTTGACTGGTTTAAAAACACTCACTTACGTGAGTTTAATAATTTCACAGTGCAGTGCGGTATAACTCCATACAGGGTGAATGAAGCGTTCATTCTAAGTGCAACGCTGCATTTTAAACGGTCTTTTTAGAACAGCCCGATTTATACACCATACACATTTTTATAAAAAAATACCATATGCCAAACACTGACTCAGATAATTGTTCCATTGCTATATTCAGAGGAGTGCCAATTTGCATTCCGCAATTTTTTTTCCTCCGGGTTATCCGTTCGTTCAAAATAAAGGCATAACCATCAGATAAATGTCTCTTCAGCGGAACAATCTGATTTTTAAAACCCTCCCCTAGATCGAGACAAAACTAAATAAATTCAACTTTAATCTACATATATATAAAAGTGCTTCCGTTCCTCTACAACATGTTACTTCCGTATTCAGCAAACTGCGGGAAAAGAAAAGCATAAATAAATATTTGGTTTACATTTTCCAATATAGGTCTGAACCCCAACACTCGGTGATCTGAAATATAGCAACATCTTTCATGGAAACGTATAAATTGTCATTGAACGAGGCATCTTTTCAGATGCTTGCATTCGCCCAGCTCGAAAGAAAAACTGCACCGGGTGGGGGGGAAAAAAGCCACCAGTTTAAAGAAAAGAGAGCGATCCAGCGTGTTAAATGAAAGCGGCAAAAACTGCCGAGAGGCTGGGTAATTAAATTAAATACCTCCAAACAAGTACAAAGTCCAGTTAACGCGCGGCAGCAGATTCTCTTGCTTTGGCTCCCACAGCGCAGCTAAACAGTTAGCAGTCACATTGTGTCCTTTCGCTCCCGATGGGGGGAAAAATAAAACACTTTATCATCTGTCTTAATTGACTTTTTGTAATGACATGAATACATTTAACAAACAAGGAAAGATTTCCAAAGAAAACATTTGCAGAACAGGAATATTTATCAAAATGGCGGAGCGAAGAATATTTACAGCACAATGATGTTCAATGCTCTATTCTATATTATTATACAACACTGATAAAAACTGCAGCAAAATTTCAAAATACTGGAACTTTGACTGGTAAATATTTGCAAAGTAACATTTCCAAATATCTCAGGTTGCAATCGCGCAGTTATTCTGCAAAACGTGTGACTTTTTTGTGTTTATATGCAAGTGCATTGGAAATGCAATGTGAAGTGTTATGGAGGAATGTTTGTTTTACAAAGAGCTTAGATGCAAAAAAAATGAAACAATCAGAATAAAAACAACTACCCGAAAACAGCCTACCAGCACCTTTCCCTCTGACGGATATTTATTTTCCACCCAAAATTCTGAAATTTTCCCTTTTTGCTCCTTCCCCCGCCTCCCAAGGATAAATTGTTTAAGTAGTTTCAATTGAAAACCAGTCGACAGTAATTCCGCATTGAACGTCATTAAAACTATAGAATATCTGTCAGTCAGTGCATCTGGAAGCGGAAAACTGTCAAAAAAGTGTGAAACAAAGTCTGTTGCATTCTTTAAGTCAAACGCCAGATCGCGCCGGAAGCATATTCCTGTTTTTTTCTCTTTCATTTCTAAAATGAGAGAAATAAATTTCACGCTGAATTTCCTTACCAGTGAAAGCTGTAACACTAGGCCCTTTTTTTCAGCTGGGAGAGGGAGGCGGGCAAACTGAAGGCGCAGGCGCGGAGAGTACGCATTACTCGAGCAAGCAAAGCAACAATTCCACCTGACACTCAGTGAACGGGATCGGCAAGGAGTGGAGATGTGAGGATTCACCTGGGCTTGAGCCAAAGGGAACGGGGCAAAGGGTGAAGGTGTGGGGGATTCACTTAGGGCGGAAGGAAAGTAACTGAACCTGACCAAAGATGTGAAGATTCACCTGAGACCGAAGGGTGAGAGAGAGAGCAAAAGGTGTGGGGATTCACCTCTGACTGAGGGCAAGGGGAGAAAGGGACTCAAGATTGATCTGGGATTGAGCAAAAGAGAGAAGGACCAATGGTGTTAGAATTTGCCTGGGACTTAAAGGGAGAGAAAAAGTTCTAGGATCCAATAATATGCGTGGGAACTAATACAAAAATAGATTAAAGATGTGGGTTTTCATCCGTGACTGAAAAGAACTAGGCTACAGCTGTGGGGAATTCATTAGCATTGAGGAAAAAGGGGAGAAAATGGTGCAGTAACTGCTTTCTTTCCCTTTATTGAGCTCAGCCCCGGGTGAATTTTCACAACTTTGGTCTCTTCTCCATTTTCCTCAGTCCCAGGCAAGTCTCCACATCCTCGAACAGAAGGAAAAGATGTGGGGATTCTGTTTCTCCAGTCATAGGTGAAAGTAGGCAAAGGTGCGGAGCACACACTGGAAGGGTCAGCAGTGACCATAAGATCAAATGGGTCAACCACTTCAATGGGGTGGCTGTAAGGGTAAAGGCAAATCTGGATATTCCACCATGAGTGGCTCTCTGGTTGACTTCTGAAAACTTGGCATTGTGAGCTGTGAGAATGCAGAGTGGCTTCAGGGAGTTACAGATTGGTTGACTGAATGGACTTGGCTGCTGATGTATAATGTGGACAAAATGTTTTTAAAAATAACAACAGAATATTTTTTAAATGATGAGAGTTTGAAAGATGTTCAAATAGCCTGGGTTGTTGTAAATTAAACTGTTAGTTAACAGATGGTCAGAAAGCAATTAGGAAGACAAGTAGTATTTTGGCTTCAATTGCAAGAGAATTTGAGTACAAAGGTGCCTGGATCCACTTATGAAGGACTCTAGTGAGACCAGGTCAAGAATATTGTGTACAGGTCTGGTCTTCCAACCTAAGGAGAATTTTCTGGTAATAGAGGGAGTGTAGCAAAGGTTCACCAGATTGGTTTTTGAATTAGTGGGTTTAATGTACGAGGACAAGTTATGCAGGCTGGTCTTATGGTCTCTGGAAGAGTAAGAAGTGACTTCATCAAAATATACAACATTCTTACAGGGCTTCACAAAGGAAATGCAAAGATGATATTTCCACTGCCTGGGGAATTCAGAAGCAGGAGTCACAGTCTCAAATATTGTCACTCAGGACAAAGATGAGAAAGATTTCTTTTCCCCCAGAGGTAAGTGATAGAATTCTCTACCCAACTGGCCTATGGGGCTAAGTTGTTGAGTGCATTCAAGAGGGAAATTAAAAGATTTGTATACATTATGGGGTTAGTTCAGTTAAGTGTGGTACAGAGGTGCATCTAATGGAGCTGCCTCCTCACAGCTCTAGTGACCTGGGTTCCATTGCTGTCTTTGTGGATTTTGCACATTCTTCCTGAGATAATGAAAGTCTCCTCTGGGTGCTGTTTCTTCTTGCATCTCAAAGGCGTGTGGGTTTTATATTATTCACCACTGCAATATGCCCCAAGAGTATATGTGAGTGGTAGAATCCAGGGGTAGTTGATGGGAATGGGAGGAGAATAAAAAAAATGGGACTAATGTAAATAGATGCTTGATGGTCAGCACAGACTTAGATGGGCTGAAGGGCTTGCTGGATGACCCTATGACTTCTGATTTTCATGGCATTATGGTAAAAGATTGGCCTTGATCTCACCGACTGGCAGAGTACACCTGAGGTGCCAGATGTCTTACTCTTGCTTCTATATCTATTTGGTTTCCAGCTCGCAACCTACGATCTTTGTACTACTACCCTTTGTCCTACTACCCTTTGTCCAACTGAACCAGCAATCTATAATTCTATCATCCCAATCAATCCGCAACCGGCCAGTTCATTTTCAGAACATTCAACTGAACTAATTTTAACAAGCAGAGTTGAAATTTATTCAGCAAAACAATGTTTCTTTGAAAAATTGTTCCCTAAAATGAGATGAATGGTTTCTTTATTTAATCATGTTGCATGAATTTCTAATCTTGAAAAGGTTATGTAAAGTGATATTGCATTAATTCCCTTTTATTATGAGATCTGGATCATATCACCATTTTGTCCAAGTTTTTACATTGAGGAAATTGAAAGGAGACCTGTATATTCTTTTAAATAAAAAGGATCAGGTTGAAGATAAACTATTTAGTTTTGACTGTTACAAAGGAAGAAAGAGGTAAAAGTACAAAATTAGGAAGACTAAAAATTGGAATATAATTTTCAGCAGAGGATAATGTACACACACAGCACACTCGTACAAAGCATGAAATGTCTATCAATCTGTGGAAAATGGAATTTTAACTGTCTAATACACAATAGAAAGCTAGAAGAGAAACTTAGGGGGTAAAACACATTGTGGAACATGGTGATTCATTTGTTAGTAGTACTGGGATTCTCACAGACAATTGCTTTCATGTTGGGTTTCTTGAATTTTTGTTTTTGTCAGTCACTTACTAATCCTCTCTGGGGTGACTCGGTGGTACAGCAGTTAGTGTTGCTACCTTGCAGCTCCAGAAACCAGAGTTCAATCCAAACCTGGATTGCTATTTGTTTGGGGTTTATATATTCTCCCTGTGACCAAGTGGGATTCCCCAGGTGCTCCAGTTTCCTCCCACATGCCAGACGTTAATTGGCTAATGTAAATTGCCACTGGTCTAAGTGGTTGGCAAAAGAATTGGAGGGGGGTGAGAGGGGGAATTGATGGGGGAGGGGGGAAGTGGGATTAGTCTAGATGGGAAACTGCTTGATTGTCTGCATGTATTCAGTGGGCTAAAGGAACCGTTTCTGTGCTTTATAACTCCATGCTCTCCTCCTCAAGCCAGGGTATATACGTTATCAGCAAGGCTGCCATTTATTGCCCATTCAGTTGCCCTCATGAGGTTTGTAGTGAACAATCTTATTGAACTGCTGCAAACTTTCTGATGACGATACTTCTATGAGATGCTGTCTCAGCCATTTCAAAGATATTTTTGATACCCCTGAAACCTAAATTTCCCTTTTATTCAATATTTTACTCCTGTGACTTTCCCCATCAGAATCTACATCTTGAATTGGATAAATTAATTAACTTTGGAAAATTTGTAATGACACTTCCATTGTCTTAATTTAAAAGCTTCCACTAGCCAATTGGATCTAAATTCCATCAGCAAGCTGAGACATCACAGCCAAACTGATCATATGCTATGTTCACCAACATTATGATGGATATTACCTGCCAGAGGCATTAGGTTGAACAGCACCTGGAACCCTGACCGAATTTTCAACACCTCCATACAAAATGGGGGAAAAATATCAGGTTCAAGAACTATGCATCCTATAACGTTAAGATTTCGCCTCATCAATCATATTAAGTCTTCCTTACTTATAGAATTAGTGTTAAGTTGAGCAAGACTATGGCACAGATTGGCATAATTACTCTAGAAAATATAAGTTAATTGTGTAGGAGGTAACAAACTGGTGTCAATAGAAGATTGGCTGGCTTACAGGAAACAGAATAGGCATAGATGGGTCTTTTTCTGGTTGGCAAGATGCAACAAGTATTACAGTGATCCGTGCTGGGCTTCAACATTTTACTATTTATATAAATGAGTGGGAAGAAAGTATGGTTGCTAAATTTGTTCGTGACATAAAATAAATTGTGAAGAGAACAGAAGATGATTTGGTTAAGTGAGTGGAGAAAAGAGCTGGAGTATAATGTGAGAAGATGTGAACTTGTCCATTTTGGCAGGAAAAATAAGAAACAATTTTCTCTAAATGGTGATAAACATAGAAATCTGAGGTGCAGAGGGAACTGGGTATCCTAGTATATTCACAAAAAACTTAATGCAGATTCAGTAAGTATTTAGAGAAGCTAACAGAATTTTATCATTTATTGTTAGGGGAATGCAAAAGTATGAGATTCAGTTAAATAGGGCATTGGTGAGATCTCATCAATAGTACTGTGACAGTATTGGTTTTGGTTTTTAAGTAAGGATGTAGATGCATTGAAAGCAGTTTGGAGAACATTTACTGGACTCCCAGCTGGAATGGGGGTGGAGGTTGTCTTATGAGGAAAGGCTGGACTGGCTAGGCTTGTATCTGTGGGAGTTTAGAAGAATGAGAGGGGACAAATAAAATCCTGAGGGATCTTGACAGGGTGGATGTGTAGAGGATGTTTCCTCTTGTGGCAGAATCAAGAACTAGAGAATCACTTTAAAAATAGGGTTTGCTCATTTAGGACAGAGATGAGATGAAATTGTTTCTCTTGGAGTGTCACAAGTCTTTGCAACTCTGCTTCCAATTTCCTTTGAGAAAGAGAATCTTTGAATGTTTTTAAGGTAGACGCAGATAGCTTCTTGGAATTGGTTTATTATTGTCACATGCACCGAGATACAGTGAAAACTTTTCTTGCATACCCTTCATACAGATCAATTCATTACACAGTGCATTGAGGTAGTACAAGGTAAAACAATACAGAATGCAGAGTAAAGTGTCACAGCTACAGAGAAAGTACAGTGCAGGTAATAAGGTGAAAGGTAATAATGAGGTAGATTGTGAAGTCAAGAGTCCAATGGTCTTATAACAGCAGAATTGAAGCTGTCCTTGAGCCTGGTGGTATGTGCTTTCGGGCTTTTGTATCTTCTGCCCAATGGGATAGTGGAAAAGAGAGAATGTCCAGGGTGGGTGGGTCTTTGATTATGCCAGCTACTTTACCGAGGCAGCGAGAAGTATAGATGGAGTCCATGGAGGGGAAGCTGGTTTCCGTGATGTGCTGAGCTGTCTCCACAACTCTCTGCAGTTTCTTGCTGTCCCAGGCAGAGCAGTTGCCGTACCAAGCCGTGATGCATCCAGATGGTGCGTCATGGCTTGGTATGGCAACTGATCAATGGTGCATCGATAAAAGTTGGTGAGTGTCAAAGGGGACATGCCAAATTCCATTAGCCTCCTGAGGAAGTAGAGACACTGGTGAGCTTTCTTAGCCATGCTTTCTTTGGTTCTTGAAAAGCAAGAGGGTGAAAGGTTGCCACAGGTAGATGGGTATGTGGAGCTGAGGTTACAGACAATTTGTCAGGACCATTTTTAATGAAGGAGCCGACTCGTGGGGCCAAATGGTTTATTCCCGCACCTAAATTTACTGACATAGATATGACTTTGCACAAAATGACGATCCACCAACATTCAAGTCTCTTGCATCACCACCCCTGGTTACTGCTCCACAGGGACCATATGCCCACCAGTTCGGTAGATACTGTATAGAGGGAAAAAGCAACTTGGACTTGCACAGCACTTTCTGTAATTGCAGAATGAATATACAGCCCATTAAATATTTTGGAAGGAAAGCCACTGTTTTAATTTAGGAAACATGGCAAGCAACTAATTCTCAGGAATACCAATGAAGTAATGACCTAATAGTTGTTTTTATTTTACATTAAATGTGTTGGTTGAAGGTTAAATGACTTGTAAAATTTGATTTTTTTGTTTAAAGAAGTTAGCAATGACAAAGTTCAATTGTAAAAAACCCGGGTGGTAGCCTCAGATTTTTTAATAGCACCACCATCTCTATATGGTCCTCAATTAATACCTTAGAAGCCATCATTAAGCAGAATTTTAATTGGGCCCATGACATCATGGCTACAAAAGCAGAGAAGAGTTTGTGTACCCACTGATGAATGGCTCACCTTCTGATCTCTCCATTTATCACATTGTTTGGAATGTGATGGAATTCTCAGTACTTGCAGTCATAACAGTGCTAAAGAACATCATCAAAAATGCAGGACAAGGCTGCAAAGTTTGTGCAATGGGTAACAACGTGCTTCCAATTTTGCACCTGATTCCATTCAAAGGGACCCTGCACCATGAGGAAAGCTTCCTCACAAAAGCATACACTCACTTTCCCTGGTGCTTTCTGGCAAGAGAGAATAATATATATTCAGCTCATATGGAACAGATAGCAGCTATAACCTCCCTTAAGCAACAATGTGCAGCAAACTGTGAAAAGTTGTACATATCTATGGCTGCAATCTGAAACAAGCCTGATATGTAAAAGCCGATGACCATCATGATGTTAATAGACATCGGCAAGGTAGTTCTTGCCCTGCTCTGTTATTGGAGTTGTAATCAGAGAACATAGCATATCACAGTGAGATAATCTTTAAGGACTTTTCAGGCTCCATGGTAGAGGCTCTGGGCTCCAACTGGTAATTAATACCTGATGAAGGCTCTGTACATGTGCTAATTAGAACCAGTCAGGAGAATTTTGCAGTCTCTTTTTACAATATTTTTATTAAATCCATGACAAAAATACAGAGGACATGCATCAAAAAAGAAAGTAAAAATACTACTGAATACATTGTATTAAGTCGTACTTAGGATTACAATACTCTAAATCAATAATCACATATAGTAGTTAGTTAATAAGGAAAGAAAAAATTGAAATATTATATTACAAAAAAAAATCTACCCCCACTACAAAAACCCGAAGCTGTTAGATAGAAGAAACAGCAAGGAAAAACCTTAAAAAAACAGAACGGTGTCAGCCAATATCTGCATTTTAGTCCCCAAATCAGAGATTTTGAAAATAATTCAAAAAGGGTCCCCACAGGGTTTGAAAGTCTAGGTTAGATTCAAAAACTGAACAGCGAATCTTCTCTAGATTCAAGTATGACATAACATCCCGTAAACATTGAAGATGCGTAGACGGAGTAGCTTCCTTCCATTTAAGCAATACTGCTCTCCTGGCTATAAGAGAAATAAAAGCCAGAATATGTAAATCAGAAGCCCTCAAAGTTATATCTTTTTCTCCAACAATCCCAAATAGTGCAGTCAAAGGATTAAGTTTAAAATTTATTTTAAAAAGTACAGAAAAAGTATGAAAGACCTCTGTCCAATATTTTTAAGACTCTGACACATCCAAAACATGTGAATTAAGGAAGCCACTCCGTTATTGCATTTATCACAGTAAAGAGATATATCAGAATAAAAATGGGATAGTTTACCTTTAGACAAGTGAGCTCTATGGACCACTTTAAATTGAAGGAGAGAGTGACGAGCACATAATGATGAAGTATTAACCAACTTGAAAATTTCATTCCAACTTTCCTCGGAAATTGACATCTGCAAATCTTGTTCCCAAGCGTTTTTAATTTTATCTAGTGGCACCTTACTTATTCCTAGTAATCTGTCATAAATATTAGATATTGAGCCATCCTGAAAGGGTTCCAACTTAAAAATTACATCTAATAAATTCTTATCGGGACACAAAGGAAAAGAATGTAATTGGGATCGAAGAAAATCTCTAACTTGTAAATATCTAAAAAAAAATGAGTTTTTGGTAAATTATAAAAGAAGACTTTTAAACTTCAATGTGGAACCAGACAGGGATGTCCTTTGAGCCCTTTGCTCTTTGATTTGGCCTTAGAACCTTTAGCTATTTCTTTCCAAGAATCTAGAGATATCTTTGGTATCTCCAGAAGAGGTATTAACCATAAAGTTTCTCTATATGCTGATGATTTATTACTCTTTATATCTAATGTTGAAGCCTCCTTACCTCCTATGCTTTCTTTACTTTCTTGCTTTAGTCATTTTTCAGGCTACAAATTGAATTTATACAAGAGTGAATTTTTTCCTCTGAATAATTTGGTACCATTTGATATTAATATTCCTTTTAAAATTGTAAGAAATCATTTTACCTATTTTGGAGTGTCAATTACTAAAAATTATAAGCATTTATTTAAAGAATTTTTTTTACCTTATTATACTATGTGAAAAGGGTTTTATCAAGTTGGTCTCCCCTTTCTATTATCATTGATTGGCTGAATTAATGTTATTAAAATGAATATTTTACCTAAATTTATATATCTATTTAAGGCTTTACCTGTTTTTATTCCTAAATCTCTCTTTGACTCTCTTGAGTCAATTATATCTTCTAAAATATGCAATAATAAACATCCTAGATTAAATAAAGTTCACCTTCAGAAGGTTAAAAAGAATGGAGGTTTAGCCTTACCTAATTTTAGATTTTATTACTGGGCAGTCAATATACAAAATCTTATATTTTGTTATATTACATTAATCGAGAGGCTTGTCCAGTATGGGTCTCTTCGGAAATTAACTCTGTTAAAAAATTTTCTATTATTTCTCTGCTTGGTTCTCCACTTCCTTTATCATTAATTAAACTAACAGATAATTTAGTAGTTAAACATGCCTTGAGGATTTGGTTACAATTTAGAAAATATTTTGGTTTATTGAGTTTTTCTTTGTCCAGTCCCACTTTCTCTAATTACTTTTTTAAACCTTCTATGACTGATGTAGTTTTTAAAGAGTGGGACAAATTAGGTATTACTTGTTTTCAAGATCTGTTTGTTGGAGGAAATCTTTCTTCGTTTGAACAATTGTCTACCAAGTATAATTTACCAAAAACTCATTTTTTTAGAATTTTGCAGTCTCAAATG
This sequence comes from Pristis pectinata, assembly GCF_009764475.1. NCBI lineage: Eukaryota > Metazoa > Chordata > Chondrichthyes > Rhinopristiformes > Pristidae > Pristis > Pristis pectinata. The sequence continues at coordinate 87,573,547 of NC_067413.1, forward strand.
TCTCCCAAATGATTCTATGGAAAAGTTTGCAGGTGGTGTTACCTCACCACCAGCTACACTGGAGTAAGAGGAAGATCCTAAGGAAGCTAGAGAATCCTATTCTGGACAGGCTGTTAGTGAGCAACTCATCGCTGCACCATGCCCAATCAACAGTAGTTCTCATTTATATCCTCCCTCTGTTGCTGACCATCACAGCATCCACTTGATCATGCAACTAACATGAAATCAGACATAAAATCACTGTATCAAACGTCAAACCGCGCTAATTTATACAGACAGCAACAAATCACTCTCGTTTATGACCTTAAGACCAATTTTCTGTGCCTTTACCTGTCCTAATGATCCTACCTCCAAGCTGACTTCCTGTGGAGGAGACTGTAGATGACCTTGTAGGGCAATCTTGAGCAGATTTGGGCTGAGGAAGCCCAGTGTTGGTCTGGACCTTCTCATTAGGAGTAGAAGCAATCTGATCTGGCTGGCTGATAGACAACAGCAAAGGCAGCTAAAGAATGATGGTCATGAGATCATGAATTGGATAATCCTGAGAGAGGGACAGCATGTATGGTAATCTGTTGGAAAAATGGATTATTGGACTGCTGTGACATCCTACAAGCTCCTTTGGTATTGCTATCCAGAACCATGTTGGCAGCGATCTGTCCTTCCACTGCAACACTTAGATGTTGGGCAACTCCTACTCATGCTGCAATAGAAACTGAAATGTTAGATATGAGATACTGCTTGGGTTTGCAATTGTGCCTTTGCAATTGCTCACCAGTTCCATGTGGGAATAAAAGACATCCAAGCTCTGCACAAAGCCCTGAACAAATCTGCTGCTGGACTCATCCAGAGCTTTGTGGGAGGCATCCAAATGCTCAAAGCATTCCATACCAATTAGACTTACCATACATGCTGTCCCATCAAAGTCCCCTTTTGACTTCTTATCACTGATATCCACATTCGGTACATAAGTGGTGAATGAATCAAGCAGCATTCTATTCCCAACATGGTTCAACAGTATACTTTACAGTATATCTACAGATTAAATGGTGTAGAGGAGCATTGTTTTGGTTTCAAAATAAACTTTAATGGAAGCAAAGGATATTAAGGAACAAATAGACATCAATCTTTTTGGATTTTTTTCGCTGGGTAATTTTTGTTGCTGATAAAACTCAAATAGAAAACAAAAATCTCCAGCTGTAAGGTGTATGAATGCAAATGGGAATTATGTAAAATTAAATTTCACAGAACTTTTATGTATATTCATCAACATTCAGAAGTAGCTGAACTAAATAGATCAGACACATTTAGATCCATAAAGGAAAGATAGATTGCAAATCTATTCTGTATCTTTCATGATAAAATGTTGGTTGAAATTTAAATAAGACTTGACAAAACCAGTTTTCCATTGGTTCAATTAGACTGTCTGCTTTGGAGTCTTATTCTTGCATTCCTGAGTCATTTTTACCATTTCAAATGTGAAGACTCATTTCTAGCCTGATAAAGCAGATAGGTGGAGACACAAGAGACTGCCAATGCTAGAATCTGGAGCGAAAAACAAACTGCTGGAGGAACTCAGTGGCTTGAGCGACACCTGTGAGGGGAAAGGAATTGTTGATGTTGTAGCAGCTAGCTACACACTACAAAATGAAGGCACAGAGTCGCTGGTTTCGAAATCAGAGGTCGAATGCTGCCAGGGGCGCGGTGCGCCTTTAATATCCCAAAACTTCCAGCGCTACAGTTCCCGCGCTGACGTCACGCGCGGGTCACCTGACCTTCCCGCGCGCGGGCTTTCCCAGCCTAACGCTGGGGAAGAAGGGGGGCCCCGCGCCATCTTGGATCGGGGCCTCCGACAACGTTGTGATGTCGGGAGCCGGTTCAATGCCAGTGCGGTGAGTCGCTACATAACCTCCCCCCCCCCAGAACCGGCAATACCGTCGCGAAAACCAGAATTAAATAAACTATGACTTGGGTGGCCTGCCCCTGCGCCGCGCTCGTTGTACCACCACGGGTTGGTCCAAGTCTAAATGAGCCGGCTTCAGCTGGTCAACCGTAAACACCTCCTCGCACTCCCCAATGTCCAGCACGAACGTAGACCCATTGTTCCTGACGACCCGCAATGGCCCTTTGTTCGGCCGTTGCAGCGGTGATTGGTGTGCGCCCCTCCTGACGAAGACAAACAGTCTTGGAGGGTAGTCGGCATATGGGTCGGGACCTGTCCGTGTCGCGAGGTGGGAATCGGGGCCAGGCTTCCAAGCCGCTCGTGCAGCCGGTCGAGCGCCGTGGCAGGTCCTTCCTCTGGCCCCCGAGGGGCTGGTAGGAACTCGCCCGGGACGACTAAGGGCATTCCGCAGACCACCTTCACGAACGAGGCATGCAGGTCCTCTTTTGGTGCGGTGCGTATCCCCAGCAGGACCCAGGGGAGTTCATCTACCCAGTTGGGCCCCTTAAGGTGGGCCACGAGTGCCAACTTCAGGTGGCGATGGAACTTCTCCACCAGCCCATTGGATTGTGGGTGATAGGCGGTGGTGAGGTGGATCTGGGAACCCCACAAGTCGGCGACGGCAGACCACAGGCCGGAGGTGAATTGAGTTCCCGTCTGAAGTGATATGTGCTGGGACACCGAAACGGGCCACCCAAGTTGACAAAAGGGCCCGTGTGCAGGACTGGGCGGAGGTATCTGCGAGGCGAATGGCTTCAGGCCAGTGGGTAAAATGGTCGACAATTGTGAGGAGGTACCACGCTCCTCGGGAGACTGGAAGGGGGCCGACCAGGTTGACATGGATATGGTCGAACCTCCAGCGGGTAGGCTGAAAATCCTGCAAGGGGGCCTTGATGTGCTGCTGTACTTTCCGCCCGGGCGGCCACCTTCCGGGGTTCACTGAAATCAGCATCCGCCAGGAGCAGGTGGATGTCGTCTGGTAACTGCTCCAGGAAGATCTGCTCAAACAGCAGGCAGGGTTTATGCCCGTCTGCCAGGGCCAACTCTCATTCATGAGCGTGGAGGGGGGTCTGTCGCCCAACCCATTGAGGTGGAGTAGGCGGGAGGCCTGTTCGCGTCGGGAAAGGCCGAAAGTCTCGAGAAGGAGGGTCTTGAACTTATCATACTTCTCCTCTGGGGGCGCCTGGATGAAATCCTCGACCTGGGCTGTGGTGTCTTGGTTGAGGGCACTCACCACGTAATAGTACTTGGTGTCATCCCTGGTGATCTGGCGAACCTGGAACTGGGCCTTGGCCTGGTCGAACCAGACACTGGGCCAGAGGGTCCAGAAGGTGGGCAGTTTAAGGGCTACTGCCTGTATCTCTTATTGTGCAGACATCGTGGGTCCAAAAACGTTTGGGCCTGTCGGGGTCACCAATGTAGCAGCTAGCTACACACTACGAAATAAAGACACAGGGTTGCTGGTTTCAAAATTAGAGGTCGAATGCCAGCAGGGGTGCGGTGTGCCTTTAATATCCCAAAACTTCCCGCGCTACAGTTCCCGCGCTGACGTCACGCGCAGGTCACCTGACCTTCCTGCGCGTGGGCTTTCCCAGCCCAACGCTGGGGAAGAAGGAGAGCCCTGCGCCATCTTGGATCGGGGCCTCCGACGACATCGCGATGTTGGGAGCCGGTTCGATGCCGGTGCGGTGAGTCGCTACAATGTTTCCAGTTGAGACTCTACATTAGAGTAGATAGATAACTTTTTGTTTAGATTCTATTTGTACTTAATTCTTATTGGCAATTATGAACTCTGTAAGATCGGCACATCTTAACTCATCATTCAATCTATCCATTCATTTGTTTCCATGGTGAAACACGTGATTTCCATTTTCCATTTTCTCAGATCAAGCTGTTTGGATTGGGAACTAAAAGGTGAAAATTATGTGGTAAAACACAAATTTATCAACCCAAGTGTAACGCTGCTGAACAACCATTGTAGATACAATTACTTAGTGAACTTTAATTCATAAAGTATTTTTTTTAATTTTAGAAACTGTTAATGAGCCAAGGCCAGAAGCATAAATATAATGAGCAATTTACTTAAAATGTGAACATAATTTTGTTTTTTGTTTCATCCTGGAATAAAATTATACAAAACAGCCTCAATTATTAAATTGCACATAGGAGGTGACATTAATAGGTTTTTATAGTGAACAGGTTAATGAGGTATGAATTAAGAAGCTAGAGTGGATTATGAAATTAATATATCTTATGTCTTTTCCCAATCTTTTATATCTTAGCTGTCAAAGACATATAATGCTTAATTACCTGGAAGAATATGCAAGAAACCTAATGGAAAGATGAAGGAGCAATACACAAAAAGTGCTAGAGGAACTCAGCAGGTCAGGCAGCATCTACGGAGGGAAATAAACAGTTGACATTTCAGGCCGAGACCCTTCATCAGGACTAGAAAGGAAGAGGCCAGAAGCCAGAATAAGAAGATAGGGGGAGGAGCACACGCAAGCAGGTGATGGGTGAGTCCAGGTGATAGGTGAGTCCAGGTGAGAGGGGGGAGGGTAGGTGTGTTGGGGAGGTGATAGGTAGAAGAGGCAAAGAGCTGAAGAAGAAGGAATCTGGTAGGAGAGGGCAGTGGACCATGGAATAAAGGATGGGGGAGGGGAGGAGAGGAAATGGGTAGGTCATCAAGGCGGGGAAAGGGAGCCACAGGAATAAGGGAAAACCAAAATCCTTTATTCCATGGTCCACTGCCCTCTCCAACCGGATTCCTCCTTCTTCAGCCCTTTGCTTCTTCTACCTATCATCTCTCAGCTTATTACATCTTGCCCCCCCCCATATACCTACCTCCCCCTCCCACCTAGACTCGCCTATCACCTGCCTGCGTGTGCTCCTCCCCCTCCCCCCACCTTCTTATCCTGGATTCTGCCTTCTTCCTTTCCAGTCCTGATGAAGGGTCTCGACCCAAAACGTCAACTGTTTATTTCCCTCCATGGATGCTGCCTGACCTGCTGAGTTCCTCTAGCACTTTTTGTGCATTGCTCCAGATTCCAGCATCTGTAGAATTTCTTGTGCATCCGGAAAGATAAAGGAAGTACTGCATGTGCTGGAACTTAGGTACTAATAAGCTGTTATTTTTATGTATTGGTTAACTTTATTGGGCTGTAAATAACCACCAAAATGTTTCCAAATTCAGGGAACAAAATTTAGTTTTCATCTGAATTAATGTTTTAAAATACTAAAGTGCATAATTAGAAAAAAAAATGTAAAAATTCTTGAAAGTAGCTGCAAGAACTCGGGGAATGTTTTAGAAACTGTGCCAGTAATTTTGAAGCAAGTGTCAAACATGCCAACTCATACATAACTTGGGTTAGAGGAACCAACGCTCCTAACTTTGTTCTTACAGTACAAATAGATTTTGGGAAAACATTTTTTGTTCACCTTTGTAATTAATTGATATTTACCTTCTGTTAACACATCGGTCAAGTAAAAATGATCTTTGGAACCTGAAATAAAAACATAAAATGCCGGAAAAACAGAGTATATCTACCAATATTTTGAAACAGTAAAACTGGTCATTGAATAGGCATCATCTGTTCTGAATGTACTGCAATTTATAACCAGACTGTTGGAAAGTGAACAGCTAATGTAATGCATTTTTGGATAATTATTAATAACATTAGCTTTATACATTGCCTCAGCATATCAACAAGCATTATTGTAAAAGTATTGAAAAGTGCTTTATAAAATGCTGACTAAATCAACACAGTCATGAAGCGCTCTACAAAATGCAAATAAATCAATACCTTTATAAAGCTCAACATACAGTGAAAAAGTAAATAGTTTTCAGTGATCCTCTCCGAGCAGGTGCTGACTTAGATCCTTAGACCTGCTGTCATGGTGATTGCCACCAGCTTTTTTCTTGGTTGTCAGAAGTTAACAGTGAAGAGCAGAGAAAATGTAGTTTACTATGCCTCACCTACATTCAAACAAGGTAGTTGAAGAAAGTTAAAGAAGCAGGGCTCTCAGTGTGAGAAGTGGGAGCCATATAAAGACGTGAGTGTCGGGACCCAGTTCCTTTCCAGGTAGCGAGAGCCGTGACTCGGAGTGAGAAATGGGACTCTCGGTCTCTAGTGCCTAGCTAAAGTAGTGACAATGGATCCAGGGTCAGTGGTGTGTTCTTTCTGCCAGATGGGGGAGATCTCAAGTCTCCCTGATAACTACATCTGCAGGAGGTGCACCTGGCTGCAGCTCCTTGCAGACTGTGTTAAGGAACTGGAGCTGTAGCTGGATGACCTTCAGCTCATATGGGAAAATGAGGAGGTGATCGATAGAAGCTACGTGGAGGTAGCCACACCTAAGTTGCAGGAGGCAGGTAGCTGGGTGACTGTCAGGAGAGGGGAAGGGAATAGGCAGGTAGTGCAGAGTACCCCTGTGGCCGTTCCCCTCAATAACAGGTATACCGCTTTGGATACTGTTGGGGGGAGAAATGACCTACCAGAGGAAAGCCGCAGTGGTCAGGTCGCTGGCACTGTGTGTGGCTCTGTGGCTCACAAGGGAAGGGGGGAGAAAAGGAGAGCAATAGTGACAGGGAACTCTATAGTTAGGGGAGCAGACAGGGGATTCTATGGACGTGAAAGGGACTCCCGGGTGGTATGTTGCCTCCCAGGTGCCAGGGTCAGGGACGTCTCAGATCGGGTCCACAGCATTCTAAAGGGGGAGGGTGAGCAGCCAGAAGTCACGTTACACATTGGTACTAACTATGTAGGTAGGAGAAAGGATGAGGTCCTAAAAAGTGAATATGGGGAACTAGGTAGGAAGCTGAAAAGCAGGACCTCAAGGGTAGTAATCTCTGGATCGCTGCCTATGCCACGCACCGGTGAAGGTAAGAATAAGTTGATTTGGCAGATGAATGTGTGACTGAGAAATTGGTGCAGGGGGCAGTGTTTCAGATTTGTGGATCATTGGGATCTGTTCTGGGGAAGGTATGACCGGTACAAAAGGGATGGGTTATACCTGAACTGGAGAGTGACCAATATCCTTGTCGGCAGGTTTGCTGGAGCTGTTGGGGAGGGTTTAAACTAGTTTGGCAGGGGGATGGGAGCCTGAGTAATAGGTCACAGTTGGTGTACAGGTTGATGCAGCATGTAGAGAGGCTGTGGGCATTTAGGCAAAATTGCAGTCAGTTGGATGGGTTAAAGTGTGTCTACTTCAATGCAAGGGTGCAATCACTCTATTGGGAGTATTCTATAGACCCCCCAATAGCAAAAGAGACACTGAGGAACAGATCAGGAGGCAGATTTTGGAGAGGTGCAAAAATAATAGGGTTGTTGTCATGGGTAACTTCAACTTCCCTAATACTGATTGGCACGAGAAGGCCTTGGCGAGTAGGATTAAGGAAAACCCCAAGGCATTCTACTCGTACGTGAAGAATAGGAGGATGACTAGAGTGAAGGTAGGATCGATTAGGGATAGAAGAGGAAACATGCCTGGAATCGGAGGAGGTAGGGGAGGTCCTTAATACTTTGCTTCAGTATTCACCTGTGAGAGAGAACTTGATGTATGTGAGGACAGTGTAAAACAGGCTGATAAGCTATAACATGTCAATATTAAGAAGGAGGATATGCTGGAACTTTTGAAAAACATTAGGATAGATAAGTCCCCGGGGCCAGATGGGATATATCCCAGAATACTACGGGGAGTGAGGGAAGAGATTTCTGAGCCCTTGGCGATTATCTTTGCGTCCTTACTGGCCACAAGAGTAGTACCAGATGATTGGAGGGTGGAAAATGTTATTCCTTTGTTCAAGAAAGAGAGTAGGGATAACCCTGGGAATTATAGACCAGTGAGTTTTACTTCAGTGGTGGGCAAATTACTGGAAAAGATTCTTAGGGACAGGATTTATGAGCATTTGGAGAAGCATAATCTGATTAGGGATAGTCAGCATGGCTTTGTGAGGGGCAGGTCATGCCTCACAAGTCTGATTGAATTCTTTGAGGATCTGACAAAACACATTGATGAGGGTAGAGCAGTGAATATGTTTGATAAGGTTCCCCATGATTGGCTCATTCAGAAGGTCGGGAGGCATGGGATCCAGAGAAACCTGGCTGTGTGGATTCGGAATTGGCTTGCCCATAGAATGCAGAAGGTGATTGTAGATGGAGCCTATTCTGCCTGGAGGCCAGTGACCAAGGGTGTTCTGTATGGATCTGTTCTGGGACCCCCGCTCTTCGTGATTTTTATAAATGACATGGACGAGGAAGTGGAAGGGTGGGTAAGTAATTTTGCAGATGACACAAAGGTTGGTGGTGGTGTGGATAGTGTAGAACGTTGTTGAGGTTTACAGCGGGACTTTGATAGGATGCAAAGCTGGGCTGAGAAGTGGCAGATGGAGTTCAACCCAGAAAAGTGTGAAGTGATTCACTTTGGAAGGTTAAATTTGAAGGCAGAATACAGGGCTAATGGCAGGATTTTTAGCAGTGTGGAGGAACAGAAGGTTCTTGGGGTCCAAGTCCATAGATCCCACAAAGTTATTGCGCAAGTTGATATGGTTGTCAAGGAGGTGTATGGCGTGTTGGCCATTAGTCGGAGGATTGAGTTCAAGAGCCACAAGGTAATGTTGCAGCTCTGTAAAACCCTGGTTAGACCACACTTAGAATATTGTGTTCAGTTCTGGTCACCTCACTATGGGAAGGGTGTGGAAGCTTTAAAAGGGTGCAGAGGAGATTTACCAAGATGCTACCTGGGTTGGAGAGCATGTCGTATGAATATAGGTTGAATGAGCTAGGGCTTTTCTCTTTGGAGTGAAGGAGGATGAGAGGGACTTGATAGAGGTGTACATGATGATGAGGCATAGATCGAGTGGACACCCAGAAACTTTTTCCCAGGGCGGAAATGGCTAACATGAGGGGGGCATAATTATAAGGTGATTGGAGGAAAGTACAGGGGGGATATCAGAGGTAAGTTTTTTTACACAGAGAGTGGTGGGTGTGTGGAACGCACTACCAAGGGTTCTGGTAGAGGCAGGTACATTAGGGACATTTAAGAGACTCTTAGATAGGCACATGAATGATAGAAAAATGGAGGGGTATGTGGGAAGGAATAGTTAGATTGATCTTAGAGTAGGCTAAAAGGTTGGCACAACATCGTGGGCCAAAAGGTCTGTACTGTGCTGTGATGTTCTATGTTCTGTGCCTCTGGGTACATGCCTGGGGACAATGCTGAAATTCTTAAATGTAGTTGTAGTATAAAAATAGGCATTCATCACCTCCCTGATGCATATCCTGACAACTTCCTGGCAGACCTCTTTGACAGCTTATAAAGATCTAAGAATGTTATGGTTATTGTCACTTTTCAAATCAGCATGATGTAGTCATCAGAGATTCATAATAGCACTGTTGGATAGTTATAACTGCCAGCGTTCCTGTATTTACAAACTCACTTTCAACTATATGTTAATGTCACTAATGGAGGTAATTAATAACAACCACAATAGACACATTTTGCAACAGGCTAAATTATCATATACAAAAAAAACCTGCAGATGCTGGAAATCTAAAATAAAAATGGAAAATGCTGGAAATACTCAACAAATCTGGCAACATATGTGGAGAAAGAAACAGAGTTCGTGTTTCACGTCATTTTGTCTAATGAAAGGTTATTGACCTGAAATATTAATTATGTTTCTCCTTCCACAGATGCTGCCTGACCTGCTGAATATCTCCAACATTTTCTGTTTCTATTTTTAATAAACCATATGATAAAAGTATTCACTAGTTGATGTTGACATCATAACAAATAATAAAGCAGCTATAAGATGTTTCAATTTTGGGTTGGCTGGATATATGAGAAATATATGTAAATTATCGCCCATATTTAAGGATCTCCAAATCATGCTAAAGAGAAATGTATACTTGTAGGGTTTCTGTTTGATCACCGAAACGTCGTACTTCCTTTTACCATGGAACCAGTTGCAGATTGGCAGATTCAAGGCTAATCCAGCCCCAAAGTTGCAAATTGTAATGCAGGCGAATGTCAAGGGGAGATAATTAGATTCTTTCTTGTTTCATGTCTAGCAGCTCCTCAGCACAAATGTTACTTGTCACTTAGCAGCCCATCATGTAGGTTTTGCTTCGTGTAGGCACAAAACTTTCCTTATCTGAGGAAGTGTATATGGTACTGAATACTGCACTATCATCAATGAACATTCCCACCTCTGATCTTATGATGGAGTGAACAATGGAGCGAGGACTTTATTATGAACCAGCTGAAGATGGTTGGGAAGAGGATCTGCGCTGAAGAATTCTGCAGAATTCTCATTGGCCTGAGCTTATTTGCTTTTAACAGCTTTAACTATCTTCCTTTGTGCAGGGCATCAATCCAATCATTTGAAGGGTTTCTTCCTGGATGCCTCAGTGAAATGCTGCTTTGATGTTAAGGGCAGCAAGACTTAGCCCACTTCTGGAATTAAACTCTCTTTTCCCTATTTGGGAGCCGAGTGGTCCTGATGAAACCCGAACTGAGATTTGCAGAGTAAGTTATTGATAGGTGCATCAGGACAGCAGTATAGAAGACATCTTACAGAAATTTCCTGATGCTTATAGGTAGAATGGCGACACTTTCAGGCTGCTCCCAGAACACTCTATGCAAAAGATGCATTTCACTGTGTTTTGATGTACATGTGGCTAATAAAGATATCTTATCTAGTGTAGGGTTCCACAACAGCACCAAACAGCCAATAATATCTGCGAGTTGGTAGAAATTCCACTCCAGATCATCCAGCTTGCTGTAATGTTAAAACAAGCTGTGCTTTTACTTGTCATTTCTAAGATGACAGAGAGCAAAATCTGCAGAATATCTTAAATTGATGAATTGATTTGCAGTTAGCTTTATAGTGGTGCAGGTTGGTAGAGGAAGCTTGTCTTGCAGATATTGAGTGTAAGGCCCATCCTCTTGCATGCTTCAGTGAACAAGTTGACAACGTCTTGGAGCCTGGCCTCAGAGTGGGCACAACACAAGCATCACCTGCATACTGCAATTAACTACCAAGGTTTGGGTAAATTTGTATCTACGGCATAGATACCATAGGTTGAATAGGATTCTATTAGTCCTGAAAATTACTTCTACTCTGCAGGAAGTTTGTTGGAGGTAAGATGCAATGTTGCAACAAGAAAATCTGAGAAATATGCTGGGACAATGATACAGCTATGTTTGACACTGGAATTCACTGAGATTAGTTCTGTTGTAGATCCATTGGTTAACATCATGATTTGAATACACTCATGGAGCAGAAGCGAAATAGAGATGACTTTCTGTAGGCAGTCGAATCAGAGGAGAGTGTTCCACTGTCTCTGCTGACTGATGAAGTCAAAGGATTTAGTGAGGTTGATAAAGGCTATGCATAATGACTTGTGCTGCTCCCTGCATTTTCCTTAGTGATGTTATGTGGTGAAGTTCATGTACATTGTGCCTCTGGATGGATGGAATTCACACTGTAATTCTGGATTGCAGCTCTTTTGCCATGAGGAGGAAGCCAAAGGAGACAAACTGATCCTCCTGGGCAACCTCAACACCGGGGTTGGAAGGGATGTAACTGTTTGGTAAGGCGTAATTGGCAAGCAAGAATTTAGGAGGTCCTTCTCTTGACAAAATGCTAGGAGCATGGACTTGTGATAACAAAAACCTTGTTTCATCAGAGAGATGAGCACATAATGCCATAGCAGCACTTACACTCCAAACACTGTCAGATTATTATCATCATCTGCATTAGTCACTCTTTGACAGTAGCTGGATCAACCACTATCTAATCTGTTCTTACCAGACTGCAATCAGTGGTAGCAATACCTCCGGCAGCAATACCTCCGGCATGATTATCTTCAACACTGGTGCCCCACAATGCTGTGTCCTCAGCCCTCTACTCTACTCCCTATACACTCATGACTGTGTGGCCAGATTCTGTTCTAACTCCATCTACAAGTTTGCAGATGATACCACCGTTGTAGGCCGTATCTCAAACAGTGATGAGTCAGAGTACAGGAAGGAGATAGAGAGCTTAGTGGAATGGTGTTGTGACAACAACCTTTCCCTCAATGTCAACAAGACAAAAGAGGTGGTCATTGACTTCAGGAAAGGGGGTGGTGTACATGCACCTGTCTACATCAATGGTGCTGAGGTAGAGAGGGTTGAGATCTTCAAGTTCCTGGGAGTGAACATCACCAATAGTCTGTCCTGGTCAAATCACGTAGATGCCACGGCCAAGAAAGCTCACTAGTGCCTCTACTTCCTCAGGAGGCTAAAGAAATTTGGTTTGTCCCCTTTGACTCTCACCAACTTCTACCGATGCACCATAGAAAGCATCCTATCAGGATGTATCATGGCTTGGTATGGCAACTGCTCTGCCCAGGACCGCAAGAAACTGCAGAGAGTTGTGGACACAGCCCAGCGCATCACGGACACCAGCCTCCCCTCCTTGGACTCTGTCTTTACCTCTCGTTGTCTTGGTGAAGCAGCCAGCATAATTAAAACACCACCCACCCGGGACATGCTCTCTTCTCTCCTCTTCCATCGGGTAGAAGATACAGGGCACGTACTACCAGACTTAAAGACAGCTTCTACCCCACTGTGATAAGACTATTGAATGGTTCCCTTTTACGATGAGATGGACTCTGACCTCATGATCTACCTTGTTGTGATCTTGCACCTTACTGCACTGCACTTTCTCTGTAGCTGTGACACTTTGTACTGTTATTGTTTTTACCTGTACTATATCAATGCACTCTGTACTAACTCAATGTAACTGCACTGTATAACAAATTGACCTGCATGATCGGTTTGCAAGACAAGTTTGTCACTGTACCTCGGTACAAGTGACAATAATAAACCAATACCAATACCATAAACTATGCCCCAAAATGTCAGCATCAGTAGAAAAATTGTCACAGAGAGATCAATGTTAAAGGACTGAAGGAAAAGCTGGTTCTTTGCAGGCAATGCCTAAAAATCTATAAACTCTCAGTCTACAGGAGCTGCAAAATGTCAACAGTGTATGGTTTGCACTGAAGTCCACCTTAATTGGGACCTGTAAAGAGTCTCTTGACTTCTCTAGCAGGAAGAACCAGGGGTGGTTTGATGAGAATGACCATGATATTGAGGAGCTAATTAACTGAAAACTTAAGGTGTTGGATTTGAAACTCCACCATCCATAAGGGAAAAGAAAAAGCTCAATAGACTACCCAAAGGCAGAGTCCAGCAGAAAGTTCGGGACCGGAAGAACAGATGATAGATGGAGAGAGCACAAGCAGCTGAGCAACTCGCTGACAGCCGTAACATGTGGGCTCTTCACCACTATAAAAGTCATTGACAGTCCAACCTCCCAAGCTCCACCCTGCTGAGAGCCAGGAATGATTTGAATTCACAGGGACAGAGGGATAATCAAAACCTGATGGAAGGAGAACTTTGAAAGCCTCCTCAACTATGACCATGAGTGCCCTGGACTCCATCCCACAACAGCCTATAAGAGCCAGATGTTTTGCCATTGGGGTATGGCCTTCTTAATGACCAACGAGAAATTGAGAAGGCCATACCCCAATTCAAAACCAAAAGCCTCGGAAGCAGACAGTATCTCTGAGATCCTAAAACCTGGCCATGAAGAGCTTCAGTTGCAAATTCACAATCTCATCATCTACATATAGGAGGAGGAGGAGGATATTCTGACAGCTTCAGGGAAGTCCATGTAGACCACATCGACTATACTATTCTCACCAACTCTACCTGTTAGTTCATCAAAATGTTCTATTCTACTGATGAAACATATTTTGCATTTAACAAATCTTTGTTGATTTGCCTTAATTAACTAGTTTTCCTCCAAGTGATTATTAATCCTGTCCCAGATTAATAATTGCTGGTCTTATCTATACTTCATTGTTTGAACAGGTGAGTAATATTTGCTTCTCTCCTCTGGCACCAGATCCTATATCGGAAGAACATTAGAAGATTATGGTCAGCCACCGCATCCCCACACCCATCTATTTCCTCCTGTATTTCCCCAAAGATCCCTGATGACTTACCTAGTTTAAGTTCAGCCAAGTTTTCTAATATCTCCATGCTATCAATTTTTAACATACCTAGTGCCTCAACTCCTTCACTATTACTTTTCAAAGCATTCGCTGCCCCAGTGAAAACAGATCCAAGCTACGCAGCATTCCTATACCAGTGCTAATTTTTGTCTTCAGTGGACTCCACTCCTCCACGTACTACCCTATTACTATGTCTATGCCTACACAACATTTTCAGATTCCCATCTATGTTGGCAGCTAATCTTTTCTCATATGCTAGCTTTGCCTTTCTTATTTTAATTTTCCATTCTCCTCTGATTCTTTTCCAATCAGCCTTATTCTCGCTGGTACTTAAAACATTGTGAGTGATCTATCTGTTAATTTAATGGATTGTTCATAAATAAATCATGAATCAATCTGCTAGAGTATCTCAAAGCAAATATTTATTTTGTGAGCTATGGGGTGGAAAATTTATATAGCTAACGATGTGGTGGTTCATTAAAGAGTGCCTAATAATTGTGACAGAAGACCTTAAGTGAATGACATTGTATGAAGATACTAGAATTGAAGTGTTTTGGGATCTGAAAATCAGATGGAGAATGGGGTGGAGTTGAAGCACTTGGTAGTGTGAATATTGTTTAAAGAGACTGAAGAGGTTGAAGAATGTGGTTGTGTGGAAGCAGTGAATGGGAGACCATACTGGCATCTTGTCTTTCTCTGCGTGCTAATTGCTTTATGATCTACTTGCTGCACTTATTTCTGATACTGTACATGACCAAGCAATCTCAGATATATTACATCCAAGATGATTTTATCCAATGTTGAAGTATTTCCTCATCTTTAAGTACTGTTAATCAATGCCTGCGCCAGCTCCCAAAAATAAATTATATTTTCTAAAATCAATTAGTTCTCGAATTCATAGGATTGCATTTGTGAATATGCTACTATATTTGTATTGTAATAATGTACATTTAGTCAAACATCTATCCAAAAGCTACAGTATTACTGAGGCCTCAACCATCTTGAAACATCTTCTGAGGACAATCTAGACCTGCCTTGTGAGACCCCGTTTTGCTGTTTGGATTTCAAAATGAGTACTGCAGATCCAGATGAGCACTGGATCTTCTGGGAAGTGTCTGACCTTAGCATTAACAGTGAGAAATCGTAACTGTTAACTCACATTGCTTAGAGTTCAAAATGGCATCTTGGAATGTCCACATATCTATGGAATGTCATATTTCTGAGACTGCTTAGGCATGTACAAGTAGATCATTACAGAATCAGTGTGCAATTGTGATTTGATGTTCGCAACAGCATTTTGGTACTGAATGCTCTAGCCAACTCCATCTCAGCATTATTTGGCTGAAAACAAATTACGTAAGAATATAAGAAGTAGGAGTAGGCTATCTGGTACTTTGAGTCTGTTCACCATTCATCAAGATCACGCCTGATATACCAACTCAGTGCCATTTTCCAGCACAACTGCCATATTCCTTGATTACTTCACTGTCCAAAAATCTATTCATCTCTGGTTTGAAATAATCTCATTGACAGAGTTTCCAAAGCCCTCCAAGGTAGAGAATTCTAAAGATTCACAACACTGAGTGAAGAAATTTTTCCTTATCTCAGTCCTAAATAACTTAGCCCTTTTTCTGAGACGGTGACCCCTGGTTCTATGCTCCACAGGGGAAATATCCTCCTTGAATCCAGCCTATCAAGCGCTTTAAGAATTTTGTAAGTTTCAGTGAGATTTCTCTCATTCTTCTAAACGTTCGAGAATACGAGCCTAGTCTACGTAATTTCTTCGCGTACGGCAACCCTGTCTTCCCTGGAACCAGTATAGTGAATCTCCTTTGCGGTCCCTCTATGGCGTATAAACTCTCCTCAGTAAGGAGACCGAAACTGTATCTAATACTCCGGGTGTAGTCTCACCAAGTTACTATGTAATTGTAGTTACTATGTAATTTTAATCCTCTACTCAAATGTTCCAATAATAACATAGCATTTGTTTCCCAATCACTTTCTGCAACTTCCTGTTATCTTTCAGTAACTTGTGCATAAGGATGCCAGGTCTCTTTGAATGTCAACATTACCCAATCTCCCACCATTTAAAAAGTAATCTACTTTTCTCTTTTGTTCACCAAAGTGGATAAATTTACACTTTCCCACATGATATTCCAACTGTCATGCTCTTGCCTACTTATATTCCCTTGAAGCCTCTTTACTTCCTTTCCCTACTCATAATTGCACCTAGTTTTGTATCATCAGCAAATGTGGAACTATGACATTTGGTTCCCTTAGCCAAATTGTTGATGTAGATTGTCAGTAGCTAAGGCACAAGCACCAATCCATGTCGTACTCCACAAGTCACACCTGCCAAGCTGAGAAAGATCTGTTCATTCCCATTCTTTGCTTTCTGTCTGATAACCAACTCTAAATTCATGTCCACATATTAGAATCAGATTTATTATCACTGACATGACAAGAAATTTGTTGTTTTTTGCAGCAGTTCAGTGCAAAGACAAAAATCTATAAATTACAAAAGATAAATAGAGCAAAAAAAGGAATAATGAGGTAGTGTTCATGGGTCCATAGATCATTCAGAAATCTGATGATGGAGGGGAAGAAGCTGTTTCTGAATCATTGAGTGTGGGTCTTCAGGCTCCTGTACCACCTCCCTGATGGTAGTAACAAGAAGAGGGCATGTGGGGTTCTCAGTGATGGATGCCACCTTCTTGGGGCACCGCCTCTTGAAGATGTCCTCGATGGTGGGGAGGGTTGTGCCCATGATGGAGCTGGCTGAGTCAACAACCCTCTGCAGCCTCTTGCGATCCTGTGCATTGGAACCTCCATACCAGGCTGCGATGCAACCAGTCAGAATGGTCTCCACTGTACATCTATAGAAATATGTAAGAGTCTTTTGTGACATACCAAATCTCCTCGAACTCCTAATGAAGTAGAGCTGCTGGTGTGCCTTATTGGTGATTGCAGCAATGTTTTGGGCCCAGGATAGATGTACTGAGATGTTGACACCCAGGAACTTGAAGCTGCTCACCCTTTCCGCCACTGACTCCTCAATGAGTCAGTGTGTTCTCTGGACTTCCCCTTCCTGGTCCACAGTTAGTTCCTTGGTCTTGCTGACGTTGAGTGCAAAGTTGTTGTGACACCACTCAACCAGCCGATCTATCTCACTCCTGTAAGCCGCCTCATCACCATCTGAGATTCTGCCAACAACAGTGGTGTCATTGGTGAATTTATAGACCCAATTCATTTATATTAGACCAAATTAATGTCAGTATATTAACCCCTATTTTATGTGTTCTAACCTTATTAACAATTCTCCTGCATGGGACCTTATTGAAAGTCATCTGAAAATCCAAATACATATCCTCTGGCTACTCCTTATTTGTTCTAGTTGTCACAACCTCGAAGAACTTCAGTAGATTAATCAAACATGACTTTCCTTTCATAAATACATGTTAACTTTGCTCAATCCCATGATTCTTTTCATGGTATCCATTACAACCTCCATTATAGATCCCAGCATGCAGCAATAGCACCGAATGGTTACAAATAGGCAGCTGAAATCTTTACCAGTTTTATGTAAGAGCAATCCAGCTAGTCCCACTTTCCTGCCTTCTCCCCATTGCCCTGCAAATTCTTTCCTTTCCTTTAATGCTGTAATTCAACCTGCCTCCACTACTGTCCCTGACAGTGCATTCCAGACCCTAACTATTTGTGGCATAATTTTTCCCCTCTAACTGTGCTATTTAAAGGAGCCTTCAACTTAATTGCTGGTTGATTTCTTCTGGTTATTAAAATGATTCCACAAGTGCTTGGTGCTTTATCGGGTTATTTAAAAGTTGCAAATGTCTACATAGTTTGTGGCATATCAAGAGCTGAACGAATCCTTGTTGTCTTAAAATTTTCTATACAAAGTGCTTTCTCCTGGGTGGACTAATCCACTTTGGTTTTGGAATAGAGATTGACTGATAACAGAATGAGTAATGGGCATGCTGAGTAAGACAGACTGTTCGAAGAAGGAGGAGCAGTAGGACAATAGTTCATTCTTTCTTGGCAGAGAGGAGCAGATATAGAGCACGCAGCTTTGCAAGGATTGTAGATTTCCTTATGGTATAATGTGCATTGAAAGCATGCATATTGTTTTGTGGGGATATCTTAGATGTGTTGGAGCTAAAAGGGATTAACGTCCTCAATAGACACCTGGCATGTAACCATCAACAACATAAAGTGCAGGTTAAAATGTTGTTTCATTGCAATAGTCAGGATGGTTTCTGTCAGAGGGAGTCTGCTGTGCAAGCTGTATTTGAGCTACCACTACAAACCAAATGGTAGTTTAAGGACATGGGTCATAACTTCTGCATGGAATCTATGAAACTATTCATAGCATCTTTGAATGAAACTTGGTAAAGCTGTCCACTGGCGTGCCCAAAATAGCTTTGCCTGGACTGCGTTGGAGGAGCCTTGCAGTATTCATTGGAACTAGTGTCAAGATTCATAGCAGATAGTTGCTTCTGCACAGCCTTACCATCCTGACAATGAGCCAGTGAGTAGGAAACACATGAGAAGGGTTAAGAGGAAGCAGGCAATCCACATAGCTCCCTTCATGGGCTATCCATGAAGGACTCATTCAATATCAATTCCAGCAGCCTAATTCCAATTACCTATTCACCAACATATCTTACTTCCCTTCTCTTGCTTGATAACAATGTAAAGATGAAAGCCAAGACAAATCAAAAACTACAGATTAATTTCCTAAATTAAATCATGACCTATCCCTCACTGATTCAATAATCCTTTCTATTCTTTACCTGTCCAGGTGTTCTTATACAGTGCCACCCCATTATATGCAACATAGCAGGCAGAAAGCTGCTGATGATTAATGGAAGAAATTGCAGATCACCTTTTAGGATGACTTCTAGTAGCTCTGGGTCTAGAATGTGTAGCTGTGGATGACACGTATCACCTCTGCAAGGCATCAGCAGTCCAGGCAGCAGATAGACACGGCGAGGATACTGACAGAGTGGTAGAATTGACAGGTACTTTCGTCCTGAGAGAAGACAGCACAATCAAGCTCCATGAATCCACCTCAACCATCCTAAAAAGATGCGAATGCCAGACTGCAGGTACCATAGTGAGTCCCTGCAAGACTCTATCCACAAGGTGAACCAAAGCTCTGATGACAGCAGTCAGGAGGAGCATGGTAGAAGTCCAAGATCTTACCATGGCATTCCGACACTTGGCTTCCTCGAAAACTGTAATACAGGCCATGAGACATCCATTATGATTGGGTTTACCTGTGCACTCTAGAAATGTTTACTCTAGAAATGTGCATGCTGACATGTAACACTGCAAAAGCCATTTCTACAAACAGTGCATAATGAAGAAGCAAATGAAACTCCATCGTGAGTGAAATGAGCTGTACAGGACAGAGTTAGGGTCCTATTCGAAGAAACAGTTGAACAAAATGCAGCTGATGCCAAGCAAGGTCAATTTTACAAAAGGACCACCCAGTGCATGTATCTAAACCAAAATTTTTGTGCAAGGACAACCACTGGCATTTCAGTTTGACTTGGGAACTATTTGTAGAGTCCTCCCAAAGCAAGCCATGAAGCGAGGCAATGCTTAGCTCATGTTCTATTGATGCACAACTAGACAACACTGAAACTAGCTGAGAGGTGTTCTTTGAAAGTGATGAAGCCATAGAATAGAGATGTGGAATTCATTGTAGCAGGCCAGAAAGATATTACACCTCTGCTTGGAAGAGATACAGGAAATAGATGGGATTGATAAATATACACTGTGAAAGAATTGTAAGACTGAATCATTATCATCAATCATTTCAGCTGTGCAACTCACAGATGAATACAGATATCCCCCCATTTGCAAACAGTCTTTGTAACAATCATAAATTGAAATGGCTATTCCCTTTAGTTTCAATGTCAAAACTGGTTGCATTTAAGAGCTCAAGGATTTCATCAAATAAAAACTAAACACTTAAAAATACAACAACACAAGCATCTGAAATGTTAAAATATCATTTCTGAAGAATTAAATCTCAAATTAAGATGATAAAAACCTACCTAATGTACTCACCCAAGTGAAACGTGCAGGAGCCAAGGAGTTCTGATGAAGGGTCACTGACCTGAAATGCTGACTCTGTTTCTCTCTCCACACTGCTCTTTGACTGGCTTAGTACTTTTAGCAAGAATGTTTTTGTCAAGATCTTGAGAAGTCTTGGCAGGGTGGATGTGGAAAGGATGTGGGGGGACCTGGAACAAAGGTTCTCTGCCTCAGGATAAGGGCTCATCCTTTTAAGGCAGAGGTAAGTTTTTTTTCTCCTCACAGGGTCATGAGTCCTCGGAACTCCACCCAAAGGTTAATGGAAGGAGAACCTCTTTGAGGCAGATGTATGATATGTAAGTGTGTGAAAGCTACCTCAATAACACCACTGAGGTTGTCTTAGAGAAATTACTGTGCTGAAAAGAGCTGTGTAGCTAAACAAAGAAACAGCAGCTTCAAGCACATCCAACAGGAGGTAAAGAGAGAGACTGTAGGATCTGGTGGTCTGTCAACACACAGAGCAAGTGCTGCCAGTTCCTAGCAACAGCCGACACTCGCCATATTAGACAGCTCCACACCTCAGCACTGAGCAACCACACTGCAAGCCCCCGCCTACCCAGCACTAGCTCCAGTAGGTAGCATCTCTACATTGGGTCATTGGATGTCTCATTGCCGGAGGAGTGCCTATGGAGGGCAAGGATGTGCACTAGGTTTTGTAGCAGCAGCGTGCAGCAGTAGGAGTGGTGAAGATTCACACAAGGTTCCTGCTACAGCGGTGATGTCAGTAACGTGTGCACAATATTAGTATTTCTTTATGTTCTGCCTATCTCACTGATGTCAGCGGTTGTTCAATGTTGATGGTTTTGAGTGAAAAGTTCTGCCCTAGTGTTTGTTTTTCGCCTCAGATTCAATTTATCTTTGGACCTTTCCAAACTGTCATTGCCTCTTCAAACTAACAGAGCCACCTTTTGCAAGAGGAGGGATTGAGAATGGCTCAGAATAAACATCGAATGACACAGAATTAGTAGGTGCAGCAGAGGGACATTGAATGTACTCTGGTTCCTTGCCTAGCAGTCAGGGTGTAAATGGTATCTGTGTTAAATGTGGTCATTCTGATATATGGGAGGGAGGGAGGGAGGGAGGGAGGTGGGGGGGGGGGGAGAGAGAGAGAGAGAGAGAGATAGGCAGAACATAAAGAAATACTAATATTGTGGTGGCAGCTACTCATGTAACACAGAAATGGAAAATCATGCACATTTTATGAAAAACTCAACCATTTCAGTTAAAAAAAACAAACTTACCACCTCAAAGCTTAATTATGTCTACAAATAGAGGATGGCTAGCGAACAGTCAAACAACAGAGATGACCTCAGGAAGTTTGTATCAAACTTAGTTTTCATTCATCGCAAAATCACATCTTCCAGGCTGTTCCCAGGTTATGAACAGGTTCTGTCTATACAGATGTCCATCAGTCAATTTGTCCATAAGTCAAAAGATACAAAAAATCACTAGATATGGTAATCATACCTCCATAGTATTGTAATGAATGATGTTGATGAGGGCCAATTAATATGAACATTTACTTATTGTCTTCCCTTATCTAATAACAATGGTAGAGAATCAGGGTGTACCATGTTACGTGGTTTAATCATTGCACAAGTATCAATAGAAGCAATTACTTGTCAATTTCCAAAGCAACGCTCTTAAATGGCCTCCTGCGGTGAAACTGGCAGCCTGTGACCTTAAGAGACAATAATGTCTGATTACTGTGGGGAGGTTAACAATAAATAGATTTCTTTTCAAGACTGGTTCTCTTTTATAATATCTATAGGAGCTCGCTCATATTTATGGGTGTCCATAAGTCAGTTATTGGTGAAGTAGGGAGATTTATACAAACCTTAAGGAACATCTCTTGTACTCCTCATGCCAAAAGCAAACCATGAAAGCAAGAACTTTATCACTTTTCACAAAATTACAGACTAACAAAGTGTTTAATGTTATGAATGCTGCCACCTACGGTCATTTTTCAAACAATTTTCCCCCACAGGGCCCAACAAGATGGATGATCAACATTTATGTTAGCCTGTCAAAACCAAGAAAAACAGCATGAAAGAAAACGCAGAGGAACATTTGAAGTTAAGATTACACCAGGAGATATAGTTCCTGTGAAACATGGTAACCATTTAGGCAAGCAAGCAATTTCATATGACATGACACCATTTGACTGACACAAAAAGGTTACAGCATCATTTGATTTGCAAAGCTTCACACCAAACACGTTATTTTTCAGAGCACTCAAAGGCAATCTACGAATGGTAAATTTGAAACGGATAATCTAGAGATCACAGGAAAAACTGAGACATTTCAGTTGATGCAACAGGATACCCTCAAATTATGAAATACTATACATTATTCTTTACCTAAGTGTTAATTCCCCTCATAACTCAAAGGATTTTTAAAAGATAGAATAAAAATATAAATTCTAACAATATCAGAAAAAAATCTTTTCAGAAAGGAATGTGGTGGTTTGTTCTATATTTGGTTTGCTTTGTTGTTATATTTGCCTGTTACAACAGGCTTCCGTTCTTGAGAATTGTTCAAAACCCAAAATTTTCGTAAGTCAGAAATGAACAAAAAGCAGTGAGGATCACAGAAACAGCTGTGACGGGAGAGCGAGCAGGCGTGAGAACAGCGGCTACCAACTGGCCTCACCAACTCAGTGAATGCAACCCTGCAAAACAGTCAAAAACTGCATATGCATCCAGTCAACTTGTCCACCACAGCCAATAAGCTTTACAGGATATTTTACAATCACAGTATAAAATTATAATGCTAAGACTTAATTTTTGTTTTGTCGGCACCAGTCTGTAGTCCTTCTGGTCTTCAATTGTTAGAGTCCATTGACTAATATTGACAGAAACTTTTTCTCAGTGCAGCAATGGCTAACACAAAGGGACATAATTTTAAGGTGATTGGAGGAAGGTATAAGGGGGATGTCAGGGGTAGGTTTTTTACACAGACAGTGGTGGGTGCGTGGAATGCACTACCTGCAGAGGTTGTGGGGGCAGATACATTAGGGACATTTAAGACACATTAGGGACTCTTAGATAGACACATGAATGATAGAAAAATAGGGGGCTATGTGGGAGGGAAGGGTTAGATAGATCTTAGAGCAGGATAAAATGTCAGCACAACACTGTGGGCCAAAGGGCCTGTACTGTGCTGTAGCGTTCTAATATCTCATGCTCTCCAAGAAGCTTACTGTATCTATCACTGATCTGAATGTTACTAGGCTGCTGATTGTGACAGGTGGAGTAATTGCATTGATAATTTGAATAGTTTGGTTGTTTGCAATTTGTGAAACATATTATTGATTCCATGGGAATGCCTATAGAAACACCAGATAATGATGTACATAAGTGCTAACT
Organism: Pristis pectinata; assembly: GCF_009764475.1. Lineage (NCBI taxonomy): Eukaryota > Metazoa > Chordata > Chondrichthyes > Rhinopristiformes > Pristidae > Pristis > Pristis pectinata. The sequence goes on from NC_067413.1 coordinate 87,597,048, forward strand.
TTGCCATGGTACCGTAGCATATAAATCATTTTAAACTAAAAGGGTGATAGAACTTGTGTATGAGCAGAAGAGAGAATAATCAACATTGAATAGTGCTTCTCTGGAGTTTAGTGAGACTACCCTGCAGTATTGAAACATTTTTTTGATATACACAAGGTTAATCCCCCCCTCAATGACTCACCTTTAACTGGCAATCCAACTGGAGCAACCACGTGAATATTGTGGCTACAAGAGTAGGTCAGAGACTGGGGATCTTGTGGTAAGTGACATATCATCTTCCTCTCCAAAATCCTTCTCTTTAACAATGTGCATGATTCTGAACATTCCCAATAGCTTGGGTGTAGCAACAAAAAAAAAACAGGGATTGTTTACATCATGCTCAGTGATGAGTCTATAAAAAGATAATGACAAATTTAAGCCCAAAATATAGCCCTGTTTATTCCCTCTATGGGTGAAATTGCATTTGTGAGACCTTACTTTTAGCTCTTCTTTTAGGAAAGCATCCTGTTATATTTTTTCTTCAGGAAGCTTCCTTATTGCATTGTCTTTCTATGTTTCCCTCAAAATGGTGGTGTCTGTGCATTTTCCAAGACAGATACTACATTACACCTAATACTGCAGTAATATTGTAACCATTCTACTGAAATGTGTTATTTGAGCAAGTTGACTAAATGAAATGGGTGTAATGTTGCCTTCAGAATTGGCTCTCCATACATAGCTTTTCCTTCCATGCCCTTCTACTTATTACTCCCTCAGCAGATTCAGGAGCAGGCCACAAGGCAGCAGTGAGAGTTCAGAAGCCCTGATTCAAGGTTCTGCTCAGTGTGATGAATCTAGAAAACTACCCCTATCTCCATTCCCTCAGCCTGAACATTCCTAACACCACCATAGAGAACCTCTCTTCAGTATAGTTCTGTTGTATATGAACCTAAACATCATCATCCCTTCATTGCAACTGGGTTTAAATACTGGAATTCACTGCTCAACAGCACTTTGGGAATTCCTCCGGCAAATGAACTGCTAGGGATCAGCATCACATTTTCAAGGACAGTTAGACAAGGGCAATGAGTGCTATCCTTGCCGGCAATGCCCTCATCTCATAAAAGGATGTCACCAGTGTAAGCAACCAACCTCCTCCTCACAGGCAGAATGGAATGCTGCTTTTTGGGAATTGTGATCCTCCATTCTAAAGAGAGTAACTCTTTTTTATTGTAACTGTTTTAAAATAACCTGTAAGGCAAAGGGATGTTTTCATTCTTGACTAGGTCTAATTCCATCCTTTCCTGCCTTGAATGAATTTCAATCATCAAAATCATCACCACCTCTCCCACACCTGCCTATCACTATCTCTTACCCGCATCTACCTATCACCACCTTGTGCCCACCCCGCCTCCCCTCTTTTGTCCACCAATCATGCTCTGCTTTTCCCTCCTATATATTGGGTTGCCCCTTTTCCTATCTTCAGTCCTGAAGAAGGGTCCTGACCCGAAACGTTGACCGCCTGCTTTTCTCCACGAATGCTGCCTGGCCTGCTGAGTTCCTCCAGCATCATAGTGTTTTTCATCAAAATAGCATACTTCCAAAACGAGAATGCCACTTTAGACAGCCATGCTAAATTACAGAAGAGGTATACAAGTTAAGTTCTCATGCAATGCAAGGACACCAAGAGATGTACTGGAGAAAAAAAAGCAATTAGACAATAGGCACTGATAACTGTTAGGAAATGAAATTTGTTGCACTTTATTTCAGATTTGTCCAATTTATTTTTCCAGCAGGGATTACAATAGCAACATTTACAGGGATGAATCTTCTTGCTGATATGAGGATAGTGGCTCAGAATTTGTGTTTAGCAGCAAAGCAACAACATTTCACACTAACCTGAAGAAAGTTCAAAGAACAATCAAGCCATCCTCGTGATGAGCACCTCCTACTTTGTGACACCTGCTTCCAGCAGGCATTAATTCAAGAAGGTTCCTGGCATGTGGCAGCTGTGACATCATCAAGCTGGCTGAGCAGCTAACCATATTAAGAGTTCTCATAGACAGAAAGACATGTAGCAATTGAAACTGATTATTTTGAACAATTACAGAAACTGCTAAATAAAGACTGGAACATGGACCTGTACAGCACATGATCATGCACGCTATATGCTGAAATATAATAAAAACATGTTTGTTTTAAAAATCCCTTATATTTTGAAGGAAGTTATAATGTGCACAATATTAGACTTTTAGAAAGGAAATTTTCTAAGCAGGATTTACAAATTAGTTTGTCATTAACCCTAACTTTCTCTTGGCTGGAAACTTGATGAAAGCACCTCACTGCACGCACTTTATGGATTCACGTTCAAAAGGCTGAACATGCTGAACAAAAGCCTCTGGAGCCCATTTGACAAGGCTCTGAATAGAGAGAGGGCCTTGTGTATGACAATCAGTGACAAAGGCAGTCCAGAACAAGCTCCAGCCATAAGATAGCTGAAAAAGTCTTTGACTGACAGCAAGTCTAAACCCTCCTCTTTGCTGCCTATGAAAACTATCATTTTTGAACACTTGTATGCTACCATTTTTGAACAGTATGAATATCACAGAAATTCATAAGCATTTAGAAACTGCTAAAAATCAAATAAACATTTCAAAATATTACTTCAAAAATTCTTTAAAAAATTAAGAATACTTGTAAGTAATTAAATTCATTTAATACAAATATTTAAAATAAAAAAGTAATCTAAATGCCATACTTTTAGCTGTAAAATTTCCATTCAGATGAATGGTTTCAAAAACTCTGTGCCAGGTTCGATGCCCAAGATTCTCAGACGTACAATGAAATAAGTTGTGTTCAGCCATTGAAGATTCCACATTGGAGTCCAGCAACTTCAGTATTTCCGTATTCATGTGGAGCTCCCAATCTTGTTGACACTTGCAAGGGGTGAATGACAGTATTTCAAAGGAATTCCATGCATTTACCAGCAGGTTCAACCCCCATGTAACTAGCCATAAAATTCATCTGCTCATAAGTAGCTTAAATCCAAGTTAATTCAAGGAATTTCAGCTTGACTTCAATAGAAAAGCCAAGAAGCTCTGCTGAATCACAAACAACAAATTTGGGATTCCTGCATTGAACAAGAACAAAAATCCCAAAGATGCTTTCAGTTGCATAAAGTATAAACAGCAAATACCAGTAGTTTCACATAGATTACAAGTGGAAAAACTAGGCCAATGTTTTAAGCCAGTGTCTAATGCACAAGTGTGCCTCACAAAATATGTAATCTTTGACCCTAAAAATTCTGATGTTGCCTAACCCAACTGATCATGAAGAATTCTACTGGCTAGGTAAATATTGTTACGAGCTGTAATATATGGCTAGACAAAGTAAATAGATACGATTCATTAACAAGTGGAGACAGTTTGTGAAAAAATGGGATTTGTCATTATGTTAGGAATATACCCGAGTCAGGTATTTGTAAAACTTTTCCCCAGCAATAGGAGGAAAACACTCGGGGATTCTTTAAAATAATCTGTAAAGGACAAAATAAACATTTTGCAAAATAACAACGTGAGTCCGATCACAGAAGGCACTATTTTAAATAAAATAAGCAGTGACTCATGTTCAGTTGGACCAACCACAAAACAATGGAATTGAGCTCAAAACAGCACCAACTTATCAGAATATTGTGTTAAATGCTTCTGAACAAACATGAATAACATTTCTAATAAACTGATAGAATGAAAGATGTATAATGCAATTAAAATCCCTTATCTGCTGGCCCTCATAGGCACCAAAGCAAAACTACATAACTATCTGAAAAAGTTACATTATTCCTATCAACATAGTTATTAAAGTGAATTTTTTTCTTAAAAGTTGCAGCTTTACAACTTGTTATTTCTCCACCATTCAATGGTGAATCTTCATTCTGGAATGCAATTGAGCCTTATGATCACCATTAGAAATTAAGAACTATATAAATAAATTTGTCTGTCACTTAGCTGTAGCTCATGCAACTGATCCTTAATTTAATTAATTATAGTCATGAATTATGCAAAGATCTTTTTAGTCACTGGCTTTTCTTTTAGTTTGACTGGTAATCCAGATAAATAGTTTTGTTAACAAATTTTTCCAGACCCACCTGAGATTCAAATTTATTATCATGTTATTCCATCACTTCTTGATGTAAAGTGTGGTCTGAGGAAAATGGTGCTCCAAGAGAGACAAATAAAAAGATCACATTAACTATTCTTACTCATTGGCATTGTACCTGAAAGTATTTATTTGTTTTTATCTGATTGCATTTTACAGATTTTGTTTTTATATATTCATTTCTAAGTCTCTAGGTGCCACTTGCAAGACCAGCACTTATTGTCCACAAGAAGTGGTGGTGGAAGGAGAATCATTGATGAAGCAGCTGAAGATACTTGGGCCTAGGACATTGTCCTGAGGAACTCCTACAATGATGTCCTAGAAGGAGTGATCTCCAATAACCATAACCATCGTCCTTTTGTGCAACCATGACACCTAACGTCAGTATTACCAGGCTCCTGTCACATTCAGTCATATAATGCCTTGGCACAATTTTGGATGAAGGTTGTGATGAGATCTGGAGCTATGTGGTTCTGGCCAAATGCAAACTGGGCAACAGTGAACAGGTTGACAAATCTTTGACAATGCTTTTCAGTCAGCCGAAAGACTGACTGAGCAATAGTTAGTCATTTTGGTTTTGTTCTGCCTTTTTTGAACAGGACAGTCAAGGGCAGTTTTCATGTTGTTGAGTAGATGATAGTGTTGTAACTGTACTGAAACAGTTAGGCTATAGGTACAACTAATTCTGGAGCATACGTTCAGTACCACAGCCAGAGTCCTGCTATTTCCCATAGCCTTTGCTGTATCCAATGCTTCGGTTGTGTTTTGATATCATGTAGAATGAATTGAATTAGGTGAAGACTGGCTTCCATTATAGTGGGGACCTCAGGAGGAAGCCACCCAGCACTTCCAAGTGAACGTGGTACAAATATTTCAGTATTTAGTACTCACACATCAGGCCCTACCACCATTGAGGATGGGGATGTTCTTGAAACTTACTTCTCCCATTAGCTATTTAATTGTCCACCAACATTCACAACTAGATGTGGTAGAGCTGCTTAGCCTTGATCTGATTCTTTGCTTGTGGGATGCCTTGTATCTATTGTATGCTGCTTTTGCTGTTAAAAACATGCCTGTAATCCTGTGTTGCAGCTTCACAAATTGACATCTCACTTCTAATTGCATCTGGCTTGGTGTTCTGCTTTCCTCCCTGACCCAAAGTTGATCCCTGACTTAATAGTAAAGGTAGTGCGAGGGATATGCCAGGTTATAACATTTCAGATTGCAGGTGTGCATATATTTCTGATGGTACTAATAGTCCACAACACCTCATGGACGCTCAGTTTTGAGCTGCCAGAACTGCTGTGAGTCTCTTCCATTAAGCATGATTGCAGTATCCCTCAAATGAAGACTGTACTTGGTGTGAAGATGCAACTTTGGCCTCACAAGGTCTGTGTGGTAGTCACTGATACTAATGGTGTCATAGATTAGGGGTGACACAGTTACATAGCTTGTAATGCTGCTGCCTCACAGTTCACGTGACCCAGGTTCAATCCTGAACTCTGGTGCTGTTTGTGTGGAGCTTATATATGCTCCCTCCGATTGCATGGGTTTCCTCCAGGTGTTCCATTTTCCTCCCACATCCCAAAGATGTGCAGGTCTGTGGGTTAGTTGCCCACTGTAAATTGCTTCTAGTGTATAGGTGAATGGTAGAATCTGGGGGGAGGGGAAGTCGATAGGAGCGTGGGGACAATAAAATGGGATTCATGTAGGATTAGTGCAAAATGGGTCCTAGATTGTCAGCACAGACCCAGTGGCTGAAGGGCCCTTTTCCATGCTGTACAATCTATGACTCTATGATTATTGCAGGTGAGGACAAACTCAATGAATCAATTCTGTTGGTTTGTTAACCATCTGTCAGAGGCCTAGTCTGGTGGATGGCTCCTTTAGTATTAGTCCAGCTCAGCCAGTGTGGTGCTTCAAGCTACTCATGGTGACGTACATTGAAGTCTTCCTCACCAAGTACATTGTATGCTTTTGATACTTTCGGTGATCCTTCCAAGTGTTGCTCAGCATGGAGGAGCGTTCATTCATCAGCTGAGGGAGGAACAGTGTATTGTAATCAGGTGAACATTTCTTTGCTCATGTAGGTCCTGATGCCATGAGACTTCATGGGCCCTGGAGTCAATATTGAGGACTTAGAGCTGCTATCTGCCCTTACTGTATTCCAGTATGGTGCCAGCTCTATTGAGTCTGTCCTGTTAGTGGAGCAGGATTTTGTTTTAGGGATCTAGGCATTTATTGATCATCCTCATTTGCCCTTGAGAAGGTGGTGATAAAGCACCTTTTAAACATCACAGTAAATGTACTCACACAGCTATTGGGCAGAGAGTTCCTGGATTTGAACCCAGTAACGATGAAGGAACAGTGATAGATTTCCAGATCATGATTGTGTGCAACTAGGAGGAGGAACTTGCAAGTGGTGGCATTCCCATGCACCTAATGCCTGTGTCCTTTTTGGTGGTAGAGGCTGCTGGTTTGAGTAGTTCTTCTGGAATAGTCTGGGCAAGCAACTGCAGTGTATGTTGTTGATGGTGCACACTGCAACCACCATGTGCCAGTGGTAGAAGGAATTAATGTCAGTCAAGTAGTCTGCTTCATCCTAGAAGGTATTGAGATTTTTGCAAATTGTTGGATCTGCACTCATTCAGGCAAATGGAAGTACTTCATCAGACTCCTGACTTGCATCTTGTAGATGGTGGAATGGCACTGGGATATCAGAAGACGAGTCACTGACTGCAAGGTACCCAACCTTTGACCTTTTCTTGTAGGCACATTTTTTATGTAGCTGGTCCAGTTGTGACACTAAGGATGTTGATCGTGGGGACTTGCTGATGACAATGCAGTTGAATGTCAAAGGTAGGTGGTTTGACTGTAACTTTGTGGAGATGCTTATTTTGTGGAGCAAATATTATTTGCTTCTTATCAAATCATGCCTGAATGTTGACTAAGTTTTGCTGCATGCAGGGATGGACTGCTTCATTTGCGAGGGAGTTGTGAATAGAATTAAACATTGTGCAATCAGCAGTAAACATTCTCACTCTGACCGTATGATGGATGCAGGGTCATTTATAGAGCATCTGAAGATGGTTGGGCCTAGGGCACTGCCTTGAGGAACTCCTGCTGTGATATCCTGGGAATGGGACAAATTATTTCCAACAATCACAACCATCTTTCTTTGTGCTGGGTATAACTCCAACCATTGAAGTATTTTCATGTTCATGTTCACTGCCTACAGTCATGGAGTAGTCTGGAACATTGTGTATAAAGTGAAAACAGTACAAGCTCTGTTATCTGGCACTTCACTAATAACACATACCAACAACCGGCTTTTTACTATACAATCATGTCTAACTGTTGCTTCACAGTTCTGTGGAATAGCCCTCCCAATTTAGACACCTGTCATTAGATACAAGGTCAGTGGGGCAGGAAAAAAACTTTGCCATATCTGAATTTCGTGCCTAGGTTGTTGCCAGGTAGTCTGTCTTGTTTAATGTATCAGATTATTATACAACTGAATAATTTGCTGGGTCATATTCAATTGGCAGTTAAGGGTCAAGTACGTTGCTACAGATCTGGAATCACATAAAGGTCAGGCTACGTTGGATGGTAGATTTCTATGTATGAAGGACATTACTGAGCTAGATGGGGTTTTATAATAATCCTGTAGAGCTGTGGTCATCATTATTCATTTTTATTTATTTCTGAATTTAAACAAAAGGAGGAAGTGTAGTAGAAATCAACAGAAGTGTTTCAGACTGGACAAAGTAAGTGGGTGTCTGAATATTTCTGTTGATTTCTGCTATATTTCCTCCTTTTGTCAGTGTTCTATCCAGTGACCTATTTTATCCAACCCAAGTCTCCTTGGTTTTAGCAACATCACTTAAAAGAAATCCCATCTATAATGATAGGATAGGAGATGCACAAAAAATGCACTTTCCTAAGTCAACAGGAAATCTTATTAGAAATTTTATGAAAATCTAAGTTCTGATGAGATGTAGCTTCTTTTAACTCATTACTCTCTGCTTTCTCTGACAGAGCTCTCCTCTTAAAGCCTTTCCAAATATATTTTTATACATTTTTCTTTTTCAAATATTTGGTATTGATATTGGTTTATTATTGTCACTTGTACCGAGGTACAGTGAAAAACTTGTTTTACATACCGCTTGTACAGATCAGTTCATTTCACAGTGCCGTATAGGGTAAAAACAATAACAGAATACAGAGTAAAGTGTCACAGCTACAGGGTAGTGCATTGCAGGTAGACAATAAGTTGCAAGGTCAAACAAGGTAGATTGTGAGGTCAAGAATCTATCTCATCGTATAAGGGAACCGTTCAATAGTCTTATAACAGTGGGATAGAAGCTGTCCTTGAGCCTGTTAGTATGTGCCCTCAGACTCCTGTATCTTCTGCCTGATGGGAGAGGGGAGAAGAGAGAATGACCCGGGTGGGTGTGGTCTTTGATTATGCTGGCTGCTTCACCAAGGCAGCGAGAGGTGTAGACAAGAGTCCTTGGAGGGGAGGCTGGTTTCCATGATGCACTGGGCTGTGTCCACAACTCTCTGCAGTTTCTTGTGGTCCTGGGCAGAGCAATTGCCATACCAAGATATCCAGCTCAGTTTTAAATGTTTTATGAATTCTGCTTCCCCACTGCTTCTGACAGGACATTCTGGGTAAAACGCCTCCTACTTTAACATTTAGTAAAATTAAGTAGATTGTGTGAAACACAAGCCTGTCTGAAGTTGGAGAAGGTGGATGGGGGGTTGGGGGGTTGATTCCATAAATTATGTCTACAATAGTCCTAACAAACTATAACAGGCAAAAAAGCAAACTACTCTTCTAATTTCAACCTTTTTCATAAAGTTAACTAAATGGCATAAATTTAAGATTATCAGTTTAAGATTATGTGCCGTTTCAAAACCTTTATACAACAAATCAAATACTTAAATCAAAATTGGTTTTGTTCTGTAGCGTACGGTAGCATAGCGGTTAGCGTGATGCTATTACAGCGCCAGTGATCGGGGTTCGATTCCCATCGCTGTCTGTAATCGCTGTACACTGCGTGGGTTTCCTCCGGATGATCCGGTTTCCTCCCACATTCCAAAGACGTACGGGTAGGTTAATTTGGGTTTAAAATGGGCGGCACGGACTCATTGGGCTGGAAGGGCCTGTTACCAAGCTGTAAATAAAATTCAAAAAATTTAAAAATTTTAAAAAAACAGATGCTGAAAACCTGAAATAAAAACAGAAAGTGCTAAAACACTCAACAGATCTGGCAGCATCTCGAGAAAGATGCATCCCAAATGAATTATGTCAGTACCAAGCAAACAACAAACAAATCGAGTTAATCCCCAAATTTCCTAAAATTGCTTCACTGACATTGTCTGAAACCTTTATTGAACCTTCCATTCACATTTCCTAAATATGAATTTTTCTATACAATGAGAACAAATTCTGCCAGATAAAGAAGAATGGTGACAGATGTCACCTGTTTCGCTGCTGTAGTAGTCCATAGGCCAAGTTTGTGAGGGGTGATAGTGTGAGGGGACTGTGATTCCCAAAGCAAAAGGAGACATGCCTGGCCATTATAGATAGTGAAAGCAGCAGACAGCATCAAAAGTATCATGATTGCAACTGAGCCATGACAAAGGGAAAATGGAATTAAGATGAGGCATAGAGGTGTTGGCTTATATTTCTTTATCTCCAGCCTGAGGCTAATTGTAAGCAACCACTTTCATCCTAACTGAGATCATCTAATTTTATAAAAATCAGAGACTGAGAACTTCCTGGTCTAAATAACTTAGTAGCAGGCGAGTAATACATTTACTCAATTTCCTCCTTTGGGAGAAAAGATTTATTTCCAAACACCATCCATCTACAAAAATAATAAAAATGCCTGCACATGAACACATAGTGACTTCAGGAACTACAATAATCCATGCTGAATCAGAAGATGTGAAGTTAAAATCAGATTGAAAGTAGGCAGGTCATTCAGCCATCTTATTTCATTCAGCCAGAGGCATCCCAATACTCTGCCATTGTAGCATCTAATTGATTTTTAAATTTATCCAGAGCCTTTGTCTATTTTCTTCTAACTGGAAGGTCATTCTACATTTTGATTACTCTTCATGTACTGAAGAATTTTTTGACAACTATCCCAAAGCGTCCTTCACTAGTCTGATTCTAGACTGCAGTTTAATGTAATTTATTTAACCAGGTTAACATGTTCTAAACCTTTAACAATCTTACACACCTGAAGTAATTCATCTCTGAGTCACCTCCTTTCTAGGCTTGGGCTACATCATGGCATGAATACACCTTTGTCTCTAGATGCACCAGACCTCTGCCATTCTCATTCTTAAATGAGTGTTTCTGCACTAAATTGAGAATTAGACTGTTTCACTAGGGGCAGCACAGTGGTAGTACAGGTGTGCAGCTGACTCACAGCTCCAGTGCTCAGGTTTGATTCTGACCTCTGGTGCTAGCTGTCTAGATTTTGCACATTTGCCCATGTCTGCATGGGTTTACTTTGGGTGCTCTGTTTTCTCCTACATTCCATTCTGGTTGTTAGGTGAATTTGCTACTATAAATGACTCAAAGTGTAGGTGGGTGGTAGGAGAATTGTGGGGTTATTAATCAGCATGTAAGAGAGAATATGTTACAGGGAAATAGGGAGGAAATAGTATTGGTAGGATTACTCTGGGAGTCGGCATGATCTTGACGGGTTGGATGGCCACCTTCTATATCGCAAGGAAGTACAAAAAAAACATCAGTCCAACTGTTGTATATAATTAGGTATGTTTTCACAGATTTTGCATGATTTTTTTCCACTGTGTGACTTTATTTTGTGATGTGGTAGGTATCTTTTAATGATTCAATCTGACACTTTATTGTTAGGAACAAAACCAATCAATATGTCAGTAATTGTCCAAACTACAACATAGACATCATATTACTCTTTAAGCATTGGGTATGGAGCACTGCCATTAATAGCTATCAATCAGGGCCAGTGACATTCCCCTGGAGGAAAAAAAGGTTAAACCTGCTTGCTTGGACATCGTCTTCCATTGTCTTGATGCTTGGGGTCAATCTTGCAGGCTGAAAGGTTAGTCGTCTCTGTCACATGAATTTTTCGTCCCACCCACATTCTCACCGCTGTCTTTGGCTGCCTGTGCTGTTCTAACAAAGCTCAAGGTAAGCTTGAGGATTAGTCCTCTGGAGACAGTATCAAAGTCAACAATTTCAGATAATCAGCCATTAAGGCCATAATCAATCATTCGAGCCTTGTATCTCATATTTGCGACATTGAGTTTCTTTTCCTCTCCTCTTCCAATAGTTCCAAATTTCATTTGTCTCCAACTATTTATACCTCCCCTAGACATACTTCTTGTTATTTATTAGCTTTTACTGTCATGACTTGTGTCAGTCAATCTCTCCTGATCTCCACCCTCCTTCTGCACTAAAAACTTACTAACTTTTCTAGTTCTGATAAAAAGTCATATCTGAAACTTTACTTCTATTATCCTCTCCAGAGATGTAGCTGAACCTGCAGAATATTTATGGAATTTTATGTCTTCATTTCTGAACACCAGAATCTGTAGTATATTGCTTTTGGATCCATTTACTGTAGGTGGACTAATGCCAAATAATCAACGAATCGTACAATATGATCCAATTGTAACTCCACCTATATAACAAGATTAGTCATGTGTTTTTATAATATTATTGATAAACCTGAGTTGGTTCATCTCCCTTATGAAATGTTGTTAAAAAAGAGGTAATGCTGCAAATTTAACAAGATTGTTGTCAGTATGACCTTGCATAAAATAATCAGGTGTAACATTATGAAAGCCATCCCATCATTTTAACAATCAAATGTGGAGGAAGCACAATTTATTCACTATTGTATGGTGATGTTACAACAGCTAATGAAATAAAATAAAACCTTGCCTATGATTAATCTGTTTCAGTTGAAATTAGGTCACAGGAAAGCTGCTGCGTGTTTGTTTGGGCTAAGCAGTGGGACACGATTTCTCACCCAAATAAATACCCAATTTTCAGAAGAACTGTTGGCAGGTGAAGGGGGGTGCGCACTAAGTTTATGAAACAGCTTTTAGAAGGGAAGGGGAGAAAATCAGTAGGTGACCAAAATATCTCTTCAGCAGCCAATGCACAAGTAAGATTGGTAGAAGTGTGCTCATCCAGTGGACCATAAAATGGAAAAGTATAGAATCAAGAGGGAATTAAATCATAAACAGACAAGTTATATAGAAATTAATGAATAGCTGAAAATGATTTTTAATCTTCAATCCCATCACGTGAACTTAATATGGCTATAGCTTTCAACCCTGGAGCATTTTGACATAATGCTGTCCTTTTTTTTTCTAAAAGGTGTGACAAGCTGAACCTTAGAAATGAAAATAATGCCAAGAATTAGTCAGAAGATGATTATGGAAGGTGACTGACAACAGAAGTTCCAAAGCCAAAACAATTGAAGATTCTGCCATCAGAAAAAAGATTGGCTACAACTAAAGCTGAATTCGGGAGACTGGAGCAAACACATCTCATGGGATACAGTTGAGACCATTAAGCAATTTGTGTGAGGATTTTGAATCTCAAGTGATAGGTGTGGGGAGCCAAAGGATATTGAAGGGAATTTTGCTGATGGAATAGTAGGAAAGAATTCAAGCAGCAAGTGTTTGGATCAGTGAGATCATCTGCAGCAAAGAGTATCAGAGATCAGCAAAGATTTCACAGAAGTAGACCGGAGGTCCCAAATTCATGTTTGAGAGCACCAACATTCACGATAAAGGTCAAATGAAAAAGCCTGTGAAGAAATGTAAAAATAAGAGGTCTAAATTTTGAAATAGAATTACTGTGCAGTAATACTTCAATGTGTCCTTTGGCTTTCATAGACTACTGTCTAGGCTTGTTGGGGGCAGTTTAATTTTGCTACCTGACAGTAAGGCAATAGACAACCTGAAAATTTCAATACCTTGGGCTTTTTCATACAGTTAACATATGCTGACAGCTTTATGGGATAATTCATGAAATATGTTATAATCAACAGATGTTCATTGACTGTATCATCCTGAAAATTTAAAGTGATTTTGATAGCAATAATTGCAATTATATTTGCCAAAGGTGTATATTTTTGAAGAAAAAATTGAAACATGAAATAAAATAGTATGTTTGTTGATTTTTCAATAGGCATGGTAGTGTAGCGGTTAGCGTAATGCTATTACAGTGCCAGCGACCCGGGTTCAATTCCTGCTGCTGTCTGTAAGGAGTTTGTATGTTCTCCCCGTGTCTGCATGGGTTTCCTCCAGGTGCTCCGGTTTCCTCCCACTTTCCAAAGATGAATGGGTTAGGAAGTTGTGGGCATGCTATGTTGGCACTGGAAGCGTGGTGACACTTGCAGGCTGCCCCCTGAACACTCTACGCTAAAGCTGCATTTTACTGTCTGTTTTGATGTACATGTGACTAATAAAGATATCCAATCTTATCTTATAACAAAAGGACATTTTATCTTGGTGAAGACTTTCTGCGAGTTTCTCCCAATCTCCCACATATCTTCAATGAAAATCTTAAATAGCTGTTTTTATTCATTTCTTGGGGGTAGGGAAGCAGGAGAGGGGTGTTTTGTAGGTTCTACTGGAATATCTGCAAAAACAAGGCTGTTGTGAACTTGAACATACTTTTACACGTGACTGCCATTCCACCAGGAGATGGTGCTCTTGCACAAATGTGGCGCTGTGTTCAATGTTATTGAGGCAGCTCAGAAAGCTTTAAACCTTCAAACTTTGCTTTGAATTTTGATTTTATTGCTTTCTTTTGTTGATTCCTTAAATATCACAACATTGATCTTTTTACAATTGATTTTCTGCATATTTCAGGAGATCGGGCACAAAATAACATTAAATGGCATTGAATAATTTAGGTTTTGTCACTTGTTACAATTTTGTAATCATTCAGGTGCATTAATGCTTTGGCAAAAATAATTGTGTGAACTAAACCATTTTGGAATCATGGAGTGCCATTGGAGACCAGGAGTCTATTCTTTGTTTGTCAGATGGGAAACAATAATTGAGTAACAACAAATCAGTATAAAGTGGTGAGAAAGTTTTTCACGGTTCATTTAATAGAAAACCAGATAAATGTATGGAGAAAAAAATTAGCTGTCTATGTTAACTTGGTTGGACAAAGTATGATGGGCAGAGGATTGTGTGCAGCATAAACACCAACTCGAACCTGTTGGGCCTTTATCTGTGCTTTGAATTCTATAAAAAGATGGGAAGTTCTTGCTGTCTAGGCTAACATCTTGGAGCTTTTTTAAAATGAAGATACTGAATCATATTTTCATCATTTCACTTGGTCAACCTCTGCACCTGAAAGTTAAAGCTTTTGTTTCAATTCATTATGTTTTCTCTTTGTCTTTTGATTTTCTTCTTCCTGATTATATAAAATTTGTGCACAGCCTACAATGAAAATCAGGATCCTTGTTTATTGGAACCCTTGCAAAATTTGACTTCAAGGCATAACAGTACTAACTGGAATCCCCTAGCTGGCAGTACTAAAAGAGAAATGACTGGACATGTTATTGAAATAAGTTTTATATAACATTTAATGCTTGACGAAGCCCAAGTACCCCTACGGTAAAGTAGGTAGATCTTGAGTTTAGGTGGCAAAGGTGTTTAGGGGCAGCGTCGGAGCGGGCAGCGGAGTGAGAGGGAGCAGAGTGGGTTAGGCTTTGGCTCAACGGGCTTCGGCAAGAGCGGGAAAGAGGTGAGACTAATAGAGAGGGGGTAAGTTATAGGTTTATTTGTTGAACTCAGTGGTATTCAGCAAGATGCATCTAGGGTTGGTCTTATGTTTGGAGCGTCAGATGTGGGGACCCTGGGAGACTACCAGACTCCCCGATAACTACATCTGCGCGAAGTGCACCGAGATGCAGCTCCTCGAGGAACGGATTGAGAGTCTGGAGCTGCAGCTCGATGACCTTCGGTTGGTTTGGGAGAGCGAGCAGGAAATAGACAGGAGTTATAAAGAGTTTGTAGACAGCACCTCTGTGGCGGTCCCCCTCAAAAACCAATATCTCATTTTAGATTCGGTTGGAGAGGATGACCTGATAGAGGAAGACCTCAGCAACCGGGACCTTGGCACCGTGCCTGGTACTGTGGTCCAGTGGAGGAAGCGAAATGCAGTGGTTATTGGGGATTTTATAGTAAGGGGTACGGATAGCAGATTCTGCGATAGCGACCATGAGTCTCAGATGGTGTGTTGCCTCCCTGGTGCCAGGGTACGGGATATCACGGACCTGGTCCAGAATATTCTGAGGGGAGAGGGTGAACAGCCAGAAATCTTGGTACATGTAAGTACCAATGACATAGGTAGAAAAAGAGAAGAGGTCCTGAAGGAGGAATACAAGGCACTGGGGAGAAGGTTGAGAAGTAGGACCTCAAGGTTAGTAATCTCAGGATTACTACCTGTGCCACGTGTCAATGATAGGAAGAATAGAAAGCTCTGGCAGATGAATGCGTGGCTGAGTGACTGGTGCAGGGGGCAGGGCTTCAGATTTTTGGATAATTGGGACCTTTTTTGGGGGAGGCATGACCTATTCGCTAAGGATGGGTTGCACCTAAACTCCAAAGGTTCCAATATCTTGGCGGGAATGTTTAATTTAGTTGTAGGGGATGGTTTAAACTGATCTGGCAGGGGGATGGAAACCAGGATGTTAGGTTACAAGATGCTAAGGTAAAGGAGGAAGTTTATAGAAACAATTCCAATGAGAATGGCAAGAAGGACAGGCAGGTGAGAAGTCAGGATAATTTGCTGAATAATAGAAGTACAACAGGTCAGGATGTTAGGATACAGAATGTTAGGATAGGGGATGAGGTATATAGGAACATGTCTAAGGTAGTATGTAGTGAAGATGGTAAGTAGGATAGACAGGTGGAAAGCCAGGATAATCTGCTGAACAATAGAAGTACAACAAAATCAATAGCAGATACCGGACTAAACGTACTATATTTAAATGCACGTAGCATTAGGAATAAAGTAGATGACCTAGTGGCACAACTACAGGTTAATAAATACGACATTGTGGCAATCACCGAGTCATGGCTTTATGATGGATGTGATTGGGAACTGAATGTCCAGGGGTACACAGTGTACAGGAAGGATAGGCGGGTAGGCAGAGGGGGAGGTGTGGCCATGATGGTTAGTAGTGATATAAAATCGATAGAAAGGAAGGATATTGGGTCAGAGGAGGTGGAATCCTTGTGGGTGGAGCTAAGGAATAGCAAGGGTAAAAGGACAATAGTAGCAGTCATATATAGGCCCCCTAATAGCAGTCAGCAAGTGGACGATAAGTTGCAGTTTGAGATAGAAAAAGCATGCCAGAGTGACAATGTGAAGATAATTATGGGGGATTTTAACATGAAGGTGGACTGGGAAATCCAGAATGGCGGTAGTACTCAGGAGAGGGAGTTTGTGGAATGTCTAAGGAACGTTTTTCTAGAGCAACTTGTTGAAGAGCCCACCAGGGGATCGGCTGTTTTGGATTGGGTGCTGTGTAATGAACCGGAGGTGATTAGGGAACTATAGGTAAAGGAACCACTGGGAACCAGTGATCACAATATGATTGAGTTCAGTTTCAAGTTTGAGAAGGAGAAACTGATAACTGGTGTATCGATATTTCAGTGGAACAAAGGAAATTACAATGGTATGAGAGAGGAGTTGGCCCTAATTGATTGGAAGAGTAAGCTGGCTGGAGGGACGGCAGAGGAGAAATGGAAGGAATTTCTACAGCAAATAAGGAAATTGCAGGATAGATATATTCCAAGAAAAAAGAAGGTTTTGAATGGAAAAAAGGCAGAACTGTGGATAACGAGAGAGGTGAAGGCTAAAATAAAAGCAAAAGGGGCGGCGTACAAAGAAGCAAAAATTAATGGGAAAACAGAAGACTGGGAAACTTTTAAAAACCTGCAGAGAGAAACTAAGAAGGTCATTAGGAAAGAAAAGATGAATTATGAAAGGAAGTTGGCGGATAACATTCAAAAGGATACTAAGAGTTTTTTTAAATACATAAGGTGTAAAAGAGAGACACGGGTTGATATAGGACCAATTGATAACGGTGCAGGAGCTATTATAATGGACGATAGAGAGATGGCAGAGGAATTGAATGAATATCTTGCATCGGTCTTCACCGTGGAGGACATCAGCAATGTGCTGGTTAGTCAGGAGTCTCATGAAATGGAATTGAGTTCAGTTAAGATTACTAGGGAGAAGGTGCTAGGAAAACTAAATGGGCTAAAGACTGATAAGTCTCCCGGACCAGATGAGGTGCATCCCCGGGTTCTGAAGGAGGTGGCTTTAGAGATAGCGGAGGCATTGGCGATAATTTTCCAGAAATCGATAGATTCCGGCGTGGTTCCGGAGGACTGGAGGGTCGCAAATGTAGTTCCATTGTACAAGAAAGGTGGGAGGCAGCATAAAGGAAATTACAGACCTATTAGTCTGACGTCAGTGGTGGGAAAGTTATTGGAATCTATCCTCAAAGATGGGGTTACGGAATACCTAGAGGCGCAAGGCAAGATAGGTCCTAGCCAACATGGTTTTGTGAAGGGAAGATCCTGCCTGACCAACCTATTGGAGTTTTTTGAAGAAATCACAGGTAAGGTGGATAAGGGAGAGGCGGTAGATGTTGTGTATTTAGACTTTCAAAAGGCCTTTGATAAGGTGCCTCACAAGAGACTGATTAATAAGATGAGAGGTCATGGAATTACGGGTAGGATAACAGAATGGGTGGAGCATTGGCTG
This sequence comes from Pristis pectinata, assembly GCF_009764475.1. NCBI lineage: Eukaryota > Metazoa > Chordata > Chondrichthyes > Rhinopristiformes > Pristidae > Pristis > Pristis pectinata. The sequence continues at coordinate 87,615,004 of NC_067413.1, forward strand.
GTTGACAGGAAGCAAAGAGTGGAAATAAAAGGATCTTGTTCTGGTTGGTTACCGGTTACTAGTGGTGTGCCGCAGGGGTCGGTGTTGGGACCGCTCCTTTTTACCTTGTACATTAACGATTTGGATGATGGAATAAATGGTTTCGTGGCTAAGTTTGCGGATGACACCAAGATAGGGGGAGGAGTAGGGAGTATTGAAGAGATAGGAAGGTTGCAGAGGGACCTAGACAGTTTAGGAGAATGGGCAAGGAAATGGCAGATGAGATTCAATGTAGAGAAATGTGCAGTTGTACACTTTGGAAGCAGAAATAAGCGGGCAGATTATTATTTAGGAGGAGAGAAAATCCAAAGCACGGAAGAACAAAGGCACTTGGGGGTACTCGTGCAGGATACCTTAAAGGTTAACCACCAGGTTGGATCGGTGGTAAAGAAAATGAATGCTATGTTGGCATTCATTTTGAGAGGTATAGTGTATAAAAGTAAGGAAGTGTTGATGAGGCTCTACGGGGCACTAGTAAGGCCTCATTTGGAATATTGTGCGCAGTTTTGGGCCCCACATCTTAGGAAGGATGTGTTGACGTTGGAGAGGGTTCAGAGGAGATTTACGAGGATGATTCCAGGAATGAAAGGGCTTACGTATGAGGAGTGTTTGTCGGCTCTTGGACTGTACTCACTGGAGTACAGAAGAATGAGAGGGGACCTCATAGCGACATTTAAAATATTGATAGGAAAGGACAGAGTAGATGTGGCTAGGCTGTTTCCCTTGGTGGGTGAGTCCAGGACCAAAGGGCACAATCTTAGAATTAGAGGGTACAGTTTCAAAACAGAGATGAGGAAAAATTTGTTTAGCCAGAGGGTGGTGAAATTGTGGAACTCCTTGCCACATACAGCAGTGGAGGCCAGATCAGTGGGGGTGTTCAAGGAGGAGATAGATAGATATCTAAATAGTCAGGATATCAAGGGATATGGGGATAAGGCCGGAAATTGGGATTAGAATAGTTTTTTTTCTTCTTCTTCTTCCCCCATTCCCCATTTCTCATTTCTATTTCCCTTTCCTTGGAGCAGACTCGATGGGCCGAATGGCCTGCTTCTGCTCCCTTGTCTTGTGATCTTGTGATTAAAATTTGAAACTGAATGATGTTCAGTTTCTTGAATGATTGTATTTATTCAGATGAGTGGTACACATGACATCCCACTCCTAACTTGCGATTGCAAAGAGACTTTTCAGAGACAGGAGTGAACTATATATCATCCAGTACACAGTCAGTATCCTGCTATTGTAACCTCCATGTTAATATGGTTATATTGAAAGCTTGTGTCGATAGCAGTACTTTCTCGCATTGAGAATGACCTTTGCCTAGCAGATACATGCTGGAAATATTATTACCTGTTATTTGCCAGCCTAAACAAAATCTTGCTATAGATTGCTTGCATTCTTCATTATTGGAACAGTCGATAAAGGAGTAAATTATGGTAAACTACCCTTACTCTTGACTACATGAGAAAGAAGATAACCAATAAAGCAGTTTAAGCTAATTAGACTGAGCATGTTGTCCTGCTGCATAACTATACAGCTGTCCTAGAGCTACAATAATAGACTTCTGACAACTAGAAGAACCTTCTTTTGAATCACAAATGACTTTGGCCACATTAGGGATTCCTGCTACCTGCACAGTGCTATGTTGACCCTATTCCCCTAAAAAAGAATTCCTTTCTTGAAATTAAAAGGATATAAATGCTGAAATTTGAAAGTAAAAGAGAAAATGCTGTAAATACATAGCAGGTCAGGCAGCACCTGTGCAGAGAAAAACAGAATTAACATTTCAGTTCAATGACCTGTCATTGTTTCTGTGTCCACAAAAGGTGCCCAACTGGCTGAGTATTTCCAATATTTTCTGTTTTAATCCATCAGCCTGAAATGGCAATTACCTCTGCAAAGTTCAAATAAAAGTGCTTTATCATTGGAGAATTAGGAGATATTTTTCATTGATTCTGCAAAAGAAGTCCAGACACCCAGACTGAAATCTAATCTGTACATTCCACATCAACTGTCCTGTAAATTTTCTTCTGAGAGCCAAATTTAGTTGAACAACTGCATTTTTAACATGCATCTACATATAACATGAAGGTCACAATCTAGCAGCTGATTTGGATATCCAAAATACCTACTGCCAATAAATGTTAATAAAAAAATGATTGCTGTAGAAGTTTAGATAATGAACACATTAAAACTGAATTAAAAGACTCACACAAAATGCTGGAGGAACTCAGCAGGTCAGGCAGCATCTATTGGAGGGAAATAAACAGTCAACCTTTCGGGTTGAGACCCTTCATCAGGACTGGAAAGCAAGAGGGCAGAAGCCAGAATAAGAAGGTCAGGGGAGGGGGAGGAGTACATGCAGGCGGGTGATAGGTGAGTTCAGGTGATAGGCGAGTCCAGGTGAGAGAGGGAAGGTAGGAGGGTGGGAGAGGGGCGAGAGGTATGAAGCTGAGAGGTGATAGGTAGAAGAGGCAAAGGGCTGAAGAAGAAGGAATCTGGTCGGAGAGAGCAGTGGACCATGGAATAAAGGGAAGGAGGTTTTTAAATTTTAAAAAAAATTTTATTTACAGCGTGGTAACAGGCCCTTCTGGTCCAACGAGTCCGTGCTGCCCATTTTAAACCCATATTAACCTACCCGTACTTCCTTAGAATGTGGGAGGAAACCAGAGCACCTGGAGGAAACCCACGCAGACACGGGAGAACATACAAACTCCTTACAGACAGCGACGGGAATCGAACCCCGATCGCTGGCGCTGTAATAGCGTCACGCTAACCACTACGCTACCGTGTGGTGAGGAATAGATGGGCAGGTCATGAGGGTAGGGGAAGAGATGGGCAGGTCAGGCGGACGGAACAAAGGTGCTCAACGAAGCGGTCGCCCAATCTGCATCGGGTCTCATCGATGTAGAGGAGGCCGCACCGGATGCAATAAATGACACCTGTGGATTCACAGGTGAAGCGCTGCCTCACCTGGAAGGACTGTCCTGTGAATCCGCGGGTGTCATTTATTGCATCCGGTGCGGCCTCCTGTACATCGGTGAGACCCAACACAGATTGGGTGACCGCTTCGTCGAGCACCTTCGCTCCGTCCGCCACAAAAGCAAGGATCATCCGGTGGCCATCCAGTTCAATTCCACATCCCACTCCCATACCGACATGTCTATCCATGACCTCCTCTACTGCCATGGAGGAACGATACCTAATATTTCGCCTTGGGAGTCTCCAGCCTGATGGCCTCAACATCGATTTCCCTAACTTCCGGTAACTCCCCCTCTCCCTTCTCTCTTTTTCCCTCCTTTGTCTTCCCTCATTCTTGTGGTCCCCTTCCCCCTTCTCTTCCCCCTTCCCCCTCCCTCATGACCTGCCCATCTATTCCTCACCTCCTTCCCTTTATTCCATGGTTCACTGCCCTCTCCTACCAGAAGATTCCTTCTTCTTCAGCCCTTTGCCTCTTCCACCTATTACCTCTCAGCTTCTTGCTTCTCCCCCCTCCCCCACCCTCCTACCTTCCGCCTCTCACCTGGACTCACCTATGACCTGGACTCACCTATCACCTACCTGCGTGTGCTCCTCCCCCTCCCCCAACTTTCTTATTCCAGCTTCTGCCCTCTTCCTTTCCAGTCCTGATGAAGGGTCTTGCCCCGAAATGTCGACTGTTTATTTCCCCCCACAGATGCTGCCTGACCTGCTGAGTTCCTCCAGCACTTCGTGTGTGTTGCTCCAGATTCCAGCATCTGCAGAATCCCTTGCATCTCTGAATTAAAAGACTAATGCTTAAACTTCATTTGAAAATCTGCTTTAGTAATTTATTAATTATATATTTAACCAATACATGCCAGAAATGGCAAATCATTGTCTATTAAACCGTACAAAGTATTAGTCATGAAAGTTAATGCAAAGCAACTTCAAGCATTTCCTTAGTTTGTTAACAGGTCATTGTAACCACTCAATGAACGTATGAGATGTTTGTATGGGGAATTCTCAAGAGATTAAGAGTTCAATGTTTAACCCACTTCAAAATATTCCCAACTTAATCCCAACCACTATTTCCAATTCCCCCCATACAATAATGTCATAAACAGTGGCTACATCCTCACCAGTGCAGTTTAAGGATCATCCAAATATGTCTGACAACACTGGATTTCTACAGTCAATCAATGGAGTCATGCTGTGGGTGTGTCACTTGTTTCAGTTTTGGAGATGTTATAGCAGAACTGACAAATGTTTATATGTGGAAGAGGTCCTACAAATATTGATGTATTCTTAAGGGTCTCCTGCAAATGCTAATACTATTTATTTTAACCACCAAAATATCACGTCAGCTATCTTTTGCATGAGATTTTTTACTGTACATTGTAAGATAACAGTGAAGCAACAAATAAAAAGGCAAATTGAAGTCTGATGATCTGGGGATCTACTAGGGTCGAATAAAACCTCAATTTGTACTAAAGAATAGAGTGGATTTCTGCTGAGACATTTTAACTACATTAAAATTTGTTATATTAATTGAAAAGAGAATTAATCTTGCTATGCTGGAAAGAAAGGATGTCCCAGAATGGTGAAGGAATAAATCTATCTTTTTTAGAAATAACAGCAGAGGTACAATTACAGTACTCAGGTTACACAGTTGGCTGCCAACCAGTAGTAAAGATATTGAGGAGCAACATTCAGAGATGTACAAAAGCATAAAGTAGTGACAGTGGACGGCGTCAACAATCCAAACATAGATCGGTATAACAATAAAATAAGATTCAAAATTGGGAGGAGTTTCTGCAATGTGTTCAGAGCAGCTTTCTTCATCGGTATGTTTCTGGTACAGTAAGGAAGGTCATATTGTAAGACTCGATTCTGGGAAATGAGCTCGGCCAAATGAAGAAAACATCAGTGGAGTGAGCATCTAGGAAACATTTATAAGATAAGAGATATCTTTATTAGTCACATGTACATCGAAACACACGGTGAAATGCATCTTTTGCGTAGAGTGTTCTGGGGGCAGCCCGCAAGTGTCGCCACGCTTCTGGCGCCAACATAGCATGCCCACAACTTCCTAACCTGTACATCTTTGGAACGTGGGAGGAAACCGGAGCACCCGGAGGAAACCCACGCAGATACAGGGAGAACATACAAACTCCTTGGAGACAGTGGCCGGAATTAAACCCGGATCGCTGGCGCTGTAAAGCGTTACACTAACCGCTACACTACCATGCCTGCCCCACTTTCATAAAGTCGTAAGGTTTAGAATTAATATGCAAAATGATATAGACCAGCTAAAGTAAAAAAAAGTCAACTGAATAAAGGCTGATTTCAATGGGATGAATCAGATCTGGTCCAAGTAAATTGGAAGTGTTTTGACTACAATCCCAATACATTCCCATTATAGGGAATGGCATAGAATTTAAAGCCATAACCCACTAAGGACAAAAACGATAAAGGGTTAAGTAGGGCTAAAAAGAAAGGCAGATTTCAGATTGCTGACACAAGTGAGAACTAGGCTAATTAAGTTCTGAGGGGAAGTAAAAAAGGAAATACAGGAGGCAAGAAGAGACACGAGAAAATTCTGGCAGCAAACATAAAAGGGAATCCAAAAATATTCTCTTGGCATATGATCAGGAACAGCATTGTAAGAGGAAAGCTGGGGCTAATCAGAGATTTAAAGGTAAATTTATTCATGGTGGCAGAGGGCATAACTGAAGTACTAAATGAGTGAATTACGTCAGTCTTAACCAAGAAAAAGATGCTCCTAGAATCACTGTAATAGTACATTTAATTGAAATTCTGGATGAGCTAAAAGATGATAAAAGGGAAGGACAAGAAAAGGTAACTGCATTCCATGCTGAGGACATAAGGAATGAAATTGCCGAGGCCCATGCAATAATCTCCCAAACATTTATCGAGTCAGTGTTGGTGCCCGAGGACTGAAAGAGTGCAAATGTTGCATTCTTGTTCAAAAACTGTGCAGAGATAAATGCAATAATTACAGACAAGTTGTACAATCAATAATCAGGGACAAAATTAGAAATCACTTTGACAAGTGTGGGTTGTTTACGGAAAGCCAACACGGGCATGACAATGCCAAATCAATTCCAACTAACTAGACAGCAATTTTGGATAAAGTAACAGAGTGCTGAAGAGGGAATTACAATGGATGTGGCACATCTGGACGACCAAAATGTATTTGATAAAGTGCCATCAAGATTTATGTCCACAGAATAAAGGGGTTGTAACAGCATGGATTAAGAGTTTGGCCAAGTATCAGGAAACAAAACAGAAGTGAAAGGTTGTTTTTTGGACCAGAGACAAGTGCACAGTGGTCAGTACCAGGACCACTCCTTTTTAACAATTTGAAAGTGAATACTGGGTATTTATAACCAATGTCATCAAATTAAATAAAGGCAATTATAAAGGTATGAATGTTGACTTGTGTGGAACTCCCTAATAAGGCTAAGGAATAGGTCAGTGGATGAATAGTGGCAGATATTTAAACAGCTGGTTCATAACGCTCAGTGGAAATTTACCCCAATTAGAAAGAGTAAGAAAGATGAATCAACTGTGCTCAACAGAGGAGGTCAAAAATAATATTAAATCAAAAACTAGAGCATGCAAAATGGTAGACAAGAGCACTGGGAACTTTACAAGAACCAGCAGCAAGAGAGCACAAAGTTAATAAGAGAGAAAAGTGATTACAGAGGAAACTGGCAAGTAAAGTCAAAGCAAACAGCAAGGGCTTCTATGGATATACAAAAAGGAAGAGGATAGCTCGGCTAAGTGTGGGACCCCTAAAGGGTGAGAAGAAGAAATTAATAACAGTAAATGATAAATAGCAGATAAATTTACATTACTTTACAGAAGTCTTCATATATCCCAAAGATATTGGATGGGCCAATTCCAAATACAGTAAAGCTACAAGATATGGAAATACCAACAGGTTGGCAAGTGGCCCACCAGCTCATGTTTCCAACACACCCCCAATACTTGCCGGGGGCCCGGTGCTTTCCCAAGACTCACTGAGACACTGGTCCCTACATCTCCCTGAGACTCATGGAGGCCTGGTCCCCAGATCCCTGAAGACTTACCAGGACCCCAGTCCATGTGCTCCCCCAGGATCCATTGGGGCCCCAGTCCCTATGCTCCCTTGATACAATGGGTTCAGTGGAGAATTTATTATATGATTGTGAAACTTCTTTTTAAAAAAAAAGTTAGTGTGTGTTAGGCTATTGGTAGGAATAACATCCAGCTGTCTGGAAAATCTGCCAGTCTGTCTCCACGAAAGCCCCGAGTGTACGGGATTATCTGTTTAACTTTCACATGGAAGAACCTATAATAATTCCTATCGCAAAGTATAAGGTTTTGGAAAAACTGATGCAACTAAAGATAGGCAAGTCATCAGGCATGAACCTGAAGGTCTTAAAGAAAGCCGCTGCAGAGATAGTGGAGCCATTAGTTGAAGTTTTACAAAACTCACCGAGTTCCAGAAGGGTACCAATGGATTGGAAAACTGCAACTGTGACTCCCATGTTCAAGAAGGGAGGAAGACAAAGAGCCAGTCATTATAGGTGGTCATAATGAGAAGTTTAATATAACCAAACCAAATCAACGTGAACTTATGAAAAATAAGTCATGTTTGACAATTTTTTTTGAAAGAGTTCTTCAAGGATGTAACAAGCTGAGTCGATAGAGGGGAACTTGTAGTGTATTTGGATTTCCAGAAGGCATTTGACAAGGTTCAACATAAAAGGCTGGTGCACAAGTTAAGAGCTCACAGTATTGGGGCAAGTCTGTTAGCATGGATTGAAGACTGGTTCTCACATAGAAGACAGTCTGAATAACAGGTCTTCTACAGGCAGGCTGAATGAATGTAACTTATGGAGTGCCCGAAGGATAAGTTCTTAGCTCTCAATTCTTGACTATTTGTATTTAAGACCTAGAGAAGGGAGCAGAGCATAAGGCATCTCAGTTGAAAATAGATGAGAGGGCATTTTGTGATGAGGATATTTAGACTCTGCAACAGGATATAGATTGATTGAGTGAAGGGGCAAAAACTTGGAAAAGAATGAAGTTGTGCAATTCGGCAAGAGGAATTTAAAGGCAGATTATCTAAATGGAGAAGGATGACAAATGAGTAAAGTACAAAGGGATTTAAGTATTGTTGTGCACAAATTGCAAGGAGTTAACAAGAAGGTGCAGCAAATGGTTAGTAAGGCAAATGTGTATTGGCCTTTATTACAAGAGGGTTGTAGGTTGGAAATGGGGAAGTAATGTTACAGTTGTACAAAGTGCAGATGAGGCCACACTTGGAGTACTGTGCACAGTTTTGATCCCCTTTAAGAAAGAACTTACTACTATTGAAGGCTGTCCAAAAGAGGTCCACTTGGCTAATTCCTGGGGTGAGAGGGTTGTCTCATCATGAGCAGTTTAAGAAATTAGATCTGTATTTTTGGGAAATTATGAGAATTAGGGGTGATATTATTGAAACATATAAGATCCTAAGTGGGCATGACAGGGTAGGTATCAAGATATTTTCACTAGCGGGAGAATCTCGAACGAGGGGATTTAGTTACAAGATAAGGAAGGCGTAGGAACAACTCACAATGGGTGGTGAATCTGTGGAATTCTTTACCCAGAGGATTGTGGCTGGATCACTGGAAGCACTTAAAAGGGAAGTAGGTTAAAGTTTTGAAAGATCAGCAAATTGGGGGCAATGGGGAAAAGGCAAGGAAGAGGAGATGAGGCCTGGAGCATATTAATCACGATCATATTGAATGGTGGGGTAGGTTTGAGGGGCCAGGGGGACTACTCCTGCTTCTATTGTCTTATATTCTGTGTATATTCTGAATACGTATTAATAACTTAAACTTGGGTGTTTAGGGCATGATTTCTAAATCTGCAGATGACAGAAAATTTGGAGGCATAGTGACCTGGAAGGAGGAAATTATGGACTTTGAGGAGATATAGACAGGCACCTTCCCTACAATCTACTTCATTCCACCTATGGCCCTTGCCATAGACTCCCTTTCCCTACATCATTCTCAACCCACTCCACTTAAGAAGTACTCCTTGCAATGTCAGCAGAGATTAATGAGTAGATTTTTTTTAAAAGTGAGAGCTATGGTAAAAAAAAGGTTGTACAAATGTGAGTTTGGGCCTTGTACGTAAAGTAAGCTAATGTAGAAGCATAGAAACAATTTTTTGAATTTCTAAAAGAGATTGTTTTGGCTACATTTGGAGTTTTGTCTGCAGTTCGAGGTATTCCATTTTAAGAAATGAAGCTAAGACTAAACATAAAGAGCAGTGAGCCATTGACAGAGCTAAACGGTTCAATACCCAAAGCTGTATTGCCCTATTGTTATATACAATTGGGAATAATCATGAACCATAAGACAACTAACAAGAGAAGAGATTCTGTCAACATTCTCCATACAAGTATGAGGTGGTGAGTATGCAGGTAAAAGAAAAAATTTTGAAACATTTGCTGGTATTTTCATTCATAAATGTTATCTCTAGATGGTTATTTTTAAGCTCCAAACATCATTGATACTAGTTTTCAGTCAGCTCAGTTGAGTCAGTATATATTACCTTAAGAAACACTGAGTGCTCTGGCACCTGGCAATACCTTGGCTAACATGGCTAGAGATATGCGTGTCATAACTAATAAAAGCTCAGCCAGGATATTCCAGTGTGCTTATGATGCTGGCAAAGACCATAGAATGAAAAACAATTTCATCCAATCCATAAAGAGCAGGGAAAAAAAACTTGTAATTAATGCACCAGAAGCCTCATCCCAAGTATCAGAAAAACGATGCAAAAAATCAATATTGACCAAATTCACTCACTCATGTTCTGAAGAAGTGTCATTAACCTGAAATGTGAACTTTGTTTCTCTCTCCACAGTTGCTGCCTAATCTGCCGAATATCTCCAGCATTTTCTACTTTTATCACATTCACAAAACTCTGCATAAAGATGCTATCAAGGAAAGTGAACTAATTGCCCTTGTCATCATGGCAACATACAAGAAAGTGAATGAACGTTTGCAATACTGGTAAGTGGAGAGTCAAAGAAAAGAGTCTCAATAGGCTTGAGTCAAACCTAACACGAAGAAGGATTGTGATGGTTTTAAAAGTCCAGTAACTGCACCCACAGAATTTCACTAGACAAGTTTGTCAAGAAATGACTTCAGCCCAATATTTGCTACTGCTTCATCAGTAATGAGAAGAGGGTCTATTTGGTGGTGTTCAATTTCATCTGTGATTCCTTTAAAAAGAAAGTGCCTAATTGTGGATCAAGGCTTCAAAATATTACAGTGATGAGGTTTAAAAGCAAGGAAGAGAAATGTCAACACCCTGTAGCATTGTGAGCCAAAAGAAGTTGGAAAAGACAGGTTGTGGTGGGAGATAGGGACTTCGCAAGGAAGTAGACTTTGGTATTTGGATCAACAGACTGCAAAATTGGTGATATAGAAATTGAGATATTGGATAATGATGAAGGCATGATATAGAAGCCCAGCAATGAAGGAAAAAGTATGCATTGTTGCGGAATGGAAGAAAGTCATTTTTATCATGGAAACATTCCATAGGCAGTTAATCGGTACACCAAGGATTTAAAGCTGATCACTAAACTTGAAAAGTAACCAGGAGTAGTTTAGAGTCAATGTTAGATTCACATAGATGCTGACAGGAACAAAACCAATCCAGAAGTACCTAGCTGAATTAAATCTGCTCTGATGTGAAACTTGGAGACACAAGAGACTGCAGATGTTGGATCTGGAACAAAAAATAAACTGCTGGAGGAACTCACTGGGTCAAGCAACATCTGCAGTGGAGTGAAATGGACAGTTGACATTTTAGGTTGAGACCCTTCATCTGGACTAAAAGATAGGGGGAAGATAGCCAGTGTAAAGAGGTGAGGGGAACAGGTGGAGCAAGAGCTGGCAAGCGATAGGTGGATCCAGGTGAGGAGAAGCAATAGGCAGATGGAGGGGGTAAGAGTGGAAATAGCAGCAAAGGCTGGGAGGTGGTGTAGAGGCAGCAAAGGGCTGCAGCTGATGGAATCTGATAGGAAAGGAAATTGGAGCATGGAGTCAAATAAGGGAGGTTCCATGCTCCACCTTCACAATGATGTGAAACTTGCAGGATAACATACAAAACAAGACAAGCAGGAGAAGTCCAGGACATTGATCACATCTGTTCACACCAATTATGGCTAAAGCTTCATGATTAAACACTTCTTACACACTGTAATATTCTGAAGCCTTCCTTCCACACATACAGTACTCTCTTCTGGTATCACACCTCAAATGTCCACCCACAGCCATGTATCCCACTGGCAGAAATTCATCTCTGACTTCCCCAGGTGATCAAAACCTGTCCAGAAGATCACATGGGTCATAATCATTCTCAACAATTCACAATACATTTACTCAAATCAAACTGCCTTGTTCTACTGACCTAATTCAGAGACTAGCTAAGCTATATGAAGTACTAAGTACTCAATTAAAGGTATCAATTAAGTTTTCAGAACTTAACAAAATATGTGAAAATGTCCCTATAATTGTCTGGAAAATTTAATTACTGATTAAAAATACAGTGAATATTTCTTAAAATTAACTATGTTTTGCTTCTGGTGATAATGATCTAGGCACAACTTTGATAGATCTAATGATGCAAATAACCTACAATCACACATTGCCAAGGTCCACACATGACTAGAGGTGCAAAATTAATTGAACAAACCTATCCACCAAAAGTTAACTGTACTGCTTTACTTCATTGTAGCTCTCTTGACTGTCACTTTTTCCATTGGCAGGCTAAATATTTAGTCTGACTATATGAGTTATTTGTGCTACTATCACATTGCTGGAACATAGAGATCTTTCTTAACCATTGTTAAAAGTTTGTTGGTCAAAAATTAAAATTAATATTGTGACTGCTGTTAGCAGAAGGGATTCTGCTCCACAACATAGACTGTGCAAACAAGATAAATAGGATCACTCCAGTTTGAAGTGATTCTGGCAACGGTTGGATACAAGTTATTTTAGCTCAGTGTAATGAACTGTTTTAACTTCTTTTCCCCAGAGTAAATACCATTGTGCTTACAGTTAGTTCTAGGATTGTGAACTTTATTGACATTCCAAGCAAGAAGGAATTGTACCTTTGAATTAATTGTTTTTGTCAGTTCAATGCAGGTATTTAGTTACTTCAAAAGCACCCAAGAAACAAACCCTTTGTGGCTACCTATCTAGGCTTAAATCACAAATCTAAGTTGGCAAATGTACCAAATATAACAACATTATAAATGACTATTTTTATATGTAAATACACATATTTTAGTAAATACTAAAATAAATATTATAATCAACCTTTTTGACAAAAATTGTTATTATTTTACCCACATAAGTTGAAATAATTGGATCTATAACTATGACTATTCATTCGTAGCTCTTTGAGCAACGTTGCCTGCACAACAGAATGCTGTTTTGCAATATGGAATGGTTGTGCATTTTAAATCTATTTGTAAAATGAATAATGTATGATCCAGGTGCAATCCTAAGTTAAAAAAAAACAATCTCATATATTTCTGAAAACAATTCTGAAATCAGTCTACTCATTCTAAAAGCTATTTTCCTTCATTAGACCATTTCAATATCCTTTTATAATTTTCTACTTTCTGCAGTCTACAGAAACAAAATAATGTAGCCAATTTGTGATAAAGTTCCAGTTAAATGACAGTAAAATGACACTTAATTATGAATTCTATTGTTAAAGTTAATTCCAAGTTAATAAACAGAATATTTCCATAAAATGAATCTCAACATCTGAAAAGAGAATAACTGGGTTAATGGTTTGAGCATCAACAGTTTCTTACAATTCATTTTCTTACAAACCTACTTTGTATTTCTATTCCTAATTTCAAGTATTGGAATTTCTTTTTGATTCTTTATCATTTTATATTAATCCACAGTGGAAATAAAGTTTGCTTGAGCTTTATTTGATATGCGAGTGCTTTGTGCCTGCCGGCGTACAAGGACAATTGTTTTGTTTGATGCTTTTATAATGATGGTGGCAGAATGGGAAGTGAACCATTTGCTAGACATGTGCTGGAGGTGTTTCAATAGATGTGAATAGAACAATGCAAGTCCATCTGTTGCCAGAAAGTTACTAATGCTTTAGACATTTCTAATTTATAAGTTTTAACTTAAGTCGAGAACTAAAATGAACATGTGCAAGATACAGACCAAGGTTACTTGCTGGAAAAAGCTGATTTTAGGAGGAAGAGATTGGATCTAGGAAAAGTAAACTGGAAAAATGTGCTGACTAATAAAGAATTGAACAGTGCCTCAAAACGTTTTAAGCAGTGTACATTAGAGTCCAGAAGAAATATATTACACTAAATACCAACTAGCCAGTGGTGATGCAACAAAGATGAATTTAAAAAGTGGACAAATTGTAAATAAAGAAACATACATAAAATATATGACAAATGAATGATAAGATAACAAAAGAGAATGTGAATGTTTTAGGAAAAAAAACTTTAACAACTGGGAAATCAGAAAGAAATACTGGGTATTTCCCAGTTAAGGTTAAATTATCAGGTGACATAAGAGGAAATAGCAAAAATATTCTACAGTCAGAAATTAAAAATCAGAATAGGGAGAGGGCCACTAAGGGAAATTGTGAATTCACATTCTAATTTGGTATTATCTTCAAATTTTGAACCTGCACGTACAGTTCCCGTGTACAAACCATGTCTGTAATTAGGACCTCTCTTGTTCACTCTTTACAGAAGTGATTTGCTTTGCAAAGTTAAAAAATAGTAGATGCTGGAAATGATAATTTAAAATGGAAATTACTGGAATACTCAATAGGTCAGACAGCATTGGTGGAGAGAGGAAAATGTTAACATTTCAGATTAATGATTTTGCCTATTAACTCTAATGATTTTGCCTATTAACTCTCAGAGACACTCAGCAGATTACTCAGATGTGATGAAGGGTTTTCAACCTGAAGTGCTAAATTGGTTTCTCTGTCCACAGATGTTGCCTGGCCTTGAGAGAGTTTCCAGCATTTTCTGTCTTTACTTTCAGATTTCCAGCAACTGCAGTTTCTGATTTTCATCAGCAGGCCACACTAGTCCTGGCAATGTGCAAAAAGGTAGGATTAATTAATGATCTGAGAGTGAAGGCATCCTAAGAAAACAATGATCATGATATGATTGAATTTTACATTCAGTTTAATGGATCCAAGACCAGTATTTTAAACTTAAATAATGAAATTATGAAGGCATGAAAGTAGAGCCAGCTAACTGGCAAATTAGAAATTGGTCTATCCAGATGTAGTAACAGATATTTAAGGGGATCTGTTAGAACACAGAATAGAAACACTTCAACAAGAAAGAAAAATTCCAAGGGAGACCCCATCATTCATGGTCAACTTAAAGGAAAATCATAATTATGCAAAGATGTGTGGCAGAAGAGAAGATTAGACAGAAAATTTAAAATCAAATGACTAAAAGAAAGGGGCAAAAAAAATCAAGAATGAGATAAAACTAGCCATAAATGTAAAATGTTGCAGGAAAAGTTTTCCTGGGTATTTAAATGGGGAAAAGAGTTAGAAAAGCTATTGAGTCTGGGGAATTGATAATGGGAAAGGAGATGGCAGACGAATTAAGCCGGTACTTTACATCAGGCTTCACTACAGAGAATACAAGAACATTCCAAAATAAAACAAAATAAAGAAAAACTGCAGGAGGAACTCAGTGGGTGGAGCAGTATCTGTGAAGGCATAGGGATAGTTAACGTTTCGGGTCATGACCCTGCATCAGTATTGAGAGTGTAGAGGGAAGATAGCCAGTACAAAGAGATGAGAGGGAGGGGTGAGGCAGGGGCTAGTAGGTGATAGGTGGAACCAAGTGAGGTGGAGAATGATAGAGAGATGGAGCCAGGAGAGGGAGGAGTTAGAGGCTGGTAGGTGATAGGTAGAAACATAAGGAAAAAAAACTGGGCAGATGGGGGAAGGTAGAGATAGAGGCCAGAAGGTGATGTGGAACCAGATAAAGGAGGGATGAGGAGCAGATGAAACCAGATGGGGAGAGGAAACCCAGGTAGGTAGGTAGGTGTGTGGGTGATGGGCAGATGGAAATGGGAAAGGGGAACAAAGGGAGAACCTAGTGGATCGCTAG
This sequence comes from Pristis pectinata, assembly GCF_009764475.1. NCBI lineage: Eukaryota > Metazoa > Chordata > Chondrichthyes > Rhinopristiformes > Pristidae > Pristis > Pristis pectinata. The sequence goes on from NC_067413.1 coordinate 87,630,215, forward strand.
GAGTGGGAAAGTAACACAGAGGGAGTGGGTTACTTAAGATTGAAAGATTCAACATTCGTACCATTGGGTTGGAGACTACTCAGCGGAATATGAGGTGCTGTTCTTCTAGTTTGCGTTTGGCCTCGCACTGACAGTGGAGAATGCTGAGGACTGACAGGTTGATGTGGGAATGGGAAGGGGAGTTGAAGAGACATGCAACCGGAAGCTGAAGATGGCTGTTGCCGACGGAGCGCCGGTGCTCTGCAAAACGGTCACCTAGTCTATGCCTGGTCTTGCCAAGGTAGAGGATGCCACATTGCGAGCACTGAATGCGATAACTGAGGTTGGAAGGAGTGTAAGTGAATCTCTGCTTCACCTGGAAGGGTTGTTTAGGCCCCTGGATGGTGGTGGTGAAGGAACAAGTGTTGCCCCAGCGACAGTTGCAGGGGAAAGTGCCAGGAGATGGAGAAGGGTCGGTGGTGAGGGATGAGTGGACCAGGGAGTCACGGAGAGAGTGGTCCCTGGGGAAAGCAGAAAGGAGGGGAAAAGAGAAGATGTGACTGGTTGTGGTATCCCATTGCAGCTAGCAGAAATGGCAAAGGATGATATGCTGGATGCAGAGGCTAGTGGGGTGAAAGGTGAGGGCTAAGGGAACTCTATATTCTGTTGGGAGGGGGAGAGACTAGACATCTGGGAAATGGAGGAAATTCAAGTGAAGGCTCCATCAAGTACAGGAGAGGGCAAGTCATGTTTCCTAAAAAGAAAAGGACATATTAGAATTCCTGGAAGAAAAAGCCTCATCTTGAGAACAGATGAAGTGGAGATTGAGAAACTGAGAGAAAGCGACGGAATCCTTACAGGAGACAGGGTGGGAGTCGGTGGGTTTATAAAAGATATCAGTGGATGATTTGTCTTCTGAGATGAAGACAGTGAGATCCAGGAAAGGGAGAGAAGCATCAGAAATGGTCCAAGTGAATTTGAGAGTGAGGTGGAAGTTAGTAGCAAAGGTGATAAAATTGGTGAGTTCTGCACGAGTGCAGGAAGCAGCACCAATGCAGTCAGTGATGTAGCAGAGGAACATTTGAGGAGGGGTGCCAGAGTAGGTTTGGAGCAAGGACTGTTCCGCATGGCCAACAAAAAGATAAGCGACAACACATACAAAATGTTGGAGTTCCTTCAGCATTCTGTGCGTTTTGCTCCAGATTTCCAGCATCAGCAGTCTCTCGTGTCTCCAAAAAGATAAGCATGGCTGGGGCACAATGCGAGTGCCAATGATACACTTTCGTGGCCTACTCTTCATATCCACTCCCCAGTCTGGTTCCATCTGCCCATCATCCCTCCCTTATCTAATCCCACATCACCTTCCAGCCTCTGTCTCGACCTTCCCCCAAATGGCACCATCTGCCCATTTTTCCTTTAACTATTTCCACCTGCCACCCAGCAGCCCATATCTCTAAACTCCCTCCTCCCCTTCTCCCCTGCCCCCCCCCCCATCATCCTCCACCTCAACTGGTTCCAACTATCACCCACCAGCCCGTCTCACCCCTCCCTTTACCTCAATATCTGTCATAGGGAAAATGCTGGAAGCTCTTATTAAAGACATCACAGTAGGGCACGGTAAAAATATTCAAGACTATCGGGCAAAGTCAACAAGGTTTTGTGAAAGAAAAATTTTGAAGTTCTTTGAAGAAGTAACACGTAACACATGCTACAGATAAGGGGGAAACATTAGATGTACTTAGATTTTCAGAATGCATTTGATAAGGTGCTGCATCAAAGGTTATCGAGGAAAGTCCATCGTGTAGAAGGGAACATATTGGTGTAGCTAGAAGGTTGGTGGGCTAACAGGAAAGAGAGAGCAGACATTTTACAGTCAATGACTCTGAAGCAGGCATCTTCTACTTGGCAAGATGTAATGTGCAATGTGACACAGAGACTGGTGCTGGGTCCTCAGCTTTCTAGAAGGCATACAAAGAACTTGGATGAAGGCAAAGTTAGTATGGTTGCTAAATTTGTTGATGACAGAAATAGCTAGGAAAGTTGTGAAGAGGACATAAGAAGCAAAGGGACGTAGATAAATTATGTGAGTGTGCAAATATCTGGCCAATGAAATATAATGTGAGAAAATGTGGAAGTGTCCATTTTGGCAGGAAAAATGAAAAAAAAGTAAGCATATTATCTAAATGGTGAGAGATTGCAGAGATATGGGTTGCTAATGTACAATTTGAAAAAGGCAAGTTTCACATTGAGCAAGTAATTTGGAAAACTAACAATGTTGTTCAACTAGGGAGGATAAATTTCAATTTTATAGGGTATTTGTGAGATCTGGAGTACTGTGTACAGTACTGGTGTCCTTGTTTATGTGTTGGAAGCAGTTCAGAGATTTACTAGACTACCACCTGTAACAGGCAGATGGTTTAGGAGGAGAAGTTGGGCTTGCTGGGCTTGTAACAGCTGGAGTTTAGAAGAATAAGAGGGGACTTGACTGAAACATAAAACATCCTTAGGGGTCTTGATAGGGTGAATGTTTTCTGTTGTGGGCGAATCTAGAACAAGTGGCCACATTAAAAGTAAGCAATACTCATTTAAGACAGATGACACATGACTTCCATGCCGGGGGTCAGGGTACACTCTTGCCTAAAGAGCACTGAAGGCAACATTTTTGTACATTTTCAGGTAGAAGCATTTTTCTGTTCCCCTTCAGGATGTCCAAAAGGCATCTTACAGTCAATGAAGTACCTTTGAAGTAGGTATTGCTGTGATATAGGAAACATTGGTAGCCAATTTACACACACAATCTCTCAAGAACACATTTATGAGAGAGATTTTATTAAAATGTTGAATCAAAGGTAAATATTGGCATACCTGGAGCACTGATAATTTGATCCAGAGCCTCTGATAATTAAAAGGATCTGGAGGCTCTGGGATACAGAAATTTGAATTTGTACCTGGACATGCTCCCAAACTTGCACCTTTTCGCGAAGCAAGGCTGTTGGTCCAGGTGTGCACATACACCTGATATTGGGGACTGTGCATGCATCAAATACACCCTGCAATTTTGCTAAAGGGAAACATTCCAGTGGTTGGAGTCATCTTGCACATGGGAAGATACTTGCGGTTGTTGGAGGTCAATCTACCTAGCCTCAGAGCATCACTACAGGAATTCTCAGGCAGAATTATCTCGAGCTGCTCCATTGATAACCTTCCTTCATAAGATCAGAAAAGGGTATGTTTGCTGATGATTGCATAATGTTGAATTTCATTCATGATTCCTCAGCAAACTAAGCATTCCATGCCTGCATTCCAGATGACTTAGGCAACACACAAGCATGGGCTGATGACAGGCTAATTTCAAACTGAAGAGCCAGACTGTGACCATATCCAACAAGAAAGAGTCAAAGCACCTAACATCGACATTCAATGGTGTTGCTATTTGCTGATTTGCTAGTTACTAACTGAATATCTGATCAGTTGTGATTCAATAATGTTAATGGTGGGGGAGTGAGGAACATTATGGGGTGAATACTGATCAGATATTCAATTGGACGAACAAATCAGAGGCAGGAAATGCTTTGGTGAGTGACTCAGCGACTGATACATGAAAGTTATTCGACCTTCTCTAAAAGATCAGGAGTATGATGTTATATTCTCCTCTACATGGATGAGTACAGCTCCATAAACAATATAGAACCCAATTCACAACCCTAAACATTCACTCTCTTCAACAGCACACAGTGGCTACAATGTGTACCCCCTACAAAATACACTGCAGTTACTCTCCGAGGCTACTCTGACAGTAGCTTCCAAATACCCAATCTGAAGGGCATTAGACACACAGTAACACCACTTCTTGAGGGTTCCCCTTCCAAGTCACACCATTCTAACCCTAGTTGGAAATAAATCACAGTTCCTTTGGTTGTCCCTTGGTCTAAATTCTGGAACTTTCTGTCCATTAGCACCGTGGAATACACGTACAAGGAGAACCGCAGCAGTTCAAGAAGGTATTTCACCAACTGCCTGATGGCAAATAGGGATGGACAACATATGCGACGCCCCTTATAAAAATTAAAACAGTCTACAAAAAAATCTAGGTCGGCTCCTTGGGGTAAAAATATGAATGTTGGCCAGGACACCAGGGATAACTCTATTACTCTTCTCTGAATCATTGAATCTTTTACATCCAACTGGTGGGAAGCCCTGTCGAGAGTTTAAGGGCAGGCACGGTAATGTAGCAGTTAGCGTGACACTATTACAGCGCCAGCAACCCGGGTTCAATTCTGGCAGCTGTCTATAAGGAGTTTGTATGTTCTCCAGGTGTCTGCGTGGGTTTCCTCTGGGTGCTCCGGTTTCCTCCCACATTCCAAAGACATACGGTTTAGGAAGTTGCGGGCATGCTATGTTGGTGCTGGAAGCGTGGCAACACTTGCAGGCTGCCCCCAAGAACACTGTGTGTTTCAATGTACATGTAACTAATAAAGAAATCTTATCTTAAAAGACGGCACCTGCGACAGTGCAGGGCTCCCTCAGTCCAGTAGTGGAGTGTCAGCCTAAGTTGTACTTAACGATAAAGTGCAAGCTGGATCCCCCCACTTAACGTCTCCATCCTTGATTCTGGTCCATTTTCTCGCAACGTAAGGGGCGAGAATCACTGCCCTTCACTCAGACTTCATGTGAACGAGTTGCCCGCATTAAACATGGCGGCGGCCCATAGGGGAGCAGGCTGCGACTGCACATGCGTGGCGCCGCTCGGCTCTCGCCGTGCCAGTCTGCCGAGGTCCCGGATTTCCCAACACACACAAAAAAAACGGTCCGGCCGGGTCCCCATCAAGGCCGAGGGAGCCCCTGTCGGCTTCGCGGCCGCTGCCGCCGCCGTCCTCCGATACCGAGCTGCTCCGCGGGCTCGGCATGAGCGGCGCTAGGAACAATCGGGTGATGATGGAGGGAGTCGGGGCCCGGGTGGTGCGGGGTCCCGACTGGAAATGGGGCAAGCAGGACGGCGGAGAGGGGCATGTGGGCACCGTCCGGAGCTTCGAGAGCCCCGAGGAGGTGGTGGTGGTCTGGGATAACGGCACCGCCGCCAACTACCGCTGCTCCGGGGCCTACGACCTGCGCATTCTGGACAGCGCACCGACAGGTAGGGGAGCGGGAGCGGGGGCCGGGGGCTCGTCATGTTGAGCCTGTCCGAAAATCTGTACGGTGCAGGCCCCACCCCAGTGAGGCCGAGAATCAGCATCAAACCCTTGGACACAGAACAATTTCAGATACTCTGTAAAATTTCCCTCATCAACAATGGCTATAAATACAAGTAACTCGGGGGGTGGGGGGAACAGTAATATAAATGTATTGCTGCAAATGAGGGGGCTGAGAGTAATTACTGACATTGAGTTCCCTATTGTCGCCCAAAATAACTTCATTGTGTAGAATGTATCATCTTTGTTGGCTTAGCTATACGTTAATCTTTAGGCATTTAATGTTTTTCTTCACTCCCGGCTTTAGTTTTCACGAAATGTCTTTGTTTTGCGTTGGTTGGGAGGAATTCATTTAGTTGTGTAAAAACAATGTATGTTGTAGTGAAAGCTGACCGCTTTTATTGTAAATAGGGCTTCAAAATGAATAACTACCTTTGATTTTTTTTGAATGAAAGTGGATTAGGACACTTCACCACCCCCCCCCCCCCCCCGAGTCCCTGCCATGCAGCTTCAGTTTTATCTTATTGTATAAGAAAACATAGATTACATCATAGAAACATTTGCAAGCTGTCATTTAAGTTTTATGGACTTTTATTAGTTGTGTCAAATTTTACAGTGGAAATTTTCATTATCTGCAAATCTTTTTGTGATCTGTAGAGTTTCTTCTGAATGACCAGTGTGAATGATTTCCATTTTATATACTAGCTTTGGGATCTCATCGCATTGTTATCTACCTTTTATCTGAGAAGATTGTCAGAAACAGTAGTTATCAAATTGTTGTGATCTGTAATTCTCCTGGGTTCCTTGGGTCAGCTGTAATGACCTTCAGAGAGAGTGCATATTTTCAGAATCTAGTTGATGAGGCGTCATGCGGGTTTATATGTGCAATAAGTCAATAGTTAGTTATTACCAGTAGAAATGTTTGTGTTATTAAGAGGAATGTTTGTGTTATTGTTAGGCTGTTAATATTATGGTACCACTGAGCCCTTGGCGCTTTACAATCTTATGCGTATTACCTCTGTGAAGGGGCAGTACAATGCAAACAATACAATTGCTGACAATACAAAGCTACATGGTAAAGTGAGCTGGTGAGGAAGATGCAAAGAGTTTACCTAATGATGTACGTGGGTTCAGCTGACAAGAAGGTTCCATACTTTTGGAAAATATCAGGCTATTTATTTTTGTAGAAAGTAGAATAATTGAGTGCCTTTTTTTAAACACTGAGAAAGCATGAAATGTTGGTTGATGGACTTGACTGTGCTTATACTCAATACACAGGAATGTATCCTGTAGGTACAGTAAGCAGTTAGAAGTCAAATAATACGTTGATCTTTCATGACAAGGCTTTCATTGTACAAGAGTAAGGAAGACGTGCTGTAATTGGTCTTTGGTGAGATTGCATCTGGAGTACTGTGTGCAGCTTTGCACCGAAGGAACGATATACTTGCCTCAGAGGCAGTGCAGAATGCATGCAGTTTATTAGGTGAATCTCTAGGATGAGGGGATTGTTCTTTGAGGAGTGATTATTTAAGATTGGGCTATATTCACAGGAGTTTAAAAGAATGAGAGGTGATCCTATTTAAGTCTTCAAGGATTTTGAGAGATTGATAAGGTAGATGCTGAGAGACTGCTTCCTCTATTATAGAGTCCATTGGACAATCTCCGGGTGAAGGGTTGGCAATTAAGGTGTGAGTTTGAGAAATTTCTTCATTCAGAAAGTTTTGAGTCTTTGAATTGTTCTACCTTTTAAAGATTGTGATACTTGGTCATTAAGAGATTTTTTTAACAGAAGGAATAAATGAATATTGGGAATTAAGCATTAAATCTGTAGTAATTGGGCAGTAAGCTGTCAATGTCATCTAAACATTTGAGATTGTTGAACTTGAAGCTGCTGGATGAGCAGTTCAGAGTTGCTTTTGATGACAATGATAGTATTTGCCACCTTATCTAACACTCGGCTCCAGTTACACACTTAAAAATATTGTTGGCTTGGATGGATTTTTTTTTGCTGTAATAATTGAAAAAAATGGTGTCAAACTGTTACAGCAAAATTGGCTTAAGATATTGCATATGGGAAATGTACACTTGTGTGCATTCTTAACTGTTTATTTTGATTTTTGGATTTCCTCTAAAATGTTTAAACCTGTCCAGTTTATAAACAAGTGCAGAATGAAGCTTTCAACTGAGTGTACTTGGAATATAGATGAAGCCCAGCTTCAAATAGCACTGCAAATAACATTGTTTCACTATTATCACTTGATGGATTACTAGTGAGCTGAAGTTTGAAAGGATAGACCAGTAAAGCAAGAGACCTGTCTCACCTTTTGGCACCTAAAAGCTAGATGGTTTTGAGGGGAATGTAAAGAGGCTTTAGGAATATATAGCAAGGCGAAATGAATGACCGAGGACATGGCAGATGGGATATAAGGTGGAAAAGTTATAAACGCCAAGTATTTTTTTAAATGTTGGGAGACTGAAATGTGTTGCTGTTCAGGGGAATCTTGGTGTCCTCGTACACAAGGCAAATTATATCTTGGCCTTGTTGGCAAAAGGTACAAGAGTAGAGAATGCTGTAATTATATAATGCCCTGGTGACACTGCATTTTGGAATGTTGAATGCAAGTCTGGCCTACCTAAAGAAGGATATATTTTCAAATGTTCAGTAGGTTGATTCCTTGCATGGTGGGTTTATGATACGAGGAGAGATTAAATGAACTGGGCAGATAAGAATGAACAAGGTGATTTCACTGAAAAATATAAAATTGTTAAGAGGCTTAATGGGGTAGAGAGTTGATGTTTCATCTGGCTTGGGTGTCTAGAATCAGAGATTTCAAATTAAGGGTGCAAGTATTCAGGACTGATGTGAGAGGCAATTTCTTCACTCGGGAAAAATGAATCTTGGGAATTCTCTAACCAAGGGGGCTGTGAAGACTTAGTTGTTGCCAGAAATCAATATGTTTTTGGATATTAAGGGAATTTAGAGATATGGGGAGTGTCTGTAGGAAAGTGATGCTGAGACAAAAGATCAGCCATGTTCTTATTGAATGGTGGAGCGGGCATGAGGGGCTGAGTGGCTTATTCTCACTTGTTCTACCCTGTCAGTGAAGATCCAGTCAGGGAGGTGATGAAGTGTTTGCTGATTGCCTAGGTGAGTGTAACTGCAAAAACTAATGAACTTTATCTGCATCCATAACAAATCAGATTGCTTGATTGCCACCTCTGTCACTGGATACTGTTTACTGTCTCTCTTTATGCTGTGGATACAGTCTGTACAATTAACATTGCAGTTCCTCAACAAAGTTTCTGTAACAGCACTTTCCAATGTTTTATAATATTGTCTTGAACAATATTATGGGAGCATCAGCTGCAGATCTCATGTTGAAAATTCAGTCTGTTGTCACAAAGTTAATATCTTGGATTTCTTTATTTACAACTGTTATGGACAAACAACATAATTATTACTGTTTGATGGAGTCCTCCACCACTGAAATGTGCAGTAAATTATGATACCAGCATATTCCATGTACCAAGAAAAAATGTGAAACTGAAGTAAAGAAATGTGAAGTTGAGAAGATATTTAATAATATTGGGGAGTAAAATGGGGACAACTAATGCAATTAGCAAAAGGTACTATTGTTGTAATGTTAGAAATTCTATTGCATTCCTCTGAATTTCAGTGATATTCCACAATTGACAGAAAGAAAATGATGTTTAGACAATGTACAATATTGAGGTGCTTGGATTTTTTTTCAGGCAGAATCTTTTTTTTACATTCTCCTTGATGTTTGCTGCCTTTCAACATAGTCTTCTAAACTATCACCTGCTCATTTGGTGCAACTTTCAGCACTGAACTAGCAGCTAGTTTGTTCAGATTCCACTCCATTACTTCAGTGTCCAATATGTGCTAATACTTCAGTGCCACATTGGGAATGGATTTGGCTTCTTTCATTGGAGATGTTGAAGTGACTGTCATGTGATCTTTGAAGAGGTTCCATGATGTCGTGAGGAGTTGTTTTGTCCTGGCCAATATTTGTTCACATTGAACACCACAAGGAAACAGATTAATGACTGTTTGTCTCTGAATTCATTCCATTGAATTGCAACATCATTTTAAACATCTATTAGATCGCTACTGATATGTCTAAACTTGAGGGAATACAGACCAAATTTATGCAACATACTCCTTAAACCTTTAAGCTCTTGTGAATCAATGCTTAGGCCAATATATCTTTACTGGAAAGAGCACCCACAAGTTAATGTAGCACTTCAAGTAATGGTCTGCCTGAAGCATTGTACAACTGAAATGTAGCATTTTTTCCACAGCAATCTTAACCCTCTTGAGGTAAAGGCAAAAAATCCATTAATATTTTTGATTAATTTTTGTAGCATCCTAATGCATGTTAAGTTTTGGTTTCAGACTTCCTTCAGAGTTGAGTTGCTTTCTTTGGTTGATACGTTAGATTCAGAGCTAACCTTGAAAGTAAATCTGTGGCAAAAGGGGGAGGAGAGGGAGCCTGCTTACACTGTATGGCTTATGACAGAAGGTTTGTGCCTTTGTCACATCCTATGAGAATTAATATGTAATCAATTAGTAATGAATCTTGGATTTGGCAGTCGGAAACAACAGGAACTTGTATGTGTTTTCTGCTGGTAGGCTGCATGGTTAGTCTCTGGGAATATCCTTGTGCAAATAGTCAGGTTAGGAGCACGGTGGGAGGGAATCTAGTATCTTCTTGGACATTGGCAGCTGTTTTGCCGCACATCTTGGTTACTTTGGGCCTTTTGAGTTGGGGCAGTTCTTGTGCTTTTGGTTCTTTCATAAATGTCATAGAGAATGTGAAAGAGTTAACATCTGACAAAGGGTCTTTGATCTGAAATGTTAACTCCATTACTCATTCCTCGGGCATTGCCTGATCTAAGTTTCTTGTATTTTTGCTTTCATTTCAGCTTTGCAGCATATGCAGTTTTTTTAATAAACAACACACTAGTATATTAACCCCGTGCCAATAAGCTTGTATTTTTCAGCTCCCTGAAAGTGACAACACAAGTGGATAGGGTTGTACAGAAGGCATGTGGCATGCTTGCCTTCATTGGTCAGGGCATGAAAGTTGGTATGTCATGTTGCAGCTGTAAAAAAAACTTTAGTTGGGTCACTTTTGGAGTATTGTGTGCAGTTCTAGTCACCATAGTATAGGAAGGGTGTTGATGCTTTGGAGAAGGTGCAGAAGAGGTTCACTAGGATGTTGCCAGGATTGTAGTGTATTAGCTGTAAGGAGAAGTTGGACAAACTTGGATTGTTTTGTCTAGAGTGTCAGAGGATGAGGCGTGAACTGATAGAAATGTATAAAATTGTGAGAGGCATAGATGGGATTATATAGTCAGAGACTTTTTCCCAGTGTGTAAATGTCAAATACTAGAGGACATAGATCTAAGGTGAGAGGGGGAAAACTTAAAGATATGAGAGGCAAGTTTTCTTACACAGAGTAGTAGGAACCTGGAACATGCTGCTAAGGAAGGTGATAGAAGGAGATATAATAGCAGTGTTTAGGTAGACACATGAATAGGCAGGGAATAGAGGGATATGGACTCTGTGCAGGCAGATGGAATTAGATAGTTTGGAATCATGCTTGGCGCAGATGTGGTGGGCCCAAGGGCCTTTTCCTGCACTGTGCTGTTGTATGTTCTAACAGTCGTGGAAGGAGAAGATGTAGTGAAAGAAACCTTGGTGAGAAACTGTTGTGCATCTTGCTGAATGTATACACTGCATGTATACACTACAGATGCTGATAAAATTCAATAGTTTCTGGATCCAACCTGGAGATAAGTACTCTATAACCTCCCACTTGCAGCTTCATGTATGGTATGGAGACTTCTGAATTAACAAGTAATCTACTACTGATCAAATACTCAAACTTGTCTCTCCCCTTACAGCTATGATATTAATGTTTTTGATTCAAATAACCTTCCAGTCATTGGTGATCCTCCTAGATGTTGATAGTGGGTACTGTTGAAGCTGATACACAGATGGCTGGCCTTGTTACCACTAATGTTATTTGTTTCTTGTGCCATCTTGTGAATGCTTTCTGTTGTAATACTCTGCCTTGCTGCTTCCATCTTGCATTATAAGCTAGTGAGATAGGAGATGGGGGATGAATTCTCTTAACCTAGGCTCTTGCCACCTTTTCAAGTTCAGTTCTCTGAATGTTCTAGGTATCTATCTCTTTCATTGAGAATACAGTCATACTCTCAAACAAACATGAAGTGTTAAACTGAGGTCTTCTGTCACATATCAGAAACCTAGTTGGTCAAATAACAAGTAGGGCTTTTTTCAGTACCTGCGACTGGTGACCTCTGAGTTACAGCAATTTGGGTAATGGAAATCCGCCTAATGAAATTCACAAATTGCTACAAAAAAATCTGAGATACAGAACAAAAATTCGTTCTCACAAAGTTTGTGTCAATTTTTATTTTCAGCTCACATTTCTTGGTGCATGTGCAAATGATGAGGCTTCACATCATCTGAGAATGCAACCACCAACCCTCCCCCCCCCCCCCCCCCCCCCACCCCCGCCCTAGTAACGGGAGTTGCCTGTTTTCCTGCTAGTAAATGAGGCTAAGGATTAATTTCTACATTAAATAAATTAAGTATTGTAAAGATATGGACAAGCTGTTAGGTGGTGGTGGACCCCTTGCTTTGTATGATCCTGGAAAGCTGTTCTATTGTTTAATTAGTAAGGCATTAGTGGCAAACCCTGTTTGGAAATTTAGAACTTTTGTTTTACAAAATGATAAATCATCTTGTTATATCCTATGTGTAGTGACACGGAACCTAAAATGTATTTACTTGGAATGTAGGGCTGCAATGTAGTCTGCTTGCACAAGCTCTAACAGGATTTCTGCATTATATGACATTTTAAACTATAACTCAGTGAATGTGAATAGAAATATGATCCCCAAAACCTATAAAATAATTATATTATAAATTTATAAGACTTAAACATAATAAATTTGAAATGTATCCTGAAATTTGATAATTTTTTTGTATGTTGCTATAAAATGCTGTGAATACTGAAAATGTTTCTCTTGGCCAGCTGTTGATTATCTAGAGCAGCTCATTCCACTGTATTAAGACTAATTAGGCTGCATGGCTGAAACCTAATCCAGTTAAATCTGCTGATTTAAGTAAAAGTTGACATTGATGACTAATTTTGAATAACCTAATAATTTATGAAATCGTAAAACAAGAATTTACTGCAGTTTTTTAATCTGTTAATTTGAATTAGTAACTAAGAATAAACTATATTGCAGTTATTGTAAAGCAGCTTATGATATTAGGACCTGCTTGCAATTGCAAAGGTTTTGTTTTAAAATGATTATATATTGAGGGAGATGATGGATTATTGAATTTGAGAAACAGATGCAGTCTAGAGTGGCTATGGGAAAAATTTCACTGAGTGTCTCTTTTTAGTATTAAATGGTGTAGTTTACGGGAACATCGTGCTATGCTGCAAAATGGTATAAAATGGTAAATGCTGGCTCTTACTAGTTGTTGTTCCTGGGAGATTGCTAAATAGAAGAGTGATGTAATGTGAAGCTGATTGGAAGCCAGCAGCAATCCCTCAAAGGAAAATGGATTAGTTATTTCAGTATGCTTTTCTACACCTTCCAACATTTGGTCATTTTATCAGATTGCCATTTATTTGTCTAAACACATCCATATTATTGACCATTAGATCACAATGGAGAGAAATATTTTAGTCCAAAGTTACCAGGAGATGAACTACCTTGATGTTGTATGAATAAACATAATTGTTAGGTGACTTTCTAAATGTTAGTTTATCTTTGACATGTTATTGAATTTAGTATTTTTTTTTCAAACAGTATTCCCTAATTTTAGCCCCATCCATTTGGTTATTAAAATAGAATATAGAATACAAGTGATGTTCACGATGCTTCTGAAATTACAAAAGATTGTGTAATATGTTCTAGTTAAGGAGATAGAAGTCACTTTTTCCTATTGAAGTATTCAGGAGTAGCCATACCAACCACAGTAGTTGTGCTCTTCCACATTTCCCATCATATTCACCCTTATTTTAGGTTGACTTGGGCTGCAGTTTTGTTCAGTGCTAACTGATGATCCGAAATTTCCTTGGGCTATTCAGCTTTGGAAGACATGACAGGAAGTCCGATTCTAATGTGGAGTTGATGCACTTTTAGCTATACTCATGGTATAGTAGTTATTTTTCTTCCCTCATCTGTCTGAATCTTTTCCAGCAAAGTATGCACAAATTTTAAAGCATGGCTGTTTGTTGAAAAGAAGATTGAAGTTAGCTCTTTGACTTCAGTCAGAGAAAGTTTCATTAATTTGTAATGGAACTTAATGAAAAACATTCAATGGGATTCAGCAGTGTTGTCTGCAGCATGCAAGCAGGCCAGCAGCTCTACTTACTGTGCCATGGTACCACCCCCTTTCCGGTGGAGGTTTCATTTGCATTTGTTTTCTTTTTCCCCTCCACCTCCCATAGGCAATTAAAAGGAATATTTAGGTATACTTTTCCTAAAATCCTAATGACATTGGTACCTCTTACTTTGTTTAGTTGATATCGATCCATTATAACTTTCAATTTTATGGACATTGATATGATTTTTTTTCGAGGGCATCAAAGTGAAGTGCTCCTGAAGTCTGGGAAACTTGTCTTTTGTGAATAATGCAACACTCATTTTTGGTGGTAGATATTTTTATTCAACAAATGTGGTTTAGCAGTTTTGAGATCTAAAATATTGTTTGAAAGGTCTGCCCTGATTTTTTTTTTTAGCTTCATCAGCTTCTGTTTCCAGTCCTCAAGTTTATTCCAACCTTTAAGTTCTTTTCAATGTTACTCTGGTTAACTAAATTGAAGGAATTTATTTAAGCTATCCAGATGCAATGTTTTAAAGATCTGGGCATTTTTCTTCAACTTCTCAGAATAGGAATTTCAGCATCAGGTTTATTATCACTGACTTGTATGTTGTGAAATGTTGTTTTGTGGCAGCAGCATAGTGCAAGACATAAAAATTACTATAAATTACAAAATAAATAGTGCAAAACAAAAAGGAATTACGTAGTGTTCATGGACCGTTCAGAAATCTAATGGCGGAGGAGAAGAAGCTGTTCCTAAGCCGTTGAGTGTGGGTCTTCAGGCTCTGTGTACCTTCTCCTTGATGGTGGTAACGAGAAGGTATGCCTGGATGGTGAGGGTCCTTAGTGATGGATGCCACCGCCTTGAAGTACCGGCTCTTGAAGATGTCCTCGATGTTGGGGAAGGTTGTGCCTGTGATGGAGCTGGCTGAGTTTGACCCTCTGCAGCTTCTTGTGATCCTGTACATTGGAGCCTCCATGCCAGGCTGTGATGCATTGTACATCTATAGAAATTTGCACGTCTTTGGTGACGTACCAAGTCTCCTCAAACTCCTAATGGAAAAACTGGAGTATTGTCCCCAGTGAAAGCAAGCTCAGTTTGCCTTTAGTTTTGGATTTGGCTCTAATCTCCTGTATTCTTCTAAGGTAGAATAGAAAAGATTTATCTGGCTTAATTTGATGGGGTTCAGATGTGTTTTTATTTTTATTTACAATTGTTCTCCTTTTGTTTTTGCCACACTTTGATTTGGTTAGGGTTGTCTGTATCAAACAAATACTGACATGAAGGATTTAATAGTCAAAAGTAGAGAATAACATCATTTGTGGAATTAGTACAATTGACTTGGGTTAATATAATTCAGCAATTGGACAAAATGAGCTGATCAGAGAGTGTACAGTGCATCTGTACAGGAAATCAGCCAAGAAAATGAATTTTACTCTTTTTGGTACTCTGAACAATTGTTATTCTGCACCAGTGCTGACTCAGCTTCCTGCAAATTAAAAAAAACAGGTTGATTTGCATCAAGATATGTATACTTAATTTGGATTTGTGTGGTTCCCAGCAGGATCACACTCGATTTTGTGCAGCTGCTATGCACTAGTGAAAGAAGGGCAGGTCAGGCTCGGTAGTGTAGCGGTTAGCATAATGCTTTACAGCACCAGTGACCCGGGTTCAATTCCAGCTGCTGTCTGTCAGGAGTTTGTACGTCCTCCCCGTGTCTGTGTGGGTTTCCCCCATGTGCTCTGATTTGCTCCCACATTCCAAAGACGTATGGGTTAGGAAGTTGTGGGCATGCTATGTTGGTGATGGAAGCATGGCGACACTTGCAGGCTTTCACTCCCCCCCCCCCCCCCCCCCCCCCCCGAATACTCTGTGCAATAGATGCATTTCACTGTGTGTTTCGATGTACATGTGACTAATAAAGATATCTTATCTTGGGGTATTAACCCTAAGAAGTCTTGCTTTCCATGGCAGCCAACTGCCACCCATGTATAGTGGAGTCATGGAGGGGACCAAGAGGGACGTGAGGGGCAGGCAGAGAGCCAGTTGTAATTATTTTCATTTTGTTTTTTTTGTTGATTAAACAGTTCTGAACAGAAGTTCTGTTCAGTTGTACCCTCAGTAAGGGTAAATCACATCACTTGTCCAGATCCTTCATTGTACATAGATGTGGCTGCTGCTGGCATTGCTGCAAACACTGCTGTACATCTGATAGAAAGGTTGCTAATGGAGAGCTGCCAGTGATATCATCACTGAAGCATCCAGTGAATGAAAATTTGAGCAGCTAAATGCAAGAAAAAACATGCCATTAGTTTTAGCGCACCTTTTAAAGTCTACGGCATGCCTGCATTGAGTTGTGAAGCTGTCCAGTCAGGTCTCTGATTTCTGCAGAGTGCCCCTTTTAAAAAAGCGCAAGGCTTTATTTTATGTCGAGAAAGGATTAACTTGGGTATTGTGGTGAACATGGATAGCTTTGGGTCAATGTCTGATGCCAGTAAAATGTTGGGTGTGCCAAGGTGCATTGTGTACAAAAGGCCCAGTACAATTTCAGGATGTGTGTAATTTCACCAGGTAATGATCATTAACACAGTCTTAAAACATTAGTTAAGTCAACTTTTGTCTGAGTTGGGTGCAGATAAAAATGTCAAGACTTAATAAATTTAATTTCTAGGCTGTAATGTCCAACAGTTGAACTTTTCTTTTGAAGAATTAACTAATCTGGTGGTTATTTTTAAGTGGCGCAGGTGAGGCAGCTGTGGACGTTGTTGTGCCTTGGCCAGAGAGGTTGTGAATGAAGTGCTGCCAGTGGTATCAATAAAGCAAAAAACTTCAGATACTGGAAAACTGAAATTAAAACAAAAATTCTGAAAGTATTCAGTTTAGGCAAGACCTGTGGACCGAGGGGGAAAAAAAAACAGTTAACATTTAAGGCCAACTGAAGAAAAAAGTTAGAATTACAATACACATAAGATTTATATACCTTCCTGGCTATCTCTCTGTTGCCACTGCCACAACCTCTGTCATTCAGTCTCTCATGATTTTCGCCCTATCACAGATGGCAGGCACGGTAGTTTAGCAGTCAGTGTAACACTATTATAGCACCAGTGACCCAGATTCACTGTCTGTGAGGAGTTTTTACGTTCTCCCGCCTGTCTGCGTGGGTTTCCTCCCGCGTTCCAAAGACGTACGGGCTAGGAAGTTGTGGGCGTGCTATGTTGGCGCCAGAAGCGTGGCGACACTTGCGGGCTGCCCCCAGAACACTCTATGCAGAAGATGTATTTCACTGTGTGTTTCGATATCTTTATTGGTCATATGTACATCAAAACACACAGTTCTGGGGGCAGCCCGCAAGTGTCGCCACGCTTCTGGCGCCAACATAGCACGCCCACAACTTCCTAGCCCGTACGTCTTTGGAACGCGGGAGGAAACCCACGCAGACAGGCGGGAGAACGTAAAAACTCCTTAGAGACAGCGGCGGGGATTGAACTCGGGTCGCTGGCTCTGTAATAGTTACGCTAACCGCTTCTATATTTTCTCTATCCTGCTTTTCTGCAACATTTGACTTCTAATTTTCCTCTATTCCAATGGAAGGACATCAATTTGAAATGCTAACCGTTTCTATCTCCACAGAACATTACTGAGTTGTTGATTATTTCCAGCTTTCTGTGCTTTCATTTGGGATTTCAACAACATTTTTAAAAACATTTTTACATAAAAATAACAGATAATGATGTGGGATTTAAAGCTGTCTTGACAGGGAGCTAGCTGGGAGTCTTGGATGACCGAGTAAATTATCTCTTTGCTGACCATGCCATGTTAATTGGCACATAGCAAATAGTGTACATAGAAACAGAAGCATTAAGTTGCAAATAAATATAAAGTGTGTGTGTGCAAAATTGGCAATTGGACTTCATTGGAGGGAAGATGCAAGGGGATCCATTTTAGAGGTAAGTAAGGGAATTTTGTAAACAATTAAAAACAGATTTTGTGGATTCAGACAATTCAGGGTACAAATTCAGAAGTAACTCAGATTGTGTGTACAAAAATCAATTAAAAAGCTAATAGAACATGGTCATAAGTAGAGGATACATTGGAGCTAGATGGTTCACAAGTATCAGGGAGACTCCTTCACATGTTGAGTGGCAATGTGGGAGTCTCCTTCCAACAAAAAAACAAGGTCTAATTGATGGATCACCCATGATCTGTTTGAATGATGGAACTAATTTGATGAGTTAGTGTCAAATTTTTCCCTTTGGGAAGAGAGTCATTGGGGCCATTGAGCATATGTTGTGAAAGCTGTCTGTATTTTCAATCCAACTGGTAAATGAGCTAACTTTTCTTTCATTGAACACTTTTTCTAAGGAATCAAGCATGATGGAACAATGTGTGATACGTGTCGTCAGCAGCCGATTATTGGCATTCGGTGGAAGTGTGCAGAATGTACAAATTATGACCTTTGCACAGTTTGCTACCATGGTGATAAGCACCATCTGAGGCACAGATTCTATAGAATCACTATTCCTGGAAGTGAAAGGTAAGAGTATAGAAGAATTTGCAAATGATGCAGATGTTATTTGGTCATCCTTATTTTATAGATCTGTATCCTGTCATGTAAAATTTTAGCATTCTAGAATAATTCTTCAGTTAGTGTTGCTAGCTTTAGTAGAAGCTTGTTGAACTTGTTCAGTGAGTGGCTGAACTGTATGGGCCAGCAAGGACCCAGTTTCAATTTCTAATCTTGCTGAGTTAGCCAATTTCATCTAGGTTGATGGAAGGGTTACTGCTGTTTGCTTTGGTTATTCTTGGTTGGTAAAAGTTCCATCTCCTGGTCAATATTTACCACTGTAAAGCAATGTTGTATAGGAGAGCACAGGCCATTCCCGGGTAATGAATGGGTTCTGTTTTTACAGATGTCCATAAGTCAGGAAATGCGCAAAAATCACTTGATTATTGTAGTCATATCTCCACAGTATTGTACTGAATGGCATCATAAGACTGATAAGAATAATTACTAAAAGTGGAGAGAGAGAGAGGAAGCTAATTCTGCCATTTGTAGGAACAAACGTGTATGTATGTTGGACTTTTGAATTTAACAATATTATAGGAGCTCGCTCGTATGTAGCAGTGTTCATAAGTCGGATGTTCTTAACTTGGAGAAGGCCTGTACTTTCCACTTCTAGTCTATTTATCTGGTAATACTTTTATATGACTCTTGGATGTAAAGAATATCCACTTTTTTGCACTAAGTGGTCAAGTGGTAGGTCAAGGCTAAAGCTTTATTTATAATTGGTCACCGGTAGTTGTGGTAAAACTGATATCTTCCTTCTACTCTTCCCCATGTAATCATTGTGTTTGGACAAAAATAGCACTTTTGTAAGCCAGGTGATTGAACTTCATTTTTCTTTCTTTCTTCTATTCCGTTCTTATTCCCAGATCTCATTGTACAGTTCAACAAGTTGCTATGTGCTGTTGCATTCATTCAAAATGCTATTTTTTTAATAGTATTAATTATTTGCCAAAATTGCTGTAAGTTGCATTAATTGTACAATAAAATTCTGATAACTTGGTAGTTTGGAAACACTGGTGATCAGCATCTGGCTCACTCAGAATGCAAGTTGGAGGTCCAGACAGTTAGCGGGGTGTGTGGCCGGATTTCAAACTGTGGCCAGATTTCATACTGTGAACCAGATGTGTAGCCGAAGCAGAGTTCCAGTGTGCTTGTATGTTTAAGCTTGATTTGACTTGTTGAAAATACAAACTGAAACTCACCTAGTTCTATTATCCACTCCCATTTAAACTCACCAGGTTAACTGAAAAAAAATGGTGAAATAAAATTGCTTTGGGGTATTAATAAAAGTGACATCCAGTAGTCAATTAAATCTGCTGGTCCAGCACCACCTAAATCCTGAGGGTGCCAGATTAGTTTTACTCTTGCCAGGTAGAAATTTCTGCTGAGTCAAGATGGAATCGACTATTTTGTTGGATCTTGGTTGCTGCCAATTAAGGCTTGAAATTAGCATGCTAAGGTATGCTGGGTCAGAACTTGTGTCAGGTATAATGTATCAGGTATATGCCACTGAGTTCAGAATGTTTGTTTATGTTAATTTTATATAACAAAACAGAGTACGGTGAGTTTATCTAACTGTGGAGAGGCCTTGTATTAAATTCAGAACACCTTGGATCTGAAGGTCACAGTGGTATCTGGTCTTTCTCCCCTTTCAGACAATGGTTTATGAGTCGCAGGTTCACAATAAATCAGAGAGCATTGTCAAAGCAGTTCAATGTTATGAATGTCCAGAATATCCCATTTGGTTGTTTGACTTTTTAAGCCATGCCGTTTTCACCAGGATGAGCAAAAATTAAAATGACTTAAATTTAATTCTGATTTTGATGGAAAAGTGATGTTATTTGGTTATTGGTTTATGGTCCATTGCTATCAAGTATTGGATGTCCACTTGGGTTTGATAACCTTATCTGAGCCTGATGATACCCAACTATGTGATGAGATTGGGTCGGGTATCTAAACAATCATGGACTTGGGTTAGATTGAGATGGCTCTTGTATAAATAAATGAATTAATCGCCACATTTTGACATCATTCCAAAACATTTATCCTTTATTTAAACTAAAAGGCTGAATTAAAACAATTTTTTAGTGAAATTAAAACAGATAGTTGCCCATTTGATCTCTCTGAATGTCCCTTGCAGTTCAGCTTGATTTAGGAACAGGGCCCACTTCTGAACTGTCTCCTTCCAACCTGTTGATCCAGTAAGCTGAGGAATGGTACTGAGTGATGTAGAAGCATCTGGAACTTCTGGTTATGCTCTACTTTCAGTTGTTGGGAGGCTGGCCTGTGCAGGTCAGTAGTGGAAACTCTGAGAACTAGTTCTAACAGATCAGTAACCTTGTACCACACTAGGGCTGCCTTAAGATTGAGGGCCCTCTGCAAAATGTAGTCCAGTGGACAGTACAGGAGATCTCCTACCTATGCAGGGTGACTTTAGGAAGAGTGGACATCTAGCAGAGAAGAAGGGCACACAGCCTCTGGCTTGGATGAGCAGCCTGTTCTCCTGGGCAGCTCTACTCCGGCCATCTCAGCTCTGCATCTACTACTCTGAGCCTGATGTCAGATTGTGCTTTGTGCCACTACTGGCACAGTCTTTGTTCCAATTCCTGATGGGCAGGATGTGGGACCAAGAGCCGGGCAGGATGTGGGACCAAGAGCCAGGCAGGGATCGTCCCAGTTGCCAGATAGCAACTGTGTCGTTGGTAGATCGTAACAATTCCACAAGGCTGATGTTTGTGACAAAAGCCTGGCTTCCTGACTTGAGCCTGATGGAACCATCTACCTGTTTAGTTTGAGTTGTTTTATCAAAAAATTGTTGTTCATATTGGATTTTAATTTTACCCAAGCAGATCTCTAATATCCCTAATCCAGGGATAACTGAAGAGAAGGCAATTTACTGATGTTTGGGAGGATGAGGAAACAGCTGTGTAAATAGGTTGAGTGGAAATGTAAATTAAATACTTTGCCAATTGTATAATTTCTGTTTTCTTTCAATTAGAGTTTTGCTGGAGTCTCGGCGGAAGTCGAAGAAGATAACAGCAAGAGGCATTTTTGCTGGTGCAAGGGTAGTACGTGGAGTGGATTGGCAGTGGGAGGACCAGGATGGGGGCAATGGACGTAGAGGAAAGGTGAGCAGTTTATTGAACAGCGTTTGGGATCTGTTCAATGTTTAAGTTGCTTATTTGGCAGAGCTGATCTAAGGTGGCTGCTGCTTATGTATAGAATTAACATCAAGCAGACTTAGTGGGTAAACCACGTGCTTTTCTGTTTGGTGCCTTTTACCATCAAATATAACATAACTGATGAAAGTCAGTTGGGAATCTGAAATAAAATTAGAAAATGCTGTAAATACTCTGCAGATCAGACAGCATTTGTGGTGATAGAAGCAACTAATGCTTCAGGTTGACAAACTTTCATTAGACGGGAAAAGTGAGAAAGTAAGTCTGCTTTAAGTTGCAGAGGATGGTGATTGAATAAAACAAAAGGGGTGTTTCTGATAGGGTGGTGACTGAGAATGATTGTCACAAAAGTGTTGGTGCCAGTTGCATTGGCTTGTTAATCAGAGCTAATCTGTCTGGAGGAGGTGAATGAGGACAGAGGGGAGAGATACAAAACTTGGCAGTTGCTAGAAATCTGAAAATAAAGAGAATGCTTGAAGTATCCAGCAGGTCAGGCAGCATCAGTGAGAGACAAAAACTGAGTTAACTGATGAACTGACCTTTCATCAGAACTGGCCAGTTCTTAGAAACTGTAAAGGTTGCTCATCTGAAATGCTACATTCACTGAGTTCTGGGAGTTGTGCTATTCCTTGAGCTTAGGTTCAGCTTTGTTGGAACAGTGTAAAATGTTGAAAGCAGAGGTACCAGAGGATTAGATAACCACAAATGCAACATCTCTGTTCAAGAAAGTATTGTGGCAGAAATTGTGAAACAGTATCATCTGTCAATAGGAAAATGTTGGAATCATTATTAAGGAAGTAATAGCAGGTAAAGTAGAAAGTTGTAAGGCAATCAGAGTCATCCTGGTTTTATGAAAGAGAAATTGTGTTTGGCACATTTACTAGAGTTCTTTGAAGATGTAATGAATGGGTGGATGAAGAGGAACCAATTGATAGAATATCCTTGGGTATCCAGATGGCATTTGATAAGATGCCACATAAAAGATTATCACTCAGGATAAGAGCACATGGGTTGGCAGTAATATATAGGCATAGATAGCGAAGCAGCTCAGTAAAAAAAAAAGTCGGGATTAAAAAAAACACAAGAATTAGGAACAGGTGGAGGCCATCTGGCCTTTTGAACTGCTGATCTTTTACTTTAGTTGCCATTTTCCAGCACTGTCCCCATAACCTTTGATTCACTTGATATCCAGAACTCGCTTGATCTGAGTTTTGGATGAACACATCTAAACTACATAGAAAGGTATGGGTTCTAATTAGTAACAGATGCATATCCACGAACAATATAAATAAGTTGTTAAAATAATTTAGTGAATACAAAGTTGAATTACGATACTTTCGGCCTTGTCATTGTATAACAATTAACTTGATACTGCAGTGGAGGGAATTTTAGGCTTTTCTCAAGGTATACATTGCAGTGGGTTGAATAGCTATCCATATTCATATTAATCATGTAACCTTGCTTTATTACCTCTTTGATCATGTGTGTTACCATTAGAAATTATGCCTTTCCACTCAATTAAAATATCTGAGCAGTTATGTATAAAGAACTATTTAGTATAATATTTGATGATAAAGTTGATGATAGGTTTACTGAAAAGCAAAAAAAAAGATGCTGGAAATTTGAAATAAAACAGAAAATGCTTAAATACCTGCTGAATATTTCCAGCATTTTCTATTCTTATGAAGAATTTACTGTTTGTGCCTCAAGCAAAACAGAAAAGAGATAAATATGATTAAAAATAATTCCTTAAATTGCTCATTTTTGAATGGGATAAATAAAATGAAATCATATATAATGTCTTTATCCTAAATAATCAGCATGCCTTTGCTGTTGCTTCTAAATTTCTTAAAGGTCTTTGCATACAGTCTTGGTGCTGTTTCATGACACCCATCAGAAAATACAAGGTTGAGGGAAGAATCATTGTCTTTTCCAACGGATATCTAAAATGCATTTTGTAGAATTCTGGACTGCCCTGCTGTTAATATGCATACATGGGAGAGGACAAACAATGCTAAGGAATGTTATAACAGGGAAGGTTATTTGGAGGAACATAGTTCTGGACAATGCAGTTTCTTCAGTCATTGGATTGTAACATACTATGCTAGAGAAATGAAAAGCAAACAGGTCATGACATGTAAATTGCAGATTTTTGTTAAACAGATAGGCTTTTGAACTGTATTGCATGTATTTGTTATGTGAAGTATAAACACAGATTTAACTGGAAATATTTTGAATTCTTGCAGAAGATGCTGTTATACAAAACTATATTGATAATCAAAAAGTTAACTAAGATTTAAACGGGCATCTTCAAGTTTTTTTAACTTTCATTTTTAATTTAATATGATAAATCAACAGATGAGAGACTTATGAAAGGAACAAAATTCCTGGTAGATTGAAAACGAGATGAGATTTATTGGGTCATGGGAAAGTGTAATTAAATCATTGATATTAAAAGAATGATGCTGCCATCAGTTGAGGGAGAAAACTGCTAGACAAAGCATTGGTGAAAAACTGAAAGGATACGTGGTGAAAATAAATACTACACTTGGACATTTTCCTCTGATTAAGGTTAGAATCCATCAACGCCATGCTATGGAAATTTACAGTACTCTTGAGAAAGAAAATGCTCAGTAAATAATAAGCAACGTCTGTGTTAAATACTTAAATTCTTTAACTTCTTGTATTTGTTAATAACCAGTAAAAATAACAAAGGAACCATGTATGTCATGGATACATGGTCTCCGTCATGAATGAATGTTTAAATTAAAATCATGGTGGAAAGAGAACTGATATAAATTACATCGAGATTGAAGGAATCTTCTAGAAAAGGTCCTCCAGGATATTGCCTTGTATTTATAGATCTTCAGTGTCCTGTTATTTTAAAAGTAAAAGCAGCATAGTAGACTGATTTATTGAGACAATTATTGCTCTTGGTTCTGACTTTTTTATGTCTGTTTTATTGCATCACTTTGCTCGGCTAGAGTTGATAGTTGCTTCTTCCTCCTTGTGATTATTCTTTAAACAGCTTTTCCTGGAAGAGCGTTTGTGAATATTTGTGAGTATTGTGAAAGGGATTGGCTATGGTGCAGTTAAATTGTTTAATTTTCATCTGGGCTTACAATTCCTGCGTATTTATTGTAGAGCATTGTTAAACAGTGTCATGGAACATTGTTGCAAAAGTGAGGGAGCATATTATTTATAAGTATTAGAATATAGAATGTGAATTTAGTGTAAAAGGAATGAATATATTCAAAAATATTAGGACATAAGTGTTTGTCAAGGAGTAAAGCAAAAGAAAAGTAACTGGAATAGGTGTACAAGAGGGCTGTTAATACTTAAGCACAAAGGCAGTTGAGGTGGATTAAATAGCACTATTTGTGCTGTAAAATATTTTTTTTAGTAGCAGCATACATTCTATTGTTGAACTTCATTGTGCTATCTTTTGGATGAAATGTAAAATAGTGATCCTGTAATTTCCCTTGTCTGTCTCTGGATGTAAAAGATTCTGTTTCAAGAGGGGAGAATGTTACTTTTGGTATCCTGAATCATCACCATTATCACAGAAACAGATTATCTAGTCATCATCACATTATGTTTGCGGTTCCTTGTTTTGTTGAAATTAGCTCCTGTGTTTCTTACACTATTACAATGAATACTCGTAATAAGCTGCATGTCCAGAAAGGAATGTGAAAGTTGTTATATAAATGCAAGCCTTTTTTTTTTCAAATGACCAGAATTTTGTAATATCCATTTGAGATGTTAACTTCTTGTACTTGTTGAATATGCAAATATAATCATGGAACTGAGGTTATTGTTATTGCTTTGAATGTAGGCTGTTGGACAAATGAATAAAGTATTTAATATAGTTGCTCTGATATATTAATAAGAGAAAATAGTCCCTTAACTTGTCCAGGAGGAGAAATTGAATTTCAAAAGACCCAAAGAGCTTGTATCTGTTGACAGAGCAAGTGATAGAATTCTTGGCCAATGAAGGTTCTGTATTTTAATATCTATGAAGGGTGGAACATGTCGGGCAAATATTGGGAAAGTAGGTCTGAGGATTAGATGGGACAAGTAAAAGGGATTTTGTCAACTCTGAAGTATTTTCTTCAACCCCTTTACAAACTTGCCTCCTGAGAAACTCAAGGAACTGGTGGACAACTTTCCCAGTAAGATCATCTGTTCAACTGCTATAGTGCTCGCCCTGCAACTTGTTTCAGTTTTTGTCTAACCCCTATTCATCCTTTCATTTAGTCTGTGAGACTGTTGTTTTCTCAGCCCTATTTCCACTTGGCTGTTGCCCATCTAACTTTCACTTTTTTTACCTCCATGTTTGCTGATATTTTAAACTCAGAAACAGTCAACACTCTAAATGTCAACAAAATGCCTACCTTTGAGCACTGTCTTTGCAGAAAACTACCTCAATCTCCAACAATCTTTTACACCTCAAAAGGCATTGTCGTTTATTTCCAAGAGCTCAGTGTGTGACACTCTACAATTTGGATTGTTTATAATAGTACTGAAGTGACCATGCTCTATATCTGTTTTGTTGGTAATCTGTACCTTTTTTCTGAAGAACTTCTCGTCTCATCTCCTATTGTGCATTTAAGAGCTGTCTTCACTTCTGTTCTACTCTTGCCAGATAAATTGTAACCTATGAATCTCATCCAAGAGCTTCTAATCCCATCACTGTGCAGTTGCTTTTTAAGTCTCCCAGAATGCTTCTTTCTTGCTAGAAGAATTTAGTGGGTCAAATGGATGGTTGACATTTTGGGTTGAGACCCTGCATCTAAATGTTGATCATCCCTTTGCATCCACAGGTGCTGCTTGACCCACTGAGTTCTTCTGGCAGTTTATCTTCTGTTCCAGTTTCCAGAATCTGCAGTGTTTTGTCTCCATGCTTATTTCTTATTTGCACACCTTCTTGGAAGTATATTTCACAGGCATAGAATTAGTTCCACATTGACCCACCCAGCCTACTTCCAAGTAAGGATTGAGAAGTTCAAAGTTTTTTGTCTTGAGTCCACATCTTAATTCTTTTACTCACCGCTAATTTTGACCTGTAACTCCCACTACCCTGCTTTGAGCTTGCTCCCTTTGGTGCTGAACTGGTTGCTTCATTATTGCTGCTGGTTCCTCTCGGTCATCGTTCCTCCAGGAGATGGCAAAAACTGATAATGAATTTATGAAATATTATCTGCGTAAACAAGTGCAGTCTTTCCACTGTGACAAGGAAGCTAGGAATTGTTTGCTGCACAGAAAATGTTAAAGTTCATTCTTCTGCTGAAATTGTTTTATCTTCTGCAACCTCTGCACGTTATTATAACCCTCGGGCTCTGGTGATTTTACATTTTCCCTCACTGCTGTTCTTTTGGTGCTTTCCTTAATCCCTATGGTAGCTTTCCATTCTTTTATATCCAATTTGTACGTAGACATTCTGGCATTGCTGTAATGATATGAATGTCTTTTTTCCTAGGTGACTGAAATTCAAGATTGGAGTGCTTCTAGTCCTCACAGTGCAGCGTATGTTTTGTGGGACAATGGAGCCAAGAACTTATACAGAGTGGGGTTTGAAGGCATGGTAAGTGATGCAATGTTTTATCATCAAGGTAAAGAGTTCAGATATTGAAAGTCTGAGCTAATCATTTATTTGTGATGTGGCACATACATCAATTATGCTAAAATAATATAAAATTTATCAAGAGTTAATAAAATGGAAAAAAGTTATGCCTATAGGTCATGACAAAATTGATCTTCATAAAGATCACTGATGAAGTACAACTTGCTTCATACTCTATACAAGTCATAACTTGTATAAAAATTTCCCATACCATGTTTGTGTTTTTGAGTTACTTGCAGACCAAGCAAACAGGCATTTTGGCCTTGACTTTGAAACTATTGTGTACTCTCACCTTTGAATGACAACATTCCTGGTTCAGGAATTCCTGGTTTCCATTGACTTGAGCGTGAAAATCCAGTCTGGCACGCCACCATTACCCTTGAAGTAGTTCTTTACGTCATGATGGGATAATTAAACATAGAATAATACAACATTTGGGTTGACTCAGATCTTGCAGTCAGCAGCAACTGATCTGCAGAGCTGCTCTAATCCAGCATTTATTCCAGTGTAGTGCTCTGGAAAGATGTCTGTGGTGAAATCGAAACAAGACTTTTTAATCAGAATGCAGCATTCTCACTGAAACATAGTCTAAAATAGGAAGTATAAATTAGAAAAATACTTAAGATTTAAATCATGTACAAGAACCAAAAGATTGGAAACAAAAATGGAATTAAGGGAAAAACAGTAAAAAGATTTCAGTTTTACTTCTCCAATATATGAAGGAAATAAGTCACTACATTTCTAAAATTAAGTTTTCAGAGCCATGGGCTTTCCAGCATTTATTAAGTTTTATTGTGCTATTAAAAACTCAATTACACCGAAATGTTCAAACTGTAACTTTATGCTAAGACTGTCAGTGAGGACAATGATGTATCCTGAACAGCAAGATATCTCTGACAAATTCTGCTTTTAACTGGTTCTTCATTTTAACAATTGGTTGTTTGCCACACCATTATTCATATCATTGTCGGGCATTTTCAATCAGCAGCTATGGAGTTTTCCATTACCGTATTGCATGTTTGGAAAATTGTATCCATCCAGTTGCTTTTTTAATGGAAGTTTAAAACACAGTCCAAACCTCATCTAAAGCCAAGAATAAAATAAGTACCGCTCCTAGAGCATTCCTTTAAAATTCTGAGATGAATGAAGTTTAAACAATGGCTTTATTTAAGTTTTAAAAACATTCAAAGTTCTTCCTTTTCAAAAGAAGTGCTACTTTTGTCCCAATTTACCAGAAGCTCATGATCACTCCTTTGGACTGAGTGTAGGTGCTCTGCAAAGTGATCACCCGGTCAATGTTTGGTTTCTGTAATGTAGAGGAGGCCTCATTGTGAACATTGAATGCAGTACACTAGATTGGAAGGTGTGTGAGTGAATTGCTGCTTCACCTGGAAAGGACCATTTGGTCCCTGGATGGAAGGAAAGAGGTGAAAGGATAGGTCTTGCATCTCCTTTCCCTCCTTGCATGGCAAAGTGCCATAAGACTGGAATGGTAGGTTGGGACAGAAGAATGGACCAGGAAGCTGCAGAGTGAGCAATCCTTTGGAAGTGTTGAAGAGGAAGGGAATTTATAGTGCTGGACTCTTTGTTTCCAAGAAACAGACAAAGAAGCTTAATCTGATCTTTACTGCCACATTGCAGTCTCCTCCTATCTGACATGTTCACTTTGTTCCACCCCTACTCTTTCCCCTCCCTGACCTTATCTTCTACCTAAAAGCAACTTATTTTATTTCTAAAACAAAAACAGAAGATGCTGGAAATACTCAGCAGGTCCAGGGGCACATCTGTGGGAAGAGAAACAAAGTCAACATTTCAGGTCAGAGACCCTCCATCAGAATCATTGACTTTGTTTCAATGTTTCTGACGAGCAGTCTCCGACCTGAAACTTTGACTCTCTTTCTCTTCCCACAGATGCAGCCTGATCTGCTGAATATTTTCAATTCTTTTAGATTTGTTTTGTTTTATTGTCTCTTTCCCAGATTTGATGATGGGTCCCAGACTGGAAATGTTAACTGTTTCTCTTTCCACAGATGCTGACTGACCTCCTGAGTGTTTCCAGCATTTTCTATTTTTAGTACTGAGAATTAATTGGGAGCTCTGTAACCTGTTTTGGTTACCTACATGGAAGGTTAAGTCCCTGAACCATTTGTAAGGTTTTGATTTCTATTTTTTTTTTAAACTTAGGGTTTGAGTGAAATCTTAATATATATTGAACTTCTGTTTCTTGTACTTTTGTAAGAAAGTATGTAATGCAAGAGCAATAATATTCTTTCTTTTTCCCTATTTTTTAACCAGTCTGATTTGAAATGTGTGCAAGATGCAAAAGGAGGTTCCTTTTACAGAGATCATTGTCCCGTTCTAGGTACGTAACTGCAGCAGTTTTTATTTTAAGAAGGGCCTCAAGCCCACTGATTAGCTGAATACATTACGTGCTAAATCTGCATATTTTAATCCAGGATTCTGGGTTTATTTCTATCATTGTTCTCTATCAGTGATCATCTGAGGTTAAAAGGCTGCTACATTTTGATAGTAATAGCATGATGATGACTCTTAAAGTGTAAATCTCATTGTTGTTTTTGGACAGCCTATTTTGTTGAATTTTGTATTACAGCTATATCATAGTTTGTGGACAATCCAAGGAGTAGCACATGGCCTTTTGCTAATTTTTCCCTCAAGGGTTGCACTACCCTGTTCCAGGCACACCTCTGTCCGGAGCCATTGGCACTTTCTGAAGTTCAGATGTCAAACCTGTTAATGTAATATCCACATCACCTTGGACTAGTTAAT
Organism: Pristis pectinata; assembly: GCF_009764475.1. Lineage (NCBI taxonomy): Eukaryota > Metazoa > Chordata > Chondrichthyes > Rhinopristiformes > Pristidae > Pristis > Pristis pectinata. The sequence continues at coordinate 87,659,938 of NC_067413.1, forward strand.
GCCAAATGTTAGGTGATAACTGCCAAAAAAGTTGAATGAGCTTACATGAAGGCAGCATTTGACCAATTGTGGTACCAGAGAACTAATCACTCGATGGTGATTGCAAGGAAAACTCTCCAAAGAATTATTCCATTATTATGGAGTTGTTAGCGGCCAGTTATTTCTTTCCAGGATCATTCAGCAGATTTTCAACAGGGGCATGTCCAGATTCAAAGGCAAGTTCCTGTAGATGCTGGAAATATGAAAGGAAAATTGCTGGAAACACTTAACAACTTGGGTAGCATCTGGGGAGAGAGGAACAGAGGTAAAGTTTCAAGCTGATGATCTTTTATCAAAACTTGGAATACTTTACAGAGGTTTTAAGATGTGGGTGGGTTGATATGGGTAAGGATGTAGAGAACAAAAAAATGTTTATGATTGATGGAAGACTAGAGAAATGACAATGGGACTGATTATGCAGGTAACATAAGCCCTGGAGGAGTTGAAAATGCAGAGCATTTATCTGAAAATACAAAGGAACTTGTAAGGGGTGGTAAAAATCTGGAATAAAAGTGCTGTAATTACTCTGTCTGAAACCGTTGCGTCTGGAAAGTTGTATTTTGCCAAATGAAAATGTGAGATGTTTTTACTCAAGTTCATGTTGCACTTTATTGGAACTGTATTGGAGGCAGAGACCAGAGAACCAGTAAGAATGGAGTTTTAAAGTGACTATCTCATATTAAAGTGTACAAGTTCAGCTGTGTCCAGCTAGTTCAGTGGCCGCCTTCCATCATGGAAACTTCACTGATGATTGCACCAAATTAAGCTTCTTCGTCAGGAACTGGTAATGAAGCAATCCATGGCTATGTTCAGCAGGATTCTGAGAACATCCAGGCTTGAACTAACATTAATGATTTGGAAGAGGAGACCCAGTGTAGTGTACCTAAGCTTGCTGAATTGAGTGGAAAAGCAAATTGCGCAGAGGATGCGGAGAGTCTGCAGAGATATAGATCGGTTAAGTGAGTGGGCAAGGGTCTGGCAGATGGAGTACAATGTAGGTAAATGTGAGGTCACCCACTTTGGAAGGAAAAATAGAAGATCAGATTATTATTTAAATGGTGAAATATTGCAGCATGCTGTTATGCAGAGGGACTTGGGAGTGCTTGTGCGTAAATTGCAAAAAGGTTGGTTTGCAGGTGCATCAGATTATCAAGAAGGCAAATGGAACGTTGGCCTTCATTGCTAGAGAGATTGAATTTAAGAGCAGGGAGGTTATGCTGCAACTCTGCAGGGTACTGGTGAGGCTGCACCTGGAGTACTGTGTGCAGTTCTGGTCTCCTTACTCGAGGAACGATGTACTGGCTTTGGAGGCGGTGCAGAGGAGCTTCACCAGGTTGATTCTGGAGATGAGGGCGTTAGCCTATGAGGGGAGAGCCTGGGACTATACTCGCTGGAATTCAGAAGAGAGGGGATCTTATAGAAACATAAAATTCTGAAAGGGATAGAGGCAGGAAGATTGTTTCCACTGGTAGGTGAGACTAGAACTAGGGGACATAGCCTCAAGATTCGGGGGAATAGATTTAGGACAGAGATGAGGAGAAACTGCTTTTCCCAGTGAGTAGTGAATCTGTGGAATTCTCTGCCCAGGGAAGTAGTGGAGGCTACCTCATTAAATATACTTAAGACACACTTAGAGTTTTGCAGAGTAGGGGAATTAAGGATTATGGGGAAAAGGCAGGTAGGTGGATCTGAGTCCACGGCCAGAGCAGCCATGATTTATTGAATGGTGGATCAGGCTCGATGGGCCAGATGGCCTACTCCTGCTCCTATTTCTTATGCTCTTATGAGTGCTAAGCAACATGAGAGAGACATGTTAGAAAGTGCCTAATCTCAAGATGAATAGCTCTCTACCCTTGAGATTACTAAATGCCCCACAGTTGCCTTTCTGACAATCAGAAATTGAACTTAACTAGTCACACAAGGCATGACGATCCGAATGAATGAGCTTTTGGATATTCTTTAGTCTTGGCTAGTTTTTCTAGAAGCAAGTGGCTCATCTCCTAACATTCAATTTTTAGGATATTGGCATTGATGGCAAGACTAGTATTTATTGCCCATCCTAATTGCTTGTATGTGGCTTGCCAGGCCATATCAAAGGGCATTTAAGATTGCAATTGCATGCAACCCTGAGTGGATAAGGATGCCATCAATGAAGCAGTTAGTGTTTTAATGACAATCCAGTAGATTTGTTGTCAGGCCTAAATTTTAAATTCTAAATTAACTGAATTTAAATTCTACAGCTGCCTTGGTGGAATTTGAACTCTGGATCACTGGATGGTGGTCAGTGGGTTGTTAAACCAAACCACTGAGCCACCACCATACTTCCAAAGCCTCATCATCTGCACCCCCCAATTAGGAATTCAATGAGATATTCTCTGATCCCCTAATAACTTAAATTTACTACTGTAGTCCCTACCTGTAAAACATCCACACTTAAAATGGTTGGTCACTTACATTTAAAGAAAATTGATATCTATTAATTGCACAATAATTTCTAAGTATTTAAGTATTTGCTTTACTTGTGGCAGAAGCAGCTGTGTTTAATCATTAATTTGCAGCTTATTGAGCAGACCTATTACAAGGATAAATGTAATAGCACCAAGTTAAAGTTGACTGAATGTAACAGTTGTCTTAATAACTTTACTAACCTTCAGCTTCTCTTTCCTCTACAGTTTGAAATGCAGATTTAATATAAAACACATTTTCAGATTTTCTTATGGACTGTCCTTTGAACTTTTTTGAATGATTTTATCTCTAGTAGCTTTGCACAAGCTTGCGAAAAGAAAAAGAACCTTTATTAGTATTGGATGAGTAATAGAATAAAAGTTGTAAATTTTATTTACATCAGGGCCTAAATGCATTTACATTACTACTTGTCAAACAATTCTGAGCAGTTTTTATGACAGGACTGATAGCACATACAAAACTGTTAAAATTGAACAAAGAACAAGGTATATTGTCAATTCATTTTGTTAAGTTGAAAGAAGAACTGAATTCACAGAGCAGCCCATCATTTAAGGCATTTTATGTACACAGTTTCTGGACAGTGTAATTTTAATTTAACTAAATTTATCACGAAGTTTGTAAATTATGCCCGCACAAATACTTCTGCTTCGAGCAGCAAGGAACTGCATCAGGAAAACATCAATATATTTGATTGGCATTTGATACTCGAATGGCATAACCTGGCTATACTGCGTTATCAAGAAGATATAGAAACTTGCTAAATAAAATTATACCATTAAAAAAAAATGATAATTGGCAAGTCTGAGCATGAGACTTCTTCCAAATGTGACATTTAAATTTAAATTTTTAAATTTTATTTACAGCGTGGTAACAGGCCCTTCCGGCCCAACGAGTCCGCACCGCCCATTTTAAACCCAAATTAACCTACCCGTACGTCTTTGCAATGTGGGAGGAAACCGGAGCACCCGGAGGAAGCCCACGCAGACACGGGAGAACGTACAAACTCCTTACAGACAGCGACGGGAATCGAACCCCGATTGCTGGCGCTGTAATAGCATCGCGCTACCCACTATGCTACCGTGCCGCCCCCATTAAAAGATGAATAAATCTTAATGTAAATATGAGGTGGTGCAGTTTGGTAGGACAAATAAATACATCAAATACACCTTAGAAATTGAATGGGGTACAAAAACATAGGAAACTAGTGATTTGGATTACAAATTATTAAAAGCAGCAGGAAAGCAATTAAAAATAAAAACAAATCTCTTGAACTTGTACATCTGGGTCACAGAATTCAAAAGTGTAGAGGGTATGTGAAACTAAGGCCTTGGTGAAGCCACATTTGGTACTGTGAAATGGACCTAGAAGCATTGGAAGATATGCAAAAGAGATTTGAAGTAATAGTAAAATAAAAGAAACTGCAACTTTTGTTGGAGGTTGATGAAGTGAGGAACTATTTTCCCAACTATCATCCCTCAAATGCGAGGAACTAAAAGTTCCTAATTTTGATTTTAAATTGGCTAGTTCTAATGTTAAACATACAGTATTTCCTCTTGTTCTGCATTCCCAAATCAGATGAAATAGTTTTTCTTACTGTTTGGAATCACTTTTTAAATCCCTCAATTAGGTCACCCATTTTAGCCTTGGTGCTGTTCAGTTACCGTTCAAGGGATATGGGAATAATATTTTAAAAAATAGTTTGAGGTTAGGTAATTGATTAAGCAAGATCTTATCGAATGATGGTGCAGGTTGTTTAGTTTCTTGGGATGTGTTTGCCTTGTATTCTGTTTCCGAGGTCTCTGCATTATTACAATTGAAACATCACTTCCTAATTTGAATTCCAATTGCTTTAGGGCACAAGTCCACATTCCATAACTTTTTTCATTTACTTTTGGTACCAGTGCACTGGTTTTAGTGATTTGTTGATCTGAATATGTATATGCTTGTGCTTTTCTGTAACTCTTGTCATTAACAGATATTCTAGTTTACCTGTGTCAGCTTCAAAGTGGATGATCTTACATCTGCTTTGTCTTTGTCCTCTGCATCTTCCTGCTTTTATTCTCTCGCTTTAAGGTTCCTCCTAGCAATGCCACTTTGAAACTTAAATACACTCTATTCCTTCACATCAGTTATTCATCATCAAGTGCCTTCTAGTTTTCTATATAGACATTGTCCAAAGACACTCTCCTATTTATTTTTAAATGTTATGTCGGATAAATAGTATTTGAAAGTTGGGCAACAACAGAATGTTTAATGGGTACATTCTAAGAAATGGAGCATAAATGGTTCAAATGGTTTATCATAGTATTAACTGCTGTTGCTGAAGAGCAACAAAGGACTGCAGATGCTGGAATCGAGATAAAAACACTATGATGCTGGAGGAACTCAGCAGGCCAGGCAGCAGCCATGGAGAAAAGCAGGCGGTCAACATTTTGGGTCAGGACCCTTCTTCAGGACTGAAGATGGGAAAAGGGGAAGCCCAATATCAAGGATATCTCCTTGAGGCTATCTTTGGGGTCTTTTTGGGGAATTGGGAGAATAAATTTTAAAAAGTCAGAATCAGGTTTGTTATCACTGACATATGTCATAAGATTTGTTATTTTGCAGCAGCAATACAGTGCAAGACATAAAAATTGCTATAAGTTACAAAATAAATAGCATAAAAGAAGAATAACGAGGTAGTGTTGATGGGTTCAAGCATGGTTTGACTGTTATCTCAAGTTAGTTCTTTTGATGTGACATTACCCAATAGCATCTTGTGTGGAAACAGAAACACTACTGTTTTTGTTTTCGCTTGAGTTTAAATCCTGTTTGTGGATCCTTGTTTAGTATAAACAACAATCTAAACTGTAATTAGTTACAGATCTTTTGGTCATAATTATTACCCAATTTAGCTGTGCACTTGGTTTGCTCTGATGTGAAAATAATGCCAGTAGTATAATTAACAACTGTACAAAACCATTTTGCTCCTCTTATTATTTTCTGAGTAAGTAAAGGGTTTTTCTAAAGCACCGTGGGTTGAGAGAATTTTTATCTTGAGAAGCCCATGCATTTGCATTCATTTAATTAGTATTGTAAAATCTTTCAAGGCTGCAGCAATGTTCTCAGAGAAAAATCAAAATAGTTAATAATTTTGACCACCAGGTGTCAGCATTAATGTACACTTGTTGAGACAATTTTCTATAATGTTGGACAAAATTAATTTTGTTGTGCTTTGAAGACAGTTGTCTGGAATTTGCTATGAGAATACGGTAAAGCTTTAAGCACATACTGTAACAATAGAGTAAATCCAACAACTTTCCATATGCCGATGTACAGTTAATCACAGAGATCCACGTTAATGTCAGTGGTTTGCTGATCCTCTGCATGGTGCACTATTTTGCAGCTTACTGGATTTGGAAATTAATTATCAAGAGCTTTTAACTATTTAAACTCTTCTGATTGGTTAAAAATGACCTGAATAAATATTCCTTAATAAATGAGGTAGAAGCTTTTTTAGATAATAAACTGAATTATAACTATGGTTTATCAAATTTATTGGCATCAAAAAAACTTCTTATAAATGTTGATATTTCAGCTTGTGCATATCCCAATCTTTATTTAACATTTTATGAAATGTTTAAAAAGTTGGTTAAACTTGTTACTTTTTGATTCCTGGTTTGTCGGATGAGAATTTTTCAGAGTAAGTGACTGCTCTGCCTATTTGGTGCCATCAGATATTGCTGTATACTAGAGAGATGTAACTTAGACTAGAATGAAGTTAACACCAAGGGTAAATACATGCCTTTGAGATTGCTAAATTTATGAGGGCAGGGAGTTTTGATTATTTTACCACTGGCTGCCAAATGCAGGCCATTGTTTTATTAATGTATTTTTGTCAAGATAATGAAATGATAGTTAATTTATTTTTTCTTTTTGGTAATAAATGTCACCAGGTGAACAAAATGGGAGCCGGAACCCTGGTGGCCTCCAGATTGGTGATCTTGTAAATATTGATCTGGATCTAGAAATTGTTCAGTCGTTACAACATGGGCATGGTGGTTGGACAGATGGCATGTTTGAGACATTAACTACCACTGGCACAGTTTGTGGCATTGACGAAGACCATGACATTGTTGTACAGTATCCAAGTGGGAACAGGTATGTTGGTGAAAAATCAGAAGAGAAACCCCACAGAAATGATATGTAAGAAATGAAACTTCAGTTCATGCCTCTTTGGTTCTTAAGGTTCTTTGTTTCTTTTATTGCTATAGATGGACGTTCAATCCTGCAGTTCTGACCAAGGCTAACGTGGTTAGAAGTGGAGATGCAGTACAGGGAGCGGAAGGTGGATCGTCACCATTTAATGTTGGTGATCTGGTTCAAATTTGTTATGACCTGGAGCGAATCAAACTTCTTCAGCGAGGTCATGGAGAATGGGCTGAAGCTATGCTTCCTGTAAGTAAAAGTTCTTGTCCTTTAAGCTACATTTTAAAGTGTTTACAGTCCTTGAGTACTACAGAACAGAACCAGGCTCTTTGGCCCATCTAGTCCATGCCAACCTGATCTTCTGCCTGGTCCCATCTACCTGCATCCGGACCATATCCCTCCAAACCCCTCTCATCCATGTACCTATCCAAACCTCTCTTAAACGTTACAATTGAACCCGCATCTACCACTTCTGCTGGCATCTCGTTCTGCACTCACACCACCCTCTGGGTGAAGAAGTTTCCCCTCAGATTCCCCTTATATATTTCACCTTTTGCCCTAAACCTAAGTCCTCTAGTTCTAGTCTCACCCAACCTGAGGGGAAAAAGCCGATATGAATTCACCCTATCTATACCCTTCATAATTCTGTAAACCTCTATAAGATCTTCCCTCATTCTCCTGCGCTCAGGGAATGAAGTCCTAACCTATTCAACCTTTCCCTATAACTCAGGTCAAGTCCTGGCAACATCCTTGTAAGTTTTCTCTGCATCCTTTCAAGCTTATTGATATGTTTCCTGTAGGTAGGCGACCAGAACTGCACACAGTACTCCAAATTTGGCCTCACCAACATCTTGTATGGTGGCCTCACCAATGTTTTTATATTGTGATTTTGGTACAGTTTCAGGTTTTTTGGCTGTTAAGCTTTGGAGTCTTCAACCTGATCTAAATTGTGTATGAAAATCAGAGTGATTCCTTTTGGGGGAAAAAGATAGACTTTTGTAAATGCAAAAGTGGATATTTGTGTACGAGAAATGTGAAATAAAAACAAAAATTGGCAGCAAATAGGTAGGATATGTGAAGAAATGAAGAAACACCTTGTGTTTCAGGATAATGACCATTTACATAACCTTGTAAAGCATCAGTTCTGTTGAAAGGCAATTGATCTGAAATGTTCGCAGTAAACTGCAAGAACAACTCAGCGGGTCAAGCAGCATCTGTAGAGGGAAAAGGGATGAATCGACAGTTTGAATCAAGACCCTGCATCAGAGGTCGGGGGGGGGGGGAGGGTGGTGGGGAGGGGAGGGGATGGGCGGTATAAGAAAGATAGTCTGTATATGTAAGTGCAGGGGAAGAGTGAGACAGCAGCTCGTAGATGAGGGGTGGATGTGGGGGGGGGAGGGGGTAGGGATGTAAAATCTGAACAAAGGGAGAGAGAATCTGGGTGGACTGGTGGAAGTTGGAAAGGAACATAGAGGTGTGGGTTACTTGAAATTGGAAAATTCAATGTTCATATCACTGGGTTGCAGGCCACCCAAGTGGAATAAGGTTTTGTTCTTCTAGTTTGCGTTTAGCCTCACTGTGGCAGTAGTAAAGGCTGAGGACAGACAGGTTAGTGTGGGAATGCATTGGGGAGTTAAAATGAGATGTAATTTGAAGCTCAAGAAGGGCATTGCGAAATGGTCACCTAGATTATGTTTAGTCTTGCTGATATAGAGGAGGCTGTATCATGAGTGTCAAATGTAGGTTGGACGAGGTGCATGTGAATCTCTGCCTCACCTGGAAGGGTTGTTTGGGTCCCTGGATGATGGTGTGGGAGGAAGTAAAGGGACAAGTGTTGCATTTCCTGTGGTTGGTAAAAGTGCCCAGGGATGGGGAGTGATGAGTGGACCGGGGAGTGATGAGTGGACCAGGGAGTGGCCCCTGGGGGAGAGGAGAAGATGTAACTGGTGGTGGGATCCCATTGGAGCTGGAGGAAATGGGAAATTATGGTATGCTGGATGAGAAGGCTAATGGGGTGAAAGGTGAGGACCAAGGGAACTCTTTTCTGTTCTATCTGGGAAGGAGGGGTGGGATAACAGATATGGGGGAAATGCCTGTGAGGGCTCCAACTACAGCAGAAAGCAAGCCATAATTCCAGAAGAAGGAGGTATTTCACAAGTCCTAGAGCAGAAAGCCTGATCATGAGAACAGATGCGGTACAGACTGAGAAAAAAGGGATGGCATCGAGACAAGAAAGGGACAAGGAAGAGGTGGATCTATAGTAAATATCGGTGGCTAGTTTGTCTCCTGGGATGGGGGCAGATCCAGAAAGGGGAGAGAGAGTCCAGGTGAACGTGAGAGCAGGGTGGAAGTTGGTAATAAAATTGGCGGGCTCCGCACAAGTGCAGGAAGCAGCACCAATGCAGTCGTCATTGTAATGGAAAAAGCTTTGAGTAGGGGTGCCAGAGTAGGTCTGGAAGGAGGACTGTACTATGTAGCCACTAAAAAGACAGACATGGCCAGGGCCCATGCAAGTGACTATCACTAAAGCTTTGATCTGTAGAAAGGGGGAGGAATCGAAAGAGAAGATGTTGAGTGTGAAATATTATCTCTGAATTGTTACACCTGTTTGAGTCTCCACAGATACTGGCTGACCTGCTGAGTATTTCCAGCATTTTCTGTTTTTGTTGCATTGTTTTAGATTGATCCTGTACAGAGTACTTGTCCAATATTTTGTCAAACAGTGGAGAATGGTTAAATGTCCAGTGTTCCAGTTTCTTGGCTTTTTGAATGAGTACACTTGTCTTATTGAAATATATGACCGCTGTCCACCATTGACAGTCCTACCATAATCGCATAATACATTTTGATTTTGTTTTAATGCAGACATTGGGGAAAGTTGGACGTGTGCAGCAGATTTACTCTGATAGTGATCTGAAAGTAGAAGTGTGCGGGACATCTTGGACTTACAACCCTGCAGCTGTTACTAAAGTGGCGTCGGCTGGATCTGCTGTGAGCAATGCTTCTGGTGGTATGTATAAGCTTCTGAACAAATGTTATTCTTTTTACCTCTTTGTTACAAAACTTTAATTGATACCTTTCATCAGTGAATGAAACTTGTAATAAAAAAAGTTTTCTTTTGTTTGATTTGTTGCCTTTACTGTTGAAAGCAAGAAACAAGCCTGAGTAAAACTTAAGCTCCCTTTCAGCCAGCATTACAAGTTGATGCTTCAATTAGCACACATCACAAGTATGCAGAAAGTCAAATGTGGGCATAGAATGGAGCTTTATGAAACATGGGTTAAGCCATTGCTCGAATATTGTGTGCAGTTTTTGTTGCCATACAATAGGAAGGATGTGATTGCACTGAAGAGAGTGCAGATGAGATTCACCAGAATGTTGTCAGGGATGGAATGGTTGAGTTCTGAGGAGAGACTGGATGGGCTGAGTTTGTTTTCCATGGAGCAGAGGAGGCTGAGAAGGGACCATATAGAGATTTATAAAATTATGAGGGGCATAGATAGGGTAGTTTATGAGAAACTTTTCCCAATGGCAAGTGTCTCAGATCAGAGAACATGGGTTTAAGGTGAGGAGTAAGAGCTTAGGAGGGGATCCAAGGTGATTGAAGTTTGCAGGTCAGGCTGCATCTGTGGATAAAGGAATAGAGTTATAGCTTCACGACAAAGACTCACAGTTATGATGATGATTCCAGCATTTTCTGTTTTAGTCCATTTTAGTAAAGGGCAGTCAAGTGGATCGGTTAAGGGAAGAACATGAGTTATGACTGAACTAGTGCATCACTCTAGCCTGATAAGGACTCATTTATTGCAAGTCTTTGTTTTCTATGTGACAGCCTGTTTTCAGTCCATGCTGACACACTTCCTCTAATACCTTGGGCTCTTAATATATGCACCAACCTCTTTTGTAGAACCTTGTCAAATACCTTTTGAAAATCTAAATACACTGCAGAAGGATGTGATGGTTTTAAAGATTTTGGGGTGCTGAGGTTGGGGGAGCAGTAATTTCCAGGCCTGGAGAGTTTTAGTTTTGAGAAAGATTGGCTGAGGTGGAGATGTTTTTTTGCTTCTTGGAATTGCTGATGCTGAATTGAGATTTAAGTGGTGTTTATAAGATTGAGAACCCTAGGTTGATGAGTTCCCTGCCTGAAGACTAATGGAAGTAATAGAAGTATCTAGGTGAGGACTTTGTGTCATTGCCTACGGGATTACAGGCTGAGAGCAGGGAGGTCAGACTATTTTCAATAGCTTTGTTTGTCTGTCTGTCTCCCAACCCTAAGACCTACACTATGATTTCCTACCCTTGATTCCTGAGCCCCAGTGAGGTGGGTGTACTCGATTAGTTTCAACTTGTTCCATCCTACATGTGACTCTAATCACACCATAATTTCTTATTCTACTGTCCTGATGAAGGTCTCAGCCTGAAACGTCGACCATTAATTTCTTATCAGTCTTGGTCCTTTTATTACAAACAACTGTTTCTTTTTAACTCTTGATCTATATTAATGTTACAAACCAGCAACAAAAGAAACACACCGAGTCATGTATCAGTTTTAAAAAAAAGTACTTTATTAATAACTAATGATAATAACAGAAATAAAAGTAAAAATGTTAGAAGTAAAAATGTTAAATCTTAAACATTAACCCCAAAAACTAAACTTGTAGTGTGTGTGTGGCAAATTCCCAAACTCCAAGTCCAGGAATGGTTCTTTAAGTTCAGTTCAGCAAGCCATAAGGTGAAACGTGAGCAAAGGCTTCTTCAACAACCACTGTTGACTGAAGACAAAACATAGATGTAGAGAGAAAATAGAGAGCAATTATGAAATCCAAATGTTCCACTATGGAACCCATATGACACCTCAGTGTCTACTCAGCAGTGACTACTTCACTGCATCTGCCTTACCCCGAAAGGTACTCGAATCGTGGCTGTCCACACAAATACGTGTTTCCTTCTACAGGTCAACAACAAAGTGAACTCCACTGCTTTGTTCTGAAATATCTGCCACCCTGAAAAGCATCCGAGAAGTGGCCGTCCACACAAATGCCTGTTTCCCTCTACAGGTTAATGACAAAGTGGGCTCCACTGGATTACTCCAAGAAGCCATACATGGATTGTAGTGACAGGCACAGTTATTGTTTCTCATCCATCAATAGAGAAACTTGCAGGCTGGTCTCCCTCTGTCCTTCCTTCCACCACCAGCACCACCACCCCCAATCCCCCCCCCCCCCCCCCTCCGATTCCAACTGACTGCTTCAAAAAAAAAACATCATAACGTCCTTTATCTTCTGTTGTCGTAAGCACGCCAACACACACACACCACTATGCCCTATCTTAAAGGGATATTCACCAGTTGTAACCCAGTTCATAACATTAAGAGGAAGTGAACAAGTTAAGTAAAGTTAACAAGTGTTTACTTTTGTTAGTTTGGAGGCTTAATACTGTTATGAATTATTCTATTCACAATTTTTTGTTTCATCAGAGCGCTTATCACAACTATTGAAAAAACTATTTGAAACACAAGAATCTGGAGACATCAATGAAGAACTTGTTAAAGCTGCAGCCAATGGTGATGTTGCAAAAGTGGAAGAAATAATGGCACGGCCAGATGTTGATGTGAGTGTTTTTAATACCTGTTTTTCTGCCAGCATACTAATATATTTTTGTGGAAATTGAGGCAGAGAAAAAGTGAGAGCCAGGTTTTGGATAACGCATTCTCTTGACACAAGTTAAAATGCCCAATAGAGTGCTTTTGGGATTTAAAATGGATATCTATCTTTTAATTTTTGCCTTCAAGTTTCCATGGGAAGAGATATTCCAAAAAATGTATTGGTATCAGTCTACAGGACAACAATGTGGTACATCTGGTTAGTACTCTGAGGATATCCCATTGCTTTTGATATTATAATTATTTTTCTAAAAAAGAGCAGAGTTACACAAAATGGTTTTGTTTCAGAAGGATGACATATGCAGTGCTTTTTTTTCAAAATAATAATTTACTTCTTGTGAAAGCCAACATTATGCTTGGGGTCCTTTGACTCAAGCATCATCACCTACCTGCATTTTGAGCGGAATGTTCAGCAGTCCATTTTATGTACATCTACAAATCGAATGCACTATTACATACAAGCCACTGGTTTTTCATTTTATTAGCTTTGTAGCGGTTGCTACCGCGAAATAAAACAAGACGCTAGTCGGAGGATTGTCGAACAAGAAGTGGTTTATTTTCCCGCCTTGCACGGGCCCTTTAAGGGAGACTGTTCCCGCCCAAAGCAACTGGCAATGACGTAAGTACTACGTCATCAAGACTTTCCTGCGCGCGGGTTCTCCCCGTCGCTCGGGAAAGACGAGGCCCGCGGCCATCTTGGGCCTCGTCGCTCCGACGCCGCGCGACCCGACTGCCGAGCCGGTTCGCCCAACTAAACGGTGAGTCGCCACACAACCCCCCCCCCAGAACTGGCGATACAGTCCCCAAGGTCCGCGGGCTGTGCCAGCTGCCGCTTAGGGGGCCGGCCTCTGCGTCGTGGCGCTGCAACCTCGACAGGTTGTTGCAGATCCAAATGGGCCGGTTTGAGGCGGTCCGCCGTGAAAACCTGTTCCCTGCCTCCAATGTCCAAAATAAAGGTGGATCCATTATTCCGTATGACTCGGAACGGTCCCTCATATGGTCGTTGCAATGGCGCCGCGGTGTGCCCCTGCGAACGAAAACAAACTTACAGTCCCGTAGTTCCTTGGGCTGGCAGGATGGGGCTTGACCGTGCCGTGAGGTGAGAATCGGGGCCAAGTTGCCAAGCTTCTCGTGCAGTCTTTGTAGGACTGCTGGGGGTTGTTCACCTTGGTCCCGAAGGGCAGGTATGAAATCCCCGGGGACAACTAGGGGCTCCCCGTACACAAGCTCAGCTGACGAAATGCGGAGGTCTTCTTTGGGGGCAGTGCGTATGCCGAGCAGGACCCAAGGCAGCTCGTCAACCCAGTTAAGACCCTTCAGGCGGGCCATCAAGGCTGATTTCAGATGGCGGTGAAAACGTTCCACCAACCCGTTTGCTTGAGGATGGTAGGCCATGGTGGTGTGCAGCTGCGTGTCTAGCAGGTTCGCTAATGCAGCCCAGAGACTGGAAGTGAATTGGGTGCCTCTGTCTGAAGTGATGTGGGCCGGAACACCAAAACGTGAGACCCAAGTTGTGAGCAGCGCCCGGGCGCAGGAATCGGTTGTGATGTCAGTCAGGGGGGTTGCCTCAGGCCACCTCGTGAACCGGTCCACGATGGTAAGGAGGTACCGGGCTCCTCTTGAAACCGGCAGAGGGCCCACGAGGTCGACGTGTATGTGGTTGAACTTCCTACGGGTAGGCTTGAACTGCTGTGGTGGGACCTTGGTGTGTCGCTGGATTTTTGACGTCTGGCAGTGCGGACAAGTCCTGGCCCACACACTAACCTGTTTGCGCAGGCCATGCCAGACAAACTTGCTGGCGACCAGTCGGACAGTAGATCTGATGGACGGGTGCGCCAACCCATGTACCGAGTCAAAAACGCGTCTTCGCCAGGCTGCAGGGACTATAGGGCGGGGCTGACCAGTCGCAACGTCGCAAAGTAGGGTCCGCTGACCTGGACCAACCAAGAAATCTCGGAGCTGCAGACCCGAGACTGCGGTTCTGTAGCTGGGCAGTTCGTCGTCGGCTTGTTGTGCGTCAGCTAGGGCCGCGTAGTCGACACCCAAGGATAGGTTGTGGATGGTTGGTCTGGAAAGTGCATCAGCAATGACATTATCCTTTCCGGAGACATGTTGGATGTCAGTTGTGAATTCGGAAATGTAGGATAAATGTCTCTGCTGACGAGCTGACCAAGGATCGGAGACTTTGGAGAAGGCAAAGGACAGAGGCTTATGATCGGTGAAAGCGGTGAAAGGCCTGCCTTCTAGAAAGTATCAGAAATGCCGGACCGCCAGATACAGTGCTAGAAGTTCCCGATCAAAAGCGCTGTACTTCAGTTCGGGCGGTCTAAGGTGCTTGCTGAAAAATGCCAAGGGTTGCCAGCGGCCTTCGAGTAGCTGTTCCAGTACCCCACCCACCGCGGTGTTGGACGCGTCCACCGTGAGGGCAGTCGGGACGTCAGTCCTAGGGTGTACAAGCATCGTGGCGTCTGCCAGGGCGTCTTTGGCCTTAACGAAAGCAGCCGCAGCCTCGTCAGTTCAGGTGATGTTCTTGCCCTTACCAGCCAGCAGCGAGAACAGAGGGCGCATGATATGGGCTGCTGCAGGGATGAATCGATGGTAAAAGTTGACCATCCCAAGGAATTCCTGTAGGCCTTTGACTGTGTCGGGGCGGGCAAAATGGCGGATAGCGTCCACCTTGGCGGGTAGGGGTGTTGCCCCGTCGCTGGTGATTTTGTGGCCGAGGAAATCGATAGAGTCAAGTCCGAATTGGCACTTGGATGGGTTGATCGTGAGGCCGAAATTGCGGAGGCGGGAATACAGCTGGCGGAGGTGGGAAAGGTGTTCCTGGCGGTTACGGCTGGCGATCAGTATGTCGTCTAAGTAAATGAACACGAAGTCCAGGTCTCGGCCTACCGCGTCCATCAGCCGCTGGAAGGTCTGCGCGGCGTTCTTAAGGCTGAATGGCATCCGAAGGAATTCGAACAGGCCGAATGGGGTGATAATCGCTGTCTTGGGGACGTCATCCGGATGGACCGGGATCTGGTGGTATCCCCGAACGAGGTCCACTTTGGAAAAGATGCGGGCTCCGTGTAAGTTCGCTACGAAGTCCTGGATGTGAGGGATGGGATAGCGGTCCGGGGTGGTAGCGTCATTCAGCCTGCGGTAGTCACCGCAGGGCCTCCACCCTCCGGTGGCTTTGGGGACCATGTGCAGGGGGGAGGCCCAGGGGCTGTCTGACCTGCGAACAATCCCCAGCTCCTCCATGTGACGGAACTCTTCCTTTGCCAGGCGGAGCTTGTCTAGAGGTAATCGTCGTGCTCGGGCATGAAGGGGTGGCCCTGTAGTAATGATGTGGTGTCGTACCCCGTGTCTGGGCCTAGAATTCGTAAACGAAGGTGCCAAAATTGATGGGAATTCGGCTAGGAGCTTGGCGAAATCGTCAACCAGGAAGGGAAATGGAGTCCAGGTGCGGGGCTGGTGTGCTGATTTCTCCCAGGGGATAGGTCTGGAAGGTGCTAGAGTGGACTAACCGCTTCCCTCGCAGGTCGACTAACAGGTTGCGGGCCCGAAGGAAATCAGCTCCTAGGAGTGGTCGGGCGACCGTGGCAAGGGTAAAGGTCCAGGTAAAACGGCTGCTGCCGAATTGTAATTGAAGTGTATGGGTGCCGAAAGACCGTATCGTTGTACCGTTGGCAGCATTGAGTAGAGGACCGGGTGGCCTGTTACGAGTGTCGCGGCCGGTCGGGGGCAAAATACTGACCTCTGCTCCAGTATCAACGAGGAAACGCCGTCCAGATTTCTTGTCCTGAACGAATAGGAGGCTCTGTCGGCGGCCAGCCGCCGTAGCCATCAGCGGCAGCTGGCCCTGGCGTTTCCCTGAAACTTGCAGGGTGGGCGGCATCGACGGGCCTCCGCACCCTACCTCTGATGGTAGAAGCACAACTGGTCACCCGTGTCGTCGTCTGCGTTCCTGGGGCGTGGTTGCTCGGTTGCTGGGGCCGGGCGAGGCGGGCATTGGGCTCGCGGCCTGGTGATTTGACTGACGGACGAGCCGCTCTCGCGCTTGGCCCTCCACAGGACGTCTGCCCGGGCAGCCACCTCACAGGGGTTGCTGAAGTCGGCATCAGCTAACAACAGGTGGATGTCATCGGGGAGCTGTTTGAGGAAGGCCTGTTCGAACATCAGGCATGGCTTGTGTCCCTCGGCCAATGCCGGCATCTCATTCATTAGGGCGGATGGGGATCTGTCCCCCAGGCCGTCCAGATGAAGCAGGCGGGCAGCGCGCTCACGACGGGAGAGGCCGAAGGTCCGAATCAAAAGGTCTTTGAAAGTCGGGTACTTATCTTCCTCCGGAGGCGACTGGATGAAGTCTCCAACCTGGGCAGCTGTCTCTTGGTCCAGAGAGCTAACCACATGGTAGTACTTCGTGGAGTCGGAGGTGATCTGCCGAAGGTGGAATTGTGCTTCGGCCTGGTCAAACCAGACGCTGGGCCGAAGTGACCAAAAGGTGGGCAGCTTGAGGGCCACTGCGTTGGCTGCTGTGCTGTCGGCCATTGCGCGGGTCCAAAATCCGTTTGGACCATCGGGGTCACCAATGTAGTGGTTGCTACCGCGAAATAAAACAAGATGCTAGTCAGAGGATTGTCGAACAAGAAGTGGTTTATTTTCCTGCCTTGCGCGGGCCCTTTAAGGGAGACTGTTCCCGCCCAAAGCAACCGGCAATGACGTAAGTACTATGTCATCAAGACTTTCCCGCGTGCGGGTTCTCCCCATCGCTCGGGAAAGACGAGGCCCGCCGCCATCTTGGGCCTCGTCGCTCCGACGCCGCGCGACACGACTGCCGAGCCAGTTCGCCCGACTAAACGGTGAGTCGCCACAGCTTCAACAAAATAAACTTGAAATTTTAAATGTGTTTAGTTGAAGCCAGTTATAATTTATAATAAATCCAAGCCATTACAGCCCAGCATGTTTCCTACAATTTTACTTTGGCAGATCTGATAGCAGATCCTGAGCCCTACAGCAAAACATTCCTCCTAGCAATTGTAATTGTTTTCCTAACCTGTATTGCTGACCCTCTTTTTTTTCATCCCCCCTCTTTCCCTTGTGAAATCCATGCTGAGGTGCTATTCTATTCACCTTTAAGCCATAAATTAGTAATATGTCATCTGTCTAACTCACAGAGCTCATTGAATTAGGCATTGCCAAACTCTCTTACTGTTGATTTTCTAGCTATTGCTCTTTCTCCCTTTCAAACTTGTGTATTGTTTCTATGTCTTCCATTTCTAGTTTTGTTTCTCTCCTTTCTGAATACTCTCATTTCCACTACCTGCCAAGTTAGTTTAAACTCTTCCTTTTGAATACCAATGACAACTTCATTTAGACTGTATTGTTCCTGTCCCAGGAGTATCAAGTATTCCTTGCACCAACTGTCCAGCCAAGCTTTCATCTGTGCTTTTCTCTTATTTCTATGCCCGTGCATGGGACTAGAAATAATCTCGAGTATTTATCTTTTGAAGTCCTACCTATTAAATTCTTCCTTGGCTCTCAAATCTGCCTACAGAACCTCACTCCTCTGTCTGCTTGTTGCTAGTATTAATATGCACCACAGATTCCTGGCTGTTTCCTGATTTCATCAATGTTCCAGGTGATATCCTCATCCTTGGCTCCAGGGAGGCAACATTAATTTCATCTGTGGTTGCAGAAATGCTTGTCTGTCCCCCTATTGCTATTGCTTTTGTGATCTTGTCTCTGTGTACCTGAGCTGCCCATGGGACTGTGGACTTGGCTCTCACTGTTCTCCCCTAATAAATCATTCCCCTCTTCAGAAGTGAACTGAATTATTTTTCTACAGCTTGACACACTTGGGACTTGTGTTCTACCAGTCATTACCTCCTTTCCAGCCCGGCAGTCGTGCATTCTTGTGGCTGAACACTACATTAGGGTTAGAGCTAGCTGCCATGTACTACTAGTCGAAATGTGCATCACAAGTGGCTTTCAGCCTTGCTGTAAAGTCTGCTGATGTTCAAAGTCTGGAAAGCCAGAAGTCAAACTTCTCCATCTTATGATATTTGTTGCTTATCATTTTACAGGGCACAGCAAGTATACTTTCTACATGGTTCAGGACGTATAGTGGATGGGTCTAAGGTTTTCCACTTTGCTTCTTTATTGGACTAAGTTTATCAGAAATAATCTTGGAAGTTGTCCCTGATCTAGTTGAAAGTGCTCACTATTTACTCACCAACAGTTCCTCCTATTGTGTTGGTGTCGTTCCGGGTGATTTTTGAAACCTTTCTCTTTGACACCTGCACTTCCTTACCTCCTGACTTGCTGATTAAGATTTGTAAGGCATAAATGTGCCACTGCTCTGCTTTTCTACACTTTCAGGTCTGTATTCCTTGCCTCCAAGTCATTGAATACATCAATTACAGTTCTGTGAATATAATCTCATATATCTAGGCAGATTTCTGAGTAGGGCATTTAACCAAAACCCCACTGACTAGTTGAAGATCCTAAGAATGTACTTGTCTCCTTTTGCTGGCCAATGACATACTATAAAGCGTATTCACAAAAGATTTAACTGGTAATAAGCCTTAAAACTGTTTGAAGGACATTGCTGGCACAGAATTACTGTATATTGGCTATACTATAATTACTGTACATCTGGTAACTTTTCAAGTGTTTGTTTTAAAGAATATTAGTTTTACATTATCTGAAATGAATTTTCAGAAATGGATATCTTGATTCTACTTTCTCAATGGTTAGTTCAGCTGTTCCTTTCGAACTTATTTCTCAATGAAACTTGTGTTAGAACTTTCAGAACTTTCTCCAGTTGGAAGTGTTAATTTAGAATTTGGACAGAACAGTGTTTATGGACTTGAATGATGGAAAATTGTTTAATTTTAATCTTGCAGGTGAATGGTCAGTGTGCAGGACACACTGCAATGCAGGCAGCAAGCCAGAATGGACATGTGGATGTCCTGAAGCTTCTTCTCAAACACAGTGTTGACTTAGAAGTTGAGGTAAGTTTTTATGGTTTATATAAATTTGTTCTCTCATGTAAAATTGTTCATATTGTATTCTTGCATGGACCCTGAAGTTAGTTCCCAAATTTAACTGCTGTATGGTACATGGGTACTGGTGCTGTAGGGGAAAATATTGGCTCCTTAGTATAAAAATTAGACATGAGCACAAAAGGACAGTAGTTGGGTGTGTAATTGTCAGAAATTTACAAATCTGTGAAAACGTTTCTATTGATTTTTAGAGCATAGTAAGAAGTGTTAATGTGCTCAGAGGGGTGGAGAGTAATCCGGTTGTCCTGCTTTGAACAATTAAGAAGCCATTGTTCCAATTTGTGTATCTTTTTTTTGTTTGTATTTTAAGGTTAAATTTGTCTTGTTGTTCATTGGCTCACTCTGTCATTAAAAAGCCAAAGGGTCAATTCTTTGGCACCAGAACCTCAGTGGTAAAATTTATTATTTAAGTGATATATTGGGCCAGATTGCACTGGACCTGGTCCATTGCCCACACTTGCTGTCCACCTGCTTGGATGTAGCTCTTCCAGATGTGGAGGACTAATTTTGCTGACCTCCTCACCAAAGAGGTGTCCCATGAAGCAGAGCAGGCAGCACAGTGGAACAACTAGTAAAGCTGTTATCTCGCATCTCCAACAACCCAGGTTCAGTTTGTTTGGAGTTGACGCTTTCTATGTCACTGCATAGATTTCCTCTAGATCCCAAAGATAATATGGGGTTATGGTAGGATTATTTTAAATAGGTACAGTGGCATGCAAAAGTTTGGGCACTCTGGTCAAAATTTCTATTACTGTGAATAGCTAAGTGAGTAAAAGATGACCTGATTTGCAAAAGGCATAAAGTTAAAGATGAGACATTTCTTTAATATTTTAAGCAAGATTACTTTTTTTATTTCCATCTTTTACAGTTTCAAAATAACAAAAAAGGAAAAGGGCCGGAAGCAAAAGTTTGGGCACCCTGCATGGTCAGTACTTAGTAACACCCCCACCCCCTTTGGCAAGTATCACAGCTTGTAAACGCTTTCTGTAGCCAGCTAAGAGTCTTTCAATTCTTGTTTGGGGGATTTTCGCCCATTCTTCCTTGCAAAAGGCTTCTAGTTCTGTGAGATTCTTGGGCTCTCCTGAGGGCTATCCACAGATTTTTGGTGATGTTTAGGTCAGTGGACTGTGAGGGCCATGGCAAAACCTTCAGCTTGTGCCTCGAGGTAGTCCATTGTGGATTTTGAGGTGTGTTTAGGATCGTTATCCTGTTGTAGAAGCCATCCCCTTTTCATCTTTAGCTTTTTTTTTACAGACAGTGTGATGTTTGCTTCCAGAATTTGCTGGTATTTAATTGAGTTCATTCTTCCCTCTACCAGTGAAATGTTCCCCGTGCCACTGGCTGCAACACAAGCCCAAAGCATGATCGATCCATCCCCGTGCTTAACAGTTGGAGAGGTGTTCTTTTCATGAAATTCTGCACCCTTTTTTCTCCAAACTTTCCGGCGTCCTTACTACAAAATTCAGTGTCAGAAGTTTGCAAAGGAACATCTAAACAAGCCTAATGCATTTTAGAAACAAGTCTTGTGGACTGATGAAGTTAAAATAGAACCTTTTGGCTGCAATGAGCAAAGATATGTTTGGAGAAAAAAGGGTGCAGAATTTCATGAAAAGAACACCTCTCCAACTGTTAAGCACGGGGGTGGATCGATCATGCTTTGGGCTTGTGTTGCAGCCAGTGGCACGGGGAACATTTTACTGGTAGAGGGAAGAATGAATTCAATTAAATACCAGCAAATTCTGGAAGCAAACATCACACAGTCTGTTTTTTAAAAAAAAAGCTGAAAATGAAAAGAGGATGGCTTCTACAACAGGATAACAATCCTAAACACACCTCAAAATCCACAATGGACTACTTCGAGGCACAAGCTGAAGGTTTTGCCATGGTCCTCACAGTCCCCTGACCTAAACATCACTGAAAATCTGTGGATAGACCTCAGAAGAGCAGTGCATGCAAGACGGCCCAAGAATCTCACAGAACTAGAAGCCTTTTGTAAGGAAGAATGGGCGAAAATCCCTCAAACAAGAACTGAGAGATTCTTAGCTGGCTGCAGAAAGCGTTTACAAACCGTGATACTTGCCAAAGGGCATGTTACTAAGTACTGACCATGCAGGGTGCCCAAACTTTTGCTTCGGGATCTTTTCCTTTTCCTTTGTTATTTTGAAACTGTAAAAGATGGAAATAGAAAAGCAATCTTCCTTAAAATATTAAAGAAATGTGTCATCTTTAACTTTTTGGAAATCAGGTCATCTTTTACTCACTTAGCTATTCACAGTAATAGAAATTTTGACCAGGGGTGCCCAAACTTTTGCATGCCACTGTATATGATGGTCAGCGCTGATTTGGTGGGCTAACAGGCCGGTTTCCATGCTGTATCTCTCGATGACAAGGACTAAAAGGCGAGTAAGGCATAGTAGATGTACCACTGACCCTCTCTCCAGAATGTACTGATGGCCTTTAACAGGTCGTTCCCATTGTGTATCTGATAGAAATGATTAAAAGCTATTCAAATATATTTAATATTTGAAGAAATAAATCACTCAAGTTAAAAATAGCTTTCCTATAAGGTTAAAATCATTAAAAGTGTAGAAAAGTGAAATAATTTGTGTTACTGACATTTAATTTTTTCTGTCGAGTCAGCAACCCTGTTCAAATGAATGGTTTCACCACTCGGGCACCAGCTGTCCCTGTATAAGAGTAACCATAGGAAATGAATCCACCCCTTCTCTAGCACTTAGTGCTCCATTGCTAGACTTGATGGTGAGTTCAGCTGCAGAGTGGACCTCTAGCTCATCAACAGAATGACTGGCTCTCAATCAGTTGCTATGTTCATACTTTCAAGTCACTATGTTATCTCTGGCAAGGTTTGTTGTATAGTGGAACAATGAATTGTGATTTATAATAGTGACAAGAATTTTGTGTATTTAATGCTATAGAGTTCTAACATAACTGGAGGTAAAGTGGGAGTTACCTTTCATTAGCCCAATTTTTGTGTGGAGGCCAGAGATAGATAGACTTAGATTTGGCCAAATTATTGGGTATATACATTTGTCAAGATCAGAGGCTTAGCTTGGATGTAAGGAATGTGTTGAGCAAATTAGAACCTCAGTATAACTAACATGATGGTAGTTATTGAGGCTAGACTGCCAGCTGGTCATGAGTAGGAGATAAAAATTGCAGATCAAGTCAGACTTTGCTGTCATTGTAAAACATAGCACTGGCTGTTACAGCTGTCTACAAATGTTGGACTTTTGAGGGGCAGCTTGTGGTCATTGGCACCTGCGGGGATCTATGTAAATAGGGCAGGTGACAAAGTGTCTCTTCAACCAATCAGATTAATGAAACCCTTACTGAGGAAACAAATTCTAAACCAGGAAATATAATTTTTAAATATAAAATCACACTATGAAAATAAAGTTGTGAAATTTAGGCGTGGTGGTGATGGAGCAAGATGGGATTGTATGAGAGAAATAAAATAAAATGAAATAAGTAAAACAAAGACATTTTAATTTTTCTTTCAAACCTTCAATAATTAAAATCTGAAGAAGGGGATTCCATGTAAATTGATTTTTATTGCCAGTAATAACTAAAAATACACATATGGACCCTAACCTTTCTTGGCATGTTTCACAGGTATCTAGAGGGTAAATACAGCACTGTCATATGTTTCAGTGCCAAGTCTTCCAGTGCTGAGTCTTTCATCAAAGTATCAGTGTAGCGAAGTTTGTGAAGAAGGAAGGTAAACCAGACAACAAATAACTGCACGTTTGTAAACACTAGAAAATATGCTCCAGAGTACTACATAATGATGCTGAACACTGGTAGCCTCAACATTATTCTTAATGTAGAAAGAAGTTGGCAAGCTTGAAGACCAATAAAGCCCAAGGACCAAATGATCAACGTCTCAAAGTTTTATAGGAGGTGCCTATGGAGATAGTGGAAGCTCTGGATATCATCTAACAAAATTCAGAATCCTTCCTGTGAATTGGAAGGTAGTTAATGTGACCCCACTGCTTTTTTTTTAAAAAAAATGAGAGAAGGAAAATCTGGGAACTGCTGACCTATTAGCTTAACATCAATAGTAGGGAAAATGTTGGAATCTCTAATAAAGGATATCATTACAGAACACTTGGGGGGGGGGGTGGGGGGGAGAAGGGAAAAAGTAATAGGCTTAAGCAGAGCCAGCACAAATGTGTGAAAGGGAAATTGTTTGATTGCTATGCTGGTGGTGTTTGATGATGTGATGAGTTTCCCCCTTATTTATTCATTGAGAATTGGTCGTGGGACAGTAAGCAAAGAGTAGGGGGGAGAAAAAAGGCTCTCAGATTAGTGGATAGCGTCTAGTGGGGTACCATAGAGGTTGGTGCTTGGGCCCCCAGCTATTCGTAATCTATCTCAACAGTTTGGCTGAGGTGGACCAAATGTCATAATTTCAAGTTCGCCGATGATACTAAACAGGGTGGGATTGTTAGTATGGAGGAGAATGTAAAGAGAGGCTACAAAGAGGCCTCAAAGGGTAATAGACAAGTTGTATAAGTGGGTCAGTACATGGCAGATGGAATATAACGTGGAAAAATGAGGACACAAAATAGAAAAAAGCGTTAGTTAAATGGTGAAAGATAGGGTGATATTCAAAGGGACCTAGGTGTACGTACAGAAATCACTTACAGCCAACATGCAGAAGGAGCAAGCCATTAGAAACATAAATGATATATTGAGAGGATTTGAATATAAGAGTAAGGAAGTCTTATTTGCAATTTTGTATTGTCTTGTTGAGACTGCAACTGGAGTATTGTGTACAGTTTTGCTCTCCTTGCCTAAGAAAGGATACCCTTGCCAAAGAGTGAATGACGTGAAGATTCACCAGTGTTCCAATGGTTGGTGGCTTTGCTATGAGAGGAGAGAGCAGGTAGATGAGGTCTGTATTCTCTGGAGATCAGAAGAACAAGGGGAGATCTCATGACTCTTATAAAAATTGGTAGAAGGCAAGATGCAGAGAGGATATTTCCCGTGGCTGAGAAATCTAGAACCAGTATGTTTAGGACTCAGATGAGGAGAAACTTATTCACGCAGAGGGTGGTGAATCTTTGGAATTCTCTACCACAGTGGGTTGTGGAGGCTGTTGTTGAGTTAAACCGTAATGGAAACTTATCGATTTCTGGATAGTAAGGGAATTGAGGAATATGGGGATAGTGCAGAAAATTGGCATTAAGTTAGAAGATCAACCCAGATTTGGATAAATGGGGTGAAAGGGCCAGATAGTTCCTTCCTGCTCCTATTTCTTAGACCGATGAGTATAAGTGAATCAGGAAACAGTGCAGGTCTGTAACTTCAGTCTTGTAATGGTACAAAGATTTGTGGCTAGCTGTGAATAAAAGTATAACATTTTTAAGAATCATAAATTGATTAATAGATCATAAGTGGACTTAAATGCACATAAGTGTGGGTTAAGTCTGGACCAGCAAAAAGTAGAAGAGGATTTTTTAAATGGTAAAATGGGAGAAAGAGTGATAATTGGGCAAAGTCACTATTATGTGATTAGTTACAAAAAATAATAATAAAAAGCAATGGGGTGTTAGCCTTTTTATCTGTAGACCTGGAATATAAACAGGAAGTTTCCCTATAAAGTTTTAATTAGATCACAGCGAGAACTGTTCACCATTCTGGCATCTCAGCTGGAAGGAGTCCATCTGAGATGTACCAGAATATTACCAGGGCACTAAAGGTTCTGTTAGGATGAGAGAATATTGGGGTTGTGTTCCTTGGAATTTGAAGGTTAAGCAATGCTAGTATTATGATTTTGAAAAAAAAATATGGGGTGGATAAAAGCTTTTTGTTGCTGAGGGTGTCCAGGACAAGGGCATATAAACTTAAAAACAATGTTTGGGAGAGAGGTTAGGAAGCTTCTTCATGCAAAGAATATGTACAGAACACTTTCAAAAGTAGTAGATGCTACTTCAATTCATTGTAAATTTAAGATTGATTAATTTTTGGTAGCAAATGCAGCATCAAGAAAATCTCAAGGAGAGCTTTCAGTGAGAGCTATTTGTTTGGTACACCACCAGTAGTGAGAGAGATGGGTGATGTACAACAATGATGAAAGGTTATACATGAAATGCACTGACCTTGGATAGAGCTATTTGACCAAAGATGAGAGTTATTCAATCCAGATGGCTAGAGCCCAGTGGACAAGTGGCTGACTTGGAGAAACCATGTGTCTTTCCAATTGGTCTGAGTAAGTGCTAGGGGCATAGGTAATGATGAGCAGGCATGAGGGTCATAGATGTTTGGGAGGGTAGTAATGGAGGTTGTGACTTTATCCATTAAAGTATCCAATGTAGACCTCAGATGTGATTTTTCTGACTTGAATAAAAAGTACAATTACTGTAACATTTACAGGTCAACAACCATTTCAATTGGATGTCCAAAAATCCAAAATACATAGTTCAAAAAATGTAAGAATTACATTTACACAGCGATTTTTTTTCACAATTTCAAGAAGTCCCAAGGAGGAGCATCATAATATTTTTAATTTTGAAATGTAGTCATTGTTGTAATAAAGATAACCATAAAATTAGTGAATTGAGATAGAATCCTTACATGCCATATGATGTTTCTTTCGTGACCCAGCTTGAAGGGGTGCCTCTTGATGGCAGAGTACTTCACTCTTGGGAATTAGAAGCTGAGGGACCCATCTTGCCCTGTTAATATGCTTCATGCTATTTGAAAAGTACATAGTTCAGATTGTTCTTCCAGCTAACTGAGGTTGAATGTGATGGAGAGGTAATATTTTTCCCCCATTCGTGGCACTGAGTGACATGGTGAAAATTTGAGTCTCAACAATCTTTGCTTTTGTTGGCAGTATGAATCACTGGTTCTGTTTCAGTTATACTTTGTATCACTCATGAAAAACATTGTTAGTTTAGTACATAGGAAACCATTTGGTCCACTTTGTATGTGCTCTATACAGGACCTTCATATGGTTTTATATAGCCCTGTTTCTTTGTTTCTCTGAGGTTCCCACTTTGATATTTATCTTGACTATGGTGGAATAATATGTTTAATTAAATTTTGATCATTACGTAAACTGGATTAAATTTTTCTTTTGGTCTTGCCTATCTCACTTTGTGATTCTCTGAAGATCATGGCTTTTGGTTGGCATCTCAACTGTCAGGAGAAAATATCTATCTGCATTTGTCTGCTCCTTTAGCCCCCAGAATGTCAGTTTGAGGAAAGATGCACTTACTTGATTTTAATAATAGTTCAAGATTTCCCCAATCTTGGTGTTAAAATGGAAGGTCTGTTGTCCCACTTGCTAAGGTTTTTATAATCTAGTCACTGTCCCCCAAGGTTACTCAGTTTGATGCAAGGATCACTACATATAGAGTCATCTAGGAATCTGAACCCAAAGCTTTGTATTTTAGCCCATCTGCTCATCAAGACGATAATACATCTTCATGCCCAAGAACTATATTCAGTGTAATGAGTGTATTCCGACCAGATTTTATCCATAATCCTATAAATTTTAAAAGGAAATCTTTTTTTTCATTGGATTGGTCCAAGATGCTCTGAAGTTTTCCTACTACTGACACTCCACTGTTAACTTTTTTTCTCCAAATCATTTTGCATAAGGTGTCTTTCTTCTGCAGTTGGCTAAATTTAATCAATATTTTTTTCCCTTTTTATACTTTGCTTTTTCTTTTTAATCAATAAAGCTAATAAGAAAATTGGTCCTTTTTTTTCTATTTTCATGGTGCTGATTTATATTGATCCAGAAGTTTCTTGAATGGATTACATTCCTCCTTTTAATCCTTGCCAGATTTCATCCACAGTCTGTCTTGTGGAGATGATAATATGTCACTAATTACCCAATTATTTCCATACATGTCTCAGCTTTCTGCAGACTTTCTTGTTTTATTTTAAGCAATTTGATTGTCTTTAAAAGGATACTCCATATTCCCATGTACTTATTTCATTGGCTCAATTCCTAAATGGATCAAATATAAATTTAAAAACAGTAATAAACTTCCTGTAGCTTAATTCATTTTCCCTTCTTTGAATTAAGGCATAGGTTGTGGTAAACTAATTAGAGTGTGTTGCAGAGATCAGAGTCTGTGGTTTTAGTTTTTCCTATAAATTCCACTGAGGGCATATGAATCCATCCAGAAAAATCTTGAGAATTCTTTACTTTAGTTGCAGTGTTATGCAAATGGTTAGCTGGCTCCGGTTGGAAATGTTGGAAGAACACTCAAGAAATGGATAAAATGTACTATGATTTGAAGAAATTGAAGTACCAAATGCCAGTGTTTTAAAGGGCTTTTTTGCTGTATAGGAAATGGCTTCTTTGCGTCTTTTATCATGTTTTCTTTTGTTAAAGGATAAAGATGGGGACAGAGCTGTTCACCATGCGTCATTTGGGGATGAAGGAGCTGTTATTGATGTTTTACACAGAGGAGGAGCAGATCTAAATGCTCGGAATAAGCGGAGACAGACTCCGTTGCACATTGCTGTAAATAAAGGTCATTTGCAAGTTGTTAAGACTTTGCTAGATCTTGGATGCCACCCAAGCCTTCAGGTAAGACATTCATTGTATTGCCTAAATGTTCAAATAGAAGTGTAAAAGATTTATGATGTACCATTTTTAGTTTGCATCTCTCGGTGTTTATTGTTGAGCAGTTGCAATTAGTCATTCATTCTAAAACGAATGTTGATTTTAAAAGAAAATAAAATTTATTTGAAGTAGATTTAAGAAAACACTAAGTATCATTATTTATGGCAGCTGATTTTTAAAAATAACATTCAGTGGTTGTGGCCAGAAGTGGTATCCACAGAGAGAGAAATTAACAATTAAGTTCTCTATAAACTATTATATATGTCCTTTAAAAGTTCTGTTTAATCCATATATGGGACTTTAATTTATTCCATCATTTTATATAGGAATAAATTGCAGGCATATTAAGTTTACCTTTACACATATAGCAACATTTTTAAGCGTACATTTTTATTAGTTTTTACTTCATTTTTCACTTAAGCAGTCTGATTTTGAATGAAAAATTGGCAGCTTTAGAAGTTTATTTTATATTTTCAAATTATACCAAATGCTTTTCATGATACCTATAGAGAAATATTCCATGATTTATTGACAAAATATTTAGCATTAGGTAATCATTAGAACATCTTTGTTTATATTTGGGGAATATTGTGAACAAAATGTTTTTGAATATATTGATCTCTAAGAC
This sequence comes from Pristis pectinata, assembly GCF_009764475.1. NCBI lineage: Eukaryota > Metazoa > Chordata > Chondrichthyes > Rhinopristiformes > Pristidae > Pristis > Pristis pectinata. Next base: position 87,688,584 of record NC_067413.1, read on the forward strand.
ATTCAGCAAAATGCCATTAATAGTCAAGGGATTTCACATAGTAAATTTTCAATATTTCTATGTTCTCAGGCATTATATAGTACTTTGGAAAGTATTTATTTAATACATTTTTATATATTTTTGAGGAAAGAACCAATGGTCTAGATTACTAACACATTGAAGTGTATTTTGAAGATAATATCTTTACTGAGATGAACTTATTTTTCTATAATCTTGTTTCTGCCTCATCACTAGAGTACCTGTATGACATTCTGAGCACAAAGCTCTTATTATTTCTGTAGGATTCTGAAGGTGACACACCTCTTCATGATGCAATAAGCAAAAAACGGGATGATATGCTCTCAGTGCTGCTTGAATCAGGTGCAGATGTAACAATCACTAACAACAATGGCTTCAATGCTCTTCATCATGCTGCACTGCGAGGAAATCCCAGGTATGGTTCACATCAAATTTTATTTCTTTAGACTCCTGGGAAGCTGCTTGAGACATTATGCAACTTTAAAGGTGCTATATAATTTTTCAATGTTGTTTGTCGCTCATTATGTTGGGAGTGTGGTTTACTGAAAAACTTTCAGGTCATTCTTATGAAAAGCTATTATAAAACAGCCAGATTTATCTGCTCTGCTTGTAGATGATTGTTGTTTCAGCAGAAAGTGTACCATGATTTATTTGTCACTTAAAGCTTTATGTATGGTGTCACCCAGTTTCTTATTTAATAATATCTGGTGGGAATTAGAATGTGCATGCAGTTGCACATTCTGAATTCTCAGTATCTGTGTTGAACTGTTGTTTCTGAAGTTTTACTGTAGCTAAGAAAGCAGGTGGGTTGTTATGTCAACTTTTTAATACCGATTCTTTTTCCACTTTTCATGTGCTCTTTTCTCGTTCTTGGGCAGATCATTGCCCCATTTAAAATGACTTCATGATCTTTTTCAAATTCTGAGCACTATTACTGGTTCTTGACTGTATCAGGAACCGATATTAAATGATGTGTCTTTTATTTCTTTTCCTCAATCTACTTTCTTAAGTGATGAGAGCTTTTGAGACAGAAATGTAGCTTGCACTTGTGAATGAGAGAACAATAGAATTACTTTGTATTAATTTTTGTCAAGGAATGTAAAACTAGTGAGAGTAACTAAGTAGGACATGGAAAGAAACAGCTTGGGCAAAAAACAAAACCTGAAGATTGTGAACAATAATAGACATAAAACTAGAAACAAAATAAGGCTCATATGATGTGCATTTAAAATGCTGAAGGAGGTAAGATATTATCCATGATTTTTTTTTCACAAATCTTGGTTGAAAGGAATTGTGACAAAAAGTTGAACAATGTCAAAAATTGTTTCTAAATCTTGCTGTGTTTTTTTTTAAAAAATGGGAAATTATAATTCATTAAGTCCTTTGTCAGATGTACTGTGGGTCAGAACATAGGATAAGGTCAGTAAACTTTATCCCATTTTATTGACCCAAAATGTGTCTGAAATGAGACTGAATGGATTTATCAAAGGCATGTTCTGAATTTGTTGAGGAAATCTGTGAATGTGCAGGAAGTGTTATACATAGGTATTTTCAGAAGGTGCTTGATATAAACTAGCAGTCAACGTTGTAAATTTATTTTCATTTAATATTGAAGACGTGATCCACATCTGGTCAAGCAAAAACCTAACTTAGTTGTAGTCAGAAAATCTGCCCTTTCACCCAACATCCCAAAATATTCCTTTTTCATCTCTTGGAGAAAAGATGTGGTAGAAGACTGAAATTAATTGGGAGCAAGTGACCTTCAGTATTGACTCCAGACCCTGTGATATTTTGTGACATTAGGTTAAACAGGAGCCAAGAAAGCTGCTGATTATCATCTGGAGTTCACCTTCAGCTGATGATTCAGTACTCCATGTTGAATACTGTGGAAAGAAACGTGGAAATAGCAAACAAAAGTAAAATCTTTGGGTGGTGTCATCCATGTCCATCACCAAGAGGTGAGCCACTACTGACCAAGCTTGTCAAGTCCTGAAGGAATAAAGTCTTCATTATCCATCACTAGGAGTAGCACCATTATTGACCAGGGTTGTTGAACCCTGAAGGATCTTGTTGCCCAGCTAGGTCCAAAATGTTTGGCAAGAGAACAAATGAGAAGGGAAATCTTATTTGATACACCTCTCTCAAAACTGGGAAACCATAAGGTGGGCCACGAACAGCATTGTATTCCACCACAAACATGCCCAATTGGATTCTGCCCACCCCACATCTACCATTGGATAAAACTGGAATACAAATATTTGTTAGAGATTCTGTTGTGCTATAGGCACAAAATTATTGCTGTGATTTGGTCACAAACCCCGAACAATTGATATGCATATAAATCAAGCTAGGATAAAATCCATGATAATTATGTTACCAGTCATGCATTTGGACAGGTGCCAATTGGCAGTATTCTTGTCTTTAATTCTTCAGTTGTCAGTCTTCCAATTGAATAAGGTGCTGGATGAAAGTCAGCATTAAGTCAGTTTCTTGGAGCGATTTTTTTTCGCTGCTCGGTACTGACAGAAGCAAGTTGCCTACTTTAACAGCAGTTTTTACCGGTTGTTCTTGAAACAGGTTACTGGGTGGCTGGTGACGACTGTATCTTTATTTGTGTTGTATTGGTCTTGTAGCATTTTGACGGATGACTATTTGCTGCCTTCATGCTTCTATTTTTAATTACATCTGTCAAGAATTTGTTTTATCCCTCCTTTTTCTGCATGGATAATTTGACAGATACATATAGTATTTACACATCTAAAAAATTACAATAGCACACATCTTAACATCACATTCTGATTCTCAGCATATTCTAACACTAGTTTACTGAGCAATGTGGAAGAATGCACTAGATATATCTGAAAATAAGCTGCAAACCTATTTAAGCTACACCACAAGGCTACATGCATATTAAACAGTGGAAGCCGCATGCTATTAGAGCTGATGCTTATTAAAACTCATGGATCAGCTCGAAGTTCGGTCATCCAGTTATTTCAGTTGTAAATTGTGGTGGATAGTTATACCATTGAGAAAAGATGCCTCCGTATCCCCATTCCATCTAAGTGGAATCCATTGGATGAATATAGAAGATGAATCTGAAAGCTTTCCACCATTTTCAGCTGGAAGTGTGAAATGGATTCTAATTCATTCCTATCACCTCTGAAGCCACTGTTCAGACAATTTGTTTCAGCCTACACAATATCAAAAGATGGCTAGATGCACTGGATACAGTGAAGGCCATGGGTCTGTCAACATCCTATCTGTAGTACTAAAGACTTGTACTCCAGAATTAGATGTGTCTCCAGCCAGGAACGGTTCCAGTGCACTGCAAAACTGGTATTTAACTGACAATGTGGAAAGCTGTCCAGGCACTCCTGTCCAGAAATAGCAGGACAAATCCAGTTTGACTAATCACTGCTGTCTCATCCTAGTCGTCTTAGAGGGTAACTTGAAATCAAGTTTGGCTGACTTTCACTCCAGGTCCATTGGTTCTTAGGGGACTGTGGATAGTGTGGGACTTGTAGATTTTGCTGCAGATGGAGCAAACAATGCTTTGTAGGGCAGGTGGGTGAATGGATAGGGAGGTGGTGCGCTCCTTTTGCCTTGTATGCAGATCTTCTCTTTGCTCTTGATACATGGAACTTGATTCGTGGTGTCACTCTAAATACTCCTCTCTGTGTAGTCATGACTTGGGGATTCCCAGGAGTCAATGGGGTTGTAGCAACTCTTTCAAGGATGTTTTTGAAATATTAATTCTTTTACTCAGTCCACCTGGTAATCACTTCCATGACAAATCTCAGAAACGTGTCGAAGGATGCATATGACTTGGGAGCTCAGTGCCGGGTACTGGGCCTGGGATAGGATGCTGACACTGGTTTGCTTATCTTGCAAGTGGATTTGAAGAATTTTGTCAAGATAGTGTTTTCTCTCCAGTTGCTTGAGGTGCCTGACACAGGTGGTTCATATCTTAAGAGGAATATAGAAGGGCAGGATCACTGCTGCCCAGATTTTTGTGCTGGGTTTGAGGTCTTGATTTTCAAAGAACTTTTTCCTGAGACAGACAGTTTTGTTGTGAAGTTGATGGTATCATTGATAATGCTGTCAAGTGGCATTTTAATCACCAGTAACTTGCTCGCTGATGTTGTTTGGGTTCTGCACGAAGCACTCTACTCCAGACCTCATTTCAGCCTTGGTGAATGCATAAACAGAAGTGCTGAATTCCAAAGATTAAAGTAACTGCCTTTAATGTCAGTGCAGCATTTGACTGATTGTCACATCATGGAGGTTGAATTAAAGTGAGGTTAAAAGGAAATTTGGAGAAAGACATTCTACTGTCCAGAGCAAGATATCAGATAAAGGAAGATAGCTGTAGACGTTGCAATGACAGTCATCTTGGTCCCAGGAATTTGTCAGGATTGCTCCAAGACGGGCCATCTAGCTTGCATCCTCAGGTCAGATGTAGTGATATTTACTTAAGATTCAATACTGTCTAGTGTCATTCATATTTCCTCAGCAAGAGCTAGGCTAGATTCAGATTTATAGTATTCAAGGGTAAGTAACATTTGTAGTTCAAGAAGTCATTTTGTACTTTTCAAAAAAAAACATTGACACAATACTCCAATTGTGGTTAACCAATTTCTAGGAGCTGCAAGTTGTATAAAGGCTGTAGAGAGTTTGCAGAAGAGATTACCAAATGATCCCAAGGATGAGGGACTTCAGTTAAGGGACAGACTGGAGAAGCTGGGGTTCTTCTCCCTTGAACATAGTGGGACTTTTGAGGAGATTTTGAGAGAAGTATTCAAAAACATAGAATAGGTAAAGAGAAACTATCCTGCTTGGTGGAGAGGGCAAAGCTCTGGTGCGTAGAATGAAGGTGATTGGTGAAAGAACCAAAGTGATGTAAATTTTTTTTAAAGTAGCAAGTGGTTAGGATTAGCACTGCATTGCTGGAGTAGGTGCAGAGATGTCCAAATGGGTTGGATAAAGAGGAACCAGTAAGTGTAGTGTAGTTGGAGTTCCAGAGGCATTTGATAAGGAGCCACATAGATGGTTATTGTACAGGATAGGAGCACATGGGGTTGATTGCAATATATTGACGTGGTTAAATGGAGTGAGACTGCAAAATGTTGTGGTAGAATGGGGATCCTAGTCCATTTGTGTCGCGGTTAGCATAATGCTATTACAGCGTCAGCGACCTGGGTTCAATGTAAGGAGTTTGTACGTTCTCCCTGTGACTGCGTGGGTTTCCTCTGGGTGCTTCGGTTTCCTCCTGCATTCCAAAGACGTATGGGTTGGGAAGTTGCGGGCATGTTATGTTGGCGCTGGAAGCATGGCGACACTTGCGGGCTACCCCCAGAATATTCTATGCATTTCACTGCGTGTTTTGATGTACGTGTGACTAACAAAGAAATCTGATCTGAAGCATTGTTGGCATGCAGATACAGCAAGTAATTAGGGACCTTATGGAACATTAGCCTTTAGGGGCATGGAATATAATAGCTGGAAGTACTGATGAAACAGTTTTGGTCATATTTAAGGAAGGATAAACTTGCACAGGAAGCAGTGCAGGGAAAATTCACTGGGTTGATCCCCTGGTTGAAGGAGTTGACGTTTGGGGAAAAAAAAAGGTTGAATGAGTTGGGCCTATGCTCATTGAAGTGTAGAAGAAAGAGAGGGGATCTTCTTGAAATACATTCTCTAAAGGGCTTTGACAGGGTGGGTGCTTTGTATGTGTTAAAGTATTGCTGACAGAAGGTTTGTATTGGAACTTTACTGCACCATAAAACTACTACTCAGCAGCTGAATGAAAAAGCTTCTGATTCCATGTTTTTCTTGAAGGACATATCACACTGACTTCATGATTGCTTATTTAATAATGAATTTTTATTGAAGTTATCCTAAAGTAAAAGTCACTCAAGTTAAAATATGTTTCAGAAAGGTTTAATATGGCATTAAAATTGGGTAACTAAGTAACCTATAATCATTGACTCTGGTATCAGTTAAGTAAAATCGATCCACTCGAGGTTGATAGTTACCCTTTGTTTAACATGAACCATTGTATATCAATAAACATGTAACATTTTAAAGCAACTGCTATTTCCCGTGCACCTATACCAGTTATATTTCTTACAACATGATTGGTTTTCAGCCATTGTAACCAATTTTGGTTACTTAACTTATTTTGGCATTCCATAACTTATTACGTTTATAACTACAGAGTTGGTTGACTTGCTATGTTGTTAAAAATAAACTGTTCCCCACTGTAAATATTTCAATTTGAATGGTTATTGCAGTTCTGTATATCCACAAAATTTCCGAAGAGGGTTATAATACATAAAAAGCACAGTTCACATTATTTAAATTTGTTTTAGATGACTGACTCAAAATTAATCACTGCTTGCACCATGCGAGAGTTAACATTTTTTCCATTGCCCCACTCCCGGCCCAGGCCACCTGAATTACCTGTTGTTCACTATATTATCATATTTGCTCCTAGCCCATATTCTGTTTCTTTTCGACTTATTCTTGATGCATTTGCAACAATACAAACGTAAAATGATCCTGTCATAACAGCCTCCATCATTTCTCTCTGCTTGTGCAAGATCAGGGATACCAGCAGTTGTCATTTTTGCCCAACTGATTTATAGTATGCATGTAGCACTCAAATCGCTCCTATTTTCTTTCAGGGTTCAAAGGCTAGTTCTTTTCCCCATCTGTACAGTGTTTAGTACACAAGACAATTATTATTGATTTTGAGATTCCAGTCAGTGCATCTTGACCCATTTATCCAGAATATTCCTAATGTCCCTTTACAACATCCCTTTATTACTTAAATAATACTCTCCATCTCTACCTTATCTGAAGGAAATGTTCCCTGTTTGATCACTTCTTTACGATACTTTTTGTTACTTCTGCCTATGATCCTCTCCTTTACACGTCAATTTTAAAGTTATCTACTTTTTACTAATTTAAACCATGGTACAGTTCTGTTCTCCGCCATGTTTTGAAAATACCCTGTATTTTACTCAACAGAAACAAGTACTCAGCACATCACTTATGTAATGTTTTGTTTGTTTAATTTTAGTATCTTTATATTGGTCTAGAATGACTAGCATGACAAGTCTTGGGTTTGGTGTTGCTGCCTGCATCCTGTTTAATGCTGGTGTTTATGCTGCAAGGACAATGTCATGGAAAGAATGCATTTAGTTTGGCATTTTTGTCCTGCTCTACTTGGTATATGAATAGTAGACTAATTTAATTAAAAGAAAATAACAGTTAAGAATGTGAAAACTCTGTTTGGATGAATGATTAGAAATTTACAGCATAGAACAAAGTAATTTGGCCCATTGTATAATGCTATCTGAATATGAAGTATTTAGCTTATTCCCATTTCCCTGTTCATGCATTGCCTTGTAGATTATGGTTACTCGAGGACCATCCAGATACATTTTAAACTTGAGGGTTTTGGCCTCCACCGTCATTTCAGGCACACTCAATGAGTTCGGGGGGGGGGGGGGGGGGGGGGGGGAATTTTAATCTAATTAAGCATCACAGCCAAACATTGTTTCAGCTGTTATGCCTTGAATAACATTAATGCTTTCTGCTAATGCTGGTAATTTTCTCTTTTGTACACGTCAATCTTGACTTAGTCAGAAGGAAGGTGGTCATCTAACATCCTGACAAATAAGTTGTGGAAAATTCAGTCAGTTATGTTTGGCAATGCAGTGGGAGTTTGTATGAGTGGCAGAACTTCCTGCAGTGGCTACAAGTTCCTTGCCAAATGGAAAGTGAAGCATATCCTGTTTGCCTGTGAACCTCTGCCTGGGCTCTTTGGCTCTTCATGGTGATTGCATCAACTTGACATTGCTAGACTGAGGAATTGTTGTCAATGTTCTTCTCGTTGTTAGTGGGAATATTGAATTTGTTCAGACCTTGCTTGATCCTGTCAATGTGTCAAATCTTCTATGTCATCCTCATACTGATGGTTGCCTTTGTTTCCTCGTAAACGGTAGAATACCATAGCCAAATTTTAGCAGGATCTTATAGCTGCATTCCTACTGGGTTAAAGGTTTTCTGCAAGTTTATGAACACTGCGCAGACCACTTTTATTTTTCAATGAGTACAATTGTGAGAGATGTCTGATATGGAACCAGAGGGTCAAGTGTTTAAGGTGATGAATACATAATCAAAGCTGGCATTTCCTTGCACAGTTTCAGATTGCTTGTTAAATAGAGGTCCCAGCTCTAATCAATAGATAAGAGAACAAGGAATTTGGTCAACACTTATCTCTCAATCAATTTTAGTAAAATTTATTATTTGATCTTAATTCTGTGTGCAAATTGTCTGCTGTGTTTGCATCTGATGCAACAGACTACATTCAAAAATACTTAGTTGTTAAGTGCTGTTGTATCCCTTGAGGTGTGGGAAGTATTTTTGTATATATGTATTTTTAGTGTTGTTCTTTTATCAGCATTGTAATTTTTGAATTCTGCTGCTGCTCCTAGTTTGGTATCCTTTGCAAGGTCAACCAAGATGTGTTGATTTTCCAAGTTCGGATCACAAATTAGAAACTGCAGTAATCCAGGGTATGCTAAATAAGTGCCTGTTGTTTTTTGGCATTTATTTTTGACTCTAATTCTAATTGGCCACTACCCAGTAGTCTTCCATGTATGCCTTCATCAATTACCTTCAGGGAGTCGCAACAGTTAACTTAGGATATTTTTACAAGGCATGAAGGAGATTGATCTAAACAAGACCTTCTCCTCCTGAACACATTGAATGCTGTTAATTGTTAATCATGTGGGTATTTAGTTTGTATTTGGTATTCCCCTATTCAGCATCTCTTCTGCACCCCCCACCCCCCCCCCCCCCCACCACACCTTTTAAATATCACTGATTCTGTCATCATGGATCTAATCAACTTGATTTTGCTTAAGTTTTTATACATAATGTTCCTGCTGCCCACTTATTGTCAGTGCACATCTGATTCCCTAATGTGTTTTGTTCAGTCTCTATCCCGAGTAATGAATGTGCTGTTCAACTTGTCAGTCAGTAGCTGTAACTGCATTGCAGATATCTGAAACTACCTCTGTGAAGGTGACAAAAGGATGTTCAAGGGTACTGCTGTAAAACCACGAAGAAATTAGCAAAAAGCATTGAAGTTAGCTCTGATTTCCAGATATCTTGGGTGTATCTTGTCTTTTTGCAGGTCTTGTGTAAACTGCAAAAGATTTAAAACTGTTGAACTGAGAATTTTAAATGTAAACATGTATTTATTTGCAAGGGAGGCTTATAAGATACAGCATTGAGACCAATTTTATGTATTAAATGTTTTATGCGTTGTATTATGTGGCTGATAATACAGCCAAATCAAAGGTAAATATCCTAACTGAAATTTGTAGTTGGTACTGAATGCTGTATTAAATTCACAAATATTTTATTACATATTAACATATTTGCAGAATGTTTGCCTGAATGTAAAGGAGTTTTTTGTGACTGTTCATAAGGCACTGCAGTCAGTTGAAGCATTGTAATGCCATGGTATTATTTCAAATTTGAACACTTTTTGAAGAATATCCTCTTCCAGTAATTTGCTGTTAATCCAACAATTGGGGTACTCCATTAATATGTTTTGGCTTTCTTGCTTCTGCAGTGGTATCATACTTCCTGGCAATGGTAAATATTTTAGCACTTTTTTAACTTGACATTTTAACTTCTAAAGTAGAGATTTTAGCTTATTCATCTTTACTGACAACAAAAAATGAACTGTTCACCAAATACCATTTCACAACCTTAGCTCAGATAAGTTTCAAGTATGTTCTTTTCAATTGGAATACAATACATTTATAAAGTGCAATTTCAGTACAAATATACAAATAGATACAAGTTGCAGTTGGAGAATAGCATTGTGTTGTCCCTTTAAAATTTAAAAAAAAGTCTGAATTGGATTTTTATATAAATATGAAGATTTGAAAACCAGGTATTAAATTTATGCATTGGCCTCCCAAGCTCTCTTAGTTCATAGATTGACAGTGTCAAATGTACGGATGGCAAGTGAGTACTATTTTCACTCCTGCTCATGTTGTGATCAATGCACAGCTACAGCTGGTTGAAGGGGACCAAATCCATTGAAATGTTGATTTGGTTCCATTTTACCAGCTTTAGTAAAGCATTGGCTATTGAGAAGTTGGCCAAAATAAACTTTTCTAAGGGAGGTGGTGCATACATTGACCTTTGTTCCTTTAATTGCCCCCCCCCCCCCCCCCCATATTTCTGTGTCCAATAAAAATGCAAAGCGGTGTCACAGTTATCTAGTTAATAATGAACATGTTGCATTTCAGATTCTTTTGATGGAAAACATAACATATATAGTGACATCAAATTATTTTTACGTAGACTACCTTTAAGTATCTCAGAATATGAGATATAAAAGCAAAAGACCAGCTATGAAAGAAGGAAATTTGAAGATGTTTGAAAGGGAGATGGGTAGTGGTGGCAGGGTGGAGGTAGCAAGGGTCCAAATGTTTTGGGAAAGGAGCACAGTGCCTGAGGGAGCCACTTCCAGTGTTGCACCAAAGACACTAGTTATGTTACGATTCTATTCCTATTGGTATTCTTGATCCCATTCCAACGTCCAGGGAATTTATATCAGATTTTTTTAAAACTTCATCAAAAGAAGACACTAAAACTCATTCATTTCCAAACACCAGTGATATTTTCCCATTGATGCAATGCTCATGGTGCATTGTACATGTGAATGTTGTATTACATATATTTCTTGCTGTTCTCATTCATGGTCCACAGTTTTACCAGCCTTGCCTTCCTTCAGTAAAACTGTTAATATTATGCATTTCTACATCTTTGGCTTTAAACTTAAACAGTCTTGTCCTTGCATCACTTAAGCACTTGTTTGAACAGGATTGATCCGTTCAGAATATTTCACTGGATGAATTATTATGTCTGATGTTGCATCTTTTGTAGTAATCTGTTGCGCTGCTCAATGCAGTTCTGGTCACATTATCATTGCCACTTTAGTCAAGTGCTGTGTAGTGGAACAGCAGTGACAAAGTCAGCTGTAAATTGTGTTAATAATAGCCAATGTAGTAGTGTGCTTGGGTGAGTGGATGAAGAGCAGTGTGCTTTCATGCAGTGACTATATCCACAGACAACTAGCAAGCTGCCAGAACGTGTCAGTTGCCAGTCCTTGGACCATCCTCTCAGGATATATTTGTTTTCTGGGAGGCTGCCTCCCAGTTGGTTGATAGGCCCAACACAGCATACCACATGACAGGATCCCTTTGGAGTGCAAGTGGTCAGCTGTGCTTCCAAAAGTGCCTTGGTAATCAGTGAAGCCCAAGCTCGGCCACTGTCAGAATTGTTACTCACAAGCATTCAAAAATATCCAGGAAGTACTGAAGAAGTACGAGTTTTAAAGAAATTATCGAAATTAAAATTGACAAAAATACTTACAACGATCTGCTGGAGGAGCTCAGTGGGTTGAGTAGTGTTTTTGGGGGGGGGGGCCAAGGTTTCAACCCGAAATATCGACAATTCCCAACCCCCCTCCCCCCCCGCAGATACTGCTCAACCTGCTGAGTTCCTCCAGCAATTGTTTGTTGCTCCAGATTCCAGCACCTGCAGTCTCTTGTGTCTACAAAAATACTTGTACAGGCAAATGTAAATGCATTTAAACTAACTTAAATTATAAATGTCTACTTACAGTGCTTCAGGTAGATGTTGCCTTTCATTTCTTTGAGCTATTGTATTTGTACAACATTAACTTGAAGGTTGAGTGGAAAAATAAAACACCTCTGTGCTGAGCCATTTGGATGAGTCACATCCGCTAGCACAGCACAGATATGGCTGGCACTTACCTGGAACAGGAGACTGCACTTCATCCTGTAGATATATCAGCTTTTAACCTTTAATACCAAATAATATCAACATCTGTTTACAGTGTATAAGTCAATTGTTTGGAAATCTTAGTGTACAATCAGCAAAAGCTCGAGCTTCTGATTTTCAGTGTTTTAAAAGGGATGGGGGTGGGGGGAGAAGAGGAGGAGCGGTGGCGATACTGGTCAGGGATACTATTACAGCTGCAGAAAGGGTGGATGATGTAGAAGGATCCTCTCTAGAGTCAGTATGGGTGGAAGTTAGGAATAAGAAAGGAGCAGTTACTCTACTGGGAGTATTCTGTAGGCCCCCCGGTAGCAGCACAGATACTGAGAGGTAGTTTGGGAGGCAGATTTTGGAAAGATGCAAGAATAACAGGGTTGTTATCATGGGAGACTTCAACTTCCCAAATATTGATTGGCACCTGCTTAGTGCCAAAGGTTTAGATGGGGCAGAGTTTAAGTGTGTCCAGGATGGATTCCTGTCGCAGTATGTTGACAGACTGACTAGAGGGAATGCCATATTAGATCTAGTATTAGGTAATGAACCAGGTCAGGTGACAGATCTCTCAGTGGGTGAGCATTTGGGGGACAGCGACCCCTGCTCCATAACCTTTAGCATTGTCATGGACAGGGATAGGAGCAAAGAGGACAGGAAGGTATTTAATTGGGGAAAGGCAAATTATGAGGCTATAAGGCTAGAATTTGAGAGTGTAAATTGGGATGACATTTTTGAAGGGAAATGTACTATGGAGATGTGGTCAATGTTCAGGGATCTCTTGCAGGATGTTAGGGATGAATTTGTCCCGGTGAGGCAGAGAAAGAATGGCAGGGTGAAGGATCCATGGGTGATGAGAGGTGGAACAACTAGTTAGGAAGAAGAAGGCAGTGTACATAAGGTGTAAGCAGCAAGGATCAGATAGGGCTCGTGAGGAATATAGGGTAACAAGGAAGGAGCTTAAGAGGGGGACATGAAGAGGCTTTGGCAAGTAGGGTTAAGGAGAATCCCAAGGCTTTTTTTCTCGTATGTGAAGAGCAGAAGGATGACGAGAGTAACGGTAGGACTGATTAGAGACAAAGGTGGGAAGATGTGCCTGGAAGCTGTGGAAGTGGGTGAGGTTCTCAATGAATACTTCACTTCAGTATTCACCAAAGAGAGGGGCCTGGATGACGCTGAGGACAGTGTTGATAAGGTTAATGTTCCAGAGCATGTAGATATTGAGAGAGAGGATTTGTTGGAGCTATTAGAAAATATTAGGACAGATAAGTCCCCGGGTCCTGACGGAATATTCCTCAGGCTGCTTCGCGAGACGAGGGAGGAGATTGCTGAACCGTTGGCTAGGATCTTTGAGTCCTCGTTGTCCACGGGAATGGTACCAGAGGATTGGAAGGTGGCAAATGTTGTCCCCTTATTCAAAAAAGCTAGTAGGGATAGTCCAGGGAATTACAGACCAGTGAGCCTTACGTCTGTGGTGGGCAACCTGTTAGAAAGGATTCTAAGAGATAGGACCTATGGGCATTTAGAGAATCATGGACTGATTAGGGACAGCCAGCATGGCTTTGTGAAGGGAAGATCTTGCCTCACAAGCCTGATAGGGTTCTTTGAGGAGGTGACCAGGAAGATTGATGAGGGTAGTGCAGTAGATGTGGTCTACATGGATTTTAGTATGGCGTTTGACAAGGTTCCACATGGTAGGCTTCTTCAGAAGGTCAGAGGGCAAGTAATCCAGGGAGGCTTGGCTATGTGGATTCAGAATTGGTTTGCCTGTAGAAAGCAGAGGGTTGTGATGGAGGGAGTGCATTCGGATTGGAGGGCTGTGACTAGTGGTGTCCTACAAGGATCGGTTCTGGGACCTCTACTTTTCGTGATATTTATTAATGACTTGGATGAGGGGGTGGAAGGCTGGGTTAGCAAATTTGCAGACGACACAAAGGTCGGTGGTGTTGTGGATAGTGTGGAGGGCTGTCGAAGCTTAGAGGGATATTGATAGGATGCAGAGAAGTGGCAGATGGAGTTCAATCCGGAGAAGTGTGAGGTGGTACACTTTGGAAGGACAAACTCCAAGGTGGAGTACAAGGTTAATGGCAGGATTCTGGGGAGTGTGGAAGAGCAGAGGGATCTGGGGGGTTCATATCCATAGATCCCTGAAAGTTGCCTCACAGGTGGATAGGGTAGTTAAGAAAGCTTACGGGATGTTAGCTTTCATAAGTCGTGGGATCGAGTTTAAGAGCCGCGAGGTAATGATGCAGCTCTACAAAACTCTGGTTAGACCACACTTGGAGTACTGTGTCCAATTCTGGTCATCTCATTATAGGAAATATGTTGGAAAGGGTGCAGAGGAGATTTACCAGGATGCTGCCTGGATTAGAGAGTATGGATTATGAGGAGAGACTAAGGGAGCTAGGGCTTTACTCACTGGAGAGGAGGATGATAAGGGGAGACATGATAGAGATATACAAAATATTAAGAGGAATAGATAGAGTGGACAGCCAGTGCCTCTTTCCCAGGGCACCAATGCTCAATACAAGAGGACATGGCTTTAAGGTAATGGGTGGGAAGTTCAAGGGAGATATCAGAGGGAGGTTTTTCACCCAGAGTGGTTGGTGCATAGAAAGCGCTGCCCGGGGTGGTGGTGGAGGCTGATATGTTGGTCAAGTTCAAGAGATTGTTAGATAAGCATATGGAGGAATTTAAAATAGGGGGATATGTGGGAGGAAGGGGTTAGTTGGTCTTAGGAGTGGTTTAAAGGTTGGCACAACATGGTGGGCTGAAGGGTCTGTATTGTGCTGTATTGTTCTATGGTTCTTCTATTTTGTAAGGTGAGGTAGTCAGGTTAAGGATGTGACATTAGTGGTCACTTGATTGGAGAATAAGTACTTGCTTTCTTCGGAATTCCTAATTGTGTTGCCTTGATAAATGAGACAACAATTATACTTCTAAATCTATGAAGCTTCAGAGTCTTAAACCTTGCCATGAAGTAAAATGATGTGCACAGATGGGGAAAATTTAACAGTAAATAACAGCACACATTCCAATATAGTTTGTAACATTCAAACCAATCAATGAACATACTTTTGCTTTTATATTTGTATACCTATTTACCCATTGTGCATGTAATCTTTATAGGGACTTGAACATTGATATCTTGTATTTATGTGTTCAGAAACCTCCATTCTTCACTGAATGCTGCTGGAGTCCTTGGACAGATGAATGAAATTTATTTAACTCATTTTACTTACTTTCATGTGATTTCACATGCTACTAGCTGACTTTTTAAGAGAACTTGGCCTGTTTGTCAAACAGCCCTGTTCCTTGATGCATTCCTGCAGCATTATGTTGTGCAGAGCTGAATGCCAAACTTGAACAATATTTGCTATGGATATCTTACTGAAGCACAAACCTTCAAGGACTGCATTTATGTAATAATGTATTTGTTGGGTTAATATCTTACCATAGTTCTTTTATTCTTCCTCTCTCCCCCCCTCCTCCTCTCTCCCTCCCCCCTCCTCCTCCTCCTCCTCTCTCCCTCCACCACCACCTCCTCCTCTCTCCCCTCTCCCTCCCCCCTCCTCCTCCTCTCTCCCTCCCCCCCCTCGTTCTTGTAGAACTTATCATAATCATAGTGTAACATTCTAAAATCTCAGTCAAACTGAGTTAATTGCAGCAGTTGATGTCCACAGGAGAAGACCTTCAATGATAGAATGAATACTCATAAGTTGGTTAGCGGATATCCTGGATAGCTGCTAACCAACTTACGAGTATCCATTCTATCACTGAAGTTTTCTTTGGTTGGAAAAATGTGGTGATCAGGGATGGCAAAAGAACAAATGAGCCGGACTATTTGTAATTGAGCTTTTTCACTGAAACATTCAGCAAGGATTAGCAATAACTTTGAGAAGTACAAGTAGGAATAAGTCAATTCTTTTAACCATTTAAAGAATCTTATCCTGCTGCAATTGAATAAAATGGCTATTAACAATTCAAATAATATTTGATTATTTGAATCAATTGTGTTTTATTTTAAAGCTATTTTACCAGTGCTTTCTTTCAAAGCACTGGTAAGCTTATCTATTGATGCATTTGGATATTTTTGTTATCCTATTTTACTACTTTTCAATTTCTTTATTTTCATAGCATCTCAAATGCTTATTTCTGAAGAAATTTGGAGTCAGTTTAATTTGCAGCTTTCTTTGGGAATGTAAACTCAGTCTTCAGCCTCCGGAAAAGGGTAGAATAAATTGTGATATTGGAAGGGGGAGGAATGTACTTTGTGCATATAGCAAATTTGTAGGTCTTTTTCCGAATGTCCCGGAACACTTCAGAGCCAATTAAGTACTTAAATTGTAGTTGTTGTTGCAATATGGGAAATGCAGCAGAAGGGAAGTGTTGTGGAATTATGAATCCCTTCAAATAGTTGCTAACATTTTGATTGAATTAATTAGGTCTCAACTTGCATTCAAATTTGCAGAAACTACAGTTAATTTCCATGCAGAAGACTATAAAGGGATTTTGTTTATTTCAAATCTGATTGAACACATGCCCTGGAACTTGTGCAGTGTTAGTTCAGCCTTCAGGGATTGCACATCTTCCATCAAAGGATATGAGAAAGTACTACAGTATTTAAAATGTTATCTTAAGGTTATTTTACCAATGCTTCCAAATTTAACCATTGATGCATTTTAAAGATTTTTTGATAAACAGGAGAATTTAGAGACTGTGAAATGTTAATATTTAATATTGTTACTTACTAGCTGTGCTGCAACTTATTGAAAATGCTCTGGCTCATATTTGATAAACTTGACTTTTGACTTATGCTTTTAAAAAGCAGAAAATTCAGCATAAGGGTAGTTTGTTTTGGTTTTTCAAATTAGTTAAATCATTGAAATTTTGTGTACCTATGAATGGATAATTGTCTTTGACAGACAATGGTATATTAAAAGTAACTTAAGCTGCTAATATTGTTGTAGGCTCTGATATTAATTTAAACTGGAAATGATTATATTTTGTCCACTAAGAATTACTGGCCTTCATTCCCCATTTTTGTTTAGCATTGTTTTAAATCATATCTTCAGTATGAGGCATCTTTAAAGAAAGGACTGAATCCTCAGTTTATTGGACAATTGCTAATTTGGTATATTAGTTTTATTGGTATAAGTCCTGCTTTGCAGTATTTCACATTTGTATTGAATGCTCTGTGAATTCTATGACAAAAACTGAAAGCCGTACTTTGCTCAGTAGCCTAATACTTTTTTATTCAGTAGGAGCTAAATTTATTACGCTTAGATGCTTGATATTTTTGTTTGACATGATTTTCTGAAAATATTTCAAATTTATTATCTCTGCATCTTCATTTATATTGCATGACTTCTATGAATTAAATTTCAGTTTGATAACTTATAATTTTAGCCAGTCTTTAATAAGCTGTGCACTTTGTATACTTAAAAGATGCAGAATGCACATTTTAATGAAAAGCTGGTTTAAACAAAAATGCTTAGCACTATATTTCCCTGTTGGCTTTGTATAATGGTGCAGAGTCAAGCAACAGGTATTGGTCAGTGGCTTTTATTGCTTTCCAGCCAAATTTGTTACCTGTAAAATATGTTTTGTATTCAACGAGGAAAGAGAAATAATTAGCATCCATCTCAAGCAGACAATGTATATCCAAGGGTTTTATTTGTTTTCCATCATATGTTTTAGCTCACATTTTGGGTGCTTGTTCTTCTTGGTTGCTCATTGCCTACCAGAAATACATACTTCTTTACATTCCATAGTTGTTTAGGTTCATATGGGCATATAAAGAAGTATGTGTTCCAGGCAGGGAAAACATTTGCAGGTCATCTTTCTTGAATATAACTGCTTTAAAGTGATGTGTTTTGCTATAAGATTCATCTGTGGCTGAAACACTTTTTCCCACCAGTGTTACAAGGAATAAGAGGCTGAACTTGGTAGAAATACTGCAGAAAATGGTACCTTTCTCAAAGCAGTTTTGTCAATTACCTTAAAAATGCCAGCTTGGAGGTTAATCTTTCACCGACACAAAATCAAATGCCAGCAGTCGTACTTCATTTTCTGTTGTCTTATTTATCCACTTTTCCATTTCCTGCAGAAATTAGACGGATCCTTTTCAGCGCATTTCAATTCCATTCATGATCTGTTATTTGTGTGCACAAAGATTTCTTGATTATCATTTGGAATTATTATTTTTGAGGACCAAAATTTGTTGCAATATTTTTGTTCACATGCAGGATGTTAAGGGTATCAATCACTTTAGCTCTGGAGCATTGTCCTTTGAAGACTTGTCTTTTATCTTTTGACGTTTTTAACTTTTTACAACACGTCCCTTTTTGCTTCTTGTATCCTTGATGCTGTGCTACCTAATGAAGTTCTGATGAACTTTGAAATTATCTCAAAATATTGAGCCATTATGTGTGGGATTTAAAGTACAGGCAGATTATAAGTCACAAGGAAATTTAATGCTTATAAAGCATTTCTTTAATATAGCATTTTCTTTGTCCACTCACTTTCAGAGCAGGGAAGAAGGACAAATCTGTTCCAGGCTTTCCCTATCAATATATACATGTGAAATGAACAGTTTGCAGTTAATGAGTTTTTTCCCCGTTTCTTGGATTCCACGAGTAATTACTGCCTTAGAAGGAAAAACATTTGTCTCCAAATGGTTATGCAAAGAAAATTATGCAGAAACAAAACTACAAAGTTAAAGTTGCTGTTTTGGTAGGCAGATTAAGGATACTTGAAATTTATGAGCAAGTTAACTGTTAAAAGTGCTTTGAGTATCGCATATTAAAATTTCTATAAATGTCTTATGTTCTCTGGACAGTTGTATCATATTCAGGAATTTCAATGATTTTTGAACAATGGGATAAACGTAACTAAATTTTTGAAGCACGATATTTAAAAAAAAATGTTCAGAGGTTGAAACATCTGAGTTGCAGTTAGAACAGAAGCAGGGCAGGCAAAAGCACTGCAGCATTTAAAAAAACCAGGCAGTCTGCGTATTTAAAATAGGTTATTGTATCTACTAGTTTCATGCAGGCAAACTCATAGTTTTTAAAACTAGCTACAATGAGTTCTAAAGACAGAGATTATTGCTACTGTTGTCTGTTATCATTGGGATTCTTGTTTCAGAGCAATGCTTTAAGATAAATCTAAATCTTACACAAATGAAATTACAGCTTTAAATTTGCTCTTTAACTTGGATGAAATTTTGTGGGACACATGCATATAGCTAACAGCTGGCATTGACAGCAGCACATTAACCATCTCCTCGTATAATGCAAAATAAGTTTGTTAGAAACATGCAGTAATTTTCAATTAAATTAACAGCCACGAGGGCTGCAGTCATTCAGCCAAAACTATTTGCTGCAGTAGCTAAATCACCCCACTTTTTCCTGGGATGGCTACACAGATAGCCAAAACAGATAACGCACTGATATATTTTTTAAAAAGACGGCATGATTCTATTGTTAAGGCTTATGGGGGGGGGTGTAAAAGGTCTTAAATGGGCAGTTTGTACAAGCCTTAGCAGCTTTCCTTTTTTTAAAAAAATAAAAGAAACAAACAAGATTGGCCTATATTAGTGGGAAACAAATACCTTTTGCTTGCCCTGCCAGAAGTTGAACACAGCAGGGTTGTTGCTCAGGTGATTAGCAGAAGCTGAGAAGCAGAAAGATATAGAGGGAGAGAGAAGGATGCTGAGAAATGTTCGGCACTTTAGGTGGAAAGATGGATCTTCTGCCTGCTTCGACGCTGCACTGCGTCACTTCTCACTTCTGGCTTTACGTATAGATTGAACATCTGTTGGAGACTACTACGTTTCTTCAGAGGTCAGGTCTGCTACCGAGGTCAGGGTTTCCGCACACAAAAAGCTGCTGGACGCATTTTGCACTCGGAAGGAAAAACTAAACTGTCCTAGCTTTATAGTCAGCTAAGCATTTGAAACATGCATTACCAGGCAACCAAGCTCACCAGTATCGCTCCCTCCCTGACCATATTTAGTCAACCATAGCAAAAAATAGCCTTTCAGCTGTCGATTGTCGATCCAAGAGCTGGGGAGTTCTATCGTGTGTTCAGTCTATTGATTGCTTCTCCTGCAGATCCCTGACAAGGCTGTGCCATTTGGTTTCTATTTTTAGTTGAACCAAATAAAGCAGTCTCTCATGTTTCTACTAATATTTCCTGGCTTTTCGGTGTTCCTATACTGCACATGGTAGAGTCTGATGCAATCTGCACTATACTTAGAAGCACTGCAGAGAACCAAGGGAAAGTGGGAAGGAAAAAGGATTGTGTAACTTGATCTCATTTGTAATATAATAAATTACTGGGAAAAATGTGACTAGTGTAGAGGTACAATCGCAGGGATCATGTTAAGTCATTCACTTGCCATCACAAGTTTCTCTACACTAATATATTTTGCAGAAAATTTCACAATTTGTCTATTAAGCGCAGCACATTTCAAAAATCATTAAGTTTAATATTTTTGAAATATAAAATAATCTGAATGACATTGCATCAGGTATTTTATCATTAACTTTTTATTACAAATGCAGTTGTTCTGAAGATATGCACAATATTTCACCGTAGAGGCTAAATTAATCTGTGCTGAAGGTCAGTTTTACATCCTGAATGTTGATTCATCTGCTGCTGTCTCATTGTGACTGTAGAATGAGGCCAAATCCAATGTCATATAGATATTTAAAACATAAGATAAACATTGGGATTACAATGGGACTAATCCTTTGCTGTCTAGAGCAGTTGAAGATATCCTTTTCCTTAGCATTCCACAACTAAGAAAATTATGATTTATGGACAAACGATCAGTATAGTTACTGTGAAAGAACTGGGAAGTTTCTCTAGACTTGCAGATCACGTATGTATGGGAGATGGGGAATGGAAAAATAGAGAACATCCTCATAACCCTTCATCAAATAAGTTTTTTTAAATGCATAATTTTTACACAGCATTTTGTATGCAACTAATTGCTTTTTTTCCTCTAAATTAAACATTAACAATGTGGTCATAAGCTTATCATATGAAATTTGAGCTGTTAAGCTTTGCTTTACCTTAGCAAAAGCTGCACAATAAATTGACAAGTTTTTCACTGTACCTCCGTACAAGTGACAATAATATACCAATTAATCAACATAAGTAATATCAAAAATGCTACTGTCTTTAATTCTTGTTCTTGTTTGAAATTGCAATGGTTTTGCCCCACTGCTCTTCCAGGCCTCTATCTTCTGAAATGGTCTGATCTTTCAAATTCTATGCATGCTTCACTTACTCATTCATCCTCTTAGATGGATCATTTAATTATCTCTGCTCTTTTCTCCATATCTCTTGGTTGTTCTCTAATTATCTACCTTTCATTTCATCCTATCAAAGTCATTCTCAAAACCCTTTTCCAGACAAACTCTCAGGCTCCAAATTCAATTCTAGTTCTTGTGCAGGAAATCCTTGATCTTTTCTACAAATGAAACAGCAACTTCCATTTATCTAGGATCTTTTGTGACCTCAAGGCATCACTAAGCTGCTATTAGTCAATTAAGTACTACTGAATTAAAGTGATTGTTATAATGTGGAAAACTTGCTAATTTGTGCACTTAAAACTCCTCCTACAAATCGATTCTTCTTCAAGTCCCTTGGGATCATGGATAACTTGCTTCTACCCCAGTTTTGATGCCAGTGTGGGAACTTAGGAGCATGCCAAAAGTGGCAGAATGCACTGGACAGGTGGATAGTTTAAGAAACAATGCATTTTCTTCCATTCATACTGATCTTTAGTGTGCTCCCAACAAGTGGGCTCGATTTTTTTTTTTAACTACAATCCCATATCCTTATCCATTTTGACCAGTCAAAGCCCAGGGATTCCCAAGAGATAGTAAAGAGCACATGTTTTGCAGATGAATTACCATTCTGTTGTTTGCTTTGGTGAACTAATTGATCGTGACTTGGAGCTCAGCTCTTGAATGTGCACATATGCAATTGTTGCCTATGTATGGAAACTCAATGGCTGTGGTTCTGGAACAGAGGGATAGGTTGAGCACTTTCCTACTTATCCTGGGAAAATGCTCAACCTACAGTGTCACCCCTGTAAGAAGCTTGTCTGAAGTGAAGTGTGGCATTGTGTTAAGAAAGCCAGTAAAGTTTTTGAGTGATGACAGAAATTTGCTTGACACTAGGCTCCATGAGATTTGGTCTGTTGTGGACTCCTTGGTTAAAATCAAAACCACGAAGAAGCTAAGGTAATATGGAAATAAATTTCTGCAGGTAGCCAAGTTTGAGAATGATGTTCCATAATCCCTCTTAACTACATAGTCAAAGGCTACTGTGAGTTTAAATAAACCCAAGTGTAGTGTTCGATGGTGATTCCTGTATTTTTCTTGTAATTGATCTGTGGTGAAGCTCCCTTCCATTATCCCTATGGATGGACAAAATTCACGCAACAATTCAAGAAGCAGCTTTTGGCCTTCTGTATTTGCAGTTAATTAACTCTTGCATCTCCTCATCATGCTCATTATACTAATCTTTGGTAGATGAGCCAAGAGTCTTCTCACTGCAGTTAATTATGGTGTGGCTTCAGGGCATTCCAGATGCTGAAAGTGCACTGCTGCTCTTGCTGATGAGGAGCTGTCTGTGAGTCGCTTCCTGAGTAGAGCTCCATGTTGGCTTTTGATCAAGCAATTAAAAGCAGATTGTATTTGTGACGACCAGCCTATCATCGGCAGCAATGGGTCAGATGAGGCAAATTGGATATGTGGTGAAGTTGGCCTGCTTCAGGGTTCTCCTTGGTTCTTGAAAGACCCATGATTGTGGCAACTCTACCAACCTTGCCCCTGTGGTTTGTATGAAGTGTGAGTTGCAATTCCCTTTGGCCAGAGAAAAGCAGCCCACTAACCCAGCTGTATTCCATTATTACTTCTCCCTCCACGCCCCCCCCCCCCCCCCCCCCCCAGCAGTCAAACATAGTGTCAGAGACGCAGGTTCAGTCCTAATCTCAGGTGCTGTCTGTGTGGAGTTTGCATGTTTTCCCCCATGACCGTGTGGGGTTTCCTCTGATTTTCCACCCACATTCCAAAGGTGTGAGAGTTAATTGGCCACTGTAAATTGCCCCTATAGTATGTAGGTGAGTGGTAGAATCTGGGGGAGGAGTTGATGTGAATGTTAACACAGTTAAAACAAAAATGGGATTGATGTAGGATTCATGTAAAATAGGTGGTTGATTGTTGGTGTGGACTTGGTGAGCCAAAGGGTTTGTTTCCTTGTGAATCTCTGACTCCTAAGACACTAGGAGGAGCTAAGCTGACAGCAGAGGGAAGAATTGCAGTGGCATTGGTGAGGCATGAGGTTGGCCACAACATGGTGCTCACCTCTTAACGCATCATCAATCTTTCGGAGATGATATCCAGCAATTAGTTCAGGTAATGGTAGTGGCTTAGGGTGCTCCTCTGTTTCAGCAGACATTCAATTTTCCTGTCCAGATTTTGCAGCCTAGATGAAGGGTCTCGATGACTCAACGTCAAACTGTCAATTTCCCTCCATAAATGCTGCCTGACCCACTGAGTTCCACCAGCTTTTTGTGTGTTGCTCCAGATTCTGGCATCTGCAGTCTCTTGTGTCTTCAATTTTCCTCTCTCCCTTTTGTGTGGGAATCTCACTGAGCCTGTGCTGGTGACTTTCACAATGTTACCTTGCGCAGCAGTTTTCAAAAATTTTTTAAATTTTTTATTTACAGCGTGGTAACAGGCCCTTTCAGCCCAACGAGTCCGCGCTGCCCATTTTAAACCCCAGATTAACCTATTTGTACGTCTTTTGAATGTGGGAGGAAACCGGAGCACCCGGAGGAAACCCACACAGACACTGGAGAATGTACAAACTCCTCACAGACAGCGACGGGAATCGAACCCCGATCGCTGGTGCTGTAATAGCGTCGCGTTAACCGCTACGCTACTGTGCCGCCTGTGCCCCTTACACAGATCACCGTTTCTCTGCTCCACTTCTTTGTGTCCCAGCACAAGTTTTAAAATTGTCTGTTGAGGCCACAGCTTTCTGTGTTAAATGATTTATGATGGTGCTTCAAAGTTCAATCACAACTGCATCGACACATCTGCCAGTTAGACTTAACTGCCTGAAATGTCACATCATGATGTTTCGTATTTCCCAGTCATTTTCCCTACTCCTCTGGCAGGATTAGATTCCACAGAAATCAGTGATTTTTGAAGGATCTCATTTAATTTTTTATTAATTTATTTGAGGGATGTGGACCTTGCAGGCTGAGCCGGCATTTAATTGCCCATCCTTAATTGCTTATGAGAAGGTGTTGGTGAGCTGCTGCCTTGAACTTCTGCAGTCCTTGAGGTGTGGATATATCCACAATGCTGTTCAGCTGGGAGTTCCAGTATTTTAACCAGAAACAGTGAAGGAACAGCAATATATTTCCAAGTCAGGATGGTATGTGGCTTGGAGGGTAACATCTGGCTGGTGGTGTTCCATGTTTTTGCTGCCCTTGTCCTTCTAGCTGGTAGATATCGCAGGTTTGCAAGGTCCTATCTGTCTTGGTGAGTTGCTGCAGTGCATCCTGTAGATAGTACTAACTGCTACTACTGTGTGCCAGTGGTGGAGTGAGCAAATGGTTATGGATGGGTTGCCTATGAAGCAGGCTGCTATGTCATGTATGGTATCAGGCTTCTTGAATGTTGTTGAAGCTGCACACATCCAGATAAGTGGAGAGTATTCCATCACATTCCTGACTTGAGTCTTGTAGATGGTGGAAAGGCTTTGCAAAGTTAGGTGGTGAGTTCCTTGCTGCAGGATTGCCAGCTTCTGACCTGCCCTTATAGCCAGCACTGAATGTCAGGGGGTGTTAGCTGAAATTTTCTTGTTGGAGACGGTCATTGCCTGGCATTTCTATGGCATGAATGTTACTTGTCACCTATCAGCACAGGCTTGGATATTGACATTTGGATGTGGACTGCTTCATTATCTGAAGTCATGAATGGTGTTAAATATTATGCAATCATTAGCGAACATTCCTACTTCTCACCTTGTGATTGAAGGAAGGTCATTGATGAAGCAGCTGGGGATGGTTGGGCCTAAGACACTACCCTGAGGAACTCCCGCAGAGATGTCCATTGGCTGAAATGATTGACCTCCAACCACCACAATCATCTTCCTTTGTGCCAGGTATGATTCCAACCAGTGGAAGGGTTTCCCCTTGATTCCCATTGACCACAGTTTAACCAGGGCTCCTTGATGCCATAGTCAATCAAATGCTACCTTGATGTCAAGAGCAGTTACTCTCACTTCACCTCTGGAGTTCTGCTCCTTTGTTCATCTTTGGAGCAAGTCTGTAATGAGGTCAGGAGCTGAGTCACTTTGGCAGAACACAAACTGAGCTTCTGGGAGCAGGTTCTTGCTAACCAAATGCTGCTTGATAGCATTATTGTTTATCCCTTTCATCTCTTTGCTGATGATTGACAGTAGAATAATGGGGTGGTAATTGGCCGGGTTGGATTTGCCCTTCTTCTTGTGGACAGAACATATCTGGGCAATTTTCCGTATCGTCCGGTGGATGCCAGTGTTGTAGCTTTACTGGAAAAGCTTGGCTGAGGGTGTGGCAAGTCTGAAGCACCAGTACTATTGCCGGAATATTGTCAGGGCCCATAGCCTTTGCTGTATCTAATGTCTTTAGCTGTTTCTTGATGTCACATTGACTGATGACTGACGTCTGTCGTGCTGGAGATCACTTGAGGATGAGGTGGATCATCCACTTGGCACTTCCAGCTGAAGATCTTCCAAGTGCTTCAGCTTTCTCTTTTGCACAGATATGCAGGGCTCCCCCATCGCTGAAAATGGGGATATTTGTGGAGCTGCCTCGTGAGTTGTTTAATCGTTCAAATAAAAATTCTGTGTGTGTAAGCCTACAAGGAGTGTAAACTAGTTGGGTGGCGATGGCCAGTATTGGAACAAAGGAAACAAGGTTCAAGTTCGTTACTTTATTGTCATTCACCCATATGCTATAAAAACAGAAGAACGAAATGTCGTTTCTCCCAGATCCTCACAACAGAGGACATACATAAAATAGAGAACATATAATAAATGCAGACAAAAAAAGTTGTGCAAGTACAAATAGTGCAAAAACGGTATATACAGAATACAATTTAGTGTAGAGTTAGTGCAAAACCGAGTTGGATGAAGAAAATACAGAACTTAATTCTATAAGCATGTTCAGCAGCAGCCAAAGTTCTTATATGCCGTTGTGCAAACCAGGGCTTTTGACACGGCATTTGTCTGAAACTGCCTCCAGGGTATTCAGGAGCCTGACAGCCTGGGGGGAAAAGACTGTTGTACAGTCTAGTAGTTCTAGCCCGGATGCTCCGGTACCGCTTGCCAGACGGCAGTGGGACAAATAGGTCGTGGGAGGGATGAGAAAGGTCATCTATGATTCTGCAGACCTTGCGTGTGCATCGTGTGTTGTAGATATCCAGAGGAAGAGGTACTCCAATGATCTTTCCAGCTGTACTCACAATTCTCTGCAAAGACTTACGGTCAGAGATGTTACAGTTACCATACCAGGCAGAGATGCAGCTGGTCAGGACACTCTCAATGGTACCCCTGTAGAATGTGGTGAGGGTGGGGGAGGGCAGGGTTGCTCTCTTCAGCCGCTTTAAAAAGCGGAGATGCTGCAAGGTTGCGTGAGGAGCTGGAATTAGAGGAGCACAGAGATCTCGAGATGGTGACAGAAATATGGAATGGCAAACTCGTGGAAGAATTTGAACACAAGAATGTGAATTTTAAATTTCACTACCAGAAGCTATAAAGGCGAGCATACAGATTAGAAATAGGAGTAGACCACTCAGTCCCTCAGGCCTGCTCAACCATTTGTTAAACTCATCGGCTATACAAAGATAATTGGTAATTTGCTTCTGTTTAATTAAGTCCAGTTAATTCACAGTTTTTATGTATTCAGTACCCTATATCAGGATATGAATACAAATACACTGATATACCTTTCATGTTATTGAGGAAGTTCCAAAGGTATGGATACTAAATTTGAATACCATGTATTTTAGGTGGGTAGAGGATTTGCATTAATACTGATCCCTTTGTGTTTTGAGGACTTTCTGTGCTGCTTCGCACTCCATTAGTTACTCAAAGTTTCGGCACTGATTTAAAGAGAATTCCAATAACCAATTTGCCCAGAAGAAGAATTAAACAACGTTGAGAGAAGAAATATTTTATGTGTGATGATTATATTTTCATAAGAGCTTTGGAAGAACCCCCTTTGGTGCCATAGAAAATCTTTTGCATTCACCTGAATGGGTAGATGGAACTTTGGTTTAACATCTCGTAGAGTCATAGAAAATTATGACATTGAAATGGCCCTTTTGCCCACCAAGTCTGTGCTGAATGTCAACCACCCACCAGTGGAGCATTCCTCAGCACTGCACTGAATTGTCATCCTAGACTAAGTGCTCAAGCATGATTGTCACATTCCTGTCTGTTCAAAATATTCCAAGGATGTTATTGGCTCAAATATGTATGCTTAATTATAAGGAACATCGAACACATTTTATTACTCAAACATTTCTTGTATGGTAAAAACCAATGTGCTGCGCAAGATTTGATATTGCTATCCTAGTGGATCTGAATTTCAGCTTCAGCTTTTCACTGTATACAGTACATTGATGATGAATGTGGAAACAGAGTGGTTTCTGGAAGTTTGTGGATGAAGTCAAGATAGGAAGTGCAATACATTGTGCAGATGGGAAGAAGAAATTCCAAAGGAGTGGGCCCAGTCTGGGCAAAGTTGTGGTAGATGCATTTAGTTGTGGGTAAGCATGATGTCATCCATTCTGGATCTGAGTAAGAGAACTTGGAATATTTTCTGTGTGGTGAGAGATGAAATGTGACCAAGCAAAAGGATTTAGAATCCTTGCATTTAAATCTCTGAAGGCTTAATTGCAGGTACATAAACTTATTGTGAAAACTGCACAGCATCAAATGCTGCAGCATTTTCTTTGTCCTGCATTTTTTGTTTTCTAATGTTCACTGAGATAGCCAGTCATGTTTATGTACAATTTTATTGGTATCTTGGAGTCTTTGTCTGAATCACAGTAGCTGGAGCTGCTTTATGTAGTTTCAAAATTACCCTTTGTCCCTACAGAATAGTACCTAATGTATAACTGGCAGTTTACCATAAATATGCTTGGTTCATTTTTGCTTGTTATCATGTTCTTTGAAATGTATTCAGTATTTTGATAATTGTGTTGGTGACCTGTTCCTGGATGTGATTAAGGTATCTTTTTATTTCTATAACATTGAAATAACCTTCACTTGCATGAATTGGGCTCTGGTTATTGTACCCAGATCCCCAGCTGACTTGGTAGACAGCTGATTCCTATTTTAATGTGTGACAATGACTCCTGCACTTGTCCGTGACACTTGTGTGGCTCACATGGGATGTGTTGTATGTTCATGGTCTTTTCAGTATCAAATTATTTCCACCTGTTTTGAACATTTTTATAATTAACAAAGATATTTGTGTAATTGCTGTATTTCAATGCTCAAATGATTTGTGCTGCTTAAATATTTAAGGAAGAAAGCATCAGTGATCATTACAATGCTTAAAATATCCTTAAAATTTGTATTAAACCTATTAACCATATTTCCTGTAGAAGTTTTGAGTGCTGTCATTTTCTCAGGAATGTACTACAATTGTGCTTTTATATTTCTATATTTTTTAAAAATAGGTGATAAAATTGGCTCAAGAATCTTGATTCTATTTGTACTCAATCTCTCTATTCAAGCAAGGAACATTTAAATAAATTTGAACAAACTGGAAATGATCTTTGCTGGAAATGTGATCAAACTGGAAATGTTTTCTGTTTTTGGTGAATTTTAGGGTTTGGCGAAACCAGATGAATGCAAGATTAATGTAATCAACATGGGATAGAGCAGAAGTATCTTTTACTTCTCGTAAGTTGATAGAATTTGCTGATTGAAACACATCAGCTTTTAAGAATAGGTGAGGGTGAAGAATAGAATTGGTACATGGATTGATTACTGCTTATGTGGCAAACCAATGTAGACTAATTGGGCTGAGCAGCTCACTTCAATACATTAAATTTTTTGCAAAAATCTTCAAATATTAAATAGTACTGAATTTGCTGCATAATTTGAGCTTTCAGCTGACTTATGGACTATTCATTACCTTTTTTTTCAAAATAGTACTCCTGACCATGCATTTGATAGAGATGAGACCCATCTTGGTTTGTTTTTAATTGGTTTGCTTTGTGTGAAAGGAGCAAGAGAGATTTCATTCTTGCTACTATTAGCAATTGAAACTTCTCTTTAATTGGTTCTTAAGTTTAATACTTTCTTACATACTTTTAAAAATATTAAAAATGAACATGCAGAACAAGTCAGTACTGAATGTTATAAGACCGGATTGACTGTATTCTAAAATAATAAGCTCCAGGTAAGTTTATAAAATGTGAAAGTGATACCGAGACACTTCATAAAATGGATTTAGTGCAGCATTGTTGTTCTATCCCATGGAGTTAGAATATCTTCCTTTGGGAGTTCCATAATCACTTTATATGAATTCAGTTAGAATCAAATTCAGGTCATACCCTCACTTTTGAAACAACATAATCTTAAAGGGGCATTATAACTGCACCTTTTGAATGTAGTGCTATTGGTGAGATTTAAAAAGTGAAAGCCCAGTACAATGCTTAGAAAATTAAATTGCAAGGATAATAGATATTTGGATTGATCAGTCTTATTTGGCAGTGTTCCTAAACACATTCATATTGAAGAATATGACAAACATTTGCAAGTGCAATAGGAGGAGTTAATTCAGCATTTCATTCAATAGTGTTAAAAATTGGAGGTGATCTGAGAAAGATCCAATAGTTTACCTGAAAGCAGCAACACACTATTTCAGCTGATGCATGCAGCAGTTAAGAGTATGTTATTTAATCATGTGTTGTTGCTGGTATTCTAATACCATCTCTCTTTACATTCTTATTCTGTTTACAGTTACATTGGTGTGTCAGAATAATGCAATGTGATTTAGACAGTTTGTAGTAGTGTGCAAATTTTGTTTCAATTCATGATGATTATCTTTAGAGCAGCCATGTTTTGTTATGGTCTCTTCTTAGCTAGGCCAACCACCCTTAGAGGTAAAGGAAGGCTGGCCTTTTCAGTGATGACTACAGACCCTGTAATATGTTAATGGTTTGTGCAGTTTCAGGACTACAGTACATTTGCTGGATTGTTTGACTTGAATGGAAATGCTATGTTCTATTCTGCAGCAGCTTGGATATTTATATAATCTTTGCTGCAGTTTCAAAAATTTAAAGGTTCATTGCTGAAATATGCAGCATACCTCCAATATATTATGACGGCAATATGCAGTCATTGGAAGCAGTGCAGAAAAAGGCAGAAAAACTTTGCTTTCTTTAACTTATCTGAACTGTGAAAAGAGGTTAAAAAGTTTGATTGCTTACGTTGATGAAGTGAGCAAGTGTAGCCGAACGTGACGCGTTGCTGAAAGGAAAACTCAGAGATGTGGAGGCTGAGCTGGAGCACACTTTACTGTGACAAGCAAAACGTGCGCGCGCAAAAGTACCCGAGAGCCTCTCCGGCGGACGTGACGTAAGATTCCTGCCAGAAGGCCAGGCCCGCCCCACGGTTAGTCTACAACGCGCTTCCGCCCGTGGCTGCCAATGGTGGTTCGAGTCCCGTGAGTACGGGCTGCTACACAAGTACCATTTAGAAATATGATGGGAGTGTACAAAGTGAAATCTCCAGTAATATTTAAGGTTTGACTTCTGAAATTTGTGCCATTAGAAAGGTGCACAGATGTCACTTTTTATTCTTGCTATTTGGGTGTTACTTACAGGCTCTGTCTTCCGGTATCACCATCAAGAGTTTTGAAATTATAGCCAAAACAGTGATTGTGTTTTTCTCTAAATATTACTTAAGATCTGCCACACGATGCCATTGGTGAATT
Organism: Pristis pectinata; assembly: GCF_009764475.1. Lineage (NCBI taxonomy): Eukaryota > Metazoa > Chordata > Chondrichthyes > Rhinopristiformes > Pristidae > Pristis > Pristis pectinata. Next base: position 87,719,527 of record NC_067413.1, read on the forward strand.
GGGTGGATAAGGTGTCAGTTGAGCGGAGTCTTTTGTTGTGATGCAGTCCACTGTGCTTATAGTAAGCACGTTCATTTGAACATGATTTTCCCACTTAGTATGGCAAAAAAATCACTCTTCAAAGAGACTGTGTTTGAAGTGTTTTGCTAAATCATTGCTTGGTTTGCAATATACTTTTCATTCTTTTAAACATTTTGTAAATGGTGTTATTCATATCATAACCAAAGTTTACGTGATTGAAAAGAGATGGCTTAAAATTAAATTATAAACAGAAAATGCTGTAAATACTCAGCAGGACAGACTGTCCACGGAATGAGAAACAGTTAATCATTTCAGGTCAGTGAACTTTAACCAGAGCCGATGAAAGATCACCAACCCAAAAGGGTAACTATTTTACTTCAGAGTTTGAGCATTCACAATGTTTTTCTATTTTGCGGCATAATTTTGCTTCTGGTGTAAGTAAAACCTACAACTGTTGCATAACTGCCTTGTTGTTCCCACAGTATCAATCGGTTTGATATTTTTAATAAATTGATCGACTTATAATTCATGAACATTTAAAATTATACAAGAAATGCAAGCCCAAGAGTAGTAAAGTCTGTAACTCAGACATTTTTGCATTTGCTACAGATTAATGAGGTGAAATTTACTTATGTTTGTTCTTGCATTCACTGAACCTCTGAGATGCCATTGAGTGAATACAGCTGTTTCCGGCAGGAATAAACACTGTGGCCCAGAGTTTCCACTGATTGCTGAACTGCCCAAGGTCACAGCTTACTTTCCCTCAAAGCACGTTTTGACTTGGAGCTGGTCTTCTGCCGGGAAGCTGGGTCCCAGCTGATCTGCAAGGCCCTGCACAAAATAGTGCAATGCCCCAGAATGAAATTGACATCCCATATACCCACCCCTCCCCCTCCCACGCCTCCGGAATATTTTAAGAGCTGGTGAGACAACACCCCCTCAGATTTATCAGTTGGCAAAGCTGTTAATAATTTTCCATAAAGCAAAGAACTTCAGATGCTGGAAATCTGAAATCAAACACAAAATGGTGGAGCTATTCAGCAGATCAGAATGCTGTCTGACCTGCTGAGTATCGATGCTATTTTTTAAATGACGGATATTCAGTGTTTGAATGTTCCTGACATTCACAAATGTTCTAAAGCACTCACACTCTTTCTTAAAAAAAAACTCTGCAGATCTTATACTATCTTTAAAAAAAATTTGAAGCACATGACAGCAGTGCAAAACAATTAATAACATTTAAATCAACTGAATTAAAATATGTGGGAAAAAATTGCCTCGTATCTGTTCCTTTGTTCACAACCTTTTTCCATTGAAACCAATGGACCTGCTGGACTTGTACCAGGTTAATCTGGCACAGGTTCAGTAGGCATTTTCCCAGCTAAAGGGTTGGGAAGTATGCCTAAATTTATGCTGCGCAACTGGGCTTCAGAGGGCAGTTGCCTGTTATTAACAATCAGCTGAGCTGAAGTTCAGGACTTTTGCCTGTGTTCAAGAGTCCTGAACTTCTGCCAAGTAGGTTAAAGCAAGCTTTAATAAGGGTACTTACCAGTTTCTAATCAAGATCTGGGCCAAGCATAAATGGTGAACTTAGAGTTGATATAAATGGTTAATGGGTACTATCTTTTGTACCAGAGTAACCAATGTGGATTGATTTTAAAACAAAGAAAAACAAATCTAGGCTATGGAAGACATTCTGTTACACCTCATATTAAGAGTATAAAGGAATAGCAGCCTGTGACATGTTGTAATACTATGGAATATGTGTGGCTGACTATGTTTACATTTTGAACATGGTCATCATGAAGGTGATGAATTTGGCAGATTCCAAGATCTTGAAGGGAGTTAGTTTGACACTCCTGCAAATAGCCATTAACTGGCACTTGTGAAAGCTCCAATATTATTCTCCACTTATCAGCCAAGTTTAGATGTTTTCTAGGTCTTGTTACATGCAAGCGTGGAATGAATGCTCCATTACTTGAGGAATTATTGGTAGTCTCTCTCACGCTCTATTATGTTGTTTCACATATATTCATGACTGATGAATTAACCAAGCATTATTGTAAATTGGAGGTAAATGTTATTCCGTAAATGTTATTCCTACTGAATTTTTAGTTGCTAAGTACAGTACAATATAAATAGCATTGTTAGATACAATTACTGAATAAATAAAATAATGTAACTTAAAACTGACAGTGAGGAGTCAGAAGTGTAATTTCTGTAGTGTAAGGCATTCTTTGATTCCTGTGACAAAGCTAGTTCTCAATAAATCTTGAAATGATACAATCTTAAATCTGTTTAGTGTTTCAAAACAAATTACATTTTGATTACCTTAAGGTAAAAGTAATAGTCCTATTTAATATAAATTTTAGGTGCAGTTTAGTCTTCTTTCATTGATTTAAAAGCGATTATTGTATAGTTAGGAAGCCCAAATTAAAGATTCTGTGTGGGCTGTGTTTAAGGCTAATTAAATAAGAAATGCTTGGAGAAAATCTCTTGAATTTTTACTTTTGCATTGTACTTCTGCCAAATTCCAATTTTTTTTTACACTTCCTGATCTTTGTAGGGTTAAGATCTATTGGTGCTGTTGGCCAAGTAACAATTACATATTTGTGAGCATGAGCAGTGAGTGGCAATGGGGCTGTTCCTTGGTGCAGGGTTTTTTTTACAGTCAAGCTTTATGCTGTTCTTAAACATCCAAAATTGATAGAAGTGTGCAGCATAGGTACCTTTGGTAATCATGTCTGCATTCACATTTTGCAATGTTTATTTAAATCCTAAACTGTTGCTCTATTTTCATAATTTTTATATTTTATGGCATTCTTGGTATTCTCAGCTTCATAGAGCACTACAGTGCAAAAACAGGCCCTTCGGCCCATCTAGTCCATGCCAGCCTAGTTTTGTGCCTAGTCCCATCTACCTGCACCCAGACCATAGCCCTCCATACCTCCCTCATTCACGTACCTATCCAAACTTCTCTTAAATGTCACAATTGAACCCGCATCCACCACTTCCGCCGGCAGCTCATTCCACACTCGCACCACCCTCTGAGTGAAGTAGTTCCCTGTCAGATTATCCTTAAATATTTCACCTTTCACCCTAAACCTGTGACCTCTAGTTCTAGTCTCACTCAACCTGAGGGGGAAAAGCCTGCATGCATTCACCCTATCTATACCCCTCATAATTTTGTATACTTCTATAAGACCTCCCCTCATTCTCCTGTGCTTCAGGGAATAAAGTCCCAACCTATTCAATCTATCCCTGTAACTCAGGTCCTCAAGTCCTGGTGGCAACTGTGTAAATTTTCTCTGCACTCTTTCAATCTTATATCTTTCCTGTAGGCAGGTGACCACAGCTGCACACACTATTCTAAATTTGGCCTCACCAACATCTTCTACAACTCCAACATAACATCCCAATTCCTGTACTCAGTGTCCTGATTTATGAAGGCCAGTGTGCCAAAAGCTCTCTTTACAACCCTATCTACCTGCGATGGAAACAGTATTGCTCTTCTCTCTTTGAAGCTATACATTCTCATCCCTCCCAACATCTTAGTGAATGTATGCTGTTAAGGTCCATTTTATAATGTAGTGCTTAAATTGCACGCAGCCCTCATTTGCCTTAACCAGACCTTATCATTAGCTTTTCATTCTTGCATAGTTCTCTTGAACAATTATAACAGCCTAAGTGATTTTTGTTTTTATTACCTTTAAAATCATGTTTGTTAATGCCAATTATAGATCCCCAGTTGTTCCCTTGGCTTAGATCAACTAATTCACTGTGTTAGAAACTATAATCTAGAAAATTCCTGATCCATGTGCTGTTCAGTAGATAGATTAACTGGTATTGTTTTATTATTGTCACTTGTACCGAGGTACAGTGGAAAAACTTGTCTTGCATACTGTTTGTACAGATCAATTCATTACACAGTGCAGATACATTGAGTTGGTACAGAGTGCATGGAGGTAGTACAGGTGAAAACAATAACAGAGTACAGAGTAAAGTGTCACAGCTACAAGGAAGTGCATTGCAGGTAGACAAGGTGCAAGGTCATAAGGTAAATTGTGAAATATCAAGTGAATGTAAACCAAGAATTAACATAATTTGGTATTTTTATGTGGGTTTCCTATGTTACTATCCTTTCCATGAATTGGAAAATACTGTGTGCTATATTTGAACTTTGACTTGGATGGAGTATTTGAGAAAAAGGACCAATGAAATTGACATTTGACATCTTTTGTTACTACAGTGCCATGCGTGTGTTACTTTCCAAACTTCCAAGGCCGTGGATTGTGGATGAGAAAAAAGATGATGGATATACTGCTTTACATTTAGCAGCACTGAACAATCATGTTGAAGTGGCAGAATTATTGGTGCATCAGGTATGACTTTGTGCTCAAAATGTTTACATTATGGAAATTGAAACAATTGGAGGCAAGATGTGTTAACTATAATTTCACCAGTGAAGTAATTCACTAAAATTAGCTTCATTTTTTAAAATTGTGGAAACAGATTAGGTAAGAGTACATTTAGGAACAGTGTGCATTGCAGTGTTTTACTAATAGTACAAGAATGATTGGGGGTGGGGGGAGGGGGTAGGGAGGCATTTAAAAATATGGTACCTAGAGAGTTCAGTAGAAAAGAGTACTTTTGCAACTGCTGAGTTAGAGTCTGGAAAGTTGGATTGTGGGTGCTCTTCCAATGTGCACAGTGAGAGTGAATTAATTTAGAACTGATGCGGCAAGGCTTATGTAAAACATATGCTTAGATTGTTTGCTGGAAATGTTGTTCTGCAATAGACTCTTGACATTCAGAACTGCTTACTGTACTGATATTGCAGTGATTTCTTTTTTTCATCCACAAGTTCTTGGAGTTCTCCCTTTTTAACAATGGTGTATTCAGTTGTTGCAGACTTGGTGCATTTTTCCTCCATCGAAAGCCAAGTTATTCAAGATGTAGCAGGTGCAGACCTAATTGGTATTGAAAAAGTCTCTCTCAATTATCCGCCCCATATTTACCAGGAGGCTGTGATGTTGGGGAGTTGGAGATGGACAGATTGAGGTGTTGAACAAATGGTAGTTGGTTAGTAGTATTTACAGATTTTCTTGACATATTTAGATAGTTTTCTGCCAGACTTAAAAGACAGCCAGATACAAATTTTGGAATGTATTACTGGGCTGCAACCAGCCTGATTGAGAGGCTGGCTGTTGGGTAGATAGGAGTGCAACACAAAGCAATAACTATAAAGAAAGGTGGTAGGGTGGGATAGTGGTTGCATATGCAGTGATATTGTGGATCAAGAGATGAGGTCAGAGTGCAATTGGGGGGGCGATGGAGAGAATATCATATTGCACTATTGAGAAGAACAGAGGTTGGGGAGGGTATTTGTTCTTTGGATCACGGGATGCATGGATGATTACTGGGGAAGTTGTAGCTCTATGATCTGAGAGGAAGATTTCCATTCTCTCAGCCCACAAGCATTGCTGGAAAGGTACTTGCCTGTTCCATCCAACAATTTGAGCCACTCTTCAGCTGACAAGTTGAAGGGGGAACGAGCAGGGATATTGTCTTCGGCATTAATAGAGTAAAGATGCAGTCAGGGGCATTGAGTCTTAAATATTTAAATAAGGAGACAAATCCCTAAGAGCCAGTTCACTTCCCAATCCCTATTCTCATCACAACTGGAAGTAGGTTGGATCTGGGTTTGACATTTTTTTAAATATAATTTTTTATCCTACCCAACCATACCCATTACTTTTCAATCACAATTACTTCCTGCAACACACATCCTCTCTCGTTGCCCTAGTCTTCCATTGCATCGCTTTCCAGCTAGGATTCATTGATCCAACAGCAAAATACTGCTGATGATTAAAATTTGAAATAAAAACAGTAAATTCTGGAAATAATCAGCAGGTCATGCAGCCTCTGCTGAGAGAGAAACAGAGTTGGCAGTTAAATTCAGTGGCCTTTCATTAAAAACACTTGTTCTTGAGATTCATTGATGCCTAGTGTCAGCAGCCATGGCAACAGCAAGGAGGCACTGACCCTTAATGGCTATTATTGAGCATGTGGCTCTTGATAAAAGCAAAATTGAGAGTATATTGGAGTGTCACCTGATGAATGCAGCTACCAGGATATCACGTAGAATCTGCGTAATTTGTGGAGATGGTGGCATGCTAGTCACACATTTAAAAGCTTAATTCCTTGCCTGCTCATGCTGCTAGTAAGTAGCATAAGAACAGTGAATACTAACGTGAACTTGTTGCAATCTGGCAACCCCTGAAAATAGCAATGTTTTATTGTTGACTATTGGTAACTCCTAAAGGGTACCTTGATATGCTAGTCATGGATATAGTGATTTTGATAGGTTAATGAAATATGCTACCACATAGATGTACTGATTAATAAACCGCTTGGCTGAAGGCCACCTATCTAATGATGTGTACCTTTTTCTAATTGTGCTTGAATTATTTAAATCTCTGATTGCTCTGAAAGTGCATGAGAAGCATATGGTATTCCACAGTTCATAAAATGATATGGAAAGAGGCATAGATAGGGTAGATAGTCAAAATCTTTTTCCCATAGTTGGAGTATTAAAAATATGGGAGCTTGGGTTTAAGAAGAGAGGAAGGGTTTTGAAGGGGATTTGAGGGGAAAGTTTTAAACAGTGGTTGATATCTGGAACTTGCTGCTGGAATCAGATAAAGTTACTATTAAGAGTCATTAAGACACTTAAATAGACATTACATAGAAGGATATGGTCCTAATACAGGTACATTGTGGTTAGTGTAGATGGGCAAAAAGGTTGACATTGAACATAGTGGGCTGAAGCGCCCATTTCTGTACTATACAGTTCTGACTATTTCCAGAATTAAAGTAATGTTTGATTAATAATTACAACTACATTAGAAAGCAAGAATGATCACAATTATACATTTGTAATACTTAGATGTACCTTAATTTTTATGAGAACTAAGAATACAGGCCATCCCCAGGTTAAGAGCTCCCAACTTGGGGACAACCCTACATATCAGTGAGCTCCCATAATATTACATTCAAAAGTTTGACTTGAGTGCATCCATTTGTTTCTACCAAGAGCAGAACTTGTTTCTTCTCCACTTTTAGTAATTCTTTCTCATCCATCTTATGTGCTTTCAATGTCATTCATTACAATAGTGAAGGTATGGTTACCATATCGAGTGATCTTTGAGTATTTTCCGACGTGGACAAAATCGACATGGACATCTGTAAAAATGGAACCCATTTGTTACCTGGGGACAGCACGTATTGTGTAATTGGGAAAATTGCTATATCACTTAAATCACAAAGTTCCATGGATTCTCTTTTTCAGGGCAGTGCTAATCTGGATATTCAGAATGTAAACCAACAAACTGCATTACATTTAGCTGTTGAGCGCCAGCACACGCAAATTGTTCGGGTAAAGTACAATCTATGAATTCTAAGAGATGGCATTTATCTATTTGTGGAAATTGATTGTTGAAAAAATGGACTCTAAAATGCTCTCTTTGTACAAGTCTGCATTGAAGTACTTGTATTGCATCGATGCTTGGTATTCCTGTACTCAGCAGTTATGGTGATACAGAATTGACCTCAAAAATCTTGCGGGACTGCTATTGTTTATATGACTGCTTAGATTTCGCTTTGACAAGCAGAATTACAGCCAGACCTGCAGTTACAGTTTTGAGTTGCACTAATTCATGCTTTGTATAAAGTGTCAATGTTTCAACTCGTGTAGATTAAACTCCGCTTCAAGATTAAGCGGTTCATTGATACCTGTTTAATACTCTGGAGGTATTCCCAGGAACTAATGGAACTTCTACCCTCCCTGCTGCATGTAGCTGTGCTGGAAACCTGGTGCAAACTTCTGCCCTCTGCTGGTATTCCTGTAGTAATAATAGCCCTATGAATTGGTGTGGAGAGGTTGCCTGAGAGGCCAGGTGTTGGTGCAGCCACTCAGAGCTGAGATGTGAGGCTTGGGGCTGCTTCCTGGCCAGCACAATGAATGATAGCATTGCTGGAAACTGGCAGCCTTTGTTCCTTAGTGGACAGACAGCCCAGATCCTGTGGTCTTTCTCATCACCTCCTATTGGAGGTGATGGAAGCTACTGTCTTCCCTTCTGTTCCTCTGCACAGTTCTTCCCAGTTAGGAGATTTCTCTATAATAAGCTCAACAGCATCAATCACAGTTGTGAATAAAAGTTTTAATAAAGCTATTCATTCCATTATTTTGAGTCTAATTATCATCTTCTAATGACATAAGGTTATCAAATTTTTAAACCAAGTCCCTATCTCCCATTTTCCATGGACTTAATGCCTAAAGTTACTCAGCTTCCACTTGAGTAGTATTTTACTGTATTTTCCATTTATCTTGGTGTTCCATTGTATATGTATTTATCGGAATATTTCACTCTTTTTGTGTCATACATCTGTAACCATTTTGTAATTAACCTAAGAATTTGACTGAAATCTAGAATTGAAAATATCAACCAAGTTATTTTTTTACTATTAGGAGTAATACTCATCCAATTTAGTGTTTAGTAAATAAAAAGTTAAAGACATTAGCCTTTTAAGAGGAGACACAAGAAATTCAGCCTGACCTGCTGAGTTCCTCCAGCACTTTTTGTGTATTGCAGCCTTTTAAGAGGATGTTATAACTGTGAATTCGAATTCATTTTTAAGCTGTTGGTTCGTGCTGGTGCAAAATTGGACATCCAGGATAAGGATGGTGATACCCCTCTTCACGAAGCCCTGCGCCATCATACTTTGTGTCAGCTCCGTCAACTGCAGGATATGCAGGATGTGGGGAAAGTAGATAGTGGTTGGGAGCCCTCTAAAAACACAGTAAGTATAATCTATTGACATGTGTTCCATGCTCAATACTTATTTTATGTATTGATTGAGGAGAATGAGTGAGAAACAGCTGGTAATATACAGTGCAGATATTTAGGGCAAGTTGCATAGACAATGGTACGTGTATTCCCTGGAGTTTAGAAAGTTGAGTTGTAATCTGATTGAAATAAATTATTTAATGGATTAAAATAGGTAGATTTCCTGTGTAGAATTCAGAAGACGAGAGCATCATCTTACAATGGGACCATGGCAGTTAAAGAGTGAAATTAGAAAGGCATCTTCAAAAAGACTGGGTAATCAGGAACCCCTTTCACGAAAAGCCTTTGGATATTGACATCAATAGGTTCTCATTAGGGATTGGTGTTAAGGATTAGGAAATGAAAAGAGACAAATGAAACTGAGAATTGGCTGTGATCTTATGAAATAGTAACCAGGCTCAAGGAGCTGCAAACACACCCCTTTCTCCTGTGTTCGCATTGGTCCATTTGGAATTTTTGGTCTTGACCTCTTTTGGAAAGACATTTTTAACATATCTCAACTGTATTGAATATTGATTTACAACCTCACCCTATCACTGCAATTTTTGGACTACCAACGACAGAGTCTCACCATTTATCTGCTTCCGCTTACCGTGTGATTGCCTTTGTCACATTAATGGCCAAACGATCCATTTTGCTTAAATGGAAGGATCCAATACCCCCTACTACTTTTCAATGGTTTTCTCAAACTATATCATGTCTAAACTTGGAAAAAATTAGGAGTGGTACTGTTGATCCTTCGCTTAAATTTGAAGACATCTGGAGTCCATTTGTTCAATACTTTCATATGATATAGATCCCTTTTCAATAACTTTTCAATTTAAAGGGACGGAGTTGTGGACATAATATTGTTCTGTTTTTATTGAGAAATTTCAGTCCAGTTTTTTTTATCTCTTTTTTTTGAAATTTTCTTTATAGTTTAGTTTGTTATATTATTTACAATTTTTTTTAATTGATTTGGGGATTTTTTTTATATATACAATAAATCTTTTTCTTTTTTATATTCATCTACTAAGAGATCGTGAGATCTAAAGATTTTTTATATTTTATTATTTTTTATGATTATCTATGTCATTGCTCTCTTGATCTCTGTATTATGTGTACAATCATTGAGGTTATATATTAATCTGTATTAATTTGGAAACTAATAAAAAGATTGAAAACAAACATTTGGAGTTAGCTCAATTGTTTAATTAATTGAAAAGACTGAAGAATAACGTCTTGTTAATTTAGATAAATCAAACAATTGGTTTATTTTATTAAGATTTGGATGTTGGGAAGGTAAATTTTATTAACCCTTCTGTGATTGGGTGGACTTGTAAAACACATTGGATGTGATGCATTGGTGTCTCTTATCAACTCCATTCTGTAAAAGAAATATTGAAATATATGAAGTCCATTGGAGTACTTTTTTTTAATGAGTTGAATTTTCTCAAAATTAATTTGCCTTTTTAAAGTGCAATCTAGCCTTTATACATGCCTGCTAAGAACATTATGCCTTATTTGCTCATTTCATCTTTTAATATGAATTCTTGGAATTTATCCACATGGAAGAAGAAAAATGAAGTAGCATAAAATTTTTGGATTTATTCTTTTCTCTCTAGAAGTAATGCACAATCAGGCGTGCAAGTAACAGGACGACAATAATATTTTTTGTGTGGATTATGAAAGGCTTTGTAATTGAGTGCCATAAAATCCTGTGTTGAAAATATGAAAGGGAAGCCATCCACCTGACTACATATTCTCTATTTGCCTTGCGTCTTTAAACATTATTCCTGTCATTTTTTTGGGAAATTAATTTGTCAAAATCAAGGGTGTTGTACCCTAATATAGGGAAACTTGACTTCTACTTGCATCTATACTTGAAGGTTAGAGTATTTTAATTCAGTTTGTTCCGATTATGAAATCGGTTTGACCATCTGGAAAAACGTAGTGCTGTTACTGATGCCCTCCAAAGGGAGCATGCATTCTAAACAGTTGACAAAAGAACATTTAAAGATATTACCATAGAACAATACAGGCTCTTTGGCCCACCATGTTGTGCCGACCTTTAAACCACGTCTAATACTATCTAACCCCTTCCTCCCACATATCCCCCTATTTTAAATTCCTCCATTTGCTTATCTAACAATCTCTTGAACTTGACCAACGTACCTGCCTCCACTACTACCCCAGGCAGCACATTCCATGCACCAACCACTCTCTGAGTGAAAAACCTCCCTCTGATATCTCCATTGAACTTCCCACCCATTACTTTAAAGCCATGCCCTCTTGTATTGAGCATTGGTGCCCTGGGAAAGAGGCACTGGCTGTCTATCTATTCCTCTTTTAATATTTTTTATACCTCTATCATGTCCATGTTACCATTGACTTAAATATAGCAAATTCTTGAGACATGTTTATCATGGGTAATTTTGATTCCATAAACCAGTTTTTTTTAAATGCAACTGCAAATAATTCTTTAGAATTTGAACAAGTTTAGCAACTACAGTCAATCAGTACTCAAATCAAAGGTACAATATAAAGACTGTTTAAATTTTGTTAATGCCTCTATTATTTAAGTTTTCTAACATTGTTAATTTTTATGTGCATTATTATTATTATTATAAATTTGGTTCAACTTGAGGTTATGTGAGTGCGTGGGTTTCCTGCAGGTGCTCCAGTTTTCTCCCACATCCCAAAAATGTGCATGTTGGTGGTTGGCCATCCTAATTTTCCCCTAGTTTGTAGGTGAGTAATAGAAACCTTAGGGTGCTGATGGGAATGAAGGTGAATAAAATGGGTTAGGATAGGCTTAACAATTGTTAACAAATGCTCGATTGTTGTTGGAGACTCATTGGACTGTAGAGCCTGTTTCAATGCTGCATTACTCTGTGTCAAATCTCAGTTGTGCTGGTGATTCCATTGTGATTGATCCAGACTTACTATTACTGGGGAAGAGGGGTCAGGTCAATTGCTGAGAAAACACAGCTGGTGCATCTTTATTCTGGCATGAGTCCAAAAGGAAAGGAGATTTAGAGAGTCTCCTGAGTTAAATGTAAAAAATTATTAAAAGTTTCAATCAAAACATTTCACACATTTAGTATGCATGTTTAGAGGCTACATCACAAACAGAAGCATTATTTAAATTCGGTTGCTGAGATGCAAACATTCAAAGAAAAACATTTAATATTGACTGGATTGAAGGCTATTGGTATTCCTGAAAAGGCTTTTGTCTTAGTTGTTTGTTTTGATTACTTACATTCAAGTACTTACTTTAATGGCACCTTCAAAGAAACAATATCTCAATGTTTGGTTTTGCACACATAGCAATTGAAAATGAGAGAGCTTGCATTACTTTGCATGACAATTGTAGGTACTTCATCTAGATAAATTAGATCAGCAGTTACATTAATAAAAATGGGTTGAAATAAGCGCTCAACAACAATTTACATTTGGTTTACAGCTTTAACAGAAATATATTTTAAGGTATTTCACAGGAGTGTAATTAAACAAGAATTAACACCATGTTTAACAAAAAATTGAGAGGATAAAGAATAAGATAGTGAATTGGAAAGTTTTATGGAGGTTCTGGGCCTCTGCAAATGAAGGTATTTGGGCTGTACAAGTGGCAAGGGCTAGAATAATAATTTTCTTGTGGATGCCTAGAAGGCAATGTGAGGGGGACAGGTGAGACCATGAATAGATATAAAAACTATTTTAAATTTGAGGTATTCTAGACTACTAGACGATGTAGGTGAGCAGCTACAAGGATAATGGATTAGAGGAAGTTCGTACAAATTTAGATACTGATGGGGAAGATATGAATAGCCGAATTTTTACATGAATTTTAAATTGCCTAAGTAATGAGCACAAGCTTATTTTGTTTTCAATCAACAACTTTTTTGACATTATACAGCCCCAGCTGACAAACTTTTCTTTTTTTTAATCCCTTTTCCTGCATAGCAGTTATCTCTGGTTTTGATGCCACAAGCAGTCTCGACCAATGTTTTTGGATTCATCAGTGTTAGAGATCCAAGCAATTTAACTAAATTGGAGGAAGGGGTTGAGAAGGACAGTTTCAGAGAAGAGAAGGAGCTTAGGAAAGATTTATATGTGGGGAAAGTTATCTCAGTTTTGGAGAGGAAAAATAGAAAATGTGTGGGGAAGGCATTAGTGGGTGTTGTAGTTTCTTTAAACAATTTTTATTAAAAACTCAATAAAGAGACTTTACATTTGAAAACTGCAAATGGCATGAAATAAGTCTTTCTGTATAATTTGGAAAACAGAAAAGCTGTGCTGAAAAAAATTCTTAAAATAATCCTGCAAGTAATAATTCTTGTTCTGCAGTGCTTCTTGTATATATAAAAATATTTAATCATGGTGGCACGTTTTCCTAAAATTTATAATTCTTCCTTTCAGTTGCTTATGGGCCTCGGGACACAAGGAGCAGATAAAAAGAGTGCTGCTTCTATTGCTTGCTTTCTAGCTGCAAATGGAGCCGATCTTGCTATTCGGAATAAAAAGGGACAGTCACCACTTGATCTTTGCCCAGATCCAAACCTCTGTAAGGTCTTGGCCAAATGTCATAAAGAGAAAGTCAGGTTTGTGTGTCAGTATGGTGTGTACTAATTTCAAATATTTAAAAACTTTTTTAATATAATTGATTAGCATTAGCCTTTGATATTTTTTTTATTACGTTTAATATGTTCAGAGACCCAACAAGTCATTGAAAATACCAATAGGAGATTCAGTAATAAAGATCATTGTATCAATAAATAGTACAAATTGTTATCCCCAACAGTAATAAAACTTTACATGATGCTTTTTGTAGAATTTTCCTTGTATCGCATATAAAGCACTGAAAGGCATCTCCTGAGAGCAAAAATTGATGTACTGCTCAACTCCACCACACAGATTACTGGAGAAAAATTGTTGCAAGTCACAGCATTGTCCTGATGTTTCTCAGACCTTTTTGGGGGGGAGGGTGGGAGGATGAGTAAAGAAAGAATACACCATTTTAGAATTTGCATTTTTGTTCTCTTAAATATTTACAGTAGACAAAGGGTAGCAAATTGTCATATTGTACCAGGTCACACTAACCAAAGTCTCTCTTTTTCTACCTCCCTGAAACCCATAACATCTTCACGGCCATCAGCCTGGTATCACTGGCCCCTTACACCAGACTTACCAGATGTGGAGAACTCCCCTTCCGCGTTCTGAAGTCTAGTGGCGAGACCCGGACAGTGTGTCCCTGCTGCATCACAAGGCACAGTGCAGAGTGCCTTTCTCAAAACCATCCTGGCAAGGCAAAGCTGGTGACACACCTTTGTCTTTGGTCAAAACCAAGTGCTTTTAATAATTTGTACTTATCTGTTAAGATTCAGAGATATTTAAATATTAAAATTTAAGAATCATTTAAAATCCAAGGTGAAGTTAATTAATAACAACATTTCAAAATAATTATATTGCTTTGTTTTTTTTTACTTTACTCTCTCTTCGCTGCATAAATCTGTGACCAGCCAACTCCATTGAAATTTTGGATCCTGTACCTGGTGTGATCTGGTGGAGAGTCCAGGTCAACACAATCCGACCCACTATGGCAATGTACTTCCCCTGCTCCACAATAACTAGGAGAACAAAATTGCATATTCCAAAACAATGTAGTTTTTACCAATTTCCCTAAAAAAAAAAGGTTGAGACATTGCAAAGAATCACAAAAAAAGGTGTAAAATGGGGGTTTTCCATCGAGATTGTGTCCTTCTATCGTAGGATCCAGGAACAGCTGACCTGACTGATATGGCTGCCTGAATCGGTCAAGTTTCTAAATTTCAAGGAGGTATTCAGCTACACTAAATGTGATTTGACCCGAGGACTTAAAACACCAGTAATTTGTGAAGCAACAGCACAGAATGCAGATAGCTTTTCAAATGCTTTAAATTCCTGGTATTAGACTAAACCACATTTGATGTATGGCCTAAGACACCAAGGAATGGAAACACTGATTTTATATGTACCCAATACTTCCTGAAGGACTCTTAATTTGATGTTGAGCTGTCCATTCCACAAAGGTCCCATATCCGTGCTGATTTAGTTAATCATAGCAGATGCTAGTTTCCTTTGGTGTCTTTCAATTATGGAAGGGAAAAGTAGCCAGAATTTCCACTGTCCAATTCTATCTTGTCTAGAAAGGTATCTGAGGGTAAATACGATCTTTGAGCCATACCTCCCTAAGGGCACCTTCTGGTGATGGAAGAAAGCTTTTACAGATTGCTTAAACACACCCATCATTTATTTTTGTTTGATATGACTTGAATTATAGGTGACATAATTATAGGAACATTAATTATTTTATCCTTCATTTCAGTGGACAGGTGGGATCACGTAGTCCTTCTATGATTAACAATGATACAGAGACTTTGGAAGAGTGCATGGTTTGTTCAGATATGAAACGTGACACTTTGTTTGGACCTTGTGGACACATTGCTACTTGTTCCCTTTGCTCACCACGTGTTAAAAAATGCCTCATCTGTAAAGACCAAGTTCAGTCTCGAACAAAGGTAATAGAACCTCCTTGTAAATTTGTATTTTTCTGTCTAATTCAGTTAATTTGACTCCTGAGGACGGTGTCCTTTCTCTCCACTCCCTTTTCTATCAGTTCTCTCTAGTCTACTGTCAAGGGTCTAAGATTATAAAATTCCAGCAGAGCTGCTCTGATTTCAGGCTCATTCACAGGAAGGGTCAGAGTGTGTGTGGTTATTGTACAAGTTCAGGTTTAAGTTTATTATCGTGGGGATACATGCCTGTTATAAATGCCATGAAATTCAGCTTTTTGCAGCAGCAGCACAGTACATGACAAACATAAATTATATAAACTTAAATTAACATACAACAGAATGGATTGATATCTCTCTATTTTTTCATAAATACTTACTCATTTTTGCATTCTTCTTCCCTTCCTCTTCCCCCAGTTTGGCCCACAGGTTTTTTTCTTGATGTGAAACATAGAAATTTGGTAATGTTGAGCATGCAAGTTCGGGCTTTAACTTACTGTATTTTTATATGGTCTACTTGTTGACTAATTATATTTTTTTTCTTTTCATGAAATACTTGATAAAATTATTACATTAGTGAAGAATTGCCATATTATGCCTCCTCTTAACAAATATTATTGATGCAAACATCAAAATTGTAAAAAAAAATTCAGGTTGTACATTGTGAAAGCTTGATCATTTAGAGTGAGGGAACTGCTTGCTAGGTTTTAATTTCCAGACTGTCATGAAGCTAATTCATTTACCCACAGATTGAGGAATGTGTGGTATGTTCTGATAAGAAAGCAGCAGTGCTTTTCCAGCCTTGTGGTCACATGTGCGCCTGTGAAAGTGAGTATGATGAGTTTAATTTGCAATTCTGTGAATTTACATTTTCTCTATTTACATATTTTTGGATGTGGAAGCCAATGCTTGTTTTTCTGCCTTTTCTCTGAAGTTTTGATTTGTCTGTTACCTACTTCTGATGTGATGACTACTATAGAGCCTAACTTGCGTGCAAATGTTCATGCAGATAATTCAATGGAAATGACCGAACACTGTAGTAACAAATATTCCATGAGCCCATTGGGAATTATCCCTTATGAGGAAATTCAAAGAAAATGACTTCTTTTGGATAATATAAAAATGAGTTTATAAAAGGGAAATTAGTTTTTATTGCAATACATTTGATAACTAATCGCCATTGTATGTAAAGACAAAAATTTTTTTCTGACATGTTGCTTTTAGTTTTAGTACCATCTCTTAAACCTAAAGTACACTCCAAATACAGCAACAAACCATGATCCTTGTCCTAACCCTGATCTAAGTACAATTCATTTAAGTACTTGTAGATTAACAATCCAAAATAGACAAATAGTAATGAAACTAATTCCTGTTAATGAATCAGTGCATCCCATGCTCCTTCATAAATTAAAATTAATGCATATGCCTTAAATGAGTGTCATCCTTTGAACTCCTAAGAGTTGATTCTTGAGCCAGAGGAATGTCCCAGCTCAAACTCCAAATACCCTAACACCGAACTTCTCACTAAAATACCCCTAAAATTCTTATCATAATGCTAAGCATGACAAATGTTTCCTTAATATATGTACGTCCAAATGTTGGGAAGCTGAATACTGAACCTGAATTCTCCAGCATGACATGGATAAGCTCAAGTGCAGTTGGACTGAGGACAATGAAGGGTTTGGGCCAAATCAAAGTGGTAGTTGCCAGTAAAACCAAGAACTTTGGGTGTTGAGAATGGCATACCTGAGGGACAATTGACCTGCTGTCCACAAAACTTGCACCCTAAATATTCTGAATCTTAACCTGGATCCAGGCACTAACCTGAAACCTTTCATAAATATATTAAAACATATGTCCAGTACTAATCCTGACCATTACCACCCAGTACCTGCCTTGGTCCCTAATTTGGAAACTCTTGTTCTATTATTCCTCCAATCCTACATTTGACCTTAAACTTGGTCTGGCCCACAACCAAGCCTACTGTCATGAGGTCAGCGAGGTAGGAACTAATCAAAAGTGTGAACGAAATAGAAATTGCAGGCTCCAGTGCAAGAAAGGAAGGTACCATTCTTCCCAAACAATCTAAATGTAACTCGATTTTTTTTTACACTTGCATCTTTTTGAAGTTGTGGTTATAGATACTCAAATTGCTCAAGAGTATCACTCAATCCATTGTGACTTGAATGAAGCAATGAAAATTTTCTGGTGTTTATTTTTTTAATGTATATTTTCATTATAAGTTTCTGTGTCCAAAACTATGATGAAAATTGGCTTCTGGTTCTTGTGTCCTTCTATCAAACTGGAAAGGTGCTTGAAGTATCAGTCTGAAAGACTCTCAATGCAGGTATTTGGACACTCCTGCTGCAGTCATCTGGGGATTGACTACATAAATGTTTCGCTATGTAATTTCACTTTCCTGTCATTGGTGGTATGTCATAGGCACAGACTGAATTTGGACCTTAGGAAGATCAGCACTGAGACAGGGTTTTCTGTTCTAAATCCTATCATGTGAGATGGGGTTTTGGGGGTGGGGAGAGGCATATCCAAATAAGGCCCACACATGAAGTCGCTGAAAAGCTTTGATAACTGGCTAACACCCCGGCTTAGGTTGTCAGAACTATGCTGCAAGTTTCACAACCTAGCATTGACAAGAACACAATTGTTGCCTTATGTGCAGCAATAGCAACAGGAGGAAAAAGGAGGCAGCAAATAATGTCACACTTCATGGACATGATTTCAGGGTACTCCTTGAATGCTCATGAAGACTCCATTCCAGTTGAGGACATAGAGAGAGTCTTTATGCAAATTCAGCAAGACCTTTCACCCAAGTCTTCATGGTGATATAGTTGCTATGTTGCCATTTCTCCATTACTCATCATTGTGGTGTCTCCTTTTGCACAAATTATGAATTTTATTTCTGCATGACAGGATTACTTCCAATTATGTTCAGAAGAGTTAGAATTCAATTGAGCCAAAGTCCTAGATCTTTCATTGCTCATGGATCCACTAATAAGGCCTATATTTGCTTGAATTGAAACAGTTGCTTTACAGTAAATTGTCTGAACTGAAAAGTCATGCCAACATCATTAAAATTCCTAATATTTTATCATGCATAGATTTGAGTACTCATAGCTTCAGTCATTTTTATTTGCTTGCATATCCCACTACTTGGTTAACAAGCAAGTCTCAATTTATGTCCTGATTTTTAAAATTTCCCTCTTTCACTAGTTGATCAGAACATCCCTTGGATCCGTTCAAATGAAACAAAACAGTCTGCGGTCTCTTGTAAACACGTGCACCATTACTTTTCATCAGATGAATTGATAACAATATATGAGTGTAAATTGTCTCTAATTACACTCTGTCTCAATGGGTCAGGCTAGAAATTAGAATCTGTTTGCCCCATTTGGAGATTTAGAATCTAAGAACTGTTTGATCCACCATTCAAATAAGATTGAGGCTGATCTAACCCTGATCTAATCTTTTAAGTAGCTTAGTTATGTACTGGAACTTGACCTGTGCTGGGATTTGGGACAATAAATTTGATACGAATATGTTATTAAGACTCTGATATCTGCGTAAAATGAATAATGGGCTGATATGTACATTAGTTAAGGGTCTGATATCAGTTTAAGAGCCTTTTTTTTAAATGATCAGGTGCTGGGCTTGTCTTGTTTGGATTGTCACCTGCCAATAAAACATGTGTTTTTTGAACTAATTGCAATATGTGTAGATGGTAAGATGTATGCAAATAGTTAAATGGGTAATTTTTTTAAAACTTTCTCAGATTGTGCAAGCCTAATGAAAAAGTGTGTGCAATGCCGGGCAGTTGTGGAACGAAGAGTGCCTTTTATCATGTGTTGTGGTGGGAAAGGTACGGAAGATTCCAATGATGATCTTAGTGAGTCACTTCTTAACACAATCCATTTTTTATTTTCTTTGCATTCATTTCTTGATATATTTTAAGCCCAATATATAAATGGGGCTGAATCTAAAACTCATTCCATTTTCATCACTGTGGTATCATGAAATGATATGTATGTGACAGCAATTTGACTGTAATTTTATATGCATGTAAGTGGATAGATTACAATTTAGGTGAGCAAAATTAGGACTCTGGTATTGAGAACACACAGCTTAGTTAAATCGTTTCTTTATTAAATCTTTAGATGTTTTTCTTCAGATTTGTGATGGTTTGATTAGGGAGCTGATGAGTTTGGTACAGATTTTACATTTAAAGAAATGTAATCCACAAATGTAATCTAGAAAAAAAGAGAGTTGCCATATATTAGTCTCTCAGTATCAGGGTACCTAACAATCTGATATTTGATGTCATTGCATTTTTTTCAAATATAGTTATTTTTGGCTGAAGGTTTTAGTTTGATGAGCAAGATTGAGTCTTGATAATGAGTGCTGATAAGTTTTTCCATTGCACTTGGTATCAGAACGAAGCTTAAACTGCACGATAATTCGTCAATGTTCTTATCCCAAAGAGAAGATCTGATCTTAACTGTCAAGAATGGGAACCTTGGCTGACTTTTTTCTGTCCCCCTCCTACCTATATCATTATTATGTGTTTTAATGCCTTTAGGTGGGCATTAACTCTTAAACTTAGTGATGCTTCTTTTTTGGAGTTTGTTGTTGAAAGTGTCAAAGATGAGAGGTGATATTCTGCTTGTGCTGTACTGAATGAAAGATGCTATTAAGTAACCCTACTGCTTCCAAAATTTGCAAAAGGAGGTTGCATTTATCAGAAAATCTGGGTCTCATATGATAAGGGTCCTTTTTAATATTTCTGATTGTTGTATATCATTGGGGTTTTTTTTAAGCTGCTGTCGTATTAAGTAAGAATGGCCTGATCTTAATGGTAAAAGTCAGCAATTTTGAATCTGTCCATGAAAATGCAGTATGTAATTACCCCTTTACATTTGATTCAATTGTTCCTGAAAATGCATCCTGAATGCTCAGGGAAGGACCAGTCTACAATTATGGGGTATGCTAGTCAGCACTTGGAATAATGGATAAATAATTTATGAGGAATGTTGATGTAGCATCCTATTACAACAGCCAGATGTTGCTAATCATTTAGAAATATGTTGGCATATAATATTTTAAAATGTAACTTAATGCCTAAAATATTATAATATTATATGTAGTATTATAATAGGACCTGTACTTTTGAAGGAGGCTGGAAATATTTACTTCAGTTTTTTTTTTGTAATTTATATAACTGACTTGGATGAAAGCCCCAAAAGAGTGGTTGCTAAATTTGTTAATAGCACAAAGATCAGTAGGGCAGTAAGTTGTGAAGAGGCATAAGAAAGTTACAAAAATGTATAAATAGGTTAAGTGAGTGGGCAAAGATCTGACAAATACACTTATAATATGATAAAATGTAAACTTGATCATTTTGACTGGAAAACTGAAAAAGCACATTAAATGGTGAGAGATGACAAAGCTCTTAGATGATGCAGGTGTCCATGTGTATGATTTGCAGGTACTTATTAGAACAGCTAGCAGAATTATTTGTTTATTGCTAGGGGAATTGAATCCAAAAGTGGGGAGGTTATGCTTGAGCTTTATAGGGCATTGGTGCTACGTCACCTAGATTACTGTGTACAGCACTGAACTTGTGTAAGGAGGCATGTTAATATGTTGGAAGCAATTCAGACTAAGTTAACTAGATTGGTAGCTGGAATGGGCGGTTGTCTTGTGAGGAAGGGTTGGACAGGCTAGGCTTTTATCCTCGTGTTCAGAAGTGACCTGATTGAAACATAGAAGATAGGGGTCATGGCAGGTTGAATGTGAAGAGAATGATTCCTCTATATAAGAGAGACTTAGGGATCATGGTTTAAAAGGAAGGGTCATCTATTTAAGATGTGGCAAAAGGTTTTCTCTGAGGGTCATGAGTCTTTGGAACGCTCTTCGTGAAAGGGCAGTGAAAGCAGTGTCTTTGAATATTTTCATGGCAAAGTTGTATAATTCATAAGGTTACTGTAGCTATGGGATTGCAGAATTGAGGTTACAATGTGATCTTTTTGACTGGTATAGTAGCCTTGAGGAGCCAAGTGATCTCTTCCTAATTTGTATGTATGTTCATATGCCTGATATCTTAAGATTTTCTACACCACAGATGGCTCTTAAATAGTTTGATAAAACATAAATACTATGTTCAGTAATATTGATTGCTTAACATGATAGCTTGGACTATGCGCTTATCTATCATTCCCTTGCTGTCCCTAATCCTTCATAAATTATTCCCTCTGCATTAGGCAGACCACAGCCTAGCTTCTATTTGAGTATGTTGCTACCCATAACTTGAATGGCCTGATGTATTTTCTAGTTCAGGTGTTGGTTTAAGTCACCAATGGCTCTCTGGGTTTTTCTCTATTGACAGATTTCATTCACTATGCATACAATTTACCTATGCATTGTCTAAATGTCATTGTACAATACCAACTGTTTTTATATAACTTAGTAAAACGCCTTATTCAAGAGTGCTATGTTTTTAATTCTTCCTCTTCCTGAGCTGGCTTCTTATATTTATCACATCCATAAGTAGCAGGATTTTTAAAAAATTCAGTCTCTCTCAACTAATTCAGATTAAGTCAATATCCTTCACGGCTCTTGCAGTAGCGGATCTTTTACAAGTAACTAGCACTTTCTTTGAATAAAAATATCTGTTCCTGCAAATGTTGGAAAATCACTAGTTATGGAGGACATTTTCACAACTTGAACACTGGTTTTCTAGTCAACCTTCTTATTGTAGACTCAGGATACTTTGCACTTCCATTATATGGAATCTTGGACAATTCTGCGATGTATCTTGATATGACTTTTTAAATGATGATCTGGACATCTAGCTTTCATTCCTGGAAGCTGAGCATCTGTCCATTCTGGAAGAAGTTCTGCTTAATTTCTGGTAGCTTAGTTCAGAAAATCATTCACTTCCTACTGCAGGCCTATTACATAAAACTGTCCATGTATGGACAGCTTGGCCATCTCACTTAGAGGAAATAAGAATGGAAAGGCCAGAAGTCAGATTGGTGTACAAATCTATTTTCAGTCAAAAAATGCATAAAACCAAATTGAGCACCAGATTAGGACACAACAAAGTCACATCCATACCACCTGACTCTGCAGGGAATTCATTCCTAACATCTGGGAGCTAGTGCCAAATTTAAGGGAGATGAACTGCAGACATCAAACAATAGTCTGACATAATCACGGGATTGCACAAGTATAATTGCTGGCCAAGGTGCAAGACTTCTCCATCTCTGAACATATCCTGTTCCAACACTAAGATGACCACATCAGCTTCAGTGTACTGTGGTATACCATTGCTACTGTGGTGCTTCTGGAAGCCTTGGTGCTGCTTCTGAAGCCCTTGTTATTTTTAGGCAAAGAAAGACTTAATTACAGTGGATAGTCATCTTACAAGTAACAAACTAGATCTCTTCCAAAAGTTAAAGCAGTGATGGTAGTAAGGCTGGTGTACTTCAGTGGAGACATGAGACTGCAGATGCTGGAATCTGGAGCAACAAACAATCTGCTGGAGGAACTTAGTGGATCAAGCAGCATTTGTGGGAGGAAAGGAGTTGTTGACTTTTTAGGGTTGAAACCCTGCATCGGGGGTTTGGATTAAAATGTTGACAATTCCTTTCCTCCCACAGATGTTGCTAAACCCTCAGGGTTCCTCCAGCAGATTGCTTGTTGCTGGTATACTTCAATGTTCATCACCAAAGGCAGGTGTACTTGAAGGTTCATTGCCAGGGGTTGTTTTCCCTGGAGTGAAAGAGGCTGAGGGGTGACCTGATAGAAAAATATAAGATTATGAGAGGTGTAGATTGGGTAGATAACCCAATTATGGGAAAAAAAAATTGATTATCAAGAACAAGAGGGCATAGGTTTAAGGTGAGAGGAAGGAATTTTAAGAGATCTGAAGGATAATTGTTTTTACACACAGAGTGGTTGATATCTGCAGGCGATACAATCAGATACAATTAATAAGTTTAAAAGGAATTTAGACAGACACTTAGATACGGGATAGAAGGATACAACCCTAATGTAGACAAATGGGATTAGTGTTGATGAGGAGAAAAGTCGGCATGGATGTAGTGGGTCCCATTTCTGTACGATTCAATGATAAGTGTGAGACCACTGACTAACTGGTCTAGTGTTGAAGGATGTAGCTGCCAGATTAGGCATATAGTTGAACATGCACTACACCCACCAATTGTGTTTGATGAATTGTTTAAATGGTACAAAGTGAGTTGAAACACTAGAAAGCTCTCACTAGACTTTTTATTTTGGTTTAATGTGGCATGGTAGCCAGTGAGGTTAGAAGGATTTTGAGCGTATGACAGACTCTTTAGCACCATACAGATTGAACTACTTAGCACAATATACTTGAAAATGAGAGAACCATTATAAATGCAGTTGACCTAACTTTTTTGTTTATAATACTGTGAAATTTTACATAATTCAGTGGGGAAAAAACTCACTGTAGTATTTTTTTATCATTACCAATGGTTTAAACCGAGGAAAAATCTATTTCTGAAATGTTTGAGTAAAATGGGCTCTTGAATTTCAGGTAGTGGAAATATTACTCCTCTTCAGCGAGACAAGGACAATACCAATGTCAATGCTGATGTACAGAAGCTCCAGCAACAGTTGCAGGATATCAAGGAACAGGTAAAATACCACTGTGAATGGGGGGAGAAAAGGGATTTAATTGTAATTTCTGGTTTCAAAAACTGGAATCCAAACATTTAATGCTCAGTTTTGTAAACCGTACAAATTGAATTAGGAAGTTAAGCTTTCAGAAAGGATTCTAACAAACAACTGGTGTCCATTCCAAGTTCATCCTGGGTCTCCTTTTTCTTTTTTTAAAATAATAGTTCTTGAAGATTTCTACAGATTACCCTTCCAATTTGGTAACCTTATTGGGAGTTTGGGGGGGAAGGCACTAATTTAATATATTGCACTGAATTTGTGACATAGATTAATTGAAAAAAAACATTTGGCTCCACTGGGTTATAGTCCTGTTTGGACTAATTGATCAAGAAATGTGTTGCAGAGCTCTAAAACTGAAGCATTTATAATCCTCAAATTATAAGAGAACGATGAGCAAATACATACCAGTATTTAAATAATGCCTCTAGAATCTTGCAGCTGTATCCATGTGCATTGTTATCATTATCTAAATTAAGTAAGAAGAGGTTGTATTTCTGAGATAATCCGGGTCTCATAGTGTCCTTTTGTAATATTTCTGATTGACTAACAAAATCAGGCCATTCTTACTTTATAAACAACATATATAAAGTAAGAATGGCCTGATTTTGTTAGTAAAGGTCATCAAGTTTATGACATCTGTGTGTACGTAATCAAATCTGGAGGTCTGGAACTTAACTCACCAATAATTGGTGCTATTTCAAAATGCATCTTGCTGAGATTCTCCAATATTTACCCTGGATTATTGGCTCTTGGATCCTACATCAGGTTAGACCTGATGTAAGATCTGCAATCCTCTTGGCTAAGGGAAAGGGAAGAAAGCAAGTTCCTTTCTCTTCAATGTCTTTAATGACTTGATGTTTTAAAGTGTTTTTAATTGTTTGTTCTTAAATATAAATTTTGAAATATTTTAATTGGTTCTATTTCAATAGTTTCTAAATATTTTTGGAATGTTAGAAACATTGCAAGATGTTTTAAAGGAAAAACCCAAATAGGTTTTACAGCTGTCACTTATCAAAGCTGCCAGCAGAGTTTCAGGTAGGGTTTCTTCACTGTGTCATAGAAGGCCCTGCCATGGTTCGGGGCTTTGTTGCTGGATTTAAGGACCCTATATTCCAGCAAAAATGGTCCTGTGCATTCAGATCAAGTAAGTTTGGATGCATTCAGATCAATTAAGTTTGGATTTGGGGTGATTGCAGCTGATGACTGTGCCAGCAAAATCTTACCTATTGTCTCCTTCAAATTCGGTCATGGAGTAAGTCCAACTACATGTGGGAAGTGGGTTCTACTGGCTTGGCTACAAATTACTTACAATTAATTTAGCTTACTGAGAATATCATGATTATGTGTAAATGGTTACATATTTGTTTTTTTCCTGTTCATTGCACTTAAACTGCATAGTTTATTCAGTTATGTAATCCTGTGAAGTGAAAGTATAGAATGATGAGGAAGGTACTGAATTCAAACCTTGAATGATTACCTGATTCAGCCTTCATAGTTAATATTTGCATGCTGCAGAATTCCTGTTATGCACAATCACTTTGGTAGAATCCCAGTACATATCAGTAAATCAAAAATGAAAAACCAAACTCTAGATTGCTATCCTGCTAAAATGAAGTGTATTTGATGTTCAGCAGAACACATAGTTAACAGTGTTTGATGTGCAATCTGTTTCAGACTATGTGCCCTGTTTGCCTGGATCGTTTGAAGAACATGATTTTTCTCTGTGGACATGGGACATGTCAACTTTGTGGTGATCGAATGAGTGAATGTCCTATCTGCCGCAAAGCCATAGAACGCAGGATTTTACTATATTAAACTGAGAAAGTATTGTCTGAGTCTAAAACGGAGCACTACACCTGTATCATAGTCCAAAATAAATTATTTTTGGTAGTCCTTTTGTTTGTAGTATCATAGTTGGATCATAAAGTCTGGAGCCTTTAATATGTTATAATGTTACAGTATGGGAAATTGAAAATTTATATGTGCAGTTCTTATAAACATCAAAATGCCTTGTTCCGGTAATTTGTATGGTTGGTATCAGCTCTCAACCTAGGCCCTGATGCATCCAATTGCATTCCTGTAGTTGATAAAAAGGCTCTAGGCTACAATAGGAAGATAGTAACAAGTTTTTTTTGTCATACCTGCTGAGTGCATAAAAACATTTTCTTGATATTGTGTACAACAGTAACTAGTTATTTAAATTTATTTTAACAAATTCACAATACATGCATAAATTCTTGAAAATGTGTTTAGGTTTGCAAACAAATTTCTGTTACAGAGATGCTTATAACTCAGCAAGACTAATTTTCTAGAAATAAAAATAATAGGCAATGGTTTATCATCTGCATGGTCCAGAAACCCAACTTAAAAAAAAAACGAAGTTATATTGTAAAACTATTTAAAGTTTGCGATCCTGTTAATCTATTTTATCTGGAATACAGGTGTTTAAAGTGTGCTGTTTTAACGAGAATAATACCTCAGCAATTAATAAGGTGCTATTCTGTGTTAGAATTGAGAATTTTAAGTCATTAAAATGTACTTTGTTTATGCTATCTAATTTTAATACTGCAGTATTCTCATTTTTTTTTTCCTGCATAAAACAGGCATCCATTATAAAAATCCCCTTTAGTTTGTTGGGTCTATCCACCAAAAGAGCATGACCTATGGAATTAGAATGTCTTGTTTTTGTAGTACCTTGACTTTGTTGGTGAATTAGTATTTATCAACATTTGAGAAAATGCTAAAATAGTAGTGTTTTAAATACAGCACTGTAAAGGCCAAAACAGGTTATGTTTGGTATGTGCTGCAAAAGGGAAAATAGTAGATCTGAGGTTTATAGTCATTCACAAGTAAAAAGCAGTTGAAATCCTGCAATTCAGTGATTTATAGATTTTAAATAGTTTGGGCCTTGTACTGACAAAAATTAACACAGTTTATAAACCAATTGAAATTCTAAGTTATATTGTTAATTTGGGGAGGCAGGTGATCCTATATTTTTGCATGTTTGGATGATCAGTGTATACTAGTTCAAATTCTAATCATGATCTTCATTGAGCCATTTAAATGTTGATAGTGTTACAGGCTTCAGGCACATAAAGATGTATAAATAGCAGATTTTCTTTGAGCAAGTGCCTCATCTGTGCTTGGCAGCACTTCACACAGCCTAGCAAAAATTGGAAGCATGCTCTAATGCATACACCAAGATATTTTCATCACTGGACTGCTCAAATATTGATGATCTTTAAATACAAGCCATCTTATTTGTGGTTAGTTTGCTGTGGCTCTGATAGGTTTAAAAAGAAATAATTTTTGAAGGAACATAGTTTATGAAATTTAGTTTAAGGTGGATTATTGAGGTCCACACACTTGTTCTCTTGTATTTTATATGTTAATGCCATTTAAACAATTTGGCTCCAAATCAACTGGATATACATCCTTCTACAATGTATAATTGCACCAGCCATCCATTGTCTTAAGTGCACAGTTATATTTTGCAAAGAGAAGCTGTACAGTTATACTTTTATCACCTCCTTTCTGCTGAGATGAATATTGCATCTTGGAGATTCAATGCCATGAGCTTCAAGACTTCATTATATGGAACAAACCAATTTTAAAGTTCCAATTCCAGATTGGATATGAATTAAAATGACTTCCATCAAGGGCAGTTGAAGAAACTGGATCAGGAACAAGATTTGAAACAGCATTGAAATTATTTACAATAAACTTTAGCAGATAGAAATTATTTAGCAATTTTATATTTGCTTTGAAATCTTTGGAGTATGCAAGTTTCCATAATGTGTTTCTAGTAAATCATGACACTGGCACATTGATAAAATAAATCCAGCAAGGTTCTTGGCTTCTTTCATCCACAATAGCAATTCTGAATAACAATTGAATACCTAGCAGCAAATTGAATAGTTTCAGCCTTATTTTGAAAATGTAAGGGGAAGCCTTTTTCAATATCTGATTATTTGTGCCTCCTGTGTCTTGATGGTGAAATGTTTTTCTAACTGCTCTGTGGTTTCTGAGAAATTAGCAGCCTGCATGATGATCAAGGTTTTTTTTAATTTTACAGTTAAGTTTTTAGGATTATACTTTAATACAACCTCGTAATTGATTTTCAGAATGGTTGAATGATTTTAACTATTTGGGTTAGTTTAATTGTACAAATATTTTGAATTTAAAATTTGTTGAAAAATGTGGAAATAAGAGCGTTTGTACAAGAACTTTTGTTTAGTTGCATTTCATAATTGAAATTAATGATTCTAAATGTCAGTACTAAACTCTTAGCTTTGCTTGGTAGCCTAAAGATCAGGAAACCTCAGTACTTTCTGATTGTCTCAGATAGTCTGTGAATGTCTCTTTCTTACTGATTACAGTTCTGCCTTTATTGTCATTGAAAGTTTGGCACCATTTCAACCATTATTCACACTATCTGAATAAATTCTTGAGAGTTTTTGAATGATTAAAATAGCCCGTCATAAGTGACTTCAGTAAGTTTAGGTCGAACTGCAGTGATGGGAGTTGAGGGTTGATGGGGTGGGGTAGGGAAGGGAGAAGATTGTGATGATGGGTTGTAAGCAAGGAGAACATTTAAGGGAAATCATAATTCTTAACCTTGACTCTGTTACTTACAGTAGGATTCTGTCAAATGATTGTTCAGATTGAAGTGAGATGTATTTCACAAGTAAGACTTATTAATTTTGCTACTCTGCAACTTTTGCTATACTGATTGCAACTGCAGGTTTGCTTTGCCTCATAAGCTATTCAATAGCAGTGAAATACACTATGGAATAAGAATAACTGCTTTGTGATAATTTAGAATTTTGCCTAAAGAGTTGATGCTGTAGTTTTTTTGTTAGTTGCTTAATCTTTGGTATTTCGTACATGAATATCTACTTAACATCAATTTTGTGATAGAATGAACTTGTGTGTAAAGTTGGTAACTCATTAATTTACTGGCTATTCATTATGTTGTTATAGTATGTATAGTTATAATGAAGTTTTTGTAATGTTCATGCAAATTGCCTGAAAATACATGTTTTGCCAAATCACTTTATATTTAAACATTCAAATGCTAGTTGCTAATGGATAAGTGGACATTTTGACTTTTATTTCTACTCTTTTAAGTACTGCCTTGTTTTGTCTCTGTTTTGAGAAGAAATTTATCTTGTTTAAAGCAGAGTTTCCTTTGTCGTATTCCTTACAACATCAGTGTGGTGGGGTAGGAGTGGGAATTAAAGAACTTCCCCTTTTAAATTGGGTGAATTCTGACCAAACTGTCTCACTGTTCATTGTTTTTGCTATGCTGTTTAGTGTCTGAATGCAGCAGTACTGTGCTTGTTAATGAAAATTGCACAACCAGGTCAAAGCTTTAGAAATAAAATCTCATTTATATCCCTTGGTTAACCTGCCTGGTGTGATTTTAAAATCTAAAAGAAGGGATACCATTTAAATCACTACTCGGGCACAACTAATGTTCTTCCATCATCCACCGCGCAGGATCTGTAAGTGGTCTTGAAGTTCACTTAAAACAGTTAAAGAAATACGTACTATTCCAGACCATTACATTGAGGGCAAGTGATGATTCTCTTCAAATGGAATATAATTATGAATAAATCTAAGATGTTGCATTAGAACACTTTTTAATGCTACCATGTGGATATAATTTCACTGCATAAATCTCCACAGCATTTACTCTGTACTTTTGATTTCCAAAGCCTCCACGACTATCCATCATCCATTCCTTATGCTTGCTTTCTTGTTTGTAAATTCTCTGGTAGCTTCTCTTACGCTCTCAGCCTCGGGCAGTTTCTCTCCTTTGTTTTAGATTATAAGTGGTTACACCCTGAGAAATTTCCTCCCTAAATTGATCTTCATACCTTCTGTATTGCCCTTCCTTTGGGGCAATGCAGTGACGTCTATGTGGAGAAATCGCTCCTTGTCTTAGCCCAAAATGGTCCACACCTTGGGACTGTGGACCCAGTTTTAGACTCTAGCCAAGGTTGATGGCCTTGCGGCATCTGCGTAGTCCTTTCAGAATCATTCTTTATCTCCACCCCCAAGAAATGACCTCATTTGTCTTGCCTCCAAAAGCTAGAAAACAATCCATTGCATTTTTTTCTCATCAAGTATCCCCTCATCCCAGGATCAATCAAATTAACCTCTGCTGCTTTATCTGCAAGGCAAGTTTAGTATTCCTTTTGTGATGGAGAACAAAACTGCACAAAGTACATGAATGTGATCTCACTAAGGCCTACAAAATAAACTATTGTTTGTCATGTCCTCCAAGGCCTTTGCAATAAAAGCCAACATTTCATTTGATCCCTAGGTTCTTTTGCTATGCCTGCATGTTAATGCAGTTTTATTTACAAGGGCATCCTAATCCCTCTGGTCACCAGAATTTATCTTTTTAAATTGCAAGTAAAATATTATTCTTTTTCTATACTTTATACCAGAGGAAATAACCCAATTTTCCTCCTCATTGTACACCATTTGTCACTTTCCTGCCCCTTACTTAACCTTTTGCATCCATTTGTGCTCATTTTGTAGCCTCCTCATAGCTAGTTTTGTACTGCCAGCAAAATTGGGTCCATTATAATAAGAACATTTATCTAAGTAATCACATAACATTGAAACCCCAGATTCCACCTGTCGGTAAAAGGACCTATTCATTCCCATCTCTTCTGTCTAAGTTCAGCTAACCAGTTTTCTATCCACACCAGTGGCAAAACTCTACCTGAGCCTTTATGTGGGTTCCTTTTATTAAATCCCTTTTTGATAATCTGGTTGCATCCACTGGTTTCTCCCTTATCATGCTCCCCAATCCTGTCCACTCTGCATGTTACATCATCAAAAACATATCAAGCACAATATTTTCCTCTTCAAATCCTGTTCACTCACCCTAATTGTAACTTTTTCAACTGCCCAGTTTATGAAGTAATGAATTTCAGCATTTGCACACACTATTGTTAGGCTAACTGGTCTACTGTTCCCAATCTTCTCTCCCTGTTACTGAATATTTAGTGTTAGGCTATCTTCTATTGCATTTTTTCCAGATCTTCTTTTCCAGACCTCGGGAATCCTGTGAGGTTGAGTTCCAGGATGTATGTTATCTTGTCCAGGGGATTTATAATTAACAACTTACATTCCTATTAACTTACCCAGTAGTTTTTCATTCCATAATGCCAGTTGCTCACATCATACTTTTATTTTCTGTATATTATTTGTTTTTTTAAACTTGGAAGAAGGATACAAATTCTTTAAGTCTGTCATTTCCATATTGGTCATTATAATTTCTACTGCCTGAGTTTCTAAGGAAGCAACATTGGTTTTGTTGCTGTCTTCCTTTTTACAAGATTGTAAAAGCCTTACAATCTGTTTTCATATTTCATGCTGGTTGCCTCAGACCATGAAAGGATGTTCAACCACATTTGTTTTTGAAAGTTTGTCCAGTTTTCCTTGGTGGATTTTAGTAAATAGAAGCAGTTGCCACTAGCAGATGGTTTGAGGCCACAGGAGAGCTATCCACTATGATTGGCAAAAGACAAGGAATGTGAGGGAAAGTTCTCATTAGTATTTCTAATGCCAAATCAGTCAAATTAAGTTAATCCCATCTACAGACTTGTGTGTTTTAATGTACTGGTTATTAAATTGGTAGGCCGAATAGATTGCCTGCTGTTAGACAGCCTCTATTTCATTTCCATCAAAGTTGGTCAAAAGTCATTTATCTATGAGCAGCGAGTGATGGTCAGTTTCTGGGCCAAGTGAAGATAAGATTACTTCCCCATTCATCCCTTCCCTACAGCCTTTTCTGCCACATGTATGAATGTGTGAGAATAGAGGTGGCACTGTGGTGCAGCAGTTAGTGCTGTCACCACAAGCTCCAGCAATTCCATTTGATCCTGATCTCTGGTGCTGCGTATGCAGTTTGCAGATTGTACATGTGAGTGTTTGCATTTCCCAGACGCTCTGGCATCCTCCCACATCCCAGCTTGTGTAGTCAAAAGTCCTTTCAACTGTTTAAATATGTTTCTAAGAATCAAGAAATTAAATAAATTAAAAAAACACATCTGACATATGTCAATTAAAAATATTAATTAAAATAAAGAGATGAAACAGTCTACTTGACTTGTCTTTTTCCGTTAGGTTGGTACCCCCATTATGCCAGGCATAAATGGCTTAAATCTGAGAGTCCACATAACTCAGCAGTGGAGCAAGAGGTCAGATGAACCATGTATCTGACTTCCAGCATATTCCTAATTTCTGTGCTGCCACGCACAGTTACAGGTGAAAAGTGCACAGACCCACGACCTGACTGGTGGCATCCTTCTGACCCAACCGCAAAAGATTCAGCCCATTACTGCGGTTAAATTCCACCTGAGTGTGTGCTGTTGTATATTGCCTGAAAATGAGCATCAGGCTGTGACCTTAACTGTCCTGACGCAACAAAGCTCTGCAGAAAGCCATATGAGATCAATACTGAAAATACTCAGCAGGTCAGGCAGCATCTGTGGAAAGAAATAGCATTAACATTTCAGGTTGAAGACCCCTCGTTCAGAATTGGGAAAGAGAAAAAGATGGTTTCGAGTTGCACAGGATCAAGGAAGCGTGGATTAGGAAAAGGAAATGTTGTTGATGAAGCAATCTGCTTGATAGTTTCATGGAGAATTGTCCTTCCTGTCACTTCATGACCTTTCTGTGTGTGCCCTCCAACACTGCTCAGGGTACACTTGAACACCTTGTCTTCCATCTGGGCACACTGCAGACTTCTGCAGTGTTTAATGTCAATGTTTTCAGATCATTTGCTCTCTCTATTCTCAACTTTTGTCAGCCTTCCCTGCTCCCTCTTCCCTTGGCCAGATTTGTTGCTTTTATGTATCAATGATTTAGGCAAACAGGGACAAAAATTCAGAAGTTTGCATACGGTAAAGCTCCATTAATCTGGCACTCATTTCAGCCTATTTTTAATTCATTTTTTTTAAAGATGTTTTGCAGTACAATGGTATAATAATTTTTACAGTGAGCCTAATAAGTTTCAAAGGAGCATCGGAAATGATCAGGTGAGATTAACGAAACCGTAGGAACCAGGGCCCAGTGAGTGGAAAGAGAGCATGGGAACCAGGGGCCTAGTAATTTTAATAGGAGTGATGAAAACTGGGATCCCAGTGTGATAAAGGGAATGTGGGAACCAGTGCCCAGAGTGTGGAAAGGAAACACAGGAACTGGGACACCAGTGACTTTAAAGGAAGTGCAGGAACTTGGGCCCCGGTGTGTCGGGAGCATGGGGACAGAAGTTAACACAAATTTAGTTCCTCAGTACTGATTACCTTGTTGATACTATAAGCTATGAATTAAATGCCTTTAAAGTAAGCTGTATACAGATTGCAATAAGTTAGACTGTCAAACAAGGACTAAATACAAAAATTGCTGGAAATGCACAATTGGTCGGATAGCATTTGAAAATTGAGAAGGCAGATTAAGATATTTTTAGGTGTTCCCTCTTCAACAGAGCTCCAGGATTTTTATTGTATTGAGAAATATACTTATTTGTTCACTGGATTTGGACATCTCTAACACCAGCATTTATTGGCCATCCCTAATTGCCCAAAAAATCAGGTGGCGATTAAGAATTGGCTACACTGGTGGGCCAGACTGCGTAAGATGGCAGATCTCCTGTGGAGGATAACAATCTCATGGTTTTATGTGTACTGTTACTGAGACCAGCCTTCCTTAAATTCCCCAGCTGCTATGGAATTTGAACTCATGTCTGTGGATCAATGATCTGGAGCACTTGGTTGCCAGAATGGTAACTTGACCACCATTATCACCACATTAAAAAGCAACTCCAGATTATTCCCTGGAGCTGGTGATTGTTTTTTTTTAAAAACCTATGATTACTTCTAATGTATTCAATTCTGAAAGTGAATGGATTCTGGATTGTGGGGTTTGTTAGATCGTAATGGGCCAGAATTTGATCTGCACTTGCTAACCAGATGCACTGCCTACTTCAAAAGAAATCCAAAGTGATCCTCCCATGGAAATTTGAGTGTGAGAGCCGACCCTCATGAGACACTTCTGTACTATAATTGGATCATGCTGGGAAGGAGAGAACAAGCCCACAGCAGCAAAAACAAAGAATTTAATAGCTAGCTAAACCAAGCTCTGTGACTGAACCAGAACTATCAAAGATAGAATGATTCGGGAAAATGTTCATGAACAATCAAAAATGATAAAATAAACTTAAAACCAACTCTTTTAAAGCCTTTTTTTAAATATATATAAAAACTACATTAATATTACTCAACAATGCCCCTTGCTTGTTCCATTTCATTGAAATGAATACGCTCTTCATACCACATGCAACCTGTTGCAGATTCTTTATGTGGATCCCGTACAATCTGCTCCCATGGGGATTCCAGCAATGGAATACAAATGACAAAACATCAGTGAATCTCTGTCTGCATCTTAAGAGCTTTATGTGTGTGTGTGAGAGAAATTTCTGAAGTTAGTTACACAAGGCAGTTTAGTCAATGTTTTCTAACACAATGCAGATCACTAGGCTCAGCATGATGTACTTATGGCATCATAAACTTAAGATTCCAAAGTTCTGCTTAATCCAAAACCAGATAGGTTAGGACTTTGGATGTGATCATTGAAAACTTTACATTGCAAAATTAGTTCAAATAGCAGCAATTCACCTTTGATTGACCACCAACTGGTATCTGGCTCACATAATGTTGATACCAGTAATGCAAGCAATCCTGACTTCCATTTTCTAGCTGCAATTTTTTCCACAGTAGGAAATGGTCCTAACAAAAGCCATTCTATGCCAGAAAAAGAGACCATTACCAACAACTTTTCAATGCAGTGCTGTGATTCTCATGGTATTAGATGAGATGGCCATTTACATTACAGCTAATGTTAGTGGTTACAATATTCTGCAAATGCAGAATGTATTTAACTATCTTTTGAAATCTTCTGTCTCAAAAATATTGGTATATTTTCATCACCATTTTCTTTTTCTGGAACATTGTAAGTCTTTTCTTGGCTAAACTTCAAATAGGTTGATAAAAGTAGTCTCAAGCAGTTTGAACAGAATTTACACTTCCTTTCAGGACAGGGTGTTGTGCTTAAGATACCAACTAACAGTAGAAAGTTTGGGAGTTGTGTCTCTTCCCCGACTGGAGGTAACCGCCATTGAGAAGTAGCTTGAGGAAAAAGTAGCATCTTACTGTCTTTTGTAAATGACTCAACTTCCTTCATATTTGGTGAGCTATTTTAAAATTGGAAGGATATTGTTGTGTAGGCAATTGTGGCCATTCTTCAATCAGTAAGATTGCCCTGAAATGGTATTGAAATGAATTATTACTAATTTGCCAGTTTTGGTTGTGAAGGACTGCTACGCTGATAACTGTCACCTTTCCAGCTTTTAATTAACACTTTTCTGCAGATTTTTAAAGGAAAACAGTTACTTTAAAGTTATAAGCTTTAGTATAAAAGAGTTGCTACAAAACAAAGTTTAGAGAAAAACACCATGATGCTGGAGGAATTCAGCAGGCCAGGCAGCATCCGTGAAGAAAAGCAGGCGGTCAACGTTTCGGGTCATGACCTCAAGAAGGGTCCTGACCCGAAACGTTGACTGCCTACTTTTCTCCACAGATACTGCCTGGCCTGCTGAGTTCCTCCAGCATCATGGTGTTTTTCGTCTAGATTCCAGCACCTGCAGTTCTTTGTTTCTCCAGAAAGTTTAGAGACGTTTGTAAAATCTGCATTGGTCAAACATTGAAACGATGACAGAGAGTGGAGGAGTTCTCATTTCAGAGGCTCTGAACAAATGATCACCAGATAGATATAGAAAGTAAATCTTTA
This sequence comes from Pristis pectinata, assembly GCF_009764475.1. NCBI lineage: Eukaryota > Metazoa > Chordata > Chondrichthyes > Rhinopristiformes > Pristidae > Pristis > Pristis pectinata. The sequence continues at coordinate 87,755,600 of NC_067413.1, forward strand.
GGAAAATAATTTTGGCTGTGGTGGCAAGTTCTGGCCATGCTGGAGAACGGAAATGGGTCAGGAATCAATTTACTATACGGTTAGGAAAATGAGGGACAGATTCATAACAGTGAGGTTGAAAAGATAAATAAAACTTAGAGAACTAAAGATCATGTAGAAAAAACTGGAATTTTTTTTTATTTTGTATTCTTCTGAAAGAAATATTTGTACCAGTTGAACTAGGTGAATCTGATTCAAATTCCTGATTCGTATTGGTTTATTATTGTCACACGTATCAGGGGGAATAACTTTTGGTTGCATGCCATCCAGTCAGATCATGCCATACATAAGTACGATGAGGTAGTAAAAAGAAAAACAGAATGCAGAATATAGTGTTGCATCCAAAGAGAGTGCAGTGCGGGTAGACAAATAAAGTGCAAGGAGATAACTTGGGAGATCAAGAGCTCATCTTTATCATGAAATAAAACAGCTTAATTACATGAATCAATTCATTTATAAGTGATTCGGCCCTTTTTAGGATAGATTGATATATACATGTGAAGGGCACGATTTAGGTCACAAGGAATTATCGTTTCACTTAATGCAGCCATTGTGCAAGCATGAAAGGGCCAATGATAGTAAATGCCCACCAACAGTAAGATGGATAGACTGTTTTAAGAAGTGACTGAAGGCACTGAAACTGAGAACGTGGCCACAACGTGCCTGCATTTGTAAGACTAACTTTGCAGATACTGGCAAGCTAATGGCAGAATGGAAATTGAAGCCGGTATAGTCCTCCACTTACACATGCACTCTTCACACAACAATTCTATTTGAAATGTTAAATAGGGAATGTGTCCAAACCCATCAGGTATGGACCTAATTTCATAAAATGCAGATAGTCGTATATGTTTGTGAGTTTGAAGAAATTGTGCACTTTATTGGCTTTCCATGAGAGCCTTGATACAGAAACATGTCTTTTCACAGCATGGGGAGAAAATCCATGAGAGACATTCCTGGCCATTGTTGCACAAGCCCTGGAGATGACCTACAAAGCCAGCTTGCTAGAGATCTAGAAACAGCTTTCCTGCCTTCTGCAAAATTGGGCATAGATTGGGGTGACGTAAAAGGGTAGAAAATCCTTTTCAAGTCCAGAAAAAGAATCAAAAAATTTGTGTGTGTATTTATAAAGTATCTCCTAGTGAATTATGGACATTTAATTTAAGGAGAATTTTTAAAAATACCAGATTATCTCATTTATTTAGTGTTATAAATGATTGTTGATAATCTTCGCAGGATTTTATTCCCAATTTGGCTCTCCTGACAATATCTCATTTAAGAATTGATTAACAACTTATTAGTCATTCGTAAATGAAAAACAGCTGTCCTTGCAGCACAGAATGCCAAGTAGATGTCATATATTTCAGCCGCTTGTATTTCTAATGCAAGCTGTTGCTGTGGATTCCACATGATGGCAGCAAAGGCTGTCCTACTGAGGCTTTTCATACACTTGTGCCTTCATCTTCTGTTCCATGTGAGGTAGGATTAAGATAACAGTACAGACCTGGCTACGTCTTAAACTTGATCATTTAAAAATATATTGAGCTGAACTTTATCCAGCTTTGGACTTTATGTACTATCATTGGGCATGATTACAGGACAGATGTCACCTGTATTTCATGTTAAGTCTTCCAGAATCCTGTGCACTTACTGCATACGGCAGAGTTCCAAGTACCTAATTACTATTGGCTACAACAACTTACCAGCTCACTGATAATAAGACCATCGGAGTTTGGGGAAAGAGACATAAGCTTGATATTCCACACCTTCTACAAGTATAATTTTAAAATAAGCACAGATTAGTTGTTTGAACTGGGTCAAAGACAAATATCCTCCCTGGCTTTCAGACAAAAGCAAACTCAAGAAACACTTGAAGGAGAAATTAAAACCAAAATAATAACATTAATTTAAAAATCACTGCAAGAGGGTTTATCACAATTCATTCCAGAATACAATGGAAATTATGTTTTGCATATGTTTTATAAGAACTTAAAGTTAGATCATGGGAACTGGTAATTAAAGGCAAAAATAGCATATGGTTAGTCACAGGTTGCTTCTTTCATTGATTTATGTTTACCTTTTGTTAAAATGATCCTTGTTAAGAAATGTTATACTTTGAAAGTAGGAATAGTCGGCTTTATTGGTGATTGAGTTGACATTTTAAAGTAGAAGTTAAATGTTGAGTGTTCTAATCAATTCATAGTCCCATTTTTATTTGTACATTAATATGATTTGATGGTTTTTAAGATTTTTTCTGCAAAGATTGCAGCATTGCAGTTCCATTGTGCCTTGTGAAATGGTTAAGCTCTGGTTAAATCCCAGCATTCCTACAGAGAAGTTTTAAATGGAGGCAGATGTTATTGCATGACATGTATACAGGGAGCATCTTTGTTCCCAGGTCAATTGGCTGAGGTTATATCCAGATAAAATGGTCAATTATAACAGTCTTCCATTAATTTTCTGCAGAATGGCTTTGAAGATAAGTTGCTTTCCAATTTTTAAACAAAGTGTACTTTCAAAAGTTTAGAAGAAGACACCAAGATGAAAGCTTGACAGTACCTGCAATAGGGGTTGTTATCCCAAGTGACCATGGTGCAAGGAACTGATATCAGATATATGGTGGAATGAAAGTTATTTAGTTTGAGATGACGTGAATTTACAGCAGGTGACTCTGACCTTCTGTTAGCTCCAGGAAAGCCTTGTGTAGAACCTACTGTCGCTGTGGATGGACAGACGATGCATGCAGTGGACAGGTTCACCGATTCTGACAGTACACTGTCACATTCAATTTGGATTGATGATGAATCGGTGTCAGAACTGCCAAAGCCGGTATACCTTTGGTAGATTATGCACTTAAATGCAGTAAAGCAGAGGCAAATGAAAGTTGTTCACTTTGATGTACAAAGTGTACAGATGCCACACTATCGAACTGAACCAATTTCACACAGGCGAGCTGAGGAAATCTAAATAAGAGCACAAGAAATAGTAGAATATGTAATCTATTCCCACAACCCCCACCCCCTGCCCTCCCACCATTCCTGCTCTGCTATACATTATCATAGCTGATATTTTACCTCAGCAACACTGTGCTACACTAACCCCATGTTCCTAGGTTCCCTTAATATCTAAAGATCTAGCAATCTTTGTTTTTGGTATTGATATTGGTTTAATTATGTCACTTGTACCGAGGTACAGTGAAAAACCTATCTTGCATACCGTTCGTACAGGTCAATTCATTACACAGTGCATTGAGGTAGTACAGGGTAAACACAATAACAGAGTACAGAGCAAAGTGTCACAGCTACAAAAGAAGTGCATTACAGGTAGACAATAAGGTGCAAGGTCAAAACAAAGTAGATTGTGAGGTCAACAAGGTAGATTGTGAATGTACTCAGAGCAGCCTGCACAGCTCTCTTATGTAGAGAATTCTAAAAATTCACCACTGTCCAGGTGAAGACATGTCTCATCTCAGTCCTGGATAGCCAACCCTTTACTTTGAGATAGTAACCCGGGTTCAACCACCTACCTATCAAGTCCTGTGGATAAGATGACAAGATATGGAGAGATTTAAAACCAAGGATGAAAAATTTTATATTAGGTTGTACCATTCGAGGAGCCAATGTACATTGGTGAGCATAGAGGTGATGCATGAATGAGACTTAGCATGATTCAGGATACAGAAAACAATGTTTTGGACAAGCCTAATTTTCCAGAGTGGGTAAGATAGAAGCATGCCCAGGAGAGCAATGATAATTGAGAGTTGTGGCAATGAAGGAATAGAAGAGAATTTAAGTAGCAGAGTGATATTTATAGATATGGATGGCATAGTCTTGATGTTGCAGACTAAATGGGTTGAAAACTCCTTAAATAACACCTTAATTATGCTCAAACAACATTTCTTTAAAAAAAGTGTTAAAGAATATACAACATCAAATTAAACTCATCTGAATGTTTAGATTACAATAATGTCACTAGAAATTATTTCTATTGGCCCCAAATTTGCACTGAGCAATGAGTCACCAATGCTGACCAATAAAAAAGGTTCCCACTTGCAACATGTAGTTTCCTAGTGGGAACCTTTGTAAGTGTAGAGTACAGGGTTGTAGGTTCAGAACAAGCTTTGCCCCCATGAGGCTGCAGAAAAAAACTTTACCAGCAGGCTGAACCATACCCTGGCTTAGCTGGCTGTCAAAAAGTTCAAATAGATATGAATGTTTCTGACACACAGGGACATTAAAAATGTTTGAGATCTATTAAAACCTAATCAGCCAATTAAAGTGAAAAGACTGAAATCACTAAAATAAACAAGCAATTTAAAAAGGTGAGAACTGTTAATACTTACTTTTGTACTTTGAAGGTGTTCCCTTCCATTGAAATAAATGGAGAAGCATTTCTTGTGTCCGGAATAACCTGAAGCAAGTTGTTCAACATATTTTAACATGATTGAAATTTTGAAATAGTTATGGAAAGCCACATAAACAATGTGATATTTTGGGAGCCAGAGATTAGGGTTTAGTGCAACATTAAAAATCCCAGTTACGCCTCATTCAATAAAGCATAACATTTCATGTTTTCTTTACAGCAAGCATTGCTTATCAATATCCTACATTCTTATTTGGCCAGTGATTTCTGCAGATTACATTAGAAAATCTTGAATCAGGAGCAGGGAATCACCAACAGAAACAAATGGATTTGTTCAACTGCACATGTGCAGACTCCACAAGCTGATGCCCAGTTTCCTCCAGTTTGATGGTCAATACTCATATCACAGATCCAGGGCCAATATCTTCTTAAATATTTTAATGGAATATTTTATATGGAAATAACAACAGAAGAAATAATTGAAGAATTTTAAAGTAATTAATTTTGAATAAAAATTTTTGTTCACTTTTTAGCATTTTGTTATAGTAATATTTACTCATTATATCTGAGTAGCCTGATTACTGGAATAGCAGATAATGGAGATCTATTTCTCCTACTCATAAAGAATTGAACAATATTTGAATTTTGAAAGTCCACATGCTCCATGAAGCCTAACAGATGGAGATTAAAATTATCCTGCGCTTTGCTTCAAGCAATAACAAGAAGTTCCTTTCTTAAGTACTATGGTATATACAGGTATATTTATTTTTAACTCATTTTCACTTGATTACTTGATACAATGCTATACTGATTATACCCTCGTATTTGGTTGAAACATCAATGTGCTTGCCTTGTCACAGTTTAACTATATGATTCAGACTCTGTTGTTTCCATTGGTCCTAGCACCATAGTACTGGCCTCCCATCGAGAGAACTTGATCTTCAAACTGCAGCCTGACTGAATGGTTAAAATGTAATTTAGCCTTGGGTGGGATTACAGAGGATGTACATACATACCTTGTTCTGCAGAAGCACATCAGTCTACTACTGAGAGCTAAGGACATTGCAGTATTATAAAGAAGATGACAACAAATATGCCAAAAGAAGACAATGGCAAAGGACAAATGGACTTTAGAATGTGGAAGAGCGTTTTAAATAAAGTTCTGGCACATTTACCAAATTCTTTTGCAATGATGAATTTACTTCTTCATTTGAAATGTACAGGTATGCTGAATTTGTGAGTGTATATCTAAGAACATTTAAACCAGTGATTTAAAATAAAAACAAAAAAATGCAGGAAATCTTCAGCAGATCAGGCATCATTTCTGGAGAGAGAAACAGTTAATATTTCTGGTTAATTTTCTTTCATCCACAACTGATTTAGTACTTGATAGGATACAACAAGTAGGTTCCTTAATTGTTCCAATCCTTGCCAATGTCCCTATGGATTAGCAGTGAGAGAAATGGACACCTAGAATTTTATATTCATCAAACAGATTGATCCTTTTACCAGAAAAGCACAAAATCATCTGAGCAGCTTTTTTCTTGGAAACTTTATATGAAGTTTAAAAATTTCGGATAGAAAATAACTGATAACATCACAACAGCTGTCAAAGCATTTGCTGGGAAATTACAGAATCCTCATTTCTTATCCCTCCGTGGACTAACTGAAATGTAGGAGAGAAGCTAAGTTTTGTACATTCAGAGTCAGTTTGGCCTGTCTTAAAGCTTAGTCCACTGGGGTTTAGTTTAATCCAAGGTCAGCAGTGTAATTGTATTGGTAACTTTTGGGAATGAGACAAACTATTTTAGCTTTAAGTCCATAATATTTACAGTTACTCAAAGATCTTTGTGTCAGATCTGGTAATCAATAGGTCTGATTGATCTTGCTGACATCCAATGTGTGTGATATTAATTGAGGTATTTTTATGTAGCCTTTCTAGCTTTCATTTTATGCCAGTATGTTAATTACTTTTGAGAGGGGTTGTGAATGAGCATATTCACCCTGCATTGAAACTTGCATATAATTTGAAAAACAAACCAAAGACTGCAACAAGGAAATCATTAACCAAGTTCAGAAAAAGGAAATTGTGCCTTGTTTACAGACACATATTGTAGTTTTTGATTTTAATTGCGCTTATGGATAATAGAAAATCCACAGTGGTAATGGATAACATTATTGATTGATTTTTCAAGCAGTGCATGGGAAAATCATACCAATGTGGAAATTGGATCCACTGGTGCCTACCTTTTGAGCACATATGACAATTAAAAATGATTTAACCTGGGAAAGACTCTGCCAGCAATCACTTGTGGGTAAAATCATGCCCATTGCAAAACTGACCTGATCACTTCTGGGTGTAATTCACTCTAGTGCGGCCAACAGCTTCAACCCCACACTTAATCATGTCACAAGTCACGCACCATATGGTTCCTCCCTTGACAGTGTAAATCAAAGCCTTTAAGTGCAACCTATGAACAGTCACATAGAACAACAAGTGCATTGTACTGTATTGTTGCATTTGTATCTATTTAAAGGAAAGTCTGGAGACATTGGGGGATCTGAGTGGGCAGCTACAGAACTCATAGTTGGCAGTCCCAACCCATTCTCATGTTCACAGAGTTTACTCCAGCATTTTGTTACTGAGATGATGGGTGACACTGCTGACAGCTCCCCATAAGCAATACGGGTCATGGCAGGATCTGCAGCAAAGCCAGTGGCCACCAACCCAAAGTCAGCCACACCAGTGACAGTTCTTTGCACAATAAAGAATTTTATTATTCCTAAATGAAGACACAGTTCAACAGAGCCGAAGGGCTCAAAATCACGTGGTCGTGAGGTCTTGAAGCATATCCACATTACACCACTAGAGCTCACCAACAAGCACCAAGACCTCGCTTGGCTGGCGGTGAGAGGAGCTCTCCCAGTCAGATTCTTCATGTATGTTCAGAATATCCCTCCCAACTCTCGCTGCTCCCGGGATGGCGATGGTTGCCCACCTCTTTGCAGACCCTGGGTTTGCTCGGAGGACCTGGAGAAGGATGCAAGGGTCCTTGTCATGGTTCATCCTGAGCAGCTGTGTAACAAAGGACTCTCTGATTTATGGGCTGTTCCCTGGGACATACTCAGAGATGGATATCACGTGCTGCTGGAAGATCATCAACTCGGTGTGTAACACTCTTTGGTCTTCCCACAACTAGTGCTGCTGACTGGCACATTCCAGGCTGCAGGAGTACAGAAGCCTGGTGCAGCCAATGCAAAGTTCTAACACTACTATGTATAGAACCAGCAACACTAAATGCATTGACCAAGTGACGCTAAGAATGTAAAGATCTTTGCACTGTTCTTCTTTTGTATATAATTTTTATTATGAACAAAGTTTATTTTTGAAATTAAAAAAATATCTGCGTTACAAAGGAGGAGGTACTGGTGACCTTAAAGTGCATAAAAGTGGACAAATCCCCAGGACCTAATCAAGTGTACCCTAGGACATTGTGGGAAGCAAGGGAGGAGATTGCTGGGGCCCTGACAGAGATTTTTGTATCTTCGTTAGCCATGGGGGGGGTTTTCCAGAAGACTGGAGGGTCACTAATGTTGTGCTCTTATTTAAGAAGGGCTGCAAGGACAAGCCAGGGAACTACAGGCCAGTGAGCCTAACATCAAAGGTGGGAAAGTTACTGGAGGGGATTCTGAGAGACAGGATCTACCTGCATTTGAAAGGCAAGGACTGATTCGGATAGTTAGCATGGCTTTGTCCGTGGGAAATCATGTCTCACGATTTGATTGAGTTTTTTGAAGAGACAACCAAAAGGACTGATGAGGGCAGGGAGGTAGACATTATCTACATGGACTTTAGCCTTTGACGTGGTCCCTCATGGTAGGCTGGGCCAGAAAGTTAGATCACATGGGATCTACGGCGAGTTAGCCAATTGATACAAAATTAGCTTGGGGGTAGGAGTCAGAGGCTGGTCCTGGAGGGTTGTTTTCAGACTGGAGGTCTGTGACCAGTGGTGGGCTGCAGGGATTGGTGCTGGGTCCCCTGTTGTTTGCCATCTATATGACCGAATTGGATGAGAATATAGTTGGCATGGTTGGGAAGTTTGTGGATGACACTAAAATTGATGGCATAATGGACAGTGAAGAATGTTATCTAAGATTATAACAGGATCCAGATCAACTGAGAAAGTGGGCCAAGGAATGGCAGAAGGAATTTAACTTGGACAGGTTTGAAGTTTTATATTTTGGGCAGGACTTGAGCAGTAAATGGCAGGGTCCTGGACAGTGTTGTAGAACAGAGAGATCTAGGGGTACAAGAAAGTAGTTCCCTAAAAGTGGTGACACAGGCAGACAGGGTGGTTAAGAAGGCATATGGCACTCTTGTCTTCATCAGTCAGGGCATTGTGTACAAGAGTTGGGATGTCATGCTACGGCTGTTCAACATGTTGGTGAGACCGCACTTGGAGTACTGTGGGCAGTTCTGGTCACCTGGCTGTAGGAAGGATGTCCTTAAGCTGGAAGGAGTGAAGAAAAGATTCACAAGGATGTTGCTGGGAGTGGAGGGTTTAAGTTATAAGGATAGGCTGGGACTGTTTTCCCTGGAGCATTGGAGGCTGAGGGGTGACTTTACAGAGCTATATAAAATCACGAGGGGCATAGATAAGGTGGATGGTCACAGTCTATTTCCCAGGGTAGGGGAGTCTAAAACTAGAGGGCATAGCTTTAAGGTTAGAGGGGAAAGATTTAAAGGGGACCTGAGGGGCCACTTTTTCACACAGAGGATGGTGGGTGTATGGAATGAGCTGCCAGAGGAAGTGGTACACTTACAACATGTAAAAGACTTTTAAACAGGTACATGGATAGGAAAGGTTCGGAGGGAAATGGGCCAAATGCAGGCAAATGGGTCTAGCTCAGGTAGGTAACTTGGTTGGCATGAACGAGTTGGGCTGAAGGGCCTGTTTCTGTGCTGTATGACTCTATGCCTCTATGAGAGTCAAGGTAGTCTCCTCCATATGGGTGAAGCACTGAATTCACAAGGGAATCCTCAAATACAGGTGACCTCCTAGCTGTCTTTGCCTGAATGGAGGAGGTGAAAGACTTTGAGTGAAGCATGACCTCTATATGAGAGGTGTTAAGACTCTAATGTCAATTTCAATGGTGGGGTGTGGAGGGACTGACAGTTGCTGTGGTTAATAGTTTATTTGTGTCTGTGCCTGAGTTAGTATCAGAATGAAAGAGCACTATTTCTTTCGGTTTGGAGCTCACCTACATATCTTGTGAGATCATGAAATTGCTTCCTGACTTGCTCTTTTGTAGGGGGATTCTCGGTTCTGGAGGAGACTATCCTGGCCACCTCCTCCCATGCTCTTCATACACGACTCCTGGCAGCTCTCCTGACAGCCTCTTGGCACACAGACCTCCCTCCTGGCCTCTGTCTCTGCCACCAGGATTTTGATCTCTGTCTCTCTCCTCTATTGCAGCTATGATGTATGTCACTTCTATTTGGCTGCCAGGCAAGTGTGTCTTTAAGTGTTTCTTTATGTGCTAAAATATGTGAGGAAACATGCAGATCCCTCTTTACTGCATGCTTCTGGAGGTAAACAACCATGGCACTGTTTCCAACAGCTTTGGTCAATTTCAAGAACTTTTGTAGTGTTACGTGCTGCACATTCATGACACTAAGGGTGATTTTCCAATTTCAAAGTCACAAAGTGATGTGGGGACTGAACTTTCACAGAGAACATTTTGAAGCAAAGCTAATTCTGCATAAAATCATTTGCTTAAATATCATAAATGTGAACCTATAAGGCATTAAAGCAAATGTAGCGCAACATAGTGGATTTGTTATTAAATATAAAACACCGCATCTCTGTAAAGCCTAGTAATGCTCCAATCACTAACCAACCCCTCTAGAAACAGCTTTCAATACATTTTCTGCATACACAGAAGTAGGTGTAGATGATAATGCTTATGGTCTATACAAAGAAAGAACAAGTCACCTTTAGTGCTTCAGCGCATTCAATAAATGTTATTCAAGAACCCAGAGGTTATAACCATCAGGAAAGATTGAACAAGCTGGGAATTTTATAAATGGGAAGAGTGAAGAATGATTTCACAGACATTGATCAGATTATAAAAGGGAAGAATACAAACATTGCAACTTTGAGAAGGATCCAGAATCAAGACCCATAAATACGTGTGTCACTAACAAATCCAATAACGACAAATTTCTTTACCCAAATAGTGGTTGGAAAATAGAATTCAATGCACAGGGAGGCAAACTGTATGGTTGCAATTAAAGTGAGGCTGGAAATACATAAGGCGGAAAGGGGCTGAAGGATATCCTGATGGGGATGGATGAGGAAGTGCGGAAGAAGGCTTGCAAATGGCAGCTTGGACCCGTTGAGGCCATTGGATTTTTAACATGTTATATTTCAATATTATGTAACTCCCAGCACGATACAACATATTAAGATGCTCTTCCTTTCGTTAAGAGCAATTTTCTATTTGAGTTATAAAATGTTGGGTTCAGACCTGATTTAGGGTTAGATCACATGTCTGATATTTTTACTGTAGTGAGTAGGGTCTCTTGCATTGCCACACATATCATTACCCTTGTGTCTCTGATTTATTTTTACTCTGATTGTTTTTCCTTGAGTTATTGGCTGGTTTCAAACAACATGCACTTGTTACTGTGGTGGTCTGGAAAAGTTATTTGTGCCTGTTTGCAGCTTGAACCTTAATGACACTTTCAATTGGATGTTTCTGTACTTTGAAATATAAATCACATCATGAAATTCCCACAATAAAAACTGAATTAATTTCAGTAGGGAACTTTCTCATTTATTTTGGTCAGGCTGTAAATTGCCCCCTGTGATGAAAGCAGGCGATGGCATCTCTTATTTCTACCACAAAACAACAGGCAGCCATGGTGGAAATAATTTTCCTCACATACACTCTCTTCGCTGCCTATGTTTTGACATTTAATCCTAAAAGTAAAATAATTAATTGTGCACATTTCACTACCGGTTATTCAGTAGAAATTTATGCCAGATAAGAGTTCCGGAAAACAATGCTTGCTTCCTGTGTCCTCGTCATAAGCATTTCCTCTGGACCTGCCGGTTGTCTTTCCTGAAAATTTTCGAGCAATGTGCACTTAGGAGACCCATAGCCCAGCGAGACAATCTACATATTCTTAGGGTTGCCAGGACAAATTGAGAACTTTTCAGAATGGCCACACCTCTTTTCCTGGTCACCCCACCCCAAGAGTTGGCAATTCTTTCCTTACTCCTTGGCCCAATTGCCCTTGCTGTTGCTTGGGAAATTCTGGGACCAGGAAATGAAAGCAATTTTTATCTCAGGCCCTAGGTGAACCTAATTCCAGGGATCATGGCGATTTCTTCTGTATGTGATTACACAGTCTCCAGTCGGGACTTTCTTTCATCAAATGCACGTATTCTTGATTGATCATCTTTCTGATTCTGTCCTCATGGTGCATTGTTATTGTTATCCAGGACAGTTATTGCTAATTTGTCCATGAAGGGTGATATAAACAAAACCTGCTTTTGCAACTGAAGTTCTGTCTTTATGCTTCATTCCCCAAAGTTTGGTTTAGTTCCAGGCTTTTTTTGTAAATCTTCATTTTGAACATGTGAATAGGAGAGTGCTTGAAACACTGGAAAATGCATGAAAGCTGCAAAAGTTAAGGTTGTGAATAGATACTAGATGGAAACAAGCAGATATAAGAGAGTCATCTAGATGTATTAACAAGGATAAAGCAATTATGCATTTATCCAGCACTTTTAACATGACAGAAAATTCAATGCTTCACAAGAGTGTTTCCAAACAAAATGTGACACTGAACAACTTAAGGTGATGTTATGAGAGAGGTTGATCGAAGAGAGATGTTTAAGGAATGTCTCAAGCAGCGGTGCACAACTTTCTTGCAGGAAAAGTCAGACTGACAATCAGAATAAATATGAAGATCACTCATATTTTATTCAAGAGTAACCCAAAACTTAGACAGTTGGCAAGCGTTTCGAATCCATTTGAAGGGGCAGCATAAATATTAATTTAGAAATGCACAGATTAATCAGGGTAAGTCAGCAGGGATCTGCTAAGGGAAGGTTGTGCCTGACTAATGTGATTGAATGTTTTGGGGAGTTTACAAAGATAGATCAATAAAAGTAGTGGGTTTAATGTCGTGTGCATGGATTTTAGTAAGGCTCTTAGTAAGGTTCCACATGGCAATCTGGTCAAAATAGGATCCAATGAAAGTGCAAATTGGATACAAAATTGGCTCAGTGGCAGGAAGAAAAGGGTATGGCTGATGGGTGTTTTGTGACTCGAAGGCTGTTACCAGTGGGATTCAGTGCTTGGTTCCTTGCCTTTGTAATATGCTATATATTAATGATATAGATCTTAAAGTAGGGTGAATGTGAGAGTGAGGTTTGCAGATGATACAAAAACTGAATATGTGGTGAGGCACAATGCTTGAGACTGCAGGAAATATAGATAGTTTACTCATCTGAGCAGAAAAAAATGGGAGATAGCATTTAATCCAGTGAAGTGTGAGGAGGTGCATTTGAACAGGTGCAACAAGGCAGGAAGATTACAATAAATGGGGTCATATTGAATGCTGTGGAGGAACAGAGGGACCTTGGAGTTAATGTCCAAACTTCCTTATCGGTCAAAGGACAGGTCAATAACATGTTTAAAAAGGATGCTCTCCTTTATTAGCCAAGGCATCAAATGTAAGAGCAAGGTGATTAAGCTAGGAAGATGAATAAATCAAATCATATCACAGGTTGAGCAAGGGTTCTGCTCAGCACATTACAGGAATGATCTGATTGCACTGGGGAATGTGTAAAGGAGATTTATAAGGATCCAATCATCGGCTCATTCAGCACAGAAACAGGCCCTTTGGCCCACAACATCCATGCCGACCATCAAGTCTCCATCTGTACTAATCCCATTTACCAGCATGTGGTCTGTAATTTGGTAATTCAAGTGCTCATCCAGATGCTTTTTAGGTGTTATCAGGGCTGGAAATTTGTATTTGAAGTAAGATTGTCTTAGTTGAAGTTGCTTTCTTTGGAGAAGAGGAGGCTGAAGGGAGACTGTAATAATAATGAGGGTCCTAGAGAAAGTAAATCGGAAGGAGCTAATTTCCTTAGCCGAGGGATTAACGGGCAGAGGCGTAGAATTACAATAATTGGTAGAAAGATTAGAAGAGAAACGAGGAAAATGTCATTAACCAGAGGGAGGGAAGAGGTGTGCATACCATGAGACCCCCATAAATGGCTCAAACGTGACCATTTTCAAGAAAGGAGATGCCTGACTGTGGTAAGTATGGGGGCTTCTTCCTGTAGTCTGTCAGAGGGAAAGTCAACGGCAGGGTCCTCCTCAACCTCTTCCTGGCCAAAAAACTGCTTCCTGAATCACAATGTGGATTCCATCCAGTTAGAGGGATGGTGGACAATATCTTCACCACAAGACAACTCCAAGAAAAGTTCAGGAAGCAGCACCAGCCACAGTACATGGCCTTCTTCGACCTCATTGCAAGTTTTGACTCCATTATAGCGTGAGTGACTGTGGAACACCCTCCTCAAATTCATCTGCCCACAGACGTTTGTTTCCATCTTATGTTTGCTCCATGACGGCAAACAACCCAACATACCCACCAAGAAAATGGACATCAAATACCTACCTAAAGTAATCCCATTTTCCAGAAGTCAGCCTGTGGCCTTCTATGTCGTGGCATTTCAAGTGCTCATCTAAATTCTTGTTAAATGTTGTGAGAGTACCTAGAATACAAGTTAGTACAATCTGTCTTTCTTAGAAAAGAGATATTTCAGTAGTTTGCCATGGGGGAAGAATTGGAAGAATTCTTGGAAGGATGGGCATATGCCTGGGAGGTGACAGCACTATCTGGGACCTTGGAGAGAGAAAGGAGTTGGAATGGGTTGGCAGTTTGCAAGGAGAGAGAAATTGAGGCTTGATTCTTTTTGAGGGAGAACTAATGAGGGCTAGGATAGTGAGTGAGCTTCAGAAGAAGTTTGGCTTGGTGGATTGAAAAAAAGAGGGGAAGCAGCAGACACATCAGGTTGGAGCTTCAGACAATCTGCTGGAGGAAAGCAGCATCTATGGGACGAAAGGAAGTGTTGACATTTCAGGTCGAAACCCTGCACCAGGACAGGGAGTGGAGAGGGGAGAAGATCTATATCCATCTCTTGTGTCGACACACCAGATTGGATGGTTTCAATAAGTCCATCGTCTCCTTCCACGTCATGGAAAAAAAAAGGTGAGTATAAAGGGGAAGGTGGTTTAAGAAAGCAGCTTGGCTGTGGAGAAAAGAAGATAATGTTATCTTTGTAGTCAAAGTCGAGTTTATTGTCAGATGCACAAGTACATGGATGCACAGGTGCAATGAAAAACTTACTTGCAGCAGCATCACAGCCACATAGCATCAGAGACACAACATTCACAAGAGATACATAAACATAAGTTATACAAAATTATACAAGAAAGAACAGAATTAGAACAAATAAAAAACAAAACAAAGAAAACCTGGGATGATGCTGGAATAGGTGCTGTACTAGTATGGTACATGGTCATTTCGATCTTGGCAAACATAACAGTCACTTTATGCACAGTGCAATCTCACCAACACCAATAACACATGTGCAGCAATACTTGCAAGGAGAGTGGTTGACTGTACCTACATTAACAGGACTAGGTGCCACTAAGGGTGCCTGCACAGTAAGACACAATTTGTGCTCCACAGTTCCAGAAATTGACCAGAACTGTAGTATCTCAATGTGCTCTGAGATAACCAGGGCTCTGTGAATGCATACACTGTGAACAGCAATAGAGAAAGAGAAAGATGCATCCGACATCCTGTCCACATGAAGAATGCTATTGGGAAATGGGCTTCGAAGTCATAAACTACTTAGTCAGAGCTGTTGAAAAAAACCTCAAAAAGGATGCCTCAGTTTCCCAAGTAAACAAAACCACTACACTGAAGCAGTGTGTCTGAACAAAGAGCAGTTGTTGGGAAGTTTCTAAAGTCATTATTTTCCATCCTCATAGGAGTATACTCCATTGTCAATTTGTTAAAGTTAGTTTTTGTCTGAAATCTTATTGAAGTAACATATACCAATACTAACAAATGAAGTTGTGTTTAATCAGCTCGGAACATAATTTAGAATTATGACTTTGTAACATTAAAAGTCATATCCAACAAATGACACAGACCAAGAGCAGGGATCACCTAATGTACAGAAAGCAAATGAGATGTGATACTTGGGTAAGGCTTTTCTGGATGAATGTACTGAGATGGATCGAAAGACCATCATCAAGCATAACCAACCTGTGAATCCAATGGGATCTGAATTGACACTATCAGTCCATGAGCTTTACCAGTTCTTAGTTTGACTGCTAGATGGAGCACTTTACAATCCTGGTACATTCCTCCTTGGGAAAAGGCATAAATAAAGTTCAGTGCCTGCTTTTGTATTATGAATATATAGATCTTATAAATACAGAACGAACAGTGATAGTGACTGTGCCAAAGACTCCCATCATGTAACTGCTGAGAGTTGTTGGGTACTGAAAGACATATATTTAATTTGCAACCAGTTCAGAAATGATGAGATTTGAGGTTGAATCTTTAAGGTTCTTAATTAAAATCTTTTGTTTTAATAAAATGCTTTCTGCTGAAGCTTGGATATATGTGGAAATATGAAGTAGCTAGGGAAATTAATAAAAATGGCTTGGATGTTTTAATAGATTTGATAAATGGTATGTTCAACCAAAGCAGATCTCTCATTAAGAAGCTCCAGATGGTGCTGAACTGAAGTAGAACCAGAATTTTTATTTACCATTAATAGTCCTATACTTTTTCAATATAATTATTTCCATTGTATTTTATTGAATAACTTAGTGATGTTCTACCAATCAGTCAATAATGTCAGCAATTCTGACTGACATTATCTGATTGAATGGTGTGACATCACTGTAATTTTCGTAATGTTTTATATCAAAAGAGTCAAATGGAAGTGAATGTTGAAAGACACTGCAAGGAGAGGTAAATAAAACAAAAATGAAGTATGTACACAATGGAAAGCAATTGGTAAAATAAACAGCAATGCTAATTTCTGTAAATACAACAGATTAGAATGAATCCAGGAAAATTACTTCTGAGGGTTTCTTACACAGCCCAATAAAATACAAGTCCTTCCAATGCTGTGATGTACACACAGGAAGCAATAGTCCTGTTTTCTCAATGGAGTCCATTTTTTGCCATCTTTGTAAGTGAAACTGAAGCATAGTTGTTAGTTTCATTGCAGCGAAGGGTCTTTTGAACACAAAGCTGACAATCATTCCAGATCAAGTTAAAAGTTTCACATGCTGAATATTTTTTAAAACGAGTTCCTCCTTATTCACCAATGGGCTTTCGGTTTTAATCATTAGAAATTATATGAATGGAAATAATAGCCAAGTGCAATTTGGGCAAGTATTTGAGGGGTCAAGTCTGAAACAGCCGTTTGCCTTTTGTCTAGATGACATAGTTAGTCTCTTCAATTGTCATTGGAATCACAGGCTGGGGAAAATTTTCACACATTATCATTTCACAGACTAGAAGAACTATCCAGACAACTGACTCCAGGCAGAATTGCATGTAGCTCACATTCAACTCTCAGACCTAAAATGTCCCTTTCTAACTCTAGGTACAGAGTTCCATTTTAAATTTCCAATCTTTGGCCAAGCTAAAAAGTCAAATTTTACAAATTAATGATACAGTTAACTTAGAGGTGAGATCATTCTTCATTCTGTAATTTTAGTTCTTATATACCATCAGGAGGAGATGTTTGATGCCAAAGGGTGATTGACAGGATGGTTCACTGCTTTAAGACAGCTTGGAAACCAGGGTTAATCAGGGTGAAATTTTCACCAAAGCAAACATGGTTGCTCAGAGTTCATTTGATAATTTACAATTATGCAGTATAAGCTAGCAAGTTGCTTTTATTATTCTTATCTTTATTATACCTGCATACTGAGATTTTGCATTCTGCTTTCCTATTGTGAACTTTCAGGCTTTCAGTGCTATCTGAGTTCTAAGTCAACAGGTTCACTTTTGATTCCAAAGTCTTAACATAAAGTTTGTGGGAAAATGCTGTCACCTCCCCAATTTACTTATTCTGTGCCCATTTCATTACCCTGCCCAGTGAGATTTTTTAAAAAGGCAGTTGAAAAAATAGTGTGTGTTAAGACTATATTACAGCATTATCTATGCAGTCCAGTAAGGATTGTTATTTGTGAATAGTTAATATTGGTGTACGATGGCCTTATTTTGATTCAAGTGTCAGATGTACAGTGAACAGTGCAAATATAAGCTTTAGTGAGGATGGGGAATGGTGGGCAAGAAAGGAGGAGGAACAGTAGACAGGATCTACTGTAAATCAACCATTGGGAGGAGGTGAGAGCAGATGTTTGTGGAACTGAAGGTATAGCGTTTAAAAAAAATTAAATTTGTCTTCAATTTTCAAAGTGTTTTTCTCCTTTTTAGGCTGACTTAACCTCCATGGGCAGTGTTACTGAAACACCAACCATTCTTTTCATAACCTACCTTGAAGCTAAAGTCGGTATCACATGGCCTTTACCTTATAGCAGTTTGGCAACTGCCATAGGAAATGCTGCCGAGTTTAATGAAGTATTATTGCCAGATGTTTAAAATTAACTAATGGCTTATCTTCTGTTGGCAAGGTATAACTTTCAGAGTTTACACAGTGTAATGGAAATAGTATGGATATGCATCTTCACACGTAACTGGTACTACATTTAAATATTAATGAGTAAAGTTGCTCAAGTAAATGACTCCAGTGACAGGTGACAAAAAAACCTTTTCCCTGTTGGAGGAAACCACTCCGAGTTTGACACCTTCTTGTACCTTTATATTGGATCCAATCTTTATACGTTTTTCCTACATTCACAAACATGAACAAACTTCGAAATCAGAATCTTCATAGATTAGGAGAGATAAGTACGAGAGGACATGGCTCTAGGGTGAAAGGGGAAAGGTTTAGGGGGAACATTAGGGGGAACTTCTTCACTCAGAGTGGTGGGAGTGTGGAACGAGCTGCCATCTGATGTGGTAGATGCGGGCTCACTCTTAAGTTTTAAGAATAAATTAGATAGATACATGGATGGGGGAGGTCTGGAAGGTTATGGACTGGGTGCAGGTCAATGGGACTAGCAGAATAAAGTTTTGGCACAGACCAGCAGGGCCGAATGGCCTGTTTTCTGTGCTGTAGTGTTCTATGGTTCTATGATAAATAGTCCTTTAAAATGTCAAAGCAGGTAGCATAGATCTTACATTTTCTGAACACTACTTTTACCTTAATGTTTCCTTCAATGCATTACCATCTTTCAACTTTGAGTTTCATAAAGGTCAATATGGAACATAACATAATTTTAAAATATGCAAAGGTTTTGCATCATAATAGAATATAGAGGACACAGAGAAAAGCCAATGCAAACTACAATATAAAACATTCTTATCAGTGCTACTTTATTTTCTTATATTTAGAAAAGCAACTTTACTGACCCTACAAAGTTTAATACCAACACCACTCAGGTATTTGTAGAATGACTATTGATTTGGTATAACCCCATGGCTATAAAATTTGATAAATATGTTACTTATTAACTTTTTCTGGAGGTCATTTGTTTGTTTCTCATAGGTTATGTTAAAAGCTCCCACAAATCCTTAAATCAGCATTATTGATTTTTTTTGTTGAAACTCCAATGATGATGTGTCAACTTTAAAGTGGGCACGTCAAGGTTAATAGTTCATTTATGCATTGCATTTTGGGAATGTAAAGATTTAAACTCTTTTTGTTGCTTAGGGAAAATGTTGCTTTGCTTTAGAAGCAAAATGCAATGGTATAAGTTAATTTCATTTGCTATCACAAGGTTAAATCAGTTTCTTTTGTGTTCTTTGCAATTGTTTTTTTCCAAGATTTTGACTTGAAGCCGGGAAAGGTTGTCTGTTCTCGTGCCCTTTTCTTACATGTGGCCTGTTAAGTGTTAACTTATAATGTCAGTGCAATGGCGCCATTCACAAACAAAACTTGATCAACACAGCTACCTGTCACGTTATTTGATTGCCTTTCAGTCTGATAGCCATCAAAAACTGTCTACCTGGGCTATTTTAGAATAGTTACTAACCTAATCTATTATTTGAATAATAAAAGAAAGCAGCGATGAGATGAAGTAAACAATCAATGTACATGGAGCAAATAATGGAAATTTTTATTAAAGCAATATTGAAATAGGAATGCACTATGAAATGAACTGTAATGTTAATGGGGGTGCAAAGTATAGAGAGGAAATTTGGAAATACACCGTAAAGTCAGCATCTGTAATGAGAAAAGATTGGTTAACCTTGAAGATGTTTATACTTATTCTGAACTATTTAGGTTATTGAGATGTTTACGCATTATTTAAAGCTGACGTATTATAGAAAAAGTAAATATTCAATGAAGGAGAAAATCAAAATTTTGCAGTGCAGAGAAAGATCAGTCAGCCCATTGAGTTTGCAGCAGCTCTCCCAGAAAGCAACCTGGTTTTGATGAATTGTCATCAATTTGAAAAGTTGACACTGTTTCTCATCTCACAGATTTTGCCTGACATGTGGAGCATTTTCTGGTTTAAATTTTATATCAGGTTTCCAATATTTTGCTTTTGAATGGAGTTAATTTGACTCTCTGTGCTTCCACATGCCCTGTAAATTTTACCTCTCAGAGTATTTATCCAATTCAGTCTAAATTTACTAAGGAATCTGCTTCCACCATCCTAACAGGCATTGCTCTGCAAATACATGCATCTGATCCTTTTGCTAATTTGTGCCTTTTGATTAGTCTTCTGCCTTCACCATCAAATCTCCATTTTGATGCTTAATCCATCCCAATTGTAAAAACTTTTACCAATTTATGCCTCTGGAGTACCTTTGGATTCCTTTCTATGTTAGCTCCCAATCTATGTGTTTCTTTGATCTTCATCTTGTTTCTCACTTTTTCGTAGTTTTTATATTCTGCCCAGTCTCTCATGTAACAATATAATATTTTCCTTGATCAGAATTGCTGCCCTTCCCCATCTTTCCTGAATGCCCTTTGTCCAGGATTGATAAACATCCAGTATCACTCTATTACAGGCCAAATCTATCATTGTCTTGAAATATTAAAATTATATTAAAATTACTTGGAATACACTGCATGAGAGTGGTGAAGACAGAGACTCTCAACATTTAAGAAGTATCTAGATGAGCACTTGAATCACCTAGACAGACATGACTGGTGGAAGCAGATATGACAGCAATGTTTGAGGCATGTAGACAGACACGTGAACAGGCAGGGAACAGAGGGATACGGACCATGTGCAGGCAGAGTTTAGACTGGCATCATGGTTGGAGCAGACATGTGGGCCAAAGGCCTGCTCTTGTGCTGTACGGTGCTATATATGTTCTGTGACTTATTCCTATAGGATTATTTATGCCTGAACTCACCAGTCTTATCAATTAAAGGTTAAATTTTATGCAAAATAGAAAGCAGTGGATGAAACAAGATGGTCTCTGTGAAATTATGGAAAATCTTTCCAATGAATATGAAATCAGATAAGAGACGCAGGTGCGTAGCCTGAAGTGGGAATCACTGGGAGTTGGTGTGAGAGAGAATTGGTTGTAGGGAAATGAGTGGGGGGATTAACTCTGAGATTGCTCTGAGAACCAGCATAGGCTTGATGGGCCGAATAGTCTTCTATGTCATAAAGAAATCTGCAAGAAACAAGAAGCCAAGAAAACTGGGGAAAATGGAAAGAAGGACAACAATTTTACACATGTAGGGCAGCTGAAGAAAGTGCACAAAAAAGGCCGGGAGTATTTGGTGTTTGGTAGCCAATGTAAGAAGATATTAGGACAGATGAATATAGAAGCTGGGTTTAAGAAATGTGGTGGAATGAGCAGAAGAAGCTAGTGAAGTTTGGAAAGTGAATTCCGGAGAATGGGTCCAAGATGGCTGACTTCTGGTTGTGCAGGAATGAAGTTTAAGAATGTGAAAAAAGGCCTGAAGTGTAGGAATGCAGAGATCTTGCAGAGCTACAGAGCTGGAGGTAGCTGCAGAACTAAGGAATGGTTCTACCCATGGAGGGGCTTGAAAACAAAGATGAAAATTTTAAAACTTACCTGTCACCAGACTGGGATGTACTGGAGGTGAGCAAGAATGGGATTGAAAGGTGAGTGGGATTTTGTGACTTAGGAAAAGAGCCACAAAGTTTTTGGAGGAAGTCCAGTAAATGGAGGATGGAAGATTGGAGACCAAGCAGGAGAACAAAATATTTAAATCTAGAGGCAATAAAAGCATGGACAAGCAGCAGGTGAGCTGAGACAAAGGCGATGTCATGGAGGTGGATCTTGTCAGTCATGGTGTTAGAGCAGATCTATTGCCAAATCTTATCAAGGGATCAAAAATCACATCAAGGATGCAAATAGTTCCAGTTCAACTTTGCACGGTTGCAGGATGTAGATGGTGGGAAAGAAAGAGAGTTTGTGATGGGGGATTAAAAACAATAGTTTTTGGCCTGTCCAGTTGTTATTTGGAGGAAATTTCTGCTCATCCTACATAGGGTATTGGATAAACAGTGTGACAAGTCAGAGAAAGGGAAGATGTCAAAACTGGTGGTGCTAAGGTAGCGCTGAGTCTTGTCAGCCTACAGGTGGAACCCAATGTGCTTTCCGTCAGTAAAATAGAAGAAGAAGTTATGAAAAATGACAGGGACCAGGCTCCAGTGTAGTGCTGCAGGAGCAAGAAGAAATGAAATAGATACAAATGGAATCAGCAAGCACAACAGAAAAGGGTGGTGTGGTCAAATGTGTCAAAGGCTTCAGACAGATAAAGAAGGAAGATGAGGGATATTTTAAAATAATCACGGCTCACACAGTGCATTTCAGTACAACAGCAGAGACAAAAACCTGGTGGGAGAGATGCAAATATAAAGTTCTGAAAAAATATGCCAGAACTCAAGGGCAACAACACATTTGTTTTGGCAGAAAAGAGAGATTGAAGATAAGGCCATGGTTTGCAAGAGGTTGTTACTGAGAGCGAGGATAATGGCAGATCTGAAATGAAAGGAGGACAGTAACGAAGGAGGGAGAATTGATAACAATATTAACTCAATGAGGCTATAGTAAGGGTAGCTGGGTGGTCAGCAGTTTGCAGGGCATTGAGCTAAGAGAGAGCAGGAGGTGAGTCTCTTGGATAAGGTTACTTTGGTGTGGGTATGAAGAGATGGAGCTAAGGCCTTATTTGTTACAAGCTGCCCATGCACTGTAACGCATATGTACAAACTTTGCATTCCTGCATCCTAAGTTACCAATATCATCATATCCTGTCAGAGAATGTTCACTCTACCTGAAACCTTACCTCCCAACCAATTAGTAAATCATATCAAAAAGTTGCTTCTGATTATGAATATTTTCATTATTGCTGAAATCTTATTTGCATTCCGATAGTTGATATAGTCACCCTTCTTGTACACTCTACTATCCAACACTCTGGTGATCTCCAAAAGGTGTTCACCAGATCAGTCAGACAAGGTCTGGCATATATGCTGACCCACTTCGATCAACGTCTGCTTTGCCAGGTTCTCAATCATTCTATTTCCCACGTTAAATTCCAATCATTTTCAATAAATCTGCAGCTCTCTGATTTCTTTCTTCCTCCCTTCTTAAAGAATGAAGAGACAGTTGCAATTTTGCAACCTGGAATTCTGAATGTTAGAAAGTTGACCAATAGATTGGAAGTTTCCTCAAGTATTTTCATTAATACCCTGGGTTAAAATATACTATATTCTGGTGCTTCTTTCTCTATGATTATTTTTTATTTATCTTACATTCCTTAAATTCCTCCGCTTGACATTTTTAGGTTCCCTTGTACTGCTGGTGTGTTGCCTTCTTCCTTCACTGTGAAAATTGATGCAAAGGACTCTTACAAGACCGTAGCTTTATTGTGGTAGTACTTGCAGCTATTTTTAATGAGACTTTACAACTTCTACAACTTTCCTTGTAATTTTCCTTTACAACTTCCTATTTTAATATTTATTAAAGTCTTTGTTAGCTTTGATATCCTTCTTTTTTCCCCATATATTCTTTATACATTGTTACTATGTATGTATTCCTGGTTTCTCTTTATATGTGACATATCTAGTTTACTGGCATTCCACTTTCCCTTGCATTCGTGTAAGCCGTTTCTCCAAGCTTGATACAACTTATTGCCTCATTTGTTGGTCACGGTCCCTTAACCACACAAGTGGAACTGTAAACTCATTAAATTGTTATAGCATTGAAGGAAGCCATTTGGCCCATTACGTCCTTGTCATTTTGCTCCAAATTATTTTGTCACAAGCATCCATCCCTTTTTGTTTTTAAGACAATGCTTCCACCACCTTAACAGGCAGTGAGTTGCAGATCTAACTATTCTGAGTAAAGAAGTTTTCCTAATATGCTCCTTATATCTTTCCCCCAGATTTAGGAGTCTGTGCCTTCTGTTCCTTGTGCTTTTGCTAATGGAACAGTCTTCCTCTATTTACTTGTTTAAACCAGTTATGATCTTGTACTCATCTATCAATTCTCTTCTCAGTGTTCCATGCTCCAAGAATTCCCAACTTCCTCTATCCTAATCTCCAAAGTTGAAATCCTTCATCCCTGCCAACTTTTCCGGGGAGGTCTTTCTCTTTCAGGGGTTGTGTGATCCACATGGGCTGTAGACAGAGCATGAGTTTCCTAGACTCTGGGCACTAGAAACATAGAAGGCTGTGTTGCTTCATGGATACCACTACTGATCATACGACTAGGAAGGACGGTGCCAGGTGTTGATGAGAGAAAGGAAGATGCAGAGGATTGCACTCAGTTTTACTGCTCTTGTCTGGCCAAGGAAGAGGTTCCTATATTTCTTCCATATCCTGGAATGTTGCTCCTGGAATTGACTGTCATCACCACCTCTCTCCATGTAGGAATGGGAATTTTCTTCCCATCTCAGAAAACCAGCAAGTCCTTTCTTGTCCCTGGTTTTTCCACAGAGACACACGGGCAAAAGAACTTCATTGGTGAGGTGACTCAATGATCACCTTCAAGCAGTTGTAAGGACCTATAGCAGATGCATTCAGTTTTCATGGGATTCAGGCAGCCCAAGCAGAAATCCAAATGGAAAATGACTGCCCATTCCTGACACAGTTCCAGACAGCCAATCAAATGAAAATAGATCCCAAGATCTGAAATGATCTGGGCCTCAAATTGAGTATGATAAGATTTGATCTTCACCTTGTCTCTGGCCAGCAAACCCTACTCCAAGTTGAGACTCCGATCGAGTTAAACCACACAGAAAAAGTGATAGTGATTAGCACTATCTCAAAATGGTGCCTGTAATCTTCAAACAGCCATTGCTTTCCTGGATTGAATTCCCCTAAATCCTAGACTTTAGATTAGCTCTGTAAAGTCGTATGCTTCTGAGATGGCTGCTGTAGATTCTGGAGCCATATCTCCTGCTTAAGAATGATTCATAATACCTTCCCAACCGCTCTCTGTTATCTCCACATAGTAAAATGCACCTAAAATATGTACCTGAAACATAAAAAGGAAAATGAAGCAAATTGTCAGAAAGAAATTAAAGACTTATTTCCACTTTTAATTCTTTTAAGTAATTAAGGTAAACCATAAATGTACACTTAGGACTGGAAGCTATAATTAAATGTAAAAGTCACAGTTCATATGTTTTCATGGTCAAATTGCAAGGTGAATAGTTCAAAAATTATTTCATCACAAAGGCAGATTTTTAAAAAATTGAAATGAACGGCCATTGCTCAATGTTGTTTACAAGATGCCTAACCAACACTTAATGTTGTTTCTGCTGGTAATTATGGGCAAGAAATGTCTCAGACCTGATACCACTTTGCTAACATTGATCAGTGGTGTATACCCCTTTTGCATGCTTGGACGGGTTTCCATTGTGGTCATGACAAAGTTATACCAGCAAGTGCAAGGTGTTTCACACTCCATCTTTTGATATATGCCTGGCTCTAACAAATCCCATTAATATAGTACTCGTGTGTTGCATAGTCTGTTCTCCTGAAGCAGCCTCCCATTTGAGGCAGCAGCATCATTAAGCATTGTCATGAGAGCCAGATTTGACAATCCCATAAAGCGTGGGTTAGCTTCTGGTTGGTCTTGTTATAGAAGTTTATGTTTGGTCTGCTTGCCTGATTGGCACATCATTATTAGTTAATGATCATGCTGGACTGTCACCATGATTGCTTTGACAGTGATGAATTTGTCTGAAAAGAGAAGGATGCAATCACTATATCTAAAACAAAGTTTATTTAAGGCTTTTACGCCCAAGTTCCTAATTGTTTTCCAAATTTAAACATGGGTGTTGCCAACTAATAAAGCATTCCCAGATACCGCTTTTTGTTGAGGGAGAATTATTAGGAATGAGTAATTCCAGATGCTCTACTGCAGAACATTCTCTGTCTGTCTGTCCATCTGTCTGTCTGTCTGTCTCTCTCTCTCTCTCTCTGCCATGGCACAAATATCCTTGCGATCTCTTGCTTGAGCAATGACAAAATCTAATAGGCGGCATGAGGTTTTGTACCTGTCCTTCTAATGAAATGGGGCTGGGGACATTATGACAAAACAATACTCCAAGTATTTTGACAGGAGGAAGACTCAATAGGAGAGAGCATTCTTTACTCCCTCCTTGCAAATCACTCCTTTCCAGAAGATACCACCTTTTCCATTCCTGGCACTGAAGTCTGCCAGCAGGCTTAGTTTGTCTCCCTCTGTGATGTGAGCAGAGCTGGAGTAGGAATCCTCTTTGGCCACACCCACACAGTCCAGGGTTGGGACATGTACACTGATGACTGTAACCTGCTGGTTCTACCCAAGGGAGTGATATCAATGTCAATGCATCTGGATTCTCAGACAATGACAGTAGGCCAACATTCAGGTTACCTCTTCCCCAACCGCACTCCCGCACTCCCTACACCCAAACCCTCCACATGTCAACTCTTCACTCTCCATGAACTGCTCTGTGTCAGAGCATACGATAAATTTCCAAATACAGCTCTACAGAGAAACCAAGAACATCATCACAGGGGGAAATGGTTACCTTGGGCTGTTCCTGTGCAGTTCCCTGGGGCTGCTTACAGACACCCTATTGCAGATGATTTTTAGCTAGATTCATAGAAAGGAAGCCCAGCAATGAATAAACTACTGTTATTTCATGACAGGGTCTATGGAGGGGAGTCTGGTTTCTGTGACGTGCTGAGCTGTGTCCACTACCCTCTGCAGTTTCTTGCAGTCTTGGGCAGGGCAGTTGCTGTACCAAGCCATGATGCATCTGGATAGGATGCTTTCTATGGTGCATTGATAAAAATTGGTGACGGTCAAAGGGGACATGCTAAATTCTTTGGTGAATTGAGATAAGAAGTCACTCTGTAATAGACACAACTCATTTTCTTTGGTTCGGAGACTAAGCACTGAATCATAAGTTACAGTGCCACTTATCATATTATGCTTAAAACCGGAGATGATTACTCCTGAAATAGGATGCTTTTTATTTCAATAACCTTAAAAAAGCCATCAACCTCCTTGTAGGAATATTTTGCAGCTTTACCTGATTTTGTTTTTATGCACTAATGTGGTCTAAGGAAAACAATCAAAGAAAGAACTTTGTTCCCAGTCTCCCGCTGAACAGTTTGACTTATTTATCTCTGAACCAGCCCTCTGCTGGTTTGAATGACTCCAATTATATTCGAGTTGTTTAGATAAACAAAAGCCCCATTGAGAACCAGAGCCCTCTTATACATGCACTTGTGATAGACTCATTTGCTGGGACAACATTCAGTGCCAGGTTAACAGAGAATATTGTAACCCAGCAGACAATGTCTTTAGATGTTTTAACAGTGGTTTTTGTACTCCTCCATGTTTGCTCACATTGGTCAAGAATAATCGGCCCATGTACCTAAAGGTGACCTCTTTGTAGTTCGGCAATTGTTTGGTGCATGATGTGTGCGTAAAGTATCCTTGACAAACACCTTCACTGCTCAAGAAGCAGACCTCTGCTGTACATTTACCACAGTGCTCCGCTCCCCATTGCCTCTGTCAGATGAGCACAATGCTTACATTCACCTCAGGTTGACCTGCAGCCGACCTCAACCTCAGGAAAGCACATACCAGCCACTCTCACCGTCAACACTCTTTATCTTCGGATGAGATCTAAGGCCTCTGAATCCCTGGGCTTGCAGTTCCACCTTCTGAGGTCAGCGGCCTGTGAAGCTGGTTGTCAGCCAGTCTGCAGGTGGAAGTTGAGCAGATACTGACAACGGGTATAGATCGGGAACAGAAATCTAATGCAGGCTCTGCAAAGCGCATCCTTTGTCATTTAACTATGACTCTCCAAAACCTCAGAAGAAATGACATGAGCAACATGGTGCAGCATTAGTTCACAGCAAATGTGAGGTGAACAGCAGGTCAAACATCATATCTTAACATCTTTTTTATTGACCATCGAGCTTTGGTGTCAAAGTTTTACACTATTCAGAGATGACAGAATGTAATCACTACTGGAAGCACAAATGGCTTGGACAAAAATTCTCCATTGACATCATTCCTTTCTCCATTTTTGATAATTCAGTTCAAATCTTTCCCTGAGATCTGCTTGGATCCGTGGGCAGGTAAGGCTCTAACAGAACCCTTCTTGAGCTTAAGCTGCAGCCACTCTTCTCAGCCGTCTGCTCAGCAGAGTACTGGCTCTGGGATACCTGCGGAGCACCAGTGGAATCGTGCGAGTGCACCAGAACAACGCCGGCCTTTGCTGGTTTTCCGGCTCTTCCACTGGGAGAACTGGCTGCTGAGTCGGCGCCAGGTTAAACCAGATCCAGCACAGCAGGTCCATCAAAAGGAGAGGGAGAAATTAGTTGCTGAATGGTTGAACCTTTTAACTGATTTAATTAAACTAATAAAAATATTTATAATTTGTGTGCTTGTGTGCTTTTTTAATCTGTAGTTCTTAAAATATGTTTGAATAATTTTATCTTTTTTGACATTAATTTTATTTTTACTAGGCTCTGAATGATATAGAATGTTTGTGAATTGTAGTGGCCTTCACAAACATTCAATAAGAGTGGGTGCTTTGACAATTTAAAGGCCAGGGCAGGACCTCGCCAGCTGTCTAAGCCGTTGTGTCACTGAAGCAGTCACTAACCTTGGGGGAGACCTCTCACCGGCGTTGACTGCCCGAGGCCATACCGATGAAATGGGAATGGCTGGAAGACACAGGGTGGTCCAAGAGCAGGTCATAGTTCTAAAAGTGCCTGTAAGGGCACTTCTGCTTTGGGTATCCTGTTTGGGAGCCACAGTTTGGGGAATCCTGTTTGGTTTGCTCTTGTTTGAATTTTCTGTTATGCAGTCTCATCTGGGAGGGACCATCTGGACCATGTTGTTTTGGGTGCTCTTGTCTGAATTTATGTCAGAAGTTTCAGCAGCAAGGCTTTGGTTCTACAATTGGGATATCCATTTCAGCAAGCCCACACTATCAAGTCTTAAGATAAGGTAAGATCTTTATTAGTCACATGTACATCGAAACACACAGTGAAGTACATCTTTTGCGTAGTGTATTCTGGGGGCAGCCCGCAAGTGTCGCCGCGCTTGCGGCACCAACATAGCATGCCCACGACCTCCTAACCCGTACGTCTTTGGAATGTGGGAGGAAACTGGAGCACCCGGAGGAAACCCAACCAGACACAGGGAGAACGTACAAACTCCTTACAGACAGCGGCAGGAATTGAACCTGGGTCTCTGGCACTATAAAGCGTTACGCTAACCACTAGACATTCAAATTAAGTTTAGTCAAACTGCTCATGCCAACGGTAATACATTGAGGGATATTAAGGGGGATCAAGAGATCTGAGGTCAGTGCAGGAAAATGGCACTGAGGTAGAAGATCAGCTATGAGCTATTGAACGGTTGAGCAGATACGAGGGGCCGAATAGCCTACTTGTGCTTCTTTTACATTAATGATAAAAAAAAGACAACATCCTCTGGTCTGGCTGCTCTTCATAGTATGTATAAATCTTCATAGATCTTGGCATAACCTCTCTAACGAGGACATTCACTGTTAAATGCCCTAAACTGTGCAGTGATCAGATGAAATCTGATGAATCCTAAGACAGTTTTGAAAGTTATAAACTATCAGTGGAGCCATACTAAACCAGGAGACGGAGATAAAAGTGAGTTGAAAATGCCAGCCTCGTGTACTGCATTTGGAGTTCACAATGTGGTCCCCTCTACATCGGAGAAACCAAATGCAGATTGGGTGATCGCTTTGCTGAACACTTGCATTCAGTCCACAGGGATGACCTGGAGCTTTCTCATCCTGATCGCACTTGACCTATCTGTCCATGGCTTCCTGTACTGTCACAATGAGGCCCAATGCAAGCTTGAGAAACAGCACTTCATTTACCATCTAGGTACGTTGCAACCTTCTGGACTCACCACTGAATTCTACAACTTCAGGTAACATGATTTCTCAGTCTGTATCAGTCATTCATCTGTATTATTAGCTCAACTTGTTTCTTTTCATCTTCCTTTTTTTTTCTCTCTGGGAGTAGAAGACAACTCTGGGAGTTGTTCATCATTAATATAAACGATTTGGATATGAATGTACGAGGCATGGATGGTAAGTTTGCAGATGACACTAAAATAGGTGGTATCGTAGATAGTGAAGAAGGTTATCAAAAACTACAGGGGAATCTTGATCAGGTAGGTAAGTGAGGTGAGGAATGGCAAATGGCCTTCAATCCAAATAGGTGTGAGGTATTGCATTTTGGGAAGTGAAACCAGGGTGGGACTTTCACAGTCAACAGTAGGGCCCTGGGGAGTGTTGTAGAACAGAGGGACCGAGGAGCACAAGTACATGGTTCCCTGAAAGTGGTGTCAGAGGTAGACAGGAAGGTGAAGAAGACATTTGACACGCTAGCCTTCATTAGTTAGGGCAATGATTATAGAGGTTGGAACGTTATGTTGTAGTTTTACAAGACATTGGTGCGGCTACATCAATTGCACAGTTTTGCTTACCCTGTATTAGGAAGGACATAATTAAGCTGGAAAGAGTGCAAAGAAGATTTATGAGGAAGTTGCCAGGACTCGAGGGCCTGAGTTATGAGGAGAGGGGGGTAGGCTAGGATGTTATTCGCTGGAGTGCAGTAGACTCTGGGGTGACCTTATAGAGGTGTATAAAATCATGAGGGGCACAGGTAGGGATAGGGTGAATGCACAGGGAAAGGGAATAAAAAACAAGAGTACATAGGTTTAAGGTAAAAGGGAAAGATTTAAAGGGGACCTGAGGGGCAATTTCTTCATGCAGAAGGTGATCCGTATATGGAACGAGCTGCCAGAGGATGTGGTTGAGACAGGTACAATAACAACATTTAAAAGACGTTTGGACAGGTACATGGGATATAGGTTTAGAGGGATATAGGCCAAATGTGGGCAAATGGGACTTGCTTAAATGGGCATCTGGATTGGCATGGACGAGTTGGGCTGAAGGGCCTGTTTCTGTGCTGTATGACTCTATGATGAGCCCAGCATGTCCTCCTGCTCTGCATTTCACAACTCTCACATACTTTTGTCTATGTTCTCACCCTCTAACTGCTCCCATTCACTCACTACAGCTTATCCCCATGGTCACCCCAGTTTTAACCTATCAGAGACACCCCCTTCCCCTCCTCCCCTGCAACTTTACAAAGCAAGGGTCTCTTACCTGAACTGTGAGCTGTGTTTCTCTTCCCACGCATGTAGCCTGACCTGCTGAGGATTCCCAGCATTTTCTGATTTTGTGTTAGATTTCAAGTTTCTACAGTATTTTTGATTTTCAATTAGAAAATATTGTATGTCTGAAATAAAAAAATGAAAATGTTTGGAATCTTTGGTTGGTTATTCAACATCAGACAGCAAAGAGCATAATCATCTGTGTGTAAACTGAAGAAACTTACTTCCAAAACGTCATCAGAAATCTTTACATTTGAAGTTGACGTTGGCTTGTTGTTGTGTTTATTTGGAATAATTTAAATTGCACTTTCTTACTTCTGTTAAAGAAATGTCCTGGTTGTTATTTATCCCTTAATCAACATTCCTGAAAAGAGATTTTCTGTGCATTGTCTCATTGCTTGTGGGGTCTTGCCTTCTGCAAATTAGCTGCAACATTTCCTACATTACACCGGTGACTGCACTTCAGAAGTGTTTCCTAGATTGTAAAGTATGTTGGAATATTCTGAAGGGTATGTAGGGGGTGCTAGATAAATCAGGTCTCTGTTTTATGTTCCTTTCTCATTCTGTGCTGGAGTCAAATATAGAAGCCCAGCAGCTACCCTTCAATTGGAAGTTCTCATATTTTGCCAACTTGCAAACACTTAGAACTGCTCAGGCAAGCAAGTCTTATCACTTTGTGGCTTCATTGACTTGAATAACTCAGAATGCATCCACATATTTTCCTTACACCATCATTACTTTGGTCAAGGAATCACTCCAACTTCCAACTTTGTCACAAACTAATTCATTTTGCACATTCCCTGTTCTGTTTTATTTCAAAAATAAAATTTATCTATAAAAATATATACAAGGAATACAAAACAGTGCATGGCTTTCTATACATTCATAATGTTATCAAGTCTATACATTCATAGTGTTGTCAAGTAAATGTATTTGTAGCTTTGGGCAGCCCAAAGTGTGCCTTTCACTGAATTGATGACCTTCCAACAGTACTTGATGTTTGTGAGTCAGTATGCACCCCTGAGAAAAGCCCATAGATCAGAGACTCCTCTGTTATGCAGTTGCTTGGAACAAACCTCCACAAGGACTTTTGCATCCTTTTCCAGAACTTTCTTTGCAAATGCCCAGTCCACAATGAGATAGACGATCATCTTCTCCTCGTCAAAGGCAACGTGCGGTGTCTATGCAGGAATGATCTAATGGAGAGGGGCCCTCTCACTACTTAAAAAGATAATCACCTCTAACCTAGGTTTCTTCTGGGTGGGGTATCTCCAAGTCCTCTGGTTTCCTCCGTCAACCCCCAAAATGTGGGTGAGCGGTAGAATCTCGGGGGGTGGGGGGGGTTGATGGTAATGTGGGAAAATAAAACAGGATCAATGTAGGATTAGTATTAATGGGTACTTGAACGTTGATGCAGACTCAGTGGGTCAAAGGGCCTTTTCTGTGCTGTAGAACTATCTGAATCTCGGATTCTCTGAACATCTGCCAGTTCTAGGTAAAGGTCACAGACCTGAAGTGTTGACTCAGATTACAACAGTGCTAGGGAAATCTGCCACTGATGGATATCTTTGGGAAGCAGTTATGTTTCTATCAATCACACAGCATTTTCATTTTACCAGGGCTCCTATTCCTGCCGGGGACACTAGCACTATGAGGGAACACATTCATTCAGAGGTGTGCATTTCATGGAGGCATTAGTGAGCTGCATCAGGCAGGAGGGAAAGGGGAGTTACTCACGTGGCTCCACAGAAGCTGAGTCCTCATCCAGAGAGGTTGGATAAGCCCCAAAGGCAGGCAGTTAGGAGGAGGTAAAGACAAAAGAGACTGCAGATGCTGGAATCTGGAGGAACAAACAAAATACTGGAGGAACTCAGTGGGTCAGGCAGCATCTGTGGAGGGAAATGGATGTTTGAAGGGTCTTGACCCAAAATGTTGACTCTACACTTCCCTCCACAGATGCTGCCTGACCCACTGAGTTCCTCCAGCATTTTGTTTGTTGCATTTAGGAGGAGGTGGTTAGACACTCCATAATACTTTGAAGAGTGTCTGGACTTTCAAATCAGCTCCATGTGAAGAGCAGGAGTGTGAAGGAGCAGAGCCGCATCCTCTCAGGAGCTGGGACAGAGCAGGAAAACCTCACTTTGGAAATGATTTGCGGTCCTGCGCTGGGTAATGGCACCATCAAGGAAATACGGTGGATGAGCGAGCAGCTTTCTGCCTCCACTGAGGCACAGTCTCAGTCCTTCAGAGCTGAGCAAACCTGAAGTCAGCAGCAGGCTAATTACCAGAGACAGCAGCAGGCAGCTCCCCTGCTGTCAGGGGGCAGTCGGACACATTGCAGGGTCTGGTTACCAGCCTTGGCAGGGTGCTGAAGGCCGTGACAACAGTTGTGCAATGTGGGAGACACCCTGTACACAGACTGTCATCAGCACAGTGTGGTGAGAGCCCGTTTTGTGGTGTGCGTACAGGGAGTCCCGCCTTCTCTCAGGATGTTCCGATCTCTCCTGCTTCCATTGTCCTGGCCAGTGTACCCACACCTCCCTCCCAGACTGCAGGCAAGCAGTTGGTATCTCACTGTCTGGACCCAACCCGTAAGGGCACAAGTTCATTTTGAGCCTCCCGAGAGTATCAGACTTAGAATCAGAATCAGATTTATTATCACTGACATATGATGTGAAATTTGTTGTTTTGTGACAGCAGTACAGTGCAAGACGTAAAAATCTATAAATTACAAAAACAAATAGTGCAAAACAAAAAGGAATAATGAGGTAGTATTCATGGGATCATGGGCCGTTCAGAAATCTGCTGGTGGAGGGGAAGAAGCTGTTCCTGAATTGTTGAGTGTGGGTCTTCAGGCTCCTGTACCTCCTCCCCAATGGTAGTAATGTGAAGAGGGCATGTCCTGATGGTGAGGATCCTTAATGATGGATGCTGCCTTCTTGAGGCACTGCCTCTTAAAGATGTCCTCGATGGCGGGGAGGGTTGTGCCGGTGATGGAGCTGGCTGAGTCTACAACCCTCTGCAGCCTCTTTCGATCCTGTACATTGGAGCCTCCATACCAGGCAGTGATGCATCCAGTCAGAATGCTTTCCACCGTACATCTGTAGTCATTTGTAAGAGTCTTTGGTGACAGACCAAATCTCCTCAAACTCCTAACAAAGTAGAGCTGCAGGTGTGCATTCTTCATTATTGCATCAATGTGCTGGGCCCAGGATAGATCCTCTGAGATGTTGATGCCCAGGAACTTGAAGCTGCTCAACCTTTCCACTGCTGACCCCTCAATGAGGACTGGTGTGTGTTCTCCCGACTTCCCCTTCCTGAAGTCCACAATCAATTCCTTGGACTTGCTGACGCTGAGTGCGAGGTTGTTGTTGCGACACCACCCAACCAGCAAATCTATCTCACTCATCGCCATCTGAGGTTCTACCAACAACAGTGGTGTCATCAGCGAATGTATGTAATTATCTCCAAGCCAAGAAGAGAGCCAGTCTCCCAAAAGGCAGGGGAAACACTGTGACAGAGCGGCAAGGTTTCCAAGACAACATGCAAAGTCACAAAGATTAACAGACACTCATGTTAAGTAAATTATGATTCATTGCTTTAGTAGTTGTCCTTTGCAAACAAATATTTTGTTGCATTAAGTATGTTGTGGCTCCATCTGTGCACCTCATTCTGAGTGAACCATTTTAACTTAACAGACTTGAGATTCTGCTTCTGCTTTACGTTCCTCAGTTCCTCACTCCTATTTAACCAAAGTAAGTCAGGTGACTGCATTGGAGTGTTTGTGCAGCTGTCACTGCAGAACACAAGATGGATGCCCATGTAAATTGATAGAAACTGCACCCTCTCATGCTGAGCTGCAGGAGTAGTCATCCCTATTCCTGTGTGATGCTTGTCCATCCCTCTGTTGAGCTTCACAGGATCATTCAAAGCAGAGAACAGTAGAGGGGTTAAGCCCAGGATAAGACCCTCTTAAACACTTGAAGTATATCTCCTCCAAAGAGACCACATGAGTGGCAGTGGTGCTCTGTACACAGAATGTACTAACACTACAAATGGTATTGGTTTATTATTGTCACTTGTACCAAGGTACAGTGAAAAACTTGTCTTGCATACTGTTCATACAGATCAATTCATTACACAGTGCATTGAGGTAGTACAAAGTGCACTGAAGTAGTACAGGGTAAAAACAATAACAGAATGCAGAATAAGATGTCACAGCTACAGGGAAGTGCATTGCAGGTAGAAAATTAGGTGCAAGGTCAAACAAAACCATCTCATCGTATAAGGGAACCGTTCAATAGGCTTATCACTGTGGGATGGAAGCTGTCCTTGAGCCTGGTGATATGTTGCCTCAGGCTCCTGTATCTTCTGCCTGATGGGAGAGAAGAGAAGAAAGAATGATCTGGGTGGGTGGGGTCTTTGATTATGCTGGCTGCTTATCCAAGACAGTGAGAGGTATAGACAGAGTCCATGGAGGGGAGGCTGGTTTCCCTAATGCGCTGGGCTGTGTCCACAATTCTCAGCAGTTTCTCATGGTCCTGGGCAGAGCAGTTGCCATACCAAGCCGTGATGCATCCAGATAGGATGCTTTCTGTGCTGCATTCGTGTGCTCAGATCTTGTGCTGATCAGCTGGCGGGGGTACTTGCAGACGTATTTAACCTCTCCCTGCTTCAATCTCAGGTTCCCACCTGTTTTAAGAAGACCACTATCATCCTGGTACCGAAGAAAAAGAAGTAACATGCCTTAATGGCTACCGACCAGTGGCTCTGCCATCACCATCATGAAGTGCTTTGAGAGGCTGGTCATGGCACACATTAATTCCAGTCTCCCAGACAACCTCGACCCAATAATACTTTGAATATATAGACTGGGCGGCACTATGAATGTAAAGAAAACAATGCACTCTTTCTCTATTTCTTGCTTATATTTTTTTATAAATAATACTTCCTGAAAAAAATTAAAATAAAATAGAGGACAGGTAGCCTAACTTTATGATGGCAACTTCGACTGCACGTCTTGAGGCTACCTGGAGTTCCCGATCTACTTATCAAGCTTGGGATCAAAGAGAAATCAATAGAGTGCGATGAGTTAATGTCAGTAATATCAATGGCTCATGTCGATAGTTCAAAAGGTCGTAATGGTGACTTACTGCAGAGGCGTAGTTTTCTCAGAAATCTAACAGTAGTACAAAGTGAATCCATGATGAGTTTAATCACATGGCCAGAGACAGTGACCATTTGGATGAGATACCTTTGAAAATGTGGAGTTAATCTCAACTGTGTGATTACATTGGAAGATACCAGTGATCAGAGGGGGAATACATAAATCATACCTTGCTGGTTGAGAAACGTCTGCCATTTGTTTCCATGCCAGATACCAGGCTCTTGAAACAGATACCACAGATACTCCAAGCTCCATCACCATGAAAGGACAGAGGAAGCACTTCAAGGATATTCCCAAAGCTTCCTCGAGAAAACGTAACATCCATACTGACTTGGAATCCATGGCCCATGCCTGCTCAAACTAGAGAAAGACCGTTAGGCCTGGCACTGAGAACCTTCACTTTCTTTGTTGGAAGCATGTGGAAGCCCAGCAAAAATGGTGGCAGGAGTACCCCACTACCCATGCTGCCAGCCAGCTTGCCCCATCAAGGATTTCCTGGCCCACTTGTGGCAAAGGCTGCGTTTCCTGCACGGTCCTCATCAACCACCTCAGAACTCTCAAGGCTGCAGTGGAAACAAGACATCTTCGATCCCAAGGGATTGTCTAAGAGAGAAGTTTGTTGGGAGAAGGATCATGGGACGATATCGAGAGAAATGTTGCAGCCACATTGTTAATCCACTCCAATTTCTCTTGTAGCAGCTTTGCTGGAGTGCAAGGAACTGAGTGTGGATGTCAAAACATGAACATAGATCTTTAATTGTGTGGGTTAGCATGGCAATTGGACTGTAATGTCAATGATTTCTCTCTGGTTTCAGATGAGATCTTGAGGCCACCAAATGTATTCTTTGACCAAGTAAACTGATGACCACTTACACCTGAAGTCCAAGCATTGCACTGAATCATTGCTAAGATTAGTGGCTGCCCTCCTGACCACATTGAGCAGTCCAGCTATTTGTACTGCTCTGGTCCTAAGTGTCCACTAGCGTACCTGACTGCAAATGGTCTGAAGTGGGCAATCTAATGTATACCTGGAAGGTTTGTAAATGGAGAGACCTGCATGATGTTTTGAATCTCTGACAAGATTAATTCCAGATGTAGCAGATGTTACACATGAAAAGGGAAGGCGGTATCTGGCTAATGAGGGCTAATATTCAGACTTGTACATAGTCATTATAATGCAATATTGACTTATTAACGAATGTCTCTTGGGATGAGTAACCTTTATTACAATGTTTGCTATAGACTGAGAACTGCTTTGGGAGCTTCAGGCTGTTGTATGTAGGAGAGAAAGTCTGCATCTATTTTAGGCTAAGTAACTTTCTTGAAATCGTTAATACAGTAAAACTCTGATAATCCAGAACCCTCAGGGCAGGCATGGTACTGTGGCGGTTAGCGTAACACTTTACAGCACCAGTGACCCGGGTTCAATTCCGGCCACTGTCTGTCAGGAGTTTGTACGTTCTCCCCGTGTCTGCGTGGGTTTCCTCCTGGTGCTCCAGTTTCCTCCCACATTCCAAAGACATAGAGGTTAGGAAGTTGTGGGCATGCTATGTTGGCGCTGGAAGCGTGGCGACACTTGTGGGCTGCCCCTGGAACACTATGCAAAAAGATATATTTCACTGTGTTTTTCGATGTACCTGTGACTAACAAAGATATCTTACCTTATCTCTTAACTTATATTGGTGGTGTCAGACCAGCAGATTTTCCAAATTATTTGTTGTTGCTCTGATTGATACCCCAACAATTTTTTTACTACACTTGTTTAATGTTATATCGTAGTATAGCACATTTTAGCGCAGAGAACATAGAACATTACAACACAGTACAGGCCCTTCGGCCCACAATGTTGTGCCGACATGTTATCCTGCTCTAATATCTATCTAACCCTTCTCTCCCACATAGC
The DNA here is from genome assembly GCF_009764475.1 of Pristis pectinata. Classification (NCBI taxonomy): domain Eukaryota; kingdom Metazoa; phylum Chordata; class Chondrichthyes; order Rhinopristiformes; family Pristidae; genus Pristis; species Pristis pectinata. Next base: position 87,793,946 of record NC_067413.1, read on the forward strand.
CCTTCATTTCTCTATCATTCATGTGGCTATCTAAGAGTTTCTTAAATGTTCCTAATGTATCTGCCCTCACAACCTCTGCCGGCAGTGCGTTCTACTCGCCCATTACTCTCTGTGGAAAAAAACTTACCCCAACATCCCCCTCATATCTTCCTCCAATCACCTTAAAATTATGCCCTGGGAACACAGTGAACCCAGTGAAATAGAAAATATACAAGTACTCGGGACCCGGGCTCCAGCTGCAAATCTACCCATGTTCCCAACCCTTACCATTCTGGTTCCCATCTCCAACTCTGGTTGTACATCCAACCACAGTCTGGACACCTGGCTCTGGGACACGCACCTCACTTGCACTCTGGACCCCAGCTCAGAGTTTGGACTCATGATTGAGCCAGATGTCGGACTATCAGGATTTCTGAACAATTAGATGCTGGATCATCGCGGGTTTACTATAGTTCCAGGATGATTGTTGTGTAGCGGTGTCTGTAATTGATTAAATTGCACTGACTGAAGACTATTCCTAAGATATGTGCTGGCTTAAATTACCCTGAAAATGTGTGAGTGATTTGAAAATGAGTGAACAAGAAAAGGCAGATGCTTTGGGATTTATGTGAATGTTTCCAGGATCAAACAGTGCTTCTCAGCATATCCAGAAGACTGTTTTCTCTGGGGAAGCCCAACATGGTTCTCTTCTTGTTGATAGTCTAGAATGAGTGCCTTCTTGTTCTCATCCTTCAGAAAAAGCATGACAAATCCAATCCCCTTAATTACCTTCCAATCAGTAATGTAATGGAACTTGTCATCAGCTTTTCTATCAAGCAATATTTTCTTACCAATAACCTACCCACTAATGCCCAACTTAGATTTCATCAGGTGTGCTCTGATCTGAAACTCATTAAAACCTTGGTCCATGCATGACCAGAGCTGAATTCTGGGGATGAGGTGAGAGAGACCACCCTTAACAGCAAGGTAATATCTGTTCAAGTGTAGTATCAAGGCATCCTGGTAACTGAAGTCAATAGGTATGAAAGGGAAAATAGTCCAAAGGGTTGAGTCATACCTTGCACAAAGGAAGATGGTTGTGGTTGTTGGAAATCAATCATTACCAGCCCCGGGACATTAGCGCAAGAATCATTTAGGGCAGGTTCCTGGGCCCAACCATCCTCAGCTGCTTCATCAATGACCTGCCTACCATCATAAAGTCAGAAGTGGGGATGTTTGATGATGATTGCGCGATGCTCACTTGCATGAAGCAAGACTTCAACAACTTTCAGGCATGGGCTGATAAATGACAAGAAGCATTTACTCCACTAAAGTGCCAGGCAATGACCAATTCCAACACCTACCCTTGACATTTAATGGCATTGTCATCACCAAGTCCCCTTCTTCAATATGTTGGGGATCCAAGAGTAGATCGGAGGTTGGGGTATCCTGTGATGAGTGACTAATCTCCTGACACCTAAAGGCCTTTCCAACATCTGTAAGGCACAAGTCAGGAGTGTGGCAGAATACTCTCCAAATGCAGATGGATGCAGTTCCAACAATTAATTCAGGAAAAAGCAGCCCATTTAGTTGGCATGCCATGAACCAACCTAAACATTCGTTCCCTCCACCAGTGGCACATAGTGACTACAGTGTGTACCATCTACAAATACAGTGTAGCTATCTGTCCAGACCACTCCAACAGCACATCACCAAACTGCAATCTCTATCGCCAGGATAGTCAGGGACAGCAGCTGCGTGTGAACACTCCACCATTGCTTCCCCTCCACGTTGCATTATACCTTGACTTGGAGGAAAGAAAATCACTGGTTCTTCATCATTATTTGATTTAAATCCTAGCACTCCACATTCGACACGAGAAAGTTACTGAGTAACTTCACAAGAAAGATTTCAGTGGCTCAAGAAGGTGGCTCGCCACTATCTTGCCAAGGGTAATGAGGGATGGGCAAGAAATGCTGGCTTTGCCGACAATGCTCAGATCACTAAGGTATTAAAATAAATCTATCTCCTCTTTCTCCAGCTCCTGTTGGTCATTCTGGCGTGGGCCTTCACCCCGTTGCTCCTGCTCTTTTGCCTGCTAGTCTTCCCCTAACTCAGTCTCTGCAAGCAATGGCTGAGTTCGTCTGGTGCCTGACAATGAGTAGACCACAACAAGGCTTGAGGCCCTGGCTGCTGAATACTGGAGCACGCTGTCAGAGTGATGATGTTGCAAAGTCTCATTTTCAGCAGTTCTACACTGATCTTCACTAAGCTCCTGGTAGAGGTGTGGCTGCAATTGTGATGTTGCTTAGCTGGTGAGCTTGGAGCTCTAAATGGGTGAAGAAGGATGATGCTTGTCTGCACAGTCCATTAGGGCAATCTGGCCTCTGAAAGATGGAAGATAAGATGATGTCTTTATTAGTCACATGTACATCGAAACACACAGTGAAATGCACCTTTTATGTAGAGTGTTCTGGGGGCAGCCCACAAGTGTCGCCACTCTTCCGGCGCCAACAAAGCACGCCCACAGCTTCCTAACCCGTACATCTTTGGAATGTGGGAGGAAACCGGAGCACTTGGAGGAAACCCACGCAGACACGGGGAGAATGTACAAACTCCTTACAGACAGTGGTGGGAATTGAACCTGGGTTGCTGGCGCTGTAATAGCGTTACGCTAACCACTGCACTATCGTGCCTGCCATGGAAGGCAGTGTTGGCTGCTTAAGAACAAGTAAAATGTGTGAACTGCCATCATAGGTATAACTGGCCATTGGAAAGATGACCTGCCGTTAATTGGTCATTGAGAAAGTGTATTCTCTTGTTGTTAAGAAATACTTGTAAGTTGTGAATGGGAGCTGTAATGGCCTCATGAGTGGTCTATGACTGTCTGCATTTTGGAGAAGTCTGCCATGACAGACTTGAAGTCTCCCTTCATGACAGACTTCCCATGACCACACTCTCTGCCCTAATGTGGCGGTTGGCAGAAGGTAATGCAATGTGGTAAATATCAGCCACGGTGGTCTGGAATAATCCTGAGGGTAAGAAGTTTAGAGTGACTTTGACTTTGACTGTGAGAGCGATCCAGACAAAGTCAGATTCAAAGTCAAGTTCATTGTCATATGCCCAAGTGCATGTATGCACAGGTGCAATGAAAAACTTATTTGCGGCAGCATCACAAGCACATAACATGTATGTGAGCTTGTATTTGAGGTTCTGTTAGGTCACAGATCTCAGTGATGAATACCTTGTAAAAGTGTAGCCTGCATAAACATTACGAAATGTGGTCTGCTTAAACATTGCTCCTCTGAGCACATTGATAAGAGGCTGGCTCACTGCTAGCCCTGAGTGGATAAGGACTGATGAATCCATTCAGGTCTCCTGTGGGATGGTCTCCCTGGGTGCTGGTGGTGCCTCCAAATCCCATGTGTCACTCATCAGAAGGACAGGTAGGTCTGGGCAAGTCTACATTGAGTCAGCTTTGGTTGCAGAGAAGTGGTTGACCATGTAAGGAAGGGTCAGCCTTCAGTGTGAGGAGTGTGCAGAGTAAGCTGTCTGCCCGCAGGGTGCTGTGCACCAGTCTATCAACGCAGATCGAGTGCGGTTGTGAGCAATTACCAACAAATTTCAGACTGAAGAGGTTGAAAATTTGACTGCTGACAAACTTTGGGTGCTGAGCAACTACTGATATCATTTGGGGGAGTTTTGTGCTGTAAAAAAAGTGCTAGTAAACATCTTGGTGGAAAATTAGGAGGTGATTTCACCAGCGTGGGTGCTAAGAACACCTATAAAAGTGTGCAAAATTGCTCTACTTCACATTAACGCCATTTTCAATAGCACACCACTGATTTTTCAGTTGTGTGAAAGAATTTGTAGCCCAAGGGAATTGTCTAATCAAGTCATTAGAATGAAGTTTCATTTACAGTATTTAAAGTTCTTTGGAAAAAGTAATTTCTCTGAACAGTTGCCTTGTCGGTAAGTTGTGTTCGGTCTGCTGTGTCCACCTTTGTAATTATTCAAAGGTTTCCCATCTGCACAAGTTAGATGACAGGTATTGGTCTGAGTCTGGTGTTGATGTACAGTGATCTTGATGTGCAACCACCTGCCAATTTATGTCACTTTCTTCCCAGAGGAAGTGCACTTGCACATTTGCACAGTTCTATCCAAAATCATGAGTTGTTATCAGAGAGTTGAGTGTTCTACAAGCTCTTGCCTGGTGTTAAAAAAAGATTAGGAATTAACCTTTAAAAGTTCTAAACTGCTGAAAAAGACCATCTGGGAGCCGTTTAGATCACTTTGCATTGCCTGGGGCAGGAGTGATGCTAAATCAGTGTGAGACCACCCCCCAGAGCTCATGCCTACATTTAATTGAGCTGACTCCACAGCCCAATTATGGAGACAGTGCGGAGTTGAAAATGCTTCTCATTGACACAGACTTGGTAATTTTTTAGGTTGATTCATCTGACAACCCCCTTTTCTCGAGGGCGGGGGGGGGGGGGAGGTTGTGGATTTGAGTTGCAGACCAGGACTTGATAGAGAAGGGCAAGAAATTATACTGAGCCCCAAACTATTTGAGGAGTCAATAGGGGGAGAGGGTTCTACCTACCTTTTATATGCCCGTATCTGGGAACCCTCTGGGTTTGAACCAGTCTTCAGCAGTTCGTGAAAGTTACCATGTGTTTGTGGACTCTGTCAGGAACATCAGGTCATCTGAACGTGGGTCTGCACATGTACACCACAGCTCAGGCAGCACATGTACAGCTGCCATTAACCCTGCGTGTGTGGAACGTAACCTGATCCTTTTAAGCTGCAGCCGCAGGTTCCATTTGGTGGGCGAGCTTCCTGCATCACAGGCCCGTGCATGCTCACTGAATGTTAGAAGCCACATGTAAGTCTGCAGCTGCAGAACGAAAGGCTTAAGAACATAAGAAATAGAGCCATGAGTAGGGTCTCCAGGTCTCCATTGCCATTCTTCAAGATCATGTCTTGTGGTCAACTCAATGCAAACGTTCTCAAGTATGAATTGACAGAGGAAGGGTAGAGGCCCACAATGGTGTGGTGAGGGCCGGTGGGATTGGCAGATTTTGTTATTAAAGAACTAGGGAAAGAGTGGTTTGCTCTTGGCAACCTGAACCATCAACTAATCAATTTCTATCAGATAACGTCTCACTTGGAATTGATGGCATTCCCATGGTATTGGACCTTCTGTCTGGAGTCAGTAATAGAGGGTCGAGGGACTGTGAGATGAAGGGGGGCTGCATGTTAATTTTATATACTGCTGCTGTAGTACCTCAGTAGTGGTGGGGTGGATATTGATTCCTGCAGAAGAGGCTCCAATCAAATAGATAGCTGCTGGATTATTCTAAGATCATTAGGATTGCTGCAGCTGTATCGTCAGGTAACCCTCAAGCTGTTGATGGTGGTGGACTTAGAGTTGGTTGCTCTGAAGGTCAGGATAATATAGTTGGTTTCCATCCTGCTGATGATAGCCGATGTTGGACACTAATGTAGCACAGATATTTCTGTGTCCACAATAGCTCATTTTATTGGGACTCTTTTAGACAATTAATTTTGAAGAATAGGTTTAACACAGCTTTTGCTTTGATGAAAAAAGGGAGTCACACTCAAGAGTTTGACTTGTATACCCTTTTATGTTATAAATCCATAAGACATAGGTGCAGAATTAGGCCATTTGGCCCAGCGAGTCTGCTCCACCATTCGATCATGGCTGATTTATTTTTCCCTCTCAACCCCATTCTCCTGCCTTCTCCCCATAACCTTTGATGCCTTTACTAATCAAGAACCTATCAACCTCTGCTTTAAATATACCCAATGACTTGGTCTCCACAGCCATCTGTGGCAATGAATTCCACAGATTCACCACCCTCTGGCTAAAGAAATTCCTCCTCGTCTCTGTTCTAAAGGGGTGTCCTTTTATTCTGAGGCTGCTCCCGCTGGTCCTAGTCTCTCCCACCACTGGAAACATCCTCTCCACATCCACTCTATCCAGGCCTTTCAATATTCAGTAGGTGTCAATGAGATCCCCCTCATCCTTCTGAACTCCAGCGAGTACAGGCCCCTAGCCATCAAACGCTCCTCATACGTTAACCCTTTCATCCCCGGGATCATTCTCATAAACCTCCTCTGGACAGTCTCCAATGCCAGCCCATCCTTCCTTAGATATTGGGGCCAAAACTGCTCACAACTGCTCACAGCGGCTCACTTTTTCAAATCTGGCGCTCTCCTGATTTAAGACCATTAGTCTTTCATGCAAGCATCCCAGTGAAAAGGATTAGAACAGCAAAAAAAACTGCAAAATATTCTTTGGCTTTGAGTCAGAATTTAAACTCAACTTCCTGCTCCAGAGCTATGAGGCAGAACTGTATCCCTACATGGAAGGGAAAAGGGAGCAATCTTATTCAGTCACTTCATTTTCGATGTTTTGAAGTCGACAATTCTTGAACTGAATTGGTACCTCAGGGACATATTTCTGCCAAAGATGTGACAATATCTCCCAGCAGTTGTAACACTCTAGAAATACTCTTCACACAGTTGACAGTTTCACATATTATTCCTTCTGGTTCCTTTTTAGAAACAAAACAATTTAAAGCACCCTGCTGTTTGTTTTGATTAACTACAATAGACTATGAGACAGAGTAGCAGCCAGTCCTTTCTTAGTGTGATTGTACAAGCTTGTTTGTTGTTCTTTGTCACTGCATTTTACATTGTTTATGTTATTCCCCTGAACTGTCTCCTTTGCAGTGGCATTCATGAGAATAAACAAAGAAACAATACACAGTAAAGGAATTAAAAAAATACTGGTGGCTATGACACTGACAACAGCAAAACTTTTTTTTAATTAAAAACTGATAATTTCAATGAATTTCAACATTTCTAGCTTTTGTTATGTTGTTTATCACTGCCAATTACACTAATACTGTTGACTTGTATCAAGGTGTGGAGTTTGTGAATAGATTTTAAATCCTTCTTGGAATGAAGGTTTCTCTCATCTCTGAACGGGGCCATTGCACAAAAAAATGGCTGAGAAATGGTCTTCCTATTTTGGATGTTTTGGAAAGCTTACTGAAGATTAATCAGTGACTCTTGGTAATTGTTATGCCAACAAGCTCTGTGGTTGAATAGGAAGTAGATATAAGAACTTCAGAAAACACCAAATAAGGAAAAAACCCATTAAATTACTTCTTTAGGTCATCCATAACCTATGGTATCTACATCAACGTAACACTGTGGGTTACATGGGCAGCTCAGATAATCCAGGAGCCTACACTAATGTTGCGGAGAAACGAGCTCCAATCCCAAATGGGAATTACATTTAGTAGATTCTGGAATTAAAAGGTTTGTATTGGTAATGATGATTATAAAACCACAAGACTGTTATTGAAAATGCACGTGGTTCACCTTTAGCGATGCACGTCTGCTGCCCTTAGCTAACTTAATGAGACATACAGTTTAAAGACCCTGACGCAGAGACAGGACCTGAAATGTTAACTGGCCCTTTCCCTCCACAGAAGCTGCTTCTTCCTCCAAGTGAGTTACTCCAGCAGTTTGTTTTTTCTCGCTCCAGATTCTAGCATGCACAGTCTCTTATGTCTCCAGTTTAAAGACAATAAGGAATGAACAATGAGTGTTGAACATTATTGGGAGAAATAAAATCAGACAATAGACCATATCTTACTTGTTGGATTAATTACATTTTCTGTGTGTAGAAACCACATATCCATCAGTCTATTAGTGGAATAAATGTCTTCTAATATGTACGGACTTCTATATTTCCTCACCATTTTGACCCATCAAGTCTATGCCAGCTAAAAGGGTAATTCCATTCCCCCACTAATTTTCCCAATAATTTATTTTGCCCTCAGCACCCCCTAGATTCCACCACTCACTTACACACTCTTGGGAGAATTTACAGTAGTTAATTAATGAATTGAATTGCACATATTTAGGATATGGAAGGACAGGGGAACACCCAGAGGAAACCCTGGCTGTCATGGGAAGAACATGTAGGCTCCACACAGATAGTACTGGAGGTCTGTGTTAAACAGTGTCGCTGGACCTGTGAGTTCCCAGGTCTACTGGCTGCCCACATCTTTTTTGAAGCTTGTTATTGGAAACATTGTTGCTTCCGTTCAGCACAAAAAGGAGAATTTAACTAGTTTAATATCTACAACACCCATGCTTCCAAAGCCGAATAATTTGCAATAGATTTTATGGCATAGATGGTCAAGACGTCCATGTTAGTGTTAATGCCCCTCGCATGCCCTCTCCTGTCTTTTCTTGTCCAAATATATCAGCGTAGCCCTTTGTTCCTTGTTTGCTTATATGTTTGTCTAGCTTCCCCCATAATGTCTTTATGCAATTCACTTCAACCACTCCCTGAGGTAACAAGTTTCACATTCTTCAGAAGTTTTTTTCTCCATTCCCTATTGGATTTCTTAGTGTCTGATCATGTCCCATCACAATCCTATTTTTCACTATTAAACCTTCTCCAGCTCTGTGTGTCTGTCTTTTAAATATGCATTCTTATTGCAGCTTTTTGTGTAGGAAGCCTCCCCAAGGCATTTCACAGACATCAAGTAAGAAATAAACGGACCGTGAGCCAAAGATCTTGAAGGGTGACCAGAATATTGATCAAAGAGGAGTTGGATGTTAAAGAGTGTCTTCAAGGGGAGACAGGAAGAGAGACAGAGGGATTTTAAAAAGTTCTAAACCACAACTTCCCAGGCAGTTGAAGGTTTGGATGCCAAAGTTGGAACAAGTGAATTGTAGAAGGAAAGCCCACAGTCATAGATGGATCATTGGTCTAGAGCTCTGGGGAGGGATCTAAGTCTTTTTCCATAATTGTTAATGAATGGCCTTTTATCATATACGTATTTGCTATTTACTGGTCTCTTTGGCATAATATGCCATCTATAAATTTGCTGATGATGCCACTGTTGTTGGTAGAATCTCAGATGGCGATGAGGAGGTGTACAGGAGTGAGATAGATTGGCTGGTTGAGTGGTGTCACAACAACAACCTCCTACTCAACGTCAGCAAGTCCAAGGAATTGATTGTGGACGTCAGGAAGTGGAAGTCTGGAGAACACACACCAGTCCTCATTGAGGGGTCAGCGGTGGAAAGTGTGAGCAGCTTCAATTTCCTGGGCGTCAACATCTCGGAGGATCTATCCTGGGCCCAACACATTGATGCAATCACGAAGAAGGTACACCAGTGGCTTTACTTCATTAGGAGTTTGAGGAGATTTGGTAAGTCACCTAATACTCTTACAAATTTCTATAGATTTTCGGTGGAGCGCATTCTGACTGGCTGCATCACTGCCTGGTATGGAGGCTCCAATGCACAGGATCGCAAGAGGCTGCAGAGGGTTGTAGACTCAGCCAGCTCCATCACGGGCACAACCCTGTCCGCCATCAAGGACATCTTCAAGAGGCAGTGCCTCAAGAAGGTGACATCCATCACTGAGGGCCCTCACCATCTGGGACATGCCCTCTTCTCATTACTACCATCAGGGAGGAGGTACAGGAGCCTGAAGACCCACACTCAATGATTCAGGAACAGCTTCTTCCCCTCTGCCATCAGATTTCTGAACGATCCATAAACCCATGAACACTACCTCGTTACTCCTTTTTTGCACTACTTATTTATTTTTGTAATTTATAGTAATTTTATGTCTTTGCACTTTACTGTTGCTGCAAAACAACACATTTCACGTAATCTAAGTCAGTGATAATAAATCTGTTTCTGATTCTGGTTCTGATACTTTATATTCATTTTCATAGCCTATTTACCTAATTGTCCCAATATTTTTAAACACTTTCCCTTTGTTGGCTGGATAATCAACTTATCATCACGAATACATATTGTGATGTTAAACAAATTCTCTGCTTCACTGCAGATTAAGACTGATGAGTGGGCTGCAATGTAAGCTTGTGTGAAGACTGATGAGCTTGAGATGGCCGGGTGCTGGGGAAAGCAGTGATGCGCACTTCAGAATGTGGGTTTGTACACCACTGGGTTCAGCTTTGCTGGTTTAGTCAATGTTTTTACATCACGGTGGTATTATCCCTCCAGTTAACGTCTTTTTTTACTTTGTAGAGGTATCTTGGGAACATAGACAAAATAGATATTGGATCATTTAAATTTACATTGCAAAAGGAGACTGTTTGGCCATTGTATCCACGATGGTCAAAAGTAGACCTTAAGTCAACCTCACTTCCCAGATCTTGGTTAGATAGCTCTGTAGGTTATGGTTCTTTAAGTTCTCATCCAGGTACCTCGTAAATGTGGGTTGTGCCTCCACTTTCAGCAGACCCTCATTACGTGAGGATTTCTTTCCTCTCTCCCCTCTTCTCCTTCTAGCAATTATTTTAAAATTTGTGCCCTATTGTTCTCTCAGCTGTGGGAAACAGCATCCTATCTTGGCCTCTCATAATATTATGTTTCTCAGTCACATCTCCCCTCAGACTCATTTTGTTCCAAAGAAAGCAACCCAACCTGGGCACTTTCTCCCCATAACTAGAATTTTCCAGCTCTGGCAACATTTTCATAAATCATCTCTGCAGCCTCTCCTGCAGTATGGTGAGCAGGACTATACACAGCTTCATCCCCTTCCCTCCCCACTGCCTTTCAATTTATTCATCTTCTCTCACACATCCCTCTCAGCTTCTCTTCACTCATCCCTGTCTCTCAATACCCTCCCCTTCACACACCAGCTCCTCTCAGTTCACTCCCCTTCACTCACTCATCCCTCCTCCCTCAGTCCTCCTTCCCAGCTTCCTCCCCTTCACAATCCCCACTCTCAGTTCTACCCCCATTCATCCTCCCCCGTCAGCTCCCACCCCTACAACCACACTTCTGTCTGTTTCCTCTTGCTAAACACCCTCTCCCTTCACTCTCTCAGCAAGCACCTATGTCTCTCAGCTCCCTCCCCAACACTTCCTCCTTTCTCTATTCTGAGATCGGTGGACAAGCACTCCAGGATCCCTTATTCCTCCGCACCTCTTAGTATCCGACAGTTTATCATGATATCCTTTGTGTTGTTTGCCCTCTCCTAATGCATTACCTCACATTTCTCTGGATTGAATTCCATTTGCTTCTTCTATCCCTTCCTAACCAGTCTGCTGGCAGCTAAAAACTTTCCACACACTGCCAGTTTGATATCATCACCAGACATATAAATCATGTAAAATCAAATCATTTTTATGTACTATTAAAAGAAGGATAAAACTAAACCAGAAAAAATTAATAGAAATTTTAATTTTTCCCTCCATATCTTTTCAAACTCAGCGGAACAAGTAACAACGTTGCCTCTGTCTTGTACACGAACAAAAACAGTGGCAAACATTGATTAATAAGCAGATATATGTTATCTTAAGTGCTGCATTTTTGTGGCCGTTTTCTCTTTTAAACTTTCATCAATGAATATGTTACAGGCCCGCTGGACTGGGAAAGTTAACAATTCAACATCTTGCAGGATGCCACCCTGTCACCTTATTTGATGGTAATTTTATTTGAACCACATACATAAACATATGCAAGAATTTTAAGAAGCAGGCTCCTGTTATCTGTTAGACGTGGCAGTATGTTAAAACACATTTTACTACCACTTGGAATGACTCGGGTAAAGTTCAATCCAGGTATCACAAAGATAATTAACAGATCTTGCCCTGTTTACACTGCAGGCTCACCAGGGTACCTTGGATTGTTGATAACACTGTGGTGATGGACAGACACCAGCAGGATGACATCAAGCACAGCTGACTCTACCTTATTAGCAATCTAAGTCGCCAAGCAAAGGCAACGCCTTTTGGGACAGAGTCTAGAAATTATTGACATTTTCAAGTCTGAAACCTGCTGAAACAATTGATTACTATGTGAGTAGGACTCTAGTCTAATGCATAACAATGGTTTCGCACAAGTACAGTGGACTTAACACCGGATCAACACTACATTTTAAAGCACACCTTCGGATTTTTTTGTGTTTGTAATGATTTAATGTTATATCATGTAAATGAAAATTAAAATATGTAACTATTATAGAAGGAATCACTGCAATGTACACCACTTATTATCAGCTAATTGACACATCTTAACGATTTGTAGTGTAGTGATTAGTTTTTACATAGGCAAATACTGTGAACCATACAGGATCCCCAATATTTAAAACAAAACATCAAACAAATGAATGATAAATTACTCAGTGTAGTCTTTCAGCTAATAGAAATGATGGATAATATAACCGGGGAACCCTTCACCCTTCAAGTGAATGGAATGAATTGGGAGGCAGTGTATAATATGCTGAAGTGGCTCCATAGCATATTTACCACTATTGATTGGAGATGAATTTCAAGGCACATATCTATTCAGGCCACTCATGGAGTAATTCTTCCACTCAGACCTCAGTGAAGAAGTATCTATGAGATGTCTGTGCTTGAGTAAGGACATCTTCACTGATACCTATCACTCAGTGCAGCCACAGCTACAACCTCAGTGCAGAGCAAGGACCATGCTGCTAGTGACTGCCAAAAGGTCCAAGATCATGAACTCCCTGATAGAGGTGGGAGATATTTGCAACACCTTACAACTTGCAGTTCATGGATGCAGAAGGGGTCACTGAAGAACTCTTTTCAAGGAGAGATAACTTCCTTTAATTCCTTCATGCCAAAAAGCAGCACACAGATTGAAGAGGATTTTGGCTTCTTTTTGGGTAGGGTGCCATTGACTTCATGTATGCTTCTTTAAAGGCACCACATACCAAACCTACTGCATGAGTGTTGTCTGCTATTCCCCTCTGGTATAAATGCAATAAAGCACAATCAAGTTATATTGGTTATTCTAGGTTTTCAGCCATCTGCAATCATTTCCTTTTGTAACTACAGCACTGACAGGAATATATATAAATGAAAAGTGCATATTTTGAGAATTTTTAGTATGTGTGGATGTTGCAAATTAAAATGACTGCATTACACAAAGAGTGGGACAAACCATAACCACAGTAAGTAAGGTTTACAAACACTGAGTGCACATGGATGTTAAACTAGATCCACAAAGCATCCATTTACACTAATCCCATTTTATTCTCGCTATATTCTCATCAACACTCACCCCCCCCCCACAGATTCTACCACACACGTACATAAAAGGGCTAATTTACAATGATCAATTAACTTACCGACCAGCATGTCTTTGTCATGGAGCATTGGGGGAAACCCATACCATCACAGGGAGAATGTGCAAACTCCACACAGACAGCTCCAAAGGTCAGGATTGAAGCCTGGTTGCTGGAGCTGTGAGGCGGCAGCTCTATGCGCCGTGCCACTGTGGTGTCCCTAAAAATACATTATTCATTTTGCAAAATTGATTAGTTTTTCCATACAAATAAAGATGAAAGGATCCGCAATCGTTGATTGAATAGAATGGTGAATCATTTCAAATTGGTATAATAACATGAGCTATTGATAGTGCACATTGCAAATTCATCGCCTGATAAAGGTACAGTTTTCTTCTATCCTACCAGTTGTACTGATGGAAGAAATGCTCTCTGATGGCTTTCATTTTAGATAGATTAGTCAGCAAAATGAAGCTGCAGTGCTTGAACAGTTAACTGGCAGAATTAGAAATGGAAATGAAACAAACTCTATAATGGACTGGTGAAAGAGCATGTTTTACACCTAGAAACATGTGCTGAAACAGAATCTGTGCAGTTCCTCATAGGCTCACACACCAGTTGGACACTGCTTCCAACAATCTGCGGTGCACCAATCTGAAAAGATCGTCGACTCTCAGAGGCCTTTCCTCACGGCGACCAAACATTAGCAACACATGTAATTTGCTGACATGGGGGAGGGAGAGGGAGAACCAGTGGGGGTGGGAGGGTGGGGGGAGATCCTGTGTGTTGTGCGGTTGAGGGGCAGGGGCGGAAAGAGAACTACTCAGGCAAATATAAGATGTACCAGCAAGGAGTTGTTTGCAGCTGTGTCCTCTTGAGAACTCCTGACCAGCACCCCCCTCCCACCCTCCCCCACCACTAAACACAGCAAGGCAAAAAAAAATATGCGGGTGAGCTGGAGACCGTTGAAAATCGATGTAGCAAGCCACTCCAGTAACTAGATCAAAGATTTATTTACTGATGTCTATAATCAGTGCAGGAAGCCTGCAAAGCTGCAAATGAGGGATTATTAAGTGTCATTTCCCTTTTGGTTATTGGTTTATTATTATGTTGGTAACCATTGGAATGTGGAGAGGTCATGGTTTGCTTTGGGGATTATGATTTTAGAACATAGAATATGGAACACTACAGCACAGTACAGGCCCTTCGGCCCACAATGTTGTGCCGACATTTTATCCTGCTCTAAGATCTATCTAACCTTTCCCTCCCACATAGCCCCCTATTTTTCTATCATTCATGTGTCTGTCTAAGAATCTCTTAAATGTCCCTGATGTATCTGCCCCCACAACCTCTGCCAGCAGTGCGTTCCACGCACCCACCACTCTCTGTGTTAAAAACTTACCCCGACATCCTCCTTATACCTTCTTCCAATCACCTTAAAATTATGTCCCCTCGTGTTAGCCATTGTCCCCATGGGAAAAAGTCTCTGACTGTGCACTCGATCTATGCCTCTTATCATCTTGTACACCTCTATCAAGTCACCTCTCATCCTCCTTCTCTCCAAAGAGAAAAGCCCTAGCTCGCTCAACCTATCCTCATAAGACATGCTCCCCAATCCAGGCAACATCCTGGTAAACATCCTCTGCACCCTCTGCAGATACCTTCTGAGTAGTGTCTCCCTAACAAGGAGTCCCTTGCTGATGGTGGTTGCCTCCTCTGCTTCTGCTCCTTTTGCTTCAGCTACTAATAAGCTTCTGCCTCGTGGTGTGTAGGGAACGTGTCTCCTTGCTGCTCTTCCTCTGGCACAGGTTGTTGTCTTCAGTGTGTTGAGTGTGCAGCATGCAGTCTACAGTGATGAAGCCTCCACACGTGTACAGCAAGGAGTGTATGGATTGATGCAAGTAATGGATCCTCAGGTGAGACAGCACTTGGAGTATTGTGTACAGTTTTGGTCGCCCTGTTGTAGGTAAGACGTCATTAAACTGGAAAGAGTGCAGAGAAGATTTATGAGGATGCTGCCAGGAATTTGAGGGCCTGAGTTATAGGCTGGGCAGGCTAGGACTTTATTCCTTGGAAAATAGGAGCTTGAGGGGTGACATTATAGAATCGTGAGGGGCATAGATACGGGGAACGCACATAGTCTTTTTCCTAGGGAAGGGGGACTAAAAACTTGAGGGCGTAGGTTTAAGGTGAGAGGTGAAAGATTTAAAGGGGACCTGAGGGGCTACTGCTTCGCGCAGAGGGTGGTGAGTGTATGAAATGAGCTGCCAGAGAAAGTGGTCAAGGCAGGTACAATAAAAACATTCAAAAGGCATTTGGATAGGTGCATGGATAGGAGGGGTTCAGAGGGATATGGGCCAAATCTGGGAAAATGGGACTTGGTTGGTGGGTACCATGGTCGGCATGGACTAGTTGGGCTGAAGGGCCATGCTGTATTACTCTCTGATTCTCTGACTCATTTCTGGAAGACCAAATTACATTTTCCACAACAATGCCAATACTTGCATGGCACTTTCTGTATTGGTACTTTACTGTTCCATTAGGTGTGTGAATTGGTGTGAGGAGGCAGGGAAGTAGGGGGAAACTCTTGCCTGACTCAGGGAAATGCTGACCATAGAAAGTACCTGGTCATGCCATCTCCTTGAGGGACAAGTTAATATTTGTGCTTCCTGCAATCATGCCGTTTACCACGACGAAATTCAGCAGATGACTGACCACGACCTGAATGTTGAGAGGGAGGAATCTGTTGTGTTGATGAAAACATCTGGGTTCACCATGGGAGCTCTTGTGGGCAATCAATGGCTGTCCGCACTTGTGGGAACCAGCAATACTGGCAAATCCCAGTGCCCAAGATGTCACCTGTTCCTCATCCAGATCAAAGCAAATTGAAATTATTTCTTCATGAGTGCAGTGCTTGGGTGACCTCTCTGAAGCAGCATCCAAGGGCCCACCCCACTGATAGTCAAGAACAGAGGAGGGCTTTTAAGGGCAGAGAGGCAGAGCCAGTGTTCTTCACTTCATCAAACACTGCACCACCTGATACAATCTCAGTGTGACCCCTGTACCGCCAAGTCTATAGCATTTTATGTATGGCTAAGTAGGTCTTATGTCACTGTTGCAATGAAACCACTCAGACACACAGCTTCATTAGAATGAGCTAAGAAGACTGGCATTCTGAGTTTTTAATTATAAGAGTTAAAACAAAGCTCTCTCCTCATTTGGAAATTTTAATTGGATCTTTTATTAAAAGACTTGATGTTCCACTGTACTTTTTGTTTGCAATTTAATGGTGATATCAGAACTTTGCACAGCAGCAAGTTGCAAGCTGTAAGCATCACAAGGTCACACACGTGCATGCTCAGTGACGCTTTTCCAGGCCTGTTATCTACAATGTAACAAGTACCAAGGTCACTCTGTTTTGTTAGCAGCCGATCCAGTTAAGAGGCAAAATTTCATGGAGATTGCGGTCTCTGCCAAAGACACAACAGTAATTTCAAAATGAGACAAAGTAAGTAGAACTGTAAACAAAAAAAATAAGAACATTTCTTTTATGTTAAAGATCAGATGTAGGGGTTATGCTGGTGCAAACTTAATTTAATTTCAAGATAACTCCATAGTTCTAAACTATTAGCCCTAATGAATTGGCCTGCAGAACAAGGAGAAGATGACTAGGTTGAATGCTGATGTTATATTTAATGATTAACAATTCACCAGAATTGGTTGGTAACCTGGAAGCAGACGTACACATGGCTTCGATTATTCGCTGTATAATTCCACTTCATTCTGTAATTAACACTAAAGCCAAAAATAACAAATTCTCTGTGTGAAACTTGGAAAACAAACTTTGGATAAATGGGACGAGCTCCTGAGAGAATCATAAGAGAAGAAAAACCAAATAAAATAAAGAAGCTGAAAAGAAATGTGAAAAAAAAGGATATCCCTCTGTGCTAGAAGCAGAGCAAGAGCGTGGTGGCAGAATAAAGAGATTGAAAACAATTAAGGACAAAGCAGATAATGAAAATTGAAAAAGACTGCAGGTGTTGGAAACCTGAAACGATAACCAAAAGTGCTGGAAACACTCAGCAGGTCTGGCAGCATCTGTGCAAAGAGAAATAGAGCTAACGTTCTGGATCCAAAATCATTTGTCAGATTGTGAGAACAGACAGACATGCAAATATCACTTAAGGGTAATTAAAATAATAATTAGTACGAGGTAATAGGAAAGCCTTTTGTGCAAGGTATTCAAAATACTTTTTCTCTCTCTTCATAGATACAAGACACCTGGTATATTAAGGGGTATTTTGGGTAGAAGTAATAGATAGGATTAAAATGAGAGAGGTAGTAAATTAATTGTATTCATTAGTCTTCCAGATGGGAGCCCATGTAAACAATTAAATAATTTTAACCATTTCATTTCCTGAATCACTGAATGCATTAAAACACAGTAAAAGATGGTTTTGAAATGCCAAATGTCAGATTTTCTTTTCCCTTTTGAGGGAAAAGTTTATAAAAGCATGAACCTGGGAGAGAGAAATGAGCTATTTAAACAAATTTAGTTGTGAGTAATTTATTCATTAAAAATTAGCAAATGGTACACACAAACAAGAAATGTCCAATGGAATAATTGAGCAATAAATAATAATGAATTTTTTTTTGGCCTGTTGATGAAGCCGCTGTCACTTTCATGAGATGATCAACTGTTAGTCTGTGACACAGTGAAGAGGCCTCTATAATCCTTTTGTTAGTTAACCCTTCCACTGATGGTCTGAAACATACCTTTCAGTGATGGTTCCAGAGGGAATCTCTGGTGAGATGCTCTTCTCACGCAAGTTCACCCATGACTTCCATGCCTGCTCATTGATGCTACTGCCACTCTGTTGCTGGACTCTGCACCCAAGTCCATGGCAGAAGCTGAACACCCGGTTATAAGGCTATGGACCAAATATGGGTAGATAGGACGAGTATACATAAATACAATGGTCATCAAGGATATGGTGGGCCGAAGGGCCTTTTTCCGTGCTATATGACTTTATACACTGTGCACCTGTCCCAGTCATGGCTGCTGTAGGTAGCAAGGTCCCATTTATCTGCATGAGATTGCCAACTTAGATTGAAAAGGTAAGTGCAAGTAAGTGGTTTGTTTTCCATCCCTTTTATTTTACTTAATGTTTATAATTAATTTATATCACAAGTGTATGTTAAATAACTGTACATTTTTTGAAAATCATTTTATTTTAATTATTCAAGTCTATTGAACTGTTTTTACGTGTCTTTGACTATCACAGATGGTTAAAATTGGTTCTATGTTTTTTGACAGCAGCAAGCTGTCAATTGACCATCAGGGCAGTCCTGGGGCAATCTCACATCCAGTGAAACACGCTGGAATCGAGATGAATAAACAACAAGATGCTGGAGGAACTCAGCAGGCCAGGCAGCATCCGTGGAGAAAAACACACAGTCGACACGGATGCTGCCTGGCCTGCTGAGTTCCTCCAGCATCTTGTTGTTTTTTTCATCTCACATCCAGTGCCTGAGGCCTGTTCAGTTCTCAAGGACCACTCCATCTAATGGGATGACCGTAGCGGTGAGGCCTCTGAGATAATTGGATCCTCAAGGCCAAAATATAGGTGAGATTGCAGGTAGTGCAGGAGGATGGGGGTGGGGGCAGTGGCAAGGACAAGGAGATGGTTAGGTTTTGCTTGATCCAGCCCTATATTTTTGTTTAGGTAGCATGACATCAGGATTAGATCTGCTCCAGTCACATACAACCATGTCATTTGTTATACCTATGAGCCTCGATTGCTGAACAACCTCTTTGTCAGCCTGGTCAATGAATATTTATCTTTTATAATGCCAGTCCCAACTCTAAAGCTGACACCGAAGTTGTCAGATTCCTTAGTTGGTAAAGGCAGATTGTGGCAAAGCCACCCAGATCAAATTTCTACGTGATGTAAGAGATTGACAGCTGACCTCAGTAACCTTGTAGCTGATGTCACTATCCAGTGAACCTCCTGCAGCGAATATACATTGGATAGACACAGCATTAAGCTCCAAACACTTTTTCAGCTAACAGCCCATGATGAGAAATCAAATATGGGATGAATATCTAATACACTGGAAGATTTTTTTTGTTTAAACATTAATACAGCAACAGATTCAGGAAAGAGACTGTTTCCTTGCATCACCAATTAAGATTCCTTGCAATCTGAGCAATATGATATTGAATAGATCAAACACATATTGACAAAATACCATTACCTCATCAGGAATTTGGAAGATTTTGCAGGGACAGCTTTTAAGGGATGAGGTCCATGCCTTGGAAGCAAATAGGAAGGAAGGGATCACTGCTAGCTTTGTGCTAGTCTCAGCTCTTGATCTTCGAATACAATTTTCCTCAATCAACCAAACTCTGGGCTGGTGTATTGAAGGTGGTGGTCAACTTCATCATTGATGTTTGCCGTTGCCAAGAGTGGCCCCTGAGGTATGGGAAATAGCCTATGTTTATGAGGGAACCCTCACAATGAATCTTTATTGTTGGAGGGGAATGTGATGCACTGGGGACAGTTGCTGGAAGACTTGTGTCCTTATGGATGTTGAATGTAAGGTCCATCCTTCCGTATGCTTCAGTGAATGAGTCAATGATAGCTTGGAGCTCAGCCTCCAAGTGTGTGCAAGTGCAAGTGGTGGCACAAGGGCAGTGCAGTAGTGTAGCAGTTAGCGTGACACTATTACAGCACAAGTGACCCGGGTTCAATTCCGGCCGCTGTCTGTAAGGAGTTTGTACGTTCTCCCAGTGTCCACGTGGATTTCCTCCGGGTGCTCTGGTTTCCTCCCACATTCCAAAGACGTACGGGTTAGGAAGTTGTCGGCATGCTATGTTGGCGCCGGAAGTGGTGTGACACTTGCGAGCTGCCCCCAGAACATTCTACGCAAAGATGCATTTCACTGTGTGTTTCGATGTACATGTGACTAATAAAGAAATCTTAAAGTGTCATCTACCTACTGTAGCTTGACTTGAGGATCAGATTCTGGAATGGAGTCTCCATGGATTGAATGGTTTCTTATTAGTTCTGAAGAATAGATCCAACTCAGCAGGAGGTTCATCGGAGGTGAGGTGCAACTATGCAGTGAGAAAGATTGAGAAAAGCACTGGGGCAATGATGCAGTCTTAATTGACAACAGTCTTCACTGAGTTTGGTTCTGTTGTAGACCCGTTAGTTAGTATCATAGCCATCATGGAGAAAACATAAACAGCTGAATCTGAGGAGGCTTTAGTGAGGTTGAGAAAGGCTATGTAGTATGGCTCCAAACTCACTAAATTAGGAATTCTCCTAACTGACTGAAAGAATAAGGATCTTTCCCAGGCCAACTTCACCAGTATTGAGGCCCTAGTTGCACTCAGATGACTAGACTGGGCAAGTCACATCAATGTAAGTCTGACACCAGACTCCCAAAACAGATAATCTGTTCTGAGTTTTGTCATGGGAAGCAATTACCAGGCAAACAAAGGATACAATTGAAGGATTTGCTTGCTCAAAGTTCCCTGAAGAAATACAACATCCCCACTGACTCCAGGGAGTCACTAGCCCATGCCCGCTCGAAATGGAGATGGTGCATTTGGGATGGAATTGAGAACCTCAAGGCTGTGCATTGGGAGCAGACAGGAGTCTATGTAAGTAGCGAAGGGAGTGCACCATCTTATAAACTACCCACCCACCCGTCCCATCAGGCGCCTCCTGCCCCATCTGTGGATGAGTCTGCTGTTCTCACATTGGCCTTAATAACCACCTAAGAACCCCAAAAAAACAGAGTGAAAGCAAGGCATCCTTGAATCTGAGGAACAGGCTAATAAGAAAACAACAGCTTGGTCATTTCAATATCAATCTGTAATTATTCATTTTGGAAATGAAGTAAATTTACAAATGCTTGGTTTTCATTTTAAAGCCAATTGAAGCTCTAGAAATGTACATTATCATGGCTTCAGTGACCTATTTAAACTTGGAAGAGACCTCTCCAATAATCCAGGGACCAAATAAATTTCAGAACAATAAACTTCTCTATGGCTCTTGAAGTGTTAAGTATTCCTATTTGTCATGTTGGGTTAGTCCTAGAAAGGAAATTGGATAAGCACTTGTGAGAGAGTAACTTGCAGAGCTTTGGAGAAAGAGTGGGGGATGGGAGGGACAGGATTGCTCTGACAAAACTCACTGGGCTGATGCTGTACATTTGTGCAGCTACGATTCAATAATTCTAATGTTACATCAACAGAACCGTTCCTGGTTAGCATTGCCACTGTCCATTTGGGTTTTTCACAGTGTATACAATTCCCTTGAACTGTCAACATGTCAAGAAGTTTTCTGTTTAATTAAATAATATTAATGAATAGTAGTGAACATTTCCACATATTTTGTGCACATTGTGCAATTGAGGTCCAGCTAGTACCCCTACTTTAACCTGCAAACTGCATCAGAGCCTTCTTTGTTACAGGAACATTGAGACTGCTGTATAAATATACACCAAGGTCCACCTGGTTTGCTTGCTACTGTTCAGGTAATTGCACAATACAATGATAATGGAGATGTTGATTATTATAGCAATTAGACTTATAACAATTAGTCAACAATATGCCCAGGAATGACACAAACAAATCCCTTGGTAGAGAGCATTTTGAAACCATAGGCCTGATTCATCTGGACCTCTTGTGGATTTACCTTTGTATAAATTTCAAATTACTCACCTACTGTATCCTAATATCAGAATCAGAATCAGGATCAGGTTTATTATCACTGACATATGTTGTGAAATGTGTTGTTTTGCAGCAGCAGTACAGTGCAAGACATAAAGACATAAAAATTATTATGTTGCAAAAATAAATAGTGCGAAAGAGAAATGATGAGGTAGTGTTCATGGGTTCATGGACCATTCAGAAAACTGATGGCGGAGGGGAAGAAGCTGTTCCTAAAATGTTGAGTGTGGGTCTTCAGGCTCCTGTACCTTCTCCCCGATGGTAGTAACGTGACAAGAGCATGTCCCGGGTGGTGAGGGTCCTTAACGATGGATGCCGCCTTCTTGAGGCACTGCCCCTTGAAGATGTCCTCAATGGTGGGGAGAGTTGTGCCCATAATGGAGCTGGCTGAGTCTACAACCCTCTGCAGCCTCTTTTGATCCTGCACATTGGAGCCTCCATACCAGGCAGTGATGCAACCAGTCAGAATGCTCTCCACCCTACCTCTGTAGAAATTTGCAGGAGTCTTTGATGACATACCAAACCTCCTCAAACTCCTAATAACATAGAGCCGTTGGTGTGCAAATATATTACTTTCTGAAAGAAATGTATCAAACCTACACTTGAATGAATCAGAATAATCTGTCTCTGCTGTTTCCTGATTGATGTTTGTACTATAGATTAATGCTGGGTCACTGAAGTAGTGAATAAGTTTGGATCAGATGGGACACCATGATGTAAAACTATTCAGCCTGAGCCCAGCCCATCCTAACCTGCTTGCGTCTGGTTTTAACAGTGGTTGCACTGTGGATAGGTGAACAACCTGCTCTGTGGTTGTGCAATTGAATATCTTAATGAGTATTTCTGTACCAGCTTTAACAGTGGTTGCTGCTTTCTCAGGGTGTGGGAAATCCTGCCAGCTAAAAGGAAGTGGGGCAGCTGCCCGCAGCAGACAAGTGCTTTTCCAACACTCCTCGTTGGCTGGGAGGAGCAGAAATGCTCTCCGCACACCTAGCCTAAACCCACAAAACAACCTGTAAAACACACCAATGATTGGTTCAGCCCACGACTCTTCCCACTCTTCCCAGGCATGGTAGTGTAGCGGTTAGCGTAACGCTTTACAGCACCAGCGACCCGCATTCAATTCCAGCCACTGTCTGTAAGGAGTTTGTACGTTCTCCCTGTGTCCATGTGGGTTTCCTCCGGGTGCTCCGGTTTCCTCCCACATTCCAAAGACGTACAGGTTAGGAAGTTGTGGGCGTGCTATGTTGACGCCGGAAGAGTGGTGACACTTGCGGGCTGCCTCCAGAACACTCTACACAAAAGGTGCATTTCACTGTGTGTTTCGATGTACATGTGACTAATAAAGATATATAAAAAAATTCCTTGCAATCTGATTTCCTCCTTACACTCTCCACAGACCATGCTTTCTGTTTGGCCCCCTGACCCCACCACCCGACACCCTCCTGATCTTCCATGCTCTACTGAGGCCCCTGCAACCTTCTCCCTTAATCTCCCCCACCCCTTATGTGAGTTTCTTCACTTCTTCCCAGTAATGGTTCTTTCGAAAGCAACCCAAGAACACTCCCCTCCCTGGCCCTGCCCCCACCACCTCAGTGATGACCTCCTCCTGCTTTCCAAGTTCTCCATTCTTACTCTTCGTTCCCAAACTGCAGGCTTCCTGGCCCAAAGTGAATCAGCCTCTCAGTTCATCTGTGTGCAGCAGGAAAAGTGACTCCAACAAATGGCCCCGTTCTTAAATCAGCCAGAAACCAAGGACGTTCTGTCCTTCTGCAATCCCAGTCAAGAAACTGCACCTATTCCCTCTCCGAACCTTCCCATTAACATCAATGCCTTCAGCAGCCGACAACAGCGCGTCCCTTCCTAATGAACTTAACGCATTCCATGAATGTTTTGAACAGAAGGAGATTGGAATGTCACCACCCGCCCTGACAGCCTCCAATGCACCTGAACCCATGGTCACCATTGCAGATGTCAGAACAGTCTTCTGGAGAGTGAACTCACAGAAAACATCTGGCCCAGGTGGTATCCCTAACCGTGTCCTTAGATCTTGCACAGATCAGCTGGCGGAGGTATTTTCAGACATTTCTAACCTCTCCTTACTTCAATATGAGGTTCCCACTAGCTTTAAGAAGACCTCATCATCCCCATACCTAAGAAAAATTAGCTAACGTGCCTTAATGACTACCGTCCGGTGGCTCTGACATCTACCATCATGAAGTGCTTCAAGAAGCTGGACATGGCACACATCAACTCCAGCCTCCCAGACAACCTTGACCCACTGCAATTTCCCTACTGCCAAAACAGGTCCATAGCGGACGCCATCTCCCTGGTCCTACACTTCAGCTCTGGAGCATTTGGACAGTCAAGACACTTACGTTAGACTATTGTTTATTGACTACAGCTCCACCTTCAATGCTATAATTCCAAGCAAACTCATCATTCCTGGACCTGGGACCCAACTGGATCCTTGACTTCTTAACCAACAGACCGAATCAGTGAGGATAGGCAGCAAAACTTCCACCACGATTGTCCTCAATAATGGTGCCCCACAAGGCTGTGTCCTCAGCCACTTACTCTACTCCCTATACACTCACAACTGCTTGGCCGGATCCTGCTCTAACTTCATCTATGTGTTTGCAGATGACACCATAGTAGTGGGCCGTGTCTCAAATAACGATGAGCTGGTGAACAGAAAGGAGATAGGGAGCCTAGTGGCATGGTGGTCAGCCATTTTAATTCCACTTCCCACTCCCACACTGACATGTCTGTCCACGGCCTCCTCTACTGCCATGTTGAGGCCAGGCGCAGGTTGGAGGAACAACATCTCATATTCCAGCTTGGTAGTCTCCAACCTGATGGCCTTAACATCAATTTCTTCCAGTAACAACTCCCCTCTGTTTTCCTTTCCCCCCTTGTTTACCCTCATTCCTGTGGCCCCTTCACCCCTTCTCTTCCCCTCCCCTGCCCTCACAACTGCCCACCTCATTCCCTTTATTCCATGGTTTACTGCCCTCTCCTATCAGATTCCATCTTCTTCAGCCCTTTGGCCTCTTCCACCTATCGCCTCCCAGCTTCTCACATCATTCCCTTTCACCCCACTTCCCCTACCCAACTACCTTTCTCCTCTCACCTGGACTCGCCTATCACCTGCCAGCTCGTGTTCCTCCCCGTCCCCTTACCCTTTTATTCTGGCTTCTGCCCTCTTCCTTTCCAGTCTTGATGAAGGGTCTTGGCCGGAAACGTCAACTGTTCACTTCCCTCCATAGATGCTGCCTGACCTGCTGGATTCCTCCAGTGCTTTGTGTCTGTTGCTCCGGACGTCCGACATTGGATAGATACATGGACGAGGGAGGTCTGGAGGGGTATGGGCTGGGGGCAGGTAAATGGGACTAGCCGAATAATGTTTCGGTACAGACTAGAAGGGCTGAATGGCCTGTTTTCTGTGCTGTAGTTTTTCTATGGTTTCTATGGTTTCTATTTGCAATCTCTCTTGTGTCTCCAGCTTCTATCCCACTGTTATAAGACTATTGAATGGTCCCCTAGTATGATAAAATAGACTCTTGACTTCATAATCTACCTCGTTATGGCCTTGCACCTTATTGTCTGCTTGTATTGCACTTTCTCTGTAACTGTAGCACTTTATTCTGCATTCTGTTATTTCTTTCCCTTGTACCACCTCGATGCACTGTTGCAATGAAATGATCTGTATGGATAGCATGCGAAACAAAGTTTTTCACTGTACCTCGATACGTGTGACAACAGTAAACCAAGTTACCAATTTTCTGTGTCCCCAAAGATGTATTTTGAATTAATATCCCATCAAATGCAGGCTATGCCCTCTGGCCCAGCTTTTCTAGACTTGGGTGAAATGCTTTCATTAACTTATCCTTTTTTGAGAAGGAACAGCAGACTTTCCATCTTGTCTTTTCTGTTGGTAACATGTACAATTTACATAATGGATCATAATCCAAATTTCCATTGTCTCAATCATTTTGATGCTCTCCTCTGTCCTTCAATAGCTGCAGTATCCTTTTAGAACTGCGCCAAATGGTACCGCATTCAATATTTTGAACAATTTATAAAGTGGATGATTTCCCCCATAGCATTGACTTGATATCGACGTCACCCCATCTAGCTGTGGGAAAGTAATAAATTGGAGGAGGGCATGATGACATTATTAGACAGGATCTAGGGGGAGTTAACTGGGAGCAGCTGTTATCGGGCAAGTCCACATCTGACGTGTGGGAGTTGTCTAAAAAGCAGCTGATCAGAGTTCAGGACCAGCATGTTCCAGTAAGGAGGAAGGACAAGGATGGTAGGGTGAGGGAACTTTTGATGATGAGAGAGGTTATGGACTTAGTCAAAAAGAAAAAGGAGGCGTATGTAAGGTTTAGAAAACTAAAATCAGCCAGGGCCCTTGAGGAGTATAGAACTAGCAGGAAAGAGCTCAAGCAGGGGATCAGGAAGGCCAGAAGTGGCCATGAAATGTCCTTGGCAAGTAGGATTAAAGAGAATCACAAGGCATTTTATACTTACATTAAAAACAAGAGGATATCTAGGGAGAGGGTAGGACCACTCAAGGATAAAGGAGGGAATTTATGCATGCAGTCAGAGGATGTGGGTGAGGTACTGAATGAGTATTTTGCATTGGTGTTCACCAAGGAGAAGGACATGGAGGACAGTGAGAGCAGTGTGGGGCATGTAATGTGTTAGGGCATTTTAAGATCAGGAAAGCGGTGGTGCTGGGTCTTTTGAGGAGCATTAAGGTAGACAAGTCCCGAAGGCCTGATAGGATATATCTCGGGATATATCGAAAGAGGCAAGAGAGGAGATTGCTGGGGCCTTGACAAAGATTTTTGATCCTCACTAGCAACAGGTGAGGTCCCAGAGGACTATGGAAAAGCCAATGAGCCTCACATCAGTGGTGAGGAAGCTATTTGGGAGGATTCTTAGGGATAGGATTTACATGCATTTGGAAAAACATGGCCTGATTAGGGACAGTCAGCATGGCTTTGTGCAGCACAGATCATGTCTTACAAACTTGACTGAGTTTTTTGAGGAGGTGATGAAGGTGATCGATGAAGGTAAAGCTGTGGATGTTGTCTATATGGATGTTAGTAGTGCGCTTGACAAGGTCCCTCCTGGTGGGCAGATCCAGAAGATTAAGATGCACGGGATCCATGATGACTTGGTAGTTTGGATTCAGAATTGGCTTGCCCATAGAAGACAGAGGGTAGTGGTGGAGGGGTGTTATTCTGGCTGGATGTCCATGACAAGTAGTGTTCCATAGAGATCAGTACTGGAGCCTCTGTTGTTTGTGATATATATAAATGACTTGGATGAAAATGTAGGTGGGTGGGTTGGTAAGTTTGCAGACGACACAAAGATCAGTGGAGCTGTGGACAGTGTAGAGGGCTGTCAAACGATACAGCAGAATACAGATCAGTTACAGGTATGGGCAGAGAAATGGCAAATGGAGTTTAAACTGAGAAAATGTGAGGTGTTACACTTTGGAAGGTCTAATGTAGGGGGAAAGTATGAAGTTAATGGCAGGACCCTTAGCAGTGTTGATGTACAGAGGGATCTTGGGATCCAAGTCCATAGAAGGTGGCCACACAAGTAGATAGGGTGGTAAAGAAAGCATTTGACATGCTTCCCTTCATCGGTCGGGGCATTGAGTATTAGAGTCAGGCAGTCACATTGCAGCTGTATAAAACTTTGGTTAGACCGCATTTGGAGTATTGTGTGCAGTTCTGGTTGCCCCATTACAGGAAGGATGTGGAGGCTTTGGAAAGGGTGCAGAAGGGGTTTATCAGGATGCTGTCTGGATTAGAGGGTCTGAGCTATAAGGAGAGGTTGGATAAATTTGGATTGTTTTCTCTGGAGCGTCGGAGGCTGAGGGGAGACCTGATAGAAGTTTATGAGTTTATGAGAGGCATAGATGGTGTAGACAGTCAGAATCTTTTTCCCAGAGTAGAAATGTCAAGTACTAGAGGACATGCATTTGGGCTGAGAGGGCATAAGTTTAAAGGTGATATGCGGGGCAAGGTTTTTACACCGTGTGGTAGATGCCTGGAACAAACTGACAGAGGGAGTGGTGGAAGCAGAAAAGGTGGTGGCATTTTAGAGGCTGTTAGACAGGCACATGAATATGTAGGGATTGGAGGGAGATGGATCAGGCAGAAGAGAATTAGTTTAATTTGACATCATATTCAACACAGGCATTGTGGGCCAAAGGGCCTGTTACTGTGCTGTACTCTTCTATGTTCTAGCTCCGAAATCCTCATCTATCCTTTTGTTGTACCCAGGTTTACTGTTCTAATGCTCTTCTAGTCAGAATCCCATTTCCCCACTTCACAGCTGAGAGCTCAGTTAAAACTGCTGCCTGTATCCCAACTAGCAGTAAATCCTTTTGGCCCATGAGCATGCTCACTGACCCACACTAGCCTGTGATTGGCCAAGGCCTTCAATTCATGATTCCTTTCCTCATGTTCAGATTACTTCACGGTTTAGTCAGCCAGACCAAGGATTAGTGAGTTTACGTTTCAGCTGATTACACTCCACAAACTTTTTATCAGCTTTAAATTACATTGGGATAGCCTGAGATTGTAAGAGATATTAGTCAAAGTACCTTTATTTCTTTCATATTTAGCAGACTGCATAACTCTAGGACTCTATGACCATGACTACTTCAAGGGCCAACTGAACAGTTTGCCAGATATAGCAATGGTGATTTCTGTGGAGTGTATTATGTTAAAATAAATCTAGGAGAAATATGTGGAAGTAGGGGAATGGGAATAATTCTAGATTACTTTAGCAAATGATTGGCACATAAATAACAGGGGATTGGCATGTTTCTGTGCTGCAAACCTTTATGTGGAGAAAGGCCAGTAATAAATTATGGCAATGGAAGAACATGTATATTGAATGCGCATGATGAAGGATACAAGTGGGCCAAATGTGCTGCATTGATAGATTTGGTGAAAAATGATAATAATTGAACTTTTTGTCATTGAAACTGAAGAAATCCCTGGGAAATCACCATACTAATGAGGTGCAATCTTCATCACAGCCTTCATGGGCCTTTTGCCAGGGAACACATATATAAGGAAACATCAGTGAAAAGATGTAACAACTAAACAGTGGATAGAATAATCAGAATCAGAAGCTGAATCAGACTCAAGTTTATTAACACTGTCATATGTCGTGAAATTTGTTGTTTTGCGGCAGCAGTACAGTGCAAGACGTAAAGACATAAAAATTACTGTAAGTTACAAAAATAAATAAATAGTGCGAGGAAACTGGATATTTCACTGACTTGTAGATCAGAATATGCTTGAATTGATGAATAATCCACTAGTTTGATTTTGCTTTCATTTAAATCAATTTTTTCGATATATCCCTTCTTCACCTGTTCCTATGGAAATCTAATCACTTGTTTCTGCTAACAGCGAGATACTAAAGAGACAGCTAATGTGATTCAGAGACCACCTGAATATTTAGATTTGCCACTCTCTACAGATACAAAATATTGCACAATGCAACCAAATTTAAGTTTGACAATTACACAGTCGGCATGGATGAGTTGGGCCGAAGGGCCTGTTTCCATGCTGTATGACTCTACACAATTGGAAATTTCTAGATTAGTTCTTACAAAAAGCTCTAACATATTAAAGCACCATTTTGAAACACCAGAACACATAAGACTTACAGAAGCAATTGGAAACGATTCCATTCTTGATATGGTAATTTTCTAATATATAATGGAAATCAATAATTGTTTATCTTACTCAATTTGGTGGTTCTGTCATTATAACTAATATCTCTATTTTCAACTTATTTGATATTGCACAAGAAAGGTACAACTATGCAATTCACAAGGCCTTTCCTCCCACTTAGTTCATTAGGAAACAAACTGTTCCAAGGTTTCAAATTAACACTAGTTCTCGAGACGGGGACCAGTACATTTGGCAGCAAATCAGCATGAGTAGGAATGTGATCATCTCATGGGCCAAAAAATTTATCCAATGAACATAGCATTCTTTTTGTACACAGCAACTTGTTTTCACAGCTCATTTCCAAAATATTCTTCTCTATATATTAATTTTGGAAAACAGAACAGTCTTTTCACTTGATGGTTTCAGCAAAACCAAGAGTTTCCACTGACTTTTGTCAGGCTTTTACCCTTAAGGAATGTTGTCGATTCCTCACTATCAACAAACCTCCCATGATTTGCCTTGGGAGGCCTGACAGCTTCTTTGATAGATTGTTTCTTGTGTTTTGCGATTCTGTCTTTTGATCCTACAATCTGATTTTGAGTACCATGATCAAGATTGCCTTGGTCAAAGTCTAACTGATTTTTGTTCATCCTCCTTTAATTCTCTGCTGCCCTTAGTACAGCTAACCATCCGACTTTAATCCTCCAGTGCTGGCACAAATGCTATTAACATATCCAAGGGCCACATCTTTGGTTCCTTCCTGTCCTCATTGACATGTTGGCCCTAAAGAGTATTTTTCCCAACCATGAAATTAGGTTCCAAGAGTAGAACAACATCTATTTCTTTATTGATTCCAAGGCTATTGTCATAATTTACTTGTTTAATGTCAGTCCAGATAAGATAAAACTTGCTCAAGTCTAAACACTGGAAAACCAAAGCTAGCATTTCCAACTCCAATTGTTATAAGCATGATATTATCAACCCGTTGGACTACCATCTGAGGCTAATTATGAGGATGCATAACCATGCCATCGCTGTTGTACCAAGTGGAGCTTTTTATTCTCTTTTTGGTCCATTGCAAAGACCACCATTTTCCATGTCAGAACATTGTTAACTTTTGCCTCTGCACCTCCCCCATCTGTGCCAAGAACCTAATGCTTGCCTTTGTTACACTACACCTCAGAAGCCCACTCCAAATCTGGCCTGTAGTACTTCTTTCCTCAGTCCCTTCAAATATCTTTTGAGAAACCTATCATAATTCCACTGCCCAACCCCCAAATGGTTTGCTATCACAAGAATTGCGATTAGTTCATTTATCTATTTGAACACTTTGAAATTTGAAATAAAAGCAGTTGCACTCCCTTCAAACAAACCTTTATTTTGTATATAGTTGTTTCTTTAATGGATTTGAACTAATTGAGCTGAATTCAAGTATCACTAAATTAGTTTTTATAGCAAACACTTTAAATATAATTTACACACAGAAGGCTGTAAAACTTGAGATGCAATGATAACTGAAGATAAATTTGCTTCTTAGCTGATCGTGTCATTTTACAGGTGGGGAGGTCATGAAGGTAAAGAGTAAAGCTTATTATCTATGATACTTTAATGATAAATACACTATTAATAGAGATTAGGATAAAGTGGTATAATATTTATATACTCTTGCTTATCATTTTGTCATTTTATATCTGCCAGACCCAAACCTGCAGTGCCTTGAGTTATTCCAACAGTAAATAACAAAAGAACTGTAAGTGTTGGCCCTTTGGATATCTCTTGAGTGACAAAGTCAATATCACTCACTAGAAAGTACCGTAGAATATCCTGATTTTCTTCTATACGTATTTCTATGTATTTTTATTGTAATTGATTTAAAAGAGAGCAGGATTATTCTTTTTGGTGAGAGGTAGACGGAGGAGACACTTAGGTGCTAAATTTATTTTCTATCCTTGTCACCCTGAAAGGTGATTATATTTTTGAATTACTGCAATTAGAACATAGAATATAACAGCACAGTGCAGGCCCTTTGGCCCACAATGTTGTGCCGACATTTTAACCTGCTCTAAGATCTAACTAACCCTTTCCTCCCACATAGCCCTCCATTTCTCTATCATTCATGTGTCTATTTAAGAGTCTCTTAAATGTCCCTAATGTACCTGCCCCCACAACCTCTGCCGGCAGTGAGTTCCACACACCCACCACTCTCTGTGTAAAAAACTTACCCCTGACATCCCCCTTATATCTTCCTCCAATCACCTTAAAATGATGCCCCCTTGTGTTAGTCATTTTCGCCCTGGGAAAAAGTCTCTGACTGTGCACTCGATCTATGCCTCTTATAATCTTGCACACCTCTATCAATTCACCTCTCATCCTCCTTCTCTCCAAAGAGAAAAGCCCCAGATCACTCAACCTATCCTCATAAGACATGCTCTCCAATCCAGGCAGCATCCTGGTAAATCTCCTCTGCACCCTCTCTAAAGCTTCCACATTGTTCCTATAATGAGGCGACCAGAACTGAACACTGAATTCTTGTGATGGTGGTTAATGGCAATAACTGTTTGCAGTTCAAAATGATTTTCTGGACACTCCAAAGGATATTAAAATTCAATCATTTGTATGGAGTGGGGCAGACTGGTTGGAGACCTCACTTAGCTTAAGTTTCTTGGGGCATTTTGTGACATCTTTTTGTGTTAAGACTATAGAAATGCAAGCTTCCCTTGTTGAGGTGGTAAGATCATTTTTCTGAAGCTTACAGTAAATGAACTGAAACTTACAATGAATCTCATTGTTTTCCTGTATAAACCCCCAAAATCTCCAGTTTTAAAACTTGTCATGGAGGGATTTGAATTCTGAATCTCCAAGTTGCTTATACCATAGCTATAGCAGCAGTGCATGTCAATGTTTTAAATCCTGCCCCCCAACTTTTTTCCCATATGATAAAATGATCTATGTCACCTCTTGTTCCTTTTTTCATAATAATAAATAAACAAAACAAAAAAAGTAAAAACATTTAATTTTCATTTATAATATTTGATGTATTTATTTTCAATCCTTGGCCTGCATTTTAGCCAGGAGGTGAGACCTATGGATGATGGCTGCTGTTATAAAGTCATACAGATAGAAACAGCTCCTGGACCCACTGAGTCCATGCTGACCGTCAAGCGCTCATTCACACTTGCCTCACCTCGTGTTCCCATTTATTCTCCCCCTCACCTACACACCATGGATAACTTACTGTGGGCAATTAACCCACCAACCCTCAAGTGTTTGGGATATGGGAGGAAACCGGAGCTCCTGGAGGAAACTTGCAGTTAAAAGCAGAACGTGCAAACTCCAACAGACAACACAGGAGGTCAGGATTGAACTTGGGTCACTGGAGCTGTGAGGCAACAGTTCCACTGTGCATCCTGTGGAATTATACCAAAGGGCTTCCTTAAATGGAGCTTTGGTGCACCGTCTGCTGACTGGATCAGGCTGCCTGATTCTCAAGTTCAAAGCCTGTGAGACCAACTAAAAATATAGGGGGAGAGATGGCAGGATTAGAGGGGTAACACAGTGAAAGCTTGATTGCAAGTGGGGGTTGGTACCAAAAGCAAAAGTCTGTGCCCAGATCATGGGTAATGGCTTCTAATGGTGTTCTGAGGCAAGCAGCTGGTGGTAAGGGATACATGTGGTGATTTGAGTGGTTCCATGGTGGTCAGAGCATGGTGGTTGGAGGTCATTCAAAGAGGGAGCAGATAGTGGTTGGAATGGTCCCATCATGATAGGATGGTTGCTGCAGAGATTGCACAGATGGGAATGGTTGTGGGGTTTACTGGTGGTTTGCTATGACTGGGGGAAATACCCCTGCTCCTCCTGTGTCACAACCGTGATGACAAAACATAGATCCAGGCCCTCCTGCTGGTTTTTATCCACTGAGTTCCCTGATTCTCAGGAAAGTGCTTTTGTGTCAAAATAGAATGAAGCCAGGCAGGCTCATTTTAATATTTAAATGACTTCCCAAGTTGCTTGATTGGTTTCTCTTCACTGCCCATCCTCTGATCTTTGACAAAATTAGAATTCATTTTGAATTTAAATGCATGCTTAGAAGAAACTAAATTGGAAGAGGGTCTCATTTTAATCGTTCATCTGACATTGTAGCATCTGATATTGTAGAATTCTCTCGGTGCAGCATCATGTGATGGATCTTTACTTTCAAAATATTAAGTAAAATAACTCTCTGTAAAACAATAGTACAATAATAGTTAAAGAAGTGCAAGGAGAATCATTAAGATCTCCTTTATTCAGTTTGTTTTGAGTCAATGCTGAACGCTGCAAGAAAAATTATCTTTATTCTTTTTAATGTCTACTTATTAGGTATTGCTGTTTGATTTACCTATTGCTTTTCCTGCCAGCATCCCTCTTTCTCCTCTGCCCTTGTTATTTGAGTCCTGGTATTTTTTTTTCAAAATGTGGGATTCCAGGCCAAGGTTTGCGTGGTACACTGCCAAGGCTGGAATGAGTAGAGAAAAGAAGATAAATCAGGAAGTAGTGGTTAGATGACGCCAGCCTTGAGATTATGAGAGGCAGGAATGAAAGGGGGATAGAATGAAAGCTTTCTAAGGAAGCTGATAAAGAGCTGGGCAGCGAAGTTATTATTGTACTGGATAAGTGGGAGTAGTAGAAAGGAATATTAATGAATGATTGTTCAAGGCATATCTGAAACTTGTGCAAATGGTTATGAGGTTATATGTCTTTTGATGGAATCATTTCTGAACCCGATCCACTCCCCTCTTTTTCTTTTTGCATCACCTCCTGGTACGGAGACTCCAATGTGCAGGATCGAAAGAGGCTGCAGAGGGTTGTAGACTCAGCCAGCTCCATCACGGGCACAACGCTCCCCACCATCGAGGACATCTTCAAAAGATGGTGCCTCAAAAGGCGGCATCCATCATTAAGGACCCTCATCACCCGGGACATGCTCTTGTTACGTTACTATCATCAGGGAGGAGGTACAGGAGCCTGAAGACCCATACTTAAAGTTTCAGGAACAGCTTCTTCCCCTCTGCCATCAGATTTCTGAACAGTCCATGAACCCATGAGCACTACCTTGTTACTCCTCTTTTGTGCTATTTATTTATTTTTGTAACTTACAGTAATTTTTATGTCTTGCACTGTACAGCTGCTGCAAAAAAAATTTCACGACATATGTCAGTGATAGTAAACTGGATTCTGATTCTCTTTTTTTTTACCTTGTGTTTTTGTCCCTTTACAGTTAACAAGAAAGGAAAAATGATCATCAGTTTACTTGTAAAAGACTGTAAGAAGATCCTTGTCTCGGGTGCAGAGGAATTATATGATTTTAGGTAATTTGTTCAAGTGTTGCTCCATTGCTTTGCAGTTAATTGACAGTGCACTTAAAGCAGCCCACACAGTGAGTTCCCAATCTCTTCTGAGCCACTGGAATGAGTCATTTTCACTGAAGCATGAAGGGACAATGAAAGGCAATATTAATCAAGGTCAACTCCAGCTTGCTGCAAGTAGATTGCAAATCATTTTCTGTCCTGAGCATTGGACAATGAATGGTAAGGGCAGAGATGGCAACAGGATGAGGAGATACTTGGAAATGGGGATGGGAATTTAACATAATAGTGTCATTTTTATCTGTATTAGTAACTCTCCTGTGGCACTGATTGTCAACAACAACAACTTATATTTATATTGTACCTTGCATGGTATTACAATAACCCCAGACATTTCTCAGGAGTGTAATTAAACAGAAGAGCATATATGGTTAAAAGTTTGGTTAAAGAGATAAGTTTTCAGGAGCATCTTAATGGGGTGGAGGTCAAGAGGCTTGAGGGAATTTCAGTCGACTGTGGAAGGCATGGCATCAATAGAGGAAACTAAAGAGACCAAAGCTAGGGGAATTAAAACCCTGGGGGGGGGGGAGGTGGGTGAGGGGGTTGTAGGAGTGGAAAGGACTCTTAGAGATAGGGAAGGGCAAGGCTATGGAGCGACTTGAACATTGTGACTCCAGTTTTGGAATCAATCATGATGTCAATCAGTAATATAAGGTTCAGCTTGCCTTACTTTACTGAACTGTAAAGGGGTCGGTGGGATGGGGGTTGGGGGGGGAGTGGAGGGCGGGTGACTGTTAGAATGAGAGAACTTTCTAATTGTAATTAGTTATCTTCTGTTCCCTGTGAGTGGGTATATGAATGCAGTATCAATCTATACAGGAATACGGGCATTTTTAGGAACCAGACTGAGATTAGTTATACCCATTACATAGAATCAGAGAATCATACGGCACAGAAACAAGCCATTTTGTCCCACCTTAGAGTCAGAGAGTTACAGAGCATGGAAACAGGCCCTTGAGGCCAATCCTCATACTGATCAAGGTGTCTTCCCGAGCTGGTCCCATTTGCCTGCATTTGGCCGATATCTCTCTAAACCTTTCCTATCCATGTACCTGTCTAAATATATTTTAAACATTGTAATTGTACCCACCTCTACCACTTCCTCTGGCAGTTCATTCCACATGCCCGCTGTCATCTGTGTGAAAATCTTGCCCTTCTGGTGCCTTTTAAATCTTGCCCCTCTCACTTTAAACCTATGCCTTTAGTTTTAGATTCCGCTACCCTGGGGAAAGACTGTGACATTCCATTTTATCTATGGTCCTCATGATTTTATAAACCTCTATAATGTCACCCCTCAGTCTCCTTCGCTCCAGAGAAACAGTCCCACTCTCTCCCATCTCTCCTTGCAACTCAAGCCCTCCAGTCCCAGCAGCATCCTTGTGAATCTTTTCTGCACCATTTCCAGCTTAAGGGCATCCTTCCTATAGCTGGGTGACCAGAACCGCACACAATGCTCCAAGTGTGGTTTCACCATCGTCTTGTACAGCTGTAACATGATGCCCGAACTCAGTGCCCTGACCGATGAAGGCAAGCATGCCATATACCCTTTCACCACCTTGTCTACCTGTGTTGCTAGTTTCAGGGAACTATGTACTTGTAACCCTAAGTCTTTCTATTCTATAACACTCCCAAGGGCCCTGTCATTCATTGTGCATGTCCTGCTTGGGTTTAACTTCCCAAAATACATCACCATACTTGTCCAAGTTAACTTCCATCTGCCACTCCTTGGCCCACTTTTCCAGTTGATCTGTATCCTGTTGTACCCATAGACAACCAAACAACCAATTCACTGTCCACTACACCACCAATTTTGGTGTCATCCACAGAATTACTGATCATGCCACCTAGATTCTTATCCACATCTTTAATATAGATGACGAACAACAGTGGACTCAGCACCAATCCCTGCAGCACCCTACTAGTCACAGGCCTCCAGTCTGAAAAACCAACCCTCCACTTCCACCCCCTGTCTCCTTCCATCAAGCAAATTTTGTATCCAATTAGTTAGCTCACCCCGGATCCCATGTGATCTAACCTTCCAGACCAGCCTACCATGTGTGACCTTGTCAAAAGCCTTGCTAAATGCCATGTAGACAACATCCACCATCCTGGCCTTGTCAATCCTTTGGTTACTTCTTCAAAAAACTTAATCAAATTTGTGAGACATGATCTCCCACAAACAAAGTCACCCTGACTGTCCCTAATTAGTCCTTGCCTTTCCATATGCAGATAGATCCTGTTTCTCAGAATCCCCTCCAGTAACAATCCCACCACTCACTGGCCTTTAGTTCCCTGCTTTGTCCTTGAAACTCTTCTTAAATAAAGGCACAATATTAGCTAACCTCCAGTTTTCTAGTACCCCTCTCATAGCTAACAATGATACCAAAATCTCTGTCAGGGCCCCCACAATTTCTTCCCTTGCTCCCCACAACATCCTTGGGGATTTATCCACCTTTATGTGCTTTAAGACTGCCAGCATTTCCTCTTTCGTAACGTCAATATATTTGAGGACATCACTGTTCTCTTTCCTGAATCCCCCTAGCTTCCTATGACCCTATGACCATGTCTAGGAAACATTGTGGTGACTCTCTTCTGCACTCTCTCATTTGCTACTACATCCTTCCTGTAATGTGGTGACCAGAGTTGTACACAATTCTCCAAATGCTGTCCGACTAATGTTTTGTACAGCTGCAACATAAAATCCTGCCTTTTACACTCAGTGCCCCAGCCTCTGAAGGCAAGCATACCAATTGCCTTCTTCAACATCCTTTTCGCCTGTGTCACCACTTTCATGGACTTGCAACCTAAGGTCCCTTTGAACATGAATACTTCTAAGGTCCCTGCCACTTACTCTATATATCTCAGCAGAATATGACTTCCCAAAGCACATTACTTCATGTATCTGGATGATATTCCATCTGTAACTACTTCACCCAACTTTCCAACTGATCTGTGTCTGCTGTATCCTTAGACAATCTTCTTCTCGATCTATGTCTCCACCAACTTTACATGTAGAGAAGAGAGAGTTTTGGCCTATCAGCTGGATTTTAACCAAGAGACCTGAAATGAAATATTTGTGGACTTGTCTCCTCCAAGTGCTGAAAATAATTGGATTGATTGTGCTTGAGGGAGAAGTGAGGAATAACTTTCTGAGTTTGTACAGCAGTTAGAAACCTTGGATATACAACTTGGAAATTCAATTAATGAGAGGCAAAACAGTGAATAAGACATAGCCAAAGATATATCGGCATAGATTCTGTGGTCTGCAGTGATTGTTACCGTGCTGACAAAACGTGCAAAACAAAAGCATAACCTCTTTATAAACATGTTTATAAGAATTTCTAAATGTACAAATACATCATAAGAGACAGTAAACTTCACTTCCTTGCATCATTACTTCAGTTGAATGTGATGCCGTTATAGAAAGCCATCAGGCAACCAACCATTTACGTTTATATCCAAGTAGGGTCAACACCAAATTTTTTTAACCATTTTTAGCTCTTGCAGGTCCTTCTAGTGACCACCTTGAGTCATCCAGCACAGAAACAGGCTCGTTGGCCACCTAAGTCCACATTTATGCTAATCCTACCCCAATCACATTTTATTCTCCCCACACTACGATCAACACCTGCCAGATTCTAATACCTACTTATACAATGGGAACAAATTACAGTGAACAGTTAACCTACCTACCCACACTTCCTTGGGATGTGCAAGCAACCCAACACAGTCACAGGGAAAATGTGAAACCCACACAGACAGCATCCAAGGTAGAATGGAACCTGCGTTTGTGAGGCAGAGGCTATAGACATGTGCTCCCTAGGCATATGTAAAGACCATTTAGTCCAACAGAAATGTCCACCTAGTACAGTTATATCTACACTGATTTACTTGCCTCTAGCAGTTTTAGCGAAAAATATACCTGCCTTCATACATTGCAGGCAAGTGTATTTCACAATAACAACAACTTGCATTTTTATAGCCCTTTTAATGAAGTAAAATACAACAAGGTGTTTTACTTGAGCATTATCAAACAAAATTTACACAGAGCCACAGGAGGGGTTATTGGTGTAAATGACCAAAGTTTGATCAAAGATGTAGATTCAAAGGAGCCATCTCTGAGATGCAGGGAGCTTTAGGGAGGGAATCCAGAGCTGAGGGCACAGCTGTCAATGGTGGAGCAGTTAAATTCAGGGCTGAGTAAGAGGCTGGGATTGGAGGAAAGAGAGTATCAGGCATTCCTATAACATTATTCAAGTGATTACTTACTTAATTATTGTCGACTATCAATCAACAACCAAGGAAATAAAACACTCACATTGAGCAAAACAAAAACAGCTGCAAACTCTGTTGTGTCCCTAACCATTTTATCAAGAAATGGGGAACAGAATGCATGCACTGTGTGTACCTGAGAGCTGAAACCACATAACCTTTGTAATTCACTTCTTGATTTACTGATCAGAACTGCATCCATCAATGCAGTTGAATTTTACCCACCCTCCGAAATGGCCTAATGAGCCACTCATTACAGGGGCAATAAGGGATGGGTAATAACTGGGGCTGCATTCTGTAGAGATAAAGAACAAGAGGAGACTTCATCAAATCAGGGGGGTACCTTTACTCAAGAAGGGTGGCAGGATAACTAAGGTAATTATAGGCCAGTCAGTCTAATGTCAGTGGTACGGAAATTTGAGGGGCTGAATTAATCTACACTTGGAAAGGCAGGGACTACCAAAGTATATCTGTCTGACTAATTTAATTGAGTGTTAAATTGATGTGTTTACATGGACTTTAATAAAACCATGGACATGGCCCCACATGGAAGATGTCTGTAAAGGGTTCAAGGCAAGTTATCAAATTGGATCCAAAATTGGGTTGATAACAGAAAACAGAGGGTGATGGTGCAGGGTTGCTTTTGTGATTGGATGCCTGTGACCAGAGGTGTACCACCAGAATTGCTGCTGGGACCCTTGCTGTTTGCTTAGACATCAATGACTGGGAAATATGATTAAGACGTTTGCAGATGACACAAAAATTTGTGGTGTTGTTGGCAATGGGGAGGGCAGTCTAAGGCTATAGAATGATATTGATCAGCTGGTAAGTTGAGCTGGACAATGGCAAATGACATTTAATTCTGATGAGTGTGAAATGATATTTTTTTTGGCGGGGTGTTCAAATAATGATAGGACGCCATACCATGAATAGTAAGCACCTTAGGGAATATCGAGGAACAAAATGACTTTGTGGTACAAGTCCAAAGATCCTTGAAGGTAGCAGCACAGGTAGGTACGGTGTTGAACAAGGCGTATAGAATGCTTGCCTTCATTAGCAGGGCATAGAATATGAGTGTAGGGAGGTCTTGGTAGAACTCCATAAAACACTGGTTAGGCCACAGTGGGAATACTGCGTGCAGTTCTGGTCACTATGGGAAGGATGTGATTGGACTGAAGACGGTGCAGATTCAGCAGGGTGTTTCCTGGGATGAAACGTTTAAGTTATGAGGAGAGACTGGAAAGGCTGAGCTTGTTTTCTCTGGAGCAGAGGCGGCTAATAGAGGTATACAAAGTTAACAGAGGCATAGATAGGGTAGATAGTAAGAAACCTTTTCCCTTGGCAGAGGTTCTAAGGCCAGACGTAAGGTGAGGTTAAGAAAGGATCTGAGGAGAAGTTTTCTTTTCATCCAAAAGATGGCTGCAATCTGGAACACTCTGCCTGAGAGGCTGATGGAGGCAGATACTCTCACAACATTTAAGAAGCATCTGGATGAGCACTTGAATCTCCAGGGTGTACAGTAGGCTATGGACCAAATGCTGGTAAATAGGATTAGTGTAAATAGGTACTTGATAATCAGTATGAACATGATGGGCTGAAGGGCCTGTTGGCTGTATGACTCGATGATTCAATAACTATAATTTCCACTCCACTATACAAAATCCTTAAAGGATTTGACAGGCTGGATCAGGGAACCTGTTTCCCTGGGCTGAGGAGTTGAGGACCAGGGGTTAGGTTTCAGAATAAGGTGTAGACCATTTAGAATGAGATGAAAAGAAATTTCTTCAGAGTGTAGTGAATCTTTGGAATTCTCTGCCACAGAGCTCATTGAGGCTCAGTCATTGTGTTCATTCAAAAGACAGATCAATATATTTCTGACATTAAGGGAATCAGAGGGTGTGAGACTGATGCTGGTGAACAGCATTGAGGTGGATTAGCCATGATCGTAACAAATGGCAGAGCAGGTTTTAAGATCCAGATGACCTACTCCTGCTTGTTCTTGTGTTCTTAAACAATGGCTTTGTGAGAAATGTCCATGTCCCATGAACAAATTAAAATAGAAACAGCCATGTATGTATCCAGTAAACTACTGAATACTAGGAGGAATAGATAGAGTGGACAGCCAGCGCCTCTTTCTCAGGGCACCAGTGCTCAATACAAGAGGGCATGGCTTTAAAGTAATGGGTGGGAAGTTCAAGGGAGATATCAGAGTAAGGTTTTTTACCCAGAGAGTGGTTGGGGCATGGAATGCGCTGCCTGGGGTGGCGGTGGAGGCAGGTACATTGGTCAAATTCAAGAGATTACTCGATAAGCATATGGAGGAATTTAAGATAGAGGGATATGTGGGAGGAAGGGGTTATATAGTCTTAGGTGAGGTTTAAAGGTCGGCACAACATTGTGGGCCAAAGGGCCTGTATTGTGCTGTACTGTTCTATGTTCTATGTACTGTGGACTGAGTACTGTGGGTCTGAATTTCTATCTCATACATAATAAGCAGCTGAAGTCAACAACCCATTCTGTGGCATCACATCAAAATACAGAACAATTTTCTAAATAATCTTCTTTATAGACATGCACCTACAAAGAACAATGTGATAATCCTCAGCAGAGGCCATAGTAAAAGGGTAAAAGAACCAGTACCAAAAGTATTGGCTTGTCAGTGGGATCAGCTCAGTGAAAGTGAAAGCACCATCAGCAGTTCCCACATAACTCTAATACTTGCACCTTTCCAGCATTCCTTCCTGACAACCATCTCCTTTAATGTGATCCAGACATTTACCAGAAAATGCATGTTGACCTCAAGAGTGCTTAAAGAAAGAATGCCCAGCTCACAGAAGTGAAATAGTACTGCTAGAAATCAAGCTCATTTCTTTGTGACAGCTTTAGGAACACATTTGCCTTTGTTGTTAAGTGACATTTTTAATTAATTCTAACTCTTTACGAAAGCACATACTGATTAATGACTCTTGTAAATAACAGTTAGTATTTATTTTTTGCACCTTCAGAAAATCAAGTTAATCACTACATTTTCCTGGTTCAAGTGATACAATGTTAAGTGATAAACTGTCAAAGTCATAGAATGATAGATGCAATAAGCATGGGAACAGGCCCTTCAGCCCACTGAGTTCATCCTGACCATCAACTATACATTTACACTATCCTTACATTAATTTCATTTTTTATTCCTCCTGAATTCTAAATAACTCTCCCCAGGTTCTCCCACTTACCTCTACATTAGGGGTAATTTATAATGGCCAAATAACCTACCATCCTGCACATCTTTGCAATGGGGGAGGAAAATGGAGCAGCGGGAGGAAACCCACGCTGTCACAGGGAGAGCGTACAAACTCCACACAGGCAGCACCCGATGGCGCGATTGAACCAGGGTCTTTGGCGCTGTGAGGCAATGGCCCTACTAGTTGCACCACTGTGCCGCATAATGTGTTATTGCCTTTTGCATTGTATGGTTTTTCAATTGATATACGTCTGACCCACTACAGATTACCAATATTTCTTCCACTCATCCCTTTCAAGCAATTAGATTGTCGTATAAATACCTTTCTGTTAACAGAGCATCTAACATGTAGACTTGATCTGCTGAGGACATTTTGAAATGCTAAAATGTTTCTTCACTCAGCCTGCAAGCCTGTCATTGGTTTACAGCAGAACATCTTGTGGGCAAAACCACAATAAGTACACCTTAACAACAACATGACATCAATAATGAGCTCAAAGGTACATACTCTTGCATTGTTGATTATAAAGGCCTCTCTTTCATGCTTATTCCTTCCTGATCCCCAAAGACATATACATCGTAAAACTCGCATGTTGTTTGAGGTGTTAGTTATTCCCCGAGTAACAGGAATAAACAGAGAACTGAATATCTCACCCTAAGTGTCCTTGGTGGTTCCAATTTCAACTCATTTGTGAAATATCCAAATACCATTTCAATGCATTTGGACTAATACAATGATACAACCATACAAAAAGCAAAAGACACTTCTGTCTTGTCAAATTGTGACCCAACATAACGAAAACGCAAAACTCTGCAAATAATAATGCCTACTAAGGCATTTGACCAGGTCCCTCATGGTAGGCTGGTCCGGAACATTAAGGCACATGGCATCCAAGGCGAGCTGGCTAACTTGGATCCAAAATTGGCTTGGTGAGAGGAAGGCAGAGAGTGGTGGTGAAGGATGTTTTTCTGATTAGAAGTCTGTGAATGGTGTTGAACTACAGCAATTGGTGCTGGGTCCTTTGTTGCTTGTCATGTATAGTCATGACTCGCATGTGAATGTAGGAAGTATGATTAGTAGGTTTGCAGATGACATGAAAATTAGTGGTGTTGTGGATAGCAACAAAGGTTGTCTAAGGCTACAGCAAGATATAGATCAGTTGTGAAGTTGGGCAGAGCAATGGCAAATGAAATTTAATTCTGACAAGTGCAAGGTGGTGCATTTTGGGAGTCAAATAGGAGAGGACATTTACAGTAAATGGTAGGTCACTAAGAAATGTTGCTAACAGAGAGACCTTGAGGTCCAGGTCCATACTTTCTAGAAAATGACAACACAGGTGGATAGGGTGGTGAGAAGGCATTTGGCGTGTTTGCCTTTCATAGGTCGAGGCATAGGATATATGAGTTGGAACATTATGTTGCAACTTTAAAAAACACTGGTTAGGCTGCATTTGTGTGCAGTTCTGGTTGCCACACTATAAGGAAGGATGTGATTGTGCTGAATAGAGTGCAGAGATGATTCACCAGGAAGCTGCCCAGACTGGAGGACTTCAGTTATGGGGAAAGATTGGACAGGCTGGGCTTGTTTTCCCTGGAGTGAAGGAGGCTGAGGGGTGACCTGATCAAAGTATATGAAATTATGAGAGGCATAGATAGGGTAGATAGTCAGAATCTTTTCCCATGGTAGGGGTATCGAAAACAAGAGAGTATAGTTTTAAGATGGGAGGTAGGACATTTAAAGGGGACTTTGGGGGTAAGGTTTTTACACTGCGAGTGGTTGATATCTGGAATTTGCTGCCAGAGGAGGTGGTGGGATCAGGTACAATTACTATATTTTGGGGCAAACAATTAAATGGGCAAGGCAGAGAAGGATATTGTCCTAATATGGACAAAATGGGATCAATGTTGA
Organism: Pristis pectinata; assembly: GCF_009764475.1. Classification (NCBI taxonomy): domain Eukaryota; kingdom Metazoa; phylum Chordata; class Chondrichthyes; order Rhinopristiformes; family Pristidae; genus Pristis; species Pristis pectinata. The sequence continues at coordinate 87,838,339 of NC_067413.1, forward strand.
TGGGGAACAAGGACATGGTGCCCTGAAGAGTCTGTTTCTGTGCTGTGCAACTCTATGACTCTATCACAAATCAGTTCCAAATTTTACAATCCAAAATGGTCCATATTCAAAGCAAAGCCTCAACTGGGAGGAACAGGTAACTTCTACACAAATGGTGAAGATAGTATGTGGTGAAAGTACAAATGCAAATAGACTCTGAGCTGCCAGCGGAAGTGGTGGATGTGGGTTCAATTGTAATATTTAAGAGAAGTTTGGATAGGTACATGGATGAGAGAGGTATGGAGGGCTATGTTTTGGGTGCAGGTAGATGGGAGTAGGCAGAAAACCAGGCCGGCATGGACTAGGTGGGCTGAAGGGCCTATTTCTGTGCTGTAGTGCTCTATTCTCTATGACATATACAGTAAAGAGCAGGGACCTTAGAAGTGTTGATGTATAGAGGGACCTTGGGTGGCAAGTTCATAGCTCCCTGAAAATGGTGACACAGGTGGATAGGGTAGTGAAGAAGGTGTTTAGTTTCTTGCCTTCACAGGCAGGAGTAGTGAGTATAAGAATTGGGACATAACGTTGCAGTTGTACCAGACATTTGGAATATTGTGTGCTGTTCTGTTTACCCCACTGTAGAAAGGATGTGGTAGCACTAGAAAGAGTGCTGAAGAGATTTACCAGGGTGTTGCCTGGAATGGAGGGTCTTAGTTACAAGAAGGTGTTGTTCTCACTGGAGTGCAGGAGGCTGAAGAGTATCCTGATAGAGGTCCATAATATTATGTGGAGCATAGATAGGATAGAGAGTCACAGTCTTTTCCGAGAGCAGGGGAGTCTAAAACTAGAGGACAAAGGTTTAAGGTGGAAGGGGAAATGCAAAAAGGAGATTTGAGGGTCAACTTTTTCACACAGAGGTTGGTGGTGTATGGAACAAATTGCCAGAGGAAGTAGTGGAGGCAGGTACAGTCACAGCATTTAAAAAGCGTTTGGACGGGTACATGGATAGAAAGGAAAGGGAGGGACATGGGCCAAATGCAGGAAGATGGGATAAGCAACTAGGTTGGCGTGGACAAGTCAGGCCAAAGGACCTGTTACTGTGTTGTGTGACTCTATGACTCTCCTTTTAGCTAATATACTCCAATTCAGGCAACATCCTGGTAAACATCTTCTGCACCCTCTCTAAAACCTCCACATCCCTCCTATACACTTCTGTGTTTCTCAATTCACACAACACCTCCTCCTTCTTAATATTAACATGCCCTAGAATATCAGCATACCCCTCCCTAAACTCACCAGCATCCATGTCCTTCTCCCTAGTGAATACTGATGCAAAGTACTTATTAAGGACCTTGTCCATATCTTCTGGCTGCATGCATGAATTCCATCCATTGTACTTAAGTGAACCTACCTTTTCCCTTGCTACCATCTTGCTCCTTATATACTTACATAATGCCTTGGAATTTTACTTGCCAAGGACATTTCATAGGCCATCTTAGCCCTCTAATTCCATGTTGAAGTTATTTCCTGCTTCCTTTATATTCTTCAAGGGCCTTGTCTGATTTCAGCTTCTGAAACCTTAGATATGCCTCCGTTTTTCTTCTTTCGAATCTCACTCATACCTACAACCCCCCCCCTCCACACCACTCCACCACTCCACCCACCCCCCCCACCCCCGTTTCTCCTGCCACTCACCTACACAGGGTAATTTACAGTTGCCGATTCACCAACAGATCATTTGAAACCTTTCTCCTGTGCAGGATAAGGGTCATCTTTGAGACAGGGCCCACTCCCTGCACTTGCTGCCACATTCCCCCAAATTTTCCTTCTCTGGATCTGGGGAGCCCATTCTTGACCATCTCAGACCCCATTGGTCAGGTCCTGAGTTGCGGAAGTTCCTCAAGATACAAATGGGCCGTGAGATGACCCAAAACTAATTCTATCAAAATTCCCCTGGAGGCCTTTGACAGAAGGCAAATCTCCTCCCCCAGTGTTTTGTCAAAGTTGTTAATGGTACATTTAAAAACTATTTAAAATGAAATAATTAAATAATTTCACATAATAAAATCACCACAAAACACTTAACATCTTTCATTAATTAAAAGAAAATACAATTATTTTAAATTTGTAACTTGGCTTTTTTGAATCTTGAATCTTTCCTCTTCCCAAGTGAATGCATTTGCGGACCCTGTACCAGGTCGATCCTGGGCAGCATCCAAGACAGTATCTCTGCATAAGCACTGGGGAATTGGCAAGCTCCAAGGACTCAATCGAGGAGTGTGGACAGAGGTGGAGCACAACTGGGAAACTAGCATTTACGAAGGAGATTCCAGAACTTATCAATATTTACAGTGAGAAATGGAATAATTCAATAAATCTGCAATAAAACGCTAACTGCCTGCAAAACTCACAAAATGCAGACCATTATGTTAAGGCATAGGAGCAGGTATCTGGCCTATCAAATATGAGTCATGTGTCCTATGAGTCCTGATGCATGGTCTGGATCCAAAATGTTGACAATTCCTTTGCCCCCAAAGATGCTGCTTGACCCACTGAGTTCCTCCAGCACTTTGTTGTTGCTTAAGACCCATACAGGTTACTTTTTTATTTCCATCTTTTACAGTTTCAAAATAACAAAAAAGGAAAAGGGCCCGAAGCAAAGGTTTGGGCACCCTGCATGGTCAGTACTTAGTAACACCCCCTTTGGCAAGTATCACAGCTTGTAAATGCTTTCTGTAGCCAGCTAAGAGTCTTTCAATTCTTGTTTGGGGATTTTCGCCCATTCTCCCTTGGAAAAGGCTTCTAGTTCAGTGAGATTCTTGGGCCGTCTTGCTTAAAATATTAAAGAAATGTGTCATCTTTAACTTTATGCCTTTTGGAAATCAGGTCATCTTTTACTGGCTTAGCTATTCACAGTAACAGAAATTTTGACCAGGGGTGGCCAAACTTTTGCATGCCACTGTATATGTTACCTGGTCTAATCCTCCTGGACCATATCACCATCCTTTAACATAGCTCTGTGGAAGTTGACAGCACTGAAGCAGGCTCTGCTTTGATTCCATCCACTGCCTTTGCCAGAATTTCTGTGCCAGTCCTCTATTTCTGGAAGGTGCCCTTCTGCATTCCTTGCTTGAGTTGCACACTTTCTTCATTAAAACATCTCACAGTGCATTTCCCAAACCTCCCCAAGAGTTTATTTCAGTGTCTGAGGCTGCTTTTGAGAATGGCTGAGAAGAAGAAACTAGCAGTAAGGTAGGGCGCCAACAAAGCTATGAGAGAAGAGACAAGGAGCAACAAAGTAGCAACGCTGAGAAAGGAGATCACTCAAACTACATTATCAAAGTTGTAGAACAGACCTGCCCCAGAACCAGCACCTTCTCCAAGTCCACGTGCCTCGTGAACTGCTTTCTGAATGATATCTGCAATACCCAGTAGAGGAGGGACTTCCAACTTGATCCATAACACCAAGCAGTTGACCAGGAGCTTCAGACCATCATTCACTTTTAGCTGCCTGGTCATTACGTTGTAATAAAGTGTACCAGCTCATTTTTTAAATTTCAAAACTAAACTTTATTCGTAATAAGAAAATATATACAAAAGAAGAAACAGTGCAAAACCTTTTACATTCATGGTCATTACATTCAGTAGTGTAAACTTATTTTTTTAAAACCATAGCACCATTGCAACCAATTTGCCCCCCTGGAGTGATGCACCCTTTCAGTGTTTGAGGGGTTTCCCCACCTGACTCAGCCCCTCCATGTGCGGTAGTGGAAGGAGCCCAGTCTGGGGTCCTTCCCCACAGAGCCTTTGCATTGGCTGCACCCAGCTTCAGTGTGTCTCTCAGCACGTATTCCTGCAATCTGGAATGTGCCAGTCAGCAGCATTCCCTTATGGATATCTCGCTGTGCTGGAAGACCAACAAGTTTTGGGCAGACGAGCCATAGAGTTATACAGCATGGAAACAGGCCCTTCAGCCCAACTTGAAAGTCTGTCCCAGTGTGTGCCCCCTGGGAACAGCCCGTAGATCAGAGAGTCCTCTGTTACACAGCTGCTGGGGATGAACCGAGACAAGGACCCTCACATCTTTCTCGACACCCTCTTAGCAAATCTATAGTTTGCAAAGAGGTGGACAGGCCATTATTTTTCATGAATGTGTCATTATACCAGCATGAATCTGTCCAACCTCCTTCACTGCACATTCATTCTACAGTTATGAAGAGTTATGTATGCTGTCTTGGGGTTTGGAGGGAAAGATATCTAGCATTGCTTTGGAAGCTGAAGTGGTCAAACAATGCTGTAAAAACGTAACTTGTTGCAGAGTCTGTATTTGGCTCCTCAGGGGATCAAGTCTACAGATTTTAAGGATACTCACAAGGAATGCCCGTAATCCAGTAAAGCAGGAAAAATGCCAGACTTGAATACAAATGATTGGTAAGATAGTAATATAATTGTCTTTGTAATGGAATTTAGAGATAAGTAGATTAGTTAGTTAGTTTAACATTGATATAATTTGAGGTAGGAATGTTGGGTAATTAATTGCCATCTTTATTGTCCTTCAGTGATCACATGTGGTTTGTCATCAGTCTGTTACACAATATTCTCACTGTTGAGGCAAACATACCTACACAATTAACCTATGAGTGCCCTTTAACATAAATCTTCTCCAACTGCAATTTAGACATAAAGCTAATATTAATTTTAATCTGAATTTGTTCAATAAAGGCTATTATTAAAACAATATATTTAACTATATCTTCAAACATTTTTAAATATAAATATGTTGTTGAATTAAATATTACTTTGGGTTCAAAGTTATATAGAATAGTACCTATCTATAGTAAAATAGGAGTCATTTATAATTGTTTAACCTACAAAGGTTGCTTTTCTACCTGCCTTTACAGCTTAATTATCTACCAAAACAAGGCAAGAACCCTCTGAAAAGAAAACAAGCATAAGCCTCAAAACAAACTGTTGAAACCTGGTTGGGAGGATGTTACTTTTACAGTTCACAAAATTCAATTCCAGAACATTGAAGCTGTTTGTACAAAATCCTTATTTAGCAACAGGAAGAATCTGACTTTGCTCTTTTGCTTCGTGATTGCCAGTAGTGTGAAATATACATATTTGGTGTCTGTTTAGCAGGTGTTTTACAATATATGGACGTCAATCCAAGTGATTACATATGATTCACAATGAGACCTGAAGGAACATCTGTTCAAGAAGGCCAACTATACTGGAGGATCCAGAACAGTAACATTTAAAACATCTTTCAACTAGGTCAAACTCAGCTGACTTGTACTTTAATTGCAATATGTATGAAACAATCATTTCTGTACTTGAGGGCTAGTAGTGAACCGAAGAGCATCATGAGCATCGTTCTATGTCAATTAGTGCACATGCTGCAACAGGTAGGAGGCAGCTGTCTGACTGAAAATTGGTTCTAGTACAAAGACTAATGGAGAAAAGGCTGCTACAGAAGTCTGATAATCCTCAGTGGAGACTATTTGTACAATGTGCAAGCAAAGCAAGCCATCAAAAGGGAATTTCAAAATAATTATTCAAAAGATCTTTGGCTCACTACCTCTAGATATTAACTTGTCTCTTTACTCAGAGCTTTTACAACTGTTATCATCACTTCTTCCTCATGTAACCGCTCCTCAACACAGTTATGTTTGCTGATCACCTTCCTCCCTATGTACTACCTTCCAGGTTTCTCTAGTAGTACTTATCATTGCAATTCATCACTGTGCTCACCTATTTCACTATTTCACCATCTGTAGTTCAGCTTTTGCCCACTCCATTACCAGATATAGTTTTGACCAAGTCATTCGCAGTTAACATTTAAATCATAACTACCTGACATGCATTTTAAAAGGATGTCCACAACAAAATATCATTTTCTTCATTGATTGATGTTTCTGTCTAATTTTCTTGATTATTGCAAAACAGTAATTAAAACCAGTGCTATTATTTCAAAGCTCTAAAGACATTGCCAGAGAGTGGTGAATCTGTGGAATTTGTTGCCACGGCGGCTGTGGAGGCAAAGTCATTGGGTGTATTTAAGGCAGAGATTGATAGGTATCTGAGTAGCCAGGGCATCAAAGGTTATGGTGAGAAGGTGGGGGAGTGGGACTACATGGGAGAATGGATCAGCTCATGATAGAATGGTGGAGCAGACTCGATGGGCCGAATGGCTGACTTCTGCTCCTTTGTCTTATGGTCTTATGGACATTGTTGCCATTATCACATGCATTTTTTTTTCCTTTCTCCTTTATGTGATTCACAGTTTGGAAAATGGGTTCTGTGAATGGACACAGAATACATCAGAGCTTATTACAATCACTACATCCATTTTACAATGTTTTGGCTGCCATTCTTTTGACCTTTACTTTCAAAGTTGAGTGAATTGATAGAAATTCAGTACATTTAATAAACACATGTTGGGGGAAATCCCATTACTACCCTGTAAAAAGGTGCTGTTGCAGGAATAGCAGAATAAAATTTGTCATCTTTCAAAATTCAATTAGTTGTTTTAAATGGATTAAAGTATTTACTGAAAGAAAGTGAGGAGTGCCACATTGTGTATATGCGTAGGTTCTATACAGAGTTTAGGGGTTGTTCATCTTCAAAAAACATACAAGTGTAACTACAGAAAAATTATTTTGTGGATTACAAATTGGCTTTAAAAGTGTTCTATGGGTATTCCCTTGGTAGGAGTTTGCCTTTCTTTAATTATTGAACTGCTTTCAGAGTTGACATAGCTGAAATTGCCTCCTTGACATCACACAGGTGATTCTGAACTGGTGTGTGTGAGAGAATGAATGACTGATTGCACATAAATGACACTGCTGGATAATGAAGATAGAAAAGGCTTGTCAGAGTAAACTCAGGTACAGACTTTTCATGTACATGGAAAATAAATGCAACTGATTGTTTTACTGCTGACATTACAAGCACAATATATTTTAAGATAAGGTGTAAATGAGAGGCCGCAAGAAACAGAAATTTCTAGTCCATGTTGAATTTTTACCAGTTTCTGTATTACTAACCTTTCCACCTTTCCTCATAAATCCTTCTTTGTTTTTAGTTGACCATTGGATTAATCTGAAGCATTGACAAGAATGTCGGAATTTTCCTCCATCTGTGTGTTACTGGAAATCTTTCAGTTTACTAACATGTTAATTACCATATCAAAAGAGGCACAACTCTGTTAGTGTAGATTAATGGTCGATGCATACTGCAGCCTTTATTCTGATGCAAAAATTATCACAGAATCTGCAAAAATGATTGCTTTGTAACTGCAATGATTTTGGAGAGCTTTGGTTTCAGAAAAGCAGTGCAGGATGGGCTCTACGACACCAATGACAACTCTTCTTCAGCATAGAATCATGGAATGATAGAATCCTAGGAACATACAGCACAGAAACAGGACCTTATGGTCCTCATTGACCATGTCAACCAGGATGCCCTCTGCACTAGTTGTATATGTCCGTATTAGTCCTGTGTCCCTCTACTCCTTTCCTATCCAAGTATCTGTCCAAAGGGCTTCTGAGCATTGTAACAGTATCTGCCTCCATTACTTCCTCTGGAAGCTTGTTCAAAATATTCACCACCCTCTGTGTGAAAAACTTACCCCTTAGATCACTGTAGTATAATCGTAATCTGTATAATTATAATCAGCATAAATATAATCGGTATGAAGCAAATAAAAAAATCAATTGGACAGCTTCTTGGTAAAGTTAAACATTTTTCTGCCCTTTGGGTGCCTGTGCATACCTTGGTACAAATACAAACAGTTAAGTTTTGTCCAGATTGTAGTGTGTTACCAGCAGTGTTACTTAATACTTCTGATAGCTTGCATGGGTCTTGACCAGGGTCTTGAGCGTCTTGATCATGGGTCTTGATCTTTATTAAACTGGAGACACAAGAGAGACTGCAGATGCTGAGAATCTGGAGCAACACACACAAAATGCTGGAGGAACTCAGCGGGTCAGGCAGCATCTATGGAGGGAAATGAACAGTGGACGTTTCAGGCCGAGACCCTGCAGCAGGACCGGAAAGAAAGAGAGCAGGAGCCAGAATAAAAGGGTGGGGGGAGGGGGAAGAGCACGAGTTGGCGGGTGATGGGCGAATCTAGGTGAGGGGGGGTAGGTAGGTAGGTGGGGGAGGGGGGAAGTTGGAATGATGTGAGAAGCTGGGAGGTGATAGGTGGAAGAGGCAAAGGGCTAAAGAAGATGGAATCAGATAGGAGAGGGCAGTAGCCCATGGAACAAAGGGAAGGGAGTGGGAAACCAGAGGGAAGAAGGTGTGGGTGATGTGCAGGTCATGAGGGGCGGGGGAAGGGAAAGGTTGAGAATCCCTCTTCTTGCATTCCAGACTAAATGAAGTATTATAATTTTATTTTATAATGCTGCGTATTTAACGTAGGGACAATTTCAGACACATGGTTTCCACTGTCTAGAAGGACAAGAGCAACAGTTTAGGGAACATCTTCACCTAAAAATTGACCTTCAAATCACAAACCATGCCAACATGGCAATTTATCATTGTTGCTAGGATAAGCTTCAGGAACTAATACCTTAAGTGGGAGTACCTTGATCTCAAAGATTGTAGCAGGTTAAGAAATAACTCACACTTAGCAAACCTGCACATAACTGAACAAAAATTTGGGAGGCTCATTACAACATAACCACATTCAATTCAGAACAAGTGTGGGATTGAGAGAATTTTTTTTTGTTTTTAAATTTCAAAATATTAAAAATATTAGAAGATATTCCCCAATAAATCCCACATGTTAGGCTGGTCTGGAAGACTAGGTTCTATGGAATCTAGGGAGAGCTAGTTAGATGAATTTAAAATTGGTTCGGAGGTAGGAAGCAGAGGGCGGTGGTTGAAGGTTGCTTCTTGGAATAGAGGCCGATGTCTAGTGGTGTGCTGCAGGGGTCGGTGTTGGGACGCTTGTTATTCATTATTTTTATCAATGATTTGGATGTGAATGCACAAGGCTTGATCAGTAAGTTTGCGGATGACATGAAATTAGGATGTGCTGTTGATAGTGAAGAAGGTTATTGTAGATTACAGGGGGATCTTTATCACTTTAGGGAAGTGGGCTGAGGAGTGGCAAATGGATTTCAATACAGATAAGTGTGAGGTGATGCATTTTGGAAAGTCAAACCAGCATAGGACTTATACTATGAATGGCAGGGCACCAGGGAGTTTAATGGAACAGAGGGATCTTGGAGTACAAGTCAACGCATAAGGGTTGAAAGCGGCGTCGCAGGTAGACAGGTTGGCAAAGAAGGCATTCAGCATGCTGGCCTTCATCAGTCAGGGCATTGAGTATAGGAGTTGGGACAGTATGTTGCAGTTGTATAGGTCATTGGTGAGGCCGCACTTGGAGTACTGTGTACAGTTCAGGTCACCCTGTTATAGGAAAGACGTGGTTAAACTGGAAAGAGTGCAGAGAAGGATGTTGCCAGGACAAGAAGGCCTGAGTTACAGGGAGAGGTTGGCCAGACCAGGTCTTTATTCCTTGGAATGTAGGAGAATGAGGGGTGATCTTATAGAAGTGTTTAAAATTATGAGAGGCATAGATAAGGTGGATGGTAACAGTCTTTTCCCCAGGGAAGTGGAGTCCAAAGCTAGGGGGCATAGGTTTAGGGTGAGAGGGGAAAGATTTAGAAGGGACCTGAAGGGCAACTTTTTCACACAGAGGGTGGTGAGTATATGCAACGAGCTGCCAGAGGAAGTGGTTGAGGCAGGTACAATAGTATCATTTAAGAAGCATTTGGATAGGTACATGGAGGGGTGGGGCTTAGAGGGATATGGGCTGAATGCAGGAAGTTAGGACTAGCTGGGTGGGCACCGTGGTCAGCATGTACTGGTTGGGCCGAAGGGCCTGTATCCGTTCTGTATTGCTCTATGACACTAAATATTAATCTAAAATATTAAAATATTGAAAGGTATGTTAAATTAATACCCTCAGCATCAATTTATATAGATGAATTACAAAATGAGGAACATGTTTCAACTCATCCTTTTTTAAGGTAGCAGTGGTGTAAATCTTCTTCCTACATATTCTGTGAATCAGCATTGTTCTTATTCATTTGCAGTAATGTTTATGATTTAAATTGGCCCTATAAATTAGTGCCACTCCAGCAGAAAGTTTGTTGGATGTGAGGTGCAGCCTTGTGGTGAGAAAGACCGAGAAAAGTCTTGGGCAATGGTGCAGCATTGCTTCTGTGCTGAGATTGTGTCTATCGTAGCTCTGTTGCTTAAAATCGCGGCTTGCATGGCGTCAGGTAACAGAACATAAGATGTGGCCAGATTTTTGCAGATAGCCAAATTTGAAAAAAATTGATTCTTTCACAGACCCTCTCAACAAGTCAAAGGCTCTTGTAAGGTCAAAAAATGGCACGTACAGCAGTTAATGGTGCTGCCTGCATTTCTCCAGGAGTTGTCACGCAGTGAAAATGATGTCCATTGTGTCTCAAGACAGTCAGAATCCACATTCAGTTGATTCCAACAATTAAGTCAGGTTATTTGCATGCCCAGCACCAGACTCCTGAAAGAGACACCATTCTGACCTCCGTCATGGCAAGGGGTTACCAGGTGGACAGAGGAGAAGGTTCAAGGATGTGTCCAAAGCCTCCTTGAAAAGGTGTAATGTTCCCACTGAATGGTAGGAATCCCTGACCCATGAGTGCTCAAAATGAAGATGGGGAAATTGGGACAATATTGATAGCCTTGAGTCCGTTCTTCAGAAGCCCAACGCAAATGGTGGAAGGACTGCAGAATCTCCCAAACTACCCGCCCGCCTGCATTATCAGCCACTTCCTGCCCCGCCTGAGGCAGAATCTGCCGTTCCAACATTGGCATCATGAGTCACCTTGAAACCCACAGAAATGGAGCAGAAGCAAATCATCCACGACCCAGAAGGTCTGCCTAAGAAAAAGAAGAAAATAAAATTTTTACTCAAAAGGATTCTAGCTGCTGCCTCCTGGAAATTACAATGACCATCATGTTATATTGAACAATTAGAATAAAGGCTTAATATGCTTACAATTTGATCAACTGTCCTGTTTTCATTGTAATTTTAAAGATGGATTAAATTTAAACAGAAGGCATTTTAATAGTTTTTCTCAGAAGGACAGTGTTGTCGTTATTGGCTGTGTGTTCAGTGGGATTTTTTAAAAATGTGAGCAACATAGACCTTGACATGTTATCTCATGAAAGCAAAATACCCACTGTTACAAAATTCAGTTAATATGTTGCTTCTGCTATTGCAGACTTGGAGTGTTTTGTATCAAATTAGTCCTCAATTCCTTGCATACTTGAGCAAAAATTCTGCAGTTTTGTTTCAATATCTCAAGGTTGAGAATGGCCATGCAAACATAATGAGCACATTATTAGGAGAGCAATGTTCTTTGTGAACCTTGTAAATTTTAAAGATAGGATATTTCACAAGATAAGGCACAAAAAAGTTTGCAAATGCAAGTAAAAAGCAGGTACTGGTAAAACATTACTCAGTGATCCCTGAATATAAAATCCATTAGTCTTGTAATTAATTTAATCACACAATCTATTCACATAATTTAAAAATGCTAAATGCTTATGTTAATCAAGCAATGCATGTTGGATTAAAGGAGCAAGAAATATAGATTTATGGAGCAAATTTTAAATGAAATTAGTACATTGCTTGTTTATATTATCTATCGGCAGCACCTATTTTAAGAAATATATAAATTAAGCTCTAACTCAGAGCACAGATTACTGCTGACTATATGCATTACAGAATTACATTGTTACAAAATTAATTCATATAACTCACACTCTCTGCCCTAGCACGAAGCTTTCCCTTTTCTGCTCCAATTTCCCAGGCTCTTAGACGCTCTCCTTATCTGGCGTATGATTCTGAAGAAAGGTCCTTCACTAGCACCCTGGACTTTAAGTTACCTACTTGCTACGAGCATTGGTGGTTGGGGGAGGGGAAGGGAGAGGTTAGCTTGCATGCAAGAAACCTGGAAGTACGTGTGTTTGTCATACATTTTTACTTAAGGCACTGCATTACCAATTTTTGCTGGATATTCTAACGAATTAGTGGAAGCAAGGGTCGATTCCACCTCTGGTAACTTGATGGGCATTGGGATTGGAAGCACATCAGAAAGCATTGACAGAAATGAGTCCTGTGGTGTTCAAAGTCTGCAGATGGATTCAGTGATTTCAGGATCTGCACCCAGGACAGTGAAGGCCCATACTTCCCCAGCAAGGTGTGACAGTAACAAGGAAGATATGATTGGATCTTAACGTTAAGGTCAGCACTAAGGGAGTTGTGCCATGTGAGGATGCCTCCAGCCATGGAAGGAATGGTCACCAGTATTCGGCATCAATCACAGCAAGCAAACATGTAGGCTTTCCCTAGTGACCTGCACCACATGAATGACCTGAGACAGGATGTCTTGGCCATTCAGAACATCACTGATCTGCAGCAAAGTGTCCACTGGTGCAGGAGAGCTATGCCAGGGATGACCATGAAAGGGGGTATAAAACTCCTAAAAGCCCTCCCATTTGTCAGCATGGCTCTCCCTCCCCTTAATCAGCATGTTGACTTCTGTTCGGATGGGTGGAAGGTGGAAAGGGCTAGGATGGAAGAGCATGTGAGGACAGGATGGGCAGACTGATAGAGGCAGTTAAGGGAAAGGTAACAGAGAAAGGGAGACTGAGGAGAGTAGAATAAGTGTGGAAGAGATCAATGCTGATGGGTAGGATCATTTGTCATTCTGTGTGTGTGTGTGTGTGTGTGTTTGTGCGTGTGTGTCTGTGTATGTGTGCATGCGCATGTGTGTGTCTGTGTGTCTAAACGTGCGTATGTGTGTGTCTGTACATGCGTATGTGTGTGTGTCTGTGCGTGTGTGTGTGTCTGTGTGTGTCTATGTGTGTGTTTGTGCGTGTCTATGTGTGCATGCATGTGTGTGTGTGTCTGTGTGTGTGTGTCTGTGTGTGTTTGAGCGTGTGTGTCTGTGTGTGTGTCTGTTTGTGTGTGTGTGTTGTGGGTGTTTGTGTGTATTGTGTGTGTGCTTGTGTGGGTGTGTATGTGTGTGGATGTGCATATGTGTGTGTGTGTGGTGTACGTGTGTATGTTTGGGAGAAGGGTAACAATGCATGTATGTGCACAAACAAGAGTGTGATGGTTCTGTGCAGCAGAGCCTCGTCTGCAGCCGCCTTGGACCTCCTCACCATCACACCGAGACCTCATGCTGTCAAGACAGTGTCGCAGTTGTGCAATGGTCACCTCATACTAAAAGAATTCACACACATGCACTCCTCAGCTCAGGAGTGGAAGCAAGTCATCCTGAACCCCTGCCTAAGTTTGCCTGAGTCTGCCTAAAAAGGGAGTCAGTTCTTTAAATGGATCAATGATTCCTTGCACTTTGCATTGTTGTACAAGTAATGTGGAATCCAGAGGCTTTTGGTCTTCAGCTACTCAAGAAATCCGTAACCCTTGCCATTTCTCAGTTGCTACTTGGATTGTACTAAGGTGCAAATGAACACATCATTACTGAAAGTAATGAACACAGTAACAATGCATAAGATTAATGATTGGAATTTGGATTGCTGTTTGAGCCTAGTGACCAATCATTCCTTTTCCACAGATTAACTCAATTTCTGTTGCTTTGCATTTTGTACCGGGGACTATTGCCACCTGAGTATTGATAGAAAAGACACCTTATCAAGAAGAAAGCACAACAATATAACTTAATCAGTTCTCCATGATTTCTGCAATACCATAATAATTTGCTTTATTGACAAAAGGAGTGGTGAATATCCCAGGAAATTGTGGAGACACAAAATAATGCTTTCTGTTACTTACGTCATAATTTCCTGGGATGTGTTTATTGTAAATCCAGTCTTGAGATATAACTGTGCTGTACAATAATGCAAATTTCTATCATATTCTAAACTAGTTAACATGAAAAAATTGTGTATTGATCATATGGAGGGTAAATTAATGCATGATTGAATTTCCTAGACTCTTTAACTAACCATTATATTTACCCTACTTCCGAAAAAGAGTAATGAGATTACAGCAGGCTTGTTAGTGAGGTTCCTGATTAGTTTATGGCTTGTGACTTGTAATATTGGCCTTTGTTCTTAGTCTTCCCACACCTTTTGTGAAGGACGGTGGCTGCAGTTACTTTGCTGATTAATCTTGTTCCGGATCCCAGATCATGGAACACAAAACAATGACAACATAGTAATGCCTAACCCAGACAAATGGTTTAAAGTAGAGTTTTTGTATTCCTGATAGGATGTCACTGATATCTAGATTCATCACATGGGAGTGTTATAAGCCAGAGGATTCAAAGAGATATGGTAAATATCATTGTATTTTTGTCTTAGGCAATCTTGTCTTATGAACCAAGGGAAATGTGATTGCAGGTGTTATAGTATTTAATATTTTTGCATTAAAATATGGTAATCGTTTCATGTTTTTTATATTTCCTACATTGTAACAGGGACTAAACTTCAAAAATACTTCATTGGGTACTAAATATTTTGGGATGTTCTGAGACTGTGGATGTTCAGTATAAATGCAAATCTTTTTCTTCAGTGTATTTTAACTGAAGTAATTAACTGAACAACCAAGGTTGATTAATTGCTGGACTGGTGGAGGATTGAGTGTTATGGAGATGGGGCAGGGAAATGGATTTGAAACCAATGATCAAATCAGCTGTAATCTGATTAAATAGAGGAGCATGAATAAGGAACTGTATTGGCCTTCTCCTGCCCTTATTTTGTGTGATTTTACTGATGGTTATCCAGGAAACATCACATAAAATTAAATTAAAATGGGCATGGTTACATGATAGTATGATGCCATGTTTCAATACATCTAAACTTTACATTATACTATCATGTGTGACATCCTTATTATCTTCACTGACATAAATTCAGTCCTTATCTGCACTCATTTGCTGATTTCTAAGACAAGTTAAAATGTCCGAGATTTTTTTCTCAAGTAGGGTGTTGGGTGTTTGCACACAAGCCGTAATTGCATATGGTACAAGGATTGTGGTTGTCAGGAAAGATAAACAACTCGATCCTGGGAAGAACAATGTTGGATTGCTTTCCTACAATCCAATCCCTGGCCCAGGCCAGAAAAGAATTATGTAACACTTCTGGAATGGTGAAGGAAACCGCCATCTAAATGGAGAACCCAGAAGATATACTTTGGAAACCAAAGTAGTTTTAATTCCTCATGTTTATTTTGTTTTTTGCAATTGGGTATTCACTTCTGAGAAGGGCCTGCCTTCTCTTATCATTGAGTAGAAGATAAGTAGGGGAATTCTGTTGCATTCTAGTGTATTTCTAATAGTGACCCGGCTATTTATTTAGCTCTTGCATGCATTGGCATCCTTGGTGACCAGGAGTAACTCTTAGTACCCTCTGTTGAATTTGCTCAATGTGCCATGATTTGGTCTGCACCATAACTGGCACACCAGGTTCTCCCCAGATCACCCAACATGTTGATTGGCTGCACAGAGGTCTTGCACTGCCGAGAAATGGTTACAAAAATGTAGCCGGATGAACCCAGTAAGGGGAGCACTTGAAATTTTGACAAGAACTGGCTGGTGGCTGATGCTAGACATTAGTCTTCCTCCTCTGTTATATCCAGAAATGGCAGCCTTAACCCTGGGAAATATTGTGATGCTAAAACTGTTGCTGAATAAATCAGACCAGGTATGACATGGAAATCAAAAAAATACTGCAAATGCTGGAAATGTGAAATAAAAATAGGGAATATTGGAAACACTCAACCAGTCAGACAGCATGTGGAATTGTGGAGTTAACTTTTCGGGTCAATGACACTTTGTTTGATTGGAGGTTAACTGTGTTTCTCTTTCTGTAGCATTGACATGGGTCGAATAGATGAATTGTTACCTCTGATATGGTGCTGTGGGCTGCCGACTAGGCACAAATTTAAATACTATTGAGGATGTGTAACGTAGAATGAAGAAGTTAGTTTCTTCTTCCAGTGTTAATAATTAGCAATTCTATTGCCTAGAAATTCATCCCCGGTCAGTAGTGCTAAGTGTGCCACATAGCAGGGGTGATACATTGTACATTGTCTCCAGGCAGGGTATAATATGTACACTAGGGGCACAAGAGACCACAGATGCTGGAATCTGGATCAGAAAACAAACTGCTGGAGGAACTCAGCGAGTCAAGCAACATCTGTGGTGGCAAAGGGGTTGGGGTTGAGACCCTGCATCAGGACTGAGACTGTAGAGGGAAGATAACCGGTATAAAGAGCTGAGGGGAAGGAGTGATGCAGAGGCTGGTGAGGAAGCATGTGCTCTCACGGGCTTGGGTGCACATTCTGATATCACTAAAAACTGGAAAATTCAACGTTCATACCGACGTGGCCTCCTTTACATCGGTGAGACTCTCAACGTGGCCTCCTCTAATTCTACAAGAGCAAGCGCAGACGAGGCAACTGCGTTCTATTCGCAATGGCCACCTTGAGCTTCTGGTTGCATGCCATTTCATCTCCCCTTCCCATTCCCACATCGACCTCTTTGTCCTCGGCCTTCTCCACTGCCGTGGTGAGGCCAAAGCAAACTAGAAGAACAACACCTCATGTTCCACTTGAGTACCCTATAACCTCACATATTGAACTTGGAATCTTCCAACTCCAGGTAACCCACTCCCCCTGTGTTGCTTCCCCACTCCCACCAGTCCACCCAGGTTCTCTCTCCCCTTGTTCACCTTTTCTGTTTCTCCTCCCCCACCTGGTTCTACTTACCATCTTCCACCTTCCGTCTCCATCTTCCTCCTCGCCTCCTCCCACCTTGCTCCATCGATCCAACGTTTTTCCCACATCTGCTTCTAGCTACCAGCCCCTATCTCGAAACACCCCACCCCCTCACCTGGATCCATCTGCCCATCATCCCCCACCTTACCTTTAAAACTTTAAAACTATATTTACACAGCACGGTAACAGGCCCTTCTGGCCCTACGAATCCGCGCCGCCCAATTACACCCATGTTGACCTGCTAACCCGTACCTAACTAACCTACTAACCTGTCTTTGGAATGTGGGAGGAAACTGGAGCACTCGGAGGAAACCCACGCAGACATGGGGAGAACATACAAACTCCTTACAGCAGTGGGAATTGAACCCCGATTGCTGGCGCCATAATAGCATTACACTAACCACTACACTACTGCGCCGCCCCTCCCAGCTTCACCTATCACCTAGCAGCCTCTCTGTCACCCCTCACTCTCACCCCTTGATACTGGATATCTTCCCTCTAAGTCCTGATGTAGATCCTCGACCCAAAACTTTGCCTCCACAGATGCTGTGTGACCTGCTGAGCTCCTTCAGCAGTTTGTTTTTTGCTATAATACATACGCTGCTGTTACCTTACAGTGAGTTTACAGCTGCTAATCAGTAATGAAATTCTAGATACATAAGCCTGTATATTTTGTTGCCCTTTCAGATCTGGGTATAAAATAAAAACTGTGTCCAGGCAAGAAGATGATTCTTCAAGTGTAATTCTGTTGGTCAAGAAGCTAGCAAGATGGGATTGGCTGCCCATTTTACACTTCACTCAACCATTCACTCATTAGTCTTGCAAGGTATAACAGGGGGAGGCAGTCCCACCCTGTCAGTCTTTTGCTGTGCAGGGTAGGTTTTCGAGTGGAGACCTTCATGAGGGACTGTATACTTCAGTGGCGTGTAGTTTTACCTGATTTTGAATGCTGAAGGGTTGGAACAGGACTTTTGCCTGCCACCTGACATCAACATAACCCTGAGCTGGAGGGGAAGTGTGGTTACTGGACGTGTATAATGGCCTCCTGGCAAAACTTGCACCAGCAAATAACAACTTCCTGACAGCTGGCAGGAATACTTGGGAGGTGTTGCTGTGGGATTCCCATGTTGCAGCAGGAAAGGTGGGAGTGAAGTTGAAGTTAATAAATTAACATTAAAGTAGAGCTTCACTGTCTCAATAAAAGGAAGGAAAGCCACGACCAAACCCTTTGCCTCCAGTTGCTAGTTGTAGGTTGATTCTGGGAACTCCCACTGATGTCCCTCATGCATTTAGTTGTTGGTCCCAAGCAGTACTTGAAACAGAGGCAGATAGAAGACAATAGGCTGGGAACCCATTCCATGTTTCCATATTATTTGCATGAGTGGATGACACGAGTGGTGGGAGAGAAATTGACTTGAGAACATTGAGGCATACCTGACATCAGGGTCCTGAAACAGACACTCTAATCTGCGCTCTGTCACAGCATGAGGTTACCAGGTGGACAGAGAACTCGATTTAAGGATGTTTTCAAAGCCTCCTTGAACATGATATGCTCCCACTGACTTAGCCTGTGACCTCTCAAATTGGAAGACTATTGGTATTGGTTTATTATTGTCACTTGTAACGAGGTACAGTGAAAAGCTTGTCTTACAAACCAATCATACAGGTCAATTCATTACACAGTGCAGTTACATTGAGTTAGTACAAAGTGCACTGATGTAGTACAGGTAAAAACAGTAACAGTACAAAGTGTCACAGCTACAGAGAAAGTGCAGTGCAATAAGGTGCAAGGTCACAACAAGGTAGATCGTGAGGTCATAGTCCATCTCATTGTATAAAGGAACCGTTCAATAGACTTATCACAGTGGGGTAGAAGCTGTCCTTAAGTCTGGTGGTATGTGCCCTCAGGCTCCTGTATCTTCTACCCGATGGAAGAGGAGAGAAGAGAGAATGTCCCGGGTGGGTGGGGTCTTTGATTATGCTGGCTGCTTCACCAAGACAACGAGAGGTAAAGACAGAGTCCAAGGAAGGGAGGCTGGCGTCCGTGATGCGCTGGGCTGTGTCCACAACTCTCTGCAGCTTCTTGCGGTCCTGGACAGAGCAGTTGCCGTACCAAGCCATGATACATCCTGATAGGATGCTTTCTATGGTGCATCGGTTAAAGTTGATGAGAGTCAAAGGGGACAAACCAAATTTCTTTAGCTTCCTGAGGAAGTAGAGGCGCTGGTGAGCTTTCTTGGCCGTGGCATCTATGTGATTTGACCAGGACAGACTGTTGGTGATGTTCACTCCCAGGAACTTGAAGCTCTCAACCCTCTCGACCTCAGCACCATTGATGTAGATATGTGCATGTACACCGCCCCCTTTCCTGAAGTCAATGACCGGATCTTTTGTTTTGTTGACATTGAGGGAAAGGTTGTTGTCATGACACCATTCCACTAAGCCCTTTACCTCCTTCCTGTACTCCGACTCATCGCTGTTTGAGATATGGCCTACAACAGTGATATCATCTGCAAACTTGAGGAGGAGTATTCAGGGAGGCACTGAGACCCTCAAGTGCATTTGTCAGAAGCACACCGAAGTCAGCACAAATGGTGGAGGGAGTACATGTCTACCAACCTGACTTCTTTGTCGAGCACCTCCTGTCTCGCTTGTGGCAGAGTCTGCAGGTCCCACATTTGCCCTCTACAGCCACCTCAAAACTAACACAGGACAGGAACCAAGTCATCCTTGACACAAAGGACTGCCTGATAAGAGTAAGAAGAAGGCAAATACGGTTGATAGTTGATGCCAGATACATCGCTACAGTTAGAATTTACACCTCGATTTTATAGAAACATTTTAAGATCGTCTAGCTCCAGGAAGAATGTCATTAAGCTGGAAAGGGTGCAGAAAAGATTTACAAAGATGTTACTATGACTGGAGGGCTTGAGTTATAAGGAGAGTCTGGATAGGCTGGGACTTTTTTCCCTGGAGCATTGGCAGTTGAGAGGTGACCTTATACAGGGTGTAGACAAGGTGGATGGCCACAGTCTCTTTCCCCAGGATGAGGGAGTCTAAAACTAGAGGGTATAGGTTTAAACTGAGAGGGGAAAGATTTAAAAGGGACCTGAGGAGACATTTTTTCACACAGAGGAAAGCTGTAGAAGTGGGTAGAATTACAATGTTTAAAAGATATTTAGACAGGTACATGGATAGAAAAGGCTTAGAGGGATGTGGACCAAATGCAGACAAATGGGACTAGCTTGGATAGATATCTAGGTTGGCATGGACGAGTTGGGCCGAAGGGCCTGTTTCCATGCTGTATAATTCTATGACTCTAAGCTGGTTCGTTGCCTAATCAAGAACGTGGTCTATTTACTGTTTAACAAAAACACCATAATGCTATGCTGCTTAACTTGATTGTAGTAGATCTACCATTCCTCTTTTATTCGAGTATTTACTAAGATTATTATGTTAAAAACATTTAAATCTCCATGCTTGAAATAATTCAAACACATGCACCTAAACCCATAAATCCAAGTTATGACCCTTTGCTTAGGAGGGAAACTTTAAATAAAGATATGTATGAATGGCTTGCTCTACCTACAGAGAGATGAAAACCCAGAGTAGACACTGTGCTGATGAAGCGGCCTTCACATGCTCTGTTAAAGATTACCCAGCATTGAATACAGTGGCCCACATTCTCCTAAATCTTGGCAGCCAGGCTATAATGACTCAATTTAATTCAAGCTAACCCGACTTCAGTGGAACTGTACAGACTCTACGTGACCATCTCCCATACCAGTATCTTAGCAACAAAAGAATGAATCGGAGACAAAAATAAGCTTTGCACTTTAACCACTATGTCCACTTTTGAAATATTTCAATTGTCACATCAACATCTATGTAATAACTCATGGAAATTAATCATACTGTTAAAATACAACTTTGCGTGCCCCTCCCTTCTCCAACTCCTCTTTAATTCCATTTTATTTTCATGTACTTTTCTTCCAACTATCAGATCACAGGTTCATCTGTAGCCTTTAGTGTCAAAGTCTTCATGCAGCTTGTATATAAGGTGCAAGGAGGTGATTCTTTCAAATATGCACTCCTTTTATATTCAGTGCTCAAAATCCTTTGAGTAATTCAATCATCTTTAGAATTAACTTCATGTAAAACATTATTCAATCATGGCTGATATTATTCTTTAACAATCAATTACTGATAAGTTTTGTATCTAATTCTCTATAAAAAAAATAGAAGCAGCAATGGTCTATTTAGCCCTGTGTACCTGCCCTATCATTCAATAAAATCATAGCTGATCTTTCATCTGGTTGTCATTTACCTGCATTAATCTCATATCCCTTGATTCCCTTAATATCTAAACGTTATTGTCTTGAATATACTCAGTGACATAGCATTCACAAATCTTTTGTGCAGAGACTTCAAGAGATTCACCACGCCCGAGTGAAGGAATTCTGTTCACCTTGGACCTGAATAGCCAACTCTTTATTTTGAGGTTGGGATCTTTGGTTCTTAACACCACAGCCGGGGGAAACATCAAGTCCCCATCTATCTTGTCAAGCTCTATAAGAATTATGTAGGTTTCAATGAGATCGCCTCATTCTTCAAAAGGGAATATACACCTAGTTTGATTAATCTTTCCTCATACCACCAGCCAACAGCCAAGAATCAAGCTTCCCTCCCTCAACCAGTATATTCTTCCTTAGCTAGGGAGACCAGACCAGGACACAATGTTCTAAATGCAGTGCCATGAGCAAGATGTCTCTACTTTTGCATTGAAATCCTCTTGCAATAAAGGCCAATTTGCCATTTGCCTTCCTAACTGCCTTCCTCCGTGCCCTTGATAGAAATTATTTATTTATAATTGGCTCAATTTTGAAGTGAGGTGTCTTCCATCTGCACTTGTTGTTTGCACTCCCAAATGACTCACACTTCCTGAAAGACATACTTGCTGGACAGAATGGAGGCACAACAGAGTGAAAATGCTGGAATCTGGAGCAAAAAACAACTGCTAGAGAAAACTCAGCAGGTCGAGATCCTTCATCTGGACTGGTTTTAAGGATGGGGTCTGGTCCAGTCCAATCCCGATGAAGGGTCTCGACACGAAACGTCAACTGTCCATTTCACTCTGCAGATGCTGCTTGAATCGCTGAGTTCATCCAGCAGTTTGTTTTTTGCTGGATAGGAGCCTCCTGGACTGGATCATCAAAGCCCTGTTGAGTTCAGAGTCTCATGTAATTGGCTTGGGCCAGAATTAGCCCCATCTTTAAAATAGCTGAGAATGTACTTGACAACTGTAAAATTGTAAATCTTTCTCCTGACGTTCAGAACAATTCAAAAAGCAAAGAAAAATTAAATTAAAATTTAGAAATAAGTACAAATTTTAAAATAGTACTCAAAAATCTTTTAAACAGATAAAACAAAAATTATAGCAGCAAATTAATTAAAAAGAAACGTAACTTCCTTGCAGCTGTGAAAACAATTGGCCCATTGATCTGGTACCAGGTTTACACTGGCATAAGATCTACAAGCAGACTCTCCACCTTAAACGTAGGGAAAATTTAGCAAGCTTTTCTCCCCACAGGGGATCGATCCTTTAGTGAGTTTGCTGACAGATTTGATGAAGAGAATTGGTCAGAAAGTTCAGGACTTCACAAATTTTCTGGCATTTACATCAGTAAACACCAACCGTTTGCCACAAAACTGCTGGTAAAAGTTAACAAAGTTGAATGGTGGTATTATACTTTGATGTCAGTTTATGAACTTAAAATAAAACTGTGCCAGTTGGGCCTGAACGTGCTGCCTCCCTAAGTGTTCTGTGGCAAAGGAAAAGGATGAGAAATAATTGGCAATAGCTGAAGAGTTTTTAATTATGTCAAAAATTGCAATGTGACTAAAACTTATGGGTGAAGGTTCATTAAGTTTGAAGTTTCTCATGGCTATAATGCTTCACAAGAGGAGAAAGTTGCATTTCTTATTAAGATACTGCTGCATTCAGGTTGGGTTTTAAAAATCAAATGCCGACAGCCAGTTTTCTGCCCAGTTATTTTTTAAGGAATTAATCTCAGTGGTTAAGGAAAGGATATAGGATACGTAGAGAAAAACTTGCAAGGCTCCTTTTTTGTTGCGGTTCAGAGCAGTTTGCTTAAAAACTTGATAACAATTTAGAGATAAACAAAATTCCACCATCCTACCTAATATCTGATCTGAGCCTTAGCACAGGTTACCATGGTAAATCTCAAGTGTTTGCTTTGTTAAAAAATTGGAATCTTCAACTCCCAAAAATGAAGCCGCCAGGAAGATGTCTGAGGCCTCCTTCAGCCAGTCTTCAGCACTGGGAATAGAATGCTTGATAGACACGCACAGTAACATTATTTGGCTTTCTTTATTTTAGACAAAATTAAATCATTCCATTAATTGTGCCTCTCTAAATTAAAGAGACATGTAACAATGGTTCGCCCTGCCAGCTTTATTGATCAAATAAAAAAGCATCCTTTTGTACAAAAGCGTAACAAAACATTTTCATGAGAAAACAATCTTTTTGCTAACTTTTGATATTGGGACTGAAAGCAAGCTGCACAAATGGAGTGCAAGCCAGAAAATATAGAAATTCCCAAAGCAATGTGAACGTGAGATTTCATTGCGATACAGTAAAGATTACTCATGAACACTAAATATCTCCGTTAATTGATAAAGTGACAGGAAACTGAAAACACTAAACATGAAAATAAATTCTGAGAATTGTTTGAAACTTCCACAATATAAAATTTTAACATGCAGAACACAGAGAATTTGAAATAATTCTTAGCTATTTTTGTAAATGATTGCAAAATTCTTAGCGACGTCTTTGAGAATGTGACGTTGCATGATTAAATACAAGATACATAAATTTGCAACGCTCTGAAGCTCTGTGAAAAACCACTGGATTTTCTGGGCAAATTTATATTTTCCCATATAAATCTTACCATTTCCCCACATAAATGTCAACAAATTACGTACTCCCATACAAAGACTGAAGACCCAAAGCTGTGGTTAATTGTTAGAGGTGTTCCTTGACGCTAAATTCCTCGTGAAATCCAATGCACAAATTTGCAGTGGTTCACCACCACTTAAGCTGAGGAATCTGTGTTAGCATCCTGTACCAGGCTGGATCTGGTGCAAGGATATTTAAATGGAGGGGAATGGCTGTAAAGGCCAAGTAGATCACTTAGACTTTTAGAAATAATTATTTAAGACTGTTTAAGGTTTCAAGTGTTTTGGATTATATATGTTTTCTTTAATTTTTTTAGTAGGTTCAATGGATAGGAATTAATTTTCAATGGCCCTGAATGTTATTGAGTGTTATAACCGTTCAGGAATGTTCTGAGTATCACTCCAGAAATTCAGACCATGAATTTGCATTGGGGTGTTCAGGATGGTATCATTCCCTTTTGGAATACTGCAAGGCAAGTTGGACTCTGTTGTCCCCTGAGTGGCCATTGTTAGGCATTCCTTGGAAATTATGAACTTTGTGGTGCTATTTGGACTGGAAGCCTATCAGGTAAGTCAATAACTTACCATCAATCCTTCAGCTTGCCTCTGCAAGGTCCTTCTACGGACACCCACTCCCACAAACCCACCCTGATTCCCATTCTGATCGCTCTCCCTGCTCACAATTACTCTAGTTCCAAACAATGATCCCCCAATCTGCCACCAAATCCCAAGACCACCCTACTTGAGCAGCACAATGATGAAGCTTGTAGAGCTGCTGCCTCACAGCTCCAGGTTCAGTCTAACCTCTCATAATGTTGGCGTGGAGTTTGCACGTTGTCCATGTGACTGTGGGTTTCCTCTGGGAGCTCAGGCTTCTTCCCACATCCTAAAGATGAGCCGATGGTCGGTTAAATTGCCACTGTAAGTTATCCCTAGTGTGCAGCTGAGGGATATAATCTTGGGATGGAGTTGATGGGAATGTGGAGAGAATAGGAAACAGGGAAAATTAGTAGAGAGTGGGATTGCTCTGGCCTCTTTCTGTGTTATAAGGAATAACAGAAATCCATCTGTGTCAATGTTCCTGAACTCTAAAGCTCCCAACATGTTTGAAGGTTGTATAAAACAAATGTTTTAAAAGTTGTTCCACATTCCTCGAAGGAATTTATAGTCCAAAGTGGTTTATAGCTTTTTGAGGATTAGGTACATCAGAACTGTAAACATTCTGTATGAAACATACTTGGATTTTGTCAAAATTAATGTTCAAAAGGATTTTTGCCTTTATGCCACAATACTCTTCTGATTTATCAGTCTTTAGAAATTATTGGCTGGTATTTTTCATTGAAAATTTAATGAAAGTTATGTTCAACAATAGAAATTAAGCAGAAATTGAACAACAATATAAATTAAACTGCCGTGACTCAGCATGAACTAGTATGTGGTAAAATATTCTGAACATGTGAGAACTCAACATGTGTTCAATGAACAAAAATGTGAACCTTTCCTTTCAAAAATTTAAGCCACTCAAATGGAACTCAGGAAGGAAATGAATGTTCTTGCCCTTAAAAGCAATATTTTCCTGGCAACACAAATGCATTTATTGGAAAGTTGTTCATTTTAACTTAGAAAGCTGGAGGAAATCAATGTTTTAGGAATACCAAAATGGTCAATTGTCCAGAAGCTATTGCCCAAGAGTGTGCACAGGAAAAATATTTACACCTCCTGCAAACACCAGGAGTTAATGACAGGGAGGGGATAACACAGTGGTATCAACTAATCCAACCAAAGACTCTGGAAGGTGTATAGACCATCCAGAGTTTTAATCCTTCTACTGTTGCCAAGGCCCTAGCATGTGGAATTCTCCCCAAACTCTCTGCCTCTTCACCTTTCTTTAGTCCTTTAAAACGATTCTTAGATTCTACCTCTTCAATATTTCCTTATGAGTTTTGACATCAATTTTTGGTTGATAACACTCCTGTGAGGGTCATCTATTGAAGTCATGATTCATAACAGCCCTTACTGAGGAACAGGAGCACAAGGTAGAGGAGAAAGAGGAGGAGAAAGAGAGTGCCACTGAAAGTGGAGGAACATGCAAAAGTTTGGAAGATACAATGTGGACAGCTTTTTTCTGCCCTGGCTCACCATGAGCAAATACTTCATAGATTTTGCCAGTAAGCTCAAACATACTGGCCTGCTTACCAACATTCCCATTCTCCTTACCTTCCCTCTGTTACTAATCATCACATTGTCCTCTTTAACACAACACAAAAATATAAACCAACTCAAACCTTACATTCCAATCTGAATGTCAAAATTAAATCATGGCATAATGCATTCAGAACAAAATGGCCATCCTTGTATAATCATTAAATGCCTCTTCTGCATACCTTTGCCTGTCCTGGTGCTTCTATTAGGAGCTAACCCAAGGCTGCAGCATAAATTGTTGCAGGAGACTGGGAACTTCCTGTGTGGACCGCCTCAAATAGTTCAGGGCCTAGAAGGCCCAGTTTCAGGAGGCAACATCATGACCTAGGCTGCAGTATTCTGGGTGGCTGAGAAGACAAATGCTGTCATGTTGAACGAGAGTGGTCAGTAGGTTCAAATGCCCGATTCGGGTACTGTCTTAACCACCCTAGTGATTTGTTGCAGAACACGCTAATCACCAGGCCTTGAAGCCATTATGGCAGCAGCTTGAGCCTCCACTGGTGATAAAATGTACTTGTCCTCCTCCGATACTTTGCTTTTGCTGATTGTCGGACATTACCTTCTCCTGCAAGAAAGAGGAAGTGTGAAAGTGGCTACAGGTGACATGTTAGTAACCTGTTGCAATCACAAATTCAGCATAAAGGCATCAGCCTTGGTGCAGATGTTTCTGCCGAATCTGGAAACTATCCTTTCCAAATGGAGTCAGTGAAATATTCCTTTGTACAGTGGTGGAACCCAGTATGTTGTAGGCTCTGATGCTACAAGCACAGGTAGCTTTCACCAAAGACCTGAGTGCCATCGTGAAAGCTTAGACTGTTGCCATTGCGGCTGTCAAGGTCATCGTGTCCGTGAATTTCTATGGGTCAGGATCCTTCGGGACGAGAAGTCTGGACAGTTCCTTTGGGCAGGACACCACTGCACACAATTCCATGACAGGCGAGTATGTTTCGTTCTCTCTTGCTGGAGAGCAGCAGTTGGAAGGAGCATGGAGTCTGTGAGGATTGCCTGGGGTGTAGGGCACCACCGACTTAGTTTTACAGACACAATGAGTTAACTTGGAGTCACATCACTACTGTAAAGGATTCCACTCCCCCAGCTGGAGCGTGACACATTGTCCAAGCCAATGCCCAGTATCCTGACAACAGTAAAGATGCCATCATTCTGTGTCAGGTGACTGTGACATTTATGTTGCAGCCACCAGGATAAACCAATCAGTGGTCACTGGGCAAAAATAGCTATTCACTGATGGCTCAACTGTTGACTTTGGAACACAACCCAGGCACATGAGTGCATTCAGTGAGTGCCATGGTGTCACACAAAGCGCAATACAACATGCAATGGGTGTGCTCAAGCAATGATTTTATTGCTTGGACTCTCTTAGTGGTGCCCTGAGGTATTTGGTAGAAGACCATGTGACCTCCTGCCAAGCTAACATGCCAATGAAGAACGTGGCTAATGTTGCCATTCCAGTGACATCATTATAATGAGCAAACAGCACACCTTTGGTGGGTTGTCTGCACTGAGCTAAATAGTATGGGTTAATTGCACATCACAATCCTCATGCCTGTTTATGGGAAGTTTCAAATTTGTTCCCCATAACATTTGAGGTATGTGTTTAAAAATGTGAAAATCACAGTTAGAAGTCAAAACAAATGACTTAAACTTGTGGCTAAGCCACCTTCATTCATGTGTATTGATTTTGGACTAATAAAGAATTATCATCAATGACACCAAGGTTTTGTATCAAAGTACAGAAGATGATCTTCAATCCAAATTTGTTGGGACCAAGCAGTATTTGATTAATTCAATTATAGATTGCAACCTTTGTCAAAGTTCAGTAGTTTTTGTTTTAAATTCTCAATGCAGTTTTTAACGTTATTTCATTTTGCTTTTATAAGTAAATAAATACCATGAAATAATTTAAAACTTTTAAACAACATCTATTTTATTTATTAGATCTGTTAACAATTATAAATGGTTCTTGAAGAATCACTAGCTTTCCAAAGTTCAGTTTCTCCTTGATTGGTTTCTCTTGGCTACAGTAAACACTGGAATCAACACCTCCACTCCCTTGGTTATTACCGATGGCTTAAACCTGTGTGTCCCAGTAACTCCTGCACATATAAGGAAGATCACTCTTTTCTTAGCTTCCTTCAAGCTGAAGATTGCTTGTTCATAGAAACATAGAAAACCTACAGCACAATTCAGGCCCTTCGGCCCACAAAGTTGTGCCAAACATGCCCCTACCTTAGAGATTACTAGGCTTACCCATAGCCCTCTATTTTTCTAAGCTCCATGTACCTAACCAAAAGTCTCTTAAAAGACCCTATCGTATTCGCCTCCACCACCGTTGCTGGCAGCCCATTCCACGCACTCACCACTCTCTGAGTAAAAAACTTACCCCTGACATCTCCTCTATACCTACCCCCCAGCACCTTAAGCCTGTGTCCTCTTCATCTCTACATGTTGCTTGCAATCTAGTGACAGGAGAGCCCTGTCTCATTTATATAATTAATTTGTTCACAAGAAAGTTCTTCATCTCCAATAAATCAATGTACATCTTTCTCTATGAACAATCTCTCTCCTCTCACTTTTATGTAGCAGATGCCTTGGTTCAGCTTACATTTTTGAGCCATCCAGTTGTAAAGCTCAAACTCAAAACTCAAATATTTGCATCATTCTTAGCATAAAACTCTTAATCGCTGCTTTTTATGTGGCATATATGGTTGTGTTACCAACACCAAAAACCCCCTCTGGTTGCATATTGTCTATTTTTTGTAGAATATGTATAATTTTGGCTTCTTGCATTTGTGAGCATGACATGTTTTCTCATTGCACCACTGTACTCAGCACCATTACTTGGACACATCCCAGATGGGAATAAACACAAAGGTCACAAATTTAATATGGTAGTACATGGAAAAGTTTCATTGGGGAGACATAATTCACTTTAGTGGGAATCCTAAATACATTTGGATTTCATATATTTTCAGACAACAGATATTCTGACTGGAATTTTTAATATTGTATATTAATCAGCACTTGAGCAATTTTACTTTCTTCGATCCAGTCATCAACTGTGAAATAAAACTCTCTACGATTCTATGAAATTATCCCCTATGTTATTGATTTACTTGTAAAGTTATGGAGAAAACCTGTTTGCTTTCCCTAAGTGTTTCCAGGGAACCAACGTAATATCGATCTGGGAGGCTGGATGTCACAGTCAATCGGCAGAAATCCCTAGACTTGAATTTGTTTCAAACTTTGGCTGAAAGTCCTTTTTAGTCAGATCCGCAGTTCAAATCTTTAAATCAAATTGACATTTTAATTCAGGAGCACGCAAAGGAAGGGTTTGCTGGTGCTGATGTTGGTGTCCTTGATTTAGAACACCAGCAAGACCTGAGCAATCAATAATCCTGAACCAAGTGTGCCCCATTTTGGGAGGTCAGGTCATTTGTATAATAATGTGTGAGCTCTGAGTACAGCTGTGCTCTTGTGCTGACCATTAGAGTGACACAGTTTTCAAACTCTGATTAATAGGAAAATGTAATTTTAATAAGTGGCTGTATCGAGAGCTAAATATTAAGGGTCAGCCTTTGTAAACCTGTACATGGAAAATAAAACAGGAAAGTAAGCTGTGCATGAAAATCAAAATAAAAACTGCAGGTGTTGGAAATCTGAGATTAAAACAGCAAATACTGTAAATACTCAGCAGGGTTGGCAGCATCTGTAGATAGAAAAACAGCATTTAACATTTCAGGTCTGAGACCCATTGTCTGAACTGAGAAAGAGAGAAAACAAGTGAGTTTTCAGGAATAGAGAGGTGGTAAGGTCAGGTAAGGTAAGTCACATGTACATCTAGACACACAGTGAAACACATCTTTTTGCGTAGAGTGTTCTGGGGGCAGCCCACAAGTGTCGCCAGACTTCCGGCGCCAACATAGCATGCCCACAACTCTTAACTTGTATGTCTTTGGAATGTGGGAGGAATCCGGAGCATCCGGAGCACCCGGAGGAAACCCACGGAGAGATGGGTGGCACAAAGGGAATATCTCTGAATAAGTGAGATCAAATGAGTTAACATGAGTTAGAATACATCATGATTCATTGTCTGTGTTGGGTGTTGCTAACAGCTGGGCTGTGGTACAGGCTATACTAATAGAGAGAGAAAAACGCTGAGCCAAAATTACAGATAGATGGCTGGCAGAAAAGACCAGTTCTGAAAGAAAGAAAGAGCGAGTTCCCTGAAGTTAGAGAATTCAGCATTGAGTTTGTGCAGTAAGTTTATGAGCTAGGATCTTACCTTGATGACTGGAGCCAATTCATTACATTTCATCCATTGCTGAAGCTGTGATGTGGGGCCAGAGAAACCTGGATGACCTCTTGCTAATCACTTGCTTCCACCACTCCCAAAGTACCATGGCTGCATTATGTACCACACACAATATGCTACACTTGTCCCTCCTGCTCTCTCTCTTATATGCAGCATCTGGAATTCCTCCAGTTAGCCTTCTTTTCTCTTTCAATTCCTCATGCGAACACCTAGCGAGATAGCTATGGTTAAGCATTCCCTTCCTCCTGGCTATAAGGGTAGAGTAGTATAACACTTGCTCTTCTTCCATAAACTCCTGGGGAGATATCTGAATAGTTTTCATCAAATCTTGACAAAGAATCCCTGAATTTGTCTCAAACGTCATCTTCCAATGCAATGTGGTCTCAATCATCAGGTGAACTGTGGGTGCTGAACATAGTTTTAAGTGTACAGTAGCAAAATCTGCAGCAACAACTTGTTCAGTCAATGTCTGTTAGGAATGGTTGTAAGTGAAGCATTTCCCACCAAAGTGGAGTTCAGCTTCACTGATCATTATCAAGTGAATTAATTATCAATTAGATCCTTAACAATACTCAGAAACCATTCCTAGTGCTTGCTTCAGCCTGGGGTATTGCACTATAAGCTGGTTAATTTGGCATTGCTGCTGAGGATACTATTAGGCTACATCAGAGCCACATTAAAGTGCAAAGAACAAAAGAAAACTTACCTAAATGATCTCCAAACACACTGCTGACATCAAACTCTTGCTGTGTTCCATGCAACTCTTGTCCCATTAATATTACCATCACTTCACTCCTTACCTATTCTAACCTTTAACGTAAAATTTGATATAATCTTTCCAGTAACATCCAGATTTCTGCTTGTACCATGACACCTATGTCCATGCAATCTTCATGCTAATCTATATAGAAAGATCTTATAAGATTTGGCCTGTAACACCCTTGCAGCAAACAATGGACTGTCCACTTCAACTTCTTTAAGTTGCTTCACTACTTGAAGATGTCTTTGCACTACATTAGATGCTTATCTCCATTGAGTCCATGAAACAATTTTGTGCAGCAGATAGGAATGCCACATTGGATCTGAGGGGGCAGAGAGGTTCAGGAAAGGAATTAAAGGGTCAGGGAGGTTTTAAAGATAAAGATATCTTTATTAGTCACATGTACATTGAAACACACAGTGAAATGCATCTTTTGGGTAGAGTGTTCCGGGGGCAGCCTGCAAGTGTCGCAACACTTCTGGCACCAACATAGCATGTCCACAACTTCCTAACCCGTACGTCTTTGGAACGTGGGAGGAAACTGGAGCACCCGGAGGAAACCCATGCAGACACGGGGAAAACAAACAAACTCCTTACAGACAGCAACCGGAATTGAACCTCAATCGCTGGTGCTGTAATAGCGTCACGCTAACCGCTACGCTACCGTGCCATCCATCTCCCTACCTGCCTACGCTACTGTGCCGCCCTTAAGAGGCATCTGGCCAAGTACTTGAACAAGCAGGGCAAGGAGGGGTGTGGAATTAATGCAGGCAAGTGGGATTAGAAAAGATAGGCATGATGGTCGGCATAGATGCAGTAGGCCGAAGTCCCTGTTTCAATGCAGTACAACTCTGCGACTCTATGAAAGTTCATCACTGTTATCATTACAGAGGATGTTTGTGGTGATGTTGATTAGGGCCACATTGTGGCAGAAGAAGAAACAGCATTGGAATGCTTCTGATAAGGTGCTGCAGCATTGAGAGGTGTGGAATTGAAAGGCATACTCTGGGGATTTAAGTGGGGGAGCTGACTGGAGGCAAGGACAGAGGGAGCAGTTGTGGATTTTATGAAGACTGATGATGATGATTTTGAAAAGAAGGGATGTGATAGCTGAGGAAAGGGAAAAATTACAATGTCAGTTGCAAATTTACATTGGTGCCAGTTATCATGGGGCCTATCTTTGAAATATTATGGAAGTGAAACAGAAATATTGTTGCAGCAGCTTTTGGCTCATTGCCAAAGGCAGGCACGGTAGTGTAGCGGTTAGCGTAATGCTATTACAGCGCCAGCGACCTGGGTTCAATACTGGCCGCTGTCTGTAAGAAGTCTGTATGTTCTCCCTGTGTCTGCATGGGTTTCCTCCAGGTGCTCCAGTTTCCTCCCACGGTCCAAAGACGTACGGGTTAGGAAGTTGTGGGCATGCTATGTTTAAATTTTTCTTTAATTTTATTTACAGCGTGGTAACAGGCCCTTCCGGCCCAACGAGTCCACGCCGCCCATTTTAAACCCAAATTAACCTACCCGTACGTCTTTGGAATGTGGGAGGAAACCGGAGCACCCGGAGGAAACCCATGCAGACACGGGAGAACGTACAAACTCCTTACAGACAGCGACGGGAATCGAACCCCAATCGCTGGCGCTGTAATAACGTCGCGCTAACCGCTATGCTGCCGTGCCGGAAGCTTGGCGACACTTGCGGATTGCCCCCCAGAACACTCTACGCAATGATGCATTTCACTGTGTGTTTCGATGTACATGTGGCTAATAAATATATATATTATCTTATCTTATCCCTCTGATTGTGGTGGACCTGCTAGTCAGTGCCATCAACCTCGTGCCCTGCCCAACCCTTTTCAGATCACGTGAGCCACATACCGGAGGAAAGTTGTGATATGGGAGAGGAAGTTTCTGATTCACAGGGTACATAGATGAGGATCAAAACCTCAGGCTTTTATGGTGATGTTTTTTGGGTGACAGCTGCAAGCCGCCAACAGTGGCTTGAGTTCCATTCCCATTTCTTGCCAAGGAGGTGGAAGATACCAGCACAATTTAATCACCAGAACCAATGAATATGGGTGGGTTAGGGCCTGTGTTTATGGTGGATGCAGACATGAAAATTGTTCCTGCCTCCTTTTTTACAAACATGATAAATTGGTTATTGAATTTAGTGGTAAGAACATTTCCGAACCATTATTAGGACATTAAGGAGTCATTCCACAGAAGTTCCTTTGGAGCTTGCAGTCTTTACTGCATAAGGAGTCATCTTCTGATTTTACTACATCCCATATTTACGATATGGGATATCCTTTATTTACATAATGCTTCCTGATCATTCCTTACAGTCACTATATATTCTTGAAGCCTTTGTACATTTCAAATCAATTTCTTCCTTTGTGTACTTAATTCATTGATTTGAGAGGCAGCTGTGACACTTCTTAACCACTGTTTAAAAGCAATCAAACAGAATGCAATAGGCGTTAATATACATGTTTTAAAGGAATATTTATTTAGGTTTTGAATAGAGTTACTTAGATGTTTTTGCAAAATTATTTTACTTTAGTTAAGCATCAGGTAGAAAATAAGTCCGTCAAAGGACAGCTTCATCCAATTTCAGAAGGGATCTGGGAAGTGTGGGTTGGGATAGTCTGTTTTCCGGCAAAGAGATGTTTGGTAAGTGGGAGGCTTTCAAAAGTGAAATATTGAGAGCACAGAATCTATATGTTCCTGTTAGAATAAAAGGCAAGGCTAACAGGTTTAAGGAACCTTGGTTATCGAGGGATATTGAGGCCCTGGTAAAGAAAGAAAAGGTGGCACATATTGGGTATAGGCAATTAGGATCAAATGAGGTGCTTGAGGAGTATAAGAAATGCAAAAGAACACTTAAGTGAGAAATCAGGAGGGCAAAAAGAGGACATGAGGTTGCTCTGGCAGACAGGGTGAAAGAGAATCCCAGGGGTTTCTATAGCTACATTAAGAGCAAAAGGGTAGCAAGGGATAAAATTGATCCTCTTGAAGAACAGAGCGGTCACCTACGCATGGAGCCAAAAGAGATGGGGGAGATTTTAAATTAATTATTTGCATCCATATTTACTCTGGAGACAGACACAGAGACTATAGAACTGTGGCAAAAGAATAGTGAGGTCATGGACTGAATCTGGATTAAGGAAAAGGAGATGCTGGCTGTCTTGAGGCAAATGAAGGTGGATAGATCCCCAGGGCCTGACGAGGTGTCCCCTCGGACCAACTGGGAGGCTAGTGCAGAAATTTCAGGGGCCCTGGCAGAGATGTTTAAAATGTCCTTAGCCACAGGTGAGGTGCTGGAGGACTGGAGGATAGCTAATGTTGTTCCATTGTTCAAGAAAGGTTCTAAGAATGTCAGGAAATTATAGGCTGGTGAGCCTGACGTCAGTCGTGGGTAAATTATTGGAAGGTATTCCAAGGGGCAGGATATATAAGTATTTGGATAGACAGGGCCTGATTTAGGATAGTCAACATGGCTTGTGCATGGCAGGTCATGTTTAACCAATCTTATAGAGTTTTTCGAGGAGGTTACCAAGGTTGATGAAAGGAAGGTGGTGGACGTTGTCTACATGGACTTCAGCAAGGCTTTTGACAAAGTCCCACATGGGAGGCTGCTCCAGAAGTTTAAGTTGCTTGGCATTCAGGACAAAGTAGCCAATTGGATTCAACATTGGCTTAGCGCGAGAAGCCAGAGTGTGGTAGTTAATGGTGTCTCTCTGACTGGAGGCCTGTGGCTAGTGGTGTGCTGCAGAGATCTGTGCTGAGTCCATTGTAGTTTATCATATATATTAATGATTTAGATGACAATGTGGTAAACTGGATCAGCAAATTTGCAGACAAGATTGGGGGTGTAGTGGACAGCGAGGAAGGCTATCAAAGCTTGCAAAGTGATCTGGACCAGCTGGGAAAATGGGCTGTAAAATGGCAGGTGGAATTTAATGCAGACAAGTGCGAGGTGTTGCACTTTGGGAGGACAAACCAGGGTAAGACTTACACAGTGAATGGTAGGGCTCTGAGGTGTGCGGCAGAACAAAGGGACCTGGGAATACACATCCATAGATCCTTGAAAGTGGCATCACAGGTTGATAGTGTCATAAAGAGAGCTTTCTGCATTTTGGCCGTAAATCAGGACATTGAGTACAGGAACTGAGATGTTATGTTGAAGTTGTACAAGACATTGATGAGGCTGAATTTAGAGTATTGTGTGCAGTTCTGGTCACCTACCTACAAGAAAGATATCAATAAGCTTGAAAGGGTGCAGAGAAAATTTACAAGGATGTTGCCAGGACTTGAGGACCTGAGTTATAGGGAAAAGTTGAATAGGTTAGGACTTTATTCCCTGGAGTGCAGGAGAATGAGGGGAAATACTATATACAAAATTATGAGGGGTATAGATAGGGTGAATACGTGCAAGCTTTTCTTCCTAAGGTTGGGTGAGACTAGAACTAGAGGACATAGATTTAGGGTGAAAGGTGAAATTGTTTAGGGGAATCTGAGGGGAAACTTCTTTACTTTAGGAATGATGTCGAGGCTTTAGAGAGGGTGCAGGGGAGGTTTACTAGGATGCTGCCTGGATTAAAAGGCATGTGCTACAGGAGAGGCTGGACAAACTTGGGCTCTTTTCTCCGGAGCGGTGGAGGCTGAGGGGTGATCTGTTGGAAGTGTATAAAATTATGAGGGGCATAGATAGGGTGGATAAGCAATATCTTTTTCCCATTATTGAACTATCCAGTACCAGAGGGCATTCATTTAAGGTGAGAGGGGGTAGGTTCAGAACAGATGTGAGAGGTACGTTTTTTACTCAGAGTGATGGATGCCTGGAATATGTTGCCTGATAGGGTGGTGGGGCAAATTCATTGGGGGCTTTTAAGAAGGGCTTGGATGAGCACATGAATGAGAGGAAGACAGAGGGATATGGGCATTCTGTAGGTCAGAGGGATTAGCTATGTCGGCACAACGTTGTGGGCCGAAGGGCCTGTTCTGTGCTGTACTTTTCCATGTTCTATGTTCTATGTTCTACTCAGAGGGTGGTGCAAGTGTGGAATGAGCTGCCGGCAGAAGTGGTGGATGCGGGTTCAATTGTAACATTTCAGAGAAGTTTGGATAGGTTCATGGATGGGAGGGGTTTGGAGGGATATGGTCCGGGTGCAGGTAGATGGGACTAGGCAGAAGATCAGGTTGGCATGGACTGGATGGTCCGAAGGGCCTGTTTCTGTGCTGTAGTACTCTATGACATTAGCTTACATTAATTTTTCCTTTAGCCAATTTTTGGGACCAAGCTGATTTTTGTTGAATGCTTTTGGAGGCCATTGGGTGTATAAATTATTCACAGTAAAACATGTATCTAGTTTTACAGTTTTATGCAGCAAATTTTGAGCATTCTTTTAAATTATCTAGAAATATGATAAATAACAGATAGGTTAACTGTTTCAATTGTCCAATCCATCGTTAACTATCAAATGTATTAACGTAGACTGCTGTGCCTTGAAATCGATCAGTGCTTGTTGCAGTTCATTAAACTGTCATTTTGCAACAGAACAGCAAAACTTTTGTTCAAGGGTCTCAGTGATGGGAAATTCAGTGGTGTGCAAGAGCCAAACCATCATGTACTACTTAAATAAACCTTGCATAATCAAAGACCTTTCCTTTGTCTACTCTGCCACTGGGGGAAGGAGAACGAGTGGATGTAGATCTCGGTACTACATTGTCTTCACACACTCACCGGTGAATATTGTTGTTTACTTCAGCAACTTAAGCAGATGTTGGTTTAATTGGCCCTGAAATCTATTGTCAACATTGCTGAATACCACTAATTAATGGAGATCACACTGGACAGCCACTAAACTGTAATAATGAGATTTTGGTAAAGTCAAGGTGCTATCAAGATTTGCAAGCAATAAGATAAATAGACTTGATTTCACAAAAACATGAGATGAAAATATAAGAAACAGCATATAGGACTCAACCTACAGGAGGCAAGAAAAGATTGTGGGCATGCACCTTCTGGGATGTCCGAGGAAATGCCATGAAGTTAGAGATGCTGTAAAATTTAACGACAGGACAGTTTGGGCTTCACTTCCTGCTCTATGGCCAGCCAGATGGAGATTGGCTGGCTACTGGACAGAAAGGCCAATGACAGGGGCTGCAGCTGATGTTTGCTGGCTCCCTGATAACTGGGAAAGGTGCTGACATGGACGGTTGCAGAGGGGTCTCTAAACATTA
The DNA here is from genome assembly GCF_009764475.1 of Pristis pectinata. NCBI lineage: Eukaryota > Metazoa > Chordata > Chondrichthyes > Rhinopristiformes > Pristidae > Pristis > Pristis pectinata. The sequence continues at coordinate 87,875,650 of NC_067413.1, forward strand.
GCAGTGAGGAGGGTGGGAGCAGTGGGCCAATCAAAATGTGGTAACTGGCAGAAAACAGGTAGGGAGATAGAAGATTTATCTCACAGTTCAGGGAAGAATTCCTGCTTGGTCTTGACGACTGGCCTGGATCTGTCCAATCCCATTTCCCTTTATTTGCTGAGATCTTAGCCAGATAACCATAAATTCTATTGATTGAAAATATTTGACAAAGGGAACCTCATTAACATATTAATCACTGACCAGGTATAAATGCATCAAAATATTAGCTATGCCTCTCGAGAGTGGGTTACTCAGACCATTTCCTAAATCTACTGTTGTTAAATGAGATGGATGCACACCTGCATTGGGTTGGTGTTGGATTTTACATATTTATTGAGGCGTCCATCACCCTCACCCTCACCCTCATCCTCATCCTCACCCTCATCCTCACCTTCTTTCCTCTTATAGTCAGAGGCTAAAACTCCTCCCATACCCCAAGTGTTAGTAGAACAGACTTATACTCTAGAAGTCATCTGCGAGTTTTGGCTGGCAGAAATTTTCTCGGGCTCACTATCTTGTGTCTGAATTAGTGTTGCGAGTTGAAAAATCCATTGAGAGCAGTCCTCAGCTCCTAGCAACTAAAAAATTCTAACCAAGATGAATGATTAGATTCACAGACTTTTCTAGGTTGTCTCCAGGGATAAATGCACCACAATATTAGGTGTGCAGCTTTCAACTAGGATCAAAAGTGGGTGGTCTGCCTCCAGAACACTACGCAAAAGAAACATTTCACTGTGTGTTTCGATGTACATGTGACTAATAAGGATATCTTATCATATCTTATCTTACAATGGTGCAGACAGTAGATCTGCTGCCTTACAGCCCCAGTAACCTGGGCTCAATCCTGACTTCTGGTGCTGTTTGTATGGAGTTTGCATGTTCTCCCTGGAATTATGTGGGTTTCCTCCATATTTTCCAGCTTCCTCCCACATCCCAAAGATGTGCAAGTTGTTTGGTTAATTGACCACCAGAAATTGCCCCAGGTTTGTGGGCGAGTGGTGCAATCTGGAGGGAGCTGATTGGAATGTGGGGAGAACTAAAAAATAGGATTAGTATCGATGAGTGATTGATGGCCTCATGCAGTCATTGCACTGAAGAGTCTGTTTCCATGCTGTGTGATTCTCTGTATTACCTCAAGCCTCATGAACATGTGGCTGGATTGCTGCGGGTGCCAAGAATCACTACAGCTCTCTGTTTATAGTAGGGTTTAAAGTCAGCCCTTGGAGAATTTTGAGTTGCCAGAGACTGTGTGGGTGACCTTGCAACTGACTTTTATATGCTGGATTCCCCCTGGCCAGAGCTGGAGATACTTCCAATATTTTGCACTGTTATATCAGGGAAATCATCGAGGCTGTCTAACTACAGAGAATTAATTATATTTGTCAGAGTCTGGCAGGTGAAGTGAGATTGTGATTTGGCAAGTTCTGAAGCTTCACATGCAAAGAATAAGGCACCATGGTGGGTAAGTTATAGCACTAGTACTCGGAGTTCTGGACCCAGAAGCTTGAATTCAAATCCTTTCACAGCAGCTGGGGAATCAAAATTCAATTGATTAAATAAACTTGGACTTTTTAATAAAAACAGGTTCCTTAACCATAACCATGGAATCAATGGATCAATGTAAAAACCTATCTGATTCATCAATGTTCTTCTGAAAAGGAAATTTGCCATCCTTATCTATTTTGGTCTATATATAACTCCAGGCCCATCAATGTGATGCACTCTTAACTGCCTTCTCAATTCAATGGTAATTAGAGCTGAAGAGATTGTGGAGGCATTAGTAGTGATCTTACAACAATCACTAGAGTCAGGAATGGTTCCAGAGGACTGGAAAATCACAAATGTCACTCCACTCTCTAAGAAGGGAGGGAGGCAAAAGACGGGAAATTATAGGCCAGCTAGCCTGACTTCAGTGGTTGGTAAGATGTTGGAGTCCATTATTAAGGATGAGGTTTCGGGGTACTTGGAAGCACATGATAAAATAGGCCGAAGTCAGCATGGTTTCCTTAAGGGGAGATCTTGCCTGATAAATCTGTTGGAATTCTTTGAGGAAGTAACAGGCAGGATAGACAAAGGAGAGTCAGTGGATGTTGCTTACTTGAATTTTCAGAAGGCCTTTGACAAGGTGCCACACATGAGGCTGCTAAACAAGATAGGAGCCCATGGTATTACAGGAAAGGTACTAGCATGGATAGAAGATTAGCTAACTGGCAGAAGGCAAAGAGTGGGAATAAAGGGGGCCTTTTCTGGTTGGCTGCTGGTGACTAGGGGTGTTCAGCAGGGGTTAGTGTCGGGTCCGCTACTTTTCACGGTATATGTTAATGATCTGGATGACGGAATTGATGGCTTTGTGGCCAAGTTTGCGAATGATACAAAGATAAGTGGAGAGGCAGGTAGTGCTGAGGAAGCAGGGAGTCTGCAGAAGGACTTGGACAGGTTGGGAGAATGGGCAAAGAAGTGGCAGATGGAATACAACATAGAGAATTGTATGGTCGTGCACTTTGGTAGAAGGAATAAATGTGTAGGCTATTTTCTAAACGGGAACGGATTCAGAAATCAGAGGTGCAAAGGGACTTGGGGATCCTAGTGCAGGAGTCCCCAAAGGTTAACTTGCAGGTTGAGTCAATAGTAAGGAAGGCAAATGCAATGTTAGCATTCATTTCAAGAGGACTAGAATATAAAAGCAAGGATGTAATGCTGAGGCTTTATAAGGCATTGATCAAACCAGATTTGGAGTATTGGGAGGAGTTTTGGGCCTCATTTCTAAGGAAGGATGTGCTGACATTGGAGAGGGACCAGAGGAGGTTTACAAGAATGATCCCGGGAATGAAAGGGTTAATGTGTCAGGAGCGTTTGATGGGACTGTACTCGCTGGAGTTTAGAAGGATGAGAGGGGGATCTCATAGAAACCTACCGAATATTGAAAGGCCTGGATAGAGTGGATGTGGAGAGGATGTTTCCAGTCGTGGGAGAGCCTAGGACCAGAGGTCACAGCCTCAGAATAGAAGGACCTCCCTTTAGAAGAGAGATGAGGAGGAATTTCTTTAGCCAGAGGGTGGTGAATCTGTGTAATTCATTGCCACAGACGGCAGTAGAGGCCAAGTCATTGGGTATATTTAAAGCAGAGGTTGATAGGTTCTTGATTAGTAAGGGCGTCAAAGGTTGTGGGGAGAAAAATAGGGTTAAGAGGGAAAAATAAATCAGCCATGATCAAATGGTGGAACAGACTCAAAGGGCAAAATGGCCTAATTCTGCTCCTATGTCTTATGGACAATAAATGCTGACATTGCAAGCTACATTGACACACCGTGAATGAATAAGTAAAAAAAGAAATTACATTGAATGTAACTCATTACTTGGTGGGCTGCACATGCCTAGTCTGCGTCGGAACCCAAAAGGGAATTCCACTTCCTTGCAACTACTGTGTGACAAAGACAGTGAATCATGCAAGTCTGTCCTTGTGTGCAGGAAGCCATCCTGATGACTTCATTTTGCAGCATTTCCACTGTGGCACCTGGATTTCAATCCCCATGATAAACCAAAGCATGGCCACTTTGAGAAAGGGGCCTTCCACTGACCACCATTACCTCTAGTGAGTCACTCATAGTCACGTGTAACATCACTCAAGAGGCAGTTCCTCAAAAAGGTGGCATCCATCACTAAGGACCCTCACCATCCAGGACATGTCCTCTTCTCATTACTACCATCAGGGAGGAGGTACAGGAGCCTGAAGATCCACACTCGATGATTCAGGAACAGCTTCTTCCCCTCTGCCATCAGATTTCTGAATGGTCCATGAACCCATGAACACTACCTCATTCAGCAACACACAAAAGGTGCTGGAGGAACTCAGCAGGTCAGGCAGCATCCATGGAGGGAAATAAACAGTCAACGTTTTGGGCCGAGACCCTGATGAAGTAAACAGTGTGTCAACATTACCTCATTATTCCTTTTTTTTCTTACACTACTTATTTATTTTTGTAATTTGTGGATTTTATGTCTTTGCACTGTACTGCTGCCACAAAACAACAAATTTCGTGTCATACGTCAGTGATAATAAATCTGATTCTGATTCTGATTCATGTATGCAGTGAGAGTCCTGCTGTCACATGGAATGTTATATAGTTGACCATTGATGCCTGAAGAAATTCCACAACAGTCAGTACCCAAGTGTCATGAATTCTGGTGATCTGCTGCAAAACCCCATTTTCAACCCTTCCCAACAGTTATACCATGAGGAGCAGGAGCACGATGAGAGAAAGATCAAAGATCATCCTAGTACTGTCGATCAATGACAAATTGGGGGGATATTGGTTCTGAAGTGCAGAATTTCCCATTCACTCGACTCCGGCTGATAGTTTGTTAGAGGTGAGGTGCTGTATTGTAGTAAAGAAGGTTAAGAAGAGCCTTGCTTGACCCAGTTTGAACAGGGATTGGGTCTGTGGTAGTTTACATGTTTTCATGTACCTGATATAGAACTTCTAAACATAACCAAATTTGAAAATAATTTTTCATAATCCGTCTGAGGTGATGGAGTCAAAGACTTTTGTGAGGTTGAACAAGACTAGGTAAAGTGGTTGGTACAGCTCTTTGTATTTTCTTGGATTTGTTGTGTGGTGAATTGGATGTCTTTTTTTTAAGACGGTCACACTTAAGGTATCTCTAAGGTCCCTGCCATTTCTCCATAACAGAGATGAGGTCATGGTCAGAAAGTTCTCAGCCATGTTTTAGTAGTCACCTAACCATGGGCCAGGACTGGTCTGAAACTCCCTGTGAGCAGATCTCCCCTCATTGCCATCTTTGAAATTATGTAATAAAAACCTGATCTGCTAAGTTTTTCAAGCATTTTCTGTTATATTTCATATTGGCAGCATCTGCAGTTTTTAATGATTTTTGTTCTTTGAAATTACGTAACTGAGATGATTGATTTGTGTAACATGACACAGAGCTCCAATTTACAAATTTAATCAAACATCCCCCTCTCTGTTGAGTGGGGTCTGTGTCTTCTCACAGGCATGCCTAAACATTGCAGCGGGTGAGAACTAAAATGGGGAGCTGAGGTGTCTGCCTCCCTCCCAGTCTTTCAGTTGCTTGTTTTCCAAGTGACAATCAGGTGAAAATCAGCTGCAAGATTCCTAAACGCCCAACAAATATCAGTTGCTATTAATTCTTTGAAGTCAAGCTTCAGTCTCTCAACATTGCACAAGGTGAGACATGGCTTCTCTACAAAGGCACGAGATGCAGCCGTGCCCTCTTGGAACAATTCCATAACTCTACAGTTCATGGGAACTTTGTCTCATTTTAAATGGGACAACACAGAGAACAATTACTGAAGGTTACAATACAGAATGTGTATCTCAAAAAGTTTTGCAACAGCTGGGCCTCTCTCAAACCTTTTAGATATCTGTCTGAGTTCTTATCCACAAGGTATCCAGACAATGTGTACAAACAACTGGCAGTGGATTCAGTTGGATGCTTTGTCTGGTAATTAAACAAAGGTGAGAGACAATCAGTTACCTCCTACAAAATAGAACTCTTTCATGATTTGTTTGAATATTGGTTTCAAGGCATTGGTTTCACAATATATAAAAGTCTCAGAATTACTGTTGGTGATATCAGTTCTGTCTGTCTATTTTAATGAAAACATTAACCCGTTTAAAGTAGTAAAATGGACTATGAGCAAATTAAGTGGTCAGTTGTCATTAGTGCTTGCAACAATTTCTAGGCCATTGTGGTCTCCACAAATGTGAGAAGAGATGATTACACTGGCTGAAAAATAATAAAACTACAACAACACCAGAAACAATCATCAGAGGACATCGTACACTACATATTTTTGTTTCAGGGGTGAAAACTGGAAAATATTGCATATTACAAAAATGATGAACAATAGATTATAGGACAGGCATGATAGTGTAGCAGTTAGCATAATGCTATTACAGTGCCGGTGACCCGGGTTCAATTCCTGCTGCTGTCTGTAAGGAGTTTGTACGGTCTCCCTGTGTCTGCATGAGTTTCCTCCGGGTGCTCCGGTTTCCTCCCACATTCCAACGACGTACGTGTTAGGAAGTTGCGGACGTGCTATGTTGGCGCCGGAAGCGTGGCAACACTTGCGGCCTGCCCCCAGAACACTCTACGCAAAAAGATGCATTTCACTGTGTGTTTCGATGTACATGTGACTAATAAAGAAACCTTATCTTATTTTCTTTGGTCTGGATGTGGTGGTCTGGTCATCCATCCTGGAATCAGTCTGTTGAGTGTCATCAAAGGTTGCCTCTGGTACAGAACCTGCACATTTGAAGGAAATCTCAGCTGTTCCATATGGTATTGTGGGGCTGTGGCTGGGAATGAGGTCAGCTCAATCCAGTCAGGAGTGCAGTGAAGGCTGCGGCTGCCATCCGCAGGTATGAATTGACCTCCCCAATTTCCAACCAATCTGCAGCTTACCCAACACTGGCTCTGGTCGTTGGGCTTCCCCCAACACTGGCTCTGGTCATTGGGCTTTCCCCCAACACTGGCTCTGGTCGTTGGGCTTCCCCCAACACTGGCTCTGGTCGTTGGGGTTCCCCAATGCTGGGTCTGTTCATCCAAAACTGGGTCTAGTCCCTGGAACCCACCCATGACAGGGTCTGGTTCCCCGGGTTCACCCAACACTGCAGCTAATCCCAAGATCCACTGCAGGACCAGCACCTGGGCTATTTATTATCCAGTGTTCATTGTCCATCCTTAATTGTCCTTGAGGAATTAATGGTGTCTTCTTGAATCATTGGAGCCCTTTTGGTGAAGGCACTCCACAATTCTATCACATAGGCAGTTCCAGGATCTAGACCCCATGATGAGGAAGGAATATACTTCCAAGTCAGGATGATGTGTAACTTGGAAGGAGTGGTGTTTCCATGCACCTGAAGCCTGTGTCCTTCTTGGTTGTAGAAGGTTTGAGGTTGGGGAAGTGCTGATGGATTATCTGAGGCAAGTAACTGGAGTGCTTTTTTCAGATGGTACACAACTCAGCCACAGCAATCTGATGGGGAGTTGTTGTTTACTGTGGTGGATGGAGTCCAAAGGAATAGGGCTACTTTGCCCTGGATTATGTTTAAACCTTGAGTGTTGTAACAGCACACAGCCAGCCAACTGGAGGTTATTGAATGAATATGCTTTGTAGGTGGCTTCGGGGGATCCGAAGATGAGTCATGTGCTACGGGATCTTTTTTGCTCTTGGGCAGTTCCGTGGGATCTTGGGTGCCTCGCTCCCACTCCAGTTCTGTGAATTCTGAGCTGCCTGTTGAGGCAAATGTGAAGCCCACAGACTATGACGCAGGTGCAGTAGGAAGTGCTTGATGGGGCAAATGGGTGATTTGGGAGGTGGGACGCTCCCTCTGCCATTTACACTAGGTTTCTACATGTCATTCTAAATGCTCCTTCTCCATCTTGAGTGGACATGGGCCAGGGATTCTCATGAGTCAGTGCAGATATTACACTTTATCAAGGAAGCTTTGAAAACATCCTTGAATCATTTCCTCTGTCCACCGCTGATAATCTCTTCCTATGACAGAGCTCGGAATAGATTAGCCATTCACCACATTGAACATCCTTTCTCTGTTTCAACACAGCAGCTATCATACAACCGAAGGGTTTGCTAGGATAAAGGGCACTTAAGATACCCCACATTGTGGATCTGGAATCGCTTGTAGTTCAGGCCGGATAGGGAGGAAAGTTACCTCTCCTGAAGGACATTACTGAACCAGATGGGCTTTCATCGCATCTGGTAGTTTGGCTGCCAGGAATCCAAGGACCAGACTGGGCTTGGCTGCAGAGACCAGATGGAATGGCACTGGACCCAGACTGGACCAGGCAGCAGAGACCAGAGACCCAAGAACAAAATGGTCCTGGGACAAAGAGACCAGGCTGGGTCTGGGGCCAGGACACAGAAACCAAGGACCTGTCACCCAGCAACCAGATACCTAGTGACCAGACACCCCTGTCAAGCCTAGTCTTATTTTTTTGGGAGTGTGGTCCTGATTCAGGTTGGTATTGGTATTGGTTTATTATTGTCACTTGTAACGAGGTACAGTGAAAAGCTTGTCTTACAAACCAATCGTACAGGTCAATTCATTACACAGTGCAGTTACATTGAGTTAGTACAAAGTGCATTGATGTAGTACAGGTAAAAACAGTAACAGTACAAAGTAATGTGTCACAGCTACAGAGAAAGTGCAGTGCAATAAGGTGCAAGGTCACAACAAGGTAGATCGTGAGGTCATAGTCCATCTCATGGTAAAGGGAACTGTTCAATAGTCTTATCACAGTGGGGTAGAAGCTGTCCTTAAGTCTGGTGGTACATGCCCTCAGGCACCTGTATCTTCTATCTAATGGAAGAGGAGAGAAAAGAGAATGTCCCGGGTGGGTGGGGTCTTTGATTATGCTGGCTGCTACACCAAGACAACGAGAGGTAAAGACGGAGTCCAAGGAAGGGAGGCTGGTGTCTGTGTTGCGCTGGGCTGCGTCCACAACTCTCTGCAGCTTCCTGCAGTCCTGGGCAGAGCAGTTGCCGTACCAAGCCATGATACATCCAGATAGGATGCTTTCTATGGTGCATCAGTAAAAGTTGGTGAGAGTCAAAGGGGACGAACCAATTTTCTTTAGCCTCCTGAGGAAGTAGAGGCGCTGTCCATGTCTAACTGTAGATCCAGGGGTGTCATGCTGTTCGAGGACATCAACTTGGTGACTTTAGTCTGCCTGAAATTGGTTGAACTTCCAGTACAATGAGATGTATGTAAAGGAATGCAGCCACCTAGCACATTCCAGGCTGCAGGAGTATGTTCTAAGGGATGACTAAAGCTTGGTGCAGCCAATGCAAATGTTTTGTGGGGAAAGACTGCAGTGTAAGCTTCATCTGCTACTAGACACTGAGGGGCAAAGCTCTTTGTAGAAACCTCTCAAACACTTGAAGTTTGTATTAACCTGAGTGGCAATGGTGTTCTGTACACAAAAGTTGCTAACACTACAAATGTACAGAACCAATAACACTATGAATGTAACATTACAAATGTAAAGAGAGCCATGCACTGTTTTTTGTGTTTCTTGTATATATTTTTATGAACAAAGTTCATTTTTGAAATGAATAAAAGCCCCAGGAGACCAGGGATAATGCTGTACCCAATGCACCCTAGTACCAGGAGGCTGAGAGTACCAACACAGACCAGAATTGGAGGCAACAGCATTGGAGAACCAGGCTCATCTCCCTTCAGAAACACTGTCATGTTCACCGCAGGGGAACCCCTCCTTCGGGGAGACCCAAGCCTGTACCTCAGTCTGAAACAAGTGCTGCATTTCATGCAAGCTTTGGGCATATCGGCACAGACCAACTGACTGTGGTAATGTGGCCTTGGAAGTTATATCTACAAAACAATGGATGGAAAGATCGCAGCCATCAACATGCACAGTGTGAAAAGTGCTCATGATATGTTGTGACCTTAGGGCTAGACTGATGTGCTGTTTTTGCAGGACTGTGGCTTACTGCACCTCAGTCACTATCAGCAGTGCTCGTGAAGATGGTCCCACAGGCCGTCGATTAAGTCAGGGGGCAACAATTGCTGTGCCTTTGGCCTGTGTATTCTGCTATGGGGAGGCAATCTAACCATCACTGAAGTCAAAGAGGTGGTTGGTTAGTGTCTCCTCGTGGCAGGCTCTGATGAACAAATGGCTCCAGCAGCTCCCACCACTGTCGGTGACTTCCCAGCTGGTTGTTCTGGCCGGTGACTTCAAGTGTATCATCAATGCAGCTGAATGATCCGGCAGGGCCAACAGCAACCTGGATGTCACCTCCAGACTCTTGATGGAAGCAGTAGAAGTTGCCCAGCTGTGTGACGTCTTCTGCAACCCTGCATAAGGAGCACCATGGTCATTCAGCTGGTCGAGACCAGATGGCTCAGTCTGACCCCAGCTAGACTTCCTCTTTTTAGTCCAAATCACTCATCGTCAGAACCACTGTGTCACTCTGGTCTTCTTCCCTGACCTCTGCCTCCTTCAGGCTGACTGTCACCCATAGGAAGACTGCAGGGCTGGCAGGGGGACATGGAAACTGAGATTCAAACTGTCAACATCAAGGAACTGAGGAGAGATTATGCAGGTTGGAGAGCTGTGATACCCCTCTTTGACTCCCAGTGAGGTGGGAAGCATTTAAGGAGAATATCAGAAGGTTCTTCATCCTCAGAGGTGTTCAGAAAGCAAGGACACGTAAGAGGGAATTGCTCCGACTCTAAAAACGCCTGCAGAATCTGCTCCTGCTGCAGTGGTGGAGTTGGATATGGAGGAGGATATCAATGAGCCTCGCTCTTTGCTGAAGAATCCTCCAAGATCCTGATCCAGAGACTGCTCCCTGGAGCAGCATGAGGTGAGCTCGTGTTACTTCTTATAGAAGTTCATAGAGGGAGCTCTGTAATCCAGATCCTTAGGTAAAGGATGGCCTGTTACATCCTCTCAGCTGGGTGTATTGATGACCTGCAAATCTTCTCTACTGGTCAAAGCCAAGACTGAACAGCCTCTCAGATTTTCTTGTTCTGTGCCTTGAAGGTTTTAGAAGATAGCAAGAGGGAGAGTCTGCACCAGCCACAAACCCTGAAGGTGTGGACAGGCTCCACCCATTCCTCTGAGAAGAATAAATCTCCCGGAAGTGACTGCTTTTTGGCTTTGTGGGATTGGATGGGCCAAGACCGACTGGAAGTGTACAACACCATGCTTCAAGCTGGCAACATGTCAGAATCCATGAGGAAGGGCACATTCATGCTCATCTACAAGCAGAAAGGAGAGAGGGAGGACATCAGGATTCGGCAACCCGTATCAGTGTTGAATGTGGATTACATGATCCCGTCTAAGGTCACCGCCAATTAGATCAAGTCTATTCTGGGACAGGTGATCCACCCAGATTAGACCTATGCTGAACTCAAGCGGGAATATCTTTGACAGCCTTATGGTGCATAGGGATACCATCGCTTACATATGGGACAGAAGGGTGAATACATGCCTGATTCACCTTGGACCAGGAGAAGACCTTTTATGGGATATTGCACACATGCATGACAGATACACTGTCCAAAATGGTCTTTGGGGAAGGAATCCGGAATTGGATGCAACTGCTCTATACAGGCATCAGTAGTGCAGTCCAAATTAACAAATGAGAAATGGAAATCCTACCCTCAAATCCGGAGTCAAGTAGGGCAGCCCACCTTTTTGGGTGTTGTATTGAGCCTTTTACCACATCCACATGAAAGGACATGGCCATAAGAGAGGTGATGATACCAGGCAGTGAGGGCACTCAGATCAAAGCTCCCTTGTACATGGACAACGCCTCTGTCTTCTACTCAGGTAGGTACACAGATTTATTAGCATCCCTGACCAGTTGGTACTGGCCTCAGAGGCCAGAGTCAATCACAGCAAGAGTGAGGCCATGTTCTTTGGCAAATGGCCCAACAAATCCTCTGTTGCCTTCACCATCCAGTCCGACTACATAAAGGTGCTGAGTATCTGATTTGGGGGAGCCAGGGCATGCAGCAAGAAGTGGCTGGAGCAGATAGCCAGAGTGAAACAGACATTGGGAATGTGGGAGCAGTGACCCTTCTCAGTGGCCAAGAACCTGGTCATCAGGTGTGAGGGCTCTTAGTGTTGCCAGACACGGCACAAGTGTGGCCCCTACCTTGTTCCTGTGCTGCGGCAGTCATCCAAGTCACCTTCTGTTTCATCTTGAGATCCAGAATGCATCATGTCCATCGGGTCATGATGCACGGGTCTCCAGAGGAAGGGAGGAAAACCATACCCAATATAGCCCTCACCTTCATGACCACCTTTGCGGGCATCAAGCTGTGCATAGAGCTAGAGTACACAGTCAGCAAGAGTCACTACATGCCAAGGTTCTACCTGTGCTTGCCAATGACAACCACATTCTGTAAATTAATAAAATTAGATGGAAGCTGGATGGATATGTTATTTTTACTTAAGCCATGCAATACATTGGGAAACACTACATTTTAATTCTTTTTTGTGGTGTATTACATAAAGTTAAGTTGTGTCATTTAAATTGTAAATCTATTCATAACTATTGGTCTAGAAGTTCACTAGCTGACCGCAAGATAACGCAAGTTATCAGCCTCTCGCAACAGTCTTCATAATTCAGCTTTAGAAAGATTGGTAACATACATGTATTCAGGACTTCTCCACATTGCAAGAGGTTTTATTGCTAATGCCCTGAGATATGCAATTGATAGTTAAATATTGGTTCCACTCATCTCTTCGAAATGGAAAGCACTGAAACCACTTAAAGAAGTGACTAATAACGCTCTACCTGAAAGAATATCTACTGCAAAATCCAACTTATTAACATCAGAAATTTCTGCATAAAAATTGAACATGAAAAATATCAGAATTCATTTTGAGAAATTTCTGAATAGCCTAGTTCTAAACTGTGCAATTATAGTCTGATACATTACTTAGGCAACTGTCATTATAAATGTGATAACAAAAATTTGTAATGGAAAATTAATGCAAAACTATGAAGATTTTGTATATGAAAGTAAGATTTTGTAAATGTGAAAGTGCTTGGAGAATAATATTCCATAACATTGAGACAGCTATTTTTGTCTATGTCAATAAGATATTATACATTAATTTTACATACCTGCACATACATACATGTGAAGTAGTTCCAGCTCTACGCTTGATAGTTCCAACTTGCACAGTTGAGAAAGGATGTAAGAAACAGGTTTTTACTAGAATTTCATAATGTTTAACAAACCCATTTCTGAACTAATAATAAAGTAACTCCAGCATCAGCAAGACTGTATAAACAACTGCTTGTAAAGATAAGGCTTGGAATAATGTTGAGATATTTGCCAACAACATATAAAAAAATCTTGAACATTTTAGAAAGTAACTTTTAGAAAGAAACTCTTACATGCTACATAATGAGAATAAACCATATATATGAATATATGACGAAGGGGGCAGTAAATGCCCTCAGGCCATCAAATCTCCCCATTCAGACAATTCTAAAATGTCAAACATCATTTAGCAAACTTTAAAACACTATAACCTGTGAGAGACACCAAACAGAAAAAAAATACTTCAGCCACTTATGGAAAACCAATGGCAAATTCTTAAGGCAATCAAATAAATGCCAAGAGATTGTGTCTTAATTTACCACCTCTCTTGCCTTAGGAACTCCTTTTTTAAGGATTGTAGTAAATCTATTCTGAATACATAGGCCAGCATATTGTCTCTCAAACATCAAAACCATTGTTTGACTGTTAAAGTTACGTTTTCTGTAAAAATAATTACACTGGTTGATTGAAATAAAAATTATGAAGTAACATAAAATATTTGTATCTATTTAAAAATGGTTTCCATAGCTTCACTTCAATTAACATTTGAACCATCTCTAAGTAAGCTATGGCTGCTGATGATGGAACAAGTATTAAAACAAACACAGATTATAAACTGTAGATTACCAATAAAAGGCTTCTTGAGACATTTTAATCATTTACATAAGCAAACAAAAACAATGATACACATATATAGTGCATTTAATATAGTAAAATGGCTAAAGGCACTTTAGAGAATGCATTATCAAACAAATCTTGGCACTAAGCACATATGTCCAAGCACATAAAGATTGAACTTGGTGTCCAAAAGCTTGATCAGAAAGCCAGTCCCTGAGGATCATCTTTAAGAAGCTGAGAGCCAGAGAGGTTGAAAAGTTTATTTGGAAAATTTGAGACCTTGGGCCTTGGAAACTGAAGGCATGAGGCCAAAGCTGGAACAATTGAAATGAGGCCTAAATAAGAGGGAAGAATTAAATGAATGCAGGGACATTGGAAGATTGTAGGGCTGGAATAAGTTAAAGGGATAAACATTGGATAAAGTTATTAACTGTTTTGAAAATAAGGATAGGAAGTTTAAAGTCAGGGTAATGCCTGGCCAAGACCCAGGGCAAGTCAATGAGTATGGTGATGATGGATGAATGAGATTAGGTGTGAGTAAAGGTACAGGTGATAAGGTTTTGGATGAGCTTAACTTTGCAGATGCAGGATGGTAGCATATTGGTTGAGAGAGGATTGGAATAGTTGAGTACGTAAAGGCAGAGGCAAGGATAAGGAATCAGCAGTGAATGAGTTGAGGTTGGTGATGGAACATGGACAGAGTTGAAAGTGCATCCTAGAGTTAACTGGAATGATAAATTTGTGAACAACTTTATTAAACCATAGACAATGAGCAACCTGAATTTGCAAGTCTACGGTATATGTCCAGTCTCAGAATGTTGACCTAATTCTAAAGTTAGTTATTTCCCATTGACAAACAACCAATATAAGAACCATACTGTAACAGCACTGACAGTGATTCTTTTCTCAATCTGTGAGAGGTGAAATGATTACTTGTTTAATTTTCAAAACCAACAAAAGAAAATCAAATTCCATATTTCTTATCAAGTGAGATGATCGTTTCTTGAATTTGTCACAAATGCACTTGAAAGGATTTCTTTGATCCACCCTGTTCTCACATTATCCTTTAATTCAATGGCCCCAGTTTGAAAGCAGAATGAACAAATCCGATAATAGTGTCTTGTTTCTTGTGCTTGTAAGGAATCTGAATGAAATGAGCATAAGGACCAATTCCTAACAGGTATATACCCATACTAAACAACCTCCCACACTTTGCTATGATATTTTCACTTTGGCTAGGTGACACAATTAGGAAATGGAAAACTTCATTCTTCTACTGAGATTTACCCCTGACACTGGAAGAATTAATGTTGCAATGCATTTTACCTGGTCTGGGAATGTGTTAATAAATGCTTTATTGATTCTTTCCCTTGGAAAAAAATGTTTCATTTTACCAAGCTTAAAAATTCTTACTAAACAAAATATAGTTGAAAAGAAAGCAATCATATCCCTTATATAGATAACCTGATCAACTATTGTGATCTGGTGCAAAAATTTCATTAATAATTTCAATATGCATTACTGCAAATATTTGCCACATATTTTCCCCAACTTAAAAATCTATTTGGCCAAAACCAAAGATTAACACTGTCCTGAAGAAGGGTTGCAGACTCAAAACATTGACCGTTTCTCTTTTCACAGATGCTGCCTGACCTGCTGAGTTTTTCCAACATTTTGTGTTTTAGTTTCAGATCGTCAGCATTTGCAATTTTTTTTAATTTTCATTAACTTACAGCTTTTGGAACTTAATGGAACTGTTGTATAAAATGTTTATGAATTTATTAGGTGGCATAAGCATGCAACATTCAACTATCTTGAAAATAAACTACTCAAAAATACCATATACAAAGATAGCCATTGTTTATCATTTTTCTTTTTGTTCTCACGTACATGAAGTATAATGTCAGATGTGTCCAATGGAAAGATAATGCACGGATATCTGGTGACTGAGTCTGAAAAAACATGTACCCAGTCAGAGCAAAACTAATTCAACCAAATAAACCACCTTCATTGCCTGATCGAAGTAAAACAAAATCCAAAATTGGCAACCAACCATAAAATGGAACCCAGTTATCTGGCCTTTTTTTTAGCTTTTAATGTTATTGTTTTCCAAGTTCATCATCACTCCCACAGGTAAGACAGTGATCCATTTTTTGCAAAGTATATCTTTATTTGTTCAGTGGCTGGGTACATGTCAGTGATTGAACAGTTAACTCTTGTCTGTATTTCAGCCTACTGGTTAAACTGCAAATTTTCATGTGACCTTTATCAGCTTTGGAAGGGAATAAAATAAAAATGCCATTAGCCCATCACTAGACAAATTGCCAAACAGATTCAGCAAATAGTAAATGGATAAATGAACAGAAACATTGACACACTGTAGATATGTTGACAGGGCAAGATAAAGTAAGATGTGAAGAGGCTTATGTGAAGTATGAACACATGCAAAATCTGTTCACCCAAATGGTCTATCTTTCTGTGCTCCAAACTCTATGGAGACTTAGAGCTGGCATTGGGTTAAATGTTCCTCCATGGAATACAAAATAATAGTGTAAATACAAACTAGGTCAGATGTGGAGTCCCAGTTTATATGAAATGTTACAGTTTATATGTAAGTGTGTTGCTAACTAGCCATAGTGTCTATCTGGCCTTCATTCTCTCACTATCTTTGTGATATGTTTAGACGGAATACTTGACTGAAGCAGAATGGCTGAGAAATTCCTAAGTCCTCAACTGGGAAATGAGACACCCAATCCTGCATTACCCAAATTCAAACCAGACTAACAATGCAAACAAAACCTGAAACGTCAACTGTTTATTTCCCTCCATAGATGCTTCCTGACCTGCTGAGTTCCTCCAGAATTTTTTGTGTATTGAAACAAAACATACAAATGTTTAGTCTTGCTAGACAGTGTGGAAGTAGTTCTGATATTATGGGCTTCTGCATTCAGGTAAGCCTGCCAATGTTCATTTAACCCAAAATGTCCCTGTGACTGAGGTATGAAATGCCTATGAATTTTCAGTGCTTTGCAGGATAAGCATGGGATATTTAAGTTATATTGAAAACAAAACTATTCTGTACCTAACACAAAAATAACCATGTTTTCTCAATTCCTTGAGTTTACTTGTCCAATAAAAAGATAAAAGATGGACATATGGGGATTGAGACCAGACAAACCCTGAACAAAATCACATCAACCAAATCAACCACCTTCATTGTGCACATTACTTGATCTAAGCAGACCAATTAAAACATTGACATATTGTGAACTTAATATTACATATTATGAAGCTCACAGACAAATTAAAATAGTTAAAAATGTAATGCAAAAGTTCACTTTGCCCTGATGGTAGAAAAACAGAAGCCAGAGTAGACAGTTAAGATGGACTAAGAACCTTTCTTTACGAAATCTCCTACTACTTGCAAAATTGTAATGTGATATCAAGTTTGGAATCTTCATTCTTCCATTGTATGAATATGAAATTGCAACAGTTTTGTGTTAATGCAGAAGGTATGTGTCTATTTGAGGCTGCAGCAGTTTTGAAAGTTTGTTGTTTTGTACCATGAATATTCTTTCTGTTTTCAATTCCCAGTTCAATGTATTGATAATGAATTGCTGATTATTATTAAACAAATAGTGGTAGAAGGATACATTGAATACTTGTTTACTTTGCAGTTCTGTGAAACTCAGAATTAAAAATAGCACTGATCCAATGCCATCGCCAATTTATCACACCTTTACAGAAGAATTCAACTTTGCTTATTGATAAAAACCTTGTGCTGAACTAGTTATGCTATCAATCACTATTTAAGGTTTCATATTAAATGGCATTAAGCATTAGACATCTTTGATGCTTAATATTACTTAACAACAGAGTACTTATTGGTTGGTATCAGGTAGATGGAAACCATTCACATACAGTACCACAGTATATTACTAATTTTAAATTTTGGTTTTATGGCATATAGATAAATTATTAAATACACAACTTCCCTCCTATCATGCTCAGAACTGACCAATGGCCAGAGTTACTTATATCTGCTCTCAGGGATTATATAATTTTCTTGAATATCTGTAACCTTGGGTCAATAGTTTATTGCTTCACTCTAGGCTGTAAACAATATTTGTATTATTCACTCGAATTCACATGATCTGATTCTAAAACAAGTAACTTTTGACAATGCCCTGACAATGAAGCACAGGAAATGTTAACAAATTGGATTTTTCCTTCCACCCAGAACGTGGTCATCCTGTAGAACAACTACATACGTCGGAGGTCACAACTATCAGTTGTACTGTGACTATTTTGTTTTACACAGGGACCTGACGAAAAAAAGCAGAACACTTTCTGACTACAGAACAGAAAGACTGACTTTCTGTAAGTCAGATAGGAATGTACTTAGCGAAAAATTGAGACACAGGATCAAAAGAGAGGTTCGTTTAAAGGATTATTTTGTACGAAAGAAGAAAGCACTAGCTGTTTGGTTTATATCTGGATTGGGAATAATGGAAAGATAAGATGACCTATGACAGTACTAGCGCCAACTCTATCTTTGTTCGTTCTCCTTGTTTACCTTCCGTAGAACATGGGAAGATACGATATTCCGTTTACTTGTATATATTTGGATTTAGTCAAAATCTGCGCATTAAATGACACCTAAAGATGAAGAGCAGATTTAAACATAGGACACTATACCACCAATCACATCGAGACATTGTGAGTGCAAAACCTGTGATCAGAAAGATTTTCACTGAGCTGTAGAAATCGGATGAAAATTTAACGGGATGTTTCCATTTTACAAAATACACTCCATGCCTTTTGAGCCCATCCGCAGTGGCCCGAAAGTGGACTTGCCAAATATTCCACTGTGATTGTCGAATTAAAGTTTAACTACCTCACCCATTTTCCAGCAACAGTCGGCTGCCATATAATGATGTCTTTTTAAAGAAAAATAAAACACCTGTACATTCATTTATTTATCGTATTTTCGCCAAACGATCATGCAGGTTTTTGTTTAAACAACGAAATTCTGGTGCTTGCTGGAATTATTAGATACCACAGATTTTCATTACGCACTAATAACAAAATACACTTTCTTCCATCTGCGGTAATATTGTTCCTCTTTGACTCCCCCCCCACCCCAATAATTAGTTAAAATGTTCAGATTTAGTGAATCTATATTAAACTTAGAGCACTGTAAAATTAACACATACGTGTGTGTATGTTTTAGTATTTGAGATATGCTACTGTGATTATTCTAATGTCAGCAATTATCGAGGCATCTGTTCGCCTCACCTGTGCACTGAACAATTAAAGCGGTCAAGAAGTTTCAATTTCCCAGGCCTCTTTATGCAACCATTTTCCACATAAAGGACCACTAAACTGCTTCGGATGGTGTGGGTGCCAAAGATGAAATGAGACAAAAAACATCAGATTCCGAAGTCGGATCATGATTTCACTAATTCTTAAGTATTAAAATCTACACCAGCTATTGATTGATGGGCGGGTCGAGACCCTGCATCAGGACTGATGCAGATTCTCGACCAGAAACTTCGACCATCCCTTTGTCTCCACAGATGCTGCTTGACCCATTGAGTTCTTCCATTGTTTGCTCCAGATTCCAGTATCTGCAGTTGCTTGTGTCACCAGCTATCGATTGTACAGCCGAGGAAGTTACTCTTGAACTGCCTTGCTATGTTTGTAGATAGGAAAGCAAAAGGTCGCTAATGCTAGAAATCTGAAGTAAACGCAGAAAATGGTTTTGGTACACAGCAGGTTAGAGCTGTCCCATGTCGTGAGAAATATCACGAATAGCTCACAAACATGACCTGGGTAAAACACTTTCAAGGAAGCAGTGTCGACAATTAGTTGCAATTGAATATTTTTTTTTACTTGGTTTCATTAAATGCACCACGCAAAAATAATCATCTATTAATTATTAGGTAAGTCTTCCAGTTAAGAACTCATTGGTACTTCTTTCCCAGCGAAAGTTAGCGTAATTTAACTAATTTTACTAGTTCTACTTTAAAGCCTTCAGTAGTTGAATTGCACAAACGTAGACATTCCGAAAAATGGGGAGGGCATTCCATAGTCGAAGAGCTAAGGAGAAATTATACCCTCTACAAATTTGGAAAGGTTTCCTTATTTTTCTTTAAAGGCTCATCACTCATGGAAAGAAAATCGTTTGCTGTACCACCGACCCGACCAACAGAAGCACGTGATTTTCAGAATTGCATGGATCTGTAGGAACCGGTGATTCAAACAAACCTCAGTCTCAGTATTGAAAAGTAGCATTTAATGCACCATTCGATAGGTTGAATAGTAATAAATTATTTTCACTTTGACGATATTAAAATTCAGTTAGGAAAGAAAATAATTTACATAAATGGAATATCTTCTGTTATGGAATCCGCCATGATTCCAATTTTATTTGGTAATGAATAAATGACGAGCGTAAATGTACTAAATCATGTGTCTCCCTTGTATAAATTCATAACGAGGCTTGCAGAAAGTGGCATAGCTCTCCTATTTTTTTATATGTTTATCTATCACACAATGTTGTAATGGGCCAACATCTCTCGGTTGCTAATTTGCTTTGATGCTTTTGTTGCAAGGAAAGAGAATATAACCAAGCTGTGAATCGGTGCGTCAAAAAATTTCGATATATAAAATGATCTGCATATGATGCACTTATTTTTACTCAGCATCAAACACGTTAGGTAGACTGCACCATACAACAATTGAATTAGTTATACCTTTTGCAACCCTCTATAATTTAGAAAGGAAACCACCATTAGTTTATCTCAAAGATTAGCAAAATATCTTCACTTCGCTACTTGGTAGAGACTTTATGTGATCAGTTATCCTCTAACTGGATCCAAAAGAACATTGACCACGTCTAATCATGTTGTCATACCTCGAAGTTCGAGGACAGCCTCCACCTTTCTGAAAGTTTAGATAGTGTGAAGGCAGATCTACATCATTCATTCGGGAAACACTACATTTTATTTATTAGCTCGCATGCAGCACGTTAACCCGGATTTATTTTAAATCAAGAATTGCTCTTAATATGTATCTTCATATAATCAGACAAAATTTTGTGTTTCCTTGGATGTATGGAAGGGCTGCGGCATCTTTCCGATGTACCTTCTATTAAGTTTAGCAAATTAGAAGAGAGACACTCCTCACAAAATAAAATTAAACGATACCCGCGCACACTCCGCTAGTAAAATTCTGAATATATGTGATCATCGGCGTAAATTGCTAATCTGAAATTCGATAAAGCATTCGCTTTCACTAGTTTTAATTATAATGAGAGAAACATAGAAAAATAGAAAAACTACAGCACAATTCAGGCCCTTCGGCCCACAAAGCTATGCCGAACATGCCCCTACCCTAGAAATTACTAGGCTTACCCATAGCCCTCTATTTTTTATATAGAAACATAGGTCTTATTTCAAAGCATAAACTCGTTTCAACTCACTGAAATGTTAATTTGGTTCCAAGCACCAGGAATCTTCAATAAAAAAACAAATGTTATTGGTTTCCCGGCAATTCTTCATGGAAATATTTCATTATTCAGTATTAGCTCCCTCACAGAATAATTCAAGCAATGCAAATGAAGTGTACATGATTGGGTTTAAAACTGATTTGTCATCTGATAGTGCCGTAGCCTCAAAGTCGATGTAATGATTATCTTGCTGAATCGTGGAGTCTGCTGCAAACGCGTTTGCCATATTCAAAAATCATATTAAAAAATTATGTTTGTCTGCCTCCTATCGAATAAATAATGCATAAAGAATCACGTTTATTTTAATCGCTTAAGATGAAGAAATGAAAACATTGTTCATTAGAAAACATGCCAAAAAAATCTAATTTGGTGTAGCATGAAAGACGCGCTAATGAGAAGTCTGTGGGCAAAATAAAACAATAAAGAATATTTAGTGTATGAGTAGGTGGATTGAATTGTGCTAAAGCCCAACTGTAAATGAATGTGGGAATGTGAATGTGTTAATGTTATTTTCCTTTCTTCCCTGTAGCCTGTTAAAAGGCGAGTGAGCCTTCTCGGATGAGGAGACAGTACGGCGTCCAACATTCATTCCTGTGCGCCGTGCTTTCACGCTGCTATCAGAGGAGAACACACACAGCTTGTTCTGTTTAGTTCAGCCACCTCATCACTCTTCTTGTGACCGCGGCAGCACAACAATCTCTACACTCGTTGGGAGCAGCGCAGCCGTCCGCCGCTGCAGGAAAGAGCCAGTCACTCAACTCAGTGGAAATTCTCAGCCTTCCTCTTCTGCGCAAAAATAACCAACCACCTTCTAAACCCTGGAAAATACATTCAATCGTCGACAATCGGAATTAAACCGACAAAAGCCTTACACCATTCGGCAAAAAAAACGCAATCCCACTTTCGAGGTCATGCAATCATTTCTGTGTGCTACACTATCCGTTACAAAATCAAGCAGACTCCTTTAGCACTGAAAGAATTAACCGGAATTAACCATTTAGAAAAAAAATAGTCTAACACCCGGACCTATATTAGGAACCAAGTTATTCAGAAAAAAATAAATCACGAGAAATGAATACTTTAAAAGCAAGAACAGTACAAACCGCAAGGCTATTCCATACAACTATTTAAACGATGCTGCATCCAGGAGTTATCTCTGTGACAAACCGCCCAACCACATGCTATTTCACTGAATGAACACACAAAATAGACCTTTATGCAAGTCAAGTGCACTGCTAAGGCATTTAGAATGAACTCTTTGATTGCAGAACAAATCAACTTGTGATTATGAACACATACATACAATATGTATGTACAATATATATGTACAACATACAAGATTCATGCAAATATTTATATATAGTTCCAACGCATGTACTCAATCATTTTTAACACTTTTGACAACGCAATTTGGGCCATTTTCTGAACATATTTTTCGCTGAGTTCAGTTTTCGATGCCGAAATGGTGACCAGAATTTTACCTGTAAAATGTAAAACTTGGTGATATTTATAATTCTACAGGCCATAAACATGTAGGGAAGGTCTGTTCTATTTTCATCCTCACTCAAGAGACACAGACAGCTTCATTATATTGTCATCCCACAATTTAAAACATGTATTTAGTCACTCTGGTGATTATTTGACTAAATGTTTATTTCAATTTGCACTTTGTCCGTTGTGCAGTTTAGGTAATGAATCCAGGGAGTAAATTATCACTTACGGTTCAAAGAAGGATCCCTGGCAAGTCAATGGAAGGTGTCAGGCCTCTGACGCCGAGATGGTTTAGCTAAACCGACAGACTTTTACAAATGATTCGAATCCAGTCGCAGACAAATTAACAGGACAGACTATTAATTAATAAACTGTTCTTATGCAACAAACTGCGATACAAAAAGAATTTCAACTCCCTCGCAGGACTGTACGTAAGGATTTTACAAAACTGATAACGAAATCAAAAGCATGTCTCGGCTGTTGGATAATGGTAACCGCATTGCAAACCACTTAAGTGTCAGAATTAAATACCCACATTGCCAGAGATATGGTGGCGCTGGAATATTGATATTTCTGAAAGAGTAACGGCAGTATCGATCGGGTTGTGTGTGGGATATGCCAACGGGGAATGGAGATAACTGCATTGTTGCTTTAATAAGCCAGGGTTGCTGCAAAAGGAAGCACAGAGACGGAAAGTTCTTGCAGAATGGAATAGACAATGTTTTGTATGATTGGAATAAAACTCCGCTTTATACTTTGAGGGATACGTGCATTCTGAAACTATACATTGCGTCTGTGTCATTGTCGTGGTTTATAGCTGGTTTCTCCAATTGCCCACAATCGCTACCAACCCTGGTTCTACACAAATTTTCACCGCGATTAATTAAGTGCATAAACCAGTTAAAACGAAAACATCGTTATCTCGTCTTGTAGAGGTTGTCTTTACTGAAACTCTACTTCTTTAAATTTGCGCTTTCATTTTAATCTTCGAATATCGCTCGAAACCTGGGCACCATCGCCGGCTTGGCTAAGATTGATGAAAGGAATTTGAACTGCGCACCTGACCTCAGACCAACCAAGATTTTTTTTTAAACCAGGCAATGTTTCTCTCGTCATCGCAGGAAGCTGATCGTCCTTTACAAGACAACGCAGGCAAAATAGTGGTGAGGCTGGTGCACACCTAACATTGTCTGCAAGTGTATTCCTTCCAAAGAGTTCGCGCCTAAATTAACTGAAATAGTCACAAGACAGGTGCAGTGAATGTTTATCAGTCTTGTCTAATTGATTTTCCTGTATCGAGGCATTATAATGCATGTGCGCTTTTAATTTTAAAATGTCTACGAGTTTAAGGTCGGTTTCACATTCCTTTCCTTGAAGGTAGCGGTTGTGCTTTTAGTTAGCGGCTTTAACGCCGGAGTTCAAAGGCTTTGCTGCCCCCTCTCCACTCAATCATTTTCACATTCTATCCCTAGTTATCTCTTTGTATCTGGCACCCTGTCTCTGATTGCTTCAGTCCTCCCGTCTCTACCTATCTGCGAGACTAGAGACATAAACGAGACGCGTAGAGAGAGAGAGAGCTTCAGTCTTTTTGTGGGCCAGTTTTGCTGGGGTCACGTTGTGTGTCGGGACCGGCACCGCTGTGGAGGCGCTGCAGAGCCCGTGTTTAAGTCAGCACCGTGTGCTTCCAATCAGGATCTTCAGTTTTCCAGTGAATTGTGCTCAAGGCGCTGCCTCCTCTCAAATAGCTCAGCAGAGAGCAGAGACACGCACTCTACCGCCCAGAACCTAGACTTACTCGTCTTAAGACACACTGGACTTCTACAAACACCTGACTGATGGCAAACCACCATTAGGTCGGCGCCTTACTTACCATACTCTTTTCAGATGCTCGACGGTCTGGTTCAAGTGTAGCATAATGACTGTGATAGTACTGGATGATTTTGTGGTTATTTATCGTGCCTTTAGCTCTTATCTATTATATTTCTTATCTCGGAATTATCTTACTATAGTCTGGCGTAACTAAGACATATTACTTACTGTTCGTTTTGGGCCTATCTATATCGATGTGTGGTTTCTGTAATTTCTGACCAACTTATCTTTTGAAACCTCAGCGCTTTCGCTACTTTTGGAAATCTAATTACTTCCCAATTTGCAAGTTGCCGATCTGTCTTGGTCGGTTCTGTCAGGGCAATTGGTTATTAGCCGGGATCCTAAGTGCAAGACAACTGGTATTTGATGTAGTCTGCGCGTTAATGTCATTTTATAAATTGAGGTCTTCAAATAGCGCAGCGTTGGGGGGACGTCTTTACACGCCAGAGCCGAGGCTGCAGCACGTTTCGTCACACGCTTGCCTTGCGAACTAGGTTCGGAAGGAATGCTAAAGGTCTTTCAAACCTAACATTTGAAGGCAAAGTTTGCGATGGCTCGGACTGGTATCGTATAAAAACCTATGCCGGTTAACCAGGTTGGTAAATGGCGAAGTATGGTAGATTCTATGTCATCGACTGTCGCTCTCTTCCCCAACCACCCCGCCCCCTCTCTCTCTCACTCTCTCTCTCTCACGCATTCTCTCCGTTACCTTTATGGGGCGTTTAACTTTTCCCTGTTGAATTTTAAGGTCGCCTAACTTCCCTTTGAGTAGATGGGGTTTGATTGTCAGTCTAGAAGGAACTTACGGGTGCGGGCAGTCTTATGATCGCGCGGCACAGTTTTGTTCCTATTTTGACCGGCAGTGAATGTTCACCCGGGCCAGTTTAAAAGGCCGCGAGTAACTATTTCATGGTCAAAATCAGAAAGCAAATTTTAGAGAAACTGAATTACATTGACGAGTCCGTGAACTTTAAAGTGATGCACTCTTGGGATCTTTCGATTGAACCACACAGAGCAGTCTGCCAAAAGAGACAGACCTCAGGTGACCTCCTGCAAATACACTTGAAAGATCAGTCGTCAATGATTCTTCAACCCTTTAACTATTTTATCAAATTGCATTGTACTGAAAAAGAACACTCAGAATTGTTCCGAGGGTTTGTTTTGCAAGAGGTATTTAAGCGTCTGATACAATTGTTCCGTTTGTCTATGGGCATACAATAATAGGAGATTCGAGTTAATTTAATTAACAACTAACTCGAGAATGTCTGTCTTGGTGTGTGTGTGTGTGTGTGTGTGTGTGTGTGTGTGTGTGTGTGTGTGTGTATCTCTCTCTCTCTCTCTTTGTCATTGATCCTTTACACTTACAGTCCATTTGTTTTGGGTCATTCTCCAGGACTGCACTTTGGCGTTTGGACTTCTCGGAACCTGGATGGACCCGAATGAACCCGACTGGTCAAACGTGGCAAAGCACCTCGCAGCAAACGGTCTCAGCTCACCGCCTGACCAGCCTTACTTGAAGTTTGCCGGCCGCCACCACAGCGGAGGAGAGGGCAGCTCGGGATCAGAAGAAGGCCTGAGGTTGGCGGAATCCTCGGTGCCCACACTGGACGCTGAGAGGCACCACCTCCTGCAGCGGAGGCCAGTGGACGCCTGCCTCCCCTTTGGACACACTTCACAAGAACTCGCCACCTTCATTACGGATCTGGATCAAACAGGCAAACTGTTTCTGCCCAGAGGAATAAAACGGGAATTTGTGACACATCCGTCGATTGAAATGTACCAAAGTTTGCCTGTGGCATCTGTGCCGGGTTCGAGTACCTACCCACACGATGTTCCTAACAACTTCATGCACTCCAGCACAAGTTCTCCCGTCTACGTTCCTACTACCAGGGTGAGCTCCATGATCCAGACCATCCCCTATCTCCAAGGTAGCGGATCGAGCCAGCAGAGTCATCCCGTTACTAACCACTCGGTCTGGACTCAACCGGCCTCGGAAAGCTCAACCTACAGCTCCAGCAGACCTCATGAAATGGTTTCCAGCAGGTTCTCCTTCTCCCCCAGTCCACCCGTTTCAAACGGAGCTGTTCGAGATTCTGGCTACAGTAACAGTCTGAACGGCAGAGATCAGTACACGAGTCCTTTGGCCAGACCTCTCAATGGATCTTACCCCAGCCCTTACACTTCTTACGTTGGGCCCCAGTTGGCTTCGGCTTGGACTGCAGCAGGCTCCTTTGAAAATCCAATGCTGCAGAGCTTGCAAAGCAGACCTACAAATATACCTGTGCGGGGTCCCAATGGAGGTAAGTCACCCTCTGCGAGCTAGACACCACACTTGTGTTATGACCGACATTCGTTTACTTATTCTCCGCTATTCTCTCTCACATAATCATTTCTGCTGTACACTGGTGGGGCTGCTTCATCCTTGAACTGGGAACGTTCTTTAATTACAGAAATCTTGAGAGCGTTGTAGTTTAGTGCATTGCTGCTGCTTGTGAAATCGAACGGTTTTGACTGCAGGTCTCCAGCCTCAGTTACATTCCTGGATTTGTCAGGAGTGTTCATCATGAAGGGACTTCTGGCTTCTGTTTAATACAGCGAACGAAATTCTGTACGGCTCTTTTCGTTTCGTTACTGCTTTGAAACACGGATAGGAGAAGTTGAAGGCGGATACTCTACAGTATGTGGCTATAGATTAGTCAGTATGCTGGACATCTTGCAATCAAATATGACATAGTATACAAAGCCTGGTCAAAATAAGCAAAAAGTCATATTAATGAATATAATCCGAACAAAATGCAAGTGTAATATTTTTTTGAGATCAGTTCAGTAAGAATGTCAATCTGAATATTTTAAACAAAGAGTGCAGATTTGTAAGTTACTGTATGTGACAAACTTTGCTAATATTGGAGCACATTCAAAACAAAAGTATAACAAAATACCGTTCTAATGCTGCGAGTGCACCTAAATTCGGGGGACGTGAGATGAAAGCGCATCAGGTTACATTTCCTGGACACATTCAATAATTTGGAAACCTACAAAAACTGCAGCAATCATATTAGTAGTCGATTAAATTGGCGATTTCACACGTCAAACAACTTGATACTATCAATTTGTGTTGCCTAGTAAACACAAACGATAACGACCTCCCAGTTGTATGAACTGACACGATCATTCCTTTTTTGATACATTCGCAGTGTCACATTCAGGTTCACAACTCTCATTCGACACCACATTAACACCGGTTTACAACCATTGAAATAATATTTATTATCTCTTCTACTCAACACAGAACAATATTCGTGCGCACTGTGAACATTTCATTATCAGTGCATTTCAGTCATTATCTCATGATATTTTTTCTCATTAATTCTTAAGGTTCAGCAGGAGGCCGGTCGGCCCATTAAGTTTATGCCTCAATCAGCCCCACTCTCCCACTTACTTTCCTGTAACCTATTGTCTTTCAGGTAATCATGAGGATCTTGTTAATCCTTGATTTTAATCATTTAGTGAATCATGTTCTGGAACTGACACTAAATTAGACTGCGATTTGTTGTTTTAAATTATTGTTTATATTTAGGGAATAGAGATGTTTTCACCTCGCCGAAAATCAATAAATGCATACATTAGGTTAAAGACCTAAATGCAATGACTGCTGATACAGGAACCCATACAACACACACACACACACACACACACACACACACACACACACACACACACACACACACACACACACACAAATCTAAATCTACTTCTAGTCTATTAAATAGCAACAAGCTAATCTGAAAACTGTTACTGGTTGTTATCATGTTCCGATTTTAAAAACATTTATTTTCCGTATATGATTGTGCGGGGTTCTAAAATCAGAACAAGGTGGTTGTGAAGTGCGTCAAACCATCAGGGCTTGCAAACGAACTCCAAACACCGCCTAACTTTTCAGACAGGTCTGGCAAGTTCCAACTACAATGGGAAATAGTGAATTAAACTCCCGGGGGAGTACTTACGTCACCGACGTCTAACATCGGTAATGTCAGGCACACACCGGTTTAGCGCTAACAGAACTAGTATTGCTCTCCTATTTATGATCAAAATAACAGATATTAGAACAAAATGAGTAAAAATTCCTCCCCTTTGCCTAAGCTAGCAGTGGAAATAAAATGAGGACTTCGAAGTCCACTGAATTTTTAAAAAAATGGACATCATTTTATTTACCTCCTTATCAGCCGGTAATCAATGTATTTGAATTAGTAATTTGGTAATATCTTTTAAAGGGTGGGATAACGGGCTTTCACCACTCCTCTCTCCCCAGGAACAATTTACTGAAAGTAGCAACTTTCTTTCTCTGAACCCCGCACTGGAAACCTAAACGTGCAGGTGACATATCATGCCCTCACGTTATCCTGTTCCTGCGAGCGCATTTTGTTCGCCTGAGATTTTGTCCATCTGTGACAGTTAAGCAACTTACATCGAAGCAAGATACAGAAAAACGGAAATTATCCAAACTAAGTCAATTTGAGAAACTGAAAGTCCAGGCTGATGGAAGATAATACCGGCATTTAAAGTCATTCCTTGGAAAAAAATAAGCGCGCTTCAGTGGTTAAAAAAGCATTTTTGTTTCCATTTTAGTTTCAATTTTAAATATCATTTTAGTTGAACACATTATAATTTGTTCTGCTTTTAAGATGAAGCGCATTTTAAAATCTAAGCCCTCTCCAACCAATGTCAAAAATTAAATGGCCTACAACAAATTTGTCTCCTGAACAAATTGCCGAAACAAAATATAAACAATTCTTTAAATAAATGGGTAAACCAAATTGTCATAATCCTGGCGAGTTGTCAATTGCATACTCTTGACATTGTAATATCACCCTCCCAGGCCATAGGAACGGCACACCACCGCTCACGAGTGATGCAAAAAGTTGTGAGCTATCTTTACGGTAGGTGTGTTATTTTACGCCGTTTACGGAAACTTGGCTGGTTCGGAGCATTGACGATTTTAAAACAGCCCCGTTGCCGAGGTCAAACCGCAAATCCGAAAATCAAGTTTAATTTCTTCCATATGCTCCTTTCAGTGACATTAGTCATTCTTATCTTGTCTGACCAGATTTTAATGGATAAAATGATCTCAAGAACACGATGTCATTGCAGTTTGTAGTAAAGACTAACACAATTGCACTAAGTATAAACTTAGAAGTAATGAATTAAAATAGGTTTATGTATCCGATAGATATCCCCTATAGACATCTCCAAGTGCCCAGCATTGTACCGAGTTGGAAGTGTTAGTATCAGTACTTTGGGATTCTGCCGTATTCATAGGGGTAAAACCAGCTGAATCATAGATCACCAATCAATTCGGGTTGCCAATCAGAGTCTCAGATTAAACAGAATCAAGCAAACTAAATGCAACTCTTTATTCAATCAAAT
Organism: Pristis pectinata; assembly: GCF_009764475.1. Lineage (NCBI taxonomy): Eukaryota > Metazoa > Chordata > Chondrichthyes > Rhinopristiformes > Pristidae > Pristis > Pristis pectinata. The sequence continues at coordinate 87,905,476 of NC_067413.1, forward strand.
ACTTCACAATCTAAAATCTTGAACAGAAATGATAATTTATACGTTACTTGTAACAATTAATTCTTAAAATAAAGCGTAAATTAAACGAACATTCTGTTTTTGCAAATATGCAATTCGAGGTTAGACCAGGTAAACTAAAAAAAATAGTTCTCTACTGAAGGTATCTGGTGATTGTTTTCTTTACAATATTTCACGTTGGATGGTTGCACAATTTATAGTGAACAGAATCTTTCAGTGTTAAGTTTTTATAAGATCACTGCAGATAAAGGAGCAAGTTATTTTACAATAAGTTATAAACTAAACAGAATAGATCAGTTTTATAAAATCTCCAACGTGGCAGCCACATTTTTGGATCAACTGATGAAAAAATAAGAATTGAGGACTAGGAGATGGGATTTAGTTAATTTCAGTCCTAAATGGACTAATTACAAATACCATCAGTCCGAAACTTATGAAATGTAATTTATGTTTCTCCCTGGGCTGACAAGCATTGTGCAACGACATGGAAAATGGGTTCATGAAGTTTCTTCTGCTTTTTTCAGTAATGCAATTGGGAGCTGCTTTCTCAGTTTTCTTGTGGAGTTGGGGTTGAGGGAGACAATATACAGAAACATTTCAACCAATCAAAATGCGACCTAAAGTCTCCTCCGTGATTAGGGACTGTATGTTGTCTTTGGAATATAAATTCTGTCGAGAAATAATATGGTCTGTAAAATCCAAACATGCACTCTAAAAAAAATCAGGACTGAAAAGAGTTCAGTTTTATTGACGCCTTGTTGAATGCTGATATAATTGTAGAAGCAATAATTTCATCGTTTGAGCAGAAGGAGATATTCCTCTGCATTGAACCAGGCTTTTGAGGCCTGTCGTCTAGGCTCTTTCTGCAATTTGTTTCATGTTTCACGCTTTCAGAATTTGCAGTAATTTGTCCCTTGCGTTTAGCACACTGTCGTTTTTTTATAACAATCCTCACCGTTTTGCTACCTACAGCCAAGACGGTGATAATCACCTTTCAATGCAAACCTGCACCATTTGGCAATTGATCCAGACGTTAATTTCCTTGTTCACTTTGGAGCCACCATTGTTACATCCCTTCAGTTAGATATTAAAGCGCATTGTAAGTGTAGAAACCATTGTGCTAAACCAATTAACTTTAAAACTACCCGAAAAGTAAACTGTTAGACTGTGGAAACACCTCAGCTTGTTTGAAGACAGCTTTTATACAGCAACTGCTGCGAATATATATCTGAAGGATTAATTCTCTCCTTTCGCTGCTTTGATGTTTGTTGTTGGAGTGATCGATTTGGGAGACATTGTCTCGAATAATTCTTTGTAGTGTAGATTTGCAGGTTACATTAAATCCTCCCAACATTTTCGCGGCAGTCCCTAAGCAGGACCTTACACCTCCCTGTGTCCCCTCCGGCCATCTTCGTGAAAGAAATGATCAAGATTTTGAAGGGGAAAGCGTTGTGCTGTCTGAAAATATAATTTTGAAATTAAACACGCTGTTATAACAGTACAGTATCAGTAGTAAGAAGAGTTTTTTTCTAAAATAAGATTATTTCGTTTATGAATCCCACGGGGATTCCCCATTCATTTATCATCGTTATTAACTAGGACAATTATAGGAAGGTCCAGCCGTCTTATTTGATGGCATTATAGCGGAATTGATTTATAGCCCGAGGCTGTAGGTCGAGCGCTTTTATAAGGTCGGAGAAAAGTGCGGAGAGCGCGTGTTCCTTCACTTGAAAACTGCCAGATAACAGTGGCCCAGGCTTGGACTACCAGCAGTACTGGACCGAACAGCAGGGTGCTGAATGTTGGAGGCAGGATGGGGGTTAATTCATTTCCAACCGAGGGTTTTGTTTTAAGTAATCGCCGTATAAGGCGTTGACAATCTGAAGTATTGCGGTTCGGTTACATTTACTGCAAAACTGTAGCAACTGTTTGCAATGAAGGGCAGACCCGCTGTATTTGGGAAAGGAAAGACGATTGTTAATTATCCAGATGTTTACCCGGCCAGAATCATATTTACACTATAGATACAAAGATGAAAAGACGAGAATGATTGTCAGACGTGTAGCAATCTCTTTTACAGGAAAGGAATGCGCGTTTACAACACATTAACATTTAGAAACCGTATATACTTCGTGAATGTTCTCCGTCTGAACAAAGCGGGTATGCTGAGGGTTTCTATTTTAACAGAAACATCTATCGGGTCTGGTTCTTTGTCCCTGATGTTTTCACGCCTGTGAATTCAAAATAGAAATTACTGGAAATACTCAGCGGGGGAGGCAGCATGCATTGAAACGTTTAATTTCAAACGCCCACCCTACATGCCATATTATTTTTGTAGTAATCAGTACAGTATACATAGGCGTAAAAAAACCTGCAGATACTGGAAAGCCAAAATAAAAGCAGAAAATGCTGGAAACACTCAGCAGGTCAGGCCGCATCTGCGGGAAGAGAAACGGAGTTAACGGTTCAGGTCGAAGAGCCTTCGCCACAACGTTAACCCGCAGATGTGGTCTGACCTGCTGAGTGTTTCTAGCATTTTCTCTTGTTCATTACAATATACATACACATTCACTTTGGGAGGGACTTCATCACTGGTTAATTTTTCACTGTTAGATTTCTCGTTTGACCCAATTTGTAGAATTATATTTTCTCCAAGATATACATTAATGTACATCAAAAACATTCACAAAGGAGAGCTAATTCTGAATTTAGCCTTAATGCTTCACCAATTTAGTTGGGGCTGAATGTTTATTCAAATTGAAATCTTTGTATTTAACGAAATACACTTCACTTTGTGACTTCGTATTTGCCATCACATTCTGTTCACTGACCGGCACCCTGCATCCAGCGACTGCATTGATTAGCCGAAAGGAAGTTTCTAGTCAGTTTAGAACCGCTGGTCTTCACTACAATCGACAAGGGCAATGCCGGAAGAACAAACTGATATGACAAGCACTTAAAGTAACAATAAGTCGACCCCTTTGTTTAACATGATTTGGATGAATCGAAGGCAGAAAATGTGGCCAACCGGCCGGAGAGTAAATGTCCCATTTATCTACGTGGCGTTATTTGTTTTAAATAGATTTGTCGGCAGGTTTGTTATCTAGGTGCCAAGGTTCTCCTGAGTGCTCAGGTTGGCAAAAACAGCAAAGCAGTGAAGTCAGTTATTCCCCAACTCACCAGAGAGAGCTCAGGGGTCACCGCTAGTGCTGTTTAGACTTGGAACTCGATGTGGTATAACTCCAGTTAGGCGGGAGGTCACGTTTTGTGTTTAAAAAAAAACCTTCCAGTAAGCATGGGCACTCATTAGGGAAATTGTACAGATAAATATCTCTGTAATAATGCCATCGGATACCTATGTAATGCTTTCCTCTACAATTCCAACAGTTTTATTGAACGAGATAATCCATTTAGTTTCGCGGGAAGTTACCTCTTCCGAAAAACCGGAGAGAATAAAATCAGACCGAAGCTTACTTTTTACATGTTTGTCAACGAACCTAACTTTTACTCTAAACCAGGCCTTTGTTTTCAGTAAGTACTTTTGTCACAGCAAATCAACTCCCTATTGCAATGGCCGAACCACTTCCTCACTAAAGGGTTTCACCCCAAGGTTCTGGGAAAGGACCCGGCACAATGTGGTAATCTGAACAAACGCACTGAAACAAAATAAAGCGTTGAAACTCAAAGAGTTGAACGTGAAAATAATAATTCAAACTTTCTTCGAACGGAGAACAAATATGAGAAGACATTTCTATAGGTAATTTTCAATGTTAAATTTTTTTATGATTTTAAAATATATGCAACATTGGAGCACAGGATTCTATTCATTGAGAAAAAAATCTTTTCACAGATCATTCAAAACCCTTCTTGTGATTTAGTAAATACTGAGGTGGTCAAGAGGAAAAGTTTGCTTTTCAAAAGCATTTCAGGACCCACCGAAGTGCCTTTCACACAATGAAATATTTTTAGAGTGTAGTCCGCAATTATAATGTAGACATGGATGAACATTGATTCATTGGAATTATTTTACATGAACATAGAATATGTTGTGCACGTTATTTCAATAATTTATATTTATTTATTTTTGTTCGTGGACGGCAGAGCTGCTGGACGAGCTGTCCGAAGCCCGCGAGTGTGTCAACTGTGGCTCCATGTCCACTCCCCTGTGGCGGCGCGACGGCACTGGCCATTACTTGTGCAACGCCTGCGGTTTGTACCATAAGATGAACGGACTCAGCCGACCTCTTATCAAACCTCAGAAGAGAATGGTAAGCGGCTTATGTAACCCCGCCAGTCCAATCCAGATACAGCAGGTACTACCTTTAAATATGAGTGATAACTTGAGTCTGTCAGGCAGCTATACTTCCAAGAATATGATGCAAAGGTTAAGCTTCTGTTAATTAGAGAAAAAAGACACTTGCGTCTTTAATCCAGTCTAGTAAAATTGTGCATTTCAATCCCATAATCGGCTGGGCTAAATAATCTAAAACTAGTACTCTTTGTACTTGAAAACATTTACCAGTGCATCGCGGGTTGCACACATCAACTTTTTACATGTATTTTAGAAGATTGTGCTGTGATTGCAAAGGATTCTCTTATTATGATATTACCCAACCGTACAAAGACCAGCCGCTCTAAACAATTATATTTTAATTAGGGTCTGTCCCAATACAGGATTTTCCAGGAGTATATAGATACATCCCAGAACTCATTTCTATACATACCACGTTTCCTATTAAATCACATTTTAGAAATATATAAAAATACAAATAGTGTTGTCAAACATTTCAGGTCTATTCACGTTTTCTATGACGTGCCAGTCCGGTTTTCATGGATGATCACTAAAATGTAAATTTGCTCACATAAACGCACAAATGGATAAACGCATCATTTTATGGATAGCATTTAATGTGGAGAAACTAACAATGTTGTAAATCGAAAATGAAAACAACATCTAACTGGAAATGCACTACAGTCCTGTCGTTATGGCCGAATCTTCTCTATTAGGCAAAACACAACCAACTCCCCCAGATTTCTGCTAATTCTAATTTTAGATTAACCAAGTCTAGTAGAACTGTGTATTTCAATCCTTGAATCGACTAGGCTAACCAGTCTTCGGTAATCTAAAGCCAGCACTCTTTGTATTTGAAAAGGAATTAAATTATTTTTAATCTGTAAACAGAAAAACTAAAGGTAAAGAGATGTAATTTTCATAATGAGGCCATGAAAGGGTTTATGCTCTTTTTTTGTGCTTTTTTTCTCCTTGCTGCCATGGAATTAAAAGAGTCTGGCACGATGTGACGAAAATTTGTTGACATTTGCGTGCGACGTACTGCATAAAGCAAGTGTGGTGTTAAATAAAGTCCAGAGACAAAAGATAAAACAAAACCTATCCCAACGAGAAGTTTTCTTCCCCCAAAATCTGATATCACATTTATTGCATCTGTTCTCTGGCTTGATTACTAACAATGTTAAACTCGTTAAAGAGCGTTGATTAGTTCCTCTAATTACTGGGCTATTCCCAATTGACGATCTCATTTTTAAAAGGGTATTACATCAACTGCTGTGTTTAAAAAAACTTTAAAGTCTTTTGTGGGAAAACACTGAACGCCCTCAGCCACTTAATTCAACGAGGCAAATGGTCGCCGTGAGGTGAGAGATAAAGCGACAGGGAATATTCCTCTCTTTGCATTATTAAACGACAACAGCTCTCGCTAAAACAAGGAGATAAAGGCAATGCATATCACGGCAGTGAATCGCAGCGTTTTTTTTGTACACATTAGGATTAGGTTTTGTAGTAAGAGTCCAGGTTACTTTTGCTCCCTGGTACTGCAAAAACAAGGTGGAATTTTTAGATTTATTGTAAGATAACTCACGGTCTGGATCAAAAGAACAAGTCGATAATTAAAAAAGAATGTAACAGCAATTTAAAATGTTGAAATTTTACCTACAATTAAACGTATACCCACCCCATTCTTCACAACTAAACTTTGAACTTCCACCCCAGACTCTTGTCAATATGGATTTTCCAGGTAATAGTGCACCTGCAATGATGCAATTCAGAGGGAGGTGGAGAGAAATGAAGGCTGTGGCTTGAACTCAGACGTATTTAATAATTTACTACAATCTTCAGTCAGCAAGTAGACATAAAGGAACATAGACTCCATTTGCAAACAGTAAATGTACAATTTAATTTGCCTTCCTAGTTGTTGAAAGATGAGTTTATGGATCCATTTGTACGCTAGTCTTTATAAGTGTCCACTGGGGATCAATTGGCAGTAATTTGCATTTGGGTCACAAATTAGAAGGTTCAATTTCCCCCACAGAGAGAAAAAACATCCTGTTAGACGCTCCACTGGAGTGCAGCACTGTTAGAGATGCTTCCTTTAGAAGGCAGCAGTAAAGCTAGGTCCTATTTACTCTCCAAGGTGGATGGCAATAGTTTGAAGAAGAGCAAGTGAGATTTCTTGGTATTTTGGCTAATATGTATACCTCAATCAGCATCACTAAAACATATTATCTGCTGTATTCAAACTGTCTGACATTACAACGGCGACTGCATGTTAAAAGTACTTCATTGGCAGTAAATCACCTTGCATCATTGCAGGTGCATTATTACCTGGAAAATCCATATTGACAAGAGTGTGGGGTGGAAGTCATGCAAGGTGCTTCATTAATGCTGATCTGTATTCATAAGTCTGAAGAGTGAGGTTAAAAAATCCAATTCCAACATTTTCCAAATAAATTGAATTATAACTAAGAAGGTCACTCAATCAGAAAATAAATAGCACAGTGCTTGGCTAAAAGAAATAAATTGACTATATCATCTACTTAACATTGCTTAATCTTTGGATATGTAGCTTTCTATTATTCTTTCTAATCCCTGCAAATGTTGTTTGGTACAGTGAAATCATACTTTGTTATATGTAGCCTGAACCCACTATTGCATGTTTTTCACTGTCACCCCATTTCAAGAAGATGGCTATTCACCACCTTTCCAAGGGCATTTAGTGATATTCAATAAATGTTGATCTTGTCAGTAATGCCTACATCCTACACAAATAACAAATGTTTAATCTCTTCTATATCCATAATGGGGATTTAATTTTAATTTTAAATTCTTGTGCTTTAGTTTTGGTGTTGCCTGCAACCCTAGAGGAATTCTCTTAGAGCAATGTCTAGGAGCATCAAATTAGGCCATGGTTCTGCAGTATCCTGGAAGACCTGTCTCAGGCCAGCTCCTGCAGAAGTCAGAGGTCAGCCTATCACACTCAATTGGCACTGTTGCCATGAATTAAAGTGAGAGGAAAAATGAAGGTGCAGGGTTTACAAGCTCACATCAGTGATCTGCTTTTGGAAAGATGTGTAACTGTCTATCTCCAGAAAAAAAGATGACCAATTGCAGTTTTACCAACCACTTTTACGTTGGACTGCTTTGGAGCTGTCTGCCAGAGGTAGTTTAATGCCTCTTTGCCAACTGATCTTGCAAAACAGGTTGAAAGTATTTGATGTTATTTTTGCAGGTTAAACCAATGTAGTATCCGGGAATACTAGGGAATTTAATATCATCGTAAACACAATGAAAGAGTTCCATAAAGTGCTTTCGATAGATTTATGAATTTTGGCCCAGAACTCACTAGAGTTGGATATTTTACCTCACTGGTCAGATTGTATTATTTTTGCACTGCAAGAAGGCCAGTTAATAAACTATGTAATTGCAACATAGGGATATCTGGGAGCTTGGGTTCATCAAGCTATATAATACATTATTGACAATGACAATTTTCCCTAAGGATAGAGAAAAAAATAACAAACAAAAGAAGCAAATTGAATAGATTTCAATCAAACTTAGGTACACTAAGAGAAATAAAGAGAAGGATAATTATTAGCTTAAGAATAGAAAGGCACAGAAGGTTAAAAAGGGCAAAAATTTAAAACTGAGCAGTTAAAAAGTCTTTGAACAACTTTTGGGAGTAATATTGTTTTATTGTCCATTCTTGGCCCTCAAGTTGAGTAGCATGTTAGGACCATAAGACATGTCATTTAAACAGGGTCTCAAGACACAAATTATCAGCTCTAAAGGCAGCAGTGAAATTCTTACACACTTATGGCACAAATCTAGCCCACAAGGTGGAGGCTAACAGTAAGATGACAATTTCTTTTTATTTTTTGCAAGACTGATTGTAGAATTCTGCACCTTGTCCAGCAATTGGTAAGAAAGTAGAACCCCCAATTTATTGCTGAGCTCACCATAAATAGCAAGGATTTTTAAGCACTAATAGCAACATATGATGTAAAATAGCCATTAGTATTTTCAGCAGTTTTTGAGCGACTAAAACCAAATGTGGAACCACATAAGTTTTCGCTGTGAAGTTTATCTGTACTCCTTCTGGTTGAGTTTTACTGGATCCAATGTGACAGGCTGGCATATGGTGTCACTAACCTAGGGGGCTTCACATCTTCAGTCAAAGCCTGAAATTGAACCAATTCAGTTATAATGCATGTTTTATGTGGCTGCGATGTCAGAGCAATGAAACAACTCTGTAACCCAATAAAAATTACGTTGGTTGTAATTGGTTAAACATACACCTGGTTGAAGGTAAACTTTGATAATATTCCGAAGAACAAAGCTGTGTTTTCTTTGTATATTCTCTTTGAATTTGACTGATGTAGGTGCTTTCTCACTATGGAGTGGAACCTCACCCAGATACAAATTCGATAACATTTTCAAAATATAATCCAGATTAATAGTTTGCCTGTATTAGTAATCTATAATTTACTGCAAAAGTGTCCTTTAAATAAAGTGAAATTGAAAAAGTAAAAATGAGTACTATCATAGACATTGTGCTGCTGATGAAGTTTTTGTCATATTTTGTTTCCAGTGGACTGAAGGGAAACAATGTAGTATGTTGTCAACAGAGGATTAAAAGGCTTATAAATATATTCACTGGTATTGTCTATTGAGTCAGTCTTGCTCTGTTTATGATTAATACCTCAAAATGTTTGCATTAGCCCAATTATTATTTTGTCCCTTATTCAGGAGTTACATAAAATGTCTAAATGTTAAGTAATGTAAACACATTATTAAAATGTTATGGACAGGTACAGAAAACAATCTAATGATATACCAGTCGATATAGCTGCAAGGCTATAATTCAAGAGGATAGAGGTTATGCTACAGATCTGTAAGGTCCATATGTGGAGTATTATGATCAGTTACAGGTACTGCAAGCTAGAAAGGATAAATTGACCTTGGAATACGTTGCAGTGTAGATTTATCCTGAAAGATGCCTGTACTCTGATTATATTATGGTGAGAAATTTCACAAAATAAGGTTCTAGTCCCTGGAATTGATTCAATTATGTGATTGAAATATTCAGGATATTAATGGTAGATAAAGTTGGAAACTGCTTTCACTGGCTGAGGACTGCAGGCCTAGGAGTCATGGTCTAAAAATGAAAGCCAGTTGTATCAGGGACAAGGCAAGGAAACATATCTGCACCCAAAATTCGGTAGAAGTTTGGAATGTTTTTCATAAGAGGTAGAGAGTAATGGTGGAATGATGTTTTTCCGACTGGAAGTCTGTGATTAGTGTTGTACCACAGGGATCAATGCTGGGACTGTTGCTGTTGTGAAATATACTAACAACTTGGATGTGAATGTAGGAGGTATGATTAGTAAGTATGCAGATGACATGAACATCTGTGGTATTGTGGATAACGAGGAAGGTTGTCTAAATCTATAGCAGGATATAGATTAGTTGGAAAGTTGGGTTGAGCATTGGCAAGTGCAAGGTGATGCATTTTGGGAAGTCAAATTGGGTTAGGATAAATGTAGCAAATGGAAAGGCACTGAGGAATGATGATGAACAGAGAGATCTCAGGGTCCAAGTCTATAGTTCCATGAAAGTGCCAATATAGATAGATAGGGTGGTGAAGAAGACATATGGCATGTTTGTCTTCATAGGTAGGGTCACAGAATATAAGAGATAGGCTGCAATTGGAGTTTTGTGTATAGTTACGGTCGCAACGTTTTAGGAAGGTTTGATTGTGTTGGTGAGAGTGCCGATGAATTTCACCAGGATGTAGCCTGGATTGGTGGACTTTAGTTATGGGGAGAGACTGAATAGGCTGGGCTTGTTTTCCATGGAGTGAAGGAGGCTGAGGTGTGACCTGATAGAAGTATATAAGATTATGAAAGACATTGATAAGAGTAGATAGTCAAAACTGGGGTGAGAGGTAGGACTTTTAAAGGGGATCTGAACAGTAAGTTTTTTACACAGAGAGTGGTTGATATCTGGAATGCATTGCCAGAGGGGCTGATGGAATCAGATACAACTACGATATTTAAGAGGCAAGTAGACAGACATTTAAACAGGCAAGGCAGAAAAGGATACAGCCCTAATACAGACAAATGGGATTAGTGTGGATGTACAGAAAGTTGGTTTCGATCCAGTCGGCCGACAGACCTGTACAACTCTATGACTCAATGACTCTCTATTTAAGTTTATGATGGGTTGATTGTTAATTTTAAATTTGAGATTTGAGAAATTTTTGTTAATCCTTTATATAGTAAGGAATATCCAGATATTTGGAGTTGGGTCATAGGTCAGTCTTAAGCTCATTAAATGACATTACAGGCTTGAGGGGCTAAATGTCCCACTCATGTTCCTATAATTTATATACTTTGGCTTTGCTTCACCAGATTACATTTTGCAGCCAATTTCTGAACACTTTAGAGGTACAAGGTTATGGTATTAACTGAAAAAAATTGATTACAATAATTGTAACTGTAACCTTCTATAATTTGTGCATCATGTATACAATAGTCTGGTTATTTGTGTGTTATTATCTTGCAGTCCTCAACCAGACGGATTGGCCTGGCTTGTGCCAACTGTCATACAACCACCACCACTTTATGGCGCAGGAATGCAGAGGGCGAGCCTGTCTGCAATGCTTGTGGGCTTTACATGAAACTTCATGGGGTATGTTATTTTCTCCATTAGAGACCAATTGAATATCAGGAATTTTCTACATTGGGGGAATTTCAAGGAACTAGTTGCGGATAGAATTAACAGGCATGTAAACTTTGTAATGACTGCATTTCATCTGTTCAGAAAAGACAAATAAATTGACTTGTTTTGAGTATATTCATATACTAATGGCATCAAGGAAAAAATATTTTATCTTGAATTGTTTGGCTTTTGTTCAAACAGCTATGCTTCAGAGAATATTAATTTGTATCTGTAACAGTAAATTGTTTGCAAATATCCTATTACATTTAACAATGGAATGTAGTCATTAGTCATAAGGCTACATAATCATTTAAGAATTATAAATTTTCCAATGCACCAAAATGAAAATCTTTTAGTCTAAAATGCTTAACTTTTGTTGTTTCTTAGTTGGTTATTGCACAATCAGTTTTAGTTTTAGATACATATTTTCCTTCATATCCAAAGGTTCCAAGGCCTCTGGCAATGAAGAAAGAGGGAATCCAGACCAGAAAAAGAAAACCTAAAAACTTAAACAAGTCCAAGAGCACTTCAAGTGAGTCTGAGATTATTAGTTGAAAGAATCCTGAAAGATTAAGTATTATATCCACCTTTAACAAGATGCCTCATTGGTTTAAATTATGTTTGTCAGGTACAAGCAATACAGTCACCATGACTCCATCTTCCTCATCATCGTCTACATCCAATCAGGAGGAGATTCCTAGGGTGAAAAGTTGCTCACCCTCTGGCCAGACCACAGTTGCAACTTCAGGGGTAAGCTTTTCATTACAAACCTTCTAATTTGTTATTTGCATTATTAAAAGCAGACACTATTTATAGAAGTTATGCATAGTCAGAAATTCTCAGTCATATAAACAAATAAATAGCTTTTTCAGATTGAAGTAATACTCACCAAAAAAAAGAAAAGTGGTAATGAATTTTTTTTGTCAATGGAGTGGAAATCTTTAAGACAAGAATTATGTAAAATAGCTCTGGGGTATTGCCAATATTTTTTATTATGGGGAGTGTGCAGATTTGAAAACTATGGCAATTACTTTGATTCACTCCACTGCTCAAAGTTGAAAGATCAAAATTAACAAGGCAGCCAAGTGCCTGCAAAATGAGGTTGATGAAGTCTAAGCAGGCAGAAAGTAACAAAGTAAATTTACTTTTAGTATGTTGTAAAATAAAGGAACAATAAATAGTGTAAAAGCATCTAAGGTAAATTTAAAAAGTGCTGACGGCAGAATAAGCTTTACATGTAATTCACCATACAGAAGCAGGACATTTGACCCAGCAGGCCTATGCTGGTTTTTATTCTATATGCAAAATCCTCCCTTCTTATTTTATTTCACCCTATTAAAAGATGTCTTCCTGACTGGACATACAATAGAACAATCAACTATATTAGATTAGATTAGATATCTTTATTAGTCACATGTACATCAAAACACAGTGAAATACATCTTTTTGTGTAATGTTCTGGGGGCAGCCCGCAAGTGTGGCCGCTCTTCCAGCGCCAACATAGCATGCCCACAAATTCCTAACCTGTAGATCTTTGGAATGTGGGAGAAAACCAGAGCACCCGGAGGAAACCCATGCAGACATGGGGAGAACATACAAACTCCTTACAGACAGCAGCCGGATTTGAACCTGGGTCACTGGTGCTGTAAAGCATTACGTTAACCGCTACACTACTGTGCCTGAATTGCTAGTGTGTATATAAATTGAAGTATGCCATGTTCAGAATATAGTCTACTCTGATCCCAAAACATCTTATTCTGTTTAGTTTGGTTACCAAAATCAAAAAAAAGATTGAAGACAAAGATCTTGATTATTTGAGAGACATTCAGTTGCTGTGATTGGCAGCTGATAGCTATATCCACATGGTTTAGTGGATGGCTTCCCTTACTGAAATGTTCTTTGATTCCTTAAACTGGGAAGGATAAGAAGCCAATTTTTTAATGAAACCATGGATAGTTTATCACAGACTTAGAATATGCTTAATTTTTAGGGATGTGTATTGATAGAAATCAGATAAGTTGTACAATTCTATTAGCAAATTTCTCTGTTTGGTCAAAATAGTTAATCATCAGCTTCAGAAAGGCTTAGTTCAAACTGCTTCTCTCTTGCACATTCAAAACTTTTCTTTCGGAGAATATTTGAGAAAAGATGTCTTTTTTAAGGGCTGTTACTTATTAAGAAAAATAAAGAGAGAACTGAGTTAATGACTTAACAAAATTTGCTGGTAGTAAGGTCGTTTCTCACCTGAGGTGAAATGAGGAAATTTTTTTGTGCTAAGTTCTCCTTTGAGAGCTAGGTAAATGACATTACTGTTTAATTTTCGGTGCACTTACATACCTTGCTCATTAAAATAAAGCTTTATTTGAACAGTCCTTCACCTTGCTAACGGATTTTGTATTTGAAGCCAGTTGCATTTGTTTGGTTATGTGGCATAGCACAACATGTCACTCAGCTTAGATGCAATCTAATGTGTGCTCTAATCTTTGTTGACTGGCCAGTCTCAGCAATGTCAGGCCATGGAGAGAGCAGCAGCCCAGGAAGTAGTGCACTTAAGTTTGTAGAGCAAGAATAGGGCTATGCAGGATCAAACCACTGCATCAGAAATTTGTGTTCCTGTCAGTTAGTTTTGGTGGGGCACTATAATTCTAATTGACTCACCACCCCTTCCTTATGTATATACTGTATTTTTAAATCATCCTGGGCTCAGCATATTTCATATTATCAGATGTTTTGCCAATTAAAAATGGAAAAAAAATCATAAGCAGTAAAAAAGGCACATATTCTAGTTTTACAAGTTTTGATTGAAGGGAACACTTGCCAGACTTTCTCTTACTCTTTTCTTTCTACTGATTTCAACTTTGCAGGAGTATCAGCCCTTCCAGCAGGCAATGTGGACAGACGATGAACAGCTCCATGGAGTCAGATAACAGCACATCTCTGAACATAATTTCCGCCCTATCTCCAAAGAAAGGCACGTCCTCCAGCAGCTAGTAAAGCTGCCTGTTTATTTTGGATCCGTTTAGTTTTATTTAACAAAAAGCTGTAATGAGTACTTTCAGAATACCGATGGACCAGATGCTAAAACTGATGTGAAGAAACAACTGAGGAGTGTTCAGTACTGTAGTCAAGAGTAAACTGACATTACCTCACTTTCGCTGGTGTGCCTGATGGAAACAAACCTCCCACATTACTGTTTCGGTTTGTTCCTGCAATGATTCTGTGTGGAAACAAATTATATTTGAAATGACAACTGACAATGAAGGTTAGTTAATGCAGTGTGAATTCTGAAAGTTCCCATTGTAGTCATTGACTTCACGGTAGTCAATGTTTATGAAACAGGGTAACAAGCGGATGCATTCTTCCACATAATGAAAACTTCATTGTACAAAACAAAATGCAATTAGCATTGCAGCAATCAGTGTTAAATCAAAATGGTTCAAAATTAAATAACCTTCTTGTAATGAATGTAAACCTTCTAAGTTAATGGTACTTATGTAATTTAAAGACAATAACTAAGTCTGTATCTGTAACAGGATACTTCATTCATTTTCTGTCTTTTAAGAATCATCCGTGTAGTCTTTTTGGTAGTTTGGGAAAAGAAACATTATGTTAAGAACAAATTTCCTCTCAGGTAAATTCGATGTTGTATTACCTTTTGTAAGTTTTGTAAAATATAAACACGTCAATATTGCCTGTCTATAGGTTAAATATATGCAAGACAAAATGAAATGCAAACTTTACTACCTATGTGATGAAGTGTAAATACTTTACTGAAACAATTGTCTTGAGGATTGTTGGCTCTGATAATGCAAAGTGTATAAAAAGACAAACTGGTGTTTAGCCCAGTCCATGCATTTTTATTGTCATTGCTTGTATTTGTTATTTGTTCCTTGAAAACAGATTAAAAGGTGACTTTTTTTGAAAATATTATTGGTCTCTTATACTTTATTGTTCTATAACTAGTTATAACAGTTTTCAGTGAAACACAAAATGATCTTCAGATTTCTAATTCAGGAACAAAAATATGATACTTTTTGATTGTGAATTATTAAATAATGATTGTAATTGGAAGACTGTTTTTACATTTGTCTGACTTTCTTGTTTTAACTTATATTGGTTACCAATTCAAATATGCACATAGTAACGTACTGTGGTTTCATCATGCTTAGTAACCATTATTGATATTAGTACAGCTAACATTGTGCATTTAACATTTGCATGTTAATTTTGAAATTTAGTACAATGGTGATTTACTTTGAGTGGATTGAATATATTTAACCTGATAACTTTAAAGAAAATACAGAAATATCAGATGGATGAATGAACAACAAAACACACATTTTCTGCACAACTACAAAGCAAATCAACTCCAGTTGGTGGTATTATTTGAACTTGAAAAAGGTTGACACAAAGAGGTGACATCTGATCAAAAGTTAGCTACAAGCAAGTGTATATAGCTGGTTACAGGGTGTTGGGAAACAGTAACATGAGTTATTTATACAAGGCCTTGGAGGCAAGAGAACAAATGCAACAATGCAAACAGCTGCTGTCAATCTTTTGGGCTTTGGATGCATGTAATCTAGGCATGCATTTTGCACATTGCCATCAGATTCAGATCTACTTCCAGACATCAATGAAACACCAGTGGGACTGAATTGGAGTCCAATAGCTGTGTGTGTTGAAGATGATAATGTAATTTTCCCTGTATTATCACTGGTGTGGTCTAATACACTGCCCAATTTCTAGGGCAAATAGAACTGACTGAATTCATCCACTTTTGTTAGTAGGGATGAATAAGTTCCTTTGAAAGAACTTTGTATCAGGCTGTCCCTGCATGCAAGCAATGTAATGCTGCTTTATTGACAAGATGTTATTCATAAAATTAATCACCTAATTGCCTTCTATGTTTTAAGACAGAAGCAAAATACCTTCTGAACAACTTTAGAAGGAGTAATGATTGCAAAAGCCAGTAATATCCAAAAAATCTAATGGAACAAGACTCACAGGACATAGATTTCCTCTGTGTGCAATGAAATCACAATTATCCTGTATAGATGTTTAAAGTTTTGTTAAGTACTTTTTCTTGAAGAAATATTTTCCATATTTTTCTATGCTGAAGACAAATTCATTTTATTAAAGATTTATAATTAATATTATTACTTTAGATGAGGTACTTGATAGTTATCTTGGGTGGGGTTGGCCAAATAACCTGTTTCTGTGCTGTCTAACTCTATGACTATGATTACAGAAACTGCATTTAAATTTTTACTTGCTTAATTGTGGTTTTGCTTAATGAATAGTTCTGGCTACCACACCACAGGAAGGATGTGATAGTATGAGTGAAGATGCAGAGTGAAGATATTATCAGGATTGAAAAATTATCGTTAGGAGATATGGTCTGGTCTGGGGTTTTCTTTGCAACTTAGGAGACTGAAGGGAAATTTGAGGGAGATGTTTAAATTTACGAGACAGAGTAAATAGAAAAATCTTATTTAAGTTAAGGTAGAAGATTTATTGAGGAGCTGGGAACAAATTATTTCCACCAGTGAGTGTTAGGGGTTAGAAACCCACTGGCTGAACACGCGGTGGAGATAGAAATCCATTACAAACAGTAGTGGGAAGAGCATTTAAGGCATAATTTGCAGGAGTATGGACCAAAGCTAGGAAGTGGCCTTAGCCTGAAGTCCATTTCTGGAGGGCATGGACATGATGAACTGAATGGCCTCATTTTATGTTTTAAATTTCTCCGATTCTAATTAAGAATTTCATCCACAGAGTTAAAATATTAAACATATAATTAGTATTAAGCAGCTAAAAGAAGCTAAACTGTTCATGTTTAAATCTAATAGAAACAAATATTTGTGACGTGCAGTAAAAAATCACGTGCAAGAGATTTATGAAGATTAAGGCAATTAATTAAAAATTGCATGACAGTGGTAACTGTGGTTAGGTTTGACACATGCTTACAGGATAGCCACAGTGACTATATTCTGGTGCACACAGAATTTCTGCAGTTAGGGATTTACCTCATTTAGATAAGATTTGCTGATAGTCGAAAAGCTAAAATAGCAAATAGGGTTCAAAGTACTCAATAAGTAAGAAACAAGATCTTTGGAAAGCTTTAATTTTACCTTAATTGGTTTGTGTAAAATGTGCAGGAAGAGTCAAGATTTTCCCAGAGCTTTATGGGGTTGTTGATATGTCATGGATATGTCATATATACCCATAGAACACAGATGGAGAACATACGTTGTATTATATCTGATGTTACCACTGTTCTGGGTTGGAATGGTGTGCATTTCATTTGAGGCTAACAAATTAAAAAAAAATACAGGATGTACCCAATTTGTTTTCATTCATATTTAGAATACAGTATCACTGACAAGAGTAGCAATTATTTCCTATCCTTATTTGTCCTAGTGAAGGTAGTGGTGAGTACCCTTCAGAAGCCCTGTAGGCTTTATGTGAAGGTGTTCCTACTGCATTGTCAGGTATAGAGATCCAAAATAATGACCCAGCAACTACTAAGACATGTTGATATATGTCAAAACAGTATGATGTGCAACATGGAGGGGAACTTGCATGTTGTGAGTTTCATGCACCTACATCCCTCGTTATAGGTACCAAAGGTAAAAGTCTTGAGAGTTGCTGTTGAAGAAGTCTTGGCGAGTTGCAGAGGCTATCTGATGTCTGGGGTTCTAGTTAAATGGGCTTCTTTGTCCTGGATGCTGTTAAACTTTTTCAGTGTTGGAGCTGCACTCAACCAGCCAATTGGAGAGTATTCTGTCAAACTCCTGATGTGTGCCTCATAGCTGGCGGTAAGGTTTTGGGACATCAGGGGAGGTTCTGCAAAATACCCAGCCTCTGAGGTGCTCTTGTAACCATAGCTTTTTATGGCATTTCCAATTAATTGCTGGTTAATAGCAACTGCCAGGGTGATGAAAATGGGAGATTCATCTTAAGTAATCAGTGAGACTGATGATATAAGCTATAAAGCCATTGTTACAAATGATTTATCGTCCATATTCATGAAAGGAGCAACAACTTTAAATGCGTCTATTACCATGTCTGTAAGGGCCATTGTATTATGAGCTGTGCTTTTGACCCCACTATGTTACTTTTTGTCACAATGAAGTTGTACACAAGTGGTGTGTTAATGTGTTCTGACATGATTTATGCCTTTGCCACTTTTATTTGCTTAGAAATTGAAGGGCTGTCAAAAGCCCTACATAAAGAAAGAAAACACTTGGGAACAGTTTGTCAGATCTTAGTTACAATCACTCGTAGATGGACGGACTCATGTCAGTGGCACCATAATGGGCTGGGATGGGTCAGAAGCATGGCGAAACAGAAAGGACAAAGGCAAAGGGAGAATGATATCAACATTACTAAAACACGATTGAGGTGATTTGCTTTTCTCTCATTAGTGATTAGGCATGGCAGCAGTTTAATTTTATAGGAGTCTAGATGTGAATTTCTCTGAGTGGGGTGCAAGCTCTTCCTGAATGACTTTTGCTAAATCATAGGAAGTGATGAGTGGTTTCCAGTCTGTATCATAGGTCTGGGGCTTGTTAACATCATTTACTGAATATTCCAAAACAATAAGTCTCTTAATAAACAAGCACTGAAATCCTGATTAGGAAAGCGGCTTAAGCCCAACAATATCTGTCGTGGGGTGGGGGGAAGGAGTGGGTGATTGTGGGGTGGAAGTTGGAGCAATTTTAACACACATGCTTCCAGCTGGCATCTCAGATTCGAAGAGGCATTTTTCTAATTAATTCTTTGTTGTTGGGATCTGGGCATCACTTGCAAGGCTAGCATTTATTGTCCATTCTTTAATTGGCTCTGGATGGACTTGGTGGCAGTGGGCCATCCTCTTCAGCTGCTGCAGTTCTTTGGTGCGGTTGCTATTGGAGAGAGACGTCCAGGATTTAGACCGAGCACTGATCGACAACTGGTGATATCTTACCAAATCAGAATGGTGTGTGATATAGAGGGAAACACATAGGTGGTGGTGCTTCCATGTGCCTGAAGCATTCTTGTGGTAGAGGTAACAGGTTTATGAGTACTGTGTGAGCCTGGGTGAGTAACTGCAGTGCATATTATAAACGGTATACATGATATAGTCACGGTGTGCTGATGGTGGTGGGAATGAATTTTCAGGGTCGTTGATTAGGTACGAATCAAGGGGATGATTTTGTACAGGATGATATCAAGCTTCTTAAGTGTGGGTGGAGCTGTTCATCCAGACAATCAGAGAGCATTCTTTCACACTGTTGACATGGCATGAAGAAGACACAATGGGTTTAGAAGGTCAGGAGGTGAGTCACTCACTGGAGGGTACCCCGATTCTGACCTGCTCTTATAGCCTTGGCATTTATGTGGCTGTTCTAGCTAAGTCTCTGGTTAATGGTCATTCCCCCAAACGTTGATTGTGGGGAACTCAGTGATGCTAATGCCATTGCATATCATGGGTAGGTGGTTAGATGTGGCTGAATATTGTCTTTTCTGATTGCTGGGATTGCAGGAGGAACTCTTGTTGGAGATTATTGCAACACAAATGCTACTTGTTGCCTACTAGCCCTTGTTGGTTAAGTCTTGCTATATGTAGGCATGGAAATTTTCATTTGCTGAGCAGCTGTGAATGGACCTAAGCATTGTGCAGTGGTCAATGATGACTCAATTAAAAAATGGCTAGACAGATGACACTATCTTGATGGACCCCTGCAGTGATGTCCTGGGGCTGAGGTGATTAACTTCCAACAAGCATCTTCTGATGTGAAAGATACGACTCTAACCTTTAGAGTCTTTTCCTTTTGATGCTCATTGAATTCAGTTTCACCAAGGTTGCTTGATGCCGTACTCAGTCAAATGTTTCCTCCATGCCAAGGGCAGGCAGTTTCCCCTCACTTCTAGAATTCAGTTCTTAGTGATTAGTTAGATCAAGGCTATTCTTAAGGCTGTAATGAGATCTGGAGCAAAGTGGTCCTGGTGAAACCCAAATTGGCTATTGATGAAGAGGTTATTGGTGAGTAAGTGCTGCTTGATAGTACTGTTGATGATACCTTCCATCACATTGCTGATAATTGCAAGTAGATTGATTGGGCAGTGGCTAGCCAGATTGATTTTTCCTGCTTTTTTTTGTTTAGGACATACCTAGGCAATTTTTCCCATTGTTGGGTAGTTGCCAGTGTTGTACATCGTTGCCAGTGTTGTACACTGAATGACAGTGTTTCTCTGTAACTGTAACACTTTATTCTGCATTCTGTTGTCATTTTACCTTGTACTACCTCAATGCACTGTGCAATGAATTGATCTGTATGGACGGTATGCAAGACAAGTCTTTCACAGTACCTTGGTACATGTGACAATAATAAACCAATCTAATTGTACTGGAACAGCTTGGTTAGAGGCCTAGCTAGTTCTGGAGTGAAGGTCTTCAGTACCACAGTGGGATCTTATTTGGTCCCATGGCCTCAGGTGCTCTCAGCCATTACTTGATATCATGTGTGACAAATTGAATTGGTTGAAGATTGTCTTCGGTGATGTGGGGATCTCAGAAGAAGCTGAGACGGATCACCCACTCCGCAATTCTGGCTGAACATGGCTGTGGATGCTTCGGCCTTGTGTTTAGCACTCATATGCTGGACACTGACATCAGTAAGGATGAGGATGTACTTTTGGACTCCTCCCCCAGTTAACTGTTTAATTGTTCTCCCCATTCATGATGAAATGTGCAGGCCTTTGATCTGATTTGTTGGTTGTGACTAAATTTTGTCTATTGCTCCCTGTTTTTGCTGTCTAGCATGCATTAGGTCCTGTTGCAGCTTCACCAGGCTGGCACCTCCTGTTTCCATAAATCTGGTGTTGCTTCCAGTATGGTTGTTTGCACTCTTCATTGAACCAGGGTGGATGCCTTGTCTTGATTGCAAAGCAGAATGACGGATATGCCTGGTTTGATGTTGGAAATGGTGGTGGTGTTCATTTCTGCTGCTGCTGATAGACAACAGCGTGATGGAGCAAATATTCCTTATGAAGACAGGACTTTGACCCCACAAGGACTGTGCGTTAGTCATTTCTACAACATGATTTTAGGCAGATGCAACTGGTAAAGAGAAAGTCTGGTAGAATTATGCCACTTGTTGTGTCCCTCACTGACAGACACAAGCCCAGCTTAGAGGTTATGCCATTCAGGATTAGTCCAGCTAGGTCAGTGGTGGTGCTCTTGATGGACATTGAAGTCCTCACTGCCATGCATTCTGTGCATGTGCTACTTTCAGTGTTTCTTTGAAGTGTTGTATAACATGTGGCAACACTGATTCAACAGCTGAGGGGTGATAGTCACCAGAAGCAGGCTTCCTTGCTCATGTTGACATGTTATTCTGAGACTTCATTGGGACTGGAGTCAACGTTGAGGACACCCAGAACTACTTCCTCCCACCTGTTGGGTGTGTCCTACAGGTGGAGTAAGGAGTACTTGGTGACTGTCTTGGTGGAGTTTGACACATTGTCTGTAAGGTTAGTACAACTTTGTCAGGGTATTGTTGAGCTAGTCTGTGAGACAGCTCTCTCCATTCAGACAGCTTGACAAACTATAGAAAGCCACAAGACACGGTAGTGTAGTGGTTAGCATAACGCTATTACAGCGCCAACAACCCGGGTTCAATTCCTGCTGTTGTCTGTAAGGAGTTTGTACGTTCTCCCCGTGTCTGCATGGGTTTCCTCTGGGTGCTCCGGTTTCCTCCCACATTCCAAAGACGTACAGGTTAGGAAGTTACGGGCGTGCTATGTTGGAACCAGAAGCATGGCGACACTTGCGGGCTGCCCCCAGAACACTCTATGCAAAAAGATGCATTTCATTGTGTGTTTTGATGTACATGTGACTAATAAAAATATCTCATCTTGTCTTATCTTATCTTTTTCCAACAGCAGCCAACCAGTTATCTCTTTGTACTGAATTCAGGCAGGCAGAAGCTCAGACAAGCCCTGGCAGTTATTAATTGGATTGGCTTAGAACCATAGAACACTACAGCACAGAAAACAGGCCATCATTACATTAGAAAAACATTACATCAGAAAACTTGCTGATCCAAACTTGCTGATCCCGGCTTCTTGTCCAGGTTAAAACTTTCCACGCAGTAGCTTGGCCACAATGGACACCCAATTAGTTGAAGGTTGAACTGCCATTTGTTTGCATAAATCTGATGTCATTGGCTTCCTTGGCTACACGAGAAAGAGGATTTGTTGATTGGGCTGTGTGAGAATGAAACAAAAAAATGTTTGAGTCAATTTTTAACTGGTGCTCCATCAGGTTTTTGCCAGGTGCATTTGTTGGATTTACTAAATATGGGTAATCCAATTTGAAGTGTGACCAGGAGTGGTCAGTTAAATGTACAAAAGAGAAACAGAGTTAACATTTCGGGTCTGAGATACTTCATTGGAACTCATCGGCATTCTGACATAAGGTCTTTGACTTGAATTGTTAGCTCTGTTTCTCTTTCCACTGATGCTCTCTGATCTGTTAACTGTTTCCAACATATTCAGATTTTATTTCTGATTTCCAGTATCGGCAGCTTTTTGATTTCCAGTGATTCTTCCAGATGCCACTTGTGGCTCCTGATCACTGTCAGCAACCTCTCAAATTCCTGGTGTAGCTACGGTCTTGAGATGCCTTAAAGCTGTGCTTAAATTTCATTCCCCTTGGTCCAGCAATAATACTTACCAGGATGTAGGAGGATGAGAATGTAGTGAGACTCACCTCCAGACTAAATCAATACCTTGGTCAAAGAATGATTGTCCTCATTGGCCTGGGAACAATTCTGGTGTTGGACAAGTCTTGTTTTCCCACTGTCCTCAGTACCTGCGTAGCTCAAGTTCAATACAGGCTCCAGAGCTGAAGGATCCACATACGAAGGAACAGCATTTGCTATTGTTCTTTAAAAAAAGCAGCGCAGAAAGTTTTAGTGGGACAAAGAGCACAGGCTGCCTCCCATCAGTTTAAGTTTAGCCTCTTCTATAGTGGATCACCAGCCTCCTAGATTAGTTTGCTTTTGAGATTCCACAATAGTAAAATTACAGGAGGAGCAAAATCTTGGACATTTTATCATTCTGCTCATTTTCTTTATTTGTCTGATCAGGTCCCAAAATAAACACTGTAAACAGAAGAAATGTTAGCTTGTTGGTCTTGACTGCTGATGATATGTCTAAGCACCATTTGACTAATTTAGTATCATGCTAAGAGTCACTGTATATTTAGTTGTCTTTAAAAAAATACTGCATTAATAAAGCATCTTTAATGTAACATATCAAATTGTTCAAGGGATCATAATCAGACAAACACTGACACTGAGGTAAAGAAAGGGAGGAGCTTGGACAAAAAGGGAGGCTGTAAATGGATTCTGAAAAGATGCTGACGAGATGGACGGTGAGAGGAAATTCAACAGTTGAAGCATGGTTGGAGGGAGAACAGGCTTCTGTCAGTTGTTGGGTTGGGATAGGTTACAGAGATAAGATGGTCCTGGGTAAGAGGGACTTGAAAGCAAGTACGATGATTTTGAAATCACATGTGGGAATTCCAGTGTATTGTGGATTCTTCAGAATGGATCTAATATCGGTAATCATTTTAACATGTTCACTGAGACAGAGCATCAACTGAACACAACTTGCTTGTTATGGCATTCAGACTTGGGCCTGAAGCTGCGAAACATAGTTCAACAATAAATGCCTAGAAGGTAAGCATATTTACATTGGAGGCTGACACGAGTAATTCCTTGATATACAAATGTTTGATGTATGAAATTTTGCTATAACATCATTGACTCTTTTGGGGTAAGCATCAAAGATTTTTTTTGTTATAGGACACAGGAACGCAAGAAAGTAGGAGAAATATTGGGCCAACAGGCCCCTAAAATCTGCCCCATCATTCAATACAATCATGGCTGATCTATGCTGGCCTCAACTTCTCTTCTGTGCCAGTTCCCCATAACCTTCAGTTCCTCGATCTTTCAAATATTCATCTATCTCCACCTTAATTATATCTGATGATCTGGCCTCCATCACCCTCAGGGTCAGAGAATTCCAGAGATTTACTACCTTCTGAGAGAAGAAATTTCTAGCCATCTCAGTTTTAGACGACTAGCCCCTTATCTTCAAACTTGTTCATGACTCTCCTACTAGTGAAAACAGCCCAACATCTACCTTGTCAATCCCCTCATTCTTCTGAACTCCGAGGGATACCAACCCAAACTGTCTAGCCTCTCTTGGTAGGACAATCCTCTCAATGCAGGAATTAATCTGGTGAATCTCCTTTGGACTGCCTTCAATGCTACCATATTCTTTTTTAGGTAAAGGGACCAAAACTGTACGTAATATTCCAGGTGTGGCCTCATGAACACCCTGTGCAATTGGAACAAAGCGTCCCAATTTTAAACTCCATCCCCTATGCAATAAGGTCCAACATGAAAATTGCCTTCTTAACTACCTGTTACACCTGCCTGGTAACTTTTTGTGATCATACACTAGAACACCTAGATGCCTCTGAACTTCACCCCAGTGCAGTCTCTCTCCATTTAGGTAATGATCCGCCTTTTAATTCCTCTTCCTGAAGTGCATGACCTCACACTTCTCCACATTAAGTTCCATCTTCCAGGTTTTTGCTCAATTAATTAATCTTCTATGTCCCATTGCAGAATCACAATGTTCTCATCACAACATGCCCCTTCACCTACTTTCACATTGACATTACGAATGGTGCGCCACTCTCCACGTATAGAAATACACTGAACGAAAATAGCTAGAAGACAATTTGCTCTGCTGTTTTGATTTACAAAACTGCTTAACCAGACATTTTCCAGGAATGTGTCTATTTCTTAAATCAAGGAATGGCTGTGCAAACTGACAAATCAAGCTGAATCAATTGTAAAGTTGCATGTTTAATTACATTCAAAATATTAATTTGCAAATTTAGTTATATTTCACTGGCTCGCTAAATGCTTCAGATTGACAATGTAATGGCTAATTGCCTCTTCTTGCATCTGGTTACAGGCACCAAGCTTGAAAGTCTTGATAAACCTTGGATGGCACTGGGTTGAAAAGTGCTTTTGGTTTCTCAACAATCTCATCAAATGGGACATCCATTACACTCTGTGGTGCCAACCGATTTACTACATCATGTTGGAACCTGACTCTATAAGTAAACTAGCTTTCTTCATCCATGAGTCTCTGCATTTTGTTCTTCAACATTGTCACCCATAGCCTCTGCAATATTGCTTGTCTTAAAAAAAAGTACAAATGATCTTTAAACACTAAATGCTTCCTGTACTTCATCAGATTTCTCCAGTTTTCCAAGTATCCCATTTGTGCTACTTCTGTCATTTTATCTTGTTGCTGCACGCTAATCGTATTTCACTTTCATGGTTTGCCTTCTATTTGGCAAATTTGCAAACTTCACAGTCTAACTTTCCACAGAACAGGACTTCCATTTGTATCGCCACCTCAGTTTGTGCTCTGGATGCATTCCCAAGAATGAGAGGGCTAAAGGAATCAGCACTAAATTAAGTCAATGTGTACAGATGAGTTACTGAGAGTGCTCATCAAAGTTGAAGTCAAGTTTGTTGTCATATGCACAAGTACATGTGTGCACAGGTACAATGAAAAACTTTCTTGCAGCAACATCACAGGCACATAGCATCATATAGGCAGCATTTACAAGAAAAACACAAATTTTACACATTTTTTACAAGAAAGAACACAATTAGAACAAAAAAAAGTAAAGTTCATTTTAGTGCAAAGTGATCCTGGTGCGAACACCCCATCTCTGTCTCCTGTGGTAACAAGCTCAATAGTGGTTGCTGGGCATTGAAATTATTACCATAAAGAAATCTCTGGGCTGAGGAGAGCTGTGCAGCCAACTAAAAAGAGGAGGAGATGGTGGCTTCCATTACATCCAATAGAAGGTGATGAGAAGGGTGGTAGGATCTAGGCAGTCTACAAACACTTGGAGAAAGTGCTGCCAGTCCCCGGCAATGGCCCACACTCATGGTGCTAGCCAAGATGCAACCCTGAGCTCTACCTCAGTGCTGAGCAGCTACACTGCGGGTCCCAGCCTACCCAACACCTGTCCTCGTAGGCAGCCTCTCCACACTGAGCCCACAGGGTGATTCAATGCTGCGAGAGCCCCAGTAGAGGGCAGGGTTTTGTACCAGATCACCGGCACGGCAGTGTGCAGCAATGGGGAGGGTGGGGGGATCGTGCCATTTGCACAATAACTTCTAGTGTGCAGCACAAGTTAAGTCTTCTTTGGGGGACCATGTAGTCGTGTTAAAACTAGAGGAACAAGAGCTCTATAATGAATCTGCAGTGTAGTTATAAATGGGTACCAGTGTACTCATCCAAATAGACATTGTCATGTATTGTGGGCTCTTCTGAATCAATCTAGGGCAGAGTATAACTTTAACTCATTCACTTAGACATGAAACATCAAGTGAATTCAGTAAAACTCTGGTAATCCTGATGGTTTGGCATCTTGCTCACTCATTAGCCAGGAGTGTGAGCAGGGATTCCAGAGTGCAGCAGTAGCCAGGGTCTGAATGTGGGCTGGATGTGTGGCTAGAGCCAGGGTTTGAGTCCAGAACACCAAGGATCAGGAACGTTGGATTGGTTTGTGGCTGGATTTGGGGTCCGGAGTGCGTGTATATTTCCCACTCCCTTCAGATTTGCTGAATTCACTGGAAAATTCATTATACTACTGTGTAGCATGTTAAAAAAAAGAAATTGAAGTGTGTTTGAGTGTGTGTGTGGGGTGTAAATAACATCAAACAGTCTGAGAAATCTGCTGGTCTGGTGCTAAGGCTGACAGATTATTGGACTTTTACTGCATAACTGTCTATTGTGACAATCAATCTTGAACTGAAGCTGCAAGTCTAGTACCAGTTTCATTGATTGACCACATAACACAGTTTCTTAAAGTATTGGCAAACCTCCAGGCATGAAGCAGCACTTTCTTCAGTAGCTAACAGACACAAAGCCTACAGGAGCCAGTTTAATTCATCAAGCAGAAGGGTGTTGGGCCTTTGGTACTTGGTCAGTGCCATTATTTTGCTATCTGACCAGTTGTTCATTAACACTTAACCACTCACGTCGTAAAATTATGAAAACATAGTCTGGATAATATCCTGAATATTAAAATAAAACTGAGTTTAAAGGAAGCAGGAAGTATACAAACATTCTGGTTTCTTCTCTTATTCCTCATTGAAAATAACCAATGCTTTTGTCTTTGGTGATTCCTGTGTTCCTTATTCAGAATTAACATTTCAAAATAATGTATTATATTTTTCATTCCATGTCAGTCCCTTCACTCTGAGAACATCAACATGTCTTTTGAGCAGACATCCTCAGATATACCCTTTTTATGTACATAAGGAAATAAAGCAAGCCTCTTGGGCAAGTTTCATGTAGGTTTCTTTCAGTTGAAACAAAGTGGTCATAAATTGTGCAACTGTGAGTGATTTGTCGAGGAGCAAAGTGCACGAGTGTAGATGTGTTTACCACACTGGAGTTATGATAAAAATGAACTTTGGCCTGTACACAGTTCTAACATGAGCCGTGTATAATCCCAGGGAAAAGAAATCAATTTTTTGAGCCACTTTATTACAGTTTCTGCTTCGTAAACATGATAGGTATCTGCTGCAAACTTAATTCCCCTAAATGTTTGTCTTTGCTAATTACTTATTTTTTTAATAGAAAGAAGGTAGAGAGAAAAATCAATTAAGTACCTTTGTTATAAACCAAAAGCTGATAGTATGCATTGAGGTTTGAATCTGCCCTTGACCACTTGTTACTATGCAAATCTGCATCAGTCATCACTGTTGCAAAATGACTGCTAGTGAATGTCAGTGCTTGCACATCAGTTTGGGCTCCATGAAAAATCTTAATAAAAATGTTTAGGTGCTTAAAAATGTGAATTATCCAGGGTTCCTGATGCCTTTAATTCACGTTACACATGCACCTCATTCCAGTCTAATGGCTTTGCTTCTGTTTCTGGTCTATTACACATTCATAGTGCTGGACATGTGAGACATTTTAGAATCTTAACATCTCTCACAGTTCACAAATCAATACAAAAAATAGACAAAGAATGATAGGACAGTATCATCACTCTCCCAGTGAAGCAACTTTAATGCACTTCTAGAGACAGGCTGGTGGAGGAATGCTTAACTCCAATATAGAGGTCTCCTCTTGGGCTGCCCATCCTCCTTGGTATGTCAGACATGCCTGGACTTTGCACATGTGCCAATTGTTAGGGCTTGGGGAATGGCCAGAATGATTAAAGGTAAATATGGGATTTAACTGCTAGGGATCCTGGTCCAGAGCTCAACCAGGACTGTCCAATGGTTGTTGCTTCCATAGAAAGACAGGAGTTATCCCAAGATGATGCATGGAGGATCACTCCATCTGGTGCACCCCTGAGCTACCAAATCCATTTTCTGGAAATGATCAATATTGTGTTTCACTTCAGGGAAAATGGTTGTTAATTCCATAATTTTGGAAAAAGCAGTATAATATGATAGAATTTCAGGCAATTGTCTTTTAAAAAAGGAGTTTTAGAAGATGATCCATCCAGCACAAAGGCCCAAAAGACTTGACAAAGTGAAGGGTGGCCCTGCCCTAGGAAAGTCCCATGGGAGGAATACTCACTACTCATAAATACTTGGTGATAGGAAGAATGACGAAAATTTCTCTTACAAGGACTGGGTGTACCAGGGCGAAAAGGACAATTGATTGTTCAGTGGGAGGTAGGGATTTTGAGGTTATAGTGGGCCGTCAGCTCAGGAGAAGAGTGCTGACACCACTTGTCGAGTGTCCCAGTGAATAAGGAAGAAAGAATGCAATATCGAGTGTGAGCTCTCTGTGGAGAAGGGCTAGGTGAACCGTAGGAGAGCTGAGCAACGGAAGCCCATTAGTGGTCAGGTGATGCAATTGAATTGCACAGTGGGAGAGAAAGTACTTGAGCCAGTCAGTATTAATATCAAGAATTTTTAACAACTTATCCCCATCCACAATCTCCACTTCCCAGTTGCTGCACAAATCTCTGGGAAATTAATTGTTAGTGGTTGAAGAATCCAGGACACTCAGAGGTTTGGTGATTCTACTATGGTGCCGTAGAATGGTACACTTGCATTTCTTGCTTGTTATCACACCAATGTGAAATTGACAGGCACGGGAAAGATGGGGAGAGAGGAAAAATCTTTTAGGTTTATGTGTGGCATTCCCTGTGGACCTCAATCCATCCTACATCCATTCCAGTTTGACCCTTGTAGTGTAAAAGAAATGTTCACTGAAAATACTCAAGAGTTCAGGTATTTTAATCCATGTCAGTCCAATTTTAAACACATTCCTTTTGCTGTTTGTTTGAATTGCATTAATAGTTGAACTGCATGAAATGATTATTTACAAAAGGCTATTCTTAAAAAAACACAGGCAGCTACATTTCTTGTCATATCATCACACTTCCACGAGTTATGATACATTAAGGTGATTAAAAACCTTTAGCATAGGTAGTCAATGTTGTTTTTATTTGGTTAGTTAAAGATTCTGTTTTCTGCTCAGAATCATCACTGCAATAAGTTTTTTGCAACTGTAATGGTGGGAAAGCTTCAGCATTCATTGCCACAATACTGGGAAACTGAGAACGACTTCAGGAATACACGAATGTGCAGGTAGACATAAAAATCTAGAAGCTGTCAGAAATTCCTCTTCATTCAGAAATTGCACTTTTCACAGCTTTCTCCTGTATAAACCCTTCTTACTGTAAAATGTTCTCAAAACCTTATACAGTGTTGTATGAGGTGTGAGATTTTACAGCATATTTAGACTTATCAACTTTCCTGATTCTGAGTTTATGCACATGGATTGTGATGTCCTGAGTTAATTGTTTCAAAATTCTTTGACTTTTAAATTATTAATAGTTTTTCTTGAAAGTTTGTTTATAATACTTCCACATTAATTACATGCACATGTCCTGATCTTTATTTCACACTTTTGAAAATGTTTAAAATGTTTGTTAAAAATTGTTCTTTTCACTTCCTTGCTTGCTCCGTAAGAAATTTCCTCAATATGATTTGTTCTCAGATTGCTTGATGACACCATTGTAGACACAAGAAGCCTTGAAATGTTGGCTGACAGCAACTGACGTAGGAAAAGAAGAAATTCACACCACAGAACTCACTAGATCTTTGAGGAGAGCCTTCTTTGAAGTCAGGAGCAATAATTGTTGCATTGTTACTGAACACAGGTGTAACTAAGATACATTTGCAATTTTTGAAGCAAAGAGTGATTAGTGCCTACTAATGGGAATGCAGATATAATCCTGTATTTCAGTCCCCATTGAGTTCAGGTCAAGGCAGCAGGTAGTGCTGGTGCCTCACCGGGTCAATCCTAACCTCCAGTGTTGTCTATGTAGTTTTGTTCCACATCTCAAAGGTGTGCTGGTTGGCAGGTTAATTAGTCACTGTGAGTTACACCTAGTGAAGGTAGCTGGTTGAAGAATCAGGGTAGAGTTGATGGACCTGTGAGATAGAATGGGTTACAGGGAACTAAGAGTAGGGATGGGATTGCAGTGAGAGCCCTGCTGATACTTGATAGGCTGAATAGCCTTCTTCTCAGTCATAAGAAGATAGGATATGAGAATGGACCATATCTTCACATCCTTCCTTTGATACAAATTTGATGGTGATATCTTTGAGATAAAGTTGTACAATGGCTTACAACCTCAAAATCAATTTCTCACCGTTGCTCTCCCCATATGTATGAAGATTAGAAATCAGGAAACCTGTGTAGGTATGTGGTCTACTCCTAATTGATGCACATGATAGAATTAAATACTTTAGCTCTCTTATTCATCAGGTTATTAGTACTAAGTTTATAAAACATTGCTCTATTTAAAACATAGCTTATGTGTGTAGCAGTGATTAGGAAGTTAAAAAAGAAATGTAATTATTTCCTTATCAGTTAAATCCACCATTAATTTTTTAGAAGAGCGTGCTTTGCCAAAATAAGATAGACACTCATCAACCAAGGAAGTATTTCTATTTGGTCTATGTCCATATAGAATTGACCAGGAGATAAAAACAAGTAGCCCATCAATCATGGTTCACTACTAACAATAGCTGGAGAATTATGAAAAATACATTCCCCTTGCTTGCATCTGTGCAGTCTCCTGGGAGAGACATGCACTTGAGAAATTTGGGTTCTGTTTGATCTGGAATGGTTGGAAGCAATGGAGCTCAGCATTGAACTATGAAATCACAAAGTTGGACTGGAGAAGTATTTCTCTCAGCATTATGCAAAGAATATAGGTCGAATTTCTTTAACTGCTCATGAAAGGAGAGTCCTCTTACCCCAGGAATTAAGTATTGGGCATCAGTTATCTTCTATAAAGAAGAAAGGGAGAGGGTCTTGGAACCAGCTCCCATTATGGTGCTGCTTACCTCGTGGAACTGGGGCTGATTATGCCCGCTGGTTGACTTGAAGTGACTGCAATGTGTAACACTTTGAAAGCCTTTATCTATGTGATTCATCAATCAGTGGAAATTCAACAGCTGCCTTTCCAAACTGCAGCCCAATGCTTGCACGTCAGCCACTTGAGTTCGAGCCAAAGCTGCTTTCTGTGACCTGTTGCACAGACTCCAGGTAAAACAGGGATCATGCCACAGAGGCTGAAAGTGGGCTTCTACACTTTCTGCTTCTTGCCAGGAACTTCAAGTTCCTACAACTGTCTCTGTGCTGTCAGAAGTTTCTATTTAAATCTGGGTTTTTGAGATTAGCTTGCTCAGCAGACCTGAAGGAGAACATAGAACAGTACAACACAGGAACAGGCCCTTCGGCCCACAATGTTGTGCCAAACCAATTACATTAGTAATAAAATACCCAACTAAACTAATCCCTTCTGCCTAAACAATGTCCATATCCTACAATTTCCCTCAGATTCATGTGCCTAAATAAGAGCTTCTTGAATGCCCTATCGTATTTGCCTCCACCACCACCCCAGGCAGTGCATTCCAGGCATCCACCACTCTCTGTGTAAAAAAATTGCCCCGTCGCACATCTCCATTGAACTTACCCCCATCACCTAAAATGAATGCCCTCCAAACCTGGGGAAAAGATACTGGCTGTCTACTGTCTATGCCTCTCATAATCTTATAAACCTCAATCAGATCTCCCCTCAGCCTCTGCCGCTCCAGAGAGAACAACCCAAGTTTGTTCATCCTCTCCTCAGAGCACATGCACTCTAATCCAGGCAGCATCTTGGTAAACTTCTTCTGCACCCTCTCCAAAGCCTCGACATCCTTGCTGTAATGGGGCGCCCAGAGCTGAATGCAATACTCCAGATGCAGCCCAACTAAAGTTTTATAAAGCTGCAGCATAACTTCCTGACTCTTGAACTCAGTGCCTTGACTAATGAAGGCAAGCATGCCATATGCCTTCTTACTGCCCTGTCAACCTGTGTAGCCACTTTCAAGGACTCACCTTTCAGGGAGAACTTGGGCCTCTGCCGAATGCTCTCGATCACGCCATCACCCAGTATTTGTTGCTTCCTGCTGGTTCTGAGCTCCCCACTGCCTCAGCCTCAAATCCAAGAGCAATGCCTCTGTCTAAGGTGGTGCCTAAGTGGCTGGAATGCTGGTTGGGGGCATGGGCAGGAGGACAGACCTCTGCAGGGTGTCTTCCCTTGGAGGAAATGTGGCCACTGCAGATAACTCTACCTACAATACTGCTTTCCTACTCTGTGAGAGGAAGAGTGGCAGTTGAAAAGGTAACTGGCAAGTGTAAACCTTGTGCAGATAAGAACATAAGAAAAACATAGAAGATATAACAGTACAGCACAGGAACAGGCCCTTCAGTCCATGATGTTGTGCCAAACTAATTAAGCTTATGTCACCTAATCCCTCCCATCTGCACATGTTCCTGCATATTGATGTGACTATCTAAGAGCCTCTTAAACACCTCTTTTGTATTTGCCTCCACTATCACCCCAGCAATGAATTCCAGGCATCCACCATTCACTGTGTAAAAATCTTGCCCTGCGCACCTCTTTTGAACTTACCCCCTCTCACCTTTGTTTTAGACATTTCGATCCTGGGAAAGAAGATACTAGCTGTCTATGCCTCTCATAATTTTATAAAATTCTATCAGGTCTCCCCTCAGATTCCACCACTCCAGAGAAAACAACCCTAGTTTGCTCAACCTTTGCTTATAGCACATGCCCTCTAATCCAGGCAGCATCTTGGTAAACCTCTTCGGCACCCTCTCCAAAGCCTCCACATCTTTCCTATAATTTGGTGAGCAGAATTAAATGCGATACTCTAGATGTGGCCAAACCAGAGTTTTATAAAGCTGCAACATAATGTCCTGACTCTTGAACTCAATGTCTCGACTAATAAAGGCATAAAAGAAATAAGAATCAGCCCCTTGAATCTGCTCCGCCATTCAATGTTGTGGTTCCTGTATTTCAATTCCACTGTTCCTGCTAATGCTTGCATTCCTTAATAACCTTCCTGTCCAAAGATCAATGACTGAGCACTCACAGCATTCTGGGTCAATGAATTCCAAAGATTTACAACTGCCTGAATAAAGACATTGCTCCTTATCTCAGTCCTCCATGGTTGGCCCCTTATGACTACACTCTGTATGTCAACTCTTGTCAATACCGCTCAGAAACCTACAATTCAATGAGATCACTTATCATTCTTCTAAACTCCAGTGAGTATAAGCCAATGTTACTCAACCTCCCCTAATCCACTGAATCAACATGTAATCAGTATAGCCTTACTTTCAAGGTCAGATATCCTTGCTTAGGGAGAGACCAAAATTACAGAGTACCCCAGGTATGATCTCACCAAAACTCAGTGCAATTACAACAAGACTTTCCTAATCTTATACTCAACTCTCCACTCCAAACAGTGCCCCACCTCACCAACCTCTCCCCATTTCCCCACCACCACACAACCCTTTCTTGCAATATAGGTCAATATACAATTTGCCCTCCTAATTTACTTGTTGTACTCGAATATTTATTTCCTCTGCTTTATGAGCCAGCACACCAAGATCCTTCCACATCCGCAATATGGATGTGTTCGTGATGGCATAGAAGAAAGAAGGGATAAGAAGACAGTGGTGAAGAATGCAAATCCAAGCAAAAGACTGTTGGGTGGAGCAGGTGAGAGGGCAAGGATGTGAAGAGAGAATGGTGTCAGGGACTGGTCTGAAAAGAGAGGGTGAGAGAAGATAAAAGCATTGCAAGGTGTTCCTGTGTTTATAAAGTGTTGTGATATAGGAGTGAATATTGAAGGGGTTGAAGACGGTCTGATAGGGTTGTTAGGTGCTGTTGAGGAAGGTGAAGAGGTGTACACAACCTTGCTTGTCTGATTAGATCACCGAACCTCTCTGTATGAACCTGTGATCAGGGATAGGCTGCTGACACTGACCCCATCAGACATCTCTGTCCACACTTACATAATAGCTGTAGGTCTGCAACCCATGCTGCTGAAGTATATGTTCTTTCATTTCCTACTTCATAAACTAAGATCTTCAATGAGGAAACAAGAAGCAATTGACATCTCAGTAACTGAGATATCCTCAAATGTACCTCAGTGAAAATACAGGCAGTTGATACAACCGCATTTTAAATGGTCTTGGCATTGGTGCTGGATGTTGGTTGCAGCAGGTGAGCAGGTTGCCTGATTCCTGACGCAATCAGGAGCGATACCAGAAAGTACCACAAAAAGTTATGCCAGGGTCAATCGGAAGTGATATCAGGAAGCACATTTCCATGGAAAGGACAGTGGAAACTTGGAGTACTCCACCGCAAAGAGCTGCCGAGGCTCAGCCAATTGAAAATTTCATAAGTGAGAGTGACAGGTTCTTGTTAGTAGGGTACATGGAACCCAAGACAGGAAAAGGAAAATAAAATAGATCAGCTATAGTGGGGTATTGCCTGAGGATTGTGGTGTTGTTCAGACAGAGGAAGGTAGTGGACAGTCAAAGGTGAGATGAGAGATAAGAGATATCTTTATTAGTCACATGTACATTGAAACACACAGTGAAATGCATCTTTTGCGCAGTGTTCTGGGGGCAGCCCGCAAGTGTTGCCACGCTTCAGGCGCCAACATAGCATGCCCACAACTTCCTAACCCGTACGTCTTTGGAATGTGGGAGGAAATCGGAGCACCCAGAGGAAACCAGTGGAATTATATGATTAGGGATTAGAAAGAGGATTTGGGTTGGTGGTCATAGGTTGGGCAGATGTGGGTCTTTCAGTAGAGACCCATATATGCAGTAGAATTTATGCAAATGACATTAAATGAATTCAATACAATGGTGTCGGAAGTGGGGTCATGACCTTGGGTGGGTTGCAGATTGTTGAAAAAACATGTCGCTGTCTCTGCTTCTTCGAAGAAATGTAAGTCCATACGGTGGGGAATGTGTCATTGTTAATGGGCCACATGAGTGAACCATTTGGTCAAAGTGGATTGCCTTAAAAAGGAAGTTCAAAAGCCACTGCTATCTGCCTTTTGCGGTCACTTCACGTGTCCAGCAGCTGGACGTGCTGTCAATAATTTCAGTCCACATTTTTCTGTTCATCATCACCTTCTTAGGCAGCCCCTCTGGGACCAAAAGACTCTGCCATGGGGAGGGCAGATGGTGTTGAATGGGTGTGTTGGTGTGTTGTTTGGGATGTAGTGTGCCCCTTAGATTGATTGTGGATGGCCATGGTATACTCCAGTGTATGGACTCCAGATACTGGACGCCTTCCCAGAGGTTCCCTTTTTATCTCGAGTGGTCATGGGCCTGGGATTCTTGGAAACAGACAGGATGATACATATTTTCCACGGAAACTTTGAGAATGTCCTTGAAGTGTTTTCTTTGTTCTCCAGGAAATCCTTTCTTGTGGTGGGGCTCAGACTTGAGTGTTTGTTTCTGGAGGTCGGGTCAGGTATGCAGGAGACATAGCCTAACCACTGAAGTTGGTAGAGCCTGATCAGGGTCTCGGTGCTGGAGATATTGGCCTGGGAGAGGACGCTGACACTGGTTCACCTAATCTGTCAATGGATTTAGAGGATTTTGTGGAGTCAGTAATGGTTGTGTTGACCCAATGCATTGAGATGCCTGCTATACATTGTCCATGTATATATGCCTTCTCAACGAAACTTGAGCTTGGTGTTGGGTTTCAGGCCTTGAACTTCAAACAACCATTTCATCAGTGAACCTAAGGCTGTACAGGCACATGAGAATGGATGTGGATAGCCTTCATAGCACAAAACTTTGACCATTCCTAATATATTACAAGTACACTAACCCACACAGATTACAGCAGAAGAAATCCATAAACACCATTCCACCTCCCCCATCCTGCCCAAATAAAATCAGCCTTTTATTGTGTGGAACTTTTTTGTCCAATAAGCTTACAGATTGGTCAACAGAATGCTCCTTCTAAAAAAAATTGATCAAAGGATTACAGAAGGCATGTATAATATGCCTTCTCAACAAACCCTACATCCCAAACAACACGCCAACCCACCCATTCAACACCATCTGTCCTCCTGAGGGGCTGCCTAAGAAGGTGATAATGAACAGAAGAACATGGACTGAAATTATTGACAGCACTTCCAGCTGCTGACACTGGTTCACCTAAGCTGTCAATAGATTTAGAGGATTTTGTGGAGTCACTAATGGTTGTGTTGACCCAATGCATTGAGATGCCTTCTATACATTGTCCATGTATATACAGTATGCCTTCTCAGTGAACCTTGAGCTTGGTGTTGGGTTTCAGGCCTTGAACTTCAAACAACCATTTCATCAGTGAACCTAATGCTGTACAGGTACATGAGAATGGATGTGGATAGCCTTCACAGCACAAAACTTTGACCATTCCTAATATATTACAAATACACTAACCCACACAGATTCCAGCAGAAGAAATTCATAAACACCATTCCACCTCAAAAGCCACTGCTATCTGCCTTTTGTGGTCACTTCACATGTCCAGCAGCTGGACGTACTGTCAATAATTATGGCAGAAGAGATTCAGAAACACCATTCCACCTTCCCCATTCTGCCCGAATAAGATCAGCCCTTTATTGTGTGGAACTTTTTTGTCCAATAGGCATACAGATTGGTCAACAAAATGCTTCTTCTAAAAAAAATTGATCAATTACAGATTAACACTATAAATGCATGCAAAATTCATACAACGTGATCCCTACATCGTTATCACTTTCTGAACCTATGTAGTGCTAGACCAGAGTCTAGTAAAGAGACAATTGTGGTTTTGGTTGTCACCTTTGAAATTTAACTACAATTGTGTCACTGTTAAACACAGCCCTGTCCACTCCCAGTTGCTTTAAGCAGACAGCAATGTTGGCCGGTAGTGTATTTGTGTAGTCTAAATTGGAGAAGATACAAGTTTCAAATTTGCTACCTGCATAGGCTTCCATGGCAGCACTTGTATATGAAGCTAAATACTTTAAATGCAACAGCTGTATGGTCATGTTTATTTGTATAGTTCTATAGTAATAATTGCATTACACATATGCACTTCTTTTAAAAATATGCACTCATTTTAAGACAACTATCAAACTTTCCATATGCTGAAAATCATAAAGGATATTTAATGTCAGGATAGTCAGTTGATGTTGATGTTTCAAACCAATCACTTGTTGGCATGTGGAAGGGCAGAATAAATGGACATTTCATGTTTAAACTTTGCAGCACTTAATGAACACCAGTAACAACATTTCAGTGCAGTTATTAAATGGATCTTCTCTAGGACCTTGTGAAAAATTTCCTGTGCTTATTTTACAAAAAGAAAAAAAAAGTTTATGAAAGAGTTCACCGACAGCAAGAGTGATTTTCTGCAGATTCCAAATAATGTGTAGGAGAGGAGTCAGTCTGTACAGAGCATGCAGTAAAGCATTTTTACTGCCCTAAGGGTGTAAATCATGCAAGGCAGCAAGGAGCCAAGTCTAATTTTATTCTCAGGTTTAGAATTCAAGCTGCCTCATTTATTAAGACCAGTTTTGATGCACTTTAAACATGCATTTGCTTCAAACCTTTTTAATTCACTTAGACTTCAGAGAGTCTAATTTTGTATGATGGTGTATGTTTGTGATATTGTCATACATAATCATTTAGAGCACATTAGTTGCATTGAGACAGCGGCTGCACTTCAGGTCAGTCTAACTTCTTGAGGTGGAATTACTCATGTTAATGCACATAAGTAATGACTTTACAAATGAGTAATGGTACTGTAATGTGTCCTCACCCCCACATTTCCTTGAAAACATTGTATCAGATTGGAATGTATAGAAGTAGCAATTCAGGAGCAAATTCATCGGAACTTAGTAACTGAACTAACAAATCAATTAAAGGTATTTAGGTAACAAGCATGGATTGCTAAACAACATAGGCACACATGTCACCGAAAAGAAATTTCCAGATAGAAGTTTTGGAAATGATAAAAGCAAGTGATCTATTGATAAATTAATTTGGTAAAATAGAACAATTCTTTCAGGAAGTAAAAGTCTTTGTAAATTATGAGCTTTGTTGGTCTGTGTTATTTTGGCTGCAAAGGAACTTTTAACCACTAAGGAGATGTAAAACCTGCACTGTGTAATACAGCTCTTGGTAGAACCTTAAGTAATCCTTGGAATTAATTCAGCAACATTCCACCCTGCTCGTAAACATGGGGTGCTATTTTTTTATTTATGGACATTTTCTACTCAGGATTTATCAGACCAAATAAAAGATAAAATGTAAAATTGTAGAGACAAGCATGAAAATGGTGACAGAAATCGTACACAGAGTCAATAAGTGAGGAACAGTTGATCTGTGAATATAAAGCCTGGCTGAAGATTACATCTTTTCAAAAGGAAGTGTATAAATTGTGAATTGCAAACTTAGTTTCTAAATTACAATAGTTAAAACAATTCATGATTGACATTTGATTTATACTGGAAACATGGGTTGGGGACCTCAATATCCTTCAAGACAGACTGAGATGGACAAGTCTTGAAAGGCATATTTGGGAAACTGGGTCTGCAGCAAGTAATGAGGGAACCAATATGAAGCATAAGCCTATCTGATCTCTGCGTCATAGATCTACTTGTTACAGGTGCGTCTGCCTGAGATAGCATCGATAGGAATGACCACCTAATAGTCCTCGTGGAGGCAAAATCCTGCCTTCACAAAGAGAACACCATCATGTTCTGTGGCGCTGAAGTCATGCACACAGAACAGATCAGGTAGTTCAAAACTGGGCATCCAGGAGGCATTGTGGACTATCAGCAGTAGCAGAAATGTGCACCATCACGATATGTAACCTCATAGCTCGACATATCTCTTATTTTACCATTACTATCATGCCAATGGATCAATCCTGGTTGAATGAGGTGTATAGAAGGGCAGGCCAAGAGCAGCAAGAGCAAGATCAAAAAATGAGGTGTCAGATTTAATGATAATGTAACACAGGGCTGCATACTAGTTAAATAGCAAAATTGGCATGAAACAGACAGATATGTGACCTCACAACCAATGGATCAGGTCAAAGTTCTGAAGTTCTGCCACACCTTGGTGGTGGACAATCAAACACCCAATGGGAGGAGGTGGGTTCAAGAAAATACCTAATTCTAATGATGGCATGTGATTGCTGAAGCATCTCCAACCATGTTCTACCAGAAGTGCTGAGTGGGTGATCTTCTTGAGATCTCCAATGGTAACTAGTCCTCAACTAATTCCATGCACTCCATGTGACGTCAAGAAACATAAAATCATAGAGCCAATCTGCATAGAAACAGGCCCTTCAGCCCACCCTGTCCATGATGACCATCAAATACCCATCCATACCAATCCCATTCACCAGCACTTGGTGTGTAGCCTCTCATGCCTTGGCAACTCTAAAGCTCACCCACATAGTTCTTAAATGTTGTGAGGGTATCTGCCTCCACCACCTCTCATACAGTGCATTCTATATTCTAATCACCATCTGGGAGAACATGTTCTTCCTTAAATCCCCAATAAACCTCTCACCCCTTGCTCTGAACCCATGCCTTGTAGTTTAAGGAACTTCTGATATTGGGAAAAATTTCATACTCTCTACCCTATCTGTGTCCCTCATAAACTTGTATACCTCTATTACTTCCTCTCTCAGTCTCTTCCACTCCAAGGAAACCAAACCCAGTCTCTCCTCTATACTGAAACACTCCACCCCAGGCAACATTCTGGTGACTTTTTCTCCATGGTCTCCAGTGCAATCATGTCCTCTCTACAGTGTGGTGACAAGCAACATTTGAGAGCACTGGATACAACGTTATGGGACAAGACAACATCTCAGCTGTTGTACTGAAGGCCTGCGTTCCAGAATTAGCCACATCTCCAGCCAAGATGTTCCAATAGTTACAACACTGATACCTACCTGAATTACTCAGGTGTGTCTGGTTAACAAAGAGCATGACAAATCCTATTCAGCTAATTGCCATCCATTCAGTTTACTGTCAATCATCGGCAAGGTGATTGAGGGTGTCATTGATGTGCTATCAAATGGCACTTGCTGACCTATGGCAGACTCACTGATGCCCAGTGTGTGTTTTGCAAGAACCATTAGGCTCCAAACCTCACTACAGCCTTGTTTCAATGTGCACCAAAGAGCTGAATTCCAGAGGTGAGGCGTGAGTGACTGCTTTTAACATCAAGGCAGGTCCTGATGGATTGTGACATAAAGGAGCCCAGGTAAATCTGAAGGCAATGGGCGTGAAGGGGAAACATGAAAAGAGCTTGGATTCATACCTCTTACAAAGATAAATGGTTATAATTCATAGAGTCATACAGTAGAGAAATAGGTCCTTTGGCCCACTGAGTACGCATTGACCATCAAGCAACTATCTACACTAATGGCATTTTATTCTCTCCACGTCGCCTTCAACTCTTCCCCAGGTTCCACCACTCACTTATACGAGGGGCAATTTTACAGTGGCCAATTACCGACCAACCCTCACATCTTCTGGATGTGGAAGAATACCAGAGTCCTTGGGGGAAACCCACGCAGTCACAGGGAAATGTGCAAACTCCACGCAGACAGCATTGGAGGTCAGGATTGAACCTGGGTCACTGGAGCTGTGAGGTAGCAGCTCTATGAGCTTCACCACTGTGCTGCTGATTGTTGGACATCAGTCTTCCCAGCCAGGACATCACTGCAGGGGTTCTTCTGGGGGTAAAGTCCAGCATTCACAGAAAAGGCACCCTCCAAAACACAGACAACATTGGCTGATAAGAGGCAAGTAACATTTATGTAACCAGAGAACCTTGACATATATCACCTGCAAGTCAGGGTTCAACCTTTGTGGCATTACCTCATTGCTGATTCTCCGACCCTCAACTTCCTGGGGGTCGCCATTGACCAAAAACTCAGTTACTTAAATAATATGGCTACAAGAGAAGGTCAGGTGCTCTAAGGTGATTGGTTCGCCTCCTGAGAGTCCATCATTTAAGAGGTGGAGAA
The DNA here is from genome assembly GCF_009764475.1 of Pristis pectinata. Taxonomy (NCBI): domain Eukaryota; kingdom Metazoa; phylum Chordata; class Chondrichthyes; order Rhinopristiformes; family Pristidae; genus Pristis; species Pristis pectinata. The sequence goes on from NC_067413.1 coordinate 87,947,058, forward strand.
CTGCCTTAGAAGACAAAGACCTTCATCAAGTCCCTGATGGAGGTCGCTTTATGGTTCGTTGGTGAAATGCATTTTTCTAATAATCAGTTCACTAAGGTCTTCATACGTACCTGTCTAAAAGTTATAATTCAATTTTTACCTCTATATATTTAGATAGGGTAGCAATAATTTGTGGACCGCAGCTTCCTCAGTTAAGACCTCTGTTTCCTCCATCTATTACGTTGACAGAGAAAAGCTTGGGCGTCAGAACCATTCACTCTACCAACATTGTTTCCATTGTGAGTGAGAGGGAACAAAACATCTCATTGGATTTAGAACCCTTCAAGAAACCACAAAAAATCCAGTGATATCCAAAGATAAAACAATAATAAAAACATTTTTTTAATAACCTGCAATAGTAACTTGCAATAGTTACAGATAAAATGTCCAGGAGTTTTTAAAGGTTGAATACTCCGAAATGTTACTTTCTTCAGACAATCCTGGCAACACTTGTGCACTTACTTATTAATCCTCACTTATTCCTCAGAGCATTGTGAGCTTATCTCTTGGATATTCAGAGCTCCAGCACCATTGGTCCTTGTTAGCATGTATTAACATCAGGGACATGGGGCCTCTGTGGGTGCACCACGGAAAGGTCTGCATGATAAACACTAATTTAGCCACAGTGTTTTTGGTTTGGGAAACCAGTGGAAGTAGCTTTAGGTCCAGTCTTCTGATCAAACAATTAGTAGGGAGAAGGTATTGGAGGCTTTAAAGTGCATTAAGATGGATAAATCCCCAGGGCCTGACCTGGTACATTCTTGGACCTTCTGGGATGCTAGAGAAGAAATTGCGGAGGTCCTTGCAGAGATTTTTGCTTCATCTCTGGCCACAGGTGAGGTTCCAGAGGACTGGAGAGTGGCTAATGTGGTACCATTGTTTAAAAAGGGTAGCAAAGCATGCCAGGAAACTACAGGCTGGTGAGTCTGACATCAGTGGTGAGTAAATTGCTGGAGGGGATTCTAAGGGACAGGATCCAACAACATTTGGAAAGGCGGTCTGATTCGGGACAGTCAGCACGGCTTTGTGCGTGGGAAGTCATGTCTGACAAATCTCTTTGAGTTCTTCAAGGAGGTAACCAAGAGGGTAGATGAGGGTAGGGCAGTGGAAGTTGTCTAGATGGACTTTAGCAAGGCCTTTGACATGGTCCCTCATGACAGGCTGGTCTGGAAGGTTAGATCGCATGGGATCCAGGAGGAGAAAACTGACTGAATTCATAATTGGCTCAGTGGTAGGAAGCAGAGGGTGATGGTTGAGGGTTGTTTCTCAGACTGGAGGCCTGCGTTAGTGGTGTGTCACAGGGGTTGGTGCTGGGACCTTTGTTGTTTGTAATTTAAATGATTTGGATGTGAATGTACAAGGCATCGTTAGTTAGTTTGTGGATGATACTAAAATAGGTGGTGTTGTAGATAGTGCAGAAGGTTATGAAAAATCACAGGGGATCTAGGTGTGTGGGCTGATGTTGGCAAATGGCTTTCAATCCAGATAAATGTGAGGTATTGCATTTTGGGAGATCAAACCAGGGTAAGACTTGTAAGAGAATGGTAAGGCCCTGGGGAGTGTTATGGAGCAGAGGGACCAAGGAGCGCAGGTGCATAATTTGCTGAAAGCGGGGTCTCAGGTAGATAGGGGTGGTGAAGAAGGCAGTTGGCACGCTGGCCTTCATTAATCAGGGCACTGAGTATAGGAGTTGGGAAGTTATGTTGCAGTTATATAAAATGTTGGTGAGGACTCACTTGGAGTACTGTGTACAGTTTTGGTCTCCCTGTTGTAGGAAAGATGTTATTAAACTAGAAAGAGTGCAGAAAATATTTACCAGGATGTTGCCTGAACTTGGGGGCCTGAGTTACCAGGAGAGGTTGCGTAGACTAGGACTTTATTTCCTGGAACATAAGAGATTGAGGAGAGACCTGATAGAGGTATATAAGATCATGAGGGGAATAGACAGGGTGAAAGCACACAGTCTTTTTCCCAGGAAGGAGGTGCTAAAAATAAGAGGGCATAGGTTTAAGATTTAAAAGGGACATCAGGGGCAGCTTCTTCACTCAAAGGGCAGTGCATATTTGGAATGAGCTGCCTGAAATAGTGGTTGAAGCGGGCAAATTAGCAACATTTAAAAGCCATCTGGATAAGTATATGGATAGGAAAGGTTTAGAGGGCTCTGTGCCAAACATGGGCAGATGGGACTAGCTCACTGGGCAACATAATCAGCATGGACGAGTTGGGCTGAATGGCCTGTTTCCATGCTGTAAGAGTCTACAACTCTATAATTATTCTCCACTTGAATTTCCAAGTAGTGGTTTGGACAACATAGCTTGAGATGCACTATCCAGTATTAAATATTCTGCTTGGACACTGGCTTACTGAACCATGCTACCTCTATCAACGATATTAATTGCTTTGATGCTGGAGATATTCACATAATATTATTACTGTAATCAAAAATAAATAGATGTTCTTAGATCCATGGATAAGATAGACAAGAAGCCTTTTTCTGTCTGCTTTTCCTCCATTACTCAAAACATTTAAACAGTTTCAACTGTTGAACAGCCACTCACACTTTGTAATTTAATTTCTTTTTGTACAGTAATTTCCATGTGGGATTAAATAAAAAGCATTTTGTGAGCATTTGTATTTCTTCCATTATTTAATATTTATCTTGACGTGAAAAAGAGAAAACTGTGATAATTTAAAACTAATGGCAACAATTCCTTAATTTCACAATTTTAAAATTTACAGACCCATTTCTGAGCACTTCTGGGCAATTATCATTTGGATAGAAGTATTCAATTCAATCAGCTTTAGTGCATACTTTAAGTCCAAGGATGGGTTAACTCCACAACAGGTGGCCAGGAGCTCAGCGAAAGTAAATGTGTTAGGATTTCTCTTGAAGTGCACACAGGATGTGCAATGCCACTTGTCTGCTGGGCACCTTGAACCATCTTGATTCCCGAGCCTGAGTTTCATGCTGTCAGTGAGTCATTAGAATTAAGTGCCACTCTATAAAGCATGTGAGAGAAGAGGAAGCATTAGAACATAACAAAATAAGAAACAGAAGTCGGAGTAGACCTTCAGTCCCTTGTACCTGTCTGCCATTCAATAAGATCTTGGTTAAACTTTTGCTTTGGCATCATTTTCCTGCACTAACCCCATATCCCTCGATTGTCTCCCCTGCTGAACCCACTGTCAAGTGCAGTTTGGAAGGTGGGGGTTGAGGGAAGGGCTGGAGTTTTGTCCAAGGCCCAAGAAGAGCACACCAGGCAGGCCTCACCATAATAATGAGGAAATATTCTTTCGGTTTTTACCCTCCAACCTTAAACACAAACTCTATTTCTCCTTCCATGCAACTTGACCTGCTGAATGCCTCCAGCATTTTCTGTTCTTATTTCAGATCTCTAGTATCTGCAGTTTAATTTTACTTTCATCCTTCTAGGCCCACTGATTTACGGTTACAGTCTGTTAGAGTTGGTGTTCTGTTGCTCTTTAGGTTAGGTTGTTTCTGATGTGGGTAGTTAAGCCCTGTGGCCAAGGGAAGACCTGAATTTGAATTTGCTGACATTAGCCCTTGAAAAGTTGTCTTTAATTTCAGCATTTCAGTGAATATAGGTTAATAATAAGTGTTGATGGAAAGGAAAATTGTTACAATGATTTCTATCTCACACTGCTGGGAGAATGAAATGTGAGATGGACTCATCCAATTAGCACATTCCAGACTTTGCCTACTTTTCCAAAAGTGAGGGGCAAGTCCTGATAGCCAGAACACTCTCTGAAAAGGCTTGATTTCTCCATATTCATGTATTCAGAGGAGTCAAGGCCATGTGATGTCCTTGAGATGTCAGCATAGTTTCATAACCTTACCCTCCCACCAGTGTGGCATTGTGGCCACGTCCATTAGTCTTAGAAGCTCTCAGACATTCACTTACAATGCAATTTCAAGGGATACTTGGCTGATCTCATTTTATGCTCTATGGAACATTGATACATTTTCTTTCAGGTGTCTTTAAATAAATTTTCTTCACCAGCTTGTGGGCAACTTGCCTTTATCACTTCTAAAAGTTTATTATTGGGTATTAAATGCCCTGTGCTGCAAAGAGATGTTTGGCCTGCATGTTGTTAGATTCTTGAGGGAACTTTGTGGATTTCAATCTGAATGCAACAGCAGGAAAAAGAAAAGGAAGCAGAGCTTTAGTTGAATGCTTCATTTTTGCCTTTACCAACATGGTCGGCAGAATTCCGAGGCAAATATGATTGTGGCACTATCAAAATTCAAAGTCATTGTTTTTTAATGTTTTCATTGAAGTCTTTGTATATTTTTAACCTGATTTATGCACAGCCATAACAGTAAAAATAAACCTTTCAGTAACAATATGTTGTAACTAGAAATAAATGGTACTAGTTTGACATTTCCCAGTAGGTTTATGAAATTGGGGCCTATTGGTGCAGTTCTGGCTATTGTAAACCTGAGAAACAAAATGGAAACTCTTGTATGTCAGGTCTACTTTAATGTTACAGAGTGCTTCAATCTGCATCGGCCTGTGGAATATCCACACTAGAGGATGTCTGGTATTTGTATCTTTGTCTCAATTTCACCAAAATTCCTCTGCCATGTCAAAATAACAAAACATGGCTTGAAAGGTACATGTGCTTTTACTTCAGTTGTGAATGTTTCTAAACCTTACTGTAAGGCACTTATATTTACTTCTGATTCTTTGCATGGAAAATGGTGGATAAAAAAATCGAATTACTTTGTAAACTCACTTCATTACCTAATGTGTTATAACATCCCTGACTTCTTCATCTTTTGTCTATCAAGTGAAATTGAGCAAGTAATCATTAGTGGTAAAACTACTAAAATGTTTTTTTAAAGGCCTCAGGGATCTATGATCTACCATATGTTTTATATTACTACTGATGCCAATCAATAAATATTATTTCAGTCTGTAGACTGCTAAATTTGTGAATCATATATCTTTCAGTTAGAGACTGTCCCCAAGCCAAATATTAGAAACACATATAAGGGTAAGATGAACCACTTAATAGATTAATCAATCTAAAGCTTTGCTGTCTGTGAAGCTTTTATGTATGGCATTCCTGAGCATTTCTGTGACCTCCATTTTTCTGAGATGCAGAGGAGTGTTTTAAAATTTCCTTACATTAAAATAGCTGCACAAAATGTTCTGCACCCTACATGAGCAGTTGTTGATTGATTGTATTCCTTGTAAAGAACATTAAAGTGCCTCACTGGATCTGTTTTGTGCAAGCAGTCCTTGCAGTTTTTAAAGAGTATGTTCCTGACTACTGAATCTGTTCCATAGCCTGCCACTTAGCTGTATTATGGATGCAACTCAAAAATATCTCAGTGCAAAATGAGAGGGGTTTAAAGTATTCTCTTCATGACTAATCCCCCCAAAATTTCTTTCTCCTCCTTGTCTATCTGGTACATTTTGTGCCTCGACCAGACTGAAATGCATTGAAAGGCATTAATTTATTCTGTGGATAGTCTATAAAGCTTGTTTAATTGGAGCATTTCAATAAAGGGAGCATTATACTCACTGTTGGGTATTGTTATCAGGGACCTTAATTGCACTATTAATTATGTTGCTTTACATGACATTACGCTATGACAATATTTCTCCTGATAAAGTATGTGCCAATGCAAGATGTCAAAGTACCTTCATTGTAAAATAACTCTGACAAAGAGTGAGGAAGTTGAGACAGACTTTGATGTGTATTTGACAGAAGGGAACTACTGGCTGGGGTTATCATTTGTGGATGTCTGCTGAACAATCCCAAGGAGGCACTTTCATAACCTTATTGATTCCATCATAGCATTCTATGACATTAAATAATGGAACCAATGACATCCTAAAGGTTTTAACATCAACCTATTTGGCATTCTTTATTTAAACAGTTTATGGTGGCAAATTTTTAGATAATCTCAATTATAAACTTACTTTGACCTTACTTTATCAATGGATATAAATGGAGCAAGAAGCAAAGAATGCTGATATGTCAATTATTTAAATACCATAAGCAGTGTTTATGTCCCACTTTGAACCTACATGCAAATACATGAAAACAAGGGCAAAGAAAGTCCACTGATCCATTAAACCCAGTCCATTCAGTCTTTTGTACCATTCTACACGGTTTACTCATACTCTAAAATACCACAATTTGCTGGCAGAGAAAAAAAGGACATTCTTTATTCTCTCCTCGCAATCAAGTACATTTATGATACTGGAGCTTACAAAGACTTATCACAATCTCAAAAAGCTACCAAATTGGAAGGAAAGTGTGTCCGTTGATATAATACTGCTCATGGCCTCAGGACCTCTCAGAGCCAATGAATTACCTCTGAAATGTAATTATTTTGATTTGTAAGCCAATTGTGAGCCCATATGTCTTAGAAGCAACAAATAAAATGAATGACTAAGTGGATTGTTTTGAGTAGAGGAAATTGTGAGATTAAGAGAACTGCTCTGTTCTTCTTGAAAGATTGGCATGGGTTATTTCAACAGCCACCTGCACAGACTGATAGGCTTCTGGTTAAATGTCACCTCTGATAAGTAACAAGTCATGCAGAATGGCACTTCAATGGTCATTTTGTAGAGTACCAGTGCAGGTTACGTGCCAAATTTCTGGTTGGCCTTGAACCCTTGAGAATGCAAGGTGATCATAGAAGTAGATGAAGGAAGTAGCTACCTACCTAAGAAGGGATTATATCAACCAAACTTTGAATGAAACATTGAATCGTATACTCACCAGACCTATTTTTTGAAAGTACATAATTCATCGCAAGAAGACTACTTTCGCAACCAAGAACTCCCTGATTTGGTGCAATTTTAGTCTTCATTCTCTGTATTTTCTCCAAGTGCACAGTATCCTTCACCATGCATGGAAACTAAATGGAGATAGCACAAATGCAGATACTCTGGGTAAAACACTACTTGATCTGCTAAGTGGTGCCTCATGGTGCTTTGCACCTTTAGTGAACAACTGACTATTTTCCTCTTGGTCTGAAGTGAATAAACCAACATGGTAGTATTATTCAATAATCATTATCATTTAGAGTTTTCTTATCCTTAGTGGATAATTGTGCAGTTCAGATTAAATGCCACCTACTGTGATGATTAATTCAATTAACCTTATGAACTGAATTGCCTGATGTACTTTCCCGTTCTTCTACAAAGAAGGTAAAAATAGTTCTATTTACGTCATCCTCGAGATGAATGATGAAAATGATACTCTGTTTTATTAGGATTCTAATCAATTTCATTTCTGTAACAATCTGGTAAAACAAATAAAATAACTATCCTAATGAAGGGTCTCGACCTGAAATGTTGACTGTTCACTTTCCTCCATAGATGCTGCCTGACCTGCTGAGTTCCTCCAGCATTTTGTGTGCGTTGCTCCAGATTCCAGCATCTGCAGAATCTCTTGTGTTTCCAAAATAACTTACAACTTTTTGAAATTTAATTTTTCCTTATAACTATTTTTGGAAGTTATATCATGTCAGTGGGATGACATTAACCCACCATTTTCATCGCACACACCTCCCAAAAGAATAATTCAGTCAAGTTAGTGAGTCTGTACGGAGTTTATTAAACCATGTTGCACATCACCAATAATACCACATACAAACATATAGTGTGTCCCGAATAATTCTTGGTGACAACTTCCCTGCAGTTGAAGTCAAACTCAGGCATCTATCACTTATTGTAATTTTTTCTCTTTCCTAAAATATGGGGACTGACTCCAGTCATGGAAACCGTCAGGAACCTGAATGATTTGATGAACCAATGCCTTACGTAAAACCTTCCCAGCTTTCCTAAGCTCTCAGTGGAAAAAACATTTGTTGGTACAACAATCTGAATCTTAATTCCATTTATTTTTGCTAAAATGTTGCAATGGTTATTTCAAATAAAGCAATTTCAGCTAGGTATCCATTTGATGTACAGGCAATATTTCATTGCCTTCGGAACCAAAAACTGATACATAATTTATCTTATTAGTCATATTTTTGATCTGCCCTGTCTAACAACTCAAAGGGCCAATATAATCATAGTGTCATAGAGCATGGAAACACGCCCCGCAGCTCATCAAGTCTATGCCGACCATCAAATACCTATTTTTATTCTCCCCACTTTCGCATCAACTCCCTCCAGATTCTACCACTGACCTGTACACCGGTGGCAATTCACAGTGGCCAATTGGCCTACCAACCCATGTTTTTGGGATGTGGGAGGAAACCAGAGCACCTGAAAGAAACTCACATGACCACAGGGCAGAATGTACGAACAGCACCGGAGGTCAGAATTTAACCCAGAGCTGTGAGGTAGCAGCTCTACTAACCAAATCATTCAGCTGTCCCTGATTGCTCTTTTCATTTCTATTACAATTTTCCATTATCCTTTTTTCTCTTTTGCCATGCTAGCACTCACAGCACTAACTTCGGTTGTCCTGAGCTGTGTTTTCATGTTTTCCCTACATTCTTAACAATTGAACCATTGAGATAAGGTAGATACATTTCTTACAAGTTTCCACTTTGCCTTAATTTGAATCCTTTCTTTCACTGTTAGGAACATATCAAGATTTCACACCAAGCACTGATTTACGAATAATCCTTGTTTCTTTTACATTACAGCTATGGTTAACACAACATCATTTCCCAATCATTCCTGATGGGAATTTATCCCACTTGGAATTAGAAATACCAATCAGTTGTCAGAAGTTTTAAGTTGGATCTGAAACTGAAATAATATCAACATTGTCATTGCCAAGATGATGCAAGAAAGAGGAATTAGATCATTTCTGGGTCACTGTTAAACACTAAAACTTACAACTTTTCCTTTCTGATCCCCCCTCCCAATAATTGGAATAAAGAGATAATTAATGTATGAATGTATAATGTATAATTAAAGGATGTATTAACATAAAAGATTTTCAGTTGATTATCTCATGCTGAACACCACAATGGCTGTAAGGAAATGTTGGTAAATTGGTAAGTTGGTTTATTATTGTCACATGTACCGAGATACAGTGAAAAACTTGTCTTGCATACCATCCATACAGATCATTTCATTACAACTGTGTATTGAGGTAGTACAAGATAAAACAATAACAGAATGCAGAATAAAGTGTTACAATTACAGAGAAAGTGCAGTGTAGTTAGACAATAAGGTGCAAGGCCATAATGAGGTAGATTGTGAGGTCAAGAGTCCATCTTATTATTCCAGGGGACCATTCAATAGTCTTATAACAGTGAGAAAGAAGCTGTCCTTGAGCCTGGTGGTAAGTGCTTTTAGGGTCTTGTATCTCTACTTGATGGGAGGGGGGAGAAGAGAGAATGTCCAGGGTGGGTGGGGTCTTTGATTATGTTGGCTGCTTTACCAAGGCAGCGAGAAGTGTAGGCAGTAAAGGAGAGCTGGTCAGTTAGCTTGTGGTTTGCAGAGTGGGGTCCACTGAGTCAGGTCATTTAGGGGAAAAATATGATTATATCCACCTTGATTTCTCTAGGTGACCAACGTCAGTCCCTAGACCAAGTTAATTCCGATTTACATTATTCTTACATTTTTGCATTACATTATTCTGAGTAATTTACATTATTTAGTGCTTACCTTTGGCCTGATTCATGCCTTCTCCAGACATTGAAGCTATTCAATGTAAGCAGAGAACAGCAACAATTGTTCCAAAAATGAACCATTACTCATCTAATCTAGTTCTTCCCTTGTGGAATTTATATACATGATCTCTGGTTCTTCCCAATCTTTTAGTTAAAGAATAGTTAAAGCACCTCATAATAACCAAAAATGGATTGTTCTCTCAATCTTTTAATGTCAGAAGCTTCCATATTTTGTTCTAATTACCCTAGAAGCCAATAACAGAATCAGTGCATACTGTAAGCCTGCCATCAACCAATCAAATCACTTTGATGCTCTCAAACCATTATAATTTTCTCTTTCTTTCTAAGATTCTCCCTTTAATCTCATTTAGATTGGCTGTGAAACTAGGTTCATTGGCACTGTTTAATCCAGTGCTTTGGCTGGTGAAATATCTCCAAATTGCTGTATGAATTGTGAATTCACATCATTAGTGCAACTCACAACTTCTGGCAATTTGCACAGCACGTGCATTTCACACACACACAAACACACACACACACACACACACACACACACACACACACACACACACACACACACACACACACACACACACACACACACACACACACACAAGCACGATGTCTGCAGAGTATACTATTTGTGACATAGCTCCTTGTGCATTGCTGATTTGAATCCAGCCCTGTGAACTTTGGCCCATGCCAACCACTTAAGCATTCTGTTAACCATGCAAAAGAAACCTAGCATTCAGGAGCAGGAAGAGCCCTCTCTATCGCCACAACAGCTGCATTACTTAAAGGAATCCTCCGTAACTTATAAGTTGGTTGTGGATTGAGTTGGAGTAGTAGTGATTGTGGTGAAGTCTAACACTTGGCTTCTGATAAGTCCAAACATTTTTACTGGAGCCTTCAGATATAGTGTATGGAATGCAGGTGTTTCATACACGTATACTCCTAGCACCAGTCACTGGAAGCAGACACTCTAGTCTGAGATCTGTCATGGGAGGAGATTACCAGGTAGACAAGATTCAAGGATGTGCTCACAGCTTCCTTGAAGAACTGTAACTTCCTTATTCACTTCTGGGAACCTGAGAACCACGGTTACTCAAAGTGGAACATTCGGGATGGCAATGAGAATTTCGAGGGCGTGCATTGGGAGCATACAAAAACCCTGCGTAGGCGGAGGAAGGAGTGCATCGCCTCAAAGCCACCCATCCACCTGCCCCTTCAGCCATATCCTGCCCCATTTGCAGAAGAGGTTGATGTTCCCACATTACTATCATTGGCTATCTCAGAACCCTCAAAACCAGACTGGAGTCAAGTCATCCTCCATTGCAAGGACCTGCCTAAAAAGAGAAAAAGACTATTACAAAACCCTAGGCTAATAACCAGACTTGAGAAATGCCACCAAATTTCAATTCTTTGTGGAAGTATCTATAATTCACAGACATAGAATATTGGTTCTGATATTCCAACAATGGTATAATAACATTTTAAAGACATTCATATTTCATTTGATTCATGCTATCTAAATTATTTTGATTCCTGTGATCAAAATTCAAGAAATTCTCACTATCTCTATCAGTTGCCCATATCCCTTTCAACCTTATTTTCATCCCTCAATCTAGTCTAACTGTGCACATTTTGAGTTATAGCATCCCATGTTCCAAATAAGCAAAATTGCTCCCAGTGATAATCCCAATCACATTTTGAGTTAGTATTTAATCCCTCAATCACTCAAATAGACTCTACCCTTCCTGGAGCTTTAATTAACCTCAGTAAAAGTCCTTCATAAATACAAGCTTTACATTTTACACCTTTGTAATGAATTGATTGTTAAAACCTGCAATTCCTCTTCAACAAGTTGACATGACTAATAATAATCCATTGATAAAGGACATTCCTTTCTTATTCTTAAAGTTGCCTACCACTTGCTAGTAATGGCCCTCTAATAGTATTAGAAGTTTATGTGATAGATAATTTGTACTACCATGTAGAGTACCTTTTTTCTCTCCCCAGAGACTTAGTGGCAAGAGGAAGGAGCAGAGGGCGGTTTAAAATGCGTGTACGTTTTAAAGTAGCAGCCTTTTTCCTTTCCAGAGACTTAATGACCTAACAGCACATAAAAGGGAGACAGGCTCAAGTGGAGCACCCATCTTGGAGAGGCCATTTTGAGAGCAGCTGTTGTGAGTTGGAAATGATATGTTTGAGCTGTAAGTGCTGAGGATTTCTCTCAAGAGTCTTTGACGAGGAGGCTGAGCATTGGTGAGATAAGGTAATATCTTTTACTTCTCTCTGGAGTCTTGGTGGTTTAGAGATGGTAGTCAGGTCAGACGCAAGCTTTTCCTGCAGAATGTGAGAGATCAGGGAAACTTTCAGTGTCCCAGGTGACTATACCTGTGGGAAGGGTGTCAAACTGCAGCTCCTGACTGATTGCATCGAGAAGCTGGAGCTGCAGTTGGACTCACTCAGGAGCATCCATGATGCTGAGAGCATCACAGACAAGAGTTTTAGTAGGGTGGTCATGTCAAAAGTACAGGCCACAGGTAGTTGGGTGACCACCAGGAAAGGTAGAGGAGATGGACTGGGAATGCAGGACTCCCCTGTAGCCATTCCCCTCAGTAACAAGTATATTGCATTGGATTCTGTTGGGGGGGATGGCCTTTCAGATGAAAACAGTAGCAGCAGCCAGGTCTGTGGCACAATGACTGGCTCTAATGTACAGTAGGGAAGAGTGGAGACAAGGAGAGCTGTAGTAATAGGAGACTCAATGATTAGACTGACAGACAGGAGATTCTGTGGCGAACAAGACTTCAGGATGGTATGTTGCTTCCTGGGTGCCAGGGTCAAGGATCTCTCCAAGAAGTGTAGAATATTCTCAGGCGGAAGGGTGAGCAGCTAGGGGTCATTGTAAGTATTGGTACCAACAACATAGTTGGAAAAAGCGATGAAGTCCTGCAGTGTGAATATAGGGAGTTAGGCAGAAGATTAAAAAGCAGGACCTCAGGGTAGTAATGTCTGGATAATTCCCAGTGCCACATGCTAGTGAGGCAAGCAATAGGATGATAGGGTGATGAATGTGTGGCTGAGCAGTTGGTGCAGCAGGGAGGGATACACACTCTTGGACCATTGGGATCTCTTCTGTGGCAGGAGTGACCTGTACAAAAGGGACAGGTTGTACCTGGGGGTGAAGGGGTTGGTTGGAGGGTGGGGGGGGGTGAGGGGGAAGATTTGCTAGGGCTACTTTGGAGGGTTTAAACTAATCTGGCAGAGGGGTGGGACCCAAATTAGTGGTGTGGCAGATGAGAAAGTTGAGGCAAATATAGAAGTTAAAGCAAGCAAGTCCAGCAGGGATGATAGGCATGAGCAGGGCAGGGAGGTCTGATTGGCTAACGTGCATTTATTTTAATGCAAGAAGTCTGCCAGGTAAGGCAGATGAACTCAGGGCATGGATAGGCACATGGGATTTTGATATAATGGCAATTACTACGATGTGGTTGAGGAATGGGCATGATTGCCAGCTCAAAGTTCTGGGGTACTGATGCTGCAAGCATGATAGAGTTGGAGGTAAGAGAGGAGGGGGAGAACTTCACGGCAGTACTTAGATAAGATATTCCTGGGGGAATGTCCCTTAAGTAGAATTTAGAAATAAGAAAGGTGTGGTCACTTGATGGGATTGTACTATAAGCCCCCCCAATAGTCAGTGCGAATTAGAGGAGCAAATATGTAGGAAGATCACAGACAGCTGTTGGAATAATAAAATTGTAATAGGATTTTAATTTCCATAATATTGACTGGGACTGCCTTAGTGCTAAGGAATTGGGGGTGGGGGGGTGTTGGGTGGTGGTGTCACCGAATTTGCTAAATGTGTCCACAAAATTTTTATCAAGTAATATGTAGATGGTCCTACTAGAGAGGGGGCAGCACTGGACCTCCTCTTGGGAAATGAGGCATGAAGTGTCAGGTAGCAGAGCACTTAGGGGCTAGTGACCACAATTCTATCAGTTTAAAAATAATTATGGAAAAAGATAGGACTGGACCATGTTAAAGTCCTAAATTGGGGCAAGGCTAATTTTGAAGGCATTAGACAGGAACTTGCAAAGGTTGATTGGGAGAGGTTGTTAGCAGGTGAAAGGGCATCTGGCAAGTGGGAGGCATTTAAAAGTGAGATAGAGAGAGTTCAGGGCCAACACGTTCCTGTTAGAGTGAAGGGCAAAGGCACATGACTGGAGAACCCTGGCTGATGAGGGATATTGAGGCTCCGGTCAGGAAAAAGGAGGAGGTGTAGGTAAGGAAAAGGAAGCTGGGATCAAGCAAACCCCTTGAGGAGTAAAAGGAATGTAGGAGTACACTTAAAAAGGAATCAGGAGGGCAAAAATGGGACATGAGGTATCCTTAGTAGATAAGATAAAGAGAATCTCAGAGATTCTGTAAGTATACCAAGAGCAAAACAATGACTGGGGAGAGGAGAGGTCCCCTTAAGGATCAGTGTGTTTGTGAATGTGCGGAGCCATGGGAGGTCTTATATGAATACTTCTCAGCTGTATTTACTTTGGAGAAGGTCATGGAAGCTAGGAAGTTCAAGGATGAGAACAGTGATCTCCTGAAACATATCAATATTATGAAACAGACGTTGGCTGTCTTGAGGTGCATAAATCCCTGGAGCCTGATCAAGTGACCTTGTGGGAAGCCAGTGAAGAAATCACTGGGGCTCCCGAAAGGGATTTTTCTATCTTCCTTAGCCATGAGTGAGGTATGGAAAGCTGGAGGGTGGCCATTTTTGTGCCTTTATTTAAGGAGGGCTGCAAGGATAAGCCAGGGAACTACAGACTAGTGAGCTTAACATCAGTGGTGGATAAGTTACGGGAGGGGATTCTCAGAGACAGAATCTATCTGCATTTGGAATGACAAGGACTGATTAGAGAAGGTCAGCATGGAATTGTGTGTGAGAAATCAGGTCCCACAAATATAACTGAGTTTTTTGAAGAGGTGACCAAGAGGATTGATGAGGGCAGGGCAGCCAACAACACAGACTTAAGCAAGGCTTTTGACAAGATCCCTCACTGTAGAATGGTCTGGAAGGTGAATTCACATGAAATCTAGAGTGAACCAGCCAATTGGAAACAAAATTGGCGTGGTGGAAGGAGTCTGAAGGTGTTAATGGAGGTTTTTTTTTACAGACTGGAGGCCTGTGACCAGTGGTGTGCCGCAGGGTTGGTGCTGGGTCCCCTGCTGTTTATTATATAGCTTAAGAATTGGATGATAATGTAGGTGGCATGGTTGGTAAGTTTGCGGATGACACCAAAATTGGTAATGTGAAGAAGGTTGTCTAAGATTACAACAGGATCCAGATCAACTGGGAAAGTGGGCAAAGGAATGACGGATGGAATTTAACTCAGACAAGTGCGAAGTGATGCATTTTGGGAAGTTCAACCAGGGCAGGACTTACACAATAAATGACAAGGTACTGGGGAAAGTTGTAGGACAGAAAGACCTAGAGGAACAAGTACATAGTACCCTGAAAATGACAAGACAGGCAGACAAGGTGCTGAAGAAGGCGTATGGCACAGAGCATTGAGTAGAAGAGTTGGGACGTCATGTTACATTGTATAGGACATTGGTGAGACTGCACCGGTAATATTGTGTGTCAATTCTGGTTGCCATACTTTAGGAAGAACGTGAATAAGCTAGTGAGGGTATAGAGAAAGCTTCACATGTTGCTGATACTGGCGGGCTTGAGTTATATGGAAATACAGGAAAGGCTGGGCCTGTTTCACCTGAGACGAGGGAGGCTGAAGGATGACTTTATAGACGTTTATAAAATGATGAGGGGCATAGATAAAGTGGATGGTCTGTCTTTTTCCTGGCGTATTGGAGTCTAAAACTAGAGGGGATAGATTTAAGGTGAGAGGGGAAAGAATTTCAGGCAGAAGGTGGTGGGTATATGGATTGAGCTGCTAGAGGAAGTGATAGAGGCGGGTACGATTACAATGTTTAAAAGACATTTGGAAAGTTCATGGATAGGAAAGATTTAGAGGGATGTGGGTCAAACACAGGCAAATGGGACTAGGTCAGGAAGGCACTTTGGTTGGCACGGATGAGTTGTGCCTCTGTTTCCATGCTGTGTAACTCTTTGTAACCCAGTGTAACTCTACATATCCCTTTGAGGATCTATACTTCTGTGTAACCCGGGCAACACTGTTATGGACAACTGTTATTTCAAGGTGATTGCAATATTTATTTTCAATACCCATCAGCACCTACCCCAACACTCCCTTTCCCCCTCACCCCCTCCACAGAACCTTAAAGGATGCATGTATACATCTCTGCCACCGTTCAGAATTGTTACCCCTTAGATGAGACCAACTCACTTGCCCATGTCAGTCAATGTCTCCCTCTAGAGAAGCTTAATAGCACCTTAACTAAAACTTCCTGCCCCTCTTAACTGCCCACCACCCCAACCTTCGCCTGAATGTAAAGTGTTTGTTTCCACAAAAGTTTAATCAACATCCTTAACTTTCAAGCTTCTGTCATGCCTGAGTATTTCATATAATCTGAATGTATCAGCAATGGATTGCATGTGAGCTTGAAGAGCTTTTAACCATTCTGCCAATAGTTTGCCTTCTGCCAATTGATTCCAATCCAACCTTCCTCCTTATGTTTCATTATAAATAGGCCCAGGGTGAAAATGCTCCCAAGGTTTACTCAGAGAGGTCCAAGGGTTCTGGGGAAGGCCACAGGTTTCAGGCATTATGACTGCTGGAACTAGAGGAGAGTGATCTGATAAAAGGACTGCCGGCTAAGAGGGTGAGTAGTGGTGGGCCGACCAGGCAGCTGGTATCTGGAGGGAGAGAAGTTGGAGAGAGGATGAGGGAGAGCAGGGGAACTGAGGAGAAGGCGAAGGGGTTAAGAAGCAAGGGGGAGAGACTGAGAACGACAATTAGGAAAAGGGGGACAGAGGTAGGGAGACTGAGAGAAGTGGGGCCAAAGAGGGAGGGGATCAGGATGGGGGGAGCAAGGGTGAGGTAAAAAGGAGTGGTCAAGGTCCTGTGTCTGTGTCCGTGTGTGCCCATCTCTGTGTCTGTTGGGCATGTACACGTGTGCGTCTGTGCATCTGTGTGTGTGTTTGTGTGCGCACACGCCATGTGTGCGTGCATGTGTGTGCGTGCATGTGTGTGCGTGTGTGTGTGTGTGTGTGTGTGTGTGTGTGTGTGTGTGTGTGTGCGCGTGTGTGTATGTTTTTGTATGTTGGGTCTGTGGAGCAGAGCCTGGCCTCAAATCGTTCTGGATTCCTGGAATGGAAGGAAGCCATCTCAAACCTGAGAGACTGTCTAAGAATTAAGAAAGAATGTAAACTATTTCATTTAGATGTACAAGCCCTTAGGTTTTCAGATCAACAATCAATGTGATGGAATGACTCGTGCATTGGAATTATGGTCATCAGCAGTTGGGGATCGTGTTGCATTTTGCTAGAATGAAATTCACACCAACAGGGCTACACTGTAATGTAAAGAAATATAATAGAACCACTTTGAAGTTGATTTCTGCATGAAACTAATGGGAAATAGTTCCTAGCTTGTTATGGATGTTGTGTAGAAAATGGTGTCACAGAAATGGCTTTATTAGTGGTGCCAGACTCATAAGTCACTTGCAGCTTTCGAACAGTAGCCTTACGTTGTACATAATCACTGAAGCTCTGTTCTACCTGCTAATAGATCACAAAATCATATGCTGTTAGGCAAACACCATTCACATTCATTAAGCATTGAAAAGTGTCAGGGTAAGGAGACCCTGTGGCCTTTTGGGCTTTTAGTAATGTAAGCAGAATTTTCCCATGGCTGAGAGAGAGACAGGTGTTTGCTTTCTCTTTTCCACTGTATTGGTACCAGGCTGTTGTATAGTACAGAGCCGGTTATTTCTATAAAGCCACACCAAGTTACATCAATGTTAGTTTGAATTTGTCCATTCAGGTACAATAACTAATACATTCTTTTTAAATTTGTTCATTGAGTACATATAAGCAGTGTCATTTTTATAACCCTGCAAGGTGAATTCCCCCTCCTTCGCTCTATTGGGATTATTGTTACAGTTGTTTTACTGTTCACTTTCTTTTGTGATGATTCCACTTGTATTTCCATTTTAATAACATAATAGACTGTGTATAAATAATCCATTCATTCAAAGGCTAGCATTATTCCTCAGACCAACATAGGTATTTCACTACATTTTCTTGGTTGTTAATGGCAAAGATCACATGGCAGAGGGCCACAAATGATCTTAAAGAAAAGGCTCAAAGTGCAGGCATAGGAATTCAATTGACTAGAGTGTGTGGGTTTGTACCAGGCAGCTTACGATCCAATATAGTGAGAAATATGGCTAGACAAGTCCTGGGAGGTCACTGATGTATATACAGATGGGTTCTATGCTGCTTACTTGACTTATTCATGAAATTAGCATTTCCCTGTCTGAATCAACATTTCCCTAATTTTCTCAGCAAATCAGATCACTAACTGGAAAGACCATGCAGGTGAGTTATTGAAAGGAGTCATCATCCTTACATTCTATCTAGCTGGCCCTCAATCCTCCAATTTATCTTTCACCCTCAACCTTAATACCACAAATTTCAAAGTCCCATCATGTCAAAATTCTTCCTTAATTTTCAGGTCCTTGTCTTCTGTCAGGTCTCTTCCTTATTCCCCAATTCACTTCCCAACAATCTGTAATTACCTCTCTAACTCTTCTTGCATCTTATAAAAGATCCATCTTAGTTTTCTTTGTAATATCCCCTTTACTGGCTCAGCAACCAGTTTCATCCCAATCAAAACAATTTACCATGTTTAAGAGGCTGTTGGGTAGTGGTCGTGCCAATCAGCCAATATGCCTGTTTTAGCCGTCATCCAGAATTCTTTGACATACACTGTCCATTTGGTCCACTCTCAGCAGCCAGCCAAACAGGTGGAGCCGATATCCATGTGCTTGTTTTTGTGGGACCAGGAAGCACAGTTGAAATTCTGTGGCTAATTATACCATCCTATCTTTGTGGACTTTTGAGATTCTGCATGCGTTCAATGATGAAAGCTGACCTTCCGTGAAATAAGATGGATTAATTGGTGTAGTGATGCAGTACTTGAAGTAAGTAGGGCCTGAATTCTCTCAGCACTGACACTGGAATTGCACCAAGCCTGGTAGGAGTTTGATTCAACGGCAAGAAAAGCTGAGATCCAGATATACTGGCTTTGTTGAGAAATCCTAGTTGACCTTGAGGAGCTTCACCTTTGACTTCAGGATCAAATTTCCTCACAGCAGACATATCCGTTAGAAACCCCATAAAGAGTGATTGACGGTATGAATTGCAGAGTCATGGGATACAGTATTGTTCATGAATCCCAACAGACGGCACGCAAACAAGGAACAATGGTGTTGTTCAAAGAAGTACATAGTATGTAATGTTGGAATAGTGTATGTTATTCTTGTGAATAATATAGTGCCTTAGAATGTGAAGAAACACTTTGAAAAAGATCAGTGTATCTTAGAATCTTTCTTGAAGTACCTTTCTCACTGGTAATTAGAACTACTAATGAGGGTATGAATAAATAAAAGGATTTACAGTGTCAGAACAGCATTTCCTACTGTGGCTTTCTTCCACACACATAGGCGATCTCTGGAATGTTCACACTAAACAATGTTGCAACCACACTTACAGCACTTAGTCACATGATATAATCCTTGAAAGGGCACAACCTGAAAACAGAATTCATTGTTTACATTCTGATTTACTATTGCCACATTTGTTTCATCCCCCGTCTATGGATGAAAAGCAAAAAGGAAAAGCAAGGGGGCTTTTATTTTGCAGTTGCTTGTTGTAACAGAGTGCCTTTCTTGATTCGTCCTAACTGTTTGAGGTTTTTCTGGCCTATTGTCAAGCTCTGGGGTTCTCACTCTGCACAGTTTGTGGTGCATCATCCATATCTCCTTCCATTAAGTAGGCGTCTTCAGTCGTCTTCCTGAGATGGTACCTGTTCCTCTAATATGGGACATCTTCTTCCTTCATGGTCACATGATTGGGGCGCAGCAATGTGTCATCATTACTGCCTCCAGCTATGTCTGCTGTTGGTCTGATGTGGGCTTCATCCTCAATATACCTCTAGCTCTTAGCAATGACAGGTCTTTGGCACCTCTGTTGTAATTGTGTGCCTGTCATCTCTTGGCATACACACACACATACACATACACACACACACACACACACACACACACACACACACACACACACACACATATGAGCATTCAGTAGAAAATGACTTCTGTTGTAAATAGCATTATTATGCTCATTGCAATCACAATATTTGGAGGATTCCCTAGTAGCTGGCAGGTGTGCCAGGTATGAGTAAGGACCACTTACGGGCAATTGTGCAAAAGGCTAAAAGAATTGCAACTAATATTCATGCTTCTGGTGCAGCTGGTTAAAGTGAAGGTCTTCAGTCCATGCATGCCCTACTGTTTTATAGAACGGATGTTGAGTAGGATACAGTCTTCGGCAGATTTATTCATGGAAAACCTTTTCCTCATCTCTGCTATATATATCTGCTGTTATTTTCACCCAGGCAACAAACAGCATCGTCAGGCATCTGCTCAAGTGCACTCAGTGGAATTTCTTCCACTGCAAACTTATGCATTTGCCCTTGTGAGGGCACTCAATCCTGCTGCTGCTCTGGATATCTCAGTCCTTGACCTGTATGCTCTCCACTGGGGTTGAAGTCAAAGGCAACTGGAAATATATATATATGTGCTCAGTAGAGTGTCTTTCAATACACTTGAAAAGCAAGATGTGTTCATACCATTAGGCTCAAAACACGATTATAAATTGTAATCATGATTCAGAATAGGATTACAAAGAACCTTTCAAAGCACTCTGCAGTCAATTGGATATTTCATTGAAACGTGGTCACTATTGGAAACATGGCAGTCAATTTGCATACAGCAATGTGATAATCTGTTTCAGTATTATTGATTCCAGGATAATTATTGGCCACGATTCCAGAGATACCTTCACTGCCCTTTGAAATAGTACAATGGGATCTTTTACATACACTTGAGAAGCACTAGGGCATCAGTGTATTGGCTTGTCTGATATATCATTCTCTCAGTGCCACATTGAGAGAAATCTTGCCAGACTTTGGAACTCATTTGGTAATTGGTAATTGGTTTATTATTGTCACATGCACCGAGATAAGTGAAAAACTTTGTTTTGCATGCTATCCATACAGATCATTTCAAAACTTAAGTACATCGGGGTAGTACAAGGGAAAAGCAATAACACAATGCAAAATATAGTGTTACAGTCACAGTTACAGAGAAAGTGAAGTGCAGGTAGACAATGAAGTACAAGGGCCACGACGAGGTAGATTGTGAGGTCAAGAGTTTATCTTTATCGTTCAAGAGGTCCATTCAGTAGCCTTATAACAGTGGGATAGAAGCTGTCCTTGAGCCTGTTGGTGCACATTTTCAAGCTTTCGTGTCTTCTGCCCAATGGAAGCGGAGAGAAGAGAGAATGTCTGGGGTGGGGGTGGTCTCTAGAATGAAGCTTGAACTTTAAATTTCTGGACTTAGAGGAAAGAATTCTGCAAAGATAATAATGCAATCAATTTGAGAGCCAGAAGTGGGTGGGATGAATTCACAATATAACAATTTCAGATCAGATTTTATCTTTCATGGTGATAAACCTTTAATTGGATTGATAGGGTAATACTGAGTTTTCCTGTTTTCAGACGCAAGTTTTCTGACTGGCAATGTGAGACCTACTTTCCCAGCAAGAAGTACACGCAATTGATGATAGATTGTAGAGTTCTGCCATCACCATGGACTACAACAACAACAAGCTGTATTTATTTAGGAGATACTCAACAAGCCAGGCAGCATCTGCAAAGAGAGAAGAAAACATGTGTCAAGATTTCAGATCAATGATTTTCCATTAGAAGCAGGAACAGTGATAAAGGGGCTTTAAGATGTAGATAGATGGGGAGAGAACAAAAGGGAAGGTATGTGATAGGATGGAATGCAGGAGAGGTAAGATGACAAAAGAAGTAATGGTGCAAGGTAACAAAAGAATAGAAGAAGTGAAAATGCAGAATGCTTATGTGGAGTTACCAGTGGAATTGAAATGAATGCTGGAACTGTGGAATATAAGTACCAGAGCACTGATCATCAGTACCGGTGGAAACCACAAGGCTAAAATGTGTCCTGTCAGAAGTTGAGTGCGGCTCCTGAGTTTACAAGACCGGCATAGGAGACTGAGGATGGAAGGTGGGTGTAGGAGTGAGAGAGAAAATTAAAGTGACAGGTAACTAGACCTTCCAGGTCATGCTAGCAGACTGAGGTGACGCATTCCACCAAGGGGTTACCTGATCTGTGTTTGGTCCCCCCAGAATAGGAGAGACCAAATTGTGAGCAATGACGACACGGTAATGCATTGAAAGAAAGTCAAGCAAATCTCTCTTCACCTGGGAAGTGTAATTCAGCTTTGGATGGTAGGTATGGAGGAGGTAAAAGAACAGTAGATCATTGTCAGAAGTTGACACCACACCCAAGAAGAAGTCACTATTCAAATGACCAAAAGCCATACCAAAGGGGCTGGCTTAAGGAATGGCCTACAGCAGGAGAGGTTTGAGTATGGAATTCCAGTTTTGGGAACAATGGTGGGGGCAAAAGTAACAAAAGGTCAGAATTAAATTCTCAGAGGGTTGTAGGATGGAAGAGGTTATAGAGAAAGGGAGGATGAAGTGATGGACTGATTTGGACACAAAAGATGAACATCTTAAATCCAAGGCAACAGTGGACAGGGAGGCAATGAAATGCAGTGAACCCAGGTGGACAGGACTGAAGTTCATCATGTAATGGGTAGAACATAGAACACAGAACACTACAGCACAGTACAGGCCCTTTGGTCCACAATGTTGTGCTGACTTTTTATCCTGCTCTAAGATCTATCTAACCCTTCTCTCCCACATAGCCCTCCATTTTTCTATCATTCATGTGCCCATCTAAGAGGCTCTTAAATATCCCTAATGTATCTTCCCCCACAATCTCTGCAGGCAGTGCGTTCCATGCACCCACCACTCTCCGTGTAAAAAAACTTACCCCTGACATCCCCCTTCTGCCATCCTCCAATCACCTTAAAATTATGTCCCCTCATGTTAGCCATTGTCGCCCTGGGAAAAAGTCTCTGACTGTCCACTTGATCTATGCCTCTTATCATCTTGTACACCTCTATCAAGTCCCCTCTCATCCTCCTTTTCTCCAAAGAGAAACTCCCTAGCTCGCTTAACCTTTTTATTTTACCCTCAACTACTTGAGGGTAGTTTTATAAATGTTAGAAGATGGGAAAACGACCAAGAGGGCACAGAAATAGTTGAGTTCTTAGATAACAAAAACAGGGAAGAAGGTTTCAGCAGTAAGGTGGAAGTTGTCAGCTCTGGCAATGGAGCTGTTTTATGGCAAATTTATGATTGGAAGCTGAAATGGGATGCCAAGGTTTGAAGTGGTCTGGTTCAGATTGAGACAGTGGCCAGGGAGGGCGAATAACATTCGAGGGATTGGATCTGGAATTTGTAGTGGATCTTTAATCAACCACTTTAGTCCTTCCAGTCTTTAGTTTCAGGAAATTTCTGCTTAATCAGTACTGGATGTGATCCAGTGTATCCATATATGATATCCCCAACCGCACGGAGGCAGTGGGTAAGATGGTATTGAGGCAGAGCTAAGTGGCATCTGAATCTCCTGTTTTCAGAGCTGGGTAACAAACACCTACAGAGGGCATCAATGTTAAATAGTTTTGTGTAAAATTACATACAATAAAAAAACATTAGAAAAGTCAAGTTCTCTGGTAATTAATACAATATTTTATAGCAGTCATCACTGGAATGTAATAAACTATAGTTACAGTGTTCTTATAGTTTGAATAACCATTATATATAATCATATTTGTAATTTACAGTAACATTAACAGGGTTGGAATCAACCTTTATTTTTATATATACTGCAGCAGCATTCCTTCAAGACATTAACCACGGAGTGAACTTGAGGAAAACCAGCTTTCTAGCAGACTATCTGATCCTGACATCACTGGCGCTGTGTAAATGGTCAACTCTAAAAATATTCTCTGAAATTAGCCGGCAGAAGAATTTGCCCGTCTGGTTAAATGGAAAATTTATTGTTGGTAATTTGTGGAGCAATTACTTGGAGACTTTCCTGCATCTGACTGATTCTTCTGGCAGATTTACATATGAGCCAGTACAACACATTTTTATCAGAACTAAAGAGAAAAAAAAATGAGAGGCCATTCTGTTCACAATTCAGACACTGGCAAGTTACATGCTGAAACAAATTCATCAGACAACCCATTCATTCCTTACTATACCCATTTAAGCACAACACATGTTCAACATTTTCATGCTCTTTTTAAAATCTAATTTAAGCTTTTTTTTGTAATTCCATTCCACCTTTATGCAACTTCCTTTATTTAGCATACATTTTATCTTGAAATGAAAAAGCTTAAACAGGACATTTCCTTCAAACAGCCATACTCTGTTGTACATTCTCTATCCAATTTCCCTACCTAGAACATCAGAGTTTCAGAATTGGACGCAATGGGAAAATATACACAAATTTAGTTCAACCTGATTGTGAATACAAAGTGTTTTGTTCAAAGTATTCTCTGTCCATTGCAGTCAAATAAGGTAATACCATTAAATTCAGAATTGATTGTTAGACAAAATCATTAAAATAGGAAGAAAGTTTCAATTGGAGTAAAAGTGTCTCTTGGTATTAGTTTATGATATTTATACCATGAGTGAAGGTGACCTGAAATTCACCCCATCACTGTTGACATCACTCTCATTTATGTAATTAAGGTGATGTCGTGGGAAGGCAAGTACTGTAGCCAGCGTCAGTTACATCATTTATCCGTAGTTCTTGGCAACAGAAAAAAGAATTTTAATTCAATAAGTAAGTGCTCTGATATTAAAAATAGCTACCAAGGAATTTTAAAGCTCAAAATTACACTTCGTGGTTTGTGTACATAAATTTAACATGCATGTGTGAGACATTGTTCATCATCCATTAGGTTACTTGATGGCTACAATCTCCATTATGAGTAAGAGCAAAGCAGTTTCTTAAAGGATGTATTATGTTTGTATTACATTACCACAAAAAATGAGCTTACATTTTTACTTATATAATTTCACAGAAGTAGTGATCCCATCCTTTTATTCTCTTTAATATTAAAGTTGTAATACTTTATAACCAACTGCAAGAATTATTGGTGAAAGACAAAATCTAGCTGTTTTATTTGGGCTTTTATTAAGGTGAAAGAATCCTAAAATTTCATTAAAAAGTGACCTAATTCAATTTAAAGATAATTATCTGCTTATTACAACTTTCATTGTGCTGTCAAATAAAAGAAATGGTGGAGATAAATAAATACAAACAACCTTGTGCTTTATGTTTGTGCCAAAGTTCTCTATTGTGTTCTATAATGCAATCAAAATGAAAAGTTTTGTTAACAAATTAACCTTCGTGGTTACTTTTCACATTGTCATCATGAAATGATGCATCTAATCATTTATAGGGCGTGTATTACCAAGAAATGCTTTCAACTTGAAAATTCCCTGCTTTTGCTGGTATCAGTCCTAGTGGGCGGAATAAGCTCGAAGGTTATGTAGAACCAGGCTCCCAGGGGTCATGTACGGGTTGCTGAGTCTGGGCTTGGTCACCTCCTCCTCTGTGTGGTGCGCGGAACATTGGGCTACTCCATCTATGTGGTATGTCTGTGTAAACATCATTAGCTTGTACAGGCCGACACACTGTAAATTTCATTTGAGGTTACAAATTACTGTTCTCAGTAACAAAAATAACATATTTTAAATACAGCACACACTGCCAAAGGATGGATCTCTGATCCACAGCACTTTGATGTCTGATCTTAACTCGGGGTTAGACGGACCATTGTTTGGATTCCTACTATTTAACCAATTAATTTTGACCAAAAAGTACTGGAGCAGTGAGAGAATTTAGGACAAGGAAAGATATTTTGAAGGCTGAATGTAATGTCAGTTCCATTTTTTAAACTGCAGTCTCATATGTTTTTACTAAAAAGTTTAGGTTCTGAACATCATCATTATCAATTTTGGCAATTAATACAAGAGAGAATAACAGAACTATTTTAATTCTGAGTACATTTGGCCAGGCCTGTCTCGTTTTGTAAGTAAATGTCATGCTGTTACATACATGAACAAGCAAGCATATGTTCTGCCAAAGTTGTACAGCACTATCTTAGCAAAATCCCTTCCAGACATACACTTCAGAGAAGTGTCTGGAGAAAAACACTGACTCTTGGAGTGCTTCAGAACAGTCACTTACTGGCATTTCAGAAACAGTAAGTGTGTTCTCTGTACAACACAGCTCTATGTAATATAAAGTGAAAATTTGCATTCCGCTAATTAATGTTCTTATTGCCAAGCAAATTCTGGGTCAAGTTTGTATTAGGAATATTTTTCCTGTCTTATGAACTTCAGTGTTATTACCCATCTGTAAATTTATTGTTTGATGCTGAAAAAGTCAAGTCTATCGGAGATTAAATCTGATAAACTTTTGTCATTTGTTCTTATACTGGCACAAATAGTAACATTGAAAGATTGCCCCCACTTTGCTTTGAACAATAGTGCATCAATTAATTGAAGCAACAGTTCTGAATTTCCTGTTTTATTATTCAATTAAGTAATTACTGCTTCACTCTAAGGAACGGAAGTAACTAAAGTATAGTTCTCATTTTTATTACATTAACATAATATGTGCTTGAAGCAGATTGTGCTAAGTTATGGCAATGTGAAACTGAGCACTTTGATCAGAAGGAAATTATGTCTGTCATTTTTTCCTGTTTGAGAAGCAGTAATGTGGGAAATAAATCAAGCAAGCGTTTTAAAATGACTGTCTCCACACTCGTCTGTTAGAGCCTACGTGCATTTCAAAATGTTTCAGTTAGATGGATACAAGGGCTTGAATGACTAAAAAAAATGCACCTACATGCAGAATAACCAAATGGTTTAGCATACACCAGCAAGACAACTGAGCTGCTTCCTCCACTGCGTATTATATTTTTTAAATGTAAAAATTGAGCATTTAGTCTGCCCAGTAATTGGGAATTCAGTAGGTTGATTTGACTGTCACAGAGTCATGGAGTCATTCAGCACAGAAACAGGCTCCTTTGCTGTTAAATAGTGAGAGAATTTAGGTCAAAAAAAGCTATAATACAATTGAGTGGGGTTGAATGTAATGTTTTAAATCTCATATGTCTTTACTAAAAAGTTTAGGATCTGAACATCATCATTATCAATTTTGGCAATTAATACAAGAGAGAATGACAGAACTATTTTAAATACATTTGCCTGGGTACTTCTTACTATGTTACTAAATGCTATGCTGTTATTTTTTCATAGGATGTAACTACAATGGCAGGACCAGCATTTATTGTCCATCCATAACTACCCCAGATTTGGAGAGATGTTTAAGAATCAGCTGTATTGGGAATTCTGGAGTCCAGGTAAGGATGGCAGTTTTTCTTCCCTGTAGGACTTCAGTTAGCTAATGGGTTTTTATAACAATCTAGTAGTTTCATTATCACTATTATTGATACAAGCCTTTTAATTCCACATTTATATAATGAGGTAAATTTAAATTCCCCAGCTGCCATACTGAGATTTAGATCATTTTCAGATCAATGATCCAAGCCTTTGGACACTACTTTAGGAACCTAATCCTTATATTACCATGCCCTTAACTGATGAATATGATAGGAAATAAATTAATTCCTCTCTGAATAGCAAACCAAATGTAGAAATAACATGCCTGAAAAAAATAAACAGATGGTGCTTGAACATTATTTCTAATTACTGTTTTTATTGCACATCTTATCACAAACCATTTGAAACAAATAATCTATTTCAGTTCAGGTCTATATAACAAATGTGATTGAATGGCTTGAAATACATTCAGCCCAAAATGTCCCCATAAAAGATATCCGGTGGCATATTCCTATCATGCAGACATTCATTGATACTTAAATGTATTTTCTATGTTTTCATGTGCGACCTATGAAATCTGATACAAGATGATTACTGAA
This sequence comes from Pristis pectinata, assembly GCF_009764475.1. Lineage (NCBI taxonomy): Eukaryota > Metazoa > Chordata > Chondrichthyes > Rhinopristiformes > Pristidae > Pristis > Pristis pectinata. The sequence goes on from NC_067413.1 coordinate 87,974,894, forward strand.
TATAAATGTAATTGATGATGTGTATTACAAATGATATGTACTGAACATGCACAAATATATGATTCCTGCATATTCCTTGCCAAACCATTAAGTACACTAATTATAATTTAATGCAGATTACTCTAAAATCTATAATTTAAGCAAGGTTTTCTGTGAAAATTCCTCATACAATTTCTTAATTAATTAACAAATTTGTAAAACTAAAGTGGAAGTGGGACTTGTTCAAAACTTTGCTAAAGCCTCACTGTCATTTTAATTTCACAAACGCTTCATTTAGCAAAGTGATTGGGTTAGGAATTTGGAAAATAGACAGCATGGTGACACATTCTAGGTGGAGTTTAGTATAAACTGAGTATGACTACAGTACAATCTCATGTCAGGCTCAGGGAACCCTTTGTTTTTCTGTTGTTATCTTTCTTCCTTTGCCTATATTTACTTTTCAACAGTCTGCCCGCATTGGATGGCACAGTATATGACCTCTGTGTTCTATGGGTGTGTAGTGTAAAACTGTTAACTGGAAAAATTGCAATCCGGTCAATTAAAACTTTTATCACTGGGTGCAAAAGTAGGAAATGTTCCACTGTTATCATTGCTCATATTAATAAGCATGAAAAATAAATGATTTCAAAGGCACAATATTTCATCCAGTTTATTTAGGCTAACATAACCTCACAGAATGTCTTAGCAACTTTTTACAATCTTTCCTAGCATTTCTGAGCAAACTTTTATGAAGTGCCAATGCATTCAAATGAAAGGAACTAAAATAGCTCAAAAAGATAAGTGATGGTTATATAAACTTACGCCCAGCTACAAGTACACTCAGGGAGATTAACTGGTACTGTGGGTGAGGTTTTAATCTAAATTGGCAGGGGGAGGGGCACTGGGTTGAAGCAGCAAGGAGATAATAAAAGTTGCATTGAGAAATAGGGATGAAGTACAGCATTAGAATAAGCAGTTCCAAAACAGATGTTATCATGCAGGGAGAAATATGGCAGGGCAGCTATAATGTTTCTGATGAAATATGAGCACAAAGAAAGCAGTGATTTGGTAGGAAACCACAGAGGTGGTAATAGTCATTAAGCAGATGTTGATCTCTACAGCATCTTTGCTGTAATTGACTACGATATGAAGCAATAAGATTTTAAAATCATGGTGCTAATTAACGGCATTAGTAGTACACATAGATATCGGGGCAAAGAGTTCCATATGGGGAAGGATACATGTGACAAGAGCTTCAGTTACCTACAGTTAACAAGGAGTACAGTCAGTGTCAAAACCTAATCAGATGAAGTTCTGAAGGTGGAGATACAATACAATAGATTGTATGTTACAATGGCTGATGCATCTTGAGTTACCAATAGTCATAGCTGACTATATTGCAAAACCTATACTGGTGCGTAAAGATTGATTCAGACTGTCTAATTGGAACAACAGATTAAACAAGCACATGGATATTCGAAGTTCATGTTTGGAGACACTCTTATGCAGATATGGTGATACCTTTTGAGATATCTTCACTGAAATCATTGGGTACATACTCTATCTACACATCAAACATTCAGCCAAACGAGTCTACTGCAAACCATGACCAGAATCTTATTTCTCAAAGGCTCAAGTCAAAGAAGAATTCAGAAGGCTAGCAAGAAATTGAGTCTTGATGAAAGGAACTCAGAGTGAGTGATTGCACTTAAGATGGCTAAAGGCAGCAAAAATGTGGGACTAGAAGCAGAGAGAAGCAATTAAGACAAAGTGAGAGAGTCAGAGTGTCTAGACTGGTAAACAGGTATTAAACCAAAGTGGGAGAAAGGCAAAATAGTCCAAGTCTGTAATCTGAAATGATATCTGGTACCATTCTGGTACAATGTCATGTGATGACTGCATATATATGCATATACCTATGAAGAGTGTTGACACACTTGTCTTTTAAAGAGGGAAAAAATGTGGTGTGTTTATATATGGTTATGCAAATAAGTCAAGTAAGTATGTAACATTGAGCTGTTTAATGCTTCTGGTGTCTTCTAGAACAGTTTTACAGTTTTGTAGTTAGAGTTTGTCAGCACTCTCAATCTACAAACACAGGATGTGTGTTGAAAAGGGATGGCATCCAGTTGGAGTTAAAGACCACAAGTTAAATGATTAAGTTAACTGGTAGAGTGATGTCGCAACAACAACCTCGCACTCAACGTCAACAAGACCAAGGAATTGATTGTGGACTTCAGGAAGGAGAAGTCAGGAGAACACACACCAGCCCTCGTTGAGGGGTCAGTGGTGGAAAGGGTGAGCAGCTTCAAGTTCTTGGGCGTCAACATCTCAGAAGATCTATCTTGGGCCCAACACATTGATGCAATCATGAAGAAGGCACGCCAGCGGCTCGACTTCATTAGGAGCTTGGGGAGATTTGGTATGTCACCAAAAACTTGCAAATTTCTACTGATCTATGGTGGAGAGCATTCCGACTGGTTGCATCACCGCCTGGTATGGATGCTTCAATGTGCAGTATCAAAAGAGGCTGCAGAGGGTTGTAGACATAGCCAGCTCCATCACAGGCACAATTCTCCTTGCCATCGAGGACATCTTCAAGAGGTGGTGCCTAAACAAGGCAAATCCATCATTAAGGGCTCTCACCATCCAGGACATGCCCTCTTCCATCAGGGACGAGGTACAGGAGCCTGAAGACCCCCACTCAATGTTTCAGGAACAGTTTCTTCCCCTCCGCCATCAGATTTCTGAACGGTCCATGAACCCATGAACACTACCTCGTTATTCCTCTTTTACACCATTTATTTATTTTTGTAACTTATAGTAATTTTTATGTCTTTATGTCTTGCACTGTACTATTGCCACAAAACAACACATTTCATGACATATGTCAGTGATAATAAACCTGATCCTGATTCTGAGGATTCCGATTCTGGGTAAATGAGTAATGAAGGGCATGAGGTATTCACAGGAGAAACATTTTGGTACAGGTTGGGCACATTCTTATTTTGATAGGTATTGATAACCTGGATTTGGTATTGATAACCTGAAATTACATTATAATTTCAAAGTTTGCAAGGCGATAGTATTGCATTACTTGGTTAATTTTCCAACCAATTAATGGTTGTCCCTAGCTTTTTAACCTTTTCCAGACTTTTCCAAGGACTGGGCTCATTTCTGGCTTCTTGTGCTTTCCTCACTTTCTTTATCCCATCACCTGTAGTTGTACCTCCAGCTGACTGGACCCCAAGTTCTGGACTCCTCTCTCTTCCTTTAGGAAACACTCTAAAACCTACTACATGGGCAAAGTAATTAGCCATCTGTTTGGCTGCCTATCTTTTTGGCTCAGTGTGCAATAATTTTGTCTGACTATGCTCTTGTGGAGGGCTTTGGGAATTTTACCCATGTTAGATAATTGCAAGTTATTGTCATAAAATAACACATGCAATGTGCCCAGGTGGCCAACTTGATTGCCAATAGACGAGATTACCCATCCAGAAATAAGGATGACAAAACCACCCTTCATGTTTGGTAAAACAAAACCAAGATAAACGTGTTGATTTTTATCCAGTACTTTTTCATCTTAATGTTGACTTTGTTCGCTAGATGTGTATATTAAGTCCAGAGAGAGTGGAGAATCTCAAGAGTCACACTTGGCTGAAACCTCTGCCTGCCAAGCTGCTCCTGTTGAAGGCTCATCCCAAACCTTCTACATGTTGGCTGTGGCAGAGTGGGGGAGATGTGGGTGTGGATGTGTGGGGAGTCCACAGACTGGTGTAGTACAAACACTTGGAAACCTTCATTCTTCTTTGAGAGCTGGGCCACTTATTGTGAAGTTAGGAAGTCATTTTCTTTGAGCATTGTCTCCAAAATACTGTGAATGCTGAGTCAACTGATATTTTCAAGACAGGGATGCACTTGTGCCTGCAACCGCACCAACTGCTACATCTGTCCCTATACCTCCTCCCTCACCACCATTCAAGGCCCCAGACAATCCTTCCAGGTGAGGCAGCGCTTCACCTGTGAGTCCGAGGGTGTCATTTATTACATCTGGTGCTTCCGGTGCAGCCTCCCGTACGTCGGTGACCCCCGATGCAGATTGGGTGACCGCTTCATCGAGCACCTTCACTCTATCCACCGCAACAGCCAGGACCTCCTGGTGGCCACCCACTTCAATTCCACATCCCACTCCCATACTGACATGTCTATCCATGGCCTCCTCTACTGCCATGTTGAGACCAGACGCAGGTTGAAGGACAACACCTCATATTCTGCCTTGGGAGTCTCCAACCTGATGGCCTCAACATAGATTTCTCTAACTTCTGGTAACCCCACCCCTTCTTTTTCTCCCCCCACTCCTTTGTCTTCCCTTATTCCAATGGCTCCTTTCCCCCACCTTGATGACCTGCTCACCTCCTCTCCTCCCCTCCCCTCCCCTCCCCCATCCTTTATTCCATGGTCCACTGCCCTTTCCTACTGAATTCCTTCTTCTGCAGCCCTTTGCCTCTTTTACCTATCACCTCTCGGCTTATTACATCTTCTCCCCCTCCCCCATCCACCTACCATTCCCCCCCCCCCCCAACACCCGGACTCACCTATCACCTGAACTCACCTATCCCCTGCCTGCATGTGCTTCTCTCCCCTTCCCCCACCTTCTTATTCTGGCTTCTGCCCATTTCCTTTCCAGTCCTGATGAAGGGTCTTGACCCAAAAAGTCAACTGTTTATTTCCCTCCATGGATGCTGCCTGATCTGATGAGTTCCTGCAGCACTTTTTGTGTATTGCATAGGTTTCTGTTGGGTTGGAGTGTCAAGTTATATGGATGAAAGATAGCTGATGAAGTTGAGGAAACGATCAGCCATGAGCTAATTACAGAACAGGCCCAGAGGTTTGATTGCCCCACCCCAGTTTCTGAAGCTTTGACTTTACCTTCCTCTCTTCTCCACCACAGCACCCCTCAAAGAGCTGGCAAAAACCAGGCTGTGGAAGGAGAGAAGTTAAAACAGAGGAGGACTCTTTCCACCCCAACCTGTTTAGCTGAAGTCACACACACCAAGTGCTTCTCCCACATACTGGTGGAGTCCTCTTTAACTATATTGATTGGGCTCCAGTTGCATTTTTGTAGTCTGATCTGCAGTTTAACCAAAGACCTAAAGGATAACAGTAGAAGCCTCTCTGCTGGACAAAACCCTCCAGGAGTGAGTTTGGAGGCTGTAAAAGACAGAGTAAGAAAAGTTTAATATTTTGTTGGCAGGCAGCTGAGTTCTTCCTCAGGTCCATCCCTTGCCCTGGACCTCCTTCAACTGCCCAATCATGATGACCTCCAGATTCAATCCCCCGCCATTAATCTGAATGCTGGTAACCAATCCCTTGGTTCGCTGGCAACAGCTCTCTGCACCCACATTTCTGCCCACTTGGTTAGGCAGTAATTCCAGCTGAGGTTGTCTCAGTCCAAACCTGAATGCTTAGATGAGGTCAAGGCCTCAGCATAGAACATTACAGCACAGTACAGGCACTTCGGCCCACGATGTTGTGCCGACATTTTATCCTGCTCTAAGATGTATCTAACCCTTCCCTCCCACATAGCACTCCATTTTTCTATCATTCATGTGGCTATCTCAGAGTCCCTTAAATGTCTCTAATGCTTCCGCTCCCACAACCTCTGCCGGCAGTGTGTTCCATGCACCCACCACTCTCTGTGTAAAAAAAGTTACCTCTGACATCCCCCTTATACCTTCCTCCAATCACCTTAAAATTATGCCCCCTTCATGTTAGCCATTTTCACCCTGGGGAAAAGTCTCTGACTGTCCATTTGATCTATGCCTCTTATCATCTTGTGCACCTCTATCAAGTCACCTCTCATCCTCTTTCTCTCCAAAGAGAAAAGCCCTAGCTCGCTCAACCACTCAAACATATGTCTGTTGCCTGCTCAGGCCCGTTGCAAGTAATGATCCCACTCTGACTTTACGCTGAGATGTACATGAATAAAATCTGAATTATTGGCTACATTTTAAAGTGGCATCAAAAGAAATGTTTTTAACTGGGGTTGGATTTCCGTTGCATTTCTTTCTTTCTAACTGTATGCTTCTTGCTTTCTTTCTAAAGGCATTTGTTGCTAATAGATCCAGACATTCTGAAATGTTCTTGCTATTTTAATGCTATTACAACCCACTCTTTCCTGCTTTTTGAGTGTTTTTATGCAGCCTATGACTCACTAATCTCTTTGGATGCGGTCTTTGATCAGAGGTGATTCACCAACCACCACTCTCTTGTCATAGAATGTGGGAAGAAGGGTGATCAGAAGTAAAACAGCAAGGCTACCAGCCAGCAATGTCAAAGTTTATTTTATTAGATCTCACCTGGCAAGAATACATCATCCCAAGCTCCTTACAGATTCCTACCCACATGTCCCAGTTGGCAACATAAAGTTGCACCAAGCAGGTCACCATTGCTCTATAGTCATTCCCAACCATTGCATTACTTTTTCTCAGGAGGCTGAAACTCAAAATAGTAACTATCTGGGATTAGCAGTCATAGCTGGTTTTCCTTGCAGGGCTCACATACACAAGCATAAGATCATAAGAAAGGGGAGTAAAACACACCAAGTAACATCTGAAGCCTGCTTTATCATTCAACAATGCCTAAACTTCATGCTCTCCATAGCTCTTGATTCCCTTAAAGCCTAAAAATCCATCTATCCCAGCTTTGGATATGGGTTAGAGAATTCCAAATGTTCACACCCCTCTGAAAGAAGAAATTCTTTCTCATCTCAGTCTTAATTTAATGGTCATTATCCTGAAAGTCTGTCCCCTAGTTCTAGATTCCCACACCAGCGAAACCATCAACTCAGCATCTACACTGTCAATCATCCTCAGGATTTCAATTAGATCACTTCTTATTCTTCAGAACTCAAGAGAGTATAAGCTCAATATTCTTAACCTCTTCATATCCAGAATAAACCTACCGACCCTCCTCTGTGCTGCCTCGAAGTCAAGTATATTCTTCCTTAAGTAAGAAGACAAAACTGTGTGCAGTACTGAAGGTATGGTCTTTGCCAAGCCCAATACAATTCTAACAAGACACCTTTACTTTTGTACTCCATCAGCCTTGCCATACAGGCCAAAATCCACAAATCCCATTTGCTTTCCTAAATACTTGCAGTAGCTGCATGCTAACTTTCACTGTTTCTTGTACAAGGCCACCGGCTTCTCTTTGAACAGAAGCATTCAATGGTGTCTCCATTTAAACAATATTCTGCTTTTCTATTCCTGTTACCAAAGTGGATAACCCTACATTCACCATGATGTATTAGATGAAATAATTTGCCCACTTACTTAACCTATGTATATCACTGCACAGACAATTTGTGTCCTCTTGTCCACTTGATTTCTTGTCTGCCTTTATATCTGCTTCCAACATTTATTTCCACCAGAGAACCCAGGATGAACTTTGAGACAACTTAGCCTTTTTCACTTAGCCTTTTCTTCCCATACTTTCACAGACAGGGCAAAAGTCCCTCGGCAGACCTTCTAAAACTTACTCATGAGAAGCCAGCACACAAAAAATTCTGTAGATGCTGGAATATGGAGCAACACACACAAATGCTGGAGGAACTCAGCAGGCCAGGCAGCATCTATGGAGGGAAATGAACAGTCGACGTTTTGGGTCGAGACCCTTCATCAGGACTTGTGTGTGACTTCTTTTCAGAGCTGGGCCCCTGAACTCAGTATCATTGCCTCCTGAGCTGTCCCTGCCATCACTATCTGCTCCTGCCTGCCCTATAGCTCAAACCTCTGTGTTGGGTTGAGCACGTGAAGGCGTTTCCTCAGAAGAAATATTCTAATTGAGATGATTTCATCTGAAGGTCTTGCTACTGGGAAAGTCCTAACAGGGACAAGGGTTAGCCTTCTACTGATAAGTACCTTGATTTCAAATCTGCTATTTTTTCAAAAGGCAGCAGTTATGTGGGGGCACCAATGTCTCCAGACATTTTCACCATATCGGGAGACAATGGTGAGCCTTAGAGTTTATAAAAATTAAAAAAAACTGCAGACACTGGAAATCTGAAATACAAACAAAAACTGCTGGGAACACTCACCAGGTGATTCAGCATCTGTGGAAAGAGAAACAGAGTTAATGTTTCAGGTTCAACACCCTTCCTCACAATAAAGGGTATCAGATCTGATTTGTAAACTGTTTCGCTTTCCACAGATGTTGTCTGACCTTGTGAGTGTTTCCAACATTTTCTGTTTTTCTGCCCTGAGGTTTCTTTTTGCTGGATTTAAATCTTGGAATTTCCCACCTGTCGAATTTTCGTCTTCCGAATGTTTAACTAGTGGCAGTTGATAAATGCCCACATCCGAGAATGAAACTGTTTTAAAACATTCACAATTGCCTCAAGTCATTTTTGGCACTCTTGTCATGATGAATCATTTGTATTAACAAAGAACTTTGGGAACTTTTACCCAAACAAAATGATAATCAGGCCGTGAGACCAGCAGTAAGAAAATGTGTGATTAAATAAACCTGATAAAGCTAATAAAAATCACAGAACAAATAATTTTAATGGGGGTGGATTGATGTAACTTTCATATACTGGGTAACGTACACCCCAGAGATACGGAAGGCCCAAAAGGTCTCCTGGTTTATTCTATTGCTGATGTCACCTCTAATCTTGGCAACAATCCCACACTTCACAAATCGGACGTGTGTATTCACACTGTTTAGTTCATATTTTTCGTAGTTTGCACTCACCAATGTAAAATTAGCTGTTTTCTTTCAATTATTGCTATTATTTGTTTTGCTCAGTGTGGGAATAACACTAGCCAGGTACAGATGCAATCAGTGGAAAGGAAAATTGGCTGTGGTGTATGACAGGGGTTGGGCAAACAACTATCACCCATTCCCTGCCATCATTTAAACTCCAGTGTGAAGTACCTACTAACTTGCCTTGACAAAGAGCATCAAAGTCAAGGTTTCACAACGAGGTGGCGAATTGTTCCATTTCCCTGTACCACCTCTCTGTCAGATTGCCAATGTAATGCTGAAGTGGATGACATTATGGGTTTCTTTTCTATCCACAACCATTCAAATGTGTTTTGCTTTATCTAAGCTTGTTTCTCATTGGAACCCTGTTATTAGTGCAGAACTGAAGGTTTTCTTTATCAGGCTGACTCTTTTCGAACAAAGGTCACAGAAGTGAGAAAAAATAAACCCACACCCTGCCCCAAACAATGAGTCTGGAGTTTTATTGGTTGTTTTCAAAGTTATGCTTTTCAGGGCACTGCAGATATAGTAATGTTGATTGGGGTTATGTTGAGGAGGGTGTATGTTGGTGGTGCAGCCGTTACATTACTGGGCTAGGAATCCAGAGACCTCAAGTCAAATCCTACCATAGCAGTGGAATTTAAATTCAGTAAATAACCTGTCATTCAGAAATAAAACCTTGGTCATGAATAATGATGACAAACTATCAAATTATCAGAAAAAACCTCTCTGGTTCACTGACTTCCTACAAAAGAGGAAAATTGTCATTCTTATCTGGTCTGGTCAATATGTTACTCCAGATCCACCAACATGGTTGTCTCTTAAATGGCTGCGAAAGCCACTCATTTCAAGGGCAATTAGGGAGGGCCATAAACGTTGGCCTTTCCATCTGATGCCCAGATCTTTAAAATAACTTGATAAATTGGTTTATTATTGTCACATGTACTGAGGTACAGTAAAAGACTTCGTTTTGCATGCCATCCATACAGATCATTTCATTATAATAGTGTATTGAGGTAGTACAAGGGAAAACAACAACAGAATGCAGAATAAAGGGTTATAGTTACCAATTTACCAATATTCTATGATACCCCTGTGTGGCTTGGAAAAAGGTGAAGAGATCCTGGGGAATCATGACGTGAGGCACAGAAGGCAGCTGTTTGGTCCATTTAGTCTAGTACTGACTATCTGGTAGCCACAGTACTCATGTGATTAGTCCTTTAAGGACTCTGCCTTGCTGGAGGTCACCATTGTAAGATAAATATCAGTTGCCACTTATCAGTTTGTATCAAAATATTGTCAAGATCTTGATGCAGGCACAGACTGGTTTGTCATCTCAGGAATAGCAAATGGAGTTTCAGCAAACATCCCTACTTCTGAACTTATGAAGGAGGGAATGCTATTGATGAGGGAGTCGAGGACGGTCGGGTTTAGGACACTGATCTAAAAAGGTTTTGGGGCTCAAGTGATTGGCTTCCACAATTGTAACTATCTTTCTTTGGGTTAGCAATGATTCTAACCATTGGAGAGATTTTCCTCTGATTTCCACAAACCAATTTTTCCAGGGCTTCCTAATCTCACATTTAATCAAATGCTTCTTGGTGTCAAGGGCAGTCACTCTCACTTCACCTCTGGAATTCAGCTTGGGCCAAGGCTGTGACGATGTTTGGAGCCTAATCACTTGACAGAACAAAACTGAGCACCAGTGACCAGGTTATTGGTGAGTAAGTGCTGTTTGGTTGAACTTTCCATGACATTTCTGATTATTGAGAGTAGTGGATGTGTCATGATTAGTCATACTGGATACATCCAGTGTTATGTCAGGGAAAGTAATGTAGGATTATGGGGAAGGAGCAAGAGATTGGAATTTATTGAATTTCTTTGTAAAGACCTGGCATGAATTTGATGGAGCAAATGGCCTCCTTCTGTGCTGCAATAATTCTGCAATTCTATTATTAATGAACAGGTCTGGGTAATCTTATTGTTTGATGAGTAGGTGCCAGTTTTGCAACAGTTCCATAAGAGCTCAACCAGAAGTACGGCAACCATTAGAGCACAAGACTTCAGGACGACAGCCTTTGCTGTATCCAGGGATAGCCTTCACTTGGTCACTTTACTGATGTGTGTGAATTTCATCATAAAATTATTTCATTGACCATATAAACCATAACATTACTGCTTTCATTTTGAGAGGTTTCTATAAAAGGCTGCACAGCTGGGACCTTTCTTTAGAAGAATGAAGGATGACCTTATCTTTAAGGATGTGAAAGAGTTTGATAGGATTGAGCTACAGAAAATGTTTCCACTTGTAAGATATTCAAAAACTAGTCATTAATATAAAATAGTCACTGGTTAATCCAACTGTGTATTAAGGAGAAGAAAAGGGTTAGAATGTGGAATGTGTTACAGTAAGGGGTATTTGCGGCAAGTAAGATAGATGCATTTATTAGAATATTGGGCAAAATAGACAAAGGAGGAAGGAATATAAAGGAATATAATGTTAGCTGAAGAAATTTGCATGAACCAAGCTCATGCATCGACATGCTGGCTCTATTGTGTGCTATAGAGTATAACCACTGTTTGAAAAGTGATGACTAACAATCTACAAATATAACCACGAGATCCATGGAAAGTAATGTAAAAAAACAAATTGCTTCTCATGTTATTTCAACGAGACAGTTAAAACACTCTTTAATATATCAGAACACTGTTATCTTGAAATTGTCAGTTCAGACTCCAACATGATGCAGCATTGCATTGATCTAGTCCCTGGAGAATCAGTTCAAGACAGGAATCTTGACTAGAGAAATGAACTAACTTCAGACAATGTGGAGGGCAGTTATTCTGCTACTAAAGCAGCTCAAATTATCAAGGGAAACCCCTCCAAAAAAAATGGTCACACATTGATATTGGTGCATCAAGGGACCAAATTATCAACAATATAAAGGCTGTCTTTACCTCAGGATCCTCAAAATTTTGAAGAGAATCAGGTTGCCTAGCAGGCGTTAGGAGAGAAGTATAATCTAGTCAAGATTACACAGATGTCAGTGGTTTGTGTGGGAATTGAAGGCATTCATAGAACTTGGCAAATTAATCACATTTGTTTCTGATGATGTCATAGAAGTTAGTTTGATCATTCCAGCAGATCCTTTGAAATCACTAATTGACACTGGCTCCAGGAAGGAAGAACAAAACAGAACCAAAAACAAATTAGCTGGAAGATGAAGAGATGTGAATGGAAATATGAAATACGAACAGAAAATGCTGGAAAAACTCAGCAGCATCTGTGGAAAGAGAAAAAGTCAATGTTTTGGGTCTGTGACCCTTTGTTAGAGCTGAAATTAAAATAATCGCACTGATTTAACAATGATTTAAATATACAATTTTGCATGATTTCAATTTGTAGTGCAGATGTGTCAAGGAATTGAATCATATCATTCTCCATTTTTCTTTTGTTTGTTCACTTACTTTGCTTCCTTCACCATCTGCTGGAGGCTCAACCCAGTGTCTCCATTAGGCCTCCATCACTTCAGTCATTGCTGGTACTACTGAGTCTTGCTGATTGGCATTAAAGTCCCCCATCCAAAGTACATACCATATGAATGTTACACTGTTGCCTTGCAAGAGTTGTGACCAGCAAGGAGAGAGACTCATTCACCAGTTGGGTGAGGGAGGTAGGTGGTGGTCAGTGGGATGTTTCCTTGCCTGTGTCTGATTTTGATCTTTGATCCTCATGGGTCTGGAGACAATGCTCAGAATTTCCAGGTCAACTCTCAACTGACAGTATCCCCATGTGCTGCCCAACCTGTAGAGTACTTCCAGCATTCTCTGTTTATATTTCAGATTTCCAACATTTGCATATTTGTGCCTCTATCCCATTTCTGAGGTTTTCTGTGATTTGCGACTAACTTGTAGAAATTCCTGTAAAACTTATGGCTTTAATAATCTTTCTAGTATTTTTGTGCTCCAGCAATATATTTAAAACAGTAGAAATAAATAAAGAATAGACAATTTAATATTTTTTTGATGGTGGAATACTATCTCATGCTGGGTAAACAATGAGGTTGAAGTAGCCAAGCTTAATTGTGTAAACGCTGATAATGGTCTTTTGTAGTGCTACGAAAAATTGTGTAACTCAGATGCTGCTATTAAGGTCATCTAGGTCTGTAAGGTAAAAATGGAATGAATGGGTATCAGCATGCTGTTTCCTTGAGACAGACTTCTTAATCAGCAGAATATTGTTGAAAGTAATTGTTACCTGTACTTACTGGTAGGCTTCTACCATTGACTTCAGCTGCATTGCCTTCTATTTCTTCTCTCTCAGTCAGTGGCCTTTGCTTTAGGCCACCTGTCTTTGGAGAAGCTCTTCCTTACAACCTGAAATAATTTGGAATGAGGCCTTCTGGAATCTAGTGACATTTTTTTCACTAGCAGGAAGGGTGGTTACCAGAGGACACAGATTTAAGATGACTCACAAAAGAACCTAAGAGAAAATGAGAAGAATTAATGATAGGTGATCTGTCAGAAGGTGATGAATCATTCTGTGCTATACTATAATTGTTATATTTTGTTTGTGAGAGCTGCCAATAAACTACCAAATTATTTAATTTTGAAAATGGCATATTAAGAGGTATGGTAAGATATTGATAATGCCACAAGACTTGTAATCCAGAGTCTGTGAGATTAAGTGGTACTTTGGAAAGATGTATTCAGTTGAAAACAAATCTAGAAATTAAAACAAAACATTGAAAATAACTATGAACTGATCAGGTATTTAAGTGATTCACTTATGTCATTTGGGAATGGAAGTATGTTATCTTTAACTGATGAATCCAGCACCATACCAATGTGGTTGATTCTTAACTTTCCTCTGATGGGTCTCCTTTGCAAACCACTCAATTATATCAAACCACTGCACAGTGATTATAAAGAAAACACACCACCACATTTTCAAGGTAACAGTAATGAATAATAACAAATGGCCTTGCAGTGAATGTAAATAAAGCTAGAAAATATATCATTAAAATGAAGAACTTGCTTACATGTAAAATATTTAAAAAGTGGAGTAGTGAAACACTTTTTTCTTGAGTTTGCTAATGAACGTGGAGGGGAAAGCATGATACTTAGAGTGATATTGAGCACCATAATCCTGAAGACAGTATTGCAGGAGATAGGGAGGAAACCAAGTCTAATTTTCAAATAATCCCCAAGATGTGGTCTTGCTGGCATTTATTGCATCTATTCATTTTATTTGCTGTCAGTGAGTCTTCTAAAAGCAGCACAGAATGATTTTTGAAGCAGCTAATACAACTTGTGCTTTTCTGGGCCATTTCAGATATGTAGTGCCACTATCTATACTCCTTGAAACAAATTGAAAAGGAAATTATCTTTGTCAGATAATGAATATTCAATCAGTTATGACCTGACCAACACTGAAAGTTGATATAGCTCTTGGTTATTGTAGACTAACTAATGTGCAATAATGTAAAATTATGAAATATATTTGCAGTTAATAGGGGAAAATCTTTCCTTTGGTTGAGGAAGGTTCATCAATTCAAAATTGTTGCTAAAGATGTGTGTGTGACTTGTATTTATCTGGAGAGTTGTTGAACTCTGGAATGCTCTGCCAGAGTGATTGAATCAATCAGTACCATTTTAGAAAAAAATTGATACATGTATATGGATGTTCTTCTTACGTGGTCCCTCAGGACTGAGGATGTCTTGCTTCCATTCCAGTTCTGTGGGTTCTGAGATAACTGAAAAGGCCAATATGGGAACCTCTGCCTGTCGTAGGCCAGGAGTGACTTGATGGCACGTACACATGGACCAAGTTGGTGCATACATTTGGATAAAGGTAAAGGTATGGATAAAGTGCAGTAGAGTGTCAGGAAAATAAACAACCAATTCCATACCCACAAAGCTCTTATGATTGTGATTGAATACTTGCAAGTGAAGGCTGGTGGTGTAAGGGACTCCATGAATCCTGTAAACTAATAATGTTTAGCTTTGGAAGAACTTCAACATGGAGAGAGTAATGTAGTTGTAAGTAGGAAAAATGCTTAGTGGACCATGTCACACTGCACACCTCCCCTGGCTGGTCCTTTGCTCCCTTCCTTTGCGTCAGACTCACATCCGCAAATCCCTGTGAAAACCTGAACGTGAAAGGGACCCTGTGTCATGCATTAAACCTGCCCACCATGCACAATTAATCGTTGTCCTATGTAGTAAAAATATTTCTCATGATGACTAGCCCTTTAAGCTGTTGAAGCCGCTTAAATCCTACAACTCAAACCCAACTCCATTCTCCCACCCTCCATACACTGACAGACTTTCAATCAAAGATGGGAAACCATCTAGATTAGTTAATTGAAGGTGACCCTGCAAATGTCACCAGTGTCAGCATCGGCTCAGATGTGTGAGTGGAAGTCCTGCCCTGCCTCACTTCCAGAGATGATCACGCCAGAGAGGAAAATCTACGTCTAAGAAAAGTCTCCTTAACTTCCTCCCAATCTCTTGCAACATCCGTCTGTAGGA
Organism: Pristis pectinata; assembly: GCF_009764475.1. Classification (NCBI taxonomy): domain Eukaryota; kingdom Metazoa; phylum Chordata; class Chondrichthyes; order Rhinopristiformes; family Pristidae; genus Pristis; species Pristis pectinata. The sequence continues at coordinate 87,990,173 of NC_067413.1, forward strand.
AGCTGAAGCCTGAACTTCTTCAGGGTTGTAACACCCAATATCAGTCCATTGTCTTGTGAACTCATGCTTCCAGCCCTATATTCATCAGTGATCCCACTGCAAACTCAAGAAAAAAAAATTACACTGTTTCATTCATTTCTGAAGGTTGAACTGGTCTTTTCTTCATCAAGGTAATTGCAATTTTATCTTATTAGTGATTTTCATTGGAACTATTCTAAATATTCCCTTTAGAGCAGAAATTCATTAATATCAAAATACATGGCAAAGCAAAGTTTTCATAGAGGATTTCTGTTTACCTCTTTAATCAGATACAGATACATCAGTAACATATTTTTGTTAGGAAGAAAGATTTGATGGAATTCATGGCTACTGGTTTTTCAAGGCTGCGGCGCACATTGCCAGCTGGGTACTGGTCTTCAGAATGTTGACCATAGAGTTGAAAACCAGGATCATTGGTTATTGAGAGGTAAACTTTATTTTACAGATGTTTACACAGTTTGATACTAGCAAGAACTGCTGTTGAATTAAAAGCACCGTTAAGCATTGAAATGATTCCTTAATAAGTTGTTGCATTATAATAACAATATACATGCCACTAATTTAATGTGTGAAAACTTGCTAACATTCATCATACTAATTTACAGCTGGCTGCTTAAAATGCTTGTCCTTAACTGTCACAGTGACCTCTTTGATCAGTGGAGAATAGAGGGGTCTCTCTCTGATCAGGTTCCTCCCTAACTAAATCATCCCAAGCACTTCAGAAAGCTTTGACAGCTGCTTACATAAACATTATACCATACATATATACTTAACAGCTTCAGCACTGTAAGGCCTAACTGCAATGTTCTATACAAGCTGTCGACTGGACAAACTGTTCAACAGTACAACAAGAGAAACGAAAAATTGTGCCATAGTAAAATTGATTTTAACCCATTATATATAGTTAACATAATTGTTTTCAAATCCCTCTAGGGTCTTGCCCTGACACTATCTCTACATACTCCTCCAGCCCTGCAATTCTCCAAGGTATCAGAGCTCCTTCAATTCTGGACACTTGATCATGTCAAACTTTAATTGCTCCAACAATGGTGGCTTTATCTAGAGCTGCCAAGATCCTGGGTTCCAAAATTCCCTCCCTAAACCTGTCACTCTTATTCTCTTCTTTAAAATGTACCCCTTTTCCAAGTTTTTGGTTATCTACCCTCATATCTTCATGTGGCAAGCTGCTAAACTTTGTTTTACAATGATCCTGCAAAACATCTCAGGATACTTAAATATATCAAAACTACTATACAATCACAAGTTTCAGTTGTTGTAAATTGGAATTTTATCTTTTGGGCTTAATTCAGAATAACTCCTTAACCCATAATGAGACATTTTGGTTTCTCAAATAAATATTTCATAATTCTTTTTTAATGAAATAATCAGTACCAACAGGGTAAATCATAGTGAAGAATGTCCAACTCTGGTGTTGTAACATCTAATTTGATATTTCTCAGATCAACTTAAAGACAGGGATTTGCATAGCTGTTAGGACTTTTCAGATAAAATAGTAGCCTTTACAGCCAGCAAGCAGCTAGAAGTAAAATTATGTTATAGCTGATCAATACAGAAGGTACATTTCACACGGTGACAGATCACTGATGATGGGAAATTTGCAGACCATAAATACAAGTAAACACCAAACTCTGACTATTTGCCTACCTATTTTTCCACTGAGCCTGCACATCTGCTGTCACCTTTCAATACGAAGGTATCTCAGCATAACCATAACACAGAATTCTTAGCAAATTATTTACATTGAATATGACTGAAAACTGGAGTGAATATTAAATAATTTCACAGCGATCTTCTGACTAATTCATTACAAAATGTTACCATAAACTTGAAAACTTCGAGCTCTGGAAGTATAACTATTAAATTTTCTAAATCAGCTGAATTATCTTAGTCACAGCATTTGGTTAATCAAGTCTACTTGCAAATATGCCTTTCACACCTAGATCTAGTTTCAAATCCAGTCCAGATCATGGACTAGAAGTCTTTTTCTGCTCTTCATATGTGTTGCAAGTTTGGGTAGACACAACTCATACCACAGCTTCATAAATAGAGGCTAAAGGGATGGCTGCAGGGAGCGACATGAAAATTTAAATTTCTGAAATGAAGCTGTTTGTTTCACTACAGCAAAGGAAAATTTAATCTGCATTTAACTGTGCATAAGCAGAGTTAAGATGATGACATAGAGGTAGGTTTTCATTTTCACAGCTTGCAGATAATCAGACGATAGAACCTGCATGATTTGGTTCCTGTCAATCATAATACCACTCTCGGGATTAAAAGAAATACAAAGCTGGAGAAGACAATGGAGCAAATAGTTCATGCCCTCAACACACACTTAGTAACCTTGGAGCAAAATTCATAACATTTTATTTAGCATTCTGATGGAATCTTTAATTGACTGAAACTTAAGATTATGTCCTTTTAACAAGATTTTGACCATAATGTGTGAAATTCATTCTTATTGATTCTGAAACCACATTTCATTGAACTAAGACTACTCCAGGTGTTTGATTTGGCTTAACAAAAATAGCAGGTAAAAAAAGATGTGAACTGCAGGGGTAAAAGGTTTCCAGATTCAGCATCTATATTGTAACCCTTCCAATATTATGACATGGTAAAGCCCCTCCAATATTCACAGAGAAGGATCACTTTTAATGTCCCCTATTTACTGTTTTCATACCTACCTCTTGCTACAGCTGGATGACTTGAGTTCATTCTTAGTTTCAAACCATGGTTTTAGTAACTTAAATTTAGACTTTATAAAGAATTGTAAAATAATGCAATAAGGTAAGGAAGGCTGGAAATCTAGATGCTACTGTTTGATATCAGCATAACCTTGTTGAAGTATTTGTCTGCAAATCCTAAAACAGGAAATAATCTCTTAAAATAGTTCCATTTTGACAGTGACGTTAATAGCTTAGTGTATTTAATTACATAACTGACAAAATATTTTCAGACAAAAATCTTGAAATATTTGTTAGTAATATCCCAGGGTGCAACTTTCTTTTGATGATTTCACACTAGTTATTATGTTTTCATTAAAAATTATATTTACAATGGTTTTACCAATTAACAGCAAACTACTGTCACCTGCACCAAGTACTGGTGACAGTAGTTTTTGGTCACCCATACCGGTCTCTACATGAATGATCTGCAGTATCAGGGCAGCAACTTTTCTTGCATTCACCTCATTCAAAACATGTCTATCATGAATCAAGAAGTCCACCAGTTGCTTCTGTGAGCCTCATCTCCAGACTTGATCTCATATCTCCACACTGTTTTCTTCATTTCAATTTGTTACTTCTCTTCCTCTCCCTCTCACTTTTGCAAAGAAACTCGATGGCTGAAATGACACTTGCAATTTCCTAAAGTCTCTGAAAATATTCTTGCCTTAGTTTTGTATGCCAGCACTCCTTCACATTGCATTTGCTTGTTCAGTGCCTCATAATTAAAATCAGTGACAAGTGGGAAAAACTAATGGAGAAAGATAGTGCACAGTCAAGATAGTTCACCCAAATATATCAACTACACTTTGCTGGACCAATGTATCCACCCTACAATATCCATATTCTTCGTTGGGTGTTCCTATCCAAACTAGCCATGCTATTTCGCCTTTCTATCTAATGTCATCTAAGTTAATACAGTTATAATGTGTTTGTTTATTAAAAATGCTAAAAAAATCATCATGCATTTAAGAAATGAAATCTATTTTGGACATTTTTCTTTAAATATTTACAGCATGACACATTCTATTTTGCCTAGTTTTGGTATTTTTGCCTCTGATTAAGGAATGTGTGGAATTGAATTATAACCCCAGTTTGCAGCACAGAGGGCCAATGGATTATTGCATGAAATGTTAGAGTGGATGGCTTGTCCAAATGGATATAAAGGACCTCCATGATGTGTTTGTGAGGAGCAGCAGGGAATTCTGCCGGTGCGCCTAGCCAAAATTCTTCCCTGAAATAAATGCCACAGATTATAGTAAATGGCCATTCAACTACTTGTGAGATCTTACTGTTCATTGCTTGCAGTGATCTGTAAGCAATAGTCACCTTCAAAAATTATACACTGATTTCCTGAAAGGCGTTACAGTCATACAAATTCCTTCTTTCTCTGCAACAAGCACTTTCTGTGAATAATTGGTGTTGAAAATATAAAATATTTGCATTTTTTACACATTCTGATGTATGCTTCAATTAGGTATTGCAGTTGGCATTGATGGGTCTGAATGACTTAATATGGCAATAATGTTAGCAGATTTGTAAATGTTATAAACATATCCCAAGTACACAGAACAACAGCATGGAGAGAAAAAGGCACCTCCACAAGGTTGGGAAAAGCATCACAACCTATACCAAAATACAGAGAGTAAATAGTTCACAATATTTGAGCAGAAATTTGATAGGTAACAATAAAATTATTTTGTTTTGAAATGGAGATTTTCTCCTGAAATTTCCCACTTTTCTTTATCAGCTAAGCCAATACAATGCAGAAGATAGTTACCAGTCCATTCTTGTTTCCATGCTGGTTGAGTCCCTGTTAGCCGACTGTGTTTGGGAATCCCTGCCAAGTTTCCTTTTGTTATTCTTCTGGGTACCACACTACACGCAATGTCTTCTTAGTCTTGAAGGATCATGCTGGGAACTAGTGTTACAAAGCTTGTACCACATTTAGTAGCATTGAATATCAGAATATTATTGTTCAGCATCAATAAGCTAGGTTTGCACTCTAGCCTTCACTTTTCAGCAAGGCAGGAGGCACAGACGAATGCTGTGCACTTTTTAACACCTGCAACCATATGTTATTTCCCAGGCATATTTTTTGTACTATCTATTCCAGTTAAACTTGAGACAGGCTGTGCGAAATGGCTGATGTAGAAAATCAAATTTAAAAGAAATGTGAATGTTTTTGAGGCAGGTGAGAAATATGAACAGACTGAATTTAAAAAATTGTTAATTCTTCTTAAACTTTTTATGACCAATTTAAATTCCTCTAACATGTGTAATAAATCATGCGAAAGTTTTGCAGAATCAATGTCTACATTTAATACTGTGGGCTTAAACCCACCACAAAGATGTGGGTCTAGAGATTTGGCACCTGAAAAGATATTTTCCATCAGCAGTGAACAATGGGACAATGAATGATTTTTCTGGGGGCCCATCGCAGCAAAATTCTATATCATGCGAGGTCCAATGCATGCTTACACCAGTAAAGTGCGGAGAGACCTCTGCTTGGCAGACTCTGCCAATGTTATCAGTTTGGCCATTTTGGTTGGAGGTGGGGTGTGTGATCAGTTGGTTGGCTTGTAGTTGGATCCATGATTGGGTTGGGGGCATTGAAGGCACACAAGGATAAGTCTTAAACTCAAAGAGAATGCAGCTGAAGCAAGTTCCAAACACCAGACTCCAAGGTCTGGAATCTGTTCAGGCAGATTCCCTTTAAGTCATGATGAAACAGGCCATATGTGCTGCAGTTGTACCTCTCCATGAATGGTTGGGCCTTTCTGCAGATTACATAGGCATCTACAAAATCAGGGAAATGCTGTTCAGCTGTTCATTACACAAGCTGCACACAGGGCATCTCTGTGCATAAATGCATCTGACATCTGGACGACCAGGTAAGATATTGTGATGTATTTCGTAAGTAGCTGTCACCCTAAACACAGTGATACATGATGCAATATAGGCATTGCTGGCAAGGGCAGTATTTATTGCCTATCCTTAATTGCCTTGGAGGTGATCATGAATTGCCTCTCTGAACTGCTGCAGTCCTTCTGATGAAAGTCCTCCCACAATGCTGGGGAGGGAGTTCCTGATTCTAGATCTGGTGACAATGAAGAAACTTTCGGGTGATATACTTCCAAATCAGGATGGTGTATGCCTTAAAGGGAACCATGTAAATGATTCATACGCCTGCTGGTGTTAAAGGCTGCGGGTTTGGGAAATGCAGTTGAAGCACCCGAGGCGAATAACTTGTAGATGGTATACCCTGCAGCCTCTGTTAACCAGCAGTGGAGAGAACGAGTAGTTTGGGTGGTTGATGGGACATTGTTTAAGCAGGTGGCTTTATCTTGGATGCTGTCAAGTAGAAGGTATTCCATCATATTTATGCCTTGCAAGTTGTGGAAGGGCTTTGGGAAACCAGGAGGTGAGTAACCTGGCAGGGTACGCAGCCTTAGACCTGCTCTTGTAGCCACAGTATTTATGTAGCTGGTCGGGTTCAGTTTCTGGTCAATGATGACCACCAGGATATTTGTTGTGGGGGCGGGTGGGGGTGAGGTGGAAGAGTTGAAGAATGACATTTCCTGGCACTTTTTGGCAATGATGTTACTTGCCGTTTATCAGCTCATGCCTGCATAATGTCTAGATCTTGCTGTATGCAGGCATGGGCTGCTTCACTTGCTGAACACTTGCAAATAGAACAGAACATTATGCAATCATCAGTGAACACAGCCACTTCTGACCTTCCTGGAAGGAAAGTCACGGATGAAGAGGCTGAAGGTGGATGGGCCTAGGGAACTACCACACTGATATCCTCGGACTGACATGACTGACCTCCAACAAGCACAACATCTTCCCTTGTAAAAGATCTGGCACCAACCACTTGAGATTTTTTCTCCCTTTGATGCCCATTGACTTCAGTTTCACCAAGACTGAGGCCCGCATGAGGGGTGGGTAGGAAACACTGGCTGCAGTAGGTCTTGTGGGTGACTGTCACAGCTTAATGTGATGTGTTCTCCTCCCAATGGCAGAAAAAGGTGTTTTAATGACTTTTAAAAAATTTAATGGCTCACCTTTTAAAAAAAATTCTATTCATTTTTTCATTGCTGTCTCTGCTCTATCTAAATTCACAGTAGCATCTTTTTGACATGGCCATTTCAAACAAATTGAAAAACTGAATGAATGAGGATAAACAGAAATCTAATTTGTTCCAGATTGTTTGCAGCTAACATCCTTACTAATTTTCTACCAATGATTTGAGGTCCGGTCCTATTCAAATAAAACTTGTAAATCATAAAACCATCTGCAAAACATAATAATTAAGTGCTTTCTTTAAAAGGAGTGATCTGGAGGAGCTGAATTGCCAAATTCCTGATCAAAGGACCAGAATTCAAATCATGGTCTTAGTTCAGACAGCCAGACTTGGCTCAAGCTTTTATTTGGATGAGTTTTGTCAGTCTTTTGCCAGGATCTTTAGCTGGAGAACTCAGTGGAGCACTGAAAGACAATTATTTGAGCATCTATAGTGCTCCTCATATACAGGAAGATATCGGAAGATGCTTTGCATCAAGTGAACTCTGAGCAGAACTGGGAAGAAGAGAGGGAGATGTTAAGGCTGCATAAGCATCACACTGGAGATCCACATCTCTTGTTGGTGGAAGGCAAAGTAACAGTAAAACATCTTAAGTGACAGAAAGAAATGCAGAAGCAGCAGCCAAGGTCCTCCAGATAAAAAAATCATTGCAAAGAATTTAATTCCAAAACTTACATAACTTTGTGGTTCAAAAAGTGAAGCTTTATCATGTTAGCATGTTTTGATTCCTGAGCAAAATCCTCTTTGCCAGCATACTCTGGTTTTGATCATTCACTAAGTCTTTCCATCTCACTGGGTTTGGCTGCCTTTACTCTAAAACCAAATAGCAGAAACATTACAAGTTTCCACATCCAGAAATTATGCATCGTATATGTTTTATATGTCGCTGAACATGGTACATCATTAACCCTAGCATGTGAAAGACAAATGTAGTACTTTGAAAGATAGAAAGTTCCTTTTCTTTACTTACATTTAGGCCACATTACATGCCTGAGAATAATACTTAACCTAAAGGAAAAAATTAGTTTCCACTCAAACTGTTTATCTGAAGAAAAATAATTCTACGTCACACATACTAAGCAATTGGCTAAGTTGCAACATACATTAGCCTGCAGTCTTTGACAGCTCTATTCACATAGAGGATTGATTATTAGAACACTGGTGGTGTTAGTGGGTCAAGTGCAGATAGAAAATGGTGTGGAGAACCAACTGTCAAATGCATGCACAGCTTTGTACCAGCTCTACTTTGTGGTTTTACTTCTGCTAGATGCCTTATCCCCAGATTAGGCAGCATATTTATGAGAAATGATAATGCTGTTTTTCCCCTGTAATGTTCTATCATTACCATCTCAAGAACACTTAATTGTTATTTCTACTTGCATGTATAATGGATATTCACTTTCCAGACACCAAAAAGGCTTATTGCTAACCTTAGCTTTTTAGAACAGCAGCATGACCTGTCCAAAGGCCAAGAAGTGGTTGCTCATTAAGCTAAAATCCCTTTTGCAAAAATTGTCCAAGGCTCAAAATGTTTGTTGTTTGCTAAGTTAAACTTTTAACCAATATTGCCTGCTCAGCCTCTTAACATAAAGAAGAGAACAATGGGATCCATGTTTACTTAATTAAATACTCCAGTCTGGCCTGAAAATGTGGTTGAAAAAATATCACATGCCAATGATGTCAACCAAGTGAAAAAACAGAATAAATGTTAGAAAGCAGTCAGAGTGGGGGAATGACAGAGAGAAGGGGTTACGGGAATAAGACCCAGAATTCATTCCTCAGCCTTTGGTTTTAGCGACACACGATCTGTTTGTCTGCAACTTGTTAGCACGACTTTTTAGCTTGTAAGAATTGTACTTCTGCTTGGAAATCCTTTGCAAGTTACAAGTTGTTGTTAATAATTACTTATTAGAATTAAACGTGTCTCACTTAAAATAAAATAAACTGTGTTTAAACTGCTTTGTTAGCTAGAAGTATCTTCTCTTTGGTTGGGAGGGGGGACCCACTGCTCGAAGTAGTGACTATTGACAGCTAGACCTTTCTGTAGAGACTAAAGTAGTGAAGTAAACTAGTCCTTGAAGTGTAGGTTGATACAGTATAATCTCCTTCTAGTGAGGGTACTCGTAGATACTTATGCCAGATAGAACTTAAAGTCTTGACTTACAGTAAGTTTAGAGCTCTCGGACGGTACACTCAATATCATCACACATGCTGCTTCTATCCAGGATAGCTCCACAAGGCAAATTGTCAAAATCCACAATGTGAAACAGATTCAGAGAAATAACACAGAATGGAAACACTAACTAGAAAAACACTGAAGATCCCACATAGACAAAGAGACTTGATGGCTTGAAAGCATAGGTCCCTCAAGAATGGTTTTGTTTCAGGTGGATAACAATGGTCAATAGAATAGTGAGATTTATAAATGGGGGCACAGGGTGCAATAATAAAACAATAATAAAAGGATTCAGATGAATGGTTAGATGACAGAGGGTGAATGTAACAAAAGTACATGTGTCTGTATTTTCCTGTGAGTTCTAAGACGATACCACCAAAACTAGCAGGATCAAAGTTCTCTTCATTTAAATATACATATTAAAGCTTCGTACCTGCCAGAATTTACTCTGAAGAGGAGGCTGAAATTCCACAAGAAATACCTGACCCAGGAACAGGGACAAGGGATATAATCTTAAAATGGTAAAATGATTCATAAGGATATACAGAATCTTGAAAACCAATCTTGAAGTTTCATCATTTGAATATATTAGGTTTTCATTAGATCTGACAGCTACATGGTTTCTTCTGCGGATATTGGCTTTATTAATTCTCAAACATTCATGATAGGATTTAATTCTCATTTTTTGTATTATTGGTCCAGGTTCTTACTGTAACTATTATACCATATGGAGAATGCTGGGAATACTCAGCAGGCTAGACATCTGGAGGACTGCCTGGGTAAGAGCGGAAATCCAATCCTAAACTGACCCTGACCACGGCTAATCCAAGCCTGACTTGAGCCTGAGGAGTTTGAGTTCCTTTGTACCTGGCCAGACCCACACCAATACACACAGTCAGGTACTATGAGGTAACCAGATTTCACACCAAAGGGAAAGGATGTGTAATTTACTACCTGCTTATGTGCCATTCCGGTCCAAATCCCGCTGAATGATTCAGCTCTGTCAGGGTAAGTCCGCTCTAACCATCGATCTCCATTGTCCAGACTGTGTGCACAACCAAAATGCCATTCTAAAACCCTTTGTGAAACAAGCTTCTTCATTTTATCAGACCATATATTAATATAGAATATTCTACCTTTCAGGAACACTGGTGAAATCTCATGTTTAAGAAACCCTTCTAAATGCCAGCCAATTTTGCCCATAACAGGTGCTGTTGATATTTTCCTTCATGAATTCAGTGCTTCAGTTTTCTACCACTAGGTTCTATGTCACTTTGACCAGTTAACTTGGAACTGCACAATTCAGAAACATTTAACATGCAGACAATAACTTGGGAATGGCCAACTTCTTTGAAGGAAATGCAGCTGGATGGAGGTGTCCATGAGAGGCTGATCCCCAGATCTTTCTTAACTTACACAAGATGTTCAGTAAAACCATGCATTGAAAAATAGGAATGGCTTTCTGTAATACCTTCATTCTCCTAGTTACCCCCTCTGGCCATTCAACCTAATCACAAGCTACTGCAATGAGCATTAGTGCATTTATTTATAGAGAGGTGACCTGGCCTAATCCAATAGAGCCCCACACATATGGTCTCATGTTGTCAGTTCTGGATCAGGCAGCCAGGTTCTAAATATCACTGATGAGTAATTACAGCATTTTCTATTCTCTATTTTGAATTTCCAACACATTTGCTGCATTTTACCCTTTGTGGAACAACTACAAAATATTGCTGAAAATCAAAAAAACAATCTGCAGATGCTGGAAATCTGAAATAAAGAAACAGCAAGTGCCAGAAGCAATCAGCAGGTCAGGCAGCATCTGTGGTAAGAAAGACAGAGTAAGCATTTCAGATCCAAGACCTGTCGTCCGGCTGAATGTTTCCAGCACTTTCTGTTTCTATTTCAAAACGTTTTGTGTTGTGGAGAGAACGGGAAAATGCAGAAGAAGGTCAAAGAAATAAAATGTGAAAAAAAAGATTTTGAAGGTGATACTACGGAAAATAAACAAGGTTGAAATGCTAAATATCTACAGAGGGGAACAACTTGGGCTGCAGATCCATAAGATCTTAAAGGCAACAGTGCAAGTAAAAAGGTGATAAAAACTAAAAGGATGCTTGATTTTTGTATCCTGAAGCACGGATTATGATAGATGGCAATATTGCTGAATTGTACACAATATTTTTTAAGCCACTATGAGCTACCCAACTTTTTTACTAAACATGGCTGTCAATTGCACCAAACATACTTATGCCGAGATGTATTAAAAATTGAAACTATATGAATAATACATAACCTAAAAAGGAAATCGTTAAGTGTTTTGTAAGCTGGTTGACCGGATTATATATTTCTCCAACGACAATGAGTGCAGTCTCACACTGTAAATGTCAGATGAGGAATAATTTGATAACCTGCACTGGATAAACATAAAATGGTACATCCTAGTTTAAGGTATTTTAGGACAAATATTTTGCTTTTAAAGCATTGGGCATGATGCCAACATGCACCAGGAATGCAGAAGCAGGAAGTTTACATTTCAGGACATTATGGGTCTGTGAGTGCACATGCAATTTTTAATGAATCGAATTTTTATAAACAAAAATGTTCAGAGCTTAAATTTACATATATATTGCTAAGGATATCATTTGTTTGTAGGTTAACAGGTGCCAATGGGTTTTTGGTACCTTCTATTGTCAAGAGAGTCACCAAAACCAGGTTTCTCCTGATATTTCTAAGTAGGTGCACAGGAGACCTACAATTACTGATGTTAGGGTGGGAATAGATGTGGACCAAATCCCCCAAACCCTATCAGTTGTTTGTCAATTATTTCCTTTTTTTGGGCAGTCTTTCTTCCTCCTCTTTCAAATCACCTAGCTAAACTCCCTGTTGACTCTTCCATTCCCTGTGCACCTCACCTTATCTCAGTTCTAAGTTTAATTTCTTCCTAGATCTGCACTTGTCCCTTTCAGAAGTGTCCTTTGGAATCATTCTAGTTTAGTCTGAACCCTTCTCACAGGAGTGGCCACACTGTGATGGCAGTATCAGTGACTTCAACCGTGGTCCATTATCCATGCCTTGATATTCTCAACTTCTTCACAGAGGTCTTCAATGGGAGGTGGACCGCACTATCCTTCTCCATTCTGTAACTCCAAGGAATGGTGTCTCTGTGAGTTTTAGGTTAAAGGTAGGCTCAAGTAATTTCTGTTGCATTTGCACTTGCTGGCTCTTCATTTCTTATTCTTCTTCATTTAAGAATCTCCCAAAGAATATCTGGCCTGTACCTTACTGATTAGCTGAGTGTAGTGTTAAAAAATAAAGACAAGAGAAAACAAAGAATGTATCCTTATATTAAGAATGGAGTAAAATGCAATTTAAAAACGCAATAAACAAAGGACCTGAAATCCCAGGGACATCTGCTACTCTATGAATCCCATTCCCATTTATCCACAGTGAAGGACACTGTGTATCCAAAACTCCAGGAAAGGATCATTGTCATACTTGGGTGAATTATCCTTGTATGTAATCACATATTAGAGTAAAAATAAATAAAAATAAATACATTTTTACTTCCTTTATCTTGAAAGCTTCTGAAACATTTTTAAGAGTATTAGTATTATTACAACAACCTGCATTTGTATAGCTTCTTTAATTTAGTAAATCATCTGTGTGTATTTTACATGAGAACCAACAAACAAAATTTGGTGTCGAGCCACAGAGGAAAAGATGTCTGGACTGATCACCATTTAAGACAGAGAATCAAGAGTCTTTGGAATTCTTTCTCAAGAAATGGTGGAAGCAGAGGTCAAGGAATTCTTGATAAGCAAGGTGGGAAGAGATGACTATGGGTACACAGGATTGTGGAATTGAGGTTAAATATCAGATCAGTTTGATCTTAATGAATGGTGGAGAACACTTGGATGGGGGCGGAGGGGCCAAGTGGCCTAATCCTGCTCCAATTAGTATTTTGTAAACTGACAAAACAAGATAGGTTTTGGAAAGCATCTCATGCAGAGAAAAGGCTGGAAAGGCAATGACGTTTATGGAGGGACTTCCAAAAGCTTGCAAAAGGCACATTCCCTGCGACGTTTCCCATTCCGGTTCTCTTTTGTATTTCTCTGTTCTGCTTGAGGCTCAGCTTTATTCTGAGCCTGATAGTGCAGTGGCCCAGTAGGTGGGAGAGGAGGGGGGTGTGCAGATGCAGCCTAGTGGGCTCTGGCAGATGAGGCGACTGTGCAGTCGGTACAACTGGTCCCAGAGCAACACTGCATGCTGACACTGCCCCGCGCCAGGCGTACACGGGAGGATGACCTTCCCCACACACACTGCCTCTGACCTCTGCTCCTCTTGTGCCTGTGACGCAAACCAATGACAGTTTAACCACAGGTCATTCCCCTGACACCTTCCTTGGCCGTGAATCCCACACACTGAAGTGTTCTGTTCCATTAATACACTTTAAGGCCTCCAATATCTCCTCCTCAATAACTATTTTAAAACTAATAGAGTTATAGTCACTGGACCCAAAGTGCTCGCCGACAGACACTTCTGCCACATGCCCCACTTCATTCCCCAGGAGGGGGTGCAGTGTTGCACCCTCTCTGGTAGTTCCCTCTATATATTGATACAGGAAGCTTTCTTGGACACATTTCACAAATTCCACTCTGCCCCAGCCTTTTACACTATGGTTGGCTCAGTCAATATTAGGGAAGTTAAAATCTCCCACGGTAGCGTAGCAGTTAGTGTAACGCTATTACAGCGCCAGCGACGCGGGTTCAATTCCGGCCGCTGTCTGTATGGATTTTGTATGTTCTCCCCGTGACTGCATGGGTTTCCTCGAGTGCTCTGGTTTCCTCCCACATTCCAAAGACATACGGGTTAGGAAGTTGCGGGCATGCTATGTTGGCGCCGGAAGAGTGGCGACACTTGCGGGCTGCCCCCAGAACACTCTGCGCAAAAGATGCATTTCACTGTGTGTTTCAATGTACATGTGACCAATAAAGAAATCTTATCTTATCTTATCTTATCTTATCTTATCTTATCTTATCTTATCTTATCTTATCTTATCTTATCTGGGCCAAAGCTTAACTCCTTTTCCTAGTAAGGTACTGCGATTGCTCCTTTAGACACTTATTGCAGAGGTAGTGACAGAAAATGCTGGAAAATTTCATCAGGTCAGGCAGCATCTGTGGAAAGAGAAACAGTTAACACTTCTGGTCGAGGACCCTTCTTCAGCACTAGAACCAGTTTTAAGACTGTGATCCCTCACTTTAGAACCCCAGTCAGAGGAAATATCAACACAGCATCAATGCTGTCAAGCCCTTTAGATTTTAATCACAATCCAGTCAGAATAATGTAGGCATGGGACATGATTAAGATGATGGGAAGATTCCTATTGTGTTCCTGTCACTTTATGACTGAGAATAGGTACAGGAGGTCTGCCTGTTTCAGAGGAGGGAGATCATTGAAAGGTTATGGCTTGCTGATCTCACAGGCACTGAGACAAAGGAACCCATCTTCCACTGAGACCCACAAAGATCTGCCAATGGATGAGGACGTGGCTGAGCTATTCCTGAGCTCTCAGGCTGGGAAATCTGCCCACTGAACCCATGCCACGTTAACCTGGTGCAAGGACAATGAACCTGTTGCCAACTGAAATGGATGAGAAAAATTGGCTGCTGGCAGAAAGGTAGGTAGAGCTTTTTACATGTCTTAATTAAGTTAGTTAAGTCTTGTTAATGCATGTGTATATGTATGTGAGTTCTTCAGCTTTCAATTTTCAAAATTAATTTTAGTGTTTTTTGTGTTATATTTTTAATATGTTCTCTGAGGAATTTTGAACTTCAAAGATTTTCATAAGTATTTAATTACAGTGAAAACTGACAGCTGAGTGCCTGGGACGGGGTCCCACCAGCTGCCAAAGCCCTTCTGTCTGCACAGCCAGTGAGGTACGTTGGGACAAACCTCTCCAAATGGCCTTCTCAAACCTATTCCAGCATGACATTCCTTACACAAAACTGCCTTGTAGTGGCACCCATTCAGTGACCAACAGTGCACTTGGAAGGGAATAGATCTAGTTTTAATGTTTAAGTCCTTTGCTTTCACCTTTTTTCTGGCAGATGGGGATGGCCATGTATGGCATGTACAGTATCTTAATCCACGCTGACTTGCTTTTGTTTACAGAGTGCCTTGGTGCTGGATCTCTTGACAAACTAACAAGCCTTGCAATCTTCTGCTATGAATGCTGGCAGGGAAAGCTACTCACTGACTCTCCACATTTTGCAAAGCTGTTCCATGATTATGCATTGTCTATTTTCATTTCCAATGAGCTATATTTTGCTCTCAGCTGGTATTAGCACTGCTGAAGAAAATGTTTTACATAAGCTTTGGTAAGAGGTGATAATTTGCCTCCTGTGGTAAAGGCTGTAAACAGGATTTTATTAATTTATGCAATAAAGGTCATTGAAAACAAACTCTTTTGTGGATTCTATGACTTTTGTAATAATAATGATTTTTTAAATTCTCCCTTTTAATTATTTAATCAGATCAGTGGTACAAAAGTTAAAGGTTATTTCATTTTCAGTGGTTCATTTAATTGCAAAGTATCAGGGCACAACTGTTTTTAAGGAAATGGTGGCTCCAACAGGTCTTTGCCTGTGTCCCGGAGCTGCACAATCTCTATGTAATAGTCGGGGAAGCATAGCTTGTCATCATTTGTCCTTTTATCAGCTGGACCTGGTCAGTGTCCTGCTGAAGAAGGCCATGTTAATTTATGTCCAAGCTGTGTACATTTACTTATCTGCAGCGCAGCTGGCTGTGGTGTTCAGTCAGACTGGCTCCTCCACAGGCTGCTAGACTCTTCCTGCCTGCAGGGATAAGTGGAAGCTGACTGTTCTTCTCCTGCCAAGTTGCTAAGCCATAATAAAAGCAACAGCAAAGGGAGCACCAAAGGCATTGATTGTCGCAGCAGTCTTGGACTTGAAGCAAGCGCTTGCAGCTACAATCATGCATACCTGTATTCTGAGAAGTCCACCTTCATTCAAACATAGTGAAATTTGGCACAATTATTGTCCAATATTTGTTTGGAACTAAATCAATTAGTTCAGTCTAAATTTCTATTGCATTCTTCCAAATGCAGAATTTAACACAGTGGCTAAATTACTCAGCTCTTGGGGTTATTTTCATGGATCAGTATATTTGTTGTGGTTCATTGCAAGACGTATTGAATGCATCTTGCAGAATGCCGTGCAGTAGCTTTTTTTGAGTGTGAGATACTTACGTTCTTGGGCAGATTAAAGGCTAAAGGCAAGTTTCAGATTCATTTAGAATTAAGATGTTTCCTGTCAATTTTCCTTCCACCTTCTGCAGCAGTGACATTACGTTGTTTTAGCTGTGCATAGCGCAAAATGCTGTTTGTGTCTGTTTCCTCCTAGGTTAAATAAGGATAATGTTATCAAGAGTAAAGGCTGTCAATAGTTTGCTGAAGATATGGAATGAGATTGAAATATGCCCTGTCCACATATTCAGAATTGATTAAAGGAATTATATTAATTTAGATCAATGAAATATATACTGAAATACTGATTCTTCTTCCTGGTTTGTGGGTCTGACATGGTGATTTGTTGGACTAGTCTTTGGATAAAGTCTTAAAGAATATCAGTCATCAAAAGAGTCTATTGTTCAATAGTGCAATAATAGGCAAGTAAATACAGTAACTGAGTTCCTAAGGAATTCAGAGATGCTCGAGAACAATTAGGTTGCCTTGAATTAAGGCAGTCCATACTGTAGCTTTATCTGAAAAATATTCCAGTCAGTCATTCAAAAAAAATCTTCAAAGCCATCTGATGTTGTAGATTTTGATACCTGACTTTAAAAAAGTCTAATCTTTGATATGTTGTTTCAAGTAAAATAAGCTGACAATGCAGTATCTCAATAATTCATTTTGTACGTGACAGATAAACATATGTGGTCTTCTAATTTCATTAAAGGGTAAGAGAGAAAGAGTGTAAGTCCCCACAAAGTTTTGCTTCATCTGAGAGTTAACATTATCAACAGGTGGGAAGCACAATAGCTTATGGAGATTTCCTTTTTCCTTGTCATGTGTTTGTAAGGCAAAAAGATGGACTGATTGAGAAACCTCTATAAAAATAGTTGAAGATTCACTGAAGGGATAGAAGGAAAGCATTTGAGTGGCAAATATATATTTTAAAATGGCTGAGAAATATTATTAAAATGTGTCCATCAAATCAGATTTAGTTTGCAAGAATTCATTTTTTTTCATAAAGATAGTGCTACTTTAGGCAAAGAAGTCGCATGGTTTCAAATTTCAAAATGTCCACAGTCAAGTTACTTTTCTCAAGCCAGGAGGTGATGTCTTATTTTGAGACTTCAGAGAATGGACAGAGAAAAACAACCAATTATCAGAGAAAGTTTCTGACAAGAACAAAAAAAACCTTGTAAGAGTGACAGCAAGTTCCAGTGTATGTGCAGAAGTTGCTGTCATTGATGCCTTGCTCTCTCCACAAGGTGCACCATTCAGCCTTCATAGTCATAGTTGCCATAGAATAAGTGGCCATACCAGTGGGTGCAGATGTGTTTGGAATCTCATCTCAGAGTCAAAATTTACCCAAGATTGTGAACAGTTTGGTTCAGCCTCAGAGAATTGGCAGGGAATGGAATTAATGGAGGGGATTGAAAATAATACAAAAACAGAAAATGATGGAAATATTCAGGAAATCAGTCAAAAATTGTGGAAGGAGAAACAGCGTCAACGTTTCTTATTGTATTTCATTTGCTGAACAGATGCTGCTTGACCTTCTGAGCATTTCCAGCAATTTCAATTTTTATTTCAGGTTTCCAGCATCTGCAGTGTTTTACATTTTCACCTACTAAAAACAATAACTGTGCTTTGAAAATGAGAACAGTGCAATTTTTGCTTACCTAATACTGGATGTTGGAAAAGTGGTCTAGAGACCGTGGAGGTTCAAACAAAGGTGTAGCGTATGTGTTTGCAGTGCACCGAAGAGTATACAGACTAATACGTGTGAGATATGAGGAACTCAGCCAAGCTGAGCTCAGTCTATTCAGGGGCTGTGTGCAGATTCCCCCTGGAGCTTTCTGTACATATTGTTGCAGTCCAGAGAACAGTTAGCCAACATCTTTAAAGCAACAGTCACCTTAAAACAACAATCACAGGATTAGGCTTCTCTCTTTTTTTGAACAAAATAAACTATTAAATATATTCACAAATTGTGCATACTTTTATCAAGTTACTGGTTTAGGCACTTTCTGTGATCTTTGCAGTGATATTGATGCTAAACTGGCAAACTCACCAGATGCTCATCGTCATAGTGTCATGGAACGATGCAGCATGGAGACAGGCCTCTCGGCCCACCAAGTCTTTGGCAACTATCAACCACCCATTTACACTAATCATACATTAATTCCACTTTTAAAATTCTCCCCACATTCCTACCACTCACCTGCACACGAGGGGCAATTTACAGTGGCTAATTAACCTACCAACTCACATGCCTTTGGGATGTGAGAGAAAACTGGAGTAGGCCACTCGGTCACAGCGAGAACATACAAACTCCACCCAGACCGCACCCGAGGTCAGGACTGAACCCAGGTCTCTGACACAGTGAGGCATGGGCTCTAATTAGCTGCACCACTATGCCTAATGCTGTTGCATTATCATCCATCGTTGGACTCAGTGATGATACCTCACATGACAGTTACAAAAATATTACCTGCTCTCCATCATTCTCACATTAGGCTCAACTGGTCTAGGAGGAGTTATCCGAATGTCTTACCGATCATGACAGATAATTCTTAGAATCACATACCTATTATGTTTTCCTGATATCACTTCTCATTTCTGACCTGTTGGTGGCTAACTGTTCTCTGGACTGCAACAATTTGTGCAGAAGGTTCCAGGGGGAGTCTGTATGTAGCTCTTGAATAAACTGAACACACTTGGCTGAGTTCCTCATATCCCACATGTTTTAAGTCTGTACACTCTACAATGCACTGCATAGCCTCAGCATAAAAACCCTGCAGTGCAGATTGAACATCATTTCCTATGGCTTATGTTATGATGGTTACTCTGTTTGAAGTACACTTCCTCCACCTTTCATTCCAAATTAGACTGAACAAGATCCTGAGTTTCCTATGCATTAATATTTCTGCAGCATTTACCATGCAAACTGACCTCTCTGCCCCTTTTGTTGATGGGTGGTAAGGAGAAGTGACATGTTTCTTTATTCCATCAGAAATTGTTAAAACATAAACAATCTGAACTGTGGATCATTGTTTGATATGATATCTTCTGGAAACCTACATGTAGCATAGATTTCTCATACATTCTGCAGTGGTATGAGAGTCCATATGCTTTAAGTATAACTAATTTTATTGGGTGTCAATTTATACTGAAAAGAAAATCAAAGAGCTGCAGATGCTGGAAATCTGAAATAAAAGCAGATTTATTTCAGATTCATCCTTCCTATAATGAGGCGACCAGAACTGAACATGATACTCCAAGTGTGGTCTGACCAGAGTTCTATAGAGCTGCAACATCACCTCGCGGCTCTTAAACTCAATACCCTGACTAATGAAGGCCAACACTCCATACACCTTCTTAACAACCTTATCGACCTGCGTGGCAACCTTGAGGGATTTATGGACGTGGACCCCAAGATCCCTCTGTTCCTCCAGCAGGTCAGGCAGTATCTATGGAACTTAAACATTGTATATACCTTCACAAGAATCTATGTGATCCTGCCACTAGCTTAGTAAGCCACTTCTGCTGCTGGATGGGTGATGCATCAGAGTGTGTTCTGCAATCCTGATAACCTCTACATCTACTGGCATGGTTTTCTATATCTTCAGTAATGCCTGGCCAATAGACATATCCTCCAGCTGTTGCCTTCATAGTGGCTGGTGAGTTAGTTACTACATTGGTTTAATTTTCCAAAATACCCTACGTTTGGGCAAGGCTCTGTTAGATTGGAAAATAGAATATGTAACCTATTTATTCAAAAAGGGAGGGAGACAGAAACAAAGAAACTACAGTCAAAGAGAGAATATTAGAAGAAATGTGTTAAAGACGTTAGAAAAATTCAGAGTGATCAGACAAAGTCAAAGTGATATTGAGAAAGAACATAGACCATAGAACATAGAACACTACAGCACAGTACAGGCCCTTCGGCCCACAATGTTGTGCCGACATTTTATCCTGCTTTAAGATCTATCTAACCCTTCCCTCCCACATAGCCCCCTATTTTTCTATCATTCATGTGTCTATCTAAGAGTCTCTTAAATGTCCCTAATGTATCTGCCCCCACAACTTCTGCCGGCAGTGTGTTCCACGCATCCACCACTCTCTGTGTAAAAAACTTACCCCTGACATCCACCTTATACCTTCCTTCAATCACCTTAGAATTATGTCCCCTCATGTTAGCCATTGTCGCCCTGGGAAAAAGTCTCTGACTGTCCACTCGATCTATGCTTCTTATCATCTTGTGCACCTCTATCAAGTCACCTCTCATCCTCCTTCTCTCCAAAGAGAAAAGCTCTAGCTCGCTCAACCTATCCTCATAAGACATGCTCTCCAATTCAGGCAACATCCTGGTAAATCTCCTCTGCACCCTCTCTAAAGCTTCTACATCCTTTCTATAATGAGGCGACCAGAACTGAACATGATACTCCAAGTGTGGTCTGATCAGAGTTCTACAGAGCTGCAACATCAGCTCGCGGCTCTTGAACTCAATACCCTGACTAATGAAGGCCAACACTCCATACGCCTTCTTAACAACCCTATCGATCTGCGTGGCAACCTTGAGGGATCTATGGACGTGGACCCCAAGATCCCTCCGTACTGCGAAGAGTCCTGCCATTAACCTTGTATTCTGCCTTCAAATTCGATCTCCCGAAGTGTATCTCTTCACACTTATCCGAGATGAACTCCATCTGCCACTTCTCAGCCCAGCTCTGCATCCTATCAATATCCTGTTGTAATCTACAGCAACCTTCTACACTATCCACAACACCACCAACCTTTGTATCATCAGCAAACTTAGGAAAAAAGACGTTTGAATGATTTATTAAAGAAGTAAAATGTGCTGTAGATAATGGGGAGCCAGAGAATGTGGTATACTTAGATTTCAAGAAGATATTTGATAAGGTGTATAAGGGGATAGAAGGTAACATATTGGTTTAAATAGAAGATTGGCTGGCCTACAAGAAACAAAGAGGAGGCATTAATGAATCTTTGTCTGCCCCACAAGATGTAGCAGGTGTTGTGCATCAAGGTGGGCCTCAAAGCTTTGCAACATTTAAGTGATTTGGATAAAGGCATTGAAGGTATGGTTGCTAAAAACTGGTAAAAGTGAATTGTTTTAGGAGGAAAGGTTGGACAGTGTGCGTTTGTATGTTGAGAGAATGTTTCCTCTTGTGGGAGAATCTAAAGCTAGGGGGTAACAGTTTAAAAATAAGACGTCACCCCTTTAAGACAGATATGAAACATTATTTTGTTCTCTCTTGGAAGGTTGTGAATCCTCAAAGGGCCATGGAAACAGAGTCTTTGAATACTTAAGATGAAAGTTGATAGATTCTTGATTAGCAAGCCAGTGAAAGGCTACCGAGGCTAGACAGTAATGGGGAATTGAAGTTATAATCAGATCGTTCTTGAGTGGCCGAGTAGCCTAATCATGCTCCTAATTTGTAGGCTTATATGTATGTTCATATTCTCTATGCCCAGGAGTTTTGCATCTAGCTTTCCATAGTTTTGCTTTGTAATTCCTTTGGTTTACCACTCTGTGACCCATTTTGTGCAACCTTGATTGACGGACAATTCATAATATCTGTGATGAAAGGGATTCATGTCTTTATTCAAACGTATGTCTGAATCAGTCCATCCATTGAATGTGAGTTCATACATTTGCCTCTAAATTGGCTGTGATGGGGAAATCATCTTTTAACATCTGTAGAGTATAAACTTTACTTGCTATGTTCATAGTGGTTCCTTTTTAATGTTCTTGTCAAGGCGACAGCTGTAGTATTTTGCTTAATGGTCTGTTCTCAATGTCACAGCTGTACTGAAATTGTAGGATGGCCACTTCTGTACCCCTGATGCTGTCATCATAGGAATAACAGACTTTAGCCGCAGAATATCCATCAATAACCACTAAGTTATGTGATCAGTTTTCGGTGCAAGAATTGGTGAAGCCCTGTAACTCCAACCACGATCACCAGTGCCTCCTTTTCTATCTGACCACATCTGGTCCGTGTGAGTGACTCAGCAGTAATAGGTTTGTTGTGTCCACTATCCATGATGTGGATAATCACTGCCCCAATGCTGTAGTTGGAAGCATTGCAATCAAATTTTCGTGATGCAGCGACAAATAATCACCATGGAGGTGTCTTTGCACAGGTGATACACCTGTTGCTGATTTTACCCCTACTCTCATAGTTTGTCTTTCATCAGTTGTTGATCAAGTGGAGTCAATGCAGTAGCCAGGTCAGGTAGAAATATAATGTAGCAATGGATTACACCTTGGCATGATCACAGCAGAGTGATGTTTTGGGTTTTCTGGTTCTGACGATAGTCTCTGTAACACTTGTGTCTTATATAATGTTGGTTGGTACCATTTTAAGAATTGTACCATGTGGTCAACTCCTCTCTGTTTTATTGCAACATTGTTTAGTGCAGACGTTCCACAGTCTGTCTCTCTCTGTAGGGAAAGCCGCAGTCAGAAGGCTTCCCGACACTGTAAACTTTTTATTTTATTTAACAAAGTACCCTTGTTGTTAGTCTGAATTACCAACTATTTTCCTGTATCTTAGGGAGTGAAACAGAAAGCTATTGAGACATGGTGTCAGAACTGTCACTTGATGAAATTATAATATCGAGATAAATTGCAATTGTGAATACCTGGCATGATATTTCCCAAATGAGATATCACGTGGATGTGTACTGAGAGGCAGAGAGCTGTGTGATTCATTGAATATGGAGCAAATAAATCCATCCAAAAGACTGGATTTCAGGCAATAATTCATCTAAAAAATGGAGGCACAGGAGAGAAGAATTCATACTACACTAAGTCCTTGTTATCTGTAAGGAAAGGGGGAAAAGACTTCTGCAGATAGCAAAACACATGGATATGACTAAAGATCTCAAATTTGCACCCAATGCACCCTGCCAAATGAACATAAATATGTTTTATAATATTTTAAATGCATTAACACACACTAATAAACACAGTAACATAATTAAACACCTAAAAGCAAATTATATTAGCTGACAAAGTACTATGCAGTTAAAAGTTTTGAAAATCAGGTGTAGCTGTATAAACAAAAACACTATTCAACAGTGTAGAGCAGGGACCTACTTGACATAAGTGGTCTGGAAACTTATCAGCATATTTATACAGACAGGGAAGATAGAAGAAAGAACATAGAACGCTACAGCACAGGAAAAGGTCCTTTGGCCACAATGTCTGCGCCGATCATGATGCCAAATTAAACTAAACCATTTCTGTCTGCACATGATCCATATCCCTCCATGCCCTGCCTATTCATGTGTCTGTCTAAAAGCCTCTTAAATGCCCCTATCGTACCTGCCTCCACCACCACCCCGGCAGCACGTTCCAGGCACCTACCACTCTCTGTGTAAAAAACTTGCCCCGCACATCTCCTTTAAACTTTCCCCCTCTCACCTTAAATGCATGTTCATTATTATTTGATGCTTCTACCCTGGGAAAAAGGTTCTGACCATCTACCCCATCTATCCCCCTCATAATTTTATAAACTTCTGTCAGGTCTCCCTTCAGCCTCAGACACTCCAGAGAAAACTACCCAAGTTTATCCAAACTCTCCTTATAGCTCATAGAAAAATCCAGGCAGCATCCTGGTAAACTCTTCTGTATCTATTCCAAAGCTTCAACACCATTCTTGTAGTGGGGTGACCAGAATTGCACATAATTCTCCATGTGTGGCCTAACCAAGGATTTATATACCTACAATATGACTTCCTTACTCTAATACACAATGCCCTGACAAATGAAGTCAAGCTTGCCATATGCCTTCTTTACCGCCCTATATACTTGCATGGCCACTTTCAGGGAGCTATGGACTTGGACCCCAAAATCCCCCTGCAGATCAATGCTGGGTCCTGCCATTAATTGTATACTTCCCCCTTACATTTGACCTCCCAAAGTGCAACACCTCACACTTACTCAAATTAAACTCCATCTGCCATTTCTGTGCCCATATGTAACTGATCTATATTCTGCTGTATCCTTTGATAGTCCTCGACGCTCTCCACAACTCCACCAATAGTTGTGTCATCTGCAAACTTACTAACCCAGCCAGCTACACTTTCATCCAAGCTTTTTATACATATCACAGACAACAGAGGCCCCAGCACCAATCCCTGTGGAACACCACTGTTCACAGACCTTCAGCCAGAATAACACCCTTCCACCACTACACTATGTCTTCTAAGGGTAAGCCAATTCTGAATCTAAACCATTGAGTCACCATGGATCCCCTGCATCTTCATCTTCTGGATCAGCCTACCATGAGGGACTTTGTCAAATACCTTACGAAAGTCAATGTGCACACATCCACTGCCCTACCCTCATCGATCACCTTCATCACCCCCCCTTTAAAAAATTCAATCAACTTTGTAACACCCTGCACAAAGCCATGCTGACTGTCCCTAATCAGGCCACATTTTTGCAAATGTGCATAAATCCTATCCCTAAGGATCCTCTCCAACAGCTTTCCTACCATTGATGTGAGGCACACTAGCCTATGCTTTCCTGGATTATCCTTAGTTCTCTTCTTGAACAAAGGAACAACATTGGCTTCTCTCCAGTCCTCTGGGACCTTGCCTGTTGCTAGTGACGATACAAAGATCTTGGTTAAGACCCCAGCAATCTCCTCTCTTGCCTGTTTCAATAAACTTAGATTTATTCCCATTGGGCCCTTGGACTTATCCACCTTAATGCTCTTCAAAAGACACAGGATCACCTCGTTCCTGATCTCAAAATTCTCTAGCACATTGGTATGCCCCACACTGCTGTCACTATCTTCCATGTCCTTCTCCCAGGTGAATACCAATGCAAAGTACTCATTCAGTACCTTACCCACATCTTCTGACTCCACACATAAATTCCCTCCTTTATCCTTGAGTGGTCTCACCGTCTTTCTAGTTATCTTCTTGCTTTTAACGCAGGTATAAAATACCTTGGGATTCTCTTTAATCCTACTTGCCAGGGACATTTTATGGCATCTTTTGGCCTTCCTAATCCCCTGCTTGGCCTCTTTCCTGCTATCTTTATATTCCTCAAGGGACCCTGTCTGATTTTAGCTTCCTAACCTCACATATGCTTCCTTTTTCTTTTTGACTAAATTTATAACCTCTCTCCTCATCCAAGGTTCCCTCACCCTGCCATCCTTGTCCTTCCTCCTTATTGGAACATGCCGGTCCTGAACTCCAATCAGCTGCCCTTTAAACAACTCCCACATGTCAGATGTGGACTTGCCTGATAACAGCTGCTCCCAATTAACTCTCCCTGTCTTTTAATGTTAGAATTTGCCTTCCCCCAATTTAGTACTTTCCCGCAAGGTCCAGATTTCTTCTCATTCATATCTATCCGAAAACTTAAGGAGATGCGATTACTTTTCCCAAAATGCTCTCCCACAAAAAGGCCAGGCTCATTTCCCAAAACGAGGTCCAGTATGGTCCCTCCTCTAGATAAACTATCCATGTACTGTTTCAAGAAAACCTCTTGAATGCACTGAAGAAATACTGTCCCATATAAGCCTCTTGCACTAAGGAAGTCCCAATCAATACTGGGGAAGTTAAAGTCACCTACTACAACAACCCTGTTTTTTTTTACATCCTTCCATAATCTGTCTACCTCTCTGTTCCAATCAGACAATTGCTGGTTCAACATGTATGCGTATATTGATTTATTTGTCAGAAAAAAAATTGAAATCAGTCCTGGGGATGAAGTCATAAGATAAAAAGGGAAAGAAAAATGTTACCTGCTGTTACATTTGCAATTCAGGTCAGCTACCTCATTCAAGTGGAAGAGGTCACATTATTTACACCAGCCATGGTGTAAAGCTGAGTGGCCTGATACCAAGAGCATCCAAGAGCTCAGCTCAATTTAGCTGGATTTAGTGCTGGACCAGAAGTGGAGTGAGAGGTCAGATGTGCCAACACCACTTTAGCAATGTGCAGGCCATCAGCATTCCCTACTTGAGTAGGTCCCCCTGACGTAGTCTGATGTGCCAAGCATCACATTCTTGACCTCTGAGTTGCAATACTCAGCTTCAGAAGACAGGAACGAGTTGACCTGTGCAACGTTTCTCGCTGGTGGTTCTCCAGGGAACCGACAACTGAAGTACAATCACGCCCTTTGTGTTGATAGTAACATGGGCTCCACTGAATGTGGAACTAATATAGGAATAAAGGAGGAGTGGGCTTGCATGTCATCTGGTTCACTCACCTTATGATGACCAGTAGGAGGCATGAGCAACTTTTGTAGCTGGATCGTGTTTGCATTCAACCAAGATGCCAAGGTTAATGGTAGACTTTGTTGACAGTCCTCAGTTCAGGGAGCAAAAATAAAGTGAGTAGTCTTCTTTTGCGGACTACAAGAAGGAGACTTGTATGTGTTGGGAGTGAAACAGAACAATGGATTTTTGAAATGTGGGGATTTTTTCAACATACCTACATCAGCAAGGAGATAAGATTGGAAGCTTCTCTGGCTGAAGTAAGATTTTAGTATAAATGCCTAATTGCAGTTGTGGGTCCCAAGCACTGCTACAAATGGGCACCTCCTGGTTTACATTGTCTATGGTTTGTGGATATAATGAAGAGCTGGCACCAGCACATGGGTAGAGGTGAGAATGATATTGGAATCCTGGATTTCCATGCATTATTGAGATTCCTGCCTGTCACCAGAAGCTGCCTGTATCAGGGTGACCTGAAGCAGAACTACGTCATTTGTTGAGTTATTATAATCAACGTATGCAACCAAAATAAGTTTCAAAGAAGAAACACAATTGGCTTTCAAGTCTCCAGGAGGGGGAGGGAATCAACTGGGTTTTGCACTCTTAATTGCAATTTGACACTCGTTGAAGTGGCATAATGGTACGTCAGATAAGTACAGGGTTGGTCTCAACTATGATTCTGAATCAGTTTACTACCTCACTCATTGCCGAGGCTCAAATCATGAAAAAGTAGCTAGCTGGCGAGGCACATGAAAAAATCTAATGCCAGAAGAATCTACTCAAATAGGGGATGCTGATGGCCAGTGCATTGTTAAAGTGGAAATCTTTGCAGTTCATGAACATCATAGGAATGTGTGTAGGAAGTCAAGCAGCTGGTATCTGTAAGAGCCTGGGCCATTTGGTGGTATAAGAATTTCAGGGGCTTTTCATTCTGCAGCAGGTTCTCCAGAGCACAAAGGTTCTCTGTGATAAACACATTCTACATTATTATTTAAGCATTATGAATTGATTGTTATCACAGTCTTAGTTCTTTACTCTGTCCACTCAATCACATGTATAAGTAGAAATTATGAGGTATTTTTTAATCAGAAAGCCAAGCCCCATCACATTTGGCAAAGATGGTTTCTTTCTGGATGTTCCTGGGCACATGAGTCAGGATGGGTAAGTCCCACCATTTTGATTAAGAATATCATGCATTTCTAAAACCAACCAAATAAATTAAAACAGATTTCCCAAAGGAATTCCCATATTCTGATTTAAGAGGCACAAGGAAAAATATTGAGGGAAAAATTGTTAAAATATAAACCTTCTCAAACAATTACTATTTTGAAGCATCATTTTCAGAAACCTGAATGTTACATTTGATCAAGCAAAGATTATAAACAGACCCTCCTTTAAGGAGTTACTTCCCATTTACCCTGAACCCTATCCACCTTGACTTTCGTCATACATATTACATTTGACGGAAAAAATACTTAAAGCAGATTGTGACTATGTGAAAGCAGGCAGGAATTTGGTGATGTGGATATCAAGCTGATTTCCCATTTGCAGGCCCATTCTGCACCAACGTCACATCATCCAGTTTTAGTAACTTTTTTTTATGTTATCAAAAGCAGGGATGTCAGTATTGATGATTGAACTATTTAGGATGCCCAGTTAGAACTCTCAGGTCAAATGCTCCAACAACATAGTTTGACCTTGAGCTCAGAAGAGGACCCGTAAAAACAACACTGTGAATTCTCCATTTCCTGCACTAACCATTGTTGTAGGTGCTCCCATTCTGTCTTTACATTGCTCTTTCCTTTGTAATATGGACAGCATTAATCCAAAATTCATATAGGATGCGAAAAATGCACACTGCCATCAGAGACTGGCAAATTGTACTAACATATGTAAATACATACATGGAATGTGATATTTAAGGAGCTCTGAATGCCAAGATTTTTCTCTAATTAATAAGTTCATGATGTAGTAAGTAAAAAAGGAAAGGCAGTTCATGACTCCCACTGAATGTTAACTTTAAAAAGAAATGAATCATCAGTGAGCTTCCCACTGGTGATGTTTAGACTGTTGCCAACACAAAAGCAATCTGATACATGGGAACCACCAGCAATGGCAGATTTTTATTCAAGATTAGACTCTGTCACATCAAGACAAAAATCTGACCATGGCACCAAAATAATGCTGAACTAAGGGCATGAACTCACAATCATCAGGAAATAAGCTGAAGCCAAACTCATTTGGTGCTGAAATCTTCACAGCTGGTTGAGAGAAAAAAGCCTCAATCCCACCAATCTGGACTAGGTTCAACCCCAAAACCAATATTCCAACCCAATAATTCACACAGTCCCCAAGAAAGTTACCTTCAGCAGTGAGGTCAGGGTGTTACGTTTCAAATTAAAAGGGGTGGCCAGAAAGAGTCTTGCTCCAAATTGCATTTCAAGTTGCTGTGAATTTTTTAAAAAATGGTCTGCCTAACAGACAACGTTGGCCAATAATTTCCATGAATTCTGTTACCTTTAGAACTCTGACTTTACTTATTTCCTGGTGATTGCAGAAAAACACATGATGGCATCATTGTTATAATATGTCTATTAGTATTTTAAAACAAAACAAAACTGAGAGCATCAGGCTTTTATATTGAAAAACAAGTTGCTTCAGCCAGAAATAATATTGAAATGTGTGAACTCGCCAGCACTTTAGAAAAACAATACAGCCCTATAGCAACCTAATTTGGCAATTCTCCACTCAAAAAAGTCATTAGGTTCACTTTTCTGTGGAGTTATTTTGCCCTTCTTACTCTGATTAATTAAAGTGTGATAGGAATGTTCTTAGTATAATACATCTGCTTTGGGAAATACTGAGAAATGTACATTAGTGTTAAAAATGCTACGACACAATGGTTATCTTATGTAAAATATTTCATTTAAGTTTTTAATCGGGCAATTTATGTATCTTAAGATAAACATTAAATCTCATAGATGTGATAACAGTAGAAGCTGTCGGGGTTTTAATTAGGAAAAATAAACAGAAACTGGCGAGAAATACTCAGAAACTGCGGGAAATACTCAGCAGGTCAAGCAGCGTCTGTGGATAGAGTCAATGTTTCTGTTCAATGTCATTTTATCAGAACTAGCAAAAGTTAGAAAGCTGTATGCTTAAGGCACAAAGAAGGGGAAGAGCTGAAGAGAACAAAAGGAACATCCCTCACAGAGTGGAGATCAAGAGAAACTGACATGGAAGAGAAGCTGGCTGGAAGAGGATGGTGAAAGCTTGTCAATGCGTCTGATCTGTATAGGAGAGGTGTGATGTGAGGGAAATGAGAACAGAGCAGAGGGAGAAAAAGATGCTGGAACTGTGAGATACAGAACACAGCAATTGATGGAAATCTGAAATAAAAGAGAGTACTGAAAATATCCAGCAGCTCAGGCCATTTGTTTGGAGAAAGTGAAACAGCTAATGTTACAGATTGATGATAATTCAAGAGAACTGACAAGTTCTGACGCAAACTGAAAAGGCTGGTTATCTGAAGCTGTTGGATTTGATGTTGAGTTCCTTGGGTTGTAAAGTGCCTGTCAGAAGGTGAGATGTTATTCCTCAAGCTTACACTGGGCTTTGTTGGAACAGTGTAAAAGGTCAACAACAGAGAGATTGGAGCGAGAGTGAGACAGAGAATTAAAGTGACAGGCAACTGAAACTCAGGGTCACCCTTAATAACTGAACAGAAGTTTTCTGCAGAGCCAGTCCTGATGAAGGGTCTCAATTAGAAACGTTGACTATTTATTTCTCTCCATAGATGCTGCCTGACCTGCTGAGTTCCTCTAGTATTTTGTGTGTGTTGCTCCAGATTCCAGGATCTGCAGAATCTCTTGTGTCACTCAATCTGCATTTGGTTTCTCCAGTGTAGAGGAGACCACATCAGGAACAGCGAATACAATACACTAAATTGGAGTAAACACAAGCTGCTTCACCTGGAAGGAGAGCTTAAGTCTTTGGGTGGCGGAAACGGAAGATGTAAAAAAGCAGGTGTTGCATGGGAATGTGCTGTGAGAAGGGCAGTGCCTATCAGTGGAGATGGAATTGTAAACCAGGGATTTGCAGAGGGAATGGTCCCTTCAGAATGCTGAAAGGGGAGAAGAGGGAGATGTGCATCTGATTGTGGCAACTTACTGAAGGTGTAAGAATTATGGAGAATGATCCATTGAATGTGAAGGCTGGTGGGTGGAAGGGGGAACTCTGTCCTTGCTCTGGGAATGGAGAGCAGAGGTACAGGAAATGGAGCAGACACTATTGAAAACCTTTTCCCAGGGTGAAACTGGCTAACACGAGAGGGCATAATTTTAAGGTGATTGGAGGAAAGTATAAGGGGGATTTCAGAGGTAAGATTTTTACACAGAGAGTGGTGGGTGCATGGAACACACTGCCAGCGGAGGTTGTGAGGGCACAACATCGTGGGCCAAAGGGCCTGTACTGTGCTGTAAGGTTCTATGTTCTATAATGCTGGAGGGGTAGGCACAGTTAAGGAAAACTGAAGACATTTCAGAAGCACTGATATCGAAAATATTATCACATAAAGGAGCCAGAAAATTGTCAAATTGTAAGAGAGTCCTTAAATGAGGTAGGATGGGAGACATTGTAGTGGAGAGGTGTAGTTTTCTGGTTTGAAGCCATGCCTGGAATGCTGGAGCTAGACTTCAGAAAATTTTAGGGGTTCAATGGGATAGAACTGGAAAACATGGAATGGCAATGCTGGACCAACAAGAAACTGCTTGACCAAATGCAGTGCCTGCTCATTCTCAGGAGTTAGCAATGGACCAAAACCAGCTGTGCTGTTTATTGTGCAACATCAAAGGATCAAAGATTTTTGAGTGCCCAGCCATTGTTTAAGTTAACTAGTGTTGACAGATGCCAGCCTGCATCTCTTAGGGAAATGTATTGTGACTTGAAATGGTGCTGGAATTTATTTCAGAGGTTTTAGAAGCTTGCTGGTAGAAATAGCAAAAAAATGGGCATAAATGGCCACATAGATCTTCCAACACATGGGGGACTTGATCAATGAGATGGAGAAGCTGAGAGAAGTGCTTAACCCACAAGGGTCAGCAGGCCTTCCAGCCACACACTAAAGCAGCAGTGGGAAGAGACAACCCGTAAAGTCAATGCAAAGTGTGCAACCCCAAGATCTGCTTGCTGTGCCACTAAGATTTCAATAACTTCACAAAATGTAAAGGGCACTGAAAGATCTTCATATGTCATTGTCCAACAGATGCATGACCAGGCTGACACACTACTCAAAGCACCACATGCAGCTACCAACAACCTCTGTCACTCGGGATTGAGACCAACCTTCAAGTGGCCATGTGCACTGTCATACCATTCCACTTCAAACTTTCACAACTTGCAGACATTGCCAGCTGTTCCATCATGATAGGCACATTACCCATTCACGCTGCTAAATACTCTCAGACATTCCTCTCCCTCCCTGAAGAAGAGGTAGCAGTAACTAACCATGGGTGGCAAGTATGGTTGAAAAGTTGTACTTCTCTGGAGGAGAAAACATTGGCCTTAAATGGAATGCCCATTATAGAATGGATGGCCAGCTGTATGGCTGATACAGTAGAATATCACACTTATAACTAACCCAGTTTACCACTCATACTTATCCCAAACCATACAACCTCTTCTGAATTTCAAGATACAGATATTAATGACCTCTCACTTACCCTCTGCCTTCACTATTACCCTCCTCTCTTTCTTCTCTCCCTTGAGAAAGCCCACATGACCAAACTAGTGGTGGTTGAACAGCAGTAATGATGAAGACATTCCATCACTCAATCTAACACACACAGCCGCCACCTTTATTTCAATGTTTCCAGATTGAATTATCATGTAGAATTTGATGGCTGATTGTTTAGCTTTCAGAATCAGAATCAGAATCAGGTTTATTATCACCAACATATGTCGTGAAATTTGTTGTCTTGTGGCAGCAGTATGGTGCAAGACATAAAAGTTACTGTAAGTTACAAAAGTAAATGATTCGTGCAAATGAGGAATAACGAGGTGTTCATGGGTTCATAGATCGTTCAGAAATCTGGTGGCAGAGGGGAAGAAGCTGTTCCTGAAATGTTGAGTGTGGGTCTGCAGGCTCCTGCACCTCCTCCCCGATAATTCAAACACCTACTTGTACTTAACAAAAATAGAAAATGCTGGAAGCATGGAGCAGGCCAAGCAGCATCAGAGGGGAGAGAAACAGAAGTGATGTCTCAGGTCAAGGACTGGAAAGGTGAGGAAACAGGTACGTTTTCAGTTGCAGAGACGACGGTGGGAACAGAAGGAACACCCCTGTTGGGGTGCAGGCCAATGTTGTCAAGGTGATAATTTAAAAATGGGAATTTAGAGAGAGAAGAGAAAAAAAGAAACAAATTGAAAACAGAGGTACATTTGCATGTGTGGAGAGAGATAAAGAAAGGATAGTTACCTGATATTGTTAATCCTGAAGACTGCAACATACCCTGATGGAAGATGAGGCACTGTTCCTTGGGCTAATGTTAGTATCACTGGAGCAAGGTAGGAGGCTGAAGACAGAGAGGTCAGAGTTGGAGTGAACGAAGAATTAATGTGATCAGTGACTGGAAGCTCTTCTGGACTAAGCAGAGGTAGTCTGCAAAGTGCTCACTCATTCTGGCTTTGGTCTCTCTGATGTAGAGACCATATCGTGAGAACCAAATGCAATGTACTAGACTGGAAGTGCAATTGAATTGCTGCTTCATCAAGAAGCTGTTTTGGTTGCTGGATGGTGGGAAGTGAAGAGGTAAAAAGGGCAGGTTTGCATCTCCTGCACTTGCAGGGGGAAGTACCGTGAGAAGGAAAGTGTTTGGTGGAGGTGTAGCAAGGACCAAGGAGTCAAAGAAGGAATGTTTCCTTCAGATTACTGAAAAGGTTGTGGACAGAGGAAGATGTGATCGTTGGTGGAATCCCATTGAGTGTGGAGAAAATGAAGGAGAAATGATAGGGGATGCTAGAGGAGAATGATACAGGATATCATATATAGGATAAATGATAGAGGATGATCTGTTTACATTTGGGGCTGGTGCAGTGGAAGGTGATCCAAAGGACTGCAATATACCCAGAATGAAGATGAATTGCTGTTGATCTCTCTAACAGAACTTTCTCAGCCTATTTGTCACTAACTGCTGCTGCAACTTTAATAGTCTCATTTTTTCCACTGCATTTATTCACTGTAACAGAACCACCCATCAACACCTACCTGAATTTACCTTCCTCACAGGTAGGCGACCTCATTTAAATGAATGGAGCCAACGCTCGTGCATCCGTCCTCCCTGGCACAAGGATGAGGGACCAGATGTGATGTATGTCCATCCCTTCTCTCCAGTACATCAGTGGTGAGTCCAGTGGCAGAGTGACAGCTTTGATTCTCCAACATTTAACCTCCAGGTCATCTCAGATTTCCATGTTTGGCTGAACATGTACAAAATTCTAAAAGAAGCTGAGCAAAAGGCTGACAGCTGTTTGTTGATTCGGCTCATTGCTCCTGGTGCAGGGAATTATTAAGGGTATCTCACATTTTACTGCATAAATGGCCTGAAGGCCTTTGCAAATACAGACTCAAATTATTTATATAATATGCTCAAAGGATGCAGAGATACATTTATTGCATTGATCAGGATAAATTAATTGTGCTTTTCTCTGACATCTAGATTCAAGACTCAAATATGATTAAGACGCATGTAACTATTTCCCTTTTATATTAAACATGAAATTGTTGGTTAAAATGTAGATAAGTAAGTTGTCTGTCTAATTATCAGTTTCAAGGCATGAATACTGAGGCGTTCTTACTTTCAACTTTGTCATTTTAAAGGGCTCTAAGTTCATACATGCTTTTGAACAATACTTGTAAAAGACATAATTTATAACAAACCCAGAACAGTTACAAAGTCTATGCAAATACTATTCCCTTTGCTTCATCATTCCATGAAGGATGTGTGTGAATAGTACCATATTACAGCAAAGACCTTGATCTTTGAACCTTACTATTTTTTGCAGGATTGTTTTATTGTTTGAAAACAAGTTCTTTTTTGCCTTAGTTAAAATTGCATGCATATGATAAAAACATTTTATGTATTGTATTTAACAAGAAGGTTGGTCAAACTGTTCACATTATAATCACAATTAATTTTCATAGCCCCAAATGAAGTTACAATATTAAACATATGTAGCAGCATATTTAATAACACAGAAAATAGGATAAGAATCAAAAGTGAAATTTAATAGCACTTCATTAGAACTAATTTCAGGGGAATCATATGTTGTATAATATGTATTTGGAAATGGATTTAAGAAAATTGTCTCATGGTTGAAGTATTTTTGCTCAATGTAAACCTGACTCTCTTCAACATCATTCTTTTTTCAATTGTGTTATTTGCAATCACATCAAAGTGCACAAATGGTGCCAAAATATTTGTACTTTTGGATCCGGATGCTGTATAATCTAGCAATTGAACAGTTAAGTATGGCTGGGCATTATGAACTACAAACAACTGCAAAGGTCTATTTAGTTCTGACGCAGATGAAGGTCATGGTGTAGATTTTGGTCTGTCCTTGAATCCCTTATCAAGAAAATGCTTTGAATGACTGTTGCCAAGTATTTTTTACTTATGTATAAATAGACCTTTGTTAAACTTAAAACTTCTACAGCACAAATTAAGATTCACTGTCTACTCCAATATAACTTTTACATTTATAATAACATAAGAGTAAATAGCAACTGCTTTGCATGTCTAATTCAGCAGTTCTATGCTCTATTATTCCTTCCTGGTGTTTATGCAGGAACAGAACAATAGTCATTAAAGAATGGGGTAAGCAATTATTAAAGTAAGAATGGAAAAGTAAGCAGTCAAATGGAAATATATGACATTTGTTTCTGGCTAACGACATCACTATTCCAGGAAATTGGCTTCATTTTAAATGATTAAATACTCACTCAGACACTACCTACTGTTGAAGTGGCAATTAAATTGACTCTCACTTCAACATAATAGGTGCAATGTGTGACATCAAATAATTAATGAGGTGGGACCAGAGTACAGTGGAAAAGTATTCCCTTTGACTTGAGAAAGCAAAGGCCAAGTTTGGGGTTGCCACAGTTGGAATCAAGTTAATCAGGATAAACCTTAAGTTTCATTGCCACTAAAGGTGTATATTTTACCAAAGCTATTTGGGAAGTTCAAGATGTTCATGGTAAAAGTATACTTGCACAGTCAAAGTGCAAGCTGATATATATGGTCAGGGATCACATAAACAGGATTAAGGAACTGGCAAAATTTTAATCCTTGAACTAGATAGTTATTTCCTTGGAAAAGTGGTTACACTTTGTTGTAAGTTGATGATAATACCTTTTATCTATACATACAAGACAGATGTGATGGAATATTGTGCATTGAGAAATAATAACCAATGTGTTTGTACAACAGGTCATTTGTGGCAAATTAATAAAAACAGTTCGACAGCATCTTCTTACATGAATGGCAAGTAGCATTTTCTGGTGGCACCAGTGATTGCTTTTTGCTGAGTGAAAGACCAAACTAAATGAAAAACAAAAAAGATAGAAATAAATGGTGGCTGCTGGTGTTACTCTCCTCATTTCCTTGCTTGATAAAATATGTTCTGTGCCAGCACATCAAAATTAACCAGTCATACGGCAGAGGTTACACAAGGATATGGAACAGGATCATTGTAAGCCCTTCCAAAAATGTGTTACAAATAATCTGGTTTCACAAATAACCCATTTGATCAGAGTTACAGTAAAGCATCAACAAACATGAATGCTCTTCATGTTCAGGTGATGTTTCCATCATGCATTTATTATTTTATTTACTTTATAATAATGTTATAATTGCCTTATAATTACTCTATAGTTTAATTTACTTTATGCCTATTATCTTACAACAGTTAAGTTCAGAGTACTGAACTTGCTAGGTAATATTAGTGACACGCTTGTTTATTATTTGAATTATGATTCTAGCCCATTTAGGACTAATCCTGTTAACATGTTTCTTTCAAAGGAGATTGTCTCACAATTCATCCACTGTTTCCATAAATATCAAAAACTGTTTTGTTGAAAGCTGTAAGTGTGAACATGTCGCTTAGCAGGCGTGCTTTTAGATACAGAGCACAGCAAAATAGGAACGGAAATATGCCATTGGGCTCTTCAAGTCTGATCCGCCATTTAATATGGGTCATGGCTGATCCTTTATCTCAATACCATAATCCCATTCTCTCTCGATGCACTTTGATGCTTCATGTATCCAGAAATCTATTATCTATCTCCTCCCTAAAGATATTTGTGGTAGTGAATTTCCACAGATTGAACACTCTTAAGCAAATAAATTTCTCCTCATCTCTGCGCTAAATGTCTTACACCATATCCAGAGACTGTGATCCCTGGTTCTAGATTCCTCAGCCATTGGAACAATCTCTCTACATCAAGCTTTTCAAGACTTGTCAGGATTTGCAAACTTCTTAATCTTCTGAATTCTGGTGTGTTCTGGCCTAATTGACCAACCTCTCCTCCGGCGACAGTTCCACCATCCCAGAAATCAGTTTGGTGAACTTATCAGTAAGGATGTATGCAATACTCCAGGTGTGATATCACCAAGGCACTATATAATGTAGACAGGCATTCTTGCTCCTGCACTCAGATCCTCTGGTAATGAAGGCCAACATATCATTTGTCTTCATAACTGGTACCTGCGCCTGCATGTTTGTTTTTACAGTTCTACGAAGAAATCCAGATCCCTTTTAGTACGTCAACATTTCTCAATCTATTCTCATTTAAATAATAATTTGCATTTCTGTTTTTCCTGCCAAAGTGGATAACTTAATACTTATCAGCACAATATTGCATTTGCCATGTAATTGCCCACTCACTCATCTTGTCTAAATTGCTAAACCTTTACCAAAGCTAGCTACTGACAAATTTAATGAATTAAGCTGTTGCAATATATAGTTGTCCTCAGTATTTCTGTATTAAAGAAGAGAAAAGCTTGTCACAGTTTAGTCTGGTCTTTATACAGAAATATCTGCTAGAAAACTGATGTGTATGAATAGGGTGGGGCTGTGCTGCAATGACTCTTGTCGTCAAATAGCCTACCAATATTCAAGAGTACTGATTTTAACTACAGATAGAGAATGGGTGAGTGCACCTGCCACCATGATCCCTGGACACCCAGGCCTTGGCTACATTCCAGCTGTGGACTTCAGGTGAGTTCCCAGTTGTGGTTAAAGTAGAAAATAACTCCTGCAAAAAATCGGAACTTGAGAGACGAAAAGGTGATTGGCAGAGTGAACCTTGGACTTGTCAGCAGCAGGTCAATACCTTTTTTTGACCAAGGAAGTTGTTGCCCTGGGAACAAGCTGAAAGGAAATGAACATTTCTCAGCTCATTTTGTGAAGGGATTCATCTTGCCTGATGCAAATGGACTGAGCAGGATCCCGACTCACTGATGACCTCCTTTTAAAAGCTAGGCATTAAAGTCACCCGCCCAAGGACCACACCCCAGGTAGCAGCAGTTATAGTACATATATGTGGGAAGTAAGGGAACTGTGCTTTAATGACTTTCCCATTCAGGCCAGGTGAATACTTAAAATTCACCTCTAGACTTAATGGTGAAGGGTAGTCATGATGGACAAGAAGGCTGAAGCCATCTGTGCTTTGGAATGGGTCAAAAACTTCAGGACAGAAGAATTGAAATGAAGAAACTAGACATCATAGACAAATTATATATTGATACACTGCATGATGATTTTGATCATTGTTTTTAAATTAAATAAGAACTTAGCAAAACACTTTTAAATGACAATGGCGTCTCTTAACCAAAGTCAGTCCCATTTGCCCAATCACAGTATTTGACATCTGCTGTGCAAACAGACCTCAATGTCATTTTCCTGCAGTAGTTATTCCAATTCTACTGATTGCTTTGACAAAGTCAGTCATATCTAATGTAAACCTTAGTTGTCATTCTGATTAGCCAAATGAATCTTTGTTAATTACACCAAATACACTTATTGAATAAATACATTACCCAATCAAGGCATGACTGTTAAGCAATCTACAGGTGGTTCACACAAACCTTAATAGGTCAGACAGGAAGTATTTTGCACTTAATCATCTTTCTATGACTATTATTTGCACTTGCTCAGAAACTAATTGCTTCTTAGGTTTTCCGTTTCCAACAAGCCAACTGTATCACCTCTATAGAATAGTGGATCTCGAATGACTTATTTGCACCCACTTTACAAAATCAGCTTTATCAGATGATCTATGAAAAAACAATAACATTTAGGATATGAAGAACTATTACAATCAAGAAAAATTCACCCTAAAAGGGCACAGTTACCACTGGACATGTGGATAAGGCACAACTGATGGTAACAGACTACACCTCCCTTAGTCAGGTAGCTTGCAGATAGTGCCAACATGTAAGCATGAAGGAAACATGTTTGCATTGGGAGGCTAGAAACACTTGTATTTTAGAATAGCTCAAAAGATGTATAAAAATTATTTGTACTTTTACAGATCATCTAATCGTAATGTTTGACTGGTGACATGGTTAGTTGGTAAGTACAGTTTGGAACATGTCACTTGCATAACTGTAAAGCAGTAATGTTAAAAGATTTAGGTGGAAAATAACGTTTGAAATTGGATAGCAAGTGTTGCATTATTTGGTGGTAACTTTGTCTCTCTATGTGAATTAACTGATAGAGGAATGCAGATCCTGGATTTGAGCTTTGGCTGTCAATTAGGCAGCTATTGCAGCTGCTCATGATTTCTAGCCATAAAAACTTGTCCTAGGAGGTGACTTGAGTGACGTCCCATCGGGAATATGAGCAGGTTACTTAAAAACAGATATGTTTATAATTGATTGTACACTGGATGAATAGGAATCTTCCCAGCAATTGTCATCTGAATATCATTCCCTTTTAATAGCAGCTGCTTCACTTTAAAGCCTATAATAATATTACATCTCTTTAAATCCTATTCAGCTGATTTTGTTTTTTTTAATCTGAGGAACGTTTTACTTCCTCTTTCATGGGAGATGTTTCCTTGCTAATCACCCAATGAATTGTTAATCTTGAATAATTTCTTGTATAAATAATGACATGAACTCATACCATCTGCCAAGAGATATCAATATGTTTGCACTCAGAAGTCAATAGGAGATGGAATTCTCCAAGATAAAATCACAATGTGAAATAAACAATTTTACCGATATTTACCACAGTGAAAATAATACTCGAGAAGTCAAAAGCAATTTCTATTCATTTGAAGTTGCTTATTTAGTTAAATTTTTCTATAGCATGCTGATGATGAATGTAGTATTCAGTTCAACAGTACTTAGTGTCTCTCGGCTCGTATTAGTAACGTTATGGCAATGATCCTTGCGGTCATGAAAAGGTCAAACACTATGGCTATGGTCTTCTGTGGAGTTATGTTAGCAGAAAATGTGTGCCAGCTCTGGCTGCTTAAAAAAATGAGATTCAGTAAATATATCTTTTTCATTACCCATAGTGACACACAAACTCAAAAGTTTTCACGCATCAGCTTGTGAAATTACATCTCCATGATAAAACAAATTCTCGATGTAGGCATCTGCTGTTGAGGCTTAGAGTCATAGAGTCATGCAGCACGGAAACAAGCCCTTCTGCCCAACTGGTCCATGCCAACCAAGATTCCCATCTAAGCTAGTCCCATTTGCCCATATTTGGCTCAAATCCCTCTAAACCTTTCCTATTCATGTACCAGTCCAAGTGCTTTTTAAAAGTTGTTAATGTACCTGCTTCAACCCCTTGCTCTGACAGTTCATTCCATATACGGACCACTTTCTAGGTGAAAATGTTGCTGCTCAGGTTCCTATTAAATCCCTCCACTCTCACCTTAAACGTATGTCCTCTAGTTCTTAATTCCCCAACCCTGGGAAAAAGACTGTGCACATTCTCCCTATCTATGCCCCTCATGATTTTATACAACTCTGTAATATCACCCCTCATTCACCAATGAATGAAGTCCCAGCCTGCTCAACCTCTCTCCACAACTCAGTCCCACGAGTCTCAGCAACAGCCTTGAAAAACCTCTGGTATTGGTATTGGTATTGGTTTATTATTGTCACTTGTACCGAGGTACAGTGAAAAACTTGTCTTGCATACTGATCGTACAGGTCAATTCACTACACAGTGTGCATTGATGTAGTACAGGTAAAAACAGTAACAGTACAGAGTAAAGTGTCACAGCTGCAGGGTCCTGCCGTTCTCTGTGAAAATCCTACCCTGATTTGTCTTCCCAAAATGCAACACCTCGCACTTATCTGAATTAAACTGCATTTGCCATTCCTCAGCTCACTTACTCAGCTAATCAAGATTCCTCTGTAATTCCTGATAACCATTTTCACCATTTTCACTGTCTATGATACCACCTATTTTGGTGTCATCTGCAAACTTACTAATCATGCCTTGTGCATTCTCATCCAAATCATTGATATAGGTGACAAATAGCAATGGGCCTAGTACCGAGCCCTGGGGCACACCACTAGTCACGGGCCTCCAGTCTAAAAAAACAACCTTCCATCATCACCCTCTGCTTCCTACCGTCAAGCCAATTGTGCATCCAATTAGCTCACTCTCCCTGGATCCCATGCGATCAAACTTTCCATAGCAGAATCTTATCAAAAGCCTTATCAAAGTCCATATAGACTACATCTACTACCCTTCCCTCATCAACCTTCTTAGTTACTTCTTCAAAAACTTTTAAGGGTATGAAATAGAAAGGCTGTCAGTGTCCATCTGTAGGGGTATGGAAGTCAACTGGTGTTGATTGATAAGTAGAAGGGTTGAGGTGAGGATTAGCTGCTGGGATTGAGCAATATGTTGGTAGTTAGGGACAGTCATTTATCAGGAGCATCAGGTGAGGTTGGCAAGTCAGTGGGTGAAGAGATGGTCAGGAGAGGATATAGTGGGGGTATTGGGACACAGCTGGGTAAGTGAATGACTTTAAGGGAATCTCTTTGAGATGAATTTCCTGCACCAGACTGTGTCATGGCCAGGCAAGTCCCCTCACTGCTGCAGGCCTTGAAAGGACAGTTGAAGACTGCTTCCTCACAAGTAGCCTGCAGACAGTGTGGATCATGCTGCATCAATAAAAACCATACAAGTGTGTGTTTGGGTTAGGGTTAGGGTGAAAAAAATCGCCCACACATCCTTACTTTTCTGAAACATTTATTTTCAATCAAATTGAGCCTCATAATGCACAAAACTATGGTGCTGGCTATTCTGAATTCTCCGCACCTATGTTTTACTGTTAAGGATTAGTATAGAATTATATTATGCTTCTTTGTACTTTAGATGCTCTAAGATGAGTACAATGAGAACTTGTTCCTACACCTCAGCTATTTACAATCTTTATTAATGGCTTAGACAAGGACACCTGGTGTAACAGATTCAAGTTTCTGATGAAGCAAAGCTGGATGGGAAAATAAGCTGAAAGCAGGATTCAAGGATTCTGAAAAAGGATTTAGTTAGTTTAAATAGTGAGACAGGAGTTTGCTGTAATGTGGGGAAATGCAAAATTATTTACTGGTAGAAAGTACTGCAAAACAGAATGGTCTAGAAATTCTATGGTGTGGAATAGTGTTTACTGCACAAGTCTTTGATCATATAAGTGATTGCTAAAAGTGATTACACTTTGGCACACGCCCTGTGTATGCAATGGTAACTCGTATTACGGTCTTCCTTGGGTATAATGTTAGTTATTACGTGTGAAGGCTGCTGGGTGCAGAGCAATGGTATCAGTTGGCATATATTACATGATTTAATAGCATTTTATCACAAATTTGTGCCCAGGAAATGGAGCGGGTCTCAAAAAATGCAGCAGCAGACCACAAAGGCTGGCTCCCTCCTCATTTGGAGTGGGCTGCTTCTATTGTGCTAATGTTGGGATCATCCCAGTGAAGCAAGACATTGAACAGTCACTTTTCATCCTGACGTCTTCCTTCTTTCTTCAGGAGAAAATCCACAATGGTCATTGCCCCAGATCTGATGACACAATATTCTACCGGCCATCGGAGATGTGTGCTGCCTGCCCTCATCGCCCACCCATTAACTTCAGTGGAATCAAATGTTGGAAGCAAGTACAACATCAACAACTTTTATGAATGTATGTTTAGTTTGAACATCTGAAGTTCATTTTCTCTCTGCACAAGTGCCACCTGACTCATTGCATATTTATGGTATTCGCTGTTTTTATTTATAATAGACTTGTTTGTAATTTGATATGTAAGTTCATATGGAAATGAAGCCTTGCCCAAGGATTATAAAACCTACAATTAGTAGTACGCAAATTATAGCCAATATACACTTCTGGTGTCAAATACATATTTCATATATGTTTAAGATAAATCATCCTGTCCCTGCAGAACCACTTAGCCCAAGTGGCTTTTATTAATAATAAAAGCTAAATGCCTCAGAACAGACTCATGAGTGGCTGCCAATGACTTTGTTTCAGTCAGTCCTACATTAACAGGGCTCTGACAGTCCCCCTTTGATAACATGGTGAACTGTCTGGGCATTTAGTCTCACATTCATTGACATTTTGATGGTAACAAGTTTCAGATGCTGTGACTGGAAGTGGGGAGGAATAATTTGGTCCACTTCAGCAATGTGACCACACAGTCTCCAGAAGTGTAATGTTCTACAGGCATGCTGCTCGAGTCGGGAGGGTAAAGGGAAGATAGCTGGCTGTAAATCAGAATTTAGGGAGCAGCAACTGTTGGCTGTATGAGGAGAGAATGGGAATTGCACTCGACCTAAACAATTTCAGGCACTGAAAGAGCTCTACCACAGAATCTCAATTATGTTCCTTACAAACACACTGATAAGGCTATCTGTAGTTTTATGCCTTAATGTGCTGTCCTGACTTAAGTGGTTAATTATCATCTTTGAATAACATTGAGAAATGAAGCTTCTTTCACCTCTGATTTTGACCTCAGCCTTGCCCAGTTTTTTTAAAAGAAACTCAAGTGCTTGCTGGGGCTAGTACACAGCATTGTCTCTGAGATGTCATTTTTACTAAGTCCGAAAAGTCTGGACAAAGTGCCGTGGATTTCCATACACTGCCAAACAGTGCTGTGGAAACACTCCAAGATTTAAAACCACAAAACAAAAATATGAAAACAGACCAAGAAAATACTGCAAAATAAAACATCTAGTTTAATGTTTTCCAACATTTATGAAAAAATGCAATGATTAGATGCATTTGGGGAATCATGTCAGTTTAGCAAACTTGGCTGAGTTTTTGATCCTGGGCCAAGTTGAACATAAAGCTAGATA
This sequence comes from Pristis pectinata, assembly GCF_009764475.1. Classification (NCBI taxonomy): domain Eukaryota; kingdom Metazoa; phylum Chordata; class Chondrichthyes; order Rhinopristiformes; family Pristidae; genus Pristis; species Pristis pectinata. Next base: position 88,034,136 of record NC_067413.1, read on the forward strand.
TCTGAACCAGTTCTACTTCTCAGCCATCTCAAAGTCCAAAAACATACCTTAATGTTCATCTACAATAACAAAGTGTGACAGTTTTAATTAAACTGCAGAAAATAAAAACATTCTGGGCAGGTGTGAGAGAACTCACCAGTTATCAAGAAGGCAGCAACACCTTCTCAAAGGTGTCTGCGGATGGGACTATATAGCAGGGGTGATTAAGAGGAAAGAAAAGTTTCCCATAGAAGAGTGGAATAGCTTTTACATAAAATTAATTTATCAAGTCTAGTGATTCATGCAGGACCAGTGACAATTCCATTTGAACAATTTACTTCAGGCTACGGATCACCAAACTTGACACTAACCGTCAGAACAAGTCTTTATTTGTATTTAATACTGAGCAAATTAAGTGGGTTTATTTACTTACTTTCTTTATTTCCATCTCAGTGTCTTTTGAATTATCACACTTCAGAGTCTTTTTGGTAGGATATACTTAAACACATATCTCGGACTGCATCTTGAAATCCTGCACACTTTCTTCAGAGTCATCATCTTTAAAACACACACAGTCCAAAAGGAAATCAGACTGAGCTTTATTTCCCTAAAGGGAGTGATACTGTATCATCAAAAACCATCCTAACAAATAGTATAGCAAAGAAATAGCGGAAATCATTATTATTGTTGGCAGATTTGGCAATCACCAAATAGTTCTTGAGTTTATGACTGAAGTGATAAATAGCATGTTGTTTAAATCATACATGAGCAGTCTACTAATTACAGTTAATTTTTGACATAGCCTTTACTGTACTTTTTGTCAGCCATTAATTTGCAGCTTCGTGTATTATTAGGTTACAACATCAAGAGGTAACTTACATAAAATAACAAGTGTCGTGTGACTTAAATAAAAGTATTTTATCATAGCTAACTAAACTGTAGAACAGAGAACATAGAACAGTACAACACAGGAACAAGCCCTTCAGCCCACAATGCTGTGCCAAACTAATTAAGAAAAGATAAGATAAGATATCTTTATTAGTCACGTGTACATCGAAACACACAGTGAAATGCGTCTTTTGCGTAGAGTGTTCTGGGGGCAGCCCGCAAGTGTCGCCACGCTTCCGGCGCCAACATAGCATGCCCACAACTTCCTAACCAGTTCATCTTTGGAATGTGGGAGGAAACCGGAGCACCCGGAGGAAAAACATGCAGTCACGGGGAGAATGTACAAACTCCTTACAGACAGTGGCCGGAATAGATCCTGGGTCACTGGTGCAGTAATAGCGTTACGCTGACTGCTGCACTACCGTGACTAGTAATTAAATGCCTAGCTAAGCTAAACCCTTCTGCCTACTCAGTGTCCATATTCCTCCATTCTCTGCATATTCATGTGCCTATCTAAGAGCCTCTTAAGTGCCACTATCGTATCTGCCTCCACCACCCCTGGCAGCACATTCCAGGCACCCACCACTCTCTGTGTAAAAAACTTGCCCTGCACATCTCCTTTGAACTTAACCCTTCTCACTTTAAATGCAGGTGCTTAAACTAATGCATAATGTCACAGTTTCATCCATTTACTAGCAAAATCTGAATCATTGGAAGATCTTTCATTTAATAATTTCTTTAGAAATCATACTTGTTGCTTTTAAAGATTTAATGAAGCAAATTGCTGTAGATGCTGGAAATCTGAAATAAAACCAGAAAATGCTAGAAATGCTCAGCAGGTGAGGCTGCATCTATGGAGAGAGAAACAAAGTTGACAATACAAGTTTCAGAACTGGGAAAAGTTAGGGATAAACAGATCCTAAGCAAACACAGAGACAGAGAAGGAGAGGAAGGAAGATCAGAAGGAAGATCTGTAACTGAAGGAATGCACAGAGATTAAATGGCAAAGGAATGAGAATTTTTAAAAAAGGGGATGATAATGGGGCAAGCAAAGAACTGATATAAGGGTCCAGATGAGATGTAAAGGCAATATCAGAATCACTAAAAGCAATTTCAGTCCAAAAGAATTGAAATTGGTAGCTAAGGCCTGAAGTTTTCAGCCTCCATGTTGAGTTCTGAAGACTCTCCCTCCAAAAACCTGTATTTGATGCCTTCTGCCACATCAGCTTCAACATCCTTTTCCACTCCAAATTCCAAAGAGCAGTTCTCACCCAAATTCATGCACGTCATTTTTGGAACTCCATGTTAGAATCCCTCCAATCAGATTTCTGCCTTTGCCACAGCATCTAAGTGATTTCTATCAGAGTCACAAATGAGATTCTCTACAATGTGCCTATGGTGAAAAATCACTTCCCTCCTCCCCCACCCCAACACCCCGTTCCTCTGGACCTGTGTGTGGGCTTTGACAAGACTGATCACACTGTGCTCCTTTAATCCTTACTGCCGTCACACTGCTGAGTGGAAGCACACTCACCTTTCTCACCTTTCCACGAGTTAACAGAGAACCACCACAGTGTTCCTGATCCCCAAGGAACTATCACTGTCTCCTACCTTTTCTCACCTACATGCTGTCTCGCCCTTCAACAAAAGTGCTGATTATACTGTAACCTGATGACACTCACCTTCACTTCTCTCACCCCTAATTCTTCGTCTGCTTACTTATATCAGCAAGAGCAAAACTTTCCTACAGCTAAATATTGGGAATACCAAAGTTATTATTTTCATCCCCAACCTCTCATTCAATTCCCTCAACACCAGCATCATTGCTTACCCTCACTGAATCAGATTGCTCAGAGCCTTGGTCTTATATTTGAACTTCCGCTGCCATAGCCCCAGACTCTGGTATACTCCCCTTTAAATCTCTCTGTCACTGCTTCCTCTTTTAAAACTCTCCTTATAAATTGCCATCTGTTATCTGTCCAAATATCTTCTTAGGTAGTTCGGTGTTATGCTTAGCAACACTCTGGTAAACCACCTTGGAATATTTTACTACACTAAAGAAACTACATAAATGTAAGTTTAGTATTGTTGGCTTCTTCCTCCCTTTCCTGAAGGCAGATTCATTCTATAATGGATTGATTAAAAGGAGCTGCTATCTGTCACTTAATTCAAGTGTTTGTTTTCCAAATTTAAATTAATAATATGAAAATCACCATGAAGAGCGTCATAGATGGATCTTACTTGGGATATACATTCAGAATGTAATTAAGACTGGGGATCGCTTGGTAATGTTCTCTAGTTCATAACACTGAAGCCAATTGTGCACCATAGCAGCATTGTCTAAGATTGTTAAATTATTACAAAAAGCATTTGATTAAAAATGTGCAATTTTTAAATTATACAAGTATAATGCTGTGCTGTATATTTACCAAAAATTCACAATTCTCAATGCAGAGAAAGGAAGGAATAATAAATGATGAAATGAAGAATTGACTCATCGTTGTTCCTTATTTGTTTTAAATCTGGACACAAATCCTTAATCCACAATTAATCTAAACAGACTACACTAACTCCTCGTTATCCCCTGATGTACCAATCATGGGTCTGTGTACTTGCGAGATCGGCCATGTGTTACAGGTGGTGTTGGCAGATATAGTACATTCCTCCAGAGCCCTCTCCTGCTGTGTCTGGTGAATTCTGCTTGCCATGAGATGAATTGCTTTTGATGCCCTGTGCTGGCAAGAAGTGAGAGATCAATAGTCGGTGTTCAGCCAGAATCAGGGTCAGGGTTCAGGAAAACCTGAGGTCAGAAACGTGCGTAGGTTTGCAGCCAGAGTTGGGTCTGGAGAGTGAACTGGGTCCATGGTCAGAGCTGGGGTTGAGAGTCAGGGTTGGGAACACAAAGCTGGAACATACAAGCTGAAACTTACATGGAAGTTGTTATATCCATGGAGGGGTTGATCACTATATATCCTTGCAGTCTTCACATCATTGCCAATGGTGTTAGTCATCTTTGTGTTTTTCTGTCATCGTCAGGAAAGCCATATCTTATTCCTCGTGAATAATAAGGACTTAGTTTATGCAATTTTGCAGAGCATCTTAATAACTTCTGTTCATTTGATCACTTGGTAGCTGCACACAAACAGGATTGTTCTTCATTGACTTTACAAAGGATGACTTCTGATCTAAGATTGGACTGAGGCATGAAATAATTGGCTCAATCCCAGGAAAGATATCATAGCTACCAATCACTGAGGGATTAAACAAGACCTTTCAACTGCAAGCTCTGCTCATTAAAGAAGGTAGAGTTCATAGAACAAATGTTGGATAAATGAATGAGAGTGGGAGAAAGGTATAGATGGGATAATCACAGTGATGGATTGCATGGGGATACAGTCAAGAGTGAGATGGTCCATGGCGTTGAAGGTTGGGGCTGGATGTTGCTTGATGATGGGATGATGGAAGAATTGAAGAGATGATCGAGAGGCTTAATGATGTATCATTTAGGGAGAGAATTAAGGAGAGGATCTGGGAGTCATTAGAGGATACACTGGGAATCTGATGGCACAGGCAGCATGGAAGTGGGAATTGGAATAATCAGCAAGAATAGCTTTGAAAGGGGAATCTACCAGGGAGAAAATGGAAGCCTTGGATTTCTGTAACTCATCTAAGTAAGGTTGGGCTACTTTTAAATAACACTAAAGTAGCCTCAGTCATCTAGGTCAGGCCTACTTCAGAGTGTGAGCCCCCACCATTCATGGGCACACACACCTGGCCAATGGCAAATAATACGAACAGAGAACCAGGAACAATATGCTGAACTCTGTTATTAGTGCACAATAATGTTTCCATGGTGTATTAAGTAAAACCATTGCACAAACAATGAAATTCCTGGGCCTTCAGCTTTAAAAGAATGTTATGGTGTGCCTGGCTATGTGGCCCCAGCAGTATATTCCAAATTATTCTCTTTGTATTCTTCCTTTTGAATTTGGCATGAATTCTTTCAGATGTATTTCATTTAAAAAAAAACTTATTCATCATTGCTTCACTTTTTCTTCAATTCTGTTTTACATTTCATTACTTTTGAAGTAATTTATTTAATTCTGTGATGTTTTTCAATTTTAATTGCTCCTTTGATAGAGTTCTGTTTTGCGTTGTGTTTGGATGTTGTTTATTGAGGCCCATTTTTATTGCTTACGTCCTGGCCAAACACACCTTCACCTTTGCTCAGTGCTGTGTTTCAGCTTCAACATCTGTCATAAGTACCAAAAGTCCTGGATCTTTCAAACTGAGAACACAAATACAACAGAGGTCTACTGACATTTCACAGGCTGAAATACAATAGAAGTTCAGCACCAGATATGACTCAATTGACATCTTTCCCCAGAAGCTTAACCTTGCTGTGGCAATATTGAAAATTGGTCCCTTTGGTTATGGTATTCTGACTGAATCAGAATCATTGCTCTACTATCAGGATAGATAAGATGTTACAGATTCAGTCCCCATTTCCATCCCAGCATAACAAGCAGGAATGGATTGGGTAGCTAGAATATTGCAAACAAGCAGCCTGAACCCATTCCTAGGTTTATATTTTAATTCCCTACATGACATCATCAGAGTCACAATGTCATCTTAATAGCAAGTCAAGTGTCTGTGTATTACAGGATCTAACAGTTGAATCATAATGTGAAGCATTTACTGCCCTGGTCAACTTTTGCTTGGCTCTTGGTTCATTTTGAGACAGAAACCTTAGGATGGCTTCTTCCGGGCTCCACAAGGTAGCATTTGGCCTCCTGAGGAGACCCCACTGAAGCTGGCTGCCTCCTGTCCATCATAGGCTGAGATTCCCTCTGCACACTATCCAAGGACTGACTGCCAAAGACCATGCCCAGCTCTGAAACCCCATCAATAATTTCACTCTCCCTGTCAGGCAGGCTCTCCATATGTCCATATACTGAGCTTTAAATGGGACCAGAGGCACGCTTGCCATGAATTTTGTTGGGAATCAATTTCGTGATTGAATGATATGGGTTGCAATTAGTTGGGAGGTTTGGGAGCCCGAGGGAGAGCCTCCACAAGGAATTAGTTCTGAATTAGAGGGAACCTACCCCCCTGCACTGACTGCATGGCTTGAGTTCAGCTCAGCAGATCCCACTTGTATAATGAAACTGGCCTCTCAAGTTTGCGCAGCCTTGCTTCTGCCAGGGTGCCCTGAGCTGCCTGTAGATCACTCAGGCTTGGACCAAAATCATGGCCAAGTGTGCATTACATGGTTTTGACTGCATGTAACTGTACCTCTTCATGCATTAGTGCATTAAATGGATTGGGGGGGGGGGGTGGAGGTTCACAGTGAAGGACAGCAAGAAAAGAGTACGAGGCCCAAGAATTAAGAGAGTGGAAAAATAATGGGAGGTCCCAGACTAGGAAAAAAATTAAGCTTAAAAGTTAAAAGAAGGGAGAAACACATTGCTGGTCCCAGTTGCATCTGATTGTCAGTGTTGCAATGTGACATCACAGGTCAACAGCTAGGTGATTTGTAAATATTTCTCTCCAGTCTCTTCTGATTGGGCAAGAGATTTAAATTAGAGATATTATTGTAGCCTACGGGTGTAGCAGGTTAAAGTAATTAAGTCCAAGCTAATCTAATTTAATTAATTTAATAGAACAGGGATGGCTAAGTAGGTGATATAATGCAGTTGCAATATGTGGGAACTGATTGACCCCATTGTGGTCACAGTGACGACATCTGCAGCAAAAGTTGGCTGTTTGAAGATCTTTGGCTCAGATTCAGTGAATTAGAGTCTGAACTTCAGACATTGTGGCATCAGGGAGAGGGGAGGTTCACTGGACACTGTGTTCCAGGAGACAGTCACAACCCTTTGATCAAATACAAAAAAAATCTGTGGTCAGGGACAGGAGGATGTGACTCCAAAAGAGGTAGGTAAAGGAATTCAGAGGGTAATTCTGGAGTGGCCTCGGTCCTTACCCGTGTCTAACAGGGACCTGCTGTTCTTGCTCCCTGTTTGGAGGAGAGGAGGGACTGCAGGAAGGATGTGCAAATTGTCCATGGACAGAAGAGATGAGAAAAGGTGTGAGGCAGAAAGTAAATCCGGAGTAAGCAGAAAGTGTGAAGAGTCAAAGTTTAAGGCCTTTTTATCTGAATGCACATAGCAGTTGTAAAGAGATACATGAGTTCATACCACAAATAGTAATATGCAAGTATGATCTAACAGCTATTAGAGGCATGCAGTTCCAGGAAGACCAGGACCGGGAACTCAATGTTCCAGGTTATTCAAGATTCCAAAAGAATAGGCAAAGAAGGAAATGTGAAGGGGCAGCTTTTTTAATCAAGGAAGGTATCAGTGTGGTGGCGAGGAGTGATATAGAGGCAGTGGATAGTGATGTGGAATTGATCTGGATGGAAATAATGAATAGTATGGGAGAGAAGACGCTGGTGGGAGTTGTCTACGGGATCCCAAAGTGCTAGTTCCCAACAGGACAAATCATAAATGAGAAAATATCAAAGGTGTGCAAGAAAGGAACTGTAATTATCATGGGTGATTTTAATCTACATATTGGTTGGACTAATCAAACTGACAAGGATATTGTGGTGGAGGAATTTGTGGAGTGTATCAGGGATTGTTTCTAAGAGCATATGTTACAGAAACTACCCAGAAAATGGCTCTTTTAGATTTGGTCATGTGGAAGATGTAGGATTAATAAAAGATGTTGCGATTAAGGATTCCCTGGGAAGTTATTTATTGCAACATGGTTGAAACCCAGATGCAGTTTGGGGGCAAATACCTGGAGTCCACAGCAATGTCCTCAACTTAAATATGGGTATTACAATGATATGAAGATAGAGTTGTATGGTATGGACTGGGCAAAGAGGTTAAGGGATAGGTCCATGGATGAGTAGTGGTAGATCATTAAACAGCTAGTTCAAAATGTTCAGCAGAAATTTATCCCTATTAGAAAGAGAGAACACAGAAGAAAGGTGAATCATCCGTGGTTAACGAAGGAGGTCAAATGAAATATTACATCAAAGTGAGCATACAATGGACTCGTGGTAAACCAGAGGACAGGGAATTTTTACAAGAACCAGCAGTGAGAGACTATAAAGTTAATAAGGAGGGAGAAAATTGATTGTGAGTGTAAACTGACAAGTAAGTAATATCAAACCAAACAGCAAGGGCTTCTATGGATGTATAAAAAGGAAGTATGAAGGTAGGGTAAGTGTGGGACCCCTGGAGAATGATACTGGGGAATTAATAATAGGAAACAAGGGAATGTCAGAAAAGTTAAATTAATACTTTGCCCCAGTCTTCATGGTGGAGGACACTGTGTCAGCTAGTTTCAAACAATACAGAGGAACTTGTAACAATCCCTATCATGAGGGACAAAATATTAAAAGGCTGATGGGATTAAAGGCAGATAAGTCTCCAGATCCCCATGGCCTACACTCTGGGATTTTAAAGGAAGCAGCTGCAGAAATAGTGAAACCAATGGTTGAAGTTCTTCAAAACTTGATGACTTCTGGGAAGGTACCAGTGGATTGTAAAACTGCAACTGTAATTCTATTGTTCAAGGGAAGAAGACAAAAAATGGGTAACAGTAGTCCTGTCAGCTTCTCTTATCAACATGATGCTGGAGTCTATAATCAAGGAAGAAATAGTTTGTCATGTAATCAAACGAAGTCAAGCTGGCTGGACAAATTTACTAGAGTTCTTTGAGGAATGCAACAAGCAGAGTCAATATGGAGTAATCAGATGTAGTGTTTTTTGACTTTCAGAAGGCATTTAACAAGGTGCCACATAAAAGGCAAAATAAGAGCACATGATATCAGGGAAAGTGTGTTGACACGGATGAAGACAGAGTCAGAATAAACTGGCCTTCATAAATGTACAGAAAATTGTAACAAGCAACCCGATAATGTGTTTTCATTACTTGAGTAAGTTTCAGGAAATTCCCTTCTCATTCCAATTTTCAGTCCTTTGAAGAAATTGAAGGTGCAGAAAATTACTTGAATCCCTATTAGCTATAAGTAAGGAAATCATGCAGAACGGTATTGGGTGAGGTACAAGGAAAAACATCATCTTTTTTCCTTGTATCCATCCACCGAAGTCATAGATCCTTCTGTTGGCAAGCACAATAGCTTTGGTCATACCAGGGTCGGTATGCAGAATGATCACAATCCTGGCATTCCTGTGCCATTTCCATAAAGCCATTGAAGTAGATAATATAAATAATGCTAAGAAATAACTGTGTATTTCTGGAAAAAAAATGAGGGGCATGATGACAAATTAAATCACTCAAAAATTGATAAGGTAAATTCTTTTTCCACATTTTTATGCTCCCACATATAAATACATAATTTGGCTTTTGCATTCAACCCTTCAATTTTATTTTTTTACAGATCCCCAGTGTCAGATAATGCCTTTTACTGCAATATTTGCTGACATTGTTATTCCATTATTTTATCGTCCATTCTGATTGTATCCCAAGTGCACAATTGTCTTTGATAGCCATGAGAGACAGGTAAAAATATTGATTACAGATAAATCATGCAGATGACAACGTCTAAGCTTTGAAGTCAGACCATGGTTAACAAGACAGCAAACTTAATTTATAGATTCATAGTCTTTCTCCTTTTTCTAATTTTACCAAGCTGCTCCTACCTGCAGTTCTGGGCATAAAGAAGACCAAGTCAACCTATATCTACATTTTTCCTCAGCTGACTGGAAGGAAGCTTACATAGTGAGCAAATGATCATCTTCCTTCTTCCCCAATGATATGTGGATTCTTCTTTTCTCAATTTGGTGATGCAGCTGAAAGTTGAGGCAGCATCGGAACTGAACTTATGGCTCACCATTTAGGTCCTTGATGTTCCAGCACACAATGAGGCTGATGACATCCCCATTAACATCCCATATGAATGGGAAGGGCCTGTGTGATTTTAGTCTTAAAATAGATTAGTATCAGTTAGGTGCACTTTGGGAATGTTCTTTCCATGTTGTGCCGTCGCAGTGATGCAATGCTGGAGTGTCCTCTCCAGGGCACAGGCCTGGCAAGGTTATATGGAAGACAGGCAGTTGCCCATGCAGCAGGTCTCCCCTTTCCATGCTACCGACGTTGTCCAAGGCAAGGGCAAAAGCCAATACAGCTTGGCACCAGTGTCGTCGCAGGAGTTGCCAGAATGAGGTTGAAGACAACGTCGAACTGTCTTAGGGACTCCAGTTCCGGATTTGTCCTCAGGGTTTACTCCCATCACCTTTCCCATGAGTGGGTGTGACCGCAAGGCAGCGGAGGTTTGAAATCAGAGTTTTCCCTCTCATAGATGGAGTGCCTTCCCAGGCTGACGAGTTTCATCTACCCGACAGGACATGTTCTCGCTCTGTGCCCATCCGCCGGAGCAAGAGCTTGCCGACTGTCTCCCTGTAAGGTTTCCGGCCCTTGGGCTCCTGAATCTCCATGGCTGTGGTGCAAGAGAGGCTGAGCCGGACCGTCCCCGGGGCCAGGGCCAAGGCTCAGACTCAGAAAGAATGTCCATGGGAATGTTCTTTATCCTATTAGAAATAGAATAGCTTCCATCTGGCAACATAAAAGCAGCACAAATTGTGAATTATTTTCCCAAATAAAATATTTGGACAGGCTTCTTACTGAAGTCATAGAGCTGAAGTACCATTTGTCAGTGAAATATATGAGTGAAATATAAAAAAAAATGCATTCTGATATGTAAAGATATATCATTAATGATAGACTAGTATCTGTGTCTGTTAATTAATCAGCCAATCAAATGTAATTTTTAAAAAAAGTGACAGTAGTTTCTGAGCTTTATTTTTCTCTTCAAAGCAGAGATAATTAGAAGGTGAGTCACACATTGCTGCTGTAGTCAGTTACAGGCCAGTCCCGACACACAACTGAGCAAGCATTCCTCTTGACTGAGGAACATCTGGCTTGTGGGCAGGGAATCAATTTTCAAAAAGGTACACAATTTTAGAAAAGCTACATTGAATTATAGACCATTCATTCTTTTTGTTTTCATCAGGCAATTCCATGGAAGTACTTTCTACCTCTAAATGATGTATGTATTATTTACTTACTATTGTCGTATGTTTTGCTGCAGTGAGGTGGATGCTCAGTCTGCTTCTGTTCAGTTTTTGATCATCAGCAACAAACTAGGTTTATTGCAAAATCATACCATTTTAACAATATTAAATCCCACCCATTCTTTGGCTGGTTTACTAAAAGACACGAACTCCATGATTGTTACAAATTTTGTTCCATGATAAACAGAAATGAGGGGTATTTCAGTGACTTTGCATATTTTCCCATTGACATTCCTCCTCGAACAAAGACGTAGCAGCTCACGATAGTGATTCTAATTATACAATAACCCATATCAAAATCATCAAACATTACTGTGACAGCATTGGAGCAGTTCAACAAAATAGGCACAGCAGGAACTTACGATGACAGTGATGCACTTCATAACCTATTGTAGCTTCCCATTTCTGCAATCACTTACTTATTAATCCCTCACTTACCAGATTTCAGTCAACAGGAATGATAGCTTGAGCATTTGTTAAGCACTAGCAATATGTAATTTATCATTTTAATGACAATGTAAATTATAGACATTTAGACAATTGGAGAAGATAGATTACTCAGCTGGAAATATGTGTTACGTACACAACTGGATATTGGGAAGGATAGGGTAAAGTTCCAAATGTATTTTGACAAGCATTTATACTACTTTAATGGGAGTGGAAAGGAGCACCAAGCAAGTTAGGCAATGTGTGGAGAGCTGAAGCTTGGTGACCCTAGGCTGGCTGTTACTAGTTGAAGGATTAAAAGGTAAACCACTTCCTAGTTCCGCTGGTATGTTTCCTTTGTAGACATACTAATAGCTATTTCTTCCTTTGTTGGACAGGGCTTGTATTTTGTGTGAAAACAATAGCATTTCTAATCACAAAAACAACGTGATAAATGCTTTTCATGCTTACCAAAACATGAATGGGTAAAATTCTCTAAATTATTGTAGGTCAGAGGGGTTATATTGGAGATCTAAAAAGCACTGGAAAAATACTAGCACATTGCAGGCTGCTATGACTTAAGTATATTTTATATATATATATACTGTAAATGCTTATCTTCATATACCTCGGTATTTTCAAATGGGAGCAGTCATTAAAACTGTAAATGCAAAACAAATCCCAAACCTTTTCTCACCCATCAATTCCAGTGTGGACGAAACAATGCTTTGCTTCTGTAGAATTTAAAATAAGCTTTTACAATCTACTTCTATAATTTTTCATTTATACTTTCATTTCTTTTTTCTTATTACTGACTTTTTTCAATTGCTTCTGACATTTTTTTCTGTTATCCTCAACACTGATTTCATTTTCAGAATTCCTTATGACCAATATCTCTGGAAACATCTGCTCTATGTTACATTGCTGATATTCTTCAAGATTCTTGGAATAGATTATAAGTTAGTGTGAGATCTGCTAACACCTATCCAGCTTGGTCTATCACTTATGATGCACAAAATGGCAGCCCAAGACATTATCTTAAATCTACGTCTCCTGATGCCTGAATGTGCTTTTCCGATGAGTAGTGGGGCTGTCCAAACAGTTTCAATCCCAATTTGTCCTGGGTTGGTTGAAGTAGTGGTTGAAGAGCAGTAAACAATCCTGGGGTTCCTTTGTTAATGAGGGAAATAACACTGAGAATTCCTTATCCAAATCAGTGTTACGTAGCAACAAACAAAACACTGGAGGAACTCAGCAGGTCAGGCAGCATCTATGGAGGGAAACGGACAGTCAACATTTTAGGTCGAGACCCTTCACCAGGACTCGAAAGAAAGAGGGGAGATAAACAGCATAAAAGGTGGGGGGAAGGGGTGGAGCAGAACTAGCGGGTGATAGGTGAAGCCAGGTGAGGGGGGTGATAGACAGGTGAGGGAGTGGAGTTAGTGGCAATGGCGTCAGAAGCTGGGAGGCGATAGGTGGAAGTGACAAAGGGCTGAAGACGATGGAATCTGATAGGAGAGGAAGGTGGAGCCTGGAATAAAGGTGGGGAGGGGAAATAGTGGGAATAGAGTGTGGGGGACGGACAGAGGGAGAGGGTGGGGAAGGGGAAAGAGGTGTGGTGATAGGGACCAGGTGGATCAGGAGAAGAGAGAAAAGAGAAAAAGGAGAGAGGGGGAGCAGTTACTGGAAGTTGGAGAATTCAATTTGCATGCAGCCAGGTTGCAGACAACCCAGGCAGAATATGAGGTGCTGTTCCTCTAATATGTGCTTAGCCTCAACTTGGTAGTGGAGGGGGCCGAGGACAGACATGTCGGTGTGGGAATGGGAAGGAGAATTAAAGTGGCTGGCAACCGAGAGACCCGGGTGACCACAGCAGATGGAGCGAAGGTGATCGGCGAAGAGGTCTCCCAATCTGCGTCTGGTCTCACCGGGGTTCCTCCTGCGCTTTGTGTGTTGCTCCAGATTCCAGCATCTGCAGTCTCCTGTGTCTCACAGTGTTCTGTGTTGGGAACATACCTATGCCGATAATGGGCAAGCACAAAATTAGGATCTCCAATGGCTGTCCAAGTAGACGCATGAGGATATCATTTGGTTAGGGTGCCAACGCTGACCAGTGGCACTGACACTGCAAATCAGCATGAAGTCAAGATTTTCAGCAGCGGAAGAAAGAGGAACAATTCAGTGGGGGAAATAGATAAAGCACATTTGGCTTGAAGTTGATAAAGAAACACATTCTTTTGCTTTTGCACCTGCAAAGCAACCTGCCAGAAAAAAGCAAAGTTATAATTTGCATTTACATTTTGACTGTCACGCCTTCAGGGCATCTCAAGACCCTTCACAATAAATTAATTACTAATAGGCTGCAGCCACTACATTGGCAAACACAGGAATTAATTGGCACAAGATCCCACAAATAGAATATGATTCAATAACAAATACATTTCAGTCTCCTTTGGAGGTGTTGGTTGAGACAGAAATGTTGACCAGGACACTGGGATAAGTCCCTGCTTCCCTTCAAATGTCATGTAGTCATTTATATCCAAATGACCCACTAGAACAGGCAGATGTGGGCTCCCTTTAAAATTGCATTTAAATGGAGCACCTCTGACAATGTCGGTGATGCATTACAGCCACAGTACAGTGCGTCGAGATCCTGTACTGTTAATGCAAGTCAGAGCTTATATGTCAAACCATAAACGCTGAATTCAAGAAAAATGCATTACCAAATGAAGCAAGCTGACACTACAATGTATGTTGTATAACAAAATATATTTATTTTGGAGAAACTACACTGGAATGATCATGCCCACACAGAAATATTTACAGCATTACCAATACTAAGTTCTCTGAAAATGTTAGCAGTCACTTTTCAATGTTTTTCCAACCCATGCAACTGTCTTTGATGCCATTCCCACAGCCTTTATGCTGATGCTACTGTCAGTTCTTGGAAACAAGACCTGAGATTTAAAATAGCATGGCTCTCACAATGCAGGGGATGAGATGGTTGTCACTCACTTTGGCCTCACACATTAGCACTGGGCTTCAGTGTAAGTATCATGTATTTCAGCTAGGCTTTCAGGATTTATAGGGACTGTGAGTTCATTTAAAGGGCACAGCTATAAATGTTTTCAGAGAATTTCAGATTCTTGGGAGGTTTTGTACTAATTGTTCAGTGGATCCATTTCTTCCTCAGCAGCGCTGTAAATACTCAGTGAGAATAATCCATCTCAGCTGTTTAGCGGAAGTGGGAGAGCGATGCAGAGATGTTAAAGCACAACAGGATGCTCTGGAGATATGCTGGCCCCACCCACCAGTATCTACACACTTGCATTTACAGAATGAGATACTCTGGCAAGTTATTAGTATACACAGAGCACTTTTTCTCTAAAGGAATGTATCACAGTAAGTTTAATAGCTGAGTTAAATTTATGTGTATGTCTGACTAACCATATACTGATTGGTGTTGTATATACACCCTAATATCAGTATATCATATATTGTGTTAGTGCATTAAATAATGCATTGAAAATAACGTATTTGGAATAGTCTCATCTACTGTGATGTAATCACTCAAATGACAATACAAAACAGACCAATTTGGCCAATTAGTTCATGTTTCACAAGAACCTGCTTCCATTGTCTTTCATTTCAACCTATCAACATTTCTTACTGTTTCTGTTTTCCTCAGGAAATATGTGGCCATTAAAAGTATCACTATTATTCCACTGGAAGGATCTGTCAACCAGAGTTAACATCCTTTTCCAAGCTAACGTTCTTGGCATTGAAACCCTTATTACACCCAGTCAGCTTTGACGGACAGGCCTTGCCAATTGCATGCCTGATACCAGACTCCCAAAACAGGGACTCTGTTCCAAGCTCTGTCATGGGAGATTACCAGGTGGACAGAGGATAAGATTCATGGAAAACACAACATCCCCTCTGACTCCCTAGAATCCCAGGCCCGTGACTACTCAGAGGGGAGAAGGAGCATTCAGGATGGCACTCAGAACCTCAAATCCGTGCACTGAGAGCATGTAGAAGCCCAACGCAAATGTCGGAAGGAGTACAACGACCTTACATACTTCCCAGCAACTGTCCTGTCAGGCACTTCTTGCCCCTTCTGTGACAACATCTGTAGGTCCCACACTGGACTCATTCATCGCCCCAGAGCCCCGAAAACTGGAAATGTAAGCAAGTCATCCTCAGTGCCAAAGAAGAAGAAAGATTGTACTATTCATGTCAACTCCTTGATAAATGAGCAAATTTCACATTCTCATCACCGCTTAATAAGTTTCACTTGAACATCTCAGTTGCTTTATGAATTACTGGATTAAATTTCTGGCCCCTGCCATCAGTGTCCCATGGCAAGTGAAATTGGAATAATTGGCAATGTCTGCTTAGATCTCTAACATTGCATTCATTGCATGTTGATACAATTGGAGGGTGAATCCTGCCTAACGTCATATTGTTGAGGGTTCTAGTACTCACACCAACCTCACAGATCATTGATGCAACATTGTTTTAACATCATAGGTGCTATTTTGGAGCTGATTGCTCCAGATCATCCCCTCACAAATATTAAGATTAACATCTCTGCATTACTCTTCTTCTTCTCCCACACATGAAGCTATTCTCGGAATACAGCTTGACCAAGAGATTTAGCAGAGAGCGTGTAGAATGCAACACGCCATTGGAAGACAGAGGAGGAGGAGAAGAAAAGGGCTCTGAGCAGGAGGTTAGATCCACTCAGGAGGTTCAAAGAGCAAATCTCTCACTCACTGGGAAAATTGTGTAAAACATGGCTACACCAGTAATGATGCCCCTTGCTGTAGCAAAAACTGCAGTCTCAGAGCAGGGCAACAACCTGGCTGCCAGTGGCTGTCAAGGTAACTGTGGCAATGAACCTTTATGTAATGGTCTCCTTTCAGGTTGGAACTGGAGGTACTTGCAACATCTCGTAGTGTGGTGTACACACTTGTGCAAGAGAGGTCACTGAGGTTTCCAGTTCAAAGACAGCCAATGAGGTTCCATTCTCTTTTCCTATCATATGACCTTTGCAACATCCTGCAAGTCCCTTTGCACGTTAAAGTCCACAGACATGATGGCACCGATCCAGGCTTTCACTGGAGCCCTCAGGTATTAGGAGGTTCCTGAATGGACAATGGAAGCTGCCATATTGATTGGCAGATGTTGCATCATGGATGGAACCACAAGCTTACGAATGGAGTTGGCCACCACTTCCATACTGGATCAAAGCAGCCACAACCTTTGCAGCAATCTTTGTGCCAAATTACTGTCAGACTTTGCCATGTTCCTTAGTATTGAACGCAAGCTTTTTGGCAGGCTTCCTAATGCACCAAACCTCTGCCTTTCAACTACTCGATCATTGCTCATGGGAGTACTCTGTGGCAGAAATCATGCCTGTCCTTGCTCTCTGAAAGGTGGCACCTGGGTTACCTGTTCCCTCTGAAAATCAAAACAGAGGCTTAACCATTACATAAAGGTTCATTTCCAGTTACCTTAACAGCCACTGGCAGCCAGGTTGTTGCTCTGCTCTGAGTCTACAGTTTTTTGCTACAGCAAGGGGAAGGCACGGTAGTCTAGCGGTTAGCATAACACTATTACAGTGCCAGCGACCCAGGTTCAATTCTCCCTGTGACTATGTGAGTTTCCTCTGGATGCTCCGGTTTCCTCCCACATTGCAAAGACGTACAGGTTAGGAAGTTGTGGGCATGCTATGTTGGCACTGGAAGCGTGGTGACACTTGCGGGCTGCCCCCAGAACATTCTGTGCAAAAGATGAATTTCACCGTGTGTTTCGATGTACATGTCACTAATAAAGACCTTATAAAATGTGGAATATTAACAGAAAATGCTGGAAACACTCAGCAGGTCAGGCAGCATCAGTGGAAAGGATCTTCAACTCGAAACATTGACCCTGTTTCTCTTTGCACAGATGCGGCCTGACCTGCTGAATGTGTCCAGCACTTTCTGTTTTTATTACCATTCTTTCTGCCCTGGGTGCAAGGGCCAAACGTCTATAAATCAGAAGGGGTTGATGGGGAGGTGAGTTATGAGGAGCAATGTTGGGAGTGAGGCACTGTCATCTTTCCTGGCTTCATCCTGGTACTGACCACTCCTTGAACAAAAGGCATTCCAATACGAGCCAGCATCATCCTCTCGTGAGCAAGTAAGACTGCGCCATGCTATCACTGACCAGGCCTTACCCCCCACCAACCCTGCTGCCCTTCACTGCATGCAGCCTTTACCTGCAAGTAAGATTGAAGTGTGTCAGTGCATGCTGTGCAGTGTAGGTGTCGTGATTGAACAACTGGCAGTGTGTGTGCAAACTATGAGACGAGGGTGTATGGGTGTGAGGTTTGTTGCAGTGTTAATTATGTGAGAGCGTGTTGCTGTGTATGAGTGATAGGCTAGTGTCCTGACTGACAGGGTTTATTGGGAGACAAGTAAAAATGGTGAACTTGGCAGTATCAGGGCTAATGTTGCAATGGATGTGATATGTCACTTGAAAATACTTTAACTGATCTATACCACTTATGTGAGGATATTGAACATCTTGTGGCAATGCATCAGGGTGCTCTGGCTTTGACTCCTGTAATTAGCCACCATGGCTACCTCTCCTATTGTCTTCCAAGCGCATGGCTGCTGTAGGTACAGGACATCTCTCCAGTCTTCTTCCTCCTCCATCTCCAGTGTAACATGCAAACAAACCTAGAGCCTGCCCTTTGCCTGCTATCCAGGTTAAATGCAGTTGCAAAGGTAGCTCTCAAAACCTTCTCTAGCCCCAGCATACCTTCCTTTAAGTGGTGCAAGGTAGTTTTATGCAGCGTTCGCCTCTTCATCTGGAGTCAGCCAATCACAGTATTGGCCCCCTGTTAATGCCTGCAGCCAGAGAGACATTAGTACTAATTGGATGCTGTAAAACATTGAAAAGAAAAAGCAGCATAAGGCTGATATGCTCCCCCATTTCACTCTGTCCTCATGGGTTAATAGCACATCATGATCAAGCCTCAATTGCCTCATACTCACTTAATTTTAAAAAGCTCTGAGATCACCACTCAATCTTTGCCTTTCTCAAGAAAAAGAGTCCAACTCCGTTTAATCTTTCCTGATAGAAGAACATGTTCAATTAAGGTATCATCTTCTTAAATCCTTTTAACAATTGCAACAATGATTCTGTGTTATTTTTCAAATATGGGGACTAGAACTGAGTAAAAGTTTATTTAAGTGTGGTCATATACACATAAATGTGTTAATGAAAATTTGTTACTATTTTCTTAATGCCATACTAAAACATTATACATTAAAGAGAGAATAACCCCAACACATAATTATTTTCCTGGTAAATGAAAAAGATTTGTTTTCACTTGAATGTCAATCACTGGTTACTTAAATCTGAAATTATTGCTTCAGTCAATAGAAATGTAACATTGAGAGAATTCTGTTATCCATGACCTTGTTATGGGCATTAATTTCCATAATCTCCTGTCAAACTCACAGCAATACACGACATTGTCATTGCAACAACATGCAAATTAATGCCTTACCAAGGACAACCGATCCAAAGACTGTTTTACATCAGTCTGTAGAATTGCCTACGTATTTATGAGTCATACATCTCAGCAACATTTATGGAAAATCAGCCTTCTCATCTAAAGCTTCATTCACCATGATTTGCTTCTCTTCTGGAATTGATGTACTTCATCCAAAGTTAAGTTGAACTAACTTCTCAACTTCGAAAGCAAAAACATTGCAATGTAGATGGATATTGAGAAGTTGGTCCCACAGCACCCAGTTTTGATGTAAAGTTCACCTAAGGGGAAGCTATTTCAGTCTGACATAGTTAGTTCCATTCTGGATGAGTGCAGAGCACCAATTAAATCAAGCATTAGGTCAATCCATTATGTAAATCAGGAGACAACTACTTAGGTTAGGACTCTAAATACATATGTTAGGCTCCATCTACCTTTTGACCCCTCAGATGATTTATCCAAGCTATCTACAGGGTGTTTAGTATTGGCTGGGTGCTGACTTTATTGAAATGAAGAGGCAGAAAGGTATTGCTATTCTCCACTCTAATGCCTAGAAAATGGATTTCATCTTATTTGGTAAGTTAACAATATCCTGTGTATAGTCTTTGCAAAACTAGATCCTCTACAAGACATTGTGAAATAGGCGAAAAATATATTAGAAACCGTGTCATAGAGACACAGACTCATATAGCACAGAAACAGGCCCTTCAGCTCAACTCATCCATGCCGACCAAGTTGTCTGTCCAAGCTTGTCCCATTTTCCTGCGAATGGCCTATATCCCTCTAAACCTTTCTTGTTCATGAACCTGTCTAAATATTTTTTAAATGTTGTAACTGTACCCACCTCTACTGCTTCCTCTGGCGGGTCCCTCTGTTCTACAATGCTCTCCAGAGCCCTACCATTTACTGTGTAAGTCCTGCTCTGGTTTAACTTACCAAAGTGCAACACCTCGCACTTGTTTGAGCTAAATTCCATCTGCCATTCTTTGCCTCACTTCCCCGGCTGACCTGGATCCCGTTAGCTAACCTGTTCACTGTCCACTATATCACCAATTTTAGAGTCATCCGCAGACTTACTAACCATGCCAAATCATTCATATAGATGACGAGCAACAGGGGACCCAGCACCGATTCCTGTGGCACACCACTGGTCATAGGCTTCCAATCTGAAAAACAGCTCTCCACTACCACCCTTTGACTCCTTTCACCAAGCCAATTTTGTATCCAATTGGCTAGCTCACCGTGGATCCCCTGTGATTTAATCTTCTGGACCAGCCTACCATGTGAGACCACGTTAAAGGCCTTGCTAAAGTCCATATAGACAACATCTACCTCCCTGCCCTTGTCAATCCTCTTGGTCACTTTTTGAAAAACTCAATCAAGTTCATGAGACTTGATTTCCTTTTGCACAAAGCCATGCTGACTATCCCTAACTAGTCCTCGCCTTTCCAATTGCAGGTAGATGCTAGAGTCAAAGAGTCATACAGCATGGAAACAGGCCCTTTGGCCCAACTAGTCCATGCTGACCAAGATTCCCATCTAAGCTAGTCCCATTTGCCTGCGTTTGGCCCATATCCCTCTAAACCTTTCCCATCCACGTACCTGTCCAAGTACCTTTTAGATACCTGAGAGATTCTGTCTCTCAGAATCCCTTCCAGTAACTTTCCCACCACTGATGTTAGGCTCACCAGCCTGTAGTTCTCTGGTTTGTCCTTGCAGCCCTTCTTAAATAAAAGGACAACATTAGCCACCCTGCAGTCTCCTAGTACCTCACCCGTGGCTAAAGATGATGCAAATACCTCTGCCAGTGCCACAGCAAATTTCTTCCTTGACTTCCCGCAATGTCCTAGGATAAACTTAGTTAGGCTCCAGGGATTTATCTACCTTAATATGCTTTGAGACTTCCAGCGCCTCCTCTTTTGTAATGTGGATATGTACCAAAACATCACTATTCATTTCCCTTAATTCCCTAGCTTCCATGACCTTCACCACAGTAGATAC
The DNA here is from genome assembly GCF_009764475.1 of Pristis pectinata. Taxonomy (NCBI): domain Eukaryota; kingdom Metazoa; phylum Chordata; class Chondrichthyes; order Rhinopristiformes; family Pristidae; genus Pristis; species Pristis pectinata. Next base: position 88,055,091 of record NC_067413.1, read on the forward strand.
AGTGGAGAAATTTTCATTTAAGACCTTGCCCGTCTCCTGTGGCTCCACACATAGACAGCCACAATGATCCTCAAGGAGACGTATTCTCTCCCTAGTTACCTTTTGTTCTTCATATACTTGTAGAATCTCTTAGGGTTCTCCTTTACCTTTTCTCCCAGAGCTGTCTCATGTCCTCTTTTTGCTTTCCCGATTTTCCTCTTAAGTGTACTCCTACATCTCTTGTATTCCTCAAGGGATTCACTTGATCCCAGCTGCCTAGACTTGATAAGTGCCTCCTTTCTCCTGACTGGTGCCCCAATATCCCTCATCAGACAGGGTTCCCTAATCCTGCCAGCCTTGCCCTTCACTCTAACAGGCATATGCAGTCCCTGAACACATTGATGCAATCACAAAGAAGGCATGCCGGTGACTCTACTTCGTTAGGAATTTGAAGAGATCTGGTATGTCACCAAAGATTCTTACAAATTTCTACAGATGTACGGTGGAGACCATCACCACCTGGTATGGAGCCTCCAATGCACAGGGTTGCAAGAGGCTGCAGGGGGTTGCAGACTCAGCCAGCTCCATCACAGGCACAACCCTCCCCGCCATCAATGACGTCTTCAAGAGGTGGTACCTGAAGAGGGTGGTATGCATCACTGAGGACCCTCATCATCCGGGGCATGCCCTCTTCTCATTACTACTATCGGGGAGGAGGTACAGGAGCCTGAAGACCCACTCTCAAAGATTTAGGAACAGCTTCTTCCCCTCCACCGTCAGACTTCTGAACGGTCCATGAACCCATGAAGACTACCTTGTTATTCCTTTTTTCCCCACTATTTATTTATTTTTGTAATTTATTGTAACTTTATGTCTTTGCACCGTAATGCTGCTGCAAAACAACAAATTTCATGACATATAAGTCAATGATAATAAACCTGATTGTTATTCTGAACTCTCATTATCTCACTTTTAAAAGCCTCCCATTTGCCAGATGTCCTGCAATCAACCTCTCCCAATCAACCTGTGCAACTTCCTGTCTAATGCCCTCAAAATTTGCCTGGCCCCAATTTAGGATTTTAACTTGTGGACTCGTCCTATCTTTTTCCATAACTATTCAAAAGACGAACAGAAATGATGGTCACTGGTCCCAAAGTGCTCCCCCACTGACGCCTCTATCATTTGCCCTGCCCCATTTCCTAACAGGAGGTCCAGTGTTGCCACCTCTTTTATCAGACCTTCTACACCCTTAGTACTATGACAGTCCCAGTCAATATGAGGGACGTTGACATCACCTCATATTACAGCCCTATTATCCTTACAGCTATTTGCGATCTCCATACATATTTGCTCTTCTAATTCTCACTGACTATTGGGGGCCCTATACTACAATCCCATCAAAGTGATTATCCCCCTCTTATTTCTAAGTTCCACCCATATGGTCTCACTGGATGATCCTCCAAGAATATCCTCCCTAAAGTACTGCCATGATCTTCTCCCTGATCAAGAATGCAAACCTCCCCCCCTCCTTTCTTACCTGCACCTCTATCATGCCTGTAGCTTCTGAACCCTGGAACATTGAGCTGCTAGTCCTGCCCCTCCCTAAACCATGTTTCTGTTATGGCAATAATATCCCAATCCCACATACCAATCCATGCACCGAGTTCCTCTGCCTTATGTGTCAGGCTTCTTGCATCAAAATAAATGCAGTTTAGTCTATCATACCTTCCTCGCTCCTTGTCTAGCCCCTGCCTGTCCTGTCTACTGAAACTTGCTCACTTGAACATTTATATTAGCCTCAACTTTCCCATCTGCCCCACTTCTGCTTTGGATCCCAGTCCCCTGCCAGACTCGTTTAAGACCTCACAAGTAGAACTAGAAAATCTCCTCACCAGGATATTGATTCCCCTCCAGTTCAGGTGCAACCCATCCTTCCTATACAGGTCCCACCTGCCCTGGAAGTGATCCATATACCTGAAGCCCTCGTATCTGCTCCAGTTCCTTAGCCACACACTTAACTGTACTATCTTCCTATTTCTTGCCTTGCTAGTTTATGGCACAGGGAGTAATCCTGAGATTACAGCCTCAGAGGTCCTGAGACATCCTTGACCCTGGCAACCAGGGAGGCAACACACCATTCTAGAGTCCTCCTTGTGGCCAGAGAAATGTTTGTCTGCACCCCAGACTAAAGAGTTCCCTATCACTATTGCTCACTTAGATTCTTCCCTATCCTGTTTTACAGAAGAGCCAGTTGTGGTGCCATTGATCTAGTTGTTACCGCTATTCACCTCAGAGGCTATTTCCCCCACCCACCCCCCAAACAGTGTCCAAAATGATATACTTGTTTGAGAGGGGAACAGCCCCAGGAGACTCCTGCACTACCTGCCTGCCTCACCTGGTGGTCACCCATCTACCTGACTGAACCTTTGGCGTGACCATCTCCCTAAAACTACTACCCATGATGCTCTCTGCCTTCTGTAGGCTCCTCAGTGAGTCCATCTGCCACTTGAACCCATCCATGTGGTCTGAGAAGAGCTGCAGCTGGATACACTCCCTGCAGACGTGGACTTCAGGGACACTAGAGTGCTCCCAGACCTCCCACATCTGACAGGAGGAGCGTACCACTCCATTGATTGACATTATAGCCCCTTTAATAAACTAGCAGACTGAGGGGAAAAAGGGGAAAAAAATCTTACCTTGCCTTAACATGCTGCTGCTCGCCCTCCACACCCAAGCCCCGTGTTCACCTAAGCCTACACTTTGACCACCAGCAGCTATTGTTTTTACCTGTACTGCCTCAATGCACTCGGTACTAACTCAACGTAACTGCATTGTGTAATGAATTGACCTGTACAATCGGTATGCAAGACAAGTTTTTCCAATGTACCTCGGTACAAGTGACAATAATAAATAAATACCAATACCTCGACCTCAAAGCAGCACCTCTCAAAGTGGTTGCTCTGTTATAGCCTGCCTTGCTTTTATTCACTAGTGAAGCTAACAAACTGCTTACCTGCAACAGACTTTTTAAATCTCCCGCGTTCCTTCTCCTCACCGCTAGGGCCGTCACTAGTGCCATCCTGCTATGTACCCAGACCATGCAACAAAGAGGCACGGATTCCATCGGGACAACCCCATTCAGTGAAGCTAACAACAATGTGCTGCACAGCAATCAAAGGATGGTGTCAGCCCCCAAAGGCACATTCCCATGGCAGCCAGAGAGCAGCTACTCAGGAGACTGTGGTATCATTAGGGCTTAAAAACACACATTTAAGGGAGTGAGATGAGAAACACATAGGGTGTGTAATTTTTCTGAAAAATGTTTTGATTTCTAAAGCTTGTATTATTTATTGATTTTTTCCCCCTTGTTATAAATGATTCAGCAAACCTCAGCAATGTTGAAATGCAGCCTCATTTAGAGCAAATAAAACTTTATTAGAGAGCTCTTGCAGAGAGAATTGGTACTGGTATGGCAGCTGTTAGTATTACTGCAGACCCTGTAAAGCCTGGATGCTACAAACATAGCGATTAGGAGGAATAGGTCACTTGGCCCTCCTTCCCCAGTCTTGCTCTTCCAGTTAGCAAGATCATGGCTGACTGTAACCTCAACTCTGCATTCTCATCTACATGCAGTAATCTTTCACCCCCTTGCTTATCAGGTAATTATGATCCTCTGAGAGAAAAACATTGCCTCATTTATGCCTTAAAAGAGCGATGCCTGAATTTTAAACAACGATTGAGATTTCTAGATTCTTGGAAACATCCACTTGCCATCTGCCATGTCAAGACTCCTTGGGATGTTATATATTTCACACACTCACTTTTCTAAACTCTAGAAGACAGAAGCCCAGCCTATTCAACCTTTTCTCATAAGACAACTCAGGTATCAGTCTGGTTGATCTTCTCTAAAACCCTTCCAATGTGTTTTCACCTTTCCTTACATAAAGAAACCAGAAGTCTATAGTACTCCAAACGTAGTCTTAAATGTCCTATATTTGTGAGAAGCATAACTTCTCTAGTTTTGTATTAAATTCCCCTGACAATAAACAATAATGTTCCATTGGCTTTCTAAATTACTTGCTGTATCTGCATTTTGTGACTCATCACTAGGGCACTCAGGTCCCTCTGTATCTCAGAGCTTTGCAATCTCTCACCAATTAGATAATACGTTTCTGTTCTATTGTTCCTGCCAAAATGGAGAATTTCACAATTTACCACATTATACCCCATCTGCCAGATTTTTGGTCACTTTACCTATCTATTTCCCTTTGTAGCTTCCTTATGTTCTCTTCGTAATCTTCCTTCCTACCTATCTCTGTAGGTAGTGAACAGCCCTTTTCCCAGAGTGGAGGTATCAAATACTAGAGGATGTAGCTTTAAGGTGAGAGGAGTAAAGTTTAAAGAAATGTGTGGGTTAAGTTTTTTTACACAGAGATTGGTAAATGCCTGGAACACACTGCCAGGGGTGGTGGTGGAAGCAGACACAATGGTGGCATTCCAGAGACATTTAGACAGGCCCATTAACATGGAGGGATATGGATCATGTCCAGGCAGATGTGTTTAGCTTAATTTGGCATCATGGTTGGCGCAGACATTATGGGCGGAAGGGACTGTTCCTGTGCTGTACTGTTCTACGTTCTATTTTCTATGCTACTCACTCTTTCCTGTTAGCCAGCCAAGCTTCTACCCATGTTAATGTTATCTTCTACACTGTGAGCTTTTATTTTCCATAATAACCTTTGCTGCAGTATCTTTATCAAATGCCTTCTGGAAGTCTAACCATAGTGCATCCATCACTTTCCCTTTCTCCACAGCACATTGCTTTTAGTCAGTCGAATATGTTGCTAATGGAGAGTTTCCAATGTTGTCACCTCGAAGGCAGCAATGAAATGAATATCTCAACAACTAAATGCTCTTGGGTTAAGCGCAATCTATGTACTTTGCAGCTTGAATAACCTGCAGTCAATTTCACAGCTTCCCAATCACCTGCTTAATGTCAACAATGTGCCTCTTTAACTGTACCAAAGCAGCAAGATTTACTTCTGTCTGTTTTGTGATCATTCATATGTTGCTCAATAACTCCAATTTATGCCACCAACAGAGGAAACAACTTGCGATTTGTCCATAAATAGCAGATGCTGATGTTTCTAGACTCGGGTGTGACGAAAGATTCTTGAAGGTGCTATTGGAAACGATTGAAAGAAAGGCATTATCCATAATGTGGATTAGGAAGAGGGCTTCTACTGACTCCACCACAACATTTTGCTTTTCTCATCCCTTCAACTTTGCCTCCCTAAGGTCTCACCTCAGTGCTGACTCAACCTCTGAGCCAGCTGCTTTAAGAAGGCCTCAATTGGTAAGATGTTTTTTTGAAACCCATTGGCATCCAGACATCACCAGTATTATGAGTGTCAATGCCCAATTTCAAATTCATCCTTCTGGTATCATAAAATTAAGTGATTGTCATGGCCCCAAGAGGGGCTATTCAGATCACTGAGTTCATGCAAACATCTGGTAGAGCAATCCCTTCACTCCTATTTCCCTGCTCTTTCTCTTAGCCCAGAGGATATGTTCCCTCAAGTGCATTCCCTATTCCTTTTTGAAATCACTGATTGGTTGTTTCTACCGCTGTTACATGCAGCAAGTTGCAGATTGTATTTGCTCCCATCTTTTCCTCACATAATTCTTCTCACGGTCCCCTTGTACCTTTTAGCCAAATCTTTACATCAGTGCCCTTTAGTCCTTGAACCATCCACCAAAGGGCTCATCTACCTTCTATCTTCCCTCTTTAAACCACTTATGACTTTGTACATCTTTACCAAGGAGAATGACCCTGCTTCTCCAGTCTAACCATGAAATCCCTCATTCATAATCATAGGGTCATACAATATGGAAACAATCCCTTCGGCCCAACTTGTCCACACTGACTGTATTACCCAGCGAGCTCAACCTATCTGCCCGCATTTGGTCCATAGCCATCTAAACTTCTCCTATCTATGTACGTATCTAGATGGCTTTTAAATGTTGCTAAGGTGCCTGCCTCAACCACTGTTTCTGGCAGCTCATTCCAAATACGCACCACCCTTTGAGTGAAGAAGCTGGCCCTGATGTCCCTTTTAAATCTTTCGCCTCTGATCTTAAGCCTATGCCCTTTTGTTTTTAGCAATCCCTCCCTGGGAAAAAGACTGTGTGCTTTCACCCTGTCTATGCCCCTCGTGATGTTATATGCCTCTATCAGGTCACCCCTCAACTAGAACAATTACTATTAGTTTTCATTGCACCTGACCAGGACCTTCACTAAAGTGAGATGTCCAGAATTAGATCCAGTCATTCCTTAACCAGAAGTTTATACAGGTTCAACATAACCTCTTTGCCTTTGCAACTGCACCTTTATTTATAATCCCAACATCCCATATGCTTTACCAGCCATTCTCTTAGCATGCTCTGCCACTTTCAAAGATTTATGGTCACAGACCATCAGTCCCCTCTGATCCTGTACACTGTTTAAAAGCAAGCCTGACGTTAGCCTACATTGTGTCCTCTAGCTCTTGCTGCCAAAAGCTGTCGTCACACTTGTGTGTATTCAATCTATCTGCTCTTCCTGCCAGCCTATCTATGTCCTCATGCAGTCTGTTACTATCCTCCTCTAATACTTTCCACAATGTTAAGCTTTGAATCCTAAAAATTTTGAAATATTACTTGCAAACTGATGTCCGACATTCATATTTATTGAAAAAGCAGTGACCCCAGCACCAACCTCGAAGACACCACTGTCTTCCATCCTCCAGTCTGAAAAAAAATTGTTTATCAGTTATCTGTCTTGAAGCCAACTTGCTGTTTGCCAAATTTCACCACAAGTAAATTTCCTGACATGTTTTATTTTATTAAGGATTATAAATCAAAAAGGGCAAGATACAAATGAACCGTCGCCATTGGAGTGACAGGCAGATTTTGAACAGCCAGACTTGTCCCTATATTCCTTCTTAATTTCCTATTTCTCCTTTGTGATCCTGTTTTGTTAAAATTCTACTGGGAAAATATTTCTAAGTAACTCATGGTCAATGTAAGTTTTTTCTTGGATGTCATTCATCTTGATGGTTTCCTTAGATCATTGTGATAAGACATAGGAGTCTATTAGCTTTCCACAGAAATTGTGCTCTGCCAACTTCTCTAAAATATGAATAGAATATATAGATGCAAAATGGAACAGTAAAATTCTTTTTGCTGACCATAAGTGCCTTTGGTGTACATGCAATAAGTAATAACTTTTTTTCCTCCTTGTTAGCCTTTACCACAGAGAATCAGCATTTAGTCTGGAGCTAATCTCACTGCACTTTCCCCGCTTAAACAGGGAGACCAAACTGTAAGCAATACTCTAGCTGTGCTCTCAATAATGCCCTGTACAGTTGTAGGCCGACTTCCCAAATTTTATGGAGGCACAAGAGACTGCAGATGCTGGTATTTGGATCAAGAAACCAGATGCTGGAGGAGCTCAGCTGGTAAGACATAATCTGTGGAGGGAAACGGACGGTCAATGATTCGGGTCGAAACCCTTCATCTGGACAGTCCACTTCCCTCCACAGATGCTGCCTGACCTGCTGAGTTCCTCCAGCATCTTGTTTGTTGCTAATTAATTTTATGTTCTATCCCTTTTGCAATATAGGTCAATACTTCTGTTGCCTTCTTAATTATTTGCTCCACCTACATGCCAACCTTCATTGTTTCATGGATAAGGACACTCAGATCCTTCCATACCATGGTCTGTCACCCTTTAACCAATATTCTGCTTTTCCATTCCTCTGACCAAAATGAATAATCTAACATTTCCCCTCTTCATGCTGTATTGCCAAATGTTTGCCTAGTCACCTAAAACATCTATATTCCTTTGCAAACTTTTTGTATCTTTCCCCCAACTTCCGTTCCCACATATCTTTGTATTGTCAGGCAACTGCTCTGCCCGTGACTGCAAGAAACTGCAGAGAGTTGTGGACACAGCTCAGCAAGTCATGGAAACAAGCCTCCCCTCCATGGACTCTGTCTACACTTCTTGGTGCCTCGGTAAAGTAACCAACAAAATCAAAGACCCCACCCACCCCGGACATTCTCTCTTCTCCCCCCTCCCACTGGGCAGAAGATACGTGAAAGCACGTACCACTAGGCTCAAGGATAGCTTCTATCCTGCTGTTATAAGACTATTGAACAGTCCCCCAGTACAATAATGTGGACTCTTGACCTCATGCTCTACCTCATTATGACCTTGCAAATTATTGTCTGCCTGCACTGCACTTTCTCTGTAACTGTAACACTTTATTCTGCATTCTGTTATTGTTTTCCCTTGTACTACCTCGATGAACTGTTGTAATGAAATGAGCAGAGTAGATGGCATGCAAAACAAAGTTTTTCACTGTACCTTGGTAAACGTGTGACAATAATAAACCAATTTACCAATTTATATCATCCTTGGCAACTTCATCTAGATCATTAATATAGAATGTGAACAGTTTAAACCCCAGAGCTGATCCCTGTGGTAACCCATCAGTTACTTCAACAGCAATTGGTACGAAATAGCAGTTTTGCTCACTTATGACTGAAAATATCACCAAAAGGCAAAATCATCTCAAACAAAAATGTATTTCTGAGCTATTATCTATTCACAAACAAGACTGGATTTTAACAATCAACATTATCAAGGACATAGCAGGTTCTTTGAAAGGTACCCCATCCAGTTTAAACATTCACTTTCTTCACCATGAAGATCTGTGGCTGCAGACTGCAGCCATTCATCAAGGCTTCTTGGATAGAAGCAGAAAAGCTAAGATCTCTACAATGTAGAGGCAAGAACAACAGACACCTGGGAATAACACAGCCTCTGAGTGACTCTCCAACTCATTTACTATCCTGACCTGGACGCATATAACGGTTGCATCATCATCACAATTCAAAAGCCCGGAATTCCCTCCCAACATTGTTGAAGTTTAAAACAAGACTTATCATCATCCAGTACACAAAACAAGTGCTGGAGGAACTCAGCGGGTCAGGCAGCATCTATTGAGGGAAATAAACAGTCAATGTTTTGGGCATCCACTGAAGGGCAGTTAACGAAGGACAAGAACTTCTGGCCTTGTCAGCAATACCCTCAGCCCATGAAGTGTGGGGCAAGGAATTGGTCTTTGGCCATTGGTGTTTAACATCTGTGAGAGATGAACCCACCTCCACACACACGCAAAAGGTGAGTACAACTGGATGGTGATAGTCTCAGTGCAGTTAGTGGTTTCTAGCAAAGATGAATTTCACCTCCTGTAACTTCTGCTAAATTGCAAGGTCCATAAGTCTATAAAAAGCATTTAAATGAAAAAAAAGCAAGCTCTATCAGTTTGATAGATCCCTTTCGTGAATTGGGGAAGGGCGAACTATGAGGCTATAAGGAGAGAACTTGGGAGTGTAAATTGGGATGTCCTTTTTGAAGGGAAATGTACCATGGAGATGTGGTCAATGTTCAGGGATCTTATGCAGGATATTAGGGATAAATATGTCCCGGTGAGGCAGAGAAGGAATGGCAGGGTGAAGGAACTGTGGGTGACGAGAGAGGTGGAACGACTAGTTAGGGAGAAGAAGGTAGCATACATAAGGTATAAGCAGCAAGGTTCAGACAGAGCCCGTGAGGACTATAGAGTAGTGAGGAAGGAACTTAAGAAAGGGCTGAGGAGAGCTGGAAGGGGACATGAAAAGGTGTTGGCTAGTAGGGTTAAGGAAAATCCCAAGGCCTTTTTCACGTATGTGAAGGGTAAGAGGATGGCTAGGGTAAAGATAGGTCCGATTAAAGACGAAGGTGGGAGAATGTGCCTGGAGGCGGCGGAAGTGGGAGAAGTTCTCAATGAATACTTCTCTTCGGTATTCACCAAGGAGAGGGGTCTTGATGACGCGGAAGGGAGTGCTGGTAAGGGTAATGCTCTAGAGGCTGTAGATATCAAGAGAGAGGATGTGTTCAAGTCCTTGTTGTCCACGGGGATGGTGCCGGAGATTGGACGGTGGCCAATGTTGTCCCCTTGTTCAAAAAAGGTAGTAGTCCAGGGAATTACAGACCGGTGAGTCTCACATCTGTGGTGGGTAAGCTGTTAGAAAGGATTCTAACAAATAGGATCTATGAACACCTGGAGAATCGTGGACTAATTAGGGACAGCCAGCATGGCTTTGTGAAAGGAAGATCTTGCCTCACAAGCCTGATAGAGTTCTTTGAGGAGGTGACGAGGAAGACTGATGAGGGTAGTGCGGTGGATATGGTCTATATGGATTTTAGTAAGGCATTTGATAAGGTTCCTCATGGTAGGCTTCTTCAGAAGGTCAGAGGCTAAGGGATCCAGGGAAGCTTGGCTGTGTGGATTAGGAATTGGCTTGCCTGTAGAAAGCAGAGGGTTGTAGTGGAGGGAGTGCCCTCGGACTGGAGGGCAGTGACTAGTGGTGTCCCGCAGGGATCAGTTCTGGGACCTCTACTTTTTGTGATATTTATAGGTGACTTAGATGAGGGGGTGGAAGGCTGGGTTAGTAAGTTTGCGGACGACACTAAGATCGGCGGTATTGTGGATAGTGTGGAGGGCTGTCGGAGCTTACAGAGGGATATTGATAGGATGCAGAATTGGGCTGACAAGTGGCAGATGGAGTTCAATCCGGAGAAGTGTGAGGTGGTACACTTTGGAAGGACAAACTCCAGGGCAGAGTACAGGGTAAATGGCGAGGTACTTGGCAGTGTAGAGGAGCAGAGGGATCTGGGGGTTCATATTCACAGTTCACTGAAAGTTGCCTCACAGGTGGATAGAGCAGTTAAGAAGGCCTATGGGATGTTAGCTTTCATAAATCGTGGGATTGAGTTTAAGAGCTGCGAAGTGATGATGCAGCTTTACAAAACTCTAGTTAGACCACACTTAGAGTACTCAGTTCTGGTCGCTGCATTATAGGAAGGATGTGGAGGCGTTGGAGAGGGTGCAGAGGAGATTTGCCAGGATGCTGCCTGGATTAGGGCGTATGGAATATGAGGAGAGGCTTAAGGTGCTAAGGCTTTATTCACTGGAAAGGAGGAGGATGAGAGGAGACATGATAAGAGGTATATAAAATATTGAGAGGAATGGATAGAGTAGACAGTCAGTGCCTCCTTCCCAGGGCACCAATGCTCAAGACAAGAGGGCATGGCTTTAAGGTTATGGGTGGGAGGTTCAAGGGAGATGTCAGGGGGAGGTTTTTCACCCAGAGAGTGGTTGGTGCATGGAATGCACTGTCTGGGGTGGTGGTGGAGGCAGATACATTGGACAGGTTCAAGAGTTTGTTGGATAGGCATATGGAGGAATGTAAGATAGAGGGATATGCGGTAGGAAAGGGTTAGATAGCGTGAGGGTGGTTTGATGGACGGCACAACATGGTGGGCCGAAGGCCCTGTTTTGTGCTGTAGCATTCTATGGTTCTATGGTTCTATGTCAACAAGCATCAGAGGAACAACATTACACCAGGGTAGGGGATCCACTGGTCTTCTGACATAAGTGAATCACAGATCTCTGAGGTAAATGGAGCCAACAACATTTCAATCATTTCCACTTCTAATTGCTTAGAAATTCAATTGTACAACACTTCCCCTTCAGCATTGTTGAACTAAAACTTAGTTTTGTTCTAGAGTGCTTGTCTTGTGTTCCTTGAAACTATAATGTGGAAAAATGGCATTGAGCAAGTTGCTACACATTAAATCCCATTAATTTAATGAACAATTTCTTTTACACCTTTGTCAAATTAGCGAATGTTTCATGTGCTTGTTCCTAGAACCCTGTGGTATAATTTCAAACCAGAACTTTGTTTAGTTGTTCAATTTGTTCTGCCTGAAATTGAACAGGAGTTACAGGCATGGAGAGAAGCTGCTGGGAACTTGTGCTCTCTTTAATTATTCTTTCACAGTTTGCACATGTTGCTGACAAAGCCAACATGAGAGTTGCTGATTAGGCCATTTCCAAGGGCTGTTAGGAGAAAAGTAAATTAATGGATTGTGGCTTACTAATAGGTCAGACCCGAAAGGATATTAATGAACCAAATGTCTCTGCACTGTTGTTAATTCTGTACCGTCTTCCTGACAGAAGCACAACGCATGCCTGTTAATCAAGTGATGTTCAGTATTCAGAAGAACAATGCTAGTGTAGCGGTTAGTGTAATGCTTTACAGCGCCAGCGACCTGAGTTCAATTCTGGCAGCTGTCTGTAAGGAGTTTGTACATTCTCCCCGTGTCTGCGTGGGTTTCCTCCAGGTGCCCCGGTTTCCTCCTACATTCTAAAAGATGCACAGGTTAGAAAGTTGTGGGCATGCTATGTTGGCACCAGAAGTGTGGTGACACTTGTGGGCTGCCTCCGGAACACTACGCAAAAGATGCATTTCACTGTATGTTTCGATGTACATGTGACTAATAAAGATATCTTATTTTATCTTATCTAATCCCCTGAATGTTGAGGAATCAATGATGGCAATGTCAATGGATGTCAGATGTAGGAGATTTGACTCTCTTGTGTTGGAGATGGTCATTGTCTGACAATTTTGAAGCATAAATCTTAATTGTCACTTATCAGCCCATGTCTGCATGTTGACTATGTCTTAATGCATGCAAGCATGGAGTACTTCATTTGCTGCAGAGATATAAATGAAATTGAACTTCTGATCTCATAGTGGGAGAAAAGTCATTAACAAAGCAGCTGAAAATAGTCCGGCCATGGACATTGTTCTGAGAAACTCCCACAGTGATGTCCTGTGATTGAAATGACTGGCCACAGCCATTTTCCTTTGGACTTCAATCGTGAAGAGTTTTCAGGGCTCCTTAATGCCACAGTCCATCAAACATCTCTTCACTCTGGAATTCAGTAATTGGGTCAATGTTTGGACCAACTTTGCAATGAGATCTGGGACTGAATGGTCCTAGCATTATCCAAACTGAGCACAGTTGAACAGGTACGAAAGCAATGTCCATTGTACCTTCCATAACTTTGCTAACAACTGAGAGTGCACCAATGGGACAGATGTTTGCTTCTGTGGGCAAGATACATTTGATTTATTTTCCAGATTGTCAGATAGATGCTATTATTTTTACTTACCAAGTGGTTTGGTTGGAGGAGAGACTAGCTTTGGAGCACAAGTCTTCAGTGCTACAGCCAGGATGTTGTCTGGTCCCACAGTCTTTCTGTATCCACTGATCTTAGCCAGATTATGATATCATGGGGACTGAACTGGATTGGCTGAGATTGATTTCTGTGTTGGTGGGAATTTCAAGACAAACCCAAGATGAATCATTCACTTGGCACTTCTGGCTGATATGGTTGCAAATACTCCAGTTTTGTCTTTACACTCACATGCTTCTGCACATGAGTATAAAGATGATTCTGAAGCATTTGCAACCAAATCAGCAAGAAGTGGTCAAGTGAATGGGCATGTACTTGGAGCCTCCTCCTTGCATTAGGTGTATAATTGTCCACCATCATTCATTACTAGATTCGGCAGACTGCAGAGCTCTGTTCTGGTCCATTGGTTGTGAAATCATTTAGCACTGTTTACTTATACTGCTTCTGCTGTTTGCTATGTTGTAGTTTTACCAGGGAGGCACTATATCTGGTGCTGTTCCTTGCATGCCCTTCTGCAGTCCTCATTGAACCAGGGTTGTTCCCCTGTCTGTTACAGTCATGCTAGAGTAAGGTATATGCCAGTCCATGAGGTTACAGATTGTGGAATATATTTCACCATAATACCACTAGATGAAGTAGAGTGGGAGGAAACTCATGTAGAATATAATTGCTGGCATGGGCTAGTTGGGCTGAATGGCCTGTCTCTGTGCTGTAAAATGGAGAGAAATTTGTATTGTCTTGATGCTGGGGAAGAAATATATGCAGTGAAAGAATCCTACAAGCCTCTGGACATTTTGTGGCGACCCATGAGGACTGAATTTGCCAGCAGCCATTTCTGCATCCTTTTGGCATATGTGCACAACGTACCTGTACTATTTTGTCAGGAGTGTAAGTTTCACTTAATATGTGCCATTGAGATTCATAAGAGAAACTGGATACAAATTGGTACATGTTGCCCTGAAATAAATGGTGGCACAGGCATAGTTTTGTGGACATAACCTTTGGTCAGTTCATTGAACTCAGTAGAAGTTGTAAGTGGGTTAGCTGGCAAGACTTCCCATTTAGATTCCCGTCCTCTGGATTCACACTCAAATGTGGACGTGGGTGAGGTCAAATTAATGCTCTTTCGCGAAGCTTCCCTGAGTCAAACAGCCTACTGACACTCACTATCTACCTTCTCATGAAAAATGGGTGAATTACCAGGGGACTGTTGGCTCTGGAGGACTCAAAGGTGAGTTTAAAATTTCGAAAGGAAGATAGAAAAATAAGGGAAAGATATCTCTAAAAGGAAAGGATAAACCATCAGAAATATTTGCAGATTCTTATGAAAGAAAAATGAGTATTTTCCATTTCCTGTCATGCCATTTTCCTTAACCAATGCTTTGAGGTCACCTGTCCGCATAGACTGATTTGGCCACGCAGGTGTGTGAACTGTGAGGCTATATTAAGAGTAAACATCTTAACCTACAATTTGTACGTGAGAAATAAAATAATTGTACAAGGGTATGACACCACCTGTTTTCAAACCTGCCTGAAGTAATTCATTCTGTTTACCCTCGCCCACCTTTCCCAGTCTCAGGAGCCTGAAAAAATACTTTTATTATTTGCAGTCTGCACACAGAGGTAGTCATCAAGGTTGATTGTAGGTTGATGTGGAGTTTATTGTTGCTGGCCAAGCTGCCTACTCCAACAGGTGCCAGGCACGCTGTGCTACACTCCTGTAAAACATTGACCCTGAGCTATGTGCACAAGCAATGATGGATTCTGTTTACATGTACTGGAAACTACTGCTTTCCTTTGCACCCAGCTTGTACTGATAATAAAAGTTTATAACTATATGTTACCTTCAGATTTATTCCTATCCTCCCATCTTGGCTAATAACCTAAAGGTTTATTTAGTTGAATTAGGTTAGGTATCATGAATTGGATCACTGTTGGTAAATTAAATGCAGCCTCAAAACCCATCTTGCAGTCTATTTACTAAAAGAATGAATTGGCCGAGTGCCCAGTTTTGGGAATGTGCTTCTCATACTCTCTGCAAACCTTGGACATTGGCAAACAAATGTTTCTGAAATGTTTTTTTTAAAAACTGAAAATGTCATGCAGCCTTGAGAATAAAATAAATGAAATATTTAGACCAGCTGAAAATGATAACATATAAATGCTCTTTTTATTCTGAAAAAACAGTTTAGATAAATCTAATTGGTTGACAACGTTGTTTTAAAACAAAAAAATAAGAACACAAATCTGAAAGATTGCGCAAACACTGGAGTGGAGCAGGGGAGGAAAATGGGTTGGGAAGAGGAGGAGGGTTTTCTTCTCGTTTGATGCAGTTCAGTGGAACAAAGGTTGAAAAAATGTTAAGTGCAGTCAGAATTACAGCAATCCGGGAAAAACATGTCCTGTTGATCCTTTTCAGCTTTTCCCTTTATTCAGTATCAAGAAAATTATTAACAGTGGCTCAGATACCAACATTCTGTTGCTCCCGATAGTATAGTGGATATGCCTGCTGCTCAGAAACGGGAGCTTTTCAAGGGATCTCACCCTGAGACCTTTCAGACTGCAGGCTCCAACATCACAGGCTCATTCTTCCAATATCAGACACACCCACCAAGTGGAATTTGTTGCCTGAAAGCCACAAATTTGGGAGCATGCGCAGAGGACAAAGTAAATGCAGGCCTGCTGATTTTCATAGATTAGCAGATGGTCCAGGTCAAACACCTAGGTGTCAGTATGGCATTGAGTTGTGCAGACCAGAATGGCCCAGATCTTTTGCTGAGTTAGCTGAGAAAATGCCAGAACCCTTATGACTGGCCTCAACGTCCTTAAGCCAGCAGTAACAGAATCAATGTCCTCGCTCCTGGTCACTTTCAGTGACCTTACGCAGAAAGTGCTAGATCATGCTGGGTGAAACAGGATTTGGATCATTATTGAGGCTGACAAAACCCAGCAATGCTATCACTGGAGATAGAGAGATCAGTGACATGGTGTCATGACAACAACCTTAGTGTTGGCAAAGCAAATAGAGCTGGTCATTGACTTCAGGAAAGGGGGTGGTGTACATGCACCTGTCTACATCAATGGTGCTGAGGTCGAGAGGGTTGAGAGCTTCAAGTTCCTAGGAGTGAACATCACCAACAGCCTGTCCTGGTCCAACCACGTAGATGCCACAGCCAAGAAAGCTCACCAGCACCTCTACTTTCTCAGGAGGCTAAAGAAATTTGGCATGTCCCCTTTGACACTCACCAACTTTTATCAATGCACCATAGAAAGCATCCTGTCTGGATGCATCACGGCTTGGTACAGCAACTGCTCTGCCCAGGACTGCAAGAAACTGCAGAGAGCTGTGGACACAGCCCAGCACATCATGGAATCCAGCCTCTCCTCCATGGACTCTGTCTACACTTCTCGCTGTCTTGGTGAAGCAGGCAGCATAATCAAAGACCCCACCCACCTGGCTCTGCTCCCCTCTCTCATCAGGCAGAAGATACAGGATCCTGAGAGCACATATCACCAGGCTCAAGGATAGCTTCTATCCCACTGTGATAAGACTATTGAACGGTTCCCTTATACAATGAGATGGACTCTTGACCTCACAATCTACCTTGCTATGACTTTGCTCCTTATTATCTACCTGCACTGCACTTCCTCTGTAGCTGTGACACTTTACTCTGTATTCTGTTATTGTTTTCACCCTGTACTATCTCAATGCACTGTGTAATGAACTGATCTGTACAAACGGTATATAGGTTTTTCACTGTACCTCGGTACAAGTGACAATAATAAACCAATACCAATACTGGATATCTGACACCTGCAGAACACAATACAACATATGGTTAACATTTTTTGAGATGAGGACTACAAATATGACTTATTGAAGACTGGATGGAAGAAGAAAAGAATAAGATGTTTTTTTTTGATTTTGTATAATCAAAGAATAATACGAACAAAAGAGGCCAGGAGCCAATTGTGCTTATGCCAATCTTTAGAAAGAGCTATCCGTTTGTTTTCAATCCATTGCTCTTGACATGGCGTTATAATTCTTTTCCCCCTTCAAGTATATGGCCAATCCTGCTTTGAAAGCTATCATTGAATCTGTTTTAACTAGCCTTTCAGGGTGTTGTGCTGATTGCTGTGCTTTTGGTTTTAAATGGATATCCATTCTACATGGTTGAACATCACACAGGTGACCATTGGTATTTTTAACTTGCACCAGGACCTGGATTCATATCGTTTGCTTGTGATTTGCAAGCCCAGTGCAGACTAACAGCAAATTTGCTGGAATTTGCCAAGACTAACTGCGCATGACCCACTTATTAAGAGCTAAACTGGCTTGCAGCACATTTTAAAAGTTGTGATGGCCATTTTCTTTTATTTCCAGTGAAATATTTGATCATAGAACATAGAACAGGCCAGCACAGGAACAGGCTCTTCAGCCCACGATGTTGTGTTGAGCTAATTAAGCTAAAGACACCTATTTAAACTAATCCTTTCTACCTGCACATGGTCCATATCCCTCCAGTCTCTGCATATTCATGAGCCTATCTAAGACGTCTTAAACACCTTTATTGTATCTGCTTCCATCACCCCTGGCAGCACATCCCATGCACCTGCCACTCTCTGTGTAAAAAAACTTGCCCCGCACATGTCTTTGAACTTTCCCCCTCTCACTTAAATACATGCCGTCTAGTATTAGATATTTTGACCCTGCAAGAAAAATTCTGGCTGTCTACTCTATCTATGCCTCTCAGATGCAGCTTAACCAGAGTTTTATAAAGCTGCAACATAGTTTCCCAAGTATGAACTCAATGCCTCGACTAATAAAGGCAAGCAACATCCTTCTGCACATCAATGCTGTTCAGGGTCTTGCCATTACATTGCCATACTGTTCCTTTACATTTGATCTCCCAAAGTGCAACACCTCATACTTGCCCAGATTAAACTCCATCTGCCATTTCTCCGCCCATATCTGCAACTGATCTATATCCTGTTGTTGGTAATCTTCTAGCCATCCACAACGCCACCAATCTTTGTGTCATTTGCAAACTTACTAACCCACCCATCCAAATTTTCATCCAAGTCATTTATATATATCACAAACAGCAGAGGTCCCAATACAGATCCCTGTGGAACACCACTAGTCATGGACCTCCAGCCAGAATAAGACCCATGGACCACTACCCTCTGTCTTCCATGGACAAGTCAATTCTGAATCCAAATAGCCAAGTAACCATGGAGCCCATGCATCCTACCATGAGAGACCTTATCAGTCCAAGGGATTCCATTGGTATTGTGCAATGATTTCTACAATTGTTAACAAATGACATAGCTGCAAATCCAGGAAGGGTAAATGGACATATGAATTCAATGTTTCTGTTTAGCAAACCCTACTGTTCATTCAGATTCAATAATATATGTAGAATAATCTAATTTTGAGATATTTCAAGCTTATTTTCTCACTTGTTTCAGAAAGGTATTTACATTTAGTGCAGAATGCAACAGAAGAAAAAAAAGGAAAGGAATTTACCTCAAAATAAAAAAGAACAAGTTAAATATTGTACAGCAAGAGCAGAAGTGGGAGAGCAAGTGATTTATGACAACTTAAAACACTCCTTTTGTGAGGTTGAACAACTGGAGCTAAATTTGCAATGAAACCACTTCCATAAATCAAATATGCATTATATTGTCTATTGATAGTAATCTTCAAATTAGAAACAAATACTTAGCAAAATATTTTCCTCTCCTTTTTACAAATGACAAAGGAAATTCCTTCCAAGCAGGCAAAAGTAATTTTGTTGAGTTGCGAAATCAGATTGTGCATGAGTAATAGTTAATGTCAACAAAAAACCCAAAACTGTATATTTGGGTACAAAAGGGTCAAGGCACCTCACACAACAAACTCTGAATGTAAGTGAAGTCCCATACACATATTAAGATTGGTCATTTGTAATGGTGGAGAAGTGGTTAAAGGTGACAACTAACTTCTGTCTCTTTATTGCAAGAGATTACATTGGTGTCTTTGGGGATGACTTTAGTTTTTGGTGATAATGTAACATGAACGTCACCCCACTGGATTTCTCCTTTCTGATCTGATAATGTCCTTGTTTAAAAATTCAGTTTACTTCTTGTCTGCCAGTGGACTTAATACCTTTAAAGCACAAGAAATATCGCACATAATTCTGAAACAATATTTAAAATGTGAAATTGAGATATTCTTTTTGTTTTAAGTGTTACACTACTCACAATGCTGTATAAATGACATTAGTAAATGACAGTTTATCCTCAATAAATTGAACTAATTTTTGAAGTGAAATTGAATTCAGGTAAAAATAGTTTTCTCTTTCAGTCCATTCATAGATGTATGCATCTTCACTTTGATCTCTGAAAATGATTTACGCTAGAATCATCAAGTATGTCTTCATTTTCACATTATGTTGGTTTTACCCTGTTTATCTTCATAATGTGCAACAACTTTTTTTGAAGGTCGGATAATTGATAAGCAACCCCGAAACAGGTTACATGTTAAGCATTGATATGCAATCTGCTCCCATGATTCCTTGAATGTGAACTCTTTGATTCCAATCAAGTCACAAAGCACAGTTACCAAATGGAGATTAGGAATTTCCCACAGGAAGAAATAAAAACTCTCCTTGGATTGAATTGGTTTGGATTGAAGGCAAGATAACTCTGCTTCCCAATAGCATTACTCTGCCTGCTTTGGCTTAAGCGGGAAGGAATAAACATTGACAAATTACCAATTTGAACAACTGCTCAGAAGCAAGTCCTGAATGAAGACCTAGAATAGAAAACAGTAACTCAGCAGAAAATAAGGAGGGGAGGGATGCTTTATCATAAATAAGGTGCTAACTCCTGCACATTATTGCACTGCCATCTTGTTTATAAATTGCTCCATGAATCAAGCAAGTGACCAGCATGTCAGTCAGAGAATTTGTGCAGTATGGCTGGCTGATGTTCATTTTACCCTCTATCCAGTGGAACATCTGTCACATTTTGTGCAATGCTGCCTTGAGCAATCCATCGAGGGAATGGTGAAAGATGATACAGCAAAAGGAGTGAGTCTGAGAGACAGTTCAAACCTCAGGCTGAGGTTCTAACACTAAATCCACTGAGCTCTGTTATACTCGATGTAAGTGAAGTTAGGTTGTTGATTTCAGGAAAAGGGAATAAACTTATGTTTATGGAACAACTGATGGGACTGAGATGACTGCTCAGGTGGGCAAGATAGTTCAGCACTTATGAGCTGGAATGATCAGCCAGTTTCCATGCAATAAATTCCACATATGATGTAATGTAAGAATCAACATAATGTAAATCAGATTTTCAAATACGTATTATAATTTAGATAATTATTTTGGAGAGTGCTACTTATGACCTTAGATTCTGAAACAACCAAATTGGAATTGGTTTATTATTGTCACTTGTACCGAGGTCCAGTGAAAAACTTGTCTTGCATACCGTTCATACAGATCAATTCATTACACAATGCATTGAGGTAGTACAAGGTAAAACAATACAGAATGCAGAATAAAGTGTAACAGCTACAGAGAAAGTGTAGTGCAGGTAGGCAATAAGGTGCAAGCTCATAGCAAGGTAGATTGTGAGGTCAAGAGTCCATCTTATGGTACTAGGGAACCGTTCAATAGTCTTATAACAGCGGGACAGAAACTGTCCTTGAGCCTGGTGGTACGTCCTTTCAGGCTTTTGTATCTTCTGCCCGATGGGAGGGGGGAGAAGAGAGAATGTCTGGGGTGGTTGGGTCTCTGATTATGCTGGCTGCTTTACCGAGGCAGTGAGAAGTATAGACAGAGTCCATGGAGGGGAGGCTGGTTTCCGTGATGTGCTGAACTGTGTCCACAACTCTCTGCAGTTTCTTGTTGTCCCGGGCATAGCATTTGCCATACCAAGCCATGATGCATCCAGATAGGATGCTTTCTATGGTGCATCGATAAAAGTTGGTGAGTGTCAAAGGGGACATGCCAAATTTCTTTAGCCTCCTGAGAAAGTAGAGGCGCTGGTGAGCTTTCTTGGCCGTGGCATCTACATGGTTGGACCAGGACAGGCTATTGATGATGTTCACTCCTAGACACTTGAAGCTCTCAACCCTCTTGACCTCAGCACCGTTGATGTAGACAATCATGTGCACGGCCCCCCTTCCTGAACTCAATGACCAGCTCTTTTGTTTTGCTGACACTGAGGGAAAGGTTGTTGTCATGACACCATATTACTAAGCTCTCTATCTCCTTCCTGTACTCCGACTCATCATTATTTGATATTTGGCCCACAATGGTGGTATCATCTGCAAACCTGTAGATGGAGTTAGAGCAGAATTTGGCCAGGCAGTTGTGAGTATATAGTGAGTAGGGTAGGGAGCTGAGGACACAGCCTTGTGGGGCACCAGTGTTGAGAATAATCATGCTGTGGCGCATTGAATGCCAGATCATTTTGACTTTCTCTTCAATTCTTCATCTAATGGTTTCTGCTGCATGTTATGTACATGGATTCTTAAAACCTGGGAAATATACAAATTCTTTGTTACCTGCTTTCAATTTATATGAGCTGAAGTTGTGTGGTGTGCACCCATGTAGCCCATGAAGACAAAAGCTTAGGAACCTCTCCTTTATAATTTGGATTTCGTCTTCCTTTGATCTGTACACATCACAGAGCACAGCGCTTTCCTCTTTGACCTTATGCAAAGGTGGCATAAATGATAGTTTCAACAGTAACTTGGTTTACATGGTCCAAATCCCAGTAGCAGAAGTGTTCTGCAGGTGTGAAACATAAGTGAGCAGTACTGAAATTTGGAATATGAATGACGTTGGAAGCATATGCTCCCCAAATAGTGCTTACGTCCATGTGACAGTAAACCCCGTGAAATGAAGCAAGAGGACTGTTGTACTTCCCTACCTGTTTGTTTTTTTTTGAAGGAGTATTGCATTCCAAAATTTATTTAGGACGTTCTGCAGTATAACAAAAGCGAAATAAGTTGCAAGAAAACAATTGATGTTTGATCAATAATTCACTGCCATGGGTAACAAGATGATGATGCAAGATCTTTGGGTCAATTGGTCTTGTGCTTTTTTAACACTGGGACTTATTATAAAGAAAATGGGGTAATTTTAATTTAATTGCTGGATGAAAATAGGAAACAGCGGACCACCTGCCTGTAAATATGACGGAGATTCTTGCTGGGGCATGAATTCAGTCTGCTGGCTTGATCATCTGTAACCACAGGCTGCACGCCCCCTGCACCAGCTCTTCTATCCAATATCCAGGCCCCAGTCTGCTTAACTGAGTACTGATGAGAAGCACAGCTAGAACACTAATCCATTGCTCCTCTTCCTTTAAACCAAAGTCAACGTAATTAGACATAATGAAAACTCACAACTGACAGTAAAGGTTAAGACTACCCTGCATTAAGCTGTTATTTCTCTCTCTCTCTCTCTCCCTACAGGGCAAATGTAATTTTTCATTTAAAACTGATAAATAAATGCACAAGGCTAACATGATATGACATTACATTCAGAAATGGTGCTTGTTTGAAAATAAAAAGCCTACATAAATACATCCAGCCAACGAGCCTGATAAATTTTTCCCCTCCTAGAATCAAAAAGTCATTCCTACAAGTATGTAAAGCTACAGTTGGGACGTTTGCCCCGAATTCTGGCCTTGCATCTGCAGTGTGTTCAACCACAAAGCGCCAGTTCAAAGAAAAAAATGGATTTCATCTTCTGCAGACCTCCACACTCATCACAGAGCACAGTGAATTCTTCTTTGACCCTACGCTACCATGGTGTAAATGGCAGTTTAAACAGTAATTCGACTTAAATCATTGATCATATTGTTGACACGTTGTTTGATATGGCAAGTCAGGCATGTGGGTGGGCTGGAAGGGGTCTGTTTCAGTTGGCACTTACTTCACCAACAATCCTAGATATCTTTAGGTAAACAGGTGATCCAATATAAGGTTATCAAAGGTCTACAAAACTGAAATGTATCTTTGGAAGAACAGGCTCAAAAAAGCTCAATGTACAGATACATATCCATAAACTGAACTAAACAATAGAAGCTAAGATTTGGTGTCTCCATTAAAGCTTATTTTAAATTTATACAAGTTTGAACACGTTTCTTTCACATGTTGATATAATAAACAAATGTTCAAGACAATTTCATCAATAAACACTGTTTAAATATTAGACTGATAGAGTCATACAGAGATAAAGCACAGAAACAGGCCATTTGGCCCACTGAGTCTGCACTAACAATCAACCACCCATTTACATTAATCTACATTAATATTTCATTTTCACCGTCTTACCCCAGATATTGTTGCATATTCATCTAAAAATTCTATTTCAAGTTTTCAGCAGTGTAACTATCAATCTTGAGGGAAGTGGGATGGCTAGCTGAGACAAACCTCAACAAGATCAGGGCCTCAAATGTTAAACATGACTCATAGTGTGTTCTGACGTCTTTTATGTTGACTGTTTCAAAGGACAGCCTGCAAATGGCAATAAAGTGAGCAATCTTTTTGAGGGGATATCAATGATCGTCTAGAGTCAAGTACTCCATCTGAAAAAGCATCAGTACTGCGTGAATAAAATGCATGCATTGTGTTTTAATGAGGATGATATATACTCCTATTCTATGCCATGAAGAAACCAATTTCCTTCACTGCATTACAGCCAGCAAATTGTGCCCTGGGAGGTTTAGGTAACAAAGTCCCTTTTTTACATGAACAACTGGTTAGACTGAGGGGGAGTCTCTGACTGGAAGCATGGGCTGGATGTGATTGTTGTTGGGGGAGGGACAGTTGCACTCCTATCAGACATGAATATGTCACTGAACATCAGCTCATTTTGTGGTCAGAATTCTGTTCTGCAACTCACTGGAGCAATAATGTATCTTAGTTTGCACAGCTAGAGAAGACAGGATGGGGGATAGTGAGAAATTTGGCTCAGGGGCCATTCATTTTACACCTAATATCCCATTTGGACAGGTTCACAAAGGGCCAGGGTGCGCACTGCCTGAAACAGACCACCATACCACATAAATCAGAGCCAGACATAGGTCCCAATGCAAAAGTAGGTCATGATCGGTCAAGCATGCATCTGCAATGGTCTTGCAAAAGGCTTCCAGCTTAATGTTGAAGCTCAACAGACATCTACAAAACACTGAAAGTTGTACCTTTCTACAGCCTAATGAGAAATAATGCCGGTGGTCCACCTCCATAAAGTACGTGGCCAGTGGTTTCTCAGCAGATTCACCTTGGCTTTGTCATGAGCATCCCAATGATCTAAGTGAGGAAGTCACAGCCAGGGAGGATTCTCCAGGCCCAGAAGGGCATCAGGATATGGTACTGGCAACTCCCATTCAAATAGGGATCGTTAGGATTTAGTTGTACAGCAATGGAAGCTTATAATGTTTATGCCACGCATCCCTGTCAACAGAAACCATAGGAAACATAAAAGAAATTAGGAGGGAGATCCAGATCAACAAATGATGGAACGTCTAGGAAGAGACTCACACTATTACTGATTACAGCAAAATGCATTGTTAACTCAAGCTGATATAATAGTAGAAAAATGCAAATTGTTACCTCCTCTTACCTGCACCCAACCTCCAGGTGTGTTGAGAGGATGTGGCTAAAGTGACATGCTCTGATGTCACCTGTTGATTTTGTTCCTTTTACAGAAGATTTTAGGAAGCATTGGTTTAAGTTGGTGGATGAACTATTTTACTGCTGATAGATGAATAATTCACGAAGAAAGACACTGCCTCTGGGAAGAAGGATACTTTGAAGGAAAATTGCATAACAAGCATCTATGGGGAGTAAGATTTTTTGCTTTCCCTTCTGCAAATATCCAGATGATTGTAACCAAAGCCTGGTAACACACATTCGGTCAGCCAGCATCTATGGAGAGAGCAATCAAAACAAAAACAAAAGCAGAAAATGCTGGAAATACTCAGCACGTCAAGCTGCATCTGTGGGATGGGAAACAGAGTTAATGCTTCAGGTCAGAGACCCTTCGTCAGAACTGGGAAAAAGACAGAAGAAGCTTGATAAGGGGAGGAGGGTGTCTCTGATGGGATAAAACTTAGGTGACCATGGGGATGGGTTATCTGGTCAATGAGTAAATGGAAGCAGTTAAAAGGTGAGAACATGGACAAAAGAAATGAGACAAAAGAATGTGGGATTTGCCAAATGCAGAGCAAAAAAACAAGCACAGCAGGCCATTGAGCCTTTCTTGTCTGCTCTGCCATTCAAAACGATCATTTTGTTCTTTTACCTCAGCAATGCTTTCCAACACTCATTTCATAAGCCTTGATTCCCTGAGCAAGAATGAAAGAATGTGAGAACACAAGAAAATCGGAACGAGTGGGCCTCAAGCCTGCCCTGCCATTCAGAATGGTTATGGTTGATCTGCCTCCAGTCTCATCACTTCTTCTGTATCAGTTCCCCACAGTCTTCAATTCCCTGACCTTTCAAAAGTGTAGTTACTTCCTCTTTAAATACATCCAATGATCTGGCCTTCACAGCTGTCTGGGGAAGCGAATTCCAGGGATTCACCACTCTCTGTGAGGAGAAATTCAAGCACACCTCAGTTTCAAAGACCACCCCTCATTTTGTAACTATGTCCCCTTGTTTGAGATTTTTATACTTAGAAACCTCTCAATATCTACGCTGTCATGCCCCCTCAGGATTTTACTCATTTCACCACTCTAAACTCTAAAGAATATAGATCTAATTTCTGTAGACATTTATATTAGGACAACCTCTTCATTTCAGGAATTAGCCCAGTGAATTTCTTTTGTACTGCCTTCTGTGCTAGTAAATCCTTTCCTAAATCAGGGGACCAAAACTGTGCAGAGTACACCAGATGTGTTCTCACCAGTAGCTGTATAATTGTCATAAAACTTCCCTATTTCTGAACTCCAACTCTCATGCAATAAAGGGAAATATGTCATTTGCCTTCCTCACCACATGCTGTACCTGCCCCTAACATGTTGTTATTCATACGAAGAATACCAACGTCTCCCTGTGCTTTGATCTTCTGCAAACTTTCTCCATTTAAACAATAGTCTGCTTTTAGATTCCTATTACCAAAGTGCACGATCTCACACTTTCCCACATTAAACTCCATTTGCCAGATTTTCACCCACTCGCTCAACCTATCCCTATTATTTTGCGGAGTCCAAATATCCTCAATATCCACTTGAATGTTAAAAACAAATCTGTCAGTCTCTGTCTTAAATATATTCAGAACCTGGGTCACCACTGCCCTCTTGACTAAACAATTCCAAAGATCCACTACACCTGAGTGAAGAAATTCCTCTCATCTCAGTCCTGACTTGTCAGCCCCTTATTTTAAGACTGTGACCCTTGATTCTGTGTGGGGTAGTGGGGTAGACATCAAGCCACTTAATTTTTTTTATGATTCAATGTGATCACTCCTCATTCTTCTGAACTAAGGAGAGTATAGACACAATCTGCTTAATCTCTCCTCCTGCTGCGTCAGTGAAGTGATTTACTTCAGTGTCTGAGGAATCATGAGTGGAACTGAACATTGGGGAATCATCAATGAGTAGCCTGATGTTCTGATAGGGGTATGTTGTTGATGAGGTAGTTGAAGATAATTTTCCTTTAATCATTTTTCTTGCATTGATTATCATAGCTCTCATCCTTCGCAATCCAGGCAAGGCAAGTCAAGTTTATGCAATCTGATCTCTTCATTTAACCTTTAAGCCCTGATAGCATTCTGACATATCTGTGTTGGACTTCCTCCAAGGCCTATATATCTTTCCTGAGGTTCAGTGCCCAAAGCTAAGTGCAGTGCTCCAGATGGGGTCCAGCCAAGACTCTACACAACTGAAGCATCAGTGTCTCTGTTTTGTTTTCAAACACCCTTGAAATAAAGGCCAACATTCCATTTGTCTTTCTTGATTACTTTTTGTGCCTGCACACTAAGCTTTCAGCGATTTGTGTATTCAGATACCTAAATCTTTTTGCTCTTAAACTGCTTCTAGTCTTCAGCATTATTTTCTAGTGCATCTTTCTCTGATCCACAGTGGATGACCTCACACTTCCTTTGCCATAGTTTTTTTTCCCTACACAAAGTCTATCTATCTATGTCCCTTTGTAACTTCCTGTTCGGATCCACGTATCGTTTCTTAACTAGTTATTTTGGGATTTGAATTCAAATCATGCATCATTCACCCAGTGCCTCAAGCACTAAAATACCCTTTCCTTTGACCTTGTTTGATTTAAAGACAGGATACTCAAGGTCACACTCAACCTACTGAATAGGATGACATGTTCCATTCCTTGAAGGGCTTTGCAAACCAGTTGAACTTTTTACAAAAAATATTCTTCTGGATTTACTGAATTCAGTCCCTTGCTACGGTTGGATTTAAGTCTCATCTTCTGAAATGCTTGCTCTGTACCACAGTCACCAGGCTACCATGTCCAGTGCTGTTCTCTGTAAATTCAGAGTTTTCTCTATGGAACAATAGCCTACATTTATACAGTGTAGTTATCATCATAGTAAAGTATCCCAAAGTGTTTCAGCAAACAAAATTTGACACCAACAGCAGAAAATGCTGGAAGAATTGAGTTCTTCTAAACACGGCATAGTAGTGTAGTGGTTAGCATAGTGTTATTACAGCGCCAGTGATCGGGGTTCAATTCCTGCTGCTGTCTGGAAGGAGTATGTATGTTCTCCCCGTGTCTGTGTGGGTTTCCTCCGGGTGCTCCGGTTTCCTCCCACATTCCAAAGACGTACAGGTTAGGAAGTTGTGGGCATGCTATATTGGCGCCGGAAGAGTGGCGACACTTGCGGGCTGCCCCCAGAACATTCTATGCAAAAGATGCATTTCACCGTGAGTTTCGATGTACATGTGACTAATAAAGAGATCTTATCTTGTCTTATTTTCTCTTTTTGTGTCAGATTCCAGCATCGGCAGATTTATTTGCTTTCCAAAATTTGACACCGAATCACATAACAGGATAAGTCAAGTCGAGTTTATTGTCATCTGCACAAGTACAGCGAGGTACAGCTACAATGAAAAACATGTTTGCAGCAGCATCACAGGGACATAGACTCAGACAACACGTGTGCCTGTGATGCTGCCGCAAGCAAGTTCTTCATTGTTGCTGTACCTCATCGTACTTGTGCATATGACAATGAACTCGACTTGACCTGGCTTATACTGACTTGGACTGACTTATATTGACTTATAATTGCCTAGGTTTGCTTCCGACCACCAAATGAAATACCTTATCCAGGAGTCAAAGCTATTTCTGACATTCAAAAACATTCAGAAAAAAATTCAAAGCCTGTTAACTTTATTAGAAGCTTCCAAAAAAATGTTACATTTGTAAAAAAAGTAGAAGAAATAAACCCAAAATATATGAAACACAGATGCAGTTAAACATAATAAAATATTAAATAATCCAAGTAATCCTTATCTTAGTCCCTTGGAGCTGTTCACCTCCATCGATAACAGGTATGAGGCAGTTCTTGCGTCAGGTCTAAACTGGGTCAGGAATTTCATGCAATTTCCAAGAGGAGTAAAGCAAGGGAGAGAAGTCAGAAAAACAGCTGTGAACCATTGACTCCAACCTCAGGACTTGTGTTTGCAGGTGGAAACTGTTGGCATGTATGCAAGTGAACATAAAGCATTTGAAAACAAGGATGGGGATTTTAAACCTGAGGAACTGCTGGACCAGAAAGTGACATGGATGAGAGGGCAGTGAGTAATGAGTGAATGGGACCTGATAGAACATGTGCAGCAGAATTTTTGATGTGGTCAAGTTATGTAAAAATATTTTGGATTTATATGGAGTCTGTTATCACCTCAGGGCACCCCAGAGCACTTTTCAGCTACCTATGTGTGTTTCGCAGTTTATTCTCTGTTGTAAGGTGGAAGATCAGGTCCAAATATACAAAAGCATGGATGAAAGTTTCAGGATTGGAGGTGGAAGTAGACAGTTCTTGTGATGGAGTGGATATGTAGCTGGAAAGCTGACTTGATCAAATACAACATGAAAGTTCCGCTTCAGATTCAGAAAGTCGACAGGGAGAGGAATAAAAGATACAGGTAAGGCGTTGTGTTTCTGTGGATTGAGATAATGGTTTCAGACTTGCCAATATTTAGTTGGGGAAAATTTCTATCATGCAGCACCAGACGTCAGTGTGACAAATCAGAAGTGGAGAAAGATGGCCGTGAGGTTGAACATCAAGCATCTGTTTCAGTTAGTTGTTATTTTTGTGTTTTTAATGAAATTATATTTCTCAAATAACTTTCCCTTCTTCCTCTTTTGTGCAGCATTTATGTGAATCATGATTTTTTTTCTGACGTTGCTGAGATTCTACATGTGAATAAGAAATGGAAGAGTGTCGATGATGGGTCCTGAGGATGTCGAGAATGAGCTGGGGTGATAGTGGGGTGGTGGTTTGGGTGGGGGTGTAATAGGGGGGTGGTGATGGGTGGTGGGTGTGAATTGGGCATCAGAGACAGTGGTATGTGAATTGAAAGAGAAGCTCTTGTAGGAGATTTGCTGGCTTCCAAGTAATGGATAAGAATAGAAGCAGTTGAATGTCGACCACACAGATGGACAGCAGAAGGGAACATTTGGAGTGGATGGTTTGATGCCAAAGCTTGCTTACTGTTGTCACCGTCTCATAATGTACATGAGCCTTTCTGTTACTGTGGCAGAGAGAAAATTTGATTGGAGGGATTCAGACATGGATTTCCAGGAAAATGGACACGGCCTTGAGATGTGGCTCCACACTGAAGGACTTTCAAGAGAAAAGGGAGGTTGGAGGTTGAATGCCAGGGTTGCAGGACAGTGGATTTAGCATAACTTTGTTGGGACAGCAGGACTGAGAGCAGATTTGGAGTGAAGGGAGTCGTACAGACAGGAGGAAGAAGGGAATATCATTCGTGACTTTGGGAAATTAGATTCACAAAAACAAGAGACACAATTTAAAAAGATGCTTGATGTTCCACAATGACTGAAAAGGCCTTGCATATTTATCTTAGCATATCACTGAAATAAAACAAAGTGCTTACTTACAATTTATTTTTTGAGTGTTGTTCTTATTATTAAGACAGCATAGCACTCAGCAAGATCCCAAGACAACATTATGATGAATAACAACTTGGCAATGTTAGTTGAGGAAGGAGTGTTCATCAGAACACTGGGAGAGATCTCTGCTTATCCTCATATTGGAATGAGGTCCCTTAACCTCTGGCTGAACTTAAAAAGTAGACAGGCAAGCTCAATAACTCATCCAAAAGATGGCAGTTCCACAAATGCAGCTCTTCCTCAATATTGCACTAAAATGTCTGCCCGGATTATTCGCACATCTTA
This sequence comes from Pristis pectinata, assembly GCF_009764475.1. Taxonomy (NCBI): domain Eukaryota; kingdom Metazoa; phylum Chordata; class Chondrichthyes; order Rhinopristiformes; family Pristidae; genus Pristis; species Pristis pectinata. The sequence continues at coordinate 88,085,604 of NC_067413.1, forward strand.
GACTGCAGCTTTAATTAAGAGGAGGCAGTAAATTGGTAAAATTCATCTCATGACTTTTTGTGGGATCTTGCTGTACACATAGTAGTTGGTCCAGTGAGTCAAACATGCTTATCAATAGCTGTCTTTTGTCCTTCTACCTACAAAGAATATCTTCTTCTTCTTCTCAGGCAGTCCCTCAGGATTGAGGTTGACTTGCTTCCACTCGAGTTTCGTGGCGTCTGAAGTGGCTAATGGGGTCAATTCAGGAACTGAAATCTCTTCCACAGATGAGGCAGGAGTACTTGATGGGGTGGGCAAGTAGGTAGTTTAGGAGGTAGTCGGCTGCTCAGGCTTGGATTCCCATTACATGGTCTCGTAGTTCACAATGCCTTCCCTTAATCTCCTCCACTTTAGAGTGCACATGGGCTGGAAATTCACAGGAGTCAACGAGGATGTAGTATTCCTAAAAGGGTGCTTTGAGCACATGCTCATCCTCTATTCAGTGGCTAGTCTCTTCCCATGGCAAAGCATGGATTGACATATCAGCATGCTAGTGTAGTGGTTAGTGTAACGCTATTACAGTGCCAGCGACCCGGGTTCAATTCCGGCCACTGTCTGTAAGGAGTTTGTACATTCTCCCCGTGTCTGCGTTGGTTTCCTCCGGGTGCTCCGGTTTCCTCTCACATTCCAAAGACGTACAGGTTAGGAAGTTGTGGGCATGCTATGTTGGCGCCGGAAGCGTGGTGACACTTGAGGGCTGCTCCAGAGCACTCTACGCAAAAGGTGCATTTCACTGTGTGTTTCAATGTACATGTGACTAATAAAGATATCTTATCTTGCCTTATCTGTTTGGGAGTTTGGTGTTGGGCATGTGAATGACAAGGTCTACCCACCTGCTGGGGATGTTGGCCTGGGAGACGACACTGACTTTCATCCAATGAATTTAGGGGATGTTGTAGAAGCAGCACTGGTGGTATTTTGCTGTGTTTAGAAGTGCTTACTGTAGGTAGTCTGGGTCTCAGAAGCATATAGGAGCAGCTGATTATACACCTAGAGAGTGTACAGAGCCCACACAGGCAATCAAAACACAGTAAAGCAGTGCTGCGTGGAGAGCCCCTGCCAATTTTGTGCAAGGACCTTAAGCAGCAACATTCTATTGCATAAAAGACCCAAAGCATTTGTGTGCACAAAGGTCATACCTCCACTAGCTTCATGTTGAGTGGTGCTGAAGATCATTGGGGGAGGGTTAGATTGGAGTTATAGGATAGATAGAGGATCAAAAGGAAACTGAGACAGGAAGGAGTGGAGCTGGGATTGATTAGCTCAGATAAAAGGATTGGGCCAGGATCACTAAGAGAAGCAATCAGGGAAACTGAGGACTTTGGCAGTAATGGAGGTGGGTACGGACCCAGCCCACTATCGAGGACATCTTCAAGAGGCGGTGCCTCAAGAAGACAGCATACATCATTAAGGACCCTCACCACCCGGGACATGCCCTCTTCACGTTACTACCACTGGGGAGGAGGTACAGGAGCCTGAAGACCCACACTCAACGTTTCAGGAACAGCTTCTTCCCTTCCGCCATCAGATTTCTGAACGGTCCGTGAACCCATGAACACTACCTCGTTATTTCTCTTTTGCACTATTTTATTTAGTTATTTTTTGGGTAACATAGTAATGTTTATGTCTTGCACTGTACTGCTGCCGCAAAACAACAAATTTCACGGCATATATCAGTGATAATAAGCTTGATTCTGATTCTGATGGAAGCAAATATTAAGAAGATTACTTGATGGAGGATCCACCTGAGAGATGTCATGTGCCTTGCAATTCCAGTCAGCAGTTCAGCTGAGGTTGGACCCCTTTAACATACTGAAACAGGCCTTCTGCACTGGTCAATATAATAATGTATTAGTATATTGATATGTACTAATTATCTGTCATCACATATAATTGTATGTTTATATAACCTAATTATAAAGAACGTAATTATATAGATAAGATCTCTATTTTGTAGGGCTTGTATGTACAGAAACCTCCATGCAAACAACATCAAAGTCATCATTTTATGTCACTGCACGTATTCGGTAGCTCCCTTTGTACATGTTGGATGTACTCTGAAGACACAGAATAAATTTCAGGCAGGATGCTCCCCGTGAACAAAGTACTTAGTTACATTTGCTGGGTCACAGTATCATCTAACACAGGAGATCTGATTGCTTCTACTCAATGACCTTAACTGGGAAAATTTCAATTTAACCATATCATGAGCACACATAAGATAAGATAAGGTTTCTTTATTAGTCACATGTACATCGAAACACACAGTGAAATGCATCTTTTATGCGTGGAATATTCTGGGGGCAGCCCACAAGTGTCGCTATGCTTCCGGCGCCAACATAGCATGCCCACAACTTCTAACCCGTTCACCTTTGGAACGTGGGAGGAAACCGGAGCACCCGGAGGAAACCCACGCAGACACGTGGAGAACGTACAAACTCCTTACAGACAGTGGCCGGAATTGAACCTGGGTCGCTCATGCTGTAAAACATTGTGCTAACCGCTACACTACCATATAGAAGCTGTACCTGAATGCAAACTGAAAGAGGCTCATCAATACCTTCTGTGCTGGAGACCCCAATTTTCCAATTCCATGAAGGTTATGTCACCTACGATACTGAAAGTGTTAAACATTGCAGAAGCTTTTTCCCACTTCCTCACTAGAAATTAGACTTTTCCCAGAAAGACAGGAGTTTGCTGTGATTAAGTGAGGAGGAGATGAGGCCAATTCCCTAAAATGACAAAAAGTTGACATGAACTGAGTGAAACTACGGTTACCAGAAGCAGGGACCAGACAAGCTTAACTCATCTTGTTTAGCCTCAAGACCACCCACCACACTTGGCAACTAAAAACTTTGTAAACAAGATTGGACCTGTTATCAAAAAGGTTAATGTACTTGACGAACCAAATAGAAATGCTCCTGGGTCAAAACAAAAGGGAGAAAATTGAAGAAAAGTGCTTCTGTTCATATAGTATCTTTAACAATTTGAAGATGGCCCAAAATGCTTCATGGTCCATTCATAGACTTCTGAAACACATTGTTGCTTCTTTTATGCATAACTACAACAGTAAATTTTTAATGAACACTATATCATAATCAGCAAAGTAAGGCAAATGAGAAATTAATTTATCTTGATAATATTTATTGACTGAACAATAGGCTGGGACACAAGGGGAGGCTTCCTACTCTTCTTCCATGGGAGCTCTTGCATCCACAAGCAGGAGATGGGCCACTGAAGTACCAAAATATATCATCCACTCAGCCCTTTCTCTAACTGACAGAAGCATAAGAATGATTTCACAGCAAAATTTGACAGCAGTGTTCACTTATGCTGCATGTCCCAAACACCATCATCTTTGCTTGTTTCTCAGATCCTTTGCATGGTTAACTTATAAACAATGGGACAGTAATTCATCCTTTATTGGTTTAAAGATGCATAAGTGCCACTCCAAGTTATTGACAGTAACACCATCAAGAACATTTTACTACAGCAAGTTTGTATAAGAGCTTAAGTTACAAATTTGCCTAGCCAAATCAGCTTTGTCATTGATTAAGCCAATTCAGATCAAATAGGTAGAATAAAATTAAAATTTATTAGTGCAGGAATTGCCTTGATGGGATCCTTGACTCATGACCCCATCAATTTTCTGCAGTTGGTAAAAGATACTCCCATTAAAATATTCCTGCGCACCTCCAGGAATAGCACAGAGCTACAGACATAAGAACTTACATCAGGACATACAAATGGGGGCCAGGAGGAGGGCACTTGGCCTCTCAGCCTTGCTCTGCCATTTAATAAGATCACGGCTGATTTGATTGTAACCTCAACTCTGCATTCCTGTTGAACCTCAGTTACCTTTCACCCCTTTACTTATCAAGTCTCTTATCATTGACAAAGGCCAGTGGAAGCAGAGCCTTAAAAGTATTCAGGGTCAAGTTTAAGTTTATTGTTGTCATAGGCATACATATCCAGGGTATAAATGCCATGATAATCAGCTTTATGCAGCAGCAGCACAGTACATTAGAAGACGAGGACAAAAGTTAACATAAACTTAATTAACATAAATTTATACATAATTTACACACGTGCAAAATAAACAACAAGATAAACAATGACACTAGAGCTAGATTGAGAGAGAAAGAGAAAAAATAGTCCGAGATAGTGTTAAGAAAAAAATATAGTCCAAGGTAGTGACCCTCCAAAAGAAAGACTTCCACTGGCCTTTGTCAATGATATGGGAATAGGTGGGAGAACATGTTGTGGTGAAGACATTGTGACTCTGCAACAGGATGTCGATAGATTGAGTGATTGGGCTAAAATCTGGCAAATGGAGTTTAACTCAAGTTAGTGTGAGGTCATGGACTTTGGTAAGAGGAATCAAAAAGTGGATTATTATCTAAATGGAGAGAAACTGCAAGTGAGTGAAGTTCAGAGGGATCTAGGTGTTTTGGTGCATCAATCACAAGAAGTCATTAGGCAGGTCCAACAACTAGTTAAGAAGGCAAATCGTAAGTTGGCCTTTATTGTGAAGGGGTTGGAGTTTAAGAATAGGGAAGTTTTGTTACCATTGTACAGGGTGTTGGTGAGACAACACCTGGAATATTATGCAGTTTTGATTCCCTTTCCTATAAAAGGATATAATAGCGTTGAAGGCAGTCCAAAGGAGACTCACCAGATTAACTCCTGGGATGAGACGGTTGTCCTATCGAGAGTCTAGACAGTTTGGGTCCGTATTCTTTGGAGTTTAGAAGAATGAGGGGTGACCTTATACAAACATATAAGATCTTGAGGAGGATTAACTGGATAGATGTTAAGATGTTTTCACTAGTGGGAGAGTCACAAACAAGGGGACTCAGCTACAAGATAAGGGGCTGGTCATTTAAAATTCAGGGGAACAGAAATTTCTTCTCTCAAAGGGTAGTAAGTCTCTGGAATTCTCTGACCACCACCACCCCCAAGGATGGTGGAGGCCATATCATCAGGTATCTTTAAGCCGAAGGTAGATAAATATTTGAAAGATCGAGGAATTGAGGGGTATAGAAATTGGCAGATTTGAGGCCAGCGTAGATCAGCCACGATCATATTGAATGATGGAGCAGGTTTGAGGGATCCGGTGGCTTACTCCTGCTCCTATTTGCTTGTGTTCTTGTGCTATCGTGAAGAGAGTTTCAAAGACTCACAACCCTCTAAAAGAACAAAAAAATCATGTCAACTCTGTTTTAAATGGATAATCCTTTATTTTTAAAAAGTGACCCATAGTTCTAGTTCCTCCCTCAAGAGGTAATGTCCTCTCCATATTCACCCATTCAAGATTCCTCAAGATCTTATATGTTTCAATCAAGTCCTCGCTCACTCTTCTAAATGCCAGCAGATATAAAAATATTCCTGTGCACCTCCAGGAACATCACAGAGCTACAAACATACAAACTTACATACGGACATATGAATTAGGGCCAGGAATAGGCTATTTGGCCTTGCTCTGCCATTTAATAAGCTCAGCCTGTGCAATCTTTCCTCATAAGACATACAACCTGCCCATTTCAGCAAAACTCTGAACTGCTTCTAACACATTTACATCCTACCTTAAATAAAGAGCCCAAGACTATACACAACACTTTAGATGTGGTCTCGCCCTAGAAAACCGAGGCATAGTTTCCTCAATTTGTATTACATTCTACCAACAATAAACAAAATTATTCTGTTATCTCTCCAAGTTATTTGCTGGACCTGCATAATAGCCAAAGATGGACAGGAAATACTGGACCCCATCCGGAGAATACATATTAAAAATTGATAGCATTGCATATACTTTCACAAATATGATGCTGCTATGTATTTTCAGAAGGCAATTTTAAAGGAACACATATTGGTAGTCTGAACAGTAATTAAGTAAACATTGGGTGGGGCAAGGCAGTTGGGTAGGGTTAACCTACTCTTCCCAATATTTCAAATGACTGATTTTAGTAAGTGTTGTGCACAGACATCCTACATACTGTGCAATATTCCAGTAAACACTATGCAGATACATTAAAATGATTTACATTAAAGAATAATCTTGTACTGCATCCTTGAAAGATCACTGGCCAGTGGGATCACCCTGAACCGATTAGAGAACAAGATGGTAATATCCAGATTATTTTCACTGCGAGTTGGTGTAGGGGGAATTGAGAAGTTAATCACTCGATTTACGATTTATATTAGTGACCTGGAGGAGAACACAGAAAGTTAGGTGTCCAAGTTTGCCGTTGACACAAAAATAGATGAGGGGACATGTTGCGGTGAGGATATTTGGATTCTGCAAGAGGATGTGGATAGATTGGTGAGTGGGTGAAAATTTTGCAGGTGGAGTTTTATGTAGGAAAATGTGAGGTCATGTCCTTCAGTAAGAGGAAGCTAAAGGCAGACTAATATTTAAATAGAGAAAGGTTGCTGCTGAGTGTGGTACAAAGGGATCTGGGTGTTATTGTGCATGACTTGCAAAAAGTTAACAGGGAGGTGCAGCAAGTGGTTAGGAAGTCAAGGGGCACATTGGCCTTTGTGGCAAGAAAGTTGGAGTTTAGAAATTGGGAAGTATTGTACAGAGTACTGGTGAGTCACACCTAGTGTAGTGTGCATAGTTTGGTCCCCCTTATATAAGAAAGGATATACTGCATTGAACGCAGTCCAAAGGAGGTTCACTAGGCTAATTCACTGGGATGAGAGAGTTGTCCTAACACCAGCAGCAAAAGAAATTAGAAAATAGATTCCCTGGGGTTTAGAAGAATGAGGGATGAAACATAGATCCTTCAGGGGCATTATGGGGAAGATGTTGAGATGTTTCCACTAGTGGCAGAAGCTTGAACAAATGAACCTGGTTACAGGATTAGGAGGCAGCCATTTAAAACTGAGGTTCACAGGACTATCTTCTTGCAGAAGGTCGTGAACATCTGGAATTTTCTATCCCTGGGGTTTGTGGAAGCTAGATCATTGGGTTATCTTAAAAGGAAGTAGATAAAATCTTGCAAGATCAGGGAATCGTGGACTATGTGAAACTGGCACAGAAGAGGAGTTGAGCGGATCAGCCGTGATCATATTGAATGGCAGGGTAAGTTCGAGCAGTCCAGTAGGCCTCCTCCTGCTCCTATTTTCTGATGTTCTTATCTCTCAAGTCCTGAGGATATCCCAACGTATTTCCCAGAAATAGTCCCTGCCTGCCCCAGGCTATGTTGTTCCTTTCTGCATAGTCTCCAGTGCAGTCTTCCCCTGGGGCCTGGATCCAGCAGTTCAGCATGACCCTGTGCAATGAATGTATGGGCTGCCTCAGCACAGAGAGACAGCTCACTCACAGAACCATGCTGACAGCTGCTGTGTCTCGACCCCCTCCGTGGCCTCCTTCCTCCCAAGAAAAGCCATCAGTGTGACAGGGCCATTGAATGTTTGTGAACATTTCTGACATTTGCAAACATTCAGTAACACTTGGAGCACATTAAAAAAAAGTAGGAAATAAAATTACTTTTTTAACATTTCAGGCACCATATTCACACACTAAAATATAATTTAAATCATCACTAAGTTAAATAAACAATATAAAACCACAACTACTTATTATTCTCCCAGCAGCCAACATCTCCCATTCATCTGAATGGGACCTTGTGTGCTTGCACCAGGGTTAATCTAACACAGCCTCAGTGGGAGGTCTGACAGCTGGGATGCTTGCAGAAGATGCCACTGCCCCATTAGAGAACTCCACCAGTTCATCAGCAGCCAATGGTAGCCTTTCTAATTTAAGTCAATGCCATGCAGGAAACCAGGACTTTCATTGGGAAAAGGCCCAGTATAAGTGCTGTCATCTGGGTGGAAGGTTTGAGCCAAAATGCTTGCAGTGTAGAAACTGTTGTAACAATTAGAAACTTGGTGCCAATCAGCACAAAGCTAAGTGGTACAAGCAACAGTGGGATAAATGACCAGTTAAAATAATTTGTGGATGGATCAGTGCAACAGATTTCCTCAGTACTTTGTTGCTGTGTCAAATTAGATTTTACATTCCAAATCTCCAGACTGGGGATTAACCTCATCATCTTCTGGCTCAAAGTTAGATGTCGTCCCACTGAACTGAGCTGACACCCAACAATAAGACAAGAGAGTTAAACACGCAGCCTGAAAAATGGCATTGATTTCAGATTTTAGTGAGGCCTATTTGACAAATAAGTGGTTGTTCAGTGACAGATTGGCAAGTGCCGAGGCAAAGCTGGGACTGCAGTCTTCAACTAGCACAATAATTCATTCTGAGGGAGGGGATTAAAACAACATGACAGGGAAAGGGATCAGATAAAATGAGGCAGTAGATATGAAAGCATCAATGGTAAGAAGTGTAGAAAAGATAACAGCAGAAACTCAGGAAGTAATAAAGCATTGATCAGAAAGTATAATTGTCAAAACAGATAGATAAATTGCAATGGCTTTAAGCTATATAAATCTCTAAAATACATTATGAATAGAAATGGTGCCAGAGACTATCAGATTGGTTGTCAAATAGCATAATGTAGGCAGAATGCTCAGAATACCCACCTTTCACAGTGACTGAGTGGCCCAGATAAATTTCAGGTTTGGGACTCATTAGCACTAACTTGGTGAGTTGAAGCTACAAAAAGGGTACAAAAGAGGAAATCAGGCAGACAACTTAGGTAAGGTCTGTTAAAGGAGCTGAGTGGGGGCTCTGACGGATGCCGGGCAAATCAGAATAGATTGCTGTTGCCTCCTTAAAGGCGTGTTGTTCCTCATTATATTGGTTCCACAGAAACCTCGAGCTAAACACCGAAAACAAGTTGCCTTTTGCAAGAGACGTCCATTTGTCCCTTTAAGGACTAATGGTAAGCTTTAGGACAACGTGTGCTATGCAGACTTCTCTCACTTCCTCCTGAACATTGCACTGGAGTCTGACAACTTTCATTGAACCTGTTTTGAATATTTAGATGCCACTCCTTGCTTTGGATGGGAATGCTGGATGTCTCTTTACAAGAGTGCAAACAGACACATTGCACTTTCAATTGCCTGTCACACCTTTTTTGGACAGGAAGCATGTTACTAAGGGTTAAGTGGAAGATACAAAATCATATAGAAAGGGTGTGATATAAAAATTATGACAGAGATAAGGGAAGGCATGTGAACTAAACATTCCAGCTTGTAAAATATTCAGAAGGGAGGAATAAAAGACAGTATTAATCATGGATTGCATCACAGGTCTGGAAAGTAAAGATGTTACAAGGAATGGGGCAAAAACTCAAACAATATGATAGAGTTAGCGAATAAGAGCTGTGACTCTATTGGGAGTTTAATATAAACAGTCAAATAGGAGAAAAATATGTATATATAGGTGAAGCAAGGCTATGATGATGGATTAAGTTAAGATAAGATACCTTTATTAGTCACATGTACATTGAAACACAGAGTGAAATGCATCTTTTGCGTAGGGTGTTCTGGGGGCAGCCCGCAAGTGTCGCCACGCTTCCGGCGCCAACATAGCACGTCCGCAACTTTCTAACCCGTACGTCTTTGGAATGTGGGAGGAAACCGGAGCACTTGGAGGAAACCCACACAGATACGGGGAGAACGTACAAGCTCCTTACAGACAGCGGCGGGAATTGAGCCCAGGTTGATTTAAAGTTGGACTGGGGTAAAAATATGGTAACAAAGGGCAGGCATGCCTATGAAGCATTCATGTCTAAGTCAATGGAAGGGAAATTCATCTTAGGGAGGAGAGGAATGATATTTGCAAAACTGAAATGGTGACCTATTTTTCACTCTATTTTCTTTTCCATTAGAGACAGTGGGAATATAGGCCAATTTATCAAAGAAAAGATTGATTTCACCATGAGCAACACTCAAAGGGGCTGGAGGAACTCAGCAGGTCAGGCAACATCTGTGGAGGGAAATGGACAGTCAACGTTTCGCGTCCAGACCCTTCATCTGGACTGGAAAGGAAGAGGGGAGATAGCCAGTATAAAGAGGTGGGGGGAAGGGGTGCAGCAAGAGCTGGCGGGTCATGTGGATCCAGGCAAGAGGGGATGACAGGCAGGTGAGGGAGGGGAGAGAGTGGGAATGATGTAAGAAGCCGGAAGGTGATAGGTGGAAGTGACAAATGGCTGAAGAAGATGGAATCTGATAGGAGAGGACAGTGGACCATGGAGAAAAGGGAAGCAGGTGGGGAGGGGAACCGGTGGGAGGAGGGTGTGGGTGATGGGCAAATGGAGAGGGTGGGAGAGAGGAAAGAGAAAAGGTGATGGGGGCCGGAGGGATCAGGAGGAAAAAGTGGTGGGGGGGGAGGGGAGGGAACAGAGGGGAGTAGTTACCAGAAGTTAGAGAATTCAATGTTCATGCCATCAGGTTGGAGACCACCAAGACGGAATACAAGGTGCAGTTCCTCTGATTTGTGTATGGCCTTGACTTAGCAGTCGAGGAGGCCCTGACCTGCTGAGTTCCACCAGCTCCTTTGTGTGTTGCTCCAGATTTCAAGCATCTGCAGTGTCCAGTGTCTCCTGAGTTCACCATAAACATGTGTTTAGTCCAAACCTTGTGACATATTCCCTAATCTAGTTCCGGGAAATGAAAAGGGGCAACCTGGTGATGGAGAGAAACGTCCAATCGAATGTGAAAAAGTGTGAGTCGTATGTGCACGCTGGTTTAGAATGGGCAGAAAAGCAATATATATTAGGGAGCCAAAAAACAGAGCAATTTGATAAAACTGTAATAAAGAATAAAAAGACACAAGAGAGACTACAGATGCTGGAAATCCAGAGCAACACACAAAATGCTGGAGGAACTAAGCAGGTCAGGCAGCATCTATGAAGGAAAATGAACAGTCGATGTTTCAGGTCGAGACCCTTCATCAGGACTGGAAAGAAAGAGGGAAGAAGCCAGAATAAAAGGGTGGGGGTGGGGGGGGAAGGAGCACAAGCTTGCGGGTGATGGGTGAATCCAGGTGAGAGGGGAAAGGTAGGTAGGTGGGGGAGGGGGGGGAAGTGGGAATGATGTGAGGAGCTGGGGGGCGATAGGGTGGAAGAGGCCAAAGGGCTGAAGAAGATGGAATCAGATAGGAAAGGACAGTGGACCTTGAATAAAGGGAAGGAGATGAGGAACAAGAGGGAGGAAGGTGTGGGTGATGGGCAGGTCATGAGGGCGGGGAGGGGAAAAAGAAATGGATAAAGGATAAAAGAAAAGAGATTGCTCTATCAGGAGCTAGAAAAGGCATGATGGGCTAAATGGCCTCCTTCTGTACCATAACAATTCCCTAAGGAATTTAGGAAAAGAGTAATAATATACAAAAACAAAGCAGCAATGGTAAATCTATTTAGTTCATCAATTGTGTTTGAATTGCATCTGCAATATAGTTGGAGTGCAGGATTTTAGGTAAAAAAAGAGGAAGAAAATGGAATGGTGATAGGATACACTCTCTTTTCTATTACTCTAGTTAAGTGTAGACATAGAGATGAAATGAGGGAGGGAGACATTTCCCTGAGTTGGATAATTATCTGAAAGGAAATTTTAAAGGGTAAAGGGAAGGGGAACCGGCCATCTGCATATTCATTCAGAGGGGGTGCACACCCATTTAATTTGCTTCTCTCTGTTGGAAACCCTGGACCACAGCTCTGCTTCTCAGCATCAGGACATCAGGCTACAAAACACTTCAGAATAATGATGCCATGTTCACTCAGTGGGAAAGGTACATCCATGGATGACTATCAGTTTGTACATGTGTGGGCACAACATGAGCAGCCTAACGAGGGCATACCAAAGCCTGGGAAGAATATAAGATAAGATAAGATAAGATAGCTTTATTAGTCACATGTACATCAAAACACACAGTGAAATGCATCTTTTGTGTAGAGTGTTCTGGGGGCAGCCCGCAAGTGTCGCCACACTTCCAGCGCCAACATAAGATGCCCACAACTTCCTAACCCGTACGTCTTTGGAATGTGGGAGGAAACCGGACCACCTGGAGGAAACCCACGCAGACACGAGGAGAACATACAAGCTCCTTACAGACAGCAGCCAGAATTGAACCTGGGTCGCTGGCGCTGTAATAACGTTACACTGAAGCCCAGCACAGGACCTACACTAGCTCTCAGAAGGCATAAAACATTGTGGGCCTTTCAGGTGTTACACTGGGCTGAAATTTCTGAGTATCTCCAGAACATTGCCAGATGCATAAAGGAAGTTTCTATCAGACAGAAGGGAGCAGGCTGAAGTTCCGGCTTCCTCCCATTCTCATAGGAATTCAGAATGATGTGGACATCAGGTAAACAACTGGTAGACCTGAATATTTCCCCAAATCTCTGCATAACAAGCCTCCTACTGATAGACCCTGCACACTTCTTAGATTTTGGCCTCATTCATTACACAAATCTATGATGTTTTTTTCCTTTATGGAACATTTGAAAAAGTGATAAGGTTCAACAATCAAAAAGATTTTTATTGAAGTAAAGTCACAGATGCTCCTTGACAGCTTTGTGTTTCAATGTAAAGCTACCAGTTCCTTTAAGTTTAACTACCAACTGTTGGTAAGACTTAAAGGGAATAAATCCCCAGGTGATGGGAATAATAGCAAGGCTTTATTCAATAGCACATCTGGAGCCAAATGTACATAAAAATGTACAAAAATATCATAATATTTAGAAATATTCAAATAGATATCTTGAATGGAAAAATAAATGATTAAAAAGACTGTTTGAAATATGTTTCACAAATGTCAGATTAAATTCTTGCACAATGACCCTCTCTTGAAAACCAAAAGTAAACATTTAAGCAATTTTGCCAATAGGGTTGCAGTCAATATTTGCTTTTGTATACTTTCGGGCTTCGATCACTTGCCTGTTTACCAGTATGAACATGAGTTACATGAATGGTTCCTGAGGATACCTCAGAGGACATTAGTCCAAGCCCTATAGTTTTAGGTAAGTGTGATTCACTCTTTTATCCTCTAACAAAACCGAACCTATAATGCTGCCCTTTGAAAATAAATTGGCAAAGAATTGGGAACAATTTGGGGATGAGCATAGTTATCTAAAATTAAATATCTCTGTGGCTTTAATCTAAATCACCTGCCACAAAATTTTATTCACCTTTTCAGTGCATTTTAAACATGTGCAGAACCCCCCCATGCCCTCCGCCATCAAGGAACCACTCAGACGCAGAAGGCTAGAAATTCTTCCAATGTAATGCAAGGTTTTTGTGTGTTATGTGAAGGCATTTAATCTAAATCCCAGTGGCTAACTGTGATTAGGTCCTCTGTGTGCAAGTCATGCAATTTACTAAATTGGTTCCGGGTCCTTGGTGCGTGTGATGTGTATGCTGGACATTCACAATGGTGTCAAACTGCATGCAGCACTCAGTTTGCTGCACAGTATAAAATTCATCTGCATGCCCATGCACTTCATACACTTGAGCTGTGTACCTACACTGCTTAAAGCAAACCAGTTTGCCTGATCTGTGGCTGTTGAACTTGATCTTTGACAGGGAGGTCCTCTTCAAGAGTTTTACTAGTGCTTGCTCCTGCCACCGCCCATTACCAATGTATTCCCAAGGTCCCCCCTCCCCACCAACACTGCAGAACACTTGCCCTGTCAGGTCCTCAACCAAACCCAATCAGGTCACCAACCCTCCTGCCCCAACCCATCACGAATACCCTTCAAATCTCCGACCCAACCCTCTAATTCTCTACTTCCTCCATTCCCCAACCTCTTCTCAACTACTCTGATCCCTCCCCGGGCCTCTCCCAAATACCACCCATGATCCACAACCTGTGACCTGGCTAACAATTAGTTTGTATGTGTAAGGCATTTCTATTGTGTACGATGTCTCAGACCGAAAACTCTATGGAATATCTCTGCGGGAGTGGCCACACACATCTTCCCGCTTATCGCTGGTTTAGTGTTCCTTTGAAGGCGTGGTGAATTTCTCGGTCACCATGTCCACTGATCACATCGAAATTGTCACAAAGAGGTACAATACCTAGGAGCTCTGCTATATTCTAAGACTTGTCACTTTCTAAAGGAGGAACCTAATTACATTATTGCTTCAGTAAAATAAATGAAAAAAAAAATGGCTATGTGTTCTTCTTATGTTTTGTAGATGCATACATAGTTTACCCCTTCCAACACAGAGGCATGTAAGGGACTATGAGTTCATTTGTGAGATCCCATTAAAACCATGAAGCAGTGCAGTTGCTGTCAAGATACCTTTTGAAAGCTAATGTCTCATAAACACTTGGCAGATTTTGAAACATGTATCAAGCTTGTGTCAGCCTGTGCTTGGTTCTAACAAGAGACTGATTCACTGTAGTTTGATTGTGAATGGAAAGGGAGTGTTGTGTGGTTCACCACGGGAAGGGTTTGGCTGCCTTGCCTACAAACACCAGTAGCTATCAGGCATGCACAGGGCTAGGAGCATTGTAATCACTGTGGTCCTAAGCTCACAACATATGTGGAAATTAAACCATTAACAATGGGACACACATTAATGTGTGTGATGACTGCTACCCCCCTGCTAGCCAGAAGGAATTTTGAGGCAGATACTAAGGCTGAGAAATTAACCCACATGGCTCCATGATGACCTGCAGAAAACATATTCACACTTCCCTGCTGAAAGGGTGTCACCTGCCATATTAGGGAAAGACAAAAGGAGCATTCTTTAGCCATATCTTCAATCTCCTTTTAAATGCAAGCGGCAGGTTGGTGTCTTTCTGAGATAAAATATCTAAGATTAGTTTACTGTGAGGCAGCCATTATTGCTGTAATCAAGGAAACCCCAAGGGTTCATCTGCGAAATATGAGACAAGTAACACGTTAATGTAAGCACTCTAATGTAAGCATTCCTTCTCCTATTCACCAGCTATTTAATCCCTGGACCAATTGCCCACTCACCAAACTCCCCCCCATTTTACCTCCCATCCCATACATGGCCCGGGCCTAATCCTCTCTTTTCATCGAGGTCTTAGGCTGAATCCAAAACAAGACCCTATCCTCACAACTCTTACTAAAGAGATGTTGCGACCCCACCAGCTAACAATATTGAAATGCCCGCAGGCCAATTCTTTGGTTCCAATCGTACCCAGTAGTCTTCATGCCCAAAGCTGGCCCATTTTCCTTGGTTGAAGTGAATCTGCTTTGTCATGTAGTTACGTCATTCTTCTGCTATTTTGACTGTTCATTGCCTAACTTCCAAATCATATATCAATTGAATTGCCATTGCAGGATTTTACATTCACAACTTTGTTTCTAAAGTGCTTTGTAACATTAATAATATCAAATGTAAAATTTTCCTGCAACATTCCAGTGCTAGTTTTGCTGATAAATGGAATAAAGTCCAATTCCAAAAACTTTTACTACATTTTTAAAAATTAAGGCTTTGGACAAGGGCTAGCACACGAAAGAGCACAAAGATTGAAAAATGTAGGAGGTAAGACATAATAAATTAAAATGTAGTGCTTAGATGTTGCCACATGGTCACCTAAAGGTGTACGATAAATTGATACACCAGATTTTGGACAAAAACATGTGTTTATTTGCTATTGAGTTGGCTTTGCCCTCAAATAGTAAAAAAGAATACTTTTGTCTTCTGGCCAAATGCTTTCTTTCCGCATGTAATTTAGACACCCCTTTGCATATATGGTCCTCTGTGATATCGTGAAGTGAAAATGGACAGAATAGACCCAGCTCTTCAGATCTGTGAGATAAGTGTTTTAATGAGCACTTCAGATAAGTGCATCTTAGGTACTTCATCTTTTTAAATGTAAACATCTTCAGCAGATTAATTGGACTTAACATTTGCAAATTCTCCAAGTAGACTGGCTCATGTCTAAGCGAAAGTGATGATTGCTTACCATCAAGTAAATTATGTCAAAACACTGTAACGACTATGTGAAAAGTACTATAATCACAGGGCCTCCTTTTCTTCTTTATTTGAAAAGTCTGAGTCTATATATAATGGCACTCGTCAGAAGGGCTCTGTGTCAATGACTTTGCTTGCACCTAGAATTTCCAATGATTTGTTTCAGACCAGCTAATAATGGAATTGTGATATAAGTTCACATCACCTACGAGCGCTACGTTCTAGTACAGGGTTATAGTTGACAGCAAAAGGGAAATTATTGAAATCACAGCTGATAACACTCAAGGATCTAACAAATGGACCTGATACTTGTCTAAAGTTGTTTCCTTGCAATTTTTGAACAATATACCTACTGAAGTTGATATTTTTAGTGTACATTGACACATCATTCCTTGCTGCAGAAGGACGCTGTAAGAGCTTGTGCCCACAGCTGTCTGTGCGACCTTTTTAATTGCAGTACCATGAGAGGTAATGAGTGGATTAAATCTAGAACAACCATTGCTATTATGTATCACCTACCAGTTTCTAACCCAACCCTCCTCACCACCTAGTTCCATTTGCTCATTATCCCCTCCCTATCTGGGTCTACCAATCACCTTCCAGCCTCCCCTACACACTACCATAGACTTGCAATCTTTTCTCTTCCCTCTCAGTCCTGATGCAGGGACTCGACCTGAAACATCAGCTTACACCTCTTGCCTCCACAGATGCTGCTTGACCCACAGTGTTCTTCCAGTATTCTGTTTCTGTTCTAGATTCCAGTATCTGCAGCCTTGTTTATCTTCAACCATCACACTACAGCCAAGGGTGGCAGGAGTAAGAATTGAGCCTCTTGATTTTTGAATCACCTGGGCAAAGGTAGAGGGATAAGAGGACAGCAAAAATAGTAAAAGCACATAAAATGGAGCTACAATTGCATTACATAATATCTTGTGATACATGTATTTCAGACATAAAGTATTTTATTGATTTAACTACATATTAGGAAGAACTGTTGTGATCATAGGCACAACAGAGTATGATTTTTTGTCAGATCTTTATAAGGCAAGAGGCAGTGGGCAGCATTGTGGGTGTATCTGGTAAAGCTGCTGCCTCAAGGCCCAGTGACAGGTTCAGTCCTAACCTCCGGTGTGGTCTTTGTGGATTTTGCATGTTCTCCCATTAACGAATGGCTCTGACTGTTCCCACATTCCAAAAACATTTGGGTTGGTAGGTTAATTGGCCACTGTAAAATTCCCCTAGTGTGTAGATGAGTGGTAGAATCAGGGGAATGGGGTTGGGGGGGGAAGGGAAGTGGTGGGGGGAGTTGATGGAAATGTGGATCAGGGTGGGATTAGTGTAAAACTGGGTCTTAAGTGTCAGATTGTATCAGTGGACCAAGAGGCCTGTTTCAGTGTCAAAGCTCTCTATAATTCTAAATGATTTTCCAGTTAGCGGTTTGACTGGTTCAAGTTTCACTGCGGAGTCCAGCAATGAACAGTATAGAGATTAACTACAAGCTTCCAATAGACTGGTATCTGGTCCAGTAAAGTCACTGCCCTAGAATATACTCCCAGAACAAATGCAAAAATATTGTTAAATTTTGAATTCACTTGGGTCCGGTCACAAGATAAACATAGGCTCCCAGCATATATCAGATGTCATGTGTCAACCTTGGTTTGCTCACATCTGAGTCAGAAGATTGTGGGCTAAAGATCCACTCCAAAAACTGCAGGACATAATCCAGGCTGACCTGTTCGTGCAGTGCTGAGGAGTGTTGTCATCCTTTTGCTGAGATGTTAACTGAGGTGCTGTCCACTCTTTAACTAACATCATTAAAATGGTCATCTGGTCATTATCGTTTCGCCATTTGAGGAACCTCCTGAAAAAAGGTTGCTGCACTTCCCCACATTATAAAGCTTTTAAACTTATAAAGCGATTAAATACTTGTAAATCTGTACAGAAAATCATGTGACGGTTAAAGTTGCTCTCTTTAAAATTTTCCTTCTTAACTGTTTGCAATTTGGAATTTAACAATTGGAATTGCCTTTCACTGACATTGATTATTAAGGATTATGAATGGGATTCTGTTCTGTGTATTCCATTTCAAATCCTTGTGGCAGTTATTTCTGATTACACTATTGTAATCACAACTAACACATAAAATCAGTAAAATGTATCAGAACATCAGGCTCATATTTACTGAAACAATAAAAAAGTTAAAGAGAAAGTGAAGAGTAAACCTTGTATCACTGACATATTTCACTCACTCTTCAGATGAACTCTGTACATCTACATCTATTGGCAATGACTGACAAGACTAAGTAGACAGAACAGACAGCCAGCACTTTTTCCCCAGGGCGGCAATGGCCAATACTAGAGGACGTCAGTTTAAGTTCAGAGGGGGTAAGTTTAGGGGAGACGTCAGAGGTAGATTTTTTATACAGAGAGTGGTGGGTGCCTGGAACGCACTGCCAGAGGTGTAGAGGCTGATACAAGAGGGATATTTAAAAGACTCTTAGACAGGCACATGGAAGTAAGTAAAATGCAGGGTTATGGGCTGTGTCGGAGGGAAGGGTTAGATTGATCAGGGAGTAGGTGTTTATATAGGTTGGCACAATATTGTGGGCCGAAGGGCCCGTACTGTGCTGTTCTGTTCTATGTTCTAAATGATGAAAAGATATTCCAGGCTCCAAACCAGCAGATCCAGCAACATCTCACACAATCAAAAAATCGAAACATAATATTAGTATCCTATACGTCCATAATATGAATGCTTTGGTATTCTATTCAACACATCACATCGATGAGACTTTTGGGGCTGACCATTTCAGCATTGTTGATGAAATTTTGCTGCAAATGCTCTGGAATGGGATACTATGGAGAACCCATAGATTTCTGAGCTCATCTCTGGACCAGAAAGAGACATTGATATTGGCCTCCACTGGCAGATGTAAATGTATTCTGTGAAATTAATTTTGTGTATGTCAATTCATTTCAAGCGTGGGGCCACAAGATGTCAATAATATAACTTAAATTTACAATAGGTTGACGTCTTTTCAGGAGGGAACTGTGTGGATAGTGCAGGATGTTACCCCTACTTTTTTAGCTAGGTTTGGAGAGCTCCAACGTATAAATCTTCCCAAGAGCAGTACAATCCCATCTGTTCTGCTGTATTCATCACTGGTTAACAACTCAGTGAGTGCGGATCAGACATGTAATGAAATAGTTACATTATAAGGACAGTTCACATAAACTTAGTTTTCCCTGGAGCTCAGAGACTGAAAAATGATTACAAAATTTCTGCCAATCTATGAAAGGAAAACTGAAATGGACAATTGCAAACTACTTCTGTTCAGTAATATCTTTACCTCGAACAAAGTCTACTGCAGAACATAGAGACTTACATCCACCAGACACAAGAAGCTAAAGCAAAGTATATATGGTTTATTCAAGGGCTCTACACTGACTGCCCCTGGAACTTTCCATAAACATTGTTGCAACTCAGAGGGCAGTTAATCATATCACCCAATCCTTAAAGAGGTGACAGCTATAAAGTAACAGTTGTCACAACACACTGTTTCCTCTCTTTGTTTTAAATAAAAACAAAACAAATTGATTTTACCACATTTATGAATTTTACAAAGTTAATCAATTCACTGGCTTTCTGTGGTCCCCCGGGCAGTTTTGATAGACTTTGGCAGATTGGACTGTTGTCTCGTCTTGACTCTCATTAGAAGTATTAGCTGTTCTTCTGAAGAAACTTGGGAAACACTTTACAAACAACTTTAACCTTGCAGCCATCTTCACTATTCTCCCAGATACCATGTACTAAGCACATGGTCTACACTGACTTTTCTGAGTTTCTCGCCATTCTTTACAAGATAATTTTTAGAACAATGTATTTCCACTATTTCTCTGACGCCCCAACTTATCATCTCTAACCTGCCAGGAGATCTGTAACCGTGACTCTATCCCCTTCTTCAGCAGTTCCTTGTCATTCACAGTGTTCTCTACAGGAAGTGGGATGATATTCTCCAGTGATCAGCTACTAATCTTTAAGAAGTCTGCATCCCAGAAGTTACCAGATAGATTTTCCCATCTAAGTGAAATAAATTTGACCTCACTTTCTCCTGGGGACTCTCTGGGACTGGATGAGAGTGAAGTGTTGCCTTTGGTTGGTTCCTTTCCCAAGATCTACTTGCCTCACATTTCTGTACGTGGACCCTAATCTCCCCACTCATCCCTGACAAGTATGTACTTCCTCTTGCTTGGATTAATAACCACCCTTTGACCTCTGAAAATCCGGTTCCTGAATGCCCAGTTCATCTCTCATATGGATATAGGCTCCGACAATAAGTTTATCCTCACCCTGTGTCCCTTTCCATCCTGACACAATCATTGTCTTCCTGGTCTCATCTTGTCTGGCAGCCTCCTCAACCTGTTGCATTAATAGCTGAGAGAAAGGAATATCATTTGCCATCTGCAGTAAGAATACTTTAGAACCATAGAACAATACAACACAATACAGGCCCTTCAGCTCACCATGTTGTACCAACCTTCAAACCACTCCTAAGACTATCTAACCCCTTCCTCCCACATATCCCTCTATCTTAAATTCCTCCATATGCTTTTCTAACAATCTCTTGAACTTGACCAACATATCTGCCTCCACCACCACCCCAGGCAGCGCATTCCATACACCAACCACTCTCTGGGTGAAAAACCTCCCTCTGACATCTCCCTTGAACTTCTCACCCATTACCTTAAAGCCATGCCCTCTTGTATTGAGCATTGGTGCCCTGGGAAAGAGGTGCTGGCTGTCCACTCTATCTATTCCTCTTAATATTTTGTATACCTCTATCATGTCTCCCCTCATCCTCCTTCTCTCCAATGAGTAAAGCCCTAGCTCCTTTAGTCTCTCCTCATAATCCATACTCCCTAATCCAGGCAGCATCCTGGTAAATCTCCTCTGCACCTTCTCCAACGCCTCCACATCCTTCCTATAATGCGGCGACCAGAACTGAGTACTCTAAGTGTGGTCTAACTAGAGTTTTGTAAAGCTGCATCATTACTTCATGGCTCTTAAACTCGATCCCACGATTTATGAAAGCTAACATCCCAAAAGCTTTCTTAACTACCCTATCCACCTGTGTGGCAACTTTCAGTGATCTGTGGATATGAACCCCCAGATCCCTCTGCTCCTCTACACTGCCCAGAATCCTGCCATTTACCTTGTATTCCGCCTTGGAGTTTGTCCTTCCAAAGTGTACCACCTCACACTTCTCCGGATTGAACTCCATCTGCCACTTGTCAGCGTAGCTCTGCATCCTATCAATATCCCTCTGTAAGCTTCGACAGCCCTCTACACTATTCACAACACCACAACACCATCTTGATTATTCAAGCTCAGCATCCTTTGGCACCTCTTGGTGTTGAATCTTTATGCTATATGCCTGCATCCTCACATGCACTCTCTGCAACTTCTTTGGTACTCCATGGAGAGGCTGAACCATAATGATCTTGAATGGCTTCTGACTGTTGATGGATACTCAGTTCTCCCGTATGTGTACTGGTGAAACTAATCCAGTTCAAAGATCTGCTGAGACCACACCTGGAATATTGTGTGCAGTTCTGGTTGCAATCTATAAGGAGGATGTGATTAAGCTAGACTGGGTGCAGAAAAGTTTCACAAGGATGTTGCTGGGACCAGAGGGCTTGAGATATATTGTATAGGCTGAGTCTATTTTCCCTGGAGGAAAGGAGACTGAAAGGTATAAAACCACGAGGAGTATAGATAAGGTGGGTGGTTTCAGTCTTTTTCCCAGGGTAGGGGTGTCTAAAACGAGAGGGCATAGATTTAAGGTGAGAGGGGAAAGATGTAAAGGCGAGCTGAGGAGCAGGTTTTCACACAGAGTGTGGAGGACCAAGCTGCCAGAAACATTTAAAAGACACTTGGACAGGTTTGTGGATAGGAACGCTTTGGAGGGATATTGGTCAAATGCAGGTAAATGAGACCAGCTCAGGAAGGCAGCTTGGTTGGCAGGGAGAGTTGGGCTGAAGGGCTTGTTTCCATGCTGTGTAATGCTATAACTCCATGACTCTATCACAGCAACTGGTCCCTTGGCAATTTGTCCATTATCCATCTCCTTGCCCATCAGAATTCTTCTTGTATCTGCCATCAGCTGACCCTCTCGCAAGACTGTTGAAGCATCTGCCCATGGTAGTAGCTCTTTCTTATTATCAAAGCATCGGAACATGGACTGTGGTCTATTGCCTCCTTAATTATTGGTTTGACTGCTTGATTACAGTCATCCAGCCAACACTGCTCCACATCCTCCCTACGCAGCTGGCAGAACCACACACCACACTCAGATGAGGCAGGAACTTGCTCAGATAATTGACAAACCCCAGGAAGTGTTGTACTCCTGCAACATTCATTGGGCTTGGCTTCTCCTTACTTGCCAGGACTTTGACTTGATTTGTCTTCAGATCGTCTCTGGTGATCATGTGACCCATTCACCTTTCGCTTGTCCAACTTTGGTTGTTTCTCCCTGCGTCAGCTGAGGGTTCCCAGTCACCATTCATGGTCTAACTCTGGCACTTCAATTGTTTCTCTTTCTGCAGACACCCGTATGTCACTTGGAATTTGCCCCACTGAGAGCTTCAAGTGCAGCACTCAGTCATTTCTGAAATTCCTCTGCTGCCATGTTGATTCCAAGTAACGTTCTCCAGATGTTGTGCTGGAATAGATTAAGCATGAGCTCTCCTCATCAAGCTCTCCATGTCACAACCCTTTTCTTTGCACTCTGGACCTTTTTAATCTGCTCAGACCTGCCAAAACATTTTCTATTGCCTTCATAGAATGGTAGCTCTCTTCAATGGTCCATTAACATACCTTCGATTGAAGCTCATTCCCTCAGTTTGCTACTTGATTTCTGAACACACACCAAGTTGGACATCCAACAGCAGATGTGTCTACTCAGGCTATTATTCCTGCCTTAAGCAATTTCTCCAACTCAGCTTTTAGCCCTATTAAGTACAAAAAGATCCTCTCTGTTCCTGAATGCATGTGAAGATCTACTAACAGTCAACAGTTAACAATCAGAACATCTGTGATGTTAATTGAATGGCAGAGTAGGCTCGAAGGACCTAGTGGCCTACTCCCACTCCTACTTCATACGTATAATATATCATTTCTAAGAGACTTTGGTATGGATTGATGTTGGTATTGGTTTATTATTGTCACTTGTACCGAGGTACAGTGAAAAACTTGTATTGCAAACCACTTGTACAGATCAATTCATTATACAGTGCATTGAGGTAGTACAGGATAAAAATAATAACAGAATACAGAGTAAAGTGTCACAGCTACAGGGAAGTGCATTGCAGGTAGGCATTAAGGTGCAAGGTCATAACAAGGTAATTTTAATGCATCTGATACATTCTCCAGAGTCTCGTCTGAGGGCTTTCTTGGATGTACAAAACTCTTCTATTGTGACCAAAGTATCAATGTTCACAAGGGGAGAAAATTGTACCACATGTGGTACAATTGATTCTTTACATTGGTTGGCACTGGCTTATTGGTACCTTAGACATTGCAATTAATTCTCAGAACCACCAAACCATGAACTAATGTTCTGAAAGTCTTCAATGACTGAATTAATTTCAATAATGTGATTCCTTCCCATCCGCCCTCATCACCAGTGTAAGGTGCATATGCTCAGTGGGTTCTCAATATCCAGCAAATTCCATTGCAAAATATGCAGAAATGCACATGAGGCAGATGGAGGTCAAACAAAATGTGAGTAGTTTGCTCAAAGACTCTTCACTGTCTCTGCAAATTTCCATAAAAATTGTTGAAACTCAACGAACAACTAGTTGCATGACACAATCCTTAAAGGAGTGGAAGTCTTAAGGCAACAATTATTGTCCACAACCAAAAGAATATTAACTTCAATGAAATGGAATTTCAAGAGTCATTTCGTTAAGACCCTTTGGTTAGCCTTTCAAGAAAAGTGCACTGGATTGAGAATGAAGTTACCTACCACCTGCTGTTAACTAAACAATAGATTGCTAAATACATTGGCAAGATTATCTATTCAATATTGGTTTTAAAGAAATTGTTACATTAACCTTTGATTGTGAACATTGTTGGGAGATGACTGCCTGGAAACAGAGGCTACACCAAAAGCTCAAGAGGTGTGGTGTGGGTAGAAGCACTCCTGCTAAAATAGTGCATTATGTGAGTGCTTTCTGTGTTTTTTATCCATGTTATCGGACATAACTTCTGGCCTTTAGTTTTAAAGTTAAGTGACACTTCAGAGGTTAGATGCTTCAATTTTAAAATTACCTGTAAAAATTAAATTTATTATCAATTTGAAAATATAAACTATTGAATGGAAGTACTGTTTGTTGAACTGCACAGACTTCCACTGTTATAGCTGTGTGCATAGAGTGCTGTATGTTCCTATGTTCCATGCACAACTCGACCCAGTAGCTGCACTCATAGGAAATTCCGCACAAAGAGAGGAAATACAACTCTTTCTTGGGAGAAATGAGTGCTTAAGCTACTTCATTCTCTGCACTGATGCCCAGGAGAGATAAAACATGAGAAAAGACCTCCAGTTCCTCTTCTACATTGTTGTTCTTTGTGGTTTGCCCTCATCCTGAGTTTCTGTTCACAGCCATGATGCTGGCTCTGTCAGTGCAACAGATGAGATTAAAATACAAACAAGTTCACAAATGTTTACAATAGAAAATGTTACCATGTGTTTGGAAATTGAATATATTTTTCACATTGGCGTATTTGGACCCTTTGTGTTCTGTCTGCAAACACAAAGTGAGAGGGAAACTGTGAAAAAACTCATTATTATTCCACACACTCGGGCACATCAATCAGTCACTGTGAAAATAAAATCAGAAAGGGAAGCATACTTATAGCAAATCATAAATTAGACCGCTTTTAAATCATTGAAGTTTCAAACACTGGAGAACTAAACATCCTACTGAATTTATTTTCCTTAATTCATCAGGCAGGAAATTCCCATCTTGCCAAATAATTAATGTTTGGAAAGATTATGGAATGTGAGATTGTTGTTCCACAGCAGTCTTTCGACAGGTCCTGCAAGACACAGCCTTTTTCTTAAAATCGACAATAAAGTGAATAAGATGATTGTTATAAATGCAATGCAATATTTTCCTCAAAGTAACTCAGTTTGCTTCTTCACTGTAAGGTTTGTGTAACTCAGTTACCCTTATCCTGCTGCTTTTACCTGATTGGATAGTTATATGAAGCATGAAGATTACAGCCTAAAAAAACTCTGAATATGAACAGATTAGGTATAAGTGATGTAATTTGATTCTTCCACTACCTGTATTTAAATGCCTGTTCCCTTCTGATGCTCAGGAATGAAAGATACTGCATCCACAATGGATTACAGATCAGGTAAACATACCTCATGGAAATCAAAAACCAAAAACAGAAAATACTTAGCAGGTCAGGCCACATTTGTGGGAAGAGAAACAGATTTAATGTTTCAGGGACAACAATGACTCTGTTTCTCTTCCCGCAATCATGCCTTGTGATTGTTCATCAATTCATTTTCTTGGACAAACAATTACAAGGACAGCCATCAAAAAATCACAGAAGCTGAAATTCTAAAATAAACCCAAAAATACTGGAAACACTCAGCAGGTCAGGCAGTATCTGTGGAAAGAGAAACAGAGTTAACATTTCAGGCCTGATGAAGGTTCTCCAACTTGAAACATTCTCTTTTCACAGATGCTGCCTGACCTGCTGAGTGTTTCCAGCATTTTCTGTTTTATAACAAAGTATAAAAGCCTGAATTCCTGATACTGAACAGAAATGGGAATTGATAATATGAGATGAAATTACCGAGTAGTTTAGAAAGAGACTAATCATGAGCAATCAGCGAGGATCTGTAGAAGGCAGATCTTGTTTAACTAACTGATCATCATTAAGGAAATAGCAGCTTACACAGTGGAAATAAAATGTACTTCTGCAGTTTCATTCATACCCAAAGTTCTTCACGGCTAATATATTCCTTTTGAAGTGCTACTGTTATCGTTCTCTGTCTGACAAGCAACTTTGTCACAGCAAAATCCATCAAAAAGGAAAGATGATCTGCTTCAAGGGGTGTTGGTGGAGACATGACATGTTTGCCAGAATACCAGAATACGTATTAAGAATGTAGGACCAGAATTAGTCTCATGATCTGCCCCTTGTATTACATCGTCACCTATCTGTTATTTCAGCTCCATTTAGTTGCCTTGCCTTTCTCCAGATATTACTATGGAATCTTTCACATAACACATGAGCAATTAACCTGGGATCTGGTTTAATGTCTTATCCAAGGCATGCATTCCTGCTCAATGCTGGCCCCCTTCAATGTCCTGGCCAGACACTCAAGGTCCTGACTTCTTGCCCTGCCTCAACTGAAGGTCAGATCTTCCCTCCACCCTCCGGCCTTCATTAACCTGGATTCCCATCCTGTGACCTGAATTCATCCACTCACTCTGTAATGGCTAAATGAGTGGATAAGAGGCCTGGGCGAGCAGAAAGTTTGCATGGCCTATTCCACTGTGCAGGCAGTCTTGAGCTTTCTGCGCAATAGAATTTTGTGGTGGGGGCAGGGGTCATGCACAAAACATGCCATTTAATGGGTGCAATCTTTGTGCTTTTCACCCAGTACCATGCCAACTGTATGTGAACTCCAATGCTGCATAACCCCAAGAGGCAGCGCGAAATCTCCAACTGGAAAGAGAGAGCCATCAACTCCATTTCCCGGTTTTTCTTGCTCATCCATGTCACTCAGAGGAAAAGTGTGTTGGGACTGACTTGAGTCTGTAACTAAAGCAAAAAGAAACCTAGAAACAAGTGATGCAAAATTATACAGAAAGTAGCCTGAAGTTCTTTTGTATAGCACAGTGATTTTGTGTGTTGCCCAAAGGAATGTTAACAAGAACTTGATCACTAAGTTCAATAAGGTAGTCACTGTTTGATTTGCAAAGATTATGAAATTGGTCCCATGTGCATATGGTGCTCTGATGCAAAGAAGAGCCCAGATATGGGCTATAGCATCATTCGAGGAATGTGTTCTAATACCAACTCAGGAAAATTCGGTTGTACATGTATGGATCACAAATAGCTCAATGCATGTGTGGGTTGCTCCAGCATAACTCAAAAGGAGACAAAGAGACCATAGCTGGAATCGCCTATACCTTTGGCTCCTTAAAGCACTCTTCTTGCCCCAAAGTGCAGTTTCTATCAGATTCCCAATTACAATATCCAGGGCCTTAACCATACCTCCATCTTTTCACCAATGCCCTGTCCTGGTTCCCCACCTCACCTCATCTAAAGCTCAAACCATTTCCCTCCTGCCCAACAGGCCTTTCTTCAGCGTGACTCCAGCCCTGTGACCCATGACCTGCAACCTACCCAAGTTTCTCTACTCTATTCCGAACTAATGAAGGTGCTCTGCAAGGGGAAAGGATAGCTGTATTCAAAACCAGCGTGAGAAAATCAAAAAAAAAACTGTAGATGTGGGAACTCTAAAATAGGAACAGAAAATGCTGGGAGTAATCAGGCCACATTTGTGGGAAGAGAAACGGAGTTAATGTTTCAAGTGCAAGTAAATCGCAAGTGATGCAAGGGCTTCATGGTAGTGTAGCGGTTAGCGTAACACTATTACAGTGCCAGCAACCCAGGTTCAATTCCGGCCGCTGTCTTTAAGGAGGTTGTATGTTCTCCCCGTGTCTGTGTGGGTTTCCTCCGGGTGCTCCGGTTTCCTCCCACATTCCAAAGGCGTACGGGTTAGGAAGTTGTGGGCGTGCTATGTTGGCACCGGAAGCGTGGCGACACTTGCGGGCTGCCCCCAGAACACTCTACGCAAAAGATGTATTTCACTGTGTGTTTGAATGTACATGTGACTAATAAATAGATATCTTATCTTATCTTATCTGATATGTTCAGTATTTCCAACATGTTCTGTATTTATTTCAAAACAAGAGTGCTTAGAACAATGTAACAATTCACCTCTGGATGGCAATGTTATCTTGTTTCACATTACCATGGTAATTGTATCAATTTAATCATGACTTGTGGTATATTAGAACTAAATAATTGTAAATCTTTAAGAAGGTTAGAAACACTGACTGGTTTCTCATGCCACTGATCAGCAATAGTCTAGGTTAGGGACATGGTGGCAACTTGTAGTCACAGGTAGCTGCTGCTTAGTTACCAGTGTGGAAGTGATTTCCAGAAGTCAATTAGACAAAAATCATGACAGGCCGTCCCCTGTTAATGAACGGGTTCTGATTTAACAGATGTTCATAAGTCAATTTTGTCTGTAAGTCATAAAATACACAAAAATCACTCGATTTGGTAACCATGCCTCCACAGTGTTGTAATGATTGGCATCAAAAGCACATAAGACCGATAAGGAAGAACAATTACTAAAAATGGAGCAAGAGAGGAAACTAGTTCTTCCGTTCGTAGGGACAATCATATGTATGTATGTTGGACTTTAGAATTTAATAATATTATGGGAACCCATTTATATGTACGGGTGTCCATAAGTCGGGCATTTGAAAATCAGGAAGGTCCTGTATTGGAGCCTTGTTGGTGAAACAAGCTTTGCCATTTTCTCATCATCACAAAAAAAAATGATAGAAGTATGAGTTTTGAGCCAAGCAGCTCATAATATTCAAGCTGCCAATTATCATGCCTCCAACAGCAATGACCATCCTCCCTCCTGTGAGCAATGATTGTAACAATTATTCTGGTTTGGATTAGTGAGCATTATTCAAATGTGTAGTTAAAGGAATAACTAAGCTTATGGGCTGTGGCGTACATGATGTGCTACCTGTGGCCATGAAACATCTGAAAATCTGGCGTATGGTAGTATCATGATTATGTTACTGAAGTATTCTGGAAACATGGACTCATTCCACCATGCCAGTGTTGTTCAGTTAATTACAACTGGAACAGAAAACTAGTAACAGTGACCTTGAAACAATAATAATAACCATAAAAATGTCATCTAAACCAGCCTGCTTCATGATTGGATGTTAGGGAAGAAAATCTGCTTTACTTACCTGACCTGACTTACATGTGACTCCAAACTCTTGGAATGTGGTTAACACTTAATTAAAATTTGAGTTGGCCTAGCAAGCCATTGAGTTGTGCCAATCGCCTGTGAGAGTTTCAAGAAGATGGCTTGACACAACTTTCTGAGAACAATTAGGGATGAGCCATAAATGTTGAACCTTCCATCAATGTCCATTCTCTGAGAATGACTAAAAAAAATTATTGAGAAAATGAATCTCTTTTTACTGATAAAATTGTCAAGCTGCTGATGAGATGCATGGATGGAGATGTGATTGGAGTCTGTACCATCTTGCATCTGGAAACATTTTGCATATATTTCTAAAGCTATTTTCTCTCTCTCCCTCTCTCTCTCTCTTTACCTCTCTGCTCACAGGGAATGAGCTCTGTGTACTTCCTTGGTTAGAGAGCCCCATTTACTTCCCTGATACATTGATGAGCAAGAACATGTCACTGATCCCCTTCACTGCACTGTGGAAAGAGCCCATGGCATAAAAGATAAGAGCCACATCGTCCTTGACAGCCACAGGTAATGTGGCTTCTGCGCTGTTGTAGCCACATCTGTAACATGACTTGGAAAGAATCTCCTTTGACTGCTGCAATGTTTCTCACAGAAGTGGAAGGAGGCGGGTTGAACTGAGAATGCAACAGTCCAGCTGGTTTGTTAAGTTCAGAGGAATTATTTTCTACTTCCAGCAGATCACAAATAGAATTAAAAACGACCTGTGAACACCATATTTCTCCACCTAGTACTTCCCTAAAATAACAATTTTCCTTTGTTAATGCTGGCTAATATGTTGCAAATAAGGACTGTTGCACATCAGACCAGTAAGGGGGGGAAATCATACTGATGAGCAAATTTGGGCATTGCATTATTTTCGGTAACATCTAGTAGAATTTTATAACCAGAACAAAAGCTTCTAGCATTAAAAAAAATCCTGCTGGAAAGTCAGGGGTCTAATATCCTGCTGGGTAGAGAGAGGTCCAGAAATAGGTGCACCATTGCCTGACTGCAGGTTTAGTCGATTTTCAACTCTACAGCGCTGTTTCCTTTTAGAGATTTGCAAAGAAATTTCTAGGCCAGTGTGAAATATTCTAGTCTGCTGACAATACAAGGGTAGGCAGGAATATGAGGGGTGAGAGGAACACAAAGATACAACTAGATACAAGACAGGAGAAGTGAATGGGCAAGAATGTGGTTCTATAGGAGTATAATGTCAGAGAAGGTGAGGTTATTCACTTGGGCAGGAAAAGTAGAGAAATTTAATGTTGAGTAGCTAGTTGATTGTAGAATATAATTGGTGTGTTTGTTAATGAAATGCAGGAAGTAGATATACAGGTACAGAAATCAATAAGAAATGCAGTGATATTTTGGTCTTTATTGCTGAGAACTGGAGTACAAGAGTAATGAGGTCTTCTGCCGTTGGTCTGGGTTTTAGTGAGACCAAAACTGAGTGCAGCTTTGGTTGCTGTGTCTAGGAAATGACACACATGCAGTCTCTGGGTTACATAAGATTTTGCTCCTGAGAACCATCCATAAGCTAATTTCTCCGTAAGTCAAAATGTCCAGTTTCTATAGTGACCCATATTGCATCTTCTACGTACATTTGCTATAATTCTTTCATTTCATCAAGTATTTACCCTAACGCTACCCATAATTAAACAAATGGAATATATACTGCATCCAGTCATTAATGAATACAGTGAAACATTTTATTATCATTACTGGCTTGAAAAGTGCTTTAAAGTTGTATGGGAGAATTTGCATACAGTTGGATTTCCTTAAGCCAGATCACGAATAACTCTGAGAGCCCCTGTACTTCACATTTATCCCTGTGAATGAAGGGATGTTGAATAAGATCATCCTCTGCAGGCTGGAAGTTAGAAGAATGAGAGCTGATCACTTTGAGACATAGAAATTTCTGAAAGGGATTGGCAGGCTGTTTCTTCAGGCTGGACAATCTGGAACCACGGTGCATAATTTCAAGAAAAGCTCCAATCATTTTGGATTAAGATGAAGAGAAACCTACGCAGAGCATTTTTAATCTTCAGAATTCTTTACCACGGAAGTCTGGACACGCAGAGTGTGTTAGGGACTGGGATCAATACATTTTTTGACACCAAGGGAATCAAGGGACATTTGAGTCAAATGAGGATGATTAACCATGATCTTATTAAATGGTAGAGTGGAGTTGAGGTGAAATATGGTCTACTCCTGCTTCTTTCTCTTTGTGTTGTTATGGTCAGTTAGATCGCACATTATTCTCTAACAGCAATGCTAGTGCGTTAAAAATGTGCTGCTGCATATATTTCATGTGTAATTTAAAGTACCTTCAAAAGCGTCATCTGGAAAATTGGAAAGATAATTGGCATTAAGTGGAAAGTCAAGTGGATAATACTTATCAGTATTGTACATATCAGCTGGCTTTCTCTCCTGTAGTCTATTATCCAAGTTCAAGGTATTGCTGTGAAACATAATAGGTCACATTTTTGCTCAGTGTTTCTGGGGGTGCCAGAGTGGAACATGAATTCGAAAATTGTCATTTCATGACGTATTTTATAGATGGCTGATTGTTTCTATAAAGCTGTCATATCAGAATCCACTACTTTCTGACAGAAATTCTGCAGCTCTTCAGATTCACAACAAGTGCCCTAACATGTGGAGGAAAGCTGAAACTACGTTGGAGCTCCCAATGCCTCAGGAAATAATGTAACTCTGAGCTACACAGACTGTGGCAATCCCATGGTGTGTGGCCATGACTTGAATCATTGAGTGCAGTATCATGTTGTGCTCTTCGCAATGCTGCTTTTAGTATTGGTCTAATGGTAGAATTCTGAGGGGAGACCCATAAGATATTCTCATTAGTAATCTTCTTCAGCATATCCTGATTTTTAGCCTCTGATTGAGATCAGTATAAATGATCTTAGAAAGCTGGAGGAGCATTCTACCTTAATCAGTATTCCAGCTTAATAAAATTAGGAATTTCTTATAAGCTTAATAATATCTGGTAAAAAGACTGAATGTATAAAAACAATGATTTCATGAACCCATCAAAGGCACTGATATTCTCACATCTGTATTTGAATTTGTCCTGTCCAAATTTAAATCTGATTATGGCCATTGTTTTCTCTTCCAGTGCTTTTAAAGACCAAACATTGACACAACCTTCTCCAAATCATTCAGATTTACAGCACAGAGGGATGACATTCAGCCCCTTGAATCCATCCTGGCCATCAAAGAACCATCCAGCCTTCCCCTACTTCCAGCTCTTGGTTTGTAACATCGCAGGTTATGTCACATCAAATATTCATCTGCCTGTTTTATTACGATGATGGTCTCTGCAAATACCACCTATCGGGTAGTGACTTCCAGATCTCCTTTTGGTGAAAAGCTTATGCTCAACCCCCCTCTTACTTTTCTATCAATCATTTTTATTTTCTATTAATTAAATCTTGGAAAGACCAAAGTCATCAATTTCAGTCCAAGTCACAAACACTGTTCCCTACAAACAGATTTCATCCCCTGCAACCCCCACTCCCCTCATCCCATGGCAATTGACTGTATTTGAACAAGACTGTTCACTACAATGCTGGGTTGGGCTTTGAACCACATGTTTGTATCACTGATGCTGCTCAACCCACTGAGTTCCTCCAGCAGTATTTTTTGCACATGTCTACATAGTTGCTATGGCTATTTCTGCCTCCATAACAACATTGAACTCAGTTTGACTATTCCAATGCACCAGTAGGTTGTATTCTAATCTCTATAAACTAGAAGCCTTCCAAAACTCTGCTACATTGATGTTAAGTCCCATTCACCATCGCCCCATTACTGCTGATCTATTGGACATTTGGTTAACTAACATCTCCCTTGTAAAATTCTCTTTGTGTTTTCAAAGACCTTCCAGGTCTCACTCTTCCCATCTCTGCAATCTCTGTCAGCCCTATCCATGTATATCCAAGGCATCAATGCTCCTTCAATTCTGACTGTTTTCATATCTCTGATTTTAATTGCTCTGCTATTGATGCACTGGCAAGTTTTAAGTTCTGCAAAGCCCTTCCTCAACCTCCCCAGTTCTATATTTCTTTTCTCTTTAAAAACTACCTCTTTGACCTCTTAGTCGTCTATCCTAACATCTTGAGAGGCTTGATTTTCAATCTCTTCTTTGGTAAAGTTCTAATATAGGACTCGGTGTCATTTTTGGTCTGTTATAGTTGCTTTATGAATGGAAGTTATCGTTGTTGTGGATGCTTTTGTGCTCTAGCTGTTGATTAGTCAGCCAAGGTAAACAGAGAATTGTGGTGGAGAAAGAAGCCAGTTAATTGGCCACAGGTATCTCCAGATAATGTTGCCCCAATCAGTTAGGCTCAATGGAAAAGGCATTAGTAATTGTGGGTGGAAGGGAGTAAAGACATAGACTGTTGATATCTCACCGTGCAGGCATGCATTGTAAGACCTAAGATACCTAACACGAGTATTGTCAAGAAATACTGTTGCAGGGACAAAAAACTTGGTATCACACGATGGACTAAAGCACAATACTGTTTTTGCATGCTCTGGGGATACCCATGTACTTCTCAAAAAGTTACTTGCCTTGTTGTGCATTTCAAAGCAATTGTCTTTCTAGTGGGGTCCCTAAACCTCGGGATTTTTGACCCCTAGATCGCTAATTTTCATTGCTGTGAGATCACGCACTTGGCTCGTCCTCCACTATCTTTATTCCCTTCAGACTGCACCATTCCACAGTTGTCCAGGCCAAATTAACTTGCATATTCTAAACCTGAATTGATCCAAAATTCTGCTGCCCATGGTTCAGCACATTCTGTTAATGCACCCCCAGTGTATTCACTTACCTCCACCGGTTCCTGATCAAGCAAGAAATTATTTTTAAATCCCTCCAGGGACTCGCTTCTCCCCATTTCTGTATTAGCTTTAAATCATACAACTGCCCAAGATATCTGCAATTCTACACTGTGACCTTGCACAAACTGATTTTAATTCCAATATTGGCAACTGGGCATCAATTGTGGAATTTAATGAATTGTTTGCCTCACTGGTTCTCCCTTTAGAATGCTGCATGTAGGTTGCTGGTTTTGTTAAATTTTGTCTGAAATGTGTTTGACACCATTCCAGAAAAGCCCATGAAGATGTTTTACCTCAGCAAAGTAGTATAAATGCAGACTTTTGTTGTAAATGTGTACTCAGTCCCTCTTAACTGTATCTGCATCCATGTATTGTTTTCTATATGTTTCACTTTTCTAACATAGGAGAGCAAACTATTTGACAGCATCAAAAAGTCAGATATTCATCATTTCTGTTGCATGAACCATTTCAGGCCTTCTTTCAACTTCCAGCTCAAGCCTTTCATTGCATGCAGCACTTTTAACAGCAAAGTTGAATCCTTGCCCCACAGAATTGGGAATGAGGAAATGTTGCACTGTCAGAATTACTATCTGTAGGAAAGACTTTCATTCAGGACTTTCAACTGAACCCTGTTCTGTTGGTGCAAAAACTTTTAGTCAAGAAAGATCAGTGAACTCTTTCCACCAATCCTCTCTTAATTAACACAATTAAAATGACATGAAAGTCTTTTTTTTGATGTGTTCAAACTAGCCGAGGTTATTAAACAATATTAAGTGCTCTTCAAATAACCTATTGGTTTTTGGAACATCCTGCAGATGTGAAAAAGTATACGTGAATGCAGAATATGTCCTTCTTTACAAAATTTGTATGTTGTACATTGCTGAAGATGTCACCATATTATTTCTTATATTCAAACCTCTCCACACCACCAGGTTCAAGGACAACTACTTCCCTTCAACCATTTGGTTCCTGAACCAACTTGCACAACCCTAAT
This sequence comes from Pristis pectinata, assembly GCF_009764475.1. NCBI lineage: Eukaryota > Metazoa > Chordata > Chondrichthyes > Rhinopristiformes > Pristidae > Pristis > Pristis pectinata. The sequence goes on from NC_067413.1 coordinate 88,120,476, forward strand.
CACTACCTCAGTAATAGCAACCCACTGACCACTTCGCAGTCCGATGGACTTTGTTTTTTTTGTTCTAATTTCGCTCTTTCTTGTATAATTTTGTATATGTTGGATTTATGCTTTTCCCATGAATGTTGGTTCTCTAATGCTATGTGCCTGTGATGCTGTTGCATGCAAGTTTTTCATTGCACCTGTGCATACATGTACTAATGCATATGACAATAAACTCACCTTTGACTTTGAAGGTATTTTACTTAAACAATTGTTATCTCTCAGAAAATCTGAGACAGATTTATCCATTGTTATTTGTTGAAACCTTGAGAAGAGAATCCTCTGCAATGCATGTGAATGCCAGGTAATCAAGTTGCATCAACGTATAGAACAATTAAATAAAAACAAAATGATAATATGTAATTATCCCATAAACTAATTATTGCTGTTAAAATTAATGTGCAATAACAGAGGAATAGGACAGCATCCAAAGAAAGGGAATTGAAATTTTATGTGTTCAAGATTGAGGTAAAACAAGAGTGCTTCCCAATTTTGTCTGCTCCTTCCTTATACCTGCCATAACCATCCCCTGAGTAATACCTGAGAATAATTACTAGGAAGGCCAACAAGCCTAAACTTGGTGTCTGCATGAGTTGAGCTGGCCTAGTGATAGTAGCTTGCCCCAAGTATGCATCAGCATCCTAAGGTCATCATTGTCAGTTCGATGAGTGGTACCCCTTCGTAACTGTACATTTCTCCAGTCGGATGGCACCTTGAACAATATGACCAATTTTATTCACCAAGAACCAAAGATAGTTTTGAGATTATGAACACAATGCAGAGAATAGCTATGATACTGATCCTGTTGTCAGGGGTCTGAGATACAATGAAGCAATGCAGATGCTCAATTTTCTCTGTAAAAAGCATCTGAGAGATATTCTTACATGAATGGTTTGGAACAGGTTAACCTAAAATATTAATTTGAAAGGAATTCTTGAATAGACAGCAAAAATCCTTGAATCATGTAAAATATTTAAAGCAGCATTTGAGTGTGGGATGATGGAAGAGAGGAGGGAGTGTGGGGTGTTCTGGTTCATGGCTCCAAAGTCTTTCTTCAAGTATTTGCCACTTTGTGAAAATGAAAAATAACTTTTTTTAAAGGGCAAAATAAACTGTAGTTCTTATTAATCTTTGATGCATTAATGTAAGTTCTTTCATCTTAAAGTGTAAGAGAAAATAAACATAAAATTAGTAAATCCACATAATTTGAAAACTTACTGTATTTTTCAAATTTGGTTTTTGACCATTTAAAATTTGAAATGCTTCAATCAGTATCTAAACTTCTAAAACTGGATTGAAAGTACAGCTATAGATTATGGTGGAAGTCTCTAAACTAATCAGAAAGTGTATGAGAATAAAGGTTTTTTTATTATTAAATTTGGCTCAGATCGTAGCACTTTCACTTTTACATCAGAATACCATGAGGTTAAACTCCATCCCAGCGCATAATCTTAATTGATGTTTCACTGCAATATAGGATTGCAATCAACCAAGTCCCTGTTATCCCTCTCAGGCAGAAATGACAGATCCCGTTGATATCTGGTTTAGTTGCTGTCAGTGAGAAATTTGCTGTGTGCAAATTGAGCATTGCATCTTCCCAATTTACAATGGTGAGTACAATTCAGAAGTATTTTCTTGACTCTAAGTTACTTTTGGATGTCTTGAGATGATAAAAGATGTTGGATAAGGAAGACTTTTCCTTACCTATAAGTATTGGAAGCTGTTTCTATTGTGTTGCATCTGTCTCCATGTGATATAAATCACATCCCCTTCCTTGTTTAAGAAGTATAAAACTTCAGCCTTAAACAACAATTTTGACCATGGATCTTCCTAAAAGGCAAGGGAAGGAAGCAATGAGAATCAAAATGATAACTTACTACTTTTCACTGTATCTCAATACATGTGACAATAATGAACCAATACCAGTATCAAATATTGTCCAGTCAAAGCTTTATACAAGCTGCCATTAATCTTCTTTACTGGAAGTAAAATGAAAAGCCCATGTCTCAAAATCTTGTTCCCATCGGCCAGTATATATCATCACTTAAAGTGAAGGGGTCTGGATGGTAATGACCTATTTTATCCTTTACTTGATTTTCATTTTCATCATTATCACTGCTGGCTGTTAACAGTGGCTTGGTTGGTAGTCCACTTGTTCCTCTGTCAGAAGTTGTGAGTTCAAGTCTTACTTCAAAGACAAGAGCGTAAAGTTCTAGAATCATGCTTCTGAACAGAGACCAACTAGGCTGGGATTGTTTTCTTTGGAGCTCAAGGGGGATTGGTATTAAATTATAAGAGGCCTAGACAGAGGAAACAGGAAGAACATATTTTCTCTTGGCAATAGGGTCTTAGATTTAAGTTAATTGATGGAAAGAGTGGAGGAGTGTTGAGGCTTATGTTTTATGCTCATAGAGTGATGGGCGTCTGGAGGGCACTTCCTGAAAGGAGGAAAACTTCAATGTATTTAAAAGGTGCAGGAATGACTACTTGAAGAACTGTAACTTTTCAGGGTACAGACTGGGTACTGCAAAGTAATGTAAATAGCTCCACTTTTGGCCGGTTTGAACATTGCAGACAAATAGTCTTTTTCTGTGCCATAAATGTTGGTGATATGTTACTCCAATGCAAAACTGAAGAAGAACCGCATTGCTAGAGGTCTAAGCCTCATCCAGCCCCCTAGATGAACATAAAAGGTCGAATGGCACTACTTTGAAGAAAAGAACAATGCATTTTTCATGCACAATATGTATTCTTAACCCCAAATCATTGCAACATACAGCTGAGCATTATCATATGCCTGTTTCTGCAGCCTTGTTAAATGCAAATTGAAGTGTTCCTAAATTTGAAAATTATTTAATCAGCTCTAAAGCCTTTTGGGATGTCCTGAGAGTATAAAAGGCAATATATAAACTGGAAACTTGATTTGGAATTTTGAGGGTTTTTTGTCACACTTTTTTTGTTGGGAAGTGCAGAAACCTATGTACACTCAAAAAAAAGCATGTTGCTTGGCTTACAGCCTTTCAGTACAGGAGTGCTTCTTTCCCTGGTTACCGGCAGATGTGACTTGATCGCTCTAATAACTGAAGATAATCAGTCAATTGGAGTGATTATATTATTGTTGACAGGTCAGGAAATCCTGATTGCAGCTCAGATATGTCATTCCTTCTGGAAAAGTTTCACCTATGTTTACATTTCTGGTACAAGACAAGAATGCAACTTGCTCACAGCCAAAAGTCTCATATCTATGACTCATCCAGCAGTAATTATTTTGCACTTTCTTGTTTATTGCTTAGCTAAGAATGTTGTCTCAGGATTTCTAAATACTTTATCAAACTTGTTCAGTCCTTCACCTCCCACCCTAAACCAAAAGAGTTGCATGTGACAAATTTCAAAAACAATAGGTATCTACAATAGTGATGGCGATCCAACGGAAATATTTCAGTCTGTATATTTATCAAGCATTTTTCCTTTTGTCTTGACTGTGTAAAGTATAACGAAGACGTAGTCAGCTGGTTTACACTGACTATGGTTCAAAATCAGGTTTATCATCACTGAGATATGTCGTTAAATTTGTTGTTTTGTGGCAGCAGTACAGTGCAAGACATAAAGACATAAAAATTACTATAAGTTACAAAAATAAATAAATAGTGCGAAAGAGGAATAATGAGGTAGTGCTCATGGGTTCATGCACCATTCCGAAATCTGATGGCGGAGGGAAAGAAGCTGTTCCTGAAAAGTGTGGGTCTTCAGGCTCCTGTACCTCCTCCCTGATGGTAGTAACATGAAGAGGGCATGTCCCGGGTGGTGAGGGCCCTCAGTGATGGATGCCACCTTCTTGAGGCACTACCTCTTGAAGATGTCCTCGATGGCAGTGAGGGTTGTGCCCATGATGGAGCTGGCTGAGTCTACAATCCTCTGCAGCCTCTTTCAATCCTGTACATTGGAGCCTCCATAACAGGTGGTGATACAACCAGTCAGAATGCTCTCCTTGATGAAACAATCAAAGCCTTGCTTTCTTTGAGATCCATTTTCAGTGGTAAGAAGAGGCCAGAGCACCAGACATTATTAAATATTTGCAATGCCAAATATCAATATCAAATATTTGCAATTTTATGAAGAAGTCCTTTGATTAAAACCTTTTGTGCATGGCTGTGCATGTTTAATGTATAAAAAAATTAGCCAGACAGTTTACTGATTTGTATTCATGTACGGAAAACTTTTGAAGTTCTGAGTTAGCAGTGTTGCAGTGCCTCCTGGTGGAATCCAATTTTATAAATTAATTTCCAAACAACTCCAACTTGTTCAGCACTGTCATGGCCAAACACAGAATCTGTACTGAGAAATTGGATCACAGCAGCAAGTTGTTTTCAATGTTATATGATCCAAAATTGATTTTCCATGGAGTAAGTGATTCTTTTTGGATAAAACCATGCCAATTGAGATACTCTACTTGCCCTTCTGGTAATGATCCACATTTGTCCCAGCAGTAGATGCACATCTAATAATGGCAATGATTGAAATACATTTAGTTCCATCCCTACAGACCTCAACTTGAGCGCAAGGCTCCAGAAATTGATTGTCGTTGGACAGTCTCATGAGAATAAGGAGCACAATGTGTTGCGTTCTTAGCGTAGCGGTTAGCGTAACACTATTACAATGCCAGCGACTCGGGTTCAATTCCGGCCGCTGTCTGTAAGGAGTTTGTACATTCTCCCCGTGTCTGTGTGGGTTTCCTCCGGGTGCTCAGGTTTCCTCCCACATTCCAAAGACGTACGGGTTAGGAAGTTGTGGGCATGCTATGTTGGCGCCGGAAGCGTGGCGACACTTGCAGGCTGCCCACAGAACACTCTACACAAAAAGATGCATTTCACTATGTGTTTTGATGTACATGTGACTAATAAAAGATGTCTTATGTATTATTTAGTCACAGTTGGGAGCAATCTATAGGCCCCCAAAATGTGACCTCTTGATAGGGGCCTGGAGCATAAATGGGGAAAGATTTAGGGCATGTTTGAAGGGGATTGCAATTGTCATGGGAGATTTTAATACTGACTGGACAAACCAAACTGGTAAGGGTATTGTAGAACAAAAACTTGTGGAGTGTGTCAGAGATCTTGTGGTCAAAGTTCCCCCCAGGAGATAGTAACCACAATATGATACAATTCCAGATGCAGTTTGAGGGTGAATGCAACAGGACCAAAACCACTGTTTTCAACTTAAATAAGCCAATTATTATGGTATGAAGGTGAAGTTGTCTAAGGTGAGCTGGGAAAATAACCTAAGATAGATCAGAAGATGAACAGTGGCAAATATTCAAACAGCTGGTCCATAACACCCAGCAGGAATTTATCCCAATTAGAAAGGGAGATTCGATGAGAAAGGGGGATTCGATGAGAAAGGGGGATTCGATGAGAAAGGGCACCAACTGCGGTTAACAAAGGAAATCAAGAAGAATGTTAAATTGAAGAGTAGGGCACACAAAGGGGAAAGGGTTGGTGGTTGGCTAGAGGACTGGGAAGGTTTTAGGATCCTGCAGTGAAAGACCAAAAAGCTCATAAGAAGGGAGAAAATTGATATTGAGAGAAAATGTGCATGCAATATCACACATATGGATGGTTTCTACCTAAAGAGTTTTTAGATGCACAGGATTGGACCTGGATCTCTCCAATGGGCCATGTGTTTGCATTCTCAGGTTTTCAAGGGCTGTGATAACCAAGAATATGGCAATCTGAGTGACGATCTTCATCCACGCTGTCAGGCTTGTACTGTTCTCTCTGTGCTGGTGAACATAACAGTAATTCTTAACCACTTGATCCCTGGATCATTGTAGGCAGCCACCACCAATCTCTGCCATTCCTGCAGGATTAAAGATGGTTTTCACAGAGGAATGGCCTTCTGTACTTTGATTTTAGTCTGGAAATTGTGACATCTCAAACACTGGAATTGCTGCATTGCTGACTACCCCCATGTGCAGGTTGCCATCAACTGGACCTTGGTTCCCACAAGGGCCTTCTTGAAGAACTTGGATCCCTTCATGCATAGAAAGGACATCCACTCCCTAAAAGTGCAGTTTGTCATGGACTGAGAAGAATTTTCTAATGGTCAGTGCAATGTTCCCTTGATTCTTTACCGTTATGGAGTCTGCAATGCCTGTTTAGCTTAACCACGTCGATCCTATAGTGTGGTGACCAGAATTGCAGTGTTGTGTAGTTGACAGAAGTGCGGCCTAACTAACTTTTTGTACTATTGTAACGTGACATCTCAACTCTTATATTCAATTTCATAGATGATGAAGGCAAGCATGCCACATATGGCTTCCTCACCACCCCTGTATACCTGTGTTCCCGTTTTTGGAGAATTCATTCTTGTACCCCTTGGCTCTCTGTTCAACAACACTCCCCAGGACCCTTCCATTTACTGTGTATGTTCTTCACTGGTTTAACTTCCCAAAATGTATCACTTTTCACTTGTCTGAGTTAAATTCCATCTGCCATTCCCTAGCCCACTTTCCCAGTTGATCTACATCCTATTGTAACCTTAAACAACCTTCTTCACTGTCTACTATGCCACTAATTTTGGTGTTATCTGTAAACTTACTAATCATGCGATGTACATTCTCAGCCAAATCATTAACATGTATGACAAACAACAGAGGACCCAGCACCGATCCCTGAGCCACATCACTGGTTACAGATCTCCAATATGAAAAACAACTCTCCACTACCACCCTCTGCCTCCTTCCACCAGGCCATTTTGTATCCAGTTGGCTAGCTTACCCTGGATCCCATTTGATCGAACCTTCCAAACCAGTCTACCATGTGGTACCTTGTCAAAGGCCTTGCTGAAGTCCACATGGATATCCACCACCCTGCTCTCATCAATCCTCTTGGTCAGCTCTTCAAAAAACTCAATCAAATTTGTGAGTTATGATTTTCCACGCACAAAGCCACGCCGACTATCCCTAATCAATCCTTGTCTTTCCAAATACAAAGAAGTTCTTCTGTCCAGAATCCCTTCCAGTAACTTTCCCACCACTGATATAAGGCTCCCTGGCCTGTAGTTTCCTGGCTTATCCCTGCTGCCCTTCATAAATAGAAGCACAACATTAGGTCTCCTCCAATCTTCCAGTACCTCACCTGTGGCTAACAAAACTCTCTGCCAAGGCCCCAGCAATCTCCTTTCTGGTTTCTCATAACATCTGAGTCATAACACTGGTCAGGTCCAGGGGATTTATCCATCTTCATATGTTTCGAAACCTTCAACACCTCCTCCTTTGTAGTACCGATGTGCTCCAGAGTATCACTGTTCCCTCCCCTGAATTTACTAACTTCCAGGTCCTGCTCCATGGTAAATACAGATGAGAAGTATTCATTTAAGACCCCACCCACTTTCTGTGATTCCACACATAGGTCACCACACTGATCCTTACTGGGACCCCCTCTCTCCCTGGCTACCCTTCTGCTCTTAAGGTGCTTATGTATCATTTAGGTTTCTCCTTTTTCTTATCTGCCAGGGATATCTCATGGCCTCTTTTTGCCCTCCTAATTTGCTTCCTACCAATTATCCTTTCTTATCAGACTAATGTGTTTTTGATGCCATTAATTACAATACTGTGGGGCTATGGTTATTTTTATTGAAATGGTTTTTATTGTATTTTCTGACTTATGGACAAAATTGACTTAAGGACATCTGTAAATACATTAGTTACTCAGAGACAGCCTGTATTACAGCCCTTTTATTCCTATTCTATCTGTAATTTCCCTACATATTTGAGGCAGCCAAAACTAAAGAAGACCACAAATTGAGAAACAGGAAATAACAAATGGCCAAGTCTCGACCCCAGACTTGGCCAGGACTGTTAAGACTTAAATCTAGTAAAACAGTGGTATTGAAGCATTCAAAACTAAAAAAAAGTATTACATTAAAGATCTAATACACTTACAAAACATTTCCAGACTTTTAGCATCTTTCAGCACTTAAGGAAAACTAATTTAATGTTAATAGAGATTAAAAAACATCTTGGAAAGATTTAAAAGGACAATTTTAACTAATAACTCATCTGAAGGTCTTTGTAACTTAGCAGACTCTCACCAAAGCCATGGGCTTCTAGTAAAATGAATAGCAGGATAGTGCTTGTGCCTCCTCAGGAGGAAAGCAATATTCTCTGCAGCGTTTGTATTATAAGTGCTGGGCAACCAACTCAGGTTCTCACTCCCTGGCTGAACTCTTTGACGAGTCTGGTATCAGAGGGAACCAGCTGACAGAAATTTCCACATTCGAATAGGTATGTTTGGAAATCATAAATTTGCTAGCATTTTTACTCAACAATGATACCAATCACTGACAGTTTTGCCAATATTCCTCCACAATATCCAGAGCGCCAGTCTCAGATGTGAGGAAAGATGTAAGCCTTCATTCTTGGGAGTTTAGAAGAATGAGAAATGACCTCATTGAAACACAGAAGATATTGAAGGGGTTTGGCATGATGACTTCCAAGAGAATGTTTCCCTTGGCTAGGAAGTCTGGAGCCAGGATAACATTTAGGGCTGAGATCAGGAGGAATTTCTTCATTCGAAGGGCTGTGAATCTTTGGAATTCTCAATCTCAGAGAGCTATGGATGCCCAGACATTGAGTATTTTCTTGCCTCTGAGTGATAGATATTGGACTTCACAAGCACCAAGAGATATGCAGATCCGTGTGGAAGATAACTTTGAGATGGGAGATCGGTCATGATCTTATCAAATGGTAGAGAACATTCAAGGATTCCTGTGGTCTTTTACTCCCATTTATACTTCTGTGTTGCTACATTTTCTTGTCTCCACACTTCTTGGATGCATTCCCATCCAAATTCAATCCACTTAGAACATAACTTAATCTGTAAGGTAAGTTCTATCTTTTCTGTCTCTCTTTCAATGAAGAAGTGTGATCAATGTTAATGTATACATAATCTCAATGACCAAAATAGTTCCATCAGTGGCACTAAATATCACAATGTAATTAAGCTTCTGTGCAACAATATTCTTCCAAACTATCTCCAAAGATACCTGCCAGATGAAGCTGCAGTTTATATCTATACAGGACAGGAGACTGACACTCGGGTGAAAGACCTTATTGTTAATGAAAAGGAGACCAGATAAAGGGTCTCAACCCGAAACATCGACTGTCCATTCCCCTCCACAGATACTCACTGACCCACTGAACTCCTCCAATGGTTCATTTTTGGCAAAACAAAGGACTGCAGATGCTGGAATCCAGATGATAAACACGATGATGCTGGAGGAACTCTGTGGAGAAAAGCAGGCGGTCAACGTTTCGGGTCAGGACCCTTCTTCAGGACTGAAGATGGGAAAAGGGGAAGACCAATATATAGGAGTGAAAAGCAGAGCAGTGATAGGTGGACAAAAGAGGGGAGGCAGGGTGGGCACAGGGTGATGATAGCTAGATGCAGATAAGAGATAGTGATAGGCAGGTGCGGGGGGGGGGGGGAGGGGAGAGCAGATCCACCGGGGGATGGGTCAAAGATAAGGAGCGAAAGGGGAAAAAAAGAGGCTAGGAATGGGAAGAAGAGAAAAGTATGGGGGGATGTGGGGAAGGGGTGTGGGGATTACTTAAAGTGGGAGAATTCAATGTTCATTCTGTTAGGCTGCAAGGTTCCAAGATGGAAAATGAGGTGCTGTTCCTCCAGTTTGCGCTTGGAATTCTCCTGGCATATCCAGGAGGAAGCCAAGGACTGACATGTCAGTGATAGTGTGGGAGGGGGAGTTGAAGTGACCGGCAACGGGAAGATGCAGGGCGCGGTTATGGACGGAGCGCAGGTGTTCTGTGAAACGGTCACCTAGTTTGCGTTTGGTCTCACCAAGGTAGAGGAGGCCACACTTGGAGCACCGAATGCAGTAGATGATATTAAGGGATGATAATAGATGAATCTCTGTCTCACCTGAAAGGACTGTTTGGGTCCCTGTATGGAGGTGATGGAGGTGGTGTAGGGGCAGGTGTTGCACCTATGGCGGGGGCAGTGGAAAGAGGCCGGGGTAGGAGCAGGATGGGTGGAGGGGTGGGGGAGTGAACCAGGGAGTGGAGGAGAGAGTGGTCCCTGCGAAAGGCAGAAAGTGGTGGGGAGGGGAAGATATGCTTGGTGGCGGGGTCCCGTTGGAGACGGCGGAAGTGGCGGAGAATGATTTGTTGGATACGTAGGCTGGTCGGATGAAATGTGAGGACAAGGGGGACCTTATCCCTATTGAGTCTGGGAGGGGTAGGGTTGAGAGCGGAGGTGTGGGAAATGGCAGAGATACGGGTGTGAGCTCTCTCAACCATAGTCTGGTGGGGGGGGGGGGGGGGGGGGAAGCCCTGGTTAGAAAAGAAGTTAGATGTCTCGGATGTCCTGGAGTGGAAAGCCTCATCATGGGAGCAGATGTGGCGGAGGCGGAGAAATTGAGAAAAAGGGAAAGCGTCCTTGCAAGGAGACACCAGATGGAGAGTGTATAGATCTTTTACAGTTTGGCAGGCAATCAGATACAGCTTCAGACATGTCCACTTAGTTTCTGCTTGTAATGTAGTCAAGCAGGCAAACCTCCATTAGTCAAGAAGCAGCCATAATATTTTTATTGCACAGCTTTCAACAGTGGATCTTCACTGTCTGAGGGTCCAAAGTCAACCATTGCAGAAATGCAGTCCCTGCCTATTGACAGATTAAATTTAAAACATGTAAGTGCAAAAGAGTGTGGATGTGGCATAGGGGTGCTGGTGGTGGGGAAAAGAACTGGGGGGATGCAGGAATAGCAGCAGAATGAAGCCCATTGTTCACACATGATTTTATAGGACATTGATCAGGAATGGAGCACATAGTTATTTTATTTTTTTAATTTCCCTAGTTTGGGTCATTCTCCGACAGCCACACTGGTTGGGCTGAGTTAAGTTACCAGAGATCAGGGATAAGATCTGGGATTTTCCTAATTCATATTGCTCAGCTGCATAGACATGCTTCCTTTTACGGATTCAACCATTTGTGTCCAAACATATTAGTTTTCTGAGTCATGGATCCTGTGGAAACTTATTCAATAATAGGCACTGCATATGTGCTGTGGAGAAATCTTGGCTAAAACACACTGCAGAACAAATTGCAAACAAATTGTGTCCACCAGCCAGAACAAGTTCTCCACAGCCAGCCAGTGAATGTTAGTCCTGATTGAGAAATTATTACTTTTAATAGAGTACAGTTCCTATTCAACAGTTAAATGCATTCCACAAGGTTGGGCTTGGAAGGTTGGGAGTGTGAACCATGGCCAGAATGAAGTGAACTGGAGACCTGAATCTAGAGGAAGGGAGGGAGGGAATAAAGACACCAGCAATTGTGTGTGTTAGTGGGGCGGTGATTGGGGAAATGGAGGAGAAGATGGCAGCATTTCTGGAGCGGATTGCGGTAGCTGGGGGGAGCATTAGTGGATGGGATAGGGGTGCAGGGGGAAATTGAGGTACAGAATGTACACCTTACATAAATCATCACAAAAGCAAAGGGTGAAGTCAAGAGCCCGAACTTTGCAGGGAAATGTCAACAATTCTGAACCAAACTCCTAACCCTTCAACGTAAGTTCCAGTAAGTTTCTAAACCCCACAAATATGGGCTGTTGAAAGTGTGAAGAGCAACATGGAAAGGCAATATAATCCAAGTGGAACTATTTTGAAGTGGGTGCAAGAGCAGAGGGAGGGAGAGGGTGATTAGTCACAAAATTTGAAGGTGGCAATCCAAGTTAATTTTGCAGTTATGTTTGGCTTTGTAAGTGCATGTGTGTGTGTGTGTGATGGTGGTGGTAGTGGTGGGGTGGGTGGAACTAAAAAGGAAATGATCAAGTCATTTACAAAGCTTTCTTAGGACTCTGATAGAGCACACGATATGGTTCTGGGAACTGCACTTTAGGAAAATGTTAGTCTTGAGAAGAGATTTATCAGGACTATAGTGGGAATGAGGCATTTCAAGTATTTGTATAGATCTGAAAAACTGTGTTTCCATTGGAACAGAAAAGTTTTAGGGGAGAACTGATAGAGGTAATCAAAATTATGAGAAGCTTTAATATATACTGTCAGGAGAAATAGTTTCTGCTGGCAAATGGATTAGTGAATGGAGTTCATATGAAATAAGTGCAAAAAGAATGAAAGGATAATGAGGGTTGTTAAGATATAGGACCTGCTATGTGAAAGATTGGTGGAAATGGATCCAATAAGAACATTCAAAATGTAATTGGGCATGTATGTGAAGAGAATTAATTTGCAACATAATAAGGAAACTGATGGGGCGCGGGACAGGAGTGCACAGCTCTTTCATAGTTGGCTGAAAGAAAATAACCAAGGTGTCCCAATTCCAAAGGCCTGGCTCCAAATGTCCAAATTATAGATGGCACTTTGGTCCCCTAAATTCCATCTGCAAATGTCCTGATTCTAAAGGAACCAACGTCTGAAATTCCACCCCTCAAATGTCCCAACCCAATTCCCAATATCTGTATTCCCTAAGGGCCAGAACATTCACTTGATGAGGTTCTCTTCGTGGGCAGCACATTCCTGACTCCTGCACCGGGGCAGAGCTCAGTGGTGCTGAGCCAAGGGAACCAGATATTATTTCATATCTGGCCCTTCAACTTTGCCCTAACTATTGCTGGCATCTCTGGTGTGGCCTTTTCGTTTGATCTGGATGGAAAGGGAAAGAGAAGGAAAATATCTTTTGTTAATTTAAATGAATACTAATATATTTAATTCTTACATGCATGAATAAATAAATAAACATTTAATTTAATCATGTTTAACTTTTTAAAAAACCATTTCTTTCAATTTCAAACTTTTTAAAATGTCTCTAACACATGAGAAGATTTGGACAGATGAACTGTCCAGAAGGATCATGGCAGTCCAAGGGCAGTGCCTCAGAAGCCTGAGGTCCATTCACTGCTCACTGAGCCCTCCACCTCATGGGTTGCTACAAGCACCTCAGTTAGACCCTGGAGGCTGCAAAAGGTCTGTGTGAACACTGAGAGACTGAGAACAAAGTGTGTTCCTTTCCTCAATGTACCAATGCTCTCATCTCCAGATTGGACCACCCCTCCATCCCTTGGTCTCAAGTGCTCCCCACCCCTCACCCACCTCTTAACTGCCATCTGTGGCTGAATTGGTTTTCTTTGCTGGTTACGCCATTGCAGAGCTAAAGGAGGAAAGGCCTTTCTGCACACTTGCCTTGGGCTCCAGTGTAGCTGCCAGGTCTAAATGCTGAACCAGACCAGGCACATGACAAGTGTGTGGATGCTAATATTCTGAAACTTTTAAAAATCAACCAGATAGTGGGAAATGTGCTAGGATGAGAGGTGCAGGAAGGGCTGAATAGAAATCACTCACATCTCACTTCTTCACCTTTAGGTAACACTTAAATATTCTAATATGTTAAATCTACAGTTTTACTAAATTTTCATAGCATTCATTTAAATTTTAAAAAGATCAGAAAATGCTGGAAACCCTCAGCAGGTCAGGCAGTACCTATGGAAAGAGAAACAGGGTTAATCTTTCCGGTCCAAGACCTTTCACCAGAATGAAGGATCCCTGATCTAACGTTATTTACATTTTAAATCTCAGCCATTTAAGTTCCGGATGCAAGCATGTAGATGTATATCCTACAATCATTATAGTGATCCTGGCATTTCCTGTTCCATTAAATGCCATATTTAACATCATTAAAGTTCCTGGAATGAGCAGCAGGACTTCCACAGAGACTAATCATCACTTTGGAGTTGCATTTATGGTATCCCCTTACTAAAATGCTTAAGAACTCTGGCAGAATTATCTGATTTGGGGCAGTGTGAATGTCCTCAACTTCTCCCAACAGTTTAGGTACCCTGTGGCCATCTTCCAGTAGGCCTTCAAACCTATGACCAAGACTAGGTCCTTGCTCCGCTGAGCTCCAACTGGATTGGCACACATGCCTAGTGGTACTTGTACCAATTATGATCCGGATGCTGAATGAGGATCAAGAAGCAAGAACCTCAACAGGAAATCCTTTCACCTTTCTCCCTACCCTCCATATCCTTTCTAATAATGACCTCTGGAGGCAGAAGGAGGATCTGCACAGGATAATTTTGGAAATATTGAGGCAGGGTCTGAACCAAAAGTACATTCATCTCAAACTGTTAGAGTCCATTCTGAACAAATCCTACTGGACATGCGGCAGGAGTCTGCTGGATCACCCATACAATTTCAGTGCCACATTTGTGAACATTATTCACATTCTGCAATAAAATGCTCCCCCCCCCCCCCATACATTAGAGGAGAATTGGGACATGCTACACTGAAAAAGGTTTCACAATCCAGCAGGCAATCATCGTTGTTCACCTGAGCTCAAACCTGAATGGTGGAAGAACGAGAATAGGAATTGAGGATTCGTGGTTAAAGTCAGAAAGGAACTTTCCACAGTGTAATAAAAAATGAACAAAACATTAATTACTTTGCAGCAACATTGGGCCTAGCCAAATTAAGCCATTCACTGCAGAAGTAACAGTTAAATCTGGGTTCTGTGGTGGAGAGGGAAAATAGGACACCATGGAATTAATGAATATATTTGTGGAATATTTTCCAGCTGAGAAGACCATCAGGAGAGAAATCCCACAGGAACTCAATCCCAGTTCTTCCACAGGTTTAAGCTTATCAGGACTCATACTGTTCACCAACCTCAGGTTCATAAAGTTGGGAATGGTCGATCCTTAAGCAGGTTAAGGGGCCAACTTCTGCAGCCATGGGTCACTTCTGGCAAGAGGTCGTCCCCAGTCACCTTTAATTTCAGGAATGAGGTGAAAAGTTTGTTTCTATTGTTATATCCTTCAAACTTCACTGGGTAAGATGTCCAGGAAGCTACAAGTACAGTGTGCTTAAATGGTGCAAGCTCTGATCACCTGTGCCTGAATTTTTAATGGGGATTTTAAAACTGCCATTAGGACCCTGGTTTGCATCTGAATACCATTTTATACTTAGTTTCAGAGGTTCAGTAAAATCTTTCTTTTGTTTAGAGTGTGTTAGTTAGATGTTACTTGGAAATATTTTAACCAATGATAATTCCAAAATGGACCTGCTGTAGTAATCCACTATCCCTATGTTTGGAAATCCGAAAGGTTCAGCATTTGGCTGACCAGGTTCTGATTCTTGTGGTCCCTCTAGCACACCAGAGCCACCGTTCCTCCCCTCCCTCTAGCATATTGATGCCCCCTGTTCTGGCACTCCCTTTATGCCCAGTGGGGTCCCATCTCCAGCCTTCTCTTTAAACTCACTTGTTTCCCATACTCCCTTGAAACCCACTGGGGCCTTGGTACTGTGCTCCCTTGAAAATTACCAGGTTCATTACTACTGGTATTGGAATTGGTTTATTATTGTCACTTGTAGCGGGGTACAGTGAAAAACTTGTCTTGCATACCATTCATACAGATCAATTCATTACACAGTGCATTGAGGTAGTACAGGGTAAAAACCATAACAGAATACAGAGTAAAGTGTCACAGCTACAGGGAAGCCCATTGCAGGTGGATCTATACAAATAAAGTGAATTAAAAGTACACCAGAGTGTTAATTGGAAAAACATGCCATAGCCAGCCCAGCTCCACTAAAGGCCTGAATGTGCCTGATTAACAGAGTTTTACTGTAGTAGGTAGATACGTTGATACTTTTTTTAAACAGCTCATACATTTGTGGACGAATGAACAACTACATCCTGCAGGGCAGACCAGGCAGTGAAACACTCAACCAGTTGGGAGTCTGGCAAAGCAGCAAACAGGAAGCAACAATGTTGCTGCCACAATCTCAAACTTGCAACATGTTACTGATGCCTGAGATATAAAACAATTTCCTGCAGTATAGACTCATTACTCCAGCTTAAAATAGTCCCTACATCTGTGTTGTGAGAAAGAATAAGAGAAAGACTAACAGAAAAAGCAACAATGAGAAAGAGGAACTGAGCAGGAAAAGGAAAGACAGGAAAAGAGGGGAAAGGAAGAAGACAAAATGGAAGAATTTAACCACATGATTGGGTTGAAATAAAACATGATTGCAGCCATACAGATAAGCTAAGCTTCAAAATT
The DNA here is from genome assembly GCF_009764475.1 of Pristis pectinata. Lineage (NCBI taxonomy): Eukaryota > Metazoa > Chordata > Chondrichthyes > Rhinopristiformes > Pristidae > Pristis > Pristis pectinata. The sequence continues at coordinate 88,136,613 of NC_067413.1, forward strand.
CATAAATGAATAATTGGAAGTGCAGTAATAATATTGGAATTGGAATTGGTTTATTATTGTCACGTGTACCAAGGTGTAGTGAAAAACTTGTCTTGCGTGCCGTTCATACAGATCAATTCATTACACAGTGCACTGAGGCAGTACAAGGTGAGACAATACAGAATGTATTGTACATATTGTACAGAATGTACAGAATGTGTCACAGCTACAGAGAAAGTGCAGTGCAGGCAGGCAATAAGGTGCAAGGTCATAACGAGGTAATATGTCATACGTAATACATGACTACGTAATATATTGTGCTTTGCTAGTAATCCATCAAATTGGCTGGTAACCTGTCTGACTCAGTTCTAGCCTATATTCTATCCATCACCAAACGTGGTTACAACCAAAGGCAGATCCATAATATCACTCTCTGCTGAAACCACGCTCTTCTCGCATCCAAACCCTTTCTCTACAGTCCATCTTGCCAGCCTACATCCTCTTCTCTCCAATAATTCTAATTAAATCAAAATACTTGTCCATATCCTTCCCCAATTTAAGTCCTGTTTGCTCCTGCCTTTACTGATTTGCATCATTTCCCATTCCACAGTGTTCTCCATCAAGCTTATTATCCTGACTTTGATTATCAAATCCCTCTCTGAGCTTAGCTCAATCTGTCTTTCTCGCATTAAGTTCTGCATTAGTGAGTTCACCAACCATGTTCCTCTGTGTTGTCCCACTTGCTCCACCACTCCTTGATGTAATTCTCTGACCCATCTCACACAATCGCATGCCCATACACCTCTCGTGCATCTGTGCCTTTGAAAATAATCTCAAAATCCATCCTTCAAACCAAGCTTTCAATCACCTGTTTGTTCTGACTACATGATATAGAATGTGTCCCTTTTCATTAGTAAAGCACTTTGAGATGTATTTCCACGCGAAGCGAAGGCTTTTTTCTTAAATATGTTGAATGTATATTAAATCATTCATAATTTTCCTAAATTCCCTAAATTCTAGAACCTGCCAGGTGTGAAGTTAACATATGCAATATTAAAATTCAGCAAAGGAGAGAAAGAGAAATTCGGGAATTACAGACTAAATACCCTGACCAATTAGTAATTGAGAGAATACTGGAACATATTATTGAGGAAAGTATGACAGAGCATCTAAAATTGATTAGATGTTAAAGGATCATCAAACTAGTTTTATGAAAAGGGGAATCACTTCCACCAAATCAAATAGAATTTTTTAAGATCCAACTAGTAAGATAAATAATGGGGAATCAATAGGTGTCGTGCATCTAGATTATTAAAACTGATTTGGTAAGTAGCACTCAAGTTGTTGATACATAAAATATGAGTTAGAGGTGAATTGATCAAAGAATAGATAGAGAAAAGGACTATAAGGTTTTTTTCACAGGTCAGTAGGCCATTACTGGTGGGATGCCACATAGTTCAGTACAAAGCCTTTAGCTTTTTACAATCTGTATCAATGATGGAGGAAAACATGATAACACATAGCTGGATCGGCAAGTGAACTGTGAGAAAAGGTAAAAATCCACCAAGGAACATGGATAGGTTAAGTGAGTGGACAAGAAGATTGTAGGTAAGGTGTAAATGAGAACATAAGAAGTAATGGAAGAAACAGTGACCATGACTGATTTTCTGCCTTAACTACATTTTCCTGCTCCATTCTGCATCCTTTGATTCCTCTATTGGTTAAAACTCTATTAACTTCAGTTTTGAGTGCAATCAGTGACTGAGCTTCCACGGCCTTCCAGGGTGGAGAATTCCAAAAGTTCACCAACTTTTGAGTTCAGAAATATAACTTCATTCAGCTCCTAAATTGCTTACCCCTTACTTTGAGATAGTGACCCTTGGTTCTAGACTCCACCAGGGGAAACATCCTCCTGGTATCTAATCTGCCAAGGCTTCAAAATATAAGATGATTTGCTTTGGAAGGAACAATTTAAAAAAAGACTAGAAGTTAGATATCACTCATTTTTGGTGTGCTAAATGGGTAAATGGCTAAAAGGGATAGAGCAGGCACAGTAGTGTAGCGGTTAGCACAATGCTATTACAGTGCCAGCGACCCAGGTTCAATTCCGGCCACTGTTTGTACGTTCTCCCTGTGTCTGCATGGGTTTCCTCCGGGTGCTCCGTTTCCTCCCACATTCCAAAGACGTACAGGTTAGGAAGTTGTGGGCATGCTATGTTGGCACCAGAAGTGTGGCGACACTTGTGGGCTGCCCCCAGAACACTCTATGCAAAAATGCATTTCACTGTGTGTCCTCGATGTACATGTGAACTAATAAAGAAATCTACTGTAATCTATTATATTTTGTCCTAATCCTAAATCAATGGTAAATTAGTAAAAAATTGTGAATTTGGGCCATTCCAGCTTTAAGAAATGACTTCTGTAGTTCTTTCCCTTTTAGAAGTAGTAGAACCCAACTTGCATGTTTACAGACAGGAGCTGTTTGCAGGATTAGGGTGAATCATAACAGGTTGTGCCCAGTCCACAGAGGTTGCTTTGGAGATGTGGGAAATGGTGTGGTGGGGTAATCAGGGTGGAGAGTGGGAAGAATGTGCGGAAAGGGTTAAATGGTAAAGTGTGGTGTGATGGGTCAGCCTACACTATGGAACCATCTGATTGAAACCTGTACCACAGTCAGGCCACTACCTGGATTATGGTGCTTGACTTGGTTTTGCCTCTTTGCAAAATGGGGTACAGAATCAGAGTTCAGAATCAGAATCAGGTTTATCATCACTGATAAGTGATGTGAAATTTGTTGTTTTGCAGCAGCATTACAGTGCAAAGACATAAAAGTTCATACATTACAAAAGTAAATAAATAGTGCATAAAAAAGGAATAACGAGGTAGTGTTCATGGGTTCATGGATCATTCCGAAATCTGATGGTGGGGGGGGGGGGGGGAAGCTGCTCCTGAGTCGTTGCGTTTGGGTCTTCAGGCTCCTGTACCTCCTCCCCGATGATAGTAACGAGAAGAGGGCATGTCCCGGATGGTGAGGGTCCTTAATGATGGGTGCCGCCTTCTTGAGGCACCGCCTCTTGAAGATGTCCTCGATGCTGGAGAGGTTTGTGCCCGTGATGGAGCTGGCTGAGTCTACAACCCTCTGCAGCCTCAAGTGTTTATAATAACAGTCCCAGTAGGTACCCTTCATCTCATGTATGATTCCTGACTTGCTGTGGGCTTGCTCTTTGATTATCTGTGAGTGCGCAACACATATAATAGGTCATGAACTTTTGATCCAATTTCAGTCACAAAGTGAGAAACTTGCCCAGTCACGTCATTGGCACGTGCACAAATACGACAGGCAAATAACACCAGGGTTATACTGAATAAGCAGTAAATCCCTGGTTAAACTTCTGAATAGGCAGGAAGTGTGTGTAAACACTTCAAGTAATAGGTAAAGTGCTTTTTTGGGCATGGTTTACGCACAAAAACCAGGCACATTCTTTTTTTCGAATCCGATTTCTAGGTGGTTGCATTTTTTTTAACAAAGTGAGAAACTAATAAATACTGGTAAGTGGCAGGAGCTTGACATGCTGGGCCATGAAATGCAGAAATGTTGAGGAAACCAGAGCAGCCCAGAAAACCCACATGGTCACAAACTCCGTACAGTCAGCATCAGAGGTCAGGATTGAACCAAGGTTGATGGAGCTGTGAAGTAACAACTCTGCTAGTTGCACCGTGCCACTCCCAAGTATAGCTAAGTGTGTCAAAGTCTGAAATTTAGAGATGTTTATGAATACTAAGGGAATATACAGGTATAATGATTGGGCAGGAGAGTAACATGTAGTATTTGTCTTGATCTTATTGAATGTCGGAGCAGGCTCTAGGAGCTGTATAAGTTACTCCTGCTTATACTTCTTCTGTTCTTAACAATTCTTTTGTAATATTCGGTGATAATCCAAATAAATTCTGAGCAGAATTTTTGATATTATTACAGTTTTGGGTTTTTACTACTTAATTATCTAAGGTATTTTTAACTTCTATGTTTCAGGTTACTTTTTTATTTTCTCCTGAGGGTCTTGACCCAAAATGTCAACAATTCCTTTCCTCCCACAGATGCTGCTCGACCAACTGAATTCCTCCAGCAGATTGTTTTTTTTACTTTTTTGTTTGCCATTTTCCCTGCATCCTTGAGAACGTTTTAATTGGCCCTGATACTGAGAAAAGGTAACAAGGGTGCCCGTTGAAGGGTCCCCAAAGGTGCCAAAGTGGAATATGATGCACAGCCGTTACTAGATACATGCATTTAGCACAAGTGACTGAGGACATATTACCACCCCTTTATCTTTGCCACTTTTTCAGCTGGTAGCACTACACCCCCAAAGGATACTCGTCGCCATGAACTAGGGCAAAAAGGGCAACTGGTTCGGACTTCAGCTGCCAAACAAATAGAAGCATAGGAAGTGATTAATAAAGAGTGACTAATGCTTATTTAGTTTGTCTACTACTATCATGGTGGTGGTGTGAAACAATGTAGTTAAATGAAGTTGTTGACTGATTAAGGCATCATTTTCTATCTAAACAGACCTAGAGATGATGTGAGGAAAACATGAGGAAAATTTTGGAAACCAGGGGCCCCAAGTCAATTTTTGCTTCCTAAGTATGTGACCCATGGGCCTGAACACCATAGGGTCATGACTCAGGGCATCAATGAAGCTTTGATCACAGGTCCACCAAAGCAAACTTTAGCATTGTCCGAGGCGCAAAGTCTCTTCAAAAGGGACGATGATGACAGATTTGAAGGAGAGGGCCACTATATTGAGGGAGAGAGAACCTCTATTCTTTGCGTCATTTTCCCACACAATTATTGTACTTATATTTTCCCTTGGTGGCAAAAACAATCCTCTCAACTATGGACCTCACACATAGCTTAAATTAACAACAGTTCAATGGAAATAGAGTCAAAGGATCAGGAATTGTGTCTGGTGGAGTGGATGAGCTCACTGAGTATGAAACTACAAGGACATTGGTCTGTGAGCAGTGAGCAGTGTTGGCAGATGAGACCAGGACATGTCCAATCTAATCTAGTAATGAATTGTTGAGCCAAGTGCCCGACATTGGGTGGCACAGTGACATAGCAGTTAGTGCTGCTTCCTCACAGCTCTGGTGACCTGGGTTGAATCCTGACCTGAGGTATTGCCTGCATAGGCTTTCTATGTTCTCACTGTGACCATGTGGGAACCTAGATGCTCCAGTTTCCTCCCACATTCCAAAGACGGTTGACGGGCTCCTGCATATTACTTCCTAGCATATGGAAGTAGTAAAATAATTAAAAGGGAATTGATGGGCACATAAGAAAGAATAAGTTGTAGGGGGGCAGGAAATTAAGGGGAGAGAACGGGACTGATGATGCTGCTCTTGTTGAGAGCTAGCATGCATCTGGCAGGCTGAACTGCCTTCTTCTGTATTGTAATTAGTAGGTGAACATCTGTGGAATTCTCTGCCCAGGGAAGCAATAGAGGCTACCTCACTAGATATATTTAAGACACAGTTAGATAGAGTTTTGCATCGTAGGGGAATTAAGAGTTATGGAGAAAAGGCAGATAGGTAGAGTTGAGTCTATGGCCTGATCAGCCATGATCTTATTGAATGGCAATAGCAGGCTCAACGGGCCAGATGGCCTACTCCTGCTCCTATTTCTTATGTTCTTATGAGTATTTACCTTCAAGTGTATATCTCTTGGAGATAAGGGCCAAATCTCTGTTCTATCTCTACCACCTCTTCTTCTCTTTCCCCTTCCTACCCCCATGCCCGATACTGTATGACCCAGCACAATTGAACTACTTTTGAACTCTTATGACTCATTCAGCATTTACAAAATGCTGTTATAGATACAAATACCAGTTCATAACTTCAGTGAGGTATATACAAATTGTCCAACTATCCAAAAAAACACATCTAAACGTTACTCCACAAATCTAATGTTATCACTTCTCTGAGGAGTTGGGAACAAATCTGTTACATTGTTTTTCTTAAACAGCAACACCTTGAATATATCCACGCAATGTCATTTTCAAAATTCAAAAACTGGATAAGCTTGAAATTTAAGACCAACAATATGAAAAATAGTTTCCAATATACTTTCAAATTAAGGAAAAGTAACAATGTATCTTAGAAAAAAAATGTAACTTCATTGTATGGTTTGGTTCCAATAGATCTTCATAGGCTTAGTAAATGCCACACTTTAGGGGAGATGTTTTATTCCATTGGTTTAACACATGAAACTGATTGTTTTGTATTAATGTGGTAGAATTAGGAACTAGGAACAAGAGTTGGCCATTCATCAGAATCATGGTTGATCTTCCACTTCAGTGCCATTTACGAGCATAATCCTTGTAGGTCTTCATTCCATTAATGCCCAGAAATGTATCGATTTCTGTTTTGATAGAACAATATTAGAGAGCTCCCATAGCTGCCCAGGATAGATAGTTCCAAAGGAGGTTAAAAGGAACAGGGTCACATGCATGCTGCAAGACTTCTGCATTAATTTAATTCCAGGCACGTGCTTCACCACTAATGGCAAAGCTCCATAACATCAGAACTATAAAACCTCCTCATATTCCAGCCTTGGGAGGAAAGGATGACACAGGTGAGAATGAAAGCTCTTTCCTCAAATGAAAGATAAAGGAAATGCTAACCTCAGTATCAGTGAGTAAGCAAGTGAATGGCCGTAGGTCCAAGAGTAAACAAGCCGCGTGGGGAAGAGGGAAGACAAGATTCAGACTGGGAGGGTAGAGTATGGCAGACAGCCAGAGGAATTGAGAAGTGGCATCTGAGAATGGATAGAACAAATGACAAAAATTTGAGTTATGAGGAGAAGTTCTACAGGGACAGGAGAGGAATGCACAGTAGAGAAGCCACATAACCAGAAAACAGCTGATGGCCTTTAAATTACCAGGATGGAAATGGATCAATAAGCAATTAAGATAGAAGCCAGAGTCGGGAGAAAAAGCACAGGAACTCACCACAATGGCCAGAGTTTAAAACCATTCTATGGCAGGTGTGAATTGTAACTGTTTACATGATGAGTATTGAAATACAAGTGTGTTAAAAGAAGTGCAGAAAGGGGCTGAAGTCCAAAGTGACAAATGTTCTATATGGATGACAGTGGATTAACAGGCCATTTTATAACTTGTCTTGTTTTTTCCCATTGCATTCCACTACTGCCCAAGGCAAATTCTTTTTGCAAGACTCAATATTATTGATGGCTCTGAAAATTTACATTCCTTCTATTGAAATTTCAAATAGACTATGAGAATGCTTCATGCTGAAGAAGTCAGACTAACTTAAATAATAAAAAAAGAGCTCATGACTCAGTTGCTGTTCAACATTAAAACAAAACAAGAGCTGCCGCACGTCACATTTTTAATTCCTAGTTTTGGTTAGTTCTTGCATAGTTATTAAAATTATATGTCATCTATTAACTTTTAATATAATCCATCAGATTCATATTTCTGGCTAGGTATACATTCACTCTGAACAATCAGGTAAAATAACCATTACTATTCCATTCCAAAAATAGTTTATATCTTCCCATTTCATAGGAGCCACATTGACCAATCACATTGTTTAAAGACATTTTCTAAACCTGACGAATGAGTTGAAAGGCATTTGAGAAATGATGGTTTCTGTGGGAGTGTTTTTATTATTTAGTAAGGACTAACATTTCAGCTCAGTTTTTCTGTTGAATAGAAATCTGGGAATTTTGCAAACTGGGCCTAGATCTTATCCTGTTGTCTGTGGGAGGAATGTCAGTTTTGCATGCTTTTAGTTTTCGAGGAATGTCAGTTTTGCATGTTTTTAGTTTTCAAGGAATGTCTGTTTCTCAGAGATAAAATGCTCAATCCTTTTATTTTAGAATATTCTGTATTACTTTGCATTATGTTAAAATATTAAAGGTTATCAGGACCACAAACTTCAAAATATGGATTAGGTTCCTGATGTTCTTGATTTTTACAATTAAATACCATGAACCTCAACACTTGACTGATTAATTTTTAACTTAGGCCTCTATTATGTGCCTGCTCTTTTGTTAGGGTGCAGTCATGTAGACGTGTATTTATGTGGCTGTTAGATTTCTTCAGAAATTGACACTTACACAAGGATAACATTGCCTAGTGAGAATGCCAAACTAATACAAGTTGAACCAATTGGACTTAACATCACAAGTTGAGATTTATGACTAATCCATCTACTATATTAAAATATATTAATATAATATGAAATAAAACAAAATAATTTAAAATGAAAGAGATTGAGCATGTTCTTCCTGAAAGGCTGAACAGTAATAAAAAACAGACCCAGCATTACTCCCACAGACAACAGGATAGGGTCTAAGCCAAATCTGGGAGAGTCTTATTGGATCTTCATGAAAAACAAAACCGCAAGCTCTTCATCTAATTTTCATCCAACATTTATTCTGAAAAACAAGCTCTTGACTTTCATCATTATCCTTCATCCATATTTCTGATATTAAGTGTGGAAAACTCGAGGATTTCTTCATGTTCCAAATTGAAATCATCTATTGTGATATCTCCACCTTTCCCTGGCTCTCCCCCTCAGTCACCACCTTTCCTATCTGCCATTTTCCTGACGCCATCCACATCTGGTATACCAAAGTAAACAGAGCTGATGCCTTTTCTTAAGTGTATAGTGGTTGTGTAGGTTTACCCATTCATTTGTAAGTTTCATTGAGTTTGTATATCCTGGGTCACAATTGCATGTTTGAAAGACGGAAATGATATTGCATTGTATGCATCTTGTGACATATCCCAATTCTACCAAGAATTACATATCACCGCAGATAAGCGAGGAGGGTTAAAAGTTAAAAATTTTAATGTACTAAGAGAATTGCATTTTATATGTGGCTACAAAGAATATAAGGCCAAGGTAATGCAAAGAGCTGGGTTTGTTGGGGCTAGAAGGGCTACCAACTGTGTATGAAGGACTGATTGTGGATGGAGCTTGTGTGAGCAAGGCCATAACAAGCCCCACAGTTTAACAAAAGATAACAGCCTCAATGGACCAAGAGAAACAAAGGACATCAGATGCTGGAATCCAGATGAAAAACACAATGATGCTGGAGGAACTCAGCAGGAGTAAAAGCAGGCAGTCAACGTTTCGGGTCAGGACACTTCTTCAGGACTGAAGATAGGAAAGGGGGAAGCCCTTTCCCCCACCAGGGGATGGGTCAAAGGTACCTTTATCCATCGGGAGATGGGTCAAAGGTAAGGAGAGAAAGGAAAAAAAAGGTAGAGAAAAAGAGACTAGGAAAGGGAAGAAGAGAAGAAGCGTAGTTGGGGGGGGGGGGGGGAGGGGGGTTTGGGTCAATAGACCAAACTGTCTTGTCTAACAGAATATTGTATGAAATTATGTTAATTAAGTGTAAGAAGGAAAAGAAAATTTAATAAGAATGGGTATCTGCCAGTTACCCATTCCTCAAATCTGACCTTTAAATTTGAAAGAAAATACCTCAGGCATTCCAAAATAAATACATCTGTTTCAAAAAACAAGCTGTTTACACTTTAGTTTCAAAGGACAAATGTTTCCCACTGCCGTAATTCAGGAACCTGGCTTCAGTTCTTCCCATTGTAACCCTCTACCCTCAAGAACCACTGTGTTTTGCAGCATCAGCTTTATCTAAGAGTCCCTCAAGTTCATGTGCTTTTGCCTTACAAGAGTAAAACCTGGGAGGGAGGCTGCGGCAGGGATTGTGATTGAAAGAACCTTAAAGCCCACTGTGGCTTTATCAACTGTTTAAAGAGATCTTTGAGAATGCAGTCAGTGACAGTAAAAGCCCTGCCCAGGCCCAGGACAGTCCCTGGTGCTCAGATCCAGGCCTGGGCAGGACGTTAGGTGGACCTTAAGGTCGAATATCAGGCCTACGCCCAAAATTGTTGGGGATCACGCAGACATTGGGGACAGTTGCATCACTACGTGGAGACATCAACTACAGCCTGCACAGACCTCTTTCCAGCCAATAGGGTAGACTGGAGCCTGTGTTGAGGATTCCCACTTCCACCTTCACAGCCTCTGTTGATTTTACTGGAAAATTGCTATCCTGTATCAATGTAACACAGGATAGACAACTTTTCATTAAGGAGTGGAAAATCCTGTACAATACAGGACTGTTGGCAACCCTACTGGGGGGAGTTGAGGATGGATTATATTTGAACAGAAATCCTGAAAATACTAATTTCTGGGACTATATGATGAAATTAGCTGCAAGATATAGAGTCATAGCTTCACAGTTGTAGAGTCATACAGCACGGAAACGGACCCTTCGGCCCAACTGGTCCATGCCGACCAAGATTCCTATCTAAGCTAGTCCCATTTGCCCACATTTGGCCTATTTCCATCTAAACCTTTCCAATCCATGTACCTGTCCAAGTTCCTTTTAAGTGTTTTTAATGTACCTGCCTCAACCACTTCCACTGGCAGCTCATTCCATATATTGACCATCCTATGGGTCCTATGGGTGAAAATGTTGCCCTTCAGGTTCCTCTCTCTCTTCTCACCTTAAACCTATCCCCTCTAGTTCTTGATTCCCCGACCCTGGAAAAAAGACTGTCCACATTGACCCTACCTCATGATTTTATACACCTCTATAAGATCACTCCTCATTCTCCTACGCTCCAATGAAAAAGTCCCAATCTGCTCAACCTCTCACCATAACTCAGTCCCTTGAGTCCTGGTAACATCCTCGTAAATCACCTCTGCACTCTTTCCAGTTTAATGGCGTCAACTGTCAACATATCTCAACTGTTTTTCTGCCTTATGCTCTGAGTGGAAATCAGCCAGGGAACAGATATGAGGTAATTCAGAGATTATGAGAGGGCAAGCATTCAGAGGTCACAAGAGTTGGGGTGATTTGGAGAACGCGGATTTACTGAGCCCATTTATAGAAGCAATCTATCTTTTGCTTTGTCTATTTGAAATTCCTCTGTATTTAGAGTACTTGGAAAACAGCAGAGTTGGAAGAAGGAAGTGGAGATCATTGAAGTACCAGATTTGGGAGAAGGTTCTGTGATTCATCATCATTCCTCAGCTGAGCACACAGGCCACACTGCACAGTCCTTCATTTAACTGGTGATTGGTCTTCAGAATGCATTATGCGTCCATGCAGGTGACATGGAAGGAAACAATATTATACAATACGAGATGACCCATAACCATTTCCAAACAAACAAACAATAAATGCAGCTTGAGATTTCTTGTCTCTGGCTGAACCCAGGCTATCTCTGGGGATATCAGGAATAATCTTTGAACCTGTTGTTGACCGAAGCTTCAACTCGATAAATCCTTCAACATTTTCTCCATGGACTTCCAGAAACAAAATGAAATAGCCCTGGATATTTTGCAGACAGCTGAACCTCCAGTCTGAAGCTTTGAGAATGGACTCATATTGCCTTGTCCACACCTACTGCGACAAAGCAAACTTCATGGATTCCACTCCATCTGCATCTTACTCACTTAGACCATCCATGTTCTGCCAATTGCATGGTTGTTGCATGTATTGACCTTACAGAATTATTTGACCTTCAACAATTGGGCTTATGGTGAAAAAGAAGACTCCATGTAGGAAGATATTCCCCCAGAGGAATAGGAATAGATTAGTCCATTCAGACCCTCAAATTGCTTCTACGTGTCAACAGCTTAATGGAAGATCTGTATCTTAACTCTGTACATTCTTCTCAAATTTAGCCATTCTCAGAAATTCATTACTATTCTACGTTAGCTAAACAATAACATACAAACCATGGCTCCAACTAATCCCAGCCTAGACTGGGGTCCAGTAAGGGTATGTCATCACTCAAACCCTCTTCTCAATCTTCCTTGCTGCAATGCACCGCCCCACGTCCAACAAGCTTCCAGTTGGTGTAGGGTTGGTCTATCAAGGAATTGTGAGACTTGGTTGCAGGAGGGGTGGGACTGGAAGCTCAATGTTCCGGGGTTCCATTGTTTTAGACATGATAGAGCGCTAGTGACCAGGGTTCAATTCCCGCCACTGTCGGTAAGGAGTTTGTACATTCTTCCCGTGTCTGTGAGTGTTTCCTCCAGGTGCTCCGGTTTCCTCCCACCTTCCAAAGATGCACGGATTACAAAGTTGTGGGCATGCTATGTTGATGCCGGAAGCGTGGCGACGCCGGAAGCGGGCTGCCCACAGAACAGTCTACACAAAAAAATGCATTTCACTGTGTGTTTCAATGTACATGTGACTAATAAAGATATCTTATCTTATCTTAAATGACAAGTGCCAGAACCACCTGGCTTCATCGAATGATTGACTCTTTCACATTAATGACTCACTCCTTCTTGCAAGAAAAAACCTGCCAACTATTTCTGTACTTCCTCTGAATACATACCAATTACCCACTCCACAGGTCCCAGGAATGCCATTCAATGAATGTCTGTTCTCAATCCACTGGACTATTCAAAGAACCATTCACAATTCTAATTGATTTTATTGTCCGACAGTGCTAATTACTGTTTTTCATCCCAGATTAACATTACTTTGCTTCAAAGCATAAGAAATAAAGCTCATTATTTCTTGAAGAGTATGTGGAATGTCATCTATTTTTGGCATATATTATTTGTTATTCACATTTGTGAGGAAAATATTAATGCTCACTTCTTGTCAATCATGGTTCAAATGTTAACTCTTCTATCTTTGAGGCAGAACTTGTGGGTTTAAGTCTCACAAGGGAAATATGAACAAAATATTTAGGCTATTACTTCAGTACTGTACACCCAAATTGGAAGCAAAAGTAGGCTACTCGGCCCCACCAGCCTATTCCACCTTTCATGAACATTTAAGTAACTTCCATTTCACATTCCTACCTATCTCTGGTAACCTTCACCCCCTTGCTTATCAAGAACTTATCTTTCTTGGCCTTAAAAATATTCAAAGATTCTGCTTCCATTGTACTTGAGGAAAATAATTCCAAAGAGTCGCTCTGAGAGAAAAAAAGGATGCCTGATCTCTGTCTAAAATGGGCAATGCCTTATTTTTCTGGTATGTTGCCTCCCAGGTGCCAGGGTCAGAGATGTCTCGGATCGAGTCCATGGCATTCTTCGGGGGAGGGTGAGCAGCCAGAAGTCGTGGTATACGTTGGTACCAATGACATAAGCAGGAAAAGTGACGAGGTCCTGCAAAGTGAATTCAGGGAGTTAGGTGCTAAGTTAAAAGACATTACCTCCAGGGTAGTGATTGCTACCCGTGCCACGTGCTAGTGAGGCAAGAAATAGGAAGATAGTGCAGTTTAACATGTGGCTAAGTAGATGGTGCAGGAGGGAGGGCTTCAGATTTTTAGATCATTGGGGTCTCTTACAGGGCAGGTGGGATTTGTACAAATGGGATGATTTGCACCTGAACTGGAGGGGGACCAATATCCTTGCGGAAAGGTTTGCTAGTGCTGCTCGGGGGGGGGGGGGCGTGGGAAGGGGGAATGGGGTTTAAACTAGAGTTGCAGGGGGGTGGGAACCAGAGTGGCAGGGCAGCAACTGGAGAGGCTGTGGGGAAAGTAGATGTTAAGACTACAAGCAAAGATGGAAACTGAAAAGTTGAGCATGGTGGGACTAATATTCTGAGTTGCGTCTATTTAAATGCAAGGGGCATTGTAGGTAAGGCAGATGAACTTAGAGTGTGGATCCTTACGTGGAATTATGATGTTGTAGCCATTAGTGAGACTTGGTTGCAGGAGGGGCAGGACTGGCAGCTCAATGTTCCGGGATTCTGTTGTTTTAGACATGATAGAGGGGGAAGTATTAAAGGGGGAGGGGTGGCATTACTCATCAGGGAAAATTTCACGACAGTGCTCAGAGAGGACATACTGGAGGGCTTGACTACTGAGGCAATATGGGTGGAACTGAGGAATAAAAAAGGGACGACCACATTAATGGGACTATATGATAGACCTCCCAATAGTCAGCGGGATTTAGAGGAGCAAATTTGTAGAGAGATAGCAGACAGTTGCAGGAAATATAAAGTTGTGATAGTAGGTGATTTTAGCGTTCCACATATTGACTGGGACTCCCGCACTGCAAAAGGACTGGATGGAATTGAGTTTGTCAAATGTGTTCAGGAAAGTTTCCTTAATCAATAAGTAGAGGTCCCAACTAGAGAGAATGAGATGCTGGATCTCCTCTTAGGGAATGAGACAGGGCAGGTGACAGAAGTGAGTGTAGGGGAACACTTTTGGATCTAGTGATCATAATTCCATTAGTTTCAAGATAATTATGGAAAAGGATAGGACTGGTCCTTGGGTTAAGATTCTAAGCTGGAGGAAGGCCAATTTTGGCAGCATCAGAAGGGATCTGGCAGGCGTGGAATGGGATAAGTTGTTTTCCGGCTTGATAAGTGGGAGGACTTCAAGAGTGAAATATTGAGAGTACAGAATCTGTATATTCCTGTTAGGATAAAAGGCAAGGTGAACAGGATTAGGGAACCTTGGTTATTGAGGGATATTGAGGCCCTGGTAAAGAAAAAGAAGGAGGTACATATCATGTATAGGAAGTTACGTTCAAATGAGGTGCTTGAGGAGTATAAGAAATGCAAGAGAACACTTAAGAGAGAAATCAGGAGGGCTAAAAGAGGACATGAGGTTGCTCTGGCAAATGAGGTGAAAGAGAATACAAAGGGTTTCTATAGCTATATTAAGAGCAAAAGAATAGCAAGGAACAAAATTGGTCCTCTTGAAGATCAGCGTGGTCTCCTCTGCGTGGAGCCGAGAGAGATCAGGTATTTTTTAAATGAATTTTTGCATCTGTGTTTACTCGGGAGACAGGCAGAGAGACTATAGAACTGGGGAAAAAGAGTAGTGAGGTCATGGACCGTATCCAGATTACGGAAGAGGAGGTGCTGACTGTCTTGAGGTGAATTAGGGTGGATAAATCCCCAGGGCCTGACAAGATGTCCCCTTGGACCTTGTGGGAGGCTAGTGCAGAAGTTGCAGGGGCCTTGGCAGAGATATTTAAAATGTCCTTAGCCACGGGTGAGGTGCTGGAGGACTGGAGGATAGCTAATGTTGTTCCATTGTTCAAGAAAGGCTCTAAGAATAAACTGGGAAATTATAGGCTGGTGAGCCTGACATCAGTCATGGCTAAATTATTGGAAGGTATTCTGAGGGATAGGATATATAAGTATTTGGATCGACAGGGCCTGATTAGGGATAGTCAACATGACTTTGTGCAGGGCAGGTCATGTCTAACCAATCTTACAGAGTTTTTCGAAGAGGTTACCAGGAAGGTTGATGAAGGGAAGGTGGTGGACGTTGTCTACATGGACTTTAGCAAGGCCTTTGACAAAGTCCCGCGTGGGAGACTGCTCCAGAAGGTTAAATTGCTTGGCATTCAGGATGAAGTAGTCAACTGAATTCAAGATTAGCTTCGCAAGAAGCCGAGAGTAGTGGTAGGTAGTTGTCTCTCCTATTGGAGCCCTGTGAGTAGTGGTGTGCCACAGGGATTGGTGCTGGGTCTGTTGTTGTTTATCATCTATATTAATAATTTGTACTTTGGGAGGACAAACCAGGGTAAGACTTACACAGTCAATGGTAGGGCTCTGAGGTGCGCAGTAGAACAAAAGGACCTGGGAATACAGATCCACAATTCCTTGAAAGTGGCATCACAGGTAGATAGGGTCGTAAAGAGAGCTTTTGGCACATTGGCCTTCATAAATCAGGGCATTGAGTACAGGAGTTGGGATGTTATGTTGAAGTTGTATAAGTCGTTGGTGAGGCCAAAGTTAGAGCATTGTGTGCAGTTCTGGTCACCTATCTACAGGAAAGATATCAATAAGCTTGAAAGAGTGCAGAGAAAATTTACACGGATGTTGCTGGGACTTGAGGACCTGAGTTACAGGGATAGGTTGAATAGGTTAGGACTTTATTCCCTGGAGCACAGGAGAATGAGGGGAGATCTTATAGAAGTATACAAAATTATGAGGGGTATAGACAGGGTGAATGCATGCAGGCTTTTTCCCCTCAGGTTGAGTGAGACTAGAACAAGAGGTCATAGGTTTAGGGTGAAAGATGAAATATTTAAGGGAAGTCTGAGGGGGAATTACTTCACTCAGAGGATGGTGTGCGTGTGGAATGAGCAGCCAGTGGAAGTGTGGATGTGGGTTCAATTGTAACATTTAAGAGAGATTTGGATAGGTACATGGATGAGAGAGGTATGGAGGGCTATGGTCCGAGTGCAGGCAGATGGGATTAGGCAGAAAACCAGGCCAGCATAGACTAGATGGGCTGAATGGCCTGTTTCTGTACTGTAGTGCTCTATCGCTTTATGACTGTAGTTCTAGGTTCTCCCACAAGAGGAAATATCCTCTCCACATCCACCCTGTCATGATCACTCATTTGTGAGAGTTTGCTTGAGGCAAATTGTTTCCTCTATCAACTATATCATAACAGAGGTTGCACTTCATCTGTTTAATTGGCTATAATGTGCTTTGGGATGATGTGGGATCTTGAAATACACCATGTAAATGCAATAATTTATTTGTCTTTCTTTCCCTTCTTCTTCATTTGCATGAGATTGGAACAGAGAATATGATTATCTCCCTGCCAAGTATTTTTTATTTTGTGTTTTATCTTTTTGAAGGACAATTGTTGCAGATGATTATTAATCAGAGTATACATTTGAATTAAAAGAGAAAGGGAAATCCATTTGATGCTATGAAACAAATTGCATGGATTGAGCTTTTGACTGTTTCTACCAGGAGGTGGTGCTAATTGCACCTAACTGTTTTTGCAGACCAGCAAACTTCATTTGAAAGGGCCCTTGTATTAAAACATAAATGCAGGCTGGAGATACCTTTGGTAGAAACTATTCACTGAGCATGACCAGAATAATATTGTGTATACAGTTTTTAAAATGTAGGCTAATCCTACACAATATTACAATATTCTGTTAGGATGTTGCTCACATAGTCTGTCCATTTTCAATACTGTTGCTCAATTGATATTGTTATGTTAAATCTGCTCTCAACTGGCAACAATATGTTTTTACAACTACTTGTGTCTATTTGACCCCATGATGTCAGAGGAAGGTTGACCATTTGTCATCAAGTTTAAGGAATCTCTCAACAATTTCCTCATATTCCATCTGCAAACCAACAGTATGAACATTGAATGACCTAATTTCAGGTAATCTGCTTCCCCTCTGTCCCTTTCTCTCTCCTTATCTACCCAGGTCCTCTCACACACACACCCATAGAATATAGAACAGTACAACAAAGGAACAGGCCCTTCGGCCCATGATGTCTGTGCCAAACATGATGCCGAATTAAACTAAATCTCTTCTGCCTGTACGTGATCCACATCCCTCCATTCCTTGCATATTCATACACCTATCCAACAGCCTCTTTAGTGCCATTGTTGGATCTGCTTCCACCACTCCACCTGGCAGCCCATTCCAGGCACCTACCATGCTCTGTGTAAAATACTTGCTCTGCACATCTCCTTTAAACTTACCCCCTCTCACCTTAAATGCATGTCCTCCAGTACTATTCCCACTATGGGAAAAAGTTTCCGACTGTCTATCCTATCTATGTCTCTCATAATTTTATGAACTTCTGTCAGGTCTCCCCTCAGCCTCCGACACTCCAGAGAAAACAACACAAGTTTGTCCTACCCCTCATTATAGCTCATACTCTCTAATCCAGGCAGCATCCTGGTAAACCTCTTTTGCACCCTTTCCAAAGCCTACACATCCTTCCCGTAATGGAGTGACAAGAATTACACACTTCTTTCCAACACTCACCCCACCACCACCTCAGCGCCCATCACCCAGTTTCTTTCCCCTCCTCCACCTACTACACCTACCCATCACCCACACACTCCTCCCACTATGTCCCCTATCCCCTCTCCCCACCATTCCCATCTGCCCACCATCCTTCCTTTATTTGGTTCCACTCTTCACCTTCATTTCTTATCAGATTCCATAATCTGCAGCCCTCTGTTGTCTGCACATCACCTCCCAAGCCTCTGCTGATATCTCTACCATTCCCTCCCCCACCTGACTCCATCTGTCAATCAACCCCCCCTCACCTGGATCCACCTGTCGTTTGCCAGCTCTTGCGCCACCCCTCCCCCTCAGCTCTTTATACTGGCCATCTCCCCTCCACACTTTCAGTCCAGATGAAGGGTCTTGACCCAAATGTTGACTGCCCATTTACCTCCATAGATGTTGCCTGATCCACTCAGTTCCTTCAGCAGCTCATTTTTTAGGAACTATTGGTGGTCAATGAGGAGAGGAATAATGGGTACATGGTTTTAGGTATGAAATAGGACATGGTATTGTTTTTATTTTTGTGATGTGAGCATTGCTGGCAAGGCCAACATTTATTGCTATTGATAATTCCCTTAAAGAGGGAGTGGTGAGCTGTCTCTTTAAATCTGATGAAGGCAATTTCACAGTGTTGCTACATAAAAGAGTTCTTGGATCTGGAACCAGACAATGGAATGATGATCTGATTCCAGGACAAGAAACGTGAGACTTGGAGGGAACTCACGGGTGGCCAATGCTTGTGCACCTCCTACCCTTGTCTTTATGGTGGGAGAGATTGCAGATTTGGGAGGTGTTGTTGGAGTAGCCTTGGGTAGTAACTGCAGTGCCTCTTTTAGTTAGTACGAACTGCAGCCAGAGTTGACTGGTGCTGAGGGATTCAAGATTTAAAATAGTGAATGGAATGTCAAACAAGCAGATGTTTTGTCCTGGATATTGCTGAGCTTTTTGAGTGTTAGAACTGCACTCATCCAGGCAAGCAGAGAGGATTAGATTGTACTCCTGACTTGTATGTCATAGGTGGTAGAAAGATTTTGGGGCAACAAGATATCCAGCCTCTGACCTTATAGCCACAATACTTGTCTAACTGGTCAAATGAGTTTCTGGTGATCTCTTAGTAGCTGTTGGTGATGGACTTGGTGAACTTCAAAAGTAGATTGCTAGACTCTCCTGTTGGAGATGTACATTGCCTGGCACTCATGTGACATGTTACTTGCCATTCATCAGCCAATGCCTGAATGAAGTCTTAGTTTTGCTAAAGATATCCATGGACTGCTTCAACATCTGAGGATTTGTTTCTGGTATATCAATGATTTGAAGTTTATGGATTATGGAGAATGGTTGTTTATCTCGTAGATCATCTTTAAAACTTACCTCTTTGACCAAACTTTTGGTCATACCTTTTATGAGAGGTAGAGGGGTTTATTGAAGCTATTTCAAAATGTAGGGTCCTCAGTACTCAAGGGTATTTTTCATTCATTAGGAGAAAGGCAGGGTTGGGGAAGAGAATAATGTCATTGGAATTGGGAATTGGTAGAGACTGTAGTGGTGGATGTGTTATAACAAAGATGAAGATGTGTTGTAAAAAGGATGAGAAGTCTAAATTTGATGTTATTGCAAATCCTTGGTCCAGTCTAGGAGAATGGCTAGGGAACTGATGGAATTAGTTCCAAGGTTACAGGGTTAGTGAAGATGTATAAAGCTGGTTTTAGTCTTCTTGGCGCTTAACTGGAAGAAACTGTGAGTCTTCCAAAAATGGATTTTAGACATCACAGAAGATATGGCAGGATCAGCACAACTAGCGACCTCAGCAATATTTGACAAACTTTGTTCCTCACTTTGAAACAGTAAAATCTTATATTGATATTGTGCCTTTAATGTAGTAAGATATCCAAGGCATGTCACAGGAATGTCGTCAAACAGAATCTGAGATGTAAAGAAACATGATAAGAATATTTTCAAAGAAATACATTTTAAGGAGCATTTTATAGCAGGTGGAGAGCTTTGGAAGGGAATTCCACGTTTAGAGACTCTGTGACTAAATGCATGCCCACCAATGGTGAAGCATTAAAGTGGGGATCCTCAAGCAATCAGAATTCAATATCTCCAGCTGTGGAGCTACAGGACATTATAGAGAGAGGGAAACTTGCATTATAGTAATTGTTTTGTGCAATCAAAGAGCATAAGATGGTACTTACTCTGCCATGAGGTTGAGAGACAATTTATTTTCTTCTGAGGAGCAATGGCCTTTTACATTTTTGCAAGATCACCGTGTATAGTACAATGAGGTCCTATTTGCTAAGCTGTGAGATAATCTGCTGTACATTTATTTAAAAAATGGCACTGTACCTCCTGGTCTACTTTTCCAAATCTCTATTCCTGGAGTCAAATGGGATCAAGGCATCACAGGTTTCCAAGTTACCTGTAAATGTTAACATAAGAATTTGTCTAGTATATTTAAAATTATTCACTTTTGAGTCATTTTGAATTTACCATGAGGTAGAAATTTGTCCTTGGTTGTGTGGTAAAAACAGATATGCAGTATCAGTTACTTATTGTACGAGGACAAACTTAGTAAAAAGACATTAATTTCTATCACTATGCGTCTTAATGTGAATGAGGATCCCGCTGTTCAGATATCTCACAAGCAGTGGAGTTCAAGCAGTGTAGTTCAGATCATTTTACTATTGCTTAATCTATAAAGAATAATTAATTGCATTCAAGAAAAATCCCAAAAAAGATATGTGTTTGTACATGACTTTGATCTTCTCACTACGTGCTAAAGTACTGATGTGCAGAATGGGCAACAGAATAACATATTCAATATGGATAATGTATAAGGTGGTACATTTTGTTTGGAAGAGTAAAGAAGCGCTATATGTCTTTGAAACTACTCTAAATGAATGGTTCCCAAGCTTTTTGAACGTAAGCAAATGTTATTGTTTGTTCACCGTCAATAAAATTTGCATCCCACCTGTAACTGCTTAATGATGACATGGGACACTCCATACCAGGGACAGCTGTTGAGTTGATTATAGTTTTTATTTATTTTTACCTCATTATGTGAACTTTCTAACTTAAATTACCTCAATATTGCTAAAGCCAGACAGGCCTGCTTTAATCTTTGATACCCCAAATCCTCCAAAACACTGACAGGGTTAGATTTACAATGATGATAGCGTATTACACTGATTATATCTTAGACTTCATAATTAGAGAATGCTGACAGAATAGAGATCTTAAAACTCATGAACAAGTTTGCTAGGGTAGAATGAGAGAAAATGATAAATGCCATTTGGCAAAATGTTTCATTGACAGGGTTTGTATGAGAATTCCAAACCTGTGACATTAATTTAAAGATGTTCACAAATCCATCAAAAAAATTAGGAGATGTTTCTTTACTCAGAGTGTATTTAGTAAGTAGCTACTGCATTGGATATTTGAGACCAGTCCCATTTAATGGGAAGATAGATAAGAACTTGAGGAAGAAAGGAATAGAAGATACAGACTAGAAGGGCCAAATGGCCTGTTTTCTGTGCTGTATTGTTCTATGGTGCTATGGATTTTAGATGGAGGAGAGTTACAGGCTGGCAAACTGGTCATATAGAGAATAAATATAAGCATTGACCAGTGGAGCAAAGTGGCCTGTCTGTGTTATATGTGATCACCAAAACTTTGAAATTAGGTCATACTTGTACTGTGGGCAAATACAGCAACACACAAATGATGTTGAGGCAAAAGGCCATTTAGTGGAATTTAGTCATGTTGGCTGAGGGATACATTTTATCCGAGTTTCAGTGGAAACTCTCCAGTTTTTTAACACATACTGTTGGAATCTATAATATCTAACTGAAAGGGTCAGCAAGTCTTGGGTTCGACATCTCCTTTAAAGGACACTATTGATGTAACAGGGTCAAGTCCTGGTCTAGGGTTGAACCTTAACCCTTAACTTTCAAGCAGCGGCCAACCTCAGAACCAAGACTAATATTGGCTTTTGTTGGCATATTAAATTTGGATATTTATCCACATAAATTCCAGAAAATTCTGGGCTTTGGTTCACGAGTATCCAAATGTAAATGTTCTCTGTCTGATGACAGATTCATGTCAGTGAATACGTGCGGCTGGAGACGACTAGAATTTCCCAGCATTTCAATGGATCCTGTTCCAGGTTGATTCCAATGCAGATTTTAAGGTTGTGAGGAAAAAAAAACAAGAACAACCTTGCACTCAACGTCAGCAAGACCAAGGAATACATTGTGAACTTCAGGAAGGGGAAGTCGGGAGAACACACAACAGTCCTCATTGAGGGGTCAGCGATAGAAAGGGTGAGCAGCTTCAGGTTCCTGAGTGTCAACATCTTGGAGGATCTATCCTGGGCCCAACTCTTTGACACGAATATGGCATGCCAGTGGCTACACTTCGTTAGGGAGTTTCAGGAGATTTGGTCGGAGACTCTTGCAAATTTCTACAGATGTACAATGGAGAACATTCTGACTGGTTGCATCACCGCCTGGTATGAAGGCTCCAATGTGCAGGATCGAAAGAGGCTGCAGAGGGTTGTAGACTCAGTCAGCTGCATCACGGGCACAACACTTCCCACCATTGAGGACATCTTCAAGAGGCAGTGCCTTGAGAAGGCAGCATCCATCAGTAAGGACCCTCACCATCTGGGACATGCCCCCTTCACGTTACTACCATCGGGGAGGAGGTACAGGAGCGTGAAGACCCACACTCAACAATTTAGGAACAGTTTCTTTCCCTCCACCATCAGATTTCTGAACAATCCATGAACACTACTTTGTTTTTCCTTGTTTTTGCACCATTTACTTATTTTGTAATTTATAGTGATTTTTATGTCTTTGCACTGTACTGCTGCCACAAAACAACAAATTTCATGACAAATGTCAGTGATAATAAACCTGATTCTGAACCTGATTCTGATACTGAAAAAAAGAAAGAATGAAGGTAGGCTTCATTTTCTTAATTATTTGCATTTGCTGCAATGTTTCAATTATTTGAATGCATTTTAAGCATTTTAGATGATTTCAAAATTTTAGAATTTTTATTTTTTTATCTATACTTAAAATGACACAGAAAGAGGCCTTTTGGCCCATTATGTCCATATCAGCTCCCAGGAGAGCAATCCCATTAGTTCCATTCCCCCTCTCTCTATTTCCCTACATTCCTGCAACTTATTCTCTCTTACACATGCCATCAACCTTCCTGTTGTTCTTTTTGGTATTAAGTGACACTAAGGGGTCTTTCAGTAGCCAATTAACCTACCTGGACATCTTTGAGATATGGAAGACTGGGACATCTTTGAGATTGAGATTTGGCACTTGAAGGATACAGTAGTGCAGCTAGTAGAGCTGCTATCTCATAGTTTCAGTGACACTGATGCTGTCTGTGCAGAGTTTGCCTGTTCTCTCTGCAACTGCATGGTTCCTTGAGGTGCTCCAGGGTTTCCTCTAGGTGCTTCAATTTACCCCTACATCTCAAGAAACTGTGGTTTGGTAGGTTAATTGGCCACTTTAAATTTGCCCCTTGTGTGTAGGAGGGAGGCATAATCTGGGGAAGTTGATGGGAATGTGGAGAGAATAAAATGGGACTATTATAGGATTAAAGGAAATGGGTGCTTGATAGTTGGCATGGATGGTGGGTCAAAGGACCTGCTTCGGTGCTGTATAATTCGATGACTCCATGATACAGAGAAAATGTGCAAAATCTGCATAAACAGCACCAAAGGTCAGGAGTCAACCTTAGTCCCTCGAGCTATGAGGCAGCTGGACTAACTATCGCATTATTAACTCCAAACATTTTTTGAGTGGTGCTGAATGTCAGGGCTATTGAACAAGCAACAGCTTTGATTGATGGCAAAGCTGATGTTGTGGTTTTGTTACCTGTCAAAGATTTCTTAATCGAGGCTTACTGCGGCCTGTCCACCTCACCCATTATGCAAAGCTCTGTCCCCACACCAGACCTGAATGAGCCGCAGGAGGCTTTCCTCCATCTTCTTTCTAAATATACCTAAGCTGTGTGTGTGACAACCAGATTTCCGAGCAGTGAGCGCGGGCTGTGTGGCCAACTGAACAAATCCGGACATTTAATTTTCAGCGGAAGTCCCAAGCTCCGTCTGGTGCACTAGAGGTGGCACACCACAATCCTTGGTCAATGTGGAAAATAATATTCTGATTAGCTTTCTTTTTGATGTAAGGTCTGTAACGTTAACTTTTCTACTGTGACTGCAGATGCTGCCTGATTTCCTGAGTTTACAGCATACTTCCAGTGTTTTCTGTTATTCTGGCTTCTGCCCTCTTCCTTTCCAGTCCTGATGAAGGGTCTTGGCCCGAAACATCCACTGTTTATTTCCCTCCATGGATGCTGCCTGACCTGCTGAGTTCCTCCAGCATTTTGTGTACATTGCTCCAGATTCCAGCATCTGCAGAACTTCTTGTGTATCCACAATGTATTATTGTCTTGTCCTTTTGTGTTTGTGCCTATCTACAAAAGGGACCCTTCTGCTTGGTTTACTTTGGAGGAATTTCAGCAGTAGGGTCCAATTGGGAAGAGCTGAGCTCTGAGCTGCCAATCTCTCTCTCTGCACCAGCCCCCAAGCCTTGCCGCTGGGAGAGAGGACGTCGGATCCACCACTCATTTCCTATTGGTCGAGGCTCGCGTCAATCATTGGACCGCGCCCTCTCCCTCTTCACGACGCAGCTTCCGGCTGCCTGGCTTGCCGCCTCGGTTCGAACTTTGTCCCCGACCGGGGATTCAGCTGATGGCGGCTGGGCCCTCCCCTGGCTGAGGTAAGAAACCGGGGGCGGAGGCGCTGAGAGAGGGCCAAGGTACACCAGAAGACGGGCAGTGTGAAAATAGGAGGGAGGAGTGGGGGAGAGAGAGCAAGTGGATCAGTGCGGAGGGGCTCGGCGGTCGGGCGGCGTCTGTGGAGGGAGAGGGATGGTCATCGTCCGGAGGGAGAGGGATGGTCATCGTCCTGAGGCAGCGTCTGTGGAGGGAGAGGGATGGTCATCGTCCGGAGGGAGAGGGATGGTCATCGTCCTGAGGCAGCATCTGTGGAGGGAGAGGGATGGTCATCGTCCAGAGGGAGAGGGATGGTCATCGTCCAGAGGGAGAGGGATGGTCATCGTCCTGAGGCAGCGTCTGTGGAGGGAGAGGGATGGTCATCGTCCCGAGGGAGAGGGATGGTCATCGTCCCGAGGGAGAGGGATGGTCATCGTCCCGAGGGAGAGGGATGGTCATCGTCCCGAGGGAGAGGGATGGTCATCGTCCCGAGGGAGAGGGATGGTCATCGTCCCGAGGGAGGGGGATGGTCATCGTCCCGAGGCAGCGTCTGTGGAGGGAGGGGGATGGTCATCGTCCCGAGGCAGCGTCTGTGGAGGGAGGGGGATGGTCATCGTCCCGAGGCAGCGTCTGTGGAGGGAGGGGGATGGTCATCGTCCCGAGGCAGCGTCTGTGGAGGGAGGGGGATGGTCATCGTCCAGAGGGAGAGGGATGGTCATCGTCCTGAGGCAGCATCTGTGGAGGGAGAGGGATGGTCATCGTCCAGAGGGAGAGGGATGGTCATCGTCCAGAGGGAGAGGGATGGTCATCGTCCAGAGGGAGAGGGATGGTCATCGTCCTGAGGCAGCGTCTGTGGAGGGAGAGGGATGGTCATCGTCCCGAGGGAGAGGGATGGTCATCGTCCCGAGGGAGAGGGATGGTCATCGTCCCGAGGGAGAGGGATGGTCATCGTCCCGAGGGAGCGGGATGGTCATCGTCCCGAGGGAGCGGGATGGTCATCGTCCCGAGGGAGCGTCTGTGGAGGGAGAGGGATGGTCATCGTCCCGAGGCAGCGTCTGTGGAGGGAGGGGGATGGTCATCGTCCCGAGGCAGCGTCTGTGGAGGGAGGGGGATGGTCATCGTCCCGAGGCAGCGTCTGTGGAGGGAGGGGGATGGTCATCGTCCAGAGGGAGAGGGATGGTCATCGTCCTGAGGCAGCATCTGTGGAGGGAGAGGGATGGTCATCATCCGGAGGGAGAGGGACGGTCATCGTCCTGAGGCAGCATCTGTGGAGGGAGAGGGACAGTCATCGTCCTGAGGCAGCGTCTGTGGAGGGAGGGGGATGGTCATCGTCCTGAGGCAGTGTCTGTGGAGGGAGAGGGATGGTCATCGTCCGGCGGGAGAGGGATGGTCATCGTCTGGAGGGAGAAGGATGGTCATCGTCCGGAGGGAGAGGGATGGTCATCGTCTTGAGGCAGCGTCTGTAGAGGGAGAGGGATGGGAGAGGTCCCGAGGCAGGGCCTGTGGAGGGAGAGGGATGGGAGAGGTCCCGAGGCAGGGCCTGTGGAGGGAGAGGGATGGGAGAGGTCCCGAGGCAGGGCCTGTGGAGGGAGAGGGATGGGAGAGGTCCCGAGGCAGGGCCTGTGGAGGGAGAGGGATGGTAGAGGTCCCGAGGCAGGGCCTGTGGAGGGAGAGGGATGGGAGAGGTCCCGAGGCAGGGCCTGTGGAGGGAGAGGGATGGGAGAGGTCCCGAGGCAGGGCCTGTGGAGGGAGAGGGATGGGAGAGGTCCCGAGGCAGGGCCTGTGGAGGGAGAGGGATGGGAGAGGTCCCGAGGCAGGGCCTGTGGAGGGAGAGGGATGGGAGAGGTCCCGAGGCAGGGCCTGTGGAGGGAGAGGGATGGGAGAGGTCCCGAGGCAGGGCCTGTGGAGGGAGAGGGATGGGAGAGGTCCCGAGGCAGGGCCTGTGGAGGGAGAGGGATGGGAGAGGTCCCGAGGCAGGGCCTGTGGAGGGAGAGGGATGGGAGAGGTCCCGAGGCAGGGCCTGTGGAGGGAGAGGGATGGGAGAGGTCCCGAGGCAGGGCCTGTGGAGGGAGAGGGATGGGAGAGGTCCCGAGGCAGGGCCTGTGGAGGGAGAGGGATGGGAGAGGTCCCGAGGCAGGGCCTGTGGAGGGAGAGGGATGGGAGAGGTCCCGAGGCAGGGCCTGTGGAGGGAGAGGGATGGGAGACGTCCCGAGGCAGGGCCTGTGGAGGGAGAGGGATGGGAGACGTCCCGAGGCAGGGCCTGTGGAGGGAGAGGGATGGGAGAGGTCCCGAGGCAAGGCCTGTGGAGGGAGAGGGATGGGAGACGTCCCGAGGCAGGGCCTGTGGTGGGAGAGGGATGGGAGACGTCTCGAGGCAGGGCCTGTGGAGGGAGAGGGATGGGAGACGTTTCGGATCGAGATCCTGCCTCAGAACTACCATCCCGCTCCCTCCACAGATGCTGACCGACCCCCACCCCCCACCAAGTTCCTCCAGCAGTTTGTTTTGTTTCTGAGATGGGTGGGCGGACTATCTCTAAAGGGAGGGAATGGGGCAGAACAGGAGACGAGAGGGTAACCAGGATAAGAAGGGTCACGGGGGCAGTGTTGGACTTTTGAATTTAACAATGTTATGGGAGTTCAGAAATCATGGAGCAAAGGTGCTTACAGAATTAGGGGCTTAGCTGCCTGTGTGTTTGTGTACTTAGAATATAGAGCAGTATAGCACAGAAACAGGCCCTTCGGTCCACAGTGCCTGTGCCAATCCGATGTCTGTACTGACCACAATGCCAATGTAAACTGATCCCATCTATATCCTTCTATCCCCATCCTGTTGTGTGCCTGTCTAAATGCCTCTTAAATGTTGTTATCGCATCAGCTTCCACCACTTCCTGTGTCAGTGTGTTGCAGGCACTTACCACTCTGTATAGGGAAAAAAAACTGCATTGCAAATCTCCTTTAAACTTTCCCTCCTCTCATCTTAAAGCTGTGCCCCCTAGTATTTGACATTTCCACCCTGAGGAAAAGTCTGTGACTATCTACATTATGCCTCTCTTCATTTTGCAGGCCATCCCCAGGTAATGAATGGGATCTGTTTTTACAGATGTCCTTAAGTCAACTTTACCCATAAGTTGGAAAATACAAAAAAAACACTCAATATGGTGATCAAACCTCCATAGTGTTGTAATGAATGCTGTAAAAACACAATACTGATAAGAAAGAATAATAACTAAAAGTGGAGAGAGAAAGGAAACTAGTTTTGCTGTTCATAGGAACAAACGTATGTAAGTAGTTTGGACTTTGAATTTAATAATGTTATGGGAGCTCGTTCCTATGTACGGGTGTCCATAAGTTGGGCATTCATAACCTGGAAACAGCTGATACTTCTATCAGGTGACCTCTTAGCCTCTGCTCCAGAGAAAACAATCCAAGTTTGTCCAACCTCTCCTTTTTGCTCATACTCTCCAATCCAGACAACATCCTCACAAACTTCTTCTGCACCCTCACCAAAGCCTCCACATCCTTGGGGTAATGTGGCAACCAGAACAGTGTACAATACTCCAAATGTGCCTAACCAAAGTTTTATACAGCTGTAATGTGACTTCCCAATGCCCTGATTGATGAAGGCAAGTATGCTGTATGCCTTCTTTACTACCCTATCCACTTGTGTTGCCACTTTCAGGGAACTACAAACTTGCACCCTGATCCTTCTGTACATCAATGCTCATACAAGAACATACCGAATTTTCCTAAACCAGAAGCCCTGGATGAACCAGGAGATTCACAGTCTGCTGAGGGTGAGATCTGTGGCGTTTAAGACTGGTGATCCAGAATGCTATAAGAAGTCCAGGTACGATCTACAGTAGGCCATTGTGAGAGTGAAAAGGCAATTCCATGTGAAGCTAGAGAGACAATTGGATGCATGACAGCTGTGGCAGGGTTTGCATGCCATTACTTCCTATAAGGTGAAACCTAACAGCATAAATGGCAGGGATGCTTCACTTCCTGATGAGCTCAATGCCTTTTATGCACGCTTTGAAAGGGAGAATAACACTACACCTATGGGAATCCCCACAGCATCTGACAACCCTGTGATCTCTGTCTTGGAGGCCGACATCAGAACATCCTTCAAAAGGGTGAAGCCTCATAAGGGGTCAGGCCCCAATGGTCTACCTGGCAGGGTACTGAAAATCTGTGCCGACCAACTGGCTGGCGTGTTCAAGTACATCTTCAACCTCTCCCTGCTGCAGTCAGAGGTTCCCACCTGCTTCAAAAGGGCATCAATCATACTGGTGCCCAAGAACAGCAGGGTGAGCTGCCTCAACGAGTATCACCCTGTAGCATTCACTTCTAGTGATGAAGTGCTTTAAGAGGTTGGTCATGGCTAGAATTAACTCCTGCCTGAGCAAGGACTTGGACCCACTGCAGTTTGCCTACTGCCACAACAGGTGGATGCAATCTCACAGGCTCTTCACTTGGCTTTGGGGCACCTAGACAACAGCAAAACATACATCAGGTTGCTGTTTATCGATTACAGCTCGGCACTCAACACCATCATCCCCTCAACAAGCTTCAAAGCCTGGGCCTCTGTACCTCCCTCTGCATCTGGATCCTTGACTTCCTTATTGGGAGACCACAGTCGGTGTGGGTCAGTAATAACATCGCCTCCTCGCTGACAATCAACATAGGCATACCTCAAGGATGCGTGCTTAGCCCACTGGTTTACTCTCTCTACACTCATGACTGTGTGGCTAGGCACAGCTTAAACTCCATCTGTAAATTCGCTGATGACACCGCTGTTGTTGGCAGAATCTCAGATGGTGATGAGGAGGTGTACAGGAGTGAGATAGATCAGTTGGTTGAGTGGTGTCACAACAACAACCTCACACTCAATGTCAGCAAGACCAAGGAATTGATTGTGGACTTCAGGAAAGGGAAATCGCGAGAACACACACCAGTTCTCATTGAGGGGTCAACGTGGAAAGGGTGAGCAGCTTCAAGTTCCTGGGCATCAGCATCTCAGAGGATCTATCTTGGGCCCAACACATTGATGCAATCATGAAGAAGTCATGCCAGTGGCTGTACTTCATTAGGAGTTTGGGGAGATTTGGTGTGTTACCAAAGACTTGCAAATTTCTACAGATGTACAGTTGAGAGTATTCTGACTGGTTGCGTCACTGCCTGGTATGGAGGCTCCAATGTGCAGGATTGAACGAGGCTGCAGAGGGTTGTAGACTTAGCCAGCTCCATCTCTGGCACAACCCTCCCTGCCATCGAGGACATCTTCAAGAGGTGATGCCTCAAGAAAGCAGCATCTATCATTAAGGAACCCCACTATCCAGGACATGCCCTCTTCATGTTACTACCATTGGGGAGGAGGTACAGGAACCTGAAAACCCACACTCAATGATTTAGGAACAGCTACTTCCCCTCTGCCATCAGATTTCTGAACAATCCATGAACACTACTTCATTTTTCCTTGTTTTTGCAATATTTACTTATTTTGTAATTTATAATAGTTTTTATGTCTTGTACTGTACTGGCATGGCAAAACAACAAATTTCATGACACATGTCAGTGATGATAAACCTGATTCTGACTCGTGATTCTCCAAGGGTCCTGCCATTTACTGTATAATTTCCTCATGTATCTGACCTCTTAGGATGCACAATCTCACACTTGTCAGGATGAAACTCCATCTGTTATTTCTCTGCCCTTATTTCCATCTGATCTCGTCTGCTGAATTCTTTGACAAGCTTTTTCACTATCCACAAAACAGCCAATTTTTGTGCCACCTGCAAACTTACTAATCAGCCCACCTGCATTTTCATCCAAATCATTATACATAAATAACAGAGGTCCCAGCACTGATCCTTGTGGGACACCACAGGTCGCAGACCTCCAGTCAGAATAAAACCCCTCCACCACGACCCTCCCTTCTATGGCCAAGCCAATTTTCAATCCAATCTACCAAGTCTCCATGAATCCCATGTGACTTAATCTTCTGGATCAGTATGAGGGACCTTGTTGAAAGGTTTACTAAAGTTCATGTATACAATATTCACTGCCCTGGATTCATCAATCATCATCTTCATCACCACCTCAAAAAAAAATCAAGTTTTTAAGACCTAACCTCCCCCACACAAAGCCATGCTGACTATTCCTAATAAGTCCATGCTTTTCCAAATGTGAGTAAATTTTATTCCTAAGAATCCTCTCCAATAATTTTTCTACCACTGATGTAAGGCTCACTAGCCTATAATTTCCTGGTTTGTCCCTGTTGCCCTTAAAGGAACAACATTGGCTAGTCCTCTGGCACCTTGCTTATGGCAAAAGTAGATACAAATATCTTTGTCCAGGCCCCAGCAGTCTTTTCTCTTGACTCTCTCAATAACTTGGGATAGGTCCCATCAGGCCCTGGGGATTTATCCACCTTAATGTCATACTAGAGACCACCTCCTTGATATCAAACATGCCCTAGGATATCAGCAAACTCCTCCCTGGTCTTAAAGTTATCCATGTCCTCCTTGGTGAACACTGATATGAAGTACTTATTTAGTACCTTGCCCACTTCCTCTGGCTCCAGGCTTAAATTCCCTCCTCTGTCATTAAGTGGTCCTTTCTTCTCCCTAAATACTCTCTTTTTTTTAATGTATAAAATGTCTTGGGATTCTCCGTAATCCTACACACCAAGGACGTTTCATGGCACCTTTTAGCCCTCCTGACTCCATGTTTAAGTTCTTTCCTATTTCTTTGATATTCCTCAAGGGCCCTGTCCAGTTTCAGCTTCCTAAACCTTGTATATGCTTCCTTTTACTTTTTGACTAAATTTGCAAATCACAAAAAGAGTGAAATATTGAAAGTACAGAATCTGTATATTCCTGTTAGGATAAAAGGCGAGGCTAACAGGTTTAGGGAACCTTGGTGATCAAGGGATATTGAGGCCCTGGTAAAGAAAAAGGAGGTACATATCAGGTATAGGCAGTTAGGATCAAATGAGATGCTTGAGGAGTATAAGAAATGCAAGGGAACACTTAAGAGAGAAATCAAGAGGGATAAAGGAGGACATGAGGTTGCTTTGGCGGACACGGAGATGGAGAATCCAAAGGGTAGCTATATTAAGGGCAAAAGGATAGCAAGGGACAAAATTGGTCCTCTTGAAGATCAGCGTAGTCACCAATGCATGGAGCCGAAAGAGATGGGGTAGATTTTAAATGGATTTTTTTGCATCTGTGTTTATGATGTCAGAAGCTGGGAGGTAATAGGTGGAAGTGATGAAAGGTTGAAGATGATGGCTTGTTAGAACTCTATAAAACGCCATTCAGGCCGCAGCTAGTGTATAGTTCTGATCATGATTCTGCAAGTGAGATACGATTATATTAGATAGAGTCCAGAAAAAAACTTATGAGGAGATTTTCAGGGCTGAGGAATCTTGAATCTTGGCTGTGAGGAAAGATTGGATAGAATGGGGTTTTCTTTGGAGCTGAGAAAAGAGGGAAGAATTAAGTGTGGTTTGTAAGGAGCTTGGGTTGAGGTGATAGGAAGATCCATTTCTTGGCAGAAAGGTAAATAATTATGTCTTAAAAGTAATTGGTGGGGAGTGATTAGAGGGCAGATGAGTTGAGGTTAAGAAAAACAAGAGTGTGGTGGAGGTTGGGATTTCGGTGTTTTGGGGGTGGGACATTGGAGACAAAAACTCATCATTTAAACAAAAATGTACTTTGCATATATATGGAAAGCTGTGAACCACAAAGTTCAAGAGCTACAAAATAGGATTAAGTTGGATATCTTTTCCACGGCTAATTGGACAAAGTGGATCATTCAGTTTCATTAAGTTTATCCTGTACTCTTGCTACTGAACTAGATAGATAATGCTTTTCAGGTTTTTGCTGAAGTTGACCGTGTTTGATCCTGACCTTGGGTGCTGTCTGAATGGACTTTGTATGTTTTGCCTAGAACCACATGGGTTCCCACCAGGTACTCCAGTTCTCTCCTCTTTCCCAAAGGTGTGCTGGTAAATTAATTACCCCTCTAGTGCAGGTACATGGAAAAATAATCAAAGGGGACTTGATGGGCATGTGAAGGAGAATAAATTGCAAAGATTTAGGGAAGTAAGGTGACAGGTAATGAGACTGACGGATTGCTCTGCTGGGAGCCATCATGCACCCAATGGGTGAATGGTTTTCTGCGTTGTAATAAATAAGTAGCCTGCCATTTATGATGTCCATGCATTCGATTAAACCTAATGGAATTTTAATCTTATTTGTCATAACCAAAGCACAATACAAATCAAAGGAGGCTCTGCTCAAACTGCAAGTCCTCCCCAGCTTATAAACGCCTGACTTGTATACAGCCTGCACATGTGAATGAGCATTTGGGAGACCGGCAGGATAGATTTACTGGTGGTTGCCATGTGAGAATTTGTTATGCGGTTGCATTTCTGACTTGCAAACTATTTGGGTTATGAATGGTTCACAGGAATGGAAACCTGTCGTAACTTAGGGAGGTCCTGTACAATATTCAGCGAGAACACTCCTTGAGTTTGCCTCAAGTTTTGATCTCAGAAATGTAAAGGAGGCATTATAGCATTTGAGGCACTGTGGAGTATAGCCTTATAATAACTAATGAGCATAAAGAAATTTGTGTTTTAAAACCTTGGAAAGATATGTCTGTGAGGTGATTGGATTTGAACGTGAGACTGTAAGAAATGGCAACATGAGTGGGTCATGTAGTCTTTCAACCGTAGTCTGCCATTCATCAAGATCGTGATTAATTTTCTATCAGTGTTGTTTTCCAGCACTATCACCATATCCCTTTAAATTACTTCAATATCTGCAAACCTGTCAATTTCTATTTTGAATGAACTCAATGACTGAGTCCTTACAATCCCTGGAGGTAGAAAATTCTGAATGTTCATCATGTTCTGAGTGAAGACATTTTTTCCTCATCTCAGTTCGAAACAGTTTACCTGTTATTCTCAAATGGTGTCTCCTGGTCCTGGAATCTTTAGTCAGGGAAAACAGCCTCTCTATATCCAGCTTGTCAAGCCCTTTTGGGGAAAAAAAATCTATGTTTGGTTGAGATCTCTCTCATTCTTCCAATCATTAGAGAATACAGTCTCAGTCTACTCAATTTCTTGCCATCCCTGGAACCAGTCTAATGAATATTTTCGGCACTGCCTTTATGACGTGTATATCCTTTCCTGGGTAAGGAGAGTAAAACTAGACCCAGTACTCTAGATGCAAACTTATCAAGGACCCATATGTTTGCAATAAAAATTACTTACTCCTGTAATCAAACTGTTATGAAAGCTAAACTGCCATTTGCCATCCTAATTGCATACTGCACCTGCTTTTTGCCTTTGTTCACTTGTGTACAGACACACCCAGTTCCCTCTGAACATCATCACTACCCATTCACTCACCAGTTCACACATGCTTTGCACGTCTGGAGTGCACCAAAGTGGATGACCTGCATTCTTCCACATTGTGTTCTATCTGCCTTGTTCTTGTCTAATCAGTCAGTTTGTCCGAGTCCACTTAAATCCTCCTTATAGCTTCTTTGGCAAACTTGGAAATGTGACATTTTCTCCCCTCAACCCCATTGTTTATTTTGGGTTGTAAAAAGCTGGAGGCTAATAGTGACAGTTTGCCAACCTGTGAATAACTTGTTTACTTCCACTCTTTCCCTTCTGCTCAATAACCAGTTCTATCTTCATGTCAGTATATTACCCCTGATTAAGTGTGTTCTGACCTTGTTGACCAACCACCAGTGTGGGACTTTATCAAAAGTCTTCCAAAAGTACAAGTACATCACAGTTACTATTTCCTATGTGGTTGTAAAAGGTATGAAGTACCAGATAGAATCCAATTGTAAGGCCACATTATTACCTTGTTAAAAATTGGTCATGGCACAGCGACCTGCTGCTTTGATCATTCTGGAACTGTGTAAAATAGTAGTTCATCCATTGCTGCACAACTACACAGTTGGTGCAATCCTGGATCCCTTGTGTTAGTGGAATCCTGGAACTTGCTACCTAGGGGAGGTAAAAACATTGCATTAAAAGATACTTGGATGACCATTTCTTCTATCTTAGCCTACAAGTCTATGGTCAGAGCAAAAAAAGTGGGATCAAGGAGGAGAAATTTAATGATCACTTTTTAAACTATACATTTGATGCTTTGTTTTCATATGTGTGTTTTTTTAATAGTTCATGTTAAACCTGTGACACGTGCTAAGACTGGAATATTTTTTGGCCTTGATCTAGATATTTGTGTAGATGCCAGCATTTGAGGATTTGAGTGAAAGGTTTTGTAACTAGGTCAGTTAAAATGAAGAGTGATTCAGTTTGCTTTTCAGAGTACTAATTTTGAGTCACAATATTGCAATATAAAAAGGAAACATAGTTTCATGTGTTTAAATGACTGCAACCAAGATGATCAAAATCTGAACACTCTGTCTAAAATCTGAAGACACATGTTGAAATGTAACAAAATAATAGAAATGTAACAGCAATGTATAAACCAACTCAATTGATCCTTTAGAAATTTGCAATATTTGTTGCAAGGTTTTTGCTGATTAATTCAAGACTGAAGAATCAACATTTTGGGGGGGATGTTTTTAATTGACAGTTTCAACAAGTTTGCACTCTTTGACTTGCCTAGAGCTAGATTAATACTTATATAAAATTTATCCTAAAATATTTTTTCACCGTGTTGTGTGAAAATTGAAACAGAGCCAATTAGCAATCAGTCTTTGGCATCAAGAGTAAAAAGGTCAGGAGCTTGCATATTTCCCCTTCCACTACTGAGACAGGATGGCTGTAGTGTGTACCTCTGTAGTAAGATGGATGTATTGTTTAATGTTTCATTGCATCTTTTCAGACCTATAGTGGGAAACTGGCTGCTCCATGTAATGTACAATATATTCCAGGTAATATTGTAAAATAATTACCAGGTTTCCAGATGTGTATCTTTCATCAGGATTTTAATTAATGCAGGACAACGGAAATATTACAATTGCTGCCACAGCAGAGATCACAAGATTTTTTCTGTTTTTAGAAATTGCAGGAAAAACAAGTGTTCAATTCTCTTGAAAGATACTGGATTGTAACAGCACAGAGGTTGTTCAGTGTTAGGTATTTGATAGTGTATACTGACTGCAGATGCAAATAAGCTGGGTTAGCCAAAATGTTTCCAACTGACTTTTCATCCTGATAGTCACAATCAACTCCTGAGGCAGTAGGAGAGAAACTGTTTTCATCCAGCATTCACCCAAGTGACTTATTGGGCTACTGTGAAGATTTTGGACATGTTTTTATTGTGAAGGTTTTATTTTTGATGTGTGTTGTAAAAAGCTGCTAGGGCCAGGTAAATTTACTAGAACTTTAATACTCTAGTCCCAAATGCACTGCCACACCATTTTGACGCTGAACTCAATAAAGAAACAGGCTTTTAATAAAGAAATTAATCTGAAGAACTGGTATTTTGATCTTATTTCATAAAACTGCTTAAAACATGTATTATTCCATAATTTAAAAAAAATTCAATAAACCCCATCTTATTTTTGCCTAAAATTTATGAGGTCAGTGTGACATTTAGTTGTTTTAACAGAGGGATCTGTCATGTTATTTAAGGGAGGGCTCTGGGGGTGCCCTGATATCAGCTGTACTCTTCCTGGTATACAAGGTAATATTTGACCATTAAGCTCAAGGAGAGCCATTTGTTAACTTTGGCATAGGGTTGTATTCTGGTTCAGTCAGCATTCTTATGTAGATAATTTTAATGCGGCATACATGAATGAAGCATTAGCAATAACATTAATTACAACACCAAGCTGGTCAATGTTCTTCAGGGGAAGAAGATAGGTGGCAGAAAGTCTTAATTAAAACCTACTCATGGTTGACGATTTATTTCAGAATATATAAATCTTCAATCAATGGAATCAATTCTTCACTGAAAATAGTACATAGTAAATTGCTGCAGAGCATCTTAAACTTCACCTAATTTGAATTTCATTTTGAAAGGAAGAATTATTTCAATGGAAGGACTCTATGACATAAATTTGACAATTATTTAGAGGCTTGTGGAAATTGATGCAAGCCTGGAAAATTAAGTGGATTTCCAAGAAATATCAAGCTTCACAAAGCTTATATATATATTGGTGGGAAATTTTTGTAATATTTGCTTTTAAAATTAAAATAAAAACTTTATGAAGGCCAACAGGGGGTGCTGTGCAGCTATTGACAGATAGCATTCAGGGAATAGAAACAGAGTGAAACCAATTTGTTAACAAGTAAGGTCTAACTAGATAATTTGTTTCAGTGAAAGATATTGGCGAGATCTCTGGGAATAAATCCCTGTCCTTCTTATCAACTGTGCCATAGGAACGTGAGAGCAGACAGGGTCTCAGTTTAAAGTCTCTGCTAACATGCCAGAACCTCTGAAAGAGTAGCATTTGTTTGGTATAGCACTGGAGTCTAAGCACAGTTTTTTTTGTTTGACCCTCTTGTATGGGACTTAAATCCCCTTATGAGCCACAACTGACGCGTAATAAGTAGAAAAAGTATATTTTGTTTTAGGAAGTAAAGAATGTATTGCTGTCCTGTCCTACTGAATATTTTATAAAGGAACACCATAATAACTTATTTGAATATGCATACGTTTTATTGACACATGAAGCATTACAGTTGTGTATTTATGATTTGGAAACTCTTATCTTAGTGGATCATAGCTTGTATCTAAATGTGTCAGGCAACTTCACTTTTAAAAAAAAATGTGAAATAACATGTTCAAGGGATTAAAAATAATTTATGGTTTGCCTTTTGTGCAAAATCTTAATAGCCTTGCACATAAAATGTTTTTTGTAAATCATTCAATTGAACATATAGTACAGAAATAGGTCATTCAACCTTAAAGGGGTCTGACAGTATTTATTGCCTTTTAGAATCTCTTTTCAGCTTACTTGGTAAAATAAAAAGTTGGTAAAATTGGTCTATAATTGTCACATGTACCGAGGTACAGTGGAAAAACTTTGTTCTGCATGCCATCCATACAGATCATTTCATTACAACGGTGCATTGAGGTAGTAGAAAGGGAAAATAATAACAGAATGCAGAATAAAGTGTCACAGTTACAGAGGAAGTGCAGTGCAGGCAGACAATAAGGAGCAAGGTCATAACGGGGTAGATTGTGAGGTCAAGAATCCATCTTATCGTACTAGGGGACCATTCAGTAGTCTTATAGTGGGATAGAAGCTGTCCTTGAGCCTGGTAGTATGTGCTTTCAGGCTTTTGTATCTTCTGCCTGATGGGAGGGGGGAGAAGAGAAAATATATGGGGTGGCTGGTGTCTTCGATTATGTTGGCTACTTTACTGAGGCAGCAAGAAGTGTAGACAGAATCCATTGGGGGGGGGGGTGGGGGAGGTGGGGGTGGCGGCTGGTTTCTGTGATGTGCTGAGCTGTGTTCACAACTTGCAGTTTCATGCAGTCGGGCAGAGCAGTTACCATACCAAACTGTGATGCATCCAGATAGGATGCTTTCTATGGTGCATCAGTGAAAATTGGTGAGGGTCAAAGGGGACATGCCAAATTTCTTTAGCCTCCTGAGGAAGTAGAGGCGCTGGTGAGCTTTTTTGGCTATTGCATCTACGTGGTTGGACCAGGACAGGCTATTGGCGATGTTCGCTCCTAGGAACTTGAAGCTTTCAACCCTCTCGACCTCAGCATCATTGATGTAAACGGGGGTGTGTGCACTGCCCCCCTCCCCCTTCCTGAAGTCAATGACCAGCTCTTTGTTTTGCTGACATTGAGGGAAAGGTTGTTGTCATGACACCACGACTCTATCTCCTTCCTGTACTCATCGTTATTTGAGATTCGGTCCACTACGGTGTTGTCACCTGCAAACTTGTAGATGGAGTTAGAGCAGAATCTGGCCACACAGTCGTGATAGAGTAGGGGGCTGAGGACACAGCACTGTGGGGCACCAGTGTTGAGAATAATCATGGAGGAGGTGTTGCTGCCTATCCTTATTGATTGCAGTCTGTTGGTCAGGAAGTCAAGGATCCAGTTGCAGAGGGAGATGTTGAGTCCTATGTCTAGGAGTTTGGAGATGAGTTTGCTTGGAAGTATAATATTGAAGGCAGAGCTGTAGTCAATAAACAATAGTCTAACATAGGTGCCTTTACTGTACAGATGCTCCAGAGATGAGTGTAGGACCAGGGAGATGGTGTCTGCTGTGGATCTCTTTCGGCGGTAGGTGAATTGCAGTGGGTTGAGGTTGTCTGGGAGGCTGGAATTGATGTGTGCCATGACCAACCTCTCAAAGCACTTCATGATGATGGATGTCAGAGCCACTGGGTGGCAGTCATTAAGGCATGTCACCTTATTTTTCTTACGTACTGGGATGATGGTGGTCTTCTCAAAGCAGGTAGGAACCTCAGATTGAAGTAAGGAGAGGTTAAAAATGTCTGCAGGAGTGATCCTTGCATTTCCGGTGATCAGGTAGTGAATGTTTCACAGTTCCATCTTGACCGTAATGATGTAGCAGCAATAACTGGGAGATTAAGCCAGAGAATTTAATCCTGGTTCAGTGAGTAATGCAGAAGTATCATCCTAAAAGTGAGATGCCAAGCTGGAAAAGTTGCAACACAGAACCATGTGCATACTGAACAATAAAACACTGATCACTGTAAGTGATCCCACAATCATCAGACCAAATTAAAGCTTTTTGGTACTACTATATATAGATGTTTAAATGCCCAGCACCTTTTCCATTTAACAGGTGGAGGATACAGCAATGACCGGGATAGACAAAGGCCTAGCTATAATGCTGAAGATCTATGCTTCAGAGCTAGCCATGTCAATGGCCAGGCTGTTGTCATGCAGTTAAAACACGGAATCTACTTGACAATGTGGGGGCAATGTGCTGCAGCTAGTAGAGCCATTATCTCACAGTGCCAGTGACCCAGGTTCAGTCCTGACCGTGGGTGCTGTCTGTGTGGTGTTTGCACGTTCTTCCTATGACTGTGTGAGTTTCCTCCGGATGCTCCAGTTTCATCCCATATACCAAAGACGTGAGGATTGGTAGGTTAATTGGTCACTTTGCCCCTGGTGTATAGATGAATAGTGGAATCTGGGGGAGTTGATGAGAATGCAGCTAGAATTTCTTTTTTAAATAAAAGGTTAATGTTGGATTAGTGTCAATGTGTGATGGTTGGCACAGACTTGGTGGGCTGAAGGGCCTTTTTACTTGCTGTATCTCTTAATGAAAATTGCATAGGTACAAAATGCAATACCAGTCAATTCTGACTTATTTCCACCCATCATTCTACTTTCAATCTTCAGTAAAGTGATGGAAGGCATCATGCTGTCATGTGGCAAATCTTAATAACCTGCTCATTGAATGCCAATAAGGTCTGAGACCATTTGGCTCCAGACCTCATCACTTCTTGATCCAAACATGGACCGAAGGACTAAATTCAAGAGGGGAGCTGAGAGAGACTGCTCGCAACATCATGGTACCACTTGGTTTGTGAAGTGAATGGGCTTCATGGGGAAAACACTCCATCAACCAGAATCATCTCTTGCACAGAGGAAGGTGGTTGTGGTTGATGGTCAATCTTGCCAGCCTCAGGACATCACTGCAGGAATTCCCTAGGACTCCACTATTTTCAGCTGCTTTGTTAATAATGTTTCTTCCATTATAAGGTTAGGAGTGGAGATGTTCATTAATAATTACACAATGTTCAATTCCATTCGCAACTCCAGAGCAAATGAAGGTGCTGCATGCAGACATGAACAAGACCTGGACAACATTTAGGCATAGATCTGATATGTGACAAGTAGCATGTATGTCACTTAAGTGCCTGGCATTGACCACTTGCAACAAGAGAGTCTAACTACTTGCACTCGACATTCTATGGCATTAACTCACCAAGGCTCCCATCATCAACATCCTGTGGGTCCACAAGGTACAAATGTGATGGAATAGGCTGCATTGTAGGTCCAACAATGCTGAAGAAGCTCAACATTATCCAGGATAGAGTAGCTTTGCTGATTGGCACACCATCCATCAGCCTTAGCATTCACTTCCTCCACCACTGGTACACCAGAGTTGTGGTGTGAACCATGTATAAAATGCATTGGAGTTATTCATCAGGGCTACTAAGATAGTACCTCCCAAACATATGATCCCTACCAAAGGCAAGGGCAAATAACACATGGGAGCACCACTGCCTTTGGCTTCGTCTTCAAGCTCCACACCATCCTGACTTAGAAATGTGACCAAATTCCTTCTTCATTGCTGTATCTAAGTCTGAAATTTCCTACCACCAGAAGGACTGCAACACTGCAAGGAGGTGGCTCATAACCACCTTCTCAAAAGCCAGTGGGATGAACAATGAATGCTGGTCTTGCCAGAGATATCCACGCCCAAAATATAATTAAATAAGAAAAATCATTTTTGAAACAAACCTTTTTTCCTCATAGAATGTTCTGTATTTAACTTTAGATGAATCTTTATCCTGAATTTGTGTTTTTGTTGTACTTGGCTTTTCCAGAGTAATTTCGTATGAAATATCAGACTGCTCTATAGTTTGAAAACTAAATAGAACCACTTGTAATTACTGATGTGATACTATCATAGGGAACCTCCTCTTGCTAGATACGGCCTGGTGCCTGGAATATCCACCTGTATCCTTGATGTTCCCAGGCTGACTTTGTACAGATGTAGAGGTGGAATCTCATTGGGCCTCTAGATTTTGAAAGCAACCAGTAAGGTGTCACTTTGAGAGAGTAGGCCTTGGGCAGCTTGGTTTAGAGGGTCTGCCCACAGAAGCACAGATCTGGGAGTTCAACTTCACAAATTGTTAAAAAACCAGTGGACAAATATTTCACTTCCCTTTTTGATTTCTTTTTATATTAGTCCATAGGCTTTTCATGATTGTGAAATTGGATGTGCTTCTCTGCAACCCATTTGTTTTTTTACCATTTTTTAAAAGCAGTGTGATTTGCTTGGGATATACAATTCCCCAGACTGATCTCCCTTTGATATAGTGTTGTCTGCTCATTCAATGTAGACACAAGGGATTTTGCAGATGCTGGAATCTGGAGCAATGGTCTCGACCAGAAATGTCAACTGTTTATTTCCCTCCATAGATGCTGCCTGACCTGCTGAGTTCCTCCAGCATTTTGTGTGTGTTGCTCATTCAATGTATCTGCTGCTTTGCTCTTTTCCCATCTAACTTAAAAGCCCAGAACTCATTGCCTTCTGAGTTGACGATGTGGTAAGTATGAACTTTAAACATTATTCTACTGCCTTGACCCCTTTCAATCCTCAAAAGAATTGCAGGGTATTGTATGCATAAGTGCCATTTTTCTCAGCCAGTGCAAGTCCTGTGCACAGAACAGAACTCTGGCAGCTTAGCCATGCCCTCTTACTTGGCATGGGTTTGAGGGGTGGATAGCTGGGAACTGGTTGCACAAGGAATCTAATGTAAGGGCAAATTCCTGACTTCTGCCCGTGTGTATGTGGGAATTCTGAATGGTGCATGTGAAGATATACAATTAACTTCTTGTCATGGTCTGCATTGCCCTTATTTTAGGTGTGCCACACTGAAATGTATTTAGTCCTGCCCTGTTTAATTTGCATGGTTTCTGGCCAGTTTTAAACCTGCCATTCAACATTGTTTTGTTTCCTTCCATAATGCTAATGTTTATTTTTAAATTGTTCCTTTATAGAGATTGGCATGTATACCAAAGGTGGTTTTTATTTTAAATGGGGCAAAATTTATTTAGTCTGTTGTCTTGATCCAATGTGGATGCAGACCAGTTTTCTGCAGAAGAGGTGAGACTTTGCTGCAAACTTGAAAGCTGATGACTTTGCTAATGTTTTCGTGAATCTTTCATACTGAAATTATTTAATGTGAGATAATTTTAACTCTCTGAACTGGATATTTCCAAAGTCTTTATTTTCAATTTGGTGTGCATGATAATTCCCCCCATTACGTCCAAACACAATGTAATTTTTTGGGTAACAAACAATGCTCAAAACAAAATTTTGCTGCAAGCCAGTATCACAGAAAATTGATAAATTATTGTATGTGCCACAGCTTTGTAGCAATCTGCCTCTGGAATCTATTTTTGATCTCTTCTTGAGATCTTTCTGAGTTCTTGCATTGCCTTTGTCTTTATCTGCCTGGGCAGTTGCTTTCTCATCTGCAAGATGTGAAAGCCAGAGGCTGGAAGTAACTAGGGAGG
Organism: Pristis pectinata; assembly: GCF_009764475.1. Lineage (NCBI taxonomy): Eukaryota > Metazoa > Chordata > Chondrichthyes > Rhinopristiformes > Pristidae > Pristis > Pristis pectinata. The sequence continues at coordinate 88,179,469 of NC_067413.1, forward strand.
GACAGACAGATGGTGGGTTTGGGGGTAGAGGCAGCACAGTGGCAGAGCTAGTAGAGCTGCTACCTTTTGGGTGCAGTGACCCGGGTTCAATCCTGACCTCTTCTGCTGTCTAGGTGTAGTTTGCACATTCTTCCTGTGATGGCATGGGTTTTCCTCCGGGTGCTCCAGTTTCCTCCCACAACACAAAGATGTGCAGGTTGGTAGCTTAATTAGTGACTCTAAATGTTGTTGAATAGCAGAATCTGGACAGAGTTGATGGGCATGTGGGGAGAAGAGTTTATAGGGAAAATTAGTGGGAGAATGGGATTGCTTGTGAGCTGGCATAGACTCTGGGCCAATATGGCTTCCTTTTGTCATAAAGACTGGGAGCCAGTGATCACACTGGCTGTAAGTGAGGAAGGAAGCCAGTGTGCTCATAGAGCTAATATGGAGTCAATGTATGAGCACTCCAGCCAGGTCCACTCCCCCACACAAATTCTTTCCTTTTGGATTTTTATCCACTTCTTGTTGACTGTCTGCACAGCTACCTGGGGAGTGTACTATGTACCTTAATATTCTTCACCCTGCAAGTAGTTTTCATTTTGATCTTTTTTTGGTTCGTTTGTCAACTGTTTTCATTCTGTGTTCCATTTCTTGACCCCTCCACCAATGGGAACAGTTTCTCTCTCTGCCCTTCATAGTTTTGCATACCTTTAATAGATCTCCTTGCAACTCTTTTGTTTCAAGAACAGTCCCAGCTTCAGCCTTTGCCCATAATGATGGTCTCTCATACCTGGAATCATTTTGGTAGATATCTTCTGCAAGCTCCCTGGTCTTTTTGCATCTTTCCTAAAGTGTGACATAGAGAAGTAGGAACAGCATTTCAGTTGTGGCTGAACTAGTGTTTTATAAAGGCTCGTCATGACTTTCTTGCTCTTATTCTATGCCTCTTTGTGAAATGCAAGATCTTGTACTATTTTTAAACCACATTCTCAAGTCACCTTGCCACTTTCAATGAATTATACATGTATAAACCCAGATCTCTCTGTTGTACTCCTTTTAGAATCCAGTTGTGAGTTTGGGATGGCAGTGTGGTGGTGGTGGTTGCTGTGTTTGGTTAAGGGAAGTTATGTAAGTTTTAAGTGGATGGGTGGTTTTAGTTCTACACAGGAATTTTGGTCATGAAGGAAGGCTTTGAGCACAGCCCCAAGGAGGCAGAGGTTGCAACTTTGGAGTGGAGCCTGATAAGGGGGAAAGGTGACAGGCTGGTTTCTGCTGGATTGCTGCAATGAAGAGGAAGCAAATGGAAGTAGATCATAACATTGAGTTTATAGGAAACCATACAGCAAAAGATTTTCACCTGGGATCAGGACATTACAGGATGAGTTTTGGTTCGCAGGGGGGGTTTGCTGGAAGGCCTGTGAAGAACCACTCATTCCTAGTCCATAAGCAATATGTAAGGAGATGGGAATGCAGATCATTCCCATTATTGCTGGATTTCCCAAGTCCTGGTGAACCCATGTGCCAGATGTTAAATACAAGTGACTGCCAGAATCTGAGGAATAGAGCATCATTTAGATATTGTAACCACGGCCTAGCCTCTATTAAACAGGATGTGGGTATGTTTGCAGTGAATTAGTGACATTTTTATTTTACATTCTATCACTCCCCTTCTCCCATCTACGTTCATTTTGGTTTCTGTTTGCAGTGAATGTTTTGTAATATATGTATTTGAGGTTAGGCATATTATTTTTGACTGCATTTGCATGTTGTACTTACAATTCTCCAAAGCTTTCATACAGCTAGATATCAGAATAAATTGTCTGTCTTGGGTGTTAGTTAACCTCTGATGCATTTTGGACAATGTACAGCTATCAGATCTCTCTCTCTCGTGATGCTGGCAGGCCCAAGATGTATGGAGAACCACTTGGACAGTTAGAGTAGGAGCACCTTATCAACAAAGCGATGCACCAAAAAATGTAAAGGTTGGTGCAATTGATGAAATGATGAAACTTAAAGATATCAAGGCCCATTTTTGTTTTAATACAATGGTTGCTTTCTTCAGACCTGAAGCAATTATTCTATTTGGTTCAGTTGCTACTGTTCACAGTTTTAATGTCTGGTGTTTTTGCCAGTTTTACAAAGTATTTTAACAGATGAGCATGAAGATAAAGCATATTGTTATCAGAATACATTTGCATATACTGATTTTTTTTTCATTATTTTACCAATAAATGTATGGAAGCAAACTAAATATTGAGATTAGATGGCTAACAGTGGTGTATGAAAATTCAGTATATTTAGAAATGTTTTCACATTGTCAACCGCCCATGCAGGAGTGTTTCATGATATCAACACTAAAAATACCTTAACAATATTCCCTGCACTATTTAGGTTAGTAATATTCTGAATTTCCTGTTTTACCTTCAGACCATTAAACTAAATTTTGTACCTCTTTAAGGTTGCCAATCAGCAACTCGATTTCCAATTTGAAAGTCAAACTCTATTTGACCTTTCAATCCAACTTGGTTCTTTGAATTAGTCTCATGGTTGTGCTCTCCTTTTCCTCCAGCGTTGAAGTATATATATTTTTGTTTCTTAGCAACTGGAACTGGGTGGAGTATTCGAGATGTTATCCAAACAGAGCACTAGGTCTAGTTGGATGTTACCATCTTCGATTTGTATTCTACATTTTGGGCTGTTCTTCAATTTGGTCTTTGATTGCTTTGCAATGATTGGACATGTTTAGTTTTGAGAATACCTTTCAGCTTCATCCCTGACTGATTCAGATTTATGCTTTGGTTCTTTACCATTAACCTGCATTGTATTAAATACATTTCTTCTGCCCCTTGGAAAGTTTGTGCAAATCTTTATTTTCTAAGCTACTTCTAAATTCATTACCTTTACTAATTTGGGGGAACATCAAATTTGATTACATTGTATTCAGTTTTTGAATCATCTTCTGAATGAGTACATGTATGCTGTTGAAAAGATTGTCCAGCTGATCCAGATATTTAATTGGATTTTATTGTAGGTAGAAGGGAAGTAAGAGTAATAATTTTGTAACATAAATGCTGGAGGTACTTGCTATGTGAGGCAGCATGTTTGGAGAGAAAACAATGTTTCAGGTCATCAGTTTTGTATTGGTCCATTTTATCCTTCAACTTTTAATTTTGGAAACTATATTTTCCATTTTCAACCTAATTATACATTCCTACTGCATGGTAATGGCTCAATAGTTGTCAGTGCTTCATAAATCACCTTCCTAGTTTCTGCCATTACTGGGGTTGAATACTCTCTATTCCTGAGAATATAAGTCCATTCAGTTAAGTAATCAGTTAATTTTGGGGATCTTTGTTTGGAGGTGGATCATTATTCAAATCTTCCTCAGTGTCTATCAGGAGAAAAAAAGTAATTCATAATATAGCATACTTTCAGCCATCCAGTATCCGTGGGGAATGGAGAGTGCCAGTTGCATGAATGCTGCATGAGAATTGCTCAAAAAATTACTGTACATCACCTTGCATTACTATGCATAAATCTTTAAATTACTAGGCGCAAATCTTTAAATAAATTGCCCAACTATGTCATCCCCTAAGCTTTTAAATAACAATGATTTACATGACAATTCTATATTTTAAGGCTAAGCAATATTAATGTAGAATACAGGCAAACCCCGCATTACTGCTGCTTGGATTAAGGATATTCACCCTTACGGAATTCACAAACCACTACTCAAAAATTTAAGATACAGAATAAAATTTACTCTTACAGAACTTGTGTGGGAAAAAATAAGTACAAAATGCGAAAGAAACAACAAATTTTGTCAATTTTTATTTTCACTCAATATTGTGGGGCAATAAGATTCGGATGTGACGTCAACCCATTGATTGGGTTGGCAGTCACAGTCGAGTCCTTCCTTTGTCATACCCTCCACAGTCCAAAGACATATGTAAACAGACATCTCAGACTGCTGTGCTCTTCATCTATGACACGCTGCATTGTGGGGAGCCACAGTAGCCATGGCCAGCTCCTTAAAGTAATTGCTCGGCCTTTACTCCACCTCCACTGTCGCCGTGCTTTAACCCAATAGCCCCACCCCCCCCGAACTTTCTCTACACCACCTTTCTACCATGAACCCAATCCTCAAATCCCATCCCTTTCCCTGATATCCCCACTTCCTAAACCCTTTCCTAATCTGCAAGCTTTGCTTATCAGAGGAAATGCCCCACAGATGAAGAGTGTGGCAGCGCTGCACTATGAGATGTCTGTTCGTATGTCCTTGGACTGGAGAGGGTGTGGCAATGGAGGGACTCGGGTGTGACTGCCCCGCCCCCATCGATGTGGTGGTGTAATATCCAAATCTTATTACCTCACTGTTTTGCGTGTGTTTCTTTCACATGAGCCTTGTCCATCCCCTGAGTCTAATGTCGGCTGTCTACAACTGTTCCTTCTTAGTGAAATTATAGCATTTTTGCATCTGCCTGGTGGGGGTTGGACCTTAATCAAGGAGCAGAAAGTTTTCCTTCTGATGGGTAATGAAATGTTTTCTTTGTTGCTAATGGGCAGAGACTGCGTTTCCAATCTAGGATCAATACTTTGATACCTGAACCTGTGTCGTTAGTACAGGCATCATAAATTCGGTGTTTTGCCTGGATAGGATGGAATAGTTGGGGATTAATTGCATATCATGAACCCTGCATTCATTTTGAGATTATCCATTTCAGTGCTAAAGTACCCAATAAACTATTGTCACTTTTTTTCTTCAGGAAAAAAACACTAAAGATGTCATGTTTTATTATGGGGTGTAAGTGAGTTTTTAACTAGTATTCCAAGGATGATTGCTGCTTAACACTTTGAATCTTTAAAAAAAATGACAGCCATTTCCTTAAATTTTTTGAACATTATTTAATGACATATTAACTTCTGCTTTAATCCTATTCCTGTGTTCTAAGTGTCCAATTCCATATTGTATGTGTAAAATTAGTTTAAAAATTCTGCCATTTACCTCCTGGTTTGCTGTTCATGAAAATTCTTTGTGGTGACAGGCTGCTCAACCAGGTCCTCTTGAGGTGATGTCTGATAGTAGCCAATAGCATGAAAGGTGAAACCCATGCTGTGTGGGAGTAGAAATGGAGCGCAATTTTGCTCCCCTCTCCCTGTGTGTCTGGATTTGTACTCCCACTAAAAACATGCCAGCTCTGTTGTTGCTGTGACCTGGCAGCCAACCCGCCCAGATTGTTGCCAGCCATGCCAAATAGTGCAGTCAAAAGTACACTCAGGCCCAGAGCTACTTCAGGTCATCCTGTACAGCTATCTTCTGCCTCCTACACTGAAATGAGCAGGTTTTTACCAGCCAAGCCACAGCCACTGGTGGCAGGATTGTGTATATGTATTAGGACAGGCATAGAGGTACAGAGACAATCTATCAAGCTGATTGATGTTTGTATGCAATGTCTCATGATTCGTTTTATAAATATATTTTTAAATTTTGTGGCGTCTTTTATTTTGGTGTTGTAGCTAAAAATATGGCGATGTCACCATAATGATAGTAAGGTGGACTATTGCTGAATAGGGTACTAAAGTTGTGTGTCAAGTGAGTTCCTTACCAGAAAGGAGCAGTCTAGGTTATGTCCCTTCTTCTCCATATCTTGCAATTTCTAGCTGAGGTAAAGGGTAGTGCTCTTGTGTTAGGGAAGTTGTGCTGTCATGGGTTGTGCATATTCTGATCCTTTTACATTGAGTTGCAGCTGTTGGGATGTAGTAGGCTACACACCAAATGGGGCTGGTATAGATAGGTACAATTCGTTGATATGGACATGACAGGGTGAAGAGCCTGTTTCTGTGTGTATGACTCTGATTCCATGTTTTGGGAAATGTGAAGCCAGTTTAAACCAGCGCTTTTGGTATTTCAGTACATGAACCAGGAACAGATTTTATTTAAGTGTTTTAGTAAATATTAAAGCAAATCTGCCTTCTAAAATTCAATTGGAAACTGACTCTCTACTAACACAATGACACTCTTGTTTCATTTGAATGTAGTTTTTTCCCCCCAGTAGATATTATTCCAACAGGTTTCACAGGATGGCTATGGGCCAAAACGCAGGCAGATGGGACTAGCTCACTGGGCAACACATTCAGCATGGACGAGTTGGGCCGAGGGGCCTGTTTCCCTGCTGCATGACTCTAAGAGTGATCAAAATTTGACAGAGCAACATGAGGGATTGTGACGGGTGGCTGGAAGCTGGGTCAGAGGTAGGGTTTGAATGTTTTAAAGGAGGAAAAATGGGAGGAAATTCCACAGTTTTGAATATGGGCATCTGGAGGCACAGTTGCCAATGGGCTCTTCAGGAAGTGAGAATTGGAGGATTGGCAATGCAGGAGGATGGTAGGACTTGAGGAATTTACAGATTTGGGAGTGGTGAGGCTGAAGAGGGATGAGTCTTAAAAACCAGAATGAGAATTTTTGAAAAATGTATGTGGAAACTGTTGGGTAGAAAATAGTTGGGAACTAAAACCCAATTTCTTGTCGGGGCAGGAGGTCCACGAAGATCCATGTGGTGGTTGCCAGGTTTGTTAAAAGGAAAGCTGTGATAATGTTCACTGAAGTGAAGCAGTCATAAATGTGACAAGATAATTAAAATACCTTATAGTTAGGGAACATCAGATAACCCATCTAAGGAAAATTGTGCCAATTGACATGAATGAGTATGTTCACAGCTGCTGCATATCATACTGTGAAATTGACTTATTCATACCAAGCCATTCCTATGAATAGTGTTAATTTGAGCTCCCACTAGGGAAATTGAAGGATTGTTCAAAATACAAATGTCTTTTCTGTGTTACATGGATGCCACTGTTGCCTTATTGTACACGTAAGTACAGGGCAGCGTGAATTATAAAAGTAAGAACTGGAGTGCTGCATGCTGTTCTCACCACAACTCTTATACCATGGATGTGAAGTTCTTGAAAAGTCCCAGAGGTGAGGGACTTGTACCACAAGGTCAGGTTGGAGAAAGTGGGCTGCTTCTCCTTGGAGCGGAGAAAGTGGGCTGCTTCTCCTTGGAGCAAAGAAAGTTGAAGGGAGTTTTGATAGCAATGTGAAAGATTGAGGGATTTGGATAAAAAAAGTTGCTGTTATTAGCTGATAGTAGAGGGTCTAGATGACATGGTTAAGATTTTGAGCAAGAGTTTTGGGGGGGGATGTGAGGGAGTGATAATGACTTGGAACTTCTGCCTATGTGGGTGGTGGAAGTGGAGAGAATCAATGATTTCAAAAGGAAATTTAATAATGATCTGAGGAAAATAATCTTTGAGGGCTCCAGGATGGAATATGGCTAACCCTCAAATGCTTTACAGAGAGGCAACTTTTCTAAAACTGCCGAATTTCAGCTTGGGAGCCAATGTTAGTTGGTTAGTAGGCACCGAGAGGTGAATGAACCGAACTTTCTCCATGTGGTTTGCAGAGCTTTGAATGAGTTCAAGTTGAAAGGTGTTGAAAAATGGGAAGTCAAACAAGAGGATCCTAGAATTTTCAAGCTGGAAGGTAACAAATGTGGGGTTTTCAGCAGCTGAGCTGAGATGGCATGTAGATATTTAACATCATAGGGGTAGAAATTGATGATGTAGGTGTTGATGAGCATATGTAATTGGAATCACTTAGGGTCAAAAGTAACACTAATGTTCAAAAATATCCGATTCTACCTTGAACATTTGTCAGGCAGAAAAATGGTGGTCATGAAATGGTCAACGGTGAGAACTAAAGTCAGTACCTTTTTGTCTTCTCAAGTATTTAATTGCAGGACATTTCTGGTTATTGACAAACAAATGGTGACAAATTAGATACTTAATGGAGCTGCATGGTGTCAGCAAACAGGGAAATTAATGTGATTTGCATGATGTTGCTGGGGAACCAAATGTAGATGAGAAGTGGGAGGAAAGCAAGGATAAATTCTTGTGTGCAGAATCAGGGGGAAATAACCTGAGAATCATCTCTAATGTCTTAGGATAGAATGGAGAATACAACCAAGTGAGCCCAGGGTCCATTAGTTAAAACAAAGTCCCACTTGCTTATCAATGCATGCTGACACTTTTGTGTTTGTGCTAGTCCTACATGTCTTAATTCTTAGCACAGCTTGGAAGTGGGTTTAGTGAGATGATGGTATTTGTCTGAGTAATATACCAATGAGTGAAATGTATTTTAGCTGAAATAAGCAAAATCTTCAAGTTACTCTTTTATGAAGTAGATCCCTAAAAATATTTACAATGATTCTTATCCCTGGTTGAAAATAAATGCCTTTGGAAATGTAGGTAAACTTCTTGAGAACAAAGCAGTGCCTGTCTTTTTTTGCAAAAGAAGCTAGTGATTTGTAAATACTGAATAAGACTATTCATGCTATCTGATTTGTATCCCAATTACAATGCACTTTTTCTCTGTGGGGCTTCTGTGCATCAATGTGTTTCAGGAATGAGCTTGAGATTGATTCATATTAAACATGCACTTCTAAGTAACATTATAAATGTGCAAAGTGACTTGTGTAGGTCAGCAATGAGGAAGTAGTTTTTGGTTATTCATACTGCAGAGTGACCTGTGAATGTATATCTGAATCCATTATATTTAGGATTGGCACTAATATAAGTAGGTCAAGATTTTGTTAAAAATTTATGCAGCCGCAAGAGCAGTCCAATTAGTTTCAACATCCGTAGGTTAAAGTAGAGGAAAACAAATGGTATGATTCTTTTATCAATTCAGAGTAAGTCCCAGTGAAATTGCAGGTGCACCCATTTGAGGAAGAATTAAGCAATAGCTGTAATTTGACTCCTCCTCCCATTTTACTTTGATTGTACAGAGACACCACTGCATTTGAAATTCTTTAAATCTAATTTATGGTTGAACCTTTGGGAACAGGTCAGCAATTTCCGGAGCAATGGGTTGAGGCTACTCAACAGAATGAACAAGCAAAAACACTTTACAAATTAGGTCTATACTATAAAGCTAGATTAATAAGTATAGTCACAAGAAAAAACATTAACCTATATAAATTGTATGCAGTAAATAGAATTACCTGCCCCCTGTGATATGTATAAATAGATGTCACAGTGTGGCATAGTAATAGATGTGGTGGCTACATGAGTAAATCAGTGTCTGGGTATTCTCTGGTGAATGCTTCAGCCCTGACCATACACCCTTTCCAGCATCTACAAGATGTTGCAGTGTGTGATGGAATACTCTCCACTTGGTTAGATAATTGTGGTTCCAACAACACCCAAGCATGGCAGCGTTAAGGACAAAGAAGCAGCTTGATTGGCATTCTATCCAGCTCTTAACATTCATTCTATTTGCCATGCACAAAACACACCAGTTAGTTGCCTAGGCTTCTCCGTCAGTATCTTACAAATCTATGACTGCTACCTACAAGTTGCACACAGTCCTAGCTTGGTACTCGTGTTCAGTTTTGGGCACTTTGTCATGAATATTAAGAACATCTTTTCAGCTGTCTCTGCCACCTCTCTCCCTGCTCTCTGCCCATCATACTAAACTCAGAAGGTTTCTCTCTCATCTTGGTCCTGAGTCAGCATATTTATCTAGATTTCCTCTTGTCTTTCCCATTGCTATCTCCAATCTCTACTTTTCCATGAAGTCCATCTCCTGTTGCCCCAACATTGTTCCCACTGAATGAATGCCTTCCCTCCCCGTCATCCATATTAATTGATATTGCTAAGTGTTTCCTCTCCCTGGGTACAATCCATCTCTTTCAGATCTACCATTGTCACCCTTTCAGGAAAGTAATTCATAAAGACTCCATCCTTAGACTCTACCCATTAACAACCATCATCCTCTTACGCTCACCCCCAACACATTTCTTATTCCCATTCTGCCCTTTGTCATCACCATCCAAAAACTCAGTTTAAATTTTCGCAAGCACGGTGATAGCACCAGCTCTTCCTCATTGTGTCCTTTGATTTGTCGCTCTGGCTGATGTCCAGTAATAGATAAATGGAAGTTTCCTCCAACTAAATATCAGGAAGGCTGAAGCTATTGTTTTGAGTTTCCTGCTCCTTCCCCAACACCCCTCACTTCAAAAAAAACCAAACCCAAGCCACTGAATCCTGTGTTCTCCCTGGTAATTGTCCAGGACAATCTGACTCTTCATGGAGCTGTACTAGATCTGGAGGTGGAATTTGAACTGCAGGTCTGTACTGTTAACAAGACAGCCTATTTCCACCTTACTGTAACATTTGAATCCATCACTACCTCAGCTCTTTTGCTGTTGGGAAAACCTCTCACATTTATTACTTCCTAAAGTTGACAACCCAACACAGTCCTGTCCAATCTCTTGTTCTACTTGTCATAAGCTTAAAGTGATCAGAAATTCTGTTACCTGTGACCTTACTGGCACCAAAATCAAAACACAACATATTCAGCCAGTCAGGCCACATCTGTGGGAAGAGATACCCCTTGTCAGAACAGGTCTTTGACCCGAAACATTAACTCTTGTTTCTCTTCCCACAGGTGCAGCCTGACCTGCTGAGTAGTTTCATCATTTTCTGTTTTTATTTTGAATTTTGAGCATCTGCAGGTTTTTTTGATTTTCACCTATTAGCATCATGTCATGTTGACCGTAGTGTATACTGTACCTGGTTAAGTATCACTTTTTTAAAAAAAGAATCTCCTTCTTGTTTTCATATCCTTCCATGGTCTCACTGCCCCATATTAATGTAATTTCCTTCAGCCCTATAACACTTGAAAATTCCATGGTTTTAATCATTCCACCATGAGTGCTTGTACCTTCGCCCTAAACTCTGTAATTCCTATCTTCCCCTGTCTTTTTCTCCATTAAGTTAGTCCATGGAACCCACTTCTGTGACCAAGTTTTGACATGCATCTCTTTTTGTAAATGTGTCAATACTTATTTTAACACCATTGTGATGTATCTTTGGATGTTCTGCTCCTATTAAAATATTTATTTAATGATAAAATATAAATTGCAGTGCGGATGCATATTGTCTTGGTCTTGATGCACATGAACAACGGTCCTGAATTCATGCCCACTTTGTTTACATATTCTTTTTGTCCCTTTCTTTTAGCCAGCTATCTACCCTCAATCTGATAGTGACTTCCAGAACTCCACAGCCTCAGTTCTGTATTTATGTATAATCTCTATTGTGACATAAATGTCAAATGTTAATGTTTCCTGTGCTGGAACTGTCAGTCACTGGAAATGGTCTATATCTATCCTCTTCCACTTCATGATTTTAAAAATCTCTTACATTTCTCTATGTGACACCAATCCCAATTTTCAAGACTTTCTTCTAATATATTTCAAAGAGTCATACAGCACAGAAACAGGCTCTTCAGCCCAAATGGTCCATGCCGACTGAGATTCCCCTCTAGTCCCATTTGCCCACATTTGTCCCATTTCCCTCCAAACCTTTCCTATCCATGTATCTGTCCAAATACCTTTTAAATATTAAAGTACCTGCCTGAACTACTACATGTGGTAGCTCATTCCATGTACTGACCACCTTCTGGATGAAAAAGTTGCCCCTCAGGTTCCTCTCCCCCCTCACTTTAAACCTATCCCCTCTAGTTCTTGATTCCCCAACCCTGGGAAAAAGACTACACATTGACCTTATCTATGCACCTCATGATTTTATACACTTCTATAAGATCACCCCTCATTCGTCTACACTGCAATGAAAAAGTTGCAAGCTGCTTAACCAATCTCCATAACTTAGACCCTTGAGTCCCGGCACCATCCTTGTAAATCCCCTCTGCACTCTTTCCAGCTTAATGACGTCTTTCCTATAGCAAGGTGACCAAAATTGAACACTATATTCCAAATGCAGCCTCACCAACATCTTGTACAACTGCAACATAACATCCTAATTGTTATACTGAATGCCTTGACTGATGGTGGCTAGTGTGCCAAAAGCCTACAACACCACATTCAGGGAACCATGTACTTGTACTCCTAGGTCCCTCTGCAACACTCCCCACAGCCCCCTACTGTTGACTGTAAATATCTTACTCTGATTTGTCTTCGCAAAATGCAACACCTCTCATTTATCAGAATTAAACTTCATTTGCCATTCCTCAGCCCACTTACCCAGCTGATCAAGATCCCTCTGTAAATACTGATAACTATCTTTGCTGTCAACGGCACTACCTGTTTTATTGTCATCTGCAAACTTACTAACCATGCCTTGCGCATTCTCATCCAGATCATTGACATAGATGAGGAACGGCAATGGGCCTAGCACCAAGCCCTGGGGAACACCACTAGTCACGGACCTCCAGTCCAAAAAACAGCCTTGCATCATCACCCTCTGCTTCCGTCCAGTTTGCTAGCTCTCCCTGGGTTCCATGCAATCTAACTTTGCATAGCAGCCTACCGTGTGGAACCTTATTAATTGCCTTACTGAAGTTCATTTTCCGATTTCTAAGAATAATTAGAACTTTTAATGAATGTACTGCTGCACACTTAACCAGTGTTTAAATGCATCTAATGCTATTTTTATCACTACATCTTATTTATAACCTCTTGTGTTATTTAATATCATCCGTAGTTCTGTGCATATTAGGATTCGGTTCAATCTATTGTTGTACACTATATTTTTTTTCTTTCATTTTATGCAGCTTCTTTCACTGCATCAGGCCATCCCAAAATGCATTTCATTAATACAAGTTTAGCAGTTGATGTAGAACAACAACACCTGTTGGTTTGTGCACAAGATTTTTTTGTAACATTGATTAAAGGATAAATATTTGCTAGAACTCTAGGGTGCTTCATGGGAGTAACAGCCAACAAATTTTATCACTGGATTACACAAGAAGAGTCAAAAGCTTCCTTGCAGAAGTGGGTCTTAAGGTTATTGTTTATTGGTGAAAGGGAGAAAGAGAGGCTTATGTTGGGAATTACGGAACTTGACGTTGAGGAAGGTGAAGACTCGCCTTCAAATAGTTTCACAGAACTCTACCTGGAAAGCAAAAGGAGCATCAATTTAACTCTTTTCTGAAAAATGACACTCTCAACACAGGAGTGTGCCACTGTACTGAAGTGTTGGTCTAAGTTTTGTGCTCCAGTTTCTGAAATGGGCCATGAATCTTCATAATCTGAGCAAGGGTAAGCATGCTGCCTATTGAGCCACAACTAAATAGAAGTGCCAGAAACAAACCTGTGAGTTAATGACACTTATTTTCTACTCTCTTGAACAAGTCTTTCAACTTTGTGACTTTGACAGCTTTTGTTGTAGGCTTCAGTGCAAGTATTTATAAACAGGGAAATTAATCAAACTCTCTCAACTACTGATTACTATAATGAAAACAAAATCTAAAACTGCTATATTTAAACGGAATTAAATTTGCATTTAATAAATAGGACTAGTGTTCTCATAGTTCTTAGACATTTCCTTCTGTCTCTCCTTTTTTTAATGTTTATTTCTCCAAATTTGAATCTAAAGAACTTCTTTTTGTTGTTTTTCCCCTATGCTTATAGATTAAGGGAAGAGGGTCAACCATCAAGGCCCTAATTGCTTTGATTGTAGCACAGCAAAGTCAGCTTGTACTTTTGGCAATTTGTAATAATTATTTTGGTCTGAATGTTGGGGGGTGGGGGGGGGGGGGGGAGGGAGGGAAGCTTAACTTGCAAGGCATCCTGCTTCATGCTCTATTCTGGTAAATTCTGGACCAGCTTGTCGAGGAAAACTTCAGCTGAAAGTGACAGACACTAGACTGGATATGACTCGCCATATAAAATTTAACAATGCTCGTCTATGCAGCCACTGCCTGTTTTTACCTGAGAACTTCGGACCTCTACCTGCTACGTTTGAATTTTCTCTTCTGGCTTCTATCTTGTTTGCTACTTTAAGTTTCTGCCCAATTTGTTTATACTTGCCCATTTTGTTTATTTTATTTGCATTCTAGTTTAAATTATAGTACTGTACCTTGTTTCTGTTTTGCCAAATGACTGCATCCTCAAATGTAGCCCATCCTCTCCTACAGCTCTGTAGAACATGTCTACTTCCTGACATAGCAATACATTTCTTCCTATACACATGCCGTCTGAATTAATATGCATTTCTTCTATTTTGGGTTTTTATTTTGGTTGACTGCCCTTTTACTGTTTTAGGGGGAAGAAAAGTGCATTTCTGAATGAAGTGGGAGAGTTTTATTATTGTATCCATGTGTTTTTTGTGCCCATGTCCCTTCATTGCCCTCGAGGTGAGGTTACAAAAATTTCACAATTTTCGTGGTTTCTATGATGGGCTGGCAAGATCTGCAAATACTCCCAGCTTTGGCTTTTACTCCTACCTTTCTGACACAAGTGCCTTTAACTAATATATGAAGTCTTTTTAGAGGTTTAATGTAAAACATTGTTTTAGAATTTGACTAATAAGATTGGGGTATACTTTACACTTCCAAAGTTTTTAAACAGCAAACTAGTAAAGATGCATCGAGAGAATTTGCTTTACATGTTGAAGTATGCACTCTACTGGTCTAGACATGTTGTGGATGATAGCTAATGTGCAAGCTATTACTGCTGTTGTCACTAACCTGTGGCAGTTTTTAAACAAATGAAGATTGGGGAAAAATAGGAAGGGAGCTTGTAATTGTTTGCAGTTGTGTATCAAAACTAGATGCTTGTATAATCATTTAAATTAGATATCTTGCTTGGTGTGCTGATCGTCATACCTTTAGTTTTACATATGGACAAAGTATGGGACAGTGTTGAACTAAGTGAATATTTGGCAACAGTGCTTTGAACTGTTCAGAGGTTCACAGCAATGATAATCATGCTGGGGATTGCAGTGTCCTTACTGATACCCGTCAACATAAAGATTAAATAATTTATTCATAACATATATAAAATACATGACAATTATGTGACAGTTCCTAAAATCTTTACTTTTTAATTATTTACATACAATTTGTGGAATTCCACTTAAATTTCAAATTGTATTTGCATTTATATTAACATGATATTTGACATTCTTTGGTAGGAACAGTGTGATGGGTTTTACGTTGGTTACTGCCCCTAAGTGTGCAATGAACTTTGGCCTCTCTCCCATTGAACCTTTGCAGAGGCTGCACAAGGGTTCAATTTTCTCTTCCTCCTCCTCGGGAGCATTCAATATATCTGCAGCACATAAACCTGGACCATGGAAAGTGTAATACTAAAGGCAGCCTCTTGATATTAATAACATAGACTGTTATTAATATCAAGAGACTGTTATTAATCTGTTTATAACTTCCTTTCTAAATAATCAGCATTTAACCACTTAGCTAAGTGAATGAGTCTGTTTAATTGTTGTGATGAAATTCCAGCAAGTCTCTTTTGTGGTCCTGTCCTAATTGCTTTGGACTACTTATTGAGAGAGTACTCCAAAAGAACTATTATCCCAAAATTTTATTTTTAATTGACTGTGCCTCCTTATGAATATTTAGCATATTCACAGGCTGACTTTGATAACTCGGTTTGTGTAGTTGTACAAATTTCATACCACCAAATCCAGAAGTAAGTTTGTGCACGATTCATCCCTACCTGCTCTATTAAGCCTAGCAGTAGCCTAAACGATCACAGGAAAAAAATGTTTTTTTTCTTTTAGACTTCAGTGAAATATTTATTTAAAGAGTGTTCTCAAGATCAGAAACAAGGGTCTAAATCAATTTTGTGAAGGAGAGCAGAGGCCAGGCATGGGCAAAGAATGTTGAAATCACTAGGCTACTCTAAGCAAAACAGTTCAGCTAATGATGTTGAGTTGGTTGTCTTGACCAGTCAGAGCATAGAGCAAGCTGATGTTCTTTGTATGAAGAGTTTGGGAATGCAAATTGTCCAGAGCCTCAGATTTAATGGTGGGTCAAGGGATTTGGCTGCTTTAACTTTCAATGTGCATTGTACACCTTGACTCTGACAGATTCAATGTTCTTCATGATTAGTAAAAGTGTGGAAAATGGCAAGACTGGATTTGAATCAGATGCGGAAATAGAGCAGAACACCAAATGCCTGCAGGCCTAATATTGTGATATATGATTGTTATAATTACATTTCTTTTGACAGCTGGAAGTTGGTAGTTGGAGCAGGCTGCAAGGCAAAACCAGGAACAAACCATGATTTTTGAAATTAATGAATGTAGTTGAATTCTTTTCAGGCAGTCTTTTGAGATTGAGGATGAGTTACTTCCACTCTGGTTTTGTGGGTTCAGATGGGACTGCGACCAGTGAGGGAACCTCAGACATGCCTCTGGATGGGCTGGAGCGTGCCTGATAAGGTGGGCTGGTTGGTAGTTTGTGCTCTTCCACCGTTTACACAGGGCTTCAATGTGCTCTCTAAACATAGACTTATTTCTAAACACCATCCCAAGTGTTCCTCCTTCACTTTGAGCAGTAATAGGCCAGGACCATAGGTTCCCAGGAGTCGGTGTGGGTAAAGCATGTTTTTCAAGGAGGCTTTGAGTATACCCTTGAATCTTTTCTTTTGTCCATCTGCTAATCTCTTTCCATGACAACTAGTAATAAAGTATCCTTTTCAAGAATCTGGTGTTGGGCTTATGAATGGCAGAGCTTGCCTTATGAAACTGACTGAGGCAACAAGAGCCTCAATATTGGGGACGGTGGCCTGAGAGGACACTCACATTGATTCTCTTACCCTTCCAGTGTATCTTAAGGACCTTGTAGAGAAAGTGTTGGTTGTATCTTTCCAGGACCTGCTTAGATAGTTCAGGTCTTAGAAGTATTGACTGCTGCCTGTTACATGAGTTTGTACCAGGTCTGAGGTCTTGATTTTCAAATACTGTTTTCCTCATTCGACCAAGGCTGTGCTGGTGCATTGAAGGTGGTGAAGAATTTCATCATCTATGTGTTCCTTTGCTGAGATGTGGCTTCCAAAATGTGAGAAGTGGTCATGTTCTCCAGTGTCTCACCTTGTCCGAGGGCTCTGTTGTTCAATGGGGCAGGTTGGTAGTGGACCTTTGTCTTGTGGGTGGTAGGTGTAGGGGCCATCCTCTCACGTGCTTCAATGAACAAATCAACAATGGTATGGATCTTGGCCACTGAGCACTTACAAAATCAAGCATTGTCTCATACTACAGCTCAACTATTGAGGTTGGGGTGACCTTGGTTCTGGAGTGCACCATGTGTAAGTTGAACCCCTTCCTGACCCCTGGCACTTTCCTCTACAATAGCAGGAGGTGCAACACTTGCTTATACACCTCCCTCACCACCATCCGGGGACCTCAATGGCCCTTTCGGGTGAGGCAATGATTAACATGCACCTCCTCCAACCATGTCTACTATATTTGGTGCTTCCAGTGTGGCCTCCGCTACATCGGTGAGACCAGGCGTAGACTAGGTGACTAATTTGCAGAGCACCCTTGTTCTGTCCGCAATGCCATTTCAGCTCTCAGTTGCATGCCATTTCAACTCCCCTCCCCATTCCCACAGGGTCCTGTGTTCGCCACTGCCAGGGTGAGGTCCAGTACAAATTAGAGGAACAACACCTTGTATTCCACCCGAGTAGTCTAGAACCTAATGATATGAACATTGAATTTTCCAAATTTGGGTAACCTTTTCCTCCTATGTTTTTCAGCCCTACCCCCGCACCCCTCCCAACTTCTGATCCTCTACTTCCCATTTTTGTCTGCTTTCCCATACCCCACCTCTAGCCCCAATCCCCCATCATCCATTTTCATCCCCCTCCCCATCCTGGTTACATTCACTTACAAACCATACATTTTGCCCACTGGATTTCCACCTCTCCCGCATACCCCTCCCCCCCCCCCCACGCCAATCTCATGCCATCTGCCTACTTCTCCCCTAGTGGTTCCCATTATCACCTTCCTTAATTATCAGGTTCCAGCACTGGTAGCCTTTGTGTCCCTGCTTATTACCCTCCTAGCTGTCTCCATCTTCACCCCTCTTCCCCCCCCAACCTAGTTCCATTGACTTTTTTTTTGCCTGCCTCCATCTATCATACGCCTGCCACTGTCTCCCAGCTCCCCCCTTCCCCTTTCCCTACCTGGCTCCATCTGCCTGTCATATTTCGCCTATCCTCAGTCCACCAATCACATGGCCCTGGTCTCACCATCCCCCTCTTCTTTATACTGGCTATCTTCCCTCTCTACACTCGGTCCTCATGCAGAATTTTGACCCAAAAAGTCGACAGTTCTTTCTGCCCCGCACCCCCCCCACCCCGACAGATCTTGTTTGATCTGCTGAGTTCTTCCAGCAGATTGCTTGTTGCTCCAGATTCCACCATCGGCAGTCTCTTCTGTCTCCTGGGATGTCTTGTCTTTCTGGTTACTAGCTCTTTAGCCTCAAATGAGTCCAGCTTGTATAAATTTCAAACATGCTGATCTTCAGGATAGCCCATACATTGTGGACAATCTGTGACTTCTAATGGCTTCCTGTGTTGTAATAAGTTAGCTAAGTTAATGTCTTGTCCTTGTGTTTTTGATGAAACAGTTATTTGGTTATGATAAGACTGGCATTTTGTCGGGAGAAGGATCTCACTGGTGTTGACCTTTGCCAATCAGGCCTTGCCAGAGGTTTTCCCCCACTCTGTTGCTGAAGTTGTTGAAGAGGATTAGTTTATCTCCTCCTGGGATGTGGATTAAGATTTTCTCAAGATCAGAGTAGAAGCCTTCGGCCTCATTGGAAGCTTCCAGGATTGGGGCAATTGCACCAGTGATTGATGCATTTTGGTTCTGTGTTCAAGTGAGCCAAAGGTTCATAAGGCATTCACTAGTTCTGTGGAGGTGTTCAAGTGAGCCAAAGGTTCATAAGGCATTCACTAGTTCTGTGGGGGAGTCACTGAGAGATGTGAGCTCATTCTCGATGGCAAAGCTCACGCTGTGAAGATGACATTTCTCTTCCAGTGCGTCCCTCCAAAAAAAAAAGCCTACCCATACTTGTCTCTGTCACTGTGCCTCACTCAGAGCAGCAATGAGATTTTCTAGGCAGTCCATAGCACCATGACATGTCAGGTCCTGAACTTCATATTGTGAAGTGGAAAATATCTGTGTTTCTTTTAAAACAGGGTAATTGTTGCACATGCACTATCTTACTGACTTGCTAGAGCAAACTCTTGATCTCAATCCAGTGCAAGGGCAAACCAAGATAACTGGAATCTGGACTCTGCTGCATGGGTAATAATGCTTGTGTAAGTGGGGCACAAGTGTAGGTGCCACAGCACCTGCATTTGTTTGCTGTCTCACAGACGAGGGCTCAGGCTCAAGAGTCCTTGCCCACTACCTGCCTTCTCACTCTCACCATGCTGTTCATTCTCACAAAAAGTGTTTACCTCAACTTTAAAATACAATATAATAGTAAATGGACCACTTTGTCTAGCTTGAAGTGTGCTAATATGTTCAAGTTAATATTGGAGAGTTATCGGCTGAGTTTGGAAAATACTTATTACTTTATTAACACTAGACTCTACAGAGTAGAGCCACACCAAATGTGAAAGATAGATTTGCATTCATGTGATTTGCTTTCATTACCTCAGGACATCATTAAGTGCTTCTCATTCATGGCTTTGAATTGTAGTCACTGTTGTAAGGTAGGAAATGTAGCTGCCAATTTGCACTCAGCTAGCTCCCAGATATAGCAATGTGAGAATGATCAGATAATCTGTTTCTGTGGGAGATAAACATTTGCAAGGATACTGAATAATTACTTTACTCTTCTTGAAAATCTGCCATGTGATTTTTACCTGGCATTAAAGGAGATCATGGGACATCAGTTTAACAAACGGTGCCACCTCTGATGCAACATTCCCTAGTGTTGAACCAGAGCACCAGGGAAAACCCTTAAATTTTGTGCTTCAATCTTAAATGGAACTTGCACCTACAACTTTCTTAGTTGACCAAGAGTGCCAACGGCTGACATATGGCTGAAACCAAAGTGCATCTTACCACACGTATTACATTGTACTGAAACTTAATTATTGCAGAGAGACTACAGAAAATAAATTTGTATGTTTTATCCTTGTCAAAATCAGTTGAACAGGTGAGAGTCATGAGCTACAGGTAGGTTTGGAACATCAAGAATAACCCAGCAATTTTTTGTTTTGGAGAAAATGCATGAAGAAAAACTTGCCAAGAACACAATAAAGTGAAAAGGCTAGAGCTGAGCCTATATGCCTATAATACTTCGAGCCACAATTGAATAAAGGTGCTTAACCACTGTAAAACAAACCTAAAGACCCAAGGCAAAAGTTGAAGTTTGATTCATGTTGATAAGATTTCCCTTTGAAGTGAACTCAAGTGCAGAAAATGAACTATGACAATGGAACAATGTAACTCGTGTTGTTTAAAAAAAAATAGCTTTACGTGGATAGTTTCTATATCCTAGGGCAATATTTGGGAAAATAAGCAGTAAACATAAAAGCTGTTTGTGACACAGAATCATGCAGTCAGTATTAAAGGGAATATTTGGCAATTAAATCTATGAGCCAAGCGACTAATAGTGTATATCTCCTCCCTGATACTCTTGCTTTAAAAGCCATTTTTTTGAGGAAATGTGGATTTTAAAGGCTTACAAAGAAAAATAACTTTTAATTTAGTTATTATGTACTATTTCACTTAGCATGTTTCTCAGGTAAGGGATGAGAATAACTGAATAACTATGTTCATATTCAATATGAGTGATAGTTCAATCTCAACAGCTTTCATGAAATGTATTTGAGTGATAAACCAGTCTATGTGGAAACAGTGAATCCAGACAGTATTCATAACCATGAAGGATATTGTGCATGTCTGTACGTTAACAGCATATGTGCCAATAAATCCTAAGGCTATCCTGATCAATAAGATGACTCCAATGATTAAAATCATGAGGTGAAAGATCAGTTAATTTTCTGAATCAGGAGACACAAGAGACTGCAGATGCTGGAAATCTGGAGCAACACACAAAAAGCTGGAGGAACTCAGCAGGTCAGCCAGCATCTGTGGAGGAAAATTGACAGTTGACATTTCAGGTCGAGACCCTTCATCTGGACTGGAAAGAAAGTGGGGAGATATCCAGTATAAAGAGGTGGGGGGAAGGGGTGGAGCAAGAGCTGGCGGGTCATGTGGATCCAGGCAAGAGGGGATGACAGGCAGGTGAGGGAGGGGAGAGAGTGGGAATGATGTGGGAGGTGATAGGTGGAAGTGACAAAGGGCTGAAGAAGATAGAATCTGATAGGAGAAGACAGTGGACCATGGAATAAAGGGAAGGAGGTGGGGAGGGGAACTGGTGGGAGGAATGTGTAGGTGATAGGCAGATGGAGAGGATGGGGGAGAGGAAAGAGAGAGGGTGATGAAGGCCAGTGGGATAAGGGGAAAGAAAGGGAAGGGACAGATGAAAGTGGTTACCGGAAGTTAGAGAAATCGATGTTCATGCCGTCAGGTTGGAGACTGCTAAAGCAGAATATGAGGTGCTGTACCCCAAAATTCCTTGCAGTTACTTAGTATATTCTGACAGAACTTCCCAAGCCTACAGCAGCAAGACTGATTAGGGCAGCAAATGTGTCGGAACTCCCCAACCTGCATGTTTTTCTCCCAGCTGCACACCATCCTGACTGAGGAATATATTGCTGTTCCTTCATCTTAGCAGGATCTAAATCCTGGAATCCTCTATCCAGCAGCATTATGGAAGTACTTTCATCAGAAAAACTGCAGCAGTTCAAGAAGGTGGGTCACCACCACTTTCTCAATGACCATTAGAGATGGGAAATATGCTGACCTTGCCAACAAAAACAAATGAATAAAATTTGTCCAAGACAGGGCAAAAAGAGCTCTTATTTTTAGGGAACCTGATAAATCAGGGCGGCACGGTGGCACAGCTAATAGGGCTGCTGCCTCACAATGCCAGAGACTCTGGTTCAATCCTGATCTCAGGTGCTGTATGTTACCTATGACCTCCTAACATGGAGTTTGCATGTTCTCCCCCTGACAGAGTAGGTTACCTCCAGGTACTCTGGTTTCCTCCCAAGCGCCAAAGACATGCAGGTCGGTAGGTTAATGGGCCACTGCAAATTGTCCTAGTGTGTAGGTAATGTGGGGGGATTTGACAGAACGTAGGATTAGTGTAAGTGGGTGGTTGATTGCTGGCTTGGACTTGCAGGGCTGAAGGGCCTATGCTGCATCTCTCTGTAAACCCCAGTGCAAACCAAGTGAGTCCATCCACACTCCAATCTAAACATCAAACTGATAGACCAATAATCAGCTGGGAGAGCCAAGGTAATGCTTAACAGTTCACTAGATCCTGCTTTGCAGGTCCACCTGCACTGATTATAACATGTCAATGATTGAATGGCTGATCCATTTACTTAAATGGCTTGTTGCAACTTCTTTATTTCCTGATGAGTGGGAGATCACTTGAAGGATCTCTACACTGAGTACTGTCCTGTTGAGAACAATGCACATCAGTTTTTCAATCAGATTGGAGTGTATTAGGTATAGTGAGTTGGAAAATGCATTGAGAGGCTAATGTCTGAAAGCAGCGAAGTGTACACCTGCTCAGGAGTTAAAAGACTCTGGTGAAACTTGGAGTTAAGTTCATTTTTTAGCCATTGTACCAATTTTTACTGCTTACCAAACATTTAAAGGTACACAATGGGAAGAACAACAACAGAAGTACCACATTTCGCTCTGTTCATAACAATTGGATGTCTCTGTGTCTTGCATTTCCTGCACTAGCTGTCAGTGTCCCTTATTCATGTTATCCCTTCATAAAATTGGTCTTTTAGAGAACAGGCAATGTAAAGGAGGTGTTTTGTCTTGCTGCATCTATATCCTAGCACTGCATTGCTGTGTCCCTTGTGTGGTTGATGGAAAGGTGTTTCCTTATTTGTTGAATCTGCAAAGATGTCCTTGATGACTAAAGTGAGGCTTTTGCCCAAACTGTTGCTCCCTGCCAATTTATGGAACAGTTTGGGATGTATCTTTGGGCCACGGGTGAGCATGTTGTCTGGAAGGTTCTTGACGACCTCTTGAGGGAAACATCAGTGTGCTGAACCTACACACCAGGAGACCTCTCAGAACTGGGTTGACAATGGTGTAATGATCTGCCAGCACTCAGACTTCACTGTCACTATGTCTGCCTGCCTGCAGATATGGAACACATCTAGCTGACAGTCTGTGAATGAAGGGTACCTAGTCTTGCACCTCAGTTTTCTGTACAATGCTCTCTAAGTGAGACTTTGTTCACAATAAAGGGGTGTGTGAATGGAAGGGTGAACATCTCTGTCCTGTGGAAAATATGAGTTCACCTGTACCATATCTGTTCATGAAGGAGAGTAATATGCACCTGTGCAACCTTTGTGAAGAGCAGCCAGCAGCTTAGATATGAAATCCCTTGTTGCGGGGGTAGGGGGAGGTGGACGTGGGGAGACAACAAACTGTTTACTTGTGGCACCTTGGTCCATTGAGAGATGCAGTTAGCTCATGAATGGCATCTCGCTTCTGGAGTACAGTGAACTGATTAAGAGTGGCATCTCTGCTCAATGAGGGCATGTGGTAGAGTTCAAACTTCTATCAGGATCGTGGTGAAACTGCACAGAAGCAATAAGGCATTGTGTGCCGCTGTGAGACGCCTCGGTTGTCCCTCACCTTGGCCCTTGTAAAGTGGTACACATTACCTCCAGAGAACAGGTCATGGTCTGCTGCCTTCACACAACTCTTGTTAGGATGTGGAGAGAGCTCTCCACATGTGCTTTTCATTCTCTGCATTTGAACAGCAGGTCTGACAAGGCAACAAGTATCCTATTGTGCATTTGTAACAGCCTTGTCATAAATGCATCCCAGTTGAAGTCGAGTTTATTGTCACATGCACAAGTACATGTATGCAGAGGTGCAATGAGAAACTTACTTGCAGCAGCATCACGGGCACACAGCAACAGATACACAACATTCACAAAAAGACATTAACTATACAAGAAAGAATCTTGAACCTGGTGATGTGGGACTTCAGGCTTCTGTACTTCCTGCCCGACGGTAGCTGTGAGAAGATGGCATGGCCCGGATGGTGGGGATCTTTGATGATAGATGTTGCCGCCTTGAGGCAGCAGCTCCTGTAGTACTACTGATGTTTGTGAGGGATGTGCCAGTGATGTATTGGGCTGAGTCTACTACTCTCTGAAGCTTCTTAAACTCCTGTGTGTTCGAATTGCCATACCAGACTATGATGCAACCAGTCAGGATACTTTCAACAGTACGTCTGTAGAAATTTGTTAGAGTGTCTGGTGACATGCCGAACCTCCTTAACCTAAGAAAGTAAAGGCGCTGGTGCACCTTCCTTGTGATTGCATCTATGTGCTGGGCCTAGGACATGCCATCCGATATGTTAATGCCTCGGAGTTTAAATTGCAGTTCATCATATAAATCATAGTTCTTAACAGAATCTTTCAAAAGTTGACGATTTACACTGAACTAATTTTCCACAAGTATCCTATTATGCCTCATCCAAGATACTTAATTCTTTTCCCAAGTGGATGAAGAAAAAACTGTCTTGTTTCAAGTGTCAGATGTTGAATTTTTTTGGGTGGAGGGTAATGTTTCTTTCACATTGAATCATCAGCTTGAGGGATGGTCATGTGCTATCCTGCTTGTGCCGATGAGACTGGTGCTGTATGGCATTTGACAGAGGGCAACACTGTCAAATTCCCTCCTGATGTGTATCTAACCAATGAACACATCTCTGTCTCTCTCATGAATCATGGAACTCTCACCCTCTCCCCTAAATCCCCCCTTGCCACCATGGCAACCACAGCATGCTTTGCTGCTGTTTGGTTGCCTTTTAAAGGCTGTCTCGCTTCTGATTGCTGTGCTGCTTTTAGCCTGTTCTTGTCAGGAGCTGCATAGGTTGTGTTTTGATATATACACATTTTGATCAATTTTGTAATTATTCTTGAAATTGATCTGATCTGGAGCTAGTGCTAGACACAATGCTGCTTTAGCATGCCAGACAGTAAACTATGTAGCAGGGATGCCCCTGGTCAAGGAAGAGCACTGTAGGGGTTTTGAATGTAGCCTGTTTATATTTGGGGTAGGTGCTAATGGTGGTACTAGATTGATGTTGCTACATCTGGTAGATTCCTGATATCTGGGTATGCTAAGGAAGTCTGTTTGATGCAGTGGTAAGGGATATTGCTGAATGTAGGAGCACTGGTGTTCATCCCACCATATGCATAGCTTGGAGGTGGAATATGGGAATAATGATAGGCTTTTGGTACCATATGTCTGGAATTACTAAGTACTTTTAGAATGTGACTCTCTGTATGTGGGGCTGATGTCCTGGTTTACCAGAAGGAAAATAATTAAGTTCAGGTACAGCATTGAGATCTGAAAAACATTGCTGCATATCCTTGGAATAGTGAAGAGGAGGATTCAGGGATAACAAGGAAGTTGGTGGTCTCTGGGTGAGTAAGTATTAGAATGGGGATCGGAGCATCGGATGCCAAGGAGATGGGCTTGGGAGTACATGTTTTTGGGAGCTTTGGAAGATAGGGATGGAAGCAGTGGAGTGATGCTTTCAATTGTAGGAAGATTTCCAGGAAGGCTGGAATTAATGGTCCCAGTTTGTGCCAGTAGTGGGTGGGTGGAGGAGGTGAGGATCTGGTAGTACTGGTCTCAGTCTGGAGTTATTGGGAAGGGTATAGCAGGTTTGGCAGGTTTTGACTAGCAAAATGGGCATTTGGAACTCTGAAAATTAGATACGTGGTTGTTGGGTTAGGACAGGGCCTCTCTGGGATAAGAGATTAATGTTGAGAAATCAAAGTGCTAGTGAGCATGCAATGAACTCCTGGGAGGGATAATGTAGAAATTTGATTTTAGTTGTTTGAAGCACTAACCTGCTGGTATTCATCAGATGTATTTAAAGTCTTGAAGCACTGGCAGGGAATGAACTGTCTTTTTTCTGAGTATGAAATGAGGATGAGATGGTATAGGCCAGTGGCACAGAATATGATGAGAGTGAATGGCCAGAATTGTTTGTTTATGAATTGTAGTGAATGATCAGAGATTACTAATGACATACAGAATTCAAGAGAGAGGTTATGTTGGCTGCTGTAAGATGGGTGGAAGATGCAAGCTGGGTATGTGTAAAGTAGCATGGAAAACTGAATGAACAAGCGGGAACTAACCAACCAAGGCAAGCTTAGTGTGACCCAGCCTTGGAGACCATTTTGTTTCAGTGTGTATCCTGCTCCTATCCATGTTTCCTGGTATCTTCACTTAAACTGAGCTTGCTAAATAGCAATGAGAAGTGGGAACTTTGGTTCATTTCGTTGGGTTCTCTGTACCTCCTTGCCTCAAGGCTGTTGAGGTTTGTTTTTGTGACCCAACTGATGCCTTGCCTATGATCAGTTAACTCAGCAGCTTGGGAATTGCAAGCATAACCTTGTCTTGTATGTGGTGTAGTATTTCAACCCCACACTATTGAGAGAGCTAAGTTTATGTCCCTGTGGGACACATTGTGATAATTATCCTGTTAGTTTTCTGTTTGTATCATCCTGTAAGTGTATACTCATTTGGCATCCAGCTCTATATGGATTCATTTGTCCAATAGGAAAGAGGATTATATTATCAAAATACAGATTATCCATTCTCTTCTTCTAAATTACCTACCATGTAGACAGCATCAGCTATAGACTAATGCAATAATTTTTAAAGCCTTTTTTCCATGAAATGGTCACTGATGTCATTCTCATTGTGTAACAGACTTCGGACCACAAAAGGTGTACATCCCTTGCGATTGGATTTCCTCCCAGTGCAATGAGTTGAACAGCTGCAGTAGATTGAATAGAACAGAGTAACATAATCCTTTCCATTTTCTAATTAGTGACAGCTACAGTAGCTTTGGTGGGCAGGTTTGATTTATTGAAATCTAGGCACCATCCTGTAAAACAGTGCTGGAACTTGCTGCATTTTTTAAAAAAATTCCAATGCTGCTGTAGTTTTTTTTAGAATAAAAATCTTGTCAAAAAGCATATGTTTGAGTTTTCTTTCATGGCAATATAGACTCCACTTTGTGGTCTTTTTAACGGATGCCTTGAAAGGGATATGAATGCAATAATATCTTATGTTGCCATTTATATTGTACTTACCAGTAACTACAATTTTAGAAATCAAAGGTACAAATCATTTCTTTCCTTCTCACCTTTAAGCAAGTAACGTTTCCAATAATGACTTGATAGAAAAATTCTTTTGACTGAGAATTTATATTTTTTTTACTTGAAGTAATTGTGAACTTAAAGAGCATCCTTTATGGAGGTACTATGATGTAATGAATGCTGTATTACTTAACCTGTGGACATTTTATAAACTGTTAATTATATTTCTTTGAGAATTATTGATCATTCAGATAAAATGCCCTTGGATAATCACTTACCTTGATTATAGATGCCTTTGGCAGGTGATTGACACAAATCATCAATTTCCTTTCTTCAGAATGGAATAAAAATGCAGAAAATGGTAAATAATTCAGTTCCTAAAAGTATCCAGTTTCTTTGCCAAAGGTATTTTTGTGATTTTTCTCTTTTGACATGTATTTTATCATCCAGGTAATTATATATGAAGAAAATTCCAACAACACAAACACAGAATTGGTAAAATTAGCATTGCTTTTTTTATTAAGCAATTTTCATACATATGCCATTGGACATACAACTTCACCATTCTACCACAGGCTACACCAACAACATAATATACTTCCTGCCAAAGCTGTGACTTTGTGCCAAATGACTGGGTCCCTGTTTTAGAAGCCATACAGGGCTGTTCTCATCTATCTGTATCTTTCTTAGTCAGACTCAAATGTTCAGGTGACTTCCAAACCCTGGGAATTTTTCAGCAGAGGGCCAGTGAGCAAATTGGCGGTTCCAAATGCACTGCTTCATCAATCCACTGTACTCTTCAGTGTGTATTAGACTTTCAAGGCAGCAATTCTATTTTGCTGGGGAAAAAAATATTTGTGGCAATGAATTGGAGGAAATTTGGAAGCAAAAGCACCTATGGTGTCCATAAATGGTTAATATGTTTTGCTTGTTAAAATTTTATAGAAGTAAAAATGTTTTAGTGGGAAGAAAAGATTCTAATACAATTGTACTGGTAAGCAACATTGCATATCTGAATTATAGACCTTTAAAATGATCTACAAGTGTATTCTTTATAAGCATGTAAGAATAGGGAGCTGGTCAGGCAGTATGGTGAGTCTGCTCTGACATTTAATAAGATCATGGCTGAATATTGGCTTGGATATACTCATCAATTGAGCATATGCTTCCCTCTAGGATATAGAATTCCAAAGGTTTACAGTCCATCAGCAGAAGATGTATCTGCTTATTGGTGCAAATCCCGAGACTCTGCCTCTGCTCTGGTTATAGATCACCCAAGCAAAAAAAAGTTCTTCGGCCTGCTATGCTCTCTTAGAACGTGGGCATATATGAATCCGAAGAAGTAGTAGTCCACCATTTGATGAGGTCATGGCTAATCTGACTATAACCTTGACTGTGCATTAGTGTCCTACCCGCAGCTACTTTACACCCCCTTGTATGTCAAGTACCAATCGAACTCTCCCTTAAAAATATCGAAAGACTGCTCCACTGCCTTTTGAGGAAGAGGGTTCCAAAGACTCATGATCCTCCAAGACAAAAATGTTGCCTCATCTGTACATTAAATGAGTGAAGCTTTATTTTTAAATAATAAGCACAATTTCTGGATTCTCCCACCCTGTCAAGACTCCTTGATTTCTTTTGCTTCAGTCAATTCACCCTCACTCTTCTGAACTCCAGTAGACCCAAGTCTAGCCTGTCCAACCTTTCCTCATAAGGCAGCCCACCCTGTCAATATATCATGCTATTTCTTATTCTCTTTCCTTTTTCCTCTTAAATGCATTAAGTTGTACATTTTAGCTACTACATTTGGTAGCATGTTCCACATTCTGACTGCTGAGTAAAGACATTACTTCTGAATTGCTTATATTTATATCTTCTATTTCTGGCCTCCTTTACCTTTTCAAATACGTGGAAACATCTTTGCCTGAAATTTAATCTCCAGTTCGCTGTGCTAAGCTTGCTACACAGTATTTCTGCTTCTGTAATTCTCCGCTACCAATGGATAATTTCTGGGCGTGTCTACATCTATGTGACGGAACTTCAGAATTTTAATGAACTTTGCCAGTCTCTCTTAGCATTCTCCTCTCTAAAGAAAAGTGTTCCAGTGTGTTCAGTCAATCTTGATAGTTAAACTTTTCAGTTCTGATACCATTATAAGTTTTTTTTTGTTATATCTTACCTAATGTGTTTAAAATAGCAGGTGAAAATGTCATATGAATCTTTTTTTTCAAGATGGACAACAATTTTCTTTCACTTGTATTGTTGCATTCAACATTCGAATTCAGCTTGTGGAAGAAAATGAGTTTAGGCAGTTTCAATGGGCTCTCTATTGGCCACAAGAGATCCGTGGAATTGGGAAATGTGATACTGCTGTAGAACGTTTCACCAGGCCCAGTCCCTGTCTTTTTTAAAATCTTTTTTAAGGGATAGGCTTGGCTTGAAATAATTAAGTAATAAAGAAAGCTTGTTACTTTTGTGTCTCCTGGTTTGGGCTAATGTCCTGGTAGTTTTGCGACTTTTAGTTGAACATTGCGAGCATCTGTTTTATGGTATGGTTTGAGACTTTAACTGGAGACTATTTGTCAAACACCAAGGACATCTGCAGCAATCTCCTTTACAACCTTTGTTATATACCCTTGCTTACAGCATGTATTGTTTAACACTTGTTTGGCTTCAGTCAGACAGTTATTTGAATAATATAATTTGTTCAGTCCCTATATATTCAGTTTTTTCTTATCACTACTCTGTATTTATAAAGATTTAATTTCCTGTGAAGAGTACAGTTAACAAGTTTCCCCATTTCAAAAACATTCCATGACTAATCCTAATCCCTATTTGTCCTATAACCTTACAATGGTGTGTCTTGTAAGTGTAAAGATGTCTTTGGTGAAAACAGTGTTACTAACTTCCTGTATTTCAGATTCACTGTGTATGAAAGTACTTTTCCCCTTCAGTGTGTGACTTCTGTTACCAGAGGTGCTGCTCAGGGAAGCTTCACTTTTCCAGTTGATAACGTGCCACTATTCTGTGCATTAAGTAGATTGCTATTGTAATATAAGGGTATATTTTGTGCTGTGTCCACTCAGAACCCCTGTCCCAAGGCAAATATTTTCCTTATTTTATTCTTAAAAGACACAGGAAGATATGATCTGATGAACCAGTCTTTGCCATTTTTCCATAGTTTTTTTCTGGCCAGCCGAACTCACCCCACCCTCCCCAAATCAGCTTCATTTAAATTAATATTCAGTCCTGTATGGAGTCTGGGGAGGGCACTAGGAGGAGGTGGGAATTTAAAATAAGCCAGCAGTAGAAATGCAAGTGATACATATGTTATAAATTGCACATATTTCAGTTTTGATTTTGGAAATCAATTTAGACAAGATGACTACCAGTAATATTGGCTATAACAAATTAGGTTTAGCATATTGGGAATTATGACTTCTGTAAAGATATTGAGCTTTTTTTGGTTTAAAAAGGACATACTTCTACCTGGAACTTGATTAAGTGACCTGAGCAAGAATAAGCTGAGGAAGGTGAAACTTGGGATTGAAGCCTGGTGCCTTTGGATTTTGAGTTGAGTTCCTTTTGGGCCATTTGATTGTGGTTTTGAAAATAAGTATTCTGAATGTGAATGTTCCTACAAAAGCAATAGTTTAAATAGTTTTCAAATTGTAGGGTTCATCAAGAAGTCAAGGAACTTAAATATGTATTATCACTACCATGTTTTGAAATGAATGATATTCAAATAAGTTGCTGGTGTACTACATACAGGAATGAGCTTCACCAAACTGACACATTTTGTAATAGTTTTCTGAAAGTGCTATCCAATGACAACAAGTAACTAATGGGCATGTTTAAACAAACCCCATGCTCCATTAACATTTTTGCATGATACCTGTGAGGAGTGGGTTATGTTGCAAATTTCTGTTATGGATTCCTGTTCGAAAATATTTAGACTTGTATGTAACAGCTGCAGAAACAAGTGTGTACTTGCATCTTATGAAGATTGCATTTTTTTAACAAGCACATTGTTAAAATGACATTTTGAAAAACTTGACATTCAACAGGCTCTTCTGTTGAATATAGTTGTCAGTTGAAGTTTATTTTTCAAAAGAGAAAAACTATGTCTTAAATTTTCAAAAAGTGCTTGCATATTTTAAAATTGAAGCTGTAAAAAAAAAAGGCTTGTTGAAGCAAATAACAATTACTGACACTGAAAATTCTTGTTTGAAACTTGTAAATTTTTTTGCAATGACCATTAAACCATCATTATATATCAGAAGTTGGGTACCACAGAACTGAAAACAAACGCTGGAAGTACTCAGCACATCAGGCAGCAATGGGGGAGAGTGAAACAGGGTTAATGTTTTAAATTGATGACCTCATCAGACCTTTGTGTCTGTACTGGCTTTTGGAAAGACCTATCCAGTTCCTTCTCCTGCTCTTTCGTGGTGACCTTCAAAGTTTTTTAATTTCAAGTATGCAGCTATTTCCTCCTTGAAAAGGTTTTGCCTGAATTTCAGAAAAATACACTAGCTAAATGGTTTTATTTTCTCCCCAAAGCTAGCTGTTCTCACACAGTTCTTGGAACAATGTGGAGTAGCCCACTGTTATACTGTGACAGATCTGTGCCCACTACTAATGTACCTGTTGTGTGACAGAGCTGTGCCCACTTACTGCTATACATGCCATTTGTTATGGCAGATAGTTGCCCACCTATGCTGCAGAGTGCAGTTTAGAACTGAAAATCTGGGACCCAGAGCAGATCTGATCCCTGCATTCCTGATTCAGAGCCCAGTTTGGTCCCTGCTCCCTGATCCCATGTCTGCCACTGAGTGGCTCCTCAGCCTGGCATCAGGTGGCCCTGGGGGACCAGTCCTTACATTGGGTGGACTGGTGGGCAGTGACGGACCAGAGATCCTACCTTGGATCTGCAGCCGCAGCACTCCTGCTCAGTATGGGCCACTTCTTTTAAGGACTTGGGCTGTCCTGGGGAATGCTGAGAAAGGTAGGCAAGCCCTTTAGCTGGGGCAATAAGCCAGCCAGAGCTGGAGTGGGTCTGAGGATAAGAAACAGGGTTTTGAGCTACTTGCAACACATTAATGTATTCTGACAGTCTGTTTATGTACAGCAAGCTGCCACAATCACTAATGAAAATAAAGACTTAAAGATTTATGTAGGGAGGGAATAAATATTGATATTCTATTGGACAACTTTTTTTTAAATTGAGGAGAGTAGGTCTTTTACATGCTTGGTTTGATGCAGGGCTGCATTGTTGCATTTTGCATGGCTGCTATTTGCAAAATGCTCCCTGGGCAGCTTGCTGAATGCTGGGTCCCAATGCACAGCCTCGAACAAATACTGCAGCTGAATGGCTGAAATTATATCAGCTGTTTCTTTAGTTTGTTGCTGTGCATGCCTGCCTCTTTTATGGGTAGATGCAGATCTATCAACTGTCAGCAGGCTTTAAGAAAACAGTGGGGTCACAACTCAGCATGTTCCAAAGTTGCTTTCTGCTCTTCTCTACCCAGTTATATATCTAAATGTTCTTTTTCAGCTTTTTTTTCAATCCATTGGAGGTGTGTTTGTTTTTTGTTCCCTTTTTGTGCTATCATTTCCATTGAATTTGGTGGTTAATGTCATCCATTTCTTCAAAATAACTGGCTAAGAATGCAAGATCACTTAATTCTGTAGTTCTGGAGTGTAAGCACCACAAAAAGAACAGCCATCAAGTTGGTGATGAGATTTTGAATCCTACCTTTGAGTTAACAACCTTTTACTTTTTATTCTGTGGGTCTTTGTACACTATGTCTCTGGCTCTTCCAAATTCAGTGCAACATTGTGTTTAAAGTTGCACACTGTCTTATTGTACAAGAATTGTGTTTGTGCATTTAACTTGAAAACAGGGAACCATAACCATATGAAACCTGTGCTGGGTGACAGTAGTCTGGCCTGTTTTTGCAGATTGGGTTTATTCCTCAATCACCTCTTTAGGTTGAACTCTCCTTTGATGGAGACTGGTTGAACCAGTTTCCAGTTGACTGTAAAACCAGTTTGACTGGCCTGTTGTGCCAACAAATTCTGGTATGATTCCCAGTCTAAGAGAATGTTCAGACCTGCTCAACCAGTTGTGAAAAGCATATTAGGTTATCCATTGCATTTGCACATATACGTTTGCAGAATCAGACAGGCAGAGCTGAGAAGCAGCTTTCAAAGTGACCAAGTGTGGTCCATGTGTGTTGCCTCCTGCAATTCACGTTATTCTCTGAAGTTACGATCTTACCCAAGACAAAATATTCATGAGTAAATGGTTATCTCAGAATTTACATTTAAAGGTATGTAACATATAATGTTTGATGTCTTTTCACTTCAGTTTGAATTTTAAATGTATTTGTTTGTAGTC
This sequence comes from Pristis pectinata, assembly GCF_009764475.1. Lineage (NCBI taxonomy): Eukaryota > Metazoa > Chordata > Chondrichthyes > Rhinopristiformes > Pristidae > Pristis > Pristis pectinata. Next base: position 88,212,943 of record NC_067413.1, read on the forward strand.
TGATAGTTAAATATTTTTTATGAAGTAGAAGTAAAGATTTCTTGTGCAAGTCTTCAAAAGGACTTGCTGCCTAATTCTGTGAAGATTTTAGTTTAGTAAAGAAAAGGTCATCTTTTCTACTTTCTTCTTTTAAGATATTTAATTTGTTAAATTTACTGTAAATTGTTTTGTTGAAAGTGTGTACATATGACAAATTTCTAAAACTCAGAAAACAAGAGTACTTCTGGCTTTTATTTGGTAATTGATTAACCAGCCGTCCAATAGCATGTGAGAAACAGAACAGAAAGGAATGGGGGCATGTTTTGTCATGTCTAACAATACTGGAAATCTCAGGATTTTAAGCAAATTATGTCTTTTATACTGTCACTGAGCTTCAATTCTGTTTTATTCAATAGCTTTAGTCTCTTGGGTTTTAAAACAACATTGCAATCCATATTGATGTGGAGATGGCAAAGACTATATTCATTAGACCAAGTCTCCAGGAATTTTGGTTAATTCATTATAATTGAGCACGAGAATTGCTGGAGAAAAGTCTTCAGGTCCAACTTATTCGTTTTTACTAAGTTGCATGATTCAGCAATAATGAGTTTGTTGACCCAACCATAACATTAAATAGCTATCAATTCATGTCCAGCAGAAGAACACATTGAGGAAACTAATAATGGAAAGTTCTGGGAGCTCTAGATGCCAGGCTACCTAGTCGATCCAACACACTGCATCTACAAATGTCGTCTCTCCAGTTATATTATAAAATTTTATCTTGAAAGAGATTGATCTGATTTGTATACAATGGCTGGTTTGTGGTCTCATGCAAAGGCAGAATCAGGTTTATTATCACTGACATATGTCGTGAAATTTGTTATTTTGCAGCAGCAGTACAGTGCAAGACATAAAAACATAAAAATTATTATAAGTTACAAAAATAAACAAATAGTGCAAAAGAGGAATAACGAGGTAGTGTTCATGGACCATTCAGTAATCTGGTGGCAGAGGTGAAATGTTCCTGAAACGTTGACTGTGGGTCTTTAGGCCTCTGTACTTATTTAATATTGATGGCATGTGATTGGCAAATGGGTTCACCATAACATTTCTCTCCTTCTGGGTACATTATCAGGCCATAACATGATACTCGGTCATCGGACTGACTCAAGATGGACTCAGATCAAAGATAACATGAGTTGATCTCCAAGACTGACTGTTGCTGCTTTTGCAACATTTTTTTCCATTGCTTCTTGCATATTACTGGCAAAATCCCCAGGACTTTGTCACCTCCAAGATTCTCCTTTCTGGGATATCAAACTCCAGTTCACCTAAAATTCTTCTGGTATCTGGTCAGGCTCTAATTCCTACTCACTTTTTTACTGCTTTGCACAGTAGTCATCTTTTGACTTTAGACTACAGTGCATCCTGATGGTAGAGCTTTTCAGTCCTTGGCCCCTGTACTCAAGTGTTGTTCTCAAAGCCTTTCCGTAGCCTTTCCAAAGTCTTCTCTCACTTACTTTCTCTATCCAGGAATTGCCCCAGTACTATCTGTTCACAAAGATGGCGATGAACAATTTGACTGGGTAGTTTTGGAGAGTGTTTGCAGCTTGGGCATTTAACAAAAATAAAAAAAGCTTGTGTGGGATTTACTTGGAATGTTTGAGATTGCAGGTTGTTTCTTTATTTGGATCCATCTATTTAGCTTCTGGTAGGGAGGACATTAGGGGTGGGCAGTGGGAAAACATTTTCTTTTAATCTAAAAAAATTTTTTTTACCTAATCTGTTTTGCAGGTGAAGATTGATTGAGGTGGATTTTATTTTAATTGCAGTATGTAGCTTTGAAAATCTACACACAAGCTGTACCATGAGCAGCTCCAGCGTGAGTTGTGGGAGTCCAAGCACCGGGAGCATAGCTGAAGCTACTGCAGATTTATTTAAGGATATTTGGACCAAACTGAAAGAGTGCCATGACAACGAAGTGCAAGGTGACTACTTCAGCTCGATTAGCATCATGTTTACTTTAAAATTCCATGCATAAGATTGTTTTTGTGAGGGTTTTGGTCCCTATATTTAATTCATTAGAAGATAAGAAAATAGCAGGAGAAACTCGGTTTCTCTCTCTGTGTCTGTCTCTCTCTCTCTCTCTCTCTCTGTCTCTCTCTCTCTCTCCCCCTCCCCCCCTCTCTCCCTCCCCCCCCTCCCTCCCCCTCTGCCAAGGAATCATGAAATTAGTATGCATCATTATTCTTGCTGTGGCTTAGTCTGCAGAAGGGGATTTTTTTTTACACAAATGTCACAAGAACAGAGCTAGCTGTTTGGTATAATTTTTAGAGTACTAACCAATATTATGTCGGTCATGTGTTTCACAGATTAATCACTATTTATATTTTGAGGAAGAATAGGGATGGAGTTGATATCTGGATGAATTTCCTGAGAATTTTACTCTTTGTATTGCCATAATCATATACTATAACCAACTGTGGAAATGTTGTAAAAATAGTGTAATGTCATTTTCCAGTGTTCCTGCATGTCTTCCATTGCAATTCCTCAAATGAGTTGGAGAACACACAAATATTTGCAACACGTACTTTATCTATGGTATTCATTCACTTCAAACAGTCCCACAAAATAAATAAGAAGGTCTTCTGTGAAGGAGTTTCCAAAAGCTCAGAGCTGATTTGCTTGCCATTTTAGCGTGAGCAAGCTACATTCTTACCTCAGCGTGCTTCATACACGGTTGGTTAGGTCAAATGACACAATTTTGGTGAAACTATGTATCATTGTGATACGATATGGAACTTCGTGCTTTCCCACAGCTATTACATTTAACAATTTATACCAATTACTGGTGTACCTTTCTGAATTTCACTGATTTGGTCTAAACCCAATTAAGCTGATAGCTCTGTAGAGTACCCTTAAGCCAGCAATAAGGCTGGATGTGTGGGATACAGTGAGCATTCACTGTGTCTTTAACACATTCTTGGCTTCTGTTATTTAAGTATGACTCTCAGCCCGGTGTTGAGCCTAGAATTTACTGCTGATTTTAAGAGATAAGATATCTTTATTAGTCACATGTACGTGGAAACACAGTGAAATGCATCTTTTGCGTAGTGTTCTGGGGGCAGCCTGCAAGTGTCGCCATGCTTCTGGCGCCAACGTAGCATGCCCACAACTTCCTAACCTGTACGTCTTTGGAATGTGGGAGGAAACCGGAGCACCCGGAGCAAACCCATGCAGACACGGGGAGAGCGTACAAACTCCTTACAGACAGTGGTTGGATTTGAACCCGGGTCGCTGGTGCTGTAAAGCGTTATGCTAACCGCTACATTTCTTGAAATTTCTCTAGTTAGGAACTTAAGGGAAAAAATCATCAACTGGATCTGTCTAATGCTACCATTCAAAGTGGTTTGAATCCCTAGACTGGTAATATTAGAAGAAAGTTCAAGTCCATTTTTGCAGCTGCATCTGTGCAGTAATAGACTTAAGGGATTTGATCCTTAAAGAAGTTTTTTGTTGGTGCTTTATTACCACCAATAGGACAGAGTCCGTATCTTGCCTGGCTGTGTCATCATGGAGTCTTTACAAAATTGATCTGTGTATTACAATGAAATGGAGGAGTCTCCTGAAACAGAAATGTGATCTGCTTAGAGGGGATAAAAGCCTTTCATTAATTATTCCGTAGGGTAGTTTAGAATTTGAATGTCACAGCCCCAGAACTTTTCCCCTCAGGTTGAAGTCCTTTTAAGATGCTTCACAACAATTTCATCCTATAACATATTTCTTTAAACCGTCACAACATTTTGTGCAGATCACTTTCAATCTACCTGTATGTTTCATGAAGTTGCTACATCTGCATATTAATTTTTAATTAAACATCATGTAGAAAATTAGCATTACCATTTAATTGTGCAGGTATTTTTTTTAAGGCAAGGCAATTCATGTTCCTACAATGCCAATCAGGAGCAGGAGCAATATAAACTGTGAAACTCCACTTCTACAATCAATACATTTAATTTATAAACTTTAAAAGAAAATATGTGCTTTCTCTTTTTTTTCCCCTCTTTCTTTTGTACTTTGTTTCTTACTCATTTCCCAGTCCTTCAATGTAGTTGGGTTAGGTGATTCAATAAAAAGATGCTGGATGCTTTATAGGGGGATATAATTGCATGAAATATTTAACCTTTTCACTATCTAGTGATAGAACACAACACGAAATGGCTGAATTCAGTGTTTCTTAGTGTTACTTAAGAAGGTGAAAAACAGTTTGCCATCTGGTGCATTTCTTAAATGAGGTGGAGTGAAACATTTAAATGTTCAGGCATTTGTTAAAATCCTTTCTCATTCATCAAGTATATATTTTAAGGGTGTGGTGTCAGGGCAGATGCATTTTCAGCCGTCGGGCAGGCATTTTTAAAATCTTAAACTGTGCTTAAATTCTGTGCCAAAGCTTAGAATTTTCCCATTGCTAATATCAAATTCAGGTGCAGCCAAACAACGAAAACAAAATTAATTAGTGTATTTAAAGCCAAAAAGCTGCAGATGGTGGAAATTTGAAATAAACATATAAAATGTTGGAACACCTAGCAGGTCAGAGGTTAACTGTTTCTTTCTGAGTACTTGCAGCATTTTTTTGTTTGTTTTATCCATGTTAATATCTCTGATATTTGAAGTCTTCTGTACTTGTGCAGGTGTTAGGTATAAAATAATGGCTTGTTTAAATGTGCCACAAGCCATTTGGCTGTACTAACAATGATCTACCCTTCATTCAATGTAGTCTGTTGTGAAATTATGACTAACCACATTTCTTTTGAGAGCTGGCTAAGATGATGTAATCTCCTATTTATGTAATGTTTGCATCAGATAAACCTGCTTAGATTAATACTGACTACAGTCTGAATAGCAGATATTTTTAATGCTAGATGGAGGCTGAAGGGACAGTTTTCTCTAATGCTGAAAATATGAAAATTGTAATGAAGTTGCATAATTTCCCATTTAAGAACTTGAAATTTCCCTTTCTATGGTCTAGTTATAATGCCTCTGTTACAACTAGTCTCTCACTTTTCACTTTAGAGATTTATTGCAACTTTTGAAGAAAGTTAGGTCATGTTGACATTAGCTCTAGTATCCATATAATGTGATAACTCTAGTAATTTGGGATCTTGCTCTCTGCTGTTTAAAATGTGTCTGCAAACGTTTTTAGATACTTCAGCCATTGTATATCAGAAATTCCTAGTAAACTTGTTGGAACTTATTTGTTTTAATATTTTCTTCAAAAGAAAAATCACTTTTTTGGACAAGAAATTTCATAAAGCGTAAAAGCTTACAGCGCAGGTGGAGGTCATATGACAACTCGTGTCTGTGCAGGCTGCTTGAAAGATCAATCATGTTTGAAGTCACAACCTTGTATTTTGTTGGAAATCCTGTAAATCCCTTATCAATTCCCTGTCCATGAATAGAAACCACCAACCACAGTTCCATATTTAATTAACTCTGTGGAGGGGGAAAAAATCCCATCCCTTTCACAATATTTTGTGATTATTTTGAATCTTATCTCTGCTGCTTGATACACTAGCAGAGGAATTCACATTTCCTTGTGAAGTTGATCAGAGGCAATCTTCTGCTCAATGCTTGCTGTTATACTATAACTCATGCCTTTCCAAATTAGTTATTTAACCTCTGATAACTCTGCGTTTACTTATTGGATTGACTGGCCTGCGGTTTCTGAGTGTATCCCTCTCCCCTTGCATTAGTGGAAACCCTTCAGTCCCTACTCATTCCTGAATTCTCCCGTTCATGATCCTTTCCTTCACTGTGTACTGTTTTTCCCCAGTACATCTATTAAAGCAAATTAGAATCTCCTAGTTTCACTGCTCTGTTTTACACCTTCAAATTCACCCACAAATGTGCTCATTTCTTCTGTTTTACATGGAGTTCTATAAAGAAATTCCCAGCTAAGTAACATTCACCCTCTGTTCCAAGTCATATATATTCAGTGCAAGGATGAACTGTAACATCGTTTCGTATTTGGAGTTAAAACACCATCCTTGATAACACTCTTCTTTCTCCATCTCTTTCAAAGCTGAGACATTGATAATCTGGGATATTAACAATATATTCCTGTCCCTATTTGAGCAGTATGTGTTGGTTACATGTATGTCACAATGTGGCAGCTAGTGCCTTAATTCATAAACCTTGTTAATTGTTAGGTTGCTATTAACGTAATGCAATTTACAGCTTTTATTTATCTTCCACTTCTCTAATGCCATTGCAGCTCTTTTTCTGTTATTATCTGGTACCCCTTCCCTGCCCAATTAGTTTAAATGCTCTCCAACATCATTTTAAAACTTGCTTTCCATGAACTAATTCCAAATGCTGATGTAATCAAGATGTGGTCACCAATTGTGGTAGGTCTTTAGGTGTATTTTGTATTAACAGTGCTATGTTTTTAAAAAAAAACTTCATTTAATTTTTTTCTTTGTGTTTTTAAAATAAAAGTATGTTGAGGATTGAAATATTTTGCTAATGGATCTAATCACTTCTAGGTTACTGAGATTGTGCAACTTTTATTCTCCAACACAGCTCTTATAAATTAAAGAAGGTAGTGTCTTGTACTTTCACACATAAGTACGTTGTATGGCTCTGCAGGCTTCTGATAAAATTTGCAGATAAGGAAGGAGTGTCGCATAAATTACCTTTTTCGAGGTGACCTTGTTCTTGTTAAACCTGCTGCTGCAATTCAAGATTGAGCCATGGCAATGCCAAACATGCAATGCAAGTGTGTGTGGTGGGGGGGGGGGGGGGTGGGAGATTACTCCTTTAACATGTTTTTTTGTATAACTGTCCCAACTAATTTCAGAACAGACGGACAGTTTTATGTAATACAGTATGTGCTCCAAATAGCACCTGAAAATTTGATGAAATATAAAGGTCACTAATCCTCTTAGTTTTATTGCCAATCATTGTCTTTGTCTTATTGTCATGTAATACTGGTGTAACTTGTGTATAAATATGTCAGAAGAGTCTTCCTGAGTTTGCTGACTTCTGTCTTTTCTAGATCCATGTAACCTTTTTTCCTGCTACAGTATGAGAATTACTCCTCTCCTTGACCCAACATACTCCTATTGTTTTATCATTGATCTTATAATGAATTTTTTTTTTCTTTTACTAACACCACTATGAATACTAATAGTTCTACTACATTGCTGCTCTTGCAACAAGCTCCCATCAAGCCAGAAAGGAGCTAGGCAGTCTCCCTGAAAATTGCTAAGGTGGCTGCTTAAGAGAGAGACTACGTTATTTATTCATGGATGAAGCTACTGGTGAGCCCCTCTGTTCGAGGAGTTTGGACACTCAGCTTTTGGTTATAGAGTACCATTCTAGTATACTCTATGCTAATCACTTACACTGTGCTGGATGAGAAACATTAGCTCCCTGGCAGCATCTAATGAGAAGCAAATGTTGCAATTTTTTGGGCTAGAAAATTTGTTTCCTTAACTTTGAATTAAAGGCTCTGTGAGAATGATTTTTTTCCCCCCTGAAATTGCTTGGACTTTGATACTTACCAAGCTTTATAAACAATATTTAGAATTGTCCATATTTTATGTTGGGGGAAAGGCCTTTATTAGGTTATTTAACTTGTTTGGATTTTGGGTTTGAATTACATGTAGTGCAGTTATTCCTCTTGTTGGAGGCTCAGGTTGCGCTTGTTTCAATTTGGAATGTTTTGTTAAACTGAATGCCTGTTCATACAGGAGCTGTATTGTTGGGCAGTCTCATACCTTTAGTTGGGTGTGGATCAGGATTAAAGTTCATATCAAATGTTTTTAATTGCAGTTACCTATTTGACAGAGCAATAGAAAGGCTTTCTTTCCCTTCTATTTAATTATTGATCCACAAGATGGAACACACACACACACACACACACACACACACACACACACACACACACACACACACACACACACACACACACACACACACACACACACACACACACACACACACCCCTACAAGTGCTGAATGCTTATAAATGGAAAGCCCTGTTTTAAAAAGCTTCAAGCATGTTTTTATCCATTTTTCAAACGTAGAATAAACTTGTGATTACTTTATAAAATTTGCCTGTTTTTAGATTGAACAACTAATCTTTGATATTGTAAGAGTTTTTTCACACTATACAATACTTGATTCAAGTCTAGGTTTTGCTTTGAGAGAGATGTACAGCAGTAAAGACTTAATATTGTGCCTGTCACAGGGATGTATCAAAGGCACATATTCCAATTCAGGTTTCCCAGCTTTATTAACAACAAGATGCATTTTTAACTAGCAGAAGCACATCTGTTTTGATTTGAAACTTGTAGCATTAAGCAAGTTGTGCAGAAGAGTAGGGTACCCCAGAATTAACTATTATTCTTTCACTGTGTTAATTAATATCTTCAGTTATGTGTGCTGCTTTTCATAGAAAAGAACATCATCACAGTTTATAAATATTTTCTGTTATTTATAATTGCACTGAAGCAGAATAAATGCACCAGAGTAAACATCAATAGACTAACTTTACCACTGTAAATTATATTGAAGATCATGTGCCTGAAGTTTTAATATTTTCCAGGATCTTTGAACTGACAACTAGGTCTTGCCAGAGGCTACAAAAGACACTCTTGCTGCCAAGAAAGATCTGGGTTTGCACTTGTGCAGAGAGATGCTGCAGAGGAGGTATTCATTTGAGAGTGTGGGCAGGACCCACTGATATAAACCACTCACTTGACATTATATTTTAAAAATAAATCCAAGCACTAATGATGTAAACAAACCACCCACTTGTGCAAATGTTAAAGTGCATTGTTTCTTTTACTCATTCTTGAGATGTGGATGTCACTGGCAAGGCTTACATAAAGTGACAAGGTTATTTAAGTCTTGTTGCACAGAGCCATTGGCTGCTTCATTATCTGAGGAGTTGTGAATGTACAGTCACTACAGCCACCAGCAAATGTCTCCAATTTTTTGCCTGCATCATGAAACATCTGTAGGAGATTGGTACTGCTGCCGCTGAGAAATTCCTGTTGAGTTATGCTGGGGTTTAGATGAGTTATCTCTAATAACCACAACTATTTTCTCTTTTGTTAGGCCTGGCTTCAACCAGTGGAGCATTTTTTCCTTGATTCCCCTTGAATTCAATTTGCCAGGGCTTCCTGTGGTCAGACTAGGTCAAGTTTTGTCTTGGTGTCAAGAATGGTCTCATTCACCTCTTCTGGAATTAGGTTCTTTTGCTTGTGTTTGAAACCAGGCTGGAAACAGAGGGTGGAACATTTGTGGTCCTGTTGGAATCTAAACAGAGCATTGGTGAGCAGGTCATTAGAAAGTGCTGCTTGATTGCACTATTAACGTTGCCTTCTAGCTGTATACTAAAAATAGATGGTAATTGGCCAGATTGTATTTGTCCTGGTTTTGTTAGTCAGGACATTTGAGTACAAGTTTTCCACGCTGGTTTAGTTGGATGTGAGTTTTGTTGCTGCATAGGACAGCTTGGCTAGAGAATTGTCTAGTTCTGGAGCAGAAGTCTTGAGTGTTGTAATGAAGATATTGTCAGGTTCTAGAGCCCTTGTATCCTGTATGCCTGTTGCTGCTTGATAATGTGAAGTGAATTGAATTGTCTGAAAACTGGTTTTATAATAGTGGGAACGTAGGAAGAAGCTGAGATAGACCATCCACTTCTGGCTAAAGATGGTTGCAGGATTCAGTCTTGACTTTTACTGCTTGCTTTGCTACCATTGATGATGATAATAGGAATATTCTTGAAGCCTCATGTTGGCATTTTGATTGTCTACCATTTTTTCACAAGAGGGCACAGCAGCTTTGAAGAGTTTTGATCTGATCTGTTAATGGCAGGACCAGTTAGCTGATTTTGGTGTTGATTATGCATGCCATTGTATGTTATAGGTTCTCCAGTTTGGCACCTTCCCTGGTGCCATTTCTGTTATGTTTCTTAACATGGTGTGAGACAGGATTGGTTCCCTATTGCAAAGGAGGTGGTAGTCTTGTGTTTAAGGAACTGATGTGTAATGGAGCCTTTTGGATTCTTGGTTTGAACTGGTGGACTTTGCTGAATCTATCTCATTTTAGCACAGTGGTGCCACATAAAAGTGGGATGATGTCCCTGTGAGATGATGTCCATGAGTGATGTGTATTGGCCTCTCCTATAGTGGGTGATCTGTCTGTGTGACATATGTGAATGAAAATGAATGAAAATTAACTCAAGTAGTCTTTTCCACTTTTTTTTTGTACTTCTACCATGCCGCAGATCCTGTTTGAGAGCTGTATCCTTCGGTCAGTGATGATACTACCAAGCTGTTCATAATGGACAATAAAGTGCCCAGCCAGTGTACTTCCTGTGCCCCTGCTTTCCTTGGTGTTTTTTTGTAAGTGTTGCTCAACATTAAGCAGGCTGATTTATCAGCAGAAGGAAGATGGTAGGAGGTAATCAGCAGGTTTCTTCATCTGTGTTTGACCTGATACTCTTGTCTTGAAGTTTCATGATCTGTTTTTGAGGACTCCCAGGGTCACTCCCTCTTGATTGTAAACCACTGGTGGGTTTGTCCTACTTTTGGGATAGCAGGTATCCAGGGATGATGTAATTAGGGATGTTGGCTACACAGTATGATTCTATCAGCCTTCTGCTACTTTAGTCTGTGTACCTGGTTTCTCAATTTAGACATGTCTGTAGATGTTCAGGATTGATTATAGCATTGACTGGGCTGGGTGAGGCTGTTAACTACCTAATTCGAAGTTAGGTGGGCTGTCTTATTTTATCTTTGTCATTACATGGATATCTTTATTAAGACTAATCAGTAACTTGAGTTCTTACCATAAATATTGCTGATCATCCTGAATAGGGAGAGCAGAGAGATCTGATTACATGGATCCTCAGGATCTTTAGTACATGATCACCTGACTAGGTTACTCTTGACATGCAACCAATATTTGAATTTCTTTCTTGTAAAAAGAAATACTTTGTTCCTATGGAGAACTGGATGCATAATTTAACATGATTTGACTGGTCGTTATTTGTCAAGAGCAGACCCATTTCAAAAAAGGATCATACCAATGAAAGTTCTTCTTAGTGCGGATCATCTATTTCTGTAACTAGATTTTCAGGTTATTTGCATTAGTCTATAAAATTTATTATCCTGCTTCAGTCTAGGTTTATATCATTCTAAAAAGCATTGATCTAAAAAGTAATGATCAGAGAATAAAGTATTAAAGTATTATAGCTTTGAAATTACACACTTTTAATGGTTAATTAAACAATAATGTTAATCACCCCTTAGAGAAATAAACAGGTCAGTCAGTCTTACTGGAGACAACAGACAAAAACACTGCTTTGGGACTCTACTTGTCAGAACTGCTCTTCGAAGAGCCAAAGCATTAACTAGTTTGTTCTTGCCATGAACGCTGACTGACCTGCTTTGTTCCACCAACGCTTTCTGATTTTGTTCCAGACTTCCAGCATCTGTAGTATTTCACACAATGAATTCTTCCTCCTCCGCCTCTAACCTACTGAAGGAGAGGGATATAATTTTAGTTAATTGGCTAGAATGGATTTCTGCATCCTATCTGTCTGATTTAATTGCAATGTTTAATAATCCTTGTTATTGCCTGTGTCTTCTGAAATGTAATTTTATTTTTAATCACAGTGCTGCAAGTAAAAGTAACCAAACTAAAGAAGGAGAGATGCTTGTAAGTATCTTAATTTAACTCTGAAACATTGTTTAATAATGTACTGAATATAGTTAAAGCTGTCTTTAGAGTGGTTCAAAACACAGGCCAGGAAAATTTAATGTTTATCGCCACTAAATGCAGACTGGCTATGCGAAGCAGCCAATGTATTTTTTTGAATTTTCTGTTGTTATACTTCATTTCATTTCAAAAGGTAATCATAAAATCAATGCAGCATAGAAGTCTATTTAGCTGATAGTTCATACTGGCTTCTTCAGTCCTGTTTCCTGGCTCTTTTCCCATAGCCCGATAAATTATTTTCCATCACGAGCTTATTTGATAGGTTCTGTTTCCACCATCCTGCAGGCAGTGAATTCCAGATCATGACTACTGTTTTATAAAGAAAACTGTAGTTTGATTCCCTCGATCTGAAATACAGACAAATGCTGAAACATCTGTAACTCTACACTGATGTGCAAATATGGAGATAATATTACAGGCAATTTCTTCTGACAATACAAATTTTAACATTGATATTACTATTGTTAATTGTCTCTGACATTTGATTGTGTGATTTGGCTTTTATATTAACTCTATAAAACACTGGTTAGGCCACAAATGGAGAAATGCAGTTGTACTTTGCCCCTTCATTTCGCATTGGTGTCCCCCGGTTAAAAAAAATCTCCTTGTTTTACCTATCTAAACCAGTCATGACTTTGTGCATCTCCATTAAATCTCATCCCAATCTTATTTGCTCCAAGGACAATAACTCCAGGTTTCTTCAGCCTAACCTTAAAGCTGAAATCTCTCATCCCTGAATCATTCTGGTACATCTACTTATACAGTATCTCTGCAACCTTAACATCTCAAAGTGTGGTGACCAGAACTGTTTGGTTACTTCTGTTATGGCCAAACCAGTGTTTTGTAAAGTTATCATTAACATAACAATTGAAGCAATTAACAATAGTAATGTTAATGTTAAAATGTGTATCTTCAGAAGAATAAAAATGTCTCTACCTTTTTGTCAATTCATATCTGAGTGCTAAGGTAGCATTATAGGAGCTGAACATTCAGGAATTTGTTAGTGTTTCAGTTTTACTGTCCGTCATGAGTTCTTTCAGTTACTTAATCATATCATTCAACATGCATATGCTTACTCGAGATACTTGGTTCATTATCATTTTGACATTGGTTTGTTAATGATATGTTAATTATCCATGTGGTCACAGTCTACCAACTGAAAGCATTCAATGGTGGTAATGAAAGACTGAAAATATGGGAACAGGTTAGGACCATTCAACCCCTTGAGGATCATGGCTGATCCAACATTCCCTAAGTCCACTTTCCTGCTCTTTCATCCTAACACTTGACCTATCTAACCTAACAGCATATTTGCTTCAACTGTTTGTTTAGCTCCTTGCAATTCAACTTCAACCCACAACTATTTTTATGTCATCTGCGAATTTGCCGACTATATAATTCCTTTTCCAAGTCATTATTGTATATTGTAAATAGTTGTCTTCCTGTGGTACCCCAGTGGCTGCAAGTTGCTGACCTGAAAGTGATCCCCATTCCCCTGCTTACTGCCCACTAGCCAATACTCATAAAATTGTACAACACAGAAATGAGCCCTTTCAGCCCACATTGTCCATGCTGACTATAATAAAAAAAAACTTTATAGAAAAAGACTTTATTTATACAGCACGGTAACAGGCCCTTCCGCCCCAACGAGCCCACGCCGTCCAATTACACCCATGTTAACCTACTAACCCGTACGTCTTTGGAATGTGGGAGGAAATTGGAGCACCCGGAGGAAACCCACGCAGTCACAGGGAGAACATACAAACTCCTTACAGACAGCGGCGGGAATTGAACCCCGATCGCTGGCACTGTAATGATGTTACGCTACATGCCATACCTACCTATGCCTATCCCATGTGCCCACATTAGGCCCATATCCTTCTACACCTTTCCTATCGAAGTAAATGTCCAAATGCCTTTTAAACATTGTGCCTCCACCACTTCCTCTAGCAGCTCTTTCCAAATATTCACCACCCTCTGGGGGGGAAAAACTTACCCCTCAGATCTCCCTTAAATTTACCCCCTCACCTCAAAAGCTTTGCCCTCTAATTCTAGACTCCCCTGCCCCTTATCATTATATAAACCTCTATAAGGTCACCCCTCAGCCTCCTATGTTCTTATGCAAATAATCCTATCCTATCCAATCTCTCCTTATAACTACAGCCCTCCATTCCAGGCAACATCCAGGTGTATCTCTTTTGCACTCTGTGGCTACCACATCCTGTAGTGTAGAGACCAGGACTGTACGCAATACTGCAGTGGTCTAACCAATGTTTTGTACAGCAGCAACATGACATCCCAACTCTTATACTGAATGCCTCGGCCTACGAAAGCGAGCATACCTAATGCCTTTTGCACTACCCTGTCCACCTGTGTCGCTGCTTCCAGGGAGTTATGGACTTGCACCTCAAGGTCTCTTCTTACATCAACAATCCCAAGGTCCCTGCCATTTACTCTGTATGTCCTATCAGAATTTGACTTCCCAAAGTGCATTACCTCACACTTGTCTGGATTAAATTCCATCTGCCACTCCTTCACTGAACTTTCCAGCTGATCTATGTCCTGCCGCATCCTTAGACAATTTTAGACAAACTCCTTCACTATCTATGACTCCACCAATTTTTGTGTTGTCTGCAAACTAAGTAATCATACCACCTGCATTCTCATCCAAGTAATTTATACATATTCCAAACAACAGAGGTCCCAGCACCAATCCCTATGGTACATGACTTCCAGTCATGAAAAACACCCATCCACCTCTGCCCTCTGCCTCGTATCACTGAGCTAATTTTGGATCTAGTTTGCCAACACACCGAAAATCTCTTGTGCCTTAATCTTCTGGGCCAGCCTACCATGTGGGACCTTGACAAAAACCTTACTAGGTTCCATTATAAATGGTGTCTACTTCCTTCATTAATTTTCATAGCTCTCCCCTCAAAAAAAAACTCAATCATATTCGTGAGACATGAGCTCCCCTGCACAAAACCATGCTGACTGTTCCTGATCAGTTCCTGTCTTTCCAAGTGAACATAAATCCTGTCCTTTAGAACCTTCTCCAAAACTTCCCTACCACTGCTATAAGGCTCACTGGCTTATAGTTTCCAGGCTTATCCCTACTGGCCTTTTTGAACAAGGGGACAACATTAGCTGTTCTCCAGTCCTCTGGTACCTTGCCTATGGCTAACGAAGATGCAGAAATCTCTGTCCAAGCCCCAGCAATTTCCTCCTTGCTTTCCTTACCATCCTGGTATTGATCTCATCAGGCCCTGGGGATTTAGCCACTCTAATGTGCACCAATATTTCTGACACTTCCATCTTCATGATACAGACATGATCTTGAATAACAGATACCCCTCCCTGAACTCTCCAGCCTCCATGTTCTTCTCTGTGGTAAATACCATAGAGAAGTATTCATTTAAGACTTTGCTCATATCTTCTGGTTCCACATATATTAGAAGCAAGAGGGTAGCTAAGGAAGGAATAGGTCCCTTGGAACCATTTCCTTCCTTGATTACCTTCTTGTTTCTAATATACTTAAAAGGTTTTGGGGCTCTCCTTAATCCCACCTGCCAAAGCCCCTTTTTGCCCTTCTACTTTTTTTCTCTCCTATATCCCCTACAAACTTCAAGTGACTCATTAGTTTACCAATTTCCTTTACCTGAATGTGCTTTCTTTTCCCTGATCAAACCTTTAATATTCTTTATTAACCAAGGTTCCCTAAACTTACCATCTTTGCCTTTTTGCCCTTATGGGGTACGCTGACTCTGAAATGTTCCCAAAGGGTTCCTCCACAGACACTTCAGTCAATTCTAAAGAGGCAGAAGTGTGATCGATAGGAGTGTCAGGGAGGTGGTCACACTGCAAGTTCAGTTAGATAGTTGGGTAACTGCCAGGAGGGGCAGGCAGGTATTGCAGAAGTTCCCTATGGCTGTTCCCCTCTCTAACAAGTGTACCGTTTTGGATACTGTTGGCGGGATGGCCTCTCGGGGGGGGGGGGGGGGTGGGGAGCAACAGCAGCAACCAGATTAATAGCACCATGGCTGGCTCTGTTATTCAGCAGGATAGGTCAAAGTCTAGGTAAGTGGTAGTGATAGCAAACTCTATAGTCAAGAGCACAGACAGGCATTTCTGTGGCTGCGAGTGAGACTCCAGGATGGTGTGTTGCCTTCCTGGTGCCATGGTCAAGGAAGTCTCTCAGCAGGCACAGGACATTCTGAAAGGGGAGGGTGAGCAGCCTGAAGTTGTTGGTCCCAACAATATAGGCAGGAAGGGAGATAAGGTCTCGCAAAGTAAATAAAATTCCCTACCCAATATCTATCCTTGCCAATATTTTATCTCCAGCAATGGGCTGTTATTGTGGGGCATCTTGTTGAATGCCTTCTAGAAATCCAAATAAGATTTCTCTATTTGTTTCTCTCTATCCACTGGTGGAGACGTCCTCAAAATATTCTAATAAATTTATCAGACATTACATAGAACAATACAGCACAGTATGGGCCCTAGGTCACTCAACCTTTCCTCATAAAACTTGTTCTCTAATCCAGGCAGCATCCTAGTAAATCTCCTCTGAACCCTCTATAAAGCTTCTACATCCTTACTATAATGAGACGACATTATTTCCTCTTGATGCTGTACTGACTCTGCTGGACTTGACTATGATTTTTCAAAGGTGTTGCTAAGACTTCCTTAGTAATTGCTTCTAACATTTTTCCAACAGTGTGTGTTAGGCCTATAGTTGTAGTTTGCCTCCCTTTTTTTTGAACAGGGGCATCACACTAGCAGTTTCCAGTCCTCTGGCACTTCTCTGGAATCTAAGAATTTTTGGAAGAATGTAACTAATGCATCCACTACTTTTGTAGCCATTTCTTTAGGCTTCAAGGATACATACCCATCTAGGCCAGCCTTTAGCCCAATTAGTTTGCCCAGTATCAATTATTTAGTCAGAGTTTCTGTATAATCTGTTAACCGAGAAAATGGCATCATTTCAAAGTACCTCTGTTGATCGTTGGAAGCTGTTGGCAACAGAAGGAACCCGTATGTAGTGTTTGTAGACAGATGTCTTAATCTAGTTGCTGCATGTTTGAGTTAGTTCTTCGGGCAGAATTCACCTTTGGTGCCCAGAAGATAAGATGCTTTTACGCAGAGGAAAAGTTTGAATTTCTGTCCGCTTCTGAAACCTGTTGAGCCAAACTCTGCTAGTGATTCTTTTCAGTTTGCAACTATTTATGCTTTAATTAAGAGGTCGAAGATTAGACTCTGGAGTCCACTCTCCCATTCAATATTGCCATGGTAGCATCTGCTTTCTCTGTTGCTTCTAAAATTTTACTGTACAATAGCAGCAGAATTAATACATCTCTTCAATGAGTAAACAGGTGTGTGAAGCTTCGAAGCTGCCAAGTTAGTTTCCGGGTCTTTTATCAAGACAAAAGAAATAGTCTTTGACTTGGAGTTAGAAGGTATCTAGAACAGAACTTTGAGGTTCTCCCTGTATATAGGTTAAGTTTGAACAAACTTTATTCTTCATCTGGTGGAATGTAATCTTGTTTTCCTGCATTATCCGCAAGTTGTTTTTTTTTTGCCCAAGTTTGAACTGCCACAGGTTTTTTAGCTCCAGATTCCTCTATCTGTTAACTGAATGGGAATGTGATGTCTAGTAGCTGTCTCAGTAGTTAACATAAACATCAAATATGCATTGCTAGTTGCATTTGGCAAGAAAAAGTGTTTTGGGTATTGGAGTTTGCTAGAGTGAAACCTTTTCTTGCTAAACAAATAAACATCAAGTTACTACTCCTTTCTTGAATGCAGCCATTTTCTAAATGAGTAAATTTATCAGATTGAAATTTCATATTTCTGTCCAATTTCTTCATGGCTTATTTCATATGAGAATAAGAGAACTATTGACTATTGTCTCTCCATCTGTGCTGCATAAAGGCTGAGCCAGAGGAGTTGGGGCTGATTGTCATGAAAAGAGCTGTTGGAGGGATGGGAAGAGTGAAAGTCAATCTGGGAAAATGATAGTTTCTTTACAAATTCTGGTATGGAAACTCCCAAATGTGTTTATGGATGTCAGATGTCCGAAGTTCTTGTGTGGTGTTGATGCCTCTTGTAATTACTGCAGTAATAGACAACATTAAATTGTAGATTTGTTTACAGCATTCCTCTTCATTTGGCATGTCTTCCTTCCACATTAGAAATTTAGCCACACTTAAAAGAAAACTATTAAAATAGATTAAATAGGTTAAATGTATGCAGTTTAAATATTTTAGAAAATCACATTGTAACACTAACAATCTATTAAAAATGTTCAAGTAAAATAAGGAAAGCACCTACATGCACTTAGCATTTTCACAACATTCAGGACCCCATTCAGATGGATGAGGTTGTAGATCATATTACCTGCTCTTTCTGGACTCTCTTCAATGAGTCACACTTCTGCTGGACTCAGCGGTACAGTGGGTATGCAGACATATCAGTCGGCATCAGATCTCCAACTTGCCATGGATCTCTGTCTTTCACTGCACAGGCACAGAACTCTGACAAAGAGAGGTGTGAACAGCTGATAGCTAGCAGCTACCTTGCTAGTTACAAGTCAGCACAATTCAGGCCAATGGATAAAGCCCTTTCATTTGCTGCTAACTGGGACAAAAGTCATTGATTTCCAGCTTTGTTGAGTGTGGTTTATTTTTAGCTTCTGCTGCTAGTATTTTGTATCTGACGTATTTATTTTCTGAGCTGCCCATGCAGATACTTAACAGGAACTATTTGAATAAACAAGATGCTGGAGAAGACTTGAACATCCCCATTGACATTTTTCTTCCTGTTGCAGGGAATAGCTCGGTTTTGTTCAATGGAAACCAAAAATTCTGGAAGTACTCATCAGGTCAGGCAGCGTCACTTGAGAGAGAAAAATATGGTTAATATTTCAGGACATAGACCTTTCATCAGAACTAGGAAATGTTAGAAAATGAGCATGTTTAAGTTGCAGAGAAGGGGCAGGGGTGGAGAGAACAAAGGGGGTGTCTGTGATAAGATGGAGTCAGAGGGACGCTGAATGACACAAGTGGTGTTAGTGCCGGCTGAGAGAGGGTGGTGCAGGGTTGTTAGATTGCAGCTGAACTGTCTGCAGGAGCTGTAAGTAGGAGGAGAATAACAGAGGAGAGGGGAAATAATGCTGGAACTATGAGAAACAGAATACAGCATCTGAAGTAAAAGAATGTTGTAAATATCCAGCACATCGGGCAGCATTTATTAATGTTACAGGTTTTTTGATCTTTCTTCAGAACTGTCCAATTCAGATACAAAGACTGGTTATCTGAAATTGTTGAATTCAATGTTCAGATCTGAGGGCTGTAACATTCCTCATAAGAAGATGAAGTACTGTTCCTGGAGCTTAAGTTGGGCATTGTTGGGACTGTGCAAAAGACCAAAAATTGAGGTCAGAGTGGGATGGGGAATTGAAGGGACAGGCGACTGGAATTTCAGAGTGACACTCTGGAGACGTTTTGCAAAACTGTCACAGTTTGATTTCTCCAAAGACAAGGACAGCACATCCTGAGCACGGAATGCAGAAGGTTGAACTGGAAAAAATGCAAGTGAATTGCTTCAAAAAATAAAGCACATACCTATCCACATGAGTTTCTTCTCACTTGGTTCACCTCTCCTATCCCCTTCCCGTCCCCCACCCGGTACCATCTGCCCATCATGCCACCCTTATCTGTTTCCACCTACCAGCCTCTGTCTCAACACGTTTCCCCACCAGGCTTCATCTGATGCAGCTCGACCCATTGATTTCTTCTAGCAGTTTATTTTTTGCTCCAGATTCCAACATCTAGTGTTTTGTGCCTCCAGGTGAATTTCTTCACCTGTTTGGATTCTTAGATGGTGAAAAGGGATGAGTAAAAGGGAAAGTGTTGCATCTCCTGAAGTTAAATGAGAAGGGATCTGAATATTCATAGAGGAGGAAGAGTGAACCAGGGAGTTGCAGACGAACAGTTCCTTTGGAATGCTTGAGATGGATGTGTGTGGATGGTGAAGAGGGGTGGAGGGGAAAATGTCTGGTGGTGACATCATATTTGTGCAAAGTGTAACAGGGAGTGACTGTGCTATCAGGCATTAACTGAACAAAACCTTTTAGAGATGCATAAATATCTGAAATACAACTGCAGAATCTGTGTGTGTGGAGGTGAAGGTGGGGAATGGAGGAGAGTGTGAAGGGGAAAGCTTCTCTCAGAAACAAAGATTGCTTCTACTGTTGGCATATTCTGGCCCTGCCCTTTCCTCAAAAAAACCTGCATCTTACAAAAAAAATTGTGTAAGAATTCAATAGTCCCATCTGAATATGGGTCTGTGTTTAAACCCACAAACTGATCTGTAGGCTTAAGACAGCAAAACGATCAAGTAAACCATAATTGTGAGATGCTGATTGATCTCCCACAGATTGCTTATCAAGTACATACTTTTACTTACAGGAAGTTGAAATCAGAGTAGAAAATTACACTCTGTTACCAATGTTATTAAGGGACAGGTCAATATAAAAACCATTTAAAATGCATTTTTTCAATATAGAATCCATCTGCATGGTTCTAAGCCATAATTAACAATATCGTGATGTAAAACCTTCAAAAGACACTCTCAAGAAGTCATGTCATTCTCTGGAGGGCTCTAATTTTACCACACACTCTAGGGTCAGTAATTAGTAAGCCACAGGTCAAAGCAGAGTGGCAAATGGTGTCATGGGGTTGTTACAGACAAATTAGACTCCTTTAGCTTTTCAGCACATAAAATACCCAGCCCCTCCCCAATCTACACCTTAAACAAGGGAATCAGTAGAATATTTCTTTACCAACCAACCCCGGACCCAAACACCTGCACAGCTGTCCGAAAGGTGCAGGGTGTGTGAAGCAGAAGTTCAAATGATCAGTTTGATCATTAGACAGCCTCCAAGGCATCAGCACACACAAAATATATTGCTCCCTTTGATTCCAGTGGTTCGGTACTATTGTACTTGTCAGCATGTCTTTAACCAATTTAGCTGCTATGACTTTTTCCTTCACTGCAGGCAGAGGATGCTGTTGGCAAGGAATTAATTCCATTGATTTGACTGTTAATCTGGGTTCACATTCTATTGCCCAAGATGCCATCTTTCAGTGTGGAATGAAACTGTGTGAAGCAGAAATTTTATACAACAGTATACCTGCTCTTTCCAAGAGAAGCAATGAATTTCTTCTGCCAGTGTTGATCTTTTAATTGCTACCTCCAAAAAAAGTTACTGTTTCTGGGTTTTGCAATATGCAACCTGGCTACTATGTTTGCCTAGAAAACTAGACTGGTTATATTTTAAAAAATAATGTCAAGGTACTTACCAATAAAAACACCCTGCCTTCCACCATCATGTCTAATAGGGATTATACAGAATCCAACCAAAATAAGAGTATCTCTTCTGATCATGTGTTATCTGTACTTAACTGGCGTGTTAACTATCCCAAATGGAAAATGCTGGAAATACTCTGAAGATCAGGCAGTATCTGTGGAGAAAGCACAGTGTTAATTTTTCTTTTGCCTCTTTCAGAACAGCAATCGGCATCATCATTCTACTTTTTAAAAAAAAGAGGATCATTGTGTCCTTGCAAACTAGTGCCCATCTCCAATTTCCTGTTTCTTACTGTAAACATGTCGCCATTCAGAAGGCAATACTTTGTATAAATCTATTGGTGCCTTGGTTTTAAAACTGGAAACAACACTATTCAAAGTTTGAGATTTAAAATTCTGATCGGCAAAGTATAATCTTCTGTTGATTTTTCTGTTTTGGTATAAAGTTTATTTATTACTGTATTAGGATTCATCTTGCCAAAGCTCAGCACAGTCATAAGCAGTGAAATGCAACTCGCTCTGGCTTTTAGGAGCTCCTCAGGCCTGTTTTTAAAATTGTTTGCCAGCTTCAGAAAATTAGTGATCACTCATTTCATTTGCTGTTCAACGATCAGAAGTGGCCTATAGATTTCGTAATCTGCATGCTCTCATTGTGGTGGTTCTTAATTCTTATGTTTGCTAAACTCTCAAGTTTGGAAACATTATGCAGACCTGTAACAAATTATTTAGTAGCAGGGTTGGAGCTGTGCAAATGGGATCTTTTAGATTTTTACACTGCTATGGTGGTCTGCCTTTGGTGTGTAAAGAATAACTAAAGAAGTGAAAAAAAACTTTACTCACCTTGCAGTTTGTTTTTATTCTTTGAATGATAGGCAAGCCTTTCAAATATAGATCATCATATCTTTAAAACTTTTTTTCAGACCTTATTTAATTCTGCTTTTTGGTTCATAAGGAATTTTCATGTGAACTTGGTTTAGGCCAATTTCACATTTCCTGCAGAATGTGAGTAGGAAGCCGTGTGTAACAGTCTGGCATGATGAGGCAAAAAATAATAATTTGGGGAATTTCTGTGGATCAACGAAGCTTACAGAACTTATTGTTTGATAAGGATACTGATGTAATATTTCTGAGGAATATTGGAAAGAATCTATTTCTATGTCAGAATTCAAAGAACCATACAAATTTTTGTTTTAAGTAGAAGTGAATTTAAGATTTTCGTTATGGTTCACAAATGTAGGTATCTAACAGATGAGTAAATAGTCTGTGGTGATTCATTGCATATCTTGCAACATGGCTGGTCTTTATACAAATATCTCGTTGTGGTCACAATGGTCCTTCACAAGAGTCAGTTACTGACTCCCCCAAATTCCTAAAGTTTAATATTTCAGTACAGATAACCACAACAATGGAGCTCTTATGTAAAACTTTGCAGAACATTGCAGCTAACAATTCTATAGACTCTGGGGCAAAGGCCATTACCAAGTCTGGACTTCATCGTTAACCTGTCAGTCACGTCTGTTAAATGGACCTAACCTCTCTCTGCTCCTGTTGTTTTATTATTAATTTACTTGTGATTCTTCCCTCTTTTTTTAAAATCAGTTTTGGAATTTTTGAGAACGTTATCAGTATAATTTGAGCAGATGAATGGAACTGATAAACAATGAAGGAATCCGTTTAAACCTGCCCAAATTTTACTGGCTGCAGAGATTGAACTTGTTGTAGCCTGAAGACATTCTAAAGTATCAAATGCAGCTCTGAACTATTCACAAATTAATAACTGAATTTTTCTAAACACCTGGTGTTCAACTAATACTGAAAATTTAATCAGTTAATTTTAAAATGTGAATGCATACTGCCTTAATCCATCTGCAGAGTTCTGTGCATCATAGCTCTTGATTATTTCAATCTAAAGGGCAAGTTGAAATGGAATCAGAAAATACTGCTGATGGAATAGTTTATTTTTTGTTGAACAGTTGCTCTTGGAATAAAATTTATTTCATAATTGAACAGATAAATGATCTTATTTTACTAAGTGTGGCTGAGAAATATCTGAGAAGCTGCCCAGCAAAGTCCTACAGGAAAAGGTGATGAAGGGTAAATCGTGCAGTGAATTATTTAATCCCAGTTCTTCATTTAAAAAAAACAGAAGTCTTGCATAGCTTTGAAGAATTGCTGCCTGTTTCCTTTACTTTATAATGTGCATTCTTGAACCTTCACTTTGGTTTCAGCAAGTAAATTCCTCACGTTTACATTTGTCATGACATGCCAAACAGCTAGATAGACAAATATTTTCTGTGCTACCCTACCACTTGTAAACCAGTAGGAACTTGGTGCCAAATTGACATAATCATTTGTCATCTATTCAGGAAACTGTCACAAGACTGATTCAGAAAATGTTTAAAATGTAATATTTTGTGTGCGTGATATTTAATCTTTTTCCAGAGATGCTCAAAGACTTGAAGAGTACTATAATAAAAACCAGCAGTTAAGAGAGCACCAGAAAGCATTACATGACAACATTAAAGTTTTGGAAGACAGGTAAGATATGTGATTGATTTTCAAATAAAATCAGTTTGGAAGAGGGGCAAAAAGAAACAGTTTCACTGGAGGTCAATTTTGATTGTCCTTGAGCTTTAATTTTAATCAATCCCCAGTGCTAAGGTGTTGCTAGGATGTATTAAGATTAGGCCAGATCTGCATTCTAGTCTGAAGCTGCATTGTTCACATGACATCTTCAACAGCATTGAAGTTCGCTAAGGCCACCACTGAAGACCAGTGAGGGCTAAATTTAAACATAACCGCTCAATGATGTAATTAATGCTGCAGTTGCCTTTTTTTCCATTGTCCTGGATGCTTACCTGGAATCAAACCCTTGAGAAATCTGACGCTGGCCAGGGGAAACCAGGCTAGGTTGAAAAATTGCATTTCTCTGAGATCCTTACTGATGAGGACAAATCGGAATGTTCTCTGCTAAGGCTCCTAACCCATTTGTTTACCTACCAATTCTGGCATCATTCCTCCTAGCCTTTAGAGAGACACTATCCCGGATCATTTAAATGAGACTCAGGAGTTATAAAAGACTAGCCCCTGTACAAGGATACTCATGGGGCGGGGTGCGAGGGGAAGCTTCTACCAGACCTGTATAATGATTACCTTCAGTTAAAATTTGAGACCTAAAGCTCCTACCACTTTTCCTTGGGGATGTAGTCTGCAGTAAAAAGCTGTGAACTTTATTGATGCCACAGACTGTACATCCCTGAATGTTCAAATAAAATCAGCAGGGGGAGAACTATTCCTGTGCTTTATAAGTTTTAAAATTTTGGAAATATCCATAATGTACAAACTAATAGTAGAATACCAGAGTCACTTGTGGCACAAGGTACTCATTGAAACAGTCAACATGTTATTGCTTGTTGTGGATACTGTGTCTTTCATTTGTGGTTGCTGAGAAGGAAGGCAGGGACTTAGAATGGATATTGCAGGCAGGAGGTTTAAAAAAAATAACATGGACTGTTGCCGCTTTTGTTAATGGAGTTATTTACTTCCGCCTCCTGAGAAGCAAAGGGGTTGATGGCTGCAGCAAAGAACAAGTAGGGAGTATGTTTGTTTCCTTCATAGCCACAGGTAATCCACTGCCCTTGGAGAGGAAAAATAAAATTGCAAATTAGGTTTATTTTGGTGACGCAGTTAGTGTAGGAAAAGAAATCACATTATAGAATATTGCATTAACATAGTGTCTTTCCTGTCTTCATATGCTTTGTAACCAATTAAATAGATTTGAGTAATGGTCACCTTCCTGATGCTGGTGAAGAGGGCAGCATGTTTGCACATAGGAAGGTTCAATGGGCAACAATGAGTTGAAGAGGTGCTGTTTGAGAGGTGAATAATTTGACAAGACAGTGGAAAAACCTCTCTAATGTGCAGATAGTGCATTGGAATCTTTTAGGATCAATGAAACACTAAGGAGCCTTAGTTTAGTGTTCTGATGGAGCAAGTATGTAGGGAGATCACAGATAGCTGTAGGAGTAATAGGGCTGCAACAGTAGATGATTTTAATTTCCCTGATATTGACTGGGACTTTCATAGATCTAAGGTATTGAATCGGGCAAATTTGTTATGTATGTTCAGGAAAGTGTTCTCAAGCAAAATGCAGATGGCCCAACTAGAGAGGGGGCAACACTGGATCTCCAGTAGATGGTGTAGAAGGTTATGAAGAATTACAGGGGGATCTTGATCAGCTAGGTATGTGGATTGAGGATTAGCAAATGGCTTTCAATCCAGATAAATGTGAGGTATTGAATTTTGGGAGATCAAACCAGGGTAGGACTTATAGAGTGAGTAGTAGAGCCCTGGGGAGTGTTATGGAACAGAGGAACCTAGGAGTGCAAGTGCATAGTTCGCTGAAAGTGGCATCACAGGTAGATAAGGTGGTGAAGGCAGCATTTGGCAAGCTCGCCTTCAATCAGGGCATTGAGTATAGGAGTTGGGAAGTTGTGATGCAGTTATATAAGATGTTGGTAAGGCTGCACTTGGAGTATTGTGTACAGTTTTGCTCACTCTATTATAGGAAAGATGTTATTAAACTAGAAGGAGTGCAGACAAGATTTACCAGGACGTTGCCTGGACTTGGGGGCCTGAGTTACAAGGAGAGGTTGCGTAGACTAGGACTTTATTCCCTGGAAGGCAAGAGATTGAGGAGAGACCTGATGGAGGTATATAAGATCATGAGGGGCATAGACAGGGTGAATGCACAGTCTTTCCCAGGGAGGGACTGCAAAAGCAAGAGGGCATAGGTTTAAGATCAGAAGGCGAGAGATTTAAAAGTGACATCAGGGGCAGCTTCTTCATGCAAAGGGTGGTGCATATTTGGAATGAACTGCCAGAAATAGTAATTGAGGTGGGCACAGTAGCAACATTTAAAAACCATGTGGATAAGTAGATGGATAGGAGAGGTTTAGAGGGCTATGGGCCTAACACAGGCATATGGGACTAGCTCGCTGGGCAACACAGTCAGCATGGACAAGTTGGGCTGAAGGACCTGTTTCCATGCTGTATGACTCTATGACTCCTCTTGGGAAATGAGGCAGGGCAAGTGACTGAAGTGTCAGTGGGGGAGCACTTGAGACAGTCATCATAATTCTGTTGATTTTAAAATAATTATTGAAAGAGATGGGACATCAGTTAAAGTCCTAAATCGCGGCAAGGCTAATTTTTATAGCAATAGACAGGAACTTGCAAAGATTGATTGGGAGAAGCAGTTAGCAGATAAAGTAGGAGACTTTTAGAAGTGAAATTGAGAGAGTTCAGGGCCAACATGTTTCTGTTATAGTGAAGGGCAGCGCTGGCAGGATCGGGGAACCCTGGCTGACTAAGGATATTGAGTCTCTGATCACGAAAAAGGAGAAGTATATCAGGTATAGGCAGGTGGGATCAGGTGAATCCCTTGAGAAGAATAAAAGGTGTAGGTGTACACTTAAGGATCTAGATCAACTTGGGAAAGTTGGCCAAAGAATGGCAAATGAAATTTAACTCAGACAAGGGTGAAGTGATGCATTTTGTGAAGTTAAACCAGGCAGGACGTACACTGTGATTGACAGGGCCCTGGGAAGTGTAGAACAGAGAGACCCAGGGGTACAAGTACCTAGTTCCCTGAAACTGGTGACATGGGTAGACAAGATGGTGTAGAGGGATATTGCCTTCATCAGATGTGGTATTGAGTACAAAAGTTGGGACACCATGTTACAGCTGTACAAGATGTTGGTGAAACCACCCTCGGAGTACTGTGTGAAGTTCTAATTGCCATACTAAAGGAAGGATGTGATTAAGTTAGAAGGTGCAGAAAAGATTCACAAGGATGTTGCAGGGACTGAAGAGCTTGAGTTATAAGGAGAACTGTATAGGCTGCAACTGTTTTCCCTGGAGCAAAGGAGACTTAAGAGTGACCTTGTAGAGGTTTATAAAATCATGAGAGGTATAGATGAGATGGGTTGTCACAGTCGTTTTTGCAGGATGGGGAGTCCAAAATGAGAAGGCATAGGTTTTAAAGTGAGATTGGGAAGATTTAAAAGGGACCTAAGAGGCGAGTTTTTCCACAGGGAGGTGGGTATATAGAACAAGCTGCCAAAAGAAGTGGTAGAGGTGGGTACAATTACAATGTTTAAAAGACATTTGGACAGGTACATGGATTGGAAAGGTTTAGAGGGATATGGGCCAAATGCAGGCAAATGGCACCAACTCAGGAAGACACCTTGGTCGGCATGGACGAGTGGGACGAAGGGCCTGTTTCGGTGCTATTTAACTCTGACTCTTATCCTCCCTCTATACCTAAACTGAAGTGTGAGCCTGGATTTGTGTGCTGAAGCCTCAACTGCTGAAGTTTGCACTAGAGACCCTCTGATTTTGAGATGAGCTTTTTGTCTCTAATGCAAATATCTGCAAGATAGCTGTTGCAAGTGTGCATCAGTCTACACTCTCTAAGCTTCCTTGCTATTCTTTTCAATGTCTGCATTGTCCTTGATTTCAAAGATTAGGAATAATTGAACCATTCTTCCACGGGTAGAAGTTTCTTCAAATTTTCATCATATTTCTTGAAATATCTTTTGATGCCTCAAAAATTGCTCCAGTTTGATATTGGAAATGGCTCTCTCAAATGTATGTGGATGGTCCATGAGGGCCATTCCTCAGGTTGGTCCCTTAATTCTGCAATGCAGCTCTTTCATAACACTTGACATTGGCAATAAGTTCTTTATGAAACTTCACTCTCAACAAACAGTTTACATGGAAGATTACTTAGAATAGAGTATAACTTTAATATTTTATCTGTTTACAACTTTCAATGACATTTGTGAAAACACTCTTAAATGACTGAAGAAATGAATAACTTATTTAACTTAGGTATGCTGCAATCTTGAGTAAAAATTTCTGATACTTAAGATCAATCTCTATTGCAGGTTGCGGGCAGGTTTGTGTGACAGGTGTGCAGTTACTGAAGAACATATGAAGAAGAAACAGCTGGAATTTGAGAATATTCGACAACAGAATCTAAAACTTATTACAGAACTTAGTGAGTAGTTCTTAGGATTTATCTCGGGGGAACTTTTTTGTTTGAGGAACTTTTTCTTAACTTTCTACCTATCTCCATTATCTTAATCAACAGTGAATCAAAAGAGCAATCTTCAGGAAGAAAACAAAAAACTCAGTGATCAGCTTGAATCACTTGAACGTCAGATGAAGTAAGTCTCGTGTGTCACTTGCTTTTGTAACCTTCTATTTATATTTGTATTTGCAACCTGTCTAACTTTCATTTCTATGTCAGAGAGCAGCTGCATGAAGTGGTAGAAGCAGCAGATCATGATGATGGAATAATTCCAGGTTCTCCGAATTTGTCCCTTTCCACCTCCGTGCTCAGCAGAATGCGAAGGAGAAAGGAGAAGGGCCATATTCGCTATGCTGAGCATGCAAGTATAGACCCTTCACGGCCGCAGGCTAATGGTATGAGTGTCATTTGAGGTACATTGAATTTTACAAAGCAAAGTAATTATTCATCAAATTTTTTAAATTGTGCTGATGATTTGTCCAGAGGTTAGGTACTTTTTTCCTAATTGACTTCTGATAATTGTGCGCAAGATCTTATTCATGTGAACATTCTTTAAGACAGATAAAGTACATTGGCAGAAATAAATTCATTGAGTGCCATAACTAAAACAATTAGATCATTATTTTAATCAGAGCCTCAATCCTCTGATTAAAATTTCATTCATTTTCACTTCATCGAAAAGGTATCTTAAGTATATTCAAATAAATATTTGCTACAGTCATAATCCTACTTTATTCTCCAATAACTTATACTGTATACTTAGTTTGATAACATTAAATTGTTTTAACTGGCATTTTGTTCATACGCAGGGAAATGTAAAATGCTGTTCGCATCCGTCCCTGGCATGACCCACTGCAAGCAGGATGAAGAAGTTCTAGCTGCAGATACCTGTGATCTTGGAACATTGTCAATAGAACGTAAGTTCCAAACATTATCTACACAATAAACTGAATTTGATAGATGTGATGAGTGATAAATGAAATGTAAATTACTTTGGTACCTCTGGTAACCCAGTTCGGCTAAATAAATGGATTCCCTATCAAAACATAATTTGGTATTTTGTATTGTAATTGTACTAAAAGTATTTGACAAATTCAACATCATATATGTGAAAACTGTGGGGTAATTTTCCACAATTCATGCCTCCTCCCCTTTCCAAACTTTGAGAAATAATTGCATTGTAATGCATGTGTCCATTTACCGTCCTTTGCTGTACTGAACTGCTGCTGGACTTAATTCCGCCCTTTCTTTTTGAAATCCTGGCCCTGGCTCAAATACAGCCCAGACTAATGGATTGAAAGTTGCCTTGTATAAATGGCTGAAGAAATAACATAATTTCAAGTTTGGACAGACAATATATTGTACTTCTGGTACAGAAATTTATGCTGTATTCCATGTGTTTTGTACTAATGCACGGCAGAGGCTCAACATCACAAGATGTGATTTGTTTCCTATCCCTCTGCCTATAAAACCCAAGGTCAGTTAATGTTCTTCAGTGCTGCCTCGTGTTACAATATGGATTTAGGTGAACAGATGCTAAGTTTTGTAGCCGAGAACCAGTCGGTCTTGGTGTTTGCTGCTCATCATTCCACCAGTAAAGGCCTTTTGCATTTGTCTTGCTTCTTCCCTTTTCTTAGAAGCTCTACCCCTCTGGTTCCTTCCCCGGACTTAGCTTTGTTTTTGTCCCCAGATTCAAATCAGCTGTAAGCAGCAGATACTCCAGCATGGTTCCCTATTGTACATTCAAGTGACCCCCTTGCCATGGTACACTTTTGTACTTGTTCATGCTTTGATTTTTCTTATTTAGCTAATTGCAAGTTCATCACCGAGATTTGCCTCCTATTCAATAGTCTCATTCCTTGTGACAAATTATTTCTATGACATGGTGTCAAAGCCTTGCTGTAATGGAAATAGATCATATTCACTGAATTTCCATGTCACCATGCCTGTTCCTAAAATGTATAATGTGAGAGGTGGTTCAAGCATATGTTTGCTCTCAACCTCTTGTCCCAACTGACCTATGCATGGGTTGCATTATCCTCGCTTTCAAAGTGGCTTCCACTAATTTAACCAAAGAAATATTCATTCAATTCTAAATAAGTTTCCCTGCTATTTTATTTTGTGCACTGTAAAATGAACCTTTGCATTAATGGACTTCTGTACTTGGCAATCCTTTGATTTTTCTTGTGTAACCAATTGATAGTCCATTGCACAAGTTTGTTTGTATGATTGCAGACCTCCTGGTTGGTAACTGAGAACATAAATTTAATATCACTGCCACCAAAGGAATAGGAAGTGAAAATAGGTTTTATTCTATGCATGGAATTGATGAGGTAAAGATTGGTTTGTCAGAAATGGTGGAAGCAGGTCTCTGGCATTGAGTCTGGCTCTGTGGTTCAGAAGGGAAGTGGGGAGAAGAGGAGAGTGATAGAGGATTCATTGGTTAGGGGAACAGACACGAGGTTCTGTGGACGAGAATGAAACCCCCAGAGGGTATGTTGCCTCCCTGGTGCCAGGATCAGAGACGTCTCGGATCAAGTGCACAGCATTCTTAAGAGGGAGGGTGAGCAGCCAGAAGTCGTGGTGCACATTGGTGCTGATAACATAGCTATGATAAGGGATGAGGTCCTGAAGAGTGAATATAGGAAGGAAGCTAAAAAGCAGGACCTCAAGGGTCTCTGGATTGCTGCCTGTGCCACGCACCAGTGAGGATAAGAATAGGACGATAATGGCAGACGAATGCATGGCTGAAGAATTGGTGCAGGGGGCAGGGTTTCAGATTTGTGGATCATTGGGATCCCTTCTGGGGAAGGTATGACCTGTACAAAAGGGGTGGGTTACACCTGAATTCAAAAGGGACCAATGTCCTTGTGGTCAGGTTTGCTAGAGCTGTTGGAGAGGGTTGAAACTAGATTGGCAGAGTTATGGAAACCAGAATGTTAGGTCAGGTGGTGGAACAGTTGGTGTAAAGGTAGATACAATGTGCAGGGAGACTGTGAGGAAGGTTAGGCAGTGGATAGGGCATAAATGCAGTCAGTTGGATGGTTGAAGTGTGTTTAATGCAAGAATTATTAAGAATAAGTG
Source organism: Pristis pectinata (assembly GCF_009764475.1). Classification (NCBI taxonomy): domain Eukaryota; kingdom Metazoa; phylum Chordata; class Chondrichthyes; order Rhinopristiformes; family Pristidae; genus Pristis; species Pristis pectinata. Next base: position 88,244,267 of record NC_067413.1, read on the forward strand.
TGATGAACGTAGAGCATGGATCAGTACATGGAATTACGGTTGTGACCATTACAGAGACTTGGCTGTCGGAAGGGCAAGATCAGCTGCTTGATGTTCTGGGGTTTAGATGTTTCAAAAGGGATGGGGAGGGAGGTAAAAAAAAAGGGGAGAGCAGCATTGCTAATCAGGGATAGTATCACAGCTGCAGAAAGGGAGGACGTTGTGGAGGGATCATCTACTGAGTCAGAGTGGGTGGAAGTCAGAAACAGGAAGGGAGCAATCACTCAACTGGGAGTATCCTAAAGGCCCCCCAATAACAACCTGGGCACTGAGAAGCAGATAAGTAGGCAGATGTTGGAAAGGTGAAAAAATAACAGGGTTGTTGTCATGGGTGACTTCAACTTCCCTAATATTGATTGGCATCTCCTTAGTGCAAAAGGTTTGGATGGGGCAGAATTTGTTGGGTGTGTCCAAGAAGGATTCCTGACACAGTATGTGGATAGGCCGACTAGAGGAGAGGCCATACTGGATCTAGTACTAGGCAATGAACCTGGTCAGGTGACAGACCTCTCGGTGGGCAAGCATTTCGGAGATGGTGACCACAACTTCCTGACCTTTAGCATAACCATGGACAAGGATAGAAGTAGACGATATGGGAAGGTATTTAGTTGGGGAGGACTAATTACAACGGTATTAGCAGGAACTTGGGAGCATAAATTGGGAAGAGATGTTCTCAGGGAAACACAGCAGAAATGTGGGGGTTGTTTAGGGGCCACTTGCATGGGGTTCTGGATAGGTTTGTCCCAATGAGACAGGGAAATTATGGTAGGGTAAAGGAACCATGGTTGACAAGACAGATGGAACACTTAGTCAAGAGGAAGAAGGAAGCATACTTAAGGTTTAGGAAGCAAAAATCAGACAGGGCTCTTGAGAGTTATAAGGTAGTCAGGAAGGAGCTTAAGAAGGGACTTAGGCGAGCTAGAAGGGGACATGCGAAGGCTTTGGCAAGTAGGATTAAGGAAAACCCCAAGGCATTCTACACGTATGTGAAGAACAGGAGAATGACTAGGGTGAGGGTAGGACCACTCAGGGATAAAGGGGAAATGTGTCTGGAAGCAGTTGGGGAGGCCTTAATGAATACTTCAGTGTTCTCCAGGGAGTGTGACTTAGACAAATGTGAGGTCAGCATAGAACAGTCTAATATTCTGGAGCATGTTGAGGTTAAGAAAGAGGTAGTGGTGGAGCTTCTGAAAAACATTAGGATAGATAAGTCCTCGAGGCCAGACAGGATAGACCCCAGGTTACTATGGGAAGTAAAGGAAGAGATTACCGCGGCATTGACGATGATCTTTGCATCCTCTCTGGCCACAGGAGTGGTACCAGAGGTTTTGAGGATGGCAAATGTTGTTCCCTTGTTCAAGAAAGGTAATAGTGATAATCCTGGGAATTATGGACCAGTGAGTCTTGCGTCAATGGTGGGCAAACTATTGGAGAGGATTCTTAGGGACAGGATTTACGAGCATTTGGAGAAGCATAGTCTTATTAGGGATAGTCAGCATGGCTTTGTGGGGGGCAGGTTGTGCCTCACAAGCCTAATTGAGGTTTTTGAGGAGGTGACAAAACAAATTGATAAATTTAGAGTGGTGGATGTGGTGCATGTGAATTTTAGCAAGGCATTTGACAAGGTTCCCCATAGTAGGCTCATCTAGAAAGTCATGAGACATGGGATCCATGGAAACTTGGCTGCGTGGATTCGGAACTGGCTTGCTTGCAGAAGGCAGTGGGGGGTAGTAGATGGAGCATATTCTGCCTGGAGGTTGGTGACTAGTGGTGTTCCGCAGGGATCTGGTCTGGGATCCCTGCTCTTCGTGATTTTTAAAAATGACTTGGATGAGAAAGTGGAAGGGTGGGTTAATAAGTTTGCAGATGACACGGAGGTTGGTGGTGCTGTGGGTACTGTAGACGGTTGACGTAGGTTACAACAGGATGTAGACAGAATGCAGAGTTGAGCGGAGAAGTGGCAGATGAAGTTCAATCCAGAGAAGTGTGAAGTGATGCACTTTGGAAGAATGAACTTGAAGGCAGAGTACGAGGTTAATGGCAGGATTCTTAGCAGTGTGGAGGAACAGGGGGATCTTGGGGTCCAAGTCTATAGATCCCCTGAAGTTTCTGTGCAAATTCAAAGGGTGGTTAAGAAGGCATATGGTGTGCTGGCCTTCTTTAGTTGGGGGATTGAGTTCAAGAGCTGCGAGGTAATGTTGCAGCTCTATAAAGCTCTGGTTAGACCACACTTGGAGTATTGTGTTCAGTTCTAGTCACCTCATTATTGGAAGGATGTGGAAGCATTAGAGAGGGTGCAGAGGAGATTTACCAGGATGCTGCCTGGATTAGAGAACATGTCTTATGAGGAAAGGTTGAGTGAGCTAGGGCTTTTCTCTTTGGAGTGTAGGAGAATGAGAGGTGACTTGATAGATATGTATAAGATTATGAGAGGCATTGATACAGCCAGCACCTTTTTCCCAGGGCAGCAATGGCCAATAAAAGGACATCCATTTAAGGTGAGTAGAAGAAAGTTTAGGGGAGATGTCAGAGGTAAGATTTACACAGAGGGTAGTGGATGCCTGGAATGCACTGCCGGGGGTGGTGGGAAAGGCTGATACAATGGGGGAATTTAAGAGACTCTTAGATAGAGACATGGATGTAAGAAAAATGAAGGGTTATGGGCTGTGTAGGAGGGAAGGGTTAGATTGATTGTGGAGTAGGTTTATATAGGTTGGCACAACATGGTGGGCCAAAGGGCCCGTACTGTACTGTGCTGTTCTATGTTCAGAGTCCTTGTGTATCAAAACAAAAGTAAATAAACACTTCAAAAAAAAATTAGAAATGGGGTATTGGAAAGAGGCAAGGAAATGGGACTTGACCTAGGTTCTGCTTCAGGAAATAAATACAGATGCTATAGGGAGAATGTTCCAGTAATCACCTATCCATTTTAGAAGCGTCCAGCTGCTTTATTGTATTTCGATGACTTTTCTCTTAAGTTTCACAGGTCATCGATGTGAAACCTTAACTGTTCCTCTCTTCACAGATACCTGACCTGCTCAATATTAGCAACACTTTCTGTTTTTATTTTCAGCATCTGCAATATTTTGCTTTTGCTTTATCATATGCCTCACTTATTTTCCTTTTCAACTTCCAGCCACACAACAACCAAAAGAACGATCACCCACAGAAAAGAATAGCATTAATCTGGCTGCTGTTGTAGCAGAAACATTAGGCCTTGGAATTAAGGAGGAATCTGTAAGTACTAAAAACATTGGATTTACTGTTTTATCAAATATGTTAAAGCCAGGACTGGTTTAAATGAAATTAGTTATTGTGAATTAACCTTCATTTCTCAAAACAAAATGGCATAAAACACAAGGTGTCATTGGCTTTCAAAAAAAATGCAAGTTGCCCACCTACATGTTAGGCACCTCCTGCCCCATCTATGAAACAATCTGCAGTTCCCATATTTGCCTTATCAATCATCTCAGAATCCATAAGACAAAACCGGAATGGAAGCAACTCATCCTCGAACCACTACTATGGAGAATAGTCCAGTACTATTCAGAAAATCCAAGTGTTGATTGCCCATGGTCTGTGGAAATTTAAAAATATTTCACTACCTTTGAATTATCTATCTTATTTAAACTAGGGTTTGAGGTTGGTTAGATTTATGTTGTGCCAATGTAAAATCAAGCAAGGACCTGTGAGTTTTTTTCAGTTGCTTGAAAATGTTATCTTAAGAAAATATTTATTTTACCCTTTTTGAAATAACCCTCTTTGTTCTCTGCTAAAGGACTCGCAAAGTCTTCTGAATTCATATAGGGATCTTCCCAAGACCACAGACAATCCACTGAAAAAGGATGCGAACCAGGCAAATTCAGAACATTTAAATGACAGTGGCTCTGGGTATGTTACATGTTAATTTTAACTTGGAGTGTTATTTTTCTGAGAATTCTGAGTGGTAAAGCTCTAAAATGTTATATAAATTGCAGAAGATTGTATCCTCCAAATCCAATACAATTTTAGAATGCTGAAAATACTCAGCAGGTCAGGCAGCATCTGTAGTCAGAGAAACCATGATGTTGATGTTTTAGGTTGAAGGCATTTCAACAGTATTCTCAATTTTGGAACATCATCCTGAATGTTTGAGTCATGTAACCAACTAGAGCATAGCAAGAGTTTGTGTTGCAGAACAAATAAAAAGTGCCTTTATTCTGATTTCAAATCAGAATACTCCTCTAAGTTTTGAGCTTGGGTATTTCAAATAGTACTTCAATTTGTGCAATTTTACATTACAAAAAGGGATTCATGCTAATAGTCATAAGCTTTCAGTAAGTAGAAACATGTATTTTTACAATGTTGCATTTTTACCAATGCATTGTATTCTTTGTCTAAGCTCTGGACAATTTTGAATATGTTGCTTTGATGTTCCTAACAATATGATGGTGCAGTGCCTTAAACAGTGGAGAGCAGGGACTGCCACTGTAACATGCAATTAATTCTGTTAACGTTTAATCTTCAAAACTTAAAGCAAAGTGCTCTTTGTTTTGCTGAATGGTACACTATCCAATCACACTAAAAAAAACTTATCTCTGCATGACAACTTGCTCACAGCAAATGGCTATTGTTGATTGTTAAAGTAATTAAGCAGGCACTTAATCATAATAATAGTAATAATAATAATGCAATTGTGCAGACCTAAAGAGTCAGTAGTTGAATAGAATAGCAGGCAATAGCAACACCATGCTGTTACAGATGTATGTAAATTTAATAAACCAGTAAATTAATATAGGGTCACATGCCATTGGATCACTTGAAAAAAAAAATTTATGTATCATTATCAGAATGGTGGGCATATCAGTATATCAATAAATCTATATAACAATGATTTACTGTCAGTGAATTAATGTAAAAACGGGGACCAGTGAACCAAATTAAGTGGGCACCAGAATTAATGGAGTAAGTGAACATAACACAATGGCAAGCACAGAGGGATACCAGTAATATAGTAAACGGGTGCAGAAGCACAAAAGTACATTTGTGCTGCAGATGTTCTGGCTTGGAGGTAAAGCTAGAATGAGAAAGAGGTGGTGGCAAGAAGAAACAAATGTGTTCCAGATAGAAAGGAGGATTTTTATTGATTTTTGATGGTCCAAACACAGTAAGCAGTGCTACAGGAACAGCGGTCAATGCGAATGAGCGAGGCCAGATCTTGCCACAGGATCATGGGGAGCTGTGCCTGAGTTATACCATTCAGCAGCAGAAGAAAGAATTTTTTTTAGTGACATTTAGCTTTTGAGCTTGCTTTAGTTCTAGGCAAGAGGAGAAAAGGACTTTTCCCATCAGTTTTTGTAATGGGAACTGAAAGTACAGCAAATGTAAATTTTAGCAAGATTTGAGTCAGCAAACCTCGTGGCTGGCATAACCTTGAGTTTTTAAAGGAGTGAGTTTGGAGAAGTTAATTTTTGCACAGGGTCTGAAGTTGCTAGGAGCAAATGAAGTGTATTTTTTTTGTGAACTAAGGCTTGACGGGGTGGGGGGTGGGGAGAGAAGAGAGGTGAAAAGTAGCCGATAAATAGAAGGCTTGGTCCTGCAGGTACAACCTCCAGATTGGCAGGAGGTAAGAAGAAAAATTGTTACAATATTTTAACATTTTTGTGTAAGATCACAAAATTATGAAGTTAAAATGGTTAAGGGAACAGAAGAAATTAATAATAGTGACTGGTTTGGGAGACCTGAACTCTATATCACTGACTGGTGGCAAGAGCCTCTCAGTGCATTAACAACAAACTGATTGGGGAATGTTGATTAGAAACTGAGAATCAGATGTTTTTCCAAAATATACTTACAGGTATACATGTGGCAGGTGTTATGTTGCTCCATCAACATAGTTACATAAAACTGAAATCTAATGGCCTTCAAATGTTGAGGCTGTTTTTAATGTTGAATTTCCTGCTGAGAAATAACTTAAATTTTCTTGTAGAGATTCTTGTGCATCTGAAGCAGATGAAAAAACTCAAAGCTGGGTTCCTTCTCCTGTATTTGGAGTTTCTGCCAAAGGTTCCTCTGATTTTGAAGTAAGTAGATTACTTAATCAAAAAATTTTCATTCACAAGTCAGAATTGCTTCAACCTGCTTATGTACAAAGTCTAAAGATAGGTCTTATTTTCCTCTTTGATACCTAGGCAAAGGTGAATCAATTCTTTGAGCAATCCAAACTGGGAGGACCAAAAATGGCAAAAAAACACATTGAAACTAAGACTGATGCTGCCTACCTACCCCCATCCAACCGAGTGGCAAAAAGGAAAAAAATGGAAGATGGGAATGATTCTGCCACTGATTGTGAAAAACCTTCATTTAATAAAGAAAATCTTCCATCAACATTAGAGAAAGGTGTTTCTCTGGACGATAATCTTGACAAGCCTTTGGACTTATCTGATCATGTTTCTAGTGGCCGATTGGAAGATAGAAGTTATGGGAAAGATGCAGTGGGTAATAAATCAATAAAAGTTTCTCTGCCAGAATCCCTAAAATCAAGTTTAAAGACTATCAATTTCAGAAGAGCCTGCAATGGATTAACCAAGGATTCTCAAGGTGGTGCTTACCTACAAGAAACCTTTGAGGGATCACATTCTGAAAAATTTCAAGATATTAAAGAGAAGATTGTGAAAAATGGAGGGGATAGGGATTCATCTGATAATCAAGAACCTGGTAACTTTGCTCAGAATGAACAAGGCTTTAGTGACTTGAAGGTATGTTTAATGTATGGAGTTTTAGGTAATTTATTTAACCTTCACTCTGGGCATCTGTTGTGCCTCTGCAATGCAGAATAATGGATTAATATGAAAATTGTGTGACAGTTAATGCATTGACATTACACATTTAGTAAATTATTCATCCTTGAGCCTACTTTGCCAAAGAGAGCATAGTAATCAATTGGAATTAGTTTATTATTGTCTTGTGCTGAGATACAGTGAAAAACTTAGTTTTGTATGCCATCCATACAGATCATTTCAAAACATAAGTATATTGAGGTAGTACAAGAAAAAAGCAAAAACAGAATGCAGAATATAGTGTTACAGTTACAGAGAAAGTGCAGTGCAGGTAGACGATAAGGTAGAAGGGCCACGATGAGGTAGATTGTGAGGTCAAGAGTTCATCTTTTTAAGACGTCTATTTATGAGTCTTATAACAACGGGATAGAAGCTGTCCTGCAGCTGGTAGTGCATGTTTTCAAGCTTTTGTATCTTCTGCCTGTTGGAATGGGGGAGAAGAGAGAATGTCCAGGGTGGGGGAGTCTATGATTATCCTGGCTGCTCTTCCGAGGCAGCAAGAAGTGTAGACAGAGTCCATGTGGGGGAGGCTGGTTTTCGTGATGGATTAAGCTGTGTCCACAACTCTCTGCAATTTACAAAGACTGAAAGAAATTGCAGAGAGTTGTGGACATGGTTCAGACCATCACAAAAAACCAGCCTCCCTTTCATGGACTCTGTCGATACCTCTCGCTGTCTCAGAAAAGCAGCCAGCATAATCAAAAACCCCTCCCACCCTGGACATTCTCTCTTCTTCCCCCCCCTTCAATCGGGCAAAAGATACAAACACTGGAAAACGTACACCACCAGGCTCAAGGACAGCTTCTATCCCACTGTTATAAATGGACGCCTTGTATGTTAAAGATCCCAACCTGTGCAGCATATTGGGAGTAAAAGTCAATATGGATGCAGGACTTGTTCCTTGATTCTCTTGGGCTCTAGATGCAGGGAGACATGGAACTGGTGATCTTGCATGGGAAAACAAATTAGGTCAGGGATACCTGTGCCAAGTTGGTGCTGGATAGTGGCAGTAAGGATACCCCAGTTCTATTTCACTCTTTCCCCATCCCATATAGAAGTGTGGAAGCTCCAGGAAAACACATTTGAAAGGAGTGGAGAAAAACCCTAACCCCCGCACCTGCCTATCACTATCTTTTACGTGCATCTACCTATCACCACCTTGTGCCCACACTGCCTCCCCTCTTTTGTCCACCCATCACTGCTCCACTTTTCCCTCCTATATATTGGGCTTCCCCTTTTCCTATCTTCAGTCCTGAAGAAGGGTCCTGACCTGAAACATTGACCGCCTGCTTTTCTCCATGGATGCTGCCTGGCCTGCTGAGTTCCTCCAGTGTCATTGTGTTTTTGACTCATAGACAAACAATAATGTCAATAATGTAATAATAACAAAACTTTCGTTGCTCTTTAGAATACTCCCATGTGCCGGTTATAATATTCACAGTATTGCTGAAGGTTTGCCTGGTGAGCTTCAGTGAGGCAGTAGAGTGTCTGCAAAATTTAGTACAAAACTAGTAATGATTTGCTTTAAAAAGCTCTAATCACAACAATGGGATACCTCAACACTGAATGAAGAACATTTTGCAATGTAGCTGGAGGCACACATTGGAGTTGAAGTAGGGTCAGAGTCTGTCCTCTTGCCTTGTCTTCCATTGCACCTACTTATGGTTTATCCACATGTTGTGATATCGCAAAATCATAGGGGTCTGCATGGCTATTCTCCAGTGCGGCTCTGGGAGTCAGCGAGAACAAAGCCAGAAGCAAGCTCTTCCTTTCACTGGGTGCAGCCAGAAGCACTGTAGTGTGGTAGCTGTGAGCATGGTCATAGACCTCTCTAACTACCACCACACTGTGCCTACAGCAGAATAGGAAGGTGGCCTGGTGGACTGAGATCTGTTTGCACTGCTTCCTTATCTAGTTCAGCACACTTCTGGTACATTGAACCTATTTTGTGCATAGCAGGATCATAATGAAAGTTGGCACAGTGTGCTCTGTTGCCTTTTGACAGGATTCAAAACCTGCTGGTTACATTCCCAACATAGGGCAAGGGTTAATGAAGCAGAAATGATTTATAGAACAGATGGATTTTGTCTTTGAGACAAGAAACATGTGAATGTGGAAAAGGGAAACAACCCTCTTGTTTGGAGGGATTGCTATTAGATTACTATCAAGAATATTTTGGAAATTGTAACAAGGTCTAGTAAATTTTCATAGGTAATAAGTGAACATATTTTTTCCCAGCTGGAATATTTTCCCAAATCATGTAAATCAGAGGCCATACTTCCTAAAGCCATAAAACACCTTTTGTGTAGCTTGCGCACAATATCACAAACCTTGGCGTGATAGAGGATGACAGTAAGTATTGGTGAGCACGAAACAACCTTGCACGACACCAGTATAACTCGCAGGCAGTGGAGTGCATTTGAAGTGTAAATGTTATTGCAAGGAAGGGAATGCAGAAGTTGGTTTGGGCAGGGTTCCAGGCAAATCCCATTAGTATCATGGAATCTTTTATATTCAACTGAGAAGGCAGGGAGTGCCCCTCTTTAACATCTCATCCTAAATCAGGGTGGGTACTTCAGTGCCAGATAGCATATGTATTTCAGTTTAAAGAGGGGGCTTGAAATTGTAGGTTTCAGACTCAAGTGGAGGTGCTCGTGAGAGGTGGTGCCAGCACCCATGGGTGGAAAGAGGATTTTGGAATTCTTTGAAGGTAAGGATGGAGGTACAAAGACAATTGCAAGAGGAGGTGGCACTAAAGATGAAACATAAGTACTGGGGAGCAAGAAAAGCAAGTCAGTGGCAGAGGAATGCAGAACATACATGGAAATCAATAACAGTTGGGGATTAAAAGGGGTGGGAATGACTACAGGAATTTGAGGGACTGAAGTGGGGGTGGGTCTAGTCATATCCATAAGGACTGTGTTAGTAGAAGTACAGATGCTACACTGTTATAGTTTACTGTCCGTTACCAAGGCAAGGAAGTAATTGAAAGCCAGTTCTAGCATGATAAGAACATGGGTTGGGGTTTTGGCAAGAGTGGGGAATGATTAATGTAGTAGCATATGGTCCAAAAATGTCAGTGGTTAATGAAGACTGCTTGAATATTGGTTGTTTAAGGGGTGGGCCTGGTCATGGAGTTCTGGTTACTGTTTGATCTTGGAATCTAACAGCATATTAAAATTTTGTACCTTTGGTCTTGTCTGAGGTTGTAGCTGGGGAGATTGATTCTGGACAGGAAACAGTGTTTTGCAGGAGCAGTTTTGTGCCATCAGTCCAAATTGTAAACCTGCCCAAACTCATTCTGTCAGTTATTTAAATCTGAAATGAAAATAAAAAAAATACGTGCTAGAAATCTGAAGTAAAAGCAGAAAATGCTGGAAACACTCAGCAGGTTCAGGTGGCATCTATGGAAAGAGAAACAGAGTTAATGTTCAATGTCAAAGACCCTTTGTCAGAATTGGGAAAGGAAGAGAAAAAAGGTCAAAAAATTTCAATAAAAGTTAGCAGGCAAATGGCATCTGGGCCTATATTGGAAAGGGGCTGGAGTTTAGAAAGGGGAGTTTTGTTGCACAGCACATTGGTGAGAGCATGCCAGAATCATTGTACACACTTCTCTGTACCTCCCTGTACCTAGGAAAGGATATGGTAGCATGGAGGCAGCCAAATGAGATTTAACAGGCTAATTCCTATTAAGAAAAGCTAAATGGGTTGGGTCTGTGTTCTTTAGGGTTCAAAAGGAGAGGGGTGATCTTATTGAAAAATGTAAGATCATAAGGGGGCACAATAGGGTAGATGTTAAGATATTTTCACTAGTGGGGGAGTGTGAATAAGGGGCTTTAGTTACAGGATAAAGACCCAGTTATTTAAAGCCAATGTGCATAGAAATTTCTTCTTGCAGAAAGTAGTGAATCTCTGGAATTCTATACCCTAGATGTTTACTGAGTCTAGATCATAAGAAGTGTTTAAAATGGCGGTAAATAAATTTTTGAAAGGTGGGGGAATTGAGAGCCTTGCAGAACTGGCACAAAAGAAGAGTCAATGTTTGGGGTAGATTATCCATGAATATGGATAGGCTGGAGGGACCAAGTGGCCTACTTCTGCTCCGATTTTCTTGTGTTCTGCAAATTTGATTATCGGGTCTGGATGGCTGCAGCGTGCCCAGACAGAAGATGAAGTGTTGTTCCTCATGCTTGATTTGGACCCCATTGTAACAGTGCAGGAAGCATGTAACCTGTTTCTCTGTCCACAGGTGCTGCCTGACCTGTTGAATGTTTCCAGCATTGTTTTTTTTACATATAGTAGGCTGAAGACACTTTCATTTCTGGTTAAATATAGAACATAGAAGAGTACAGTACAGGAACAGGCACTTCAGTTCTGTTACTATTTGGTTATAATACTATTGTATCATGCAATGAATTGATTTCTATATGTTTTTAAATATTTGCATTCTCTTATTTACTTTATTAAAACAATTCCGTATTCTCAGGATTTTGAAGTCAAAATTCCAAAAAGGAAAAATTCAAAACCTGCATCCAAGGAGTCTACCTCGGTGCTTCAACCAAATCCCTGTGCAACTGTTACAATGTGTATAAACGATGACAAAAATGGTAGGTTAATTTTCCTTTTGGTCAGTAGCATTCATGTAATTGAACCGGAAGCCGAATTCCTGTAATGTGATTTCTCTCTGCTTTAAAATATTGAGATCTACTGGATTTCATACCAGCTGTGTACGTGCATGAGTAAGTACTCTTGACTTTATAGAGGAGTAAATTAGAACATTTGTAATGTTGCTGGTTGAAGTGGATAGCTTAGTTATACTTAAGGAGAAACTACTTAAGTACATGAAAGAGAAAGGAATGAGAGGTTTTTTCCTTAAACATGGGTTGTGGGCATCTGTAAGGAAGGCCGTCACTGAATATCAGAAAATAGTGGTTCGCCACATTCTCGAGCTACTTGGAGTCCTGTAGCAAAGTGGCTTCCACTCTGAGTTTTACAACTTCGACCAAATAATATATTTTCAGGTCAGGATGATGTGGAGCTTGAAGGGGACCTTTGTGATCTTCATCTGTCCCTGCTGCTTTTATCCATTTTGTGGTAATGGAGGTGGTAGGTGTAGAAGGTGGTATAAAAGAAGCTGTGAGCTGTTTTATAGACAGTAGATATGCTGTAGATCCTAGCTTCGTCATCTGCACTCTCACTAAACCAGGCCTGTTTCCTTAATTGTAAGTAATGATAGAGTGAGAGATGCACAAACAGAATTTAGGGCACAGTTGTGCTGTAAATATGTGCAATTAGAAGGGAGACCACCTCTATATTATCCAGAGTCAATTTAGTGTAGAATTTAGGATGCTTTACTATGTACTGTATAAATGTACATTATTATTTATAGGAAGAAACACTGCTACTCATAGGTTGGAATGACAACTGTGTTTTCTAATTTTTTCATTTCTTGTGATGTGGGCTTCGCAGACGGCAGTATTTACTAATTACTTTTGAGAAAGTGGTATTAAACCATTACAGTGGAGATGCAAGAGACTGCAGATGCTGGAATCTGTACCTAAAAGCAAACCGCTGGAGGAACTTGGGGTCAGGCAGCATTTGTGGAGGCAAAGGGGTGGTCGACGTTTCAGGTTGAGACCCTGCAACAGTCCTGACCCGAAACACTGACTGTCCCTTTCCCTCCACAGATGCTGCCTGACCTGTAGAGTTCCTCCAACAGCTTGTTTTTTTGTTTTAAACCATTACAGTCCTTTTGATGAAGGAACTCCCACAATGCAGTAAGGTAGGGAGTTTTCCGAGAATTTAGACCCAGTGACAATGAAGGAGCAGCAATGCATTTTCAAGTCAGGACAAGCAACGCATGCCTGCTGCCCTTGACGACCTTAGTAGAATTGCTTATTTCGGAGGTGGTGTTGGTGTAGTGCACGTGAGTGACTGCAGTGTGTTTTGTAGATGGTGTGCACACTGTAAAAACAGCGCACCATTGGAGGAGGAAATGACTGTTTCGGGTGTTGGCTGAAGTATCAATCAAGCAGGCTGATTTGCACCAAATGGTGTTGAGTTTCTTGTGTTTCTTTGATGGAGATGCACTTAACCATGCAAGTGGAGATTATTCCATTCTGCTCTTGACATGTGCCTTGTAGATAATTGAAAACTTTGGGGTGTCAGGAGGTGAGACACTAGTTGCCAGATACCCAGCCTCTGACCTGCACTACTTGCTGGAGTATTTATGTGAAAATTGAGGTCCATTTGATTCTCTGGTGATCCCATAATTATTACAATGGGTGAAGGGCAGTAGTAAAGCCACTAAATGTCGAGGGTGGGCAGTTAGACACTCTCTTGTTTAAAACAAAAATGGAATTACCTGGTACTTTTTTGGTATGAATACTTCATGTCACAGCTGCTCGTGCCTGAATGTCATCAAAGTCTTGCTTTGTGCAACCTTGCCTGCCTCATTTTCTGAGGAGCTCTGAATGGAATTGAACATTGCACAATCAGCAAAAAAAACTTCCCCATTTCTGCCCTTATGATGGAAGGAAAATCATTGATGATGTGTCTAAGGTTAGTTGAGTCAAGGACATAATTCTGAAGAATTCTTGCAGACGTGTCCTGGGGCTGGGATGATTGGCCTCCAACAACCGTAGCCATCTTCCTTTGTGCGAGATATGACTCTGACCATTGGACTAATGGCACAGTTGGTCAAATGCTGGCATTGATGCCAAGGGTAGTCACTCTTGCATTGCCTCTGGAATTTATGTATTGCTTGTTTAATTGTCCCATCGCCAATCACAACTACATGTGGTAGGACTGCAGAGTTTTGATCTGGCCCACTGGTTGTTGGGTCACTCAGTTCTGTTTAATGTATGCTTTGTAGCATGCAAATAGTCCTGAATTGCAGCTTTGCCAAGTAGGGACCTTATTTTTTGCTACCTCTGTGCACTTTCCTATATTCCACATTGAATTAGGGTTGACCCCCAGGCTTGATTGTAATTTCAGTGAGTGATATACTGGGCCATGGTGATACAAATTGTGGTAGAGTGTGTCCCTGCTACTGATACACAGCACCTCATGAATGCCCAGTTTTGAGCTGCCTGATCTAATCTGAGCTTAACCAATGTAGTAGCATGATAGTGCTGCACAATATGACAGAGGGTGTCCTCAGTGTGAAGGTGGGACTTTGATTCAGCAAGGATTGTTCCATAGTTATTCCTATCAATGCAATGATGGATAGGAGCATCTGCATTGGTAGGATGAGGTCAAGTAGGGGTTTCTCTAACTTACCATCTAGCGGAGGCTACTTATTTCACTATGCATACAGTTGTGCTACCAGAATGAATGTTGAGCTCCCCCACCCAGGGTGCACATATAAACAGGCACTAAACATTAGAAAAAATGCCAAAAACACCCAGCAGGTCAGGCAGTATCAATGGAGTATCAACTGGCAGTATCAACTGACTCGGTGTTTCAGGTCAATGACCAGGTGAAGGGTTATTGGCCTGAAATGTTGTCTGCTTCTCTCTCCACAGTTGGTTTTGTTTCGGATTTCTAGCATGGGCAGCTTTTTGCACCAAATAGACAGCTTTCCCTTATCACTGTATTTAAATATCCCAATTTCTTTTTGTATGTTTCTTTGAAAGTTTTTACCAACTTTTGGCAAAAGTTGCTCTCTCTTTTTCTCTTAATGTGGCATTATTTGTGAAAATCCACTTTGGTACCAGACATTAGAGGCTTCCACTGATATCAGTCTTACCACAAGCATGCTTATGATGCATTTAATAGGGAGACATGTTAGCAATTGCTTTCCTATTTCTTCTCCTGGTCCATTCGCTTTCAGTCTTTCCCTCTTTCAATCTTTCTCTCCTGCCTCTTTCTTCCTTTCTCCTACTTTTGCTTTTTCCTGTCTCTTTAATGTTGTCCCTGCTCCTCCCACTTTTTTCCCCTTTTACTGCACTTGCTGCAACGTGAAAGTACATTTTTTTATGCCCAACCCCATCTCTACCAAGGCAATGTATTCTCCAACTTACCCTCAGTTCTATCCCTTGTGTTTGCTACAACATCAAGTGATCTGCCATCTTATTCTCACATGTATTAGGTATGCTTAGTAGGTGGCTGAAATTAAGTGCTCGTTGATAATTTTCAGGGAGAAAATCTGAGAACATTCAGTGGAGCATAGATCCGGAAGCAGACCTCTCTGATTGTAAGATGGGCACTTTAGAACTGGACTCGAAGGTAAGCTATCGTTTTAAATTAATTATTATTTTTGCTTCAAATAAGAATGAGGAAGTAACCTTAGAATGCTTCAAAATAAGAATGAGGAAGTAACCTTAGAATTTTACCACATGGAAAGAGATGGCTAGCTCTTTATTGGAGTAATCCCACAGCCTTGTTCTCTCCCAGAATCTTCTAACCTATTTTCCACTTCAATTACTTTTGTTTGCTTTCCCAGGTGGAGGAGCATTTGGTAGTTTTTCCTACTGCTTATTTTTGATTACTTGAATAACAGAAGGCATGGGTAATCATCTGCCTCCGACCATCACCCAGATAAGTGTGTCTCTGCTGAGTACACAGCCTTCTCAATGGGTGTGGTTGGGAGGAGTGCAAAGTGAGGTAAGTAAGGGGTCTCAGTGGGCAGGAGTGCAGGAGCCTCTGCATTTGCCCAACGGGGATCCTTATAGCTTCTTGGCATGAGAGTGGAGCTGGTGGATATGCTCTGCTTAGATTACAGAAGCATTTGTTCAGTGCCACATCAAAAATTAATGCAGAAAATGAAAGCTCATGCAGTAGGAGGTAACATATTGATCTGGGTGGAACTTGTCCAAATGAGATTTTCATCCATGAGAACAATTTGTTTTCCAGAAAACAGCAATGTGATTAAAACTGGTCTGTACTGCTTGTAGTGATCAGAAAGTTAGCAAAGGGAGTATAAAAACTGGCTTTGCTTGACTTATACAAGTAGGAAACAGTGGCAGCATTTTTTCAGTTATTTATTTGTATTGAATTTCTTCAATTATAATCATGGAAGGAATTGACTGAATGTTAATTATTCTAACAGCCCATCAGACAACTGGGGACAGATACACCAGATATGGATTGCACATTTGTGAGTGAAAGCATGTTATTGAAAGCAAAAAAACCAAGAACAGATCTGTCTACTCTTGGTAAGTAATTAAGAAGGGTAATGAATTATTATGTTAATTTGTGATCCATTCCAGGCTAACTTTAGGAGATAATATGTACTAAGATTAATATAAAATTAGAAATACAAAATTCCCATTTCACTTTCAAATATCTGAAATACATTTGTCTTTACAAATGTCTTTCAATCAATGTACAACATGATTAGATATCAAGTTATTTTCTGTTGAGGAGGCATAATAAGATGTATGAGGAAATTGCAACAGTAAAGAAAACTATTATCCTCAACAAGTAGTTGCTGGGTGCACCAGAAGCTTTGTGGCAATTATACTATGCTATTGGGTAATAATTCTTAACAACAGGGGCAAGCTACAGCAAAGCAGGCTAAAATATTGACAGAATAGTTATATGGCTACTCTTACATGGATGGAGAGAGATTTGGATTTGTGTCAATACAAAAATAAGAACATAAGTTTAAAAAAAAATCCATTTGCCCCCTCAGACTGTTCTTCCATTCATCTCAAACTAGATGCTTTATTATGATTTTTCCCAAGTTTGGTGCTGTAATCCCTATATCCTATTGGTTTTCATTTCTGAAATGTGCAATTGAACTTGTCTCAACAGCTGTTTTTGGAAAGCTGGAGCACAGTTTCCTTTAACCTCTTGAGTGAAGGTGCACTTTCTCTCAATATAATTCAGGAAATATTACCTATTTGCCCACCATGTGCACTGAAGTAAGATCTATGATCAAATAAACTTGCAGGGCTTGGGGATTGCTGTTTAACTCTGAAGCAATTTTTTGTAACTAGCTAGATAAATTTGGATACAAAGAATAATTGTCAACGGAGCAGTGGTGGCTAACTGGATCCTGTAGGTGTAAGTACTTGGCTACTATCGTTTCCGTGATTGTTAATCATTTGCAGAAAAGGGAACAGCAAACATCAAAAGTTTGGCAATTGTACAAAATATGGGAAGAATTATACATTGTAGAAAACTGATGGAGTGTTGTTGAGATTTCAGTGCCACTTTGGAAATTGGACCAAAATGTGAGGTATTTTGTTTAATATAAAGAAATTCGGAGTCAAAGTGGAGAAGGCTGAGAATGGAGTGCAAAGTAGATTGGAATACTGCAAGAAATAGCACATAGGAGGAAAATATTTAAAACAGTTGTCATAAGGTGCTCCTCTGAAAAAGGCAAACAAGATCTTCACTAAATAGGTCATGGAATTTAGCTCAAGTCACAGAATGTAACGAAGAGTGGTTACTCCAATTTTCATTTCATCCAGTTGGTATTGGTTTATTATTGTCACTTGTACCGAGGTACAGTGGAAAAACTTGTCTTATAAACCGATCTTACAGGTCAATTCATTACACAATGCAGTTACCTTAAATTAGTACAGAGTGCAGGTAAAAAAAACAATAACAATACAGAGTAAAGTGTCACAGCAAGGTCACAACAAGGTAGATTGTGAGGTCATAGGTCATAGTCCATCTCATTGTATAAGGGAACTGTTCAATAGTCTTATCACTGTGGGGTAGAAGCTGTCCTTAAGTCTGGTGGTAAATGCCCTCAGGCTCCTGTATCTTCTACCTGATGGAAGAGGGAGAGAAGAGAGTACCTTATCTCGACCTTATCTGGATTATGGAGTGGGTATAGGAGAAGACAGGTAACCTACTGGGCAGAAAAAATATAACGACAAGAAGTGTTTTATTTTTGTGGTGTTGGTAAAAAGGCAATTTTGAATTACCTTGAAATTACTTAAGGTCTTGAAAGGAACAAATAAAGTGGATCCCAGGCCATCAATCTTAATACAAGCTGAAGAATAAGGAAGCAATGGAAAAAAAAATTACTGCATAGTTAAAATGTAACTAGATGCAAAAACAGTATAAAACCTATTGAAGGTTAAAATACAAACAGGATGTATAATACATTCAAGCTGATGAATTTCTTTCATACAGACTGACTTTTTTAAAGGATTATAGAGAGTTAGGAAGGCAGTCCATGATTTTTGCACTGTCTGGATGGATGAAAATGGTCTTTTCTGGTTTTATACAACTTTGTTACTAAGCTAGTGCAAGAGTCGGTTGCCTGTGGCTGCTTTGTGAGCCTGTCCTCTTTCCCACTGACTTGGTGGTCGTGGTGGAGTGCAGATTGACTGAACAGTGTTACTGCATTATTTAAAATAATGCTTTTTTGAATAGGTAATATACCAGTAACTTCGTCTCTACATCACTTGAGAGTTTTTATTGCTCACTTTCTTTTTGGTTTAAGCAGGAAGACACACCTTGAACGACAGCCTCTCCGAAATGTTTGACCGTACTGCGTATGGTGAATATGAATCATATCCCCAAGAAAAAAGTCCCCAGAAAGAACATGATGATGGTAATCTTAATTGAAAATGAAATGTTTTGTTATGGTGATTTAGTAAATGTTTGTACAGCTTGCATTAGAGCATTAAACCATACTGACCGGGAAGTGGCAATTTTTATTACAAATATTTGTCTAATTCTTGGCTTGAGAAGTGGTGTTTAGAATTGACTTCCTGAACTAGAAAGAGGTAAATTAGCCAGAATTTTCTCCTGTTCATTGCAATCCAGGGAGATCTGTTGGAAAATAAACACATGCTCCATGGATAGCTGGGCATCCACCGCTCATTGTCCCAGCTCATAAATAAAGAATGGTGATATGGATAAAGTAAGGCTTCCAGCAGCTGTGGAACGGAACATCATTCTGGCAAAAAACTGTGTCCTCAATTTATAAAATTTCCTCAATCAGTTTGTGTTAATGTCACTGGAAATGGGATTGTATTTAAGATGTGATTATTTGTGTTTTTAGTTTTTCAAGAAGAACCAGAGAAAGTAAAAATGAATCTTTTGTGCAGCCTTATTTAAACTCTGGACAAAGGTAATGTGACTTAAACAGTTAATTTTGCATTGTAATTCATTCACATAATGCACAGTTTGCAAATAACCAAGTTTTTATATATTTAATATGCACTGCTGAGAAGGAGATCATGTAACTGCTATTTGGATGCTCACAGCCAATTGTTCTGTCAATTTTACATTGATACTTGGTGTCAGCACCACCTCCACTGTGCTGTTAGAGTTACTTAGCATTACTTTTCAAAAACAAAAGGTAAATTTCATGACCTGTCAGCATGCAGGGCCTAAGTTTTCATTAGCATCAAACTTATTATTGGAGGCACTGCAAAAGTACACACCCAGACAGTTTTTAAATCTTCTTCAAATTATAGTCCTGTGTCTGAGATTTCAGTTTATGAAATCAGCCGATTTAATTTTCAAAAGTCTTGGTCTATGACACTATCACTGAACTGTACGTAATCCTTAAAGCCATGTTACATTACCAATATTATATATTTGCAAGAACACAAGCATACTTAATAGTGAATCTAATTTGGTAAATGTACCATTTGGTTTGTAGGAAAAATACAGTTTTAAACTTTCCTCACATTGAGGTGGTTCGTAACAAGGAAGAAAGAAGAAAGTTGCATGGGCACACGTGCAAGGAATGTGAAGAAGTGAGTACTGTTCTAGCATGTGATCAGACATCCAGTCCTGTCTTTTTTAACTTCCATTACTTCTACCTTTTAACTTACTTCCTATAAAGAAATTGTTCTCCTGCAAAAAGCCAAGAGATCTTAAAATTCATTAGTTGAATCTCTTCTACATTTTTCTATTACTGATACAATAAATATGAAAATTCCAGTGACAAAATCATATTGCAAACCAGAAATGAGCAGTATGGTCCTAATAATTAACCACTAACAGCTTGCATTGTAATGTGCCTTTAACAGAGTGAAATGTCCATGAGTACATTGTCAATAAAAATTGATACCAAGCCTTATAATTATTAGCCCAAAGAAATTTTATGAAGGATGGATAATACAGCTTCTGGGAAGACATTCCAGAGCTTTGGGTTTTAGCAGTTGAAGGTACAGGTACCAACTGTGCAGTGATTATACAAGATCAATGAAAAGACTAGAATTAGAGATGTGCAGATATCTCAGACAGTTGTGGATCTAGAAGAAATGAGAGAGCTAGAGGGATGAGACCATGGAGAGATTTCTTTTGAGTGGGGGAGGGGGAGGTGAATGAGAACTTTAATGTTGAGCATTTGTTTAAGCAGGAGCCAGTGTAGGTCAATAAGCACTGGGTGACAGTTGAACAGGAGTTAGATTAAGGGCATAGGGCCTTTTGCTAATCTCAATTTACAGGAAAAAAATGAGGGAGGCTGGCCAGGAGTTTGTGGGAACAACCCAGTCCAGAAATAACAAAGGCATAGAATAGTGTTTCTTTCTTTTGCAATCTTTTTATTAGTTTTCAAATTAATACAGATTAATATATCAGTGTTTATACATGTAATACAAAGAGATCAGGAGAACAATCATGACATGGATAATCATAAAGAACAATAAAGTATAAAAAAAACTGTAGATCCAACGATCTGTTAGTGAATGAATATAATATAGAAGAAAAAGATATATTATAAAATATAAAAGAAAGGAAAAAAAATCCCCAAAACAATAAGAAAAATTATAAACAATATATCAAACCAAGCTAAGCTAAAGAAAAAAAAACAAAAAAAACTGGACTAAAATTTCTCAATAGAAACAGAGCAATATTATGTCGTCAACTCTGTTCCTCTAAATTGAAAGGTTATCATAAGGGGATCTATATCATGTGAAAATATTGAATAAATGGACTCCAAACTTCCTCAAATTTAAGCGAAGGATCAACAGCACCACTCTAATTTTTTCCAAGTTTAAACGTGATATAGTTTGAGAGAACCATTGAAAAGTAGTAGGGGGTATTGGATCCTTCCATTTAAGCAAAATGGATCATTTGGCCATTAATGTAACAAAGGCAATCATACGGTTAGCGGAGGCAGATAGATGGCCAGATTCTATCCTTGGTAAACCAAAAATTGCAGTGATAGGATGAGGTTGTAAATCAATCTTCAATACATTTGAAATAATGTTAAAAATATCTTTCCAATATTTTTCCAAAAGAGGACAGGACCAAAACATATGTGTCAAAGAAGCCACATTCGATTTACATCTGTCACATATAGGATTTATATGTTGATAAAAACGAGCTAGCTTATCTTTTGACATACGGGTCCTGTGAACTACCTTAAACTGTATCAAAGAGTGTCTGGCACACATTGAAGATGTATTAACTAAATGAAGAATTTTCTTCCAAGTCTCTGTAGGTAAAGATGTCTGGAGTTCACTTTCCCATTCATTCTTAATTTTGTTCAGTGGTTCTGAACGAATTTTCATAAGTAAATCATAAATTATTACTATAAAGTCCTTCTGACAAGGATTAAAACCAAAAATTTTTTCCGTAATTTCAGTTTTGTAAGGTGTGGGAAAAGAGGGTAAAGTAGCTTTTAAAAAATTTCTAATTTGCAAATATCGAAAAAAGTGTGATCTAGGCAAATTGTATTTGTTAGACGATTGTTCAAAAGATGAAAAACAGTTATCAATGAATAAATCACGAAAACATACTATTCCCTCCCTTTTCCATATGGAAAAAGCTGCGTCAACTCTGGATGGATTGAAGAAAAAATTAGATTGAATGGGATTTGATAGATTAAATTTATTCAATCCAAAAAATTTACGAAATTGAAACCATATTCATATTGTATGTTTAACAATTGGGTTAATCATATGTTTACTTAATTTGGTATGTGCAAAAGGGAGTGGAGCTCCTAAAATAGAAACTAATGAAATTCAAGTACTGATTGGGACTCAAGGTGTACCCATTGGGGCGTTGAATTACTTCTGAATCTTGTATCCAAAAGATTAAATATTTGATATTGATTGCCCAATAATATAATCCAAATTTAGGCAAGGCCATATTACCATCCTTCTTTAGTTTTTGTAAATATTTCTTACTTAGCCTAGGGTTTTTATTCTGCCAAATATATGAAAGACTTTTAGAATCAATAGTGTCAAAAAAAGATTTCGGAACAAAAGTTGGAATCGCTTGAAATAAATATAAAAATTTTGGTAAAATATTCGTCTTAACCTCATTAATTCGGCCTACCAATGATAGAGACAGTGGGGACCATTTAGTAAATAATTGTTTAACATGGTCAATTAAAGGCAGTAGATTAGCTTTAATTAAGTCCTTATGTCTCTTAGTAATTTTAACACCTAAATACATGAAATAGTCAGTTACCAATCTAAAAGGTAATTGGCTATAAATTGGGATTTGCATATTTAATGGAAAAAGTTCACTCTTATTAAAATTTAATCTATAGCCAGAAAAAACACTAAACTGATCTAATAGTGATAGTACTGCGGGGATAGATTCCTCTGGATTAGAAATATAAAGTATCAGGTCATCTGTGTAAAGAGATATCTTATGAAGCTTCTGTCCACGAGTAATACCACATATGTTTGAAGAATCCCGAAGTGCAATAGCCAAAGGTTCTAAAGCAATATCAAATAATAAAGGGCTTAATGGGCAGCCTTGTCTAGTACCTCGAAAAAACCTAAACAAAGGAGATCTTTGATTATTAGTAAGTATTGAAGCCATAGGTGCATAATAAATCATTTTAATCGCAGATATGTAGCGGTTGCTACCGCGGAATGAACACAAGACACTAGTCGTAGAGTTTCAGAACAGAACTGGTTTATTTTCCCTCCTTGTGCGGGCCTTTTAAGGGAGCCTGTTCCCGCCCAGTCAAAACGGCAATGACATATACGCCACGTCATGAAACCTTTCCCGCACACGGGTTCTTCCTGTCGCTCGGGGAAGACGAAGGCCCACCGCCATCTTGGGCCTCGCTGCTTCAACGACGTGCGACCCGACCGGCGAGCCCGTTTGCTTGCTCGGACAGTGAGTTGCTACACAACCACTCCACCCCTCCGCCCCCCCCCCCCCAGAACCGGCGATACGGTCCCCAAGGTCCGTGGGCTGTGTTAGCCACTGCTTAGGAGGTCGGCCTCTGCGTCGCGGCGCTGGAACCTCGACTGGTTGTTGTAGATCTAAATGGGCCGGTTTGAGGTGGTCCGTCGTGAAGACCTGCTCCTTGCCCCCAGTGTCCAAAATAAAGGTGGACCCATTATTCCTGATGACTCGGAATGGCCCCTCATATGGTCGTTGCAATGGTGCCCGAGGTGTGCCTCTGCGAACGAAAACAAACCTACAGTCTCATAGTTCTTTGGGCCTACAGGATGGGGCTTGACCGTGCCGCAAAGTGGGAATCGGGGCCAAGTTGCCGAGCCTCTCGCGCAGTCTTTGCAGGACTGCCGTGGGTTGTTCCCCTTGGTCCCGAAGGGAGGGTATGAAATCCCCTGGGACGACCAGGGGCGCTCCGTACACGACTTCAGCTGACGAAGCGTGGAGGTCTTCTTTGGGGGCAGTGCGTATGCCGAGCAGGACCCAAGGCAGTTCGTTGACCCAGTTAGGACCCTGCAGGTGGGCCATCAGGGCTGATTTCAGATGACGGTGGAAATGTTCCACTAACCCGTTTGATTGAGGGTGGTAGGCCGTGGTGGTGTGCAGCTGCGTCCCCAGCATGTTCGCTAATGCAGACCAGAGGCTGGAGGTAAATTGTGTGCCTCTGTCTGAAGTGATATGAGCTGGAACACCAAAACGTGAGGTCCAAGTTGTAAGCAGCGCCCGGGCACAGGAATCAGTCGTGATGTCAGATAGAGGGGTTGCCTCTGGCCACCTCGTGAACTGGTCTACGATGGTAAGCAGGTACCGGGCCCCTCTTGAAACCGGCAGAGGCCTACGAGGTCGACGTGGATGTGGTCGAACCTTCTGTGGGTAGGCTCGAACTGCTGTGGCGGGACCTTGGTGTGTCGTTGGATTTTCAATGTCTGGCAGTGCTGACAAGTCCTGGCCCACTCCCTGACCTGTTTGCGCAGGCCATGCCAGATGAACTTGCTGGCGATTAGCTGGACAGTTGATCTGATGGACGGGTGCGCCAACCCATGTATCGAATTGAAAACGTGTTTCTGCCAGGCTGCAGGAACTATAGGGTGGGGTTGACCTGTTGCGATGTCGCAAAGGAGGGTCTGCTGACCAGGACCAACTAAGAAATCTTGGCGCTGCAGGCCCGAGATTGCGGTTTTGTAGCTGGGCAGTTCGTCGTCGGCTTGCTGTGCGTCAGCCAGGGCCTTGTAGTCGATACCCAGGGATAGGCTGTGGATGGTTGGTCTGGAAAGTGCGTCAGCAACGACATTGTCCTTCCCGGAGACATGTTGGACATCCGTTGTGAATTTGGAAATGTAGGACAAATGTCTCTGCTGACGAGCTGACCAGGGATCAGAGGCTTTGGAGAAGGTGAAGGACAAAGACTTATGGTCAGTGAAAGCGGTGAAAGGCCTGCCTTCCAAAAAGTACTGGAAATACTGGACCGCCAGGTACAGCGCTAGAAGTTCCCGATCCAAAGCACTGTATTTCAGTTCAGGTGGTCTAAGGTGCCTGCTGAAAAATGCCAAGGGTTGCCAACTGCCTTCAAGTAGTTGTTCCAGTACCCCACCAACTGCAGTGTTGGATGCGTCCATCGTGAGGGCGGTTGGGACGTCTGTCCTAGGGTGTACAAGCATCGTGGCGTTCGCCAGGGCGTCCTTGGCCTTAACAAAGGCAGCCGCAACCTTGTCGTTCCAGGTGATGTCCTTGCCTTTACCAGCCATCAGTGAGAACAAAGGGCGCAGGATACGGGCTGCTGCAGGGATGAACCAATGGTAAAAATTGACCATCCCCAGGAATTCCTGTAGGCCTTTGACCGTGTTGGGGCGGGCAAAATGGTGGATAGCGTCCACCTTGGCAGGTAGGGGTGTTGCTCCGTTGCTGGTGATTCTGTGGCCAAGGAAATCGATAGAGTTAAGCCCGAATTGGCACTTGGCTGGATTGATCGTGAGGCCGAAATCACGGAGACGGGAATACAGTTGGCGGAGGTGGGAAAGGTGTTCTTGGTGGTCACGGCTGGCGATTAGTATGTCATCTAAGTAAATGAACAGGAAGTCCAGGTCTCAGCCTACCATGTCCATCTGCCGCTGGAACGTCTGTGCGGCGTTCTTAAGGCCGAACGGCATTCGAAGGAACTCGAAGAGGCCGAATGGGGTGATAATTGCAGTTTTGGGGACGTCATCTGGGTGGACCGGGATTTGGTGGTATCCCCGAACGAGGTCCACCTTGGAGAAGATGTGGGCCCCATGTAGGTTGGCTGCGAAGTCTTGGATGTGAGGGATGGGGTAGCGGTCTGGGGTGGTGGCGTCATTCAGCCTGCGATAGTCGCCGCAGGGCCTCCACCCGCCAGTGGCTTTGGGGACGATGTGCAGGGGGGAGGCCCAGGGGCTGTCTGACCTGCGAACAATCCCCAGCTCCTCCATGCGACGGAACTCTTCCTTTGCCAGGCGGAGCTTGTCTGGAGGTAGTCGTCGTGCTCGGGCATGAAGTGGTGGCCCTGTGGTAATGATGTGGTGTTGCACCCTGTGCTTGGGCATAGAATTCGTAAACTGAGGTGCCAAAACTGATGGGAATTCGGCTAGGAGCTTGGTGAACTCATTGCCGGACAGGAAAATGGAGTCCAAGCACGGGGCTGGTAGGCTGGTTTCTCCCAGGGGGTAGGTCTGGAGGGTTCTGGAGTGGACTAGCTGTTTCCCCCGCAGGTCGACTAACAGGTTGTGGGCCCGAAGGATATCGGCTCCTAGGAGTGGTCGGGCGACGGTGGCAAGAGTGAAGGTCCAGGTGAAACGGCTGCCGCCGAATTGTAACTGAAGTGTACGGGTACCGAAAGTCCGTATCGTTGTGCCGTTTGCGGCATTGAGTACCGGACCTTGTTGCCTGTTACGAGTGTCACGGCCAGTCGGGGGCAAAATACTGACCTCTGCTCCAGTATCGATGAGGAAACGCCGCCCGGACTGCTTGTCCCGAACAAATAGGAGGCTTTGTTGGTGGCCAGCCACCGTAGCTATTAGCGGCGGCTGCCGCTGGCGTTTCCCTGACTTGCAGAGTGGGCGGCATCGATGGGCCTCCACGCCCCACCTCTGATGGTAGAAACACAGTTGGTTGCCATTGTTGTCATCTGTGTTTCTGGGGTGTGGTCACCCGGTTGCTGGGCCTGGTTTAGGTGGGCGTTGGGCTCGCGGCCTGGCGATTTGGCCGACGGATGAACCGCGCTCACATTTGGCCTTCCACAGGATGTCTGCCCGGGCAGCCACCTCACGCGGGTTGCTGAAATCAGCGTCGGCCAACAGCGGGTGAATGTCATCGGGTAGTTGTTCGAGGAAGGCCTGTTCGAACGTTAGGCAGGACTTGTGTCCCTCAGCCAATGCCAGCATCTCATTCATTAGGGCAGATGGGGATCTGTCCCCCAGGCCATTGAGATGAAGCAGGCGGGTGGCGCGCTCACAACGGGAGAGGCCGAATGTCCGAATCAGAAGGTCTTTGAAAGCTGGGTACTTATCCCCCTCCGGAGGAGACTGGATGAAGTCACTAACCTGGGCGGCTGTCTCCTGGTCCAGAGAGCTGACCACATGGTAGTACTTTGTGGAGTCGGAAGTGATCCGCCGAAGGTGGAATTGTGCTTCGGCCTGGTGAAACCAGACGCTGGGATGAAGCGTCCAAAAGGTGGGCAGCTTGAGTGCCACTGCGTTGGCTGCTGCGTTGTCGTCCATTGTGCAGGTCCAGAATCCGTTTGGACTGTCGGGGTCACCAATGTAGCAGTTGCTACCGTGGAATGAACACAAGACACTAGTCGTAGAGTTTCAGAACAGAACTGGTTTATTTTCCCGCCTTGCGCGGGCCTTTTAAGAGAGCCTGTTCCCGCCCACTCAAAACGGCAATGATGTATACGCCACGTCATCAAACCTTTCCCACGCGCAGGTTCTCCCTGTCGCTCGGGGAAGACGAAGGCCCACTGCCATCTTGGGCCTCGCCGCTTCAACGACGCGCGACCTGACCGCCGAGCCGGTTCGCTTGCTCGGACGGTGAGTCGCTACAGATATAAATTTAGGACTAAAATTGAATTTTTGATGTGTACTGAATAGATATTCCCATTCGACTCTGTCAAATGCCTTTTCAGCATCTAGTGAAACAACACATTCTGGAATTTAGGATGAAGGGGTATATATAATATTCATTAATCTCCTAATGTTAAAATGTAGATAACGATTCTGAATAAATCCTGTCTGGTCTTCAGAGATAATTTGTAGAAGAACCTTTTCCAATCTAAAGGCCAATATTTTGGAAAATATTTTGGAATCTACATTTAATAAAGAAATAGGTCTATAAGGTGCACAATCAGTGGGATCTTTATCCTTTTTAAGAATTAAAGCAATAGTTGCTTCATAGAAAGATTGTGGTAGTTTACCCACTGATAGGGCATCTTTAAAAAATTTTGGCTAACCAGGGAACAAGAATATCAGAAAAGGATTTAAAAAATTCAGCTGTATATCCGTCAAGGCCGGGTGCTTTACCTGAATTCATTGAAAATATTACTTTCTTTATTTCTTCCTCTGAAATGGGAGCATCTAATGTAGAGCGTTCATTTAAAGATCATTTGGGAATCTTCAGATCTCTTAAAAAGAATAGTGTTTCAGTGACAGCTTGGCTGAGATGAGAGTGGAGTTAGATATTGATATGGAAGTTGAAATAGATGATCACAGTGATGACATAAATATGTGATATGAAGCTCAACACAGGCTCAAATGTTTCACCAAAGTTGCAAATAGTTTGGTTTGGATTCAGACAGTTGACAATGGAATTTGGAACAGAGCATGCTGTATGGAAAAAGGAAAAACTGGAGATCTGAAATTTAAAAAAAAACAAAATGTTGGAAGCATCCTGCAACTTTTTGAGTACTGATGAAGATTTTGTACCTGAATTGTGATCCTTCATAGATGCCATCATGTTATGTCTCCATAAATTTCTGACTTCCCACTTTTTGGTTGAGCCATATGATTTGATTTAAGATTAACAATTAAGGTCAAAAGAAGCAAAGGTTACAAAAGCAGGGAGATTATTTTGGAGTTCTATGAAACATTGGTTCTGCTGTAACTAGAGCTTTTGCAACTAATTCTGGTCACTGGATTGTAGGAGGGATGTAAATTCACTAGAGAGGCTGTAAGAAAGATTTAATAGAATCGTGCCTGGTAAGAAGAATTTCAGTTACATGGGTAGACTGGAGAAACAGGGATTTTTCTTAGGTGATGTAATGGTGTTTGGAATCAAGTGTTAAGACAGAGTGAATGAACAGGTACTATTTCCATTAGCAGATAGCTCAGGAACTTGGAGAAAAATGTCATAGAAAGGTGACGTAGAATGAATTTGCTGTTTGGGGTGCGGGTAGCAAATTGAAATGTATTCTAATTTATTATCGTTTATTTCAGTATTATGCAGATCTTCCAGAAGAAGAGAGACTGAAAATGTTGGCAAATTGCTCCAGGCATCGATTCCGATACATACCTCCAAACACACCAGAGAACTTCTGGGAGGTGGGGTTTCCTTCCACCCAGACCTGTATTGACAGAGGTGAGAAAGTACAGACTTGCTTCAGGTTTCAATGGCTTTTTTTCATGATTAGATTTGGTATTACCCAATTTGCTTTTAGGATGGTAAATGACTCCTTAAAGTCAACAAATGATTTTGAGTTTTGGCTTTGCCATGTTTTAGAACTTCAGACCTTGATATAACATATATTGAAAACAATGCAGTTGGGAAAACTTGGGTTACAAGAAGTTAGTTTCACAGCATTGGGAGACTGGCAGGTACAACCAGGCCTGAATTCCCAGGTCACAAGAGTTTCATGTTGCAATGATCAATCACTTTCATTGCTCAACAGCTCTTCATTTGAACTTACTAAGGACAACTGTAAGTTAGGCTGTTAATTTCATCGGAGGCTAGGAGTTAGTTTGCCACTCAAATTAGGCTATTTAAAAGAGAGAGCTGTGAAGTGGAGGGGCAAACTACAGAAGGGCTATGAGAAGAACAGGGCATAGGAAAGAGAACTTTCAGAATTAATGTTCTGTCATCCAGAACAACCCACTGAAAGGGGAAAGTGTAATGTGATCACTTTTCTAGTGTTAGTACACAAGGCTAAATTGCATTGTGAAATCAACAAAACATCTCTGCTATTAGCCTGAGTAAATATATTGCAAAAGTCATGTTTGCTCCAGTTCATGTGGAGGCTTTACAATAGCATAATCTGTGAATGGATCATAGATTAGGAAATCTTGTATCCAGTAGAATATCAATTCAATATAAAAACATGAAGGGGAGAGTATAGGAAGCTATTCAGTCCATAATATCTGCCAGCTTCTTGCTGAAACAGTCTTCTCTTCACTTACCTACTCTCTGTTCAGCACTGAATCTTCGCCCATTTCATGTGCTTACACTTCCTGTAGAAAGGAACATTTGCGTTTACATAGCACTATTCAATACCTGTGAGCACTTTTCAGACATTGTTGAAAGAATCATAGCAGCCAAATTATGCACAGGAAACTCCTGCAAACAGTAATATAATACTGACCGGATGATCTGTTTCTAGTAACCTTGATCAATGGATAACTGGGTCACTAGGGGTAAGTCCCTTGTCCTTTAAAATAGTGTTGTGATCTTCATGGCCTCCTGAGCGAGCAAACTCAGTCCCAGTTTAAAGATGGTGCCTTCAACAATGGTTGTGTTAGTCTAAATTTTGTCTGCAGGATTTGAAGGCACATCTTTCTGATTCTAAGGCAAAAGTCCCAGTGAATGAGCCAAGCCTGACATTTAAAGGATATACAGTAATTGTCTTTGCTTGTTAATACATTTTGTAAACCATTCCATATGCTAATTTTATACAAGTTTTTCTCTACCTCTAGCTCTTTCCTCTATAACAGTTTTGAAATGATGATTTTTAGAATACTTAATCATCAAGGTCTTTAAGTGTCCTGATAGGTTCCATTATCCATCCTGACAGCTAAACATTTTAATTGTTAATCAGTTTAACTTCTTGATACGTCTGTTCCACAGTTCTCTTTAAGCAGGAGTAAAAGCTTCACTAATTTTTTTACCTCATGCACTGAGTTTAAGTTCAAATGTTTATTCATATCCATAGCTGAATTAATCAACAGATTGGATTTTTGAAGACATCTGCAGCCCCAAGTTCAGTTTGAGCATCTCCATGTGAAACTAACTCAAGGATTGAAGTCATAACTGTTGGAAAAGAATGTTGTCTTGCAGCTTGAACATTTGATGTCTGGATTATCTTGAATGCCAAAATTATACCAAAAGCCCAACATTATATGAAGATACATAGAGAAGGAGGACAAGTATTTTGCTATTAGAAATCAGGTTAAAGTCTTGCCAATTGAGAGCTTTTTGGTTGCTTCCAGTCATCGACAATCAGAAGCAGTTATTAGAGTTTAAAAAAACTATTTGTTGAAAACCTGAAACATAAATAGAAAACACCTAAAGCACTCATCAGGTCGGGCAGCATCTATGGAGAGAGGAAAAAATGGTCAGTCTTCTAGGTCAATGGCTTTTCATCAGAACTGGAAAAGTGAGAAAACAAGTGTTTTGAGTTGCAAAAGTTGGGAGGATTAGGGAGAGCAATAGTCTCATAGACATCTTTGGTTTATACCCTATCACATACATTCCCTCTTCTTTCCACCCTTTCTTCTCTTTGTAACTGAAAACAACTTGTTTTCTCGCTGTTGACTTGATGAAGCATTGACTGTTTCTCCACAGATGCTGTCTGATCTGCTGAGTGCTTCTGCCATCTTCTGTTTTTATTTGGTTACATGAGAGAAGAGCATACCCTACTCCTTGCTAGCAATCAGCAATAACAGCTTACTGATTATTGTAGAGTGCAAAACTGCAAAGAATATACTTTTCTCACTATTTCTGTAAGCCTTCCGGTTTTCATCCAGCTTTCATACTCAACATGTTTAGATGTTAATTGGAAATGGGGCTACACCAACACCAGAACACACATGAGGCAACCCATGAACTTGAGTTTTAATAAACCCATTATTGTTATTTCATGAAGAGTAATTAAAATTCTGAGGTGAGTTATAAGTGGGGAAGAACCAATTATTATTGTTGTAAGAGATTTAAAGACCAGTCTTAAAGCACTTAATAGTTATGGTGAAACCCATTCAATTTGCATAAGTACATTTCTGTTTTGCCTTCTATTACAAATTCTGCTTTCCTTTATCATAGAACTAACATCATGGCACCTACTGGTATTTTAAGGAAATAGCAGTCTAAAAATATCAGTTGTCTCATGTTCTCAGTCATGCCCATCTTAACTGCCGACGCCATGTTTTACTTTTCAGGTTATATAAAAGAAGAGAGCACACCTTGCCAGCGACCAAGACGAAGACGACCTTATAATCCAACATTTTTACTGAAGGACAAAGAACAGAATTTAACTTAGTCATACCAGTAAAAGGCAACAGTGAAAACGAAAACCTACACTGAAGAATGTGTCTTAAGCTTCAAACCTTATAGTCCAAAAGACAACTTTATTATAACAGTTGGTTAGATCTAAATTGTTTTTCAACAATTATTATTTAAATTATGATTTTCACCTGCATATTAGGTGGAACCTTTTACATTTGCACACCATGCATAAGGTTTGGTGCTATTTATTGCACTGAATGATAGCACTGGATAATTATGCCCTTGTAAACCACTATATAATTGTAAATATAAGCTGAATTTTTAGATATTTGATAATGAGTAAGATTAGCGTGATGAGAATTTGATAATTGTAATAGCTCATCAACACTGACCAAATGAAAAACCAACATGGTTTTGAACACCAGTTCATTCATAGAATAAACTTTTTTTTGCAAAAAGCAAGATATGCAACTTCTATAATAGCTCATTCAGAGGACTGATAATGTGCAGCTTATTCATGGAGAAGACTGCAGGCCCTGATCTAGTCCTTGGATTGGCTTGAATTGGCCATTTAGATGATATGGTTACAACAGGTACACATCATTTTGGCTTCGTATCTACCTGCGACCCCCCCCCCCCCCGGCCATCCCGTTCATCTCATGACGACAGAGGACATGCAGCCACGTGCCTGTTCTTAATAACAATGCAGTTCACCTTGCTAGAAAATACAATTTTTTGGGTATCCGATAAAACGAATACTGGCCCAGCCGTGATGAATGTCATGCCAGCCTTCACTGTCTAGGCTGTTACATGGAATGTGGCCATTTGGATAAGATAACAGAAAGTGGTTGGTATCTTTGGAATTTTGTCCCAGCCAGCTAGTGTTGTCACTAGTGGAGGGGATGTAAAAAGAACTGTAGCAGAATAGAAAATTGGCCTACATGAGAGAGAGAGCTTGGTGATTGATCAGACAGTAGATAAGGAGGCAAAACTTAAGGATGATGTTGATGTTCATGCTCCTCTCTAATACTGTTTTAGGGTCATAATACCTGGTTTAAGCAGAAACTTAAATGTAATGCTGAGGTGTAATAGGTGAAACATTATTAAAGGTGGTATTTTTCAAAGGAAGTGTTACATCGAAGGCCTCTGAATCTGTTCTATATTGTTCTGGTGTATGCTGAGGTCCCATGATTCTACTCGGAACAGAAAATTCCAAAAGCAGATTCATTGCCATTCAGTATTTTGCTGTATGTTCAGATATTACTATGCAAACTGGGTGCAACACTAACTGACCAACTGCAGTGTGATGTTTGCTAAGCATTTGAGGGGCGATGAAGGGCTGAATAAAACAGTTTCTATTTTTTTCATATTCCACAAGTTGGGTTTCAGGTGCTGTAGCTCCCAGCATCCTGACCAGAATGTAACATGGTTAGGATATTTCCCAATGTGGCCCTGGGATAAATGATATATCTTTCACCTTGGTAATTAACACTGGAAGTGAGGCATCGCATCTAGCTCTCCATAAACTGGGTGGAAACACCATGCTGCCAGAATGTATGTCTCTGGTTAAGCACCACGGATATTTATTTATTAAATACATTTATACAGAAGCAACTAAATATAATGCTGCCTAATGCTCTCAATAAAAATACAAAAGTTTCAGTTTATAAGCATATTTGGTTAAAAAGATTGAAAGAGCATCAATTACAGCAGCACAAATTTTATGCATCACTGATTTGGATGTCTAAGCTAGTGCAAAGTTTTTTTTAAATATATCATTTCATCCACCTCTATAGTGTGGAACCAAATAGAATTGGTGTAAACAACTTCCAATGTCATTGAGATGTTCTAAACAGGATTTGATTTAGTTAGACCAGGTGCAGTGTTTGAGTCATTTACGGACGGTCGCATTTTAAACAATTAATTTAAATTTGTCTTTTTAATACCCCGTTTTGAGCTGGATTTGAATCTAAGACTAAAATGATTTAACCACATCAGCCCGAGCTTTTGGTGTTTATGTATCCAGTAGGCTACCCTGATGAATTGCAAGTTTACATAGAAATGAGTATAATTTGAATCCAATGAATCTTGTTTAGTGATAGAAGAATTTACAATATTTCAAAGCCACAATAGTACATTTGTTGCTCTCATCTGAGCTGGTCAATATTTCAGCCTTCTGTGCAAATTCTATACAGTTTATGGTAGAACTTATGTTACACTTGGGAAGTTGAGACCAACTCCAGTTTGCAAGTTGAACAGGAATTTAGGGGAGGTCGGGGAATAATTGGACTAAGGTGGAATCTGGGAGGAGGGAAGTGAAGGATGGAGTGATGTGATGCAATCAAGAAAGCCATTATATCCAAGAGTGCAGTAAACTATGTACCTCAACTGGGACACACTAGAGACTGTAGATGCTAGAAATCTGGACCCGCTGAGTTCCTCCAGCATTTTGTGTGTGTTGTACCTCAACTGGGGTTGTGAGGAGGGGTGTTGAAAAAATCAAGGGTTATAATGGTGGGTGGGGAGGGAAGGGTGGGACATATGAAACACTACTATCCTTGTACTTTCCTATCAAACCCTTCCTCTATCTCACCTGTCATTTAGGGAAAAGTTGCAAATTCATTTGGGAGGGGAATAAAGTAAAGAAGCAGTCATGACATTTCTTGGAGGTAAATTTAAAGGATGATCATGGGGGAGGGCAAAGGAAGTGCAGTGAAACAGGCTTTGCCAGGAAACATGGGACGTGTTAGTAAGTTTCTTGGTAACACCCATCCACATTACTCCAGAGATGTGACCAACTAATCTAGGTTGATTTCTATTTAAATTCAGAATCCGGTTTATTATCACTGACTTGTATGTCGTGAAGTTTGTTTTGCGGCAGCAGTACAGTGCAAGACATAAAGGCATAAAAATTACAATAAGTTACAAAAATAAATAGTACAAAAGAGAAATAATGAGGTAACGTTCATGGACCGTTCAGAAATCTGATGGTGGAGGGAAAGAAGCTGTACCTGAAACGTTGAGCATGGGTCTTTGGCCTCCTGTACCTCCTCCCCGGTGGTAGTAACATGAAGAGAGAGCGTGTCCCGGGTGGTGAGGCTCTTTAACGATGGATGCTGCCGCCTTGGGGCACCACCTCTTGAAGATGTCCTTGATTGTGGGGAGGGTTGTGCCCATGATGGAGCTGGCTGAGTCTACAACCCTCTGCAGCCTCTTTGGATCCTGTACATTGGAACCTACATACTAGGCTGTGATGCAACTGGTCAGAATGCTCTCCACTGTACATCTGTAGAAATTTGTAAGAGTCTTTAGTGACATACCAAATTTTGTTTTGTTGGTGACATCAGCTTGTTTTCTTTGTGTCAAAATCACATCCATGTCTTGGTTCCACTCTTTATCCAGAGAGCAGTGAATCTTTATAATTCTGTAATAAAGTAGGCTGTGGAAGCTCAGTTGCTGAGCATATTCAAGACAGATCAAAATTAAAGGAATCGAAGGATATGGGATTGTTGCAGGGAAGTGATCACCAATAATCTTGTTAAATGGTGGCACAAGCATGAGGGGTCAGATGCTCTACTTCTGCTAATTCATGTGTCCTCCAAAATCTTGTATTCACTTAACAAGGCTCTTCCCATAAGCTTGTTCTGATGAAGGATCTGAGACCTGGAATTCTGTCTTTCTCTCCCGAACTGTATTTTCTGCTTTTATTTCAGATTTCCAGCATCTGTGGAGCTTATCACTAAATTACTTATTAGTCTGTTCCCTTTCTCCTCCATGATTTCTCTGTTGATATGTTCATCTTGCTCATCCCTTCTTGCTTCTCATGAAAACCTTCACTCTCTACCGCCCACCTAAGTCATCATAATGGTATGTTCATTGAGATATCTTTCACTCTTTCCTCCCTATGCCTCCATTCTGTGATTTATCTTCCTATGTGGTTTCATCCTCTATCTCAATTCATTGTACTCAGAAATCTCAGTTATTGTTATCCCTCCCTTTGTACTCCTCAACACATTGAAGGCCACTCCCTTGATCATGCTGTTCCATGTGGCCTTCTTACTCCTGATATCCCAGTCACTAATGTAGCTACCTCCACTCACTCCTCTATCATTCTCTAACCACACTCCCTTCACCCTCTCAATCTCACCTCCACAGGTCTGCCAATTCTGTTTTCAAAATCCTTGGTCTTCCATTCACCCCAACATTTCTGCAACTGCTTATGTATTCATCCCTACACTCATCTCTGCATTTTTTTTATTATATAAAGGCAGAATCATTTGTTGCTTTTGCTAGGCGAAAACTTGTAAAGGTTAATGTTCAGGTACTGTGGTGGCGGGAGGAAAATAGAATTAACAACTGGTGTGCCACCTGGTGGTAAATTGTAAAACACCATCCAATGATAAATAGTTAACTTTTGTTTACAACGTGGTAACAGGCCCTTCTGGCCCAACGAGTCCGCGCCGCCCATTTTAAACCCAAATTAACCTACCCGTATGTCTTTGGAATGTGGGAGGAAACCGGAGCACCCGGAGGAAACGCACGCAGACACGGGAGAACATACAAACTCCTTACAGCAACGGGAATTGAACCCCGATTGCTGGCGCTGTAATAGCGTCGCGCTAACCGCTACACTACCGTGCAGTGTTTCTCTACAGAAGTTAAGAATCCTGGAAATATGAAGTAAAAACAGAAAATTCTGGAGATTCGCTTAGTAGCATCAGTGGAAAGAGAGAAACAGTTAACATTTCAGCTTGATGACCTTTCATGTTTCCTGCTTTATATTTCAGCTATATTTCTCCGGAGACATTGTCTACCCTGCAATCTTAATGTTCTTGTTTAGTGGGTTGAAAGTCTCAGGACAGGATAAAGTCCAGCTTTTTGGGACTGATTCATAGTTTCAACCCTGTATTTGATATTTCTGCTGTCCAGAGGCAGGACAGAACACTCTCACTGCTGAAGCATTACTGCCAGGCAGGTGTAGTTCAGCTTTTTTAATATTTGCATGTGATACTGATGATTCCCAGAAATGTCTCCATTTTCCTTCCATCTGCCACCTGCTGTAATTGGTGTAGTAGTATTTGTATTTACTGAACATATTCATTCAACAGTTACTTCATCAGACTGTGAATTGTTAATTGTCACATTCTGGCATTTCTGCTTTTTCAATCTTGGATTTTAAGTGAACTTTGTTTAAAACAGATTGCTCATATGACTAGTGTGCCTTTCTCAAAGACCTAATTATTTTTTTACTCTGGCTCTATCAAAGAAAGATCTCAAACCAGTGAGAAAGAACTAAATTATCACAATACCTGCCTTTGAGGACGCTGTGTCTGATTCAGTAGGGAAAACAAAGTCTTTGTTCCTTGTAAACCACTTAATTCTGAGATTAAGGTAGCAGTTGGCTTTCCTACATTGCAATTATCTCCCTCGAGGAATTTACATCTGTGATGCAGAGGTGTAAAGTTTATATGGATAAAGCTAAACCAGAGCTTGTTACAAGGTTTATTTTCTGAAAACCTACTGGGAACATTTACTCTGACAATGAGTCATTTACTTGATTCTATAGGGAAAAATCCTTTCTTAAAGAGGTAATATTGCCAGTCAAACTACATTGTCTCTAAGAATAGAATTCCTCATGGCTGGGGACCAGACCATCTTCTGGCTATCTCCTCTCTATCTTTCAGTCCAGATGAAAGGTCTCAACCCAAAACATAAGCTGTCCATTTCCCTCACAGATGCTGCCTGACCTGTTGAGTTCCTCCAGCATCTTACTTGTTGTTCCAATTATTTCCAATGCTTCATTAATGATTTTCCCTCCATCTTGAAGTTTTTCAAATATTGCACAGCATTCAATTTCAATTCCTCAGGAAGGGAAGCAGACCTTGCCTACTTGCGATGCACATGGACAATATTCTGGCTTGGACTGACAAGGGGCGAACATTTTTTTTTGCTGTGTGAGTGCCCATCAATAGCTACGTTCTATGAGAAAAGTGTTCCTTTGAGTAGATATTTGCTGCTCCACAAAACTGGGTTGCCTGCAGCATTCCAGGAGAGAACCAGGGACCCATGGAAGTACTTGGAATTGAATAGATCAACAGAAACACCAGTTTACCAATAGTTTTGCACGCCACCAGTTTTTTCTTGATCTTCCACTGAATTACTTATTTCACAGAAGCACTGTCCCTAATCCATTTTTGCAAGGTCTTTATTTTGAATGACATGGAGCAAGGAAATGAAATGCTGATGTTTAAGATGATGGATGAAGTGAGAGTGATTTGTTTTGATTTTAAGATCATGTTTATCAGCAACTGGGATTCCTTGTACATTGAAATACAATGGGAATCAAGGGCAAAACTGTTGGTTGCAGTTGCATTTTGCACAGAGAGAGAGATGGTCAATTATTTGAGCCCCAGGACCTCTGCAACTGTTCCTTTAATCAGTGTCCTTGGTCCAACCAACTTCAGCAGCTGCCCCAATGACCTTTCCTCTGTCATCAGATCAGAAGTGAGGGTGTTCATTATTAACTACACGATGTTCAATTCCATTTGCACTTCAGGACGTGGAGTAACTATGTCTGTATGCAGAAAAACCTGGACAACATGCAGGCATAAGTAGTGAGAACTGACCATCTCTCAACAAGAATGAGTCTAATCACCTGCCTTTGGCATTAAGTAACATTATCATTATAAGGGCCCTACATTCAAAGTATTATGGTCATAACCAACCAGTAGTTTAATCAGCACTGCCTCTTATGTGCTGTTGTTACAAGGAGAATTTTGTGCTGAGTGACTCACCACCTGCCACCCCAAAGCCTTTCACTATCTACAAGGCATAAACCAGGAGTGCGGTGGAATAATCTGTACTTGCCTGGATGATTGCCGCTCCAATAATGGACATTGACCATAAAGGAGTGCATATTTGCTTGACACCTGGTCTGCCACCCTAAGCATTACATACCCTTTACCACCAGTATATTGTGACTGTTAGTGTTCACTAGCTACAAAATGCAATGTGGTAATTGCCAAGCTTTTTTGATGGTACTTCTCAAACCCAGACACACCACCACTTGAAAAACAAGCATAGTAGATAAACAGAGACTCCACCATCTCACTCCCTAACAGTGTGGGAGTTCCTTTAGTGCATGGACTCCAGTTCAAAAAGGTGGCTTATCAAGCAGGTATTAAATGCAAATCTCTTCAGCAACTTCCAGATTCCATGAATGAATAAAAACAGTCTAAGTAGCAATCAAAATTAGCCACAATTATTTGTTTATCCAAGTCAGTTGCTCATTTATGGAAGAGATTGTTGGGTCAAGTAGGACCCACCAACATGCTGTACAGTCACTAATGAGCATTCATGGGAAATTTAAGTGGCAATTAGCTTCTTGAGAACCCTCTAGGTTGCTGTTTCTATCATTGGCTTCATGTTGCTTTAGCAAGATAGTACCTTGCACTAAACACAGGCTTTCAGGTTAACTCACCAATATTGTTGTCCTAAGATGATCTTTTGCCCCTGGAAAGTTTTCCTCACTGCTCAGTTTGTGGATCTGTCTGTTATTAACAATGCAACTCCCTTGGTACATGACTTTGTGCTGATTTTCAGCGGGTTAGGCATTCTGAATGAAAAATGATCCCAACAATTTGACAGGAGATACTGGGACCAGCCATTGATGACGCTCATTGTCTCAGCCAACTTGAGAGAGTTTGTAATCATTTTCTCTGATTTGGTATTCTGCCCAATTTAATCCATAGTCTAAATAGTTTACTCATCCTTGGAAATTCACTTTTCTAAACTGATTCTGACATATCAACAATTTCAAACAAAATCCTATCTAGGCCAAAGAGATAAAAGTACTAAAATGTCACTGGAGGTTTGGAGGAAAACTGTGCATCAGTTTGCATGGTCTTACAGTCAATCTGAATACAACTTTGGTATTACCAGAAAGTTAAAAATATTATCCTTTACATGTTTGGAAATCCCTCAGTACGATCAAGAGCCTCACTCGAGTACAGTCAAAGGTTCCAATTAAAACCCTGGTGGCAGCTTGAAGTCCATGACAGTAAGTTCACCTGTCAACCAATTAGTTTACTCTCATCTTTGATTAGAAACCGCTACAACCTCTTGAAACCCTCCCTAATCAGGAAAAGTGCTTTCCTTGTCAAGTAAACAGCCAAAGAAAGAGGAATCACTACAAGTGTTCCCAGAGTCAAAGCTTACTTTTCACAGAGGCATGCACAGCACCAAGCCCACAAGCAACCTGCAATAAGAGTGTATCGATCACGTAAGAATAGTCTCATTACAGGGTTATAAAACCCTCCGGGGTCAAACTGGAATCTTGGACACTCACTAAGCATTACCTGATTAATATTTCCAATGCTATACCAAATGATATATGTAAATACTTCTGTGCCTATGACATTGAATTTTCCAAAAAATTAACTTTATTGTAGTATTTAACCCTGTAATGGTACAAATTACATTGCTAATATAATTACTGTCTGTTTCTGTATCTTTCTCGCCAGCTTCATCCTTGGTGACTGACAAATGTGAAGTACAATATACTTAGTGGTGTGTTGCAGTCATGCTGTGATTCATTTGGCTTTGTCACTTTATCAATATAATTTGAGATCTGTAAAACATTCCTAAAGTGAGTTAATTTAGAGACCTAATAAAACCAAAAGATAAACCTCAAAACAATGTACTGATGTGTATATTAGGAATTTAGTTTATACGTGGATTTTCAGATATATCAGTCTAGACTTTCTAATGTGATTTCACCGGAGAAATGTAACTGGAAACTGCACTTTGAGGTGTGAAACTCTAAACCTTGGGTGGAGTAAACCTTTGGTGGCACGGTAGCGTAGCAGTTAGCGCGACGCTATTACAGCGCCAGCGATCGGGGTTCAATTCCCGTCGCTGTCTGTAAGGAGTTTGTACGTTCTCCCGTGTCTGCGTGGGTTTCCTCCAGGTGCTCCGGTTTCCTCCCACATTGCAAAGACATACGGGTAGGTTAATTTGGGTTTAAAATGGGCAGCGCAGACTCATTGGGCTGGAAGGGCCTGTTACCACGCTGTAAATAAAATTTTAATTTTAATTTAAATGCATGATCCATCCACAAAATTTGCTCCTAAACAAATGCAGGGTCTCGATCCAAAACATCAACCAACCCTTTGCCTCCACAGATGCTGCTTGACCCTTAAACTGTTCCAGCAGTTCATGTTTTGCTCCAGATTCCAGCATCTGTAGTCTCTTGTGTCTGCTTACTTCTAATCAGTGTTTGAGTGCTAAATTTGCATGTGTCTATGTTAGCACCGCCAGGCATGTTTAACTCATGGTAATAATCAATCAGCTCCAAATTACAGCCTGAAGTCAGACTTTCAAACAGGCATGTATTATTGTCACAGCACCGCAGAGTGCCTATTTTCAACCTCCCGCTGGAATAACCCCCTTTGTTTCACTGTCTCTCCCTGAGGTTTCTGGCACTCAGTGAAAAGGATTGCAGTTTTATTTTGCTACTGTTCATGTTTCTGTTTCCACTTTATTCTATTAACAGCCTATGTTTTCTATGAAAACCACAAATAAATGACCTCATCATTCCTTTACCTACATATTCAATTTAAAAACTTTTTATTTTTTAAAGCCAAGAGCCACAGTACAAGAGAAGTAGCTTTAAATAGTGCTAGGGGAGGAGTCATGATCAGGAATTGAGTTTGGTGTGTGG
This sequence comes from Pristis pectinata, assembly GCF_009764475.1. NCBI lineage: Eukaryota > Metazoa > Chordata > Chondrichthyes > Rhinopristiformes > Pristidae > Pristis > Pristis pectinata. The sequence continues at coordinate 88,285,352 of NC_067413.1, forward strand.
TAGCACTGCAGGGTGAGTAGTGGTACAGTGGTTGCCTTTGGTTCTGAATTAGAGGTAACTGATGGGGCTGCTGTGGCTTTCAACCAGTCAAAGTCATTTATAATCAATGATTTGGATAAGAATGTACAAGGCATGGTTGGTAAGTTTGCAGATGACACTAAAATAGGTGGTATAGTGGACAATGAAGAAGGTTGGTATTGGTTTATTGTTGTCACTTGTACTGAGGTACAGTGAAAAGCTTGTCTTACAAACCGATCGTACAGGTCAATTCATTACACAGTGCAGTTACATTGAGTTAGTACAGAGTCTGTTGATGTAGTACAGGTAAAGACAATAACAGTACAGAGTAAAGTGTCACAGCTACAGAGAAAGTGCAGTGCAATAAGGTGCAAGGTCACAACAAGGTAGATCGTGAGGTCACAGTCCATCTCATTATATAAGGGAACCATTCAATAGTCTTATCACAGTGGGGTAGAAGCTGTCCTTAAGTCTGGTGGTACATGCCTTCAGGCTCCTGTATCTTCTACCTGATGGAAGAGGAGAGAAGAGAGAATGTCCCGGGTGGGTGGGGTCTTTGATTATGCTGGCTGCTTCACCAAGACAAGGAGAGGTAAAGACAGAGTCCAAGGAGGGGAGGCTGGTGTCCATGATGCGCTGGGCTGTGTACACAACTCTCTGCAGTTTCTTGCAGTCCTGGGCAGAGCAGTTGCCGTACCAAGCCATGATACATCCAGATAGGATGCTTTCTATGGTGCACTGGTAAAAGTTGGTGAGAGTCAAAGGGGACAAACCAAATCTCTTTAGCCTCCTGAGGAAGTAGAGGCGCTGGTGAGCTTTCTCAGCCATGGCTTCTACGTGATTTGACCAGGACAGGCTGTTGGTGATGCTCACTCCCAGGAACTTGAGGCTCTCAACCCTCTCATCCTCAGCACCATTGATGTAGACAGGTGCATGTACACCGCCCCCTTTCCTGAAGTCAATGACCGGCTCTTTTGTTTTGTTGACATTGAGGGAAAGGTTGTTGGCATGACACCATTCCACTAAGCTCTTTATCTCCTTCTTGTACTCCGACTCATCGCTGTTTGAGATACGGCCTACAACGGTGGTATCATCTGCAAACTTGTAGATAGAGTTAGAGCAGAGTCTGGCCACACAGTCATGAATGTATAGGGAGTAGAGTAGAGGGCTGTTATCAAAAATTAAAGGGGGATCTTGATCAGCTGAGTAAGTGGGCCACGGAATTGCAAATGAAGTTTAATTTGGATAAGTGCCAGGCGTTGCATTTTGGAAAGTCAAATCCAGGTAGGACTTTCACAGTGAATGGCAGGCCCCTGGGGAGTGTTGCAGAACAGAGGAACCTTGGAGTACAAGTACCTGGTTCACTGAAAGTGGAGTCACGGGTAGACAGGGTGGTAAAGAGCACTTTTAGCACGCTGGCCTTCATAAGTCAGGGCATTGAGTATAAAACTTGGGAGGTCATGGTGCAGTTGTACAGGACACTGGTGAGGCTGCAATTGGAGTATTGTGTTCAGTTCTGGTCACCCTGCTATTGGAAAGATTAAGCTGGAAAGAGTGCAGAAAAGATTTACAAGGATGCTGCCAGGACTTGAGGCACTGAGCTATAGGGAGAGGTTGGACAGGCTAGGACTTTATTCCTAAGAGAGTAGGAGACTAAGAGGTGATCTTATAGAGGTGTATAAAATCATGAGGGGCATAGATAGGGTGAATGCACTCAGTCTTTTTCCCCAGAGTTGAGGAATCAAGAACTAGAGGGCACAGGTTTAAGGTGAGAGGGGAAAGATTTAAGAGGAACTTGAGGGGCAACTTTTTGACACAAAGGATGGTATATATGTGGAATCAGCTGCCAGAGGAAGTGGTTGAGGCAGGTACAATAACAACTTTAAAAAAGCTTTTAGGCAGGTACATGGATTGGAAAGGTTTAGAAGGTTATGGGCTGAACAATGGCAAATGGGATGAGCTTAGATGGGATATCTTGGTAGGTATGAACCAGTTGGACTGAAGGGCCTGTTTCCGTGCTATATGACTGTATGAGTTTAAGAATTTGATGACACTGAAAGGTGGTCTCGGGCTTGGGAGAATCCCTGGGTGGTTCTGCAGTTGCATTACAGTGAACTGGAGCTGCTGAGCTTTGACAGACTGAGGTATGTAGGACCAGCAAGAGAGCACGTCTTGTGTTTGCCTGCACAGGAAGGAGGCCTTTGGAGTTTGGGATGTTAGAAAACTGATCATTCGTAAGGCCTGCCCAAGGGGATCTTGCAACATGATGACAGGGAGCAGGGAGTGCAGGGGGGTAAGGGTCCTGAGGTGGTTTGGATGGGGTGTGGGGCAGGTTGAAAGTTGGCAAGTGTTTTGTGGAAGAAACAATAGTTCGCATGGCACTGGATTCTGCCTGCCTTCTGTTCTCACCTCTCACCCACCCCCACTGGCCGAGGATGGGTACAGAGCGCCAATCAAACTGAACCTCATCCCCAGGAGGTCCAATCACCCAGACAGATGCACGGCTGGGGGTGGGGTCTCTGTCTATTACAGCTCTCGAGGCTCAGAGGGAGATTTTAAATGTCTGACAACGAAGGACCATTTATTAACATGACTTTAAATGATTAACAAAATCAAAATATTAAAAAAATAATTAGAATACCAAATGCCAATTTAAAACTGTGAAATAAAAACTGAGAATGCTGTAAGTACGGTAGCATAGTGGTTAGCGCGACGCTATTACAGCGCCAGCGATCGGGGTTCAATTCCCGTCGCTGTCTGTAAGGAGTTTGTACGTTCTCCCGTGTCTGCGTGGGTTTCCTCCGGGTGCTCCGGTTTCCTCCCACATTGCAAAGACGTACGGGTAGGTTAATTTGGGTTTAAAATGGGCGGCGCGGACTCATTGGGCCGGAAGGGCCTGTTACCACGCTGTAAAATAAAAAAATAAAATAAAAAAAATTAAAATAAAATTTAAAAAAAATTAAAAAATACTCCAAAGGTCAGGAAGTAGCTGTTGTACCAGCAACATTTGCAGAGTTCCAGCACCTGCAGCCATCTGTTTCCTGATTTAAAAACTGAGCTTCAGCTCACTTCATTCACCTTCTCCCGCCTGTCCGACAGGGCTGAATGAACGGGGAATCAGATCCTATGCCACATCCAGCAGCTGCCAGTGTAATGCCGGAAAATCCCATCGCGACTGGCCTCTGCACTGGATTCCACATCGAGTCCAACGGCAGAAGAGAGAGACGGATTTGCGGGCATCTGTCACACAGCATGTACCAAAATGATGGTGAGTCTGTGTAACTCTGGGACTAAAGTAGAATTGTGAAACTTCAGTGGTTCTTTTCACAACTGCCACTCATATCCAGCAATATATGGTTCACCGAAGTGAAATTTGTTGTTCTTTATATTGTCAGAAGCTTTTGGAAAGTAAATAACTAACAGGGCAAAATCCTAGATCTAATGACCTCCAGAAACTGATGTATAATAATACCTCTGGGGGGGAAAGACCACTGTGGTGGTAAGGTGAGCCATTGTTTGCCAGGACTTTTAGAAGAGTTTCTCCATTGTGCTCAGGGCAGTTGGGCAGCCACTGGAATCACATTATGTCGACTGGAAAAGGCTCAAATGCATCAGTCATATATTTCCAGATTGCTGATATCAACCCAATTCTTCCAAATAATGTTTTATCTTTCTAATGTTAAAACAATTGCAGTCCTAGCTTGACTTCAATGCAATTTCATTGGAGCATGAGCAGGAAAAAACCTGAGACCTAGCCCCCTAAAAAGTGATTAGAAAAGATCCAGAGCTGGATGGCACAGGTAGCCTGATGCCTTCACAAGACGTGAAGCTTTGCTTAAAGGGGACCTTCCCAGCCCCTGGATTCAGCACGGGGAACCCACCTCTATAAGCGACATAATTGCCTCTCATGGACTTTCCTCAACCCTCCAGCCTCAGTAATGATCCACATCCTGATTACCAGCCGTGCTTCACCAGCAGTTAATTGTGACCACCCCATAACCTTCAACTCTCAACTTGGGTCTGTGTCCTACTTGTCCTTCTTTGTACACTCGTACCTTGGCGTGTACACTGATGGTGGCATGACTAAATTCAGGAATTCAAAGCTCTTGAACTGTAGTGGGAGCAAAATCAACCAGTGGAGAGAGAGGAAAGAGTGGATGCAGAAAGATTCCAACAGAGGCACTTTTTCTGCTGCTGACCCTCAGTGGATCCTTCCAAAGATCACAACACATAACTTATATTGTCACTTCTGGCCACCCCATTATCTCCTGTCAGCTTTGACTGGCGGATTTTCCACTGGGTATGTTTTCTCCCAAGTTCCAGTGAAAATATTGTTGAGCAAAGAACAAACTGCTGGAGGAAACATTTAAAAGACTCTTGGATAGGCACATGGATGTAAGAAAAATGGAGAGTTATGGGCTGTGTAGGAGGGAAGGGTTAGATTGATCGTGGATTAGGTTTATATAGGTCAGCATAATATTGTGGGCTGGAGGGCCTGTACTGTGCTGTACTGTTCTATGAACTCAGTGAGTCAGGCAGTATCTGTGGAAGGAAATGGACAGTTGACGTTTCAAGTCGAGACCCTTCATCCATCGGAGTTTTGTTTTGCTCCAGAATCCACCATCTGCAGTTTCTTGTATCTCCAAAATATTGTTAGATTAGGCCCCTGGCTAACTTGAACACTGATGCTGAGAAGAGAGTAACCTCAGAAGGTTGTCAAATTACCAATGTTAACCACTTCAAGGTGCTATCCATGGGGCAGGGGGTTGGTGTGTGGATTGAGTTGTTAACATTGACTCCTCAGTCTCACCAGAAGATGTTGATGCAGAGTATAAAGGTTATTTCCTGAGGCCAAAGCACTTGCAGCTCCTTTTAGTCCCGTATGAACAACTTGCATAACCATTGAGGACCTGGTCAGGTGTATAAATTTGGTGTGGACTGCACGTTTTGACGTTACGCACAAAATTGTTGTCAGCATTTGAGGACCTTCAGGACCACACACTTAAGGCCTTAACCGAAGGATTGAGGCTTGATTTAGGCTTTGGTAAAAGGGGGCCTGACCCCACCTGCTCTTTCACCAGGGAGTCCAACTTCTTCCAGGTCAATTCTACTTTAAAACTTCTTTTTAGTCATTGCTTCCACACCTAATCTCTTATGACCCAGGATCATCTCTCTGACCAACCCCAAGCTCCCTGATCAAGTCACTGAATGTCACCTCAATCATACCTACACCCCAAGATCCTCTCTAATCCGCTCTCCTGTTATTCCAGTGATTTTCTTCTTGGAAGACTTTTGTGCACATTTAACTGAGCAAGGTCTGTTCTATTCTACACAGGGCCCTGGGTCATCCGTGAGATGGTATATTGCTGCTGGGTATGTGCAGACTCACACAACACTGGCACAGACAGCCCGCAGACTCCTCCCACCCCCCCCCCCCCACCCCCAGGCAGAACCATTTTAAAGCCCTTCTCAGTTACAGTACAACTTCCAGCACAGTTTTTCTTTAGATAAGTAAATAGCACAGTTGCATGATTTAGCACTCTCAGTTCTGCCTTTGCCTCTCTTGAAGAGCAAGCACGTGTGCCGATTTATTAACAAGAGCGTGAGAGGGAGAAGGTGAGTCTCCCCATTCATGGTCTCTGTGAAAGGACGCTCTTGACTACAATTATAAATTACATCATTGAACCTTCACTTTCCTAGGATAAAAGTCAAAATGTTATGCTTTGGATAAAATCCTATTCTGAGAATTTCTGCAGCGCAACGTATGAGCCTGAATGAACAGCACGAGTAACCAGTTTTAGGTGTTTATGCTCTATCTCTAAGAATTTGGTTGAATTCCCACCAAAATTAAACTCGTGTTACAGTAGAATCAGGAGTGATCTGGCCTCAGGTATTTATTATCAGGTGGAATAGAAACAATTCAAAGTCAGGCCAATTTCAGAAGAAAGCCCAACTATTTTATACAATGGATGATATTGATGTCAATTGGAGTAACGGAGACACAAGAGATTCTGCAGATGCTGGAATCTGTTGTAAGTTGTACACACTTCATTAAAATACAATTATTTATGGATATTTTCTTAGGCTTACCACATCCTGAGGCAACACTGAAGAAGCATGAAGAGCAATTGTGAGAAATTATTCTGAACTGCCAACGGTGTGAGAGGGAGTCAGAGCCAGATCTGTGACAAATAGTTTAATGATAATAACTATGCGATGTTACAAAATGGAAGATACAGCTGATAATTACCGTTGTCTGTTCTTTTATTTTTGGCACGGAGGAGAAAAACTATTAGACCCATCTTACTCATTTGTCAACAGCTCGTCCTTTGCCACATTCAAATGTTTCTTAAATGTTTTCACTTGTCTCCTCTCCTCACGTCAGCCTTTCTGAAGACCTTTCTGCTGTCAGCCCTCAGGTTCCTTTATGTTCCTTTGACCCTGTGACCCTTGATCTGTTGCCAGAGGCTCATTAAGAGCAGTGTTTGCCTTTTTGACACCATGTATGGATGCCTGATGTTTCTCTCAATCACTCTTCTCGAACAAAAGTTTGCATTTCTTTTGAAAACTTTTCTTAAAGGTCTGCATTTCCTTCTCATGATAGGATCAATTCCATGGCTCTTCTACAACTCATTGCAGGGTCTGAGTATCTCCCTCAAGTCTGAACAAATAGAACTGGACTCTGCACTTAACTGATCTGTACACTTTAACCTCTGATTCAACATCGCAGGTGTTTTAAAAACAGAAAGTGCTGGAAAAACTCAGCAAGTTAAAGGGAGCATTTGTGGAAAGGGATACGGTCAATGTTTTGCATCCATGTTGCACAGCTACTGCCTGACCTGCTGAGATTTTCTGCCTCAGAATTTTTTGTGCCTCAGAGATTTTCTGTTTTCTGTTTTTATTTAAGATTTCCAGCATTTGCAGTTTTTCGTTGATTTGCTTCAGCTGTTTTGTTGATTGCTGTTTCACTATTTGGACCTTTTGGCTCAGAAGTTTTGTGCAGTTGTGCAAACGGAGCATTACCAGTTTGGCAGCCTCAGAGACAAGCAAACTTACTTTCTTTTCTATTGACTTCACTTCGTGAAACACAACTTAAAACTGGCTGCCTATCACCTGTTTTCCACCCTGGTCAAAGGTACATGCTGTTCAGTGGTGAATCTACTGATGGCCCAACATTTCTCCAAATTCACTGATCACTACTTGTATTGGTGCATTTGTTTACACAGACAATTATTATTTGACATCCTCTTAAGTACTTACATAAAAGACTGACAAAAGTAACAAAAGCCCCAAGGTGCAGTTGCTACAAAATGCAGAATTCCTGCAGGGAGCCTCCTAACATTCATTTAACAATATAAGATTTCTTTATCAGTCACATGTACATCGAAACACACAGTGAAATGCATCTTTTTGCGTAGAGTGTTCTGGGGGCAGCCCGCAAGTGTCACCACGCTTCCGGCGCCAACAAAGCATGCCCACAACTTCCTAACCTGTACATCTTTGGAATGTGGGAGGAAACCGGAGCACCCGGAGGAAACCCACGCAGACACGGGGAGAATGTACAAACTTCTTACTGACAGTGACCGGAATTGAACCGGGGTCGCTGGCACTGTAAAGCATTACGCTAACCACTAAACTACCATGCAGGCAGCAGATACTTCAGTTCTTCACTATATACCTGCCTTTGCACCACAGTCTTAATGGATCTACTGTGTGGGGAGGGTATGTGATTTAAAGCCCTTGTTAATGGATATATGGCTTTTTCCAAAATTGAGAGGAATAGTTTAATGGTGAAGTAGCACAAAGGAGATGTACAAAATAGAAACAACATTAAAAATTCTCAAAATGCAAAGCTTAAAATACTTTCTAGAAATATACAGCAGGTCAATCAGCATATGTGAGATTTAATTTGATTGCTCACTTTACAGGAAATAGAATGCGTTTCCTCATAAACCAGAACAAGCTTTTAGAAATGAAATGATTTTATTTATTGATCGTGCCTTGTGCTGTGTTGTGGCAGGGAGACAAGAGGGACTAGACTTTAAAATGCCACTAAAGGCAAAGGATTAGCACATTCAGCAAAAAATGAACCGTTGAAGGTCAGTGGATCAGGCAGCGTCTGTGGAGGCAAAGGGATAGTTGATGTTTCAGATTGAGAACCTGCATCAGGACAGAGGGTATAGGGGGAAGATAGCCAACATAAAGAGGGAGAGGGAGAGGGAGAGGGAGGGGCGAGATGGGGGCCGGTAGGTGATAGGTGGAATCAGGTGAGGTGGGGGAATAATGGACAGGTGGAGCCAGGTGGGGGAAAGGGAGGTGGGGAGAGGCTGGTGAGTGACGGGTGGAAATAGATAAGGAAAAACAAATGGACAGATGGAACCGGGTAGGCGGAGAGGAGGGGGAGGGTAGAGACAGAGGCTGCAAGGTGATGTGCAATCTGATAAAGGAGAAATGGTGGGCAGATAGACCCGGTGAGGAGGGTAATGAATCTTGGTAATGGGGGGAGGGTGCAGAATGGAAAAGGTAAACAAAGGAAGAGAGACCCTCGAAGGAAGAGTGGATGGTAGGAGAGGGAAAGGAATGCAGGGGGGTTAGATTAACTGGAATAGGAGAATTCAATATTCATACCATTGGGTGTGGTAAAGGGAAGGGGTGTTGAAGTGACAGGCAACTGAAAGCTGGGGGCAGACCGCAGGTTCTCTGCAGATCAGTCGCATGATCGACCCTTGGTCTCGTCGATGCAGAGAGTCCCGTCCCTCCCCTCCCCCACCTGTCTCCATCTGCCCATCACCCACACCCCCCCCCCACCACCTCACCTGGTTCCACCTATCACCTACCAGCCCCCGTCTCACCCTGCCCTCTCACTTGTATATTCTGGCTATCTTCCCTCTGCACTCTCAGTCCTGATGCAGGGCTTTGACCTGAAACGTCGACATCACCTTCCCTCCGCAGATGCTGCCTGGACTGCTGAGTTCCTCAACTTGTTTTTTTGCTCCAGGTTCCAGCAACCGCAGTCTCTTGTGCCTCTGATTAGCATATGCATTTTGGCTTGCAATGCGTACAAGACAAGACAAGGCACCTTTATTAGTCACATGTACATCAAAACACACAGTGAAATGCACCTTTTGCGTAGTGTGCTGCGGGCAGCCCACAAGTGTCGCCACGCTTCCAGTGCCAACATAGCATGCCTACAACTTCCTAACCCGTACGTCTTGGGAATGTGGGAGGAAACCGGAGCACCCGGAGGAAACCCACGCAGGCACAGAGAGAAAGTACAAACTTCTTACAGATGGTGGCCGGAATTGAACCTGGGTCTCTGGCGCTGTAATAGCGTTATGCTAACTGCTACACTACCGTGCCTGCCCTTAGGAATAGTAAAGGGAAAAAATAACTGGTAGGACTTGTCTATAGGTCACCAAATAATAACATTACAGTGGCACAGGCAATAAACCAAGAAATAGATGTAGCAGAGGATGCGGAGAGTCTACAGAGAGATATAGATAGGTTAAGTGAGTGGGCAAGGGTCTGGCAGATGGGGTACAATGTTAGTAGATGCGAGGTCATCCACTTTTGAACTAGCTGAATGCAGTAGATGGAGCAGATTGACTCTTGTGTCAGCCTATTCATCATTATTGACGTGATATTGGCAGTCCACCAGCACAAAGTTCAGGGACACATGTCTCAAAACCCCAAAGCAGCAATATTATGGAGTCAACAAACAGTATGTCTTGCTGTGATGGCCCCATCACCCATGGTATTATTTTGTAGAGAATCCTTCTGATGACCACGCTGTCAAAGCTTTGATTCGTCTACTAAACCTAAGAAGAAGAACCTAAGGGGCAGGCACGGTAGTGTAGCAGTTAGTGTAATGCTATTACAGCGCCAGCGACCTGAGTTCAATTCCAGCCACTGTCTGTAAGGAGTTTGTACGTTCTCATCGCGTCTGCGTGGGTTTCCTCCGGGTGCTCCGATTTCCTCCCACATTCCAAAGACGTACTGGTTAGGAAGTTGTGGGTATGCTATGTTGGCGCCAGAAGAGTAGAGACACTGCGGGCTGCCCTCATTGTTAACACATAAAGAGCATTTCACTGTGTGTTTCAATGTACATGTGACTAATAAATATATATGATATGAGATCAAACTTGAATACTTTTAAACCCCAGTTTGTTAAATAACCGAGCATTCTTATTAACAAATTTAACTCTTACTGAATATTTTGACCTGGACTTTTTTTTGGGGGCAGTGACTCCTAGTTACCTCATTAATTATCAGTGACAGGCCCTTGTCCAATGAAGATGCATCTTAGCCACTCACCTCCTGGAGTTGGAGGTTTCATACCTGGATCAGTTGCCCTGGAAAAACCTTGCCTTGGTCCCCGGCATAAGTTACTGCATCTTCAGCAAAAGTGTTCAGCATTCTAATCCAGCAGCAGCCTGGACCACAGAGAATGCCCCTCAACCACCAGACACCCCTTCCTGCTGGGGTTAACTTTCTCACCGGCACAGTAGTGTAGCAGTTAGCGTAATGCTATTACGGCGCCAGTGACCTGGGTTCAATTCCCGATGCTGTCTGTAAGGAGTTTGTACATTTTCCTCAAGTCTGCGTGGGTTTCCTCTGGGTGCTCCGGTTTCCTCCCACATTCTAAAGACATACAGGTTAGGAAGTTGTGGGCACGCTATGTTGGTGCCGGAAGTGTGGCGACACTTGCGGGCGGCCCCCAGAACACTCTACACAAAAGATGCATTTCACTGTGTGTTTCGATGTACATGTGACTAATAAAGATAAAGATATCTCATCTCTCTCTCTCACTGGCCTTATATGGAGAGCTGGAGCCTCTGTCTCTCTCAAACTCCATGGCAACCCAGGAAGGTCTAGAACCCAACATACTCATGCTTGGGCCTGATTTATGCCATCTCTGACAAAGGATATTCCTTTGGGTCCTTCCTGTACATAAAGCATTCAAGCCTCTTGTTGTATTATAAGTGCCTGCCCAGCTTTCTAATCTTACCATAATTCAAGAGAGTTCCTTAACTGTGGTTCAAATTTCCATCCATCTGGGCAGAAGATACAAAGGCCTGAAAGCACGTACCACCAGGATCAAGGACAGCTTCTATCCCACTGTTGTAAGACTATTGAACGGTCCCCTAGTACGATAAGATGGACTCTTGACCTCACAATCTACCTTGTTATGGCCTTGCACCTTATTGTCTACCTGCACTGCACTTCCCTGTAGCTGTTACACTTTATTCTGCATTCTGTTATTGTGTTTACCCTGTACTACCTCAATGCACTGTGTGATGAATTGACCTGTATGATCGGTATGCATAAGACAAGTTCTTCACTGTACCTCGGTACATGTGACAATAATAAACCAATACCAATCACTACTTAGTCTTTCTACCATTCATCTTCTGCATCTCCCTCTCTCTTCTTGCCCACCATCCCCACCCTTACAGACATCTATTACTAACAAAACTATGGACCATACTTCTTCCCATGCTATTCTTTTGCGACATCATACTTTTCTCCCAGTTCATCCAACCCCCGTTCTTTAAAGATACCAACTCTGTAAGAGAAGTTGTGCCATCTCCTTGTACTACCACAATTGTAAGCATGAAGCATTTTGAGGCAGAAGGGTGTTGTCCAATAGGAGGACAACCATACTGTGAGCCTGTGAGTCGAACACAGGTATTGCACAACACATCAACAATCCACAGAATATAACAAGGAGTACTTTGCTGGCAGAAAGAATGAACTATGAACAGTTTAACAAAGCATGGTGCAAGAGAATGGTTTAAGCATATTGTATCAACTTTAATTGTTGTTTTGCTTGGAACACTACCTTACTTTTGAAAAACACCACACAGATCGATGTAGGAAGAAGTGTGTGAATGGTGAGGCTCGGCAGAGATAGATTTTGGATTCTTCTGCTGAAGTTTGGGTGCCAATGGCTGTGTGCCCCAATATAAGATAGACAAAGTCCCACCAAATAGCACACAGTATTCATGTGACTGAGGGACCAGTAACATCTGAGTCATGAGATTGAATCCAAGTGGAGTCATGAACAGGTCGTCCAACAAATCAAAGAGGAGGTGACAGCAGAGCCAGTGTTGTGCTGCTTCACTGACAGAAAAGAGCTGACTTGCTCAGAAATGAGTCCTGCTGCAGCTATCATTCAAGGAGGGCCAAACAATAGCGAGGGAATGGCGCTCTGACAGACACTGAGACACACTGCACTCAAATTGGAAAGGAGCCATTGACTCAAGGCTCCCACCAGTACATGTGCAAATTGGTCACAATCCCCCTGAAGTAATTGTATATAGAATCTCTACCAAGTCACACAGAGTTTACAAACAACTGGTTCTTTGCCTACAGACAAATAATACACAGATTATTTACCATCCATGCATAAAATATATATTGCAGACACACTGTTTTTTGTCTCTTCCTGCAGAAAAGACAGACGACAGACACACAGACTGGAGTGAGGGAATGTGCTGAAGGATCTGTAACAGCAAAGCCAATGATGAAGCAGCAGCAGCATATCAGTTGATACAACACAGCAAGAACTGTTCAGAGGGAATGTACAGGAGGGCCTTGCCCAGTCCTTCCACATTCCTGATGCGCTTGGCATGTGAGGAGTAGTATTTCGGAGGTGAAGGGGTGGTGGTATTAGAGTCTACAAGGAGAGAAATGCCAGATTACATACCTTCATCACATCTGGGAGAGAATGAATGGTTGGGGAGAGCTTGTGTTGCCGTGTACTGACCAGGAATGACCGGAAAGTCTTCACATAAGGATGTGGGAGATGCAGCAGTTTCACCATCTTGCAGCAGGCCTCAAGCAGCCTCACCATCCTAACTGCACAATGGGAGCTCAGTCAGCATAAATGAGTTAACCTGTTGCAAGAGTTGGGCACCACACTCACTCAGCTTTGAAGGAAGAGTGTTGAGTTTAATTACTTGAACCTGTTCCATCAATTACCTCACAGCCAAATTGAACTGGAGATTCATTTACCCGGCTTTCTTCCATTCTCAGTGACCAAAATCTCAGGCCTGACCCAGCACCCACAGCTCTGTGAGCAGTGAGTCCCAGATCCCCACCACTGTTCACTTGGAAACTGCTTTCTTACTTCATTCCTAAATCGTTTAGATCTAATTCTGAGATCGCATCCTCATTTTTTCTGGATTCCCCCTCCAGAGAATTACACATTAACATTAAACTATCCAAAGAAGTCTTAAGAAAAGAGGCGTAATTTTTCAGATGGTAGTATATTTTTACTCCATTCCCATCCCGTAGAGACTGACTAGAATTTACACAACTACTTTTAATTGTGTACAATTATGTAAAATTATGTTAAGTGTACAATTAGAGTGAAGTGAAATCATAACAAAGGTATTAGCTTTCAGAGTTGTTAATAAAAATAATTGAAACTACTTGAGCATTGTACATTTCTTGTTCAACATATATTATGATAAGAGAAATAAAACTAAATTTATACATTTCATTTTAAAAGGGTATTAATTCAAGTAATAAAGGATTTTGTTGTGAGGTCTCTTGCTAGATAATAAACCAGCACAATTGTACCAAAACTCCAGGCTAAAGACTGTGAAATATCACGATTCATCACATAAGCTGCTGTTAAATAATACCAGTGTACTACTTTGACAAATACAACATTTTACCTTAAATCTTGCTTCAGGTATTTATGAGGTCCTCAAAAGGAAGAAGACAGTTTACAGTTCTTGATCACATATGCAGGAGGTCCCGGGTTAAGTTTTGTTCTGTACTGAGGAGCTTACTCAGGTGTTGCAGCTGGTTTCCGCACCCTTTGGTCAGTGTACATTAAGTTCTGCTTCATGTATTTCATTATGCTAGTGGTATTACATTAAATACCGCTTCCAACCTCAGTTTGACCCTATCCAAATTTGCTTCTCACAGGCTATTTATACCTGAAAGGGAGTAAATATTTTAGCCCTTTTGATCCAGGTTCCCATTTGCTGCTGAATATACAATGTTTATGTAGGAGGAAATGCACTAACTTTTAAGGTTGCAGTACATGTATAGCTCAGAAACAGGCCATTCAACCCCATAGGTCAATGACTGTGTTGATGCTCCTCAAAAACCTCAATTTTTATCTGATTCAGCAATGTATCCTTCCAGTTATTTCTCACTCATATCATTATTGAGCTTCCCCTTGGATAAATTCAACTACTCCACATAAGTGCAAATTCCGCATTTTAACCACTGTGGTTAGAGGAGGTTTTTCCGAATTTATCCAGTGGAGTGACTGCCTTATTCTTATGGCCTTTATGCCATTATCCTAAGGCAGCATGTCACAGCATTGCAAATTGACTAAAAGAGTTATAATCTAGTTATGAGAAGATTATTGGCATACACAGTGAATGTTTTCCTGTTGATAGCATTGTTGGGTAACCAGTAGACTCTACAGATGTACCTTGCAGCATTTTCTCCATTCCTTTTTAGATGAAAACAAAAGTTTGAGTTACTAATTCAGTTCAGTAAGTACCCAGTGATTTTAATTTTTAGTAATTTATAGAATCATAAAAAGTACAACACAAAACAGGCCCTTTGGCCCACAATGTTGTACCAACATTTAAACCTCGCCTAAGACTATCTAACCCCTTCCTCCCACATATCCCTCTATTTTAAATTCCTCCATATGCTTATCGAGCAATCTCTTGAATTTGTACCTGCCACCACCACTGCCCCAGGCAGCATATTCCATGCACCTACCGCTCTCTGGGTGAAAAACCTCCCTCTGATATCTCCCTTGACCTCCCCCCCCCCCCCCATTACTTTAAAGCCATGCCCTTTTGTATTGAGCACTGGTGCCCTGGGAAATATGACTTAGAAGTATTTGAATGAATTAGAATTCAGAAAGTTTATTAATAGATTTATTTTTTTCTATTTAATGGAAGTGAGTTTTCACCATATTCAATATGTACATTAGCAGATTTGTTCGGGTACTATAAAAGATTCAAGAGTCCTATGTAGTACTACGTGTATTCTATAAAACTTCCTGGATGATTGCTTATTATGCACTTCTGCTAAATGTATGTGAGTTCAACTCCACCCATCAGCTGGGGAGAATGGGTATTGCTCTATAAAACGTGAGCTGTATTAGATACCAGCATTTAAAGAACAAGAGGTTTTGGGATAACAACATGAATTCCTTCTCAGGTAAATATTTGTTTTACACTTCTCTTCTTTACAGTGATTAAGAGACATTGAAAATTAGGAACAGTTCAAATGAATCTTCGTTCAGATGTTTTATTGTCTATTATTGTGCCTTTTTCTCCCCTTCAAAATTCAGTGCAATTCTGTCTGCCAAGTTATGTAAAGGTGTAAGCAGTAAAACACTGAACTAAAACAGATTTATTTCTGGATTTGTTTTTGCTTAATGCTCCTAAAAAGGAATACAGATTATTATGTTGCTGTAACGTTTCAAGATTAATACCTGAGGGCTAGAGATGATGTTAATCATGCAGAAGATACCAGTTAAGTCTACCTGTTACGTTTAGAATTTTATATGAGCACAGAGAAACACTGGATGAAGGATTCTGTCAGTGTTCAGTGTGGTTAGAGATTTGACTTACACAAACCATTAAGTGTAGACTAGCTTTACTCAAATTCTGTTCCCAAGGGGATTTATCTGCTTGTGTAGGTTTGCTGTAAATTGTGTAAACATTCTGTTTGCCATTGTTTTTAATAAAGGGAATGGAGACCTCACATAAATGATACTTTAGAAAATAGATAGATAAAACCGGGATAACAAATCATCTCATCATTACTGTGTCGGTTTCCGAAATACACATTTCAGCCTTGCCTGACATTCATCCTAAGGATTCCACACACAATTTTCCAGGTATTCTAAGTTACAAAGAGAGGGATATTTTAAGCAGCTGAGATTAGACTGGATTGGTTGCCTTATCTTCTGATGGGTGCTGGACCCTGCCTTTGGAACAGATTGGGACTGAATGGATATGGGAAAAGTATACAAGGTTTACAGGCACAAAACAAAAATACAGAACATCGGTGACGACTTCATTAGGGTCAATTTACTGCTGCATTTCTTTAAATATTTTTGTCATCTCATGACCCATTTTCTCACAATCTCACACACAAGCAGGCAGTTGTAGAATTTCCTAGATCATGCCTTCCATGCCATCTGTCTTTCACTTGCGTTGTAACCACATCAGAAGTACAATGGAACCCCATTTCCGTGGTGTAAGAAGATTCCTGGCCCTTATCCCTAGTTCCAAAGCCCAAACTTAGTAAAGACGTCGATCAGTAATCTATCCATTCAGCAATAAAGCCAACATTTCCGGACAGGTAATTACTCCTCTGAAGAGCAGTTCTGCTTCAAGTAGATTTCGAGCTGTGGCCGATTATATGCGCAATAAAGGGAAAGGTAAACTTGATTGCTGAGAGGATGCTCAGTGCCTATATAACTGCAATAATTAGTCAGTTCACAATGGGCTGATAATTGTTTTGTTCACTGGATTGCAATGGCAAGATTCAGTTAACACCCAAGGTGCCAAGTCCTACCAATCAGAGCTTGCATGTCCAAAGCTTTTCCTTCACATTCTTCACCAAGCTGGAATACATGAAGGAGACTGGGAAAATCCGGAGTTGCAAGGGAGACAGGACTGGTATGAAGGGCTAGGGATTGGACGGAGAGTCAGAGCTGATTGTTGGGTGGAGGTGTTGAGAAAGGGTTGGTCGTGTGGGGTATCTGGGAATGTTTAGCAGAAGTCAGGAGAAGAGAGGTTGTAACAGGGAGAACTAATGGGGCGTTAGTTAGAAGATAAGATAAGATATCTTTATTAGTCACATGCACATCGAAACACAGTGAAATGCATCTTTTCGCGTAGAGTGTTCTGGGGGCAGCCCACAACTGTCACCACGCTTCCGGCGCCAACATAGCATGCCCACAACTTCCTAACCCGTACGTCTTTGGAATGTGGGAGGAAACCAGAGCACCCGGAGGAAAATGTACAAACTTCTTACAGACAGTGGCCGGAATTGAACCTGGGTCACTGGCGCTGTAATAGCATTACGCTAACCGCTACACTAGTCCTGGGAGAAGTCACTAACTAGGTAAGGGTTTGACAGTTGGGGGTAGGATCAGTGGTCAGGAGAAGTTCTGGTGGTTGTTGGTGGGGTCAGTAATCAGGTAAGGCTTTGACTGTTGAAGTTGGAGTCAATAACCGGGGAGGTTTCAATAGTTGTGGCAGGCAGGGGTGGGATCAGTGGCCAAGAAGTTTGTGTAAGGTTGGCACATCTGTAGATGCATTGAATGGTTGGGGGACAGATCAGGTCAGTTAAGTAGGTTGGTGGGTGGGACTTGTGTTGGATAATGGTCATGTTCTGGGGGCAATAAGATTGCCATTTGGGTGGGGACGGGATGTGGATGGGGGGGGGGAGAGGCTGGGTAAATAAATTATTTAAGAGTGAACCCAGCTGATGTGGGTTCACCACAAGTAGATCTCCTTTAAGTCATGATGAGGCACTGTGATGACCTGCTGCTCCATGCGTGGCCATGTACAAGTGAATGGAAATTACAGAAGCAGTGTTCAGCCAGGCACTTGTACACCGTTGAATACCACTGTGTCCAACTGAGCTCCTCCCTGCAGTTGTGTATCAGATGCTTGAAGAACCTGACAGGAAAATCCTAGACTTCGTGCAACTCGAAGAAGATCACTGATTTTCCAACACATGGTGTTTTTCATTGAAGTTGAATCACATGGTGCACTAAAACATGGGGTTTCACAATCTAGGTTCCAGGCAAGTATCAACAACTGGCATTACATGGTGACTATAATGAAGAAAAATTTTCCCAAAGCCCAGTAAAGAGCCTTAGGAATTACAACAGAAATGACGGCTTAGTTAGTGGTTAGCTTACCTGACTGTGAGTCAGAAGGCCGTTCATTCAAGCTTCACACGAGGACGACCCACACACTGAAGCAGTTATTTTCATCTAGTGTTGAGGGAGTGCTGCCTTGTTAGATGCATCATTGGTTTAACGAAATGCTAAACCAAACCTGAGGATGTTGCAGATTCCATGGCAATGAGTGACGAAAACGAGGGAGTTCCTTGGGCTAACATTCCTTCCTTAACCAAAGTCACTGCAACAGATGACTGAGCTCTTCATCTCCTTATCTTACAATTATAGCTTAAACCTGTATTTTTGAGCAAAGGCTATTGCACCCCTTGACATAATTGTCAAAAAAAATGATTATATACATTAATTACTCTTTAAAATAAAAATTCCAGTGATAGGAAGGAAAGGCATAAGAGACAGGATCATATTCTTCAGAATATGATATTGAATTGGTTAGAAGGCTGGAGGAACGCCATATTTCTGTTTTATGAGGTAACTACACTGGGCTCAAACACAGATCCCTGCCAGGAGATGCACAAAGTAACACAGTTATTCTGCATGGTGATATTACCCTGCCATCAGATCACGGATCAGGAGTGTTGACTATTGAAGGCCACTCCGTGATGCTTGTCATCTGTTGGATGGCTCTGTGGAATTAGAGGATTAGCTTCTTCAATCCCATTTTCAGAAGGTGAAGCAGATGGGAAACCGAGCACAGTGAGGCCCAGGAAATAACAGCTCCCCAGTCTCCTGCTGAACCAGCAGGGGGCAGCTTCCAGGCATAGATGCACGGGACAGGATTGATGGGAAGCGGGAATCATGAAAGCAGAATGAGGACTTCCAGATAGCAGCGCCATGTAACGTGGAGCACTGTTTCTGCACCAAGCCCACAGAAGTAATTTGACAATTACCTTTAACAAGACCACTCTCTTCCAGTACCTACTGACTATGCAGGGATCTAAAATGGCAGTTGGGGTCCCACTTGTATCAGGATTATGATTCCCATTTTGAAAGCAGCCTTCACCCTTGAAACAGGTAAAAGTTTTGGAAACCCAGCAACAGGCAACATAAATTAGATTTGTATCATATTTTAGGATGCTGTATTGTGGTGTGAGTTGTAAATAACTGTAGCAAGACTGCAGGGTAAAGGCAGGCTTGATTCCCAAAGTAATCTGCCACTTCTGCATGGTGATATCTCCCTGCCATCAGATCACGGATCGGGAGTGTTAACTATTGAAGGCCACTCCGTGACGCTTGTCACCCGTTGTAGGCTAACTAATAAGCATTGATGCCACAAGTAGCCAATCTTGTGATTACTGGGAAGGTAGGAAGCGAACCGGATGGACTCTGGTCTTTATTCATCCTGCTTTTCCTCAGTTCCAATGTAGATCTGATCAGACTCCCAGGACACTGCTGCTAAAATTCATTTAGAGTTTGTTAGTGTCAGGCATGGCAAGTACTGCTTGCTCCCTTTAAATAATGAGAAGGGTTGCTCAGTAACCTTCGGCTATATCCAATGTGGGACTAAACAAATTCTTCAAAATGAAAACAGCAAAAAGATTATCATTCTTTTACAACAGTGGGGAATCTAAAATAACAAAAAAATCTAAAAAAATGCAGATTAGCACTTGGAATATTTTGGTAAAAGAATTACACCAGGAGATAAGTACTGACATGGGTGCAACCGCTGACAAGATTATGAAAGGGATATCTAATGTTCACCCACGTACATACCCCTCCCACATTCCTGGACTGTGTACACACCCCAATAACTTTTCATTAACCTCATTATTGCCCAGACAATCAAATGATGGTCTGTCTTGCAGACACTTTCAACACAATTATGTTTGCAACAGTCTGAACCATACAGTTTGAAGTAAAAATGGAAAATGCAGATCTATCAACATCTACAGTGAAGAGGAAGGTTAGATTAATACTTTTAGCACAGTTAGAACAAATTAAATCCATGTTTTTGGTGGCCAATATTATTCAGCTTGGATGTTGTGGACTACAGTGGTGAGTGAATGTAGCAGGTCTTAATTACGTTTTCATCTGTAGGGTTTTGTAGCACAAATTCCTAGGATCAGAAAGACATTTTGTATCTCCACCTTCCACTGAACGGGAACCTGGAGTCTTTGTGAGCTTCTGACTGTCGGCATTCTTGTACTCCTGACTGTCAAAAAAAAACAGGAAAACATGGGGGCCCGCTGTGGAGGGTGTGGGTGACTGGTTCTGGTAGAAGTGGCCTCTTCAGGGGGACCTAGCCGAGACTGGGGTCTGAACTCTCAAACAGAGGGGACCTTCTAAAAAATCTGACCTGCCCTCTTTAAAGGAGATTGTGAATGTGAGAGGGATGGTGAGGTGGGATCCAACATATTGGGATTGGTTTATTACTGTCACTTGTACCGAGGTCCAGTGAAAAACTTGTCTTGCATATCGTTCGTACAGGTCAATTCATTACACAGTGCAGTCACATTGGGTTAGTACAGGGTGCATTGATGTAGTACAGATAAAAACAATAACAGTACAGAGCAAAGTGTCACAGCTATAGAGAAAGTGCAGTGCCATAAGGTGCAAGGTCACAGCAAGGTAGATCGTGAGGTCCATCTCATCGTATAAGTGAACCGTTCAATCGTCTTATCACAGTGGGATAGAAGCTGTCCTTAAGACTATATATGTTTTCCAGAGGGAGATCAGTATCCCCATCCTTGCCTAGTCATGGCCTGAGATGACCTGGGAAGACAGGGTCACTTTTCACGGCTGTACCCTGCCCCTTTAAACTCCAGCAGGATTAGTGGTCATGATAGATGAAAGATGACTGCCCATTCATTTTCAGAAGTATAATCTCCTCGGTAGCAGCACAGAATTTGCTCTCTGTTTAAACACATTATCTACCCATTTATTTCATTGCTGCTTTTGGCAGCAGCAAGTTGGCTGCTGAATTTCCCATGTTCCAACAGCAAGTACAAAGGGAATGCTTCATTGCATGTGAGTTGCTTTGGGATGTTCAGAGATCACAAAAGATGCTTCTTATATGCATTTTTTTTACATTTCAGTTGTTGCTTCGGTTACCAACTTATGTCATCCACTGTCTCCATTCAGCGTTCCCACTCTTCATTTGTGTGATCAATTGCTTGACTTGTCATCAGTTGCTGGAGGTGACTCAACTTTTGAATCTGTTGACAAAGGATCATCAGAAGCAGAAGTCTTCTGATGTGCCTGATCTGCCATTTCCTGCGCTAACTTCACATCTCTTGTTTCCCTTAATACCTGAAAACTCATTAGTCTCTGCCTTGGACACGTTGAACAGCCGAGCCTCCACATCTCTCGAGGGCAGAGAATATTGGCTGAAGAAATTTCTCTTCAACTCTGTTCTGAATGGCTGGCCCTTATTTAAAGATGGTGACACCTCATTATAGCCGGGGAAACATCAGCTCTACATCTAACATGTCAACTCCCTTTTATATGATTTTATACATTTCAATGGACTCTTCTCTCAATCTTTTAAATTTGAGAGAGTTACTCACTGTTCTTTTTTCCAAAATCCCTCCTTTCTTTCTGCTTACATGTAGCTCACTTGTAGCTTGTAATTCTGTAGCTTGCTTCTTAAGGCCACGGTTCCTTCTCTAACCTCACCGAACATCAGGTGGTTTCCATGTCTCTGTACTGACATCCAAACCTGACCAGTCACTCACACTGTTGCCTGCCTTGTTTATAAATAGCCAACAGCAAACACATAAAGTTCCTTCTCCTGTGTGCCTTTCTTATGTTATTTCTCCAATTCTTTTCTTTCAGTTTTACTCTTTGTTTTGGTTTCCTCTACTAACCTGTGGACATGAAACTTGAAATCTGTATTGGTTCTCCAGCTCTAAGAGTCTTATATCCCAAGGTGACCAAGAGTACATCTACGCCTTGGTTTTCTGTTAAAGCAAGGAAATTAGTGCATATTCAGGAAATTTGCAATTGCCTTGGATGGATCAATCTGTAATGATCAACATTTTATGGTTTTGGCAAAGATACTCAATAGGCCAAGGAAATTAAAATGGAATATGAATAGTGAATACTCATTTCCCTTAACCTTTGGGTCTAAAATGGTTAAAGCTGAAAGTAATAGTACAAAAAAGAAGCAAAAGATGTGAATGGTGTAGGTGTAAATAGAGTAGCAGAAATCATTGAATTTGGTATTGAGTCCCATAACCTGTAGTATACTTAATTTGAAAGAACTTACTCTGAGTTTCAATGGAACTGTATCGAAGGATGAAGGTAGAGAGGTCACAGTGGTATAGGATGGAGAATTAAAGTGATAGGTGACCAGAAACTTGCTTGCAGATTGAACAAATTCTATTGTTCTATCGTTTACTTTCTCTATCCCTGCCCAATACTTGCTTAAAATGACTTTTTAATTCTCCACCTTCCTCAAAGATCACCAACCTGATACCTTAACTTTATGGCTCTCTCTGACATATAAGGACTCTGACCTACTAAGTATTTCAGTGTTGTATGGTCTTACAAATTTCCAAAATCTGTTGCCTTTTGGTCTTTAAATTGGTTCTGTTATCAGCTGTTGAGTGAGGTAAACGTGTGCCTCCTGTTGGGAAAACCTCCAAGATTCAGTCTCACAGCCTGATCATAGACTGATAAATTGTCTCCTCTCAAGGAGAAACTCCCTAAATTACACCGAATAAATTACACAAATTAGCAAGCTCTGTTCCTGCCCTATGGGTCTGTTGGTGTTAGTCCAGTGTGCTCCTGCTCGTTCAGTCAGAGTCCTTCTGTCAGAAGATAGAGAAACAGTTTAACCACATCATCATTTATAGACTGTCTGATCTGGCTGTAAAGAAATTAGATCCAAACCTGTGTTTTAAAGCTTTCCTTTATTCCAAAAATACATGCTGCTATGATGTGGCTTTTAGATGTTGGTGAGGAAACATTCACCGCTCCCCATAACTGTGCCTTTCTCTCTCTGGAAGGCAATTTACAGCAGTTCTACTGCTGACTTTAGCTGGGACAGAATACTCATTAATTCAGACCCAATGATTGTTTGAAACTGGTATTGAGATAAGAATGCAGGCTGTCACTTGGAACAGTTACCAGCTCAATCCTATTCACTGTGCAAATGTTGTCACTGTATTCCAAGCATTCTACAGAAGGGGCAGGGCGTGCCTGCTGGGGAGTGGGGAGGAGGTGGGGCGGAGGAGGTGGGCAGGTAGTTTGTGAGATGGCACACTCCTTCTGCTGCTTGCATGGGGGCTTCTGTATGCTGCCAATGCATGGGCTCGAGGTTCTCAGTACCATCCCGAATGCTCGTTCTCCACTTGAGAGGCCATGGGGAAAGAACCCGTGGGAATGTTGTATAGTTTCCTGCGACAGATCGTGGAACAGCGTCTGTTTTGGGAGTCTGGTGTTGAGCATTTGAATGATGTTGGGTTATTGAGTGTTAACTCCATGCTGGGGATGTTGGCATGAAAAAGGAAGGTGTTGTTGGAGGAAACATAAAATGAAGGTGAATTTCTGTCAGCAGCTAAATTTACGGAAGGTGTTCCACAGATCCACTTGAATGATGGCTTGAGTGAGGTTGAGAAAGGCCAAATATCATGGGTGGTCTTCTCCCTACCTTTTCCTTGGAGTTGTCGCATGGTGAAGATCACGTCCGCTGTGCCTTTGGGTGGATGGGATCCACACTGCGATTTGTGGAGCAGCTGGGGTAAGAAGGACCTGGCAATGACTTCTGCTGTGGCGAGAGCAGGGAGACTCCTCCATAGTTATTAAAGATGGACTCACTTGTTTCTTGAAGGTATACCTACAGCCCAGTAAACGCCTCTAACGGATCCAAGTTTAGTGATCGTGGTGTTACCAGTCCAGTCCCACTGTTGTCATCATAAAAAAAGGGTAGTACATAACAACATAAGGAATGGGAGCAGGAGGAGACCATCCAGCCCATCAAGCCTGCTCCGCCATTCAATAAGATCATGGCTGATCTGGACATGGACTCAGATCCACCTAACTGCCTTTTCCCCATCACCCATAATTCCCCTACTGTGCAAAAATCTACCTAACTGTATCTTAAATATATTTAATGAGGTAGCCTCCACTGCTTCCTTGGGCAGAGAATTCCACAGGTTCACTCCTCTCTGGGAAAAGCAGTTCATCCTCATTTCCATCATCAGCTTATACATCTCCAGATTATTTTTCTCATTTCATTCCCCCAATACTGAAACTTCAAAACTTCAAAATAAAAGGCAATGGAAGTTAAATGTGCATTACCTCTCCCAATACAACACATTCAAAGAAAATGATTCAAACTTGGACAATGTCCTCATATTGATTCACCATGTATGATTGACAGCTCCTTTGTAAACTTGTGTGGTGGCTTCTACACAGGAGCTCCCTTCCAGAAGAAAATAACAAAGAGCAGGAGTAGGTCAAACAGACCCTAAGCTTGCTCTGTCGGTAAATAAAATCATTGATCATCTTTCTTAATCTATGTACCTTCTCTATCCTCACATTCCTGAATTCCCTTGCTGCTCAAAAATCTATCAATCCTGGTCTTGAATATACACAACAAATGCAAGATTGTGGAACTTGAAAGGAAAGTCATGCTGGATGTGTTTAGTGTGAAATTTATTGTAGGACTGCAACAAATTGTTTGGTATACTACTAATCCATAAGCCTAGGCTGGAGGCACAGGTGGTACACATTGCCTGAGAAGACAAAATTATTTTGTGGATGGAAAATTTTATGTAACATTTTCAATAAAACAGAAATTATAAGAATGTAAGGTGGAACATGTACACATTTAGGAATTGATTATAAAGCAAGAATCCAGAGACTGAGGTGCAATTCAGACATGGTTATCACGGAGAACTTTTTTGTTATATTGTCAAAGTGCTTCAAATCTCGAGCATCGATCTGCATTCAAATAATGACATTGCACATATTAATAAATGATTACATTTTTATTCTTGTTGATCATTGGCATTTCAGAACCGAATCTCCATCCCTTATAACATGTTATTTTGGTTGTTTCCTGCCAGGGTTTTCCAGCTTCATGCTCTTTGTGTTCCTAATCCTGTTTTGCTCCAATGGTGTTATAACGCGCAGCATCCGGAAGCTCCAACGTGATAATAGGGATTTAAACAGTGAGTACTGAAGTAGTTTGCACATATCTTGTGGTACTGTAGCAAAAAAAAATTATAGTAAAGGATGCAAAAAAAGATTTACAAGGATGTTACTGTTACTGGAGGGCTTGAGTTACAATGAGAGGCTGGATACTCTTTTCTCTGGAGTATAGGAGACTGTGAGGGTGACCTTACAGAGGTTTACAAAATTCATGAGGTGCATACATAAGGTGAATAGCCACAGTCTTTTCTCCAGGGTAGGGGTGCCTAAAACTGGAGGGGAGAAAACTAAAGTGAGAGGGGAAAGACTTAAAAGGGAGCTGAGGGGCAACTTTTTCATGCAGAGGGTGGTGAGTATATGGAATGAGCTGCCAGAGGAAGTGGTAGAGGCGGGTACAGTATGGATAGGTGAAGTTGAGAGGGGTATGCGCCAAACACAGGCAAATGGGACTAGCTCAGTGAGGCAACTTGGTCAGCATGGACAAGTTGGGCCAAATGGCCTGTTTTCCATGCTATATAATTCTATGACTCTATGACTTACATCCAACATGGCAGCTTTGAAGAAACATTTGAGTGGACTGCATCTCAGGTTATAGTCCCTTTTATGTTAATTGTCAGACCAAGGCGTGGGAAGATTAATGATGCCAACACCAAGTGTGCTCACTTGGTACATGCTTGACATGAACTATGCTGGTGAAAATTAGCTTACTGAGTGAAGTAAAATTGTAAAAAATTACCAATAAAACCATTCACTGAAATGGGAGGTCTTAAGTTAACCAGAGTATCCTGGAGTGAATTGTAAAGGTTCTACACCAATGCCACTTGCCAGGAACTATACACTGGGGGAGATGTTTACAGGGCTCCAGATCCTGATGGAACCACCCAAACCAGAAAAATTGTACGTTCAGAACCAGATTTTTGGCTCCATTTTCCCTTTCCTTTCTCTTGTTTTTCTGTCTCATCGTCCTATTATAAACAACACATTACACAGACAAAGAAGCTTCATCTGATTATAACTGTCGCATCAGGTCACCTATGAGAGATATTCCCTTTGTTTCAACAGCCCCCCCCCCCTTCTCTGCTACAAAGTTAACTTGTTTTCTGTCTTTCCCAGGTCCTGGACCTGACATGTTAACAATTTCTCTTTCCACAGCTGCCTGACCTGCTGAGTGTTTCTGGCACTTTCTGTTTTTATTCCAAACTAGAGGTAGTCCACTGATCCTCCAGGTCAACAGTTCTAAATCTGGCACCCAACTAGATTGCAGAAATTTACATATATTGTGCAAGCAATCAGAAATGAGAGAATTTTATTTCAGATCTTCCTTTGCTAATGGCAACTGTGAATGTTAGAGTCTGCTGAATTTAAGGCAAGAAGTTGTGCTCAGGGACAATTAACTTGCTCTGGAAAGATGGCAGCAGATGATTATTTTTCCTCTGGAAAGTCAGAGAGGAAAAGCTCATTTAAAAATTGACTAAGAAAATTAGAGAGTTTAAGAAAAAAAATGAACCAGGCTGAAGAGATCAAATTTGACAGATCTGTCCTCAGAGATTCCATGGCATTATCATAAAGAACAAGAAGCTCTCCTAATGTAGTTTCCAACATCCCTCAGCCAACTGACATCTCAAAGAAACATATTATTATACATTTTGCTGTTATCTGTTTGATCTTACTGTATCAAAAAATAGTGCCTATGCATGCTATACATGAATCATTTCCAAGAAATATAACAAGATATCAAATAAATGCACAAGTTTCTTTTTAACAAGTTAACAAGGAAGCAAAAAGTAGATACTTTTAGCTGTGCTGAACTCATGTCACAGAAAACTTCTTCAAACTGGTTCACATTTTTTCTTATGACAAACTCCTTTTTAGATGCACCATTAGCAAAATCTTTAGCACGAGAATTTACTGATAGAACTGAAATAAATATTCTTCTTTTTCAATGGAAATCTATTTTTTGATGGGCTCCAAAACACCATGAGTCCCACACTACAGGCAAGAGTGCAGTGTAGTAAGACTACCATGCACCTGCGTCTAAACCCCTGAGGTCCACAGAGAAGAGATGGGGTAATTACCGTACATGAGGCAGGAGCGTCCACATCCACATCATGACTGAAAGGTGTCACATACTTAAAGGGATAAGGGTAAATTACAATATTTAATTCTGGATTGGAAAAGAAATGTGAGCCAATTAAGCTATTTCTGATATCAATAGTCTTTGCTGGTCTTTCCAAAGGTTCAGTATGGAACCCGTTGGGACCCTCCACTGGTGGACATCTCTCTAGCCTTAAAGAAATGGGTGTACTCCTAAACTAAGCTCAAATTTCTTAGTGAACGTAGGAAGGGTGTATGGCAGACTAAAGCAATCAGGGGAAGACGATGTATATGGGAAAACCCAGCTGATCCTCCAATGACTCCAACTTGCAGACCTTCTCCTGCCCTCCTTTTCTGTTCTTATACCCTAGAAGAACTCTGTCTATTATAAAGCGGATATTACTTATAATAAGTATCATTTAATTTGATGACAAATCAAGTTATTTCATAAAACTAATTTTGTTAATTGAGTCAACACTGGCAGTTTTCCTGAAGATTTGTTTTTAAAAGCCATATTACACAAGAACTAATCCCAGAATTTAACAGAACTGCATCTAAAAATGACCATTTTGGTAGTTTTGGCCTAGAAATTCTTGTGTTGCCATTGAATGTGCAGACTGAGGTAGGCCAAAACCTCACCACTGCTAACTTCTAACGTGGATGAGGATTAAGGTGATGTTCACAATAGAAAAGTCCTTGCTCATTTTATATACATAAAGGGCCTTTACACTGGCTCTTCCATTGTGGGTGAATTGTGGTTGGGGGCCCAACAGAAGCCAGAAGCGGGGGCAACTGCTTAGTAAGTGCCAAATGTCAAGGATTGGATTTCGTGGGGGAGGTTCCCTTGGCAGGGCGTAGCTCCCACTGTAAAGGTGTGGATGCAAGAATAAAGATCATGGAAGTGTTATCCAAATACACGTTAGATGGTCTAATGCATGTTTGGCTGGCCTCCTGTGTAGAGATGCCACAGTCATGAGGACCCTGAAGCAATTTGGTGTCGTTGCTCGAACGTACCTGATTGGTTTTAGCAACTGATTTTCTGATTAAGTTCTTTCAGATGATGCGCATAAATGTCGTGTTACATGATAGAATTTCTAGGCCATCACACTTCAATTTTTTTTCTCCTCAGTCAATTAAGATTTAATTAGATCGTGCTTTGCCAAATGAAAATAAATGTCCAATAATTAAAGTTTTCTGTGGAGAGCAATTCTGTCATTATATTGCTACATGATTAACAGTTTCTGCCACTTAAAGGACAAGGGGGAAAATAATGATAATGTTCTAACAATTATATTTGTAATTAAATAGATCGTCACCTTCCCACTTTCTTTGAATCAGTACCACAGTGCAGTAGAATGTACAACCAGTATGTGGTAAAAGCAGAAAAGGTCGTGAGGCCTTTGAAGTATCTTCCTTGGATAATGATGGGACCTTTGAAACACTCCGGAGTAAGGTAAAGTTTCTATAAACTGAAATTACCTTTGGTGGTATTAGTTGACAAGCATTTATCATATCCAAATGCCAATTTCCTGCTATTTTGCTGGAGGTGTAAAATTGATTAACAATACAATTAAATTGTTGGCAGAGAAACGTTAGAAGTATGTGTTCATTAGAAAATGTTACCTTTACTCTTATTTTCCCTATAAGATGGGTGATTTAATGTTTTTTCTTGAAAGTTCAATGCTCTGAATACCTGTTTCTAACAAAATACAAATATTTACAATTCAATACGCCACAGTTCAGAAATTTGTAGTACAGACCATACCTGGGTAATGAACGGGTTCTGCTTTTACAGATGTCCTCAGATCAGTTTTGTCCATAAGTCAGAAAATACACAAAAATCACTCTATATGGCAACCACACTTCCACAGTATTGTAATGAATGACATCAAAAGCACATAAGACTAATAAGAAAGTGCAATTACTAAAAATCAAGAGAGAGAGAGAGAGAGAGGAAACTAGTTCTGCTGTTCGTAGGAACAAATGTAGACACATACATTGAACTTCTGAATTTAATATTACGGAAGCTCGATCACAGGTAAGGGTGTCCATAAGTCAGAAATTCATAACCCATGGATGGCCTGTTTTGCCTCTAACCCCTGTGTGGAAAAAAAACCTTAATCATTTGGTTGTTTTTCCAGCCTGTTGTTGTAGGCTAATGTGCTGTGAACTTTGAACTTTCAAACTTATAAAACAGTTGTTCTTATTGGAGCATCTGGATTTGGCCTAATTATTCACAAGTTCCTGGCCCGGGTGTTGCCTCCTACTGGAGGACAAGTGCACATCTGGTACAGCTGTAACTCTTATCGGAGAGCAGTTGCAAATTAAAGGTGAGTTGGCATAAATTATAAAGCAGGTGATTCTTCTGTTCACTGAAGGGTGGTTCAACAGGTCAAATGGAGCTGTTCATCCATTGATGCTCCTACTGTCAGTAGATGAAAAAAGCAGATCTCCCTTTCTGTAACTGAAGGACCCGTTCCTCACAAAAACATAATGTAGACTGCAGAGAAAGAGATAACAGAAAAAGTGAATGCTATGCTCATGTGAAAAATGTTCAGATCAACTCATTCATGGTTTTCCACAGTGTGGGAAATTTAGCCCTATCACAAATTAAGTGCCACCTAGAAAGTAGCAGAGCAAACTTTGTAAATAATGCTCAAAAGAGGGGAGGCTATACTTTCCATTCTGATCTATTAGCTGCTGGATAGGTGTACCTTCCCTTAATACAGAGCAGGTAACTCACCAACCTATTTCTATGTGTTGAGCCTCCAAAATTCAGGCTTTGTTTGTGCTGATGAGATCAGTAAGTAGAGAGCATCATTTATACCTCACCTTCTGGAGGAATAGTGAAAATCTGAGACTTATTCAGTTTGTGTTGGCCAGTCTCAAAGACATTCCCAAATCAGATAAGGTTTCCAATAGTGGCTACAGTGCTTAGTTTCATAGACAGTCAGTTCAACCCACACGCAACCCTACTCCCAATCCAGGAGATATCCGAGTATAACATTAAAAGTGTAGAGATCTGGAAAACTGGATCAATGCTTGCGGTACTGAATTATGCTGTAGAGAAATTGTACATTACTGAAGTATTATCAAGTATTAAGTATCACTGGCTTGGGTAAATTTACCAAAGACATTTTAGTAAGGTAACATTGATAATACACTTAACAAAGGCTACTAATGCTGACAAATGAGCAGTAACAAGCTTCTGGCTCTATGATCCAGGGCTGAAACTTAGATCAGCGTAGATTTTGAATGGTATCAACCCTTTATTTTAATAACAGTTCAATATGAGCACAGAATATTTCATATTCTCACTGAACTGTGCTGGCAATATTGTGGAAGGTCTGTAGAAAAATGAAGGGAAGTTCTTTGAGGATGTGACAAAGTACATTGATGAAGGTAGAGCAGTGGATGTGGTGTACATGGATTTTAGTGAGGCATTTGATAAAGTTCCTCATGTAAGGCTCACTCAGAAAGTCAGGAGCATGGGATCCAGGGAAACCTGGCTGTGTGGATTCAGAATTGGCTCACCTCATAGAAGACAGAGGGTGGTCTGTCCACCACTCTCCTCAACCGCTGGGAGAAAGAATATTTTGCTTCTTCTACACCTTAAGTGGATGACCCCTTATTTTTAAATAGTGACACCTAGTTCTAGATTTTCCCACAAGAGGAAACATCCTCTCCACATCCCATCCAATCAAAACCCCCTGCATGTTTCAATCAAGTCACCTCTCTGAACTCCAGCAGACACAAGCATAACCTGGCCAAACTTTCCCTCATTAGAAACAGAACTTCCATATGTAAACTCACCAATACTCTAGATAATGAGATCCATACTGCAATGAGAAGATCAAAAACAATAACTTGCACTTATAAAGCACATTTACTGTGATTCATAGGACATAAATAATTAAAAATTGACCTCAGGAAATAATAGTACAGATGAGGGAGAGCTTGGTCAAAAAGATAGGACTTAAGGTATATCTTAAAGGAGCAGAGAAAGGGAGAGAGACAGAGCTGGAAAGAATTCCAGAACCTGTTCCCAGGCAGCTGTAATCATGGAGACACAAGAGATTCTGCAGATGGCAAAATCTGGAGCAGCACAAACAAAATGCTGGAGGAACTCAGCAGGTCAGGCAGCATCTATGGAGAGGAATAAACATTCAACATTTTGGGTTGAGACCCTTCATCAGGACTACATAGGCATTTATATATTGGAAAAGAATATAGGCATTTCTCCACATCTCCATCTGAATGTGCAACTCCTTATCCTGAGACAATTCCCCACTCCTGCCTCCCAAGTTCCAGATGTCCCAGGGAGAGAGAGCAGTCTCTTGGCATCTGCATTGTTAATCCTGCTCAGAATCTTGTATGTCACAATGAGAAGAACTCAGTAAGCATGAGGATGAGAGAACCAGAAGGTTATGTTGATAAACTAAGAGGAACTATGATGGTGAGTAGCTTATATAAGGTGCTTTAGTGCTTGGAATCCATCTTGACCATCCCTTCAGCACCTAACATGTTTGGTAACATTCGATTCTTCTATGCTTTATGAATCCTGCCAAAGGCGAAGTGATTTAATTGATATTGAATGCATCCTTCTTCCTAAAAGTCAAAAATAAACCTGCATATGACATAATGGCCAATTTTATAAATATGAGCCAATCACACCATTTACTGCTGTAAATTACAACAGGATATTGATAGAATACAGAGCTGGGCTGAGAAGTGGCAGATGGAGTTCAACCCAGATAAGTGTGAAGTGATACACTTCAGGAGATCGAATTGAAAGCAGAATACAAGGTTAGTGGCAGGACTCTTAGCAGTGTGGAGGAATAGAGGGATCTGGGGTCCACATCCAAAGATCCCTCAAGGTTGCCACACAGGTCAATAGGGTTGTTAAGAAGGTGTATGGAGTGTTGGCCTTCATTAGTCGGGGTATTGAGTTCAAGAGCCATGAAGTGATGTTGCAGCTCTATAGAACTCTGGTCAGACCACACTTGGAGTATTGTGTTCAGTTCTGGTTGCCTCATTATAGAAAGGATGTGGAAGCTTTAGAGAGGGTGCAGAGGACATTTACCAAGATGTTGCCTGGATTGGAGAGCATGTCCTTATGAGAATAGGTTGAGTGAGCTTGGGGCTTTCCTCTTTGGAGAGAAGGAAGATGAGAAGTGACTTGATAGAGATGTACAAGATGATAAGAGGCATAGATCGAGTGACAGTCAGAGACTTTTTCCCAGGGCGACAATGGCTAACACGAGGGGACATAATTTTAAGGGGATTGAAGGAAGGTATAAGGGGGATGTCAGGGGTAAGTTTTTTACACAGAGAGTGGTGGGTGTGTGGAACACACTGCCAGCAGAGGTTATGGGGGGGGGCAGGTACATTAGGGACATTTAAGAGACTCTTAGATAGACACATGAATGATAGAAAAATAGGGGTCTATGTGGGAGGGAAGGGTTTGATAGATCTTAGGGCAGGATAAAATGTTGGCACAATATTGTGGGCCGTAGGGCCTGTACTGTGCTGTAGTGTTCTAAGTTCTATGTTCTATGTTCTACACCAGATGCAGACTGGGAAACCAGAGGCATAATTCCCGAAATTTCCCAGTTTGCAATCTCAGCAGGAGAGATGTTTGGTGGTGAGTTTGCACTGTGGATTTGGTCATTATTATCTGCCTTTTATTGTCACTGCCATACATTGTTATATATATGTGCCCAATACTTTGTTTCTTTGCACTGATGCCAAAAATTGCTGTGTGTACCAACGTACCTCAGGGAGGAACATAGATGCTGTTTATTGGACTATTGGCTTTTCTACCTTAACAGTGTTTGTCTACAAGCCACTATGTAATTATCTAAACACCTTAATGCCTGTAATCAAAGGTAGCTCCTTTATATTTAATGTCTTTGCATTAGGTGTTTCCCTGTCTTGCTGAAGAAGTAATTTTGGTTGCACAATTAGCTGTTTACTGGCGTTCCACTTAGAGTATAAGACATAACAACGTGACACATGTCTTCCGGCATTGGGCCAGTTTGCACTTGACAGCATCTTACTTCGTGTTTGTCTGTGTGGAAAGCAAAGTTGTTACAAAACCAAGACGAAATGACTTGAGCTATGTCTCTCAAAATTATGGATGTTCCATGTTCAACAACAATTAAGATAAAATAAGCTAATGCTTAAGAAAAGAATATAGGCATTCTTTTTTCATTCAAGTGCAGTAACTAATGTGACAGTCTAGTTTTTGAACTGACTGCCCAGAATTTCTTAGTTGTGAAATGAACACTGAAAATCCTACTTTTAATAAATGGAACACACTTGGCTGATCTATTGGGAGACGAGGAATTGAATCTGAACTTGCAGTACAGGATGGGGATGAAGGGAATGCACAAGAAACTCTGGAATTTCTTTGATAAGTCTGTCAATGACTCTTTAATTCATGTTTTGAAATGATATTGAATTGAAAGACCAAGTAATGAACTGATTAGACCAACTATGAACTGATGATTCTCATGAACCTATTTCAGTTCTTTTCATTTGCAAGGATGAACGGCTAGAAAGATAAAGTTTAAATGTTGTTGGGCAGTCGATTGTTTTGTAATATTGTGCTCAAAGTGATACTGGGGTTACTAAAGCATGGAGGGATGTGTTATTTCCAGCTGACAGGGTAAGACCTGACTATCTGCCACAGATAGTGGAAAGATACCACCAAACCTGCTTCTGCAAAATCCTCTGGATTCACTGGAAGGATAAGTGAGCCGCCATCAGTGTCCTTCCCCAGGTCAACATCACCAGCATTGAGTCCCCAGATGTACTCATTCAGCTGCATTGGCAGTTATGGCATTCACATACATCACACCTGATTCTTGAAACAGATGCTCTGTCCCGAGTTCCGTCATGGAAAGAGATTGCTAGATGGAGAGAGAAAAAACACTCAAGAATGTGCTCAAAGCCACTTTGAAGGGATGCCGCATCCCCACTGACTCTTGGGAACCACTGGCCCACGACCACTCAAGTGGACAAAGGAGCATTCAGGATGGTATTGAGAACAACGAGTCCATGCATCGGGACTACACGGAAGCTAAAATCAGATGTGTCGGTATTATGGTTGAGTGAGGGTAACTACCGAGGCATGAGAGAGGAGTTGGCCAAAGTTGATTGGAAAGGGGACTCTAGGAGGGATGATGGTAGAACAGCAATGGCAGGAGTTTCTGGGAGTAATTCTGAAGATGCAGGATCAGTTCATCCCAAAGAAGAACATTCTAACGGGAGGATGAGGGTAACCGTGGTCTGACAAGAGAAGTCAAAGACGGTATAAAAGCAAAAGAGAGGGCATACATTATTTCAAAAATTAGTGGGAAGCTAGAGGATTAGGAAGCTTTTAAAAACAACAGAAGGCAACTAAAAAAGCAATAAGGGGAGAAAAAATGAAGTATGAAGGTAAGCGAGCCAATAATATAAAAGAGGATGCCAAAAGATTTTTTCCAGATATATAAAGAGTAAAAGAGAGGCAAAAGTGGACATCATACCACTGGAAAATGACGCTGAAGAGATAGTGATGGGGAACAAAGAAATCGCAGACAAGCTGTATAAGTATTTTGCATCAGTCTTCCCTGTGGAAGACACCAGCAACATGCCAGAAATTCGAGAGAGTCAGGGGCAGAAGTGAGTGTAGTCGCTATTACTAAGGAGAAGGTGCTTGGGAAGCTGAAAAGTCTGAAGGTAAGTGAGTCACTTGGACCAGAATGACTACACCCCAGGGTTCTGAAAGAGGTAGCTGAAGAGATTGTGGAGGCATTAGTCGTGATCTTTCAAGAATCACTGGATTCAGGAATGGTTCCAGAGGACTGGAAAATCGCAGATGTCACTCCACTCTCTAAGAAGGGAGGGAGGCAAAAGACGGGAAATTATAGGCCAGCTAGCCTGACTTCAGTGGTTGGCAAGATGTTAGAGTCCATTATTGAGGTTTCAGGGTGCTTGGGAGCTCATGATAAAATAGGCCAAAGTCAGCATGGTTTCCTTAAGGGGAGATCTTGCCTGACAAATCTGTTGGAATTCTTTGAAGAAGTAACAGGCAGGATAGACAAAGGAGAGTCAGTGGATGTTGTTTATTTGGATTTTCAGAAGGCCTTTGACAAGGTGCTGCACATGAAGCTGTTAAACAAGATAGGAGCCCATGGTGTTACAGGAAAGGTACTAGCATGGACAGAAGATTGGATGACTGGTAGAAGGCAAAAAGTGGGAATAAAGGGGGGCCTTTTCTGGTTGGCTGCTGGTGACTAGTGGTGTTCTGCAGAGGTCGGTATTGAGTCTGCTATTTTTCACATTATACGTTAATGATCTGGATGACCGAATTGATGGCTTTGTTCTGGCATGCTATGTTGGCGCCGGAAGCATGGTGACACTTGCGGGCTGCCCCCAGAACACTCGACACAAAAGATGCATTTCACTGTGTGTTTTGACGTACATGTGACTAATAAAGATATCTTATCTTATCTTAAGTGAACCTTGCAATGATAAGGATATCAGAGGAAATCTGGCCCATAAAATGCCTGCTGATGGTGGATTTGACACATCAGATTCCTCCTCCTTAAAAGTTACGAAGTTATCCATCAGCACAAAGCTTTTCACTGAAATGCCTCAGAAAAGCAGCTGCCAAGTTGCAATACATTGATAGATTTGCCTTTCAATTCTGCAGGACCCTTCCCTTGTCCTTACCTCAATTTTAGTAACAAGTGAAGCAAGGAGACCAGAGCAACCATAGCCATGCAACATTGCTCTAACTGTGTGATCAGTGTATTGAAGGTGGCTACCCAGCTCTCCAAAGGAGGATGTTCACATCAACCTGTGCTTGGGTTAAGTGCAGATGGAGGTTGGTGCATTGGAGGAAGCTTTCCGATACTTCAGCATGTTTAAGCCCCTTTTGAAACCACTTGCTGGATCACATTAATTTTAGGCCACAGAGCAGAAACATGATTCAGGTGGTGATCTATAAAAAGAAAAATCCAAGGTAGTGTATAAGGGTTAAGTACTACCACCTGATAATGCTCCTGTGAAATACCATGCATTCCTCTCCAGTACTTGGGATGCTAAACAAATTGTATTTGTTGTGTTGGTTTTGCATCGCCATTGAAGTCGAATTTTGCCAATCTTTAGTCAGGTAAACTTAAAAAACCCAAATCACCATCTCCATTTATAATTACCACCTACTTTACACATCTGGTTTTGGTCAATGTACAGATAGCAGTTTAATTTAACTTTTTCTCTCCAGTCCTCCTTGCTGGACATTTCTTCATTATTGGTATTGGTTTATTACTGTCACTTGTACAGAGGTACAGTGAAAAATTTGTCTTGCATACCATTCATACAGATCAATTCATTACACAGTGGAGATACATTGAGTTAGTACAGAGTGCATTGAAGTAGTACAGGTAAAAACAATAACAGAGTACAGAGTAAATGTCAGTTAATTTGCCATGGATGAGTCTTGATGTGAAATGTCACCAAGGTTATTTGACTGTGGGTAGAGATCCTTGGGTATATCTGACTCTGTCCCAGCATAATATTAATTGAATGGGTGAGCTGACTGACTGGCACTTTCCCAAACAAGAACTCCTGAGTCAGTTGTGATAATTCCATTACTGATGTCAGCTCACTTGAAAATCCAATTTTGTCAAGAAGACAAACTACTAAATGTTACTACTTTTACATCAAGAGCGATCTTAACATTTACAGATTTTCTTTCATGAAAAAAATGGTGACCCTTTATCATAAACCTTTTCAAAACCAAAACTGTCTGTTTTTTAGGGTCACTGTGGCAGGTGGACAAAATGTCTTATTCATAAGGGAGTAGAAATTCTTGCCAGGATTGGTAAATCTAAAACCGTGGTTGAGGACGCTAAACACTTGGCAAATGCATGGAAGGTATTTAACAATCTTTTTGTCGTGCTTTTATCAAAGAACACTCCATGTTCCAAAGATTTGGTCATGCAGGTGTCATGTCTTGGGCACGAACTTGCCCACTAAACTTTCATTTTTGTGGGCAGTAACAGTGCAAACTACTAACTTCTTCATAGCACTACAATGAGCACAATATTTCATAAATATTTTGCAGACAGGGGTGCATGTTAGAAATTTTTAAAGGCCAGAATAACTCGCTCAAACAAAGATCCTGCAAATCTTGTGATTTCCCCAGTGTTTCAGCCACCATGGATGGAATTCGTGGTGTAGAAGGTCCCAAACTTGCATGAAAGTAGAGCTGAGAAGAGCAGGAGTGCTATGGTCAACATATTACCTCCACTACCTCCTGATCCAACTGGTATGCAGTTTATAATCCAACTGCCCACACATTCATTTACCTGGGGGCTAATGTACCCATCAAGTGCTCAATCTTTAAGTATTCCGATGGTTCTTGCACAACAGTCTGGCTCCAATGAAATGAGAATCTGTGCCCAGTGGTGGTGTTGCCTCAGGCGTCACCATTAAAGTGCATGGATTATAAACTGCACACCTTCCCCACGTCCCCAACCTCCTAATATGCTTCTAAAAGTGGATGTTCTTGGAACCTTAAGCCCATAAATTCAAACTGCATGAAAATTTGGATTTAAATTTTTTTTGATAACTTTATTTTTGATTTATACTGTGTAGGTAGAGGAAGAAAGACCAGCATATAAAAGAAAAATGCTTGAATTATCCGTGCTTGTGGTGAAGATTATGATGTTTTAAACAGACAACTGTCACGACTGTACGGAAAGAATGATGGAGCTGGCTGGCACATCCTATTTTTAGGCTGTGATCTTTTTAAACCTCGTTTTGTAATCACCTAGTTGTTCGCTGACATCAAATCACACTGAGACTTTTGGTTATATTTTAAAATCTATTTATTTTTTCATAAATAATATACTTTATCAACCTTATTTTCTTGTCCTATTTCCTGCTTATTGTTATGAAGATATTTTAAATTAAAAACTTAACTATGAGAATAATATTTTGAATTCTAAAGTAAACGTGTATGGCATGCAACTAACTCTATTATATTTAAGCATTTTAAAGTTGGTTTAATCTGTGATTCAGAGTATGCAGAACAGAACACATTAATCCTTCTATCAAATGATACAGATCTTAGCAAAATAATGGAGACAAAAGAGGAACTTTGTCTTGCACTTCCTCTACTTGTGAACAAATCATTGGGTATTAGTCGATTTCCACAGGATTGAAGCAAGCAAGTATAAATTTTATATTTCAAAAAGCAGGAAGCTAATCAATCACTGAAAAACAAAGGACTGCAGATGCTGGCATCCAGATGAAAAAACAACAAGATGCTGGAGGAACTCAACAGGTCAGGCAGCATCCATGGAGAAAAGCAGACAGCCACCTATGCCTGCCTTTTTGTTGGCTACATTGAACAGTCTCTGTTCCAAGTCTACTCCGGCCCCATTCCTCAACTCTTTTTCCGCTATATCGACGACTGCATTGGTGCCACCTCTTGCACCAGTGCGGAACTCAACAGCTTCATAAATTCCGCCACCAATTTTCACCCAGCTCTCTAATTCACTTGGACTATCTCTGACACGTCTCTCCCCTTTCTCAATCTCTCCATCTCAGGAGATTCATTATCCACCAACATCTTCTACAAACCCACTGACGCCCACAGCTACCTTGATTACAGCTCCTCCCACCCTGTCTCTTGCAAGGACGCTATCCCTTTCTCATAATTTCTCTGCCTCCGTCGCATCTGCTCCCATGATGAGGCTTTCCACTCCAGGACATCTGACATGTCCAACTTCTTTACTAACTGTGGTTTCCCTCCTACTGTGGTCGAGAGAGCTCGCACCCGTATCTCTGCCATTTCCCGCACCTCTGCTCTCACCCCCACCCCTCCCATTCCCAATAGGGATAGGATCCCCCTTGTCCTCACATTTCATCCCACCAGCCTATGTATCCAACACATCATTCTCTGCCACTTCTGCCATCCCCAACGGGAGCCCACCACCAAGCATATCTTCCCCTCCCCAGCCCTTTCTGCCTTTCGCATGGACCGCTCTCTCCGCGACTCCCTAGTTCACTACTCCTCCCCCCCACCCATCCCGCTCCCACCCCAAGAACTTTCCACTGCCCCTGCCATAGGTGCAACACCTGCCCCTACACCACCTCCATCCAGGTACCCAAACAGTCCTTTCAGATGAGGCAGAGATTTACCTGCACCTCCCCTAATATCATCTACTACATTCGGTGCTCCAAGTGTGGCCTCCTCTACATTGGTGAGACCAAACACAGACTAGGTGACCGTTTCGTAGAACACGTACACTCCATCTGTAACCACGACCTGCATTTCCCTGTTGCCAGTCACTTCAACTCCCCCTCCCACTCCATCACTGATATGCCAGTCCTCGGCCTCCTCCACTACCGGGAGAAGTCCAAACGCAAACTGGAGGAACAGCACCTCATTTTCCGTCACGGGACCTTACAGCCAAACGGGATGAACATCGAATTCTCCTACTTTAAGTAAACCAACCCCCCCTGCCTCCCACCTTGCCTCTTTTCTTTACTTCCCTTTC
The DNA here is from genome assembly GCF_009764475.1 of Pristis pectinata. Taxonomy (NCBI): domain Eukaryota; kingdom Metazoa; phylum Chordata; class Chondrichthyes; order Rhinopristiformes; family Pristidae; genus Pristis; species Pristis pectinata. The sequence goes on from NC_067413.1 coordinate 88,325,051, forward strand.
CTAGCCTCTCTCTCTTTTTATTCTCCTCACCATTTTTTTCTCTCTCCTTTTCCTCTCCTCCCCTCCCCCCATGCCACCTGCCTCCATACTTCTGACCCATCCCCCAGTGGATCTGCTCTCCCCTCTTCCCCCACAACTACCTATCATTATCTCTTACCTGCATCTACCTATCACCACCTCGTGCCCACCCCGCCTCTCCTCTTTTGTCCACCTATCACTACTCTGTTTTACCACCCCACCCCCCCATACATTGGGCTTCACCTTATCCCATCTTCAGTCCTGAAGAAGGATCCTGACCCGAAATGTTGACTGCTTGCTTGCATCCACAGATGCTGCCTGGCCTGCTGAGTTCCTCCAGCATCTTTTTGTTTTTTCAATCAATGGATAAGAATTTTAATTCTGGGGCATATGTATACATATACTATAAAAAATAGCCAGCATCAATTTGTAGAATTATGATCATGTTTGGCAAAACTCCTTAACAATGAGCATTGAATATTTATTTAGATTGTCACATGTTCCTAACAAGGTTCCACATGGAGGATTTTTAGCAGTGTACAACATGTTGGTAGATTAAGTTAAAGAAACTGAGACCAACCTTGAGAGGTGTAATGCTGCGGGAGCTGCGAAGTGAAGGAAATAACAGGCCAATGACCAGATACCTGCTGTTTCTTATCTAATAAATGATTTAAATGCTGAAACTAGATGTGAGGTTCTTAAATTAAAGGTGAACAGTTGGTGCAAGAGACATAGTTAACACTTTATACAAGAACTTAGATCAGTTAGATAGCTGAATATGGAAATGCAATTTGATACTGGCAAAAGTAAAGTGAAAAATGAACAATATATCTTTACCACAAAATGAAGAGAATCAGCACAAAAGACTTAACAAGGAGCAAAGAAGTAGAATTAATCTAATCACTCGTAATTAAAAATACTCTGGATAAGAAAATAAAACAAATAGATTGTTAGGATACAGAACCAGTGTTCAGGAGGGTAAGGATGCAAGGTTATGTTATGGCTTTATAACATACAGACACAGGTTGTAAAATTAATATGTTAGAAGGAAAGATGATAGAGATACAAGTTTCACAATCTAGAGAAAGATTTAAAGAAGTGGAGCTGATCTCAACATGTAAGTTATTAAATAATAAGTAAGCTGAAGCCAAAATATTATCTCAAAATAAGTAAAAATGATGAGAGGATATAATTTTAAATTAGTAAAGATTAAGGTAAAATGAGATTTAATCAAGAATTTGGAACATTTTACCAACAGAGGTACGAGATTCAAGAACATGAGTATTCAAAATGGATCTAAATACAAGGTTTGAAAAGCTACCTAGCTTAGATAGGCTGAATAGTCTTTTCTGGTCCTCATCTCTTCCTTATTTTCTTATAACATGAGAGATCACCTGCTTGATCAAATTTACAGCTGCTAAGAATAAATATTAAACTAGGCTCATTGCTATCTGGACAGATATATTTTTAAGAATAACTGTTTGTTCTTTCTAAGGGATGATACAATCCAGTGAAAACATAAAAAGTTCAGAGAAACTAATATTTTGGCTATTCAAGTAAACTGCTGGTACGTTAGTACATCTGCATCACTCAGTATGATATATATAAAATCTGTTGTTCCATATGTATTAGTAAATTCTTATGGTCATTTCCTGCTGTCATGCTTACTTCTTCAGTTACTGGTGAAGATTCGCCTGATTTCTAAATCTAAATTCAATGGCAATCCCTAATCCACAGACTGTAAGGAATACAAGTCAGTTCTGATCTTATTAGGCCTGAATTTGTAGTTGTAATGAGGGGAAACTAACAGCTGTCAATACACTGTAAGGCACAATTAAATGGAGAATTCCAAAAGTTGCTGACAGTGATAGTTTGTTCCTTCACAGATTGTACTGTTACAACCTGTGCACATCTCTTCTACAATGAATCATACTAGATTCAATTTCTTATATTCTATTCTCTTGACTTAATAACAGTTTACTGAAATACTATTACTGCTGAACAACCTCTCTGATCCTGCAAGACCAATTAAGATGTATAGATTGTCATTTTATGAGATGCAGTATAATATTTAGAAATTCTTTTGTTTTAAAGAGAATAAAATCAATAAAAATTGTTTATGTTTCAGCTTTAGCTTTAATCCCGTGTGCATCTCTCAACTTTTAGTTCACTTTTCATAAAATGCTTAAGACATTATGAAAAATTTAGTGTTTTTTTTATTTTTAATCCTCAATCTGATTGGCTTGTCAGACAGATTGATAACATCCCTGTTGCTGGATACCACAGCTGCCTACAGAGAGCATCAGATGGTACACTATGCCTGGATGGGGGAAATCCATGCCATAGAAAATGATAAATATCTGTAGCCAGTTTTCCTCAAGGTCAATGCCAAGTGATACCTCCTTGTTGCTGACTGGTTTAATTTTCCAATCCATTTTTCACAAGGTGAGCACTCCAATACTGCACATAGTAATTAGTTCAAAACACATGAATCTCATTTATTGGCCAGCTATAAAAATAGATTTAGTCTGAATCAGAGTTTAGTTTTCCTCAATTTCAGCAGAAAGAATCAGTAAAATAAAACATTATTCTTTCCGACAGAGCAACTTATTGTTTAATATACTGACATCTTTCCTGACTGTACTTTGTATATAGATTCAGCAAGTAGAAGTATCAATTCTTTCCATCTTCTGAAATCACCACAGGGTTTGGCAGGTTAGCATTTGTTGCTTTTGATCCCAAAATTTGGACCCTGTCCACTGGATTTAAAACATGGGACATTTTTAGAATCTGTCCTGTACCTTACCATACAGACTTGAGATGAAGGACAGATTGTTGGGAGATGACAGAGTGTAAGCAGCCCAATTAGTGAGGTCTGAAACTATTCATCTTGTTGTTATGGTGCAAGTGAAAGCTCTTTTATTCTGCAAACTGTAACTTATTTGCAGTCTTATTTTTGGATACAAAGCCACAATGAAATTTTATTTTTCAGTTGTCAAAATTTGGCAATTTTATTTAAAATTTTACTAATGGGGACATAAAATTCATAAGTTTGATACATGAATCATTTGTGGTATTATAAAAGTACACAACAAATAAACAAGTTCAATGAATGTAAAAGGTGATATTTGTGCTACATTAAAATGTTACCAGCTCTCAAAGTATAAAAGAAAAGCCATGGATTCCTGTGTCCAATGAAGGAATCCATTACATGTACCCCTGTATGAGACAATGGCTTAGAAATGATAGTGCCTTCAGCACTATACATCATCATACAGTTAGAGTTTCAATTGCAGTCATAACATTAAAGTGCTCCTGACACAACATATTTAATTAAATTGCACGGTTTCATACAGGTTACAAGCACACAAAAATACGTATAGTACAGGTCCTCTGCAGATTACGAATGCCTGACTTACGGACAGCCCATACATATGAACGAGCGTTTGGGAGACCAGCGGGATGGATTTGCCGGCCACTGTTGGACTGCAGGCATCTTCTGCTGGGTGGGAACCCAGTCTGCAGCTCTGGATCACAGTACATGTTCTATCTTCATATAACATGAATGAAATAAACCAATCCTTTATTCCATCCAGAGCACTAATATTACCGTGTATGGATAATAATTTTCCAGCAACAATGATATCATTGCATCTTGCAGAGAAATCTTAATGATAGAGTCAAACACCCTGGTTTAACTACACTTTGTCCTTGGTTGGCTTATGCTTTTATTTAAATAGATTGCTGGGCAGCCTCTCTTCCCGTGTCCTCTCGCTCTCTTGTAACAGCTGTTTCTGTGATCTCCCATACACACTTTTTGTTCATTTCTGACTTACGAACTGTTCGTGTTGTGAACAGAACTCAGGAACAGAACCCAGTTGTAATGTGGGGAGGGCCTGTAGGTGCCTGGAAACGTCAAACCCTGGACAATACTAGTTTAACATCTTCCCAGGCAACCATTGTATAACATACGCACAAGAATCTATGCCTGATAGAAGGAAGAATTACATAGTACATAATAGATATCTTTATTAGTCACATGTACATCGAAACACACAGTAAAATGCATCTTTTGCATAGAGTGTTCTGGGGGGCAGCCTGCAAGTGTCGCCACGTTTCCAGTGCCAACATAGCATGCCCACGGCTTCCTAACCTGTATGTCTTTGGAATGTGGGAGGAAACTGGAGCACCCGGAGGAAACCCACACAAACACGGGGAGAACGTACAAGCTCCTTACAGACAGTGGTGGGAATTGAACCCAGGTCTCTGGCACTGTAAAGTGTTACGCTAACTGCTACACTACTGTGCCTGCCATTCAGTCCCTTAAGCCTTCTCTGTTGTTCAACAAGATCTTGGTTGATCTTCTATCTCAGATGTCACATTCCTGTCCTATTCCTGTGTCTCTTGATTGCTTTAATATCCAGAAATGTGTTTTAAATTCTAGTGAAGAGAATTCCCACACCCCGTTCTCTTTGAAGGGTGCTTAATGGTTTTCAGGTTTGTTGGGGATTGAGTTGGAAGGGGTGATTTCATTGCATTCAGCAAGGCTGTGGAGTAGTGCTGCGCAACTGTGAGCATTTGTGCTGAAGACTGAAGTATTGGTATTGGTATATTATTGTCACTTGTACTGAGGTGCAGTGAAAAACTTGCCTTGCATACCGATCGTACAGGTCAATTTATTACACAGTGCAGTTACATTGAGTTAGTACAGAGTGCATTGAGGTACTACAGGTAAAAACAATAACAGTACAGAGTAAAGTGTCACAGCTACAGAGAAAGTGCAGTGCAATAAAATGCAAGGTCACAACAAGGTAGATCGTGAGGTCATAGTCCATCTCATTGTACAAGGGAACCATTCAATAGTCTTATCACAGTAGGGTAGAACCTGTCCTTAAGTCTGGTGGTACGTGCCTTCAGGCTCCTGTATCTTCTACCCAATGGAAGAGGAGAGAAGACACAATGTCCCGGGTGGGTGGGGTCTTTGATTATGCTGGTTGCCTTGCCAAGTTTGTCAACAATTCGCAAAGTACAACAGAAAAGCCACCTCTTGAGCAGAAGCCAACAGTCAGCATGAGTGTGCAGTTCTAGCAGGATGTCAGCTTCTCAATACTTCAGGGACTGACGGATACAATTGAACATTGTTAAAACAAACTAATTAAACATATTTATCTAAACATTTCAAAAACTGTAAATTATTCATAATCTGTTACTGTTTAACGGTGTGATTAAGACTCCAAATAACTTTAGATTTCTGCACTGCAGTTATTTCTCAAAGCTACTTCAACAACAGAACTTGTGGCACAACTTGTGGAACTGCTGCCTCACAGCTCCAGTGACTGAGGTTCGATTCTGACTCCCGGTGCTGTCCGTGTGGAGTTTGCCTCTTCTCCCTGTGACTTTGTGAGTTTCCTTCAGCATCCACGCTGAAAGTGGTGTCGCAGGTAGACAGGGTGGTGAAGAAGGGTTTTGGCACGCTGGCCTTCATCAGGCAGGGCATTGAGTATAGAAGCTGGGATGTGATGTTGCAGTTGTACAAGAAGTTAGTGAGGCTGCATTTGGAATACTGTGTTCAGTTTTGGTCACCCTGCTGTGGGAAAGATGCCACTGTACTGGAAAGAGTGCAGAGGAGATTAATGAGAATGTTGCCAGGACTCAAGGGACTGAGTTATGAGAGAGGTTGAGCAAGCCTGGACTTTTTCAATGGAGCATAAAAGAATGAGGGGTGATCTTCAAGAGGTGTATAAATCATGAGGGGCTTAGATAGGGTCAATGTACACAGTCTTTTTCCCAGGGTTGGGGAAGCAAGAACAAGAGGCCGTAGGTTTGAGAGAAGAGATTTAACAGGAACCCGAGGGGCAACCTTTTCATCCAGAGGGTGGTCAGTATATGGAATGAGCTGCCAGAGGAAGTGGTTGAGGCAGCTATATGGAGAGGAAAGATTTAGAGGGATATGGGCCAAGTGCGGGTAACTGGGACTAGCTGAGATGGGATTCTTGGTCAGCGTGGACCATTTGGGCCAAAGGGCCCATTTCCATGCTGTATGATGCTCTGACTATGGCTCTATCCCAAAAATGTGTGGGTTGGTAGGTAAATTGGCCACTGTAAATTGCCCCCTAATATATTTGTGAATGGTAGAATCTGGGGGTTAATGGGTATGTAGGGAGGATAAAAAAGGGCTTAGAGTAGGGCCTGCTTCTGTGCTGCATGACTTTATGACCTCTCAAACTCACAACCTCCATCACCAGGGAGGCCAAGGGCAGCAGGCTCATCAGACACCACTGCTTGGAAATATTTCCCTGTTCTTTCGTCATCACTGGCTCTAAATCCTAGAACTCCTTACTCAGCAATGTTGTGGGAGGACCTTCAGCAGACGGACTGCAACAGCTCAAGACGGTGGCTCACCACCACAAATAGGGATGGGCAATAAATACTGGTCTTTCCTGTGATACTCAAATCCCCCAAAAATGAATAATTAAAATAATTAAAGCACAAATGCTCTGACTCCACTCATCCAGTGAGAGGGTTGCTCAAGTAGATCAGAGATAATCACACTGGGCTGCACTTCCTTTCATCAGTACTCTAGGTCAGAGAGTGTGAATGGATAATTCAGTCATTAGAATAGTGAATATGTTTTGTTTTTTGTGATTTATATCATTCATTTTATCTACAAGAGGAGAATGACTGTACTCAAAAATATTTTGGGCTTTCCTGTTAATGTGATGAAGTGCCGTGTAAACTAAAATTCACTCTTTCTTTACAATTTAAAGATTGACAATGATATAAAAACTCTATCTGAGTAGAGGGCAGACTCAAGAACACTCAGGCCAGGAAGTACAGATAAAGAGGTTAAAAGAGGAAAGAACAACTTTAGGTCAGTCAAAATGAGTGCTCAAGGTAAGTGGGGGAACCAGTAGCAGTGGTAGCAATGATAGTTACAGTGTCCTCATAATTAGAAATAAAACTAACCTGAGCCAATGAGGGTGAGCAAAATTTGCAATTGTTAAAGTATTTGAGAAAGATGGGGGAAGTGTGGATATTCCAATACCAGAATCTTCCTTATAGATATTATTCATATTTACTGGAAACCTGTTACTTTCCATATTTCCCATGCTCCGAACTGATCTTATACGTGAAGTCCAAAAGCAAAATAATGTAAATGCCTACAAAAGTACAGAAAATGTTGGACATACTCAGCAGATCAGGTAGCATCTGTGGCAGCATAATGGAGCTAGCAGTGACCTGACATAGACACCTTTTACCATTATGCTAGGAATTTGTAGAGGACAAATCCCAGATTGGTCAATGAACTATAATACTACAGAGGTTTGCACTAGAAATAGTTGAGTAATACAGATAAGGGGAAAAAGGCAATACAAGTTTTAACTGATCTTTAAACTGGCTGTGCTACAGCAATAAATATTTTCCTGTAGTAACTTTAGAATGGAGGGCTTGTGATGAAACATTTTGTGCAAATTTGAACCTCATCTGTCTTACAGAAAATTGAAAACTGAAGAAAATGGGCCAGCAGACTGTTAGTCTTTAACTTAATGTCTAAATTTGCATTTAAGGAAAATTCTTAATTAATCAAAAATTACATACTTTGATAAACTTTCTGTAGTGATAAATCTAGGAATAAAACAGATATGAACTCTGTAAATTAGTGCTGAACGATACATGACAAGATTGACTTAATTAGATTTAGATAGTTTATCCATGTGTTGCTTAGACTCATTGACCAAACAATTCATTTTTCAATCAACAGGGCTAAATCATGAGCACCAGCCTGAGGTGCATATTTAGTTTTGCCTGCCAGCTGTGAAATCACAACAAAGCTTGCTCTCCACAACGACAGCAGTTCTGGATTCCATTTTAAACATTCTAGTGCCTTGACTATGCTGGACCTTCATATGAAAATGAATTGAGTTAAAATGAAATGTACTATGTGTACTTCTGGTTGGGACAATAGTCGTCATTCCTTTAAGGATTGTGTCATGTATTCAACAGTTTCTGGACTGCAACAATATTTACAGAAGGTTCCGGGGCAGTCTGAATAATCCTTGTGCTTCGCACCCAGACGTCTGTACATTCTGCCACAGACTCCATTAGGGCACATTGGCAAAGGCAAAGAATCATGGCCACCAAAAGTGACAAAGTCTTCATGGACATGAAATGACCAGATGACTGATAGGGTGAATGTGAGTAACTCACGAAGGTTTGTGACAAATCTGAACTGCAAATTTGAGCATACGGGAAATAAACAAATGCCTGCAAATTTGTTATAAGTGAAGAGGCAAGCTTAGTAATTGTTGAAGTGGAAGACGGTTCAAAATGGCAATCCAGTCCCAGGATGGTTACGTTAAAAATCTTGGTAGTTATGACAAATCACAGGAGTTCTTCTGTTCAAGGACACCATCTTCAAATTAGATGGTGAGGTGAAAATAATCAGAATAAGGCCAAAAGCAATGAAAAAAGAAGTGATTTTATTCGTAGAAGCAATGCCAGATATTTATGTGATGATGGCAGCAGAAAGACTAATGTTCCATTTAACAAAATAATAGAAAAATTGTAAAATCACTTCAATGTGGCTCTGTTGAAAATTTGGAACCTTTAATCAGAAGTCAGAAGAGACAATAAGCAAGAATATAGTCATTATAAAAGATCTGCCGCAGCATTGCAACATCGATGCCTTCTAGAATAGCACACTGTCTGCTGAGCTTGTGTGAAGACTAACTGATGAGCATATCCAATTCAAGTTACCAAAGGTCCAATATTTGAATAAGCAGGAAAGACAGCTGTATGTATGGAAACAGCTCTAAAAATGCAAAGAAATTTGAGCCAGTATGGAATATCAGCGCAAATATGGTATATGACCAACTGTGGGTGCCATGGCTCTTTTGTTGAGTCTGGATCTCATGAGTATGAGCGGTGTGAAAAGAAGGTCTGATATGAAACCTTGTTACCATTGCCAAGGGAATCATTCAGCACAAGCGTGTTAATTCGGAGCAGCGTTGTTTCAGTGAGGATGCATTGTGTTTGTATGCAGGCCCGAATGGTGTATAGAAAGCTTGTGGTCAAAGAGTGTCCCATTGGAAAGGGGACCATACAGTGGTGTGCCACAGTACGAAGACTTACTGTACATAACATTGAGAAGGATGAGCACTGTGAGAGTGTGCTTCAAGTAGCATACTTGTGGTGTTAAAAAAACTCAGCAATTTCAAATCAAATATTAACAATCAAGACATTGATAAAAATAAATACACAACTATCCATTGCTCCATTATAGGAAGGGATAGGCATTACCAGAAGGCCAAAAGGTTATAAGATATGTATTTAATGTTGAATACCTATACTGGCAAGATACTGAGAATATTAGGACAAATGGAGCATATAGTACTCTATGATGTGAAAAAGGCAAGGCTTTTGATTATGGGGCTGATTATATGAATAAATCAACTCTGTCAGGAGAAGAGTGGTTGTATGTGTTGAGGATGGATTGCTAAAAGCATTATTAATGTACATAACAACTGTGTTTAAATCAGCTTCTGTGACAATATGAAAACATGTTTAAAGAGTCACACATTAGCATTAAAGGGTACCGTGCACATGTATGTATCAAAACATTGCCAAACTAATCTATACCAAGACCCATACCTCATACACTATAATCCTAGTTAGAAGAGTCAAGCAAATTGGAGCAACTTGAGGTATTGGTGAAAGTGTCACTGAGGGATTTTATATTGGTGGTACCTAAGGTAGGTAAGGCTGCCTGGCTCTGTGGAGACTATAAGGTGATCCTTAAAAGAGCGGTGGATGACAAACAATATACTCTGCCCACACTTCCAGATTTATATGCTGAAGTGGACAGGGTGAAGACCTTCACTAAACTATGCCTGTTCATGCCTATTCCCAACTTAATGCAAACAAAGTAAATCAACATCACTTCACAATTAACACGGTCCAGTACTCATATACCAAGCTACCACATAGGCTGAAATCATCACCAAAAGTATTATATATATAAAAAAATAAAAGGACAGCTTCTACCCCACAGTGATAAGACTATTGAACAGTTCCCTTATACAATGAGATGGAATATGACCTATGACCTCACGATCTACCTTGTTGTGACCTTGCACCTTATTGCACTGCACTTTCTCTGTAGCTGTGACACTTTATTCTGTACTGTTGTTGTTTTTTTCTACCTGTACTACATCAATGCACTCTGTACTAACTTGATGTAACTGCACTGCGTAATGAATTGACCTGTAAGATCGGTTCGTAAGACAAGTTTTTCACTGTACCTCGGCACAAGCGACAATAATAAACCAATACCAATATATTGCATGACCATGTGCTGCAAAGGGTCCAGCACAATGCAATCAAGATGATACTCCTGTGACCACCACAGAAGAGAAAAACATTTGAATACTTGAGGAATTGTTCAGATGACTTCATCAACAGAATGTTGCTTAATGCGCAGAGGGAAGTGATTTATTTTGATCTGTGAAAACAACCTGCAGCCTGTTGAAGAGAAAGTTGAGGCCATCATCTGAGCCAGAAGACTCGAAACCATTACTGAGCTGTGATCACTTCTTGGTACATTCCTACCACAAGGATTTCTATGTGACCTTGCCATAGTGTTCGCTTCACTTCAATGAAAGACAAATAATAGTAATAGGTTCAAGATTAGCAAAAGTAATATGATTTGTGTATGAAAGGCCTCAGTAGCAAATCCTTTGATACATCACATCAGCAAACTGTGTGCTTAAATTTGTTGCGCTGTTTCTGAATACACCATTGGGGCATGATTAGCCATGTCGTGGACGCTGGCAATGAAAAGTTTATTGCATGACACACAAAAATGAATAAAAAACCCTCAAATAGAGAAGGAGGTGCTGCAATAAATTTAAGGCTTCCTTGATTCTTCTTGGGAAGACCATTCATGTTAGTTACTGACCATTTGCTTTGCTGGCCATTCTGGGACTGAAGATTGCTATTTCCATGATGGCAGTATCATTGGAATCTAGATGAAAAACTCTATGATGCTGGAGGAACTCAGCAGGCCAGGCAGCATCCGTGGAGAAAAGCAGGTGGTCAACGTTTTGGGGTCAGGACCCTTCTTCAGGACTGAAGATCGGAAGAGGGGAAGCCCAATACAGAGGAGGGAAAAGCAGAGCAGTGATAGGTGGACAAAAGAGGGGAGGCGGGGTGGGCATGGGGTGGTGATAGGTAGATGCAGGTAAGAGATAGTGATAGGCAGGTGCGGGGGAGGAGGGGAGAGCAGATCCCCTGGGGGGTGGGTCAAAGTTAAGGAGGGAGAGGAAAAAAAGGCAGAAAAAAAGAGGCTGGGAAAGAGAAGAAGAGAAAAGCATGGTGGGGGGGTGTTTGTGGGGGGGGGTGTTTGTGGTGGGGGGGTGTTTGTGGGGGGGGGTGTTTGTGGTGGGGGGGTGTTTGTGGGTGGGGGGGTGTTTGTGGGGGGCGTGGTGTTTGTGGAGGTGGGGGGGGTTTGTGGGGGGGGGTGTTTGTGGTGGGGGGGGGTTGTGGGGGTGGGGGGGTGTTTGTGGGGGGGGGGGTGTTTGTGGAGGTGGGGGGGGGGGGTTGTGGGGAACGGGGTGGGGATTACTTCAAGTGGGAGAATTCAATGTTCATGCTGTTAGGCTGCAAGGTTCCAAGATGGAAAATGAGGTGCTGTTCCTCCAGAATGCAGAAGCCTCCTGTCTCAAAACAGCAACGAAGTTGAGTACAGAGCACTAAAAAATAGCTATGTCAGCTGCCTTGTGAGGACTTTCTTTTGAAGAAATCACGGCAGACAGAATATAACATTTATACTCTACAGGCAGAAGTTGATTTTGCTGTCTTAGCAGTAGAAATAGCTAGAGCAATGCAGAAGGTCCTGGTTTGAGGCATGTGTATGAACACATGTTCAGGGGATGCACTGATGCAAACATAGGTCTGAATGAAGACATGACCCTGTTTCATTGCAATGTTATTGCTTGTCTACCAGTCAAGGGTGCAAAACAAGGGAGGCACAGGGCGGTGATAGTGAAGGAACTGCAATGCCAAGTTACAATAAAATTCCATGCAGAATGACTGGTAAGTGAAGTCAACATGATAGCAAGGTCAGTTAGAAGTCCAGTGTGGTAGTATGAAGAGCAACAGAAATAAAACATAGTTTCACTTCTTACCACAGAGCTTCAAATGGGGAAGTGAAAAGGTCAGTTTGCATAGTAAAGGAGGTATTGAAGAAATAGTCAGTAGAAGGCTGATTGAACCTCACCATGAAATGTTGGCTTGTTCTTCTAACTATGAAACAATGCCATATTTCACAAATATACTCCAGAAGAAACAACAATGACAGGAGATTTAGGACATGGTTGAGTCTCGTTCAGCCCAATTTGGAAGCAAAAGTGGAGAAAAGACAGTTCAAACAGAAATAACCTGATGATACAAGCTGCAGGGAGAAGACTGTCAGTCTGCCTGATAGAGTTCCTCCATAGACAGCTCCCGGATGGTCAGAGGTGAAAAGATGGGACATTGGGGAATAGGAGGAGTAGATAGTTCTGCAAGTTATGTTGTGAAGTTTGGTGACAAAGACCGAAAAGTTCACAAAGACCACTCATTCCTAGCAGATGATGCCCAGGAGACTAACAGAGGAGATCAAAGACTTTCGGGGAGGAAGTGACACATCACATTTCCAGTGACAGTCAAGATAAGACAGTAAAAGTCCAGAGATGGATGATACTTGCAACAGCATTTCATGAATGTACCAGTTCAAAACCAATACCACTGGTGCTGTTAAGAGTGGGAACACCTGCACGGTTACATTTGTAAATATGTTAAATCATGTTATGTTTTCCTTATTTTTTCAAAAAAGTAGTGTAATATGTGTATCATTGGCTTTGAAAAATCATTGATACTTTAAGGCCATCATCCCTTTAAGGATTGTGTTATGTGACTTGCTCCCTCTGGGTTGCACAATATTTATAGATAACTTTAGATTCAGACTGCGAAGAAGCCTTAAATAAAATATATAAGCTACTTGTGTTAAATGTGCAAAGGTCTGTACATTCTTGAAGAGGTTCTGTAAGAGGTTAAGAACTCAATGAGCAACAAATATCTCCTGAAAATAGGCGGTAGATTCTGATGCAGAAAACTGTGCCCATTGCTTCCAATGCTGACAGCATACCAAATTTGTGCTGTCAATAGAAGTTAAGGTGATTGCTGTATGCAGCCTGTGCTAACCATATTGTTGAGTGCTTGCATCCCTCAATGCGGGAACCATTTAAAGCCAATCTGCGTCCATTAAAAGGGAAGACCTTGAAATTCTACCACATCACAGAGCTTCTTTGTGTCCAACACAATAGAATTGTGTCAAAAAATCTTGTAACTAAATGTGAATGTCATTTGAAAGGTGTGCAGGAAGGATGGCAAGCAAGGGTATGCGTCCAGCTTTGGGAACACCATGCACATGCTTCTTTAATATTGTGCTGTGGACGTGCGTGCATACATCCATGATCTTATGTCTTGATGGACAGTTGGGAGGGAGGGGCAATGTCACTACTTGTCCCTCTCGTGCACAAGCTATGATGGGAAAAGAAGTGGGACAGTTCAGGTGTTCAAATTAAGCAGTTCTCCTGACAATTTTTACTCATGCTTATTGTAAAAACGTTATTTTTCATGGATAAGCTCAGATTTCTTATGTACAAAAACCAGACCTGTGACAGACCCCAAGTGTACTCAGGGAATTTTAATACTACTGACATTTGCACTGAATCACAGAGGCATAACAAGTCAAGGCAAGTAGCTGGTGGTGTAGAAAACCATACTGCTTCCAGGTCCTGCCTGCGCATTGATGCACCTGGATATGCACAGTAGTGTCGCTGACTGAGAACCAATTTGTGCACATGTGACTCATGCAGAAGCAGGTTTTCACAGCCCATGATGAGGCCTCCTTCTGTGTAACTTAAAGTCGAACCAGGTTAGCTGATCTGTTACCATTGCTTTGATGTTTGGATTTTCTAGAAGATAAGTTATCCTTCAAGCAACCACAATTTATTGATGCACCATAGAAAGCATCCTACCTGGATGCATCAGGGCTTGGTACTGCAACTGCTCTGCCCAGGACTGCAAGGAACTGCAGAGAATTGAGGGCACAGCCCAGCGTGTCATGGAAACCAGCCTCCCCTCCTTGGACTCTGTCTTTACCTCTCGCTGCCGTGGTGAAGCAGCCAGCATTATCAAAGACCCCACCCACCCAGGTCATTCTCTCTTCTCTCCTCTTCGATCAGGTAGAAGATACAGGAGCCTGAGGGCACATTCCACCAGGCTTAAGGACAGCTTCTATCCCACTGTGATAAGACTATTGAGCGGTTCCCTTATATGATGAGATGGACTCTGAACTCACAATCTACCTTGTTGTGACTTTGCACCTTACTTTCTACCTGCACTGCACTTACTCTGTAGCTGTGACACTTTACTCTACTGTTATTGTTTTTACCTGTACTACCTCAATGCACTCTGTACTAACTCAAAGTAACTGCACTGTGTAATGAATTGACCTGTACAAGCGGTATGCAAGACAAGTTTTTCACTGTACCTTGGTACAAATGACAATAATAAACAAATACCAATACAGAGTCTCCATTGAGCCTCCCATTACTGTAACCAATCTGATCATGCCCTGAACATAGTTCCCCCATCCCAGTATTTGCAACCACCACTCATCTACCAACTGCAATTCCCCTTGCCCGATGCCCCAACATGACCTGTAAAACCCTAATCACCATCTGATTGTATCTGTGTTCTCCCTCACCCCAACACTACTGTCCACTATTATATACAACTTGAATTCTGCCACTAGCATAGGAATAGGGAGCAAGCAGAGGAAATTTCTTTCCCCATGTTTATTTTTGTAAGGAACATTCTATTCTCACAATGCCTTGGGCCGTTGCCACAGTGGAATCTTTTTCTTAGGCAGTTTCTCAGGGTCGAGGATGACTTTCTTTCCCTGCAGTTCTGTGGTTCTGAGGCAGCTGCTGAGTCTTATTCAGGATCTGCAGACCCTGCCACAGAATGAGGCAGGTGGAGCTTGACAGGGCCGGTGGATGGGTTCATTGCATTCCCAGATTCTGCTTCCACTGTTTCCACTTGGACCCCATATTCTCCTGTCAGAGAGACTTACGTGTTGGTGCTTCCCATATACATTCCTGACAGTCTGAGTATTTGCTGCGTCAAGGATTCTCTAGCATTGAACAGGATCAGAGTGCATGCTTTGGGAGTCTGGTGTCGGGTGTGCAGACTTATTTAATGCATCAGGCTGGTTGATCATGGCAAGGGCTGGAGTGCTGGGAATATTAGCCATGGGGAGGAAGCTGACTCCGGTCGACCTATCCTGCGGTAGATTTGGAGGATTTTGCGGAAACAGCGTTGGTGGTATTTCGTCAGTGCTTTGAGATGCCTGGTCTAAGTCGTCCTTATCTCTGACAAATACAGAAAGGTGGGGATTGCTGCTGCTCAGTTGACCGAGGTGCTGGATGTGAGGTCTCAGCTTTTAGACATTTTTCTCACAGGTGGCTGAATGTTGTGCTGGTACACTGGAGGCAGTGGTGTTGCCCTCACTGAAGGGTGGTTCACGATGAATGGAATCCATGTTTCTCAGGTTGTCACCCTGGGGTTTGATTGTGCAGTGAGTGTGGTTGCTGATGAACAGGTGGGGCAGGTTGGTGAAGGAGCTTGGCCTTCCAGATGTTTATATTAGTAACCGTCTTCTTCTAAGGTATAGTGAAGGAATCAACGACCATTCAACCTGCAAGAGTACATATATGTATATTCAGTGATACCTGCTTACTTTTAACTCCCTGGCTGCAGTTGCTTTAATTCGTTATATGTCCCGTTGTCTAACCCCAGGCAGGATTTTGCTGGCCCCCTATTCCTATGCTGGTGGCAGAATTTAAGTGGTATATAATAGTGGACAGTAGGGTTGGGGTGAGGGAGAACAGAGCTACAATCAGATGGTGACTGGGGTTTATATGGGTCATGTTGGGGCATCGGGCAAGGGGAATTGCAATTGGTAGACGGGTGGTGGTTACAAATACTGGGATGGGGGAATTATGCATCCAGCCAAACCCCAGCTTGCAGGGCAATCCATGAAACCCCGCCCCCAGGTCCGGCCCCTGTAGCTCCGCCCCCTGGGCCGGGCCCCTGTAGCTCCGCCCCCTGGCCGGGCCCCTGTAGCTCCGCCCCCTGGGCCGGCCCCTGTAGCTCCGCCCCCTGGTCGGGCCTCTGTAGCTCCGCCCCCTGGGCCGGGCCCCTGTAGCTCCGCCCCCTGGTCGGGCCCCTGTAGCTCCGCCCCTGCCCGTGCACACGCCCCGCCCCCCGCCAATGCCACGCACGTCATCAGAATCGTCTCTCCGCGCCTGCGGGAATAACTTCCGGGTCGCTGCCCGGACGAGGAGCGCGCGCCTGCGCAGTGTGCGGGGCCGGGTGTCGGGCGGTCCGCGGAGGCTGCGTTCCTGGGTGAAGGGGGGACCGGGACCGGGACCGGGACCGCGGCGGGGGCGGGCGATCCCCCGCGGGCTCTCGCCGCCCTTACCATGGCGATCAGCCAGCTCCGAGCGCTGAGAGTGTGCACCTGCTTCGCCTGGCTGCTCTCCCTCTTCAGGCGGCTCATCTGCAGGCAAGTCCGGCGCCTCCGCCCCCCCCCCCCCCCAACCGGCGGGCCGCTGCCCTCCCCCCCCCCCCGACCCGCTCCCTCCCCCGGCGGGCCGCTGCCCTCCCCACCCCGACCCGCTCTCTTCCCCTCCCCCCCCCGACCCGCTCTCTTCCCCTTCCCCCCCCCCCCCCACCCGCTCTCTTCCCCTCCCCGACCCGCTCACCCGGCGGGCTTCTCCCCCCCCCCCCCGCTTCTTCCGCTTCTTCCCCCCCCCGCTTCTTCCCCCCCGGGCGCACGGAAATGCACCGGCCCTCGTGGCAGCCGCCGGGAGTTACCCACCAGGTGTCTGTCCGCTGTTTATTCTTCAGTGAGCGCTCCTAGAGAGGGTTGTGAAGTGTGGTATCTTGCAGGCTGTGACCTGGCATCTGGGGTTTCTTTACTGAAACGACCAGTGCGTTTAATATCTGTTCTCAGTTTGGCTGTAAAACATTCAGGGGAACGTAAAGTATTCAACGTGAATACGTCTTACATAAGCAAGGTGAACAAGTTGCATTTGTCATCGTGACTTCCTCTCGCAACCTTTATATTTCAAAACTTTTTTTGTTCCAATATCCGTTTTGTTTGGTTGACATTAATGGTGCCCGTCCGATTAGTATTTAAAATCCGTATTTCTTGCTACTTTCGCGTTGACAGGCGATCAAAGTTTCAAACAAACTTTCAATTTTACCCGATGCTTTCCAGCGAAATTCACAGTTTGGCTCCTTAAAGCTTATTGTAGAGCCATGTTTATTACCACAGTTTCTGGGTTTTTGTCAGCAGTTTAGGATCAAATGTAAGACATTTTCAGAGGACAGTACTTCAGTGAACAAATGTTTTCTTTTCTAGTCGCATTTGATGTTGTTTGACTTGAGAAATGAATTCAGGTGTTGAGATCAGCAATTGTAATGGATGCTGTTAGTTTTGATTTGTATAAATCTGAAGCTAATGTTGTTACAAGCACCAGATGATTCATTCAGAACACTGCTCTATCATATTTAGGGCCTTCTGGTAATTAAGAATTTGATGTTAACAGCTGCTCATGCATAAATAAAACCTTTTTCAACCAAATTTGTCATTGAGTCATATGGTGTATTGTAATTATTGGTTTATTATTGTCACTTGTACCAAGGTACAGTAAAGAACTTGTCTCACAAACCGATCATACAGGTCAATTCATTACACAGTGCAGTTACATCAAGTTAGTATAGAGTGCATTGATGTAGAACAGGTTAAAAAAAAACAATAACATTACAGAGTAAAGTGTCACAGCTACAGAGTGCAGTGCAATAAAGTGCAAAGTCACAACAAGGTATTTCGTGAGGTCATAGGTCATAGTCCATCTCATTGTATAAGGGAGCTGTTCAATAGTCTTATCACTGTGGGGTAGAAGCTGGCCTTAAGTCTGGTGGTACGCGCCCTCAGGCTCCTGTATCTTCTACCTGATGGAAGAGGAGAGAAGAGAGAATGTCCCAGGTGGGTGGGGTCTTTGATTATGCTGGCTGCTACACCAAGACAACGAGAGGTAAAGACAGGGTCCAAGGAGGGGAGACTGGTGTCCGTAATGCGCTGGGCTGTGTCCACAACTCTCTGCAGCTTCTTGCGATCTTGGGCAGAGCAGTTGCCATACCAAGCTGTGATACATTCAGCTAGGATGCTTTCTATGGTGCATCGGTAAAAGTTGGTGAGAGTCAAAGGGGACAAACCAAATTTCTTTAGCCTCCTGAGGAAGTAGAGGCACTGGTGAGCTTTCTTGGTCATGGCATCCACGTGGTTTGTCCAGGACAGGTTGTTGGTGATGTTCACTCCCAGGAACTTGAAGCTGTCAACCCTCTCGACCTCAGCACCATTGATGTAGACAGGTGCATGTACACTGCCCCCTTTCCTGAAGTCAATGACCAGCTCTTTAGTTTTGTTGCCATTGAGGGAAAGGTTGTTGTCATGACACCATTCCAGTAAACTCTCTATCTCCTTCCTGTACTCCGATTCGTTGCTGTTTGAGATACAGCCTACAATGGTGGTATCATCTGCAAACTTGTGACCAAAATTATGACCAAAGGTTTGTTCAAAGAGGCTGGTTTCGAAGAACATGTTAAAGGAGCAAAGTGGAAAGTATTAGGGAATTCTAAAGCACATGGCATGAACAGTTAAAGGCAAGGTTGTAAACAGGAATAATTACATTTCTAAAGAGAACAAGGTTAGATTGAAGGAGAGTAGAGATTTTGGAGCTTTTTGGGATTTAATGAGATTATGGAGGGGCAAACTAATAATGGCAAAAAGGATGAGAATTTTAAATTAGTAGTGACTAGTTGAGGCTAAGGACAGGAGAGGTGAGTGGGTGTGTCTTGGTGCCTGGTAGTACATGGGCAGTGGTTTCAAATGAGCTTGATGGAAGATGGGAATCCACTGGAGAGTGTTGGATTGTAAAGTTGAGGCATGAAGGAAACTTTTGACAGCAGTTAAGATGAGCTGGTGGTGGGAAGAAGAAATTTACTGATGACACAGATGGGTAGTCAGAGGTGCACCTTGATGTGGATTTGATACCAAGTTTATGACCCTGGTTCAATGTTTGTTGTCAGGGAGAAGGATGGAGCTGGTGGCAAGAGAACTTATTTTGTGCTGGGTACCAAAGTAAATGGCTTCATACTTATGCATATTTAACTGAAGAAATCGATAGATGTGTCATGGGACTTTTGCTTTGAGCAAGTGATGAAGATGACAGATTTGAAGTGAAGACACAAGTGTACAAGGGAAGACAGGCTAATAATATCAGTTAATATCGGGGCCAGGACAGGAAGTTCTGTGGTTGGTAGTTTGGAGAACAGGTTAGGAAATGGGAAGTGAGATGAGTTTGAAGATGATGGATGGGCAGACTAGCAATGAGGGAAATTAGAGGAAGATGCATCTCGATCTTGATGACATTGATTTACTTCCAAAAGGGCATGAACCAAAGAAAGGAACTGACACTTACTCTCAGTTGGTTTGGTTGATAAGTAAAAAAAAAAAGGTGATCTGAATACTGGGGATAAAAGGCAATATATTGTGGATCAGACAAAAGTCTCTATCTTGCTGTAATATTCTAATACCAGCATGACTGGAAATTCTACACTACTGGTGAGCTTACAAATAAATTGTACTTCTATGTATATACTTCCGGTAGCTGGCTTTCCAGTGGGGTCACAGAATTGCCTCCTGTAATTTCCAAAGTGACGTCGGGGCCTAGCATTTCTCGTGCCTTTTGAGACTCATTCCTTCAGGAGTGTAAAATGTACTCTCAAATTTTTAGTTAATATTTGTAAATTATTTGGTCCCGACTGCATATTCGGGTAGAGAAATACTGTTTATTGATGCATCGACTTTAGTTGTGGAAAAATTGTTTAAGGTAGTTGATGGAGTCTCATTCAAATGGGCTGGATGTATAGAGTTACGTTGGAGCTAATATATTTGGGGATATTGGGATGGATAAGGTGGTTAGATAAAATAATAAAAGGTTGTTAATAGGATATTCTTCATTAGCCGAGATACAGAATCTAAAAACAGAAGTGTACTAGAACTTTATAAAGCACAGTTGGGGCACAGCTAGAATACTGTGCCTGGTCTGGTCACCGCAGTATAGCAAGAATGTGGTAGCGTTATAGAGGATGCAAAGATATGACGACGCTGGAAGAAGAAATTGTCTAGTTGTAGGCAAAGATTGACTAGGCTGGGTTTGTTTATATTAGGATGGAGAAAGTTCTCTTAAACAGGCTGCATAAAATTCTGTCTATACCTCTCTCTGATTTGGTGAAGCACCCACCCACCAGGGTCATTCTCTCTTCTCCCCTCTCCCATTAGGCAGAAGGTACAGGAGCCTGAGGGCACATACCACCAGGCTCAAGGACAGCTTCTATAAGACTATTGACTGGTTCCCTTATGCAATGAGATAGACTCTTGACCTCACAATCTACCTTGTTATGACCTTGCACCTTATTGTCTGCCTGCACTGCACTTCCCTGTAGCTGTGACACTTTACTCTGTATTCTGTTATTGTTTTTACCCTGTAGTACCTCAATGCACTGTGCAATGAATTGATCTGTATTAACGGTATGCAAGACAAGTTTTTCATCGTACGTGACAATAATAAACCAATATCAATTTATGAGAGGCCTAAATAGCAGGGAGATCAACCATTAGTGATTATAGACACAGAGTAGAAAGCTTAGAGGTGAGTTAAAAAGATTTTTTGCTTGATGGTTTGGAACTTGCTGACTAAAAGGGTGGTAAAGGAGAAACTTTCATCACGTTTACAGTGGACCTTGATGAACACTTGAATGTAATCTAACCTACAGGCTAGTTAGTGACTGAGAGCTGGGAAATAGTACATATAGGAATAGCTCCTTTTCTACTGGCATGGATAGATGGGACTCTTCCTGTACCATAAATCTGATTTTTGTGCTCCAGACAAGTGGAGAGTATTTCATTGTCATCTTTTGATTATTTTGTGAATGGTGGAAATCTATTAGCAGTGAGTCATTATGATTATTCTATATTTGAACTGTTCTTGTAACTGTACTATTCATCTGGCTCGTAGAGTTGGTTCCAGTCAATGATAATCCCCAGGGTGTTAATGTTGAAGAATAGGCTGATTATTTAATAGTGAGGGGGTGGTTAGATTTCATTTTGGATACAACCATTATCTGATGGCTATATGCTGTGAATTTTAACTTTCCACTTGACCCAAGTCTGGATATTGTCCAGCTTTTTCTTATTTGGGAAATTGTGAATGGAACAATGCAGTTCTCACCAAATGTTCCTACTTCTAGTCTTTCAATGGAGGGAAGTTTTTGAAGCAGCTGACTGCTTTGAGGAATGCTTGTCACATGAATGACCTGAGGCTGAGGTGAATGGCCTCCAGCCATCACAAGTTAGTTCTGACTCAAACCAGTGGCAGATTCTCATTTTCAATGTACCTTGACATTGAGTTTACTAGTGACAATTATCTTCTCTGTGGCAATCAGTTCTTTTAATGATGGGAGTAAAAAATCTGAGGTTAAATGTTCATAGGCCCAAAGTGAACAATATGAGTAAACACTTGATGCAACTGAAGACCCCCTCTATCACGCTTGTTCATTGAGAGTGGATTGATGCTGGATTGGATTTGTTCTCGTTTGTGGATGCAATAACTGGGTAACTTGCTGCTGTATTGGGTAGATGCTTGCAGCTGTTTGTGACAGTTAGGGTAGAGGTTCAGCCATTTCAGGAGCTCAAAACTTTAGCTGTCTGGCAGTGATGCTGTTGGGGCCCATATTCTTTTGCTATTTCTTGATTTCATGGAGTGAATCAAACTAGCTGGTGATTAGTTCCTGTGATGGTACAGATTTTGGGAAGAGGCTGGAAAAATCTGGCTGTGACTCCTTGCAAGTGTTTCGGCTTGCTCCTTCACATATTCGTTCTTGGCTCTTCATCTTCGTTCATCATTGAGGATGGGGATGTTGAATGATCCTCTTTCTGGCAATTTAATTGTCCTGTTCTATTCATGCCTAGATATGGTAGGATCTGGAAAATTTTGATCTGATCTATTCTTTGAGATTTGCTTAATTTTATCTATACCTTGCTGTTTCTGCAGTACAACACACATCATCTGGTGGTGTGACTTCACCAGAGTGGCATCTCTATGTTTCGATAGGTCTGGCTCTCTAATGCCTCTGAATCCTTCCTAAAGGATGTCATTCAGGAATGGCCACTATACTCCCACTGGTATCTAACATTACAAAATTTTAACTTTTCTTTAATGCCCGTTTATGAATACTGAATTATTGATTCTGTTTATAAAGCTGTGACTGGTGTATGATGTAGCTGATATAGATTTTGCACATTAAACTTTGCAATGGTTTTTATTAAAGCTATAGTTTAATTTGGAACGCCGGACATGAAACATTAGGCCCACATTATTTTGCATGCAAATGTGTTAATGTAATTTATTTTACCATGATGCAATCACCTAGCAGATTATTTTTTACTGAAACTTGAATGAACATCGTGTTCAACAAATTGAATTGCATACTGTAGTCATCCCATTTTGTGGAAAAAAAATGATGTTCTGTAATAATCTGTCAGTATATTTTTCATATACTTTTACTTTCTCCACCGGTATCAGTTATGACCATGTAGTACTAAATATCTCATGTTAATCAAATTTGGAAAAAGACTGTACGCAGCTGTACTGGATTCCTGTAACACTGCTCTCGTACGTTTTCCACTCCCTCGTCTGCTGTTTCCAAACCGTTTGTCATCTGGCAGTGGGGGAGTCCTTTAGCAGAGGGTCCTCTATATTGGGAGCCATTCCTGTTTCCTTTGGGGACCTGGGCAGAAAGTGTTGTAAAGAACAATCCTTTTTGTTTTGGAAAAATTAAACAAATTCGTGGATTCTAAGCAGCTTTGAATTTCTGCAGCCATGAGGAGTTTGCGCCATATCTACCTGTCTTGCAAGAGCCTGTTACTGTTCACTTGAGTATTTGAAGTACTGATGTTTTCCAAATTTTGATGTACTTCAGCTACAGACTCCTGATCTTTGGGTACCCAGGAAAAAAAAATGCCCATCTCTCCACTCACATTTCCTTCATTAAAAGCTCCTAACAGATTAAAGGTTAGGATGGATATTAATGATTAAAATATTATCCTACACACGATGATCTTGAGAGTTAATGTAATTTATAAAGTCAGGCATACAGCATGAAGGTTTGCTTGATTTAAGTTAGTGATTTCAGTGTTTTGCTGCCTTAACTTTCATCTTTAGTTCAAATGGTTGTGCTTTAAATCTCCCAACTATGCCAAAAGCAATTAGCAGTAATAGATCAATTGTGATAAACTGAAACATCCCCAAGTACCAGACAGAAGTGTAGTCAGACAAAAGTTCACATTAAACCAAAGTAGATGGGATCCAAAAGCATGGTCAAAGACCTAGTTTTTGAAGAGTATCTAAAAGTGGGAAAGAGAAAGGTTGATGTGTTTAGAAAGTGCATTGTCTCAAAGTGTGAAAGCCCACACATCAATAGGCAAAGCATTTTGCAGTCAGCATATTACCCATTACAAGTTGTCCTGACCTTCAGTTAAATACAATTCTTTAGTTTTCTTGGGTAGCTTTGTGATCTTGGAGTACTGCTGCTCCAGGCAGAATAATGTTAAATGGTAGGATTCCATATCAAAAAAATGTGTAACTAATTAGTTTGTATAATAACTTACCAGTTGTACTGGTGACAGTGACAATGATTAAATTACTGGACTAGTAATTCAGATATCTGAACTAACAGTTCAGGGTCATCAGTTCAAATTCTACTATGGCAGAAAGGGAATTTCAATTTAGTTAAATAATCTGGATTTTTTTATTTGGAAAAAGCTAGTAATGGTGACCATGAAATTACGAGATTGTCATCAAAACCCATCTAGTTCACTCATGCCCTGCACTGTGGAAATACGCCATCCCTGCCTGGACTGACCTTTATCTCACTGCAGAGCCATAGCAGTGTTGTTGATTTCTTACCAAAGGCTTTCTAAAATAGTAAAGCAAGCATATGGTTGTATCACAACTGCTGTTTAAGGCAGCTCATGGTCATCTTTACAAAAACTGTTGGAGAAAGGCATTAGATGCTGATCCTGACTGTGATATCAACCTCCTGAAAATGAATTTAAAAACAAATCCCCAGCTTTTATTCTCAACCTGCTAAAAGATGTAATTTGAATTTTGATTCACTGGATTATCTTCCCAAATCTGTGGATTACTTTATTGATAGCATAATTACTACTTCATTGTAGCTCAAGTCATGGCCTTGTTTTAGTTGGGAATACTTTACTATATTAAAGTTGCTATATTACTGCAAACAGTTGTTGTAGATATTTGGGAGATCTCAAGCACAGCCATTCGCAATATTGATGAAAGATTCAAGAAGGCAAAATTCTGTTTTCTAAGGCTTTATTTATCCATATTTGCAAGACCTATCAGTACCACACCTAATCTTTTTGAAATACTATATCCTTTGGGTCTTACTACTTTATATTCTTCCCTGTTGATTTTTTCCCCTCCTAATTGTCATTGACTCAGAATTGTCTGTATTAAGTTATTTCTTCTAATATGTGCAGTCATTCTGCCAGCCTGCATCTTCTCAAGCCATTCAACAGATATCTTTGCTATCTTCCAAATCTTCAGTTTTGTTTGTCATCAAATTTTGATAGCTTGTTCCATAAATCCAAATTCAAATCAATATCTAGACAATAAATGTGTACTTTACCTTTGACCCTCAGAGTGCAGCAGTTGCTGCCCTAAATTCTCTACTGTCATGTGGCTAATCTTTGATTTTACAGTTCCGGTTGTACGATGCATCTGAAATTTTGAATTGCAGCAATCACCTGAAAATCCATAAACCCATGGTTTCTCCAGTGAGACAGTATAAATTAATATTGGAGAAAGTAGTTTCTTTGGATCAACCAGTTAATCTAGTAAATAATTCATGCACAGGAGAATACCATATTTGATTACAACAATATTGGTTTGCTTATTTTGTATGGAGGGGCAGTAGGTACACTTGAGTTTGAGCGCAATCCTGAATTGGTAAAGGAAATAATGTCTCTGGATTAAAGGTGGGTTATTGGTGACCAGATGAACATTGGAGATAACAGGTACCCCTGGTACCTCATTCTTCTAAGTGCTAGGGGTCATAGGTTTGAAAAGTGATGCTGAAATATTCTTGGTAAGTTGCTGCAGGGCATCATGCTTCCATTAGGATAATTCTGGGCATCTTTTAAATAGTATTCACTACACTGATATTTGAATAGTAGTAGACATTTTGTTAAACTAGGTATTAGATTTCTGAGCAAGAGTATTTCTTTGTTCTAGTTGATGTCAAGCTTGGGTTGTTACAGTTAAACCCAGCAAGTAAGTGAAGGGGATTTGGGGGGTGCCATTAAGGGCAAGGTTGACATCAGCAATGGTCCAGGAACCAGGCCTGACATTGAAGGAAGAGGTCAATCTCACATGGGCGGATGGGTGATCCAATGTCTGAGACTGTGGCAGGTCAGATGTGGCCCCAGCAGATCTTGGAACCCACAGTTTGGGAAGATTGATAAACATACCAATGGGTAAATATAGGTCCTCTTATTGAACTCTTAATTGATATAGATTTATTTTTAAATAAATGAAACTTATTTTTTGTTCTAAAGATTATTGAGAAATGAGGTATGTGTATTTATCTGATCAAGCAGTGGGGCTTGTTCTCAAACTAAAATTGATAAATGGGTTGATCTTCATGATGTATTTCTGTTATAAAATAAACAGCTTTCTTTTGAAACCAGAAGGGATTACATTTTCCTTTTTGGGTCAAGAAAGTACTATTCAGTATTTTGCAGACACAGTTACTTCAATTCTGCACTGGTTTTCTCCTGAAGTAATGTTAATGGTTGGTGACATTCAGCAGGGAACTGGCAATCTGCAGGAAAGGGCTTTCAGCTCTAACTAGGTCACTGATTCTGAACCACTTTTAATTGACACCTGAGTTTGGAAATTTGGCAGAAATCATATGATTTGACAGCAGTGACACCTGTATGTTAGTGGCATGCTTTGTTTTAATTGTAACCAAATGATTAAGTGTTTAACCTAACGTGATGCTCAAATTAAGGTAAAAACTTTAGATTTTCTCTTGCTCCTCTTGTAGTGTAGCAGTTGTTTTCATTCTTCTGTTAGATTAACCTAAGCCACGATCCCAGAGGGCATCTCTTTCATGTTATGTTATTGAATACCAGTGGCTACCAGTCTTCTAGTTCTTTGCAAAACAAAAACATAGGAAGTTTATTGAAATAATAATTCTAAATACTTTTGAAGAGTATTATATGTTCCACATCATGGTATGCTAACATTGCATTATTTTTTCCTCAAGGTCTGGAAGGGGTAGGAAATTGAGTGGAGATCAAATAACCTTGCCAACAACGGTTGATTATTCATCTGTTCCTAAACAGGTATCCATTTTGAAAAATAGTCTCACCCTCAAGTAGTCAGTCTTAATGTATGGTTTATATTGCTGTTACTTGGTATAAGCTGATAGGAATTTGCAAGTTAATTTAAATTGACTTTTCATAGTAGAAAGTAATTGCTGTAGTTTACTGGTTAAATTTGGAAGCTTCTATAGAGCTAAACATTCCTTATTTTGGAATCTGTGGAATTGTAAATTTTTTTTATTAGTATGAATGGTAGTGAATCAATCTTTCAAAACTTAAAATCCAAGATAACCTGCATATTTTTTTGTGATCAAATTACCTTTGCTAAAATGCTTCAGTGAGCACACAGACATCCTAGAAATGTATAAATATATTTTGAGATTAATAGTCTGAAGTGAATAATGCAGATATTTGTACTCTAGC
The DNA here is from genome assembly GCF_009764475.1 of Pristis pectinata. Taxonomy (NCBI): domain Eukaryota; kingdom Metazoa; phylum Chordata; class Chondrichthyes; order Rhinopristiformes; family Pristidae; genus Pristis; species Pristis pectinata. Next base: position 88,352,142 of record NC_067413.1, read on the forward strand.
CCTTTCCCAGTCCTCTGAAATGGGATTGCCTTAATTTGCAAATGAACTGTTGTGTATGAACATTTATTCTGGAAAGGAAATCTGAGAATTGGATAAAAAGCAAAAAATAGTACTTCTTGTTTGAATATACTTGAGCTCTTCCTATACTATTTCTTTTATTTAACTGTATCTGGCTCTGTTACATTTTGCATTAGTGACTGTCTTGGATAAAGCTTTAAACTTTGGCTTTAAATAGTAAGTTATACGGCGCAGAAATGGGCTCTTCAGCCCAAATGTACTTGTCAACCGAAGTTGCTTACCTGAGCTAGTCCCATTTGCATGTGCTTGGCCCATATCCTCCTCAAAGCTTTCCTAACACGTACCTGTCCAAATGTCTTTTAAACGTTGTAAATTTACCTGCCTCTACCAGTTCCTCTGGCAGCTTGTTCCACATACCCACCATCCTTGCTATGGAAAAAGTTGCCCCTCAGGTCCCCTTTAAATCTATGCCCTCTAGTTTCAGACTCCTCTACCTTGGGGGAGGGAAATGTGGGGGAAGACTGCCCTTTCATTTTGTCTATGCCCCTCATGATTTGATATACCTCTATAAGATCATCCCTCGTCCTTGTCTGCTTTTTAGTGGACTAGCTCAGTGTTATTTACTGTTCTTTGCCCTTCATGATTGTGCATGAATATCTTAGCCAGTGCATGCATTGGTCCAGTGCCTCATTGAACTTAGAACCAAGTATTGAGGATAGGAGAATAACCATTGGAGCAGAGATGTCTCATTACTGTTGTACGTGCAAAGTGCTTACAATCACCAAGCTTGGAGTGATTGACTGGATTGGTGGGGTGGATTAAATGTCATAAAATGGGCAGAAGGGAACTATTTCGGTGGAAGCAATTCCGTGTTTCCTGGCACAGTATAGGTAAGTGCAGCTGTCAGTTACTTGGTCTTCAGCCTTTGCTGTTTGGAAAGCAAGAAAAGTTGGCTGGGGATAATCTTGTTGTAATAATATGCTATAGCATTTTAGATGCTGCTTTCACTATATTTGTCTCCATGCCTCCCATTCTGGAAATCTACTTTTTCTTTGCCCTTATGCTCACTCATTATAATCTCTCACTAACATCTTTTTTTGACATGCGCTTTATTTGTCACCTTTTGTATTAGTTTGCCTGCAGTTATTTTTTTCTCTCTTGTATACTTTCTGCTGGCCCAGTTGCCCTGAAGGGAATTGCTGCTTGTAGTTTCTCCATTCCTGTTCTTGCTCGGTCTGGATGTAGACAGCCCATTTGCTGGCTTGTAGCGTCCTGGATTTCAATTGATATGGTCTGGATGGCAGCAGGGCCTATGAGGCAATGAGAAAACCTTAAACCCTTGCTCTGCTGCCTGTCAAAATTGTAGGTTATTTAATACTAATTAAATTACTTTGTCCTTTTGAGACATGTAAAAACTATTAAAACTGAAAGAACAAAATTTAAAGACTTAGTTTTTAAAAAAAACTTGTAACATATGAAAATTAACAATTTATTTTGCTTTAGTTTGATATTTTTTAAACTGTTTACTTGAAACAACTTCTCCCTCGACCCCTAATTTCTAGCCCTAAATCTCCTTTGAAATCAATGGTTCTACCAATGCTGCACTTGTGCAAGTGTCGGGGAATTGCGACACAGCTGGGCTTTGCAGTGCACTAGATAAGAGGCCCAGTGACAGAGTGTTGCTCACAGATTTGGCATTCCAAGAATTCTGTTTTTGGATGCAGTAGATAAGTTTAACAGTGTATTTGCAATTAGCTTTGCTTTACCTGGTGTCACCTTTTTAGGAGTAATTTAAAAATAAGGGATGTGAAAATCTATGGAGTAAGCTGCTTTAATGAAGATTTTGATTAATGCCTGGCCTGCAAAACTTTCCACTTGTCAGCATAATTCAATTAACAGTTGATTGCAATGATATTTTATTGAACAAACATATTACTGTTTACCTCCCTCCAATAAATGTAACAATTCTTGGGAATAAAGCCATCAGAGCCCAAGTATCTCAATCAGTGTAGTTGCATTAGGCCACTTAACACTGCTCTGTGAAACTAGATGATAATGTCCTTTGGGGTTTGGTATAGATGGTGTAAGTTTTCTTTGGACACAGCTTCTAAAGAAGATATTGGTATTATCTGTCTTCTAAGTGTTGGAAGGTGAATGTTGATAATAGTTGCATAATTTCCTGGTACTTATTGTCTGATCCTTAATTTTTCCCTGTTTCTCAGAATTGTTTATTCATGTATTCAGGACTGGAGTTAAATAACATGTCCTTAACTAAAATTTGTCATTCTGTTTCTTTGGCATTCCTCAGCCAAATGGTATTTTTCAAAGGAGGCAAGTATCTTACAGAATCATCTGCAGGTGGGCTTTGCAGGGGCCAACAGATCAAGAGGTTGCAAGGGAAATGCATTTTGGAGAGAATAAATGCAACATTTTGTGATGTGAAGATCTGAAAGCCAGAATCAGTGACACTAAGTGTTCTTAGTACATAGGCTTAAGTTCAGTGAGTCCTTGTTTCTTCTGTCTGAGAAGGATATGGAGTCAATTTTCTTTTTAATTCGTGCTGTGTCTGAGAGCTTGTAATAGTTACGGGTCAATTTCCTGCTGTGTTGGTGATCAAAACAAAATTTCTCTGTGCAAACTTCTTAACAAGCCCCCTTAGCTGTTGCTTGTCTGGTGGAAAATACCTGATCTAATTTAGAGAGGTTTGAATAATTAAACTTGCTGGACAATAACTTTGTATTTGAGCTTGCTAATTTTGAATCTTTACATATATGATAAAGCTTTAATATATTTTATCATGCTGCCAATGCATTATTGGCTGCGTATTTGATTCATGTTGGGTCAAGGAATTCTGCTCAATAAGAGATTTGTATCTGTTCTGGACCTGACAGTTTTGGTGATGCCTTTGAATTCATTCTGCTCAGCGCAATAGTATAAAGTGCCCTTCTCAAATGTCAGAAATGTGTTTCTCCTACCCTCTAGTCTCTTAATGGTCCAGTCAGTCTTGACGGGTCTCACTTCCACAAGTTAACCATAAATTTTTCCAGCTGTGCTTATTGTTGATACCAGTGGTATATGTTGGGTTTTGACTAATGAGTTATTATCTGTACCACTCTCGCAAAGAACTACAAGTTCTAATTGAGTCTAGTGCTCCACAGCCCACCCCCAGACGAGTCCAGTTGCCACACAAAAAGCCACTATCCAGTCCCTCCATTGCTGCCACACTGACTGTGGAGCATATTGTCCTTACCCTTGGTTACAGGGCTACCTGCAGAAACTGAAGTATAAGTGTTCTTTTATCTTTGTGAAATTTGCCTGTTTCCCCAAAACTGTTGTAGGCTGAAGATGACTGTGAACAGCTAAGTATTTTGCTCTGCATGTAATGTATCAGAATTCCTTTGTTTGGGAAAATCTGACCTTTCATATGAACGCAACACAAAACACTGGAGGAACTCAGCAGGTCAGGCAGTATCTATGGAGGAAAATGGACAGTCGACATTTCAGGTCGAGACTCCTCATCTGGACTGAAAGATAAGGGGAGGTGGCCAGTATAATAAGGGTGGAGCCAGAGCTGGCAATGATAGGTGGATCCAGATGACAGGGTGATAGGCAGAGGGGGGAGAGTGGAATGGCGTCAGAAGCTGGGAGCTGATAGGAGATTATCCCAAGTTTTCACGTGAATGTGCCTATTACTGGTGATACAAAATTTTGCAGCATCTAATGTGTTAATCCAATTCTACTAGACCTAATCTTGTTTAATAGTCTGTTCTGTGGCATCTTTTCAATGGCTAAGTGCAAGTCCATATACACCACATCCACTGGTTCACCATCAACTCTACTGGTTATAATGTCGACACACTCTCTGACATATTTGTCAACCCTGATTTCCCTTTTCATAAGCCACTGTTACTCTGGCCTGATCCTATTATTTTCTTTTAAGTGACTGGTTACCTTTTTTGATTATTAGTGAAATATTGTAGCATTATCCTTTCTATTGATGTTGGGCTAATGATCTGAGGTTCCCCCGTTTTCTCTCTCTCCCTATTTTGAAGAGTGGAATTACATTTGTTACCTTCTATTATGTTCTGGACTTCATAGGATTTTGGAAGTTTAACATTGATTTTATTTTAATTCATTAATTTTTACAATTTTATCACTAATGCTAACTTTTTTCAGCTTCTCATTCTCTAGACCTGTCCTCCACTATTCCTGGAAGTTTCCTTGTCATTTCTCAGGAAGACAGGCACAAAATATTGGTTAATTTCTTATTTATAGGACAGTCAGTGACAATTTCCATCACATTAGCTGATGACTTGAGAGTCCTAGCTATATCATTGGTTTCCACATGGACCATGGCACCTGGTTCTCTTTCCAGCAAGCCTTTGAGACTTGGGTCTACAGCTTCAGAGACCCGGATCTATCCTTCTGCCTATATTGTCCTCTATCACTACTACATTCTTTCACTCTCCAACTTGAATAACACAGTGCTGTGGTCTGTTTGTTTATTCTCGCTGCAGTCTCTGCTTTCTCCCACACAGGCTGTAAGAATTTCTTACCTGTTGGACAAGTCAATCAGCACAGCTTTGTGGGTGGGAAATCATGTCTCACCAATTTGAGTTTTTTGAAGAGGTGATGAAGAGTGTTGATGAGGGCAGGGTGGTTGACATTGTCTACATGGGCTTTGACAAGGTCCCGCATGGCAGACTCTACTAGAAGAGTAGATCATATGGGATCCAGGGTGTGCTAGTCAATTTGATGCGAAATTAGCTTGGTGGAAGGAGTCAGAGGGTGGTAGTGGAGGGTTGTTTTTCGGATTGGAGGCCTATGACTGGTGGTGTGCCGTAGGGATGAGTGCTGTGTCCACTGTTTGCCAGCTATGGTAATGGTTGATCAACTGGGAAGTGGGCCAAAGAATGGCAGATGGAATTTAACTCTGACAAGTGTAAGGTGTTGCACTTTGGAAAGTTAAACCAGGGCAAGGCTTGCCCAGTAAATGGTAGGGCCCTGGAGAGTGCTATAGAACAGAGAGACCTATGGGCACAGGTACTTAGTTCCCTGAAAGTGAAGGCACAGGTAGACCGAGTGGTGAAGAAGGCTTGCCTTCATCAGTCAGGGCATTGAGTACTGGAGTTGAGATATCATGTTATAATTGTACAAGTTGTTGGTGAGACCACGTTTGGAGTATTGTGTGCCGTTCTGGTCACCCTGCTACACGAAGGATGTCATTTAAGCTGGAAAGGATGCAGAAAAGATTCATGATGTTACCGGGACTGGAGGGCTTGAGTTATAAAGAGAGGCTGGATAGGTTGGGGCTCTTTTTCCCTGGAGTGTAAGTGGCTGAGGGGTGACCTTCAGAGGTATGTAAAATCATGAGGGGCATAGATCAGGTGAATGATTGGTATCTTTCCCAGGGTAGAGGAGCCTAAAACTAGAAGGCATGGGTTTAAGGCGAGAGGGGAAAGGTTTAAAGGGGACACAGAGGGTGGTGGGTATATGGAATGAGCTGGCAGAAGAAATGGTCGAGGCAGGTACAATTACAACACCTAAAAGATATTTAGACAAGTACGTGAATAGGAGAGGGTTAGAGGACACCTTGGTTGGCGAGGATGAGTTTGGCTCTGTTTTCATGCTGTATAATGCTTCATCTCTAAGTGCAGAGCTGAGGCTCTTCCAAAGCTGCCCTTTGGATCCCCAATCTTGCCTCACTCGTAGTACCATCCGCTGTTCCTCTTGACCAGTTCTGCAGTACTTAATTCTAGGTGCGTTAAAGCTTCATGGAACAAAATGTCCAGTTAACTTTGTTCATCCCTATTGTACCTGAATCTAAAATTTGAGCTCATCATTTCTGGGCCAAAGTTGCTCAAGGTGTAGATACTTATTGTGGATATGATCACCGTCATTCACAGTGATCTTCCTCTGTTTACACACAATATAGCTGCAGCACATTACCTGTGAAGCCAAGCCTGTCTTAATTTTACTTAGTTTATATATTTTTTTTATTCCCAGGTACTACAAGTTATTACTTGGCTGTCATAAAATTCAGTTGATCAGATGTAGCTGGTTAATTAATTTTAACTAGGGGTCTGGCAGCTGCTTGTTCATTACTTTCTCCTACTTACCACTGCAAATGAAAATCAAAGGGTCAAGAAAATCTAATAGTAGAAGTAAAATAAACTTGAAAATGAAATCGCCTATTCATTCACCAGTATTAATAGTTGGGAAGCTGTGTTATAACCTGTATGGAAGGATAAGGCTAAGTCGTTGGAGACGTGGTACCAAGGATGAAGGATTTCAGTTATGTTGAAAAATTGGGGAGGGTGGGATTATTCTCCTTGAACCACAGAAGGGCAAAATAAGATAGAAAGGGAAAGAGATCTGAAATGAAAGGACACAAATTTGAGATGATTCACAAATGTCCAGAGGCTATATGAGGAAAATAAACTTAATGATGCTTTGTGATTTTGGAATGCACAGGTTGAAGGCAGAAGCAGATTCACTGATACCTATCCAAATTGCTTTTGAAAGTTAAAACTTTAACTGAAAACAAAATATAGAACGAGACATAGAATGAACAGGCTAAGCACAGTGGACCAAGTCGCTGCCTTCTAAATTAGTTGGTGATTTGACTTGATGAGCTTTATCATATTTTGTTATTAGCACCCCAACATACTAATCTAACAAAGATTGAGGTGGCACGGTTAATTAAAATGGGCCCATTTTAATTAACCGTGCCACCTCAATCTCTATTAGATTAGTGCCTAATCATAGATAACTAATTATTATCAATGTCTTTCCAATTTGAAAAATTCTTAGATTTTTGAGTTTTTGCATTAAGTTGCTCTCCCTTTCACCTTTGATATTTTGGTTTTGCTATTTGGGGAAAAATAATGGCAGTAGTGGTAACTTTGATTCCAAGATGTAGTTTTTTCCTATTACATTTAATTTGAATTAGGATGGGATGAAATGTTTAAAATTGATTTTGCTTTGGAACATTGGAAGAAGATTTATTCTTTTTGGAAGAGACTATAATCCGACGAGCAAGTCCACAATGTAATGCTGTTCCCTTATTAAAATATTGGATTAGATCTGCTATTCAAAGAGTTGATGTCTTTCCCAGTTAATCCTGTAACCCATTGCTATAATTGGTCCAATGATCCTGATTAGGCAAAGAGCAGGAGGAATATCAGGGCTTTTGGTTTTATAGGTGGGGTTAGAGGAATGAAGTAACTGAAGTTTTAAGTTACTGTTTCACTAAGCTAATTTGTCCCAACTTTTCAAGGCAGTGTTTCATTTATTGAAATTTGTGTGGAGTAACTATGCTCTCAACATTGCAAAGTCTTTGATCACGTGATAAGATGGAGGCTTATTTAGATTTTGTTTCTGTTAAATTTCAAATGTGTGCATTTTTTTTTGTATCTTCCAAGCCTGAAGTAGAAGAATGGAGTTCCTGGGATGAGGATGGTCCAACCAGTATTAAGATTGAAGGGGGCAATGGGAATCTGACAACCCAACAAAATGGCACTGGGGAGCCCGAAGAACCTGATTACTTTAAGGATATGACACCAAACATACGAAAACCTCAAAAGGTGAGTGTTAATAATAAATTTGAGTTATTGAAAAATAAACTGCATAAAATGTCCATGAAAATTGTTGTAAAATTTCAAACATTTACTTTTGGTAATTGGTTTATTATTGTCACATGTACTGAGAGTGGAAAAACTGTTTTGCATGCAAATGATCTATACAGATCATTCAGTACATCGAAGTAGTACAAGGGGAAAAGCGATAACAGAATGCAGAATATAGTGTCATAGTTAGTGCAATGCAAGTAGACAAATAAGATGCAAGGACCACAACGAGGTATATTAAGAGATCAAGAGTTCATCTTTATCGTACAAGAGGTCTGTTCAACAGTATTATAACAGCAGGATAGAAGCTGTCCTTGAGCCTGGTGGTGTGCATTTCCAAGCTTTTGTGTCTTCTTCCTGATGGAAGTGGGGAGAAGAGAACGACTGGGGTGGGAGGAGTCTTTGATTATCTTGGTCACTTTCCTGAGACAGTGGGAAGTGTAGACAGTCAATGGAAGAGAGGCTGGTTTTTGTGATAGACTGGGCTGCGTCTACAATTCTTTGCAATTTCTTGCAGTTTTGGGCAGAGCAGTTGTCATACCAAGCTGTGATGCATCCAGATAGGATGCTTTCTAGAACATAGAAAACCTACAGCACAATTCAGGCCCTTTGGCCCACAAAGTTGTGCCGAACGTATCACCTTTCTATGGTGCATCTATAAAAATTGGTGAAGGTCAACAGGGATATGCCAAATGTCCTTAGCCTTCTGAGGAAGTAAAGGTGCTGGTGTGCTTTCTTGGCCATAGTCTCTATGTGGTTGGATCAGGATCTGCTCTTGGTGACATTTACACCTGGGAACTTGAAGCTCTCAACCATCTCCACCTCAGCACCATTGATAGACAGGGTGTGTGTACTCTGCCCTGCTTCCTGAAGTCAATGACCAGCTCTTGTTTTGCTGATATTGAGGGAAAGCTTGTTGTCTTGACACCATGTCATTAGGCTCTCTATTTCCTTCCTGTAATGTTTGAGATCTGGCTCACTACAGTGGTGCCATCTGCAAACTTGTAGATGGAGCAGAATTTCTCACAATATTAAAAATGTAATCGAGTTGGATATCTTTTAAATATTTTGTTACTGAAGGTTGAAGTGAAGTTTTACTTTGAAAATGAACTACTGACTTTGGAGCTTCAGCAATTTTTATTATGCATTTAAAGATCTTCATTAAAGTGTGTATGTATTTTTTTAAAAAACTAAAAATCCTATCTTATTCAGTATTCTTGTGTTTAATCTAAACATTATTATTTTAGATTATTATTAAGAAGAAAGAACCTTTACACTTTGGAATCCCAGATGGCACCATAGGGTTTTCTAGTAGGTTGGCAGCTACGCAAGATATCCCATTCAATCAGCCATCAGTAAGTAATTCTAGGACCTTTTCACTTGCACTTTTTCCTAATATGTGTTACTAAGAAAAATTGAGCAGTTTTAGCATTATGCTTTAATGTTTAGAAGAGTAGACTTCACATTGCAGAATTTAAACCAATAGTTATTCTGCACAGGAGCATCCCAGTTGATGATTTTTCTTAACAATTTAAAGTCTTTTGTGTGTTTTGTCCTCTAGTGTTTCTAATTGCAGTAAAACAAAATCATTTGAATTAGAAGTGAAGTTCTTTAGTTGTCAGATAATCCAGATTTTTGAATAAAACAAGTTAGAGATGTATATTTTGAACTTTAGAAATAAATCCCTTCTCAAGTTATTATAATTTAATGTTATGACAAGTGGCCAATTGTTTCAAATTCAGTCCTGCTGAAAAGAGTATTTTAGACAGCGAGATGATGAATTGCAGCTTTTAATTGCACAAAAAGTTACTTGCATAATCTGCTACTTTTCTAGCCTGAACTGGGAGATTTTGACACTTGGCAAGAAAATACTAATGCATGGGAAGAGGAGGGAGATGCTACCTGGGAGGCAGAAGAAGTGCTGAGGTAACCAAATTTGTTTTTTTTTAATTCAATTGGAAGTTGGATGGAATAGTTTACAGTATTTTTTCCTAAACTTAGCACATAAGATATTAAACAGCAATGTGCATGCATAAACTGTATAGAGACAGATGCTAGAATCCAGAACAGAACAGTGCTGGAAGAACTTGGTGGGTCAAATGGCATCAGTGGAGGCAAAAGGTAGAAGTCAACATTTGGGGTCAAGACCCTGTATCAGGACTGAGAGAAGAAGAAAGATTGCCAGTGTAGAGTAGTACATTTTGGGGGGGGGGGAAGGAATATAGGTTGGGAGGTGATAAATGGAAGGGAATGATGAGCAGATGGAACCAGATGGGTGGAGAGAATGGGAGGGATGAACAAAAGGACAAGAAAACTAGGTGGACGTGTGTGTGTGAGGAGAACACTGGCAGTGTGGGTTACCTGAAATTGGAAAATTCAGTATTCATATCATTGGGTTGGAATATAAGATGCTGTTCTTCCAATTTGCTTGTGGCATCCCTGTAGCAATGGAAAAGTCTGAGGGCAGACTGGATAGTCTGGGAGTGGGAAGGATGGTTAAAATGATGACCAGAAGCTTGAGATGGCCATTGTTCTGCAGAGCACCTGTGCTCTGTCCACAGTCTCCTAGTCTACGCTTGGTTTCACCAGTGTAGAGGAGGCCACATTGCAAGCACTGAATGCAGTAAGACCAGGTTGGAAGAGGTGCAGATGTACCTCTGCCTCACCTGGAAGGGCTGTTCAGGTATCTGAATGATGGTGAGGGAGAAGGTGAAGTGTACATCTCCTTTGGTTCCAGGGTAAAATGCCAGGGGATGGGGAGGTGTGATAAGGAGAGTCCTGAAGAGAGTGGTCCCTATGGAAAGCTGAAAGGTGGGATTGCATTGGAGCTGGCGGAAAAGGCAGAGGATGAGGTGTTGGATGGGGAGGCTAGTGCGGTGAAAGGTGAGGACTAAGGGAACTCTATTGCTGTTCTGCCTGGGTAGGGAAATTCTCTTCCACTTTCTACAGGTCAAAGGGGTAGCTGTGGACACTTGCCTGGGCCCTGGCTATGCCTGTATTCTTGTTGGCTACAAGGAACAGATCTTGTTCGAGGCCTGTCCCAGCACTCCCAACTTTTTCTCCACCACTCGGTGACTGTATCGGTGCTGGGTTCCCGCACTCATGTAGAACTCGTCAATTTCATCACCCTCACCACCAACTTCCACCCTGCCCTTCAATTCACCTGGACCATCTCTGATACTCCTTCCTTTTCTGGGTCCGTCTCCATCTTAAGAGAGAGTCACTATTGATAGCTTCTATAAACCCACAGTTACCTTGACTGTACCTCCTCCCATAAGGATGCCATCCCCTTTTCTTAATTTCATCGTCTTGCATGTGTTCTCAAGGTGAGATCTTTTGCTGTGGATGTTCTGAAATATCCTCCTATCTGCAATAGTTGTTGGGGCCCTTGCAGGCTTTGCTTCCATTTTTTGCACCTCTGCTCTGAGCCCCCCTCTGTCCAGAGTGAACGGTAATAGAGTTTACTTGGTCCTTGCCTTTGAGCCCGCCAGCCTCTCTGCATTCAACACATGTCCTCTGCCTTTTCCACCAGCTCCAATGCAATCCCACTCCCAATCACATCTTCTCCTCAGTTCCCCCTCCCTTCACCACTACACCACTCCTTCTCCTTTCTGCCTTCCAAAAGAGTCCTCCCTGGTCCAATCATCCCTGCTCAGCCATCCCTCCCCATCCGCTGGCACTTTTCCCTGCAATCGAAAGAGATGTAACACCTATCCCTTCACGCACTCCCTCACCACCATCTAGGGACCTAAACACCCCTTCCAGGTGAGGCAGTGGTTCACCTGCACCTCTTTCAACCTGATCAACTGGATTCAGTGTTCACAATGTGCCCTCCTCTACATTGTTCTATGGTGAAACTAAGCATAGACTCAGCAACAGTTTTGGGGAGCAACTGTGCTCGGCCCACAGTGGCCATTTTGGGCTTCCAGTTGCATGTCACTTTAACTCCTTACCGCTCCCACACCACCCTGTCTGTCCTGTCTTTTCCATTGCCACAGAGGCCACATGCAGATTAGAAGAACAACATCTCAGTGGTTTGACTATTGAATCTCCCAGATTCGGGTAACTCGTACCCCCTGAGCTCTCTTCCCACACACCCAGGCCAGACACAGGTTGGAAGAACAACACCTTGTATTCCACCTTGGTAGTCTCCAACCTGACGGCCTCAACGTTGCTTTTCTCTAACTTCTAGTAACCCCTCCCCTCCCCCCCCCTTTTTTTTCCCTCCTTCCCCTGCCCTCATGAACTGCCCACCTCTTCCCCACCTTCCCTTTATTCCATGCTCCACTCCCCTCTCCTACTGGCTTCTTCCTCCTTCAGCCCCTTGGCCTCTTCCACCTATCACCTCTCAGCTTCTTGCATCTCGCCCCATCCACACCCTGCCCCCCCCCCCCCCCCCCCAACCCCATCACCCGGACTCGCCTATCACCTGCCAGCATGTGATCCTCCCTCTTCCCCAACCTTCTTATTCTGGCTTCTGCCCTCTTCCTTCTAGCCCCGATGAAGGGTCTCGGCCTGAAACGTCAATTGTTTATTTTGCCTCCATGGATGCTGCCTGACCTGCTAAGTTCCTCCAGCACTTCTTGTGTTGTGTGTGTGTTGTTCCCACACATCTAGTTTATCTGCCATCTAGTTTTTTTTGTTCATCCCTTCTTGCCCATCCCGTCTGGTTCCACCTATCACCCTCTATTCCAGCCTCCTATATACTGGCAATCTTTCCTGATGCAGCATCTCAATCCGAAATGTCAACTTGCACCTTTTGCCTCCACAGATGCTGCTTGACCCTCAGTTCTTCCAGCAATCTGTTTTTGTTTTAATGTGCATCTGTATGTTGTTTTCAACATTGTAAAATGCACCCACATTATATCATAGGAGCACTGTTCAACAAACATTCACATCAAGCCAAAGGTTTTCTTGGGTGGGTGTTGCCAATGTTGGAACAATGATACAGGACCAGAGTTAGAAAAACACTCGTTCTCAGTTTTTTTTTCCCACATTCATGCAATATTTTGATATCATTACAAGTTACCTCCCATGTGAATAATCAGTAAATGCTGGCTGTTTAAAATTTTCACATGTCAACCTTCATTTTGACCAGAATCTATTATTTTCCCCTTATTGGAGCTGTAGGCATGCTATGTTGGCGCTGGAAGAGTGGCGACACTTGTGGGCTGCCCCCAGAATATTCTCAGTAACGCAAAAAGACGCATTTTACTGTGTGTCTCAATGTACATGTGACTGATAAATAAATATCTTGTATCTTAATTTTATTGTGGTTTTTGTGTTGTGCTCTGGTACTTCGAAATTTTTTTCTTTGCACGCTACTATTTAGCTGTATTTTTTATTGCATGGATGTACTGGTCTAAATACCAACTGTTCTTCTTTGTTATGAACCATTTTAAAATAATTTCTTCTGCTCCTTCAGATATTGTACATCATTACCACTATCTAATTTTCCATACAGTGCACCTCATTTAGAATGCTGTTGCCTTGGTTCCTGGCCTCCTTTCACTTTAACATCCTTGTTCTTGCTTTCAAATATCAGCTTAGCAGTGGCTTACACTACTTGAGTGAAATTTTAAAAAGTTTAATGTTCTATGATGGGCTTCAAAAGCTGAATTGTTTGCATTCCACAGAACTTTTACTAAAGAAAGTAAATCCATTCTTAAATTATTAAGAATTACATTATTCAAAAAGTGGCTTCTGAACAATTCTAAGTAATATCTCATGTCTGGAGATTGTACCGTTCAGCTTATCTCCAGCACAACCATCAGTGATTTGACTTTCTTCATCACTAATGCATTAGAGGATTAGTAAAACTCATACAGGTTGAAACACTGATCTTGCATTCTGTCGTCTGGCAACTTCAGTGGTCTGGCATGTTTTGGATCTGTAGTACAGATCTGTACTAACTAATTATTCTAACTAAGATTTAATTATAATCTTAAAATAATGGAGGTCTGTACCTAATTAAACTACCAGTACAACTTTTGCAATCTCAGCTGGCAGCGGTTCCATCTTATGAAACTTTGGGTTAGCAATTAGTTCTTGAGATCAGAACCCTTGTGTAACCTGGGAAGTGTCCTGTACTTAATTTGTTTTTTAAATTCTCTGCCCCAAGGAAGATGATCGGGGCAACTTCTGTGGTCTAGTACCAGAGTTTCAACCTGTATATTGATTGAATGTGACTTCATTTAAAAAAAATTCATTAAAAAAAATAATTAGTAATTTTGTGAGTACGTGTGTATCTTGAATGCTAACTTGTGCTTGAATTTTTGATGCTCTAATGAGCATTGATATTGGCTGACTCAATGTAATATACTGTAATATAATATTTCACTATAGAGGTTTTCTCCTTGAGTTTTTTGCCAGTAAAGCCATTTTATTAGCTTTCCTTTTTCTGCTAAATAAGATGTTCATCTGTTTCTTGTGTAAATATATAATTCCTCCCTCCCTTTTCCTATTATTCCCCACCCCTCAGGCAGCAGAAACTTGCTGAGAGAGAGAAGAGGTCAGCTGAACAGCAAAGGAAAAAGATAGAAAAGGATGCACAAAGGTTACTGGAGAAAGGAACAGAACAAAATTGCTGTAAAACTTTCATAACTGTAAGTGATATGTGGACACGTCACTGTCAGGACAATTGCAGTATCTGTTACCTCCAGTGGTAACTATGACCAGTATATTTGGCGAAGAATGATTTTTAAGTAATTGCTACCGTTGTGCAGTTGATCAGTGCACCTACAGTTTTGTTTGTCACCACCTGATGCTTGGAAATCTTCCTAGATTACTGGAAATCATTGAGATAAAGGATTTTACAGTGTATACATTTTATTGTCAGCTGTCCAATCAGTGCATTGTTGGTGCAGTACTTTACTGTACCAGCTTCTGAAATCCAGGTAGATTATTTACAGTAGTCCTTCAGGGTTGAACATAGGAATATTTGTAGTTGTATGGCATAATTTATCTGTGTGTAAGATATCTTTCATTTGAAATTATATTTAAGCATTAAAAAAGTGGTCTGTTCCTTTGCTTGTCTGGATTTACTAGTCATCATTTAGTTCTGCTATTGTTAGACAATGAGATATTACCAATGAAATCAAGGAATTATCAAAAATATCAGAGTTTGTGTTGTATATATTTTTTAAACAGGTTCCTGAGAGAATGGTATGAAAACTAAATACATTTGTATGTATCTGGTAAAATATCTCCGAGTTGCTAGCTAGAAATTTAAATAGACCGTTACTGAAGCTCACTTTTAAAAAAAAATTCATTACTTTTGGCTTTCTGGAAGTTAGCATTTTGGTTGATTTACTGTACAGATTAAAATATGTCTGCAGGAGCAATGAAGAATGTAACTATTATTAAGCTTGATGTGTATCTATATTTGCATCTAGGTTAATTGACACTGCTTCAAAATTTGAAATTTTATGTATTTATTGTTCTGCAACATCAGGCCTTTTTTTTAGGAAGCCAGCAGAATTGGCTTGTTTATTTTTGTTAAGCTGTTTTGCATATTTCTTAACTGCTTTAAAATGACATGTTGCCTTGAATGCAGTTTGTACCTTAAATGAAAGTTATCCATATTCTGCTCTAAGTAGACAACCTATTGATAGTCTTATAAATTCTGTAATCTAAAGTGAAAAGAACATCTTTAATATTGTCCAAAATAAGATGAAACTGTTGCCTAATCCACAACTGGAACACATTTTTTTAAACTTTATGCTGTATTGCTATTCCTGCCCACATGTCTTGAAATGTGCTAATTAAAAGGTGCTTAGTCTACAACTAAAATTCAATTAACTGGCAATGAGCATACCTTTTTTTCCCATAAATAAGGTGCCTAGATATGTTTTACTATTCCATGCATTCAGGTTTTTTGGACAAAATTTCAAAGTAAAAATGTATTTTATGTGAAGGACTTTTAGTAATTAAAAATAATTTAACATGAACCATTAGTTAGACTTGACTCTGGTTCAAACAGGGTCTTTCCCTGCTGATTCTGCAAAGCTGTTCCCTTGGCTGTGGTTTCTCTAGATCAGAGTTAAGGACAGTGGGAACCTCACTCATCCATTCATGCCTGTCACTAATTACATAACAAGATATTTGGTTACTTTAATGTCTTTTAAGGTTTTTGCATAGCTTGTCTACACACATCTCTAGCAGAGCTAAAGGCCAGCACAGAAACTAGAGCAGAATCTACCAATGAGACATGTTGACCACCAGGAAACAATGGCTTGAGCAATGACCATTAATTAACTGATTATTATGTCATATGATATGTTTATTTTTAAAAAATGGTTTTATTACGAACAGTTGTTAAAAATTTACAAAAATTGCCCTATAGATGGAAATGCACTATATTAAATTATAAAATATCAATATTCATAGATTGTAAAACATCAATGTACCTTGGATAGCTGCCTTTTGTGATTGAAGAGGCAAAGCTATTGGAATACTTGACCTCTGGGCAGTTCACAAGTGAGTGATTTGAGAACAAATTTTCCTTGACACTGGTAACCAGACCAAATAATTCTACATTCATCACCTTTTAGCAAAACTGTTAAGATTGGTTCCATATTGGCGTGTTTGTGTGCTTTTTTCATAATGAGCAGCTCCCGAAAGGCGCTAACTGTGGTGACATCCACAAACAAGAATGCTGTTTTCTTTCTTAGAAATATTGATGATCCATACTGTCCCATTGCCAATGATCCTAGGGTGCTTAAAGATTGTCCAACCATACTTCGATATCTCCTTCCTGTCTTTTGATTCTCAGGATCTTTAGTGCAGGGCAGCAACCAGACAGGTGACCCAACAATTCAAGTGCTAGCCTGATGTGTCTACATGTTTTCTCATGTACTGGCATGCCCATGGCCAGATTACAAATGACCAGCTGTGTATTTTCAATAAAAATGAATTAATAAGATTAGACTGTTTAACTGTTCCATACCCTCTAATTCGGGTGTTACATTATTTTCAAAACATGAGATGTTTACACTCTGGTGAGGGAGCCTTGCCTACCTCAAATTCCTTGACTTTCCAATTCTGCGTAATTTTTGGTAGGCTCTTATTAACACTGTCATCACCAGAATCCTCGACGTTGGTTCCTTTTTGTGCTTTGACAGTGTTAACCCTCTTATCTCGTAATTGTAGCATCCAGATTTATGCATGCATAAGCAAAAGGAAGAGATAGCAGGTCATTTGCCTGTTTAAAACCTCTGCCGAATCTCAACAACAACAATGGGTTTCATCACCCTCATTGTTAACCATTCTAGCACGAGGGCTAAATCTTGATGATTTCTATAGTTTTAGGTTTGCTGTAGAAAATTATGAAGCTAATATAAGATAGTTCAGCCTTTGTATACGGGCTGAACTAACATATTAGCTTTTGTGTATGGGCTAAACTAACATATTAGCTTTATCATTACCCATCAACTGCCTAGCTTGAGCATTCTTCCCTGTACAGTTTTTGAATCACTAAATATTGACCTCCTGCATTTGGCATACCTTTTCTGGGCATCTGAGTTGTTACTGATTCACTAGTCCTGTTACCATCAAAACCTTTCCCTAGACTGATTTGTCAACACTCCTTGGTATCTTGTTCAACAACATCATAGAAATAGATGAAAGTAAGTCTAGATATTGTCTCCTATTATTCTTCTTACCAACCAGAATTGATGCTTTATTAACTAGCCGAACAAGAGATAGCCTATCACTATTCCACACCTACTGGTGGTTGCCTTAGCTAACTTTATTTCTAGCAAACTAGATGCTCCAATAACACCTATCAGCATCCTCCTAAGGCAATTCTTCAAATGCATTGACAGCTTCACTGGCCATATTCTCTACCATTCCCAATCTAAATTGAACTACGAGCAAAGAACTTGGCTATGTGACTCTTCTGATATTAGCCTTAGTAGTCAACTCACTTGATATCAATGTGTTTTGCATTTTTTCCTGCCTATAAACTTCTACAGTCACTTTTTTTAAACCCTCCTCGTCTGCCCAAACTAAGGAAGGTTTGCTCTCTTACTCAATCCAGCAGTCCTGGCTTTCAACCTATCAGCCTTTGTGCCCATGTAACATTGTGGACTGCAGGCTGGTCATATCTCGCACGCTGCCCTAAACCCACTGAGAAAGCAAAAGCTTCATTGAAATAACTGTGCTAAAGAAGTTCACTCAGCCTTGTTCCCTCAGTGCGATTGATGTTATTAAGGCCACCTTTACACTGGGAGAAGTAACATGTTAGTGTGTGGAACATTTCAAAGTTACCACACCTGGAGCTTAAAATATTAATTGATTTACAGATGCTTTCTATCCATATGCTTCACAAACTCATTCTAATTAGAAAGCTCTCCTTGCATATGTCAACTGTTTAAAAGGAGCCACAATCTCTCTATTTTGCTATCAGCATCCAGGACACTTGGGCTCCACTGGCCTCCTACAACCCTGTTCAATGTAAGACCCAGCATCCTTGCTATTACAATTACCATTACCTCCAGAACCCCTGCCACTAACATTACTTCCATCCCTACCCTCTCCATTTTTATTCACAACTGCATTTTCATGTCCTACACTTGTTTGTTCTATATTACCTAGGTTTCCACAGCCATACGTACCAACACTAAAAGACCTCAAAGTAACAAACCTAAATTCAAGTAGGCTAAAATGTCAAAATCTGTGTTTTAAAATATCCTGCATTTCAGCCAGGACCTTGAGCCTTGCACTGTCCTCACCAGCATCTTCTGCCTTAACATCATGGATAAACTCAGCTGGAGGAACTTGAATGTTCAGGGAAACTTTAAAAATACTAAAATAGTCATCCTCAGAAGTTTGTTTACCTGAAGTAGTAGCTACCCTAGCCAGTTTTGAGCAAGTCTTTCCACAGATGTCAAGAAAGAATCTTGTGTAGATCTCGGTGGGGTTATTGTTTGAGTTCCGTTGCATTTGAGAGTGCCACTGAGGAGGCCGCTCGCCATCAGTTCTTAATGTCAGGTAGGCAAAGTCACTCACTGCCCAGCAACCTCTTGCAGAACACATTAACTGGCAAAAGTCATTGCCCAAGAGGAATGCATGAAGGTGGAGCAGACGGCTATGAAGTTTGGTTTGCTGTGCCTTGTGGTAATCTGAATTGTGCTCAGTGGATGGTGTCATCACTTGTGCACACCTTGATTAATGCCCCCCATCTCAGTAATCTATTGTAAGTGATTTATTGAAAATCTCTTCTTTGGCTAGGTACGTAATCAGTTTGCAGCTAAACATCTTTTTCTGATTCAGTGGTACTTAAAAATATGCTAACCACTTGTATCAAATTTGGTGAAAGTATTGCAAAACTCATGAAATTATCCCTTGTATCCAGAGCTATTCAAAAGTTTTAGTGTTGGCTTTAGACTGTAAACCTAATACCTACATGGTCACATCAAATACCTTTGGCTATAATTATAATAATATAAATCACTTCTCAAGCTGGTAATCATTGATCCATAGAAATTGTTTTCTTTGCCATAAACAATTTTTTTCCTACATACTGCATTACTACTTTTAGCGACCTTTGTACTAAGTAATGTAAATTGTATAAATTTTTTATAAATCTGTAAAATACCTGTTTAAATTATTGTACAGTATTAAAGAGGGCAGTTGAAAACTCGTGGTCTTTTTGTTCTACTCCGACCCAATTTGAGCGCTAAAGGAAACTTGATTCAAGATGTTAAACATCTAACAAATGTCATCTGATCTTCCTGCGAAACTTGCCTATTTTGTTTTCCCCTTGGGGGCAACCGTCTGCATTTTGTGATGATTTCTTTGTGTTTGTTTGAATTTGCTGAGAAGTAAGATGTTGCTTTCTTTTGTACTAACTACATTGTGGATTTAACATAATCTCCATAAGCAATTTAAATGCACACTATTTATGTACTTTTAAGATGCAGTTTATCCTGGCACATCATGGGAAGGTTCTGAGATGCATTGAGGAGTAACTACACAAAGGAGCAGTTGCTTCTTTTGTAAAATAATCAGACATTTTAGCTGTGTCCCTAATGGGGTTGAGAGTTTATAACTGATTATTTGACTGGCTACGTCTGAATAAATACTGTTGGAACGGTATTTGTAAGAGGCACAAAAGTTTGATCCTGATGCTTTGGAACTGGCTCACTTACCAACATTGAGAAGCCTAAACAGCAGATGGTAGAAACCTGAACCAAAAACAAAGAATGGTGAAATACTCAGCACGTCAGACAGCATCTGTGGAGAGGGAAGCAGAATTAACATTTCCAATCGATCTACTGGTATCTGTTAAGTTTTTTTTATAGCCTGTTCTGATGAAAGAAACTTCAAGCAAAAGGAAAGGTGTGTGGGGAATGGCTGGGGTGAGAATGAGGTTGGATAATGTTAATGTCACAGCTGATTCGCCTGGCCCTTTAACACACTGGAATAGCTTCCCAAGTCCTGAGATGCTGGATTAATAGAGTTTTACTATATACTGGTAAGGATAAAGGAAATCATAAAAGGGAAGGTAAGTAAGTTTGAATAATGAGATGATCGATATGTAGATAGGATCCATCCTCAGCTCCTGATGGATTCTCAAATGGGAATAGCAGAATGTCTGCCCACAATCCTGCATTATTCTTTGGCAATCCTCCAGTCCTAATTCCAATGTTGCGCACACGCACACACACAGAGCAAAGGGATAAATCTGCTAACTGCAGATCCAATAGCTTGGGAAAACCACCAGAAGTCAATGTTAAGGACAAAATTAATACACATTTGATGAAGTAGGGGTTATTTAGGAACAGCCATTTTACGCTGGTTAGTGGCAAATCATATTAACCCAAGGAGCAAGGTGGTAGAGATTTAGTGATTTTTTTTGTTTCATATTCATGTACTAATCAGGAGCTGGAATAAGCCATTTTGTTATTTAATAAGACTGTGGCTGATCTAATTGTAACCACAGTCCCATTTATGCCACCCCCCCCCCCCCCAGTTTATTAAGCATTCATCTATCTTAGAATTACTGAAAGACTGCTTCCTCAGCCCTTTGAGGAAGAGAATTCCCAAGATTAACAATCCTCTGATAGAATAAAATTCACCTCATCTGTCTTAAATTGGCAACTTTTATTTTAAAACGGTGATCGCTGGTTCTAGATTCTAAAACTGGAAACAGCATTCCCTTTTCAATCCCCCTCAAGGTCTTGTTTCAATCAAGTCCCCTCTTACTGAAGCAGATACAAGTCAACCTTGTCCAACCTTACTTCATAAGACAGCTATTCTATCCAGGTGGTAGTCTAGTAAGTCTCTGAACTGTGTCCTGTGCAATTTTCCTTTTGATAAGGAAACCTAGACTGCACGTAGTGTTCCAAATGTGGTTTAACCAATTCCCCATGTACAACAGCAGCATTACCATTTTTATCATTTATTGCAAGGGAAATTGAATACCTCATCTCAATTACTCATAGTACCTGCATAATAGCCTTTTGTGAATATTGTAGTGTGACGTACTGAGAACTTTGCAGTTGCTCACCATTTAAAAGTTATGCTTTTTAAAAAAAAAAATTTCCAAAGTAGACAGTTCACATTTTCCCATTTTTGGAATCTGGGCATTGTTGAATTTATTGTCTGCCCTTAACTGCCTTGAGAAGGCAGTCACAAGCTGCCACTTTGAATATGCATGTAGATACAAACTTTCAAAAGGTACAACAGATTTATTCTGAAATTATATCTAAATGATTTAAAAGGTAAATGGTAATGGGTGGATTTGCACTGTTTCTGTGCTCAAGTTGGTTGATAACTTCATTGATTCTTGAGAAATGAAGCAGAGTGTAAATGAGAAACTCTTCCAGTCAGGCAAGTTGGGATGTAGAAGATACCATCAGACAAGTTGATGAAAGTTGATTTCATTGGAACTTCAGATGTTAAGGATTTGACAAGGACTAATTATTAGGGTGATGGGGAAAACATTGGAGGGGTGGACTAAATTGCTGTTTGAAAGACCTGGCTTAATTTCTTCTTGAAGTATTGTAAGTTCTATTGAGAAAGAACTGTCGCAACGTGGTGGAATTACACATGAGCACGTAGGAGCAGAAACCCATCCTTGGTCAAGGTGTTAAACATGCAGTGTGGTACTCTGTTTCCAAAATTCATTCATATTGGCTTCCATGGAGGCAAGTTTCTGGAGCATGTGCGTACAATCTGTTCAGCACATGTGATTCCAGCACGGGAACTAAACTAGTTACAGCTAAACCAGAGGCTAGCCTTGTGTTTCTTTGCCAGAACACCGACTGGCTGATGATAATTCAATGTGCAGAAATACACAGTAATGCATTTTGGTAGGAAGAATTAAGGGGATGAATAAAGCTTTATTTGGTGGGACTAAGAACAGAGCATTCCTTGATATTTATTTACAAATCGTGAAAGCTGATTGGACAGGTCAACAAAGCAGCTAATCAAATTTATGGGACACTGGGCTTCATAACAGGCACGGAGTGAAAAGAAAGCGAAGAACCTTTGCAGAATTGGCATTAAGGCACATGATTGGCCCCAGCAGGTGTATTATGGGCACAGCTTTAGAAGAGAGGCAAAGGTTCTGCAGAGGGTTTAGAAGAGATCTGTTCAGATTGTTCCAGGGAGGCAAAGTTACAGTTACATTGGACAGTCAACAGATGCTATGATTGTTCTCTTTAAAAAAAACAGAAGGTGAGGAGATTTGATAGAAGTTCAAAATCATGGAAGATTCAGTTCAATTGGATGGAAGCTGTTGAAGGCCAGAAAATGTGGATTTAAGGTGATTGGTGAAAGAACCAGAGGTGAAGTGAGGAAAAACTTCTTATGTAACAAGAGGTTTTTAGTTAAGTTGCACTTCTAGGGTTGTAGAAAGTGATTCGGGGTAGCTTTCAATAATTGAAGGAGTAAAACTTGCTGGGATACAGGGAAAGCACAGGAGGTAGGATTAACTGGATTACCTGCTGAAAGTGCCTGCATAGACTCAATGGAGGGAATAGTTGACTTCTGTGTTGTACTTTATCATCTCACAGGATTTCCAGTGTCCTTCATACTTATGCAGGCATACTTACCATCGGATGGAAAATTGGATGTTCTATGGGTTTGAAAATCCACTAAATGTGAAGTGCATATCTCTGCCTTTCCATGGGGTATTGGGAGGAAAATGTTGACCCCCAGAACCTCCAATAGCTTGAATGCTAAGAGTGTGCAGCACAGCGGTTAGTGCTGCTGCCTCTCCGCTCCAGCAACACTGGTTCATTGCTGACCTCCACTGCTGTCTCTGTGGAGTGTGTGACTACATGGGTTTCCTCCAGCTTGTCTGCTTACGCCCACATCCTCAAAGGTACGCTGGCAGGTTAAGTGGCTATTGTGAAAATTACCTCTAGGGAGGTAAGTGGCAAAAAATGGTGAGTTGATAGGCATGTGAGAGAAAATGGGTTGCAGGGAATTAAGATGAGGAATGAGACCGATGGGATTAGTCTTCTGGGAGCTGCTTGGACCCAATCGACTGGATGGCCGCCTTCTGTGTGATAGGTAAGTAAGGAAGCATATTTGAATTATGGAGCACCTTTAAAAGACTGGCTATCATGCTTGTCTCAAGGTGTCAGGTTAGCTATATATTATCCTTACTCATAAGACTGGCGAACACCTAGAAAGCTACCAAGCTAAGTCTAGCAATTTTAATAAAAGGTTGTTGACCTGAAATGTTAACTCTGCTTCTGTCTTTGCAGTTGCTGCCTGACCTGTTGAGTACTTCCAGCATTTTCTTATTTCAAATTTCCAGCATCTATAGTATTTGATTTGAAGCCTAGTTGATATAGTTCCACCTAAGGATGGTAAAATCAAATTCCAGAAGACCTTTAAAATGAAATTGAACATGCAATTAAAAGTGACCAACTTTGGATGGCCATGGGGAGAAGGCTAGGTTGTGTGCCAAAAACCTTATGGCTCATTCAAAGAGCTGGAAGAGGTGTGGTGGAGAGATTGATGCCCTTCTATATTGTACTAGATATGCATGTTGCAAAGATTTTGTATTTGTTTCAGATTTTGTTTTAACCTACAATTGAACTAAAGTTAGTACAACAAGCCACAGTCCCTGCTAAAAGTTAGTGACTTTTCAACATATTATCACAGAGTTAGAGAGTGATTATAGCATGGAAACAGTCCCTTTGACCCGATGAGACTGCACCGACCGTCAACCACCCATTTTATGTTAACTGTACATTAATCCCACATTCTCTTCAACACCCTTCCATATTCTACCACTCACCTACACTAGGGCCAATTAACCTCCCAACCCGCACATCTTTGGGACGTGGGTGGAAACTGAAGCACCTGGAGGAAACCCACATGGCCCACAGAGAGAACGTGCAAGCTCCACACAGACAGCACCTGAGGTCAGGATTGAACCTGGGTCTCTAGCGCTGTGAAGCAGTGGTTCCACCAGCTGCCCCGTTGCCTAGAGAATGTAGTTTATTTGAATAACCAAGCTTTTTCAAGGTTGTCTATCTTGATTTAAACAACACAGTATTAGAGTACATAAATGAAGGAAACTGCCTTCCCCTCCCCTTAGTTTACGGTAAAAAGCAACAAACCTAACCTCATTCAGGCAACTTAATATTAACTCATAGCTATTTAAACTAAAACTGTTTGCATTGAATTAATATTTGAGCACTGTATGAACACATGCATGCTTATGGCTATTATCCAGAAGGTAGCTGTGATACTCCCATTGTGCATGCCACACACGTCTGTACTGTTTGACAATGAAAAACTCAATGGATGATTCTTGGATTAGCCTGTGTAAATATGACTGTTATCCCTCAATCACAGAGCATTAAAACCTGCAAAGGTAAAAACAAAAGGTTCTTATTTAAAGTGTTTCTGATACAGTGAATTAAGAGTTGGTGTTAGTGGGGGAAAAAATGGCCACCAGGGGGACCTCTTACTTGTGTAGGTGATCTTCTGTTGCTTTACATCCCCAACCTGCCTGATTTCAAAGATAAAGAGACTTGATAATGAAGCAAATAAAAATGAAAGGCAGCTAGTATTTTTGTATAAATCGTGGGCATAACAGCCATAAGGAATATGCAAGGTTAGGCACCTTAGTGCATTGTGTTAGTTTCTCGTTTTAATGAGATCATTGCTGATCTGCACGTCAAATTGCCTTTATCCAAATTTGTTGAAATTGTTAATAAAATCTATTTCCAATTTTTTTTCTCTCTATTGAGCTTGGGGGTGGGGTGGGGATTTCCAGATTTCTGCTCTACATTTTGTGTGACAAAAAATCTTCCTGGCATTAACTTGGAACAGCCTAGCTCTGATTTTAAGATTATGCGTTGTTCTGGACTCAATCCTTTAAAAGAAGTAGTTGCAATCTATCCATCCATTAATTGTGTTAAATACCTCAATTAGATTACACCCTTAATCTGTTAATGGAACTTTGTTTTTCTGTTAAGGGAACATAATTATGAAGAGACATAGATACTTTAATCCTTTTAACATCCATATCATTCTGGTCAAGCTACTCTACACTCCTTCTTTCAAGGTCAATGTATCCTTCCTCAGAACCGAAGCAGTACTCTAAATGCCATTTAATTAGAACATTAAACAACAAGAACATAATTTCCTCCTTTTTTCTATTCCCTTGAGTTATTTAATGAAGCTCGTTTTTTTAAAGGAATCTCTTTGGTTCTTCTGAGGAGCAATCATTCCTCTATCTGGATGAGGTGTTGTGCTAAGCCTGAGAGGGTTCCCTACCATCCAAGTGGCCTCCCTCCTATTCGTGGCAAATTCTGCCTTAATTGAGGATATGAAGCAAACTTTTTTATTTCACATGTGTAGGCATGATAAATTTGTGTGTGTGTCAGCGTTGAAGAACGATATTTATAGTGCTGAAGAGGTCACCTTGACATATCTGGTGATATTATAATATTTTCTCTAGCTTTAGTCCAATATAAGTGGGTTCTCTCTCCCAGCCTGTATCACACTCCAGCACATCGACACCTCTCTCTTAGATATGCTGCTGCCCTCCATGCACTCTTCAGCCTCTCCTTCATGGTGGCTAAATGTGTGTTGCTGTTCCCTGGCTGCCATGTAGAGCATGTGTCTTTAAACACTGATGCCCTTCTCTGATGTCAGCGCAGTGAAGACGCAGCAGCTTGTGGTGAACTGTGAGTGCTCCAGTTCGGATCCACAGTGGTCACAAATCAACACATCTTTCTGGGTGGAAACAACACTTGCTCTCAGGCAGTTTCACAATCATTTTGGGGAATGTATGAAAACATGTTTTAGCATAGAAAAAAGGATGTAATGCCTTTTCTGGATAATTGAGCAACCTGCCCCATGGTTCAGTGCTGCAGTTTCTAACTAACATGAATAATCTGGATTCTAAAACAGTGAGAAATAGGCAAATTTGCTGGTAATACCAAACTGAGGGCATGTGGGATCAAAGATGTCACCTCAGGATCTATGAATTATAGCAAATTAAATTTAGTGGATGTAAAGTATTTCATTGACCCAGGAACTACATATATGATGGCTTAAGGCAGGAAGTAGGGAGTCCTGGTATGTGGCTGTTGTCAGACAAAGTGTGATGGACAGTGGTGTTCCACAGGACTCAGCATATTAACAACTTGGATGTGGGTGTAAAAGGCAAAATTTCAAAATCTGCAAAGGTATCAGATAGCTGTCATAATGGGCAATCAAATGGTAGATGAAATTAAGTGCAAAGTACTGTAAAGTAATACATCTTGGCGGAAAGGACAAGGAGAGAATGATGCATTTCTAAAGGGTGTGTAGGACCAAATGGACCCAGATACATATAAATGTATACATTTTTGGAGGTGGCAGTCAAGTTGAGAATAAGTTAGTAAAACAAGTGGAATCTTAGTTACATAAAAGAGGCACGGAAAACAAAAGCAGGAATGTTCTTTTAATCTGGTTGGCACATAATAGGGCTGATAATTCTGGTTGCCATACTTTTGAAAGGATGTAAAGTTGTAGCGACAATGAATGCGAGATTTACCAGAATTATTCGAGGGATCGATGTTAGACTGGAAAAGCTGGGGTGGTTGCCCTTGAAGCAAAGAAGGTTGTGGCGAGATTTGCTAATGGTCTGCAGGATCCTTGGAGCAAAAAACTGCAGATGATGGAAATCTCAACGAAAGCAAAAAATGGCAGAAGTGTTCAGCAAGTCAGGCATCTGGGGAGAGAGAAACTCGTTCAATGTTTCAGGTCAATGATCCTTCATCAGAACTGGAAGAGTGAGAAACAAGCTCGTTTTGTGCTGCAGAGCAGATGAGGGATGGAGAAAACAGAGAATGATGTGTTGGGTTCTAGACCAATGTTGTCAAGGAAACCATGACTTTAAGTAACAGCAGTTAGTGATATGAGACAACAAAGACAAAAGAATAAATTGCAACTGAAACAACCAACAAACACAAAAAAAGGGCTTGTTACTGGAAGTCATTGAATTCAGTGTCGAGTAGCAAGTGTTGCAACACGCCCAGACAGAAGATGAGGTGCTGTACCTTGCACATACGTTGGGCATCATCGGATCAATGTAAGAGCCCCAATGCAGAAAGGTCAGAGTGCGATTATGAATTAAAGTGACAGGACATGGAAACCCTGTGTAACTCTTGTAGTCTGAATGGAGGTTTCCGGCAAAGCTGCCACCCAATTTGTTTTATTTAAACTAGTGTTTGTTTTCTGTCTGCAACTGCTGATATTTGAGGTATTGGTTAAGAGGGATTTAGACAGATACATAAACAGGGATACAGACCAGGTGCAGGCTGATGAGATTAGTTAAATTGGCATCATGGCCAGCACAGAAATGGAGGGCCGAAGGGCCTATTCCTGTGCTGTACTGTTCTCTGTTACAATGACAACTTTGGTTTGCAACCTGCCGGAGAATTCCTCTGTTGTCTCCATCCCTCCCGATGCCTGCAGTTTAAAATACGCTTGTCATTTTTCAAGTTCTGTTGAAAGCTCATTGGCCTGAAACACTGGTTTCTTCTGTCCATGGAAGATGCCTGACCTGAGTGCTTCTGACATTTTCTATGTATAAGATCACGATGGTTCTGGACAGGGGTAAATAGAGAGCTGCTCCCACAAGCAGGAGGTTGGGACACGAATCTAATGACTAAAGATTATCTGGATCTCGCTACCTATAAGGTTGTTGGAAACAAAATCAAGGTTTTCATATGGACTTGAATAGGGTAGGAGGAAAAGTGAATTCAAGGCTCTGAGAAATGTGGAGGGAAATAGAATGGACCACAGTGCTATAAAGAGCCAGCTGGACTCAATGCGCCAAATTGCCTCCCAATGCTATGATTATTTGACTTTGAGTTAATGCAAGTAGCTTGGGACATTAAATTTCAAGCTATGATGGTTCATGAATGATGTCAGATATTTAATATTTTTATGTACTTACAAAAGTTCTTAATTTATATTTTAATATTTTCTCAACATAGTTTAATATTTTTTGCTGGGTCGGTTCTATTTTCTCCCTCATCAATTTTCAGGTCACCCTTTGCTACATTCCAAAAGCACCTTCAGCCTTAATTCTCTTTTGCAATTATTTCATGTATATTAGTAAATACATGAAATACAGTAAATAAGATTATTGAGCTGCAGATACAAAAAGGCACATGGGATTGGAGACCTTGCATAAAATAGGACAGGGTTGGATATTAAAGATTCCAGATGTTATTCAGGAAACACAGGTAAATATGAACTGCACAGTGGTGCAGCCAGTAGAATGGCTGCCTCACAGATCCAACAATCCAGGTTCGTTCCTGATCTCCCATACTTTCTGGGTTGATTTGCACGTTCTCCCTCTCACTGCATGGGTTTCCTCCCACAACCCAAAGGTGAGCGGGTTGTTAGATTAATCTGCCACTGTAAATCACCCTCAGTGTAGGTAGGTGATAAAATTGATGGGAATGCGGTGAGATTACTAGAGAATTCTAGCGGGGGAGTAGGATTGCTCTGTAAAGTGGCATAGACCCGAGGGCCAAATGGGCAGCGTTGTGGGGAACTATGGAAGGAAAAGGGATGGAATGGCAGTATGAAGGAGAATCTTGAAGTGCCTGAGGGAGAGGTGTCCTTGGATTGAGGGATAAATCCATATGGCTATAGATGCCAATACTCTTCTGGGTGCATTCTGTGGTTCACTATTTTATTTATCTTATAAATTATTTTAGAGAAATTATTTAGATGTTTAACGGGGTAGCTGTGGAAGGAGCATTTATGAATTTTCAAAGGTTAATTCAAAATTGTGCTGGACGTGATTGGCTGCTTAATGTGCCCACCCACCACGTATTTGCCTTTTCTGGCATGTGGAGGGTTGAGCTGACTCTCCGCACCAATGCTGTATCATACAAGTACTGTACTACTGGCCAAGAAACCAAAGTTGTCCCTGTTTTTTGGCCAATACTAATCCTTATCATCACAATGCTGTTTTGGGGATTTTTTGCTGTGCACATATTAGCTGTCACTGTACATTACAACAATAACCACTCTTCTAAAGTACTTGGAGACACAAGAGACTGCAGATGCTGGAACCTGGAGCAACCCCTCCTCCTCACCTCTTTATACTGGCTACCTACCCTCTACTCTTTCAGCCCAGGTGAAGGGGCTTGACCCTAAATGCCGACTGTCCATTTCCCTCCACAGATGCTGCCTGACCCACTGACTTCCTCCAGGAGCTCATTTATTGCTTCTAAAGTACTTCATAGGGTGTAAAGTACTTTGGGCAATCCTGAAGTCACAGAAGTCATTAAAAGGTAGAAATCTTCCTTCAGGTGATGCATTATTTTGCAGTTTGTAAAGCAATCTGAAAAAGCACAATATGTCTCCAAGTTTTCTTTCAGAAAAGTCTGCAACTATATTACAAGATATAATTGGTTTGCATGTCATGATTATATCTATTGTTTATGGACGATCGATTAAATTTTGTAAACATACTTACAGCTTGAAATCATTAACATTTGTGTTCACCATAAAATTTGCTACTATGTAATTAATTAATATATTTTGATTAAGGAATTATTATTGGTTAAGAAGTAAGGGGCAACACCCTTGCTGTTCTTCAGACTGGAGCCATTGGATCTTTTATGGCTCTCCAGAGGGAAGACAAGGCTTCAACTTAAAATCTCATCCAAAGGGGACCACCTTCATGGTGCAGAACCCTCTCAATACTGCGCTGAAGTGTTAACCTACACTGTGCTCCTGTGTTTGGAATGAGGCTTGAACCTGTAACCTGCATTAGGAGAAAATACTTGGATGGTGTAAAGAAAATTCAAAGATCAAGATTTTCGTACATTTAAAATATCCCCAGATACCTCTAATTATATGCTATAAAAATATACTGCAATGTATGGTTGCAAATTAACAATGATATCCTTAAGTATCAATTCCAAACACTTACAAGCTAACCAGACTTAGGAATACTACAGTACTAATCTTAATTAATTTATTAATGTTTACAGCCATGAATTGATACTAATTGCTAAACTCCGTTAAATACCTTTGAGTAGCCACTGTGGGAGATGGAAAAATCTGGGGCTGTTGCAGGATGTGAGAGTTCTCTTCAATGTTTGAGATTGAGATAAATTATGCAGCAGAGTACAAGTTTTTATTTGTAAATTTGACCATAAGCATTTGATAGGGACAACAGATTTCTGATATTAATAAGGATAACATTTAGACAAAAATGGTTTTAAAACTATATTTGGACACAAGGCAAGATAAAAGTTTAGAGGAGACACGAGAGACAAAAGTTCGGGTGACTTTTTGGCATGCGTTAATTTAATAAATTTATATCCTTTAATATAGAAACATCTTAAGTACAACGAAGAAAAGTTATTCCGCAATATTGCACATGGCTCGAAAACAACACATACATAATAAAAATGCTATTTTGTAAGTAGCAAATACAGAGAAGCATTTTGTTCACTACTTTTTAAAGCATGTCCATGGACTGTACATAGCCACACTCAGAACAGGTCACTGTCACATAAACTGCTCCAACTAGTTGATGCTTGTCTTGATGCAACACAACAGTTACAAGGGTCCGGAACACACTGACAGCAAAAGGCCAAGAAGTTTTGGTTGCACTCCATATTATCATAAACATAAAAATACAGCATAGCCATTAAACTGCAGCTCCTTAAACAGCGACAATATATACAGCTGAATCATAGCAAAAACTAAAGATGTTTGAGCCGATCGTGGAGCCAGCTGTCTTAGAAGGATGAATACTTCTGTTCAAACCTTGAAGGCAGCTTTCACTATTGAGAATTAACCTGTGCTTAAAATCGTACTTTAGTTATTGTAATAGTGTTTAAAATTGAATTCCAGCTTGTACACTTAAAAAGACTCCACTTTCCCATGCTTTTTGTGAAATATAACCTCTACAAAGTATTTTGCTACATTGCTCAGCAGTGGGTCAGCTTTGGCCACTTCCGTTTCTTTCTCTCCTTCATTCAATAGAAACATTCACATTTATAAATTAACCATTCTTCAAAAGCCACTTGCAACACTGTAAACTCACATCACCCGAAGTCAATATATCTATACTTATCAGCAGTGCAAATTAAATCTCACTGATGTGACGAAACACATCTAGCCACACACGAACACAACTCAGTAAGCTAATTCCAGTATTTTTTCAAGTGTCCTAAACTAAAATTTAAGTGCAATTAGTGGATTCATTTTTTTAAATGAGGGGGAAAACATTGTGTGTGCTGCATGCGCAAAGAGTGCAAGGCCACCAAACAGCACCCACGCAGCAGAGCCCCGATATTGTACAGTGCCCCTGATCCTCCTCTGCGTGTGGAAAATATCCATGCCAAGGTGGGCACTACAGGTGCAGCTACTGCCAACAAATCAACAATAAAATGCTTGCTCCAATAACTTCTCTGACACACTGGCTGATCCTCTGAGACACTAAATTCATTACTATCTGTTTGATCAAAGGCAGATGTAAAAGTAGGCTCCATCATACTAGGTTGGTATTGTGCTTGTTCATTGCAGGTGTGTGCCTGAGGGCTCTTGAAATGGTTAACAGATTCTAATCTAGATACCAGAATTGTGGTATTAGGATTGTTTGGAGTTAAATCCATCAAAGTATCAGTGGCTTTTGTTTCAAACTCTGATGCACATACTGCTTGGCCAATATCTGACACCCAGGTTGAAGATATTGGGCTGATTGGGCTATTATGTTGTGATTTTAGAATATGCAGAATGAGGCTCTGTACATCTGGACTATATGGTACTACATCAGTCTGAATAGCCTGTTCCCTGACGAGCCTATTATCATTCGTCATAAAGATAATACTTGGAGGAGAAATCTCAAAGGCTGCACTGTTGGCAAGGATTGCCTGCATTTCATTGGCTTGTGCCCAATTACCATCTCCGGAGCTACTATCAGTGGGTTTTGACTTCAGTAATTGGTCAAAGAGATCGGTTCTGCTTGCCATATCATCATTGGCAAGCAGACCACTATCAGCCATTTCTTCAACAGCTTGGTCTTCAAGGCCCATGGCGTCAGCCATTTTTGTGTAGGTTGTGCTACGGGCCAATGATTTCACAGGTGATGGACACATACAGTCCAATGATGAATCATCCCTTGAAGCACCATTCTGAGCCAACTCCATGCTCTGTAGCAAAGACTCAAGTTTTTTGTTTTGGATATTAATGTCAACAAAATATTTTTGAACCCCTTTATCCTTCTCTACCAAACTGTTCTTCATGGTGTCAATCACCTCACGGAGTTGTTTAATCTCCTTCCGAGCTTCCTTCAGTGCAAGCTGAGCTTCAACTCGGTGGCACTCTTCTTCAATCCAGTCTTCCCGCATGCGAGCAAGCTGGGATTTGAGATCTGCAACTTCAGATTCCCTATTAGAAAAGGCAATGATGCACATAAGTAACCTTTGGAATAGTTACATTTTCAAAGTAACATAGGCACGTTCAAAAAGTCTGGAGATTTGGATTGTCTGTAGTTTGTTTCTTTGGCACTCCCAAATTTAAACAATCAGCTGACAAATAGGGCAATTAAAAATCTTAGTAATTTGCATAAAAACATTTTAAAATTAAACAATTTGAAGCCTGTTAGCAGGCAGCAGCAAGTCTGCTCACTGCACCATAATGAAATTCTTTGCTCTGACTTTTGCAGAAGATAATGCTGAGCTGTATCAATATTCTGTAGTTAAACTAATTTTATTATTTCTGAAGCCTAAACATAGAGCTTTACATAAAAATAATTAATTGGTAATTAGTTTATTATTGTCACATGTATCGAGATACAGTGAAAAGCCTTGCTTGCATTATTCAAATTACCTAAACCTGTTCAAGTGCAACATTTTTCTCTGTCTTCCTCACTGATCAACCGCATAGTACGACACTCAAGCTTATGTTGAAACCAAAATTTCTATTCATTTACTTTTTAAATTTTGTAGAAATGCTTCAACTAATTGAAATTTCACCAGCTTATAAGTAATAACATTTTGTGTACACTTTAGGTTTATTTTACCTACAAGATTATGTTATCTACAAATACATATATCCCAAGGCGTCAGTGGACCAAAAATCGGCTTTCTAATCTCCTCGCCCAAAGGCAAAGGTTAGTAGTTGGAGCTAGGTTACATAGATTTGCTGCAGTTCCACTGAATCGCAGAACAAGCTTGCAGGGTTAGATAATCTCCATTGTTCTTATTTCAAATTCCTACTGTAGCCAGCATCACGGGCCTAAAGTTCCAATAGCATTCTGTTTTGATTTCTCCAACAAATAATTTTATGGCATCTATATTTTTTGGATGTGGATTTACATTGGTGCACACAGTATTCCACTTGTGGACCAGCATTTCCAATACTCCAGCCCAGTGAATACTATTGCCAGTACAAGCATATAAAACTTAACTGATTTGTTTGGCACACATTTGTGTACTACTTTAATGTGAGTATTAACTTATTGCAAATGGATGGATAACTACTTCTGCTGAAACAGCAGATTGATTTCAGATACTGGTGATAATTCAAGTGTTGTGCAATGCAACTGGAATTGATTCTTTCAATGTTTTGTTTGCCAGAATCATTGTACCACTGATAAATATGTTAACTCTTCCTAAAAGTAAATCCTTCATACTGAGGGTAGAAAGTAGAGTGGCATAATGGGGAGATTCAATACCTCTGCACACTGCAGTGCAAGCTACATCCAACAATCCGCTTAACCGAAAAACAACAATTAGTCCAATGTGCAGAATGTAATCTGCCCACACTTCTGTACCACAGAAAAAAGTTTACATGATCTGTGGTGATAAACACCATGATGAAACCACTGCAAATGTTATGATGGAAGGCATGCAGTTCAGGATTTTCATGAAGCTGCATAAACAACGATATTGCCAAATTTAAGGTGAGCTCAATCAAAGCAGAGATCTCAGGCACACTGTTCTGATCCCAGTTACTAATAAAGGTGATTGAAGCTACATGGAATTTTAGGTAGCAATCAACTGCTTCCAGCTTGATACTCTTCACAGCTCCAGAGTTCCAGATTCAACACTGAACAAGCAATCTTCATTTTGTCTTAACTGGCAAGGTGGAGCTGGAGTCAAACACACGCCAAAACCATTCTTATGCTGAAGGTCTAAGAGGCTACCAGAACCATGGCAGGTCTTCATGTTCCTAGGTTTCACACCGCTACTATTTGGCTTGCAACATCTTCAATTGTCCATTGACTTGCAAACAAGTCAGAATAAGACCCAGGAACAAAGCAAGTGCAGAAAATCATCCAGTCTGGGCGAGTGACGCAAGGCAGTGTAGAGTTGATGGCCTTCCTGGTGAAAGGTCTATTTCCCACAAGCCAATTACATTCTAACACATGCCTCTGATCAAGCAAAGATCTGGCACTGTTAATCCTTAATAAAGAAAGGTACCTCATTATGTATCTATTTAATGTAACCCATAATATATAATAATAGTGGACAGGAAGTCCTGAAGAAGTGGTCCTGACCCAAAACGTTGACTGCCTGCTTTTCTCCACGGATGCTGCCTGGCCTGCTGAGTTCCTCCAGCATCATTGTGTTTTTCATCCCACTCAATAGTATTTTCTACTTTACTGTTTCCAACCAACTTGTACTGCCGTGTCTACAGGTGGAAGCCATGGGAAAAAGATCAGGAATGTGAGCAGGCATTTACATTTGAACCTGTTTTGGGGTGGGGGGGGGGACTTTAAACTTGTGTGTACTATATGTATATGCACATGTCCTTAAATGCATTGGTTGTGATCTTTCAAAATTCCCTAGATTCTGGAAAGGTCCCAGTGGGAACCACACAAAAAATGCCCTGATTCAAAAAAAAGTAGGAAGACAGAAAACAACAAACTCTAGGCCAGTTAGCCCAACATCTGTCATTGGGAAAACGCTGGGAAATCCATCTTTTAGGGAACAGTACCAGGATATTTCCAAAATCATTAGACTGCTCACAGAACCAACATGGCTTTATGAAAGAGGAATCATGTTTGACTAATTCATTGTAATTCATCTAGGATGTAACAAGCAGGGTGGATAAAGGGGTACCTGTAGATTTAATGTATTTGCATTTCCAAAATGCATTTGATAAGGTGCCACATAAAATATTACAGCACAAGAGCTCATGGAGCTGGTGTAATAGATGGATACATGTTTAACTAACAGAAAACAGAGTCAAAATAAAAGGATCACTTTCATGTGGGCAAGTTGTAACTTGTGGGGTGTCACAGGGGTCAGTGCAGTCAACATTAATGACTTACTTAGTCCCTCTATCTACGTAGTAGACCGATTTACTGAGAATTATTGTGATAGGTGTAAAGGCAAGTTTTGTGAAAGCCACAAAGAGCCTGCAAAGGAATATAGACAGGTTAAGAAGCAGATGAAAATTTGGCAGATGAAAAATAATAAAGGGAAATTGAGGTTAAGAACAAAAGGAAAGCAGGATTTTTTTTTTAAGTAGGAAGGGAGCATATAATGCTGATGTACAGAGAGACCCAGGTGTTGTCATACTTGAACCACAGAAAGTTAGCAATGAAGGCACAGCAAGTAATTAGAAAGGCAAATGGAAAGTTGACTTTTATTGCAAAAGTAGGGATCTCTTGTTGCGTTTGTACAGGATATTGGTGAGACCACACTTGGAGTACTGCTTATTGTTTTGGTCTCCTTATTTGAAGAGGTTTATATTTGCATTGTAGACAGTTCATAGGTTCACTCGATTAATTCCTGGCATGAAGGGATGGTCTTGTAAGGAATGGATTGAGCAGATCGTATGAGCCACAAACTTATTTAATGGCAGGGCAGACTTCAAGGGTGGGACCGCCTACTCTTGCACTTATTTCTCCCATTCTTAATGTGTTTGATCATTGCTGTGAGTGCTCATGCCCATGCGGCTCGCTCGCTTCCTACACTCTGCAATGTCCCCAAGGAAAACAGAGGGAAAGAACGGGGGAAGACTTTAATAAAAACACAAATTTATTCTGTGAATGCAGCCACATTTTTAAATATGGCCAAAAACACAAAATCAACCGTTTAGGGAAAAAGACAGAAGTGAAAATGAGAGAAGAGCAGGGGTTCCTCAAGCTTAAGCAAAAATAATTAAAGAGCAACATGTATGTGATGAAGTAACACAGCAATACAAATGCTTGCTATCAGCACTCAGAATTTTTAATTAGTGCTAGTGCTAATATAGGACTAAATGGAGAAAAAAAATCTGCAATAAAAGTGGAAAGACCATGTCATTAGGCAATTGCTTTGCCAAACTGGTCTGTTCTATCCATGGAAGTGAAGACACTCTGGTACATATGTCAACTCTCCTCCCATCCTCCCTTCAGCTGCACCATCTCTGGTCACTGACAGCACTTTGATAAGATTCTGGTTATACAGTGAACCCAGACTTGTAAAACTGCAAAATCAGTACTGACCTGGGTATGGGTCAGGTGTGGCTTTGTCTGGAAGCTCAGGGGTCTGGCAGAACTTTGCAAACGTAATCATTCTGCTCAAAGGCAGGGGAAGCCAACTGAAATCAGTGAAGTCAATAAAACAAAACCCTGCATCTTAAAAATTCTGGTAGGGAGCAGGAAGCAAAAATATAGAGAAATTCACTTGTGTAGTGCCATTATTTTCACTGCTATGAGAAAGAAAATTGTGTATTCCAGAGTAAATGCAATGGCAGTAGTTTCCAGGTCATTCTGTGTCACTCAGAAAACTCGATGCTGCACTTCCCTTCAGAAGCTGCAGCTGTGCAGGTGGTAAGTTTACAGCAACAGATACACATCCGAGTACATCGCTGGATATATGGCACTGTTTTTAAATCACAGCTGCATTAGTCGTCGGTCATTGTCACCGTAATCCTATTTCAATCATAAGACCCAGACCACATTACTCAAAGAGCCACTCTTAAGTTCTATTACAACTTCTGCAGTCTGCAGAACTTTGCAGAAGTCTCCAACATTGGAGATTGAAGACCCAAAATGAAATTTTTTCCTATTGACCACAGGTGCTAGCCTGGCGCTCCCACTGGTTTTGCTTTTGCTGGATAGTTTCTAGCTGCAGAAGGACACTGCAGTGTCACATGCATGGTTTGGGGACTTCAAGTGACAAGGTACAGATATGCACATATTCACAGACCATATCTGCAAAAGCATCTACAGGGACCCACGCTGCAGTCTCAATCTCCCTGAGCAGCAAAATCTCCGAGGCTAAGGTTTACCACAGCTGTCATCTCAAAGATTTGTGACCTTTTGCCGGCAGACCTAAGGTATTGCACCTGTGCCTAGACTGCTTTGTCAGTTGTTATCTTTGGAATAAGCATATTGTCATTGTTAAGATCATACACTTATAGTAATTTGATTAATGCTTCTATCAAATTTCCCAATAAAATGATACTGATTCATGCAACAACGAAGTATTTTAAGTTTTATTGAGTCATAAATTTTAAATAAGAATTTTTTTTGTACAATTTAAACATCAGTACGTAACCTCCTGTGTTGCATGAGTCGGTTTGACAAATCTGGATGCTTATGCTGTTCCTTTCTTTAAATTTTTCAAGTCTATTTTTGTTTTTAACGTTATTTAATTTTTTTTCACATTTGGCCACAATATGCTTAAGTCTGAAAACCAACAATGACCACAGGATGCCCACAGAATCTACTGTCAAATTTTCAAGTACTTTTCACACCTTATGCTCACCATAGGACTTTACTCAGGAAAGGATATGCAAATCTGACAGCAAAATCTAAGTTGGATGTAAACAACTTTTTAGTTGTTAGAATTAAAATAATTACCACCTCTCTTGAAGGTTGCTTTCAGAATCCTTTAGTTTTGTCCTCAGATGTCTAATGGTAACCTCCTTTTGCTGCAGTGGGGTCAAGTACTGCTCCGGGTTTGGGGGTTTAATGCCATGATTATCACTGCAAGAGGTGTATTTACCAGACCGCCTGGAAAATGCAGATAATGAGAGTAAAAGGAAAGAAAAGAGTGAGTTATTGAAGCCTAGGCGAACAGAACAACTGAGGGATTCTAAAGAGGAAATCTCACAGTCAGTGAACTAAATAAAAAGTAATTACTAATTGCAAAGAGTCCTTATATTCCCTTTTTCATGTCCATTTTTTATAATCTGTGTGATTGCCAGTGGTATTAGGGAAAATCTTTTGGTAAAATTTGAAACTTGTTATAATTTACAGTAATGAGCAGTAGTCTGCAATTCACAGTCATTCTCCAGTCCTGTTACATGTTGAACAACACGTGTTCACATGGTTAAGATTAGTATTCTGTTAGAGCCAAATGTTCCCATTGGTTTTAATGCAGGCAAAACTTCCCATTTGGTGTTTTATTCACCCAGAAGTTGAGTTTCGATTTATTTTGAACAATTTCCTCTGAAATTGACAGTGGAAAGAGAGGAAAAGGAAAAAAAAGAGAATAAAATGATTGCAAGGAAGACTCTGTGCACAGCAATTTTAAAAAGATACAAGCCACAGATTTCTATCGTAACCACATAAACGGTTCGACACAGCAAATTAAGTAAACTACTTCAGACAAGTAATGTTCAAAGATTAATCTGAAGTGACTTTCACAAACAGCTACGTCCATCATCAGCATCCTAACCTTGCATTACTTTATTCTAGGTTCCTTAAATTTAATTTTATCTTTTTGTATCAATCTATAAATGTACAAAACATCATATTTTCTGCTCTATAATCAACAAGAGCATTTTATCTTTATTTACACACTGGCAGACTGCCTTTTTGAAGCAAAAACATACTATTTTGATAATGGTGATTAAAAAACAGACTATTTAGTATTAAGGACAGTGGTCAGGTATTCTTCCTTGAAGATCTTCTCTCTTTGATGCTTAATCAATCAATACCGATTTCTGTCTGGAATGAGAAGAATGGGGAAGAAAATGTTCGTAGATCTTAATCAATAACATTCTGTAACCACAGTGCTGTATCCGCAACAAAGGAATATTTTATTATTCTTTTTGCTCCATTCTTCATAAGTTCTGCTCACCCAAAACGCTGTTGCCTATATTCTAACCCATGCCAACTCTCACTTACCTGTGTACTCTTGGCACCACTGGTTCCTGCACCAAGTGCTCAGATGAGAATGCTGAAATCCTTCCTTGGCTTTGGTTTACCCCAGTTTTGTTTTCTTCTGCATGCTACAATTCTCTCAAGGTGTCTGCTCATCCTCATCTCAGGCCTCTTGGCCGATCTTCATGGTCCCACCACAGACCTTCAGCCTTTTTTTCCACCTCTCTCCCCTTTCAAGCCTTACCTCTTTCACTATGATTTTAGGAATGTGTCTATTTAGTTTTCTACATTAGAGGTTCTGTAGGTAAGTGCAAAGCTTCACCCAACATCCCTTGTGGTATAGTAGAGAGGATACATGAAAATACATTTATAATAACACCATGACATTTTACACTCAGGAAAATATTAAAATGGTATGTGTGAAGTTCTCAATGGGACCATACCAATAGGCAGTGGAGAGCACAAGCCACAAACCACCTCAAGAGAAAGTGTATTGTTAAACGCCAGGTACGCTCATGGACAGTGTTAAATTGTAATTACCAGGTCCCTTTGATTTCATACACAGTCTCATTACCATCTCTGTTGCTGTGCACTATAATGGTGTTTTGACCAGAGCTTACAAGTGCAACTGTCTTCAGTAGCTATCAGGACAGACCACCTGTTTATCCCTCCTGAGAAGAGATGGATGTGGAAGAGGAGGGGTCACAAGAGGGAGGAGGAGGAGAAGATGGCTGGTGATGAAGAACACAGTGCATCAATGCACCCGATATTTCACAGCACCTCCTCAGAGTCTGGCACACAAAAGGATGACGAAATTAGGTCAGAGGGACACATGAAGTAGAAAAATACCAGGCAATAGTAAGTTAAGGTCTGGCATGGGGAATCTTTGGTGTGGGGGTTCGTCAGTGGCTCTGCATCCGTAACACCCTAGGGATTCAGAAGAAGAGGATCATGTCTGATGCACAGCAAGATGGTTAGTAGGTTATTGGGTCTGCCCCACCGAATGCAGCAGATGACAAGAACTATGGAAGAGTATGTCTCCAAGCTCTCAGAGAAGACTGCGAAGAGCTAGGAGACCATGACCTCTAGTCTTCTTTGCTGGGTACCAACAACAACCTCATCAAAGTGGTCAGTGTTACAGGTAGCAGCTGTTTGGATGCACAGACAGAGGTCAAAGTCTTCCTGCTTCCATGCAGTTTCAGGCTGATCTGTCAAGAGGTCTGGTCTCAGCTACACTAGGGCAGCTTGGATGTTAAAGGAACAGCAATCTGCTAACAGGAAACAGATGTCTCGCTGGGCAAACAGAGATGGCACTGATGAGTAGATCACTTCCTCAATGAACAATGAGATGCCACTTGTGAGCAGAGAGCTGCTGTCAATATCCATAAGCAGCTCACCCGTAAACAGGAGCAAAAAGATAATACAGATTAATTGCCCACTAACACAAAGCGATTTCAAATAAGCTTATAAAATTTAATTATAAATATCATGCATTACAAGTTTTCAGAAGCCATAGTAAGTGTTTACTTTCGCTAAAAGTGCTTACCCAAGTGATCTTTAAAAATGAATGCCCTTAAATCATCAGAAGTACTGATTTGCTAGTGGAATGCTCAATAAACTATTATAAGCTATATATTCCTATTATAAAAGTGACTAAAATCAAGCCCACAATGCGTGCCACATTTTCAAGTGCTTCAATGTATCAAACACATTTTGTTCTTTCAACAACGTGTGCTATACTTCAAGTTGTATTTATCCTCCCAGTCCAAAGTGAAACCGCTTGCACTATTGAACACAGACTTGTATCTTAAGCTTAAAGTTTGAGAGAAAAAGAGAATCAGTGTGTTTGCGGGAGCTCTGCTGCACAAAATGAGTAACAGGAGTGTGGCCTCATCTCCTGGTGTTAGGAAATCAAATTCAATCAAGACTTTCACATAAAACTACACAGCTCTTCAGAAAGTACAAGATACAGTATATTAGAAGCATTTTGCTACCTTGTCACAGAATAAACTTGGCAGAAGGAGCCCAGTTAATAATGGAAAGATTTAAACCAAAAATAAATTAGAATTAAAATACAAGCAAAGTGTCTGATAAACAGCAGTCAAAATGAAAATTAATTCTGGGCAGTCCCAAGTTCAAGGAGTTGTTAAGGAGTTGATGACAGCAAGTCATGTGATGTCAGCATTTTGCACTATATATAGAACATACAACGGGGAATAGGAAATATTCAGACATCACAGAAAAAGCCAGCAGTTGCCAGTGCAACATAGAATCATGAGTTAAATCATCAGGGATTAGCTGACTTTGCAGCAAATGTGAATGGAAAGAAGGACGGCTTTTTTTGCTTGAAGATTTAATTAAAATCAGCTGTAACCAAAGCCATAACTGGTGTTTGACAGGAACTAAAGGCTGTGCAGAAAGGGCCATGATGAATCACTGAAGCAATTCCTTCCAGACATTAATTAGGCTTTTTTTCATCACAGTGTCCACCCTGAAAGAAAGCCTGAAACCATTAATTTTGATAATTTGTGATTATGATGCATTTTTAAATTGAAAATTTTTAAACAAAATTATAGAAGTACAAAATTCCTCACCTGAAATCTGTACTTCTCATCCACATTTTTACCTAATACCTGCCTTTACTGTATTAATTATTGGTGATTCCAAACCAGAAATGTATTCATAGTTCCATGACATTAGTTTTTAAAAATTATCCCTCTCTCCTTATGTTCTCTGATCATACTCCACCCTGATAGCTGTTTTTACTACCTCAGAGTTTATCATTATCATCAATTACAGCTATTTGAGTTGACTTTTCTCCTCGGAGACACTGTAAGGGCTATTGATGCTGGGATTGGAGTAACTAATGTTTTGAGTGTCCAGTCAACATTCCAAGATTATCACGGCATGGCACAGTTAGACGCTCAACACCATCCTGGAAAAGCACCTTCACCAATAGTATTCTTCTAATCTTCGTGCAAACTACAAAGTTAAAATCATCAAATAGGTACTATTACGAACAGTTTTCTCCTTGGGTCATTGTGTATTATTAACTGGATGGAGAGTTTATGAGCCTATTTTGCATAAGATTCATGCAATAAAGAGCGAAGCATGACATCTCTCCTTCTGGGCTACATTGGAATTTTGATTCCTGACATGAAGAATTCATATCTAGCCTCGGCAGAGCCTAATCTTTTCATACATACGTTATGTAACAATTGTATAATGCTCTGTAATATTCTTTCCTCCAAAAAGGATACCAAATCAAATTTACTAGAAGTCTTATTTTTTTCTTATTTGCTGTTTTACATTTGTATTACTTGAACCATTACCATTTTCAGCTTGACTGTATGTACATCAACGTCAAATGTCAGAAGTATTACGATTTAAAAACATGTACTTATGTTAGAATTCAAAATAATTCAAGCTAAATTCAAGACTATAAAATAAGAGCAGGGGAGTACAGCTAATTTCAAAGATCTTTCATGGACACATGAGACTGCAGATGCTAGAAATCTAGAGCAAAAATAAACTGCTGGAAGTCTATCAGCAGGTCAGGCAATATCTGTGGAGGCAAAGGAATGGTTGGCGTTTCAGGTTGGCACCCCATTATCAGGACAGAGTGTAGAGGGAGGATAGCCAGTATTAAGAGGTGAGAAGGAGTGAGGCAGGGGCTGGTAGGAGGTAGGTGGAACCAGGTGAGGTGGGGATGAGGGCAGATGAAAGTGGTGGGGGGGAGGGGAGAGTTTAGAGACGGAGGCTGGTGGGTGATAAGTGAAAACAGATAAGGAAAAAAATTAGACAGGTGGAGCAGGTGGGGGAAGGAGAAGGAAAGAAGGGACATAGGCTGGCAACTGATAAGTGGAACCAGATAAGAGAGGGATGATGGGAAATTGGAACCAGGAGGGTAGATCTTTCACAGATTCTGCATACGAACTTTTGTCAAAATGACTTTCTTTTGCACAATTTTACATTCGCCTATTAATTCTCCTATAATGACCTCTGTTTATGAAGTGACCCAATGGCAATGATTTGGCGATCAGAGGACCACCATTCTATATCAGAATCAGGTTTATTATCACTGACTTATATAACATGAAACTTGTTGTTCTGTGGCAGCAGTACAGTGAAAAGACATAAGAATTACTATAAATTACAAAATAAATAAATAGAGCAAAACAGCAATAACTATAACAATATCAACATTATAACAATATCATTATTGCTCTCTGTTTGCACTTTCTGTTTATTCTGCTGATATAGCTGCCACTTTTGACAGTTAAAAACAGCAAAACATAATTTTTAAACACAAGTGATCCTATGACAGACTATCAAGGCTGCAGAGTCTTCAATCTTCAGTTGACCTTTATTCTACACAAATCAAAGCAGAAAAGCATAGTTTTATTAGTTTCGGGGAAGCCACCTGCCCAGTAGGAATGCACATTATTGTAGGCAGTGGTCTCCCATACCTTTACCATTTAACCCCAGAGTTAAAGGCACAAACAAAAGGAATGCTTTCCCAGGACCACAAGAACATCCTGGGCCATTACTGCCACCACTTCCCCCAAATCACCACTCTACAATCATTCTTCCCCAGGACATGCCCTCCTGACTGGTCCAATATAATTCAGAAGAATCCTGCTAAAAATC
This sequence comes from Pristis pectinata, assembly GCF_009764475.1. NCBI lineage: Eukaryota > Metazoa > Chordata > Chondrichthyes > Rhinopristiformes > Pristidae > Pristis > Pristis pectinata. Next base: position 88,395,993 of record NC_067413.1, read on the forward strand.
CCCTTTAATTCGATAACCTTCAATTAGAACATAGAACAATTACAGCACAATTCAGGCCCTTCAGCCCACAAAGCTGTGCCAAACGTGTCCCTGCCCTAGAAGTTACTAGGCTTACCCACAGCTCTCTATTTTACTCAGCTCCATATACCGATCTAACAGTCTCTTGAAAGACCCTATCGTATCAGCCTCCACCACCGCTGCCGGCAGCCCATTCCACGCACTCACCACTCTCTGAGTAAAAAACTTACCCCTGACATCTCCTCTATATCTACTCCCCAGCACCTTAAACCTGTGTCTTCTTGTGGCCACCAATTCAGCCCTGGGGAAAAGCCTCTGACTACCTACCCTGTCAATACCTCTCATCATCTTATACACTTATAATTATTGATAACAATGCTATCGTGCACCTAGCAGTACCCTTTACGAATCCGTAAGTGTAACCTGTGTCACCTCTTGTTTATGTCATCAAAATACTCCATTACTCCACAAATCTGTACTATCTTTATATTTTTAATTCTTACTTAACAAAGTGATAATTTTGTTGGTGCAATTTTAACTCTGAATGTTTCCCCACGAACACCATTGGGCTGACTATTTGTGGTTGCTGGGCTTATTCTTCTTCCTGGACAGGTGTGCAACATTTGCAATCCTTCAGTCCTGTGGGACCATTCACATCCTTCGAGAAAACTGAAACATTGTTTGAATCTCCATCCACAGTTTCTTCAGCTACCTGAGATGCATGACATCCAAGCCCGATGACATTTCTATTTTGAATGTTCCAAATTTAAGAACTTCCTATTTTATCTCTTTTCATTCCATCTAATTTTCCTGCCTCCTCCTCCTGCACCAAATCACGACAGTTTCTCTTACTTTGGTGATGACAGATGCAAAGTATTTAATTACTCCCTTTGGCATGGGCTTTACATCTATAAGAAGGTCTTTCAGTCCATACCTTTCCTTTGATCAGCTTTTTAAGAATTACATGTTTGTATCAGACTTTTGGGTCCCCTTTTGCTAATTTATCCTTATGCACTTGCTTTGTCCCTCTTATTTCCATTTCAGTTATATATTGAACTTCCTGTATCCAGCCTGGTTCTCTGCAGTAATGAGGCTAATATAACTCCTTTTCTGTTTAGTTTTATTCCTGATATCATTAATTATCTAGTGAATTATCCAATTATCCACCTCTTGTTAAAAAGGCAAACCCAGAGTTTTGTTGTCGGCAGCATCCTTTTGTCTGTCGGAGATGATGGATACAACATCCTAAGTGTCTCTTGTGACTAATAGTCCAATTATAGCTTAAGTACCCTTTTAACACCACAGTAATTCTCAAATAGTCCCAGGCAGCCTTTCTAGCACTGAAAATTTACAACAATATGTAGACTCAAACTTTCATAGAACCATAGAACAATACAGCACAATACAGGCCCTTCGGCCCACCATGTTGTGCTGACCTTTAAACCACGCCTAAGACTATCTAACCCCTTCCTCCCACATATTGCCCTATTTTAAATTCCCCCATATGCTTATCTAACAATCTCTTGAACTTGACCAACGTATCTTCCCCCACCACTACCCCAGGCAGCGCATTCCATGCACCAACCACTCTCTGGGTGAAAAACCTCCCTCTGATATCTCCCTTGAAATTCCCACCCATTACTTTAAAGACATGCCCTCTTGTATTGAGCACTGGTGCCCTGGGAAAGAGGCGCTGGCTGTCCACTCTATCTATTCCTCTTAATATTTTGTACACCTCTATCATGTCTCCCCTCATCCTCCTTCTCTCCAGTGAGTAAAGCCCTAGCTCCCTTAGTCTCTCCTCATAATCCTTACTCTCTAATCCAGGCAGCATCCTGGTAAATCTCCTCTGCACCCTCTCCAATGCTTGCACATCCTTCCTATAATGAGGCGACCAGAACGGGACACAGTCCTCCAAGTGTGGTCTAACCAGAGTTTTGTAGAGCTGCATCGTTACCTCGCAGCTCTTATTATCATTGAAGATTTATGGAAAAATAAAAAATTAAAACATTTGTGTCTGTTTTCTGATCAAGCCAGTAATGGTTCATTTTCATTTACTTCATTTGTAAAAATGTAACATAATTAGCAGGGAAGGAGTTAATAGGACCATGCTCCATCTATAGAGTGACTATATTCTGGCTCAGCACGACTTATATGTTATCATAAAATGAAACTTGGTTAGCGAGGGCTTTTCTCCCCCCTAAATCGAAGTACTGAAATTTAAATTCTTCAAGCAAAATGCAACCATAAAATATGCAGAAGGCAGGTACAGAGAATAAATTGTGAACTTTTGATAGCAAGATGAAAGGTAGCCTTTTGGTCAATTCTCACCAGCTTTCTTTGCCATACCTGATAGTTGGACTGCTGTCACTGCCTTTGTATGAACCAGAGTTACTGCTGCTGCTTCGAGATGAAGCTCCATAAACATCACGGATGTTGGCTGTACTTTTATACACTGCTGACACTGGATCTTTCTCCCGAGTAAGAGTTGGGCTCCCCGACTGTTTGTGCCCACTAGAAGTACTACTTCTTCCATGTACACCACGGCTGGCATTGAAAGAAACATATAATATAAAGAAGTTATTATGATGCCCATACCACATAACCATAAAATATGCACTCTCAAAAAGTAATCTCTCCATTGTCAAAAATATGTATATTAATAAATCCTATATAAATTTTAATTTGTAGTATAGTAAAATAAAGATGAATGTATGTACATCTATTTAAAAGCCTGTAAGATCTATTTTGTACAAATATTGTGAAAGAATACCACAACACAAGACAATTTTCTCAGGAATCAAGCTACAGAAACATTTTTGCATAGTGTGAAGACCAAAAGCTTCAAAGAGTTAAAACATTATGACTGCATTCCATTGAAAAAATTCAGGAAGCTTGTGAAATCTGCCTCCAAGCAATTGAAAGCATTTTCCATGTTGACAAGGAGTTAGGTTTGTAAATAATACCCAAGGTTAGAATTGCTTTAAATAGGAAAATTCTACATCTTAAAGACATTAGAATAATCAGCATTTAGAAACTATCCTCTTGGGGGAAAAAAACTCTTCCAGATACTTTCAAGACAAATCTACTTTCATAAAATATCCTTCTGTCTCACTTGTCAAATAAAAATGAATGTAATGCTGATAATGCAGAGCAGATCCATCCATCTAGAGAAATAGACATAGCAATATTTCAAGTGCAGACCTTTTCTTATGTTCTGAACAGATCTAATACCCAAATCATTAATCTCTCTTCCTTTATGATTGGCTATATATCCATAGCACATACCATTTAATTGATAATGATCATGTAGCCCTTCCGTGACATAATAAATGGGAAAGGTACCACACAGGCAATATTTCCATTTATGTTGTTACCAGAGTGAATGTTTATCATGCTGCATCTGGGTAAATTATTGGTGTAATATCTACTTCCAGGCAGCCTCAGACACATAAAACAGGGTAAAACTTAATAAGCTGGGCACATTGATAACCTTTCAGACAATTCCAATGGCAAGTTAACAAATTAAGGGACAGTTCAAAAGCATGTGCTTGCTTTTAAGAGGCTTGAAAAATTCAATGTTTCAGAATATATTACTGTAATAATTACGTCACTTTAACAAAGTCTGAGTCAATTTGGTTTTCACCTGTCAGAATACTCATTCCCTTATTTAGTCATTATACATAAAGAGTTAAGTGCCAAATTCTTTGCTTTTTATATTTCATTTGCTTCATAACTGATTCAGAAAGTAAACTGATCCTCTGTTATGAATAAATCACTTGAATCTTGAATTCACTGAAATTACTCACAAAAAAACAAATGAGTGTGTGAATATTTTAATGAGCTTAGTAAATCAAGAAATGAATATCTATTTTACTCTTCAGTGGCATTATGAATCTGTTGTCCTTATATTGCTTATTGAAATTTTCCTCTGGATCGTGCCTTGCAATGCCAGTTTTATGTGGCGACAGAAGTTGAAAATTACTCGTGGACAATCAAAAAATTAAAAGTGGATTCAATTGGAAAAAATGCTACTAGAGTGATGGGGTGGAAAGGAAGTTTCACTGCAGAGTTTTTAGGATTTTGGAATTTATTTTTGAAAAGCAGCGGATAGACAGGGAATGGGACAGAACAGACTTAGAGTATTTTGCACCTCTTGTTTCCCAAGCAATATGCCTGAAAAATGCACTAGTTAAACAGGAAACAGCAGTGGCTGGATACTCTGCTGCATGAAGAGAACAGACAAAACTCTGAATAGCGAGATATGAAGAACTTACTTCAAGTCAAATTGCACAAAGCAAGCCCTTTGGCCTACTGAGTTCATGTCGACCAGCAAGCACCTGTTTATACTAATCCTATTTTATTCTCTCCACATTCCATTCAACTCTCCCCAGATTCTACTTCTCAACTATATACTCGGGGCAATTTACAATGGCCAATTAACCTATCAATTTGCATGTCTTCGGAACGTGGGAGGAAACAGGACACCCATGCAGTTGCAGGTAGAATGTGCAAAGTGCACACAGTCAGCATCAAAAGTCAGGATTGAATCCAGGTTGCTGGAGCTATGTGGCAGCAGCACTACTGGCTGCATCACTGCTGCTTATCAATTGTCTCTAAGTTAAACTGTGCAGTATCTTCAAGGTGTCCTAAAAGGGGAAGAATACAAATCAACTTGCCTCTTAAGTAGGCTTTATTTGGTTATCAAAAGTTTAGGAATTATCCATTTAAAGACCTTACTATAACCAGCCTCCCCTCCATGGACTCTGTCTATACTTCTCGCTGCCTCGGTAAAGCAGCCAGCATAATCAAAGGCCCCCCACCCCCCCGGATATTCTCTCTTCTCCCACCTCCCATTGGGTAGAAGATACAAAAGCCTGAAAGCACGTACCACCAGGCTCAAGGACAGCTTCTACCCCACTGTTATAAGACTATTGAATGTTCCTAGTACGATAAGATGAGGACTCTTGACCTCACTATCTACCTTGTTATGACCTTGCACCTTATTGTCTACCTGCACTGCACTTTCTCTGTAACTGTAACACTTTATTCTGCACTCTGTTATTGTTTTACCTTGTACTACCTCAATGCACTGTTGTAATGAATTGATCTGTATGAACGGTATGCAAGACAAGTTTTTCACTGTACCTCCGTACACGTGACAATAATAAATGGATTTATCAAATTTATTGAGCAGCCAAGTTTTCATAAGTTTATAATTAAAATGAATGCTTGCTACATGACTGAATTTCCATCTGATTGTTGCAAGCATATTTATTTTTCAATGCCAATAGACCTATGATGCCTGGATCACTGCTTAGTTTTTAACAGGAAAGCAGAGCCTACCTGCGAGAAGCCGAGCTTCGCTTGCTCCCTGAACTGGACATAAGACCTTCAGGTGCTGAAATGCTGCCTGTGCTGCTGGATGAACTAAAGTCAGCTTCACTCCCTGCACAAAGGAACAAAAAGGTATTCATGCAAAAAAAAATCACTGGCGACATGATCGCACAAATACAATCTCCCACCATCACAAATGATGCAGCTGACTTCTCCGCATTTGGGGAAATCGCAGGTAGCAATATATCAGTGGTGCAACAGGTTACCCTGTATCTCAGTGACTCTGTATCGACAAAGCCAAAAATAGTGCTTCAGAGCAATCTGCAGTAAGACAAAAGTAAATTTGCATGTACTAAATCAGTTTAAAACTGAAATAAATTATTTTATCTTTTAGACAATTAAACTAAAACTAATTAAATTATACACATACACCCTCTGTAGCACAGAGCTGCACAATCAGTTTACATTTGTACTCAGTCATAAACAAAGCCGACCACGTCTCTTCAGATCATTCAGTGAAAGCTGCTTTGACTTAATCTGACAATTGTGGTTTGTCATCAAGATGACTGCGAGACACAATCAATCCCACTTAGTGGAGACCCGCTCTAATTACATAAATGGATCAGATTCAAGTATACCCTTTACTGTGAGTAATTGCTTGCATTGGTCCAGCACATGCTCTGTTACAGCACTAACATTGCCGTCAGCCATTCCACAGTCAGGCTTGCTGAAGCTTAGACTTGATGAGATTATTTTCCTACAGCCTTCTGAAGCAGCTTCTTACTGTTGCCCGCAGCAGAGATCAAGAAAACCGCACCTAATGTAAGTCAAGGAACCTGCTTGGTCCAATTCTAAACCCCACTCCCAAAAAGCTGCTTTCAAAAATTAAATTAGTAATTCAAATTGCAACATGGATGCTGCTACAAACCCAGAATCCGCGAGAACCAACCTCCTTAATATTGTTTGCAGAACATGTCCCTACATGCAAACTATCCTCCAGGGATGGGCTTTATGCTGGAATAGTGCCAGCTACAATTTTACCAAGAGGTAGGGCATTAGGAAGGGTGGCAGTGTGGAAGAGGAGAGGAAAAGATGTTAGATTTCACTTTCTCATTACTGCCTATCGCTTGTGGTATAGACAGCTTTATACACTAAAGCCACTTTTTGTGCTGGTTTAAATCAGACATTCACAAAGCAATACCATATAAAACACACACACACACACACAAACACATGAACTTGCATTCCTATAACAGTTTCCATGACATCGGAACTTCTGAAAAACCGTTTGCAGCCAGTGAAATCCTTCTAAAGTGTAGTCACTGAAACAGTGTAGGAAACAGGGCAGCCAACTTGTATACAGCAAGGGCTTCAAAGTGACCATGTGCTAAACAGCAATGTGACATTAATCAGACAATCGGTTTTAGTGATGTTTAGCGAGAGATAAACACTGACCAGGACACTTATGAAATAGTGCTAGGGCATTACAAGAATAAACATGGCCTTAGTTCAATGTCTCAGCTGAAAGGTAGCATATAAGCAGCACTAAACTCCTTTAGTAGTGCACAGCTATGCAGATCTAATTTTTGTCCTTAAGTCTCTAATGGGAATTGAATCCATTTGGATCAGAAGCAGTTACAGCAAAAGTTACGCAGCCCTTCAATGTTCCAGCTCCAATGACAGAGGTGCTCCAGAAATGGCCCTGCCTTTAATCAGCTGTTCCAGAATGGCATTATCTGCATCAGCAAAGGTACTTATTCAACTGAGCTAAAAATTGGCCAAGTATGCTGTGTTCATAAAAGATGAATAAATCCAGTCTAGTTAATCTGTCTAAGCTTGTTCATCTGGAAAGTGAGAGCAGCAGTGCTACCAAAATGGTTTTACTTACCAATAGCTGATGTAGTCTGAGTTCCATCATGACTTCCGAACTCCAGTTCTCAATTAGATCTGGGTTCAGGATCAGAATCAGGTTTATTATCACTGACTTATATGTTGTGAAATTTGTTGTTTTGCGGCAGCAGTACACTGCAAAGGCATAAAATTATTATAAATAACAAAATAAATAAATAGTGCAAAAAAAATGGAAGAACGAGGTAGTGTTCATGGGTTCATGGACCGTTCAGAAATCTGATGGTGGAGAGGCAGAAGTTGTTCCTAAATCATTGAGTGTGGGTCTTCAGGCTCCTGTACCTCCCGCCGATGGTAGTAACGAGAAGAGAGCATGTCCTGGATAGTGAGTGTCCTTAGTGATGGATGCTGCCTTCTTGAGGCACCGTCTCTCAAAGATGTCCTCGATGGTGGGGAGGGTTGTGCCGGTGATGGAGCTGGCTGAGTCTACAACCCTCTGTAGCCTCTTGTGATCCTGCATGTTGGAGCCTCCTTACTAGGCTGTGATGCAACCAGTCAGAATGCTCTCCACCGCACATCTATAGAAATTTGCAAGCGTCTTTGGTGACATACCAAACCTCCTCAAACTCCTAATGAAGTAGAGCCACTGGCATGCCCTTCTTCGTGGATTGTAACAAGAACTGAAGAATTAAATTCCAGAAATAAGGTAAGAGCGAGTTCCCTTGGCATGAAACCAAGTGTGAAATCAAGAAGCCTCAGTAAAACTGAAGTTAATGGGAATCAGGGAGAAACTTGATCAAGAAGAAATCTCTCCACTGACTGGAGACAAGTCAGTATGAATGAAAATTGTGGCACTGCTGGTGGACAATCATGGTCCAATTACTGCAGATATTTCTCACCTTGAAGCTCCAAGCCTTACCTACCTCATCTGCAAGGGACTTCAGGAATATGATACCATACACTCCAATCAGCTGGATGACTGCAGCTGCAACAACGCTCAAACTTTGACAGCTTGCAACTTGAAAGACAACGTGAAAAATGCTCTTATCTACCAAGTTAAACATTGATTGCCTCAATAAACCTCGACCATCAACAAGATGAATTGTAGCAACTCACTGAACCCTTTTTGACAGCACCATCTGACATGCATCTTCTAGATGGACAAAGGCAACTGAAGCACCTGCAAGTTCCCCAAGTTACAGACCATCCTGACTTGAAAGTATATCGTCATCCCCTCAAGATCACTGTCAAAATACCGGAGCTCCATATTTTGCTGGAGGCATTTTTTTAAACATTTAATGCAACAGTGCAAAATGCCAACTTACCACCACCTTCTTCAGGGCAATAAGCACTGGCCCTGGTCACAGGATGTGGCACCACATCCCACCAATAAACAAAAATAGAGGCAGGAGAACTAGCACTCAAGCCTTGGCTGACACTAATTGCGAACAAATTGCCGCACACAGAAAATGTCTCTCCAATCCACGAAAATGTTGCATCTGTAAATTTCCTCTCAGACAAAGGGAAAGGCTCCTTTGTCTGAGAAGAAGTTTACAGACCATTGGTTTACATAGCCTGGTCTCTGGTAATCCAAAGAAAGGTAGGACTATTGCAGAAGCAGCTTTCAGTTAGCTTAAAGAACATTGTCAGCAATTGTGAAAGCCAACGAAAACACACATATAATATAAATGAAGAGTGATGCAGATGACACAACTAAAGGCAAATTATTTTGAAGCCCTGTTCCAACAATAAAATAAGGAACATCTATGTTGAAAGATCTTCTTAAAAAAAACTGAAGCAATACAAAATGGTATTGCATGATACATAAATTTATTCCCCAACTTCAAACAAAGCAATTCACACTGTACCAGTGAAAACTTGATGTAGCTTCAAATTTGTGCTCAACTGTCACACGGATTTACATCTGATGACCAGCAAGAGCAGTCTTTTTCCAAGTTCAAGCAATTCAAAAGATTAAAACCAATCTGCACTTCATTGCTGGTTCACTGAACTCAGTCTGGGTGGCTGAAAATTACATCCTGCTAGCAGCAGCATCAATGGAAATGCTTTTTCTTCTCATTTCATCATGGAATAGATGTATCCTTGTCCTGTGTGTAAACGTTTAATTCTACCTGCCAAATGAGGCATGGAATTAGTATAATAATTTAATGATACATGGATTGTAGTATTAGTTGGTCAAAATATTTTCTGAAAGGATTTCATTTTGAAATTAGGATAATTAACCAAGTATCCTTTGTTTGAAGTATGACTCAGCTGAAGATTGTACAATGTCATTGACAATGACTATACAAAAGTTACTGATCCACAACATCCTACCCTCCCATAAAGTAGGAAGTGGTATAGACAACATCTGATGATTTTCATTTAAATAGAGAAATTATGCAAAGGAGAATAACATTTCAAAAGATTTTTAAAGCAGAATATTACACTGAATGCTTTCACTGATTTAGATTTAGCAGCAGCAAAATGGATGCCAAATCCGAAAAGACTCTGATGAAACGTTTGCTGATTCCCTCTCCACAGATGTTTCCTGACATGCTGTGTATTTCTAGCATTTTCTTGTTTGAAGGGTATCAGAAAATTATCTGTGCATCTTGGCACTAAATTTCCTGTACTTAGTGGCTAGAAATCACGCTCCCTTACTGAGCATTCTAATAGATGTCACTGATAGAAGAAATACTGATACTGATACCTCCCAAAACAATTTACAACATATAGAACTATATAAATGCAACACACATTATACTCCTACTGTAAACAAGGAATTCTGTTTTAAGTAAAAATCTAATTAATCAGTAACTCAAGATTTTACTGATAGTTCAGTGAGAATTCGGCGACTTTATAGATAAACAATGAAGACCATTGAATTTTGTAGAATTACACAGCATGGTACATTACTATCCACATTTATAGACATCCTCCATACAAGCAATCTCAATCCCATAGGCCTGACCTGTTCCCTTGATCACTTTATCTCTCAAGTTGATCACTTTATCCTTCAACTACATTCCAATTTTATTCCTTTACAACTTGGTGGTTATTTCATGGTGATTATGGCAAAGAGATGCTTGGAAGGGGTGGTGAGGTGGTTTGAGATGCTGGGGGGCAGGAATGGGAGGATGGTTGCAAATGCAGTTGTCTGCTTAGGTTTTAGGTCTTTGTAATCCTCATTTAAACCTATGTTCTGTCCAGAAAGGACAGAAACAAGGTGCAAAGTATTGGCAGACAGGAAACGATTACCCCTTGATAATCTGACAGCTATCAGGTTAGTTACTGATGGAGGTTTTGGAAGGGTCTCGCACACGATAAGTCATCTGCATCAATATGGTTGGTTTGTACAGTCTTAGGGTCATTCATAAAGAAAAAAGGTTACATTGTCTTCTGGAATATGCCAAATACACAATGAACTCATCACAAGAGATAGAGAGAAACAAAAAGGAAGGGGGGGTGGGGAATGGTGGTGAGGGAGAACTCCCTCAAGGACAACCACCCCCGCTTCCTGGCAGTGTAGTCCCCTGTGCACAAGTGGTGAGGTCTGAGTAGCCCTGAGCCTCAGACCTCACCATCACTGTGGGGAAAAAAGTAAACTCTCCATGATTGGGCTGCAACTGGCTGCTCCCCCATTTTAACTTTAATATTTTCATTTCTTTATTTTTATCATTAATCTGGATATGCCTGGGGTATAATCTACAAATTTGCAGATGGCACAAAGATTTGCAAACATCGTGTCGCAGTAGAAGAAATTTGACTGCTTCAGCTGGATATTGATGTGTTAGAATCATTACTGTGAAATTATATTTAATTTGGATAAGTCAGTGGTTCACAAAGTACTTGAGGGGGGTAGAGGGTAAAATTAATAGCTCAAAACACTCCGTTAAAACATGTTTCACATAAATGGATGTAGTGTACTGTCTAACTTTTTCCCCTATATAACTCTCTCTCATGCACTCCTATTTGGACAGAAACATTACACAGGCGAGTGTCATGTGAGGGTGGTGTGTTCTATACCATTAGAAAAAATGCACTGATAGATATGTTGGCAGGATTAAAGTTCAACATTCAATCATCCTTTACTGAACATCGTTAGAGGTGGAAGACAGATCTGATCATCCTAGTGTATCGATCATTAAGCAGCAAGAGCAATTGCTTGATAAAACAGAGTTGGGGTACATTCATCAGAAGATGAGGCCTTGCACAAAACCTGCTTCAAGTTTCATCTGGAATACTGCATGCAGTTTTAGACTCCTCATTTTAGTAACATTACACCTTTCGTGCAGACAAATGACACCAATTCACTTCCCAGTAAATGCATCTTAATTGTTAAAAAAACACTGAAAAGATGGTACTCTGAGCTACATAGAATGAGGGATGTTCCGATTTGCGGTTCAGAAGATGACAAAGGGGGTAGGTTGTACTCCACGTGATTTTGTTACAACAGGATTACTATCTAAATTGTATAAAATGCAGATTATGGATGTCTGAAACCTATTGCCATTTTGTGCCACACATTCTGATTTGCTGAATTTTTTCAAGCTACAGCTAGGTGTGTTTCTGGTTGCGATGTGCATCACTCCTTTCAAGATCTTATTTCAAGTAATTCGAAGTTTTTGATCACATATTGCTCCTGCATTACCAATTACTGATAGAGAAATAAATTAATACAAAAATTTCTGATGTGATCAGTAACATGATAAAAGAATGACTTCACAATTGGTGGCTTCCCACTGTACAATGTTTTTTCCCAACCATCAGGTGTCAACAGGCTAAATCTAATGACTCTTCTCTCTACAGTTCATAATGGGGGCAAACACATCCTTCATAAACTGATTTGAATGCAGATCAGAAAAGTTGACCCAATATATTTCTAAAATTTAGCATTATGAAAGCCGGTAAGTAGGTGACTAAGCTACATCAACAAGCAGGGAGAGATTCACATTCATTTTCAAATGTCAATAAGATGCAATCTTACTAGTCAATCAACACAGCTTTTACCTGGTCTACAATTATAACACCAAACTGAGCCTGCTATCTTGGAGCATTTCCTTGCAAACAGAAGATCTATCGAGAGATATTTCATAACGTCAGATTAACGTACTTCGAATTCTTACCCCAGAATTTACCAAAATTATTTTTTCAAAATGGCTAAATTAGCTCATTATAATCCTATTTAAAATTAAATAATTTTTCTTTACAGCGTGGGTTCCCAATCCTTAGCATTTATCACCAACAGCACTGGCTAGCATGAGAAGAAAATCCTACACAAACATATAGATATTCACTTACTGTATATTAGGCTTTGAGGAATTCCTATATTTCAAGGAATTATACTTGCCTGATTTTCAATTTCCCATCATTTCTGCATTTGAGTATAAATTATAATATAGATATTAATTTATAAAAAGGGCAGAATAATTGTATTTAAATGAGGACCGAATTTGCGCAATACTGCAGAAAATTGATTGATATTAAACTAGTGTGAAGCTTACAATGTTTAATTGCAGACAAAAGTATACAAATTACATCTCAAAGCAGTTAAATCAGGAGTTCATGTACTAACCTTGAGTTTATGAGACTTAAGAGAACGCTATGGACCAACAATTGTTTCACAAATTAATTTTGCTTGAATATTTAAAAGAAACTTAGCATTATAGAAATAAATCTTTCAACCCTCAGTATTAAAGAACTAAATATATCAGAAGGCCATTACTGCTACAGTAATTAAAATGTTAGCAGATCTTAACTTCACTGCTCTAAAGAGAACAATGCCAGCTTCTCTTGTCTCTCTACTTTTTTCCCCCCAGGGAAAGGGAATCGAGAACTAGAGGGCATAGGTTTAAGGCAGGAGGGGAACATTTTAAAAGGGACCTGAGCAGCAACTCCTTCACACAGAGGCTGGTCCACATATGGAAAGAACTGCCAGAAGAAGTGGCTGAGGCAGGTGCAATATCAACACTTAAAAGACATTTGGATTAGTACAAGGGTAGGAAAGGTTTAGGGGGTTGTTGGCATATGGAACTAGCTCAGGTGGCACCTTGGCTGGCATGGACGGATTGGGCTGAAGGGCCTGTTTCCGTGCTGTATTACTCTATGACTACTCTACGACTATCTCAGCAATGTAACTGTAAAACTGTACCTACTGTTCTTTAATCATATCAAATGTATCATTCTTCTAACACGAGTGAGGCCAATTCTATGCAAAAGTGAACCGTGATGAATCTTACATTTCTGGGACAAATACTGAAAGACATTGAACTAGAAGAAATTAAGGATATATGAGTGGTGAGAGAAAGAAAAGGAAGTGGTTGGAGATGAATTTGTCTGTGTTCAAGAAATAGTAGTAAAGAAGTCACTAGAGATGGCCATATCAACAGAGTAGTTATGAATATGCATAGAGGAGTTTATATGCAGAAAGGCAGAGCTTAAGGGAGGGCGTGAGCGCAGTAAACACAGGAGAGAGAGGAATTGGGATGAAAATTTGAATCAAGGGTGAGTCATTGCCAAATATAATCCTGTTATAGATAATCTCAGTGAGAAACGTGGGGTGAATCATAACTTACAAAAACCATAATAATAGGGTGAGGTTAGGGAATAAACTTACAAAGTCTGAAACCTTCAAAATAACTAAAAGAGGAACACTTGCATTTATGTAGTGCCTTTCACCTCCCTTTGAAAATGTCCCAAATAGAAGAACTTTTGAAGTGCAGCCACCACTACAATGGAGAAAATGAAGATGCAACTTGCACAGAGCAAGCTCCACATAAAGCAATGTGAAAATGACTGGTTAATCTGTTTTGTCTTGTTGACATTGAGAGATAAATATTGGCCAGGACTTTGGAAAATAAACATTTTCACCTTATTCTGTACCAAGATGAGATAACTGAACACTAATCAAATAGAAGACTTTTTCTATTAAATTAGATGAAGGATAGAAGGAGACTGAATGCCACATGAATATGCTTTATGTCTTGTGCTTTACCAGGCAGTGAAAGTTTAGTGTCCTCCTTTCTACTAGGAATGCAAATGCATTTTCCCTGGCATTTGTCACCTGTTTGGCACACTAACTAGTTGATCTTGTAGACATGGCCTGTCATGTTTGGTATCTTCTGAAGGAAAATAGGTCAAATGCTTTGCTTAGACTGAATTGGACGGCATGGCTCTGAACAGTTTTGCTCATAGAGATGGGAAGATGGGTTCTCTATCATGCCTGTAAGTGTGTGCCTTAATGAACGCTTTCCAAATAATAATTGACATGAGCATATTCTCTCAAGTGTCAACATTACAACAAATATTTTCCAAACCCCCAAGAATTCAAAAAATGGTGAGCTCTACAGAAACAAAACTAATCCAGTAAGCAGAATAAAATTAAATATTAAAGTTCACTAGAAAAATAAATCACAGAACTTTCTGCAATCAATCCAAGTCAGTTACATTGCCTTGATCCCTCTCATTGTTGGGGAACTTGATGATTCAATTGGTTAGAGCAACACATTTCTTATGATTAATTTACATCAATTTTTTTTATTGAGAAAGTTTAGAAATGGCCATCAATTTAGATATATCACACAGCCCATGGTAAAGTTGATGGAGATACACAACCCTGCATGGAAATTAAATATCATTCATATAGAAGACACCACACTGAGTCTGGATGCTGTGAGAGTAGCTGGATGTGAATCTGGGCATCTGTGGAATTTAAAAATAGCTCATTTTGGTATCAAATTATTTCCTCCCATATTGTCCATATATCCTAACAGATTTATAATGCCAAATCTTCTAAGGAATGCTTGAGGTGAATAATTTATGTATTTTACTCATGGGTACTATATATATAGCCATATAATATATATATAGCTAAAATCTAGTGCATTTCAATGCGGAAAGTCAGTGCTTAGTTACTAAAGTAGAAAGCACAAGTGCAAATGTAATGCATCTTACGTAGATAAACTGATGTAAAATATATTTCATAATTCTGAGCATGGGTAAGTACTTGGAACTATGACATGGTGGCCATTACAGAGACTTGGCTGTCGCAAGGGCAGGAATGGCTGCTGGATATTCCAGTGTTTAGATGTTTCAAAAGGGATAGGATGGAGGTAAAAGAGGTGGGGGAGTGGCTTTGCAGATCAGGGACAGTGTCACAGCTGTAGAAAGGGAGGATGTCCTGGAGGGATCATTTACTGAGTCAGTGTGGGTGGAAGTCAGAAACAGGAAGGGAGCCATCACTCTATTGGGAGTACTCTACAGACCCCCAATAGCAGCAGAGACGCTGAGGAGCAGATCGGGAGGCAGATTTTGGAGAGGTGCAAAAATAACAGGGTTGTTGTCATGGGTGATTTCAACTTCCTTAATATTGCTTGGCACCTCCTTAGTGTAAAGGGGATAGATGGGGCGGAGTTTGTTAGGTGTGTCCAGGAAGGATTCCTGACACAGTATGTGGACAGGCTGACTAGAGGAGAGGCCATTCTGGACCTGGTACTAGGCCTAATCAGGTTTCAGATCTCTCGGTGGGAGAACATTTTGGAGATAGTGACCATAACTCCTTGACCTTTATCATAGCCTTGGAGAGGGACAGGGGCAGATGATATGGGGAAGTATTTAACTGGGAGAGGGGAATTATGATGCTATTAGGCAGGAACTTGGGAGCGTAAATTGGGAACAGATGTTCTTGGGGAAGTGCACAGCGGAAATGTGGAGATTGTTTAGGGAGTACTTGCATTGGGTTCTGGATAGGGCTGTCCCATTGAGGCAGGGTAAGGATAGTAGAGTGAAGGAACCGTGGTTGACAAGAGCTCTTGTTAAGAGGAAGAAAGAAGCAGAAAGCACGGATCAGACAGGGTTCTGGAGAGTTACAAGGTAGCCAGGAGGGAGCTTAAGAATGGACTTAGGAGAGCTAGAAGGGGGCATGAGAAGGCCTTGGCGAGTAGGATTAAGGAAAACCCCAAGGTGTTCTATGCGTATGTGAAAAATAGGAGGATGACTAGAGTGAGGGTAGGACCGATCAGGGATAAAAGAGGAAACATGTGCCTAGAGTTGGAAGAGGTAGGGGAGGTCCTTAATGAATACTTTGCTTGAGTATTCACCAGTGAGAGAGACCTTGATGTTTGTGAGGATGGCGTACAACAGGCTGATATGCTGGGGCATGTCAATGTGAGGAAAGAGGATGTGCTGGAACTTTTGAAAAATATTAGGATACATAAGTCACCGGGGCCGGACAGGATATATCCAAGGTTATTACGGGAAGCGAGGGAAGAGATTGCTGCGCCTTTGGCGATGATCTTTGCGTCCTCACTGGCCACAGGAGTAGTGCCAGATGATTGGAGGGTGGCAAATGTTGTTCCTTTGTTTAAGAAAGGGATTAGGGATAACCCTGGGAATTACAGACCAGTGAGTCTTACTTCAGTGGTGGGCAAATTACTGGAGAAGATTCTTACAGACAGGATTTATGGATTTACAGACAGATTTACAGCCTATGGAGAAGCATAGGCTGATTAGGGACAGTCAGCATGGCTTTGTGAGGGGCAGGTTGTGCTTCATGAGCCTGAGTGAATTCTCTGAGGATGTGACAAAGCACATTGATGAAGGTCGAGCAGTGGATGTGGTGTACATGGATTTTAGTAAGGTGTTTAATAAGGATCCTCATGGAAGGCTCATTCAGAAAGTCAGGAGGCATGCGATCCAGGGAAACTTGACTGTGTGGATTCAGAATTGGCTCACCCATAGAAGACAGAGGGTGGTGGTAGATGGAACGTATTCTGCCTGGAGGTTGGTGACCAATGGTGTTCTGCAGGGATATGTTCTGGGACCCCCGCTCTTTGTGATTTTTATAAATGACTTGGATAAGGTTGTGCAAAGGTTAGTAAGTTTACTGATGATACAAAGGTTGGTGGTGTTGTTGGTCGTGTAGAAGGTTGCTGTATATTACAACAGGATATTGATAGAATGCAGACCTGGGCTGACAAGTAGCAGATGGAGTTCAACCTGGATAAGTGTGAAGTGATACACTTCGGGAGATCAAATTTGAAGGCAGGATACAAGGTTAATGGCAGGACTCTTTGCAATGTGGAGGAACGGAGGGATCTTGGGGTCCACGTCCATAGATCCCTCAAGGTTGCCGCACAGGTCGATAGGGTTGTTAAGGAGGAGTATGGTGTGTTGGCCTTCATTAGTCAGGGTATTGAGTTCAAGAGCCATCAGGTAATGTTGAATATAGAACTCTGGTTAGACCACACTTGGAGTATTGTGTTCAGTTCTGGTCGCCTCATTATAGGAAGGATGTGGAAGCTTTAGAGAGATTGCAAAGGAAATGTACCAGGATGCTGCCTGGATTGGAGAGGATAGGTTGTCTTATGAGGATAGGCTGAGTGAGCTAAGGCTTTTCTCTTTGGAGAGGAGGATGAGAGGTGACTTGATAGGAGTGTACAAGATGATAAGAGGCATAGATCGAATGGACAGTCAGGGACTTTTTCCCTGGGTGACAATGGCTAACACGAGGGGGCATAATTTTAAGGTGATTGGAGGAAGGTATAAGGGGGATGTCAGAGGTAAGTATTTTTTTTGTACACAGAGAGTGCCGGGTGTGTGGAATGCACTGCCGGCAGAGGTCGTGGGGGCAGATACATTTGGGACATTTAAGAGACTCTTAGATAGCCACATGAATGATAGGAAGGGTTATATAGATATTAGAGCAGGATAAAATGTCAGTACAACATCGTAGGTCAAAGGGCCTGTACTGTGCTGTAATGTTCTATGTTCTATAATAAATACTATGAACAAATGTAGGACTGAATCTCCATTTATAAATTATAATGTTCAAGTTGAATCTCTTGTAACATTCAGCCAACTGACTCCTGTCACTTTAACATTTGTTTTCTGATCTCTTGATTTTAAAATCAGAATGCAAAAAGATAAAAACCAGAGAGAAGGAAACAAACTCTCATCTAACTCAATAATTACACGGGGCAATTTTCACCCACACTAGGCACATCAACTCCTGAGGATAGCATCTGACCTTGGGTCTGTGTTGAACACTACTTGTATTGAATACTTATGGGATAGTGCTTCATTACACAAAAGCAAGTTGCAATTGTCACGCTTAGTTTCTCTCTGTAATAAATTTCCATTGTATGCGAGCACTGCTCCCTGCATTATATACTGTATGTCTGTTTGGGAATTAAATGCTATAAATAGCTAGTTAAATAACTTCTTTGTATTCACTAAAATTAGAGGGCGATCACCATGCTCAAGATCAAAGGCAGGATTGTCAAAGGCTTCAACTGCACATTAATGAAAATAATTCTGTGCTGGGTAAATAAGATTACATGAACCCTGAATACACATCAGACTGAAGAACTTCCCAATATAGGATTGGTAACTGAGCTCCAGAGAATATTGATCCACTCAGCTTCTCCTCATAAGACATCCTCTTCTTTCAGGATTCAATCTTTGAACATTTATGTACCTACTATAAGGCAAATACATCCTTCTTTTGGAAGGAATTCAAAGCAGCCTGTGGTCCCAAAGCCCTTTTAATTGTATGAAGACTTCCAGATTCTTATATTTCAATCCCCTTGCAATAAAAGGTGAACATGATGTTTGCTTTCCTGACTGCATACTGGACCAGAACTGTAACACTGTGATCCTTTCACAAGAATAACCAAATTTCTCTGCGTATTAACACTTACTTATCTCCTATTACCAGAGGATAATTTTGCATTTCCTCACGTTATGCCACCTGCCAGCTTCTTGTCAATCACTCAGTCAGCCGACATTCCTTTGCACCTTGCTTTCCCAACTAAATCTGCATTATTGGCAAACGTGTATACATTACAGTTAGTCCCATATCTCAATCACTGAGAAGGTTTAAAGCTATAGCTCAGAACCATACAGGCAATAAACTTGTGCAGATATTTCAGCCTAGAAATTGGACCTATTTGCACTCAGTTTTATGCATAAAGCGTGAATAATAATCAACATGCACATCTTTTAATGAGTGCACAATCTTTTAATGTCCAGTGGAAACCTTGCCTAATGGGAAGGCATTTCTGGTCTTGACTCACCCTAGGATGGGTGTCATTTCTATGGTCTCACTTGCATATAATTATGTTATTAATATGATTCTCCTTTCTGCCCTTCCAACAGAAACTGAAGCGAGAGTGTGTTGCCACAACCTGTGTTTTTGGCTCCCAGTAAAACAAGAAGTGAACCTGTCAGAAAGTTAACAAGCAGGCATCATGAAAGTGCTCTACTGGACTCCGCTGCTTTGATTCAAACAAGCGCCTGACTGAGATGGGACCCCCCCCCCCCCCTTACGTTGAAAATAGTTGCGGTGCCTCATTATGGCAAATGTTCATAATCACATTACATAAACGTGATCACTACAAGCTTATGAGCTTGTTCTTCACAGGGGCGATAGGCCACTCATGATACAGGATATATTCCATGGCACCCCCTTTTTCTTACAGCTACTGTAGCTACCACCAAGATTCTCTTTGAAGGTTCTGACCCACTTCCCATTGATCTTGGCAGCAATAAAGTGGCAGCTACAATGTCTGCAGGCAACTGCTGCAGTGAATAATGCACGTCATGTTTTAGAACACTAAAATGGGGAAAAACTGCCCTAGTGACTTTTTTTTCCCCAAAGAAAGGTGAATTTTTCTAATTTAGTAATTTGAAATAGGTCCTATAATTGGGCATTTAGGCTAAATGTAGCACACGTTTATCACATCAG
The DNA here is from genome assembly GCF_009764475.1 of Pristis pectinata. Taxonomy (NCBI): domain Eukaryota; kingdom Metazoa; phylum Chordata; class Chondrichthyes; order Rhinopristiformes; family Pristidae; genus Pristis; species Pristis pectinata. The sequence goes on from NC_067413.1 coordinate 88,415,944, forward strand.
CATTGGGTGAAATCCAATTTCTAAACATCCTTTAAAGACAGATCATCAGGCACAGCATGCCGAGCTGCTGCCTTACAGTGTCAGCCACCTGGGTTCAATCCTGATCTTGGGTGCTTTCTACGTGGTGTTTGCATGTTTTCCCTGTGACCGTGTGAATTTCCTCTGGATACTCTGGTTTCTTCCCATATCCCAAACAAGTACGAGTTGGTAGGTTAATTGGCCATCGTAAATTGCTCCTAGTGCCGGTGAGTGGTAGAACCTGGGGGAGTTGAAAGCATGGCACTTTGTTGGGTTTGTGTGACGTTACCATAACTAAAATTACATGAAAGTCGACTTCCTATGCATATTTAAAAAATGTACTAAATACCTCAATACGGTAGTGTAGCAGTTAGCGTAACGCTATTACAGCACCAGCAACCTGGTTTCAATTCCGGCCACTGCCTGTAAGGAGTCTGTACATTCTCCCTGTGTCCGCATGGGTTTCCACCCACATTCCAAAGACGTACGGGTTAGGAAGTTGTGGGTGTGCTATGCTGGTGCTGGAAGCGTGGCGACACTTGTGGGCTGCCCCCAGAACACTCTATGCAAAAGATGCATTTCACTGTGTGTTTCGATGTACATGTGACTAATAAAGAGATCTTGTATCTTATATCAATATAGATATTGCCACTTCAAGTAATTAAAATTCACAATCCCCTCTAATATGCAAATGAAAGGACAGTAATGGAAGAAGTCTGACCGCAAATTTTACATAAGGAACTGCTTCTCCACTGGATGCACAACTGTAAACTTCACCAATGCAATATGTAGATATCAGCTAAATTACAGGAAAGTCAGGAATTTCTGAACTGATTAAAATAATATTTTAATTTTCTTTCTTAAAAGATTTTTCATATTTCAGTTTCTACCTTAATTTCATGAGCAAGATCCATCTTTATTTTGCTGTAAGTTATATATATATTATTTTCTGGCCTGCTGTCTGTGAGAAGGTTTCAATGTGATTGGCTGCCTAGCCTGCTTGATGATGTCATTGTTGCTAGACACCACAAATCCTCTGCAGGAGATGTAAAACAGCAGCACTTGTCATGTGAGAAGAAATCTGCAGCTCACAGCTCACTGAAGCATTTTGGACATGTTGAGGATAGTGACAAGCACCATTCCTTTACTGCTGATGGCTTGGGTTTTTAAACCTGCCAATTTTTAAATGGTCATTCTACTAATAAATAAACAAGTTGAATAATGATTAAAGCCAAACAAGGCAACCTTTAAGAGAAGATATCTTTATTAGTCACACATACATCGAAACACACAGTGAAATGCATCTTTTTGCGTAGATTGTTCTGGGGGCAGCCCACAAGTGTCGCCATGCTTCCCACGCCAACATAGCATGCCCACAACTTCCTAACCCGTACGTCTTTGGAATGTGGGAGGAAACCGGAGCACCCAGAGGAATACTGGATTAAATTCAGATTGAGTCAAAACTAACTATGGAGAACAAGTTTCTACTTCTTTATTTTACCACCATTGTTTTCTATGAGCATCATAATTACATTCAAACTGTGCAAGGTCCTTCCTGTTCTTTTCCTTCCAGCCAATTCACAATACTTTGCTGTTATCCAGAGAAAAGCTCTTCAATATTTTAACCATACGATTTGCCATGACAACAGAAAATGAAAGGGAAAAAATGAGCCTATCGGAAAAAGGCCAGCTCTTGAGGGAATGCAGCTGATAAACAGCTCTGTTCATGCACAGCAACAGATTACTGTGGTCCTAGCTAAACCAATATTGAGGAGGTAGATCCCTGTTGTATCAATGTTCAGTTTTCATTTTGATCATCATTACCTATATTACATTGCTGATAATATTGAGGTTTTTGTCTGAATTCTTTTTCTTTCCTAATTCATTAAACTCCTATAAGTGAACAAATTGCCTGAAAATATAATAAACTGAAGATAAAAATATATTGATTTATTTCCCATAATTAGATTTGATTTATTTGATGGATTGGCATGGATTACTCCACATTTGCAAATCTTCCAATAGGGATTGTGACCCAGCATGTTCTACTATTGAACAAAACAGCTGAACTTTATCAAAAGCCACAGAAGTTCAACCTTAGAAATATCAACATGCCTCACCCACAGTGATGTAAATTATAACCAGATAAATAGGAGAAATTTCAGGGCTACGGTTTTTAGCCTTTGCTCCCAATGCTGACACATTATCCAAATCCCTTTTCACTAAAGACTTTCAGCTGATCCTAAATACATATTGACTTCAGCAATTTGTTTGATTTAAATCTTGGTGTAATTATCTTTCTACTATACAATAGACAAACACTTTAAAAAATGATGGACATTTTAATATTTGCCATACTAATCATTTGATCATACAGTGTATCATTATTTACATTAATGTTCACATACAAACAGGCTGTGTAAACATGTAATATTTAATAATAATGATGATGATAATAATAATAATAATAATAATAATAATAATAGAGGATTCCTGTTTCGGGTATGTAAGATTTCATCTCCTTGTAAGACAAAGTTAATCTCAAGTATCACCAAGCACTTGTGAAAAAACATACGCACCTGGGTGCAAAATTGGGCAAATTGAACCGCTGTCAGGATCCCAAGAGAATGCCCCCAGCATGCTAATTGCTCAGGCAGTGGAATAACAGTTGGGAAAATGAAAAGCAGCTTGATAAGAGAGACCGTAGGTTTAACAGTCATGCTCCTGCCCCTAGCTGCTGTTCTTAGCAAGTTCTAGCTGGCAGCAAAGCTCAACTATAATCTCCTGGGCCTGAGGGAAAACTAACAGAGTGAATGTTGATGATGCCAGAAGTGCCTGATCTGCATGTTTAAAGAGGATTCTGCCCAGCCTGGGGTTTGAGCCCTTCCTTCAATACAAAATGCAGTTGGAATGGGAAAGGCGGCCATGCCCACACTCCATTTTAACTACACTCCTGCCAACTTATACTCACCACAGAGGAAATTAAAACCAAACGCTTTTGGTTGTCTGCAACAGAAAATAGCAAGATCCAGTGCAGGAATTATACAGGGAGACAAAACTTTATGGACCCATCTTCAAATAGAAGCTGCTGCAACAACAACACTGTAATGTGCAGTCACCTCATTCAATGCCAGGGAGGATGCAAATTTTATCAGGGAATATTGAAAATGTTGAAAACAAAGTATTTACACTCATAAAATCCATATTGACCAATAAACTGACCATCAAACAAACCCCTGGAAATGCCGAAATTATTACAAAATAGAAATCAAAATTCTGTCAATCTTACTTGGTTTGTCTGCACAAACTCAATGATAGGCAACTGCCATTAAGTTCATTACCACAGAGGTGTACGTTCTTCCTGTGACCTCTGGGTTTCCCCTGGGTGCTCCGGTTTTCTGTTACATCCCAAAGACGTGGGTCGGCATATTGATCAGCCACTGTAAATTGCCCCCAGTGTGTAGGTGAGTGGAAGAATCTGGGGGGAGAGTTGATGAGAACATGAGGAGAAAAAAAGGTATTAATGTAGAATTAATGTAAATGGATTGTTAATGATCAAATGGCCTGTTTCCATGCTGCTTCCCTCTATGACTCCATGGCTGGGCCAGTGTCCTGGTGAATTGAATAACTTGGACTGTAGATGAGGTCTTAAACTAAGTAGTAAGGAGGAGGGTTCAGGTGAGGGGAAATTTAAAAAGGTAAAGAGAAAGAATAGGGTAATATTCCAGGAAATAGGAAATTATAACACGAGTGTGAAAATCAATTATTGAAGAGGAAGGTAAGCAATTTGGGCTGGTACTACTTGGGGTTTAGCTGGTCTTATTGAGGCAGACACTTTTGAGGGATGTTGACAAGGTAGCTCTGGAGGAATCCAGAATGAGGAGGATTAATTACCGAACTTGTCAGAGGAAGTAGTTGAGGCAGGTACAATAGTATCATTTGAGAAACACTTGGATACGTACATGGAGGAATGAGGCTTGGAGGGATCTGGGCCGAACACAGGAAATTGGGACGAGCTGGGTGGGCACCGTGGTCGGCATGGACTGATTGGGCCGAAGGGCCTGTATCCATGCTGTATTGTTCTATGACTCTGAGAGGAATTTTTTGGCTGGGAGAGCTGTGCAGCCAAGCAAAGAGAGGAGGCGGCAACAACTTCCACTGCATCTCCGTGCTGAGCAGTTGCAAAATCCACCTGAGTCTGTCCTACACCATCCCCCAGAGGCAGCGTCTTCACATTGAGCCAAGGGATGATTCACTGCTGAATTTGCAGCAGGGTTCTCAGCACAGTAGTGCACAGCTTCTCTCTATATAATGAGTAATGACTCTCTTAGTGCTGATTCCATTACAACTCACATTCCTGGGAATACATCCCAAGCACTATGTGAGATACAAAGTTGGAACACTTTGATAAGGTGCAATTTACCTATTGAACACTTATCATTCAGTGCCTTATAACCATGAATAGTGTCATAAGAACTTCACTAATTAATACACAGAAAGAGGCAAAGTGCAGTAATAATGCTTTGCAGCAGTTGTAAATGAATCTCAAGTTTGTGGAGCATAAAATCTGTTCTTGGTTGCTTCTGCTAAACATATAAAGTAGTAGCAGCTATGCAATGTACTCCTTTGAAACTGAATTTTGGAACTGGGATGCAAGTTGCAGCCACATCATTTAGTTCAAGTGAAAGGAAGTTATGATAAGATATCTTTATTGGTCACATGTACATCGAAACACACAGTGAAATGCATCTTTTGCGTAGAGTGTTCTGGGGGGCAGCCCGCAAGTGTTGCCACGCTTCCGGCGCCAACATAGCATGCCCACAACTTCCTGACCCGTACGTCTTTGGAATGTGGCAGGAAACCAGAGCACCCGGAAGAAACCCATGCAGACACAGGGAGAATGTACAAACTCCTTACAGACAGTGGCCGGAATTGAACTCAGGTCGCTGGCGCTGTAATAGTGTTACGCTAACCGCTACACTTGCACCAGGTTTTTCAACTGCAACATAAAACTGACAAGGACTGTCCAACCGGTAATGCTATATGATTAAACGACAATTAAGACTGGATAACTTTACTTGCAACAAATAGAAATTCTGGCCTTAAAACAGAAAAGCCACCTTCCCCACAACTGCACTGAAGCAGCAAGAAATACATGAATTGTGCATTTTTTATTTAATAAGTTTGCCTCCAGCAATCAACACACTATTGGATTCTTCGTGAGCAATGACCTGAGAGATCATAGCTGTATACTATAAAAATAGTGTCCTCCATACTTTGGACATCACACTTTATATATGCAAGTATTTGAAATATGAACAGATCAAATAATATCAACAAATCAGACTATGTGCAGTGAGGAACTTCTTCCAAAAGATGAACCACAATCACCTGAACAAGAAATCAGCTTTATACAAAAAGTACCAAAATCACCCTACTAACAATTTGCTTTCAGTAGGAATTATCTTTGAAAACCTTAGCGACAGGGTCCTTGAATGGATTCCCAAAATCATGAAGAACATAACACATTCCTATCCTTCGCAGGGCACTGCACCCAGCTCAGACCTGGTATATTCCTTACTCATCTTTTCATTCATTCATTACAATGCCATGCAAGTCCAAAATTATACCTTCATTCCACTCCTGTTTAAAACCACTCATACATCAAATCTTCAACTATTCCCACCTGCGCAGAACCTCGTTTAGTACTCAGGATGCAGACCGAGGAAGGCGAACCTTAATGGAGTCAGTACTAGATAGGGTCATTATAACATCAAACATACAGATATAATACTGACAATGCTGCTGTGCTGGGAGCCTGGTTGATGAGTCAGTCATCCACTGGTGCTCCCGCAACAGATAGATAAACCAACTGCCTCATGGCCTGGTGTGGAGAGAGCCACCAAGGCAATATACAGAGGCTTGCTATGGTTTTTAGGCAGACTGGGGTTGGCAAAGCTGCCACTCGGCACTGAGATGAAGAGCTCAGGGCTGCACCTTTGCTGATGTGTGCAGTTGCACTGAAATGACAGCATTTTGAAGGTATAATTTTGGATTTGGATGCCGTTTGTTAACAGACTGCTTGGATCCTACAGCCTCTCTCATCAGCTCATGTTGTATGCAATGGAAGCAGCTGTTTTCACCTCCTTGCTTTGCTGCGTTGCTCTCCCAGTCAAGGAGTCTTCGAGATAGAAAGCTCAACAACCAGCTACTGCCAGTGCATTGCTGGGTGAATGCCACATGTCCTTCTCTCCTCACCACTCCACCCACCCCTTCCAAGTACAGTGAGGTTTGTACCTGCAAATGTTCAGACTCCATGACCAAGAACAGTATAGTGAATCAGCACTCTGTGGAGTAGCACTAGGCGGGATACCAGTGTATAATCATCCAAGGACTCCCCAGAACCCATGGCCTCTCTTTCAGCTCCAATGATATGCTAAAAACTATCCAAGTTCCAGACTCCCTTCTCACCACACTCCCTCTCAGTCCACTGCCACTTCAGAACTCCTAAATTTCAAACCTTTAACATCACTTACAGTTTATCCATCCCTCTCCATAACTTGAATTTATATTTTTATTTACTTTTGTTTTCACCTGTCATCCAAATCATGACTCCACTATCTCAACTCAGCCACTACCTGGAACCTTACCTCCCATATCCCCTACTAAGTAATTTCAGATTTCGGGATTTCCCTGTTATGTAGCTGTCTTGCAACATCTCATGTCTAATACTCCGATAGCATCTTCCTCATTTCTCCCACATCCAAATTTCTCACACACCTAGATTCCTGTGCTTGTCCTTCTAGGTGGTCAGTTTGGAAGGTACTGTCAAAGCACACTTGGTGAATTGCTGTACAGCACGTTGTCGCTAGTACATACAGCAGCTGCAGTGGAACAGTGCTGCCAGGAGTGAATGATTAAGTTGCTGGACAGTGTTAAGCAAGCTGGCTCTTTTGTCCTGGGTGATATCATGATGTTAAGCCTTTTGAATGTTGCGGGAGCAACATTCCTGCAGGCAACTAAATGGAATTCCATCATTCACCTGATGCTTGAAGGGCTTTGGGGAAATCAGGAGATGAGTTACTTTTTGCCGAATACCAAGCTGTTGGTCTGTTTTTGCACCACAGTAATCACGTGGCTTTTCCGGTTATGTTTCTGATTAATTTCACTTGCACTAGTTTGTTAACAATGGGAGTTTTGACCAATGTCGAGGGCCAGCTGTTAAGCTAGCTTTCACTGGAGATGAAATTTGCCTCATATATGTGGGTGACTGTTGTTTGCTACTTTCAAACCCATTTCTGACAGTGGTCTCAGGTGAGATATGGGGACACACTGGCTCATTTGCAGAGAAATGGAGATTCTACCCAGTCCTGTCTAACTGAAAGTATATGGTAGGGAAGAGAAATACATTCTTTATTATATCAGGCCTTTTGTTCCGATGGCATGTCAGGAATTGATCAAAATGCAACTAGAAGGATATTAATGCGCACATTTGTTTGCAACACAATATTAACTTCACAGTAAATCATCATATTCTTTTCACTGGCACTTGATCCTTAATTTGCTCTCTTTCTGCAGACTAAAAGCTACAGTCCGATGTCTTGCTCCCAGATACTCTTTTCAAATGGACTCCAGTCCAGAAACCTTCCTTCAAATGCTGCAATAATGCTGCTGGTCTGAAAGCTCAACTGTGCGCTGTGCTGTCATATGACGTGACCAGGATAAACCCAATTTACAAGAGCCCCTTAAAAGAAATAATTATTCATACAAAACATTTTTCCAGTTTAAGTAAACATTATCACAATCATCATGCTTTGTAATGATCAAAATTTAAAGTTATCACTACTCCACAATGTCATCATACTTATTTAAAATATATGATAGAGATCTAGATTTATAATGCCAAGCATCCAATTGTACAAAGCTCCCATGACAGCTCTAAATCAAAAGAACAGCACCAATACTTAAAGTATTTTCACATTCTCACCTATGAAATTATAAGCCATTGTTTTAAAAATAAACTTCAAAAGCAGTTCCTTACCTGGCTGCACCAGGCATGACTTCTGCTCCCTCTTATGTCTAATGTGCTGGATGTTCCAATCAGTTACAGTTCCAGAGTGAACTTTCCTTCCACTCTCTTCTTCATTCACCGTAGGAATGGTTAACAGAATACTGGCCAATTTTGAAGGGGATTTCACTGGGGACACCGACTGGCTGCTGGGACATCCAGTATCATCTGCTCAACAAGGTCAACAAAGAACATAATTATATTGAAGAATATAACAAGCAGAAAATGAAGGATATAAAGAAAGAGTAATTTTTTTTAAAGACATTTATAGTCCTGACTTTAACTGCCTCTTCAGTCAGAAATAAGTGACATTGGAATTAAAAGAGGTCAAATCACTTACTCTGTGCTTTACTGCCTTCCCATTAAAGAGAAGATTAATCTTCTCTTTAAAGAGGCAAGGAAGACAATGATCACAAAGGAAGCAAGTTCAAACTGGATTTTCAATCTGAACCTTGGCGAGTGGCAAGAGACTGGAGGGATGGGGGCTGGCACAGTGGTGACTGCTCCATCGAGTCATCCCATTGGGAGTCAACCTGGGGTGTAGGAGGACCAGACGTTGTGTAAAGGGTTTATTTTGGTTTCCTTGTGTGCTTCAGATATCCCACCTCCATTGTCACCCAGCCTCCTCCACCAGGATTCACTCAATGACTGCCATCGCCTGTCACAAATTCTTACATCTTTTAGTCAGGACGCTAATCTGTCCAGTTGACAGCACACTTTATTTAAATGAGGTTCAGCTTCAGGGCTTCTGTGGAACCACTGCCTAGGTTGCTCCCATACACCTTTCCATCCTTTGATAACTGACACCATTACCCTCTCAGGTTTTTTGTGAGATGACTTCAGGACAATCCTGAATTGTCCTGGGGAACTTACACCCAGGAATCGCTGCTTTACTTTTCAAAGGGCCGTCAACCACTCAAAAGAAAGCCAGTATTGCAGTAATTGCAGGAAACTTGATTTGTTGGTATGTTACAAAGATGTTCAAAGTCACTAAACACTGAAAAAAAAAGAATATTCTGATAGGTTCTCTAAAATTGTAAAGTCTATGGACTGGAGTTTGAAATATGAAAATCACAAAAGGAGAACTATATTAGAAAGGTTATGCACGTGAGTATATAACGAGATAATAAAATGTTCATTTACTTCCATTATTATCATCTATTTGGAACATCAGATTTGCAGCTTTAATTTTGAGTCACAAAACTTAAATGTTTGTGTAATTCAATGGCACTTTGAATACATCAAAGTAATTTTTGAAATAGTCTCTTTGGAGCTTGCAGAGTGCAAATGCAGCATTTGAATTGAACTGCTGTTTATAATGTAGTAACTTTGGTACTTTCATCAATTTGAGTCTTGCTCTGTCTTCTGAAGTGTAAGCTGCTGAATACAGGGTTGAGAAACTGTGCAAATAAATTTCTACTTTAACATCACTGAGCAAATACTTTCTTGGTTTTTACTGCTGGTGTGCATGTTCTACCTGCTTTACTCTTCTTACTGTGCTCAAAATGGAAGTCCAACATTTTGTGCTCACTCCAACTCTATGGTATATTCACTAATTCCACTTGACAAAACTCCACAGAACTTCTGACAAATATATCGGGGTTATCTTGGGTTCATGAATAATGAGGTTTGGCATCTGGATCTTAAAGTATTAGGCTACTATATCAAAAGATCAAAGTAGAATAATTTGGATAGATATAAGAATAAATTGGATAGATACATGGACGGGAGAGGTCTGGAGGGTTATGGACTGGGTGCAGGTAAATGGGACTAGCGGAATAAAGTTTCGGCACAGACTAGAAGGGCCGAATGGCCTGTTTTCTGTGCTGTAGTTCTATTTCTATGGTTCTAGTTCAGAACTAGATTTTTCAAGTGACAAATGACATGAAGATGGCAACTCAGAAAAAAATGAGAACCCAGGAGATGAGTAGGACATCAACAAATAAAAATTAAAAGATTAATCAATTAAAAGGCATCTTATACTTAATAATTAACTCAAAAGAGGAAACCACCTTCTGTCTACAGGAGACAACAATAACTTGGGTTCAAAAAGGAAACTGGTAGGTTTCTCTTTCAACTTGGTGTCCTAGGGAGGCACGGTGAAGAATTAAAATGTAGAGGCACATGAATTAGATAGGCCAAATAGACCATTGTTCTTTCTGACGTATATTAATAACCTTAACTTGAATATCCAGGACATAATTTCAAAGTCTGCAAATGATATGAAATTTGGAAATGTAGTAAACAATGAAAATAGTAACTGACTTGAGGAATACCTGGTCAGGCAAGCAAAATAAACACTTTCTGATAGATGAAGTGTGAACTAATATATTTTGATTGGAAGAAGGAGGAGAAAGAATATAAACTAGGTAGGACAATTTTAAAAAGGGTAGGAACAGAAGGACTGATGTAATTTGCGTTTTCAAGTATTTAAAGGAGGCAGGAAAAATTGAGGTGTTTAAAACATGTGGAACCCTAGATTTTACAAATGCAGCACAAAAGCAAGGATGTTGTGCTTGACCTCCATAAATAAATGCTAGATAAATCTCAGCTGAAGTATTGTGTTCAGCTCTGGACCCCATCCTTTAGGCAGGATGTCAAGGCCTTAGAAAGTATGTAAAAGAGATTTATTAAAATGGTACCATAGATGAAGGAGCCAATTTCAAGGAATGATTTGAAAAGCTGGGGCTCTCCTTGTCAGAGGAAATTTATTGGAGACAATCATGAGATGCTTTGATAGGATATACAAGGAGAATCTGTTTCCAGTACCGGAAGGGCCAGTAAAATGACAAGGCAGGCTTAAAGTAATCAGCAAAAGAACCAAATGTGAAATGAGGGATGGTTATCTACACAGCAAGTTGTTGGGAAATGGAATTCACTGTTTAGAAGCATGGAGGAAGTAGATTCAAAAGTAAAATTGAAATTTGAATAAACACAATGGGAAAATTTTCACTGAGCTATGGGGAAAGAGCAGAGGAGTGGGACCATGATGGACCAACCAGCTCTGTTCCATGCCATGTTATTCTATAACTTTACTTCCCTTAATGCCCCTTGCTATCATATACATAAGAATGATACTGTCACCAAATTGGCTGAAGAAAAATTAATTAAAATTAGATTATACAAGAATAACTCACCAACTTTCAAATTATTGAATTTTATTAATTCACAAAGTTCCTAAATGTTTATTTAAAATAGTATTATGTAGATGAGAAAGATAATCTCCTCTTCTTGTCATTTAGCAATATAGTAGCTTTCTCAAGTTCCTCTGCAGAGCAGAATTATAATAAGAACAAAAAATGTCTAGGAAGCCAATGCCTTTCATGTAATTTTGCTTATCAATGTTTTATATTTATAGAGTAACTTAACACTGGAACTATTCATATATGAATACTGATGCCAACTGAGTTATTTCAGCACAACCATTGATGTACAATGGGACATTGTTTTCATGAATGACATAATAACTGTTGTTATTTTGCATATTTTGTTTATCGTGTAAAACTGAGGTCTATTTAAAATGTTTAACTATTTTTCTTTAGTGAGGAGACTGATCCCCAAATAACAGAAGTAACATCTTGAGCTGTGTGAGTCTGAAAGAGTTGTAGATAGTGAGAGAAATCAAGGGAGGAACAAGGTTAGAGAAAACACCAGGAGACTGGTACCACGTGGGAACAATACTGCACTGGGTCATGGCAGTACGAAATATATATGTTATTAATTTCAGAAATAATTCATCGCAAAGGTACCAGTCCACTGATTTCTCATCTGCACTAAAATCTTAAGTATTAACTATTTCATTTACATAATCATAAACTATATCCTTATTTTAAAAAAATCTTTGACCTACAAATTGATAAAATTGTTAATTAGTTAACAAGTTAATGTTGCACCTAGCACCAATCTCATATTTAATTATGTGCAAATGAGCTAATACCACCAGATCAATAAGATAACCTATCTCCATCATTTATTGAGCGTGAAAATGCCAGGAATTGTTTCTGTATGTATGCGTGTTTACACGTGAGAGCGAGGCATAGTTTAGAATGAGAAATGGCTGGTGCTAGCGGAGTATAAATAAGGCAAGGACCTAAGAAAGAGAAGCAGCAGCAGGCCATTTGTTACCTCATGCTTGTTCAGCCATTCAGTAAGATCATGGTTGATCTGTTATCTTAGTACACAAAGCCTATATGCCTTGATTCTTTTAACTTACAAAAGCCTTTGATCTCCATATTGAATATGTTTGGTGACTGACCTACAGACCCTCCAGATGCATCTTGCATAGAGAATTGCAAGGACTTTCTTCTCACCTCAATCTTGAATGGCCAACTCCTTATTTTAAGACTGTGATTCATGGTTCCAGACACATTATCCTCGCATTTATTCAGCCAAACACCATAAGAATTTTGTGTGTTCGAACGAGATCAGCTCTTATTCTTCTAAATTCCAGTATAGGCCTAGTCTGCTTAATCACTCCTCATTAGAAGACTTCCCCATCGCAGGTGCCTCATTCCCACTCTCCACAGCTATTCCAGAAGCTTGTCCGCTCCTGCACCATTTTGAGGCATTCTCGACACTACACTGAAGCCTGGGATTTAATGGGTGCACGTGTGCAAGCTTTCAGGTTCCTTTTTTCTTTCTGGGTCCCACTGGAGCACTTGCACCACAGATAAGACATGGGCCATAGACCCTGTGCACAATTTTGTAGACAGGTCCCCAAAAGCATTAATGGTTAAAAACCAATTTTAACACTTGGAGGGTAATCTGACCACTATAGAACACTCCTGGCTTCAATTCTATTACAAATGTCTTAAAGTTGGCAGGAACATAAACACAATCTAGAAACAGTTTCCAGCCACAGAATCTGTTACCTAATTAACTGGCTGATTTTCAACCAGTTCAGATTTAGCCTGCATAGTTTTGCAGTTTCTCTAGTCAGATTTTTGCTAGTTGGATTTTGTAATCCTGAAATCAAAAATTAGTAAACAAAGCAGGAAGGATATGTGAATTTGCTATTACTGTAGGCACCTTCCTTGTTAGGAATGCACACTCATCTGAGATTTCACACACTGCAAATTTCATGAGAACAGGAGGAGTTGCTTCACACACAGTAGTTCAGAGGCACATGTGGGGGAGGGATGCAATCTGTGGCAAAATAACTTCCAATCTCTAGTTAATGATTATCTTTGTTTTAGGTCTGGGACATAGGGTCCTCATATAACCTCTTAAACAGGGAATATCATTTTCTTCAGGATGATGGTGGGGAGAGGAAACAGCTGAGTAGAACACAAATGTATGTTAAAATGGAGAAGGACTTTTGTTTTCTCATTGGTCTCTCAACATGCATTTTTAATCTGTGTTTTGCCTGGAAAATATTGATAAATAATTTAACATTTTAATTGAGATATAAAAACTCAAAAAAGACTAAGTTAAAAACATTCTTTAGCTGGAAACCCTGGAGAGAATTCTGCATAAAAACACTTAAGTATGATCCACTCTTATTTTTTTACTGTACCACAACAGTCTTATTTGGCCAAACGGACACCCTTAAATATCTTCTTGTCATCATCAGCCTTACCTGGTTCAATGTATCTGTACCTGCTAAGAAGTTACAATCATAAGCCAATGATCTATTTTTTAATAAATATTATTTAATGGAAAAGCTCAGAACATTATGCAAGTGACACTTCAACTAAAAATTTCTAAATATTACTTCTTGATTCCAAAACAATGAGGCTATTTAAAAAAAACACACACATAGTAATTAGGTTCCTTGCTTGCTAACCTCTGATATTGTGCAAATAACAGGTACTGCTGGGATGCAAATGGGTCCAATGTCCAATAACCATTTTGGGATTTACACTCTTCCCATCCAGGTTTCACAGTAATTTCTGCAACTTAACATTTATCAAGTGACTGATATCACCAAAATACAGCTTTACTCTGATTTCCCAATATTTAAAACTAGCTTTTTGTTAAGATTGCATGTCATTAAGCTTTCTCAATTCATATACCTAAGACCATCACTTAATACTTATTAAACATATTACACAGTGCACGGTATATAATTGAGCCAATGTCACCTTAATTAATTATGCAATATAGCTGTGAAAAAATAAGCATTAGTTCTGAAGTGTTGGCATTGATAAAACTAAAACCCAATAAGTTCCAGTTCAAAAAGGCACCTAAACATAATGGGCAAGTTTCCAGTAGAAAAATGATTCAGTTGCATTCAAAATACTAGTGTAGAACAAATACTTCAACTTCTGGACCCATAAGCACAACTCCTTGAACTTACTTGTTTTAATTTGAACTTGTTTTGTGATATTGAGTAACACCACTTCAAACATATTAGGACATTCCGAGACAATAGACATAATATTGCTTTCATTTCCCTAGGCCAGCCAAAAATTACAACCTTTGATTGAGATAATAATTCTGAGGAAAATAATCGGTTCCTACACCTGAATAAACCAGCAAAATACAAGGCCACAGAGTAAAATGGTGTTCCGGATCTAATTTTGCACATAGCTGAAACAATGATCTGTAGGGAAGAACATATTATTTGTATTTTACAATGAAAGTGGAGATCTTCATATTGTAAAAGAGGCTTGCCCTTTTCTTCCATTTTGAAAGCCAGACCAGTTACAACATGGCATGACAATGTAAAGGAACAAAAGTTGATTAAATCAAATCAGAATTACAGTTTATATTTACGTGCATGGTGGATTCCAAAGAAATAACACCATAGTTTGGGGATTTGTGGGGGTTGGGACGCCGCCGGTTTAAATAGTTAAAGCTGGAATCGCAACCAATAATATTTTGCTTCCGAATTCCTCCCTCTTTCGAAGTGGTTCCATCGTTTTATCTGATACCACATTATCTTGACCTTGACAGTGATGCTCTGGACTGCAGTGACCGCAGTCATAAAACGTTACGTGAGAAAGTCTTTTACCAAACCAAATAATAGGTAAACACCTCCCACCCCCAATAAAATCAAACGCCTATCATTTGCAATTAACAAGTAGGTAATATCATCGGCGATGTAAATCTTGGCACAGAAAATCAACAATCCTTCATCATCAGAGGTACCTGAACAGAAACTGATGCTACTGACGGTGGTTGTGGATCTCCGTGACTGGCCAGAGCTCAGGTCGTAATCGCGGCTCTCTTCCTCGGACAAGGGGGATTCAGACGAAGGCGATCCCTTCTGGATGTGAGAATAAGGGCGGAGAACCAGTCTGGGGATGCGACTGCGTGGACTTCGCTTCTCTCGCACCTTCTGATCCTACCCAAAAGAAAGCATGCATGGTTATCGATCTCGATCCTGCCCCCAACCAATTAAACACCCCCCGACAGCAAACAAAACAAAAACACCAAAAATGTTAGCTAAACGTAGAAGGATACCTGTTCCATTCCGGAGACGCTTGCATCTGGATGCCAACTAGGTCTGTCTAGAGCGGTGTCTGCAGCTGTCAGCTTCACGGTTAGACATTGCGGGAATAGCAAGGTGCAATTCTGCGCACAGCCCAAAAGGCGACACCAGCACTAGTTTCACTCACCACCGTCCTGAATACAAATGCTTTCCGCCCCTGGCGATTGCATCTCCCAAACCCGCAGGAGAAGCTGCTATTTCATGACCTCAGTAGCTGCGCAGCGCGGTTGCTGCCCAAACAAGTCATCTGGCCCACAAAATGACATTTAGAGACACATGATGTTCTTAGCAACGCGCTGTATTTAACGTTACACTTGCAAAGCAAAATCCACCAAATGACTGCACTGTCTGATCGCCTTTTCACTTGCAACTTATCCCCCAGTTTGCATTTAATTATCCCAGTCACGTCAGCTCCCCGAAATTAGGCGGAATGTTAAAGCGATGTTACCTTGTGATATTCATTAAACGGTCCCATCCCGCCTCTTCCTCCTGGAACCTGTCATTTGGGATGAAAAGAGATACATTAGGCGCATGCGTGTTGCTGCAGCAGGGGCAGCACACGTGGCAGGGTGCAGCCAGGTCTGACCGGCAAACGGAGCTCACGGCAGGTTACATTCACCTGCAGGACACATTCACCCAGCTTCTTATCAGAGTCACCCACGTTCAGTCAACGCCGCGCCCACTGTGCAATGCTGATGTCAGTCCCGCCTACTTTCACACATCCGATCCCTTGCAAATACAACTTTGTACTTAACCCAAGCAACATATATTTTCAGTTTGACTTAAAACTAAAATAGATTCATTTTCAAAACGTCTACCCTTGGATAAGTGAAGCGAGTTATAATAAAATTACTGGAAGCACAGAATGAGCCAGTGTTGGCATGTACCCAATTCAACTGATTAGGGACTGTATCTCATGCCAATACTCTGAGCATCCACGCTGTAAGTATTTAAACATGTCGCCGGAATGAACCAGCAAACTCCCAGTCAGCTTGGAATAAGAAAACATGGAACTGTTAATACTTTTCAGCACCTTTCCCCATTCTGCACCAGCTTGGATCAGGTCAGGTTTATGGCTATTTTGCCTTTGAAGGCACAGATTCAAGCTGCACTTGAGGATTTGTGCACATCATTTAGTTCAGATGTTGGCTTTCAGATGAGATGATGATCAGAGACTTGATCTATTTCTCTAGCTGGATGTAAAGGATCCCATTGCTCTCAGGGAGTTGTACGATACAGAAACAGGCTCTTGGTCCACCACGTGAATACTGCCCTTTTCTCCCCATCTACACAGATCCTATTTGCTCTCATTACGACGACATCCTTCTACGCCTGTCTAAATGCCTCTTAACTGTAGTAATTGTATCTGATTCCACCACCTCCTCTGGCAGACATCAACCATTCTGTGTAAAAAAAAACTACCCCTAAGATCTCCTACCTTTCACCTTAAAATTATGCCCTCTTGTTTCTGATACCCCTACCTTGAAAAAAAATTACCTACCCTATCTATGCCTCTCTTAATCTTATATACTTAGGTCACTCCTCAGCTGCCTTTGCTCCAGGGAAAACAACCACATAACTGAAGTCCTCCAGTGCAGGGAACATCGTGGTTAATCCTCTCTGCACTCTCTCCAGCGCAATCACATCCTTGCTAGAGTGTGGCAACCAGAACTTCACACAACGCTGCACACAATACTCCAAGTGCGGCCTAACCAGTATTTTGTAAAGTTGCAACATTATGTCCCAACTTTTAAATTCTTTGTCCCAACCTATGAAGGCAAGCACACCAGATGCCTTCTTCACCACCCTATCAACCTGTGTTGCCTCTTTCAAAGAACAACGGACCTGGACCCTTAGGTCTCTTTGTTCATCAACATTCTTTAGTTTCCTGTATAGGTCCTACACTTATTTGGCTTCCCAAAATGCATCACCTCACACTCATCGGGATTAAATTCCATCTGCCAATGCTTCGCCCAACTTTCCAATTGATTATAACCTGCTGTAGTCTCAGACAACCTTCCTTGCTAGTCACAGCTCCACAAATTTTCGTGTCTTTCACAAATGTCACAATTAGCTAGCTTGTCTTGGATCCCATTTGCCTCAACTCTCTGGACCAGCCTACCATGCAGGACTTTGTCAAATGCCTTACTAAAGTCTATTTAGACAACATCTACCACCACGCCTTAATCAATCTTCTTTGTTACCTCTTCAAAGAGCTCCATAAAGTTATTAAGAAAGGATTTCCCCTCACAAAGCTATGCCACCTAAACCTAATTGGTCCCTGCCTTTCTAAATGTATGTAAATTCTGTTCCTCAGAATTTTCTACAGTAATTACTACTAACATAAGGCTCACTGCTTACTTTGCTTATGCCTACTGACCTTCTTAAATAAAAGAACAACATTAGCTATCTTCCAGTCTTCTGCTGCTATGCCTGTGGCTAACAAAAATGCAAACATCTCTATCAGGGCCCCACCAATCTCCTCCCTTGTTTCCCACAGCATTGGTTTACTTCGAAAATCCTGAAGGTTCTGTGGACCCTGACCCAATATATATTCCTAAAACAGTCCTGGAAAAAAAATCTGTGAGAGACTATTTTGGAATAAAGAATATTGCAGAAAAAAGTGAGAGGTCAGACTGGGGGATAAATCAAGACAGACTATGACAGGTTTTGGGTATATGTGTGTAAATTTTCAGAGCATTGAACTTGGGAGACGCAGAATATATGGGATTATGGTCCAGTGAAAATAATAGAAATGTAGATCAAACGAGGGCAGAATGGGAATTAAATATTCCTAAAACAAGAACAGAAAATCCTGGAAATACTCAGCAGGTCGGGATGTATC
Organism: Pristis pectinata; assembly: GCF_009764475.1. NCBI lineage: Eukaryota > Metazoa > Chordata > Chondrichthyes > Rhinopristiformes > Pristidae > Pristis > Pristis pectinata. Next base: position 88,434,310 of record NC_067413.1, read on the forward strand.
TGGGGGAAAAGAAACAGAGTCAATGTTTCAGGTCAGAAACCCTTCTTCAGAACTGAAAAGGAGATAAAAGAAGCTTCTTAGGGTGGGGGAAGGGAATATCAGGGTGACCATCAGGATAAACTGTACCAGGTTATCTGGTCAATGAGTGAATGGGAGCAGTTAGAGTGTGAGGACATAGGCATAAGAACCCAGACAGAAGAACATGGGAGTTTCGAAATGCAGAGCAGGGGGACAAGCCCGGCGGTCAGAGTGGGCACGTCCTCCATTCCCAGAGAAAAAAGAAAGGAAAAAAGAAACAAGTTGAGCTCAAATTACAGATTCAGACCGAGAACTTGAGATACTAAAGTTGTAGAATTCAATATTAAAAATTCCAGGCTATAGTATTTGAGCCATTCAGGAGAAATGGGGAAACAAAAGAGGAGAGGGTAGTATTGTAGATCATCCCCTTCAATAACCTTTGAATATAGAGGAGTGGAGCTGATGACATAAGAATGTGTTTTTTTTAAATTGAAGAAATATCAGTCCAGTTTTTTTTTCTTTGAAGTTTTTGGCTTGCTTTTGTTTAATATTATACATTTTTTTGATTTGGGGGTTTTCTCTTCATATAATTAAATTTCTTTTCAATTTTTTTTCCCATCATGTACACTTAGCAAGAGTGTGGGAGGTCTAGATTATATATTTTACTCCTTGTGAGTATAAATATTAACTGTCATTATTGTTATCCTGATCTCTTTGTATCACATATATAATTATTAATATTATGTACATCAATTTGAATCAATTTGAAATTCAATAAAAAGATTGAAAAAGAAAAGTATTGTAGATCACATTTATTGTCACAATTCTGGAAAATATTGTGAAGAACTGAAAGACAGAATCTCTCTGAATGGATTTAAGGAAGAGAAGGGGAGTTGTTATGTTGCAGGGTTTATGCTACAGGGCATCAAATTGTGGGAGGAAGATGGAGAAGCAAATCTGTACGAAAACCTGAAAGATACAAAAAAAAGCAATAATGGGAGACTTGAGTTATTCATAACAGATTAGGACAAAAAAAGAGAGAAGAACAAGATATGGATGGATTTCCTGAAATCTGTAGGGGAGAGCTTTCTTGGTCAAAATGTATCCAGCTCATCTAAGAAAGAAGCAAATGCTGGATATTGTTCTGGGAACTCATGTTTGTTCATGTTTCAGGAGGTGGGCATTGCTGGCAAGCTACTATTTGTCACCCAAACTTGATTGCCCTTGGCGAATCAACTCATTAAACCATCAAAGTTGTTGTGGTAGGAAGTACTTCCATAATGCTGCTAAGAAAGAATTTATACCAAGCAACAATGAAGAAACAATATATTTTGAAGTCAGAATGGTATGCAACTGGGAGGAGAACCTCCAGGTGGTGATGTGGAGCACATTTCAGCACTTATCACAATATTAAATTGGTTGAGAATAATTATGTAAAAAGACAAGGAATCGTCAAAAGTGAAGACACAAAATGGAAGAGCATTAACAGCATATATTTGAAAATGGATCTGGCCATGAAAAAATAGAAACAAACACCTTCTGGTAAAATACAGGCAATTGGAGCAAATTCAGAAGTTCATCTATGTAGTTCATCTACAAACTAGATGCATTTCTAATGGGCTGAAAAGAAAGAGCATCCAAAGGTAGAGGTCCTTCGATGACCAAAGAAATTGAAAATAAAAGGAGCTTTATAATAAATTACAGGTTCATCGCATGATGGGGAATTGAGGAGAATAGAAAAAAAAATCAGGGAACTGGAATGGAATCAGTGTCAAAGAATTTAACATAAAATATTTATAATAAAACTCTGGTAATCTGGGATGCTCAGGACTGAGGTAATGTCAGACTAGCAGATTTTCCAGACTATCAACTTTTATTAATACTCCAACACACTTCATCCTTTTTCAATGTTACACAGCAGAATAACACATTTTCCAGTGAACTTGTTAAATTTAAAGGGAGCATGGGAAATAAGACACTGGTAAGTTTAAAGGGTGGTTAAGAAACAGAACCAGGTGACTTAAAAGGGAACAAGAGAATCAAGACCCCATTGAATGGATGGGAAGTGTGGCAAATATTAACTGGTGAGTCAGATACTGAACGATCAGAATTTTCAAATAGTTGGAAAGTAGATTATTGTAGTTTCACTGCACTGAGTAACTTAAAAAAGAATAATAAAATATTGTACGAATGTATACAGAATGGTCAAAAGGTATATGGGGCTAGATAGCTTCTTCTGAGAGCTGAACTACTAAATAAGTAGTCTTCACCTATCTTCTATCTTTTTTATATTCTTTGACATCAGATTTTATTGCACATTCCTCATTGCCCTTTGTAACGTAAACCTTGTTGGGCCATTCTAGAGGGCAGTTAAAGGTCAGACCAGGTAAAAACAGCAGCTTTTTGAATCCAAAGGACATCATTGAACCAGACAGGTTTTATAACAGTCTGGTTATTTCATGGTCACCATTACCAATAGTACATATTTATTCCAGATTATTTAATTAACTAAATCCAAACTCCCAACCTGTCATGGTGGAATTTGAACCTTTATTAATCCAGGTCTCTGAAATGTTAATTAACATGGTGCCACACCATTTAAAGAAGAATATACTACACTCTATCCAGTAAGGGAGGAGTAATAGAACATAGAACATTACAGCACAGTACAGGCCTTTTGGCCCACGATGTTGTCCCAACATTTTATCCTGCTCTAAGAACTATCTAACCCTTCTCTCCCACATAGACCTCCATTTCTCTATCATTCATGTGGCTATCTAAGAGTCTCTTAAATGTCCGTAATGTATCTACCCCCACCACCTCTGCCAGCAGTGCATTCCACCCACCCATCACTCTCTGTGTAAAAATGTTACCTCTGACATCCCCTTGTACCTTCCTCCAATCACCTTAAAATTATGTTCCCTCGTGTTAGCCATTTTTGCCCTGGGAAAAAGTCTCTGACTGTCCACTCGAACTATGCCTCTTATCATCTTGTACACCTCTATCAAGTCACCTCTCATCTACCATCTCTCCAAAGAGAAAAGCCCTACCTCACTCAACCTATCCTCAAAAGACATGCTCTCCAATCCATGCAGCATCCTGGTAAATCTCCTCTGCACCCTCTCTAAAGCCTCCACCTCCTTCCTATAATGAGGCAACCAGTACTGAACACAATATTCCAAGTGTAGTGTGGTCTAATCAGAGTTCTCTAGAGCTGCAACATTACCTCGTGGCTCTAGAACTCAAAACCCCGACTAATGAAGGCCGACACACCATACACCTTCTTAACAACCCTATCAACCTGCACGGTAACCTTGAGGGATCTATGGACGTGGACCCCAAGATCCCACTGTTCTTCCACATTGCTAAGAGTCCTGCTATGAACCTTGTATTCTGCCTTCAAATTCAATCTTCCAAAGTGTAGAAATGTAGAAATTGGATGGAATGATAGCAAAATCTTTGCCCACATCTTTCAAACCTTTGATATGGAAATACTTCCAGAGGACTTGAGAGCCAGAACTGGTCAAAGCCCTGTTTCAAATGTCAGAACCTATCATAATTTTGATCCGCCTGGTATGGAGGCTCCGATGCGCAGGATCAAAAGATGCTGCAGAGGGTTGCAGATTCAGCCAGCTCCATCACGGATATAACCCTCCTGGCCATTCGGGTCATCTTTAAGAGACGGTGCCTCATGAAGGCGGCATCCGTCATTAAGGACCCTCACCACTGGGACATGCTCTCTTCATGTTACTACCACCAGGGAGGAGATACAGGAGCCTGAAGACCCACACTCAACGTTTCAGGAACAACTCCTCCCCCTCTGCCATCAGATTTCTGAATGGTCTATGAACCCATGAATACTACCTCGTTATTCCTCTTTTGCACTATTTACTTATTTTTGTAACTTATAATAATTTTTATGTCTTTATGCCTTGCACTGTACTACTGCTGCAAAACAACACATTCCATGACACATCAGTGATAATAAACCTGATTCTGATTATATCTTTCTACAACCATTTTACAAAGCATTTCCCAGCTTCTGTCATCTCTCTCGCATCCTTGGAACTATTTTGATAAATCTTTGTTGCATCCCCTCCAAGTGGGGAAAATTCTAGAATGATAATTTGTGAAAAACAAAGCGTCATTTGGAAGAACATAAGTTAATGCATAACATCCAACATGGATTTACTAAAAGTAAACCCTGTTTGACAAACTGGTTTAAATGCTTTAATGAAATAACAGGGAGTGTTGATGAAAGTTGATTTTGAAATGAAAAAAAAATCAGACTTAAAAACTACCAAACAGACCCTTTGTAAAATAGAGGTCTTTGGGATTAAAGGAGGGAGTGGCAGCATGGATACAACATTAGCAAGGAGACAGAAAATAATGAATGACAATTAACAGTTATTTCTCAGATTGTATGAAAAAATATAATGATCTTGGCATTTGAATTCTTGCTTTTTTTGGCATGTACAAGTGTTCTCTTTATAGAAATACCTGGCATAATATTGAAGTTTACACATGACACAATGCATGGAAATTAACAAACCATAAGATAGATGACAGCAACATTTAGGAGTCTATTAATAGTGTCGAAATGGATTGTAATAGCTGGCCAAAGGAATGAATTAGGTGATGTTGTATCTTGGAAATAAAGTTAGTAGGAACAATATAAGTTAAATGGTACAATTTTAGAGAGCTCCATGAACAAAGAGACCTTGGGATTCACAAATGCAAATCTTTGAAGGTGACAGGACAAATTGATAAGATTGCTCAAAGATCATACAGGAAAGTTGAGCTTACAATGAGGGAAAAAGTGCAAAACAAGTAAGTTATTGCAAGCTTGTATTAATCACTGGCTGTTCCTCATCTGGAATACATTATCTGATTCTGGGCACTATGGATTTGGGAGGATGTCATACACTTGAAAAGAGTGCAAAGATCTATCACAATAGTATCAAAGCTTAAATTATGTGAAGAGATCAGAGAAAATGGGATCGTGCTTCCGAGAGCAAAATTGTGAGGGGTTTTGACAGAGTAAATTGAGAGATATTGTTTCCATTGGCAAGAGGGTCCGCAAATACACATCAAAGATTTAAGATATTTGACAAAACATCCACAGGAATGACAAAGAGAATAGCTTGCAGCAAACATCCATGTATTCCCTGAAAGAGTGGTAGAAGCAAATTCAAGAACATCAACAAGGAATTGAATATAAATCCAAAGAGGAAAAACTAGCAGTGCTACTTGGAAAGAGCAGGGAAATGGGACCAATGTGAGAGCCCTTTCTGAAAGGCACAAACATGAAGATTCAAAGAGCTTCCTTTTGCACAGCCTGAGTTAGCATTGTTGAAAGGGGAAATAATTAGTACTAATAAACGTTAAGATGGTTTTGAAGGAAACTAAGGGGATGTTTTATTAAAATGTACATAAACATTGTCAGGAAACATGAAAATAAGATACTTTGCTTATAATTGTAGTTCTGATTGTTTTGAAGGGTAATCGTTTACATTTGATTAATAGCCATAAGAGAGAATGATCATTTATTGAAATGTAGGAAAGCACATTCAAATTGTGGCCATTTTTGCCTGTAATCAAATTGCAACTTACAGTCTGAGCTGCCCTGTCTGTGGGCTAACATGAGTCTCCATAACATGCAGTGACAGTGATCTTTTGTTCCTTGCTACATAAGAACAGAAGAAATAGATGCAGGATACACCATTGAGTCCTTTGAGCCTACTCCGCCATTCATAAAGTCACGGTGAAATTCAACCTCGGTGTCAATTTTCAACACCTTTATTTGTTCAATGTCCAGACCCCATTGTTTACCAAAAAGTAATCATGAAGTAGAGCAGTGTAGATTATGAACAGTTTTCTAATGGCAGCATTAACTCTCTACCAAAGTACACAAAACTTTTAACATCATCATTACAAATATGTGTAATGTAAAGGACTTTATAACACTGCTATTTGGTCTCCATGTAGCCCCAAATTGGAAATCTGGAGTCTTCAAAATACACAGCACTCCATCACAATTGACATCATGAAGTAATGTCTCTGAGAAGTCATAAAGTAATACAGCATGGAAACAGACCCTTTGGCTCAATTTGTCCACGCCAACCATGGTGCCCACCAAGCTAGTCCCATTTGCCTGCATTGGGTCCATATCCCTCTAAACCCCTCCTATCCATGTTCTTATCCAAATGTCTTTTGAATGTTGTTATTGTACCTGTCTCAACCACTTTCTCTGGCAGCTCATTCCATATGCTCACCACCCTCTGTGTGAAGAAGTTGCCCTTCAGATCCCTTTTAAATCTTTCACCTTAAACCTATGACCTCTAGTTTTTAGTTGCCCTTCCCTGGGAGTAAAGAATATGTATGTTCCTGTTTGGACCAAGACTGTGATAAGGTCTGGATCTGAGTTATCCTGGTGAAGCCCAAACTGGGCATTGGCAAACTGATTATTAGTAGCAAATGCCAGTTGATATCACTGTCAGTTGCAGCCCCAGCACTTTGCTGATGATTGAGACGAGACAGGACAATAGTTAGCTGGATTAGGTTTGCCTGGCTTTTTGAAAACTAGGCATACCTATGCAATTTTTCACATTGTCGGATAGATGCCCTTATTTTAACCATACTGGGACAGCTTAGCTGGAGGTACAGTTAGTACAAGTTTTGAGTACTATAGCTGGGATGTTGTCTGGTCCTATGGCCTTTGCTCTTTCTAGGACTCTCAAACATTTCTTGGCTTGAATCAAATTAGCTGAAGACTAGCTTCAGTGATGGTGGGTCTCTGAGCAGAAAGTGAGACAGATCAACCAATCTGTACTTTTGGCTGAATGTGATTGCAAATATATCAACCTGCCTTTAGCATGTACATGCTGGTTTCACCATTGTTGAGGTTTGAGATTTTCTTGAAGCATCTTCTTCCCGTTAGTTTTCTTAATAGTCTCCCACTACTCATGGTTAGATGTGGCAGGAATGCAGAACTGATTCATTAGTTATGAAATTGCTTTTCCCCAGCTTGATAATAATGGTATAGTAAGAGAGTCGCCAGGTCATGAGGATAAAGACTGGAATGGTTTATATTTCTGCTGCTGATGGTCCACAGCCAGTCTTGGATGTCTAGTTTTGAGCTGTTGGATCTGTTCTGATTCTGTGGAGCACACATGTAATAAAAGCGAAGAACAATTATTCCGTGTTACTACTTTTGTGATTATGTTGCATTACTGGAACATATGTTAAAGAAAAAGAAGATTTGGTTATGGAATCTACCTTTCTATAAATTCTGCAATAAAGGAAATTAGCTGGCATATCCACTAAACCTGATATATATTCATAATTATGTTATGTAAAGATTCCAAGTATAAAGACACTTCTGTATATTCTTTGTTAATAATAACTGTCAATGAGCTGATATACTTGTCAGTAGTTTTGTTATTTTTATGTTTGGGGCAGTAGCAAGTAATCATATATTTCACATTGCTTGAGCTCCTTTTCAGACTGAGCAACTTAATTCATGAATATCATTGATCAAAAGTACTGCACAAATTAATTAAGAGCTTTGCTAAGTTCTTGTTATCTATTAAGCTGCATTTTATATCCTTTTGCAGGGAAGTTGTGGAGCTGCTATACCACATTGGATTACAAGAATCGAGTAATAAATATGAAAGGTTTAAGAGATACATTTTCTAATAGAAATTCTGTAAGATTATTAGATAGGAAAGAATATTGTCAAATATTGAACTAAGCCTTTATTACACTAAGTAGTGGTTAGCATAATGCTTTACAGCGCCAGTGACCTGGGTTCAAATCTGGCCACTGTCTGCAAGGAGCTTGTACATTCTCCCCGTGTCTGCGTGGGTTTCCTCCCACATTCCAAAGGTGTACGGGTTAGGAAGTTGTGGGCATGCTATGTTGGCGCCGGAAGCATGGCGAAACTTGTGAGCCACCCCCAGAACACTATGCAAAAAGATGTATTTCACTGTGTGTTTCGATGTACATGTGACTAATAAAGATATCCTATCTTAATATTTTCTCTTTTCATTTAAGGATTTTTCATGCAGTAAATAAACATTCCAAATTGATGTACATCATAATTTTTTTATTCCTATTTGTAAGACTTCTGAGAGAATATATTAGCTGAATAAGATCACTCAGTTTCACTGAGTTGAATTGCAGGCTGACAGAAAGTAATAAGGGGGCAGTACAAAAAAAGCAGTGTCACAAGTAGCTGTGTCAACATCTACAGTGTTGACTGTGCATCCAGCACAGCATGGATTTGAAAACATGTAATTATATAAAGATTTCAGTTTGCCACAAAGCAAATCCCTGCAGAAAGCTTACTATTTCTTTACATTTTTAACAGCAGAGCCTACTGAAAGAATTTGAATATGAATAACACTATTGTATTTTTGTTATGGCAAGTGATCATCTTATATTGCATTATTAATTCACAGAATCACTGAATCGTGTGTTGAATGACCAAACTTCAAAACTACTTGATCTAAGCTTTTAATTAACATTGGAAATATTTAATTAAAACTGTATAACTTTATGGCTGTCGAAATATTCTTCATTTGCTGTACTTCTTATTGTCCAATGTGAATGATTAGCAACGCATGTGTATATAACAGAACCTCTCACGCTGGATCAGTGCTCCTCTTCCAATTCTTTTGAACTATTTTTCCTCCAGAGATTACTCTTGCTTTTAAAATTGCATGGATATGACTTTAACCCTGCTCAACCAGAAGCAACAGACCAGACAGCTCATGTGTTGCTGGCTTATTTGAATTTTGCTGCCTTTAATCTTAACCTTCCTATCTGAACAGGTGGTAAAGACAATCCCTGAAGCTGCTGGATCCTTGTTAATTATGACATTACCAGGTTTTGATCTCCATTTTAATTTTTGGCCAAAGAGATGAAACCACTTTCTCACCAGCTGTTGTTACCACAAAAGAGGATTAGTAAGTGAGAATTCTGATAAAAAGATGTTGACCCGAAATGTTAATTCTGTTTCTCTCTTTCCAGAAGTATTGCTTTTATTTAAGCTTTCCTGCAGTTACAGAATTTTGCTTCAGTAACAGAGACCTCATGAGGTTGGGTTAGTAATTTGACCAGGACCAGGGCGCGCAGACTTAATTCTATCTGCATTTTACTGAGATAGATTCTATCCTTATTTTTATACTTCCATAAGAAATTATATCCACGCAGATTTTGGAACCTGCCTATTTAAAAAAAAATCCTGTAATTACATCCTCCAAGTAATGGGTACTCTGTAGTAGCTCCACATTGAAAGGATATGATTATAGCATGACAATTTCAAAAAGGAATTTGTATGATACATGTGGTTACAGAAATTTATCATGGTAAAAGTTGTCACGAGATACAAAAAACAAAAAGCAGCACTGTAATTACAAAAAAATAAAACTGCGAATAAGAGGGTGGTGTTTATACTGGCAGCAACACTAAGCAGAAATACTAGGAGCTGATCTTAAAGAAAGTTCAAAGAATAGGATTGCAACTTAGAAAATAAAAGTGAGGCATGAGGGGGAATATTTTATTGCATGTGGTATTTAAGATTTAACCATTTGCCTAATAATGTAGAAGTCATTGCTGAAATACAGAAACTACAAATTAAAACAAATTCATTTTTGACTTGAAAAACATTTTCCCTGTGCCATACATGACTGGAACCTGGTCCAACATTATGTAATGCTATAACTGGTTTGAGAAATACAATGGCAGAGAAATTTGATCGCATGGTGCATTACATTTCAGCAATACACCATTGATAATGCACGTTAGCGGGAGTGAAATGTGATAACAGCCATTTCTGAAGGTTGTGTGCTACTCTGGAAATTCCACCAGGCTTTAGACTAAATAAGAGCTTGGGGGAGCAGTGGAGGGGGGGGGGGGCTTCTGTGAAAGGAAACATAGAATGCTACAGAAAAAAAATGCAGTGCAGGAAAGGGATTAGTGTAAGGATGAGCTAAAGGAGGAAAAGAGAAAACAGGGAACTATAGACTGGTCAGCATTAGTAGTCAGGAAAATGCTAGTGGCTGTCTTAAAAGATGTGATAACAGGACACTTAGAAAATATCAGTGGGATTAGAAAAAGCCAGCATGGATTTATGAAAGGGAAATCGTGTTTGACAAACTTAATGGAGTTTTTTTTTAGAGAGAGAACTAGTAGATGTGATTTACTTGGATTTTCAGGAGGACTTTGATTAAGTCCCATAGAAGATGTTAGTGCGCAAAATTAAAGCAGATAGGATTGGGAACAAAATACTGGCATAGATTGAAAATTGATTGACAGACAGAAAATAGATTAAGTGTAAATTAGCAACCTTTGGGGTGGGACATAGTAACTGCCTCAATTGATAAAACAGCTTTTCTGAATGTACATCAATAATTTGGGTAAGAGAACGGAATACAATATATGACCCAAAGCTAGGTGGCATTGTGAGTTGTGAGGAGGACACAAAGAGGCTTTGAGGTAATTTTTACAGATGGGATGTGTGGGGAAATACACAGTAAATACACCACAATGTGGATAAATGTTAAGCTTTTCACCTTGGTCGGAAAAAACAGTGATAGATTAGTATGAAGGGATCTGGGTGTTCTTGCACAGCAGTCACTTAAAGCAAACACATGGGTTCAATAAGCAATTAAGAAAGTAAATAATATATTGGCCTAACATGACAAACATTTTTGAGTACAGAAGCAAGGATGTCTTAGCTCAATTGTACAGGGGACGATGAGGCCACTACTGGAGGATTGTGTCCAGTTTTGGTCTCCTTACCTGAAAAAAAATATACTTGGCACAGAGGGAGTTTAACAAAAGTTCACCAGACTTATTTTTGGGATGTGGAACTGTTCTTTGAAGAAAGATGGGGTCAACTAGGCTTGTATTCATTAAAGTTTAAAAGATTAAGAGGAGAGCTTATTGCAACATATTAAATTCTGACAGGGTCAGAAAGACTGGAAGTGGTGAAGATGATTCCTGAGCTGGAGGGTGTAAAACAACCTTGACCTTAAATATTCACTCTCCCTGCTAGTGCACTGCAATCGCAATGCAGATCTGCAAGGTGCACTGCAACAACTCAAAACTATTGAGTAGAGAATAAAGAATTGAGTAGAGGCACTTTCAGCAGCACCTCCCAAATCCACAAGCTCCTTTAGATATAGATCCATGTAATAGGCATGGGAGAAAGGGAGAAAGCACGCAATCATTTCCTTTAACTTGTATTATCCTGACTTGCAAATGTCTTGTCACAGTCACTGGATCAAAATTCTGGGACTCTGCACCATAAGATTCTAAGATGCCTTCTACTAGGAACAGCAGCAGTTCCTTATTGTCACACTAAATGCTGGCCTTGCCAACAAAGCTCACGTACTGGATATGGGATAAAATATTTAGGATTGATATGAGGAGCAATTTCTGCATGAAGAGGGTGGTGGATCTGTGGAAATCTCCACCAGGGAAAGTGGTGGAAGCCAAGTTGCTGAATGTATTTAAGAAGGAGGTAGGTCGATTTCTAGATGCAAAGGCATCAAGGGGTCTGGGGTGAATATGGAATTGAGATAGGGAACCTGCCCTAAATGTGTTGACAGAGCAGGCTCACAGGGCCAAATTGTCTGCTCCAGTTCCTATTTTTCTTTCTTTCTCATTTTGAGTTGCGTTTGGGCGGCTGATGCGAGTTTCATGTCAGACACACATCAGGTGACATCATTCCTCTTGCAATGTGACCAAGTTGCTCTATGGATGACAGCGGGGAGCATTCACCAGAACAATTAAATTTCGCCATCTCTGCAGCAGACCGTGACCCATCCATACTTGGTCACATTGCACGAGGAATGATGTCACCTGATGTGCGCCTGACATGAAAATCACATCAGATGCCCAAGCACAACTCAAAATGAGAAAGAAAGAAAAACAGGACCTGGAGCAGACAATTTGGCCTGCTCCACCAACACATTTAGGGCAGATTCCCTATCTCAATACCATATTCACCCCATACCCCTTGATGCATTTTACATCTAGAAATCTAGCTACCTCCTTCAGCAACTTGGCTTCCACCACCTTCTCTGATGGAGAATTCCACAGATCCACCACTTTTCTTCTTTCTTTGAGGACTTAGACTGGTGGGGGCTTTGGGATCAGCACATCTCCTTTGACACCTCTGTTCATGCGTGGTTCTGACCTTTCAACCCCCGACGGACCCAAGCTTCTAACCGCTACTCAGTCAGCAACTTCCCAATACTCAATGGCCCCTTCTCCATCACACCAAGCCTGAGGTCTGATCCTCTAATGGTAACCTGTCACAATTTACCATCCCCGATCTCGCAGCATGAGAAGGAAAACAGGTACTGCTGGTTCTGTGGCATTCAAGCCCTGTGGGCTCACAGCCAACTGATTGTTGTTGCACCATGCAAAACTACATTATCATCGCTTGTGGCTCACCTAAATCTTAGGCCAACAAGTTTAATTGAGTAATAATTATGCCACTAAAAACAGACACAACTTCATATTTTGTATGTTATGGATGTAACCTAAGAGAATTGGCTGTTGTTAACTTGTTAACACAATTGGGTTATGCAATTAAAGTGAAATTAGGAATTGTAGGAAAAACTTCACAGAAGTACTAAATAAATCAGAACTATTATTTTGAATAGAACAGTGCTTTGCTTTATGGTTAAGTTTGTTAAAAAACAAGATTTAAATTTTAATTAAAATAAAATCCTATATTTCCATATTTTTTTTCTCCTGGAGGAAGCAGACGCATTGTATTGGTTCTTTGATTAGTACAATACAACACAACATGAGAAGCTATACCCAGCTGGAGCTTAATGACAAAGTGAACATACTCTGTAACTAATTTGTGAGGTAGCTTCCAACACCGTCAAATGCTTTGCACAACCACTAACCAAACACCAACTTATATCAGCATTAATCAGTTAATTTATTACAGAGTTCCAATGATTTAGCATTTTTCTGTTACTTATATCAGCATTAATTCAGGTAATTCATTATATAGCTCCAGAAATTCAGTATGTTTATTTATTCATCCCTGAGTTCAACCAGATAGTTAATTAAATAGAAAAACAAATATGTTATTGCTGACAAACCCAGAGCATTCAACATGAATGATTTTATAGACTCCAAAATAAAACTGTCACAAGTAGTATTTCCTCAAATAATTTGCACAATTTGAAGATGCAGTTGGTTTACAATGCCAGAAAATTAATCTGCCAACTCTCTAGGATTGTCAAATCATTCATTGTGTTTTATTTGGCCATTTGTGTGGAACAAATATATTCAAATTTTGCATTATTGTTTCCATATGAAAATTTGACTGATGTGGGTTTCAATTTTGGAATTGGAATTGGGTTTATTATTGTCACTTGTACTGAGGTACAGTGAAAAACTTGTCTTGCATACTGTTCATACAGATCAATTCATTACACAGTGCATTGAGGTAGTACAGGGTAAAACAATAACTGAATGCAGAATAAAGTGTAACAGTTACAGAGAAAGTGCAGCGCAGGTAGACAATAAAGTGCAAGGTCATAACAAGGTAGATTGTATCGTACTAGGGAAGCATTTAATAGTCTTATAACAGCAGGGTAAAAGCTGTCCTTGAGCCTGGGGGTACGTGTTTTCAGACTTTTGTATGTTCTGTCTGATGGGAGAAGGGGAAAAGAGAGAATGTCCGGGCAGGGTGGGGTCTTTGACTATGCTGGCTGCTTTACCGAGGCAGCAAAAAGTATAGACAAGAGCCCATGGAGGGGAGTCTGTTTTCCATGATGTGCTGAGCTGTGTCCACAACTCTCTGCAGTTTCTTGCAGTCATGGGCCATACCATACCAAGCCGTGGTGCATTTGGATAGGATGCTTTCTATGGTGCGTCAATAAAAATTGACGAGGATTGATGGGGCATGCTAAATTTCTTTAGCCTCCTGAGGAAGTAGAGGTGCTGGTGAGCTTTCTTGGCTGTGATGTTTACGTGATTGGACCAGGACAGGCGATGGGTGATGTTCACTCCTAGGAACTTGAAGCTCTCAACTCTCTTGATCTCTGTTGATGTAGATAGGTGCATGTGCACCACCCCCCTTCCTGAAGTCACTGACCAGCTCTTTTGTTTTGCTGACATTAAGGCAAAGGTTGTTGTCATGATACCTTGTCACTAAGCTCTCTATCTCCTTCCTGTACTCCGTCTCATCGTTACTTGAGATATGGCCCACTATGCAAACTTGTAGATGGAGTTAGAGCAGAATCTGGCCACACAGTCATGAGTACATAGAGAGTAGAGTAGGGGGCTGAGGGCGCAGCCTTGTGGGGCACTAGTGTTGAGAATAATCATGGTGGAGGTGTTGCTGCCTATCCTTACTGATTGCGGTCTGTTGGTCAGGAAGTCAAGGATCCAGTTGCAGCGGGAGGTGTTGACTCCCAGGTCTCGGAGTCTGGTGATGAGTTTGCTTGGAATTATAGTATTGAAGGCGGAGCTGCAGTCAATAAACAATAATCTAACATAGGTGTCTTTACAGTCCAGATGCTCCAGAGATGAGCGTAGGACCAGGGAGATGGAGTCCACCGTAGAATTTTTTTGGCAGTAGGTGAATTGCAGAGGGTCAAGGTTGTCTGGGAGGCTGGAGTTAATGTGTGCCATGGCCAGCCTCTCAAAGCATTTCATGTTTTCCCCAAATGATAAGTAAATATTAATACAGCCTGGTATATAAATCAATAAAATCTCCAGTGCAGCCATTTCCTGGTCCTCAGCATTCAAAACTTACTTGCCTACATTGCTCTGAAGATGCCAGTGCAAGTGAAGTTGGAAGCAGCATAAACAGTCCAATATTTTGATGAAGTCACTGAATAATATAGCAGAGGGGTTCATTCAGTCCATCTTGTTCAGCTCTTCAAAATAACAACCCATCACCACTATTCCCCTGCCCATTCCTAATAATCTGCAAATGATTATCCTTGAATTGTTTATGTAATAATTTGTGTGAAGTTACTATTCAATTGGTTTCCACCACCCTATCAGGCAATATATTCAGGTCATAAGTATTTTCTGTATGGATCAGTTCCTCTGATTTTAGACTTTATTTCTTTATTTAAACATTTTGTATGTCTTTGTACTCTGTCACTATTAAAGAAGTCAAGGATCCTATTTACTTTTATAACAACCATCTCCACTTGTTCAGCACATTTTAAAGATTGTTTTACATATAATCTTCCAGGCTTCTCTATTCCTGCATTGCCCTTAAAACTCCACCACTTGACTCATAATTCTCCTCAGACTTCCTATCAAAATATATCACTTCACACTTTTTCACTCTAAATTACTTAAGCATTTACCTGCTTACTTCAACAAACTGCTTGGGATATGACAACATTATACTAATATTTGCTCCATTTCTAATTTTCCTGTTATCCCAGACATTGGTCTTACATCTTGTGTATCCAAGTTTTGATAATTAATATTTATCTAGAAGAGCACTGGTTCCAATGCAGTCTCCTGAAGGATAACAGCTAGCTCCAGTCTGACAAAAACAGTCATTCATCCTTACTTTTTGCCCTCTTTCTCTTTGGCAATTTTATATTCATGCTGCCACTGTCCGTGTGACTCATGGGCATTAATTTAGTAAATATGTTAATGATGTGGTATTTTACCATACAATTTTGGAAATGAACTGCTTGACGTTCATCATGAACTGCCTGACGTTCATCAACTATCTTTGTTACTTCACCAAAGAACTCAGCTAAATCAGTTAAATGTAATTATAAGCAGTGCTAAGCTCACTGCTCTACTCTCTCTACCCTCATGACTGTGTGGCTAGGCACAGCTCAAACACCATCTGTAAATTCGCCAATGACACCACTGTTGTTGGCAGGATCTCAGATGATGATGAGGTGGTGTACAGGAGTGAGATAGATCGGCTGGTTGAGTGGTGTCGCAACAACAACCTCACGCTCAACATCAGCAAGACTAAGGAATTGATTGTGGACTTCAGGAAGGTGAAATTGGGAGAACACACACCAGTCCTCATTGAGGGGTCAGTGGTGGAAAGTGTGAGCAGCTTCAAGTTCCTGAGCATCAACATCTCAGAGGATCTATCTTGGGCCCAACATATTGATGCAATCACGAAGAAGGCATGCCCGTGGCTCTACTTCGTTAGGGCTTTGAGAAGATTTGGTATGTCACCACTCTTGCAAATTTCTACAGATGTACATTGGAGAGCATTCTGACTGGTTGCATCACCTGCTGGTATGGAGGCTCCAATGTGCAGGATCGAAAGAGCCTGCATAGGGTTGTCGACTCAGCCAGCTCCATCGCGGGCACAACCTTCCCCGTCATCGAGGACATCTTCAAGAGGCAGTGCCTCAAGAAGGTGGCATCCACCATTAAGTACCCTCACCATCCGGGACATGCCCTCTTCACATTACAACCATCGGACAGGAAGCACAGGAGCCTGAAGACCCACACTCAACATTTCATGAACAGCTTCTTCCCCTCCACCATCAGATTTCTGAATGGTCCATGAACCCATGAACATTATCTTGTTATTCTTCTTTTGTGCTATTTATTTATTTTTGTAACTTATAGTAATTTTTATGCCTTTATGTCTCGCACTGTACTGCTGCTGCAAAACAAATTTTACGACATATAAGTCAGTGATAATAAACCTGATTCTGATTCTGAATTTAATATCAGAAACTATTGGAAATAGCAGGACAGACAGAAAGGAACAGATTGAATATTTCGGGACAATTATCTTTTCTCATAACTGAGAAAACGTAGAAATCAAATATATTTTAAGTTGCAGAGGTGTCATGATGTAACTGGTATGAAATTAGATAAGGGGAGAAAAAATACAGTCAAGGTAGGAAGAAATAAGTTCTGTGGAACATGAAATGGATAAAATGATGGGTCTACCAGAACAGTGCTGTTTGTGGACCTTACAGAGGAGGTAAAGGAAGATATGTGTGATGTGAGGACTATGAGCCTGAAGGTCCAGTGGAAATGAGATTATTGACTCTCTGGGAGACAATGGCCCGATATGTAGTGGTGGACTCATGGTTTGGAGGGAGGTGTCACAGAGCTGGTGTTCAACCTCTGAATGGTAGAGGTAAATTTGCCAAATACCAACAACATTGGCTTTGTCCGCAGGTTTGACAGAAATGAAGAGGTCAGTCCTCAATGAAAGGAATGTTGCAAGTTCAGAGCAGGGTAAGTTAGAGACAATCAATATCATATTGGCAATTCTGAAACTAGATCTAGAGGACAGAGGGAAAGGTCAAAGTGAATAAGGAATTCTGAAGATGGAAGAAGGAGTCCTTAGTCTGGGATGAAGAAATGGCCAAGGAAATGGGAAAAAGGCAAAAATGGGAGAAGAGCTTTACATCATGTTGGGCTGCGAATTCATTGAGATGAGAAGATAGGGGGATGAAGCAGAGGCTTTTGCTGAGGATACACCATTCAGGATGCAAGAGGGGAAGGTTAGAAGTGATAATGAAAAATGTAAGAATAAGACTTGGGTCGAAAGGACAAAGTGAGCAGATGGGGTTAGAGGAAAGTGAAGGGGAAGAACTGTCTCTAGATCCCTAGTGTATTTGAAGTCAAGGGTTGTTAATGTTTGTTATCCTTGATACCAGCAATTTTGCTTTTTATTTCAGACTTGCAGCGTTTTTTGGGCATCTTTTTGATCAGTTAAACATGATTTGCCTTAAAAAATCCACGCCAGCTGCAACTTATTAAGTTATATTTCGTCAAGTAATAGTTCAGTTTGTGATCTGTTATTGTCTCTAAATTTCCTTGTAACTAGCATACATATTACTGGCTGGCCAGAGGTTATAGGTTTATCCATTCTTTTAAAAAAAACGTTCTAATTGTTGCAATCCTCCACTCCTCGGACAATGCATCCATCTGTACAGAGGCTTCAAAGTATGTCACCAGACCATTTACTAATTCCACCTCTACCCTCCTTCGCATCCATCCACACCAGTGACATTTCACTTCAGGCCCTGTGAACCTTTTAAGTGCCTTTGGATATTGGTCTATTTTATTCTATTTACATGGAAGTCTTTTCTCCAAGGGAGACTTGAAACTGCGAGGAAGTCTTAAAAACAGCAGTTTTTGAAAGAAGTGTTTATTTTTAAAATTTACTCAATGATCTATATGTTCAAACTTGTCATCTTTACTCTCATCACACAGGAGCAACTGAGAAATCAGCGTTCTTTCCATAAATCAATTCTACCTTTGATGAATAACATTTTGTTAAACAACTTAAAGCCCACTTATCAGATGGCATTGAACTGCTACTTTCCTAATATTTAAAAAATCTATTGACCCATCAGCAATATATGACAATCCATCTTAAGACAATGGAAATAAATAGTGCGTTGGATAGCTTATTTCACTTCAAAGTAACTGCCTCTCTCTATGTTCTGCAATTTGCATTTGTACTTCGGAATCTATTCAGTTTCATTCAATGAGTTCCAGATATGGTGTTAGTATAATCGTGCACTGTCTGTCCAGAAGCCTTAACCAGAATCTGAGCTTTGGATCATTGCTCACTTTCTAGCCAGAGGTTGCCCATTTCCTGAAGGTCCATGTGATCTTTCCACTGCCCATACCAAACTCACTTCTCCAGTTCCGGAAATCCACTTTGCCCATTATTTCACTCAGTGCTATGGCATCAGATACACTAAAGCAACTCAGGGGCCAGTGACGGAGCTGCAGCTTTGCTCTGTTCAGAAATCTGAGGCACGAACTTGGGACATGCTCATGTAAAAGAAATCCCCAAAGAGTTTTGATGAACGTCAAAGATCTGTACTGTTAACAATGTTTTTCCCTCACCACGGATATTATCTTTAGTATTTTCAGTACATTCTGTTTTAAGTGATATTGGTTGAAGATGGCATGTTGGCCATAACACTTCAAATGCTGCCATAGGACTGTTAATATTCTCCATAACAGACAAATCAAATCTTGCTTTAACATCTCACTCAACAATACAACAACATAGCATTTCTGCTCTGATACATTAGCTAGATTATACAAACTGTCCCTTGTTGTGAAACTTTAGAAATGGGAGTGCTTATACCTGAACCAAGTAATCACACAAATTATTAAGTGCGTACCTACAATGATGAGTCAGCCTCAGCTCTATGTCAGTGTGGGTGCTTTATCCACTCCTATAGATGACACATAACACAGACTGATTCAGCTAGCGTGTCTCCTTGAAGTTAATGCTTATCCTTTAATAAACACCACTGAAACATCTCATTGTTATTTGGGGAATTCTGCGATGTGCAAATTACAAGTCACATTTCCCTGTGTTGTAATATTGGCTATGCTTTAGCAGTGTTTAATTTATCTGTAAAGGAATTTGGGACTTCCTAGTGTTGTGAAAGGTGCTTTTTAGTTCAACACTGACTGAACTGAATAGAAGATAAACTTGCTGGCCTGCTTGACTCCATGCTTAACTTCAAGCTATACAGTATATATTTTTTCATCACCAAGTCTTCTTGTGTCAACCACAGCAACATTATTTGCTTCTGCATTTATATCAGTACCACATTTACTAAAACCTTAATACGTTCTTTCATTAGATCCAGATTGAACATATCAAGTGTCATACTCCAATAACAATTAAAACTCAGTAATATTTGGCTCCATGCCCTAATCTCATTGGCTTCCATTTAGTTTACTCTTCCTGATGCAACAAAATTTAACTCTTCATAGAGTCGTAGAGCAATACAGCACAGATGCAGGACCTTCAGCCCAACAAGTCCATGCCAACCACGGTGCCCACCCAGCTAGTCCCAATTTCCAGTGTTCGGCCCATATTCCTCAAAGCTCCACCCCTGCATGAACTTATCCAAGTGCTTCTTAAATGATACTATTGTACCTGCCTCAAACACTTCCTCTGGCAGCTCATTCCATACACTCACCACCCTCTGCGTGAAAAAGTTGCCCCACAGATCCCTTTTAAATCTTTCCCCTCTCACCTTAAAGCTATGCCCCCTAGTTTTGGACTCCCCTACCCTGGGGAAAAGACTGCTACCGTCCACCTTATCTATGCCTCTCATAATTTCGAATACATCTATAAGGTCGCCCCTCATTCTCCTATGTTCCAAGGAATAGAGACCTAGCCTGGCCAACCTCTCCCTATAACTCAGGCCCTCTAGTCCTGGCAACATCCTTGTAAACCTTTTCTGCACTCTTTCCAGATTAACCACATCTTTCCTATAACAGGGTGACCAAAACTGTATACAGTACTCCAAGTGTGGCCTCACCAATGACTTATACCCCTACAACATAATGTCCCAACTTCTATACTCAGTGCCCTGACTGATGAAGACCAGTGTGCTAAATGCCTTTTTCACCACCCTGTCTACCTGTGATGCTGCTTTCAATGAACTATGCACGTACTCATAGGTCCCTCTGTTCCATTACACTCCCTAGTGCCCTTCCGTTCTTAGTGTAAGTCCTACACTGGTTTGACTTTCCAAAATGCATCACCTCACACTTATCTGTATTGAAATCCATTTGTCACTCCTCAGCCCACTTCCCCAACTGATCAAGATCCCTCTGTAATCTACGATAACCTTCTTCACTATCAACAACACCTCCTAATTTTGTGTCATCCGCAAACTTACCGATCAAGCCTTGTGCATTTGTATCCAAATCATTTATATAAATAACGAATAACAAGGGTCCCAACACCGACCCCTGCGGCACACCACTAGTCATCGGCCTCCATTCCGAGAAACAACCTTCAACCACCACCTCTGCTTCCTACCTCCCAGCCAATTTTGAATCCACCTAACTAGCTCTCCCTGGATTCCATGGGACCTAACCTTCCAGACCAGCCTACCATGCAGGACCTTGTCGAAGGCCTTGCTAAAGTCCAAATAGACAGCATCCACTGCCCTACCCTCATCTACCCTTTTGGTTGCCTCAAAGATTTATCAAACAAGACTTTCCATGCACAAAGCCATACTGACTCCTCCTAATCAGACTGTCTATCCAATGCTGGTAGATCCTGTTCCTCAGAATTCCCTCCAGTAACTTCCCACCACTAATGTCAGGTTGACCAGCTTGTAGTTTCCTGGCTTGTCCTTGCTACCCTTCTTAAACAACGGAACAATATTAGCCATTGCATTCGCTCTTACATATCAATATATCAAATTCTAAATCTTTGTCCTTGTTTATAAATTCCTTTATTAATTCGCATCACGTCACAGGTCGTCCCCAGGTTATGGTAGGGTTCTGTTCCTGTGAACTGTTCATAACCCAGACAGTTCGCAAATTGGAAATGCGGCTGCAAACTGAGTTTCCAGGTAGCAGAAGCTGCCTGCAGCCCCTCAGCAGCCAGCAAATCCACACAGCTGGTCTTCCAGAAGCTCATTTGTATATATGAGCAGTACATAAGTTGGGTGTTCATAACCTACGGAGGACTTGTATACTTTCTCAGCATATTTCCCAGCCTGAGCCCCTTAGTCATTCAGCTCTTGTACTTTCTTTCATCCTTTCATTCTGTCGTCATTGAGATTAATGTTCACCATGACTGTATTGAATAACAGAGCTGGATTGAAGGGCCAAATGGCCCACTTCTTCATCTACTTTCTATGTTTCTGTGGCAGGGTTTGGTCTCTGAAACTCCCTCTATAAACCATGCACATTTTACAACTCCTTACCATGTTTTTAAAGTCTTTGAAAATATCTCTTCAGACCTGCTTCTGCTCAATCTTTCTTAACTCTTCTACATTCGTGTAATTTATTCTCTGTTAAACCCCTAAGGATATTTACTACATAAAAGCAAAGCTACTTTTAAAAACAGCCTATTTACTATACA
The DNA here is from genome assembly GCF_009764475.1 of Pristis pectinata. Classification (NCBI taxonomy): domain Eukaryota; kingdom Metazoa; phylum Chordata; class Chondrichthyes; order Rhinopristiformes; family Pristidae; genus Pristis; species Pristis pectinata. Next base: position 88,456,199 of record NC_067413.1, read on the forward strand.
CTAACTTTTTTTAATTATAAATTTTGTTCATTTACTTCTCAGTATTTAAAAGTGCAAATTAAAACAGTCTTGCATTCTTAAATTGGTGATAATTGAAGATACTGTGGCATAATTGTAAATAAAACACATTTCAAGTTAGAAAGCCTGCCCTTAGCAGGAAAGTGGGAAGATTTGTAACAGTCAGGAGGATTGGAAAGCAAGGGGAGCCCAAATCATTTCAATTTCTTCCCAATTTGTTAATCCTTGCAAAAATATTTATTGGTTCCCTGTGGCCTCTGATGACTCTTTAAATCATTTCATCTTGGGCCTAATAAGTGCTTTGAACTCCCCTTCTAAGGAAGCACTAAAACGCCAGAACACTAGGATTTGACAAAGGGTTACAGCAAAATCAAAGCAACGAAAATAAGTCCCACCCATTTATGCTTATGCCATGTTGTCCATGTACATTGTTCAAAGGAGTTGTTGAAAATTCAAAAAAAACTCAGTCAAAGTGACCTTGACCTAGCAGTCAATAACAAATACCATAATTTCTCAAAATTTCCTCCAGCGTTGTCAAGTTCTTCCATTAAAGATTGAAATTGACCTAACATTACAATGTTATCTGAAATTACAGGTTGTAAGCCTATTGCAGCATTGCTCATTTGTAACATCTGAATCTCCCAACCAGTTATAGACTTTTAAAAATGCACAAATGTGTGAAATACTGAATGGAGAAAGATACCCCATTTTTGCTGTGTTTTACAGTTTTGAATCTCCAAAGTCATCAGTTTTCAATGACACTACATGCAACACTTCAGGCAATATTAAGATTTAACATGGAAAGCCAATGATGTTGTTACCAGTTCAGCAATCTGCCATAGGGTGCATGGTACTGCTATAAAACACAGCAAAAAAATGTTACCTATTACCACACAAGGAACAGGTAAGCCTTTAATGATGAGCTACAGCATCATTTCTGCCCAGCAAACTCTTCGATATTTCCAAAGCCAATTTCATATTCAACTGTAATTTCCTCGGCTAAATATTTTATTTTGGAGGAAGGTTATTTATGTTTAAGCTTCTGATTTAATTGTGTGTGGATGTTCCAATCTGTAAAATTATCTTTCTTCTTTCCTGGTTTGTGAGAATTCCTCAATGTGATTAGTTGTTAAGCCAGCATGATGTCATTACAGTTCCTGTTCATCTGGAATTTTTGAATTAAAGCCTGTCAGAAATTGACAGCAATTAACCAGAAGACAGAAGTCGATGCAATAAACCCTTATAGGCTGCTTTCTTCAAGGTCAGGGGTGAGACCATAAAATCTAAACCTCTGAATGGTGTGATCCAATAAAATACCAATAAAATTGGTTTCCCATTAACTGTAAAATCCAGGCGTATTCTCTAAAAAAATCGTCCTTGCTACCTGCATATCAGTGCTCTGCCATTCTTCATTCTGAGTTTGTTTCTGGATTCCTATCAATATTCTAAACAATCCTTCACAGTTCGTTGACCTAAAAATATAACAGCTTTCCTGCTCTCTATTGGAAAAAGGTGGTTAGGGAAAGCTTTTGGGGTGTAGGGCCAATTTTTCACTCATGGCATGGTGGAGCTGTTCTATTATCTGCAGTCTGAATTATGAGAGACAAGAGAGGAATTGGTAGACTTAGAGCAATAAGATTTGAATGGAAGATTGCCAGCAGTACCAAATACAGACCTATACATTTATCCCAGCCATTTGAAGATGGCTTTTATCTTACATTTTCACACTACATAGGAATTACGCTATGTTTGAATATAAAGTATATTTTGAGCAGCAATTTACTTTCATGAAATCAAGTCCACAATCCACATATATTTCATTTTTGTTTGTAGAATTGTAAACCAAAGCAGGTTAGGCATTTTAGCTCTGGAATACGAATCCAAACCCAGCACAAAAATGATGACATAAATGTTCTCCTGTCCTCCCAGGCAGTCTGAATCCAGCCAGTGTGCACAGACCCTGGCACAATAATTGCATAAATCTGACTAAAATAGGAAAACTCAGAGAGGCCACAGATTGGAAGGAATGAGAAATGGAAAATCTGATACTGCCAAGTAATGGGTTGTGCCTTTTTGAGGTTGAGATTTAGGCACATTTCTGGATGTAGTTAGAGGCAGCTTTACTTTGTAAAATCTATTCTGTGCACAATTTAGATGTGCCTGATAATGGTACTGGTTGCCAGGAATGTGCATCATGGCATTCCACAACATTTGCAAAAAGCAAGATAAAAAAACATTTTCTTATAAATTTAGGTTTAAATTTTAATGGTTCAACTCACGGAAGACAGAATTCACATTTCCTTCAGTCCACTGATCATAATGAGTGATTCACATGAGCTTAGACCAACTTTCATGCTGCCAATATTTTTGCACTCTGTTCACTGAGGTCCACCCCAAACAATAGAACCTGCTGATATTGTTTGGCAGAGTGTGAACACGAACCCTCTGATACTTCCTCATAAACTTCCCTGGATCATGACACTACCACCAAACAACCTATCATTTCCCAGACAATCATTACTTGTGGAGACCTTCCCTCATATCTAGGTGGGATTCTGACTCAATGGCATTCAATCATAATTCCACAAACAGTAGCTTCATCCCATTGGCTTCTCAGCCAAGCACATAAACCAAATGTCTGAATCTCTGGTTCCTCTCTTAATGAGCAGGATTATTTTTGCAGCTTCAACGAATCTCACCTGTGAATAATATTAGAAGGGATATGTCTGCATTTTATGATGCCATTTGCACAACCGGCATACAGTCCCAACGATCCTGTAAATCTAACATGCCGAAAAGGACCCATTTTTTAAGGCCCTTTATCAATGTACTCTATAAACTGAATCATTCATAAATGCAGAAATCAACTTCCTCCAAGCTAAAATTGCAATGCTTATCAGTGGATCAAAATGTAGGGTTACCCCTTCTGACATTTTAACTCCAGCAATTGAATCAACAGCAAAAATTTCAGTATTTTCAATTTTGTCTGGACTCATTAATAATATTCCTGAATTATAGTCCATCGTCAATTGGAAAAGCTTCTTGAACAGACCAGTTTAAATTTTCTAACAAGGCAGTATGACTTCACAACACAATGCTGCAATTCTGCGCAGCCTGAGAAACATGCATGATACATGATCAAAATTTTGAGGCTTTTTTTCAATAAGGTGTAAGATTCACGGCTGATGGAAAAAAAACCAGAAATGCTAGAATTCTAAACTAAAAACCGAAAATGCTGGAAACACCCAGCAGATCAGACAGCATCTATGGAAAGAGAAATGGAGTTTACCTTTCAGATCAAAACCCTTCTAGCTAACTTCCCTTCCCTATCCTTTCCGAGCTAACTTGTTTTCTCTGATTCCCAGTTCTGACAAAGGATCTTCAAGCTGAAATGTTGACTGTCTTTCTCTTTCCACAGATGCTGCCTGACCTGCTGAAAGTTTCCAGAATATTCTGTTTTTGTTTTCCTTTTGAGTCCATGGCTATGTGATTCTACCATAAGCTTTTCCACCGCACATTGGACATGCTGGGCTTAATTTCTGAACACATAACCTTGACAATGGCTTTATAGTCAAAGTGAAAAAAAACTCAATCCCAACACATTTGATAATGGAACACATCAGTTCTTAAAACATTTTATAATCAAATCTACAAATTAATTTGCCATGCAAATGACACTTTTTCCTACTCTGTCCACTGGCAAAAATACCAAGGAAGATAGCAAAACATAATTTAACGCAATGGGGTACCTCACTGACAGTTGAAAATAACATTTGCAGGGAGAACCATTTACTATCAGAAATGCTCAGTTTCCGGAACATTCAGCGCAAATTTATGATACTTACTAAAACGTACTGAGTGCAAAAATCTCCAGGGTTTTTCTAGCAGTGACAGACCACTTGCAAGTAACCTGAGAGCATGAACCTCAGTGTAAATAGAAACAAGCAAACCAGGCTGGATTCACGTCTAAAGCATCAGTGTTGTGTTTTGGCCGGTGTGAAGGACAGGATCATCCACGACCACTTCACCCGCAGGCACACACGGCTGAAGGGATCTATGTTTCTGGCTCAGACAAGGGGAGCACCACAACTTCTGCACAACATTAAAATAAAAGGCCCCCCCCCCCCCCACCACCAAAAAAAAGACCGGAAACAAATAAAAAACGCTGATATTTTCATATCTTCACCCATCTCATTAAAAACAAAGGTTGTTTGCCGTGTTCACATGATCAAGTTCTTACCGAGAAAACCCAACAGACGGGAGCGAGCGGAGCTGATAAACAAACCACTTGCCTTCAGAAGAAGAAATGCGCCGTCGCCGCCTAGTCCGAAAGGTGGTGAATCCCTGATCTCGGGAGAGAGATCGCCACACGACAACAACAACAACACAGAATCCAGCAAAGTTTCAATTTTAAAAAAAAGTCTGTTTAAAAATGGGCAAAATGACAAGAAGGGGTAAGAGGCGAGCGGGCGGCTGGTGCGGGAGGGACAACCTCGGGTGTTCAGGCGGGAGCAGGGAGCGAACCACGGCCGCTTCCTCCTCACCGCAAGTCTCCAGCCTCCTGATGAGCCGAGGCGGGCTGGAAGCAACCGCGGGGGCTTTGCGAGCGTCAACAGTTGAGTGGGGGAATTGCTGAGAGGCGGGCTGTCAGGATTGTTTAACCCAAAATATTTAGGCAGTATTGCTGCCCGAGCAACCTGGCTATTCTGTCTCTCGTATTGCATCGGAGGACGTTTGCAACCGGGTGAACAAATATATATGGATTATGTAATATAGTTCATTTTCTTTCCTGAATGAAACGGATTCTGCCATAGTCAGATCTCACCATCTGAGGTCTTGAATCATATGCACCATTCTGTCAATGCATTTCCTGACGCCTGTCAATCCACAATTCTGACGCCTGCTCACACCTGGTGGAAAGTTGCCAGGAAGGCAGGAATGTCTAAAACGCACCCTTCCCCTTGTTAGTCAAATTCAGAAAGTCGGAAACGTGACCAGAAGATACTGCAAATGCTCTGCAGTCCGGGCGGCATCTGTGGAGAAAGGTGTTTGCTTTTGGCGGGTGAGGGGGAATAAATGAATGCAGCATTCCTTCCTTCTTGTCACATCCACGATGGACCTCAGCGGGTGCCTGGGGGTCTTCCTCCTCTCCTGTCCTTGCTCTAAGGCAAGCTCGTATAGACGTCCATCAAAGTTAGATAGGCAACTTGGTGAAAGGGAGACCAATAGTCCATCTGCTTAACGTTTTAGTAAATAATTAGGATGGAGAGTAATAAGTGAAGATATGTGCTCCAGAACAACTGCACATTTAGCCATATTTGAGCAACAGCTAGATCTGGAGCATAGGTCTGACAACACTGTCATCTTCTTGAAAATATTGAAATTCCCTGGGTACATTCCATGCACAGAAAAGCAGGACAAATCCAATCTGCCTAATTACCATCCAATCAATCTACCCTCAATCATCAGCAGAGTGATGGAAGCTGTCATTGATGGTGCTATTAAGCAGCACTTATTCACCAATAACCTGTTTGGATTTTGCCAGGACCACTTGGTTTCAAACCTCATCATAGCCCTCATCCAAATGTGGACTTAAGAGCCGAATTCTAGAATTGAGATCAGAATCAGGTTTATTACCACTGATATATGTCGTGAAATTTGTTTTGCTGTTTTACTATAAGTTACAAAAATAAATAAATAGTGCAAAAAAGGAATAACGAGGTAGTGTTCATGAGTTCATGGACTGTTCAGAAATCTGATGATGGAGGTGAAGAAGCTGCTCCTAAAACGTTGAATGTGGGTCTTCAGGCTCCTGTACCTCCTCCCTGATGGTAGTAACGTGAAGAGGGCATGTCCCGGATGGTGAGGGTCCTTAATGATGGATACCACCTTCTTGAGGCACTGCTTCTTGGAGTTGTCCTCGATGGTGGGGAAGGTTGTGCTTGTGATGGAACTGGCTGAGTCTACAACGCTCTGCAGCCTCTTTTGATCTTGCACATTGGTGTCTCCATACCAGGCGGTGATGTAACCAGTCATAATACTCTCCACCGTACATCTGTAGAAATTTGCAAGAGTCTTTGGTGACACATCAAATCTTTTCAAACTCCTAATGAAGTAGAACTGCTGGTGTGCCTTCTTTGTGATCTCATCAATGTGTTGGGCCCAAGATAGATCCTCTGAGATGTTGATGCCCAGGAACTTGAAGGTGCTCACCCTTTCCACCGCTGACCCTTCAATGAAGACTGGTGTGTGTTCTCCCGACTTCCCCTTCCTGAAGTCCACAATCAATTCCTTGGTCTTGCTGACGTTGAGTGTGAGGCTGTTGTTACGACACCACTCAATCAACCGATGTATCTCACTCCTGTATGCCTCTTCATCACCAAATGAGAGTGACTGCCCTTGACATCGAGGCAACATTTGACTGAGTGTAGCATCAAGGAGCCCTGATAAAACTGAAGTCAATGGGCATCAAAGGGAAAACAACCCAATAGTTGGAGTCATATCTCACACAAAGAAAGATAGTTGAGTTTATTGGAAGTCAATCATTTAACCCCAGGGTATAATTGCAGGAATTCTTCAGTCCTACCATCTTCAGCTGCTTCATCAACTCCTCAGCAAATGAAGTAGTCCTATGTTTGCATGGTGCAGAATCTAGATAACATTTAACAATGTAGTGATGTTGAGATGGTGCTGTTGCAGAGAGAATTCAACAGTACACATGTGCCAACACTTCAGCATGACTGATAAGTGGTAGGTACGTTTGTGCCACAAAAATGCCAGGCAATGACCATCTCCAACAAAATAGTTTCTAGCCATCTGCCCATGACATTCAATGGCATTACCATTGTTGGGTGCGCCACCATCAACATCCTGGGGTGACCATTGACCAGAGACTCAACTGGACCATTCACATAAATGTCATAGCTCCAGATCAAGCAGAGGTCGGTGGTGGGGGGGGGCGTCCTTTGGTAAGTTAATTAACTGACACCCACAAAGTTTTCCATTGTCTACAAGGTACATGCCAATGGCATGAGATACTTTCCACTTGCCTGGATGAGTGCAGCTCCAACAACTCTCAGGAACATAATCCCCATCTGCGTCAAGTGAGCCCACTTGACTGGCACCCTATCCACCACAAATGATCATTCTCTCCACCCGTGGCATTCAATGGCAGCAGCGCGTACCATCTACAAAATGCCCTGCAGTTATCTGGCCAGATATTGGTCTAACTCCCACCAAGTTTCCTATCTGAATTCAATGGGCCTCTGTATAAGTTTACCTCAGGGCAAGAATGGGAGAGGAGAAAAAAACTCCAGGCGCATGATGAGGTTGATCACGGATCTCACAACTAAGAAGGGATGCTGCGTTAATTTATTCCAATAGCACCTCTCACTTCCTTGTCAGCCATGAAAAAGGACAGTGACAGCAGGCAGATAGAAATGCCATACCTGCAGGTCCCCCTGCAAGTCATATACCATCCTGACTAGGGAATATATTGCCAGTCCTTCATTGTCAATGGATCTAAATCCTGGAACTTCTTGTTCAACCCATTGGAGGACTACCTTCACCGGAAGTACTGCAGTGATTCAAGAAGGCGGTTCATCATCACCTTCTTAAGGACAGTTAAGGATGGACAACAAATGCTGGTCCTGTCAGTGATATCTTGATCCTGGAAAATGAATTTTAAAAAACCTCAAAGGACAGGGAAAATGGGACAATTAAGTGAAACTGAGACCCAGAACCAGAAAGGAAAATAGAATTAAGAGGGAGAGAAAAGAATCAAAAAAGACGAGCTAGGCAAAATGTAAGGAATTAAAACCCTCTGGGAACACTTGCCTTCCTACAGGAGCTCAGGTGTTCCTTAATTGAAGGTTGTGTCCCGTTAGATGAAAATGAACAGCATTGTGATTTACCATAACTTTGATTTTACTTTCATGATAGCGACAGTGTTCTCAACTGTATCTGTTCCATTTCCCACATTTCTGCTCCCAACCCCTGTCCTGCTACCCAGAACGAGGATAGGATTCCCATTATTCTCATCTTGCATCCCACCAGCCTCCACATGCAAACTGATGTCATCACTGGACACGCTGTCCCTTCCCCTTTCAACATTTCAAGGCGAGTATTCCCCTTGCAACAGTCTGGTCCCATCTTCCATTTTCATCAACACCACTTCCTTTCTCATAACACAGTTCTGCACTGTTGCAGAAGATACACCAATTGCCCTTTTTACCTCTTCCTTGCTCACCAACTCTCCTACCATATGAGACAGATATTCACATGTACCTCTTCCAATGTCGTGTACTGCATTCAGTACTCTCAATGTGGTCTCTTCCACATTGGGGAAAACAAAACAAATGTAGATTGGCTTTGCAGAACACCAACGTCCAGTCTACAAGAGTAACCTGAGCATCCAGTTTCATTTCACTTTAATTCTCCACCCCACTCCCAGTCTAATTTCTCTGTCTTTGGCCTCTTACACTGTTCAAATGGAGTCCAATGTAAGTTCAAGGGCCAGCATCTCTTCTTCTAACTATGCACATTACAGTCCCCAGAAGTCAACACTGAATGCAGCAATTTCAGACACTTTGTGTTAGAACTGACTAGTTCTGGTGAAAAGTCAACAACTTGAAACATTAACTTTACTTTTTCTCTCCATAGATGCCGTTTGACCTACTGAAAGCATCCAGCATTCTGTTTTTATTTCAGATTTCCAGAATTTGTATGTTTGGTCTCCCTGGTGTTTTGTATTTCATAGTAATAGCACTTTATTCATTTCCCTCATTTGGTTTCATTCATCTTCTTCTGACATGTTAGTTGAAGTTGAGTTTTACAATCTATTATCTACAATTTACAAGTCTTCACCAACCCCAGCACACCCATCATGCATGTCATTGATGTCCATCCTATCACAGACATTCTCTTTCTTTTCTCCATCCCTCCCACTTCTCTACAAGTTTAAACATGGTTGACTTCTACCTTCTCTCAGTTCTGGTGAAAAGTCATTGACTTGAAATATTAACTCTGTCTAAAACACTGCCTGACCTGCTATTTGAAGCATTCTCTCTTTTACGATTAACTTAGTGTCTCCAACTCAAAGGTCCTAATTTTTAACCCCATGCTGATTGTTGTTCATTATCAATGCTTTCCATAAATTCCATGAAATGGAATTTCATAAACAAAGATATGGCATTGATTATAGGAGAATAGAAATTATGGTTTGGGCACTGGCAGGTGAAGAGAAATAGTAAGTATTCACAAAACTGTGAAAAAGTTCCTGAATTTCTCTCCCATATGATATACGATGTGGGATGCCTGAGGAGCATAAATACAGCACAGACCTGTAAGAGCAAGGGAAACTTTCATTGAGTACCTTTAAGACAGGAATATTCTTCCCAACTCTACCATTATTTGAACCAGCTCTCTGTTACTGCACCTGCAGCTCCCCAATCTCATCAACTATGCTGCCTACATTTATGCATTTACCCTTCTAACCTATTCCAGGCTGCCTCATGTTTGAATACTCCTATTTCTGAACTATTCTGCTATTTGTCTCTACCACTCCTTTTCAATTCCACATCCCACTCCCACACTGACATGTCTATCCATGGCCTCCGTACTGCCACGTTGAGGCCAAACGCAGGTTGGAGGAACAACACCTCATATTCCGCCTTGGGAGTCTCCAACCTGATGGCCTCAACATCGATTTCTCTAACTTCTGGTAACCCCTCCCTTTCTTTTTCTTCCCCCTTCCCCCACTCCTTTGCCTTCTCTTATTCCTGTGGCTCCCTTCCCCTACCTTGATGACCTGCCCATCTCCTCTCCTCCCCTCCTCCATCCTTTATACCATGGTCCACTGCCCTCTCCTGGCAGATTCCTTTTTCTTCAGCCCTTTACCTCTTCTACCTATCACCTCTCAGTTTATTACATCTTCTCCCCCTCCCCCTCCCCCACCCACCTACCACCCCTCTCTCACCTGGACTCGCCTACCACCTGAACTCACCTACCACCTGCCTGTGTGTGCTCCTCCCCACCTTCTTATTCTGGTTTCTGGCCTCTTCCTTTCCAGTCCTGATGAAGGGTCTCAGCCCGAAACATAGACTGTTTATTTCCCTCCATAGATGCTGCCTGACCTGCTGAGTTCCTCCAGCACTTTTTGTGTATTGCTTTGTTGTACCTGTCTCTAATGGTTCAGCCGGGTCTGCATCCCCAACTAAATCAGTTTAAGTTCTCTGCAAAGCACAAATTGTCTTCCCCACATAGACTCTAGTTTTAGCTGCTGAGTTATGAAACAACAATTTTGAATAGGTACCTCTTGCTCCATAACTGACCCCTATGCCCTCAGAATGTAAGGTCTTTCCACCTACTCTGTTTTCCAGCCATTCTACCATCAGCATGCTCCATTGTGAAGTTTGGAACTGATGTGGAGATTACTACTTCTTGAAAAACAGAATTGATACACCAGGAAAGGTCAGGTTTCACATCACTAAGATCCCTTATCTCTCAGAATATCCTGGTAAGTCTCTTCTCGATTATCCCCAAAGTCTTGAGATCCATTCTGTGATATGGTGTTCCACAGGGTAGAAATTTTGTGTCTGTGGGCATGGTATTGTAATGATTATGCATTGAGTTTTTCTTCTGAAATTTGCTTGCATTGAAATGAATGGAATGAACTATGAAAAGTGAAATACAAAATGCAGAGTTGTGGACACAGCCCAGCACATCACAGAAACCAGCCTTCCCTCCATGGACTCTGTCTATACCTCTCGCTGTCTTGGTGAAGCAGCCAGCATAATCAAAGACCCCACCCACCCGGATCATTCTTTCTTTTCCCCTCTCCCATCAGGCAGGAGATACAGGAGCCTGAGGGCACATACCACCAGGCTCAAGGACAGCTTCTATCCCACCGTTATAAGACTATTGAATGGTTCCCTTGTACGATGAGATGGACTCTTGACCTCATAATCTACCTTGTTATCACCTTGCACCTTATTGTCTACCTGCACTGCACTTCCTATGTAGCTGTGACACTTTACCCTGTATTCTGTTATTATTTTTAACCCTGTGTTACCTCAATGCACTGTGTAATGAATTGATCTGTACAAACGGTATGCAAGAAAAGTTTTTCACTGTATCTCGGTACAAGTGACAATAATAAACCAATACTAATACCAATACCATACCACATGTTGTGAAATTATACATTTAATGCATGCAGCAGAGGAAACAATTTCTACCTGTATCTTTACTTATATAGCCATGGAATTTATAAGGTTTCTTTCAAGAAATTATCATCTTGTTTGACCACCTTAAAAAAATTGTGCATCTAAAGCCCCCAGGATTCTCTCCTATCACCACATCTACAATGTGTCTGCCTGTTTTACTATTTGTAACTTTAACATGTACTCTTGTACTTGTTAGCATTGGTGAAAATGCTTTATTAATTTTATAAAGTTGTCACACTTCTGTTGGTGAGTGTGAATAACAGCTGTATCCAAGACAATTTACCCTGCAAAGTTGATTCGCATTTAAGACAAATTGTAACTGGTGTTAAATAATACATAACTATGAAACAGTCGATTTAAATTGGTGAGCCACACTTAATTCCCAAACACTGTGGTATGAGGTATTAATGCAAGATGACTGAATCAGCTTTTTGTGGGTTTATATATTTCCTTTGGGAGCAGAATCAGCAACAGAATTGCGGAAGAGACTGTTATTTATGACAGGAATCGTACTGATCTTTCTATAAGCAACCTTTGAAAATCATACCCTGAAAACATTGATGTTAGGATCGTGGAAAAAGGACCAAGTTACTAAAAATATATTCTGAGACAAAATAAAACACAACAAAATACATTGTTACATTTAACATTATTAATTAAATTTTAATGACACTCTTTTTCTACCTCAACAGAGATGTGAAATTCCTTGCTTTCATGTTGCTGTGCAGATTTCTAGACCTGCCTGCTGCTCAGTAGAAGCATTTCAAATGGTGCATCCTATTTCACAAAAATGTGAAGAATATTTCCCTGAGGTGAAGGGATTTCCAGTGAAGAGTATGCAGGCTATCTGAAGAACTGAAGTGAGAATTCTCTCAGAAGACTTGTTCTAATGCACTTCCAATGAAACTGCTCCAGTGAAGCAAGTGTGCCTGTGTCCTGGATCCTAATGTTGGAATGCTTCAAATGGGGAATGATCAGCAAAAGACCCATGGGCCAAATCTGCCCCAAAAAGCTCCACTGGTTCCTTCAATTATTGCCCACCTGTGTGTTTAGCAAACTTATACTTCAGAGAATAACTTCCAGCTTTAGCAGAGGCAAAGACGAATTAAAAAATGGTTGGGGTGTGTCATGGACAACCAATCTAACACAGTCATTTTCCTGTCCTAAATCCCAACCCCAGCTTAAGCAACTTTTGCAACATGACGTGGAAATTCCTACTTATTCATTGACTTGAATCAATTTAGTAAGAGCAATCAGGAATTAATCCACAACCTCTAGGGCTAAGTAGTTTAAAAAGTCGAGAGCAAAGTATATTGTTAAATTCTAATTGAAGCAAAGGAAATAGAAATGAAAATTGGAGGCTAAAAATTTGTCCTTGGTCACATGCGCTAAATAAGTGCTGTGGTAGTGTATACCCAAGTACACCACGTGTGAATTTTAGTTCCGTGCAATGATCTTAATCACAAATGAATGAGTGGTTTTATTGTTAATCTTATCCCATTCATGTTGCACTTATGTTCTGAGTTGAATTTATGGCTATAGGAATGGGACAGATAAATGGAAGTCTCAACGAGTTGGACAACAGAGGAGAGGGAACAAGGGAAGGTCATGTGATCAGTTGTATTGAAAACTGTGAACAAGCTGCAGATCAAAAGATTCAGACAAGTACAAATTACATGGCCCCAGTACTGTGAGCAGAATATAAATTAAACAGTGGGGCCTTCAACACCACAGAACTTGGAGGTGATATCACTTTCTAGGACTTTGGAGAAGGGGAATAAGGAGACTGGAGATGGGATGGTAATTGAAGATGGTGAATTGACAAAGGGTACTGTTCATGATGGTGGTTTTGAAAGGAGGAAGAAAAACTGGGGCTATTAACAAAGCTGATTAGAAATATTAATTATGTGATTACACTTTGGTTTGGCGTTGATGGAACAGCAAGTGAATCTCAGGAGGAAGCTTTGGAGAGGGCAGGGGGAAATGTTTCAAAATGAGATGAGTCAGTATCTATGAAATCATATCAAAGACCATCTTCGAAGATAAAGGGGAAATCTAAATTTAGATGTAGATTAAATGCAAAAAGAGAAGTGAGAGACTGAAGAATAAAATCAATAGGAATAAGTATTAAATTATGGCCTTGCTAGCATTCCAGTGTCTTGTGAGTGAACAGAAAATACAGTGAATCCTGTCATGTCAGTGGATGATGAAATTATTTTAATGTTCATGTTTTGCTCAAGGCGAATTTAAATTTAAAAAATAACTTGAGAAGCACTGACCTAGATTTTACATTCACGGTTTGGTGCCTTTTAACTATACTGTGGTCTGATAATTATGCTTCAAATTCATAAAAAAAATTATATGATGTTAAATTGCGATGTTACGTAAATGTATTTTTCCAATAAATTATAGAAAATGTTCTTACCATTAATACATATCAAAATGAATGTAAAAGAACATGCAATTTTTTTTCAATAAAAAAATTAGTCCTAAATGTTATGGCTAAATGAAATAACCCTACATAGGGAATAATAACTTTCAGTCAGTGTCACAAATTTCCCCTTTAGCTCTCCTGGATTGGAATTATTCCATGACAGATCCTTCAGAGGAGGGACATGGTTTGGGGAAAAGTGGGTTGGTCGGTGAAATGGCCTCAGGATCTCTCAGCATTGTCTCCAGATTACATGAAGTCTCAATGGTTCTATGCCAAACATGAGCAAGGAATGTTCTTGCTGATTATCACTTACTGCTCTCATTCATCTGGTGGTTAGCATTCCTCCATATTGAATAACATTTGGGGAAACTTTGAGCGTGGCAAAACTCAAGGTGGGGAATTCAATATCTATTGATAAGAATGGCTCAGTAGCAGCCTTATCCCTTGGTCTCTCTCATTTCTTCTTCCTTCAACTTCTGTTCTGCTATGTTACCAGGAATTCCACACTGAGACAACCATTCTGCCACCATAGCTGGGTGACAATTGCAGAATTCTTTCTTAACGGTGGATCTGAGAACAGATTTTTTCAGTCAAAGGTGATAACTTGAATTTTAAGACACAACTGACCATTTCCTAATCTGAAAAGTTAATTTTGGTGTAAATGTTAAAATTTCTTGGGCAACTGATGTTGCCTTTCTCAACTGGTCACTTGGATACACTCAGGACTTTGTGGATGGTTGCATCTTTAACCAACCATCTATTCTGCTGGAATTTAGTTTGTATTTTTGAATGAGTGCAACCCTGGTATTTCAATGTATTCCTTGTGCTTGGACAAGTGACTGTCGTCTCAAGAAAATTGTGGAAGTATGGACTTTAACATTTTGTAATTAAGAAATATATATTTGGTATTTACTGTTTGCATGCTAGATGTTGTCTGAGAGAAGCAGAGAATAATTTGGCCAGGATGATCCCATTCCTGTGGAAAGGCAGACTTGATTTTCCTTCCATTTAAGGGAATGAGAGGGAGAATAGAACTGTAGCTATAATAAGATATCAGACCTAGCCTTCTAGTTTTCCAATCTGCACTCTGCCTATCTTGCCACAACATCTAAACAGTGTGGTCCAAAATCCGCCATTGAAACTTTGGGTTGAATTTTCATATTTCTGTGTTCTGCAACTCAGTAAAAGAACAACTAAACACTTAAAGAAAGGCAGTGGAAATGCTGATTGGAAATATTTCCAGGGTTTCTACTTCATTGACTAGAGTTCTCTTATGATTACATACAAGAGAAACATAGTAAAAATTTACACTATTTCTTTACAAGCAATGATATAAAAACTATTATTTATATGTATACATAAATATATAGTATACACTATCTTAACATTTCCTAATAATTAGCTAAAAGTAATTCTGTTTCATAAATTTGTTTTAATTTCATTGCACAATTTATTCTGAACACCATCATGCTTGAACAACAAGAAGCACCATGATGGTTTTTGTCAGCACTCTCAGCTGCTATTGGCAAACAAGCAATTTTATCTCAATCCAGCATGTTGAGAAGTAAAACTGTAGCTGTGCAGGTAATAACAAAATTGTCAAACAAATAATTATGGAGACACAAAAAATTCTGCAGATGCTGGAATCTGGAGCAATACAAAAAAAGTGCTGGAGGAACTCAGCAGGTCAGGCAGCATCTGTGGAGGGAAATAAACAGTCGATGTATCAGGTCGAGACCCTTCATCAGGATTGGAAAGGAAGAGGGCAGAAGCCAGAATAAGAAGGTGGGGGGAGGGGGAGGAGTCGTCTCCTACTGGATTCCTTCTTCTTCAGCCCTTTACCTCTTCTACCTCTCACCTTTCAGCTTATTACATCTTCTCCCCCAACCACCGATTTACCTTCCCCCTCTCACCTGGACTCACCTATCACCCGAACTCACCTATCCCCTGCCTGCGTTTGCTCCTCCCCCTCCCCCCACCTTCTTATTCTGGCTTCTGCCCTCTTCCTTTCCAGTCCTGATGAACAGTCTCGGCCCGAAACATCGACCGTTTACTTCCCTCCATGGATGCTGTGTGACCTGCTGAGTTCCTCCAGCACTTCTTATGTGTTGGAACAAATAATTATGTCAAGGGGCAATCTAATTGCAAACTTCTTTCAGGTTTATGTCATATAAATTGTTTGACTAAAGTGCTGATAGGCTTTTGTTATTGCCTAAAGAAATCGAAATATTTTTCTTGATTTTTCTTTCACCTATCCTGTGAGCAATGTCTTTTGTTGGGCAAGGTTTCAGAGTATCCTGTCGTACACTGAACTACTTTTCACTAGTGAACTGAGGTGGTAACCATGTAGACCAGCTGACCCGAATCTTGTCCCAATCCAAGCTACATTGTGGACCTTTCTAATAGAAAAACAACAGTCAGCGGATGCTCAGCAGGGCTGAGTGTCCTCAGCATTTTCTGCTTTTGTTTTGAATGTTTCCAGCAGTCACCACCATATGGCAGTCAGAACGACCTCTGACCATGTTGCTTCTCAGCTGTCACTTCAGCTAAAAACAGCTACTACAGCATGAGGGCCAAAGCCACAACTTCCCTAATTTTAGGGTCAGTGGATTTTCACAGATAACCACTAGCGAGTCTTAGAGGATAATTTGATTTTATGCTAGTTAATGTTTATACAAATTTCCCTAACAGGAATGTGTGTGACATATGATAAAAAACTTAGGGAAAAGGCAAAGTACCCCGGGTTTCCCTTTGATCTAGTTTAGAGATAGAAACATAGAAACATAGAAAACCTACAGCACAATACAGGACCTTCGGCCCACAAAGTTGTGCCAAACAGTGTTCAGTTTTGGTCGCCGCATTATAGGAAGGATGTGGAGGCGTTGGAGAGGGTGCAGAGGAGATTTACCAGGATGCTGCCTGGATTAGAGCGTATGGAATATGAGGAGAGGCTTAAGGTGCTAGGGGTTTATTCACTGGAAAGGAGGAGGATGAGAGGAGACATGATAGAGGTATATAAAATATTGAGAGGAATAGATAGAGTAGACAGCCAGCGCCTCCTTCCCAGGGCACCAATGCTCAAGACAAGAGGGCATGGCTTTAAGGTTATGGGTGGGAGGTTCGGGGGAGATGTCAGGGGGAGGTTTTTCACCCAGAGAGTGGTTGGTGCATGGAATGCACTACCTGGGGTGGTGGTGGAGGCAGATACATTGGACAGGTTCAAGAGTTTGTTGGATAGGCATATGGAGGAATGTGAGATAGAGGGATATGCGGGAGGAAAGGGTTAGATAGCGTGAGGGTGGTTTGATGGACGGCACAACATGGTGGGCCGAAGGGCCTGTTTTGTGCTGTATGGTTCTATGGTTCTATGGTTCTACCTTAGAAATTACTAGGCTTACCCATAGCCCTCTATTTTTCTAAGCTCTATATACCTATCCAGAAGTCTCTTAAAAGACCCTATTGTATCCACCTCCAGCACCGTTGCTGGCAGCCCATTCCACACACTCACCACTCTCTGAGTAAAAAACTTACCCCTGACGTCTCCTCTATACCTACTCCCCAGCACCTTAAACCTGTGCCCTCTTGTGGCAACCATTTCAGCCCTGGGAAAAAGCCTCTGACTATCCACATGATCAATGCCTCTCATCATCTTATACACCTCTATCAGGTCACCTCTGATCCTCCATCAGAAGGGTGGGGAAGGTGGCATTGGAATGCATTGACCTTTTCTCATTGCTTCCAGAAATATTCATAAGTAAGGAAGAGTCATTTCCTTAAAACAGGAAGAGGCAACCGTAGTCTCCCCATCCTTAATTCAATTATGAATATTTGCTTTTTCCTCAGTTTTGGAAAATCCTGATAAGAGATGGCAACTTTCCTCAGACAGAAGTAGGATTTATATCATCCTTGAAGTGTTCTGAAGAATAACAGTGAGCAAAGATTTTGGTTTTTGGTAATCGTTCTCCTGCTTTCTCAAAGGTTAAACTTCATCTGGTTGGTGATCTTCATTCTCAGCTGAAAGATTCTGATTACAGATGCCTTACTGTTAGCCCCCAGCTAGCCTTCATCTTCCAAGCTAATTTACTGGTACTAAATCCTGCCAGGGACTAGGTCGATCCTCTCAGGCCTGACAGAAAATTAGTTGATACTAAGGTGCTGCTGCAGAATGAAAAATATAGAGAATTCAGGAAAATTATGTTCTATCTTTACTGAAATTGTAAAAACAGCTTAGAGTGGTGGGTGGACACTTCTGTGGCATTTAGTGTACAAATTCTGTAATGTCTTCGCTAATATAATGATTATATCCAAAGAGGTAATGGTTTACCTGCAAGCAGCCCACTTAAACTAAGTACATGTTGATTCTTAATTTGTTGAAGCAAACTAAGTGTTTCAGACTGTCTGTGTCAATATTACGTTGGTGCGAAAGAGGAACATCACATGATTTTTCTGTCCAATATGGACATAAACATATACAGATTAGAGGACTACTTAGGCATAAAATTAAAGCCCACCCAACCTGATCCCTAATGTTTTGGTAGAATATAATATAGTATTTCTTTATTAGTCACATGTACATCAAAACACACAGTGAAATGCATCTATTTTGTGTGGAGTATTTTCGGGGCAGCCCGCAAATGTCGCCACGGTTCTGGTGCCAACGTAGCATGCCCACAACTTCCTAACCCGTACGTCTTTGGAATGTGGGAGGAAACCGGAGAACCCCGAGGACCCAACATGATACACCCAACATGACTTGTACCTGGCACATACACCTAGATTTAGTCAGACTTTGATTGTACAGCCAGGAACTGATATAAATAAAACATCATATTCATGCTTTAAAGATTCATGCTTTCCATCTTTTTAAAATCACTATACACATTCAATGAAGAACAATTATAAGTTTTTAGGGTTTTCCTGATCTTATTCCAGGTTTTGGTGTTGAGTCAACTTTTGGACTGATTTTTTCCAGACCTGAACACAATGAAGGTTTTATTTCTGAATCAGACTTTCTTTGATTTACTTCTTCATTCCTGAAATCTGTATTGGATCCAACTCAGACACAATTTCATGATCAAGTCGTTCGCTATCCACTCTTGATTCATTTCTAGCAGATCTACAATGAACACTTCAGATTTTATCACCCATTTGAAGTACAAACCACTGTTGTGGATTCTAACTCTCATTTGTGTGAACTAGAGTTGTTGGGGGCCAGGGATATAAATATCTTTGTTTTCATGAAATGATGTTCCTTCTGCTTAGTGCCACAGTGATGTTTTTGACTCAACTGTGTCTGTTCAACTGAGGAAGCTAAATTTGGTTGAACAAGTGTGTTCGCAATCTTCTCATCAAGAGTTCTGCAGATATATAACCCCATGGTAATGTGGAGTTATTTTGTACCTCAGCACAAAATTGGCCTAACGATGTCTCCTGCTGAATTCTGAATATCTCTGCAACACTCTCTTCTTGAGAACTTCCTTATCCCTCTTGACTAACCTCTTAGCTCCTCCATTTGAAGCCCAATTACATGAAGGAAGGAGAATATATGTCAGACCATTACATTTCATAAAAATTGTAAACAGAGCAAATTGACAGTAAGAACCTTTGTCAAAAATGAAATCTTCAGCTAAGTTATGAAACGCACACATTGACCTCAACTCGCTTATGGTATATTTGTAGCGGTTGCTACCGCGAAATAAAACAAGACGCTAGTCGGAGGATTGTCGAACAAGAACTGGTTTATTTTCCCGCCTTGTGCGGGCCCTTTAAGGGAGACTGTTCCCACCCAATCCAACCGGCAATGACGTAAGTACTACGTCATCAAGACTTTCCCGCGCGCGGGTTCTCCCCGTTGCCTGGGAAAGACGAGGCCCACCGCCATCTTGGGCCTCATCGCTCCGACGCCACTCGACCCGACTGCCGAGCCGGTTCGACCGACTAAACGGTGAGTCGCCACACAACCCCCCCCAGAACCGGCGATACAGTCCCCAAGGTCCGTGGGCTGTGCCAGCTGCCGCTTAGGGGGCCGGCCTCTGCGTCGCAGCGTTGCAACCTCGACAGGTTGCTGCAGATCCAAATGGGCCGGTTTGAGGCGGTCCGTCGTGAAAACCTGTTCCCTGCCTCCAATGTCCAAAATAAAGGTGGATCCATTATTCCTTATGACTCGGAACGGTCCCTCATATGGTCGTTGCAACGGCGCCCGAGGTGTGCCCCTGCGAACAAAAACAAACTTACAGTCCCATAGATCCTTGGGCTGGCAGGATGAGGCTTGACCGTGCCGTGAGGTGGGAATTGGGGCCAAGTTGCCAAGCTTCTCACGCAGTCTTTGTAGGACTGCTGGGGGTTGTTCCCCTTGATCCCGAAGGGCAGGTGTGAAATCCCTGGGGACAACTAGGGGCACCCCGTACACAAGCTCAGCTGACGAAATGCGGAGGTCTTCTTTGGGGGCAGTGCGTATGCCGAGCAGGACCCAAGGCAGCTCGTCAACCCAGTTAGGACCCTTCAGGCGGGCCATCAAGGCTGATTTCAGATGGCAGTGAAAACGTTCCACCAACCCGTTTGATTGAGGATGGTAGGCCGTGGTGGTGTGCAGCTGCGTCCCTAGCAGGTTCGCTAATGCAGTCCAGAGACTGGAAGTGAATTGGGTACCTCTGTCTGAAGTGATGTGGGCCGGAACACCAAAACGTGAGACCCAAGTTGTGAGCAGCGCCCGGGTGCAGGAATCAGTTGTGATGTCAGTCAGGGGGGTTGGCTCAGGCCACCTCGTGAACTGGTCCACGATGGTAAGGAGGTACCTGGCTCCTCTTGAAACCGGCAGAGGGCCCACGAGGTCGACGTGTATGTGGTCGAACCTCCTACGGGTAGGCTCGAACTGCTGTGGCGGGACCTTGGTGTGTCGCTGGATTTTTGACGTCTGGCAGTGCGGACAAGTCCGGGCCCACTCACTGACCTGTTTGCGCAGGCCATGCCAGACAAACTTGCTGGCGACCAGTTGGACAGTTGATCTGATGGACGGGTGCACCAACCCATGTACCGAGTCAAAAACGCGTCTCCGCCAGGCTGCAGGGACTATAGGGCGGGGCTGACAAGTCACAACGTCGCAAAGTAGGGTCCGCTGACCTGGACCAACCAAGAAATCTCGGAGCTGCAGGCCCGAGACTGCGGTTCTGTAGCTGGGCAGTTCGTCGTCGGCCTGCTGTGCGTCAGCTAGGGCCGTGTAGTCGACACCCAAGGATAGGTTGTGGATGGTCGGTCTGGAAAGTGCATCAGCAACGACATTATCCTTTCTGGAGACATGTTGGATGTCAGTTGTGAATTCGGAAATGTAGGATAAATGTCTCTGCTGCCGAGCGGACCAGGGATCGGAGACTTTGGAGAAGGCAAAGGACAAAGGCTTATGATCGGTGAAAGCAGTGAAAGGCCTGCCTTCTAGAAAGTATCGGAAATGCCGGACCACCAGATACAGTGCTAGAAGTTCCCAATCAAAAGCGCTGTACTTCAGTTCGGGCAGTCTAAGGTGCTTGCTGAAAAATGCCAAGGGTTGCCAGCGGCCTTCGAGTAGCTGTTCCAGTACTCCACCCACCGCGGTGTTGGACGCGTCTACTGTGAGGGCGGTTGGGACATCAGCCCTAGGGTGTACAAGTATCGTGGCGTCTGCCAGGGCGTCTTTGGCCTTAACAAAAGCAGCTGCAGTCTCGTCAGTCCAGGTGATGTCCTTGCCCTTACCAGCCAGCAGCGAGAACAGAGGGTGCATGATACGGGCTGCTGCAGGGATGAACCGATGGTAAAAGTTGACCATCCCAAGGAATTCCTGTAGGCCTTTGACTGTGTCGGGGCGGGCAAAATGGCGGATAGCGTCCACCTTGGCGGGTAAGGGTGTTGCCCCGTCGCTGGTGATTTTGTGGCCGAGGAAATCGATAGAGTCAAGTCTGAATTGGCACTTGGACGGGTTGATCGTGAGGCCGAAATTGCGGAGGCGGGAATACAGCTGGCGGAGGTGGGAAAGGTGTTCCTGGCGGTTACGGCTGGCGATCAGTATGTCGTCTAAGTAAATGAACACGAAGTCCAGGTCTCGGCCTACCGCGTCCAACAGCCGCTGGAAGGTCTGCGCAGCGTTCTTAAGGCCGAACGGCATCCGAAGGAATTCGAACAGGCCAAATGGGGTGATAATCGCAGTCTTGGGGATGTCATCTGGATAGACCGGGATTTGGTGGTATCCCCGAATGAGGTCCACTTTGGAAAAGATGCGGGCCCCGTATAAGTTCGCTGCGAAGTCCTGGATGTGAGGGATGGGATAGCAGTCCGGGGTGGTGGCGTCATTCAGCCTGCGGTAGTCACCGCAGGGCCTCCACCCTCCGGTGGCTTTGGGGACCATGTGCAGGGGGGAGGCCCAGGGGCTGTCTGACCTGCGAACAATCCCCAGCTCCTCCATGTGATGGAACTCTTCCTTTGCCAGGCGGAGCTTGTCTGGAGGTAATCGTCGTGCTCGGGCATGAAGGGGTGGCCCTGTAGTAATGATGTGGTGTCGTACCCCGTGTTTGGGCCTAGAATTCGTAAACGAAGGTGCCAAAACTGATGGGAATTCGGCTAGGAGCTTGGCAAAATCGTCGCCAGTAGGGGAAGGAGTCCAGGCGCGGGGCTGGTGTGCTGATTTCTCCCAGGGGATAGGTCTGGAAGGTGCTAGAGTGGACTAACTGCTTCCCTCGCAGGTCGACTAACAGGTTGTGGGCCCGAAGGAAATCGGCCCCTAGGAGTGGTCGGGCGACGGTGGCAAGAGTAAAGGTCCAGGTAAAACGGCTGCCGCCGAATTGTAATTGAAGTGTACGGGTGCCGAAAGACCGTATCGTTGTACCGTTGGCGGCATTGAGTAGAGGACCGGGTGGCCTGTTATGAGTGTCGCGGCCGGTCAGGGGCAAAATACTGACCTCCGCTCCAGTATCAACGAGGAAACGCTGTCCAGATTTCTTGTCCTGAACGAATAGGAGGCTCTGTCGGCGGCCAGCCGCCGTAGCCATCAGCGGCGGCTGGCCCTGGCGTTTCCCTGAAACTTGCAGGGTGGGCGGCAGCGACGGGCCTCCGCGCCCCACCCCTGATGGTAGAAGCACAACTGGTCACCCGTGTCGTCGTCTGCGTTCCTGGGGTGTGGTTGCTCGGTTGCTGGGGCTGGGCGAGGCGGGCGTTGGGCTTGCGGCCTGGTGATTTGACTGACGGACGAACCGCTCTCACGCTTGGCCCTCCACAGGACATCTGCCCGGGTGGCCACCTCACGGGGGTTGCTGAAGTCGGCGTCAGCTAACAACAGGTGGATGTCATCGGGGAGCTGTTCGAGGAAGGCCTGTTCGAACATCAGGCATGGCTTGTGTCCCTCGGCCAATGCCAGCATCTCATTCATTAGGGCGGATGGGGATCTGTCCCCCAGGCTGTCCAGATGAAGCAGGCAGGCGGCACGCTCACGACGGGAGAGGCCGAAGGTCCAGATCAAAAGGTCTTTGAAAGCCGGGTACTTATCTTCCTCTGGAGGCGACTGGATGAAGTCTCCAACCTGGGCAGCTGTCTCTTGGTCCAGAGAGCTAACCACATGGTAGTACTTCGTGGAGTCGGAGGTGATCTGCCGAAGGTGGAATTGCGCTTCGGCCTGGTCAAACCAGACGCTGGGCCGAAGTGTCCAAAAGTTGGGCAGCTTGAGGGCCACTGCGTTGGCTGCTGCACTGTCGGCCATTGCGCGGGTCCAAAATCCGTTTGGACCGTCGGGGTCACCAATGTAGCTGTTGCTACCGCGAAATAAAACAAGACGCTAGTCGGAGGATTGTCGAACAAGAACTGGTTTATTTTCCCGCCTTGCGCGGGCCCTTTAAGGGAGACTGTTCCCGCCCAATCCAACCGGCAATGACGTAAGTACTACGTCATCAAGACTTGCCCGCGCGCGGGTTCTCCCCGTCGCTCGGGAAAGATGAGGCCCGCTGCCATCTTGGGCCTCGTCGCTCCGACGCCACTCGACCCGACTGCTGAGCCGGTTCGACTGACTAAACGGTGAGTCGCCACATATTCAGTAGTGATGCATGACCCCATGTGCTTCACTTCAATTCACTTTGTACCAAGAAATTAACATTCCCTTTTTTCACTTCCAAGCTGTGACCATGACTGGAAAGTACTTTTATGACTGATTCCTACAAATTTGGCAAATTCTGTAATGTCAAAGTTATTGCCTAAACAGGGCTAGTTAAGAAAGCTTCTTGCTGTCACTTTCATATTCACTATTTCTGTGCGATCAATTTGAAGTCTGGCCAATATTTGGTACTCAAATTAGTAGGTATTACCTCTCTGTGATCCAACATGATGCAGCTCCTGCTCACATGTACAAGTTATTGTGATGATTACAAACTGGTTTCAGTTCCTAATCTGCATATTAGTCAAGTTCTGTCCATCCTTTCCATAGTTGTTTACAGACCCCCTTCAACACTGAGTATTTCTGAGTCTTGTCTGGGATTTTGGATGTAGCTCCTTGAGAGTCCTCACTTAAATTCTATATTAATACAAAGAACACATTCCACTTCCAACTTTAGGATTCTCATGTGGTGGCTGTAAGAGAACATTCACAATGGCATTTGTGATTAGAAATCCTGCACTTGCTTATATTGATATACAGTAATAGAAGGATTGCTTATCCTTGTATCCTTTATGAAAGGTTTTGCTGAAGTGGGACCTTATATCACTAAAGTGGCTTATAATTTGTTACCAGATAAATTTATTGACTGAATTTCAGAATCAGAATCAGATTTATTATCACTGACATATGATGTGAAATTTGTTGTTTTGCAACAGTAGTAAAAATCTATAAATGACAAAAATCAATAAATAGTGCAAAAGAAAAGGAACAATGAGGTAGTGTTCATGCAATCTGATGGTGGAGGGGAAGAAACTGTTGCTGAATCGTTGAGTTTGGGGCTTCAGGCTCCTGTACCTCCTCCCTGATGGTAGAAATGAGAAGAGGGCATGTCCTGGATGGTGAGGTCCTGAATGATAGATGCCACCTTCTTGAAGCACCATCTCTTGAAGACGTCCTCGATGCTGGGGAGGGTTGTGTTCTTGATTCCAGCTGTTTTCTTCACAATTGCTGCACATTGTGCTCAAACACCTGCTGTTATCTTTGATCTTAAGATTATAAAAATTCGATGCACATTGAATTCAGTGAGATTCTCCAAGACAGGTTCCATTGGAATGCCTGCCTGTCTTGCTGAATAACATCTACATTCACATCTACAGCTCCAGTCTCCATGTGGCTCATTCAATGTCGCAAGAGTCTCCACACAGCCTTGCTGTTCTGTCTGCCTTAGGTACAGTCAGTTTCTCAGGCACATTATTTTGTTCTAACCAGTCCTTTCCATCTGAGCTTGACTCAGTAGAAGAGTGGTGCACAAGTCTTTTTGTGGAGACGGCCAGATTGGCAATCAAAACCATTTCCAGAACCACTAACCGGAAGCAGTTACTGATGCTGTTGAAAGCACAAATGCCGTAGTTATTGATGCTTTCTCACCATCACCTTGCTGCTCCATTCACTTCTTCCTCACTATTCTGCTCATCTCCTCCTGACTGCCAGACTCAATGCTTTCTTGCTTCTTCACTCATAGCCTCTCACTGGTTTACTTACATAACCAGTACTCCTTTCTGCCTTGTTAGACCTATAACCAGCAATGTACCTATTTCTCATGCCCACCAGTATTTCACAACTGCGTTGAGAGATGGATATGGCCTTGGAGGTGGACTTAGGTCCAGAAGATTGGACCAGCCCTTTGGAACCTTTCAGATCAGAGTCTGATGTTAGGTGGGCTGCAAGGACAGTGAATACAGGCTGGCTGGATCTATCCCTGGGGTCAGATTTGGCCTATGGGCCATATGTTGTGAGCTGGGACTTTAGAGCATTTTGCAGTGGACCTTTCCTACATTTGGTTTAATACCAATATGCGCATTGTATGCTGTCCTGCAAGTGTAGCTGTCTGTGAACATATCGTCATTCCTTTCCAACAATATGCCAACAAGGGACTTTGAAGCACCAGTGCTGAATGCATTCTTCCAGTCGAGCTTGAGTTGCCTCAATGATTTCTTTGCCAATAATGTTGGCCTGTTTTCATAGTTTGCTCTGACGATAGGTAGCTGTACTTGCTGGTTATTGTGTTGCACTGTACGTTCCATTTGCCTTAATATCTGTAAAATAAGATAGGTTTTCATTTTGATGGTGGTTTCCATCAATCAATGGTATCTGGATGAACTTGCTAGAGAAAGTATCTTGACTTATTATCGTACAGTCTACTGCCGTATACAATCAGCCCTGTTAATGCCCACATCTACTCAAAAGTCTGTTTGTTTGTTCCCATTGCTGCTTGAGGCTCAGAAGTTGTACAATCTCAGTTTCTTACTGTTTGAATGAACTTCCAAGCTAGAAAGTTTTTCTTTCCATTGTCATTTCAAATTGGCGCTAACATCGGTTTTGTTGCTTGTCTTAGCCTTGGATCAACAGGCTGTTGAAATGTGACCTTTCTTTTGACAACTGAAGCACTTGGTTGAACTAAACTGACAAAACTGTAATGAATGATGGGCATTGAAACAATGCTAACAGATTGAGCTGGATTCACCAACACACTTCAGAGTTATTTTGATAGTCTTGGACTTTACTGCAGCTCTCTGCCTGTGTACTACTGCTATGCTAGTTGTTTGTGATACAACAAATTTGCCAGCATTCTTAGCTGCTATTTCATTCACACAACAATTTTACATGCAAGTTTGAATATTGAGCTCTAACTGAATTTGTTCATGTACCACTCTGCATACAAACCTATTAGACAAAGCACACAAAAATTGCAATGTAACAATAGAACAATACACACACTAATGATCTCATCCTGCTTCTTGATCTTTTTATGGGCTCACAGTTTACAGCCATTTCTAATTATTTCTAAGAGTCCTATTATAGTAATCTTTCAGTTTCTGCACAACATGTGACATCTTTACCATGTCTATACATTCAATAAATAAGCTGAACGATACTTAAGTTTGGTCATAGTTACTATAGCTTCCAATATTTGGCCAATATGATCAAACTCAATATGATCAAATCATTCCCAATAAGGGTAGTGACATTGTTCTCTTTCCATCCAACAGTGGCATAACTAAACTATATGTAATTGTCCAGTGATGAGTTAAATCTGCTACCCCCTGCCACTATGATTTTCCATGTTACATATTCTTCTTGGTATACGCAGAGGCCTTTGATAAACAAGATTCCATGTTATGACAAGTTCACCCAGAATTTTCCAAGCAAAAAATCATCCATGTCCTTCAGTGTTCCCAAAGAAAAACTACTATCTTTTTGTCAATTTATAATATCCTCATAGATACATTGAGACACAGCTCATAAAACTCCAAAGAGGTAATACTTCATTCGCAAGGCAACACACCCTAATCACCACTACAGTTTAGCAACACTATGACCACTTTGCACTAAAATTGACTTGTTTTTTTTTGTTCTAATTGTGTTTTTTTCTTGTAAAAATTGTGTGTTATTTATATTTAATTTATGCTTTTCTTGTGAATGCTGCTTATATTATGCTATGTGCCTGTGATGCTGCTGCAAGAAGGCTTTTCATTGCACCTGTGAATACATGTACTTGTGCATATGACAATAAACTCGACTTGGACTTCGTTGAGTTTTTAGGCTGGAATGTGGTGGCCAATTCTCTTACTTATCTCACCACATCCATTGCCTCAACTCAACATCACACCTCTATCGTGGGAAGTTAGGATCAGCAAAATGACCTTTCTGTTATCTTCCCTTTCATGTCTTATTCTTGCAAAATTACTACCTCATTCCTGACTTTGTTACTTCTTCTGAAGGATCTGCTAACTGACTTGCTACACATATTATGGCGTTTTGCCTTTTATTTTGACTTTCTAGCTTTTGTGGGTTTTTTTTTCCCTCAATCATCTTATTACTGCAAGAGAGGTTTACAGAAGGTCACTGCATTGAGTTGCAGGAATGAGGGTGTCAGTAAACATTAATATATTGCTACTGCTGTCTTGTCACTATCCATTCCAATTTAGCAGTTACGCTTATTTAGACATGAGATGTAGCTTGTATGCCTGAATGCAGTTCCTAAGGGCAGAAGCATGAAGCATGTTGCAATGAAACATGGCAAATGAATACATATGCCTGCTTAATAATGTAACAAAGGACTCAAAGTGCAAAAGATACAGCAATAAAAAAGATTGACTTTCACAAACAGCTTTCTTCATATTAATATCCAAAATTTTCAGTGGCCTCTGATAAGTGCTGTTCCAAGTGTAAATTCTGACTGTATATGCCCTTTCATAGTAATGTGGACTGATAGATATTTGAAGTTAATACAGATGGATAGCTCATGCAGTTTCTTATAGCCAATACTACTGATTTGTGGTTTTCTTGTAAAAACAAACAGATTCACGATGTACAAACCTTTAAACAGTGAAAAATCTGCAATCCCTTTGCATCAAAGCAGAATTGATTCTGACATCACAAGTTTGGTCCCGAAAGATGAAGAAAATATTATTAAAATAGAATTTGATTTATTCAGTGCCTGTGAGAAGGATGACATGCTTTAGGGTTCAAAGGTAAAATCTGTTTGAGTGGAGTCTTGGAGCCGAGTATTTATACTGCTGGCGATGAATAACAGGTCAAATCATGAGGAGACAGAAGAGTGAATTTAAACAAAATGTGAAAACTGTAGAGATTTAGTTGTTTATTTACCTAATAATGAAAAATACAGCAAAGGGCAGGCATAGATAAGAATTCCTTAAATATGTACAGCAAACCTTTCTTGTTTCTCATCCAATGAATAAGAGAATAATGCTGGATGTAGTTCTGGGGTGTGAAATAGTACAAGTGAAGCATGACTCAATAGAAAGCATTTGGGAAAGAGTGATCATAATATCATTAGGTTCAGAGGAGCTGGATGAAGAAATTCAATTGGAAGAGGGGTAATTTCAGTCAGTTGATGGGAAACAACTAACCTAGGCAGATGAGTGATAAGAGGCTTTCAAGGAGGAGATTGCATATAAACTGGAGACCTTCCTATTTTAGAGGTTAAGGAATGGGGGATTGGGCATGGGGAGGGATTTGAAGGAAAGGTATGTAAAGCTGGAGCTCCTCAGATGAGCAAGTTAAACTGATGAAACAAATTAAAATGCACAGGCAATAGAGGCTTATGATAAATAATATGCCATCAAATCAAATGAATTTAGAAGTGAATGTCGAAATTGGGGAAGAAAACAGAAAAAAATAAAAAGAATAGTAAGGAAGTCATTTGGGAAAATATTAGTGAGTATTACAAGGAAACCTGATTTTTTTTTATAAGCATATAAAAGAACACTCAAAGATGGTACAGATTAAGCATCTCACTTGTTAAGGCAGAGGATGCAGATGAGGTACTTAGTGATTTCTTTCTGTCTACCTTTACTAAAGAAAAGGATGCAGCTAGTGTAGAGGAGGAGTGTAGAATAAAAAACTGACAGAATAAACTTAGGCTAGAGGATGCGCTAAAAAAAAATTCAGTACTCCAAGTAAAAAGTCATCCGCTCCAGATACAATACATCCCAGTAATTGAGGGAAGGAGGATTCGAAATGGTAGAGGCTTTAAGTGCTCCATGGAACAGATATGGTACAGAAGAAAGTAGGGTTGTAAATATTATACCTTTTCTCACAAAAATAGAGAGTGACAGAGTAAACACAAAGTGAGCTGCAGTCCAGAGGTTGAAAATTGCCCCCAAAATAATCTAGAATAAAAATATTGGTATTGGTATTGGTACTGGTATTGGTTTATTATTGTCACTCGTACTGAGGTACAGTGAAAAGCTTGTCTTACAAACCGATTGTACAGGTCAATCTTCTCCGTGGATTGTCACCTTGTCGTGGTGGAGAAGCTTGTGTGGTCCTGAGATCCCGAGAGTGATGCCGTCTGCAGCTATGCTCCTGGTAGGGTCACCCATGGCAGTAAGGTCGGTGGTGAGGTCCCCGACAAAGAACAAACCAACCAAGACCTCAACGGTGGAACAGGCGGATGAAGTTATTTCAAAATCAACGGCTGTGAAGGCAGATGAAGGCTGCAACAAATCCATCGGCTCCAATCGTTGTGGTTTCCATGCCATTGGAATCAGTTGGTTGAATTGTGAAGTATCGTGTGCTTTTTGCAGTGCAACATCAAGTACATGTTAAACAAATACACGCACAGGCGTCTTCAGCTACAGAGAAAGTGCAATGCAATAAGGTGCAAGGTCACAACAAGGTAGATTGTGATTGTCACTTTAAAGAACTAGGTAGTAAATGACAGGTATTGAAGGGGTAATGTATCTGACTGAGGACAATTATTCATTTAGAAATGAGAGGCTAGCTAAAGGTAAATAAAGAAAGACAGGTACTTATAAACAATTTATATTGTGTAAAGTTTCTTATGATAGGTTTTGATACACATTTTCTTCCAATTTCTGTACTGAAATACTACAGCTACTTACACAGGGAGCAGCTGGTCACAAGCTGCAATTCTTACTGTACTACCAACCAATATTACTAATACTGTTTCTTTCCCTTGATATAGAAAAAAAAGGAAAAATAAATTAAGTCTCTGTGTGCATTATTTTAGCAGCAGGACTTTCAGATATTTGGATTAATGAACTGCTCTTCCCATTTAGATCCTTCCTAATCAGTCCTGATGCAGTCTTGACCCAAAACATCGACAATTCCTTCCCCCCCCATAGATGATGCTTGACCCACTGTTCCCCCAGCAGATTGTTTGCTGCTTCAGATTTCAGCATGTGCAGTCTCTTGTGCCTCCAGGTCCTATGTTTAGGATATCTTCCTTTTGTATGTGGTGGTCAGTATCGCCTTCTACCACGTCTTGCATTGGTCTGACGTGGACCTGATCCTCACCATGCTTCCAACTTTTAGTTGGCGATGTCTGACAATGTCTGATAAGATTGTTTGCACTGAAATAATGTTCATGACCTGTCGAATTGTAACCATTCCTTTCCCATCTGTTGGACTGTACTATTTCCAAGTAGCGGTGTGATATCTGGCTTGTCTAAATAATGAAATCAACATCATACTTCTATTGAATCTTTCGGTTCATCACTTTCAAAAAGCATTTCCCAGCAGGCTTGTAGTCTTGTTATACATTGACATCAGGTGACCCATTGGTTTTAACTGAAATTCTCGGTTGCACTGGAAGGGCATTACACATTGCTGCTGACTGAAGCTGAAATGTCACTTGTTGTCCTTGTACTAACACCTTAGTGTCGAAACAGCCATAGTGGGTTTTCCTTCCGCATAGTTGAGCTCACTTGGCATCAGGTACATGCTTTCAACTGTTGTCTGAATCTGACCCTGTCTTTGTTCCTATACAGTCAATCTCAACCACTCTATACACTTTTGATGTCCTCTTTATTGTGCACTGTTTGTAGGAATAACCTTCCAAACCCAAATGTGAACACCTTTCCCCATTAACAGAATTTCTTTATCAGTTCTTCATGTTGCTGCCTGTAATAGCTGTAATGCCTCAGCAATTTTGACAGGTACTTTCTCTTTTCTGCCATTTGTTTCCCGTTCTTCATCATCTGTACTTTTGTTTGTTGGCCACTCAACATTTGTAGCCTGGCTTTGGGCAGTTTTGCATGTCGCATGCCCTTTTCTTGAGTTAAGTCTGTATTGCGCAGCAGTTATTCTCTGAGGCTGGAATCCCAGATTACAAAACAAAAATCTGATCTCTGACAAGTTAAATCTGTAAAGGTCTAATTATCTGTTACCAATTTTGGCTTTGTTAAGTAACAACAAATTATTCCTGGTCATATTTTCATTTAAACTCCTGTTTCTGGTAACTGTTTCAGGTTGTCATGTGCTTGTAATGCATCTGATGCATTCTGTAGGGTCTCATCTGAGGGATTTTTGATATGGTACAATTCTATCCTGTGATGAACAATAAGAGCCAATAACATTTTTACTTGCATCTGGTTATCTGCAATAGCCAGATCTATGTATTGTGTAAAGTCTTCCCTCCTTTGCTTTCATTCATTAAACAAGTCACTTGCCTGGAAATCCAACAGTTTGGATGACTTTACTTTTCCATCATTACTAATCTCGATGGAAACATACAAATTGCTATCTCACTGTATACATTCATGTGTTATCCCTATTGAGAGGGATTATGCTTGACATTCGGTTTTCTCATTCAGACACTGGGTCCAAATTTCATAATTTTATCAACTAGCACTTCTGACACCACCTCTTAGCATCTTCCTCTCATTCACTCACTAAGAATCTAGAGGAGAGCTGGTTCTCTAAGATAACAAAGTTATTTATAAAATGTGCTGCTGATAGATTCAGAATAACTTTCAACTGGGAATTGGATCTCAGAATAGAAAATGGATTCATAAAACAGGGAAAGAACAGAGGAAGCTCACACATTTATCTGCAGTTCTGGCCATTTCTATCGTTATACACCCTCTATCTCTCTCTTTCTCACTATCCTACATTAGGAAGCTTCTTGACACTTACCTCTTTGACCAAATGTATAATTACCTCACTTGTATTTCAGTGGCTGGGTGTCAAATTTCACCTGATAAAGCTAATGTGAAGTTTTTTAGGATATGTTAACCTGTTAAAAACACTATATAAGTGCAAGATCTTGTTGTACTATTTTATGATTTGATGAAATCATGGTGACTGCTCATGACGTCATGGTTTTGACAATTTTATAAAATTTGTAATTCACGATAAGGTGAAGTTTATGAATACCTTTATTCTTATTCCAAAACTTAAAGGATAAAATAAAACATGGTGCATTGATAATCTTAATCAAGTTCCTGACTTCCTTAAGATCTGATATTTGTCGTATAGCATTTTCTTTATCAATGCTTCTGAAATTATCTTTCCATTTGCTCACGATTCTTTGCCTCATTCTTTCCATCATTCTTTTCATTACCGCTCTATTTCTCAGCCCACAGAACTGACCCCAGTGAAGCTGCCCCACATCTATTGATGTCAACAATGAGAAGAGTAACCCTGAATGAGAGCTGGAGACTCCAGAGTCACACCTGATGCGCATCTTTCAAAACTGACCTTACAACCTGCAAGTACACGTGATCTTTTGTTTTCACATAATTGCACATGAGAGCTAAGTCCAAAGTAGTGAACAACCTTTTCCATGGGTCAGATGAAAAGTCGGCACATTGACACACAATCCTCACTGTTCTGGCTCCCTTAGGTGATGCAAGTGAACAGCTGCTATGTTTTTACTTACACAGTTAAGTAGGTTTCCCTGCAGGGAAAGCATCTATGTTTTTGTTGCAGAAAAATGTTATAAGGTGCTTTATTGCGTCCAGTGATATTATCAATTACAATTTTAACATCAGATCATCTAAAGTGGGATTAAGACAGAAGGTAAAAGTTTGCTTAAAGACATATTTTTCAGAGCCTGTTAACTTCTTTGAAGAATTTCTTTATTCACTCATACCTCGGTGTCTATCTTTGGTTTTCAGTGTTTCAAGTCTCCATTTTCAGTATTGCAGTGTCTGACAGTAGCAAATTAACCAGGAGGAGAATCATTAACGTCCTTCATGGAAGCCTGTGAGGACTCCGGCATGAAATAATGGCCTTTCTGGAAAATTTATGGCATTTGGAGGAAGGAAGCACTTGCTTTATATGCAGATTCTATGACTCACAGGGTCTCGGAGGAGTTGATAAAGCACGATGATCAGACCAGAGCCAGCAAAATATGGAATTCCTCATGCTCTTCCTTTCCTCCATATGCCCTATTCTTGCAAAACAGCACTCACACACACCAGACTCCACGGCTTAAAACACTTGGACACCCAGTGCTTTCTAAATACATATCTTCACAGTTCCACTAACACATAGTTTTAACAAGAACTGTTCCCAAATGTACTGATTCAACTTGGCAGTACTATTATATCATGTGACACACAATGGATAACCTCCGGCATGACCTATGTTCTCTCCACAAGACAGGTTGATGTCAGAAGAAGGAGAAACACTGATGGAAACATATCCACCATCAAAACACAAGCATCCTTGAAGAAAAGGTCACCAACCATGATCTTGCAATACTGCAGTGGCTGAAATGAAAGCTGAGGTCAGCAGTATCATGACTTGTTATCCCTTTGTGTCAGCCCTTTGAATCCAATATAGAGCCCCTGCCTTCCATCCCTTATGATGGAGATTACACTCTCAGGGTGACATGCACATCTATTCCAACCTTTCCTTCCTAACGACACAACAACCAAGTGAGGAGGAGATGGAGGGAAAGGAGATGGAAGGAAGAGAGCCAGAACCTTCACTTTCCCAAAGCTTCCATGAAAGACGGATGGATTTGGATTTTTATAATGCATTCCATGATAGTTTAAAACATCTTACAGCCAGTGAAATACTTCTGAAGTCATCACTTAAAAGGAGTCATCACATAGAAAGCATCCTATCTGGATGCATCGTGGCTTGGTATGGCAATTACTCTGCCTGGGACCGCAAAAATCTGCAAAGAGTTGTGGACACAGCTCAGCACATTATGGAAACCAGCCTCCCCTCCATGAACTCTGTCTATACCTCTCGCTGGCTTGGTGAAGCAACCAGCATAATCAAAGACCTCCAACCACCCAGGTCATTCTCTCTTCTCTCCTCTCCCATCAGGCAGGAGCCTGAGGGCACATACCACCAGGCTCAAGGACAGCTTCTATCCTACTGTTATAAGACTATTGAATGGTTCCCTTGTACGATAAAGTGGACTCTTGACCTCACAATCTACATTGTTATGACCTTGCACCTTATTGTCTACCTGCAATGCACTTCCCTGTAGCTGTGACACTTTACTCTGTATTCTGTTATTGTTTTTACACTGTACTCCCTCAATGCACTGTGTAATTAATTGATCTGTATGTATGATATGCAAGACAAATTTTTCACTGTAGAAGTGACAATAATAAATCAATACCAATACCAATACTGTTATCGTTCAGGAAACGCAGCAGAAAATTTACATACAGGAAACTCCAACAGACAATAATTTAATAACAATCAAGAAGTGAGTTTTAATAATTCCATTTGAAGGATAAATATTGGCCACAATACTGGCAATAGTTCCAGCTCTTGTTCAGAATAGAGCTGTGGAATTTTCTAAATCCACCTAAAATGACAGACAGGACCTCAATCTAACTGCTCATCAGAAGGATAGTGGATAGCACAGTTTTACCCCATTTCTGCACTACATTGCCAGGCTGAAACATGTGCTCCAATTTCTATTATGGGACTTGAACCTGCAACTGTCTGACTGAGAGGTGAGAATGCCATTAACTGAGTCACACTTAACAGTAACTATGAGGAAGATAGTGCACATGCATAGTAGAAAACTATTCGTTTGTCCTCATCAGAGAACACATCTTCCTTGCCTTCCAGTCCTTCCATCTCACAATAACATCATCTTAATCATTAGTTCCAGGCATCAGAGCAGAGATAGACCTCCAGCAACTGGGTGGAGTGAGGGAAGTTTACTGGCTGTGCGGGTAGGAGGTGCAACACAAGGGCAGGGGCGAAGTTGGCCAAAAATCAAGCAGCTTAGGATCTGGATCTTACTATTTTTGTTTGAGGGCGTATTTTTGAGTAACATAAAAGGTTTTTTAGTGTCCTGAAGACAACCCTGCAAAATTTGGGCCGATTCACAGAACCCAAAGCACAATCTGAAGGCAACACCAAGGAGCTCGGGACCCAGCCTGTGTGGGTTGGTACAGTAAGTGGCCTTTGGAGGCTGCTGTAGATCCGCAGGCAGGAGAACTTCAGTCTCCATCCACAGAGAACCTAAGGCTGCAGCTCAGAAAGCAGAGGACTGATTGGAGAGAACCGTCAATTATGTCTTCAAATGCCTCAGGGTTTCCAACAGGTAGTGGCTGCCACCGCAGCAGCCATCAGGGCCACTGATCTGGAGACAAAAGCAATGTGGTGGCCTCACTCCAAGGGTCTCTCGCTGTTGATTCTCAACACCAGAAAGCTCCAGCCCATGGTAGGCAGGACCAGGCTGCACTTATCTCCTTGATACACCCTGGAACACCCATCAGCATTTGCTACATATGTGGCATAGTACTCAGAATGTGGGATATATTCAGTCAACAGCAAAGGCGATAATTTGGTACAGGTGAAAGAAACCTGTGCCAGGTGGGTAATCAGCAATGGGGAGAATCAGCAGGTGGATGTATCGCTTCTGTGAGGTCACTACGAATTTCCCATTTTCTGAGTTAGCATTTCTTAGGGAGATTCTCTATATCAAAAATAAGTGGTATCAGAAAGGATGGATGTTCGTATAACTTGGACATTAGTGATATTATTATTGGAAACAATAGAGGAAAGCAGTCCTTTCTGCATTGAACTTTTTCTCTCTCTGGTACACCTATCATATCCCTGATTAATTGAGTCAAATGAAAAGAACTGTAATGAAACGTAAAGGAAATTAATATTAGTAAAAAAATAATGAGACTGAAACCTGATAAATCCCCAGCATTTGATAATCTGTATTCCAGAGTATTTAATAAGGTAGCCTTGGAAATACCAAATGCATTGATTGTCGTCTTCCAAAATTCTGTAGATTATGGAACAGTTCCTGCAGATTGGAGGGTGGGAAATTTAATCCTACTGTTTGAAAATGGAGATAGGGAAAAAACAGTGAACTACAAAGCGACAAGCCCAACGTTAGTAGCAGGGAAATATTTACACTATAAAAAGGATGCTAAGAAAATATCAATGGGATTAAATAAAGTCGACATGGATTTATGAAAGGGAAGGTGTGTTTTACAAACCTGCTTAGGTGTTTGAGGATGTTACTGATAGAATAATTAAGGGGAAACAATGGATGTAGTGTAGTTGGATTTTTGGAAGGCTTTCGATAGGGTCACACAAGAGCTTGATTAACAAGACCACAAACAGAAGTTCTGGAAGAACTCAGTCAGTCAAGCAGCATCTGTGGAAAGAGACACCAATCAATGTTTCAGTTCTGAGGAACGATTATTGACCCAAGGCATTGACTGGTTTAATTTCCCACAGATGCTGCTTGATTAGCTGAGTTCTTCCAGCACTTCTGTTTTCATTTCAGGTTCCAGCATCTGCAGTTTTATTTGTTTTCCAGAGGACGTGGTACCAGAAATAATACACTGACATGGATAGACAGTTGGAATAAACAGATCCTTCTCAGGTTGACAGCCTGTGACTAATGGGGGGCTGCAGCGAGTGGTGCTTAGACCTCAGCTATTCCCAGGCGATGTCAATGATTTGGCTGATGTCACATTTTCGAGAGAAACAAATGAGGCCTGAGTGAATAGGCCAACCAACAAGGTAGTTGCAGATGATACTAAACTAGGGGAGATTGTGAGTATGGCAGAGAAGGTAAAAATAGAGATATGTACTACAGTGGGCGAGAACATGGAAGAGGGAATATACAGCGACCCCTGCTTTATGGCTGTTAGGGTACTGGAAATTCACCCTTACAGAATTCAGAAATCACTACCCAAAAATTTGAGAGACAGAATAAAATTCACTCTTGCAGAATTTATGTGAAAAGAAGTATACAAATAAACACAAAATGTATAATTTTTCAACACGCATTCCTTGACGCCTGCATAGATGATGTGTTGTCAATTAAACCAAGTTAAATGCAGCAGATGACAAACCACTCCAGGCAATGACTTTGCTTATTTACTGTATTTTTTTTTATTAATCATGATTAGTTCAAGCAGCTCAAAGATTCACTTTGTGGTACTAAAACAAACTTCATTAACTCTTTGGTTACACAACTCTTTTAGCACTTTCACAGCCTCCAAAACTCATCAAGTCCATGCAGACATTATCTGCTAGGTGAACCAGCTGGGGTTTGATGTGGCGAGTTCCCCTCCAAGTCAGAGACTTGGGTCTTCTGCAGTTGTTGGTCTCTGGAGTTATTGCTATTGATCATCTGATGAGACACCTTTTTATACATTTCTTTGTAAACTTTTCAGACATTGTTTTGATTTCATAGCCTATTATATGTCTAAAGTTGACCCCTTTTCCATATATGTACTTCTTGTTTGAAACTTTTAAATTCTGGCTGGTTCCCATAATAACCTAAGCCTAAGGTCTGCAGTTATCAGAGTTTAGAACTGTACAATACTGTCTCTGGTTGACAGTAACTCGAAATTGTCTGTCTCTCGATATCAGGAATAGTGAGAGAAAGCACAGCACTATAAAATTGTCTCAGGTGGAAAATTACTGCAGGTATGTTCCCACACTGACACAAACCAAATGCTCAAATGTCAGCGTGACCCCACTTCACACCATCTCTCCAGCTTCATACTGACCAAGTCTCTTCTGTTGTTTTCAATTCTCCCAGTTAACTCCTTCCTCTCTCCTCAGCTGTCTACACATGGCTTTGCATTATGGAAAATCATGATATGGACCCTTTATTTAGGAATGCACCCTCCCCTCCCCAAATGCGGAGGTCACCTGTAATATGAGGTAAGCCACTTTGAAGGATGTGACAGAAAGGCAGAATATTTGTTAAATGGTGAGAGGTTGGGTCATGTCATTGTACAAGGGACCTGGCTGTGCTCATACACAACTCACTAAGAACCAACATGCAGGTGCAGAAGGAGACTAAGAAGGCAAATGATATGTTAGTCTTTACAACAAGAATGCTTGATTACAAGAGTAAAGAAATCTTATGGGAATTGCTTAAGGCTTTGGTGGAGTACTGTGTAAATTTGTCTCATCTAAGAAAGAAAATACATTTTATCTGAGAAATTTGTCTCCTTATCCCTTCCCCACAAACCCCCCCCCCAACTATGCTTCTTCTCTTCTTCCCTTTCCTGGCCTTTATCGCTCTCTCTTCTTACCTTTGACCCATCCCCTGGTGGATCCGCTCTCCCCTCCTCCCCCGCACCTGCCTATCACTATCTCTTACCTGCATCCACCTATCACCACCCTGTGTCCACCCTGCTTCCCCTCTTTTGTCCACCTATCACTGCTCTGCTTTTCCCTCTTGTATATTGGGCTTCCCCTTTTCCTATCTTCAGTCCTGAAGAAGAGTCCTGACCCGAAACGTTAACTGCCTGCTTTTCTCCACGGATGCTGCCTGGCCTGCTGAGTTCCTCCAGCATCATTGTGTTTTTCATCCAGATTCCAGCATCTGCAGTCCTTTGTTTCTCTAAGATGTACTTGCTAGAGAGGGAGTCCAGCAAAGATTAACTAGGCTGGTTTCAGCAAGGAGGCAAATTGTCATATGAAGTGAGATTGCGTCAGCTGGGCCTGTATTTTCTAAACTGTGGGGAATTGTGAGGAAGTCTGACAAACATACAAAATTCTGACAGGGCTTGATAGGCTGGATGTAAGGAAGATGATTATTCTGTCTGGGAGGTCTACAGCCAAGGGTCAGCTTACAGGGCAAGAGGTTTGGAACTAAAGCGAGGAGAAATTTCTTCATTCAGAGGTGGTGAACCTTTGGAAATTTTTACTGCAGAGTTCTATACAGGCCAAGTCACTGAATATATTTGAGGAGGAGTTGGACAAACTTGAAGATGAAAGGGGGCATGAGGAAACAGTGGGAATCTGGTATTGAAGTCAAGGATTTTGTTGAATGGTGGAGCAGGCTTGATGGGCTGAATGGCCTATTCTGCTCCTATTTTCTATGCTTTTCTACCAGTTTCCTGACAACAGTATCTAGTGGAGAAGTTTCAAATTGCCATAATACGTAGCTCTTGGGAAAAATTCCAGTACTGATTTTTCAGCATAAACTAATTCCCAGGAAGTTTGGGATCGATGTGCACCTCTCTATTTGCTGACATATTGGCTAAATTATACATCTGTTATCCATCACGACTGTGTGGCCAGGCACAGTTCAAATGCCATCTATAAGTTTGCCGATGACACCACTGTTGTTGGCAGAATCTCAGATGGCAACGAGGAGGTGTACAGAAGTGAGATAGATTGGCTGGTTGTGTGGTGTCACAACAACAACCTCGCATTCACCGTCAGCAAGACCAAGGAATTGGTCATGAACTTCAGGAAGGGGAAGTCTGGAGACCACACACCAGTCCTCATTGAGAGGTCAGCAGTGGAAAGGGTGAGCAGCTTCAAGTTCCTGGGTGTCAGCATCTCAGAGGATCTATCCTGGGCCCAACACGTTGATGCAATCATGAAGAAGGCACAACAGTGGTTCTACTTCATTAGGAGTTTGAGGAGATTTGGTATGTCACCAAAGACTCCTGCAAATTTCTATAGATGTACGGTGGAGAGCATTCTGACTGGTTGCATCACAGCCTGGTATGGAGGCTCTGCCATCAGTTTTCTGAGTGGTCCATGAACCCATCAACTCTACCGCATTATTCCTCTTTTGCACTATTGTATTTATTTATTTTTTGGTAACTTAGTAATTTTTATGTCTTGCACTGTACTACTGCCGCAAAACAACAAATTTCACGACATGTCAGTGATAATAAACCTGATTCTGAACACCAGAACTGAAGGGGTGTCATGATTTCTCAAACATATGTGAATGCTTTTTCTCTGAAAATCTGTAAAAAATTAAAATATCAGAACTGATTTTTTTTAAAAGAACATCATAATTAAGAAAAAATAGATTTCTGGTCAATTTCTGATGTCAGATTTTCACTTGTTTTCCTTCTGACCACTTTATCATAACCCTAATCCACTCATAATGAATTCGACAATCACAATGTCACGTATATAGAGGGCAGTAGAGGATTACAAAAGATCTGAGAGTTCTTCATGATACAACAGTGCACCCTGGTGTAACTCTCCGACATTGCCAGATTTATTTACTGTATCTCCATCGTCTGCTTTTGTAGTTTTGATACTGCATATTGGACTGTGATAATTTAGAATTATGAGATAATGTACACGTCTGAAATGTACAATGCTTTTTCAAATCTCAACATTTCATTCATTATATGAATTCAAGTAAGGAAAACAATAGAACTTTTTTCTTTCTAGTCCAACATCACAGGGAATCCTGAAAATTGGGCTTTATAGTGTTTATTGTTTGGTCGTCAATTTATCTTCCATATTATGTACAATGTACTCATGTAATTCTTTTAGTACATTTATTTGGTACAAAAGCTACATTGGTAAGGATGGTAGTATCAGGATCAGGTTTATTATCACTGACATATGTTGTGAAATGTGTTGGTTTGCAGCAGCAGTACTTTGCAAGACATAAAAATTACTATAAGTTACAAAAATAAACAAATAGTGCAAAAGAGGAATAATGAGGTAGTGTTCATGGACCGTTCGGAAATCTGATTGTGAAGGGGAAGAAGCTGTTCCTGAAACATTGAGTGTGGGTCTTCTGGCTCCTGCACCTCCTCCTCGATGGTAGTAATGTGAGGAAGGTATGTCCCGGGTGGTGAGGGTCCTTAACGATGGATGCCGCCTTCTTGAGGCACCGCCTTTTGAAGATGTCCTCGATGGCAGGGAGGGCTGTGCCCGTGATAGAGCTGGCTAGGTCTATGACCCTCTGCAGCCTTTTTCGATTCTGCGCATTGGAGCTTCCATATCAGGTGGTGATGCGACCAGTATGACACTCTTGCAGCCCAAAAATATGCAAAGTAAGTGGAGTGTGATGTTTGTTCTCATGCAATGGGTCTGCTGTAACAGGCAATTTCATGGTCTCTCCCACCGGTTAGTCTAGTTGATGGTTGGCATAGACTTAGTGGCCTGAAGGCTTGTTTCTGTGATATTTTTCTCTATGACTCTGTGACTCTATCAATAGTTCTTCATCCTTCAGTTTAAAAACCTTCAGACTATTTTTTTCTGAAAGTGCCAATCTAGTTAATTGAGAGAAACAAATGAGGCCTAAGTGAATAGGCCAACCAACAAGGTAGTGCTTTAGTCAGTTGAAGATTGGGGAATATACAGGAAGGGCTAAGAAGGTAGGTGAATTGAAATGGGAAGAAATGCGGTGACAAATCATACACAGTAAGACAAATAAAGGGGAAGAATGAATGAAGTAAGAGATTAAAAAAAGGAGACAAAAGGATAACTATGCAAAAATTGTCAAATTTAATTCTTGAAAAATTTGAAACTGTTCTCTTGGATGACTTCAAGCTTATCAAAGGTAGAGTGAAAGAGGCTGGTGGAACAGTCAAATATAGAGGCAGGAAAAAGATGCGGCTGAGAATCACGATGTGGTTCATCAGCAGATGAGCTGAGGTAAGAGGGAGTCAGACATGTTACAGAGGTGGAAATCAGTGGCCCTAGTGATGTTGCGGGTAATGGCCCAAAGCTCATCTTCAGGTGAACTGGAGTGGCCAGCAAGAGGGATGGAATCAGTGGCTAAGGAACTGAGGACAATAATAATTTGGAGGAAATGTCTGCTCGTCCATTGCTGAATGTCCATAAAAAACTTTAATCTAGAGATGTGTGGTGAGAAATACTGGTGAGGTAGAGCTGGGTGTCGCCGGTCTACATGTTGATACTCTATTTTCAGATGATGTTCACAAGGGAGAAGCGTGTGGATGAGAAATAGCAGGAGGGAGAGAACTGATTTCTGAGGGACACCAGAGAATATAGTGGAGAAGAAGGAAGAGGAGCTATTACAGGTGATTTCATGACTGTGACAGGATAGATAAAAATGGAACCAGGCACATCTGGTGCCAGGTAGATAAAGGTGGAGAGGTGTTGGAGGGGAATGGTGTGGTCATCCATGTTCAAGGCTCCAAGAGGTGCAGAACAGAAAAAATGAAAGGATAGATTACCTTTGCCCCATTCACATAATGTATCCTTTGATAAGAGGCATTTGATGCTTTTGAAGGCCAGAAACATGTATGAAAGGATTTAAATATGGAGCTCTGTGAAGGATGGGTAAATATTTGGAGGCAACAGCACAGTCAATGACTTATGAGAGAAAAGGAGGTTGGAAATAGGATGGTATTTGCAAAGTTGGAGAGGATCAAGGGAGAGGTATGATAATGGCAGACTGAGAGGAGAGGTGGAGTGTTCCTGAAGAGGAACAACTATTATGGTATGGTAGCATGGAGATGATGTCACTGAACAAGCAATCCAGAGACCTGAAACTAATGATCCAAAGCCATGAGTTTAATTCCAGTTAATTAAATAATTCTAGAATTTAACACAAATGATGACAATGAAACCAGCAGATTGTTGCAACACCCATTTGGTTCACTTATGTCCTTCTGGGGTGAACTCAGCTGTCCTCATACTTCTGGCTTATAAGTGAATCCAGATAAGGCTGGATCTTAACTAATCTTAAAATGGTCTA
Organism: Pristis pectinata; assembly: GCF_009764475.1. Classification (NCBI taxonomy): domain Eukaryota; kingdom Metazoa; phylum Chordata; class Chondrichthyes; order Rhinopristiformes; family Pristidae; genus Pristis; species Pristis pectinata. The sequence goes on from NC_067413.1 coordinate 88,499,215, forward strand.
GTGAATCATGCAGTTTGTGGGTTAAGGATGGTCAATGAATGCCAACCTTGCTAGTGTCACATTTATTTTGTGAATGAATAAATACATGCATTTATTTACCTTTAATTATTGGCATGCACCATTAGTTTTGCCCTTATTGTAAAAGTTATTCTGGCCTACAATATATTACACTAATCAAGCTTATTTACTTTTATGCATTGCAATTGGCAATATTTTGATATGCACTGAAAATAGAAGGCCACTCTAATATTTCATACAAAGTACAATCAAAACAGATAGCTTGGAGCTCAAACAAGTATAGTTTTGGAAGAAATTATACCAAACATGCTGTATATCGATGTATTTTGAAATTGGGGGTCGAAAAAATTCCATTGAATAATTCTAAATAGCATCAAGATTTCTGTTTAAATAATGATGATGAATGTCGTCCATAGAAAAAAATTATAAGATAAGAATTCATAAAGTCACCTTAAACTTTTAACTGAAGTTTTGGCCCTTGAGTTCAATTTTACGAACAACTATAGTGGATGACCATGCTGCTGCAAGGGAGGTATTGAAGATACAAAACTTACCTTCCAGGGGAAATCCTCTACACCATGTTGAACTTTAATTGGCACATTTCACAGCATTTTATTGTTTGATTAAATTGCTTGCCTTGTGCTTTACCTTTCAGCTTTGCATTTGGTCCAGATTGTACTGGATCCAACCAGACCCTCACACTTGTCTCTTGCGGGATGTCCATGGTGGCATGTATCCTTTGGTGGATGTGTGGCTCCAGACCCTTGTGTCAGCCTCACATTGTGGCCAATCTGTGAGTTGCAGTGGAGTAAGCTGCGGGAGGTGGAAGCTAGCATTCTGCCCATGGATCACCTCAGTGGAACAGGCTGTGATGTGGTGGGGGTACTAGCCCTTTGCACCTGGAAAAGACAAGTGTGGGCAGCCGGAGATCAAGCACTGTAGGTCCAGGCAACAGCAGGGACCATGACTGCTCAGCTCATTTTTATTAGTTCAATACAATTAGGTGGTTGGTGATGGCATGGTGAAGAAGCTTAAACATCATATGTGTGAATAGTCAGGGCATACCCTGGTTAACAGGTAGGGGAGCTGAACCATTGACTTCAAAGAGAAGATGATGTAATCTGTATTGCAGTTGACACAAACTTTTGCTTGAAGGGAAATTTATTTTTACTAAAATGGCTGTCTCATTGCCTTAATTAACTTCTGCAAAGTTTTCATTCAATATCCACATTGGTGAGGTCATATGTAGAATATTGGGTACAGTTTTGGTCACCACAGTATAGAACATAGAACAATACAGCACAGTACAGGCCCTTCAGCCCACAATGTTGTGCTGACCTATATAAACTTACTCTATGATCAATCTAACCCTTCCCTCCTACACAGCCCATAACCCTCCATTTTCCTTACATCCATGTGCCTATCTAAGAGTCTTTTAAATGTTCCTATTGTATCAGCCTCTACCACCATCCCCAGCAGTGGGTTCCAGGCACCCACCACTCTCTATGTAAAGAAACTACCTCTGACATCCCTCCTAAACTTTCCTCCTCTGACCTTAAACTGGAGTCCTCTGGTATTGGCCATTGCCACCCTGGGAAAAGGGTGCTGGCTGTCCACTCTATGCCTCTCATAATTTTATACACCTCTATCAAGTCGCCTCTCATCCTGCATTGCTCCAAAGAGGAAAGCCCCAGCTCGCTCAACCTTTCCTCATAAGATATGTTCTCTAATCCAGGCATCATCCCGGTAAATCTCCTTTGCATCCTCTCTAAAGCTTCCACATCCTTCCTATAAGGAGGTGACTAGAACTGAGCACAATACTCTAAGTGCAGTCTAACCAGAGTTCTATAGAGCTGCAACATTACCTCACGGCTCTTAAACTCACTGCCCTGACTAAAGAAGGCCAGCACACCATATGCCTTCTTAACCATCTTATCAACGCATGGCAATTTTGAAGGATCTATGGACTTGGACCCCAAGGTCCCTCTGTTCCTCCACACTGCTAAGAATAGAAAGGATGTGACTGCTCTGGAGATGGTGCAGAGGAGCTTCACTTGGATGTTGCTTGGAATGGAGTATCTCAGTTACGAGCAGAGTCTGGATTGTCTGGGTTTGCTCTCCTTGGAATCAAGGCGGCTCAGGGATGGGTGACACGATAGATCTGTGAGGGGCATAGATAAGGTAGATAATAGTAACTCTTTCCTCACAGCAAAGGTGTCTGTAACCAGATGGCATGGGATTAAAGTAAGAAGCAAGAGATTTAGAAGGGATATAAAGAAGAATTCTTCGACCTAGAAGGCGGTTGGCATTTGGAACACACTGCCTGTAAGGGTAATGGAGGCAGAGACTCTTATGGCATCTAAGAATTATCCGGACGAGCACTTGAATCACCAAGTCACAGAAGGCTGCAGACCAAGTGCTGGTCAATGGAATTAGTTAAATGGAGAGAATAGATAGTCTGGGCTTGTTTACCCTGGAGCAAAGGAAGCTGAGGAGTGACCTGACAGAAGTATATAAAATTATGGCGTATAGACAGGGTAGATAGTCAGAATCTTTTTCCTGTGGTTGGAGTATCAAAAACAAGAGCCAGGTTTAAGGCAAGAGGAAGAAGCTTTAAAGGAGATCTAAGGGGAACGTTTTCTTGCACAGAGAGTGGTTGATATCTGGAACTTGCTGTCGGAGGTGATGATGGAATCAGGTACAATCACTATGTTTAAGAGACATTTAGACAGACACCTAAATTGGCAAGGCATAGAAGGATATAGCCCTAATGTTGGCAAATGAGGTTTGTGTAGATGGGCAAAAAGGTCGGCATGGACGTAGTGGGTTGAAGGGCCCATCTCTGTGCTGTAAAAGTGAATGACTCTGTGATTCTATGATGACTTAACTAAAGTTTTAATATTTAAAAAAAAATGAAAACTGATAGAATGAAACTGCAAAAATGATAATTTAAATTTCAGTGCCAAGGAGGTTTACTGGCACAAAATGGCACTTCATTTTGCTGCTAAAGGGCTATATGGACTGAAATAGGCCAGACCTAGGCATCAGACACAAATTTAGCTTAAATATGTGATACAAGTACAGGAACATCACACTGTGCAGTGCAATCTGAATGGCAAGCCGATCTGTGAGATGGTGTTTTTACAAAGGTAATTGTGGAATGGGACATCTTGTACAGCAACACATTCAATGCCCTCATTTAATTCTGCATCTGCTCTTGCTTGAAAATTCTCTGGTGCTTTTACACATCAATAACTGGAAGTACTATCTTTCTCACCTTTATTTTGACAGCACATCACAGGCTTATACTCCCCTCCACAGTTTGTTTTTCTTTGTCTTTTGCATTTTGTTTCTCTCTTCCCTAGTTCAAGGTTCTCTTTTCAAACTCCCCAAATCTATATCTAACAGTTTGTGATCTCACTCTCTCTATTTTCTATAAGACAAGATAAGATCTTTATTAGTCACATGTACATCGAAACACACAGTGAAATGCATCGTTTGTGTAGAGTGTTCTGGGTGCAGCCTGCAAGTGTCGCCACACTTCCAGCATCAACATAGCATGCCCACAACTTCCTAACCTGTACGTCTCTGGAATGTGGGAGGAAACCCACACAGACACAGGGAGAACGTACAAACTCCTTACAGACAGCGGCGGGAATTGAACCCAGGTCCCTGGTGCTGTAATAGCGTTATGCTAACCACTACACTGGTTTTACTGTTGTTTTAGAACTCTCAGACTTTCCAGGTTACATCCATTGGCCCAATTTCCATTATCCACAAGAAACAATGCATTCTGTATAGAGAAGCCAGGCAACATGTTATGGTTGCAAGCTATAATAAACAGATTGTTTTACATGCATGAGTCATGCACGCAAGGATTAGTTGTCTCTAGCCATTGATGGCAGTTCTTTATCTAGGTAATCAGAGCTGACAGAGGAAGGGCTGGAAATCATTGGCCAAGAAACTTTTTGCTGTAAGTTCAAAATAAAATGTTGTGGAGTTCAAAATCTGGGATAGGGCAATACTGCTTTTTTTCTGAGCATCTTAGTGCCTTCAATTTTTTTTATTAAAAACAGGTACAGAATTTTGAAATATTTCTCAAAGAAAGTGATAATCCATAAATATATTTATTTTTTACAGTCAGAGAGGTTGTTAAAGCAGTAATTCTACTTCCATTAGTATTCCATTGGAAAGCCAGTTCCATGTGATGCAACATAGCAGAATCATTTGTGAGTTCTCCTTTATAGCCAGAATTATCTTTAATGTCCAGGCATGGAAATTCTCTTGTGTTTGCAAATTGCACATAATCGCCAGTCACCAAATTAGTTTCCCCTCTTTACCCACCCTTCTGTCCTTGGAAAGAATTTCACTTTGTCACTTTATCAAAATCCTTCATGATTATTAACACCACTATAAAATCTACCTTTGCCTTTTGTGCTGCAGGAAAATAATCTCAGCTTCTCCAGCATCTCAATGCCATTAAAGTCCTTCAGTTTTGGCATAATTCTTGGAAAGCACCTCTGCAATTCTCTTCACAGACTGTTGCTGACACAGAGCAGCTATTGTACCTGTTTGTTAAACACATCGACTTTGGATTTTAAAGAGGGTGAAAACCCTGCTCTGTTGTGAACTATTCACTTCTCATCGATACGTAATAACTTAAATAATAATTCAAAACAATAGTAAGTGATTGTTTACCTCTCCAATGCGTGATTCATTGGCAGGTATTCAATACAAAAATCAGACAGCTGATTAAGATATGTGATATACTTTAGAGCAGAGTTGGATCACCATATTCAGTTTTGGGCATAGCAAGACCATTAACAACATTAACATCATTGACACAATTGAAGGGATATAATCAATATTGAGAGGATATGGTTATAACACACTATTTGAAAAACAAGGAACAAGAGTGTTGGGTTCTGAAAAATAATTAGTCAATGAGCAATGAGAAATGATAAATGTAAAGCAAAAAAAAACAAGCATCTACAGTATGTCCTGACTTGCTTTACTGTTAACCAAATACTTTTTCATTTTGTAATCACTAGTACGGCAACTGTTACAAGAAGCATCGAAGAGGAAACGACAAGAAGCACTTTTTCATTGTTACATTACAGAAGGCATTAACACCCAGCTATTCCTGCCGAGTAAGTCTTGGCATTTAAGAAGGAAATGGAAAATTTGGAGGCAAAAGCAAACAACTACAGATGCTATCAAGACCAGCAAATGCTGAAAATACTCAGCAGCCCATGCAGCATCTGTAGAGAAAGAAACAGAATTAAAGTTTCAGGTCCATTAAAGATGTAGGTTGAGATCATGGACGCGGTGGCACAAGGGAAGAGTATGGACTTCAGAATGCGGCACGAATAGTGGATCAAGAAACAATGGTTGAGTTTGCACTGACCCTGGCCTGCACCTCAGTCACCACCCACCCTAGCCCCACAGCCACACTGGCTTCCCAACACCCTGAACATTGTTGGTGCCACCTCAGTCCTTGCACGATGCAGCAGGCCAGGAGTAGTGACTAGGCTGCAGGCTGTTGGAACAAAGGTCCCGCCTATAGACCATGCCAGTAGCTGTGCAGTCAAAGACCTTTTCCACTGTTTCTAAATATTTCTGATGTGAAATTCTGAAATTAAGCAGTTGAATAAATATGTACAACCACACTTAACCACATAACTACTGCAATTAGTTAAAGCATGTAATACAATAATATAACCATATACAAGTTTACCTAAACTCATCTTTTAACTGAGGATCACCGACCCCATTCAAAAAAATGTGGGTGTGTTGGATCCACCATGAAGTTGAGGGGGCCAGATATGAAATGTTTCTGAATCCTCAGCTCAGCAACCTATGATATTCCTTTGAGGATCAATGATGAATCCAGAAGCAGAGTCCAAGACCGGAAACATGTGACCTTCAGATGGCTCCCGACTTCTGGACTGTTGGAAACAGGCAAGGTAGTCTGTGTGCACCGGTGCAAGTCTTGTGGGTTCATTGTCAGTGTGTTCCAGCCCACTGGATATCTTGGAAATATCTGTAAATATAGGCAGGTCCACAACATCAGGGGTTGAACTTAATCTGGAATTTATGTGGAGTAGTGTAGCGGTTAGCATAATGCTTTACAGTGTCAGCGACCCTGGTTCCATTCTGGCCACTGTCTGTAAGGAGTTTGTATGTTCTCCCCGTGTCTGCGTGGGTTTCCTCTGGGTGCTCCGGTTTCCTCCGGGTGCTCCGGTTTCCTCCCACATTCCAAAGATGTACAGGTTAGGAGTTGTGGGCATGCTATGTTGGCGCCGGAAGTGTGGCGACACTTGCGGGCTGCCCGCAGAACACTATGCAAAGGATGCATTTCACTGTGTGTTTCGATGTACATGTGACTAATAAAGATATCTTATCTTACTTTTGTGTCAGAGGCAGTTGCTGAAGGAAGAGTTGAGTTGTGAAGGTGAATTTTAATGTTTATCTGACGACACAAAGGGAAAAGCAGAACAATGGAGACAAAGTAAAAGTCACAGATGGATGTCCAGACAGTGAGAAGGACAGAAATCCTTTCACTAATTTCTTTAAGGAAGTGTGATGGAATGCACACTGAAAGAGCTATTAATTTATGAAAGAATTTGTATGTTATCTAAAAAGTCAGCTTTCAGTAGACATTTATTGTTGGTTCATAAAATCTGCCAGCTATTCAATTCATGTAATATCAGAATTATATTACACACAATAGAACAGGTATGATATAAAAATAAACAATTTGCTGTATAATAATTTGTCAGTGAGCAATATTTCAGCCAAGACTGTGGCCTGAAAGATCTTGGGCTGAACACAGTTGAACACATCCCAGGTACATTCAAAGTATACACTCAGATGCCTTACAGTGAGATCAGAAAATTGGTTCACATGTGGTGTGATTGGCATGTTTCAGTGGATAGGAAGGTAATTATAGGTCAATGGTTGACCAACTAAATGCCTAAGGAAGAATGACCTAGATATCCTGTGGGTTTCATTCTTTTTTTTTAAAGGAACATTCACCAGCAACATTTTCCTCATGAACTGTAATGGTAAATTTTGCATGTTCATGCATTTCTGTGTTGTTCTCCCAAGGACCGGTGATGTGTACTGGAAGTGAACATTCTAAAAACTTCATTGCCTCTCTCACCCAAACAGTATAACAAAAATAATATTCATGAGGCTGCCTTGAGTTGCTTCATAGAAGAAAAAAGGAAAATCTGGTAAGCTTCAGTGGCAAAGTTATTGGGATTCTTGAAGAATGAGAGAAAAAAGGTCCCAGGGTGTGGAGAGGTAGAGAATTAGGGAAGGAGGAAGGAACTCACTGGGTCAGAGGACATGGTGCCATGTAATGGGATGAATACGAAGAGAGGTCTTTGGAGTAAATGGAAGCATGAACGAATTTGCAGGTGATACCAGGTGTTTCATTTTGATTTGTTGAACGATGGGAAGCCAGTCTGCTCCAACAATGTCGGGAATAATGGATTTGGTCCAGCGTAGAAAGAGAGCAGAGAGGTTTTGGTTAATTTGAATTTGAGGAGGCTTGTCAACATTGGAACAATCGAGCGCAGAGGAAGTAAAACCCTCATTCATCCTTTCCAAGCAAGATAATTCATTTATACTGCACTGTTTGTTACATCATTTATATTGCATTGTTTGTAGAAGGTTAAATAGCATTAATTGCCATTTATCTAATTCTGTTTGTAGAAAATTGCAAACATGGAACGGCTGATGCACTTGTTGTTTAACCAATATATCATTCTAAAAATAGTTCACAGTGTGCAGCAATTTGAGGTATTTTTACTCATGGAATACAGCAAAACTGCAAATATTAGTACTTTACAGGTTAAGATTCCCCACCATTATGAATGTCATTGTCAGACTGTCTCTGAAATGTAGAACTGTCTTGACCATACTTCATGTTACCTCAACATATTCAAGAAAATTAACATCACCTCTTCAGTGTTAACATTCAAGTGACTGAAAGGTTAAAATATTCAGGAAACATACAAAGAGAAACATAACCGCAGCGTGATTCAGCCAGTATAATAATTTTACAAAACAGTCATGAAAATAAGAACTATACGCATTGATTAAAACTTCATGTTCCATTTGTTGTTGAGGACTGCCATTTTTTGTATGTGAACAGAAAAAGCAATTTGACACTATAAGACCTTTGTCTAGGTTCTATAGATTGCTAATTGATTATTTTTTTCTCCACAAAACTAATAACTGATGGATTAACACTGGTGTTTATTTTGATGTAATTTCTGAAATACATGAAGATGCTTGCACAACCGGGAGCCGAAGTATATCCACATTCAGATAGGATAAAATTACACAATTATTTAATGTAAGTGACCATCAACATCAATCCTTCCTTTGCCCTCATTCTGAAATATCAAAAGTTATTTTGTAACAGATGCTGAAAATGGCTTTTGAGTCTTAGAGAGTTTTTAAAAAAAATCCTGATATCCTCACATAATCAGCTGAGAATTCAGCCATACTGTCATGATGGGGTAAAGGCTTGTGTTAGGGAATAGCAAACATAATCAGGGTATCATGTCGTAGGCATAAATACACTTGAAAATCAGCCTTCAAATCATTTCCAAGTTCAACCAATAAGCAGTAACTAGTTTTGAAATGACAAGGAGAGCTGGGCTAAGAGACCAGACCACCGCTGACAACGGGAGGTCACTTTACAGGTTTGCTGAACAAAAACAGAAAATGCTGGAAATACTCGACAGATCAAGCTGCATCTCTGGGAAGAGAAACAGAATCAACGTCTCAAATTGGGAAACCCTTCGTCGGAGCTGAAAAGGAGACAAAAGAAGCTTGTAAAGCTGCAGGGAAGATGGGGAAGGGAAGTCTCTGCTAGGGTGAAACCATGGGAATAATTGATAATTTTCACTAATAGGTATGCTAGTTTGTCACTTAACATGTTCAGGTTCATCGATACTTGTGACATTCGTGTGTCCAGAGAGCCACCCTTCACAATAATGTGGTAGAAGAAAGATGTTTTGTGTGTCTGGGGGATATGTCTTCAAAAACTTTTAGACTCTCCATGTGAACTACTTTGTCACAACAAGATTGTTTGAATATTCAGCTGGCCTTATCAGTTAAGATTGTTCCCATTGGAAATATGCAATTCTACACCCAAAATATTAGAACAAACTATGCAATTGTAACTGTTGAAATTGTAGTTAATTATGTGCTGCTATCTTTGTACTAAAGAGTATTCTCAATATGCTGTGTGTTCAGGGATATCCTTCCACCAGATTATCCCACCTCACATCTGCGTGTGGTGAATAACGGCCTGGTACATGTACAGCCCTGGTCCCGATGTGGCTCATTAAGTCACAATTGGCATAGTTGGCAGGATACATTTGTGACCCCTTAGATTGCTGGGGTCACTGGCAACTTAAGGGGTGAGTATTTTTAAGTGCATCACCCCACTGTTAGATCTGTTTGGGCAGCAGATCACGAGTTTGCTACGTATCAATAAGAACAGAGTGGAAAGCTGGAGAGCCAGATGTGAAGTGTCATTATGTGCCTGGGTGTATGTGTAAGGTACTAACTACCAGACACCTCTGGATAGTTTGGTGCAACAGGGTCAGCAGTTGTGGAATGTGGTTACTCACCATTTAGGACGCTGGCAGGCATGTATGTTTGTTCAATGGGCATTCACAACTGAGGGTGGACCTCTGTGTCACTATGGACTGGCTACTGAGGACGTGTGGGTGCTACTGTTCAGGACACCAGGGGAGTGTGTATACTCCTGCAGGAGTCTATGGGTGAGTTGTAGAATCAGGAAATCTTGGTGGTAATGTGGGTGAAAGACAATATGATTAGTGTGGGGTTAGTGTAAATGATGACTGGCATGGACTTGGTGGGCCAAAAGGCCTGTTTCCGTGCTGTATGACTCTATGACTTAATGTGTTTGTTTGTAAAAGAGTGTGTAAAAGAAAATCTTTGAACTAAGGCCCATCATCCATAAACATTTCACCACTGGGGAAAAGCAGAGCAGTTCAGATATGCTGCCCTCTCTTGGATGCCCTATCTTCTGGCATAAATTAGAGGAGATGATTGAAATCCATCAGATTACCCCCAAGTTGTGCACATTCTGGTTATAACAAAATGCCTGTGGGACAGTGAAACCCAAGGTGTGCAGGATGGTACACGGAGAACTAGCGAGAATGCTTGCACTGAGAAGTATCCTAACTTTAAGGGGAAAGTGAGATAGTGACCTGGAAGAGATGAGAGTAACTGGGCAATGATATTGGCTGTAGTTCAAAGAGCTGATGAGCCCACCATGGACTATGCAGAGGGAAAACACCAGGCCTATGAGGGGTAGTCAGAGGCAGATGGTCCTGGTCGGCATGATCTAATCTTCCTGAATGTGCCCAAAGAAGACCTGAGCTCAACCCACTGGGAAGTCTTGGACGTGGGAAGTGTTGTAGGATCCATCCATTCTGCAGTGGTATCATGAGCCGGGGAGATAGACTGGAAGAGAGTGAAGAAAGGTCACAAGGTGGCTGCAGTAGATGTAGCCACTATTACGAGTCACCAATCAAGCCAGATAGAAACCATAGCAGAATCTAAACCTCCACACACATATCAGAGACATAAGTGGAAGAAAGGATGGTCCTGGAAGGAGATGTTTTAATCATTGAAAAATGGCCAGGAATGTAGGAGAGACAAATCTTATGACCCAAGTCATATCACAGATCAGAGCTTAGATTGTGAGAAAGCTTGGAAGTTGTTGGAACTTTGGTTAATGACGGGCTGTTTGAATGTTTGTTTGTGCATGAGTCACCGATTTTCCTTGTTTGCAATGGAGAAGGCTGTAAACAGAGCATCTTGTGGGAGACATTTGAATTATGAACAGCAACTTTGGGATTTCTGGGTGAAACCCTGCATAGTTGCTGTCAAAGTGGAATGATAGTGAAAGTTTCACACACTTTTATTAGAAGTGCAAAATACTCGCATTATTTGATTTTAATATCAGTATTTTATTGTGACTGAAAAAAGCCCAGTGAAATCTGGGAAGTTCAGTAAACGGTTAATTCAATTCCGAATTAATTTTTTTCAACCTTGAAATATATGTTCGTGGAAAAATCATTAAAATACTTTCCATTGTCTTAATTTGCCTTGCTAATTTTGCATCTGATAATTTCAGGGTAGTATTAGAATTTCAATTTTGATTTTATCATGCACATTTTCTTCTTTTGTTATTACTACCAGTCAGGATATTTTATCCATTCCAAATCCGTGATTTGAGTGTCTAATGGCCCTATTTTTAGCTACACATTGTAACATTAAGTAGTTAATGTAATCATAAGGGACTGGGCATTTTGTTAGCTGCTGTTTAAAATCTTCTGACATCTAATAATACATGATGTTGCTCATCTGTAGTCCAGAACCTGATGTTTACCATGACTTTGCTGTAACCTAAACCTTCTTTTCTTGGATAATACAGAAAATTTGCTGAAGCAATATATCACAAGACTCATAAACATCCCCTTCCACTCTGAGGACAAACATCTGTCTTCCTCGGTAACAAAATTAAACTTCATCATAAATGAAGATGTTAGCTCCAAATGTTTAATTTATAACACTAACTGATGGGGAATTCAAAATACTTTTTAATTTTGTTATTGCTTGCACCTCACTGCAAGTTTCTGTACTTTTTTGATTGGTGGCCAAGCAACTTCTGTAAAGATGGTAAGCTTAATTCAAGCAAAATGTAAACCATGGGTGGGATCTGGGGTATCTTAATATGGGTGACCATGTGGGTTTATAGTAAGTGGGGGTTTAAATTGGGAATAGTTCCAAAAAACATAAACTAGTTAGATCTAATCCACCAACTTCAGAGTTTAATGTAGCAGCCAACTTGCTACTAGAAGGGTTATTAGCATTTGAAACGCCTTAATGAAGCTGGTAGTCTTTGATACGCTGATCTACGGCTGTTCCCAGCGACGCTTATGGAAAAAGACATCAAGTACTGCTGGAAGATCATCAACTCAGCGAAAGATGCTCTTTGGTCTGCCTGAAACTTATTGGTCTCCCAGTACAACGAGATGTCAGTAAGGGAATGCTACCATTCTGAAGCTTGGTGCAGCCTTTGTGGGGAAGGACTGCAATCTGTTGTTCTGCCACTGGATACTGAAAGGGCTAAGCCATGTCTAAAAGCCTCACAAACACTTGAAGTGTGTATCATCCAAAGAAGCCACATGGGTGGCAATGGTGCCTTATGCATTGAACATGCTAACACTACAAATGTATAGACCCAATAACATTATGAATGTATAGACTGGATGACATTATCAGTGTAAAGAAACCTACACAGCTTTTGTACTTCTTGTATATTTTTTTGTGAAAAAGGATTATTTTTGAACTAAAAACAACAAATGCACTAAAGTTGGATTTTCTCCCTGATTTTGTGGATTGAATCTAGCTGGCCTTTTGGTCAGAATGCTCCCCACAAGACTGTAACCCTAGCCTGCCAATCCATCTGAGCTGTAGACAGGAAATCTCTCGGGGCCAAATATCCTGCATTGTGCCAGTAAAACACAACATGTGAAGAAATACAAAACTCTGACCTAAAACTCTACACTCTTGCCTACATATCTTCACTGTGTTAAATAACCAAACATACAATTATTGTAATATCTCTCTCTTATACACAGCAACTGAATTAATCAGCACTCAAGTCTCAGGTGATATTTCAAACTCAAGTTCTAGCCACTGGTAAGAAGGCTGATGCTCTTATGAACATAAATCATTCTTTTCAAATTTGGTCATCAATGTTTCGGTGTCTTTCTTTCTGTTGTGGGATTAAAAAGTAACGTCACCCTTAAAAAAGCGTGCAAGTTTATTTTGACACAAGACTATAGAAATGGTTGGTTGTCCAAACCATTGTCAAGTTGTTCAATTCAGTTTAATGAGATTGATTTAATTTGCTGTATGATTAGCAGCAGTGAGGAGGATTCTCTATTTTTTCCCTGTTCATATCACCAGTTACTGAAATATATCCCAGTGAAGGCACTCAGTGTCACATAGGGGAAAAGAGCACATCTATCGGAATATATGAACTTGCATTCTTTCCAAAACTTAAGAGGTCAAATGCCAAAATAATAGCACATGGTTCATCATTATAAACTCTAGCCATTAACTTCCACAGAAAGAAGTCGAGCTTGTATTATGCATCTATTTAGTACACAGCAAGTCCCAATTCTTACATTGGTCTGAATTATGCTATTGTTAAACTATGAGCAAACCACTGCCAACCCCAGTTGCATGGAACCCAACAAGTCTCTGCTTACCTTAATCCACACACCCACAATTCCCCTTAAAGCTAAAACTGACATTTTAATTTCTGTTCACTTTTCTATAAATTCAAAGACAGCCCTACGTTAAGGTATACATCTGTTTCTTAGTGATATTCCTTGAACATTCCTCTTGTCTCACACCATTTTGCTGTTGAGAGCTTGTATAGCTTTGCAAAACATATTGGGCAGGGATTGTATCACAGATCAATATCTCACTACTCTGTGGTGAACCATTTATGAGCACTAACATGATGTGCTGCAGTGTTATAAGGCTGACATCAGTTAATGGGAATTGATTGAACAAATACCTTCCTTTAAAGAATCATTTTCATGTGTACCTAATGAATTTAAATCAATTCTGATGAGTTTTGCGTAAAAAGCATGAGTTGCTAGATGGACTAATTTAATTTCTAATTAAAGCCACAGATGGACATGTCTTCCATATCATTATCTCACATATTTGTGAACATATTTCTCTACATCTCTGAACTTCACCACTATTGAATTCTCCATAGTTTTCGAACTTTGTAGAAGACTTACACATTTTATATAAAATGGCATTTTGGTGTGGCTTCCACACAACTGCCTTAACCTTAACCAAACTCATTAAGCTTTAAAGATAGTTATGAGTAAGGATACAATTGGATCTTGCGAGAAGGTACTAAGCTGAGAGAGGGCAAATTATGACAGGATAAGACAGGAGCCAAGGGGCATTGATTGAGAGCGGCTGCTATTGAACACGTCCACTTCTGACATGTGGGAGTTGTTTAAAGACCAGCTGATCAGAGTTCAGGATCAGCACATTCTGGTAGGGAGTAAGGACAAGGATGGTAAGGTAAGGGAAGCTTGGATGACCTGCGAGGTCCTAAATTTACTCAAGAAGAAAAAGGAAGCATACGTAAGATTTAGGAAGCTAAAATCAGACTGAGCCCTTGTGGAATTAAAGGCAACAGGAAGTGCTCAAACAGGTGATTGGGAAGGCCAAAAGGGGCCATGAAATGTCCTTGGCAAGCAGGATCAAAGAGAATCCCAAGGCATTTTATACTTATGTTGAGAAAATGAGGAAAACTAAGGAGAGGGTAGGTCCACTCATGGATAAAGAGAAATTTGTGCTTGGAGTCAGAACAAGTGGCTGAGGTACTCAATGAGTACTTTGCGTCAGTGTTTACCAAGGAGAAAGATTTGAAGGATAGTGAAAACACAGTGGGGAATGCTAATGGTGCTGGGACATTTTGAGATTAAGGAGGAGGGTAGTGCTGGTCTTCTGAAAAGCGTTAAGGTGGATGAGTCCCCAGGGTCTGATGGCATATATCCCAGGATATTGAAAGAAGCAAGTGAGAGATTTGCTGGGGCTTTGACAATGATCTTTGTGTCCTCGCTAGCAACAGGCGAGGTCCCAGAGGACTGGAGAGTAGCAAATGTTGTTCCTTTGTTCAAGAAGGGAAATAAGGATAATCCAAGTAACTATAGGCCAGTGAGCCTCATGTCAGTGGTAGGAAAGCTATTGGAGAGGGTACTGGGGGTTAGGATTTGTGTGCATTTGGAGAGGCGTGGCCTGCTTAGGGACAGTCAGCATGGCTTTGTGTGGGGCAGGTCATGCCTTACAAACTTGATTGAATTTTTTGAGGAGGTGACAAAGGTGCTCGATGAGGGTAAAGTAGTGGACGTTATCTACATGGACATTAGTAAGGCATTTGATAAGGTCCCTCATGGTAGGTTGACTCAGAAGATAAAGATGCATAGGATTCGGGGTGATTTGCAAGTTTGGCTTGCACATAGAAGACAGAGCGAAGGGGTGGAAGGTTGTTATTCTGGCTGGAGGTCTGTGACCAGTAGTGTTCCACAAGGATCAATGCTGGGACCTCTGTTGTTTGTGATATATATCAATGATTTGGATGAAAATGTAGATGGGTGGATTAGCAAGTTTGTGGATGACACCAAGATCGGTGGAGTTATGGACAGTGTAAAGAACTATCACAGCAGGATATAGATCAGTTACAGATATGGGCAGAGAAGTGGCAGATGGAGTTTAATCTGGGCAAGTGTGAGGTGTTGCACTTTGGGAGGTCAAATGAAAGGAGAAAGTATACAGTTAATGGTAGGCCCCTTAAAAGCATTGAGGTACTGAGGGATCTTGGGGTCCAGGTCCATAGTTCACTGAAAGCAGCGACGCAAGAGGATAAGGTGGTAAAGAAGGTATATATGGCATGCTTGCTTTCATGGTAGGGTGTTGAGTACAAGAGTAAGGAAGTCATGCTGCAGCTAGATAAAACTTTAGTCAGACCACACTTGGAGTATTGTGTGCAGTTCTGGCCGCCCCATTATAGGAAGGATGTGGAGACTGGAGAGGGTGCAGAAGAGGTTTACCAGGATGCCGCCTGGATTAGAGGGTATGAGGTATAAGGAAAGGCTGGACAAACTTGGGTTGCTCTCCCTTGAGCATTGGAGGCTGAGGGGAGACATGATAAAGGTTTTGAAAATTATGAGAGGCCTGAGTTACAAGGAGAGGTTGCAAAGAGTAGGACTATTCCTTGGAACATAGGAGATTGAGGAGAGACCTGACAGAGGTATATAAGATCATGAGGGGCATAGACAGGGTGAAAGCACACAGTCTTTTTCCCAGGGAGGGGTTGCAAAAAACAAGAGGACATAGGCTTAAGATCAGAGGTGAGAGATTTAAAAGGGACATCAGGGGTAGCTTCTTCATGCAAAGGGTGGTGCGTATTTGGAATGAGCTGCCAGAAATAGTGGTTGGGACGGGCATATTAGCAATGTTTAAAAGCCTCTTGTTAAGTACATGGATAGGAGAGGCTTAGAGGCTCTGGGCCAAACACAGGCAGATGAGATTAGATCCCTGGGCAACACAGTCGGCATGGATGAGTTGGGCTGAAGGGCCTGTTTCCATGCTGTATGACTCTATGACTGTATGACCTTGAGGCACTGCAGCTTTGTCCAACTTAGCAGAGTGGGGCAGTGTAGGTCCTCCACTGTTGTTCCAGTCTCCGTTACCCGCTCTTGTTCACATGTGATGTGTGAGTCACTAGATGACAAAACAACCAGGAGAAGAAAGATGAAAGGCAGAAGGCAGGAAACTACCAACCAGTTAGCCTATGATACAAACATAGGTGGAAGGGCATGTTGTGACGAGGATACAATGATTCTGCAAAGGGATTTTGACAGCTTAGTGAGTGGGCAAAAGACTGGAAGATGGAGTTTAATGTGGGGAAGTGTGAAGTCATACACTTTGGTAAGGTAAAGTAAAATGTAGATTATTATCTAAATGGAAAGAGACTGAAAGTGAGTGAAGTGCAGAGGAATATAAGTGTTCTAGTGTATGAATCTCAAAAAGCTAGAAGGCAGGTCCAACAAGTAGTTAAGGTGGCAAACGGCATTTTGGCCTTCATTGCTAAGGGGTTAGAGTTTAAAAATAGAGAGATTTTGTTGCAATTGTACAGGGTGTTGGTGAGCTCTCACCCGGAATACTGTGGACAGTTTTGGTCCCCTTACCAAAAAAATGGATAAAGGAACATTGGAGGCAGTCCATAGGAGCTTCATCAGGGTAATTTCTGGGATGACCTACCAAGGGTTAGGAAGATTGTCCTACCAAGAAAGATGAAATAAATTGGGTCTGTATTCGGTGGAGTTTAGACAATTGGTAAATTGGTTTATTATTGTCACATGCACCGAGGTACAATGAAAAACTTGACTTCCATACTGTTTATACAGATCAATTCATTACAACAGTGCATTGAGGTAGTACAAGGGAAAACAATACAGAATGCGGAATAAAGTGTAACAGCTACAGAGAAAGTGCAGTGCCAATAGATGATAAGGTGCAAGGTCATAGATGAATGAGAAGAACAAGGGATGACCGTATTCAAACATATAAGGTTCCAAGGGGGCTGGACAGGAATGTTTTTATTAGTAAGAGAGTCCCAAACAAAGTTTCGTACGTACAAGATAAGGAGCTGGTCATTTAAAACTGAGGTACGTGGAAATTTCTTCTCACAAAGTGTGGTGAATCTCTGGAATTCTCTTCCCAGGCAGGTGGTGGAAGCTGGATCATTAGAAGTATTTATCATGGAGATGGATTGACGTTTGATAGATTGAGGAGAAATGGGACAGAAGAGGAGCTGAGGTCACCATAGATCAAACATATTAAATGGTGGGGCAGGTGTGAAGGGTCTGATGGCCTATCTTTCTCCGATTTGCTTGTGTTCTCTTTATCAAGCTCACTGAGGTAAGAGTACTTGAACTAATGAATGAGCTGCATGAGTTCTGTGTCAGTGCATCTTCCGAGTGACGTCTGCTGATGGTC
Organism: Pristis pectinata; assembly: GCF_009764475.1. Taxonomy (NCBI): domain Eukaryota; kingdom Metazoa; phylum Chordata; class Chondrichthyes; order Rhinopristiformes; family Pristidae; genus Pristis; species Pristis pectinata. The sequence goes on from NC_067413.1 coordinate 88,516,897, forward strand.
CTTATTGTGCCATATCTTATGTGACACTTGAAGACCTTGTGGGAGGTTATACATTAGAATTATCAATGTAAGTATTTGTTATACATGACCAGCTTTCACTTACTGGTGACTTCAAGTCTACATAAGCGAGTGTTTTCTGTAATAAGGATGAGATGATATTGGATACTGTCACAGGTGCTGTGGGGCTCCTGCTCCCCTGTTTCTGATGGCAAAAGACTCCAACAGAACAAGGTTTTCTGGAGGTGAGTATAACAAGATGGATGGAGGACTGCCTCTGATTAATTTGCGATGTCTTCTCTGCAAAGCAGGAAAGGAGAGATCAGAAAGTCATGAGTTAATTGGAAAGACAGAGAGTTATGTTGGGGGTGACTATGAGGTGGTGTATAGTGAGGGATTGATGGATGGGGTGAGGAAGTGCATTGGCAGAAGCTAATGGGTGTATTTACAAGATGAGTTGATTGAGGAATCATGTGGTTGAAGAACCTTAAGAAGGCAGAATGAGTGGTTTCGGGATGACACTGGCACCACACTCAAGCCGCTAACATATGAGGCAATTTCCAGCCACTCCTTCTTGGCATCACTGGCAGGTTTCCTCCTCCTGTCAGCAACAACAGTATCTCCCTGCTTGCCCTTATAGCCCAGCATTGCACTCAGGGTGACATCATTAAAGCGAGATCCAGAGTTTTAGCATCTGGACCCCATCTACGTACTTTTTGCAATTTAGGAATCTATCAAATGGAGAGTTACAGTGGTCTCTAAAGTAGGATGTTAAAGTGAACTCATGTGCATTGTCATTGTACCACAGTGCAGCTGCTACATGAAGGCTCTAGAGGAGTAAATATTTAGGCCGATTGATGGGGTACCAAACAAGTGATGGCTGGGTAATGGAGATGTGTTAATGCAGTCAAGGGCTGAATAGCTGAATATTTCATTGCACTGTGCCTTATAGATGGTGGGAAGGCTTTAGGAAGTCAAGAGGTGAACCACTTACTGTAGAAAACCCAGCCTCTGACCTGTTACACTAAGCATGGCATTTATAAGGTTGGTTCCATTCTGGCCAGTAGTGACCATCCAGATTATTTGTAATTGGGGACAGAGGCGGCAAAATCGTTGATAGTTAGAAGGAGGAGGTTTGACTTGCTTATGTTGGAGATGGTCATTTCCTGGTACTTGTGTGACATTAATGGTACTTGCTGTTTATCAGCCTATGTTGAGATATTGGCCAATATATTTGCATACATGCATAAACTATTTTATTATTGGAGGAACTGTGAAACAGCCTGCAGTGTTCACTTCTGACCTTATGATGAGAGGGACATTACTAGAGTGCTTTCTGCACAGCATATTTACAGGGTGAATTTGTTCATCTCCTCTACCAGCCATCTTGTAACCTAACCTGGCAAGCTTACTAGCCTGGTGGTGTGTTTTTGTTGCCGGATATCATGGGGACAGAGACTTTGATAAAAATAAAATAAGAGCAGAACAAAGCAATGAATAAGTATTAATCATACTTCATTGTAACAGGTTGAAGTTAAGTGGGAATTTTGGTGGTAGCATTTCTTTTATAATTCACTTAATATTTTATGAATCAAGATTGGGTCTATAAATAATGACAATAGCAGTTTTGGATCCATTCACAGCTTTCAACCTGTGATGTTATAGAGCTAACAATAGTAAAAATTTGCCCTATAAAAAGTGGCATCACATCAGTGTTATGACAGTGCTCTTGTGACAACATCCATTGTGTAAATTCTACTCAGGGCTGCTCTGTGATCTGTCAGTAAATTTGGCTTGAGAATTAAGCTAAAATTGAATGCCTTTTTGCAGTAATATTCCAAGTGTATTTATTCAAACATTTTCAGACTTTGAAAGAACCAAACTTTACCCACTGACACTTCTGTGATAAAAATTACTGTTGGCGTTTTTTGAAACACTTATTAAGTGGTAAATCTTGCCATCTGTAGCTAAAAGTAGGTCAGGCACATTAAACTAAAATTAATAACCACAAGGATCATCAAGAGAATTAAATTAAATTAGTAAATGAAGGATGATATCAAAATGGAACTGACAGGTTCTCAAAGGAATAACTTATAACCTTTTTGTTGTAACACAGAGCACCACAGTTTGTTAGTTGGAGGCATTTAGGGAGCCTTCATAATGGATAATAATATGATTTTCAACCTGATATTACCACCATTAAAGAAACAAGTTATCAGATCAAGATTACCTAAGCTGGACAGTGACAAGTTAAGTAAATGTTTGCATTGGTTACTCAGATAGTAATGCCGTGCCCAGACATTTCCTGCTGTTATGCTACAACCACATTCTGGGTATGTTATAATATAGGTGCAGATGCTCCATCTGCCATCTGATTCATGTGTAGATGTAAAGGTTAATTGTTTAAAGGCTTGGATAATAACTATGAGATGGAATGGGATAAGGTGTGGTATTTCATATTCAGGAAAGCTGGAAGTATGTTTTTTAGGAGGATCTTCCACATTTACTGAGATTACGCGATAGAATCCTCTTGTATGGTTTTCGTAGTTATAGCCCCCAGGTTGACACAAGGAGGGAAGAGGGAAAGGCTGATGAGGTAGTGGAAGGAGATCCAGGGGCTGTGATGAGATGGGAGTTGGCAAGGGAGGAGTGGAAGGTGTGCAGAATCATGGGGTGGAGAAGAAAGCCTGCGCAGGGGTGAGAGATTGGTTGCTGGTAAGGGGAGGCCAGAGGTTCATGGAGGCAGGTGGGGACAAGAGTCATGGGAAGATCAGAATGGCCAAGTGAAGGAGGATAGTGGGTGAATGATCTTGGATGGATACAAGGTGGTGGGAGGGATTGGAAGCCAATATCATCCATCTCACATATGGATTCAAATCGACTCTAGAACGTATGTTATTCTCCTCAGACACACATCAATATGGAAGAAGAGTCTGCAAAGATGAGTAGAATAAGTAAAATTAATCAGCACAATCACATACTTTCCTATGCATAGAACAAGCCTTTTGAAGTCCTTTTAGAGGAGCTTTATGTTTGAAGGCTGGTATTTGATTCCTGTGTGACCTTTCACACAAAGATCACAAGCCTTGCTTCACTGCCAGACAGGCTTGCTGTTGCTATGGAAGTCTTCACTGACCTGTAATTATTCTTCTTCAAAAGCTTTGGAAGTGTGATTGTGAATCTGTGCAATGTTAACCAGGAGTCAGTCCCTTTCTTCTGAAGGGTTTGCAGATTTTCCTGTGAAACATTCACAGCTCTTTGATGAAATATCCCCCTGTAATTTGGTTTCTGGTAATAGCTAGCTTGCCCCTGCACAGGATTCCAGTGAGTTCTCTGATGAAATCAGAATTAATTCCAATTGGAAACAAAGGTCACTTTCCAGCATTATTTCAGCAATTTTGACTCAACAGATAAAATAATCTGACAAATGCCAGATAAAAATTCCAATATGAGGTTCAGATTCCCAAACAATTAGATAAGATAAGATATCTTTATTAGTCACATGCACATCGGAACACACAGTGAAATACATTTTTTTGCATAGAGTGTTCTGGGGGCAGCCCACAAGTGTCACCACGCTTCTGGCGCCAACATAGCATGCCCACAACTTCCTAACCTGTACGTTTTTGGAATGTGGGAGGAAACCGGAGCACCCGGAGGAAAACCACACAGACACAGGGAGAACGTACAAACTCCTTACAGACAGTGGCCGGAATCGAACCCTGGTCTCTGGTGCTGTAATAGCGTTACGCTAACCGCTACACTACCGTGCCTGCATTATTAAGCAATCTCCTTGGAACACGGCGTAGTTGAGGAATGAGGGGCACAGCCTGCAGCTACAAAAGAAGGTGAAAGAGGAAAGAGAACAAATTCCTTGGCAGGAGACCATACCCACTCTAGGCATTCAGGAGCAATTCTCCTACCTGTGTTCTGTCAACAAAATGTGTGAAACATCTCAGCTTCAATAAGGATGTCCTCACTAAAGTCTGCAAACTGTTCTAAAGAGGGTACAGACCACATTGCTGGTGGCTTTCCAGCTCACCGTGGGCTAGAATTGGAGATGTATGCAACATTCCACACTTTGACATCTACAGTTACTGGTGATCTCTATTGAAAGGGAGCTGACCAGATTTCATTCTTTCTTGCCCAAGTATAGGGTTGACCAAGAACAACCTCTGCAAGGATTTCAGACTGAATATAGTACAGGCTGTAATTGACTGCACACTTTGAATCCATTGCATGCTAACTCTGAGATGCATCGCAACCAAAAGGTCTACCTGGTTCATGACCATATCCAATGTGTCATGCCGGTTAATATCGGGTATCCTGGAGGCAGTCCTGATCACACCATCCAAATTTCAAATTCATACCCAAAACCAAAAAAACAGCTTTTTATCAGAAGACCGTGTTTTCTTAACTGGATCCACCTTCCATATTTTTCGTTGCTGACCAACAGTTCCACTTATGAACTCTTCCTCGAACGTGACAAGGCATCGTCCCTTTTTCATTGCAGAATCATTAAAATTTGCAAGTTTAGGTGAGTAGTAAAAGGATCCGGGTGGAATTGGTGGGTATGTGATGGAAAATGAATTACAGGGAAATGTAGGAGAATAGGACTGTTCTGAGAGCTGGTGTAGACTCGAATGGGTTGAATGGCCTCCTTCTACATTGTATGGCAATCTGATAAATATGAGCATTCTTCTGAATACAATGATTCATTAAAGTGCCCTTGGTCCTGGAGTCTAAACACTCACATGTATGGACTCCCCTGTACTTTAAAACAGACATCCACTTGTCCAGGAACCAGGAAGCCCTGCAGCAATCGTGATGGCAGCCATTGAGCTTGTTACCATGGAGATGCCTCTAGGCTGGGGGGAGCCAATCAGCCATGTAAAGGGAGAGGGAGACAGCAGCTTTCATTGCATCAAACAGGTGTTGATGAGAAAAACTGTGGGATCTGGGTGGTCTGTCAACTCCTGGACTAAGTGCTGTCAGTCCCCAGCAATGGCCCACTCACTGTGCTGAGCTGGGTGGAGTCCTGATCCCACGTCTCAGCTCTGAGTGGCCCCTACACTGACCTTGGCTCATGCAACACCAGCACTTTGCGCATTGTCTCAGTGGCTCACTCCATACTGAGGCATGCAATGATGAGATCAGTCATAGTTGCATCACAGCCTGGTATGGAGGCTCCAATGCATGAGGCAGCAGAGGGTCATAAACTCAGCCAGATCCACTGTGGGCACAAGCCTCCCCGCCATCGAGGACATCTTCAAGAGGTGGAGCCTCAAGAAGGCAGCATCTATCATTAAGGAACCTCACCATCTGGGACTCGCCCTCTTCCCATTACTGCCATGGGGGAGGAGGTACAGGAGCCTGAAGACCCACACTCAGTGATTCAGAAACAGCTTCTTCCCCTCCGCTATCAGATTTCTGAACGATCCATGAACCCATGAACTCTACCTCATTATTCCTTTTATATTGCCATATTTATTTATTTTTGTAATTTATAGATTTTTATGTCTTTACACTGCATTGCTGCTGCAAAACAATAAATTTCACGTCATATCTCAGAGATAATAAACCTGATTCTGGTTCTGAGACTCATAGAGCCATGGAGTCAGACAGCATGGAAATAGGCCTTCCAGCCCACCGTCTGCACACACCACCTGGCACCCATTTTTCTCTAATCCTACACTCATCCCATTTTATTCTCTCCACCTTCCCCTCAACTCTGACAGCTCCTACACTTACTTATACATCAGGACCATTTTATAGTGGCCAATCAACCTACTAACCTGCATGTCTTTTGGATGTGGAAGAAAACCAGAGATTCCTAGAGGAAATCAACATAGGGAGCATAAATAGGACATCAAGTGGGAGTCGTTGGCCTGGGTGCAGACAGTGACATTCATTCATTTATCCTTCCTGCAGATTTGGAGGAGTTTGCCGTATCAGTATTGCAGGTACCTCTCCAGTGCTTTGAGGAATCTACTCCACATAGAGAGCACCAGAGGTTTGGATTGGATCTGCATCACTGGGGTTGTGTATCAGGAGATCCACTAGCTGCAACACTGTGCCGCCCATCAATTTAATTGTTGCATCGCCGCAGGAGCCACTGTAGAGGGCTGAGCCCTCAAACAGGTTCCTGTCACAGCAGCGCTGTAAGTATTGCAACTATACTGTACATTATACATAAAATGCTCTAATGACCCTTTCATTGCTGATTCTATTGGTATCTCATTCCTAAGAATACATCCTGAGTACGAAATAAGGTATCAGTACATCGTTTCTTCTTTGCCTCTTCTTCCTTCTTGTCTTTTTACTACTCATTTTAAATCTCTGAGCTCTGGTTATTGATTAACAAGTCAAGAGAAATGATTTATTCTCATCCACTCTGGCAAAATCTTTCATCATCTTGAAAATCTTCTTGTTAGCTCTTAATTTTCAGTTTAAAAGGGAGCGATCCAAACTCTCCTTCTAACTTCAGTCCCTCATCCCATTGGGCATGTGAGTGGAGTTGACTGATGTAAGGAAAGAGTTAAATTAGCCAAAAGTCATTTCTGATTCCTCCTTAGCATGTGCAGTAGTGTGTAACACAAAATGGTGTCCACTCGGACTGCAGGAATGTTTTGGGAACTTATGGGAGTACAGATGCACATCCTTGATCACATCCTTGAGATTAGATACCGGTGAAGGATGTTTTCTTCTTTACAGACCTGTTGTCTGTTTCTAAGTTAGGTGTTTAGGCCGAAGGTCGCGAGTGATAAGAAGGTACAGGCTGGTACCACTAAGGAATGGAAAAGTACTGGGGTAAAAGTTATGTTAAATTTTTGAGGGGTATAAAAGGGGGCACCTTCTTTGAGCAAACCAGGACCTTCCCTTCGGCTGGTTCGTGACTGGTGTTAAGACACAGACAGAAGGCTGTCACACACATGAGGTTCCCTCCGGCATTATACAGATCAGTTCATTGATTGGTTGATAAGTATTATTTTGCTTCCTTCTGTACCTTAGGTATTCTTCTTCCTTTCTGTATTTTATTCTTCATATAACTCTAATAAAGTAGTTTCTATAACCTTTAACATGTGTACAGTGCCTCCTTTGTTTGCGAATATCTCTTGCTGCTGAATCAGGAAAGAACAAAGAATGAATTTTAAAATATTTTCGTTACAACTGAGCATAAACAGGACATCAAGGTGGGAGTGGTTGGCCTGGGTGAGGACATTGACATTGGTTTACTTATTCTTCCTGTAGGAGTGGAGGAGTTTGCAAATCAGTATTACTGGTAGCTTACCAATGCCTTGAGGAATCTACTGTAGGTAGTCCAGGTCTCAGAAGAATATAAAAGGACATGAATCACTGGTGCTTGGTAGACCATGAGTTTTGTACAAGGTTTGAGGTTTTAATCCTTAAAATTTCTTCTACTCAATCGACCGATTGCTACGTGGATGCATTGAAGGTGATGTTGTACTTTACCAGTTGTTGAAAGGTGACTTTCAAGATGTAAGAAATGGTCAAGTTTTTCCATTTCTGCTCTGAACCTTTATTGTTGGAAAGCAATATTCTACAGCGGGGTAAAATTGGTAGAGGATCTTATCTTGTGGATGTTGAGTGTAAGGCCATCCTCTAATATGCATCAGTGAATAAATCAATGATGGCTTTACGTGCATTGCAGCTCATCTGCTGAGGTTGAGATGAGATGACATTGGTTCTGGAGTATAGTCTCCGTTGGTTGAGCAATTCCCATTAGTTCTGAAGATTAGCTGAACTCTTGCAGGAGGTTCGTTGAAGGTGAGGTGAGATGTTGAGGTGGGGAAGATTGAAAAATATGTTGGGGCAATGATGCAGCCTTGTTTGACACAGCTCATCATTGACATTCACTCTGCTGTAGACCCATTGGTTAGGTTCATATGATCATGAGGCAACATAAGGTCAATCCAAATTTTTGTGGGCAACTGAGTTTGAGGAGATTGCTCCACAGTCCCTCATGGAAAAGAACAGTGGAGAAACAATTAGCAAAGCATTTTGCTTTGTAATAAGACTATTTATTTAAACTAATACAAATTTAATCTTTAACATGGCTTACAAACCATAAACTTGCCATTCTAATGTCATTTGTTATTGTGTCTTAAAAATAAATTGATAGAATAGAACTTTCATTAAGGTTTCGTATCACTTCTTTTAATATGATCTTTATGCTGGGATTTATGGATTGGCTTTACTGATTTATTAGATGCAGCTTTCTTAAGTGCTTTTCACATCCATTAACAGATAGTTGGATTTGAAATTACTCATTTAAAAAATAAAACTTTATTAAAGTAAAAGTAATTGGAACTAAATAATCATTGTCTGCTTATGATTCATTTTTTACTGTTGTATTTGATATTGTAGACACAAAAATACTTTTATTAAGAATAATTAGTTGCAAGAATTATACTTCAGGCATAGAGGAGATTAGTTACATGATGTAAATAGATTGATTGTATACTTTTCACAGTGTTGGTATTGCAGTGACATTGTTAACAGATAAAATGAATCCTGGCCTTTCGAATCATCTAAAAGCAGCTCATAATAGAAGGATGATGACTTTGAATCAAATGGATATCTACAGCAATAAATATTGGCAGAGGCGATGAATTTAAAGAGAACTCTTCATGTATCACGTAAAGCAGATTTATGGATTTTGGGTGAAAGAAAAAATGAAAAGTTGGGAAACGGTAAAGGAATTCAGATGGAATGCTGCATTAAATGTAAATAGTGAATGAAATTTTCAATACTCAGAAGACAAGAGCTAGACACAGAATAATACCTTGCTGAGAAGCATCTGAGACAGTAAAGGCCATTTATCCCCTCAATCCTGTTCTATAATTCACTTAGGTCATGACTAATCCGTATCTTTACTCTAACCAGCTACCTTGTTTCCATAATCTTCAATACCTTTATCAACTAAAATGTATAGTTTTCCTGTAGTCTCAACAGCCTTTTGGAGAAGAGAGTTCTGTTGATTCATACAAATACCAGCTACTGGCTAAATACGTGAGGGCTCTGCTGTATTGGACACTGAGGGGCTGGGTTCTGTGTATTGGCCTCTCAAGCACTTCAAGGATGTATTATTTAAAGAGGAAACAAGAATGACATAGACACCTTGTAGCAGAATGCAATGATTTAATAGTGCAATGAATGTAGAGAAACATGTGTGCTGATTGCATTGTACTTATGGCTATTATTTTTATGAATAAATGTGAATAAATATGAATTGGCAAATGTAAGGGTCCTTGCATCTACCAACATCCCAACATTACTTATCTCCTTAGAGACTAAAGCAATAAACATGAGAAGGGAGCCGAGCAGCTTGGGAGAAGAGGACTGAAAATTCGATTTTCTGAGTCTCTCTATGGAAGCAATGATTAGCTGTCAGCACAAAGACAGTAGGGGGCTAGAGGTCTCGCACTAGTTTGTTCTCATTATTCCTTTCTTATTCTCATGTTGACACACAGTGACACTGTAGAGAGTGCAGCTGTCTCACAGCTAGAGTGACTGGGTTTTGATTCTGACCTCCAGTGCTGTCTGTGTGGAGTCTGCACATTCTCCCTGTGACTATATTAAGAGCAAAAGGGTGGATAGGGAGAGAGTAGGTTCCCTTAGAGATCAGCAGGGCTGCCTATGTTTCAAGCCACAGGAGATAGGTGGGATTTTTAAGAGTATTTCTCCTTGGTGCTTACCAGGGAGAAGATCATGGTTGCTCAAGAGATAAGGGAAACAAGTGGAGATATTTTGGAGAACATTCATATTACCAGGGAGGAGGTATTTTCAGCCTTACAGTGCATTAAGATGGATAAATCCCCAGGACCTGACTGAGTGCATCCTCGGACTTTGTGGGAGGCTAGAGAAGAAATTGCAGAGGCCCTTGCAGAGATATTTGCTTCGTCATTAGCCACTGGGGAAGTTCCCAAAGCCTGGAAGGTGGCTAATGTTGTTCCGTTGTTTAAGAAGGGTAGCAAGGACAAGCCAGGGAACTATAGGACTGTCAGCCTGACATCAGTGGTGGGGAAGTTACTGGAGGGAATTCTGAGGGACAGGATCTACCATCATTTGGATAGACAATCTGATTAGGAGGAGTCAGCATGGCTTTGTGGGTGGGAAGTCATGTTTGATGAACCTTTTAGAGTTCTTTGAAGAGGTAACCAAAAGGGTAGATGAGGGTAGGGCAGATGTTGTTTATTTGGACTTTTGCAAGGCCTTTGACAAGGTCCTGCATGGTAGGCTGGTCTGGAAGGTTAGGTCCCATGGAATCCAGGGATAGCTAGTTTGGTGGATACAAAATTGGCTCGGGGTAGGAAGCAGAGGGCGGTGGTTGAAGGTTGTTTCTTGGAATGGAGACCAGTGATTAGAAGTGAGTCACAAGGGCTGGTGTTGGGACCCATTTTATTCATTATTTATATAAATGATTTGGATACAAATGCACAAGGCTTGATCGGTGAGTTTGTGGATGACATAAAATTAGGAGGTGTTGTTGATAGTGAAGAAGGTTATAGTAGATTACAGGGGGATCTTGATCAGTTGGGGAAGTGGGCTGAGGAGTGGCAAATGGATTTCAATACAGATAAGTGTGAGGTGATGCATTTTGGAAAGTCAAACCAGTGTAGGACTTACACTATGAATGGTAATGTAGGGAGTGTAATGGAACAGAGGGACCAAGTGCATCGTTTGTTGAAAGCGGCATCACAGATAAAAGGATGGTGAAAAAGGCATTTAGCACGCTGACCTCCATCAGTCAGGGCACTGAATAAAGGAGTTGGGACATTGTGTTGCATTTGTATAAGTCGTTGATGAGGCTGCACTTGGAGTATTGTGTACAGTTTTGGCCACCCTGTTATAGGAAAGATGTGTTTACACTGGAATGAGGGCCGAAAAGACTTATGAGGATGTTGCCAGGACTGGAGGGCCTGAGTTTTAGGTAAAGGTTGGCCAGGCTAGGAGAATGAGGGACGATCTTACAGAAGTGTTTAAAATTATTAGAAGCATTGATAAGGTGGATGGTAACAGCCTTTTCCCCAGGGTAGGGCAGTCCAAAACTAGGGGGCATAGATTTAGGGTGAGAGGGGAAAGATTTAAAAGGGAGCAGAGGGGCAACTTTTTCACACAGAGGGTGTTGAGTGTATGGAATGAGCTGCCAGAGGAAGTGGTTGCAGGTACAGAGGTATCATTTAAGAATCATTTGGATAGGTACATGGAGGGGAGGGTCCTGGAGGGATATGGGCCGAACACAGGAAAGTGGGACTAGCTGGGTTGACAATGTGGTCGGCATGGCCTCTTTGGGCCGTAGGGCCTGTATCTGTGCTGTATTACTCTATGACTGCATGGGTTTCTCCTGTTGTCTCTAGTTTCCTATCACATCCCAAAGAAATGCTGGTTGTTAGATTGATTGAGCATGGTAAGTTGCCCTGGCGTAGCTGGGTGGTAGAAGTATTGCGGGGGGGGGGGGGTGGTGGGGAGAGGGTGAATGGGCATTTTGCAGGGCAATAAATGGGGGAGTGGAATTCATGGGAATGTGCTGAATGCCAGTGTAGACTGAATGGCCTCATTCAGAAAAATGATCTAATATGAAACGTATCAAGGCACCTTCTTCGCATAAGGCTTTTTGCCATGTTGTACTATTTGAAAGAGTCCTTTTTGCATGCACTCCAACATTTGTTGTTTATTTTTGTACCAAGATGTTTCAAAATCCAAGTCATCAAAGAAGCCAGCCTACAGCATTCTGCACCCCCACCTGCTCTCATACATTGGGCCCATGGAAACACCAAAATAGGTCCATCCATTCAGGGAAATCTGGGTAGTAAGCCAATCATTCAACACATATAACTTTGGAGTAAATACTTGTGACAGAGGAAGAACAGAAACTTGTTGTCAAGACACCAATTTTGTACTTGCTCAGCTGAATGAAGTTAGATTTCAGTATCTGCTTTTGATGTATGTTTAGTATTTGAATATGACCATCTTGTGGAATAGCTTGAAGCTTCAATTAAATATCTGGTGATACCTGTGAATTCCAGTGTGTGGACTTGTAGGTAGGATTGTTGGCAGTTCTGTTCAGATATGGTAACTCAATTGGCACTTTTAATGGAAGCCTCACCAGAAATGACCCTAAGTAGAAATAGTCTCATTGCAGCTATGGAAGCTAGAAAGATTTTTCATCATAAAGAACAACATGTTCTCCTGTTTGGTTGCAGTTTTCTGTGGTGTTAAATGAAGAGAGCTGCAACATAGGCTGCACTGAATAAGATCCCTCGATTTCCACGTGTAAGGAGACTGCTCCATTTAATAAATTAATATTGTGCTTTATTATTACTCTGGTAAGTGCATGGGGCTTGTTGTACTTTAAACCTGTGTGTGATGCTACAGGATATGTTATTTGGCAAGCAAGTGAAAGGAAGCTATGGTTTCCAGTCTTGTTCCCAGCTTTCATTTACTTGCAATAAAGCCGAAGGGTTGGCATCAATGAAGGGTCATACATAAGGGGCCAATACTGTGCCCAGTGAGATTGGTCCTGATGAGCTGCAAATTATGCAAGACATGAATGGGAACATTGGTGTTATCAATGACTCCTTAGATGTTGCAATAGAAGTAAAGGGTGGTGTTAATACAATTCAGTGGGAAATTTGGGAAATGTATATCCATGGCTATCACTTGATAAGGGGAAGGGGCAACAAATTTGTTCATTTAGTGTAATTTTAAATAAAATATTCCTGAATATGAAGTTCTCTTAAGAGGTACATTCAAAGTCAATGTCAAAGTCAAATTTCCCCTGACTAATATAACCATGATAACAAAATAGTACATTAAAACTCCCCAATAAACATTTTTCACACTTGAAAACAAATGAAAACCCCTCTGAAGAAGTATTTAGTTGTCACTCTAGACCTGGTGGGAATTAAATGATTTCATCCACTGCAGCACAGTCCTAATTAAAATTATAGTGTTTTAAATTGGATTTTATCAGTATCATGTGCCTGAGACATTGAGCAGTAAATGCTTCAAAGACTAGAGGACAAGCTAAGAAAATCACTACCAGATGCTTTTAATTTAGCAGTAATAAATAACCTACATAAACTATGCAATGATTCTGATAGTTACAATGAAAGTTAGTAAAATGCAACTTTAAGTTCACTAACTTTGTCTTAGGCTATAGTTAAAAGCATCTTGCTTCTGAGAAGCATGACTAGTGTTTTAGCCCTGTCTCAAACTGTGGTCCCTCCAAGCTGAGTTCCCATCGGAAACAGATTGATAAGTCTATCCTTTAATTTCCTTTCACGTGTAAATGTTGAAAATGGTATGTGTAAGATATGGAATCATGGTAACCACATACATCCAGAAGTGCCCAATGGATGCCCTACCTTGGCTTTCTTCTGGGATCCGCACCATCACAGAAGCCAGTCTCTAGCCAATTTGATGCACTCCACATAATAACAGGAAATCGCTGAAGCAAATGTTAAGGGACCAGGCTACATCCCAAATCAAATACTGAAGATCAGCACTCTAGAACAAATTGTGCCTTTAGTCAAGCTGTTCCGGTACAGTTTACAATACTGGCATCTATGTGGCAAAATACAAAGTTGCCAGTGTAGGTTCTGTTCACAAAAAGCAGGTCAAATCCAATCAATCTACTCTCAACCATTAGCAAAGTGATGGAAAATGTCATCATCAGTGCTATCAAGTGGGATTTACTCACCAATAACTTGCTCGCAGATGCGCAGTTTAGGTTTTGCTGGGACCATCAGTTCCAGACCACATCATGGCAAAGGTCCAAACATGGAGCAAAGACCTGAATCTCAGATGAAGTGACCACCTAGTTGCATCACTGCCTGGTACGGGGGCTCCAATGCGTGGGATCGAAAGAGGCTGCAGGAGGTTGTAGACTCCGTCAGCTCCACCATGGTCACAACCCTCCCCGTCATCAAGGACATCTTCAAGAGGTGGTACCCGAAGAACGTGGCATCGATCATTAAGGAGCATCACCATCCCGGACATGCCCTCTTCTTGTTACTGCAATTAGGGAGGAGGTACAGGAGCCTGAAGACCCAAACTCAATGATTCAGAAACAGCTTCTTCCTCTCCACCACAAGATTGCCGAATGATCCATGAACATGACCTCATTATTCCTTTTTTTTGCACTATTTATTTATTTTAGTAATTTATAGATTTTTATATCTTTGCATTGTACTACTGCCACAAAACATCAAATTTTACCACATATGTTAGTGATAATAAACCTGATTCTGATTCTGACTCTGACGGTGACTGCCCTTGACATCAGTTTGACTGAATTTGGCATCAAGGACCGGTAAAAATTAAGTCAATGGACATCAGAAGGAAAACAATCCAATGGCTGGCGTCTTTACTCACAGAAAGAAAGGTGGTTGTGGTTTTTGGGAGATCAATCATATTAACATCACTGTATCATCTACATCCTGGGAGTCACCATTGATCTGAATCCCAACAGGACCAGCCACATAAATACCATGGCTACAGGGGCAGTCAGAAGTTGGGTATCCTGCAGGAAGTGACTGGACTCTTGACACCCCAAAGCCTTCCCACACATGTTCAGAGTACTCTGCACTTGGCAACACCAACAATTCTCAAGATGCTTGCCGCCATCCAGGACAAAGCAGCTTGCTTTAATCGGTACCCTTTCTATCGTTCTAAGCATTCACTCTTTCCAACCCCAGTGCACAGTGGCTGCAGTGTGTACCAAAGGCAAAAAGCACTGTGGTTACTCACCCAGGATACTCTGATAGCACCTTCTAAACCTGTGACTTCGAGAGGAAAAAGGGAACGCTACCATCTGCAGGTTGGTGAGAGCTAAATGAATGTTTAAGAGGAGGGATCAATATATTTTGCTTTATGAAGGATTTTTAAAGGAGGGAGATGAAGTGGAAGCGATTAACAGCTTCCTCAGAGGCAAAACAAGGGCCTAGGAGCAGCATCCAATCTTCATCCCAGAGGTAATGGTAGGTCTCTACAAACAGTCGTAGCCCCTTGGCAGAGGGAGAGGAAAATGAGCAAGAGTTCCCTTTCAATTTAAATCATAGCCATCTGCAATCCTGCCACAGCTAGCCCTGCATGGCACCTTACAACTGAGGAACTAACAAGAGGTGGAAGCTCCTTAAACATTCCTATCCTAATAGTGGCAGAGCTGAGCACATATACTAAAAGCCTAAGAACTGATTGATAAGCATCCAACTTGGCATCCTCCTGAGATCATAACTATTACTGAAGAAAGTCACGAGGCAACAATTCACTCGGCATGATCTCGAAAAACAGTTGAATACATTTAATACAACAAAGTTGCATGACCGCAAAACATCTGGCTGTTATGATGCTCAAAAAGCAGCTGCCTCTTGAGCCAGACGAGCTAGTACAGGTACAACGTTAACTGACAATGTGGAAAGTTGCCCATTTGGCACTGGTTCACAAAAAGCACGTACAATAAATCCAATCTGACTAATTGCTGCTGCATCAGCCTGCTCTCAATCATTAACAAAGTGTTGAAGAGTGGCATCAAATGCCCTTCACCAATAACTTGATCACTGATACTTATTTTGAGCTTTGCCAGTACAACCCCACTCTAGCCTCATTACAGTCTTGGTCCAAATATAGAACAAAGTATTTTAATTCCAGAGGTGAATTGAAAGTACTTGATCAAATGTGGTATCGATCCCAGCGAAAGTGAAGTCAATGAGATTTCAAGGGGAAAATCTTCACCAACAGAAAGGAAGATAAATGTGCTCAGGAATCTGAAACAATAACAGAAAATACTGGAGCTGTGAGTTAACAGAATTATGGATTCAAGTCTATGATCCATCATAATTGTGGTCATTAACATCTCAGTTACTGGACATTACTGGAAGAGTCAGGGTAGTGTCGTAGGCCCAACCATCTTCAACTGCTTCATCAATGGCATGCACTCAACTAGAGGTCAGAAGTGGAAGATGTTTGCTGATAATTGCACAATATTCATTTCCACGCCCAACTCCTGAAACAATGAAGAAATCCATGCCCACATGCAGCAAAACCTGGACAATGTTCAGCTATGGGCCGATAAGTGGCAGGTAATGGTTGTCATGCCATACAATGCCCTTCATTGACTATCTCCAACAGGGAGTGTCAATCTGCCACCCCTTGATACTCAAAAAACTCTGCAGATGCTGGAATCTAGAGCAATACACAAAAAGCGCTAGAGGAAATCAGCAGGTCAGGCAGTGTCCATCAGGACTCAACAGTCGACGTTTCGGGCCGAGTCCCTTCATGATGAAGGGTCTCGGACTGAAACATCGACTGTTTATTTCCCTCCATGGATGCTGCCTGACCTACTGAGTTCCTCCAGCACTTTTTGTGTATTACCCCTTGATACTCGACCAGATAAAGCACTAAATCCCTTCATTTTAATATCCTAAGGTTATCATTGACCTGAAAGTTAACTGGAGCAGCTACGTAACTACAATCGGAGGGCAGATCCTAGTGTTCTGTGGTGGGTGAGTCACCACCTGACCCACAAAGTTTTCCACCACATACAAAAGCTTGAAAGCACATACCACCAGACTGAAGGACAGCTGCTATCCCACTATCAGACTCTTGAATGGACCTCTCATACGCTGAACTCTTGATCTCCCAATTCACCTCTTTGTGGCCCTTTGTCTACATGCACTACACGTTCTCTGTACCTGTCGCTATATTCTGCATTATGCTTTCGTTTTTACTACCTTGATATACATGATCTGTTTGGACAACGTGCAAAACAAAAGCATTTTGCTGTATCTTAATACATGTGACAATAAGAAACCCAATTCCAACTCCACCTTCAACAAAGAACATTGGGAATATGATGGAATATGGCTGATTTCATAAAGTGCAAAGAGCTGCCTAGGTCCTGATCTGTTTTGGTTTAAGAATGGGCCAGACATTGATCAATCTGACCCGCCGCCCGTACACCAGCACTCAGCCTTTTTTGACTGCATGGCTGCCCTTGTCCTTGAGGTTCCACAAAGTGCAGTGGGTCCCAACTGGTGACAAGATGTCTTGACATGACCTCTCAAGGCTCCAATCCCGGAACAACTTGCGCTCCTAAAAGCTGTTTCTGTTTTTAAATGTCTCTGGTAATTGGACAAAAGTAAAAAAAAATTCATATAAATAATAATGAATGTTAAAATATTAAATAATAATATATTTATTTTAAATAGTTTAAAGCATGAATATACAGTGAAACGAAGAAAAATAAACAAAAGAATTGCCTTCTTAATTAAGACTGGTGACCTCATTCAAAAGAATGGGAATTTAAATGGCGTTTAACTGAGAATTTAAATGTGATGACACTTTTGTGGATTGGAAGTTAGCCACCACTTACCAGAAATGACCTAGAGTTGAGGAGTCAAATGCAAAATGTATCTGGCTCATTACGTTATGGAAATCCACTGGACTCAGTGGTAAGTCCAGGAACAGAATAAGAGACACCTGGAACTGACCAGTGCATTCTGTCCTTCTGTGCTGCGCTGTGCCCACACGAATGTCCAAAATGTGCTAACTAGGGCAATGCAGGTGGCCAGCAGTTCTCTTTAGATTTTTTTTTCCATTTGCACAATTTGGCCTGGAAGCCTTTCAGTTTTTCTGAGCGCAAGTTGTTAAAGATTGTCAAACACTCTGGCTCTTTGAAAGATTCTGTACCCTTTCACATTTAGCAGCACTTACGGCTGCTTAGTTGTTCTTCAGTAAATGCTCACAAGGTATTGTAGTGGCTGAGTAACTGAACTATTAATCTTGAGAATGTCAAGTTAAGTCTTGTCGCTTTGTAAATATGACTTCAGTTTACAAAATAAAAAGCCAGAATCCATCAGATGAAGCTGCCAATTATCATATAAATGGAATTGTTTCACCGTGTCCTTTAAGGAGAGAAATCTGTTATTCATGTCTGGTAGAGCATTTCCTCCAGTTCAGTGTTGAGTTATTTGTTTAATTCAATTCTTTTAGTAAAGTTAGACTGGAATAATTAAGACGAAATCATGTTTTTCAATATTGAACTGTTTTGATATCATTAAATCCTCACATGCTGGCTGGAAAACCAAATGAAAAATGAATTTGTTCGTCTTGATCCTAATGATTGTTATTTGCAAAATAATTTTTCACCTGAATCTATTGGCTTGAGATGTTAATGCTGATTTTCTCTTCATGGATTTTCCCTGACCCGCTGAGTGTTTACAGCATTTTTTGTCTTTATTTCATAACTTGACCACCTGAGGAATTTGGTTATCCTTCAGAAACAGGAAATTGGGAAGAAAAGCCAGAAAATCCCATTTGGCCCTTCAAGCTTGTCCTACCATTCATCATAATGGCTGTCTTCCTCTGCAACATTTTCCTGAACTACCCCCATATCCCTTAACGTATTCACATTTCTTGTTGGAAGTTACTCAAGATAGATATATGAAAAAGCCACTAACTTATGCAAAATTGAGATTACGACAGTGTGATGCAGGAGAGCTTCAATTCAAAAGCAGACCTTATTGGAACAATAGTGTCTGATATGCACTTAAGTGAGCACCTGGGTGTTGGGGAGTAATGCCTCCCTCTTGAATTTCACTTTATTCATGAGGATCTCCAAATTCATCAGGAAACTAGGTTGCAGCTTCCTGACTTATTTCAACTGAAGTTGTTCATGAATATACAAGGAATGAAATCCTGACTTGAGCAGGAGGATACACTTAGAAATTGCATCGATGCAGAGGATGGCATGCCCACATTTGTTGTTGAGGGCAGGCTGTCCCAACCTTCAAGTATTAATGAAACCAATAGGTAAAATGGCCCAAAACTTACATCAACAACATCTCAGAGGCTTTGTCGTTTATCCACCTCCATGATTCCCACCCCAATTTAAAAGTGATGTTCACCTGTTCTGCTGCAGATAATGACAAATAACCTGGTCCTTCTTGGATTAGGTGAAGAAAATTAGCCCAATTTTCTTTGAGAATCCAAAGAGGCTCCCTGAAGAAGGGCCCTGACCCGAAACGTTGATCGTCTGTTTTTCTCCACTGATGCTGCCTGACCTGTTGAGTTTCCTCTCCGGCATCTTGTTGTTTTTTCAGCCCATCTTCCCTCATTGTTTTCACTTTTACCTATCTCTCAATTCATATTTTTAGAATGTTCCAAAATTTGGACTTAGTTCATCAGTCCGTCCTTTTTCCTTGGACGACCAATAGAACAAATGGAGGAAATGTTAAGCATGTATAATTTGACATTCAATTTGTTTCTCTGTATGTTTACCTTCTCAATTGAAGCTGGACCCAGTTTCACAGGACAATCATGATTTTGGTCTTCTTGATGATGAGATGTACTTTAGAAAATTATTAGGTAAAGATAAGATAGCTGTAATGTATGATAGTTTTATTTTGAGAAGCAATTTTGCATATTTTATATTTTCCAAAAAGAGGATTAGTTTGGAAGACATCATTGAGACCATCTCTAAAAACCTTTTTAGGCAAATTCATTAAATTTAATTAAAAATGCCTTTAAAAGTTGATGTAAGCATGAAGGAATCTTTAAAGCTTGCTTTATATTCAGAACAAGATGTTCCAGATAGGAGGCAAAACAAAAAAAGAGCTTAACTTGTAAAAATCAGCTTACAGGTCAGATAACCAACTAAAGAAATAACTGATATAAACATGAGGCTAATAAATGATTAATAATAAGGAATGTTTTAAAGAAGTTAAAATAAAACAGTGGTGATAGAACCCATTATTTGTATTACTACTGGTGAAAAATTCATAGCCTGAGTAACAGATGCTAAGCAGAGACTCACAAAAATATGATAACAAATGGACCCAGAGAATATTACATTGTTAGGCATGAGACATCAGCTCCATTTTCAGGCAAAGCTCCTCAATAAACAATGAGAAACATATGGGACTGGATTTTCCATTTGGCAGGTGGTAGAAGTGTTTCTTGGAAGTGATTCAGCAATAAATGTTTCTGAAGTATCAATGTTATGATTTTGCAGAATTCTCCATCAGTGATGGAGTTGTAAATTTCACCAGATTTCCAAATTCTAACTCAAAGTACACGACTGAGAAGTTAATCAGTATTTTCACCTGAATAGAACAGTTCTTGCTGTGCTTTCACCAGTAAAGAGAAATAGTGCTTGAAATTCAGCAGTGGGAATTTAAAGAGTGCAAGTGAGGCTTGCTTATACATCAGATTGCAAAATGCTGAATAATATTCCATTACTGCTCTAATTAATACCAGATACAAATGACAATTTTAGTATCTATTGTATATTCTTAATTTGCCAACAGAAAAGTTTAATCAATATATTTCATAAAAGTAAATTAATTCCATTATAGCTGCATTTCTATACCACTTTCAGGAAACTCCTCAAAAGCAAACTTCAGCTTTTCTGGCTCTCAATGAGAATTTGACATCTTCTGTAAATGATTCTGAGCAGCAGGCAGGCTGTCAGCCAATCATATTAGAGAACTCTCACAAATAGTACATAAGGAAATAAAAAAGACATGACATAAATCATACATAAATCATTGTGATATGAAATTGTAAACTAAACATGGATTTAAAGGATGAGAAGACAGATCAAATCAAAAAGAATTTTCAAGATTATTCTTTAATAGTCGGCTGAATGTATGAATTTTCCACCAGGACCACATGGCTCCAGACCTCAACACAGCTTCGGTCCAGACAAGCTGAATTCCAGAGGTGAGGTGAGAGTGACTGTCCTTGCCGTCAGGACGACCTTGTCTGAGTGTGGTACCAAGGACCCAGGTAAGACCGATTAATCAACATCAAAAGACAAAACACTCCAATGGATGGAGTTACACTTTGCACAAAGGAAGGTGGTTGTAGTGTTTGGAGACGAAATCGTCCAGCCCCAAGACATTTTGCAGGAGTTTCTTGGGGCAGTTTACTAGGCAGAACCATCCTTTATCAGTGACATTCCTTCTTTTTATTACAAGGCTAGAAATGGGAACGTCTGCTGATGATTGCACAATAATCAATTTCATTTGCATCTCTTCAGCCAATGAAGGCAACTCAAGCTTGCATGTGGCAAGTACCAAGACAGCACTTAACACTTAACATAAGTGGCAATTAACATTTATGCACCAAAAGTACCAGACAATGACCACCTCTTCTTGTTATTCAGTGACATTACCATCACTGAGACCCCCCACCGTTTAACATTCCTGAGAGTCAACATTGACTAGATGCCCAACTGGATCAGCAACATAAACACTGTAGCTATAAGAGCAGGCCAGAGGCTGACACCTTTGCAACGAGTAACACACCTTCTGACGACCACAAAGTCTTTCTATTATTTACAAGGTGGCAACTCAAGAGTGTGATGGGAATACTCTCTCCTCTCGCCTGAATGAGTGCAGCACCAACAGCTCTTGAGATCCTCAATGCCGTTCAGGATAAAAGGAGCTTGTTTGGCATCCATTTCCCCACCCTGAAACATTCATCCCCCCAATATTGCTTCTACTTCATCAGGAATTTGAGGAGATTTGGTATGTCACCAAAGACTCTTGCAAATTTCGAAGAGTGTACAGCGGAGAGCATTCTGACGGGTTCATCACCACCCTGGTACGGAGGCTCCAATGCGCAGGAACAAAAGAGGCTTGCAGAGGGTTGTAGACTCAGCCTGTTCCGTCACAGGCACAACCACTCCTCGTCATCAAGGACGTCTTCAAGAGGCGGAGCCATCAAGAAGGCGGCATCCATCATTAATGACCCTCACCATCCGGGACATGCCTTCTTCACCTTACTACCATCGGGGGAGAAGGTACAGGAGCCTGAAGACCCACACTCAATGTTTCAGGAAAAGTTCCTTTCCCCTCCGCCATCAGATTTCTGAACGATCCATGAAACCAATTATTATTATAATATTAACCCATTACGTGAACCCTGTTATTCCTCTTTACACTATTTTGTTATTTTTGTAACTTATAGTGATTTTTATGTCTTGCACTGTACTGCTACCACAAAACAACAAATTTCACGACTTATGTCAGGGATAATAAACCTGATTCTGATTCTGATACTGACACCATAGTGCTGCTGCATGGCGTACAATGTACAAAATACATCGCAGGTACTCCCCCAGGCTATTTCAAGCAACACCTCTCCAAATCTGTGACCACTTCCACCAAGAATGATAAAAGCACCAGGCACCACCACCACCTGCAGTTTCCTTTTTCAAGTTACACACCATGCTGATTTGGAAACATATTGCTGATCCTTCATTGTACTTGGTTTTACTATGCTCTAACTTCCTACCCAACAGTACCAGGAAGTTTTGAATGTTTTTCAAGAAAGCTGTTCAAGGGCAATTAGGGATAGTAAATAAATGCCTGTCTTGCTAGTATCACCAAGTCTCAAGAAATGGATATATAAATTGAAAAATGTACATGTCACGGCTAGGTAAGTTTATTCATCAGTAATTACAAATGGGTGTTTTGTTTAAAGTAAAACTTAGTTACCTCTTGAATGAACACAGCTTAACTTCATCATTACTCCATATGGATGGAATATTGTATAACAGAGTGGAAGGTCATGATGAAT
Organism: Pristis pectinata; assembly: GCF_009764475.1. NCBI lineage: Eukaryota > Metazoa > Chordata > Chondrichthyes > Rhinopristiformes > Pristidae > Pristis > Pristis pectinata. Next base: position 88,539,505 of record NC_067413.1, read on the forward strand.
CAATAATTTTCTAGCTGTGAAGCCGGGAACTATGCATCCAATGAAGGAGCAGGATATCACTGACAACAACTTCCACATCCCTTGCTCCAATCCATGCATACACAAGTGATGTGCCAAGGGGATGCTACCAGTTTTAGATAGTAATAAAAATAAGTACTGACTACCTTGTAATTTTTGGACAATTATGGTAACTAATCTATTCATTGTGAACAGTATAATTGGATTATTTTACTTTTAAGGTTAGATGAAAAATAGCTGATAAAATGACCATCTTGTTCCTTTCCAAATCTATCATTAACTCAACAAAATATGTACAGTTGTTACCTGGTTGTAAACTGGTATTATATGGATAAATTCCCAGAGCCTGAGTATTATCTGTTTCTCTCTGCACTTGCTACGGAAGTGCGGCACGGTGGTGCAGCGGGTAGTGCTGCTGCCTCTCAGCCCTAGTGACTTGGGTTCAGTCCTGGCCTCCAGTGCTGTCTTGTTGGAGTTTGCACTTTTTCCAGGTGGCTGTGTGGGTTTCACCTGGGGACTCTTCCCACATCCCAAAGATAGTCAGGTTGGGAGGTTAACTGGCCACTGTAAGTTCCCATTGGAGTAAGTGAGTGGTAGGAGAATCAGAGGGAAATTAATGGGCATCTGAGAGAGAGGTTATGGGGGAATGGTTAACGGGATCGCTGAAAGCCAACATAGAATCAACAGTGGCCTCCTTCGATGCTGTAAATATAAGGTCAGAAGCTTCATTGCTTCATTAATTTTCATTTAGTTCAGGCTGGTAAAAATCTACAGCAATGAATGATTTAATCTTGAGTCATTGAAGAATTCCAGGTATGAAATAATGGAATAGGCAAAGACAGTAACCTGGGAAGTCTACAATCTGAATTTAAACATTTGAATTTATATTTGTATGACCATTTCACCTTGTGGATTACTGAATGCTAAGTGGACCTTTTACTTTTTGCAAAGTGTTGAGCTATTTTATTATATTCACTCGAACCAACAGACACATCCTTTGTTTGATATTTAATGCTGCTCTATCAGTGCAGTAGTGTCCGGGTCTGAAATTATATGGCTCCAGCCTAGCATGGAGCATGAATTTACGCGCCTTGTGACTCTACTAATAAAATGATGCATGGTCTGTAAGACATTTTCATTTGGCCAGCTTCTTGAACAGTGAGGAACTGCATCTGCATCTCCTTGACTTACACTCTGCCTGGAGCAAGTTTCCGAAGCTGGCCCCTGATTTATGAGGGTCAGTGCAATGCAAGAGTTTCCTACTATAACAGCCTGAAATGCTTTCTACTGGTTAAAGCCCAGTGAGATGGAATGTCTCTGACATTAATAAACATGGGCAACTTCATTAATCTGACATGCTCAGGACTTTGGAGGTGTCAGACTGGCACGCTTTACGGACTATTGGATTCTATTGAATCAATACTTCAACATACATTTAAATCTTTTTTTTGAAGATGTTATACACGTATAATAAAATTTCAAGTGAATCTGGTAAGTGTCAAGGAAGCACAGAAGGCAGCAGAAACCTGAGGTTTTAAAGGGAGCATAGAAAATGTCACCTTGGTGTATTAAAGGGAGTGTGGGAACTGGGGCCTCGATGTGTTAAAGGGATGGTGGGAGCTGGGGCCCAGGTGTGTTAAAGGGGAGCATGGGAACAAGGGCCCAGCAGTGTCAAAGGGAGCACAGAAACCAGGGCCCTGGTATGTTAAAGGCAGTGGGGAATCTAGGACCCTGTGTGTTGGAGGGAGTGTCTGAATGGGGGCCCCGGTGTGTTAAATGGAATACAGAACCCCGGGCCCCTGTGTGTTAGAGGGAGCATGGGAACTGGAAAAGGGAGAGGGAGAGTAGGGGCCCTGGCGTGTGAAAGGGAGGGTGGGAACCAGCACTTGAGCTGGATGTCAATCCGTCGTGCTTTCCTAATGATGAGATAATGGATTATTGGAATTTGCAAAAACTTTAAGAAAAAATTAATCATTCTATTGTGAAAACAAATTACTACAAATTTAAAAAATAAAACAAAAAACACTAGAAAAAGAATTAAAACAGTTAGATTTTATAACAATATGATACATTTAAGGTAACTCAATTAATTAAAAGAAGTGTAAGTTACCTGACACTTACCTATTTCATTTGGAGCTATTCCCCTTTAAAATTAATGAAGCCATTAAACCAGCTTCATCACTTAGATTTCCAGCATAACAGCTGGGAAACTGCAGGAAGCTGGTGCTCTGTCACTGGACTCCATCACATTTATCTTAGTGGCATTGAGCTACAATGTTAATTCCCTTTTGATACTTGTGTCAGTGTCATACCAATGAATATGTGTACTGCCTTGCCGTGGCATGGAGCTGGATAAACATGAATAGGTCCCTGGTGTGTTTTTTAATTGTCGGTACACGGTTAATCTTTTACAGTGAGAGTAGAGCTGCATAATTAACCCCAGTAGTCCTTCTCCAAGAGTAGGAAAAAACAGCTAAGATTCCAGTACCTTTTTGCCATCCTGTCTGCATGTTTGAATGTTATATCAGAGAAGGTGAGCAGCCTGTTGAACTCACTAGTCAGGTTTCTATATGAACAATGTCCGGTCAGGTGATCCTGCTGCAGGTACCCCACTTCACCAGCTGCTAGCCAAAAGGCACATGGAAAGCACATCAGGGGTAAAGTGGGAGCTGGGGAATACTTCTTAATGTTTTGAGGCATTTCCATGACATTGCTTTTCCCCTACATTTGGGCTAGCTCTACATTTTCTGCTAGACAGCTGTAGATATTAAAAGAGTCAAAATGTTTACATGAGCTGAGAGTTTTGTATCTATTGCTAAATTCTTTAAATAAATATAAGATTAAACAGGACTGATCTGTGTATTCATGCAGCCTGAGAATACTTTCTACAAAGGGAATAGATTCAGCTTCTCACAGTTTAAAATGTTTCTGCGCAATGCAGCCTGACTCACTGTCATACCTACCAAGAGTAAGAGTATGATTAAAGAAGAAATATTATGAAGCAGCAAATGTGTGCATTTTTCTATTTATGTTTGAATGGCTTTAAATAATTTTAAGACAATTGTGTAATCAGAGGCATGTCAAAGAATAAGCCAAGAAATGCCACCAGCCAACTACCTAGGAGTGAATTACTTCCAAGTTCTGATGAACTAAGAAACAGTATTTACTAATTTTCTCTTAACTTACACCCGTCTATGTGGGTGTTCCTTAGGCTCTAACCCCCCAATACTTCCTATTCATCTCCAACCCAGCTAGAAAATGGGCAATAACAATCTCCCTCCCCTAATCCCCTCAGCAGCAGCAAATCCTCACCCTGGCACTTCACCCCTATCTATGGGCCTTGCTCCTCTGTGACTCCACACTCTGACCTGCCACAGTCCTGGACAACAGATTCCCTTTTGCACTCTCTACACTGGAAAAGCAGGCGAAAGGAAGGCCTGACCTCATGTAGGGACGCTCAATGATGTCTGACACTGTTGAACATCCAAACAGCAGGTCCTTGACCAAACCTGTCATTGATTGCCGCATGTGGACTGTTTGACATGCCTCTGGAGGTGTTGAAGGCATTGGAGAAAAGTATCTGTGCTTTATAGTCAACAATGTAGCTTGAGAAATTTATTGCACTCACTGCTGGCTTTTAGTTGTAACTAATCAGCACAATAACTGCTTACAATAGCTTGTCTCCTGTACTTGTATTTGAAAACGGGCCTTCACAAGGGTCCTTGACTGTTCTTCACCCAGGTGAATTTCTGGAATTTTTTATCCAAGTTCTCTGTGGAGACTTAGGAACAGAGGATATTTAAGGGAGCAATGCACAGATTAATAGATATTAATCAAGCTATGTGCAGTTAGTATAGGAATGTAGTGCTGAGGTAAATGATCAACTGTGATCTTACTGAATGGGGAGACAGATACGAGGAGCCAAATGGCCTAATCCTACTTCTATTTCTTATGTTCATATTCTTCTGAGAGAAGCTCAAAGCATGCAGCTGCATGAATTGTTCTGATAATGGTTTTAAATACAGGTCACTGCGAGGATAATTTGACTGACAAAGAAAAATCACTGCCTTCACTTTCAGCGTCACTGTATCATGAAGTATCACATTGTCCCTTTTACAAAAAGCACAAACTAAAAACAACCTGAGAAGGCACATGGCAATCAACATTTATAGAGTGAATCTGTATGCGACGTTTCCAAAAATAAGCCAATCAGCTGAGTGTACTCCTTCAGAAACGCCCTTCACTTGCCTTTGTCTGTCCCAGGGCCCTTTACCAGGTGCTTCCTCATTGGTTGCAGTATGTGAAGTGGAAAGCTGTTGAGCTGCAAATGAGGAGTCTGAACAAGGCCCAGACCTTTGTGGGGGCTGCAGCAGTTCTGGTTGGATGGTTGACACACAGCAGTAAAGGTACTGGCAGAGAACCAAGAACTTGAAAGCATCCACTTCAAGAAGGGGCAAACTTCGTGTTCCAAGTAGCCTCTGCTTCCCTCCTTGGTCAGTACTGAGCAATCCTCCTGATATTTTGGGGAAGAGGTTGGTTGGCTTTTGTAACCCACTTTGGAAGTTCCTTTCATTAGTTACGTCCAGAGCAATGATGGTGTCAGCCATAGTCAGCAATACTGTCTACCCTTCCATCATAACATTCAGCCTCTGGCAGTTGTAGTACTGTAATTGGAGTCGCAGTGGGTTTAAACAGATGTACTGATGAAGGTGACCACCTGTTCCATATTGAAAAGGCTGAGCTTCAAGTCCTGCGCAAAACCCTGTGATAAGCTCACCTCCTCCAGCGCAGGCTTTTTGGGAAGTTTCCAGCATTCCTAATATTTTGTTATGGGCAGCCATTGGTTTTCTTCTTTAGGCTGGCCCATTAGTGTTCTCATTTGACTCTTCTTCAAAACTAATGCATGACATTAAGAACCATTCGGTTCTTGCACTAATTGGCAAAACCCTAACCACTACAGTTTAGCAACACTATGACCACTTTAATCACTTTGCACTAAAATGTACTTCGTTATTTTTGTTCTAATTGTGTTCCTTCTTGTAAAAATTGTGTATAACTTATATTTAATTTATGTTTTTCTTCTGAATGCTGCTTATATGATGCGATGTGCCTGTGATGCTGCTGCAAGTAAGCTTTTCATTGCACGGGTACTTGTGCATATGATAATAAACTCCACTTGGACTTTGACTTTGACATTGTCCTCTGGCAAGCTAGCACCTGCCCCATCCTTTCCCTTGCCCTGTGTGTCATACACTTGCAGTTCCCAGTTTTAACCTATGCTCCAAATGATCTCAGTACCGGACCTGGTGTGAGATTGAGTTTTGATCTGACTTCATCATCAATCCCATCTTGCTACCTGGGAAGACTGCAGTTCTTGCATGTATGAAATGTAAAAGATACAAAGATTAGGTTGCTGTGAGTGGAGAGGGGGAAGGAAGAAGTGCTTGTTTACACCGTCCAGAGCTTGTAAGTTAGCAGACCGTCAGGTATGAGGAAGAAGTGGAAAGTGAAGAGGAGCATTAGGCATGGGGATGCTGTCATCTTAATGCCTTCAATTCCACCAACAGCCACGGCCTCAGCAATTCTCCATCCCATTGAGACCAGTCGGTAATGCAATCAGTCAGAATGCTCTCCACCGTACATCTGTAGAAATTTGCAAGAGTCTTTGGCGACATGCCAAATCTCCTCAAACTCCTAAAGAAGTAGAGCCGCTGGCCTTTATCCCATTTTCATTTTGTACAAGAAGAAGTCAAGGGGAGCAGATGGATCCAGAGGTAAATGCCACGCCAGTGAATGGTAGAAGGCGACCTGAGCGGTTGGAGTGCCTTGGGGAAATCTCCTCACATGGGTGGCCAAGAACAATGGACACATTTTTACCAAGTGTACGACCAGTTTCACTCTGCTCAATGTACCACTTGCAGGAAAAGAAGGCACAAAACCAAAGGCAGCTGCAACTAACTTGGGGGAAGGAGTTCTCCTGCATGTTCTAACCTCAAGGAGGCGTTTCCACTGCCTTCAATTTCACCAACAGCCACGGCCTCAGCAATTCTCCATCCCATTGTGACCAGTAGGGACACCTCCTTGAGGTTAGAACATGCAGGAGAACTCCTTACCCCAAGTTAGTTGCAGCTGCCTTTGGTTTTGTGCTTTCTTTTCCTGCAAGTGGTACATTGAGCAGTGTGAAACTGGTCGTACAATTGGTAAAAATGCGTCCACTAATCTTCACCACCCATGTGAGGAGATTTCCCCAAGGCACTCCAACTGCTTGGGCTGCCTCCTACCATTCACTGGTGTGGCATTTACCTCTGGATCCATTCTCTCTTCTCTCCTCTCCCATCAGACAGAAGATACAGGAGCCTGAGGGCACATACCACCAGGCTCAAGGACAGCTCCTATCCCATGGTGATAAGACTATTGAACGGTTCCCTTATACGATGAGATAGACTCTTGACCTCACAATCTACCTTGTTTGAACTTGCATCTTATTGTCTACCTGCAATGCACTTTCTCTGTAGCTGTGACACTTTACTCTGTATTCTGTTATTGTTTTGACCCTGTACTCCCTCAATGCACTGTGTAATGAATTGATCTGTACAAACAGTATGCAAGACATTTTTCATTGTATGTCAGTACAAGTGACAATAATAAACCGATATCAAGTCTGGTTCAATATAAAATATCATCCAGATTTGACTCAATTATAATAGCACTCAAGGTGTTGTGGATTGAATTCAGTAAAACTTCTTTAGCTATTTTTAAAAATCAAAATATCAGTCTTCTGCAGATTTCTGATTGACAGAGTCACTCACTGTTTGCAGTGATAGATGTTTAGATTCAAAGGTAACACCACTGGGCTGAGGTCACAGAAGCAGGAAGAGCACTGAGTAGCTGTATTCTTCTGGGGGAATGACTGAATCTCTGGCCAGCTTTATTGTGATGTATCTGTGCATATTTTTCTAAATGTCAAATGATTGGGTGATGTCGTGACATCATCTCCTACCTACGTAGAGGGAGCTCCTTGCTGCCAGAGTTATTGTAAGTATCCTCATTTGAACCTTTAATCTACAGAACTGTTATTTTATGCCTAACTTAACACCACGCCAGCAATATACAATTGCACCAAAAGGATAAATTGCAATATTGGTTTCAATTTACGTCCAATTTGTTGTGCAAGTTGCATATGCAGAGTTTCACTGTGACTCACACAAACTGGGAAACTGGGTAGACCACGCACCACCTACGTAAGCCAGGAGCATGTGGAGTAGGGTGACTCTGATCCAATGCCAGCCATGCCAAACTAGACCAGGAAAATCCAACTAACCAGAACCTAGCATTTAATGGCGGGAAGGATCCAAACAATCTGCACTATCCCACAATTAATTACATATTTTTTGTGGATTGATTGAAAATAGAGTTAGTTGGATAGACATGTGGTAGACAGAATAGTTAAAATCTTTCTCTGACGAATACTGTAGCTGAAGCTTGGATTATACCTTCCACTATTATCTTCAGCCATTGCCTTTACCTGTCAAGAAAGGATACATTTGTGCCCAGGCTTTCAACATGATAAGGAGAGAAGGACAACCTGATGAACTAAAAGGAGAAAGAGTGAGAGGAAGGGACAAAGGTTCAGTGGGAGACTCCATCCCTAACACTTGTTCAAGGAGTAGTTCTCCTTTGTGCACCATTGAGGAGACTAATTCATTTGAGATGTGGTGACAGAGACCGTTCACTCCACTGTAGCAGAGCCAGGAGAGCCCCACTTTATCCGGGTACAAAAATTGCTGTGGTTCTCAATCTAAATTTCAAGGTCCAACCAGGCTGGTTTTAGAGACATTAACTACATGTCACAATTTGAAGTACACCCTGCATTAAAGAGTTGATGGACGTTCTCTGATGGAAGTCATGTCCCAGATGGTGAGGGTCCTTAATGATGGATGCCACCTTCTTGAGGCACCACCTCTTGAAGACGTCCTCGAGTGAATCTGTGGAATTCTCTGCCCAAGGAAGCAGTGGAGGCTACTTCATTAAATATATTTAAAACACACTTAGATAGATTTTTGACAGTAGGAGAATTAAGGGTTATGGGGAAAAGGCAGGTAGGTGGATCTGAGTCCACGGCCAGATCAGCCATGATCTTATTGAATAGTGGAGCAGGCTTGATGGGCTAATGGTCTCCTCCTGCTCCTATTTCTTATGCCCTTATGTTCTTCTTGAGGAGTGAGGAATGAACATGCTTCTCATTGGGTGAGGTCTGCATCATTGTAGAGAAAAAGGAATAGGACATTGGGGGTTTCCCGATGGCACTAGTTACTGTCCCCTAAACCTTCAAAGACTTTACCAGAAAATGTTGAAACAATGAGTACAATGAGAGGCACCTGCAAGGGGATTTTTATTCCTTCAATGCACAACTGGTCTGTAAGCCTATGGATCAAGTCTTGATGGTCAGTACTAGGTACCCAGAGTCACATACCAGCTTACTGTGTCATCAACCTTGCAGGCACCATGCCAGACTAATAGAAGTGAAAACTATCTACTTTCCTCCTGGGTCTTCTCCCCATTAAAGACATTGTGCACAAGGGAGAGAATGCTTCTACTATGAGAGGCATACTGTTACCCATCATGTCAGTGAGCAGGTCATTAGCACCTGAACAATGTTTCTGCTCTTTGGACCACTCTGGGACACACTACAGCACTCTCCGGAGAGGGTTTCATCATTCACTGTTGTATCCCCCATGACCTAGGAATGATGTTTGGTCTCATCAAGCACCAGCAGCAGAAAGAGGAACAAGGGGGGACCAACTCCAAGAAACCACTTCTAGTCCCTAGGACAGGGAGAGGCTGATTTCATTACGTTTTTGGAAGCCAGAGTTGAATCAGTCCACAGACAGTGGTGCAGTCTGTGCCCTTGTACATCTACATTTAACCACATTGAAGCAATGGCTGATATATGACAAGTGTTATTGAGCTCTAGTGTCACACAGCATGGAAACAGGCCTTTCAGCCCACAGAGACTATGCTGACCATTTACACTAATCCTATATTGATCCCATTTAGTTATTTTTTAAATTCAACCCACATTCACATCCACTAAACCTAGATTCCAGAATTCATGTATATGCAAAGGTTAATTTACAGTGGCCAATTAACCTTATAAACAGCATGTCTTTGGGATCTCTTCAATATCCTACTTCGTTAGGAGTTTGAGGAGATTTGGTATGTCACCAAATACTCTTACAAATTTCTATAGCTGTACAGTGGAGAGCATTCTGATTGGTTGCATCACAGCCTGTATGGAGGCTCCAATGCACAGCCAGCTCCATCACGGGTACAACCCTCACCGCCATTGAGGACATCTTCAAGAGGCGGTGCCTCAAAAAGGCTGCATTCATCACTAAGGTCCCTCACCACCTAGGACGTGCCCTCTTCTTGCTACTGCCATCAGGGTGGAGGGACAGGAGCCTGAAGACCCACACTCAACGATTCAGAAACAGCTTCTTCCCCTCCGCCATCAGATTTCTTGTCCATGAACCTATGAACACTACCTTGTTATTCCTTTATATTGCATTATTTATTTATTTTTGTAACTTACAGCGATTTTTATGTCTTTGTCCTGTACTGTTACCGCAAAATAACAAATTTCATGTCGTATGAGTCTGTGATAATACATCTGATTCGGATTCTGAATCTGATTCTGATATAGGAGGAAAGTGGAGGACCCAAAGGAAATCTAGGTGGTCACAGGAGGAATGTGCAAACTCCACACAGACAGCACCCATGGTTAGGATTGATTGACCCCTGTGAGGAAGACGCTGTACTGGGCATGGTGTTACCCAAATGCAAAGTAATAAATATTTTCAGCAAGGGTGAGCCTTAACATCATCCCCTTGACTTCCCAATGGTCTTCCCAATGCCAAATTCTCAATGAACATCCTGAAACATGACTAGACCAGTTCACAATTACTGTGTCCGCAAGACAACATCAGATGTTTTCCATTGTTACCCACCCACTTCCGTCTGCTCTCTTCCTCCCTCCTTCAAATTGTGGAGAGATTATTAAATCTAACACTAAAATCTGTGTCTGTGCGCAGTGTAACAGCTGTAGATTTTATTATATGTGCTTTTCAGTAATGTTCCTGAATGTTATTCTTAAATAAAAATACAGAATACTGATCCAAGCACTATATCTCCAAACTGAACTGAGGCCGTTGCTTTGCCTCCCATGCTACATCTTCTGTCTTCCCCTCATTAACATCCTTCCAAGGATTCTTGTGTTGCATGGAATATTGTAGCACAGTTTAAATCTAACCCTTAGCTAGGTGAGCTTTCAAACAGGCAGGGTGGACGAGAGCCACACCCGCCCAGCGTTATTAGCTCGAGGCCAGACCTATTCCACTCCTAGGCTTCATTTGCTTTCGAACAGGCCCGAGGAAAAGGTGGGAGTAGCAGATGGCCAGGTTTGGGTGGTTGACAATGGTGGGGTCTGCAGCATGCCCTCCAACACCAAGGGCTGTTGTGGGAGAGGGATTGGGGATCTTCTGCAGGTGGGAAGTGGATGTTTGAAGGGCAGCAAATGCCTAAAGTTATTTGTGGGGCTTTGAAGATCCATTTGTCTCCTGGCTCCCCACAGTTACTATGGCTGCAGGACCATGTCAGATATTTTCCAGTGTCCCCGTTTCCTTCCCTGTGCTCTCTCTCTCCCTCTTCCTCTTCCCTGCCAAATTTTACCAAATGGGATGCAAGGTGCTGTTAGCATGCTTGTGAAGTCCTAATGACACCATAGGACTTTGATTTGCATATATTGCTGAAGCTTCTGCCCATGTCATGCAAGCTGCTGTGTATGTGTAAAGATGCACTTAACTAGAGTGGTTGGAGGGAGTAGCATAAACAAAGCACATATGTTTTGGCTCTCTCATGAGTGTCATAGAGTTGTACAGCACAGAGCCCTTTGGCTCGTACTTGTCCATGCCGACCAAGATGTATGTTCAAGCTAATCCCATTTCCCAACACTTGGCCAATAACCCTTTAGACTCTTGACATCCATATACCTGCCCACATACCACTTAAATGTATCTAATGTACTTGCCTCAACCACTTCCTCTGGCAGCTGGTTCCATATATCTACCACCCACTGTGATAAAAAAGTTGCCCCTACGTTCTTATTAAACCTTCCACCTCTAACCTTAAAGCTAAGCCCTCTAGTTTTCAAATCCCCAACCCTGGAAAAAAGACCGCTCACCCTATCTATGCCCCTCATGATTTTCTATACCTCTATGAGATCACCCCTCAGTCTCCTATGCTCCAAGGAACAAAGACCCAGCCTGTCTAACCTCTCCCTATAACTCAGTGTCTCAAGTCCTGGCAACATCCTTTTGTGTTTATTGCACTCTTTCCAGTTTAAGCACATCCTTCCTGTAACAGGGTGACCAAAAAAACACTATACCAAGTGTGGCCTTGCCAAGATCTTGTACAATTGCAACGTAGCCTTCCAACTTCTGTATTCAATGCCCTGACTGACGAAGGCCAGCATGCCAAAAGCCTTCTTCACTGCCCTGTTTATCTGTGACTACTTTAAGGGAACGCTGCACCTGTACTCCAAAGTCCCTCTGTTCTACAACAGCACCCATGGCCCTTCCGTTCAATGTAAAAGTCCAACCTTGAATTGTCCTTCCAAAATGTAACACTTTGCACTTATCTGAATTAAATTCCATTTGTTGTTCCTCAGCCCACCTACCCAGCCGATCAAGATCCTGCTGCAATTCTTGATATTCCTCTTCACTGTCTGCGATACCACCTATTTTAGCATCATCTGAAAACTTACTAACTATTCCTTGTATATTCTCATCCGAATCATTAATATGGATGACAAATAACAATGGACCCAACACTGACTGCTGGGAGACACCAGCGGTCACAGATCTCCAGTCTGAGAAACATCCTTTCACCACTACCCTCTGTTTCCGACCATCCAGCCAATTTTGTATCCAGTTTGCTAGCTCTCCTTGGATGCTATGCGATCTATCCTTCCAGAGCAGCCTACCATGAGGAATCTTATCAACAGCTTTACTGAAAGATAGTATATATGGTTTTCTGTCTATTGCCCTCCCCTCGTCAACCTTCCTTATCACTGTAACAAAAAACTCAATCAGATTCGTAAGACAAGATCTCCCATGCACAAAATCAACTGTTCACCCCTAATCAACTCTTGCCTTTCCAAATGTAAGTATATCTTATCCCTCAGAATGCCTTCCAGCATTTTGCCTACCACAGACGTTAGCCTAATGGGTCTATAGTTATCAGGTCTATCCTTGCAGCTCTTCTTAAATAAAGGCACAATATTTGATATTCTCCGGTCTTCTGGCACCTTGCCAGAGGACAGCAACATTGCAAATATCTCAGCGAGGGCTCCCGCAATTTCTTCTCTAGCTTTCCATAGTGTTCTTGGATATACCTCGTCCAGACCTGGAGATTTGTCTACCTTCATACATCTTAACACATGCCACCCCTCATCTACTGTAATATGGACTGCTCCCCAAACATCTTCATTAACTTTTCCAGTTCCCAAGTCTTCACATCTTACTCCATGGTAAAAACAGAGGAGAAATAATCATTGAGAACTCTGCCCATCTCCAGGGGCTACACACATAGATTTCTGTCTTGGTCTTTGAGGGGCCCTGTTTTCTCCTTAGTCACTGTTTTTCCACTAATATACTTAAAAAATCTCTCAGGATTCTCCTTAACTCTATTGGAGAAGAGTGAGGCTATGCTGGTGTGCTGTGGCTTTGCATGTGTGTGCACAGTGGGATAAGGGAACTTCTGACATACCCATCAATGCTGGCAGACAATTCAATTGGCAACGAAACAATGGGAAACTTTACAAATGCTAGTGTGATGTTATCAGTCTGGGTGTCAACAGAATCACAAGAAGAAGATAATTTGCAATCTCAGACTCAAACTGGTTACCTTGGCAGCCATGGCGGACGTGATCATACGTGTGAACATTTTAGCTTATACCTAGAAAAGGTGAAAACGATTTCTGGAGAAAATAACACAGTGGGAATTGTTTCCAACAGTGAGGAAACACCTGCATAAAACAATATTATAAGGAATGCAGCACAGCTACTGTGCACTTGTACAATGACAGGAGTTCAGAAACATCTGGGTATGTTAGCAAATCTTTTAAAATGACAAAAGGTGAAACATGTTTCATTTAGTGAAATACAGTAAAACTCCAATAATCTAGTATCTGATTGTTTGGGAAACCCATGGCTCGGCATCTGACCCATTAGGTTTTGTTTCCTGCGCTCCCTTTTGAACTTTCAGGGCCCTGTTTCTCGTGCTCGTTTTAAATTCACCAGATCCACTGGAAAAATGATTATACTACTGTGTAATATTTATAAAAGGTAAGTCAAGAGTGTATTTGGGTGTTAACGGTAGTGTAGCGGCTAGCGAAATGCTTATTACAGCGCCAGTGACAGGGGTTCAATTCCAGCCGCTGTCTGTAAGGAGTTTGTACGTTCTCCCCGTTTCTGCATGGGTTTCCTCTGGGTGCTCTGGTTTCCTCCCACATTCCAAAGATGTATGGGTTAGGAAGTTGTGGGCATGCTATGTTGGCGCTGGAAGTGTGGTGACACTTGTGGGTTGCCCCCAGAACACTCTACGCAAAAGATGCATTTCACTCTGTGTTTCAACGTATATGTGACTAATAAAGATTAAAGTAAGATATCTTATCTAATATCCAATTGTATGGAAAATCTTCTTGTCCATAATCACCAAAGTTTTGAGGGGGCTGGATTGTCAGAGTTTTATTGTAGTGCAGAAGTTGCAGGACCGAAGTAATCCAAAACACTCAGAAATTCTAGAGAATTCTAGATGAGAGGCGTTGATCATGTGGATAGTCAGAGGCTTTTTCCCAGGGCTGAAATGGTTGTCACAAGAGGACACAGGTTTAAGGTGCAGAGGAGATGTCAGGGGTAAGTTTTTTACTCAGGGAGTGGTGAGTGCATGGAATGGGCTGCCGGCAACGGTGGTGGAGGCGGATACGATAGGGTCTTTTAAGAGTCTTTTGGATAGGTACATGGAGCTTAGAAAAATAGAGGGCTATGGGTAAGCCTAGTAATTTCTAAGGAAGGGACATGTTCGGCACAACTTTGTGGGCCGAAGGGCCTGTATGTGCTGTAAGTTTTCTATGTTTCTATGTAACTACAGATTTGTTACTGGCAATCAGAAGTCAGGTGAGACGATCAGTGATTATATGGTCTGACTGAAGAACCTGCCTTTGCGTGGTGCCTTCGACATTTTCTTAAACACTGGGCTAGTGAAAAATTAGTCGGTGGTTTAATTAGTGAGAAACTTTTATTGAAATTATTAAACATAGAGAAATCACATTTGACCTTCGATCCAATGTTGCAACATCTGTAGAGATGGCATTGAGGAACGCTATACAATTCAATCCACCACAAGCAGAACAACAGTTGAATGTGACAACAAAGGCTAGAATTCCAAAGCAGAACCTGAAGGACACAGGTGAGGCTGGTGTGAATTTCTGTTATGGATGAAACAGGAGCCACCTATGGTGTAGATATTAACTGAAAATGGCAGATGTTTTAACTGCCAGAAAAAAAGGGCATTTAACCTCAGCAAACTAGTCTAAAGCCAAGGTAGCTTGCCAAGTAGAGCACTTTCTTTATAGAAGGAAAGTTTTCACTGTAAAAGAAATCAGAGAGAAAGCCTTTGCAGTGAGAAGAATGGAGAATTGGGCCTACACAGAACTTATGACAATAGTGGCAATGCTGGAAAGCAGAATGATTTCAAGACAAATGTATGTACATCACTATGAGCATTGATGTGGCAGTGGGTTACTCAGTTATGGGTTAGCACACACAAATGAGTAAGGTCAGCCAAGTTCTACTGGTGAAGAACAGCACTGTTAGGGCAAAGATTGTCTCAGAGAATTGAAGATTCTGGAACGAAATGTTCAGCTTGGATGTTTTAAAACCACACTCAGTCATCCCATTGGAAAATATGCAGCAATGTCCCAGGATACCTATCCAGCTATGACAGGTTGTGATGTCCATATTTGTATCAAGCCAGAGATAAAACCAATCTTCAGCCAGCCTGAACTTGTTCCATGTGCACCGAAGAACCAGGTGGAGGAAAAGAAAAATAGAGTGAAATGGAGATCTTCTGAGGATAAGCCAGAGTGACTGCCAATTGTAGAACTGCCTCAAGTGCCCAATACTATATGACTGTGTGGTGATTACAAGGTGATATTGGATCAAACAACTGTCAATGAACAGTATGCATTTGCTACTTTGTATGATATACACGCAGAGTTAGCAGGAACCAATGTTTTCACCAGACTAGATGTCCCCTGCATATGCATGGTTGAATATAGATGAAGAGAGTCAGCAATATTTGATGCTTAAAGCGCATGAAAGTTTTATTCATGCACAAAATCACCCAATGATGTGAACTGATTACTGAAGGTCTTTCAAGCTGTGACAGAAAGGTTTTGATCTTTGCCTTTGCCATCAAGATGATGTACTAATAGGCAAGTACTGACTGAAGAAGAAGGATTAGAAACTTACAGCTGTTCAGATGACTGACCCCAGTAAAGCTCTAAACAAGCAACAGTCCATTTGTGCAGAAATAACTTTGGACTAAAGGTACATGTGAATGCATGGTAACCGGTTAAAGGAAAAGCAGAAACAAGAACTAAGCCAGCAAAGGCAATTTCAAAGAGCTGGAAATGTCAAAGAGACATTTCCAAAGAGTATACATTGATTCTTGTGAGAGAAGGAATGGTAACTTCATAGACAGTTACTCAAAATGTATCATGGTGACATTTGTTGTGAAATCATTTTTTCACATAATGGTTTACCAGAAGAGGTCAGCTAAGATAACTGTCACGAGTCTCCTTCATTTCTATTTCAGTGCCTTCTGAAAGAAAATGACATTAAGCACATGCTTATTTCGTGATATCATCCAACATCAAATAGTGTGATGCAGGGATCACTGAGAAGTATCAATATTGCAAGGGTATTCAAGTTTAAGATTGAGGCAATGATTAGCAAACTTTATGCTAAACTACAGAACAATGTTACATTGCACCCTTGTTGTACTCCTGGTGTGTTACTAATGCATGGAAGACTCAGAATATAATTGAGCACAACTTAGCCAAATCTTGAGGGGTCAGTGGAAGAGAAGCAGTTGAAACAAAAACAAAATTACTATTCAAGTTATGGAGAGAAATGTTTAAAACACTGTGACAGAATTCATTTCTTACATTTGGAAAGACGACATTGAAATGACAGAGGATGTGCTCAGTAAAAAGAGATGCCTTGTGAAAATAGGAGACAGAATTAGCCCACATAAACTACTTAATTTCTCTGAGAGATAAGCAAGAGAACATTGAAAAATTATGTGATAATGAATGTATTTTAGAATTTAATGCTGTGGAAGAAATAGCACAAAATGCCACTGAATAGGGTCAAGATGCAACAACTTTCTTAAGCCAAGAAGGGAATACAATGCCAACAAAATAAGTTCCTTTGAGAAGATCAAAGTTAAATTTAACAGCAAAAGTATTCATTCTCTCCAGCTTTCCAGAAGTCAATCATGGTCACTCACCATGTTTTTCACAATTATTTCCAAGTACTTTTACTGATGATGTGAATCTCTCTCCTACTCCTGTGACCATATTTCAGGCTTCTCCCTGTAGCAGCATAATCTTTGCATTACTCCATCTACACATAAGGGAATTACCAAATTGTATAGAAGTTCTGAGTGTGTCACATACCACATAGATTCATAGAGTCATAGGGTCATACAGCATGGAAACCGGCCCTTTGGCCCAACCTGTCCATGCTGACCAAGATGTCCATCTAAATTAGTCCCATTTGCCAGTGTTTGGCCCATATCCCTCTAAACCTTTCCCATCCATGTAACTGTCCAAGCCCCTTTTAAATATTGTTACTGTACCCATCTCAACCACTTCCTCTGGCACCTCGTTCCATATGAACACATCATCCTCTGCATGAAGAAGTTACCCTTAGGCCCCTTCTTAATCATTTCCCTCTCACCTTACACCTATACCCTCTGGTAATGGATTTCCTTTTCCTGGGAAAAAGACTGTGTGCATTTACTCTATCTATGCCCATCATGATTTTATACACCTCTATAAGGGCACCTCAGTCTCCTACATACACTCCAAGGAAAAATGTCTTAGCCTGCCCAACCTCTCCCTGTAACTCAGGCCCTCGAATCCCGGCCACATTCTCATAAACCTTCCTTGCACTCTTTCCAGCTTAATGACGTCTTTCCTATAACAGGGTAACCAAAACTGTACAATAGATGTAGCCTCACCAACATCTTTCACAACTGCAAAATAACATCCCAACTCCTATTCTCAACATCCTGACTGATGAAGGCCAGTGTGCCAAATGCTTTCTTCACATCCTTGTCTTTCAGGGAACCATGCGCTTGTACTCCTAGGTCCTCTGTTCTACAACACCCCCCATGGCCCTGCTATTTACTGTGAAAGTCCTACCCTGTTTTGGAATGCAACATGCACGGAACGCAAAATGCAACACCCCCCATTTACGATTGAAGGCTTTTTACCATTCCTCAGCCCACTTACCGAGCTGATCAAGATCCCCATGTAATATTTGATAACCTCCACTGCCAGAATGAGAGAAAACACTGACCTTGATTGTATTTTTCCAGTGCCTTGAGGTTACTGCTGTACATCATTCAGGTCTCAGAAATATATAAGAGGGCAGGGTTCTCTGGTGCCCACTAGATTAGGAGGTTTGTGCCAGGTTTGAGGTCTTGATCTTGAAACAGCCTTTGCCTCAATCAACCAATGGTTCATTTGAGGTGGTGGCGAATTTCATCATTGATGGCTGCCTTTGCTGACAGGTGGCTCTAGAGATATGTAGACTGGTCTGCCTTCTCTAGTAACTCAACCCTAAATTGGTAAATTGGTTTATTATTGTCACATGTACCGAGGTACAGTGAAAAACTTTTTGCATGATATTCATACGGATCGTTTCATTACAACAGTGCATTGGCATAGCACAAGGGAAAACAATAACAGAATGCAAAAGAAATGTTACAGTTACAGAGAAAGTTCAGTGCAGGCAGACAATAAGCTGCGAGGCCAGAATGAGGCAGATTGTGAGGTCAAGGGTCTTATTGTACTAGGGGACTGTCCAATAGTCTTCTAGCAGGAGGATATAAGCTGTCCTTGAGCCTGGTGGTACGTACTTTCAGGCTTTTGTATCATCTGCCCAATGGGAGGGGGGAGAAGAGAGAATGTCCGGGTTGGGTGGCTATTTTACCGAGGCAGTGAGAAGTGTGGACAGAGTCCATGGAGAAAAGGCTGGTTTCCAATGGTGTGCTGAGCTGTGTCCACAACTTGCAGTTTCATGCATTCAGGGGCAGAGCAGTTGCCATACCAAACTGTGATGCATCTGGATAGGATGCTTTCTATGGTGCATTGATAAAAATTGGTGAGAGTCAAAGGGAACATGCCAAATTTCTTTAGTCTCCTGAGGAAGTAGAGGTGCTGGTGAGCTTTCTTGGTCATAGCGTCCACATGAATGGACCAGGACAGGCTATTGATGATGTTCACTCCTAGGAACTTGAATCTCTCAACCCTCTCAACCTCAGCGTTTTTGACGTAAGCAAATCCAAAACTAGAGGGTATAGGTTTAAGGTGACGTAAACAACTCTATTGTCAGAGGACTGTATTGTGCACTGGGGCAGGTTGGTAGAGGAACTTGGTCTTGTGGATCAAAAAACAAACTGCTGGAGGAACTCAGTGGATCAGGCAGCATCAGTGGAGGCTAAGAGATAGCAAACGTCTCAGGTTGAGACCGTGCGTCAGGACTAGGATTTCAAAGGGAGATAGCCAGTATATAGAGGTGAAGGAGAGGGGTGAGGCAGGAGCTGGTGAGTGATAGGTGGCTCCAGGTGAGGAGGGGTTGATGGGCAGATGGAGCCGGGCGGGGGATGTAAGGGTGGAGATAGTGACCGAGGTTGGGAGGTGAGAGTGGAGACAACAGAGGGCCGCAGGTTATGGAATCTGATAAGAAAGGAAGGTGAGTGGCCAAGATAAGGGAGGGGTCCTGAGCATAGGGAAAACAGTGGGGGAGGGGATAGGTGACCAAGTGGGTGGAGTGTGTAGGTAATAGGCAGATCAGGTGGGGGAGAGGAAAGAAACTGGGAAACCGAGGGCTTGGGAGCTGTGTGCAAGGGGACTTGGGTGGATCAGAAAGGGAGAGAAAGGAACAGAGGGGGCATGGGTTTATCTGAAATCTCAGAATTCATTGTTCATACCATTGGGTTGTCGACTGCCCGTGGGGTGTTGCTCCTCTTGTTTGCGCTTGACCTCACCCTGGTGGCGGAGGAGGCCAAGAACAGACAGGTTGGTGTGGGAATGGGGAGGGGAGTTGAAACGGCTTGCAAATGGGAACTCAGGATGACCATTGCGGACAGGGTGCGGGTGATTGGAAAAGCAGTTGCCCAGTGGGTGTCGAGTACAATGCCCATACTGTCATACACTTCAGTGAAAGTGTTGACAATGTCCTGGCGCTCAGCCTCCAAGTGTGCATGAACGCAAGCATAACCTGTACCCTGCAGCTCAGCTACTGAGAGTTGGATGACTTTGGTTCTGGAGTGTCATTGCTGTTTCCCATTAGTTCTGAAGATTAGCTGCATTCCCATGGGAGGCTTGTTGCAGGTGAGGTACAGAATTGCAGGGAGAAGATTGGAAGAAACTATGGGGACAAAGATGCAGCCTTGTTTTACATTAGTCTTTACTGAGGTTGGTTCTGTTGTGTACCTTTTGCTTAGGATCATGGTTTACATGCCATTGTGAAGCAAGCCTAAAATGGAGATGAATATCTACAGGCAGCTGAATTTGTGGTGAGTGCCCCACCGTCTTTCTTGAATGAGGAAGTCAGAGGTTTCAGTGAGGCTGAAAGAGTGCTGAATGCTGCTTACTGCAGTTCTATTGGAATTGCTGTGGAGTGAAGATTATATCCATCGTATCTCTAAAATGGACAAAACTATGAAACCCCACAGCAATTTGAGCACACACACACACACAAACAATCATGCACACGCACACATACACACACACACACACATACACAGACATGCGCACACACAAACATGCATACACATGCACACATGCACACGCACACACAGACATGTACAAACATGTGCACACACATACACAGACACATGCACACACACATATGCACTGTCACAAACCAGCAACAAAAGAAACACACTGAGCATGATTCAGTGTTAAAAACTATTTTATTAATCACTACTTATGACCATACGTAAAATAAAAGTAAAAATGTTAGTATGTTAGAATTCAAAAAAAAATGTTAAACCTTGAACGTTAACCCCAAAACTAAACTCTTCGTGTGTGTGTGTGGCAAAGTCCCAAACTCCAAGTTCAGGAATGGTTCTTAAAGTTCAGTTCCGCAAGCCATAAGGTGAAACATGAGCAAGGGCTTCTTCAACAACCACTGTTGTCTGAAGATAAGACGTAGATGTAGACAAACAGAGAGAGAGTAATTATGAAGTCCAAATGTTTCACGATGGAACCCAAACGACACTTCAGTGTTTACTCGGTAGTGACTTCCTCACCCCGAAAAGCATCCGAATCGTGGTCGTCCACACACAAATACCTGTTTCCTTCTACTGGTCAGCAACAAAGTGAACTCCACCGGATTACTTCCAATTTCCATACATGGATTTCAGTGGCAGACACAGTTATTTATTCTCATCCATCGATAGAGAAAACTGGCAGGCTGGTGTCTCTCTCCCTTCTCTCTCTCTTCTTCTGACTTCTTCAACAACGTCATTACGTCCTTTATCTTCTATTGACGTAAGCATGCCCCACACACACACACACACACACATGCACACACACACACACACACACGCACTCTATCTAAAAGGGACATTCACTGAGTCCGTAACAGCACACACAGACACGCACACGCGCATGCACACACACATATGCACACACACAGACACATGCGTACGCACATGCACACACACACACAAACACTCATGCACATGCACACATACACGCACACATACACAGACATGCGCACACACAAACATCCATACACATGCACACATGCACACACACATACACACACATGCACACGCACACACAGACATGTACAAACATGTGCACACACATACACAGACACATGCACATAGACATGCACACACACATATGCACACACATATGCACACACAGACACGCACACGCGCATGCACACACACATATGCACACACACAGACACATGCATACGCACATGCACACACACACACAAACACTCATGCACATGCACACATACACACACATACACAGACACATGCACATAGACATGCACACACACATATGCACACACAGACACACATGCGTACACACATGCACACACACACACACACACAAACACACACACAAACACACCTACACAAAGACACAGACGCATGCACACACCCACACACACACACAATTACAATCATTTTAACTAACAAGGAAATTGAACAATATTTACCTTCTTCCAACAGGCATTTTGTCCCATTGGTCTGAAGGGGTCTGATAAACTTACACCAGATAAACCTGGCTTGAAAACAGCATTCACATTTCCCGATCTGACTGCTGAGAAATTGATCGAAGCTTCTGCTGACCTGTTAGACTTCACGAAAAGCAGCATAGAGGGCCCACAGCCTAAATGTTATGCGGGGGTTGGCTGCATTGTACCTCCAGGTTGGTTAGTGCTCTGGTACCGGCATGTCTGCTGGCAGGCCCATTGTGGATCTTGTGGAAAATTTGCCCATGTGAGTTATCATTGCCTCCTCCACTTCTTTACCAACTCCTTGCATCACCACCCCTTCACCTCAGAGGGCAGCTTACAAGTTCAAAAACCCTTGGCTTGAAAGAAGGTCCCCATTTAAGATGGTTGCAGCCAGGAAAGAGTCAGGGAGTAAGGATCAGAGAAAGGTCTATACAAGTCTCTGCTTGGTTGTTTTAAACCCTTCTTTCCAGATGAACTGTTCTTAAATATCCTCCCTTTACCTTTCAGTTCTGTTCTAAAGCAGATTTATATTTGTACAGGAGATAACTGTACAATTTTTGGTACTTTTTTGACAATGTATTTCTATATGTTCACTGCATTGTGGGAGATGGTCATCTTCAATTATTGGTCTCATTTGAATGTTGCTAATTTTAAATCTGTTCTCCAGTTCTGCCCTGACATCTCACCTACAGTATATTACTTCTGGGTTGAAGCCAGAGCAAATGATGCCTAGCATTGATTTGCAATATTATCATACATCCAGCAGTTTGGATATTTTGGCAATTATGAAATATAATCTCCCATCAGGTTCCACACAAACTACTGATTAACCCATTTGTAAATTATTAAAGAAATTAGACCACAAAGTCCTGTACTGTAATTGTTCATTAATCTTAGCATCATGGCTATCAGAACGTAGAAACTTGAAAATTAAGACAGGTAGGCTAGAGGAGGTGACAAACTCTCAGAGTATAAAACCTGAAAGCTTTTAACCCACTGAACCTTATCTGAATGCTTGGGGACTTAACATTGCTTGAAGCCAGCAGGGACGGATCATGTCATTCTACAGCATAGCTAGAATGAGCACTCTGTATCATTATGTGATAGCATATCTGTAGAGATTGCAAGGCAGCTGGGCTGGCACTAATACTTGATCAGAGTAAATATTTATCACTAAGATAGATAGATCAGTGGATTCATGCATTAAATGGTCCAGGGCTGGGCCATACTGACCAGGCGATTCCTTGGATAAACAGAGAACAAATCAGTCTATATTCCTGCCACAGTGACAAGGGGAAGTAGACAACCTTGGCTGTGATGCCCCCAATTCCCCTCCTCACTGCAGTCCTCCACCGACCATTTAATTTTCTGCCAAAGTTAGCAAGTTATTGAAGTCTCCCAGTACTCAAGGGATTATGAGCAGTCTGCGCTATTGACTTCAAGAGAAAAGAAAATAGTAAGGGAACATTTTTATGTGCTTAATATAAAATGCAAATAGATTTAAAATAATGCAATTTTTATATTTAATGTAGTTTAAGTTTTACATTCAATTCAATGTACAATTTCTTCAAAGTAGAAAGACAAAGAAAAACAAATAAAATGAAAAAATTATCTTTTACTGTGTTACACACACACACACACACACACACACACACACACACACACACACACATCATGAGATAGGGTGTTTTTCATCGGGGTCAGCTTAGAAAGGTTGTGAGTTCTTGCTCTTTATTTAATGGATGACAATAAGACACAGATTGGCTTTCCTAGTGCTTAAATATTAAGAGAGACTTTGGATTAAAAGATGGATGACAAAAGTGTTCAGTACCAAATCCTTCATTTCATTTGTTATTTGTAAAGGTGAAAATACCTTCAGTGATTATGACATTTGAGAACCTATACAGGATATCAGGTCAGAAATGTCAGAAATCATGTCTGGTCCTTTGAGTTTCCTATTCCCTGCTTTGTGTTCTTTAAACCTCCTGCTCTTTGACTAACTTCTGAGGTGCATTTATATATCAAATGGAACTCAAAGGATGCTCAAAGGAGCAGACATGATTTCTGACATTTTGATTCAGATGCAATACTGAAATGTCAGAGGGAAGGAACTGCACGCTGCTCCCCAGGACAATAGAACAAAGAAAACAGAAATCAAACCATTGTGAAATTTGAATGTATATATATTGCTGATTTATTTTGGATGAAATCAATGCACCTCAGAGATGACACTTACATAATTAATTATTCCTGCAATTACTCTTTCTTTTAACATGAGTAGGCTGTAGGAACTTTTGAGCCTTTGAAAAAGTAGCTAATATCCAACACAGATCAAAAGCTACAATAATTAGGAATGCCTGCAGTTAATTAATGAAGGGGAATATTTACGTTTCATTTGATCAGCAATATTTTAATCTTCATTTGAAAATGTGTGAATCTAAACAAACATCCTCTATTCTGAAAAGGTACTGCATGTACTTACAAATGGTCTTTCTGTGTTATTCAGAACAAAATGTTTTAAAATAATTGACGTTCATACAGAGGGGTGTTTTAATATTTGGTTATTGGTTATGGAGTCCAGAACAAAGAGAAGTAACCATAAAATTAAAGTTAGGGCATTCAATGAGGAAGTTAGGAAACACTTCTTCATGCAGATGACAGAAGTGTGGAACTTTTTCCCATGAAAACAAAGTTAATTCAGCTAATTTAAAATCAGATCAATGGATTTTTGCTAATCTATTCAGCCATGTGAATAGATGGTGTTAGGATAAAGATCAGCTTGTCTTCATTGGTCGGGGTATTGGTTTGCTGTTGGTTTATTATTGTCACTTGTACCAAAGTACAGTGAAACAATTGTCTTGCACACCGTTCATACAGATCAATTCATTACACAGTGCATTGAGGTAGTACAGGGTAAAAACAATAACAGAATACAGAGTAAAGTGCAACAGCTACAGAGGAAGAGCAGTGCATTGAGACATTAAGGTGTAAGGTCATAACAAGGTAGATTGTGAGGTCAGAAGTCCATCTCATCATATAAATGAACTGTTCAATAGTTTTATAACAGTGATAGAAGCTGTCCTTGAGCCTGGTGGTATGTGCCCTCAGACTCCTGATGAGAGAGAGGAGAACAGAGGAGGAGTCTTTGATTATGCTGGCTGCTTTATCAAGGCAGCAAGAGGTATAGACAGAGTCCTTGGAGGGTATTGAGCACAATATTGAGTGAGACGTCATGTTTCAGCTGTACAAGACGTTGGTGAGACCGCATCTGGCATACTGCGTGCAGTTCTCGTCGACATACTATAGGAAGGATGTGATTGTGCTAGAGGGGGTGCAGAAAAGGTTCACAAAGGTGTTGCCGAAATGGCAGGCTTGAGTTACGAGAGACTGGATAGGCTGGAACTGTTTTCCCTGGAGTAAAGGAGGCTGAGGGGTGACCTAATAGAGATGTATAAAATCATGAGGGACATAGAAAAGGTGGATGGCCACAGTCTTTTTCCCAGGGCAGGGGAGTCTAAAACTAGAGGGCATAGGTTTAGGGTGAGAGGAGAGAGATTTAAAGTGTGCCAGAGGGGCAAGTGGTGGGTATATGGAGTGAGCTGCCTAGAGGAAGTGGTAGAAGTGGGTACAATTACACCATTTAAAAGACGTTTGGACTGGTTTAAGGACAGAACATAGAACATAGAAAACCTACAGCACAATTCAGGCCCTTCAGCCCACAAAGCTGTGGGAAAAGTTTAGGAACTTCTCTAAACTTTTTTAGTGACAGGAAAAGTTTAAAAGGATGTGGGACAGATGCAGTCAAATGGGACTAGCTGAGGTGGGTACATTGTTCGGCGTGGACAAGTTGGGTGGGAGGGTCTGTTTCTCTGCTGTAGAACTGTGTGAGTCTGTGATCTCACTGATGCTGGAAGGTGCTCAAGGAAAGGAATGGCCTATATTTCTGTGTTCTTGAAAAAATTGTTGAACATATTTAGTTCCCATTATACCTCATGTCTTAAGTGAATAATAAATTAGAAGCTAAATTAACTTTTATACCATAGGGTTAGAAGTAATAGAATAGGTTGGTGGAGTTAACATTAGAGTGATGTAAGTAATTTAGATGTGACAGTCAATGGCTGTCTTCTGTGTTGTGAACTACAATGTATCTGTGGCTTTAGTTGATGAAAACAAACCAGCATTTATTTTTCCCATTTGTTTCTTGACTTTCTAGATCCATTCCACCAAGACACATGCTGGAAATGTTCTGTAACTCCTCTTTTTTTCTTTAAGTGAGAGTGACAGGCATTCAATTTATGTATAAAATGATTTTAAGATAAGATAAGGTAAGATATCTTTATTAGTCACGTGTACATCGAAATACACAGTGAAATGCATCTTTTTAGGTAGTGTTCTGGGAGGCAGCCCACAAATGTCGCCATGCTTCCAGCGCCGACATAGCATGCTCACAACTTCCTAACCTATACTTCTTTGGAATGTGGGAGGAAACCCACGCAGTCACAGGGAGAACGTACAAACTCCTTACAGACGGCGGCCAGAATTGAACCCAGGTCGCTGGCGCTGTAAAGTGTTATGCTAAATGCTTCACTACCGTGCCTGCCAGTTTCTGGCATACCTTAGGTGCAGCAGTGGTTCCAATGAGCTTCCGTGTTGTAATCTCCAGTGGTGTGGGCAATAGCCGAATTATGGTTTGACTGGTTAATCTTGCATTATTGATCAAAACGTGAATCACGCTCAAAGAAGCAAACTGTTCTAGATGCTTATGTCTCTTTTGTTTAAGAGGCATATCAAGGAACTTCCTCCGAGTTGATTAAGGCTATGAAGAATTATCTACTACAATAGACATGTGTTATAGTATGTTGTTTACAGTGGTAAAAATAATGGGCTCTTCCAATAAAAAAAGATTATTTATTTCCTCCAGTGAGAAAATAATCTTGGTGATTATTGCTCCAAGGCCTGTTAGTCAAAGTGAGTAAATAAGTGACATAATGTGGATGTAATTACAGAAGGAATGCAGATGATGCTCACATACTGGATATGACCAATTGCAACAACATGTTGTCAACTCTGATCCTGCATCACGTAAGTCCTAATTTAATTGATCTGGGGGCAAATTAATGTGATTGCTTGGAATACTGAGATGGCAGTTGTGTTTCTGAATAGACAGTTAGAGAGAAAGATCACTGTTTTGAAAGGCTTGTGATAAAGGCCTCAATTTTTTATTATTAATTAAATTCACACACTTGTAAGATATTTCCACTGTTCCTCTGCTTAAAGTCTCAATTGAATGACCAGGTGGCATTAATTTCTTTTCAGATGGAGGGAACATAAAAGATTAATTTGTATTAGACTGTTTCCACAGGATTAAGATAGACATACAGCAAACATCACCGTAGGACTAAATGCAAGCAAACTTTTATACAAAAGTGAGTAACAGTCAAAAGTAATATGCCAGTCAGGACTACACCAAACCTTCTACAAAGAACATATCTAGTATGTTATAAACTTCTTCATGTTCCATTTTATACAGTATTGCTGGATATTCTCCTTCATATAATGTGCTTAATACTGATCAAAAGCCAAGGACATCACATGCTGGAAATATAAAAGTCAGGCTGCAGCTGTGGGAAGAGAAACTGACCCTAGTTCTGACGAAGGGTTTTTGAACTGAAACGTTAGCTCTGTTTTCCTTCCCACAGATGCGTCCTGACCCGCTGGGTATTTCCAGCATTTTCTGTTTTTATTTTGCAATTGCTGGAAGTCTGAAATAAAAGGAATGATGGAAATATCCAATTGGTTAGACAGCATCTGTGGAGAGAGAAGAGCTGAGTTTACATTTGTAGTGGGAGACAAGATGTCAAGTATCCCATCAGGCTTTGGAAGGACACTCTCACTAGAAAGAGATGTGGGGAACTACAGAACAAAGAGCACAGTGAAGGACAACACACACAAAATGCTGGAGGAACCCAGCAGGTCAGGCAGCACCTATGGAGGGAAATAAACAGTCAATGTTTCTTGACCTGAAACACCGACTGTTTATTTCCCTCCATGGATGCTGCCTGACCTGCTGAGTTCCTCCAGCATTTTGTGTGTGTTGCTCCAGATTCCAGCATCTGCAGTCTCTTGTGGCACAGTGAAGGAAAGCCACTTGGTCAACAGCTGGTCAGTAAATATGAAAATATAGAGTTGTGCCAACACAGAATTGATGCTGGGTACAGCACAATTAAATAAGAATGTTTTGGGAACTGCCATCCTGTAAAAGAAATAGTTTAATGTATTATAACAGTACAAAGAGCCTCCTTATAATTAAGGAACCGAATGGTTGAGGTCATGGTAGACTGGCCCCAGCAGGAATTTGAAGGGGTTAAAAGAAACACATACTCATGTGGATTAGGGAGTGGATACATGACTAACAAAACCTTTAGAATCTATGGGAGGATGAACAACTAGATGCAGTCAGAAGAGAAACAGATGAATCATGTTTAGTCCTTGAATGAATGACAGCTTGAATGATTGACTTTAGAATAGTTGAGAATCCAGGGCTGAAGTAAGAGCGAAGAAGCCTTAAGAAAGTTGGAAGAAAAATCTCCGATAAAAGAAGGGCTGTCTGAGACAGTAGCAACAACCTGGGAACAGCCATCTCAAGAAGGAGGGCCCTGAGTTCAGAACTCAGAGAAGGCTACCTGTTGGAGTGAACGTGGCCAGTTCTATTTCACATGGGAAGTATTTAAGTCAAAGCTGTGAGTCTTGTGATTTGTATATGTGTATGTGTGTGCGTATAGGTGTGTGTGTTTGTGTTTGTGTGTATGTGTGCTTGTGTGTGGATGTGTGTGTGCATGTGTCTGTGTATTTGTGTGTGCTTGTGTGTGTATGTGTGTGTATTCGTGTTTGTGTATGTGTGTTTGTGTGTATGTGTGTGTTTGTGTGTGTATGTGTGTGTATTTGTGTTTGTGTGTGTGTGTGTGTATTTGTGTTTGTGTATGTGTGTTTGTGTGTGTTTGTGTTTGTATGCATGTGTGTGTGTATGTGTGTGTGCATGCGTCTGTGTATTTGTGTATGTGTGGTTTGTGTGTGTGTTTGTGTGTGTATGTGTGTGTGCATGTGTCTGTGTATTTGTGTGTGCTTGTGTGTGTATGTGTGTGTATTCGTGTTTGTGTATGTGTGTTTGTGTGTATGTGTGTGTTTGTGTGTGTATGTGTGTGTATTTGTGTTTGTGTGTGTGTGTGTGTATTTGTGTTTGTGTGTGTTTGTGTGTGTTTGTGTTTGTATGCATGTGTGTGTGTATGTGTGTGTGCATGCGTCTGTGTATTTGTGTATGTGTGTGTGTGCATGTGTTTGTGTGTGTATGTGTGTGTGCATGTGTTTGTGGATTTGTGTATTTGTGTATGTGTGTGTAAGTGTGCATGTGAGCATGTGCATGTGTGTCTAGGTCCCCCTTGCCGTTGGACCAAGCTATTTGTGAAGCCCTTATAGTAACGAAGGTGCAACAGCAACCCCACATTAAAAGGAGTCACATGCAGGCAAATTCAACTCACCATATTCACTGCAGGTCCTGGTATGTCAGGACCCTCAGGGACATCCCAAAGGCAGCAGAACTTGAATATCACTCTACTTTCATGACTCAGGAACTCCTATTTTTTGACATCATCATTGCCTCAATGAGTGAGATGCCGGCCAGTTTAATGAACAAGGCGGAGGGTACGCTTTCTTCTGGGGAGGCAAACCGTCTTCACAGAGTGAACTTTGCCATCAAGAGTGAACTAGTCTGGCACCTCGGTGACTCCCCTGTGGAATTAGTGAACACTTCCACAGGGTTCTGCATAAGTAGCTGAAGCAACCACACCACCTCACAAACTGCCCACCTGCCAACACTGTCAGCCACCTGCTGTGCTGCAGGTAGTGCAGCTGCCCCTCAGCTCCACTGACCTGGGTTCAGTCCCGACCTCCGCAGCTGTCCATGTGAGTTTGCATGCTCTCCGTGTGATCACATGGGTCTCCCTGGGTGCCCTCCCTTCTCGCCACATCCCAAATACGTGCTGGTCGGGAGGTTAATTGATTACTGTAAATTACCCCCGAAGTAGGTGAGTGGCAGAAGAATCAGGAAGGAGTTGCCAGGCGTGAGAGTGAATGGGTTATCGGAAGGTAAGTGGGGCAATGAGATTGATGGGTTGTTCTGAGGACCAGCATAGACTCAATCGACTAAACCGCTTCCTTCACTGCTGTAAGGAAAATAAAAGAAGTAAGTATATGTTTATGAATCTGAAGAAGAGTCTGCAGTTCCCATATCGCTCTGTGCTCTGAACGCACAAACCTGGAGTGGAATCAAGTCATCCTCGATCCTAAGAGACTGCTCAATAGATGAAGGAATGATGTAATCATTCAATATCACTTTCTATGAGAAACCCTTAGCATAACAACCACATGATGCAAACAGTATAGTTCATTGTGCCTTTAACTAACCTATTGCAGTAACTAGTAAAAAGGTAAACTGTCACAGTTGTCTCTCAACCTTTTTAATAAGGTAAATGCACCCAAGTCAAATCTGCCAAAGAGGATGCCCTTTCAGAGTCAGTTTCCTGCTTCTTTATTATTCTCTTGCTCGGGAATGGACCGCAGCGATGCATGGCCATCCCTCACTTTGAAGATCCATGCTCAGGGGAAGTTAAGTAGTTTGTGGTAAAGAACTGATCCAATAAATTATTTAATTGAAAAGGTTTTCAGTGATATGGTGCTGAATTCCTTTTTTTGATTCAGGCATTAAACTGATGCTTGTCTGCCCTTCCAGGTTGATATGAGAAAAATCCCCAGGCTCTGTCTGAAACAGAGCAGGCTGTTCTCTTGACACTGTAACAGTGATTACCATTTTACTGGCTATCAAGTGTCTGGGGACATTTTGAGGTCATGAATGTCTTCATTTAAATGAAATTTACTTTTCAAAAGGTTCTATTAGAAAAATAAGCATACGATCTAAAAAGTCTGATGAATGATATATAAAAAGTATACCAATTTTCTTTTCTTTATAGTATAAGCATGTCAGGTTTAAGCATATAAAGCGTTGGAAGTTCTCAGTGGGTCAGGCAGCATCTGTAAAGAGGGAAGCAGAGTTAATGTTTCAATTCCATGATCGTTCATCAGAATTAGGAACATTTAGAAATTCCATGCAACTGGGGAGATGCAACATCTCCCTTTGCCATCATTCAGAGACCCCGTATACTCCTTACAGGTGAAGCAGCAATTTACCTGCAGCTCTTCCGATTTTCTATACTGCATTCAGTGTTCATGATATTGTCTCCTCTACACAGGGGAAATCAAATATAGATCAGGTAACCATTTTGTGGAACAACTATGTTCAGTCCACGGGAACAACCGTGAGCTTCCAACTGCCTGTCACTTCAATAATTCATCCCACTCCTATTCTGACTCTTTGCCTTTGGCCTTTTGCACTGTTCGGACAAAGTCCAGTGTGAACTCAAGGAACTCTACAGCCATTAGGACTCGTGTTGAATTCAGCAGCTTCTGATATCAGGCCTTCCCAGTTTTTATCTGAACCAATCAGTTTTGTTGAATGGTCATCTGTAATGTGTTGGCCCTATTACCTCTGGAGGGGATCAACTGACGTATCGAACAAAGAGACTCTAAACCAAGGTTTAGTACAACTTAATCTTTGTTAGCACTTGAGGTACTTAAACATGCATGCATTCCACTGTCTTTTGCTGTCCCAACTGATCAACTATCACACATACACATACAAACACATACACACATATACATACATACACAAAGACACACACACACATGCACACAAACACACACACATATAGACACACATATGCATACGCACATGGACATATACACACATACACACACATGCACTTGCGCACACACACACGCACATATATATACACACACATACACACAGTTGCAAACATATACATGCACACACATGCACACACAAACACATACACACAAAAATGCATATATACACGCATGCACACAAACATACACATATACGCACAAACACGCACATAAACACACATATGTACACATACATGCATGCATACGCACACAAACACACACATATACACAAACACACACATATACACAAACACATGCACACACGCGTATGCGCGCGCGCGCGCACACACACACACACACACATTAAACTGCATTTATTTCAATACAGGGGGTCTGACAGGTTAGGCAGATAAACATAGGGTACGGACAGCTCCATTGGACTGGGATATTATGGTCCTTACAGAAACATGGCTAGGGGAGGGACAGGACTGGCAGCTAAATGTCCAGGGTACAGGTAATATAGGCGGGATAGGGTTGGAGGAAAGAGAGGAGGGCAGTTGCATTTCTGATTAAGGATAACATCATGGCAGTAGTCTGAGATGAAATTACTAAAGGGTTGTCCAGTGAGGCTTTATGGTGGAGCTGAGAAATAAGAATGATCACCTTGTTGGGATTGTACTATAGGCCCCCTAATAGTAAATGGGAATTAGAGGAACAAAGATGCAGGCAGATTGCAGAAAGTTGCAAGAATAATAGGGTTGTTATAGTAGGGGATTTTAGCTTTCCTAAATAGGCAGGGACTACCATGGTGCTAAGGGCTGAAATGTGGTGGATTTTGTTAAGTGTGTTCAGGAAAATTTCCTCATTCAATTTGTTGAAGGCCCTACCAGGGCGAGGGAAAAGCCTGACCTACTCTTTGGAAATGGGGCAGGACAAGTGACTGAGGTGTCAATCGGGGAGCACTTTGGGATCAGTCACCATAGTTCTATTAGTTTTAAATTAGTTATGGAAAAGGCCAGATCTGGTCCATAAGTTAATGTTCTAAATTAGGGCAGGGCAAATTTTGACGGTATTAGAAAGGAACTTGGAAAGGTTGATTGGAGTAGGTTGTTTGCTGGGAAAGAGACAAAAGTGAGATATTAAGAGTTCAAGATCTGCATTATCCTGTTAGAGTGAAGGGCAGGGCTGGCAGGAGTAGGGAACCCCGGATGATGAAGGATACTGAGGCTCTGGTCAGGAAAAAGAAAGAGTTATGGTCAGGAAACAGGCACCTGGGGTTAAGTGAGGAGTATAGGGGTTGCAGGAGTATACTCAAGAAGGAAATCAGAAGGGCAAAAAGGGGGCATGAGATAGCATTGGCAGAGAATATTAAGGAGGATCCAAAGAGATTTTTCAGTTTATTAAGGTAAAGGAGTAACTAGAGAGAGAATAGGGCCCCTCAAGGACCAAAGTGGACATCTTTGTGAGGACCCGCAGAAGATGGGCGAGGTCCTCAATGAGTATTTCTCCTCCTTTTTTATCATGGAGAAAGACATGAAGACTTCGGACCTTGAGATAGTTAATGGGGAGGTCTTGAGAATAGTCTGCATTACAGCAGAAGAGGTATTGGATGTCTTAAAACGTATGAAGGTAGATAAATCTCCAGGGCCTGATCAGGTATGTCCAAGAACACACTGGGAAGCTAGAGAAGAAGTTGCGGAGCCCTGGCTGAGATATATGCACCATGATTAGTGATGGGTGAGGTGCCGGAAACCTAGAGGGTGACTGGTGTTGTGCCTTTATTTAAGAAGGGCTACAAAGAAAAAAACTAGACCAGTAAGCCTAACATCTGTGGTAAGTAAGTTACTAGAGGGGATTTTGAGGGATAAGATAAACAAGCATTTGGAAAGACAGGGGTTGATTCTGGATAGTCAGCAAGGCTTTGTGCGTGGGAGATCACGTCTCACGAATTTGATTGAGTTTTTTGAGGAAGTAACCAAGAAGGTCGGTGAGGGCAGGGCAGTAGATGTGGTCTATATGGACTTCAGTAAGGCCTTTGATAAGGTTCCACATGGTTGGCTGCTGTGGAAAGTTGGATCGCATGGGATACAGGGAGAGGTAACTAATTGGATACACAATTGGCTTGATGGTAGGAAGCAGAGGGTGATGGTGGAAGGTTGTTTTTTAGACTGGAGGCCCGTGACTAGTGGTGTGCCCCAGGGCTCAGTACTAGGCCCATTGCTATTTGTCACCTATATCAATGATTTGGATGAGAATGCACAAGGCATGATTAATAAGTTTGCAGATGACACCAAAATAGGTGGTATCATAGAAAGTGAAAATGGTTATCAGGAATTACAGAGGAATCTTGATCAGCTGAGTAAGTGGGCCGAGGAATGGCAAATGCAGTTTAATTCAGATAAGTGTGAGGCGTTGAATTTTGGGAAGACAAATCAGGGTAGGACACTCACTGTGACTGGTAAGACCCTGGGGAGTATTGTAGAACAGAGGTACCTACAAGAACAAGTACATGGTTCCATGAAAGTGGCGTTGCAGGTAGACAGGCTGGTGAAGAAGGATTTTGGCATGCTGGCCTTCATCAGTCAGGGCACTAAGCACAGAAGTTGGGATGTTATGTTGCATGTGTACAAGATATTGGTGAAGCCATATTTGGAATATTGCATTCAGTTTTGGTCACTTTGTTATAGGAAGGATGCCATTAAGCTAGAAAGAGTGCAGAGGATATTTGGAAGGATATTACCAGGACTCAGGAGACTGAGTTATGGCAAGAGGTTGAGCAGGTTGGGACTTTTTTCATCGGAGTGTAAAATCATGAGGGGTATAGATAGGGTGAATGCGCACAGTCTGTTTCCTAGGGTTGCCAAATCAAGAAACAGAGGGCATAGGTTTACAGTGAGAGTGGAGAGATTTAATAGGAACCTGAGGATCAATGTTTTCACTCAGAGAGTGATCAGTATATGGAATGAACTGCCAGAGGAAGTGGTTGAGGCAGGTATATGAACAATATTTGAAAAGTACTTGGATAGGTACATGGTTTGGAAAGTTTTTGAGGTATATGGGCCAAATGCAGGCAAATGGGACTAGTTTAGATGGGAATCTTGGTTGGCATTGACTGTTTGGGCTGAAGGGCCTGTTTCCATGCTGTATGTCTCTATGACATATACACACACACACACACACACTCACACTCACATACATGCACATGCGCACACATATACAAATACACACATATACAAATGCAGATGCACACACACGCACGCACGCACGCACGCATGCACGCACGCGCGCACACACACACACACACACACACACACACACAGAAGTGGGACAAAGGCTCAGGTACTGGAGCCCTTGCCCACTGCTTCCATCCAAACTTTTCACCTGGTCCCTGTTCCCAAGCCCGGGTGCACACCCGTCCACATTTCATAATCTCCTGGCCCATTACCCGATCCCTGGATCCAGGCGTGCACTTGGCCCATGTTCTTAAACACGTACACTGGCTGCATCATCTGCTGACACACATTGCAGTACTTACATTCTCAATGACTGTACGTCTTTGCTCCAGCAAATCCCCTTGGCCACCACCACCAGCTGTGCACAGTTTTCTATATATTCTGTAATAACATGTTATTGCTGTTCTGTGCGGTACTCAGACTTCAATGGAGAAAAATGATTAGGAACAGGTCAGGATACAACCCAAAAGGAGGCAAGATGTCAGTCCCAGCTCAGTGACCACCCTCTTGCCTCTTTCAGTTCAAGCTCCACCCCAGTAACCTGAACACCTGATGTTGCATTTGAATGCAATACAAGGGAGCGCTGAATTGTAGGAAGTGCCTCCTTTCAACTGAGATAATACCTGAGGCATCCTCTCAAATGGATGTAAATATTTCAAAGTAAATAAGAAGAGGAATTCTTCCAGTGGCAATGCATTAAGAATAAATTAGCTGGTTATTTAGTTAACTCTGATTCATCCAAACTGGCTACTGTGTCTTCCACATTGACTTGACTTTAAAATTGACCAGGTAGCTCATGATGAGGAAAAGTGGTAAATAATTGTAAGGATACTTTGCTTCCTAGTGTTAACCATTTTCAGTTGAGACTCATCACAGGAATTCAAGTCAATCAATGATTGAAATGATACTTATTTGACTACAAAACTTCTTCCATGCCTATACTAGGCCCCTGTAAATACGCCCAGAAATCTAATAACAGTGAGAATACTGAGGAATACTTCATCCAGTTCTGACCTCTGTGTCCAGATAATTAAGCAGAATGGTCTTCTCAAGCCTGGGAATTACCTGGAGCTACTCCCATTTGGCAAATATTACAATTCAGGAAGTGATAACTCCATTTATATTGGGTCTCCTCAGCATTTCCAGTGAAATAATGTCAGTGGAGTGCAAGCAGCTCTGGGAGATTTCACATGCCTTGTTATCTTAGGTGAAATTCTTTCAGGCTGTGATTACAGAGTGGAGTCTAACAAATGAAGCAAGTTGTTCTACTCAGCTACTGAACTCTAGTGAGTGATTCAGTTGCTCCCTTGTCATCAAATCAATAGAATCAAAATCCTGGTGACTTCTAGAACAGACAGACTAACAGCCAGGAGGTGAAAGTGTAAACTATCTTGCCGTCAAAATCAGCGGTGGTGGTGATAGCATTCTTCATGTTATCATCTGTCAATGTTGTCACTGACCACTTCAAGACTATAGTCCGTTTAAATTTGGTGTTTTATTTACAAATGAGGCATGTGATATATTTCCAGTAATGTGAAAACAGATACTTAAATCAAACAAAATATGTTTCCTGCAGTCATTCATAACAGACAAGTGTTCATAACTTCATAGCATGGTTTAGCCTGGTTTAGTTCAGCTCTAACTTTTTGCTTCTCAGCAAAAGTTCTACAAATAAAAAATGTAAACCCTATAGATTTAATTTCCCTTATGTGTTCATATTAAATTCCTACCTGCACTATTTTAATATAGTTATTAACCTGTTTATTTTAAATGGGCTCAAACCTAAATTAAAATAGGGCAGGCACAAATGTAATGCCAATGCTTTTAACCATTGTACTAAACATAGTACATACAGGAAATTATATAGCCAGAAGGACCCATAATTAATGCATCTTGATTTGGTGCAGTTTGGATGCAGGAACACTTATCTGAAACATCTGACCGGGGATGGTGGAGGGTTTCATACTGAATGCCAGTGAAGGTCTGCAGTTTTCACCTGAATGAATACAGCATTTTTTGCAGCACTCCTAAAATAGAATGGACCTTTGAAAGGGCAATACATTGGAGAATAATGATTTTGTTTTTATCTTTCTATGTTGACCGTGAATGACAAGGTCTACTTGTGTTATCAGCAAGGTTCAAATGCACTTGAGAAAGTGGGTCAAGTGCACCTTCATATAATCTGTAATGGATAGATAAAGTCGAGGAATGTTTCAGCTGCAGAATTTCTCTGGCTTTAGCATTATGATACAACTGTTTACTGCCAATTTTTGCCTGAGTCAACATCAAATAAAATTAGCATCTGGGTCAAAGACATGCCTTTTTAAAACTAAAGCTATTGATTAAGGTAGCAGACACAGGAAACATAAGTAGCACATTATTAGTAGTGACTGTGCATTCTCAAAGTGTTCTCACCCTTATGTGATCCATAGAGTTTTGCCTGATTTCCCCATTCTAACTTACTATGTATAGGATTGGATAGTTCAATCCCAGATCTCTCTTCCACCTGCCAGAGCAGTTGGCTACTCAAGATGTAGAATCAGGATTTGGAAATGGGAAGCTGAAATTTGATAGTGCCAGCCAGGCAATATGCATTTGAGGACTGGAATTAACCTCTGTCCCAGAATGGGAATGTCTAATGTACGTGCAATATTGGACCTAGACCTCATTATAATTAGATTGGAGAGCTCTGCAGGCATCCCCAGGCAGTCTCCAAGTGTTGTTCTGCTGCAATAACCAAAATTGGTCCTCAGGTAAGGAAGGACTTGTTTGAGAATGGTGTGGTGGAGAAATCAGGAGTGGGCACTGAGAGGAGATGGGACAATCGGGAGTGGGTAGGAAAGGGGAGGCAGTCAGATGCAGGATGCATGGTCCTTGCAATATCAGGAGTGATCTTCCAGACTCCACATCCTGTTGTTATTTTTAAATCCTTTCCACAGCAACTCCTGGTGGTCTCTTTAAGGCCCATTGGTTGTCTTGTACTTAGGTTTGATTATCTTAACCACACTGGGCCAAGCATCAGCTACATTTGGGATATTGATAAAGAGTCCTAAAATGGTTGTTATTCACCTCTGCATAGGGGCTAATGTCTGGTCCAAGCACTGGACCTGGATGCCTGTACTGTTGTATGTGCCACCCACTATATTGCATGTTTAGAAGCCAATGCTGCACTTATTAATAAACATAGGAGAGTAAGAAACAGAATAGTAGTTATTTGGCTCCTCATTCATTCAAAGAAAGATCATGGCTGACTTTTTTTTAACCTCAGCTCCACATTCCTGCACTAACTCCATATCCTGCAATTCCCTTAACATTCAAGAATCAATCTGTCTCTGTCTTGTGTATACACAGTGGCTGAGCCTCCACTGCTCTCGTGTAGAGAATTCCAAAGATTTATCACCCTTTGGCTGAAAATATTTCTTCTCATCTCAGACCCAAATTGCTTAAACTCACCTCATAGTATAGCGGTAGTGTAGCGGTTAGCGTAACGTTATTACAGCGCCAGTGACCTGGGTTCAATTCTGGCCGCTGTCTGTAAGGAGTTTGTACCTTCTCCCCGCGTCTGCGTGGGTTTCCTCCGGGTGCTCCGGTTTCCTCCCACATGCCAAAGACGTACGGGTTAGGAAGTCGTGGGCACGCTATGTTAGCGCCGGAAGAGTGGTGACACTTGCGGGCTGTTCCCAGCACATTCTCAGTAATGCAAAAAGACACATTTCACTTGTGTGCTTTGATGTACATGTGACTAATAAATAAATATCTCATCTTATTTTATCACCTCTTCCTCATCTGAGGAATTAATCTTGTGAAACCTTGGTGCACTTTTCCCAAAGCAATAATCTCCCTCGGTAGACATGGAGAGGAATCTGTACATAATATTCTCAGTACAGTTTCACTAGGGCTTTTATAGTCCCA
This sequence comes from Pristis pectinata, assembly GCF_009764475.1. Taxonomy (NCBI): domain Eukaryota; kingdom Metazoa; phylum Chordata; class Chondrichthyes; order Rhinopristiformes; family Pristidae; genus Pristis; species Pristis pectinata. Next base: position 88,578,083 of record NC_067413.1, read on the forward strand.
GTAAGATGCCTTTACTCTTATCGTCAAATCTTCTTGCAATAAAGGTCAACATGCCATTTGCCCTTCCCAACTGCATGCACCTTAACTTTCAGTAATCCACGTAGGGCACCCGGCTTCCTGTGGACACCAACCCCTCTTGACGTCCTACCATTTCAAGAGTATTTTGCTTTACTATGTTTTTCTACAAAGTGGATTGCTTCACAATTTTCATATCTGCCCTGTTCTTGCCAAATTCTACATCCCCCAAAGCCTCTCTGCATTCTCCTCATGATTCACACTGGCTCCTAGCTTTGTATCATCATAAGCCAAACATTTTGCAGTCCTAGAAAGTAATTTTAATGAGCACACACAGCCAATCAAATGCAAACTGTGGAAATCGAAGCTCTCGGCATTCATTTTGACCTGGTAATTGAAATAAATGTTACAACAATCCTGAAGTCCACAAAAACAGTGGGAGGGAGGAAATATGTCCTCAGGTGTTTGCCCATTCTACCATTTTATTGTTGGCAGAAGTTCAACCAGTTATACATAACAAGAGGCAAAAACAAACTGCTGGAGGAATCAGCGTGTTTAGCAGCATCTTAGATAATCCTATTTTATTACTCTCCATAAAATTGGACACTGACACCACTGATGCTCTATGTAAATCACGGATGTACGCTGAATCCCATGGTAGCTCTATGATACTCCTTACTCACCTTTCCTCCCTTCTGGACAGGTAAATCAGCTAACTTGGACCCACTATGCCACAATTTTCCAGCTTGAACTATTCTTCAATGGAATTGAGAAATCAATTTTTATGAGTTAACATTACTAGCTTCTTCCCAACCCAGCCCCAGGTATTTGTTAGAAGCTTTGAGTAACTTAAATGCGGTTTTCAAAACTCCTCCGAGAACCTGAATGAACAATGCAGAATAAAATAATTATAATCCTTGCTTTCAATCTCAGTAATGACTTTTATTTGAAGAAAACACTTTCAAAATGCAAAGAAGATAAATTCCTTAGTGACAAATAGAAAGTAGTTTCAAATAAAACTTATCAGCTTTCTTTAGAGACAAAATGATGCAATGCACATGTTCATCATAGATTACAAAATATTGCAATACATACAATTAAAGCATAAAAATTAATTGCCTGTCGTTCACATAAAAGCTGCTTTATGCGTGTTTTAAAGTGAAAGTGACCATTCCCTGTTGAAATCCCACCCACTGGAAAATTAGACCAGACGTTTTCGGGCGTAATTCACCTTAGTACAGCTAACCATTTTTTGATGTCATTTGCTCATGTAATAACATCATCAATACGCATAACATTCATATCTGAATACAAACAGAACTCAGACCAACAGCGGGTAAGGGATGACCAAGTGAAATTTGGAGTAAGTCAGGAAGGAGATGGAAATGAAAGGTTCCTTGGTGGGGTATTAATACATTGCTGTCTGCACCCACCTATCTGAGTTTTCATTGCTCTCAATGTTTCACACACATCATTGTTTATTGCAGCTATGTACAACAGAGATGTGTGCTGCAGCCTCTGCTGAATGATCTGTCTATGCCTTGCGGTTAAGTGGTGAGTTGGTTGTTTGTAGCCAGACACAGGAAGACTCATGTCCCCCAAGCACCCACCTTTTCTAAAGCTACTCTGGCTGCCACTGAGCCCGCTTACCAAAACCTCTGACTCATTTCCCGTGATTCCTAGCGTCGATGGTGTGCCAGTTGTGATTTCTGCAGACAACTGCTGTCAGGAACCTTACATGTCAGCAATAATGGTGAAAACCACCCTAATGACTTTTTATTGGCAAAATTGTCCTAATTTCAAGCCTTTTTGGGGGTCTTCTAATTGAGCATTACCACAAAATACAGCAATGCATTTAATATACCAAATAATGGCAAAATTTTTGTACAATGTGTCTGATTTCCATAGAAAAATTAATACTGTACCTCCTATATTTAGACTATCACTTCAGGATTCCACATATTTAGCCGGTACAATGAAACTTGAAAGCCTGTGTGATTTGATTTCATCTGTCAAAGGCAAATTGGGTATTGTTAGGATATGAGGTTTTGGACTTTTGGTCAGTTATTGTCAGAGATAAGAGTTTGTTTCATTCAGTCCTATAAAGGAAATACTATTTTCCAGTTCCAGCAAAGATAACATTAACCTGCCTCTTTTTCCTTCCCCCAACCCCAATTCTGCTTCATATTTCAGCAACTGCTGTTTTAATTTCATGGTTGTTAAGTTTTTTTTTCTCTTTAATTTGTACTTTTAGGAGTTCCATCACCTATGTAAGCTTGCATGTCCTCTCCTCTCCATATTTCCAGCTTGTGCAAGTTTCTGTTTCCCAGCTGCTCAGCAGCTGTTAGTGAGCGCTGTCTGGAGTACGTATGCTGTCTACCATGGGAAATTAAATCTGGGTCAGTGACATAGAGCAGAGGAATATTAGACACATGTTGACCAAAACAGAGAAGTTAAATCCCACACACAATTTTCTTTATCAATACATCTAATGCCAGATATGCATTTTAAGTTCCTTTCAGCATCCAATAATTTAGTCTATCTTCTTAGGTTACCTCATACATTAAAGCACCTGAACTTGAACATTAGAGTCTATTGCAGGTACAAGTTGAGGTTTTAGTTTATCTATTTGTTTTAAATGTTTACTCATTCTGATTTTACCATGACTGTTACAACCAGCATCCTCAAGTATTATTTTCAGTTCTGTAAAATTATTTAAATTCATTTTTAGACGATAAGCATTGGTGGCAAGAACACCATTTATTTCCCATCTTTAATTTCCCTTGAAAAGTTAGTGGCGAGCTGTCTCTTTGAACTGCTGTTGTCCTTCTGGTGAAGGTACTTCCACAGTGCTGATGGGGAGGGATTTCCAGGGTTTAGACCCGGCAACAATAAAGGACTGGTGATAGATTTCCAAGTCAAGATTGCAGGGACCTTGGAGGGGAACTTGCAGGTGGTGGTGGGAATGAATGACGCGGGTGGTTGATGATGTGATGGTTGAGAAGGCTGCTATGTTCTGGAAGGAGTTGAGTTTTTGAGAGATGTTGAGGCTGCGCTCACCCAGGTAAGTGGAGAACAATCTATCACACTCCCTACTTGTGCATTGCAGATGAGTTTGGGGTATCAGGAGGTGAGCCAGTCACCACAGGGTTCCCAACTTCTGACTTACTCTCATGGCCACGGTATTGATGTGGCTGGTCCAGTTGACTTTCTGGTTAATGGTGACCTATTCCACTCCCTCCACCCCGCCCCCGCACCCACACGTATGTTGATAGTGCGAGACTCAGCGATACAATGCCCTTGAATGTCAAGTACAGATGGTTGGACACTCTTTTGATAACTGAAAGTTTTCATATTGATTGGCTCATTCTAAATGTTAGCCTGTTGTCACTTTGAATGCTGAATTATCATCTGCCTCCAACTAAAGTCAAGCTGTACATAAGTAATCAGTTCTGCAATGGGCAGGCACGGTAGTGTAGAGGTTAACGTAACGCTTTACAGCGCCAGCAACCCGGGTTCAATTCCTACCACTGTCTGTAAGGAGTTTGTACATTCTCCCCGTGTCTGTGTGGGTTTCCTCCGGGTGCTCCGGTTTCATCCCACATTCCAAAGACGTATGGGTTAGGAAGTTGTGGGCATGCTATGTTGGCGCCGGAAGCGTGGCGACACTTGCGGGCTGTCCCCCAGTACGCTCTACGCAAAAGATGCATTTCACTGTGTGTTTCGATGTACATGTGACTAATAATGATATCTTATCTTATCTGATGGTTTCATCATTAACAGGCAAAATTATTTCGACAAAAATCAAAAGAACTGTGGATGCTGGAAATTCTGGAATAAAAACAGAAAATGCTGGAAACACTCAGCAGGTCAGGAGGCATCTGTGGAGGGAGGAACAGAGACAATGTTTCAGGTGGAAGACATTAGCCCTGTTTCTCTTTCCACAGATGCCGCCTGGCTTGCTGAGTGTCTGCAGCATTTTCTGTTTCTATAAAACATGCTGATCCTGAAGGAACTTGCAAAGGTTGAATGGAGTAGTTTGTCTACAGGCAAAGGGACATCTGGCAAGTGGGATACTTCTGGAAGGGAGATATCGAGAATTCAAGATCTGCATGTTCCTGTTAGGTGGGTTTGCAGAAGATGTCAGTGAAACTGTCGAGTTCCGCATGGGTACAAGAGATGGCACCAATATAGTCGTGGATATTCCTCTCACTTTTTACAGACCAAGGGCATAGCTATGGGCACTCACATGGGCACCAGCTATGCCTGCCTCTTCGTTGGCTATGTTGAACAGTCTCTGTTCCAAGCCTACTCCTGCCCCATTCCTCAACTCTTTCTCTGCTATATCGACGACTGCATTGGTGCCACCTCTTGTACCCGTGCGGAACTTGACAATTTCATAAATTTCACTACTAATTTTCACCCAGCTCTCCAATTCACTTGGACTATCTCTGATACCTCTCTCTCCTTCCTCGATCTTTCTGTCTCCACCGCAGGAGATTCCTTATCCACTGACAAACCCACTAACCCACTGACGCCCACAACTACCTCGATTACAGCTCCGCCCACCCTGTCTCTTGCAAGGACGCGATCCCTTTTTCTCAATTTCTCCACCTCCACCACGTCTGCTCCCAAGACGAGGCTTTCCACTCCAGGACATCCGAGATGACCAACATCTTTTCTAACTGGGTCTTCCCCCCCGACTGTGGTCGAGAGAGCTCGCACCCGTAACTCTGCCATTTCCCGCACCTCTGCTCTCACCCCCACCCCTCCCAGACCCAACAGGGATAGGGTCCCCCCCTTGTCCTCACACTTCATCCCACCAGCCTACGTATCCAACACTTCATTCTCTGCCACTTCTGCCATCTCCAACAGGATCCCACCACCAAGCGTATCTTCCCCTCCCCAGCCCTTTCTGCCTTAGGGATTTCTCTCTCCGCGACTCCCTGGTTCACTCCTCCTCTCCCCACTTATCCTGCTCCCACCCCGAGAACTTTCCACTGGCCCCGCCATAGGTGCAACACCTGCCCCTACACCGCCTCCATCACCTCCATCCAGAGACCCAAACAGCCCTTTCAGGTGAGAGAGAGATTCACCTGCACCTTAATATCATCTACTGCATTCGGTGCTCCAAGTGTGGCCTCCTCAACACTGGGGAGACCAAACGCAGCCTAGGTGACCATTTTGCAGAACACCTGCGCTCTGCCATAACCGCGATCTGCATCTCCCCGTTGCCGGTCACTTCAACTCCCCCTCCCGCACTATCACTGATATGTCAGTCCTCGGCCTCTTCCACTGCCGGGAGAATTCCAAACGCTAACCGGAGGAACAGCACCTTATTTTCCATCTTGGAACTTTGCAGCCTAACGGCATGAACATTGAATTCTCCCACTTTAGGTAATCCTCACCCCCTTCCCCACAAACACCACCCCCCCCTCCACAAACACCACCCCCCCCTCCACAAACACCACCCCCCCCCACAAACACCCCCTCCACCACAAACACCCCCCCCACAAACACCCCCCCACCACACACACCCCCCCACCCCCAAACACCCCCCCACCACAAACACCCCCCACCCACAAACACCACCCCACCCCCCACAAACACCCCCCCACCACAAACACCCCCCACCCACAAACACCCCCCCACCACAAACACCCCCCCCCACCAACCCCCCCCCACCACAAACACCCCCCCACCCACACACACCCCCCCACCACAACCACCCCCCACCCACAAACACCACCCCCCCACAAACACCCCCCCACCAGAAACACCCCCCCACCCCCCACACACCCCCCCCCACCACAAACACCCCCCCACCCACAAACACCCCCCACCACAAACACCCCCCCACCCACAAACACCACCCCCCCACCACAAACACCCCCCCACCACAAACACCACCCCCCCACAAACACCCCCCCCCACAAACACCCCCCCACCACAAACACCCCCCCACCATGCTTTTCTCTTCTTCTCTTTCCCAGCCTCTTTTTTTCTGCCTTTTTTTTCCTTTCTCTCCCTACCTTTGACCCACCCCCTGGTGGATCTGCTCTCCCCTCCTCCCCCGCACCTGCCTATCACTATCTCTTAGCTGCATCCACTTATCCCCATCTTGTACCCACCCCACCTTCCCTCTTTTGTCCACCTATCACTGCTCTGTTTTTCCCTTTCCCCTTTTCCTATCTTCAGTCCTGACCCAAAACGTTGACCGCCTGCTTTTCTCCACAGATGCTGCCTGGCCTGCTGAGTTCCTCCAGCATATTCTTCCTGTAGTGGGGCAACTAGAATTGCACAAAGTACTCCAGCTGTAGCCTAACTAGTGTTTTATAATGTTGTACCATAGTCTCCCTACTCGTACATTCTATACACTGGCTAATGAAGGCAAGTATCCCATATGCCTTCCTCACCACCTTGTCACCTTCAAGGATGCTCTGTTCCTCAATATTTCAAAGGGCCCTACCATTAATAGTGTGTGTTCTGGCCTTGTTAGTACTCCCAAAGTGCATCACCTCCCAGTCCCAACTGTACACCTATCTGAAATGGCTGTGCAATTTCATTGGAGACATTTGCTATTACTGAAGCTTGAGGAATAATTATAAAAGGCACAAAGCTGAGGAAAAACGGAAAGTTTATGAGCTGATAGACTTGGACTTGGCTAGATATTCCACCTAAAACTGTCCCCTAGAATAGTGTAATCTTAAACCAGTACTTGTACAGGAGTCATTTCTATTTTTTTCTAGTGGGGAGCCTTGCCAAGAATGCAAATTAATGAATAATTTTTTTGGATCACTTGTTTTACCAATGATCACAACATCCACAGCGTGCTCCTGAATTGGCAAAATGTGCTCCCAGCAGGAATCCCAAAGTCAAAAATTGATTCTGCACAAGGAACACAGATGTATGCTTTGATTTGCAAGGGATGATTTCTGCGTAGCAATTCCAAATTAAAGAGTAACATGTGTAACATTCTCCACTGCTGCCAGCCAATTATCACAAAGCAGGCTACTGAATCTTGAACTGAATCTTGGTGGTCCATACTAAACATATTCTTGCCTCTATCAAGAATTAATAATTTAGAAGAACAATTTTATAGGAGCTCTGCAAACCATTGTTGAGCTCCATCAAAGAGTCACATTGCTTTGTGAATACTACAAATGTAAATGAATATTTTATAGTTCTCTAACTGCTAAAATCAAATTACCTGCTTTAGAAGGATGCTTTTTTTGATGCCAATTGCCTTGCTATTTAAATAAGAGACTGCAGCACACCTGGCTGCCTGTCAATTCAACTATTGTGTTCAAGGAACTTTATCTGTAATAATAGCCTCAACCAATAACATTAGTGGACCCATACAGACATGCTACCTAATTGAAAATAATGTTCCCTCTTCATCAGCTGATCACATTCCACATTCCTTTCAGAAAGGTGGCCTCATAGGATTGGTTTAGTAAAATGGGTAATTAGTCTTTTTGTGTTAGAAGGTCAGTGACAATTCAAGAGCTTCAATGATCTGCATAGTATTTTAATTCAAGATTTAATAGCCTCTATCTTAAACATGCATGTATATAAGTTCTGTCCGGTGATTACATTTTCATTCCAAATCAAATTTACTATCAGGTGACAATCCTCTTCCTTTGCACTGGAAAATGGCATGAAACACAAGAACACAAGAAAATAGGAGCAGGAATAGGCCACTTAGACGCAAAAGCCTGCCCCACCATTCAATATGATCCCGGCTGATCTGCCCCAGGTCTCAACTCCTCTGCCAGTTCTACTTTCCTTCAATTCTCGCATCTTTCAGAAATATCTAACTTCCCTTTAAACACCAGCAGTTTTCTAGCCTCCACAACCCTCTGGAATATAGTATTCTACAGTTTCAGCACTTTCCGATGCATCTCAGGTTGAAATGACTGTTCTATAATCCTGTTACCATGTCCCTTCATGTGAGATCTTCCCACTGTCTTAAATATAATATATCAATGTCCACCTTCTCATGACCCCTTATGTTTTATATGTTTCAATAAGATCAGTCTTCAGTCTTCTAAATCCTAAAGAACACAGGTCTAACTTTTATAGCAGCTTGTGATAGGCCAACACTCTCATCCCACAAATTAACCTAGTGAACTGCCTCCAAAGCTACTATATCCTTTCTTACATAGAGGGACAAAAATTGTGCACAGTGCTTCAGGTGTGGCGTCACCAATGCCCTGTACAATTGTAACAATGGTTCTGTATTTTTGAACTCCAATCCCCTAAAAATAAAGGCCAGTATGCCATTTGCCTTCTTAATTACTTGCCACATCTGCCTGCTAATGTTTTGTGTTTCATGGACAAGAATACCTGGATCCTTCTTTATTTCACTTATTTGCAGTCCGACTCCACTTAGAAATAGTCTGCCTTTTGATTTGTGTTACTGAAGTGCATGACTGCACACTTTCCGACATTAAACTCCATTTGCCAAGTTTTTGTCCATTCACTCTTCCCATCTGTATCCTAATATTCTCATTGCAGTCACCTACTTTTGTGTCATCAGCAAATTTGAACACCTTACACTGTGTCCTCTCCTCCAAGTCAATCAGATCGATAGTAAATAACTGAGGGCCAAGAAATGAGCACTTGGGGCACTCCACTAGTTACATCTTTCTTGTCTGAAAATGACCCATTTATTCTAAATCTCTCTTTCTATGTTATAATCAGTCTTTAACCCATGTTACTTCAATTACAGCACCCTCCAATACCAAGAGCTCTTATGTGCACCAGCCTTGTATATGGCACCTCACCAGATGCCTTCTGAAAATACAAATACTCTACCCTTACAGGTTCCTGTCTATCAACTCTGGTTTGTTCCATCCTCAAAGAACTTAAAGAACTTAAAGAAATTAAAGGGACCCTGAAATGACCTTGACAAGTAGGATTAAGGAGAATACGAAACCTTTTATAAGTACATTAGAAGTGAGAGGATAACTAAGGAAAGAGTAGGTTCCCTCAGGGACCAAAGGGGGAATCTATGTATGGAGCCAGGGGATAGGAGCAAAGCCCTAAATGAACACTTGTCATGGATGTAGTTACATAAGATGTTGGTGAGGCCTCACTTGGAGTACTGTGTACAGTTTTGGTCACCTTGTTATAGGAAAGATGTTATTAAACTAGAAAGAGTGCAGAAAAGATTTACCAGGATATTGCCTGAACATGGGGGCCTGAGTCACCAGGAGAGGTTGTGTAGACTAGGACTTTATTCCCTGGAATGTAGGAGTTTGAGGAGAGACCTGATAGAGGTATATAAGATCATGAGGGGCATAGGCAGGGTGAAAGCAGACAGTCTTCTTCCCAGGGAGGAGGTGCTAAAATCAAGAGGGCATAGGTTTAAGATTGGAGATAAGAGATTTAAAAGGGACATCAGGGGCAGCTTCTTCACGCAAGGGGTGGTGCATATTTGGATTGAGCTGCCAGAAACAGTGGTTGAGGTGGGCACATTAGCAACATTTAAAAGCCATCTAGATAAATACATGGATAGGAGAAGTTTAGAGGGCTATGGGCCAAATGCAGGCAAATGGGACTAGCTCACTGGGCAACACAGTCGACATGGATGAATTGGGCCGAAGGGCCTGTTTTCATGCTGTAAGACCCTATGATATTCACCAGGGAGAAGGACAGGGAGGCTGGAGTATTAAGGATGAGGTACATTGATATTCCGGAGCATGGCTGCATTAGGAAGGAGGACGTGTCAGAAATATTGGCACACCTTAGGCTGGATAAATCCTCAGGACCTGACGGGACCTATCCCAGGATGCTAAGGGAAGCAAGGGAGGAAATTGCTGGGGCTCTGATGGAGTATTTTGCATCTCGGATTGCCATAGGTGAGGTACCAGAATACTGGAGGACAGCTAATGTTGTCTCCTTACTCAAAAAGGGCGGTGAGCATAAGCCTGGAAACTGCAGACCAGTGTGCTTTACATCACAGGGAGGGTTGTTGTTGCAGAAGGTTCTGAAGGTCAGGACTTATGTTCACTTGGAAAGGCAGGGAGTGATTTGGGGGAGTCAGCACGGTTTTGTGCAGGGGCGATCATGTTTCACAAATCTAATTGAGTTATTTGAGGAGGTAACTAAGAAAATTGCTGAAGGCAGTGCGGTGGAAATGGTTTACATGGACTTCAGTGAGGCTTTTGATATGGTCCTGCATGGTAGGCTGAGTCCTGCAAGGTTAAGGGACGAGGGATCCAAGGTTTGTGGACAAACTAGATCCAAATTTAGCTCGGTGATTAGAGACAGAAGGTAGTGGTAGCTGGGTGTTTTTTTGACAGGAAGTCTGTAACAAGTGGTGCACCGCAAGGGTCATTTGTAATATATATAGATATAAATGACTTGGATGAGAATGTAGGTGGTCTGATTAAGTTTGCAGACAACATGAACATTGGTGGAGTCATAGATAGTACAAAGGTTATCTAAAGATAGAGCAGGACATAAATCAGCTGAAATATTGGGTGGAGCAGGGGCAGATAAAACTTAATCTAAGTGTGTGAGGTAATGCATGCTGGGAAGTCAAGTTCTGGTAGGACCTACAAAGTAAATGGCAGGGGCTATAGGGGCATTGATGTAGAGGGGGACCTTGGGGTGCAAATCTATTGCTCACTGGAAATGGCAAACACAGGTGTATGGGCTATTGAAGAAGGATTCACTGTGCTTGCCTTGATAGGTTGAGGCATTGAGTATAAGAGTTGGGGCATCATGTTGCAGCTGTACAAAACATTGGTTAGACCGCACTTGGAATATTATTTATAGTTGCAATAGAGTGCAGAAGAGGTTCACCAGAATGTTGCCTGGGATGTAGTTATAAGGAAAGATTGCATTGGCTGGGTTAATTTTCACTGGAGCATAGGAGGCTGAGGGGCGACTTTATAGAGATTTATAAAATTATGAGGGCCATAGATAGGGTGGATAGTAGGAAACTTTTCCTCATTGCCGAGTTTCTAAGACTAGAGTGCATGCATTTAGGGTAAGGGGTAAGAAATTTAGAGGGGATCTGAGGAAGAACTTTCATTCAGAGGGTGGTTGGAATGAGGAATGCACTGCCTGAGTGTGTAGTGGAGGCAGGTACTCTCAGAACATTACTCGTTGCCTCATGGAATATTCCTTTCAATGTCGGGCATCTGAAGGACAAGTTTTCATCTGACTCGGGCAATCTGGAAGAGGAGGGTATCAGTTGCAGAGACATCTCCTGGAGGTTCTTAATATCACAACCTGCCTGTGCCCATTTGTCATGCAGAGACCCCACCTTGCCTTCTAATCCACCCAAAATGTAGATCTGTGCTGGTCCTTGGGTGGGATGGACCGTGCACAGTGTCGGGAGGTCTGACCTGTTACAAGTATTTATCTGCAGGACCAGGTGCTGAGAGGATTCAGAAAGAAGGCATGCAAGTCAGCATGCCTGGACAGATTGGACATTTGCAGTCTTAAGTCAAGCTGACTGAAGACACTTTAAGTGAGGAGGATGAAAGGATAAAAGTAATGGGCAGACAAAGTGTTCAGACAACCCAATGACAGTGCCTTTCTCAAGGCTCATTTCTCTTTCCGGGTCACTAATCTCCAGAAAGTCCTGCTACAGTTGCTGGGACTGCACTCACCTCTGTTGCTGGTATAAGGTCACTAAACCTTTTCCTACATTGAATCTCAGTCCCTTGACTAATGCTTTGCCGTTGACTCTGAAGCTACCACTGCCCCTGCCTTCAGGAGATTGGATCTGTGCATCTTCCCAGTAGTTGAAGAATCTGTGTCTCCGTGGCCTGATTCCCTCCACAAGGACTTCCAAGGAGGCATTAGGTACCCTGAGAAGCCCTACAATAGAACTGAGAGGGTTCTGTTCAGCACCAATACAATAAAAACTCGAAAGTGGGAGTCTTGTTGTTTCTTGTGGACAAAGCCATTATTTGCTTGACGTTAATGAACAGTAATTTCCCCACAATAAATCATAGTCTGAAAGAGGTTTCAAAACAGCCCTGGAGTGGTTTATGAACTTAAAGATGTGCTAAAATAGGATGGTGTGTTGTGAGATGGAAGCTGCAGAAGTCCATTGCCACCTGCCACATCTTTGCAGTGCAGAGCAAGGGGATGGATGTTTGTCAGACCTTAATGGATCCATTCTCCCACCAGGGGCGTGGTGCATAAAAGGAGGGAATCGCAGTACAATACAGAAAGCGAAATAGCTACAAACCGTTACGGTGCTTGGAAAAAGTGATTGAGAAAATATTTTGACTTGTGGAATATAATAAAGCAGGTGTTTTGATGAATGTATCAACATCAGAATGGAGACCAATTGATTAATTTGCTGTTGGGAATATCAGTGTGATGTACTTTTTTAGTGTGGCTGTTCACTGAAAGTCAAAGGTTGCACCTTGGAGCTCTAATTCATGTTAAGAATAGGATTGCATAAATAGTCATGACATTGGGTGTACCCTGACTCCAGGACAACATGAAGCACATTAATGTGAATAGCAGTTGGAAGTTCTCAGTCCAATCTGCTGATGTGGAAATGATTGCTAGTGTTGACTATGCTGGGCTTAATTGCCTTTATATGTGATTTGTACCTAACAATTGGACATTAATTGATCCAATTTCTAGGCTGACCTCTCAAAGGGATGCATTCCAGTTTACATTTTGGGTGGGAATTGTACTGTGAAAAGAGTTGAGATGGTTATTTTCCAATGATGCCACTTAGAAATATTTGAATGAGGCCTGGGAGGTAAGTTACTTGGGTTACTGTTTCAGTCATGTTTGTCACTTGCTTTGCCGACCAGATTGTGGTTTTGGACAAAATTACGCCTTGAATTCTTGTGTCACACAAAGTGGGCATTTCTGATCTGGGTGAGAGTGTAAGATGGAGAATATTAGATAAGCCACTTTTATACAATCTCCAGAATTTAAACAAGGTAAAGATCTAAAAAGAATGACTGATCATCAGAAGATGATTTTGCAAAATAGACAAAGTTAAATTTAACAGCAAAAGTATTCATTCTCTCCAGCTTTCCAGAAATCAGTCATGATCACTCACCATGTTTTTCACATTATTTCCAAGTACTTACTGATGATGTGAATCTCTCTCCTATTCCTGTGACCATATTTCAGGTTCTCCCTGCAGCAGCATAATCTTTGATTTACTCTATCAACACATGAGGGAATCACCAAATATTATAGATGTTCTGAGTGTGTCACACCTCTCTCAAACACCCTTCAATTAATAGAGTCATAGAGACATAGAGCACAGAAACAGGCCCCTCCGCTCAACTGGTCCATGCCGACCAAGGTTCCCATCTAGCTCATCCCATTTGTCCACATTTGGTCCGTATCCCTCTAAACCGTTCCTATCCATGTACCTATCCAAGTGTTTTTTAAATGTTGTTAGTGTAGCTGCCTCAATCAATTCCTCTGGCGGCTCATTTCATACATGCAAAAACTTGCCCCTCAGGGTCCTATTAATTTTCTCCCCTTTCACTAAAAAACAAAGCCCACTAGGTCTTGATTCCCCAGCCCTGGAAAAAGACTGTGTGCATTCACCCTATCTATGCCCCTCATAATTTTATACATTTCTATAATATCATCCTCATTCTTCTACACTCCCAACCTGCTCAACCTCTCTCCATAACTCAGTCCCTCAAGTCCTGGCAACATCCTTGTAAATCTCCTCACTCTTTCCAGTTTACTGGCATCTCTCCCACAGATGGATGACCAAAACTGAGTACAATATTCCAAGTGTGGCCTCACCAACATCTTGTACACCTGCAACAGAATGCCCCAACTTCTGTACTCAATGCCATGACTGATGATATATGATGTAAAAGCATCAATAAAGAGAGCAAGATATCCAATAACCTGCTCAGCCTTTGGGATAAACCTTTGAGATTATTAGGATAGCAAGAGCATGAATCAAGCAGTTTCTCTGTAAAGTATTTCCCCACTGCAATAATAATCAGTTGTCAATTGATCATCTGATCCATTTGCTCTTTCTCTCAGTTGAATGCAAATTGTCCTGAGCTATTACTTTGAAGAAGATCAAAAGAGATATTTATGGTGTGCTGGTCAATATTCACCCTTCAATTAACAATAATAAAACAGATTATCTTCTCACTATTAATGACATTTGTGGGAGTTTACTGAGTTCAATTTGGATCTTATGTTTTCTAGATTACAAAGGGACTGTGCTTCAAAAAGTACTTTATTGGCTGTAAAGCATTTTTGGGCTTCTGGGGTCCACCCTTGATCCTGGCCAAGGTTGTTACGAACAGGTCCAGGCAGTACATGGACTCTTGGTCCTGACGGTCTTCCTCTTTTCCACAGTTGTCTGTACTTGATTTCATTGAAACCTACAAAATTCTTTGGGGCCTTGATAGAGGAGATGTGGAGTTGGCATTTCCCTTGGCACCTGGGGATCACATTCACAACAGAGAAATTTCTTCACGCAGATGGTAGAATGTCTTTGGAATTCACCAGTCAAGAGAGTTGTGGTGGCTCAGTCACTCAGTATATTTAAGACAGATCAATGGAATTAAGGGATATGGGGTTAGTATAGGAGAGTGCTTTTGAGGTTAAAAGTAAAATCAGTCACAATCCTATTGAATGGTGGAGAAACTAAGAGGGACTGAATAGGATACACCAGCTTCTATTTGTTATTTATTTGGGTGGTCCTGGCGAGCAGACTTATTTTACTGCTTGTTTGCTTGATAGCTTTCAGAAGCAGTGAGGATCTGGGGTGTATATCCTAATTTAATAAACTTTATATTTTTCCCAGTTTTGATCCACCAATCATCACCATGGATACAATACAAAGAGAAGGCAGGCCAGCTTATCAACTTAAGAATGTAGCCATGATCTAGATCCCAAATCCCTTAAGTGTGATGCCAGAAGAGGCTGTTAGCTTGTAATTTTCTGATGTCCTTTCCATGCTGCATGATTGAGGTGCATTATGGCAGATACTCTTAAGTCTGAAACATGCATCCAATTTGACTTGGTCTGCAGCTTTTCCGCCTTTGCAGAGAAAACTCTTCCCCATTAATTTCAGCTGACAGTATAGAGCACTGATGAATTATTTTATTCAGATAAAGGAAAACACTTCCGGAAGTTACAGATATATTTTACAGCCAATCTAACAATACTATATATAACATTACTCAATTTTGCAAATTCTGGTACTTATTTTCTGATACATGCTCCAACCTGAACAGAAATTTTGGCATGCTGAAGTTTGCTCTTGGATAATTTATGTTTTTATTTACAGTATTTGGTTTAGGTTTAACATGTGTATTCAGCAATCACGGAAGAAGACAGATAGTTTGTGGTGCTACATTCACCTTTGATATCTGTGCCGGCTTATAAAATCTAATACAAAATTCTCTTCTGTTAATAACTAGTTTCTAAAAATATTAGACTCAAAGGCATCAAAGTACATTGCCAACAATGTTCAGTTAAAAAAATCCAATAAATAATGGACACAATAAATAGTACAGGCTTTGGATCTATATAATCCAATGGGCAGGCATCTCACTGATCATGTCATTCTCAGTTAAACCACTCTAACCTTCAAAGCTGAACACTTTTAAAGGTTAAAATATTTATGTTGTAAATTTGAGGGGCACTGCCATTTCCCCGAGTATTCATTAGCAGATACGTTAGCCTGCAAAAACTGATCTTGTGAAGATCAGAAATTATTTCCAAATCTGTCAACAGAATCCAGGATCTTGTGAATGTGAGCAGGCATCGAGCTAGCTGGTTTGCATCAGCGCGATATCATTACACATGCCAGTATTGTGAATTACACCTTCTTGCTGTTTTTTTCTTACTGAACTGAACTGAAATGAGTTCCTGAACTGAAATGAGTAATAAATAAAGATATGTATGTAATGGTTCTTTTTAAGATCAGTGTATTGAGCAACCGCATGCAGTTTTGAGACACTGCAGCTTTTATTAAGTAACTGACTAGCTTTGGAGTTATGCATTAGATTAATTAACACTAGAAAGCACGACCAGGTAGGTCACCATATGTCATCTCCAGCACTGCTTCTGGTGCTAGCTCTTTCTCTGTTCTTGATCCGTAACATTTCCATTATGCTGCGAGCATAAATATCTCGCAAATTAACATTGACAACTGAATCAAATGCTGAATTTTTGGTGAGCTTCTTCAGAGCATCATGGTGTCGAAGGGCTGCATCTTTCATCTTCAGGGTGAAGTAGCAAGTAGAAAACCTATCATTTATAATAGCTATGGGTAGCGACAAGACCAGAATCCCAGTCAAAATACATAAAAAGGCAATTATCTTCCCAATGGTAGTTTCAGGCCGGATATCTCCATAGCCCACAGTGGTCATGGATGTTGTCGCCCACCACCATGCGCAGGGGACACTAGAAAACGTTGTGCCTGGGACAGTGTGCTCCACGGCATACTCCACTGTTGAGAAGATGGAAATGCCCACAGAGAGAAAAAGGAGAAGGAGGCCAACTTCTTCATAACATAGAGCAATGGTCATTCCTAGAGATTTCAGACCTGTAAAATGAACATCAATATCCCAGTGATGATCAAACATTCCAATACATTATGCCAGATAATTCAGTGATTGGACCAGACAATACCTCTGGTCCAATCACTACATGTCCCATTCTGCAGGGCAGTATTAGCTATTCAAAGTTTTATCCTCCGGAATGGTATGTTCGCTGTGAGTTTGATGAATTATGGAAAGCTTCTATCTTGTGCAAATGTGCTAAAGGTTCCTTGTGGATGGGATTAGTTACATTCTGGATTATAAAGATAACTATTGTAATAAAAATTGTAATACTTAAGGTGACAAATAATAAGGCATTTAATCAATTGTTTATATTTACATTCAAACAGTAATACTGAAACAAAATTAAAAGACATTAGAATGTAGCAGCAATATTCCACTTTGTGTCTACAGGCCAGCTTTGGTAGAAATTCCTATAAACGATTGCCTTCTTCTATACCCTTCTTTTTATCTGAATGTGCTGCAATAATACTTCCTCATGCATTTTGATTTTATGCATTGATGTTTTTTTCTGTCAGATTTCCCTTCACACTTCTTGTTATTTTTCTTGCAATTACTCATTTTCACCTACAATTTTGGGACAACACTATCTCCATATGAATAGCAGTTCAATAATCAATGATTTCATCTGTAGAATGGGAAGGCCCCTCCCCTGCCCATTGCCAGTGCAGAGAAAATGGAGAAAATCCAAGTTAAACTCTGGAGTTCTGAAACCCAATAATTTGAGTGCAAAATAATAATTCCTGTGAATGTTTCTTTCTAAAAAGGAAAACTAAATGGAGAAGTATGATATTTATAAAATGGAGCTAAAACAGCAGCTGACAACACTCCATCATTACGATTTATCAGCTGTGCAAATCAAGCACATATTTTTCCCCACAATGAATGGACGTGTTTGTGATCCAACAAATCACCCTTGTACATCTTAAAAGCTTGTCATATCACAGATATTAATTGGATTACCGTTGGACTTGGCTGATGCTTTTAATTATCCTATTAGCTCTGTCTCTTGCCACATACTGCACTCAGTGGAACAAAGGAAGATCATCGCATGATTGCCAGACTGAGCAGTACATTGGCCAATTATGTTGGTGCACAAAACGGAATGTATAGTCTCCTCTGATATCAAAGAGGTAGAAATTTGAATTTGCAAAGTGAACAGCTAAGTATATTTTAATTGTCAATTTGCAGTATGACTATGCTGCATCTGATTTGAAGCTCATTTGATGTGTTATTTTACTCAAGATAATCATGCATATTCTATCTTCAGTGTAATCAGAACTGTTACATTTACACATTTGGTCTCACCCTATCAGGGATACTCCCTTTGTCTACCCAACCCTCCGCTGGCTCCTCTGCTACTGAAAACTTACTTGTTTTCTCCTTCTCATTCTGACAAACAATCTCAAGCCTGAAACATTAACTCCTTCTCTTTCCACGGATACTACCAGACCTGCTGAGAGGTTCTGGCATTGCCTGTTTAGTCAGAACTTGCACGAGGATTTGATTGGGAAACTGCACAATCACTTGTATATCAACGTACTCAGAAAGAAAAATACACTGATAAAAATGGCATCATGTTTGGGCTGAGATTTTATATTAATGTCTATATTTATTCCTATCCTATGGAAACAATTTTGAATTTAGCCTACCTTACAGCTCAATGACGTGCTGTTACTGTAGGAACAGGAATTTAATTGTTTTTGTGAACCTGTCCTGTTTGTATTAGTTTAATTGAAGTATGGCACCTTCAAAGAATTTCTCGTACTTAAGTATGTGATTGTCATATACAAAATGCCCATCATTGTTGTCGACCTGGTTTGCAGACCAAGCAAAGACCAAAAATAATGACCTGTAGGCTTAGGGTCAGCATGAAAATTGATAAAGATTCATATTGTCAGCTCAAGAACAGCTGCAATGCTGTGCTATAGGCAGGCAATCTGAATCTATGTCACGGTCATCAGCATGCATGCTTTACTGCTGCCTCCTGCCTGGTATACTGCACCATTGTCTTCTGGGAAGAACATGCTGTAGCACCAGAAAGGACAACTTCATTCACAGCATCTTCACTAGACACCACCAATGCAAGAAATAGGAGCAGGAAGAGAGTAGTCAGTCTCTCAGCACAGCTCTGCCATTCAATACAATTAACTCCACTTTCTTGCTCCATACCCATATCCATAGTTTCTTTGGTGTACAGAAATCCATCAGTCTCACTCTTGATTATACTCATTGACTGATCTTTCCCCAACCCTCTGAAGCAGGGAGCTCTAATGATTCATAACCCTGTGTGAATGAAGTTTCTTCCCATCAAACTCCAAAACAGCTGATCTCTTATTACAGACCACTGGTTTTAGACAGCCTAGTCAGCAGAAAGAATCACCCAAGATTTATCCTGTCAAGCACTTTAAGATTGCTGTACATTTTAATGAGTTAAGTATCCATAAAGCAAGGTGTTCAGTTGCTGAACCGACCCATCACTTTCCCATGTGCACTAACAGCCTTTGTAAAGGATGAGCATATTGGAACAGTTTATTAAAGGATGAACTATTTTTTCCACAAGCAATTGCATATGCTTTGCCCTAAAGATTTCTCGAACAAAGTTTGATATGGAAGTAGAGCTGATACGAATTAGTCACTTGGGCTAACTCACCACCAAAAAATTCTAGGAGTTTGATCTTGCTTGAAATCAGAGCTTTTAGGCCTGCAGAATGTTCTCCTGTTCATTCATTTCCTCTCTTTCTGTGTGCAGAGTAATTTGTGTTCTCTTAAGGTACCCTTACTCTGGTTTTGCTTCTGTGGAAAAAACTTCCATGCCATTTCCTTTCATTCAGAATGTTATTCACTTTGACCACCTTGAAGGTCTGTTGAAGACTAACTTAGGGGAAAGAGTACGCTTGGAACTCGTTTTCAATTGGCACAGACAGGATGGGCTGAATTTACTGTAATTCTATGAATATTATTGCAGAGAGCTAATATTCAAGTGGATGCATGAAGAATTCCGCCAGAATTTAATTCAGTCAGCAGGAAATGCACAAAAAGCCAGGTTTGACTGCTTTGGAGGTTCGAATGTTTTTAGTTCAAAGAACCACTGACCTCACAACCACTTGCATCCAAGGATGTTAAAAGCAACTTTATTCTGGGTGCTCTTGATTCCCCTCCTTCTCAATTTGATTTTGTTTTTTCTCTGATAGGTAGTTGATTAGTGGTGTGGGATCAGCCAGATTAAGCTTCATTTTTAAAATTCAACACATAAAATAACAAAATTAAAGCCTGTCAAAGCTGTGAGGCAAATCAGAATTGACGTTGACAGCCTCAGCCCATTGCTGATGTCTATAATAAGTCCATCTCTGGGATGGAAGATGGATATGCTGGATCTAGATGAAGATGGCTTTCAGGAATACCAAGTATTTTTTTTATTGTCTTTGTAAAACAGAAAGACTTCCACAGGTTACAGCAGGGTTCCATTCTGAAGAACTGTTCGTAACCCAAACAGTTACAAGTCAGAAATGCAGCCTTGAACTAAGTTCCCACACGGCAGGAGATGCCTGCAGAGATGGGTTGTCCCATAGGAATAGATAGTCTGGAGCACATTTTAAATCTCATTTTGCCATTCTTCATAATAAAGCTGATATTAACAAATTTAGTCCCAGCCTATCTTGGGCTGATAACGATACTCTAAATGATATTAAAATCTTTTAATTTCACTATAGACAAGGTTTTAAATGCTATTGATTGTTTTAAAAATGACACTACTGCTGGTGTGCCTCTATCTAGGATTCACAATATAGAATTGGAATTGGTTTATTATTGTCACATGCACTGAAGTACGGTGAAGAACTTGTCTTGCACACCATTCATACAGATCAATTCATCACACAGTACATTGAGGTAGTAGAAGGTAAAACAATAACAGAGTACAGAATAAAGTGTAACAGCTACAGAGAAAGTGCAGTGCAGGTAGACAATAAGGTGCAAGGTCATAACGAGGTAGATTGTAAAATCAAGAGTCTCTTTTATCGCATTAGGGAACCATTCAATAGTCTTATAACAGTGGGATAGAAGCTGTCCTTGAGCCTGGCGATAGGTACTTTCAGGCTTTTGTACCTTCTGCCTGATGGGAGAGGGAAGAAGAGAGAATGTGCGGGGTGGGTGGGGGCTTTGATTATGCTGGCTGCTTTACCGAGGCAGCGAGAGGTATAGACATGGAGTTGAGGCTGGACATCAACATGTTAACTGGAATGTGTTTTTCTTGGGTTCGATGTGGCAAAATTCCAACTCGTGCCAATAAGTTGCCTGCAGCCCCACAGCAGCCGGTAAATCCATCCCACTGGAGTCCTAAACACTCTTTTGTATGTATGGGCTGTACAAAAGTCAGGTGTTCGTAAGCCTGGGAGGACCTGTATCAGTCATACTGTGGCAGCTAGTGAGAATTACAATCACCAGGAATTATATCAGAAGACAAACCTTATGTCAAGCACTTTGACAACTCCCCTCACCATTAAATCAAAAGATCAAAGAGCAGTGTGGCTAAACTCCAGACTGCTATTTGAGAGATAAAATGCTTCAAGAGTACTCTATTTCAACCTTCTTGATACTAAGGATTTAAAACATGATAAAAATTAAATAAAAATGATCAGCACATTAAACTAATATGCTTGGCTGCTATTGTAAAGTTTTCATGAAAAGAATTTGATGATTTTATATTGAAAATAAAAACAAAGATCTTATCAAATTGTCCCAGAAAGCCCTGGCTGTGTGGATTGTAATGAAGACTACACACAGAAACTACATACAGCTTGCTTATTTCAACGTTGCTCATTGCTAACTGTGCTTTTGTTTGGGAGCACAAAGTTAGCAATGGTCTAATACTGCAAGAAGTTAGCTCAAGTTAAAACAAGCCTGCATTATTTCAAGGGTATTGGTATTGTAACTGAAGTAGAATTTGGCCATGGAGTATGATATGAATTTGACCCAGAAATCAAGAGGAATTATAAAACACAGAAAGCTGTCCTTCGATTACTGTGGTTGTAAGATTTCAGAATGCCTCTATTTGACAAGGATTTTTAAGTGTTTCCAGAAGTTTAAACTAGCCAGCAATTGAGAAATTCTGGAGAAAATCAAATGAGAAAATTTCACATAAGTATCTGACAGCTTTAATGGAATGCTGAGATCCCAGATGAAGCTGTAAATGTGCATCTATTGGAAGCTAGTTTGCAAACAACCATTTGGATTCTGCATTGTGAAGGCTTCAGAGAAGAACAGGACAACAGTTGAGAAAGATGGTTAAACCACTTGTAAGAAATGGATAAGATTGTTGCCTGGAAATCAGATTTCACCCTTTCACTGTGCTCTAAAAATGTTGCATATATTACTAACTCCCAATTGAAACTCTGAAAGAATTCATTGGGCTGGCCAAAAATACATGAGAAACAGCACTGAGGTAGTTTACACTCAGACTCAGGGGCTAAAGAGAGACCTGCACAGTTTTCGGTGGGACCTCAGCCAAGGTAGTGTAGCCAGAAAAACTATGGCTAGTAGGCAAAAAAAAAGGGTGTCAGCCTTAAAGGCATCATCCCCATGAAAACTGGACAACAGCACACAATGGGCACCACTGAGGAGAGAGGTTGCAGAGGGAGAGTAAACCAAGCTAAACTCAAAACATCCATCAAAAACCTGGTGAACGAGGCTTAGAGGGATGTTCCGTGTGCTAGGAGAACCATTGGGGCCTCCATTCAAACACACATCTTCACCCCACCAGCACCATTCCATCCACTTTGAACCACCCTCACGGAGGTCAGGCCTTGTAAGGAACAATAATGAAGAGGTTCTTCAATGATCTCCTCCATTTAAGCAAACAGAGTGATATAAAGAAGGCCAGCAACATAGAAGGGGGGCCCTCAAATGTACAGACCCTGACGCACATGGAGCAGGCCAACTTGCACTTTGTGGACAAGGCTGTCACTGTGCCCCAAGAACCACCTCCATGGGCAATGCAATCTGACAGGTATGCTCACCTATCATATCTTATTGCAATTATTCCATCCCCTTGGATTTGCTTGGCCATAAACAAACCCTTGTTACCACTGGCTTTGCTGCACCACCACCGTAGTGTAGCGGTTAGCGTAACGCTTTTACAGTGCTAGCGACCCGGGTTCAATTCCCGCCGCTGTCTGTAAGGAATTTGTACGTTCTCCCTGTGACTGCATGGGTTTCCTTCGGGTGCTCCGGTTTCCTCCCACATTCCAAAGATGTACGGGTTAGGAAGTTGTGGACATGCTATGTTGGCGCTGGAAGCGTGGCGACACTTGCGGGCTGCTCCCAGAACACTCTACGCAAAAGATGCATTTCACTGTGTGTTTCGATGTACATGTGACTAATAAAGAAATCTTATCTTAAAGATGCTTTGGTTGCAGTTTACTGTGGAAATTGACCTTCTTCATCCACCAATCATTAAATGAGTATTTTGAAAGTAAATGCTCCAACATTACAACTGCAACTATCTTCTGCTTTGTCTCAGCGAGGTAGCAGATTAGCCATGTTTTCTCCTCCCCAGAGGGAAGGGAAACAGAGCAGGAAGGGAGAACAGAGAGAGTAGGAGGCAGAGGACGATGATAATTATTAAGATGCCAGCCTGACACCACACTACCTCGGAGAGGGACAACTGTGAGGAATATGGAGATTGGGATAGAGGTGTTTGTGTCACAAGGAAGTGCTCGAGGCAGAAGCATGCAGCAGTCCTGGCATCAATCAGAGGGAATCTCATGCCAAGGCTTGCTGGAGGGGGAGTCCGTTCACGCACGTTGGATCTTATGACTTAAATGCAGATCATTATTGGGATGCTTTGATGATGAAGGAGCACAGCAAGCTGGTTAGCAAGCTGTCAGGCTGCCTGGCTGAATGCAGGAGGTGACACGGGAGATCAGGAGGTCTACTTGCATGTTCCCACAGGAACCAAGAGACTCTGACCACCACTCTGGAGACCATATGTACTTCCTTGCTGGATTGGTGGAAATCATATTGCAAGATGCTGAGTGATATCTACAGTGGAGGCACTGCTGACAGCCAAATAACGTCTTGCTGATTCTAGAGCAACACACAAACTCAGCGGGTCAGGCAGCATCTATGGAGGGAAATGGTTGACGTTTTGGGTCCAGACCCTGCTTCTATGCCACCTCACTCCCATCCAGTGTTGATGGTGAAAGGTTCTGTCTGAAACACTGCTTGGGACCATGCTGGTCATATTATTATGCCAGAAGCTCACAGTGATGACAAACTTCAGTGGGTAGCTAAACTTAAGCAGCAGTTGCTACAAGGTTTCCACCAGAGGAATGAAAATGCTATCAATCAAAGGCACAGATGTTTCCTGGTGATGCTCTAACAATGCTTCATGGATTGGCCTGACCATAAACATAATGCTAGTAATTCCTCCTGCTGGTTGCTATGAATCCTGCAGGATTCTTTCAAGAAGAGGCCTCTCTATGAGAATTCAGTTGAGGTGATTCTCTGGGTAGAGGGGAGAGAAGTGAGATGATAGGTCCAACAGTCAGACCTTGAAGATGTTGACATTTTTGCATTCCTGAGCTAAACAGGAATATCTTCACAATTCCAGATCACATCAATGAGGCAATGGAATCTGTTACTCAAGGCCTCTCCTCCAGTTTTGAAGATGTCTGCTGGAATATCATCTAGACCAGGGATCTGATGCCACTTAAAAAAAACTGAACCTGAAACGTTGAATGTTTCTCTTTCCACAAATGCTGCCTGACCTGATGAGTGCTTCCAGCATTTTCTGTTTATATGCCTGGTGCAACTTGATGGCAAGACAAAGCTGAACAAGAGATGGAAAGTTGGGTAAATGATATTTTATCAGGTGTTGTGGGATGGATTTAATAGTATTAGATATTACCAAGATGGAGAGTTCAAGAATTCACTGCAGAAGACATTTGATATGTTTCAAATCAAGTCCCCTCTAACTCTTCTAATCTCTAGTTGATACAAGTCTAGCCTGTTCAATCTTTCCTTACAAGACAACCCATCCATTCCAGTTATTAGTTTAGTAAACCTCTGAACTGCTTCCTGCACATTAACAGCCTTACTTAAATAGGAGTCCAATACTGTACACAGTACTCCAGATATGGTGCCACCAGTGTCCTATTTAACTGAAGCACAAGCTCTCTAGGTTGGTATTTAATTCCCCTAATAATAAACAATAATTTACTCACTGTAACTGCACCTTTTGTAAATCATGAGCCCTCTGCATTCCAGAGTTCTGCAACCTCTCACAACTTAAATCACATGCTTCTTTATTATTTTTCCTGTCAATATTGATAACTTCACACTTTCCCCTCATCGTATTCCATTTGCCACTCACTTATCCATCTACATCCCTTTGTGGCCTCCTTATATCTCCTTCACAACCGACTTCCCTACCTATGAGGCATGATAATCAAATGGATTAAAGATACCATTGATGCCTTCATTCAAGGAAAATAAGTAAAACTGTAAAACGTTGAGGTCCTTGCACTAATCCACGTGGCACACCACTTACTACATCTAACTAACTAGAAGAAGACCTATCTCTTTCTCTTTCCTGTTTGTTAGCCAGTCTTCTATCCATACCAATACCCTACTTCCAACACCACTGTAATCAGAATCAGGTTTATCATCACTCATGAAATTTCTTGTTTTGCGGCAGCAGTACAGTGCAAGACATAAAAATAACTGTAAGTTAAAAGATAAACAAATAATGCAAAAGAGGAATAACAAGGCAGTGTTCATGGACCATTCATAAATCTGATGGCAGAGGGGAAGAAGCTGTTCCTAAAACTTTGAGTGTGGGTCTTCATGCTCCTGTACCTCCTCCCCAGTAGTAATAACATGGAGAGGGCATGTCCCAGATGGTGAGGGTACTTAATGATGTTTGATGCAGCATTTTTATATGTATATGCAAACACCCCACGCTATTTTACATGACGTAATCCAACAATCAATGACACTGATCCACAGAAAATGACCAAAGGCATCATAAAAGAGGCACAACGTTGAAGGCAAACCAAATTATAGAGATGCAGCAATGTGCAAAGTGGGGGTAGTAGGTAGGAGCACAGAAAACTGAATAAATCAGATCATCCATCACATCAACACATCTCCAAAGTGACCAGATTTAAATTCCTGTGCATACAGGACCCTGGTCAGACCCTACTTGGAGTACTGTGCTCAGATCTGGTCACCTCACTACAGGAAGGATGTGGAAGCCATAGAAAGGGTGCAGAGGAGATTTACAAGGATGCTACCTGGAATGCGGAGCATGCCTTATGAAAGCAGGTTAAGGGAACTCGGCCTTTTCTCCTTGGAGCGACGGAGGATGAGGGCGGACCTGATAGGGGTATATAAGATGATGAGAGGCATTGATCAGGTAGATAATCAGAGGCTTTTCCCCAGGGCTGAAATGGTGGCCACAAGAGGACATAGGTTTAAGGTGCTGGGGAGTAAGTATAGAGGAGATGTCAGGGGTAAGTTTTTTACTCAGAGAGTGGTGAGTGTGTGGAATGGGCTGCCGGCAATGATGGTGGAGGAGGATACAGTAGGGTCTTTTAGGAGACTTTTGGATAGGTACATGGAGCTGAGAAAAATAGAGGGCTATGGGTAAGCCTAGTAATTTCTAAGGTAGGGACATGTTCGGCACAGCTTTGTGGGCCGAAGGGCCTGAATTGTGCTGTAGGTCTTCTATGTTTCTATCTCAAAAGATGCAGAGGCTTTAAGTAAGACCAGAACTTGGGGCCCAGTAAACTGATCAGCCACTTATCAAAGATGCACCAAGTGTGTGGAGATGCAGAGTAGGCCACTGCTGGAGAAATGCAGCATTAAGAAGGGTGGTGAGAGACTGGGAGGGGTAAAGCTGAATAGAAGTTTGAACCTAAAGATGAAAATTTTAAATCTGAGGCACTTGTGACCAGGAACCAATGATGGTGAGTGAGTAAAGATGATAGGAGAGTGAGAGGGGAGAACGGGCTGTAGAGTTTCATATGAACCCAACTTGTGGAAGATGGAAAATGGAAGCTAGCTGGCAGAGCTTTGGATGGTATGATAATGAGATTAATGGCTATAAATTATTACATGAAGCAACTGCATTAATTAAAAAAAAAATAAACTCGTACTTATTTGAATTAGCCTTGCACAAAATGCCAATATATGAAATGTGGAACTTACCTGTTGAGTGTCTTCCAAGTTTCAACATGCGTAATGATCTCATTAATCTCAGGATCTGGACAACTTTCCCAACATTTTCCAGTTCTGTTGAACCTCCGTAAAGTTGCTCCACCAGCATTGTGATGTAAAACGGGACCACAGCAATGAGGTCAATGATATTCACCAAACTCTTAACAAATTTGCACTTATTTTTTACACATAAAAATCTTAGCAGGTACTCTGCAGTGAACCAGGTTATGCAAATATACTCAACTGCATTCAACAAAGGGGGATCCAGTACAGTATATTCAAGAGAAAAGATAGCCATGTTTGCAATGGAAATTAAGACAAAGGCTACAGAGAGGATTCCAAATGTCTTAGCTAGCTTGGAAGAATCAGGTTTTTCCATTATGACCCATAGCTTTTGCCTTAGTTTTTCACAAATCACTCCAGAGAAATCTTCCTCTTCATTCTGAATCAGTTCTGTATCGCGCTTTATATCTAAGGATTCATTAATTTCTTTCCGTCTGTAATATCTTTCTCGGCAGCAAATGTCAATGTTAAGTTCATCTATTCCCCAGTATTCAATTTCTTGCAAAAATGACATTGCACAAAGTTCTTCATTTACATGCAGCTTTCCAGTTTTATAATAATGTATAATGTACTTGAATGTCTGAGAACTCCGATCAAAGAAATATTCATTGTCTACAAAGTTGGCATCGTCGCATAGATCCAGCACAGAATCCTGTTCAGATGTAGCCAGTTTCCCCAGGCGTGTTTCAGGATAGGACAACAGAGTTTCATGCGACAGAGTGAATCTGCTGCCACCAACGTTTATTATAAAGGTGTTCAAAGGATTTTTATTCAAATGCTCTTCACTGCAAAAGACACTGGATTCCAGAGAGAAGACAGAAACATGATCTTCATTCTGCTCAATGAACCAAGGAGAACAATTGGGAGACTTCATGGTACATGTTCATAGATGATGACCTGAAAATTAAAGTTAATTATCTTCATTAGATTATACAAGATAATGAATGTTTGTAACATTTGAAGGCAGTCACTCAAATTTGCCTTTCCAAATTTTTATTGGAAGAGGTTAATGAAGTTGCAATATTTAATATTAGTCACGTCATGTGATATTTCATATCTTCTCACAACACAGGAGGTGTTTTGAGCTATCAGGTCCAGGCCCGCTCTCAGAGCAATACCATTTCCCAATTATCTCCCTTAACCTATCCTTTCTTACGTGCCCAGCAACTCTCCCATCCCTATGCTTGGGATAATTTAAATTAGCCAATTAACCTACCAGTGCGTCTTTAGAATATGGGAGGAATCTGAAGCACCTGGAGGAAGCCCACATGGTCACAGGCAGAATGTGTGAACACCACACAGACAGGAGCAGAGGCCAACATTGCACCCAGGTCTCTGGATCAGAGCTAACCTTAGTGCCTCTCAATAAAATCCAAAAATGGATTCTATGAAACACTTAATGAAAATTCCCACTAGCAATGTTCAAACTAATTATGTTTAAGGCTTTAAAATCTTAACAAAATTGTGAAGGTCTTCAGTGTTTCTGCCAGCTACCATGAAATAAGATTTTGAATGAAGGCGGTGGAGTTCTTTCCCCACAGAAGCACAAGACGTTTTATAGTATGGCTTTAACACAACGCTGCAAAAACATCTCAAAGAAATGCAGGAAGAAGAAAAGTGATATAGTGGATTGTTTCAGAGTTGAATTAAACTGGAACTGTACTTTTCACTAGAACACACAGAATTAATGTGTGGGCAGGATTGTGGAAAAATCTCCAACATGCTCACTCACGAAGATGTGTTTAGACTTTTATTGACCTCTCTGTGTTTCTCTGCAAAAGATACTGTATCAACTGACATGGCTGTCGTTGTACTTCTAAACTGCTCAGCTTCCAATGATATGTTACATATTACTTGAACTTTTAAATAATTGAATATTTTCAGGATGTGCTACTTTCCAAATGCCAATGATTCACCATCAACACCAAATACTTCCAATTATATTGATACATTTTCGGACCAAATGTGCAGTGCTACTAATGTCAATCTACCCTTTTCCATAAGGTGTTTAAAGCATTTGACATTGTGGACTGAAGAGGCATTTTAGAAATTGTTAAGAATCCAAGAGTATAATTAATACTTAAAAGATAGAAGTGCTGGGCAACTGAATGAAAAGAGGAAATACAGAGCAGATTCTTGATCATTGATGGACTAAAGCTTCAGCTGTGACCCTCTATCCTGAATAAGAGGAAGAAAAGAAGAGAGGTAAGTGATAAATTTGATACAAGTTGAAAACTAGTTAAGATCATCTCAATAAGTTATGAAAAGAATAAAAGGCTGTGAAAATAGTTAAGTAGGGCAGTGAAACTAAAGCCTCAAAGCTAAAAGGAAGGAAAAAGCTAATTGCATTTGGTGCAGAGCATGACAATGTTTCTATCTTCTAGGTAGGTCAGGTAAATCATTTGCATAATGTTACATTTTCTTTTAGAGATGCAATATGGCAAATTCTCAAAAGTTGTTAGGAGTTTTAATAATATCACTGAGTTTTTCAGTGCTGCATGTCTAATCAATTTAGGAAGCTGTCATTACACAGGCCATAATTTCCCAAGAGCTACTCTCAAGTGCCATTCCTTCCTGGAAACACACAATGACAAAGTCAGCTAATACATGACCAGGGGTTTTGCCACAAATTGCAATATTTAACTTTTAAGAGTGAATGGATGTTGTAGGTACTTTCACACTTTGGGTTTATCCAATGGTAACAAGTTGCATTTTAATATTTGTATCATCCAGTCTTGTCACTTTCCAAAACTCCACGATCTTCTGCTTGAAAATAATTTGTGTTTCACGGGTTCACCTGTGTAGATAGAAGTAAACATATTAGATCCAAACTGTAGATACGTTTTTAATTTAAAGGCAAAATAACTTCTGCAATTGCAAAAGAAAAATATGTTAACTTACAGCAAGCAGAGCAACAAAAAAAGGATGAAAAACATTACTGAGTTCTTTGCAGGATGTAACTTAGCTGAAGAACAGTGGAACACTGAACAAACTGTAAATAGCATATTTCTCAACACATTATTCCTGGCAAGTTGAAGGATTGTAGCAGAAATTTTAGAAAGATGTGGTAACATACAAGTTAAAGTGGATAATGATAACATATTCCTTGATTGGTTGCTGGGAAATTCAAGCCAGTCTCGTTAAGAGCATAGTTAAGAGTTCTTTGGTTGACTTGGGCTGCCCAGAAACTAATCAGAAAAGCCTCAAAGATGTGTGTTTTTAGTCTATGTTAACATTTAAGCCATAATACCCACTAATCACAAACCCTGTATTGTAAAATAATTTCAAAGGACAAGTCAATTTAAATCTGACTTACCAGATGGCTCAGCTGCTTCAGACATGGAGGTGATGTTGATGCCATAAAGCTGTGGAGATGAGTTATGATACCTTCCTACTGTGACAAAAGCATACTAAGGAACACTAAGTTTTAACTGTTAATTGCATTCAATTTTCTTTTGTATATTCCATCCTGCAGACCTTTTGATCTTCTATGTTCAATTTTGACAACCCATTAGCATGCTGTACACCTTTCATTGACAGCTTTTATCCAACAATAATATTGGGTGAACATTTAGCTAATTCCTTTGAGCTGAAGAAGTTTGCTTGCATTCCACTTTCTCAATTCCATTACTGTTTGAAGGATAGGTGAAATGCGATTTAGTAATCTGTTTCAAAGGGGAAAAGGAAAAGTATTTGAAGGAGAAAACAGTAAATGGCAATGGCAAAATAACGTTGGGAATAAAGGATTGGTGGGAATAATTGGTTGGGCTTTTCAAAGAGCTGGCACAAGTATGACAGATCGAATCCACATTAAGTAATTCTGTGATTCTATAATTGTATTCTGAAGTTCATTCTTCTCTCTTGGAATTAGAAACACTTTTCTGTTAGATAGATCTTTTCAGATTTCAAATACGTAGCTGTAGAGATGACACAGAAGCTTAGAAATTCTCTCTTATAACTCTGAAGGGAACATTGCAGTTGAAATTTGGTTCAGTCTGGAGTACAGTAACATTTCTGGGCCTCTTAGTGTCTGGTGGGAAATTGAATTCCTGACCTTTGGATAGGATTTAGTTAGAACAAGAGATTGTTTATTCTGGCATAAAGCTTTCCTGGCTGACATCAACAACAATGCAACACCTAACATTTATAGTCAGCAAGATTTGCAACCCCACAGGTGTGAGAAATGGCAATTTGTATTTACTCACGGAATAACCATCTTTTACAAACTTCATTTCCCCAAAACCATGCTATTTAGAGGGCTACACTCAAGGTACCTTCTTCGAACCCAGTGAGATCTGTGATCTCTTGTGATCCCGTGTTCCTCAACAGTTTTCTCAGTGGTGGTCAGGGTTATGTCATTCTCAGCTTCCCGGCCTCAGAATCATTCCAGGCTGTTGCCCCTACTCCCTGCCACAGTTTGCTGCTTACTGCTGCATGCACAGTTAGGAAGTTCATTCAAGCTCCATACTCAAGGAGAAAGGATTTCATTTAATTTTCTTTTAGCCCTTTAGAAGAGGCAGAGTAGACCACTATTGCAGGCTTCTTCAAAGTGCAAGTTTTCATAGACTACACCCATGTGTCACTACTCCTTATGGAGACCTCCCTGCCACTGTCAAGCATTTAGCACCTTCTTATAGACCAAGATGGTTTCTATGGCCTTTATGCACAAATGCTCAGTGCCCTATGCCTATGCTCAGGCACGGTAGTGTAGCAGTTAGCGTAACGCTTTACAGCACCATCGACCCAGCTTCAATTCCGGCCACTGTCTGTAAGGAGTTTATACGTTCTCCCCGTGTCTGTGTGGGTTTCCTCCGGGTGCTCCGGTTTCCTCCCACATTCCAAAGACGTACAGGTTAGGAAGTTGTGGCTATGCTATGCTGGCGCAGGAAGTGTGGTGACACTTATGGGCTGCCCCTAGAACACTATGCAAAAGATGTATTTCACTGTGTATTTTGATATACATATGACTAATAAAGATATCTTATCTTATATTTTCATACCTCCTGTCAGTATCTTTCTTCATTACCCTGGCTAGGTTTCTCTGACCCCTGGAATCATCTTCTCTTCCTTTTCCCATCTTTTCATCATCCATTCTTGAAGCAGCAGCACTTCTCAGAAGCTAAAAGTGTACTGCTCATATTGCACACACATTCCTTTAAGGGCAGGCTGCCAAGATCATAGCTGTAAGACTGAGTGCCAGCAGCTGTGAGAATTTTCAATTGAAGAGTACAAAAAATTATCACTACACAGGGAATCACAATACTGTTCTAGGGATCTCATAATTGTAGATTGTGATCCTTATGGGACTTCTAAGAAAGTGTTAGTGTGATACACAAAACAGTCAGCATTAAAAAGTAATTTCTGGGCCAAAATCCCCAACAATATTCCTCTTTTTTATGTTAATTAGTGAAAGCACATAATAGAGGTAAGTGATGAAACAAATGGTTATTTTCATTGGAAACCTATTTATTTCCAACATTGTATGCAAGGCCGCAGCTGGGAGAATAGAGTGTTCTTGGAAGACTGTAGGGCAAGAGGACATTACGGACACAGGGATGGACATAGCATTTAAGATTTTAAACTTGAGAGTGAGAATTTAAATTCTGAGACATGTGAACCAGGAGGTGAAGTAGTGTAATGGGCACTGATACAATGATCTGTTCAGTGGTTCCACCAAAAACTCTCTAAATATGGCACAATATCTCAGCATAACCAAGTTTCACATAATCACAATATTGTGTGGTTTGTGTCAAACTTGTGATTACAGTAGGACTTGGCAAAGTATTCAAAGTTTTATCGAAAAAATTTCTAGCCTTTGTAATCTGGTTATCAAAAATTCAGCCACTTCTTTTCAGGACACTGACTACTGTAGTAATGGGCAATTCTCACTTCTTGTGGTATGCATTGTATCTTCATAGGGTTGCCTGTGACAAGTTGCCATCCACAGGGCTGGCTTTTATTCTATAGTTGTCTTTTACTCATTCTGGTTTAATTCACCATATGAATTATCCCTCTGGATTACAATGCTATTACTTTATGCAAGTAGTTAAAATTAGCAAGGTACTTCTGATCATTAAACTTATCCCAATTTTGTAACTTTTATTCTTTCAGCAAAATTTACAACACATTATTCAGCCTTAAGTCAATAAGTGGTTAGTGTAATGCTTTACAGTGCCAGCTACTACAGTGTAACGCTTTACAGCGCCAGGTTCAATTCCGGCCGCTGTCTGTAAGGAGTTTGTATGTTCTCCCTGTGTCTGTGTGGGTTTCCTCCCACATTCCAAAGACGTACGGGTTAGGAAGTTGTGGGCGTGCTATGTTGGCACCAGAAGCGTGGCGACACTTGCGGGCTGCCGCCAGAATACTACGCAAAAGATGCATTTCACTGTGTGGTTCAATGTACATGTGACTAATAAAGATACCTTATCTTATATAGACAAGTCTCATTTAAATCCCAGCTAAGTAGGTACTAGTTTCAAATAAGACTTGGATAAACAAGGGAATTTAAATCTTCCTGTGTCTATGTCTGGAATGTGGCTGATGGCAGTTACTTTTCAAATAGGCATTAAACCAGAACAACTGATGCAAAATATAAACAGCATGGAGAGTTTATAACTGTAAGGGAAGGCTGAATGGGGAAGTTGGGGAGGGAGTGGGGACTGGGGGATGCTGTAGGTGACTGAAGAGGTATGACAGAATGAAAGAGAAGATATTCTGCTTGTGGAGGAAGTCTTAAATATGATTCGTAAAACAGCCACTGATATTGACAGCAAATGTTGGCGAATCTTCATTATCCGAAGAATGACTAAGTTGTGGAACAATTTGGAATAGTTGTGACAAATAGCATGAATGCATTCAATGTGAAAATAATTTGATGTATTCCACAGGAGTAGGGAAGGAACAGGCAGTGCTGATGGGGTTAGAAGTTCAAATGCACTTCCAACCAATTCAGCTCAATAATTCATATTGGCACTGTAAATTCAATGCAAATTTTTTTTAAAATTATGCTATTCAGCCAGCTTCAATTATTAGCTGGCAAACAATACACCATTTACCGAGTGATCTCTCTCTCAGCATCTCACTGAAACTGTCACCTGTGTTCCTACCAGCCTGAAGTTACAGGAATCAGTGCTGTGTTATTTTTATACAAGATAGTGCAAGGGTTTTTAAGATGGTGGGAATCATGATAAAACAAACAGTTGCAACACACTCTAACAACTCTCAGTGAAATACTCAAAGAGTGTTCTTTATTTCTAAGACACCAGTGTAAGAAAAAGCTGAAACAGTCTTCACGCCTCTTTTTTTACTTTATCTTGAGCTGCACTGAAAATGACTTGAAGGAGGCAATCTGCCCCATTGGGTCCATGTCAGCTCCCAACAGAAGAATCTCATCAATGCCTTTGCCCCTCTCTACTTTGTACCCCTGTCAACTTATTCTCCCACGTGCCCACCAACTCCCCTTTGATCCTTTTTGTCATCAACCTACAATAAAGGGTAATCTACAGTAGCCAATTAACCTACCAAACATGTCTTTGGGATGTAGGGGGACAATGGAGCACCTGGAGGAAACCCACACAGCTATGGGAGAATATACAAACTGTACACAGATAGCACATGAGGTCAGGATTGAACCTGAAGACCCTGGAGCTGTGAGGCAGAGTTTCCAGAGTTTGCCTGTTAAGGAAGTGTAATAGAACATAGAACATTACGGCACAGTACAGGCCCTTTGGCCCACGATGTTGTGTCAACATTTTACCCTGCTCTAGGATCTATCTAACCCTTCCCTCCCACATAGCCCTCCATTTTTCTATCATTCATGTGCCTATCTAAGAGTCTCTTAAATGTCCCTAATGTATCTGCCCCACAACCTCTGCCAGCAGTGCGTTCCACGCACCCACCACTCTCTGTGTAAAAAACTTACCCCTGACATCCCCCCTATACCTTCCTCCAATCACGTTAAAATTATGTCCCCTCGCGTTAGCCATTGTTGCCCTGGGGAAAAAATCTCTGATTGTCCACTCGATCTATGCCTCATTATCTTGTACACCTCTATCAAGTCACCTCTCATTCTCCTTCCCTCCAAAGAGAAAAGCCCTAGCTCACTCAACCTATCCTCTCCAATCCAGGCAACATCCTGGTAAACATAGAACACTACAGCACAGTACAGGCCCTTCAGCCCACAATGTTGTGCTGACATTTTATCCTGCTCTAAGATCTATCTAACCCTTCCCTCCCACATAGCCCCCCATTTCTCTATCATTCATATGTCTATCTAATAGTCTTTTAAAAGTCCCTAATGTGTCTGCCCCCACAACCTCTGCTGGCAGTGTGTTCCACACACCTACCACCCTCTGTGTAAGAAACTTACCTTTGACATCCCCCTATACCTTCCTCCAATCACCTTAAAATTATGCCCCCTTGTGTGAGCCATTTTCACCCTGGGTAAAAGTCTCTAACTATCCACTCGATCTATGCCTCTTATCATCTTGTACACTGGACAGGATTGCTTAATTTTCAATTCAATAGCAAGACCTAATTAAAAGCAGACAGCTGGATTACCTGAGTTGATGACATGATCTGAAAGAAGACACATCTGCAAAAATATCACCCAGATGGGAAAAGAACTTATTAAAACTAAAGTTAATGCACAGACAGAACAAGCAGAAAGAATTCTCAATTAACTTGAGCCTTGAAATAAACACCTGCCACAAAAAGATTAGAGAGCAGGAAATATAATGTGTGTGAGGTACAGGACAGGAAAATCATTTGTTAAATATTAACTGTGAATAACGTAGAGGCATGAAACATTTGCATTAAAATATAGCAAAGAGGAAAAAATGTTTCATAATATGTATTACAATAAGAACAGATACTTTGGAACTCATTAAGGTCTTCCCAAACAAACACTGAACTCAATTCTCTAATGCATTTTGATTTTCACATGACACTAAAAATAAAACTGGGGAGTTCACTATCACCATTAAAAATAATTGTTTTGAACTGTAATCATGAAAAGTAATATATTGTTATATAAATTTGTCATCGTCACACCCTACTTCCCTTTCTTTTCCAGAGCCTATGAATGCATTGCTACCTTGCAAATCCACACCTTTCCGTAGTTGAACTGCTTAATCTGTTTTCTGTCAACCTCAACCGCAACCCCCCCCCCCCCCCCCAGACTAAGATGGTACATATCAAAGTCACAGGGGATATACTTAGTGATGATGACCATAAAAAAATGTCCCTCTTTACCTTTCATAAATTCTTTGCAGCCTTTAGCATGATTGAAACTTAGTGATAACCAAATGGGAAATTTTTAACCATATCAGGTATGAAGTAAATGGGCCAATTATTGATCTGTCGAGAAGCATGAGCTGTTAGCATTACAGATGGTCAGTATGGACTTGCTTGGCTGTAGGGCCCATTTCCATTGTGTATGATTCTACTGGTGCTGCTCAATAGTAACTTGCCCATTCAACAGCAGATCATTTGAAGATAAGGTACACCTCTCAAAAGGGAGATGCCCTTCCCCTGTGCAGTAAACTTCAGACTTAAAACAGACTACTTCAGTTCTGCAACAATGGAACGGTCTTCAACCTGAAACATGAACTTTGTTTCTCTTCCCACAGATGCTGAGCATTTCCAACATTTTTTGGTCTTGTTTCAGTTCAGCAAGGGTTCCTCAGTTTTTCAAAAATACAAGACAAATCCACTTCAGGAGGAGGAAAGGTATAGGATCAGCACATGGAAAGAGCATCCTGTTTCCAGTAGCAGAATGCAGTAATCCTAAATGATCACTCTGTGTTGGTATTTACCAAGGAGGAGGACATGGAGAATATTGAGATCAGTGTGGAGCGTACTAATATGCTAGGGCATTTTGAGATAAAGAAAGAGGTAGTGCTGGGTCTCTTGAAAGATATTAAGTTGAATAATTCCCCAGGACCTGATGGAATACACCCCAGGTTATTGAGAGAGGCAAGAGATTAGATTGCTGGAGCCTTGACCAAGATCTTTGTGTCCTCTCTAGCCATAGACAAGATCCTGGGGGACTGGCGAGTAGCTAATGTTGTTCTGTTATTCAAGAAGGGAAATAGGGATAATCCTGGAAACTATAGACAGTGAGTCTCACATCAGTAGTAGGGAAGCTATTGGAGAGCATTCTTCGGGATAGGATGTATGAGCATTTGGAAAACCATAGCCTGCTTAGGGACAGTCAGCAGGGCTTTGTGCAGGGCAAGTCAGGTTTACTGAATTGATTGTTTTTTGAGGAGGTGATAAAGGTGATTGATGAAGGTAGAGCTGTGGAAGTTGTCTACATGGATTTCAGTGAGGTGTTTGACAAGGTTCCTTGTGGTAGGCTCATCCAGAAGATTAATATACATGGGAACCATGGTGACTTTGCTGTTTGGATTCAGAATTGGCTTGCCCAAAGAAGACAGAGAGTAGTGGTCAATGGGACTTATTCTGGCTGGAGGTCCATGACTAGTGGTGTTCTGCAGGGATGTGTACTGGGACTTCTGCTGTTTGTGATATATATATATATATATATATATATATATAGACTTAGATGAAAATGTGGATGGATGGGTTAGTAAGTTAGCAGACAATACAAAGATTGGCAGCACAGTGGATAGTGTAGAAGATTGCCAAAGGATACAGTGAGATATAAATCAGTTGCAGATATGGGTGGAGAAATGGCAGATGGAGTTTAATCTGGCCAATGTGAGGTGTTGCACTTTGGGAGATCAAATGTAAAGGGACAGTACACAGTTATTGGCAGGACCCTCAACAGTGTTGGTGTACAGAGGGGTCTAGGGGTCCAAGTCCATAGCTCCATAAAAGTGGTGCACTGGTTGATAGGGTGGTAAAGGCAGCATATGGCATGCTTACCTTTATTTGTCAGGGCATTGAGTTCAAGAGTCAGGAAGTTATGTTGCAGCTTTATAAAACTCTGTCTAGGCTGCTTCTGGAGTATTGCATTCAGTTCTGGTCACCCCATTACAGGAAGGATGTGGAGGCTTGGGAGATAGTGCAGAAGAGGTTTACCACCACGCTGCCTGGAGTAGAGGGTATGTACTATAAGGAGAGGTTGGACAAACTTGGGTTTTGTTCTCTGGAGCAGCAGAGGCTGAGGGAGACCTAATAGAAGTTTATAAGATAAGAGGCATAGATAGGGTAGACAGCCAGTATCATTTTCCCAGGGTCAAAATGTCTAATACTAGAGGGCATGCATTTAAGGTGAGAGGGGATAAGTTGAGAGGAGATGTATGGGGCAAGTTGTATTACACAGAAAGTGGTGGGTGCCTGGAATGTGTTGCCAGGGGTGGTGGTGGAGGCAGATACGATAGAGGCATTTAAGAAGCTGTTAGATAGGCACATCAGTATGCAGAAAATGGAGGGATATGAATATTGTGTAGCAGGAGGAATTAGTTTAATTAGGCATTTAATTGCTAGTTTAATTATTTTGGCACAACATCTGTTCCTGTGCTGTACTGTTGTATGTAAAAAGGAGCTCTGTTTTGGATAGATGACAAAAGGGATCCAAGGCACTTAAAAGAGCAAGTTCAGAAATGCTGACTCAAATTTCCTTCCACCCTTAGTTCCCGTGGCCCCAGTTTTCACAAACCTAGCACTCTCCATAGCTGAAGGTGTCCCAGGACTATCCTGTAGAATACAGATGGCTGTGCATCACCAATTGTTCAATGGGTTGGCCTGCCTGCCCGCCCAGGATTCTGTACATAATATAAGAGTGTGAAGGGGATCACAATAAATTCATCCATGCCTGAATCATCAAAACAATCTGCATAACTATGGTTAGTTTGAGGCTACAATAATGCCTTCAGTTTAGTGAGATCTTGACTACCCTGGATGGGAGTTCAGACTGCTGTCATGCATGGCTAGATGCTACCTTTCCCTGCCTCAGCTAGAAGGCAACATGGATGAGAGCCACCAAATAGCTTTAATTGTTCCTTCACCTTTAGCAGTGTAATTAGAGCACTGAGGCCCAGCACTGTGTGACAGGCAGTGGCGAGAGGAAATAAGCACATGATCTCTCAGGGTTACTGTCACCTGCTCTCTTTCCACTCCCACATTATGCCTCATTACTGACAAGGAAATATCTGGTAGAGCATCTCTCCAAATTTTTTCTTACCCACTTTCCCATGTACCAGTACTTTATAGGATTGTTTGAAAATGGAAGAGTTTTCCATTCATGAAGCTGAAGTAGCTGAAAAGGGCTCAAATATCTCTCAGATCTCTAGTTTACCTATATTTGTTTGACAGCAGCCACATTAGACCAAATGCCCTGATTGACAAAAATCAATGTTATTGAGTAAACTTTTTGTTGACATCAGGCATCAGAAATCACCATGAAAAATTCAAAGGCCCAGCATTAGGTTTACCAGTGCTAAATGGGTGACAAAAATATTCCTCTCACCTTTAATAACTGAAGCTTGAAATTCATAGAGTTAATGTATTGTGTAGATGTTTGAAACATATCAGACAACACTGCTGCCATATTGCTCCATTCAAAAAGAATGAATAGTTTCTATAGTGAAATATTTGGGTGTTGCTGATCTGATCCATGATGTTCAAGGTTAGATCTGTCACAATGTCAAGCAAAGAGTGAGATCACAGAGAACCCAAATGCAGAACACCAGGACAAGACTGGAGTCAGGATGCTTCCTCAGAACCAAACACAGGTGGCAACCAGGAGGAATCTTGCCTTGAGGTTCTGAAGCAGAGCCCCAACACAGAAACAGGATATCCTAGGGAAAACAGCAAAACAAGGACTGCTCTGGCTCTGGAGTTACCAGCTCTAAGCAGCCAGGAGACAAAGTATACCCAAAGATTGACCAATACTCTGGTAACCAGTGCTAGTGAAACCAGGATTCTTATGCAAGTCTCCTGATGGGGCTCAGGTGTGTGTCGTTATGCGATTAGTAGTTCATGGAATCCATGTGCTGCACAACAAGGCACCATCAATGGAGCCGAATCGAGGGCCAGCACTCGGAACCATGACAAGATCTGCAATCTAGGTATTTATTACTTAATGGAATGAAAATATAAAAGGAAATTGAACACAATAATCATTGCCCTTTCAGTGCAGTGATTAGCCTGAAAGCCAGGTTTAATGATTCGGTGATGGTATTTCTATGCTGCTCCTTTGTTGGTTGTTTCAATCTGTTGAAAATAAGTGGGTTTACTGCTTTGTCAAGATGCACAGGAGAATTACACAAGGGTGTGAATCAAGTTGCTATAGAAATCAGATTGCTACCAGCAGGAAAATTCCTCTGGTATTCATGTTACATTTTTAAAGATATAAAAAGGATTCTTAGAATATATGGGGTGGGGGAGTGATTAAACTACTGAGAGAGACCAACTAATCAAGGGTTAATTATAAGTGTTTCACAGGTTAAAAAAATCATTCTTTAACACACTACTAGACACTACGAATGTGTTTCCTGCTCAGGTACACAGGATCATATTAATTGCAGCAGATGGTGCACCAAATCCTATAAGAACTGGTTATCATTAACCCAGTTTAATGCAGGTGACTTATCAAAGGTAATTTTGGAAGGAATGAAGCTTGGACAAGCCCGAGGTGGCTGTGACATTGGTTTAGGTCTTCATTAGCAGAAGCTCCTAGTGAATGGAAAATGTGTTTCTACTGCCATCACATTCATCCTTCCCCTCATCCCTTTTGACTTACAATGTACTGCTAACTATCCAATGTATTTAGCTCCCCCTGAAAATTAAACTGAGCATGAAACATTGCTTTTACATTTTTATGCACAAAATTATTGATCCAGCTTTATCTGTGCTGGCTTCAAATTAATTGCAGACTTTGCGCAGTTCTGCCAAGATATCGCAGAGTAACAGGAATTAAAAATTCTTCTCCTCCTCCTTGCTTCCAATCCAGTTCTCTGGGTGTTGAGGTGCCCGATGAGGCCACTGTGTGATCTACCCTGGGGGCAGGAGCTGCTTTAAGGGGGTAGGTGAATGGGCAGCTTCGGAGAGGTTATGTGTCTTTCACCTTCTCCTGATAAAGGAATGAGTTTGTCAGTGTTTTTCTGGCTGCTTTTTCATCAATGAGTGGTCCTGGGCAGGGATTCCCACAGGTCAATGAGAAGGTTTCTCTTCCTTCTACTTTCAGCCTTCCAAAGAGACACTTCTTTTTGTGACTTCCTAGATCACTTTTCCATCTCCATCAGCATGTTCTCCCCTTCTGATGACACCTTAACATGCAAACTGCAGGAACTGCAACGCCTCTTCCCTTTACATCCACCAGTGATTGAAACATTCACTTGAAGAGAAGCAGTAGTTCGCTTGTACTTCCAATTTAGTGTACTGCATTTGGTGCTCGTGATGTGGTCTTCTCTACAGTGAGGAAACCAAGCACAGATTGGATGACTGCTTTTCAGAAAAACCTCGGTTTGTTCTACAATGGTGACCCAAGTTTCTAGTTGCCAGTAATTTTAATTCTCCTTCCCACTCCCACTCTTCCTGTGTCTTTTGATTCTTACCCTGTTCTAGTGAAGCTCAATGAACGGCATCTCATCTTCTGACTTGGCAGTCACAGCCCTCTGCACACAACGTTGAATTCAATAATATGACCCGGACCAATTATATCGGTGCTGGGTCCATTGTTGCTTATCATCTATTTTAATGATTTAGATGATAATGTGGTAAACTGGATCAGCAAATTTGCAGATGACACCAAAACTGGGGGTGTATTGGACAGCGAGGAAGGCTACCAAAGCTTGCAGCATGATCTTGACCAGCTAGCAAAATGGGCTGAAAAATGGCAGATGGAATTTAATGCAAATAAGTGTGAGGTGATGCTCTCTGGGAGGACAAACCAGGGTAAGACTTACACAGTGAATGGTAGGGCACTGAGGTGTGCGGTAGAACAAAGGGACCTGGAAATACAGATCCATAATTCCTTGAAAGTGGTGTCATAGGTAGATAGGGCCATAAAGAGAGCTTTTGGCACTTTGGCCTTCATAAATCAGGGCATTGAGTACAGGAGTTGGGATGTTATGTTGAAGTTGTAGAAGATGTTGGTGAGGCGGAATTTAGAGTATTGCGTGCACTTCTGGTCACTGACCTACAGGAAAGATATCAATAAGCTTGAAAGAGGGCAGAGAAAATTTACAAGGATGTTGCCAGGACTTGAGGACCTAAGTTATAGGGAAAGGTTGAATAGGTTAGGACTTTATTCCCTAGAGCACAGGAGAATGAGGGGAGATCTTATAGAGGTATACAAAATTATGAGGGGTATAGATAGGGTGAATGCATGCAGGCTTTTTCCCCTAAGTTTGGGTGAGACTAGAACTAGAGGACATAGGTTTAGGGGAAAAGGTGAAATATTTAAGGGGAATCTGAGGGGGAACTACTTCACTCAGAGGGTGGTGCGAGTGTGGAATGAGCTGCCAGTGGAAGTAGTAGATGTGGGTTCAATTGTAACATTTAAGAGAGGTTGGATAGGTACATGGATGGGAGGAGTTTGGAGGGATATGGACTGGGTGCAGGTAGATGGGATAGGCAGATGACCAGGACTAGATGGGCCGAAGGGCCTGTTTCTGTGCTGTGGTACTCTATGACTCTATGAGATAACCAGCCTTTCCAGTTGATATAGGAACTGGCCAGGTCTAGTGAAAGACTTTCAGCCTTAAACATTAACTCCATTTACCTCTCCCCTGCTACTGCCTCATCTGCTATTTTTATTTCAGATTTCCAGCATCTGCAGTGATGTCTCTAGTGTGTATCATGTGTATCTTACACTATTAACCTCTTTTTTTCATTTTTCTCCTCTCTCAACTTGTTTTCATTCATCTCCTTCTATTTGCTTCTCTTCATTTGCAATGAACAAGTCTTCACCTCCCCCTCTCAACCAACACCACCACCACTTGTGATACTCAGTCTCTCTCAGTCTCCTCCTTTCAGGCATCCCCTATGTTCTCTCTGTCCTTCCACCTTCTCTGCAACTTAAAATATCTGTGATTTTTAACTTTCCTCAGTCCTGGTCAACGTTTATCAACATGAAACATTGACTCTTCTTCTCCTTCTACAGATGGTGTCTCACCTGCTATGTACTTACAGCAAGTTCCATTTTCATTTTGGATTTTACCAACTCAGTTTTGTCTGAAAGTGAGTTATTTGAAAATGACCAAGTCTCAAACTGCTTTCTTTATCCTTTCAGATCTCTCACCTCCAACAACCGCAAATAAAACTTCATACATGCCTTGACTACTCTGCCTGTCAGGGTCAGAGCTGGGGTCACAGACCCTCTCACCTTCTTTCCCTGGGGATTATTTCAGGTGGCTGCTGCTCTCTATCCCAGCCCCCAGTTTGCAGCCCACTGCCATATCAGGGTGATCACCCAAACTCCACGTGGAGGAGACCATCTACTTTTCCTTTGGCTCGCTGGAGAAGGCATTGTGGCTACAGGCGGTTGTCTGCGCTGCAGCCTTCTCTACAGAGCAGGCATTCATCGGTTGCACTCATGTCCTGGCATAGCAACCTCCTTGACCACCTGGCTGTAGCCTTGGAGGGCCTCCATGACATGCATACACTAAGAACCTCCCTCCTGTGAGTATTGTTCTTCCCCTCACCTATCCAGGTCTTTCTGAACAGTTAGAGACAGTCTCTCATAACCTGATCATCATTTTAGCATCCAGTCATTCAGTACCAACACTTTCTGTAGCTGAAAGAATGCTATTTGGATGGGGGTATGTCTCTTTAAGACATAGCTGCAAAGATTGCACATGCTGGTCTATACATTGACAACTGCGAGAACTTGGAACACATCAATATGGAACAGGTGTTGAAAACTGCAATATGTGTTTCAATACAGCATTATTTCAATTGATACATTTGGCACCTTTGAAACATCTTCCAAAATTTTCATTGCATACATTTGATTCGAAGCATTTTGTGTTAATTGTGTTCAAGTGGTGTATCATGTAGGAATTCATTATATTGAAACACAGCAATGCATTCCCATAAACCTTGGAATTGAGGTTCTCATTATTTATTTGACATTCACAAACAATGTTCAGGCCATCTGCAATATGGTTATCGCACTGAAAAATATGGGTGTGCAACCAATTCTAGACCGAGAACTATGCTCAGCATTACCTGGGTTTCCTAGTTTAGCTGTCAGGTGTAGGTGAAGAGCTTTGATCAATAAAGAATTGCATGTTCCTATGGAACTTATTGAAAGTTGCTCAGAAGTTGTTTTCTACTAATTCCACCCCCCCACCCCCCA
Organism: Pristis pectinata; assembly: GCF_009764475.1. Taxonomy (NCBI): domain Eukaryota; kingdom Metazoa; phylum Chordata; class Chondrichthyes; order Rhinopristiformes; family Pristidae; genus Pristis; species Pristis pectinata. Next base: position 88,622,207 of record NC_067413.1, read on the forward strand.
CTTTATGCTTTTGATGTTTTTTCAATTCTCATTCATAGCCCAAAGTATCTATGTTCTCGTGACCATCTCAGAGTTCAATCTCAGTGAATGGAGAGTGTGATTGTACCATTCCTATCACTTCACGTAAGCTAGAGTTACAAACATTTAATATATAAACACTGTAATATATTTTGATGTCATCACACCATCCAGATCAACAAATAATGGTCTACCCAAGGATTATATTGTATACAAGGATAAGTGCTATAATTTATTGCAAAGTTTCTTGCAATAGTAACACAAATTGGGGAGTTAGATCACTAACCGAATTGAATAAATCTGGCATGATTCCCATCATAAAGTGTTAGGCAATGTAGCACTCCCAATACAGAAAAACTGAAAAAGATAAGGATGTGCAAAATTAATTTGCACATGGAAAATCAATCTTCTGGTCTATTACTTGGCGAGAAAACATCTCCCAGCTCTACACACCAGCCTGCATTTCTATTCCTTCACTGCTTCACTTGGCTCAATCTAATATTATTTCAATTGTTACATTTAGCACCTTTGAAACATCTTTCAAAATTTTCATTGTATACATTTGATTTGAAGCATTTAGTGTTGATTGCGTTCAAGTGGTGTATCCTATAGGAATACATTATATTGAATTCCACAGGAACAGGGTTGGGAAGAAGAAATGGTTCACAAGGAGGTGCATGGTATGGTATGTGCTTCTAATGATTTGGTTCCAGCAACTTTCCACCTATATTTAAGGGTTGCCGAGCACAGTTGCCTATGAACAGAGATAAGAAACTATGATTGTACTTGACAAAAAAACCCCAGATTTCTAATGGTCATTGTGGCAATGGATGAAAGAAAAGTTAGACTGGCAATGTAGGATATTCTTTGCACCTTATTGTCCACCTGCAGTCAATTTCACTGGAACTGTAACACTTTGTTCTGCAATCTGTTATTGTTTTACCTTATGCTGCCTCAATGCGATGTGTAATGAATTGATCTACATGAAGGGTAAGCAAGACATGTTTTTCACTGTACCACAGTACATGTGACAATTATTGGTATTGGTATTGGCTTATTATTGTCACTTGTACCAAGGTACAGTAAAAATCTTGTCTTGCATACTGATTGTACAGATCAATTCATTACACAGTGTAGTTACATTGAGTTAGTACAGAGTGCATTGAGGTACCATAGAACTATACAGCTCAAAAACAGGCAGTACAGGTAAAAACAATAACAGTAGAGTAAAGTGTCACAGCTATAGAGAAAGTGCAGTGTAATAATGTGCAACGTCACAACAAGGTAGATTGTGAGGTCATAGTCCATCTCATTGTATAAGGGAACTGCTCAATAGTCTTATCACAGTGGGGTAGAAGCTGTCCTTAAGACTGGTGGTACGTGCCCTCAGGCTCCTGTATCTTCTACCTGATGGAAGAGGAGAAAAGAGAGAATGACCCAGGTAGGTGGGGTCTTTGATTATGCTGGCTGCTTCACTAAGGCAATAAGAGGTAAAGACAGAGTCCAAGGAGGGGAGGATGGTTTCCGTGACGCGCTGGGCTGTGTCCACAACTCTCTGCAGTTTCTTGTGGTCCTGGGCAGAGCAGTTGCCGTACCAAGCCGTGATGCATCCAGATAGGATGCTTTCTATGGTGCATCGATAAAAGTTGGTGAGTGTGAAAAGGGACATACCAAATTTCTTTAGCCTCCCAAGGAAGTAGAGGCACTGGTGAGCTTTCTTGGTGTGGCATCTACGTGAATTGACCAGGATAGGCTATTGGTGATGTTGGAAGAAAGAATGATTTGTTACATCCTTGATATGGTCCAGTTACAACTGGACCAAAGGGAAAAGCAAAGTGGTTATTTTCTGAATGAAGCAAAATCAAAATATATTTTCTGAGCTGTATGTAGAGTTTTTTGAAAATGGTGAAGGTTTTGACCTTTAATTAAATTCTTGACTAAAAATTAACAAGGATGTTACCGGGTCTGGAGGGCTTGACTTATAAGGGGAAACTGCATAGGCTGGTTTTTTTTTCCCTGGAGCATAGGAGGCTGAGGGGTGACCTTACAGAGATATATAAAATCATGAGGGGCATAGATAAGGTGAATGGTCACAGTTTTTTTTCCAGGGTAGGGGAGTCTAAAACCAGAGGGCATAGATTTAAAGTGAGAGGGGAAAGATTTAAAGGGGAACCGAGTGCAACCTTTTTCACACTGAGGGTGATGGGTATGTGGAATGAACTGTCAGAAGAGGCTGTAGTGGTGGGTACAATTACAACGTTTAAAAGGCATTTGGACTGCTACATGGATAGGAGAGGTTTAGAGGGCTATGGGCCAAACTCGGACAGATGGGACTAGCTCGCTAGGCAACACAGTCGGCATGGACGAGTTGGGCTGAAGGGCCTGTTTCCATGCTCTATGACGCTATGACTCTACAATTCAAACTTTAACAAGCAGTTAACAACTCAGACAGTTGATGGAAGTTCAGTTTAGAAACCCTGGTTATGTAGAAGGGCTTAACTTACAGGACTGTTCCATGGGACTTGTGCACAGGTGTCTGGTCTTAACTGCTGTCTAATTCTTAATAATAGAATTTAAAAAAATAAAATCTAGGAAAACAAGCCCTTCAGAGACTCCTATTCTGACACAAATGATAGAAGGGTTTACAAAGTTTAATATAATCTTGGGGTCACGATAATTAAAGGAGTCCTGAAAAATGGAAAGTGCAACAAATCTGACTATTTCAACAGAGAATTGAGACAGTGATAATGAGTGGACGAATTCCAGGAACATGTGGTGGCATTATTAATTAACCTCACTACCTTATACCAACCTCCCTTAACCACCGGACATCCCAAACTATTTCAGAACCATTGAAATAATTTACAAGGTTAAGTTACAAGAGTAAGGTGCAACTTGCCATTTAATGGCCTCAGCATGCGTTTTGTCCAGGTCTTGTTGCATGTCTGCATGGACTGTTTTCTTATCTGAGGAATTACAAATGGGGCAGAACACTACACAATTTTCAGTGAATGTTCCCACTTCTGACGTTATAGCTCATCCTTGAAGCAACGGGAGTTGGGATCCTGCCCTACGAAAGTTCTGTATTGATACCCTTAGACCCTGATTGACCTTCACAAAAGCAGCACCATCATTTCCTCAGATGTAAAACTTACTCCACTCCAGTTTTAAAGAATCCTAAATTCCATCTTAATCCGAGAACTATCTTGATGTTAACGGCAATTTCTCTTGCTTTATATCTTGTCGGTGCTTGAAGACTGCAAATGAAATCTGGAGCCAAATGATCTCGGTGAAATCAGACCGAGCATCCAGTGAACCAATGGAAGATTTTAGTGAGAGAGCCATCCAGATAAGAAAGCCATCCAACACTTTAGAATTGATTAAATTAAAATTAGATTACAGGTATACAAATTACTAAAGCTGGTTTGCAATGTCATTAGAAATGCAAACTGGAATTTATTTCTGGAAGAACAAAATTAACAAACAATGGAAGCTTAGCCCAATATCCTCCCAAATGAACCTCCTTGGTGTTGTGACACTGGGGATTGATGTTGTTACGTCCACATTTTGTATCCACAACTTTCTTGCAAGATTAAGTATATTACAAATTCATGCAAAATTGAGTTTCTCAGTTTTTGGGGGTGGGCTGGGTGCGTGGAAAAATCAATGAATTTGGCAAGAAATATGGTGAAAAAAAGCCTGATGATAACAAGTCTGAAGATTAAGGAAATGCCAGGCCAATGTAAGAAAAGGCAAGGGCAACAAATACTACATGTACAATAATGAAACAGAAGGATAGAAAGGACTTTAAAATAAAGTCAAATGAATAACTATTGAAGGCAAATCAAAGTGCCTCCCTATACCCAGTGTGCAAAATAAAACCAGGACGAGATCCGTAGCAAGGAACTAATGAGTAACTGAAATATGGTCATGTAGGGGTCAGCAGTGGAAAGGGTGAGCATGTTCAAGTTCCTGGGCGTCAACATCTCAGAGGAACTATCCTGGGCCCGACACATTGATGCAATCACAAAAAAGGCACGCCAGTGGCTCTGCTTTGTTATGAGTTTGAAGAGATCTGGTATGTCACCAAAGACTCTTGCAAATTTCTATAGATGTGCGGTGGAGAGCATTCTGACTGGTTGTATCACCGCCTGGTATGGAGGCTCCAATGCACAGGATCGCAAGAGGCTGCAGAAGGTTGTAGATTCAGCCAGCTCCGTCACGGTCACAACCCTCCCTGCCATCAAAAACATCTTTAAGAGGCAGTACCTCAAGAAGGCGGCATCCATCATTAAGGACCCTCAGCATCCAGGACATGCCCTCTTCACGTTACTACCATCGGGGAGGAGGTACAGGAGCCTGAAGACCCACACTCAACATTTCAGGAGCAGTTTCTTCCCCTCCACCATCAGATTTCTGAATGTCCCATGAACCCATGAACACTATCTCATTGTTCCTTTTTTTTTGCACTATTTATTTATTTTCGTAATTTATAGATTTTTATGTCTTTGCACTGCACTGCTGCTGCAAAATAACAAATTTCACGTCATATGTCAGTGATAATAAATCTGATTCTGATTCTGTAAAAAGACAGAGTGACAAACAAAAATTACACGCTATAAAATACTTAAGAAAGAGGGGAAGGGAGAATATTATCCAAATGTTCTAATTAAGTATGGCTTTAATTTTTAAAGGAATACTTACTAAAAGAGGGAAACATAATTCTTATGGATTCAAAGTACATGGCAGAGATCAATTACACTTATAGAGATGAACACAATGAGGTAGGTCTTTCAGTAACAGACAAGCTCGTCAAGCTCACCGGACACGCACTTTTAGTATATGTTGTCTCTGCCACTGTGATATCTGGCAGGAGGCAGCTCCCAGTTTATTAGTGAAGTCAGCAGAGCACAGGGCCTTTCCAGCAAGGCCCAGCTCCACTCCTGAATGGCCTTGACAGCTGAGATGCTTCCTCCAATACCCTTGCTTACTCCTCTCGATATTGACATCCAGTAATCAGCCTAGTATTATCCTAGGATCTTCCAGGAAGCTGCTGATCAATATCCCAGATGGAGCATCTTACGCTCTGTCAATAAGTCGCAGCTGGACCACATGGTCAGCTCACCTTGTGTTGTCTACTTGATCTCACATCCAAAGTCTTTTGGCTCTACTCGTTGGGACAAATGAGCTTTCGGGATGTCCCTGCAACATTGCCTGACGCTGGTGATCTCTGCTCATTTCCTGGAGTACTTTGATGGACATTGGCTGCTTCTTGGCTTAGGTCAGCAGCCCAGAAAATCCAGGCTGTAAGTGGTGTGGTTGTGTGTGGAAATTGTCTATCATGAACTTTAGTCAATTCTTTTACGAAATAGCAAAAATGATAGATGAGCATAATGAAATACACAGAAAGGACATCTTGAATTTCAAAAGGTCCTCAATATTCTATCTATTATTTAAATAATATTAAGAATATAAGTTAAAACAGGCGGCATTAGACAAGTGCAGGAGAACAGGTACAAAACAGTGGACAGGAATAAAGTTGGTTATTCAGACTGGTATGTGGGAGGAGGAGCAGCATAATATTCCCCAAGGATCAGTGCACAGACCACTTTTAACCATTCACACAAAAAACTTGGACTGGAAATTGAAAGTACAATTTTAGGATCTGTGGTCAACACTAAACTGTGATCTAGTTAAAAACGATGGTATCAACAACAAAAAAAAACAGGAATACATTAATGAACTTGCACAATGGCTGGCAAATAATCTTCAATAAAGAATGTGAGAAGTGAGCCATTTTACTAAGAGAAATAAGGAAGCCACATCCTGCTTCGTGTCTCAATGGGTGAAATGAACAGAGGAACTGAATACACAAATCACAAAACAGGAGTGCATGATAATCAGGTCATTAAAAGTGGAAAACAAAGCACTGGGATTCAGTTCTGGAGAAATTGAATTGAAAATTTGTTGGTAAACTTTTGGACCACAATTACATATTCTAAAAAGGACATAGAGGCCCTGGAAAAGGTACAGAAAATCCTGAGTTCATATGAGAAATGAAAGGTCTAAGGATCAAAAATGAAACTGGGGGAAAAGACTTGCCAATTCTGGAAAGGGCAGACCAAAATTAGCTGTAAAAGTCACTAACAATTTCAATAGAAAATTGCAGAGAAACTTAGTTACACAGAATGACCAATGTGGAACTTGCTATCACATGAAGCAGGTAAAAGGGTGAGAAGGGCATGATGATACATTGATGCAATTGTTCGCTAAGGAGCAGAGAAGGTTGATGGAGATTTAAAAGAAGCGTACAGGATGATGACGATGGGTTTAAACAGAGTAGATAGAGGGAAAGCAGATATTTAAAGCACCAGAGGGCACAGATTTTTATTATTTGTTGTTATTTTTTAAAAGCAGAGGAATTACGAGCTGGAATTTGCTGAATGTGAGGGGTAGTGCAAACAGAATTAAATCAGGTTTTTATAACATAGAACAGTACAGCACAGAACGGGCCCTTCGGCCCACGATGTTGTGCCGACACAGCTAATCCCTCCTACCTACAGAATGCCCATATCCCTCCATTTTCCTGTCCTGTGCCCATCCAAGCCCCTCTTTGAAAGGGGGCATGTTAGGCATGAGAGACAATAAATTGTAGGACTATGGAGAAAGAGCAGGGGAATGGGACTGACAGGATGCTCTGTGAGATGTTGTCATAAACTTGATGGGCCAAATATCTACACTTTTGTTGTAATAATTCTATGATTCTGTGAAGAAGGATGGCAGGAAGCCAATTGTCCCAAATTACTAATTTTTCTGCTATTAATACTGTGTATTTGATTCGTGATATGGACTTTCATTCAGAGGAGTTTACATAGATTTATTCAGTATGCCAAAGGAAGCAGGAGTGTGAGGTGGCTCACTTTTTACTGAGATGGACTAAAGTTTTCTTGCTAATATTATTTTCATTTAACATATGACGTTAAATACATAGCTGGCTACACTACAAGTGACTGTGGTGTTTGTGTGTAATCATTTCAGTACGTGTTCCAATTGGTGCTAACATTCCAGACCAGATTTCTTTGTAAGACAACATAACTTCCAAAACAAAAACATCTCTCAACTGGTTGGGTCACCCAGATCCAACAACAATAGAGAGAAAAAGAAAATTTTAAAGAGGCCAGGAATACATAGGGTGTGATAGGAAATTATTGGAAAGGGAGGCAAGAAGTTGACAGGCAAGCAGACACAGCCAATATGTTGCCAATGATTTTAAAAAGTTGGCATTATACACAATTAGAAATTAAAGTTTCAGTTGCAGATATAAGGGGCTCCAAGTCCCCTCCTCTTGCCAGTATTAGTCTGCCTTTCCCCAGCTTGTCCCACTGTTTGGTACTGGCATGGGCTTAAGCTCACTGTGGCTTCTACTCCCCTCTCGCCTGCCCGTGTGTTGCACCAGCAGACTCCCAGAATCCAATAGGACTGCAACAAGGGTTCCCACCTCTCTGGCTGGAAATCTGCCCAGTGAGCCTCTGCCAGGTTCAAATGAGTGAGAGAAATCCCTGCCAAGAGAAAGGTAAGTGGATCTTCTTTCATTTAACTATTAATTTAAATGTTTTAATTGCTTTTTAAGGTGGATTTTTGATTAGTATTTCAATATTTTGTGTTTGTGACTGTTAAACATGTTCACCATGACTGACAAGAGTTGTGGATGGATTGTCAACAATAGTTAAAACTGTTCTGCAAATTCAGCCAGCTGGTTGTGCAGACACCGTGCCTGCGTCCCAGCTAGCTGTGCCAAGATGCTGGGTGCCAGGCTCCTAGGGCAAACCTGGTCCCAGGGCCAAACTGAAAGAAATGGCCAATGATCTTCGAGCAATGGAAGATCAGCTCCAGTGAAACATCCAGCCAATGACAATAAGCCATACTTACTCAGTGTTTCTAATGTTGTAAAACATTCCAAGGCACTTCAGTTGAGCGTTATCAAAATAATTTGATAGTGAGCCACTCAAGGAGATAATGGGGAAATAAGCAAAAGCTCAGGAGGTTCATTTTAAGGATCACCATAAGAGGGAACAGTGGCAAAGAGATTTAATCATTAAGGAGGAAATTTTTTAAAAATTTTATTTACAGCGTGGTAACAGGCCCTTCCGGCCCAATGAGTCTGTGCTGCCCATTTTAAACCCAAATTAACCTACCTGAGAACTTGGAGCCCTAAAGCATGGCCATCCAAGGTGAAGCTGCTAAATCTGGTGAGGATCAAGAGGACAGAAATGAAAGAACATAGATAGCTCAAAGGCTGGGAGAAGGTATAGCAGGTCAGAGGGGAAAGGGTGGGGGAAGCATTTGATGGTGGGGTTGACCATGAAATTGAGTTATTGCTCATTGTCTACCTGTACTGCACTTTCTCTGTAACTATAACACTATATTTTGCACTCTGTTACTGATTTTACCTTGTGCTACCTCAATGTAATTATGTTTTGAAATGATCTGCATGGATGGCATGCAAAACTAAATTTTTCACTGTATCTCGGTACATGTGACAATAATAAACTCCAATTCCAATTCCGAATCGGAGCCATTGTAGATCAGTGATGGGGAGGGAATGATTGGAAGTAGAAATGGGTGAATGGGATGATACACATTAGTGCAGAGGCATGCAAGATGCAGCAAGGGAAGTCGACAAGGAAATGTTACAATAGTCACAACAGTAAGTTTACCATTATACCTCTGCAAAGGATTAGCTGAAGCAGAGATTTGTGTGTGTGTGTGTGTGTGTGTGTATGAGAGAGAGAGAGAGAGAGAGAGAGAGAGAGAGAGAGAGAGAGAGAGAGAGAGAGAGAGAGAGAGAGAGGGATGCATGGGGTGGATTTAAAGGAATAGAGATCAGAACTGCACTGGGAAAAAAAGTTCAATGAAAGAGGCTAATAGTTTTATTGAGAGTTCGGTTATCAAGGTGGAGGTGACCCGATTAGATCAATCAAGTCAACAGCCATAGGAATATTGTCATGAAGTGGCAGGTGGGGGGAACAATTGAGATTTTGGAAGTGCAGAAGTTAGTGAATTGGGACATTTTTACAATGTTGGGTACAGGAGGAATTGTTGTGTATTGAGAGGAATGTGTGTGAAAATGCCTCTAAACTGCCGATGCCCCAAACCCTAGATTTCCCTCCTTAAAGAGTAACACTTCTTTGCCACTGTCCTCTTTTATGGTGCTCCTTAGAATGAGCCTCAAGAGCTTTTGCTCATTTCCCTAATATCTCCTTGTGTGGCTCAGTTTCAAATTATTTTGATAGTACATCAATGAGGTGCCTTGGAACATGTTACTACATTATGTGTGACAGAGACAGTGAGTGAGGGAGTCCACAAATTTGGGTGCCTGCAACATGTTCAAAGACTTGAGGAAAGGGAATTGGAGATGATCAATAGATTTCAAGGATGGAAGAGTCAAGGGATGTTGTTTCAGGGGAAGGGTGTATGATGGAGGCTTGAATGAGTGGACATTTCCTGAGGAGAGCAAAACTAATAATATCAGTTGGCACAACGGTCAGGGAGGGAAGATGGATTAAGGGTTTTGAGGTCAGTCTCATGGACCAATATGCCAGAGAAAGCATAAGGGAAGAGAAAGGATTTCATAAAGCTGGGGGAGCTGCAGATGTTTGGCCTTACTGACTGGAAGAGGAATAGCAGAGGCTGCTCAGTATCGTCAATCCTCAGAACCTCTGCCAGCTGAGCCTAACTGCTGTACTGAGTAAAAACCAAGTCAACCTCAGTCAGCCTCAGTAGAACACCCATGCCAATCACTGTCTACTTTGCAGCAAGATTGTGAAAGATGATCTGGGAGTTCTGGTGGGATGGATGAAGTGTCTGCTTGGGCAGCGGGTCTGCAGTTCCAGATACCTCCTGCCCCTAACTGTTTCAGACACAATGTTCAGCAACAAACTTGGGATTGATGGTGTGCTCAATGAAAGGAATATGGAACATCTAGCACAAGAACCATTGGTTCAAATCGGTTGCTCAAGAGGCAAAGTTACTGATCTTAGCTCTGAGCCATAAAGCAGTATGGGGAATTCACCCACTGGAGAGAGAGATTTCTATTGCCACTATGATCCTGGAATCCCAGGTGTACTTGTTGGGCAGTTTCATGAACTCATGTGTGGTTTACTTTCAGCTTTTAATTTCTGACTCACTGCTGTTATGTTGTGGGTTACAACGTCATTTTGAAATTTGTTGCCTGCTAGTTGTCCTTCAGTCAAGCTAATCCAATGGCCAAGACGTCCCTGAGCTCTAAGCACTTTTAAAATGTAAGTTAGAAGTTACAGGGCAGAGGGATTTAGGAAAATAGCATGCAGAAGATAAAAGGAATAGTGAATCATTCTGGATGAGGAGAACAAAGCTAGATGGAGCTTTCTGGCCCAGCCAAACCTGGAGAGGAATGTCTAAGCCAGATATCCAACAAATTCATTCAGGTCTGTAGGAATGTGGAATGGAGTGCAGAATGAACTACACTAGGAAAAAAGTTCAATGAAAGAGGCCAATAGTTTTATTGAGAATTAGCTATCAAGGCGGAGGTGACCTGATTAGATCAATCAAATCAGGACCATACAAACATTGTCATGAATGGGGTGAGGGGCAATCGAGATTTTGGAAGTACAGAAGTTACTGATTTAGGAGAGACATTTTTTCAATGCTGGGTACAGGAGGGTGTTGTCTGTTCAGAGGAATGTGTGTGAAAATGCTTCGAAGGAAAAGATTAACATTATAATTGAGATGATGGGTGTATCAAGCTAAGGTCTAGGAATGGGTATGGATATCAGAGTTTACAAAAGTGGAAGGAAGGCAATATACTGGAATTATATTTATTAGGCTCTATCTACACCTCGCTGCCTTGGAAAAGTAGCCAGCATAATCAAAGACCTCTCCTGCCCCAAAAATTCTCTCTTCTCCTTCCTTCCATCTGGTAGAAGATACAAAAGCTTGAAAACATGTACCACCAGGCTCAAGGACAGCTTTTATCCCACTGTTATAAGATTCTTGAATGCCCCCCTTGTACGTTAAAGATGAACTCTTGACCTCACAATTTATCTCATCGTAACTTTTGCACCTTATTGTCTACCTGCACTGCACTTTCTCTGTAACTATAACACTATATTCTACATTCTGTATAATAATAAACCAATACCAATATAACCAAAGTATGCAAAAGTAAATCCAAACTACCCAATGTTAGCAAGATTAGTGCTCACCTTTTGAAAATAACCTTGAGGCAATGTTCTTTGACTGTCTACAGTAACAATTCATGTAAACATCTTCAGTTAAACAGCCCAGACTCCTTCATAGGAGAATTCTCAGTACTAATCAACAAGCTTCAAAACCTGGGCCTCTCTACCTTCTCTGCAACTGGATCCTCGACTTCCTTATTGGGAGACCACAGTCAGTGCGTATTGGTAGTAACATCTCCTCCTTGATGACAATCAACACAGGCGGACCTCAAGGATGCGTGCTTAGCCCACTGCTCTACTCTCTCTACACTCATGACTGTGTGGCTAAGCACAGCTTAAACTCCATCTGTAAATTCGCCGATGACACTGCTGTTGTTGGCAGAATCTCAGATGGCAATGAGGAGGCATTCTGGAGTGAGATAGACCGGTTGGTTGAGTGGTGTCGCAACAACAACCTCACACTTAATGTTAGCAAGACCAAGGAATTGATTGTGGACTTCAGGAAGGGGAAGTCGGGAGAACACACACCAGTTCTCATTGAGGGGTCAGCGGTGGAAAAGGTGAGCAGCTTCAGTTCCTGAGCGCCAACATCTCAGAGGATCTATCTTCAGCCCAACACATTGATGCAATCGTGAAGAAGGCACGCCAGTGGCTCTACTTCATTAGGAGTTTGAGGGGATTTGGTATGTCACCAAAGACTCCTGCAAATTTCTATAGATGTACGACGGAGAGCATTCTGACTGGTATGGAGGCTCCAATGTGCAGGACTGAAAGAGGCTGCAGAGGGTTGTAGACTCAACCTACTCCATCATGGGCACAAACCTGCCCCCACCCCAACCACCCCTGCCCCCCCCCCCCCAATATCGAGGACACCTTCAAGAGGTGGCGCCTCAAGAAGGCAGCATCCATCATTAAGGACCCTTTTCACATTACTACCATCGGGGAGGAGGTACAGGAGCCTGAAGACCCACACTCAATGTTTCAGGAAAAGCTTCTTCCCCTCCGCCATCAGATTTCTGAACGGCTCGTGAACCCATGAACACTACCTTGTTATTCCTCTTTTGCACTATTTATTTATTTTTATATTTTTTAGTGATTTTTATGTCTTTATTTCTAGCACCATCTTGCACTGTACTGTTGCTGCAAAACACCAAATTTCACCACATATGTCAGTGATAATAAATCTGATTCTGAGTTATCAATTAAAATGTCATTAACTCAAGGAAGTATTAGGACCAGTGACTAATAGCTTGGTCAAATAATAGTTTAGGGGCTATTTTTGCGTTTAAGTTTGAGAGATTGGATTCCAGACAATAGTTCAGTATGCACACATTCCCAACCCGGGGAGCACAGAGAACGAGTGCCAACTTCCTCTCCCCGAATCAATGGTGGGGGTGGGGGTGGGGGTTCGAGGTCCGGAATATGGATGAAAACGGTCTGTCAGTGCCTTGTATTGTCCGCCGTGCACCGGCATTAAAACCGATCGGAAATATGAATTGTTAGCAATTGTTAACATTTATTCATTTGCCTCCGAACAGGCGAAATCACACGTCAGCTGTGGGCAGGATTCAGGATGCATTTACTATTGTGGAAGTACTGTAAAGTACGTCGCTTTAATGCGAAGTGGAGTTAAAAAAAATACTTCGGTGTTTGGTTTCCTGCCCGTTTAGTTTTAAGGATTTTTTGTTCCAGATCTCGTTGGATTGATTTTGCACAGAAACACATTCAGATCTTTTTGAAAGCGTCAGAAACATTTGCCTATCACATCTCAAACCTTCACCGTTACCCCGTCCCCTCAAGGTGGTTCATAGAGTGCACGGGTGATTCACAAATAAAGCGAGAGAAATGGTAAAGAGAGAGGGGGAGAAATATGTTGTGATACGAAACAGCAAATATCAAGTGCATCAGGGTCTATGCAAGTCGGCAAATGAGCAAAAGTTTAAAACAAAGTGTGGCAGGCGGTGTAACCTGGATTGGGAGATGCAGTTCAGAGAGAGAGCAGCAGCGAGAAGCAGAAACGCATTCAGCCCAGAGAGGAGGGCTGTGATGGGAGACGTACCTTAGGTTCTCCTCGCTGGAGGTCCCGGTACAGGTGCGGATGGCGAGTCCTCGCCCAGCGTTATGAGCTGCGCGCCGCAGCAGGAACCCGGGTAACTGCTCCCAGCACAAGCCGCCTTCACACCAATCCACATGGTCCTCGGGGAAGCTACATTTGCATCTGCCGTCGGCGCATCAGCAGCCCAAACCTTCCCCGCAGCCACAGCTGCATTTGAACATTGACTCCTGGTCAGTGTGTGCCTCCCTCATTCCGGGACCTCGGCAGCCCCCCCAGCGTCAAAGTAGCGATCAACTGCTTCCCCGGGACATTTCGATGCAGTTGTACGGTTTCTGTAAGTCGACCTGACATCCAGCACCTGCAACCTGCCCGGCGCAAGAGTCAGTCTCTCCCCGTGACCTGGGCAACGTTGCCCGTTCGGCTGCTCCCTGCAATGGGTCGGCTGTGCTCGGACCGGCCCCTATGACCAGTCAGCCCACTAAAGCCACACAAACCAATCATCCACGTTCATTTTCAACCCGATTAAAATGAAGTGAGTTTTCAGAGCCCGCGTAGTGTGACACACGCTGGCTCTGACAGCCTGCAGTTTTTCGGGGTCCCACTCCACAACTTCATAGTTTGAATTAAAATTAAATATTTGAAATGTCCACTCCCCCTTTCTTTTGTTATCCCACTCTACTTCCCCATTGTCACAGCAATTTTGAAATTCAAATTACATTTTTGGAACTATTTTGTCATTGCCATTTTTTTCCGATCTCACCCTTTAAGAACTAAATTATCTGTAAAACACAAACTCAGATTGAGACTCAACAGTCATAGAGTCACCATTCCCTCATATCTTGTCAGACTTTCCTCTCCATACCTCACCCTTCCACTGTCAGTATTTTGGAAAGACAAAAGTTCACTTTTACAAATAAAGGAATTGAGTTGACTGCCTCCAAAATGACTTTGCACTTGGCTTTGAACTAACTCTGACAAAAGAAGCTACTTAAAGGGAGTCTACCATACATGCATTATAATGATTTGATGGGAACTATTTTCTCTTACAATGAGGCCTAGAAAAGGGGCCTTAAGTTGCAAAAATATAAACAAAAAGAGGAAGAGTTGCAAGTACTCAGTGTCTGTGGAGAGAGAAACGGGGATCATGTTCTGTGGTCAATAGAACTGGAAATAGAATCAGACCAGTTTTAAACAAGAACTGGGCAAAGAAATGGGGGAGTTGTTGTCATAGAGTCAGAGGAAGATACAATATGCAAACATGGCCTCTGACCCACTGCGTCCATACGAGCCATCAATCATCCATTTACACCAACCCCACGTTAATCCCATTTTTTAAATTCTCACCACATCCTCATCAATTCCCTCCCCCTGCCCCCCTGTTTCTACCACTCACCTACACACTAGAGATAATTTGCAATGGCCAACTATCCTACCCACCTGCACATCCTTAGGATGTGGCAGGAAATCGGAGTACCCAGTGGCAACCCAGGTGGTCACAGGGAGAATGTGCAAACTTCACACAGACAGCACCTGAGATCAAGATTGAACCTGGGCTCTCTGGTGCTACTGGATGACCAAAGACAGTTGGAAGAGAAGGTTGGTGAAAGGGTAGAAAACCGGTCTGGTTAAATGGCAAAAAAAGAATAATAGTGCAGAAGAAAATGAGGGAGATAACAAAAGAAGTAAAGAAACAAAAGATGAATTTGGAGTAAGTAGCATCGGCACAGCCCCTGCTGGCACCAGACATAATGGGAGCCCAGCTCTGATCTAAAGTCACTGAATCCATCTCTGAGACTGCCATGTTTCAAAGTGCCCCTGCGCTTGCTGAAATGTAGAGGAGGTGAAGGACAGAGAGAGGTCAGAGTGGGAGTAGAATGGAGGAGAAAAGTGGCAAATAAATGGAAGTTTACACTCCTGCTTGTGGACTCGTGGAGGTTGTAGGAAACCAAACACCTTAATGATGGAGACCATTCATTGGTATTGTCATGCAGAGTGGGTGAAATCTGCAATTCTGTCTTCATTCTGTCCTCATGCTGAGGTTTAGTCAGTTGAACTTTCAACATATTTGTCAAGCAAGCTTATCAAGAGTTTCAGAACTAAGGGGGAATTTTAAGATAAGATAAGATATTTTTATTAGTCACATGTACATCGAAACACACAATGAAGTGCATCTTTTTGCGTAGAATGTTCTGGGGGCAGCCTGCAAGTGTCGCCATGCTTCTGGCACCAACATAGCATGCCCACAACTTCCTAACCCGTACGTCTTTGGAATGTGGGGGGAAACCAGAGCACCCGGAGGAAACCCACGCAGACACGGGGCGAATGTACAAACTCCTTATAGACAGTGGCCAGAATTGAAACTGGGTTGCTGGCGCTGTAAAGCGTTCCGCTAACTGCTACACTACCATGCCTGGAATGAATTAATTGAATGGTGCAAAATGTTCAATGGCAGAATGGGCTGTTTCTTACATTCCCATTAAAACTGTGGACCAGGGAATGTATTAGAGAAAAGTGAGCATCAGACCGTGATTTCAGGTCTCCTATTACATAAGTGGTTAGGTGCAGCACCAGGTGGAGTTCAAGCAGCTCACTGTTGCCACCTACAGTGCAAGCATTTATGCATGTTCCCATTTATCCATCATTTTCAAACATTTATACAGAAACATATTAATTTTCACTGTTGATCTAGTGTTCTGCTGATGTCCCGCTGATATTGCAGGGGAAAGTTGGGAGAACATTCTGATATCTTTAGATGGTGTTATTATAGTAACCCATTCATTACATGAAACGTTAATCTTGCTTTTTTATGAACCCCTGGATTTTTAACTGGCAACTTAAGCCATTGAAACATCAGAAGCTGTCATGATCAAAGGGGTATTGAAACAGAATGGAAGCAGATTTGGAGGATTTGGATCAATGATGGAGAAAGAACACTTCAACGATATAACGTGCTAAATTTATTAAAATATTAACAAAGCAATAAGTTACTAAAATATAAATAAAGCAATGAGGCTCATGCCTTTCTTTCCCTTCGGGACTCTGTAGAGATGAAATGTTGACTGGTCTGGAGAACTTGAAGGTCTTGGCACTGTTTGTGATCTTGGTCCAAAAAGAAATCCAGCGAACTTGCTTATAGCTCACACTTATATAGTTAAAATCCTTGCACTTCATTCCTAATTTTACAAGCATCTGTCAATCACATTCAGAAACCAACTATTCTCCCTGATACAAAGTTTTTTTAACTGCACCGTGTACTGGGCTAGTCTTAATTCTTTTCTGCCATAAACAAGTTTACCTGCATGTTTTATGGCCACATGACCCAAAAACTCACGCTTTACTTGTTTTCCAAGTGAATCTGTTTGCTCAGCCTGAGGACTGTTCGAAGACAACTCCATTTTAATTAAAAACATGCTTTTAACCCTTACACTAAGAAGTTAAACTAAGTAATGGAAATAACCTGAGATTTGTCCTGTATAGCCTTCAGTGGTAGTGAATTCTACAGATTCACTGCCCTTTGAGTGAATAAATTTCCCCTCATCTGAGACCCAAAGCTCTTGCCCTGTAACCCGAAACTGTGACATCTCATTTCGGACACCCCAGCCAAGGGAAACATCCTCCCGCATCTAGTGTTGTCAGAATCTTTAAAGTTTCATTTAGATCCCATCTTGTTCTTCTAAGCTCTGGCGAATACAAACCTGGCTGACTTAATCTCTCCTCCTATGACAATTCTGCAATCCCAGGAATCAGTCTGCTGAACCTTTGCTGCGTTCCCTCTCTGACAATTATATTCTTTCTTAGGTAGGGAGAACATCTCTAACAAAACTGCACACAATACTCCAAGTGTGGTCTTATCAAGATCTTGTTTAAATGTAGCCAAAGATTCTTGCTTGTATATTCAAGTACTCTTTCAGAACAGTACAGGAATAGGCCCATTGGCTCATGATGTGTCCACTGACCATGATGCCAATCTAAACTGATCCCAACTTTTTAAATTACTTTTAACATTACAGCACAGTACAGATCCTTTGGCCCACGATGTTGTGCTGACATTTTATCCTGCTCTAAGATCCATCTAACCCTTCCCTCCCACATAGCCCTCCACTTCTCTATCACTCATGTGGCTATCTAAGAGTCTCTTAAATGTCCCTAATATATCTGCCCCCACAACCTCTGCCGGCAGTGCGTTCCATGCACCCACCACTCTCTGTGTAAAAAAACTTACCTCTGACATCCCCCTTATACCTTCCTCCAATCACTTTAAAATTATGCCCCCTTGTGTTAGCCATTTTTGCCCTGGGGTAAAAGTCTCTGACTGCCCACTCGATCCATGCCTCTTATCATCTTATACACCTCTATCAAGTCACCTCTGATCCTCCTTTTCTCTAAAGAGGAAAGCCCCAGCTCACTCAACCTATCCTCATAAGACGTGCTCTCCAATCCAGGCAGCATCCTGATAAATCTCCTCTGTATCCTCTCTGAAGCTTCCACATCCTTCTTATAATGAGGCAACCAGAACTGAACACAATACTCCAAGTATGGTCTAACCAGAGTTTAAAAGAGCTGCAACATTACCTCGCGGCTCTTGAACTCAAAATTTCTGTGGAGAAGGTACATATCCTTCTATTCCCCATCTTTTCATGTGTCTGTCTAAATGCTTCTTAAAGATTGCTATCATATCTGCTTCTACCACATCCCCAGCAGCAGGTTCCAGACATCTACCACTCTTTGTGTAAAAAAGTCTCATAAATCTCCTTTAAACCTTCCCCCCTCGCCTTAAACCTATGCTCTCTAGTATTTGACATTTCCACCCTGGGAAACAGCCTTGCACAACTTCCTGTCCACCATCATGGAGGTCTCAGTCGACAGCAAGCAGGAGAGTCTGGACCAGCCACTGACATTGGAAGAGCTGACTGGCTCCATCCATTCCTTCGACTCGAATAAAACTCCCAGAAGTGACGGCTTACCGGCAGAATTGTACTCAGCTCTGTGGGACTGATCGGGCCCGGACCTGCTGGAAATGTACAATGCTATACTTCTGGTTGGAAGCATATCAGTATCCACGAGGAAGGGTATCATCACCTTCATCATCAAGCAGAAGGGAGAGAAGGGAGCTATCAGGAATTGGAGAACCATCTCATTGTTGAATGTGGATTACAAGTTCCTGTACAAGGACATCACCAACCAGGTCAAGTCTGCTCTGGGACAGTTGATCCAGTTGGACCAAACCTGTGCTGTACCTGGCAGGAACATCTTTGAGAGCCTCATGCTGCTCAGGGATACCATTGCCTACGTGAAGGACAGAGGAGTGGACATGTGCCTGGTCCACTTGGACCAGGAGAAGACCATCGACAGGATATCACACATGTCCATGATGGACGTGCTCTCCAAAATGGGCTTTGGGTAGGGAATCACAAATTGGATCCAACTGGTCTCCATGAATATCAATGGGAGGGAAACAGATAGCTTCCCCATCAAGTCTGGAGTCAGGCAGGGTTGCCCACTCCCCTTGTTTATGTGTTGCATAGAACCCTTAGCTGAATCCATCAGAAAGGATGGGGGCATCAGAGGGGGGATGTTGCCAAGCAGTGGAGGCACCTAGGTCAAAGCCTCCCTTTACACGGACAACATTGTCATCTGCTCACATTCACAGTCAGTCCATAGATTGATCAGCATCTCCGGCCAATCTGAGTTGTCATCGGGGTCCAGAGTCAACTGCAAGAAGAGTGAGGCCATGCTCTATGGTAGCTAGCCTGTCCAGCCCTCCGTCCTCTTCCCTCTCAGGTCTGACTACCTGAAAGTACTGGGGATCTGGTTTGGAAGAGCATGTGACAAAAATTAGCTGGTGCAGATAGGAAAGGTTAAACAAAAATTGGGACTGTGGGAGCAGCAATCCCTCCCAATCACTGATTAGACTGTGGTCATCGGGTGTGAGGTGCTCTCGGTGTTGCTGCACTTGGTGCAGGTGTGACACACTCCTCACCCTGGTAGTCACCTGAGCCATCTTCCGGATCATCTGGGGATGCAAGGTGGAATGGGTGTGATGTGTCATCATGGATCAGTCCCTGGACAACAGGGGCAAAGGTGTATCCAACATTGCCCTCATCCTGATGACCATCTTTGCATGTGGCTGCATCAGGCTGTGTGTGGAACCAAAATGTGCTGGCACCAAGTGTCACTATGTGCTACGGTTCTACCTGTCCCTGGTGTGGTGAAGGATGGGTCGTCACCACGCAATGTCCCAGCCAGCTGGACGTTGCCGCACTACCTATCCTTTGTGGAAAACTTCTTCCAGACAAACACCTTTGACCAGAAGTCTATCAGGTAGTGGTCAGCACGACATGTTCTGCAGATACTTTATGGATACTGTGGGATGGTTCCCTAAACAGACTGTCCAAATCATCTGGTAGAATGCCTCATTGCCAGAACTCACCAACAAGCACCAAGACCTCGCCAGCCTGGTGGTGAGGGGAGCCCTCCCGGTCAGATCCATCCTGTACAATCAGAATATCACCCCCAACACACGCTTCTCTTGGGATGGCTGCAATGAGGAGGATGTAGTCACCCACCTTTCTGCAGACCGTGGATTTGCTAACAGGGTGTGGAGAAGGATGCAAGGGTCCTTGTCATGGTTCATCCGGAGCAGCTGTGTAACAGAGGACTCTGGTTTATTGGCTGCTCTTAGGGACACACGCAGAGACGGAAATCAGGTGCTGCTGGAAGATCATCAGCTTGGTTAAAGATGCTCTTTGGTCTGCTCAAATCTTCCAGCACAGCGAGATGTCTGTAAGGGAATGCTGCTGACTGGCACATTCCAGACTGCAGGATTACATGCTGAGGGATGCACTGAAGCTGGGTGCAGCCAACGCAAAGACTCTGTGGGGAAGGACCACAGTCTAGAGTTCTCCTGCTCCAGGACATGGAGGGGCTGAGTCAGATGGGTGTATCTCCCCATGGGGCCACATGAGTGGGAATGGTGCTATGTACAAAAAAAAGGTGTGCTAACACTAACAGCAACATTGAATGTATAGATTGAATGGCACTAAGAAGGTAAAGAGCTTTGCACTGTTTACTTCTTTTGTATATATTTTTCATTATGAATGAAAGTTATTTTTGAAATTAAAAAAATTCTACTCCACGAGAGAAAGCATTGAATTAATGTGCAATGAACACAGATGAAGACATTTCGCCATTATATTTTTTTTGTTTTTTTTTAATTTTTTTATTTACAACGTGGTAACAGAACCTTCTGGCCCAACGAGTCCACACCGCCCATTTTTTTAAAACCCAAATTAACCTACCCATACGGTCTTTGGAATGTGGGAGGAAACCGAAGCACCCAGAGGAAACCCACGCAGACAGGGGAGAACGTACAAACTCCTTACAGACAGTCACGAGAATCGAACCCCATTCGCCGGCGCTGTAATAGCGTCATGCTAACCGCTACGCTACCGTGTATATATTATGTATAAAGTATATTTTAAAAAAAGACTCCACAAAATAAGTGCAACAGAGTATGGGGATAAGAGATATCAGAAGGCCCCTGTGAGGAATGTGGTAATTGGAGATTATGGGTTTGTGGCTAGAACTATCATTAGGGTAAGCAAGGGTCTTAAATGAATAAAGACATTCTCTAGACTTGAGGTACCCACATGCTGACCAAAGGCAGGGGTCTATGAGTACAAGATGATGATGCAAGGAAGGTGATATCAAGACTAACAGGTCACAAGCCTTCTCATCTTGAATTGGTCAAGAGGTAATGTCGAATGTCTGAGCATTGCTAAAGATGCTTTACCTTATCTCCAAAAGTACATAAAATTACCATACTTTGTTCATTCAGAGTGAGTGCGTGGAGCAAACGACAGTAGTAAGAGAAGTTGGCCTCTCACCTCCTTGAGGAAAGAGATTGATCAAATAAATGTTTCTCTGTTTTCCAGAGAATGGACTGTGTGAGTGATTTCCTTACTCAACAACAACTGCTTGTTGCACTCCCTTTGAACAGAATAAGTTAACAGATGCAATTTCATAATCTTGGAATGAACAAGTGTGGGTGAATGGAAAACTTTTAATTTCTTTCATTATTTTAATGCTCCAAAATCACCCTCTATGAAAATGTCAGAAACCTGTTGCAATAAAAAAGAACAATATAATAGTCACCAAAAGACTAAGGACTTAACTAGTAATTCTTTTAACAATATTCAATGCACATTTATTCCTCAAGTATATTTTTAGCTGAAGATTTTATAGCTTAACATAATGGAGTCAAATTACAGATTTTAATATTTTATTCAGCTGAGGAGAGATGTTATGTATCACAAGAAGCGCAGTCTCTTGTAAAACAAGGATCATTATACTTTTAATAATGTGCTCAGAAGTAAGCACATTACTGTATTGTCAAAGTGGAGGGGAAAAGTCCCTCACTACACCTGTATCAATTCCCCCCAAAATATATATATATATATATATATATATATATATATATATATATATATATATATAACTGATGACATTACAAAATTGGAAGTCCAGCACCTTTTACCTGCTTACTGCATAAACCTGATAAATTCTTTGCAATACAGCAATCATGCTGTTAGCCTGAGATAACACTGGTCTGCCATTCCTGCTAAAAAAAAGAACAGACTTAATGGTCATTGCCATTTCTAATGTGAAGTTGTTCGGTAAGTTTTGACTGTTACAAGGTGCCCTGGGGTGCTGTTCTCCTCAGCTGTCAACTTTCCTACAAGTTTCAATATGTTGTTTTATTCTTGTGACAATTGAACTCACCAACAGGAACATTACTTAATAAGTACCTTTTTAATAGGGAATGTGTTCCTTCAATGTCAAATGATCTCTGAAATTGAACAAGTTAAACTATGGAATCTTATTGCTAAATATATTCCTAAATGTCACAGAGCTAAAATCTTTAACATACTTTTTTTTTATTTGTTTTCTCTCTCTTCATCCAGTCTTGCTTCCATTTGTCTCTCAGAAATCTAATTCAGCTTATTTACTTCTTGGTTATTTCTGTTTCTTACACAAATTTTACATAAGCTTCCAGGGAGAGTGCATGATGAGACTGGGGGTGGGTTTCTGGCAGGGAGACCTGGTGATGGCTGTAGAGAAGTTAGAGGAGATCAGCATATCGATGGTCCCAAATGGTGGACTCTGTAACCTTGGATGTGATCAGGCAGGACCCCATTTAAGTTATGTTTATGTGGATCTTCATATGTAGGGTCTCCCTGGGTTACAAATGACCTGACTTATGGAAATCCAACTTTTCGCAAATTCTCCCATATATTTTTAAGTATTTTTCAAGCTCATAATAATAATAATAAAATGTTTCATAGTGTTCATTAATGACTGGATGCAGTATATATTCCATTAGTTTAATTATGGGTAGTGTTAGAATGATTATTGAATGGAGTGAAAGAATTAAAGCAAGTGTATATAGAGTGACACTGGATGGGTTATTATAGAAAGCAGACATTTCTGATTTACAGAGAAATCAGTATGTGGACAGTATGAATGAACAGAACACTTATGTATCCCGGGAACTACCTGTATATTCTGAAATTGAAATTGGTTTACTATTGTCACATTTACGGAGATACAGTGAAAAATAATGCTTTGCATGCTTTCCTAACCAGTCATTCCACACATATGTAAGTACATCGAGGTAGTACAAGGGAAAAGTAATAACAGAATGCAGAATATAGTGTTACAGTTACAGAGAAAGTGCAGTGCAGGTAGTTAATTAAGGTGCAAGGGCCATGTCAAGGTAGACTGAGAGATCAAGAGTTCATCTGCATCGTACAAGGGGTCCATTCAAGACTCTTATAACAACAAGATAGAAGCTGGACACACAGCTGCCTGGTGGTGCATGTTTTTGCATCTTCTTCCTGATGGAAGGGAGGAGAAGAGAGAATGACTGGGATGGGAGGGGCCTTTGATTATCTTGGCTGCTTTCCTAAATCAGCAGGAAGTGTAGACAGAGACAATGGAGGGGAAGCTGGTCTCCGTGATGGACTGGGCTGTGTTCACAACTCTCTGCAATTTCTTGGAGTCTTGGGTAGAGCAGTTGCCATTCCAAGCTTTGATGCATCTGGACAGGTTGCTCTCTATGGTGCATCAATAAAAATTGGTGAGGGTCATAGATGACATGCCAAATTTCCTTAGCTTTCTGAGGAAGTACAGGTGCTGGTGAGCTTTCTTGGTCATAGTGTCTACGTGGTTGGACCAGGCCAAGCTATTGGTGATGTCTACCTTGGAAATTGAAGCTCTCAACCATCTCCATCTCAGTACCATTGTTACATACAGGAGCATGTACTCCGCGCTCTTTTGTTTTGCTGACATGGAGGGAAAGGTTGTTGTCATTACACCATGCACTAGGCTCTCTATCTCCTTCTTGTACTCTTGAGCCATTGTTATTTGAGATTTGGCCCACTATGGTGGTGTCATCTGCAAATTTGTAGATGGAGTTAAAATAGAATTTGGCCACACAGTCGTGAGTGTATAGGGAGTAAAGTAAAGGGTTAAGGACACAGCCTTGCAGGGCACCAGTGTTTAGTATAATCGTGGCAGAGGTGTTGCTGCCTATCCTCACTGATTACGGTCTGTTGGTCAGGAAGTCAAGGATCCAGTTGCAAAGGGAAGTGCTGAGTCCCAGGTCTAGGAGTTTGGAGATGAGCTTGTTTGGAATTATGGTATTGAAGGTGGAGCTGTAGTCAATAAGTAGGAGTCTGCCATAGCTGTCTTTGTTATTCAGATGTTCCTGAGATAAGTGTAGGGCTCGGGAGACTGCATCTAGCGTCGACCTGTTTCGGCGGTAGATGAATTGCGGTGGGTTGGGGTTGACCCTGAGGCTGGAGTTGATGTGTGCCATGACCAATCCCTTGAGGCACTTCATGATGATGGAAGTCATAGCCACTGGGCAGTTGCCATTCAGGTATGTTACCTTATTTTTCTTTGGCAGATGAATGATAGTGATCTTCTTGAAGCAGGTGGGAACCTTTGATTGGAGTGGGAGAGGTTAAAGATGTCTGCACATACCTCTGCTAGCTGATCCACACAGGATCTAAGGACGTGGCTGGGGACTCCCAGCCATTTGCTTTCCACGGGTTCATTTTCAAGTCTCATGATTTATAACAAGGGCATTTGGCCCAATGAGTCTATGCTGGCTCCCAGAGCTTTCCCATCAATCCCATTCCACCACTTATAGCCTGCGACCTATTCTCTCTCACATAAAATAAGATATCTCTATTAGTCACACCTCCCCAGATTCTCCGCGCTCATTCATACTAGTGGCAAATTAGAGAAAGTAATTAACCTAATTGCACGTCTTTGGAATGTGGGAGGAGACCGTAGCATCTGGCGAAATGGGAAGAGCATGGAAACTCCACACAGACAGACCCTGAAATCAGGAACACACCTCGGGGGCTGGAGCCTGTGAGGCAACAGTACTGTCTGCTGCATGGATCTTGCATGGATTGTCAAAGTCTGCTGCTGCACATCACAAATGCATGAAGTAATTAGGTAGAAATGGCAACAGGAATAGTTTTGCATGTCCTTTGACAACACGTCTGGAAGACCCACACCCAGAACCATTTTGATATTGTTTGCAAACCATGCTGAAGATACCTGATTGCAGTTACTGTTTGGCTTTTTGATAGAATTGCGGTGTGGAGCACACAGGTACGTGAATAAATTCAAAGCCTTAGTGTTTACTGCATTTCTGTTTTTATTTAAAAAGGAGGAGGCTGCTGGATTCTGTACTGGCTCTCTGAAAGTGCGTGTGAATTTTGCTGCTTGATGAAATTTAACAGAGATGTTAAAAACTGCTACCTTGTTTAGTAAAATCTGTTCCTGGTTTTGAACTAATCTGGGATAATTTAGTAGGTATTTAGTTAAATTTTGGAATTTACATTGTGGCTGTACAATGCGGAGATTGAATAATGCAGATTTGTGAATACTTCAAAGTATAGAATTTGAGATTATTATTACAGCAAACAAGATTTTGAAGTGGCCTGAGAATGTAAATTTTCAATTTACAGATGTACCACCAAGCATGAGAACTAAAGGAAAAAAAACTACCTTTTTAAATTTAAAGAGATTGGTATGGATTTTTTTTAAACTAAATTGCAAGTGTGAAAGTCGCATATTTGAAAATTTTTAAAACATTAGGAAAATACTGTCAACTCCCAAGTTTGACAAGTGGAGTTAATCACTTGCTGTGCCAGAGACTTCTTTTAAATCTTGGCCTCACATTGTTTACACTTTCCAACATCCCATCTGCTGTTGAGAGGGAAGGCAAGACAATTCACAAAAGGTTACAGACAGACTCGAGGGCAGCCTCTATGGTACTCAGGTTCCAATCATCAGAAACATCCCTCCCTGGAGCAATGGAAGCTAAATGACTGCATCATTGGTTCCACCTTGGATTTATTGGTCAAAAAGTAAACAGCCAAGTGGTAGCAGTAATGGCACAGCCAGCACCCTCCAATCCAGAGTAAGACAGTGGCCTCAATGTCAGGTCAATCCATATCGAAGGCAATAATTGTCTTCATGCTTGTTCTGGAGAGTCTGTTGTAATTAACAGGAACAACAGTAACACAGCTGAGCAGCTGACTAAGGATTGATAGACGACTCCAACTCACAGTCAATAGCACCATCAAAAAAAGTTGATCTTATTGAAATTAGTACTGACTAAGTTACTTTCTTGCCTGATGTCCCAAACAGAAGATGTTGGAAAGGGAATCAAAATTGACATTTCAGTTTGAAGATCCGGCACCTTGGGGAAAAAACAAATTACTCTTAGGTTGCAAAGAGGGAGGGGGAAATATGAATAGGACAAAGGGAATATCTCTGATAAAGGGAGACCATTCCTCTTATTCTAACCAATCTCCTCTAAACTTGCAGTACTCCACTCACTAAGGACCAATCCCAATATCAACATCAAACCCATCAACAAGGGTGGTGCTGTTAAGGTTTGGTGAATTGACCTCTAACTCACAGAGGCCAAGCATCAGCTCTCTTCATCCCTTCCTCTGGACCCCACCATTGAATATCGGACATTGTCTCCTAGTCACAGCCCTAATTTTCCTCAGCAGATGTCCCACATTCCTGAGTCTCATAGTCCTCCAACGCCACACAGCCTACATCTACCACCATCCCAAAATCCACAAGTAGGATGGTCTGGGAAGATCCATTGTTTCAGTCTTAGTGTGAGTTTCAGTATTAACAGTTAAGGAGAATGTTTTTCTTCCAGAAAGTGGAGGGGATCTGGAACTTGCCATCTGCAAGTCCAGTAGAAGCAGAAATGCATTTTTGAAAGGTATTTGGATTTGCATTTGATGTTCTATACTCTGCAAGTTGACCAAGAGCTGGGAAGTGGCTGGTTTGTCTCTGCATTAGCCAGCACATACACATTGGGGCACATGGCCTCATTTTCTGTAGTAAATTTCAGCGCTTCATACACAAGGCAAATCTGTACCTGAGCGAAAATTACTGAAGGGGAGACACCAGTGGAAGGTCAGGTCACTGAAAACATGTTATGGGGGAGAAGAGGGAATCTAATGGAACCCAATAAAGTATAATCATGCAGCAGTTCTAAACCTGAGTAATTCCCAAAGATTGTATTTGATCATATCATTATTCTGACCGTGAATGAACTTCTGGCCTTGTGCTCCCACTTCATGTATAAATTGTATTAGAAAGATAATGCTATACAACTTAGCCCATGCATTTCCTTCATATCCTGTGCTGTAATTAAAAACATGGCATCCAATATACAATTAATTGAAGCCATAACTTTAAAGTTGATGGAAACTTTAATTTTATTGGAGCAGAATTGTCTTATTGTTAATTTAGAACTAGTTCTGCATGACTCTTGCATGAAATCATAAGTGCTACATTTAGCAGCTCACAGATTGAATGAAATAATGATGTAGCCAATAGCGATACTGAATCAAGTGCCATGGTTTTCTGATTAACTCAAAAGAGCACTTCAATACAGAAGGGTGGAATTGTGCAGGCCTGCCAGCAATTGGCCATTGAAGCTCCAGCAAGTCCCAGACCTGCAAATGGCCACTGGGAAACAAGGAAGTCCAAGGTTAGGTGACAGATTTGGGGGGGGTGGGGCTGAATCTATCAGATTACCCCATCTATAGGGCCCAGTCTTGTGGGGCTTGTGGGTGTTACAGCATAATGCAAAGAAATTACCAATGCGTTATGCCAGATCCAACGTCAGATTGATTTCAATGGCCAATGTTTATTGTCCATCCCTTTTGCCTTTGAGAACCCTCCCAAACTGTATAGTTTTACTCTTCCAGCCTTGTTCACCACCATCATACCACCATGCTACATTCTTAAAGCAAAATGAATGGGTGACATTCATTGCTAACTGCTATGTACCAGCAACAAAAGAAACACACCAAGTCATGTATAAGTGTTAGAAACTATTTTATTAATAACTACTTATAATAATAAGAAAAATAAAAAATGTTAGGATGTTAGAAGTAAAAATGTTAGATATCAAACATTAACCCCAAAAACTAAACCCAAAGTGTGTGTGTGGCAAATTCCTAAACTCCAAGTCCAGGAATAGTTCTTGAAGTTCAGTTCAGCAAGCCATAAGGTGAAACATGAGCAAAGGCTTCTGCAAAACCACTGTTGACTGAAGAGAAGATGTAGAGAGAAAATAGAGAGAAATTACGAAATCCAAATGTTCCATGATGGAACCCAAACGACACCTCAGTCACTGATGATCTTCACTGCTTTGTTACGAAGTATCTGCCACCCCAAAGGCATTCGAGACATGGCTGTCCACACAAATACCTGTTTCCTTCTACAGGTTAATGACAAAGTGGACTCCACTAGTTTATTCCAAAAATCCATACGTGGATTGTAGTGACAGACACAGTTATTGTTTTCCATCTATCGATACAGAGACCAGCAGGCAGGGTGTCTCTCTCCCTCTTTCTCTTCTCTGACTGACCGCTCCAAAATGTCAGCACATTGTTATCTCCTGTTGTTGTCGTAATCACGCCCCACACACACACACACACACACACACACACACACACACACACACACACACACACACACACACACACACACACACACGCACACACACACACACACACTACTGTGCTATGTATTAAAGGGGCATTCACCAAATAGTAACCTAATCCATAACACTAACCCAAATATTATGGCGGAAAAAAAAAAATTTTTTCCATCTAGTCATTCAGGGTTTTTTAATGGACTTCTTCAGTTTTTATTGGTTTATCCTAAAAAGCATATTCAACCTCTAAATAACACAATACTTGGAGAAGTAACCACTATAGCTAACTAGTTAAAAGTCTCACATCTTAGCTATCCATCTCAAATTTAGTTATTTAGTTGTAAATTAACACAATCTTATGAATACACAACCATTAAAGATATGTTATCTGAGGTCTAATTTAATTAAGAGTTTTGCAATGAGGTAAAATGACTTACTGAAAATATTTTAAAGGGGGGTTCATTAAAGAATTTTTTTGCAATAGTGGAATCTGAAATTGTAAATACACGCAATTTAAGGATATGGAGTGGTTAGTTATTCTGGAAGCTAGATTTTTGAGTTAAAGTGATCTATTGTAAAATATATTTAAGTTGAAATTTTATTAAACACTCACCAATCAATAAACTCTCATGATATTGAACAGTTACCTTCAGATAATTTCAAATAACAAAATGCAACTTGCAAAGATATGGAGCATATGCTGTGACAACTATGCCAGCCGGAAACTTTGAGCTAGCATCCGGCTTGTGTTCTGGATTTTGTTCCAGTGAAACATTTATGAGTTTTAATGACACTTGATAAACACGTCGTAAAATATAGGCGACGTGTGCTGGATTCATGGATCAGGAGAAACAGTAAATTATAGTGAAGGCTCAACGTTGGCCAATTAAACTTTCTGGTAATCTGGAAGATATCAGGTCTTGAGACTTTCTCTTTACTATAGCTGTAGTAGCTTCCTCCAAATAAGAATGATTAATTCAATGAATCTAAGCCACTAATTTTCAATGGTGATGCCTCTAGCTTCATGCAAGTATTACATAGAAATACAAAAGAACTGCATACAGAAGCCTCCATTTGCCCCAACAGAATGACATCTTCCTGTCAAATATTGCGTTTGGACTTATCTACTGTCCTGTGCGATCTGCAAGATCACAGGAAAAGCACTTGTATCAATGCAAATAAAATAAAACAATTAATAGAAGGGATTTAACTTGTCATGGAAGTGTTATATGGTTAAACAACTTCACAACACAATTCTCATTTATATACTGTCTAAATACATTCAAATATTAAAAGGAGAGGTCTAAATGAAGCCTAGGCTGATTGTGGCATGGTGCAGAGGCCCTACACCTGAATGAACCCAATGGGCTTTATATATTGTCAGGTAACTGCTAAATTCTCAACAATAAACACAAGGAACTTTGATGCTTAAAACACGGAAAAGAACTACAGAATGCACAACTTGTAAACAACTGGCGGCACGGTAGTGTAGCGGTTAGTGTAACGCTATTACAGAGCCAGTGACCCGGGTTCAATTCCCACCGCTGTCTGTAAGGAGTTTGTATGTTCTCCCCGTGTCTGTGTGGGTTTCCTCCGGGTGCTCTGGTTTCCTCCCACATTCCAAAGACGTACGGGTTAGGAAGTTGTGGACATGCTATGTTGGTGCCGAAAAGTGGCGACACTTGCGGGCTGCCTCCAGAACACTCTACGCAAAAGATGTATTTCACTGTGTGTTTCAATGTACATATGACTAACAAATAAATATCTTAAAATATCTTAATGTCACTTCAAACTTACCAAGGTCAATTTTAACACAGAATGGGATTAGTTCATTTAGCAGCACATCCAAAAAAATGGGTAGTAAAAAGAATCCAGCTGATTTTTATTGATGCCAGCATGAATGATGTCAGGTCGGTGAGGTACATTGGACACTGGGGTATAGAGAGCTAGACCAGTTAGTGTTATCAGCTCCCTGCTGAAAGAGAGTGGTAAGTGGGAGCAAGTAAAAACTATGCCAGTGATATCTGAGCATTTCATGTAGGATCTCTCCTGAGACCAAGGAAGCTTTCCAATTTTAAATAGTTCTGAATTTACCTAGTTTATTTCTGGACACTCTGCTGCTTCATGGGTTTGTTCTTCAGGTGGTCGCAGTGCAGACTAGCCCCAAGATATTACTAAAAGTAGTGCAGCGGAGCTGATAACATGATTACCTTGATAGTAACAGAGCCAAGGACTCAGGATAAAGAAGGCACAACCCTCCCCAAATCCTCACATGATAGCCAGAGTTTTCCACATCTCTATTTTGGCATCATGACACATGTTTTGGATGTGTTGCTAGTTCATTCAAGAGTATCTTTACTTTTTTGGAATGTTAAGGAGATTCGGTATGTCACCGAAAACTCGAGCAAATTTCTACAGATGTACTGTTGAAAGTATCCTGACTGGTTGCTTCATGGTCTGATATGGCAATTCAACTGCGCAAGAACTTAAGGAGCTGCAGAGAGCAGTGAACTCAGCTCAATACATCACGGGCACATCCCTCCCCACCACTGGTAGGATCTACATGAGGTGCTGCCTCAAGGAGGCAATGTCCATCATCAAAGATCCCCACCATCCGGGCCATGCCACCTTCTTGCAGATACCATCGGGCAGGAAGTACAGAAGCCTGAAGTCCCACACCACCAGGTTCAAGAACAGCTACTTCCCTTCAACCATTCGGTTCTTGAACCAACCGGTACAACCCTAATCACCGCAGTACAGCAACACTATGACCGCTTTGATCACTTTGCACTAGATTGGACTTCATTTTTTTCTGTTTTAATTGTGTTCTTTCTTGTAAAAATTGTGTATAATTTACGTTTAATTTATGTTTTTCTTGTGAATGCTGCTTATCTGATGCTCTGTGCCTGTGATGCTGCTGCAAGTATTTCATTGCACTTCTGCATACATGTACTTGTGCATATGACAATAAACTCGACTTTGACTTTGACTTTGTAAAGTTTGTCCAATTCTGCAAATTGTTATTGTTATTTGAATTGCTGGGGAAGACTCATGACCTTTCTGTGAAGTCAGGAAATTGAGTTGTTTGTATACTGTGCTGGAGACCAGCCTCTGTGAGAAGCACTGGGTGGAGAGATTGTCAGGATTGTATTCTAGAGTATAGTTTATGTATAACTTATGTACTGTGTGTTGTCTGAATCTACATGCCTGTGATGCTACTGCAAGCAAGTTTTCCATTATACCTGTACCTCACTGTACTTGTACATATGACGATTCACTCAAATGGACGACTTGACAAGTGCATATCTTGTTTTTTTAACCAATATTCTGACTCACATTCTGAAGATAACCTGCCACCTTGGTGGAAATGAATCTGACTAACGGTGCTCACCTCTACGACAATCAGCACCATGTCATGCATCATCAATGAAGTGTTAGGAATGTTTGAAGAAGAAAATCCTACTAGTTAGGTTGTTTGACCTATAATTATAGTGCTAGAGACAGTTGAAGAAAAGGTTTGGTTCTGGAAATATTCACTATATTTAACCTAATTAAAATAGTTTCTGATGCTTGCTTATCGAGTGAAAGGAAATCGTTCCAACCCAAGTTTACTTAGCAAGCAGTTATTGAGAAATAGGAGTAATGGTAGGTCATATAGCAATCGTCCCCCTCCCTCCTTTTCCCCACCTGAGCCTGCTCTGCCATTTAATAAGGTTATGGCTTCAAACAATAATCTAGTAAGTTCAAGATTGTTGAGACCAATTTCAGATTCTTTTGTTATTTAATTACTTGAATTTAAATTTGAACTCGGCTCTACTTTGTCAGGAGTTTGAGGAGATTTGGTATGTCACCAAAGACTCTTACAAATTTCTACAGATGTGCAGTGGAGAGCATTCTGACTGGTTATATCATCGGCTGGTATGGAGGCTCCTATGCACAGGGTTGCAAAGGGCTGCAGAGGGTTGTAGATTCAGCCAGATCCATCACGGGCACAACCGTCCTCACCGTCGATGACATATTCAAGAGGCAGCACCTCAAGAAGGCAGCATCCATCATTAAGGACCCACAACATCTTGGGCATGCCCTCTTCTCATTACTACCACCAGGGAGGAGGTACAGGAGCCTGAAGATACACACTCAACGATTCAGGAACACCTTCTTCCCCTCCGCTATCAGATTTCTGAACGGTCCATGAACCCATGAACACTACCTTGTTACTCCTTTTTTTTGCACTATTTATTTATTTTGTAACTTATAGATTTTTATGTCTTGCACTATACTGCTGATGCAAAACAACAAAGTTCATGTCATATGTCAGTGATAATAAAGCAGATTCTGATTCTGGTTCTGAAGTCTTGCCTTTGAATCAATGGTTCAGATTCTGGACGCCAGTCTAATAAGTTGACCATTATGCTACTACACCCAGGGCTTCAGCAATAAATCCTACTTCCTTATGCTTCCTTTTTTTTCTTGGTCTAATAACCTTTCTATTTCATTTCTTCATCTGAATGTGCTATTTTATTGAATAAGGTACATGAACCCCTCTGCCTTTATAGAACTCCACAGTTTTTCTAGCCAGTTTATCATATAAAAAGTGCTCAGTTCCATCTTCCTTTTTCCAAAGTGGATGGAGAACCTCACGTTGCCAACATTAAAATCCAATGACTCGACTATTGTCACCACATCCACCTTATGCTTTTACGTTTGTTTTTAATGTTTGAACACTCCACAGTAGCAAGACCTATCCGTTTTGAAGTTAAACTTACCCCTTTGTAAATGTTATTTGAAATATAAATAATTTGTGTGATGCTTTTTTTTGTGTTTTAAAACAGCAATACTGCTCTCCGGTGGTATCTCAGGAGAACTGCCTTAATTAATTACACTCAGAAATTGAATAGTTATCTGAAAATTAAGATTATGCAGATGTAAAAATGCGCAGGATCATAAAAAGCCCAGCACAGAAATGGGCCCTTTTGGTCTCCCTCATCCATGCCATCTGTGATGCCAATCTACACTCATCTCATCTGCCTGCATTAGGCCCGTAATGCAGGCAAATGCCTCACTGTGCCTTTTGTATCTATGGACTTATTCAAGGGCCTTTTGTAAATGTAATTGTAAATCTATCTGCCTCAACCGCCTCCTCTAGCAGCTTATTCCAGGTAACCACCATGGAAGAGGGCAGGCCCAGTAATGTAGCGGCTAGTGTGACACTATTACAGCGCCAGAGACCCGGGTTCAATTCCGGCCACTGTCTGTAAGGAGTTTGTACGTTCTCACCGCGTCTGCGTGGGTTTCCTCCGGGTGCTCCGGTTTCCCCCCACATTCCAAAGACGTACGGGTTAGGAAGTTGTGGGCATGCTATGTTGGCGCTGGAACTGTGGCGACATTCTACACAGAAGATGCATTTCACTGTGTGTTTCAATGTGCATGCGACTAATAAAGAAATCTTATCTTATCCTACTTTATCTTATCTCTGTCCCAAAAGCTTACCCCTCAGAAATCGTTTAAATTTCTCCCTGCTTCACTTAACCCCTGCCCTGGGTAAAAGGCTCTATCTAACCTCCCCATGCCGCTCATGACTTGAAAATCTCTATAAAGTCATAGCTCAGCCTCTTATGTTCCAGTGAGAATAAACCCAATCTATCCCGTCTCTCCTTATAACTACAGCCCTCAACTTCAGGCAATATCCTGGTGAATCTCTCCTGTGCTCTCTCTATTACTATCACGTCCTTCCTGTAGTCTGGCAACCAGAAATGTACAGCAAATCGGTCTAACCAATGTTTTGTACAGCTGCAAGATGACGTCCCAACTCTTACATTCAATGCCTTGGTGTATGAAGGCAAACAGATCTTCTTCAATCCCCTGACACAAGAAATTCTGCAGATGCTGGAATCTGGAGCAATACACAAAAAGTGCAGGAGGAACTCAGCAGGTCAAGCAGCATCCAGTCCTGATGAAGGGTCTTGGCCCGAAATGTCAACTGTTTATTTCCCTCCATGGATGCTGCCCAACTTGCTGAGTTCCTCTGCACTTTTTGTCTGTTGCTCTTTCACTCCCCTGTCCACCTGTGTTTACCACTTTCAGCAAGCTGTGGACTTGCATCCCAAGATCCCTCTGCACATCAACACTCCTGGGGTCCCTGTCGTTTACTCTGTCTGTCCTAGCAGAATGTGAGGTCCCAAAGGGCACTCACACGCATTTGTCTGGATTAAGTTTCATTTGCCATCACTCCATCTAACTTTCCAGCTGATCTATGTCTTGCTCTATCCTTAGACAGCCTTTTTTGGCATCTACAGTTCCACCAACTTTTGAGTTATCTGCAAACTTACTTACTAAACATACCACCTACACTCTCATATGAGTAATTTATATATGCTACAAACAACAAAGGCCCCAGCATCCACCCCTGTGTACACCACTTGTTACTTCCGGTCAGGTAAACACCCATCCAATTTTAGATCCAGTTTGCAAGCATGCTTCGGATCCCTTGTGCCTTAACCTGTATTCATTGCACAGTTGTACACTGGAGAAAGGTTAACTTGGGGTTGGTGAACACAGAAAAATAAAGAATTGCTCTGCAGATCAGTCAGGACCTGAAAGAAAACAGTGGATAAACTGGATAGTGTTGGAAAACAAACGCTGTGCCAGCGATTCACCTGGTATAAGATGCAGACTACATACCTGCTGCGATATTGTTACTGTGACCACGGTAACAAACCAAGTCCACCATTGCTGTTGCTAGCTGTAACACATCACCATGGGACCTGTGAGAAGTGGGTCAAAGTATGAACTGGCTGATAAATCCAGCAGGTGCCTCTTAAAGGGGAGGTGCTTTGTGGCTGGAGCAGGGGGTGAAGCCATTTGCTAAGTGTTTGGAGCTTGCCTGGAGCCCTGCTGATCACAGGGAAATGCAGGCACACAGGCTTCCTGAAGGGTGGCTCCAGTAGCGCATCCCTTGGGGAGGGAATACTGGCCTTTATTCAAAGAGCTGTCTCAGTGTCTATGGCCAAAGGCAATGCAAAAACCATTGAAGATGGAAACATACTCAGATATAATCCCTTCCTCAAATTCGACAAGCCCTTAATCTTACAATCACTTCTATTTACAAACTTTGGATGTTGTAATTGTCTCCTGCTTCAGCTCTCCCCCTCACTATAACCCTACCAATGTTCATACTATTGGGTTGTAGACTACTCAGGCAGAACACAGTAAGCAACCCAATGATGTAAACATTGAATTTTCCTCCATTCCCCACCCCTCTCTCCTTCCATCCCTCCTCCAGTCCCCCTATTTTTGCTCCCATTCCCACATCCCCCTTCCAGCCCTCCCATCACACAATTTCATCCCCATCCCCAATCCCATCTACCCGCTACTCATACATTTCACCCACTGGCTCCCCTTCCCCCTTGTGTTTCTGGTTCCATCTGACCTTCACCTCTCCCCTAATGGTTCCCATTATCACCTCCTTTACGTATCACATTCCAGCACTGGTAGCCTTTGTGTCCCTGCCTATCACCCACCAGTAGCTGTGGCCATCTTCACCCCTCCCCTCCCCCCAGCTGGCTCCATGTTCCTCTTTTTTTGCCTGCCTCCATCTATCATCCACCTGCCTCTGTCTCTCAACTCTACCCCTCCCCCTTCCCCCTTCCCTGCCTGGCTCCATTTGCCTACCATCTTTCTACCCCTCTTGATCCACCAATCACCTCTGGCCCCTGTGTCACCACTCCCTCTCTCCTCTTTATACTCCTATATCCCCTCTCCACTCTTTGTCCTGATTCAGGGTTTCGACCCTAAACATCAATCATTTCACCCCCCCACCTTCCCAACAGATGCTGTTTGACCCTCTTGGGATCATCCAGCAGATAGTTTATTGCTCCAGATTCCAGTATCTGCAGTCTCTTGTGTTTCCACTGTAGCAAGCTGAGCTTGCAGGCTGAACAGTGCAGCCTCTTCAGGGGCCTTCTTCTGGGAACGTTGCGGCAGCTGGGAGAGTTTGACAGAAGAGCACCGGCATAGGCGAAAGGGGAGGTACTACCTCAATGCACTCTGTACCAACTCAGTGTAACTGCACTGTGGAATGAATTGACCTGTACGATCGGCATGCAAGACAAGTTTTTCACTGTACCTCGGGACAAATGACAATAATAAACCACTACCAATACCTATAGAAGCAGCCACAAACAGAATGCATCAGGTGATGCTATTGTGGTTCTTGCTGTAGGTTGGGTTAATGACTTGGCGTGGGCTTTTACTATAGAGTCATAGAGCAATACAGCACAAATACAGGCCATTCGGCCTAACCAATCCATGTTGACTGCATTTGCCCATATCCCTCTAAGCCCTGCCCCTCCACGTATCTATCCAAGTGCTTCTAAAGTGATAGTATTGTACCTGCCTCAACCACTTCCTCTGGCAGCTCGTTCCATGTACTCACCACCATCTGTGTGAAAAAGTTGCCCCTCAGGTCTCTTTTTAGTCTTTCCCCTCTCACCCTAAATCTATGCCCCCTAGTTTGGGACTCCCCTGCCCTGAGGTAAAGACTGTGACCATCCACCTTATCTATGCCTCCCATCATTTTAAACATTTCTATAAGGTTGCCCCTCATTTTTCTACTTTCCAAGGAATAAAGACCTAGCCTGGCTAACCTCTCCCTATAACTCAGGCCCTCTAGTCCTGGCAACATCCTCGTAAATCTTCCCTGCACTCTTTCCAGGTTAACCACATCTTTCCTATAACAGGACCACCAAAACTGTACACAGTTCTCCAAGTGCGGCCTCACCAACGTCTTATACAACTGCAACGTAATATCCTAACTCCTATACTCAATGGCCTGACTGATGCAGGCCAGCGTGCTAAACGCCTTTTTCACCACCATACTCTGTGGTATTGTGGCATCAACAGAAGAAAAGTAGGGTGTTGAAGTGGAAATGGGAACTAGGTTTCTGTTGGCTGAAATTATAATTGGATCATTTGGTGCCATACTGTCTGATAGAAAGGGGCTCATGATGCTTTTGTCACTGTTCCTCCTTCTCTACTTCCTCCTCATCTGTTACCCTCCCTCTGTGCTTGAGTAGGAAGACTTCACGTACTCTTCAGTCCTTTGACAAATTCTATGATATTGCCCTAAATCACAGGAGTACCCTGCATTGCCCCAACTGCAGCTTCCACAACCAGACAGCAAATTTGTAACAGGGAACTCTTTGAACTCATCCTAGTCCTCTGTAAGTTATGAAAAGTATCAGAGGGCCTGTGACTATGGAGGAAAGACGATCATTTTGGTATTGGTATTGGTTTATTATTGTCACTTGTACCGAGGTACAGTGAAAAACTTGTCTTGCATGCCGACCGTACAGGTCAATTCATTACACAGTGCAGTTACATTGAGTCAGTACAGAGTGCATTGATGTAATACAGGTAAAAACAATAACATTACAGAGTAAAGTGCCACAGCTACAGAGAAAGTGCAGTGCAATAAGGTGCAAGGTCACAACAAGGTAGATCGTGAGGTCAGAGTCCATCTCATCGTATAAGGGAACTGTTCAATAGTCTTATCACAGTGGGGTAGAAGCTGTCCTTAAGCCTGGTGGTATGTGCTCTCAGGCTCCTGTATCTTCTACCTGATGGAAGAGGAGGGAAGAGAGAATGACCTGGGTGGGTGGGGTCTTTGATTATGCTGGCTGCTTCACCAAGGCAGCGAGAGGTAAAGACAGAGTCCAAGGAGGGGAGGCTGGTTTCCATGACACGCTGGGCTGTGTCCACAACCCTCTGCAGTTTCTCACGGCCCTGGGCAGAGCAGTTGCCGTACCAAGCCATGATGCATCCAGATAGGATGCTTTCTACGGTGCATCGATTTTCAGTTAAAAAGGCCATCCTCCAGCAGTCTCCTTCTGCACTGATTGAAACCTGTATCCTGAAGATGGAAAGGTCACAGAGTCAGCTCACAAGAATTGCCAGGATACCCATTGCTGGTGCATAAAGTGTGCATGGACTTGTGCTGCTTGCTGAGCATCCGTCCTTTGATGGCCAGACCTGGGAAGGTTACAGCTAACGCCTGCTCACTCCTTGGCCAATTTCATGCTTATCTAAAGAAAGGTGCAAACATATCGCCCCACCAGGCTGATTCTTCTGAGCCATTGTAATCAGCTGGGTTGTTCCCTCAGCTTTGTCTTACCTGCTGACCCTGGGCGCCTGCATCCATGGTGGTGACTGGGACAAGAGAGATGGGTGACATTGCTGCCGTGACATTGGGCCAGGAGGCAGCACCTCACAGAAACGTTGAGAAGGAGGCAACTTTTCCCTCTTCCCATTCTCCCCTCAGTTTTGCTCCTTTCTCCCTGACCTCCTCTTTCTCATTGTTCCTCTCATATTACTCTCCCTCTGGGACTGAGTACTAACTGGAATATAGAGGAATGAAGTCGACTGCTCTGGAGATCCTGGGTCCTGCTTCCACATTGCTGGAGTGTAGGAACCTGCCTGTTCGCTCTTCACTGTAAGAGTGTTCTACCACAGTGCAGGAAATTCTGAGGCTGACTAATTCTGCTGAGAATAAATCCTGCACCTCTGCTGAACTTTCAGCAGGGGGAGATGTTTCTCCACGGAAGTTTCCAGTTTAAAAGTTTAATAAGGATTAAGATGGCAATTACAACACTGCTAAGTGTCGATACATCAGAAGTTATTGAAATGTTCCCCTGTTCTTTAACCATTTATTGTTCTGTCCTTTAGTTTTGGATCTTTTGTTCCTGCCTCATTCAACTTATTTGTGCTCAGAAAGGACTTTCTACAGAGATGATAAACACATTCGATTAAAGCAACACACAAGAAAAGTTTATTATTTATGAGAAAATCCTTGCTTTTGTACTTTTTAGAGTAAATGATCTCGATCCAGTTCTATGTAAGAAGAATAAGAAACACAAGCAGCAAAGGTCATTTGGTCCTTCTTGCCTGCTCAGCCATTCAATATCTCGGATGATTTTGTACCTCAGTGCTTTTCTACCTTTCCCACACTGACATCATATCCCTCGATTCCCTTTGTATTCAATGATCTACTGACCCGTCTTGAATATACTCAGCAACTGAGATTCCACATCCCTCTTTGATGGAGGATTCCAATGATTCACCACACTTTTGGTGAAGAGGTTTCTTCTCCTCATCCTGATTGGCTGACCCCTTATGGGACTGTGACCCTGGTTCTGGAGTCCCATGCCAGGGGAAACATCTTCCCTGCGTCTACCCTGTCAAGCCCTGTCAGAATTTTTTGTGCTTCGATGAGATCTCCTCTCATTTGTTTAACTCAAAGTGTCAAAGTGGAGTTTATTGCCATATGTACGTACATGTGTGCACAGGTGCAATGGAAAACTTACTTGCAGCAGCATCACAGGCACATAGCATCAGATAAGCAGCATTCACAAGAAACATATAAATGAAACATAAATTACACACAATTTTTACAAAGAACACAATTAGAACAGAAAAAAAATGAAGTCCATTTTAGTCATACACAAAAAGTGCTGGAGGAACTCAGCAGGTCAGGCAGCATCCATGGAGGGAAATAAACAGTGGACGTTTGACTGGGCATTTTAGTGCAAAGTGATGTAAGTGGTCATAGTGTTGCTAAACTGTAGTTTTTAAGGTTTTGCCGGTCAGTTCAAGAACCAAATGGTTGAAGGGAAGTTGAGTTCTTGAACCTGGTGGTGTGGGACTTCAGGCTTCTGTACCTCCTGTCGGATGGTAGCTGTGAGAAGATGGCATGGCCCGGATGGTGAGGATCTTTGATGGATGTTCCTTTATGAGGTTGTGCCTCCTATAGATACTACCGATGGTGGGGAGAGATGTGCCTGTGATGTATTGACAGAGTCCACTACTCTCTGCAGCTTCTTACATTTCTGTGTATTCAAATTACCGTACCAGACCATGATGCAACCAGTCAGGATACTTTCAACAGTACATCTGTAGAAGTTTGCTAGAGTGTTCGGTGACATGCTGAACTTCCTCAGCCTTCTAAGAAAGAAAAGATGCTGACGGGCTTTCCTTGTGATTGCATCTGTGTGCTGGGCCCAGGACAGGTCATCCGATATGTTAACACCCAGGAATTTAAAGCTGCTGACTCTCTCCACCGCCAATCCCCCAATGTAGACTGGGGCATGTTCGCCCTCCTTCCCCTGCCTGAAGTCAACAACCAGCTTTTCAGTTTTGCTGATGTTGAGTGAGAGGTTGTTGTTGCAGCACCACTCAACCAGGTGTCCTATCTCGCTCCGGTAAGCTGACTCATTGCCACCTGTGATTCATCCAACAACAGTAGTGTCATGGGCGAATTTGAAGGTGGTTTTGGAGCTGTGTTTAGCCACAGTCATGTATAGCAGGGCAGGGCAGGGAGCTAAGCACGCAGCTTTGAGGGGCACCGTGCTAATGATCAGCGAGGAGGAGATGTTGTTACCCATCCTCACTGACTGAGGTCTGCTGATGAGGAAGTTAAGTATGCAGTTGCAGAGAGAGGCACAGAGGCCCAGGTCTTGAAGCTTGTTGATGAGTTTGTTCCAGGAATCAATCTAGTGAACCTCCACTGCATTCACTCTGTGGCAAGTATACCCTTCCTTTGGTAGAGGGGCAAAACCTGTACACAATATTCCAGGGGCAACTTCACAAATGTGTCTTTAGTCTTATATTCAAATCCTCTTGCAATGAAAACCAACAATCTGTTTGCCTCCCTATTTGCTTGCTGCACCTGTACATTACCTTTCAGTGATTCGTGTACAAGAACACTAGGGTCCGTCTGAACACTGACACCTTCCAAGCTCTCACCATTGAAAAAATGGCAGGCATGGTAGTGTAGCAGTTAGCGTAATGCTATTACAGAGCCAGCAACCCAGGTTCAATTCCTGCCACTGTCTGTAAGGAGTTTGTACATTATCCCCGTGTCTGCGTGGGTTTCCTCCGGGTGCTCCGGTTTCCTCCCACATTCCAAAGACGTACGGGTTAGGAAATTGTGAGCATGCTATGTTGGTGTCGGAAGCGTGGCGACACTTGCCGGTGCCCCCAGAACACTCTACGCAAAAGATGTATTTCACTGTGTGTTTCGATGTGCGTGACTAATAAAGATATCTTATCTTAACTTATACTCTGCTTTCCATTTTTCTCCATCAAAGTAGGTGACCTCACATTTTTCCACACAATGCTTTTTCTGCAATATCCTCGTCCATTCACTTAGCCTGTCTCTATCCCACTGAAGCCTTTCTGCATTCACTGTACAACCCATACTGCACCCAGATTTGCATTGTCAGCAAATATGAGTATACAACACTTGGTCCCCTCAGACAAATCGTTGAGAGAGATTGTGTATGGCTGTGGCCCCAGAACTAATCCTTGCAAACCCCACAACTTATAGCCTCTCAATGTAAAATTGACTCCTTTATTCCCACTGTTTTTTTGTGCTCTATCCAAGGCAGCATTTTAGACCCAATGTCACATGCACGAATATAATTTAATAACCTCCTATGTGGCATCTTATTGAAATCCACTGGTTAGCTCTTGCCTATTTGCTGGCTACAACCTCAAAGAATTCTAACAATTCTTTAAAAATTTTTAGATTTTACTTACAGCGTGGTGACAGGCCCTTCTGGCCCAACGAGTCCACGCCGCCCACTTTAAACCCAAATTAACCTACCCGAACACCTATGGAACTTGGGAGGAAACCAGAGCACCCGGAGGAAACCCATGCAGACACGGGGAGAACGTACAAACTCCTTACAGACAGCGACGGGAATCGAACCCCGATCGCTGGCGCTGTAATAGCGTCACACTAACCGCTATGCTACCATGCTGCCCTTTTGTAAAACATGTTCTTCACCTCTGTCTGTAAGGAGTTTGTGCGTTCTCCTCGTGTCTGCGTGGGTTTCCTCCAGATGCTCTGGTTTCCTCCCACATTCCAAAGATGTACAGGTTAGGAGCTGTGGGCATGCAATGTTGGCGCTGGAAGAGTGGTAACACTTGCGGGCTGCCCCCAGCATATTCTCAGCAACACAAAAAGATGCATTTCACTGTGTGTTTTGATGTACATGTGACTAATAAATAAATATCTTTAAAACAAAATCTTAAATCTATGCTTTCTCTACCCAATTATTTCCTAAGTACCCCATTACCACTTCCTTAATAATAGTTTGAGTTGACTGAGGAAATTCCCAGATGTTGCAGTTGTCCTGTCTGGTTTTCCTTTCCTCAATGCTCAGAGTACTTTGTACCTGTGTGTAGAGCTTTGTTTTCTAATCTATAAAAGGAACAGGTGAAGACCAAACAGTTAGTGCAAGTGAGTTCAAATGTTAATTCAGTCTGCAGTGTAAACTTGTCACCCTGTTGGCAGAGAGGAAATGTGCCCCAGCACTGGTGTTGTTTATTGATTGGAGTGTGCTGTGTTTCCATGCTGGTGATTGAAGATTATTAAGGAGAACCATTAGCTATTTTAAAATAATTAAGTGAGCCCACTGCATCAGTACAGAAATAATCCAATTTCAGAGCAATTTTATGACAAAGATTTTTACAGTAAGGATGCACTCTGTGGCCACGTACAGACACATTTCCCCCTCAACCACAACGTCGGAAAAAGCTGGCAGGTTTCATCAGATATTGGAACAGAATGTTCACAACACTTCTAGGACATCCAAAAGTGCTGTCCAGGTGATGAAGTACTTTTGAAGTGTCACTGATGTGATGTGTGGAGTGGATGTAACATAACTGAATGTCACAAAGAAGCTGTGGCTCCGGTGGAAAATGAAAGACTTGCCCCAATGCAAATTTGTCTACCTGCACTGCACTTTCTCTGTAACTGGAACACTATATTCTGCAGTCTGGTTTTCCCTTTTTACTACCACGATGTACTTATGTATAGAATGACCTGTCTGGATGGCATGCAAGCAAAAGCTTTTCACTGTATCTTGGTACATGTGAACATAATAAACCAATTACCAATTACCTGTTGAGCCTCATCTTCTGTCAAAACCTACGGAACTTTGTAATAGTTCTTAAATGTTTCTGATATAGAGAAACATTTCAATAATAATAAATAATTTAAAACAGTAAAATTACTGAACCTACTTTTGTCTTCCTATTTTCAGGTCAGGAATGTCCATGAAATGGCTGGAGATTCCAATCCAGGCCAGGCTGGGGTAGGATGGGAGAGGCAGATTCCCAAATGTTATAGTGTGGAATCCCACCATGTTGGCACATCTGTTATTGCGTATGTCCGGGATGAGTATACCTGAGAGCAGCCAAAACCAACGGTTCCATTGGAACTGTCATCCAGAGCTGCTTTGATTCAACTGAGTGAAACTATGGAATAGGCACTTTGTCAAGCAAGGACAAACATTGAGGTAATCCATATAATCCTGGGATCTGATCTCATCTTTTCTAAGAAGTTAAAATCAGCTTCAATTCTATTTCAGAAACTTTGGCTATCATTTGCTTTTGTAGAAAGGGAGATATGATATAACTATTTATTGATTTAAAGTGTCCAAACATTCTTAACAGCACAGATGGCAATGTAGAACAAACCATAACCATTTGCAATCTACTTTGTTTGTTTATTGATAAGTAAGACGCCTGATTAATATTGGACTCAGTGATATGACACCTGGGAGCAGCTGTGGCTTGTAATTATTCGTTTATATTCACATAACTTCTTGAAGTTTAGTTGGATGAGAAAGATACTGCTTTGAGAAGGTACATTATTAACTATTCTCTGATTCCTCCATGATACCCAGAGGCTCTCTCTCATTTCAGCAATAAACAAATGTAAGATGGATGATTGGGATCAGCCACCTGTTATACAATCCTCACAGTTGTAAATGAATTGACTGCAGCAGTTTCAATATTGGCTGGTTTGTACCACTGGCCAAAGTCAAATTGTACCCTATTCTCATTCAACAACCCCCCAAATAAGTTTGACACTTTTCAAGGTATATTTATGGACTTCCTTCAACATTCAAGGCTCATATTATTGTGAGATTGACTCACAAAGATAAATTAATTTTTTCAATTCCAGAGCAGGGATAAATTATCCCATAAATACCTTTTGCCCAAGTTTGAATTCTGGGAATTATAGTCAGACATTGTTCGTCTTTGATGTCTCATGAGCTACATTGGACAGTATTGATAAAGTAAACATGCTTGGAAATTGTGACATAAGATTAATTTGTGCCCGTTTATCTCAATGCAGAATACACATAATGTTCCTGCTGATTGCTTGTTGTTATAATTTCAGCTACCAGTTATTATTAACT
Source organism: Pristis pectinata (assembly GCF_009764475.1). Taxonomy (NCBI): domain Eukaryota; kingdom Metazoa; phylum Chordata; class Chondrichthyes; order Rhinopristiformes; family Pristidae; genus Pristis; species Pristis pectinata. The sequence goes on from NC_067413.1 coordinate 88,666,826, forward strand.
GCACCATTCATTGCTTACTATATAACCATGACACTCATTTTCATGATTGACTAATGGCTATTCAAGTTAGCGTCTGTAGTACTCAATTTCGTGAGTGACTAGTAGATGAGTAAAGCAATGCTCACGATGGGGGTGTGAGGAGTGGAAGTGTCTCAGTGATGGGACTGATACTGGAAGTCATTTCAGGTACTTTGAAGGTTACTGGAAGCAATGATTTCCTGGGGTAAACAGTTGGATCCAGGTTATATTTCTGGTTGTAGCTCTGGGGACATTGGTAGAAGAGGTGAAGAGTGACAAACCTCTGACAAAGTAACAGGAAGTCCTCCACGGACATGTGGTATGAGAAGATATCCGTCAAAGATTCCTGCCCAGAATCTGCAGGGCGAAGGTCATTGACACGACATTCATGATCAAAGTCAGAGAGTTCATTTTCAAATGCCTCCTCTCACCAAAGCAGCCCCACATTCACACATTGCTCACCACACTCCCACCAGTCTCCATCAATCAGGACTTGTATCGAAAATTTATGTGTTGAACCACCCCCTCACACTTAACCACCATGGGATTCATTCAGGAGGCCTGAGCTACGTGGTGAGTGGACAAATCTTATCTCCAAGTTGCCTCCTTATGGTCTAGTATTGTGAATCACAGCAGTCTGGCTCGACTGCTACCCAGAGATCAGGCAATGATTACCGTAGTTGCAGAGCAGCTGTACATTCAGGGAATGAAAACCCCCTGCAATTGTAAAACATCACAGGGTGCAAATATGACACTCTGAATGTGATGTGAGTGCACTCAATGGCACCCTGCATCATTAGAAGGCCTACAATTCCAGTGAATCCCTGTGCTCCTTGTGAGGGTTCTCATTTGGAGGACAGGGTGGCTGTGATTTCCCGAATGCTGTGGTGGGCTATTAACAGTGAGATGCTGGAGACATACCCTGTATGAGCCTGGAGAAGTCCAAAGATATGGAAATTGAAGGTCAGTGGCAATATTGTTCTCGGTTTTTCTGTGGCTGCAGTTGTGATTGCAATCTCTTGTCCTATATCTGCAGGAGCAGCTGATTCCCCTGAAGCTCCTCCATAAAGTGCACATGGAGGACAGTTCCCTTGCTGCATAGGGACTCATGCTGAGGACTCTCCTCCGCCTGTTCCTTCCTCTTTTAGCACGCTACTCTGCTCTGTGGGCTCTATCTCCTCATTCTCCCTATCAGGCTGCGCCGCTGGTCAAATTGTCACCAGAGCAGCTGCGACAGGAGGCAACAGCATTTGTTGATTCTTCAGTTCAACATCTACCCATGTCTATTTGTAAAGTAAGTCATTGCAGATGTCCAAAACTGCCACAACATATGGAAAATGACTTATCCAAATCAGCAGAGACTTGCAAATTCTTGCTTGCAAGGAGTTCCTGTAATGAACATAATTGGGGTGGTTCTAGTGCTAGTTTCTCACTGTGAGATGAATACATGGTGTTAGCAGCATCATTGAGGTTTAATTTAGCAGTGTCTGCATCATTCCATTGACACATACTGATTGACATCACAATCTGCCTATAGAGCAAAATAGTGGTTGGTTAAAACAGTGGGTGCTCATGCCTGGCAAAAATTGGCAAAGTTTCTGGCTTTGTATCAGATACAATGAAATGTTCATTAAATATATATCCTTGTGACTTTCATAAACAAAGAGCAGTGATGAATTCCTGCATTTGAGGCTAGCAACAGTGATTATTTACATAGCTAGCAATTTAATGTAAAAAACATCTGCACAAGGTTTATACAGCGTTGAACCGTAATTGTTTCTCATTTACTGAAATCAAATATTTCTTCACTTCAACCCGTGATCCAAAAATGCATCCATCACTTATCAATAATGCTTATAATCTTCAGTAACAAAAGTGAATGTGAGTAATTAGCAAATTTAGTTGGGGAAAGACAATAAGTTTTTTTGGTATATTTCAGTAGAAGTTAATAAAAGGTGTATTTTTACTTTTGAGATTTGGGGCTAATTATGCTAAAAATATTATTATAACTAAGATCTGCAGAAGTATATTTCACCTACCTGAAATTTATGATTGAGAGAGACACACAAGACTCTGCAGGTGCTGGAATCTGGAGCAACAAACAATCTGCTGAGGGAACTCAACAGGTTGATCAGCATCTGTGGGGGAAAGGAGTTGTTGACATTTCAGGTCAAAACCTGAACCAGAGCTGTGTGAAGAGGGAAGATAGCCAGAATAAAGAGGAGAGGGTGAGTCGAGAGGCAGGGAGAGAGGGTAGGTGGTTGGTGGAACGAGGAGGAGTGAAGGATGACAGGCAGATGGAGCTGGTAAGGGAGGGGGAGGGGTGATTTGGAGACAGAGAAGATAAGATATCTTTATTAGTCACATGTACATCGAAACACACAATGAAATGCATCTTTCTGCGTAGTGTTCTGGGTGCAGCCCACAAGTGTCGCCACGCCTCCGGTGCCAACGTAACATGCCCACAACTTCCCAACCCGTACGTCTTTGGAAAGTGGAAGGAAACGGGAGCACCCGGAGGAAACCAACGCAGACACGGGGAGAACATACAAACTCCTTACAGACAGCGGCCGGAATTGAACCCGGGTCGCTGGCGCTGTAAATAGCGTTATGCTAGGTGGAGGCAAGTTATACAAATGGCAGATGGAGCCAGGTGGGAGGAGGGGAAGGTGAAGGCGGAGACAGCTGTTGGACGGTGATAAGCAAAGGTTGCCAGTGCTGGAATCTGATGTGAGGAAGGTGATAATGGGAACCCTTAGGTGAGAGGTAGGCAGGTGGGGGTGGGTAAAATGTGTGGGTAACGAGTGGACGGAACCAGGAGTGGGAGTGGGGCAAAAATAGGTGATGAGGGACTGGAGTGGGTGGTATGGTAGGTCCAGAGGTAGACAGGAAGGAGAGAGAGAAGGTGGGGGGTGGGGGGAGAGGGCGCGGGGGGCACAGAAGGGAACGTTACCTGAGATTAGAAAATTTAATGTGCATCCCATTGGGTTGTAGACTACCCAGGTGGAATATAAGGTGTTGTTCCAATAGTTTGTGTTGAGGATGGACATGTCAGTGTGGGGAGGGGAAGGGGAGATGAAATAACATGTAACTGCGATTGTGAACAGAGTGCAGGAGCTCTGCAAAATGGTCACCCAGTCTGAGCTCAGTCACGAGCACTGAATGCAGTAGATGAGGTTGGAGGAGGTGCACGAGAGTCTTTTCCTCACCCGGAAGGACTGTTTGGGTCCCTGGATGATGGTGAGGGAGGAGGTGTGGGGACAGGTGTTGCACCTCCTCTAGTTGTAGGGGAAAGCCCCAGAGGTCAGGGAGGGGTGGGTGGTGAGCGACGAGCAGACCAGGGAGTCATGGAGGCAGGTGGTCTCTGCGGAAGGCGGAAAGAGGTGGGGAGGAGGAGATGTGGTTCGTGGTGGGATCTTGCTGCAGTTGGCGGAAGTGATGAAGGATAATGAGCTGGACGAGGAGGCTCATAGAGTGAAAGGTGAGGTCAAGATAGGTGAGGGGACCTCTATCTCTGTTCTGTTTGGAGGGAGGTGGGGTGAGAGTGGAAGTCTGAGAAATGAAGGACAAGTGAGATAGGGCTCTCATGATTGAGATATTTCAGCTAAGAATGAGGGGCAAATTTTTCAAAGTCAAAGTCAGAGTGGAATTTATTGCCATATGCACGAGTACACGTACGATTAGATGCAATGATAAACTTACTTGCAGCAGCATCCTGGGCACATAGCATCATATAAACAACATTCACAAGAAAAAAATAAATTAAACATTATTTATACACAATTTTTACAAGAAAACAACACAACTAGAACAAAAAAAAATGTCCATTTTAGTGCAAAGTGATCAGAGTGGTCGGTGTCACTAAACATAGTTGTGATTAGGGCAACTGCATTAAAGTTGAAAATGTTTTGGATCAACCTCTCATTGTACATCTCAGCTGGCTTTCTTTTCCAATGTCCCTCGGCTGTCCTGCCAAACCAAGTAAATGCCCCAGCAGATTGAATAATGGAGTGAGATCCTGTTGAGTCCATAGTCAGGCAGTGCCTGGAGTGAGATTACGCAGCTTTCCATCATGGAGAATAATGGAAGAGAACTTGAGTGTGCTGGTAAAATGTGGTAACCTCAGATCGAACTGTCTAGATGGATGATCTTGGTTGCTGGATTTCTCCAGGCATGGCACACAGATGTCAATTGCCTCTTTGCTGAAATGCACATTCCCAACACCTGTGTGGTTTGGTGTTGTTCAATAAAAGCAGTTCATTGACTGCATATGGCCACCCTGTTTCAGACACATGCAAAAAATATCCTGAATATACTCTTAATATATGCATACTTACTAAGCATCTATCATTATTCAGCAGGTAAAAAATGCTTACACTAATCATAAAACCCTTGCACACTCAAATTTTCACCTCACTGTTTTACCAAGAAGAAATTTAAAGTGCACATGTGCCAGGCGAACATTTGTACTGAGATCACATGCCCTATTATTAATTGTATTATTCATTTATTACTTAATAATCAGAAATGCAATTAGCCACATTAAGATTCGTGGTTAGTGGTTAATATAATGGACAGTTTTGATACTGTTTGGAGAAGTGCTGAGCAGGTGGGCAACGTAGACCTTTACCTTTTCACATGCTGTCGTAATGTCCTTTCCTCCATCCTGTATTTCTTTTTCTCATTAAAGAACAAGTGGGCCTGAAGAGGCTGTCCTGCTCACCACTTCGTCATGCAGAGCAAGCCTCACCAAAGAGCTTCGATAATGTGCACTGTCACCCACAGGCTTTGCCAGTTGTCAAACAGTCATTGGCTTTGAGTGCCACTGAGGTCCCTGGCATTCAAAGCATTCAAAAATAACTAAAAGTCAACAAAAACATTTAAAAAATCTTAAATATTCCATTTTTTAAAACATGTTAAGATTTTAAGAAACAGAATTAATTCAAAGAAATGTAAATTTCCTTGTACATCACACAGGTCCCTTACTCGCTGTCCCTGTCTGGTCCAACTAGGGCTGGGGAATTGCAACAATGTCGTGCTCTGTCACTAGGCTCCACCTGGAGTCCAACACTGAAGTGAATTGCAGGCAAAGAGAGGACAGCAAGTTAAGGACTTTCACATTCGTGCAGGACTCCTGAACTTGGTGGGACATATGCTGAGAATTGCAAGATGTTCAGTGTGGAACTATTGGGATTTCCCAGCAAGACCCGGCTCAAAATGTCACAGACTATTGGAGGCAAGATTAACTCTGCCGAATCACAATTTAAAATCCTTGTAAACTCTCCTGTAAAAAATTTAATTGCTCTTCAGACTTTTTTCAGGCTGCAAGCTTGAAGCATCTTCTCCAGTATCCTTTAATCTAGGCGACAGATAGAACAAATGATGGGAGGTCAATGTAACTCTGAAACACAGGTTTCTGCTTCAATTGGTCTTACATTGTTCATCATGTCTACATATTTAGCAATCTCCCCCTCAAAGGTTTGAAATGTGCACACACAAAAGTCAGGCAACAAAGGAAACATTCACACGGTCACTACAGGATAAAAACCTAGCAGAAACAAATCCTGTCCTAAAATATGATACTCTGACACTCTATACCTGCTAAATAAAGATAAATTTTGGGCCCAGGATTAAAGTAAAAAAAAGTTTTGTTTTTTAGCAATTTTTCAGTCTGAGCTATGAGTAGTTTGCAGTCTACTCTATTTTGCACAATTTTTTCACCATACAACACGATTGAAGGTAGATTCAACATCAGAACATAAGAAAGTAGGAGCAGGAGTAGGCCACTCAGCCCCACAAGCCCCACCATTCAATACGATCACGGCTAATTTACCTCAGAGATCAGATAAGGACAAGATCAAGTAGATGTTTCCCTCAAGTGGTTTGGTAGCTATGTCCTTCAACTCAATCAATAGCCTAGTAGTAGTGCTGATGAACAACATTTGGTGATGGACACCTGGAGTTCTCGATCCAGAGTGGACTCTGTGCAATTGCTATTCCTCATTCCCCCAAGGTGTATTGAACATAGAAGAGTATTGAGGGAGGGCACTGGGTATGAATCAACAGATTTTCTTGCTGTATTTGACCTGAAGTGATGAGGGCTCATAGAGACTACAGTCAAAATTAAGGGCTATCAACACAGGGTTGTCTTGATTGCACAAAACTATGGTATAAACTCAGTGAGAGAGGAGATATTCGGGGCTGGTGATGTAGACGTCCAGGACATTAGCTTAGAGGTATTATTATGACTAGGCATGGATAGATTGTAGGAGAGCTTTCACAATACAGCCACAGACTCCTTGTTGTATCTGAAGGGGACTTTACAGGGTCCATTGGTTGGTATGAATCTGATGTTGAAAGATCGATCAGATCAATTATCATTATACTTTGCCACAATGGAGTTGCTTGCTCAGCCACTTGAGAGAAAAGAAATATAAGTTAGCTGCATTGCGATGGCACATGTAGGATGTTTATAAGGATGGCAGATTTTGTTCCCTGAAGCACATTACTAAATCAGATGGGCTTTCAATCAACAAATTTCACAGGCACCATTTCAATGCTTTTTAATTCCTGCTTTATTTGATGAACTAAATTTAAATTTCCCAACTGCTGTAGTGAGATTTGAACTAGTGGTTCCAGATCTTCATTTTGGATTACTCTGTTAGTAAAATGACCACAAAAGCATCACAGAAAAAGCAGCAAACGTAGTTAGAGAAGAGATGACTCCAACTAATGATGAATAGGCTAATCTTTATTTCAACATAAAGATGGTAATGGATACTAATTATTTTTTTAGCAGAATGAGGAAAAGAAGATGCGGAGGAGCCACTTTAGAGGTAAATATGCAAAAGAATATTGCATCAAATATGTTGGTGGAACTGAATGTAAAACGTCAAGACATTAGGATGCCATAGATCTCAGAAAGTGGGACAGAGAAGTAGCGACACTTCTAAAATCTCAGAAATATTTTTGTGATTGAGCTATGCCAAACAATCATAGGGTACCTTATATTGGGGAAAATCATGAAAATGTTTAACTAGGTCATTTAGTCTAACCATGGATACAGGAATTCCACTTCAGGTGTAACCAGCAAGGAATTGCAAAGGACAGGTCATACTTAATTCATTGAACTGTACATTTTGAGGAAGACACAAATTATATTGATAAAGGAAATCTGTTGGATATTGTACAGATGGATTTTTAGATTGAGTTTATTAAGTAGGGAATGGAAATGAAGACATTCTGTAAATTGATGCATTTCAGATTGGCAGCATATGGGTAGCAACTGCTTCAGGGATTTGGTTAGGAACTGTGCCACCGCAATCAGTCTTGAACTGAGCTGTTGACATCAGATTAGGGCATACAACAAGACAGGATGAAAGAATGTAAATGATTGCAGGAATGTTTTGGCTGAGGTTTGGAGGAACCAATAATGGTAGAATATAGTTCCCTGCAGGAAGAAATTATACTTTGAGAGATTAAGAATTTTACCATAAATATTTGGGTTCTAAATAAAGCTGAGGACCAGAGAGATCCAAAGACATGGAGATGCAGATGTAAATACAGAGAGAAAATACCAACAGTGGACAAGTGAGTTTCATACATCTATAATTTTATTTCTGTAATTCATCAGTGTTAGACAGGTGGTTAGAAATACAGCATTACTGGATTTGGTTACAGTGACAGTAATGTGAAGTTAACTGTCATGTTTGGCTCTGGAAACTAATTTTATGCATGTGAAAGATGTCCCTTTTGGGAAGGAGCTAAATACTGAATAAAGTAAAAGCCGAGAATGGAGTCATGGAGTATAAGGGAGGTAACCAAATGAACCCCAGATGAGAAACTGTTCAGGAATCTATCATAACAAATACAGGAAGGATTTTATTCATTCTGTGATGTGGGCACTGCTGCAAAAACTAGAATGTATTGTCTATTTACTGTTGCCCTTGCATTTTGGACTGATTTACGAGACCACTTTAAGAGGTAGTTAAAAATTAATTGCACTTCCACAGTTTTGATTGATAGGATTATGAATGCACAGTACTGAATACACTTCAATTAAATTCATGTCAACCATTCTTTCAAACAAGTTGCAATATCTGGCCCATAACTTTGAATAGTTGGCCTTATGAACACACCTCTTTGAGAAGCTTGTAGGACCTATGAATATTAAGCATTCCCAGATAGATGTACGTTAGTGCTGGTATGCATGATAACCACGCAAACCAATTTCAAGAAAGAAACAATCTAATATCACTATGCATTCAAGAAAATGAAAAAAGACACATAATAACATAACAGACAATTCACCTAAATAGGATAAAATAGTAATAAATTATTGTATGAATTAGAGGCATATGATTAGAGGCAGTCACTGAAATGTACAAACAATCGTTCAAAGTTCCACTAAAAGTCAATGACACTTGGCTGGATTGTTAGCTATGGACAGTGGATTGACCAATGTCCAAAATGACATCATCAGTGGGAGGTGATTTTTTTAAGAACAAGTCAGGAATGTGGCCTTCTAACTATGCTTATTATTAAAGTGTAGCTACAAAGGCCAATTAAATGCAATAGTGTAGTTACACTAAGCATGAAAAGCTTCAAGATTCTCCAGAGCTAATGAATCTCCACGGATACAGTTACATTAACAGTTGCTAAATAGACAGTGTGCTCCACATCCTTAGAGCATGGACAGCTGAGACCAGACATATCAACTCTGATATGTTAGCAAGATTTGATGGGATACTGCCTGCATGGTAGAAAGGAGCCAGTCTGCTTCTCCTCCCTTGAGAGGAGAACTTCCTGAGTACAGCTGGCTCCAATCTGATCACCAAGGACTTGCACAATGATTGTCATTCACAAATATTCAAAAAAGATTCAAAAGTCATTAAAATACTCAAATACATTATACCTAAAATATATTTAAAAAACACTAGCAATAATAAAATAATGTGTTTAAATTGACTGAGTTAATTAAAAAAATAAAAACTACCTGAAAATTACCACTCTCCCTTGCAGCTATTCCTTTTTATTGAAGTAATTCCTCTTTACTGAATTTTTCCCATTATTGAGCAGTCCAATACCAGAGGGCATGCATTTAAGGTGAGAGTGGGTGGGTTCAGAACAGACGTGAGGGGTACATCTTTGACCTAGAGGGTGGTGGATGCCTGGAATGTGTTGCTTGATAGGGTGGTGGAAGCAAATTCACTGGGGGTTTTTAAAAGGGGTTTGGATCGGCACATGAATGAGAGAAAAATGGAGGGATATGGGCATTCTGTAGGTAGGAGGGATTAGCTGTGTCAGCACAACATTGTGGGCCGAAGGACTTGTCCTGTGCTGTACTGTTCCATGTTCGATGTTCTAAGTGGAGTTGCTGATATGTCAAGTTTAACCTGGCATAGGTTCAACAGGCAGATTTTCTAATGTAACGCTGGGGAAACTGCACAAAGTTGGCAGAACAACGAGAAGATTTCAGGAATTCAATTTTTTGTGTTTGCTCACCATTATATGGGAACCCCAAACTTGCTGACAGTTACTTTAAGAAATGCTGGCAGTTAAGCATCAGACTGTTAGCATTTCTTGGGAAGATCTAGGCAAATGAATCAATTCACTTTTGCCTTTTCGCTCTTTTTTCAGGATGTTGGATGATGGTGAGGGCAACATTTGTTGCCTATCCCAATTACCCTTGAGAAGCTGGTGGTGAGCCATTTTCTTGAAGTGTTGCTATCCTTCTAGTGAAGGTGCTCCACAGTGATGCTGGGAAGGGAGTTCTGGAATTTTGATTTAACTGCAAGAAAGAAACACTTCCAAGTCAGGATGGCGATTGACTTGAAAGGGAACCTACAGGTGGTGAAGTTTCCATGAGCCTGCTGCCCACATCCTTCTTTCCAGATTTGGGAGGAGCTGTTGCAGTTCCTTTGTGACTAACTACATTACATTTTATGAATGGCATACAATACAGCCAGAGAGCACCAGTGGTTGAAAGAATGCATTTTAGCATGGTAAATGGGGTGCCAATCAAATGGACTGGTGTGTCTAGATGATGTTAATTTTATCCAGTTTTGATGAAACTGCATTAATCCAAGCAAGTGGAGAGTATTTCATCATGAACTTGGCTTATGCCTTATTGATGGTGGAAATACTTTGGAATATCATCAGGAGGTGTGTCGGTCATTGCAGAAAACCCAGTCTCTGACCTGCTATCATAGAGAGAGAATTTATGTGGCTGCCAATTGAGATTCTAAAGATTCTTGGAAAGTTAATGATGGAGTTTCAGCAATGATAATGATTGTTGAGCGTTGGTAGTGAAACTCTCTTTTTTGGGGGGATGGTCATTGCCTGGCTCTTCTGTGGCATTAATGTCACTTGCCACATCAACTCCTTGCCTGAATGTTGCTTATGCCTTACTGTGCAGACTGTTTCATTTGCTGAGGAGCAGTGCGTAGAATTAAACATTGTGCAATCATCGGAGAACATCATGATGGAAACATGTAGGAGAAGATGTTTGGACTCATTAGGTTGCCGACTCCTCCAATTGCTACTTTCCTGTCTCTGTCTGTAGTTCTGATAGCTGACTGCAGCAGTTCCAATGCTCAATCCTCCCCATTTTATCCCTATTATCTTCTGGTATGGGCACTTAATCAGCCACATGATCATTTCCTTGGTGGCCACCTAGGCTGTACTCCAGTGCAGAAAGTGTCGTCTTTGGTAAATTCATGGGCCCAGCTTGATCAGTAAACTGTATCCTTGTGCTTGCCAAACTGTCTTTTAAGTAGAACATACAGTTTTTCTTTTGTGCTATACTCCTTAAGTCAAAAGGTCTTATCCTTTGATTGAGAGTAGATTGACTGAGCAGTAATTAGCCTGAGAGGAGTTTCTGTGGACGGGACAAAGCTGTACAATTTCCCACATTGCTCTGTAGATGTCAGTTTTGTAACTTCACCAGAACTCCTTGACCTGAGGTGTGACTAGTTCTGGGGAGCAGGTATTCAGCTAAGATGGTGTCCGGTCCCGCAACCTATTCTATAGCCGCTGCTCTCTGCCTTATTTTGATATCTTGTGAAGTAAATCACATTGTCTTCTGCAATGGTGCAATCTCAGGAGGAATCCAAGGGTGACTCTGCACTTGGCACCTTCATTGAAGATGGTTGCAAATGCTTCAGCCTTGTCTTTTCTTTCTTTTTCAATCTTTTTATTAGTTTTCAAATTAATACAGATTAATATATCAATGTTTATACATGTAATACAAAGAGATCAGGAGAACAATCATGACATGGATAATCATAAAGAACAATAAAGTATAAAAACAATCTGTCAATCCAACGATCTGTTAGTGAATGAATATAATATGAAAGAAAAAGATTTATTATAAAATATAAAAGAAAGAAAAAAAAATCACCAAAACAATAAGAAAAGTTATAAACAATATATCAAACCAAACTAAGCTAAAGAAAAAAAATTCAAAACAAAGACAGAAAAAAAAACTGGACTAAAATTTCTCAATAGAAACAGAGCAATATTATGTCGTCAACTCCGTTCCTCTAAATTGAAAGGTTGTTATAAAGGGATCTATATCATGTGAAAATATTGAATAAATGGACTCCACACTTCCTCAAATTTAAGCGAAGGATCAACAGTACCACTCCTAATTTTTTCCAAGTTTAAACATGATATAGTTTGAGAGAACCATTGAAAAGTAGTAGGGGGTATTGGACCCTTCCATTTAAGCAAAATGGATCGTTTGGCCATTAATGTAACAAAGGCAATCATACGGTTAGCGGAGGCAGATAGATGGCCAGATTCTATCCTTGGTAAACCAAAAATTGCAGTGATAGGTTGAGGTTGTAAATCAATCTTCAATACATTTGAAATAATGTTAAAAATATCTTTCCAATATTTTTCCAAAAGAGGGCAGGACCAAAACATATGTGTCAAAGAAGCCACATTCGATTTACATCTGTTACATATAGGATTTATATGTTGATAAAAACGAGCTAGCTTATCTTTTGACATACGGGTCCTGTGAACTACCTTAAACTGTATCAAAGAATGTCTGGCACACATTGAAGATGTATTCACTAAATGAAGAGTTTTCTTCCAAGTCTCTGTAGGTATAGATGTCTGGAGTTCACTTTCCCATTCATTCTTAATTTTGTCCAGTGGTTCTGAACGAATTTTCATAATTAAATCATAACAGCCTTGTCTTTAGTATCAAATACTGGGCTCTACCTATATTGAGGAGGGGGATTTTCTTGGAGCCTCCTCTTCCCATTTGCTGTTTAATTGTCCTCCATCATTGAAATCTATATATGGAAGGACCGGAGACCCTTGATCGGAAGCATTGGTAGCGGAATTGATTAGCTCTGTTGAATGCCTGCTCTTTGTTGCTAATTACTGTAGATGTGGTCTGTGTTTATTGGTATTGGTATTGGTTTCTTATTGTCTCTTGTACCAAGGTACAGTGAAAAACTGTTTGCAAACTGTGCAGGTCAATTCATTACATAATGCATTGATGTAGTACAGGTAAAAACAATAACAGCACAGAGTAAAGTGGCACAGCTACAGAGAAAGTGCAGTGCAATAAGGTGCAAGGTCACAACAAGGTAGATCGTGAGGTCGGAGTCCATCTCATTGTATAAGGGAACCGTTCAATAGTCTTATCACAGTGGGGTAGAAGCTGTCCTTAAGTCTGGCGGTACGTGCCCTCAGGCTCCTGTATCTTCTACCTGATGGAAGAGGAGAGAAGAGAGAATGTCCCAGGTGGGTGGGGTCTTTGATTATGCTGGCTGCTACACCAAGACAACGAGAAGTAAAGTCAGAGTCCAAGGAGGGAAGGCTGGTTTCCATGGTGTGCTGAGCTGTGTCCACAACTTGCAGTTTCATGCATTCAGGGGCAGATCAGTTGCCATACCAAACTGTGATGCATCTGGATAGAATACGTTCTATGGTGCATCGATAAAAATTGGAGAGAGTCAAAGGGAATATGCCAAATTTCTTTAGCCTCCTGAGGAAGTAGAGGTGCTGGTGAGCTTTCTTGGTCATGGCGTCCACATGAATGGACCAGGACAGGCTATTGATGATGTTCGCTCCTAGGAACTTGAAGCACTCAACCCTCTTGCTCTCAGCACCATTGATGTGGACAGGTGCATGTATATGGCCCCCTTTCCTGAAGTTTAGCTTCACCAGATTGGCCCTTCATCTTAAGGTAACCTAGTACTGTTCCCAACATGCCCTTCTGTACTCTTCATTGAATCAGGGTTGATCTCCTAGATTGATTGTAACATGAGGGATATGCCAGGCCATGAACTTACAGACTGTGGCGGAGAACACTTCTGCAGGTGTTGATGGTCTACAGCGCTGCTGCAGGATCTGTTCAGATTCCATTCTATCTAACGTAGATATGTAAAGAAGATCTTAAGAAAGATCTTTTCCATTCCATCAAATGTATCGGCTTGGTAGTAAGAAGGATACATCAAGAAAACATTAATGACAAATTAGAATAACCACAGATGACCTTGTATAACGTTAGTTGTGCATGAGCTTGTGCAATACTCAGCATGCAAAATAATGGTGACTGTGAGTTTCAGAATATAATCTGCAATTTAAACTGTATTGTGTGTTTGACAAAATTGGCTGAGGATGTATTCAAGATCAAATTCGTGAACAATTATATGAGATAATTGAAAACTATGAGCATTAATTTAACTTAATAAAGCCAAACAGATTGATAAGTTTAGTGCAGATTAGAAAAAATTCTGAAAGCATAAGATAAAGTAGATTCATATATTTGGCTTTTCAGAAAATGTCTTATGATGTATAACAATGAAGTGTCATGGGTGTAGACTGCATTATGTTGAAATCTGTTGATGAGATAAAAGTAATGGTTTTGCAAACAATGAGGAGTATGGCAAAAGGATTTAGAAGGACAGAAGCATGTTTTGAAATGGAAAACAAATTGTAGTGGAATTTATTTTGGGGAAATTTGACCAAATGCATTTGTAGGAAAAGGGAATAAAGGATGAAAATTAATATATATTGCCAAGATGCTCAAGCAAATGAAGAAACAGAGACCAGGGCATCATGATTTGTTGAAAGCACAAGTGCTGATTCCTCATTTTTGAAGGTAAATGTAAGTAGATAGAGAAGCCAATTGTTTTATAAATAGAAGCAATAGAATACACAATGAAAGAAGTTATGACAAACTTGTAGAAAATCTTTATTCATTACTCTGTGGAGTTTTAGGAATCTCATTTTATACAGGGCACTAAGACACAGGGATAGGGTGAAGTATAATTTCACCAAGATATTAGGAATGAGCAAAGAAAATCTCGCATTCAATTTCCTCATTCGAAATTTCCTTTCTTATTTACAGCAAATTTGTAAATTGCTCAAGAAGAGCATGTATGATCTTAGTACAAATATCTCATGCCTTTGTAACCACCTAACTGAGCTGTCCTGCTCTCTTCAGGGATCTCCGAACAAGCATGTCAAGTACCCTCCATTCCTCTTCGCCTCTTAGTACCTCACCTGTTCTCAGGTATTCTAGCCTTGTATGCTGCTCTGGGAGTTCAATCACTCTTTGCACCCCCACAGTAGTCAGCTGAAACTTGATTTTGCAGCTTTCTTAAGAGAAGCATCTCTCTATCAGGGAGCTCCTTATAGCCTGTACTGTCAAGACCTCTGTCCCCCATTCAGCTGGAAGGTGAGGCAGTGGATGCTGAGCAGGGACATCACTCTGGCAGCCTTTCTCTTCCTCCTGCTCTACTCTTGCTACTATTCACGCTCTGCGTCATGGTCAATAGGTTCCAGTTCTCCCTGCTTCCCTTCTCCTGCCATCGCTTGTTGGCTATGGTTTGTAAGATTATGATAATGAACTCTCCATGGCTACTTGGCCCATACTGCAGTGTACTCCCAGGCGGATAAAGGCAACCGAATCTCATATTCTGGAAACTAGTGGTGTTTTCCACTGCTGTCTTGGTGCTTGACTGGCTGTCATTGTACCTATGCTCAGCTGCTGTGGCTGAGCATGCACCTGTCTACATCAATGGTGCTGAGGTCGAGAGGGTTGAGACCTTCAAGTTCCTGGAGTGAACATCACCAATAGCCTGTCCTGGTCAAATCATGTAGATGCCACGGCCAAGAAAGCTCAGAAGCGCCTCTACTTCCTCAGGGGGCTAAAGAAATTTGGTTTGTCCCCTTTGACACTCACCAACTTTTATCGATGCACCATAGAAAGCATCCTATCTGGATGTATCACGGCTTGGTATGGCAACTGGTCTACCCAGGACTGCAAGAAACTGCAGAGAGTTGTGGACACAGTCCAGCACATCACGGAAACCAGCCTCCCCACCTTTGACTGTGTCTTTACCTCTCACTGCCTTGGCGAAGTAGCCAACATAATCAAAGACCCCACCCACCTGGGTCATTCTCTCTTCTCTCCTCTTCCATTGGGTAGAAGATACAGGAGCCTGAGAGCACGTACTACCAGGCTCAAGGGCAGCTTCTATCCCACTGTAATAAGACTATTGAATGGTTCCCTCATGCAATGAGATGGACTCTGACCTCATGATCTACCTTGTTGTGACCTTGCACCTTATTGCACTGCACTTTCTCTGTAGCTGTGACACTTTACTCTGTAATGTTATTGTTTTTACCTGTACTACCTCAATGCACTCTGTACTAACTCAATGTAACTGCACTGTGTAATGAATTGACGATTAGTATGCAAGACAAGTTTTTCACTGTACCTCAGTACAAGTGACAACAATAAACCAATAGCAATGCCAATTGTTGTCAGCAGCCACAGAAGAAGAGGGTAGCTCTTGCCTTGCACCATCCGTGCCATTGAGAAGTACTGGCTGCTGAACATGTCGGTAGGGTGGTTTATCTTAGGATGAAGGTGTCATTTGAGCTTCCCAGCAACATGGAATTCACCATGAAGGGTTTCTTCAAGTGGTCCAAAAGAAGCCACACCAAGAGGTAATGGAACATATTATGTAGATGTAAAGGTTCAGGTTGTTCATGGGACCCCTTATGTGCACAAGACTGCACTCAATTCCTGTCAGCACTTGTGGGAAGTCAGCAACCTAAGATGTCACCTCCCCTTGAGCACAAAGTAGATGAAATAATTTCTTCCTAAATACAGTGACTGGGTGACACCTGTGATATTGCCACAGAAACATAGAAATAGGAAGTGGCCATTCAGCCCTTTAAACCTGCTCTCCCATTCAATATAATCTTGGCTCATCATCCACCTTAATTCCATATTCCCACTTTCTCCCCATGCCCCTTGATGTCTAGAAATCCTTCTTAAGTACATTCAGTGAGCTGGTCTCTACGACTTTCTGTTGCCGAGAATTCCGCAGGTTCACCAACCAGTGAGTGAAGAAATTTTGCCTCATCTCAGTCCTCTGTTGCCTGAGACTGTGACCTCTGGTTCTAGAACCCCTAACCAAGAGAAACATCCTCACCAGTTTGTTGAGCCCTGACAATGAGATCTCTGCTCAATCTTCTAAACTAGTCCAATCTCTTCCTAAATCACTCCTCTCATCCTTGGAAAAATCCTGCCCTTAGCTCTCAATGGTAGCGGGATGCCTTTCAAATAGTGAGGAAACCAACTAACTGGCATAATCAGCCTTTAGTTTTACTGAATCAGCTCATAGTTCGATTTATGTGTGCATGGGCAGAAATGAGCATTTTACAAATAATGACATCACTTGATGTGTGTTTGCACCAGGAAAAAGTTAGGCACGCTAATGGAGATCACTCATAGAAGTAACTGGTCCAGTTTTGTAGATGGTGTGATGTCACCAAGAACAGTTCAGCAACACAAACTACTCTGGGTAACAATAAATTTTGTACGAACAGCACCTAAGAACCCAGCACTACGTATTATCGGTTGTTTAATGAATCTTACAACTGCTCTCTCATCAGTCAGTATTTTATTATTACAATATAATAGCAGGAGTAGACCATTTGGTATTGGTTTATTATTATCACTTCTACCGGGGTACAATGAAAAACTTGTCTTGCATACAGTTTGTACAGATCAATTCATCACACGGTGCATTGAGGTAGTACAGGATAAAAACAATAACAGAATACAGAGTAAAGTGTCACAGCTACAGGAAAGTGCATTGCAGGTAGACAATAAGGTACAAGGTCATAACAAGTTAGATTGTGAGATCAAGAGTCCATCGTATTGTATAAGGGAACCCGTTCAACAGTCTTATAACAGTGGGATAGAAGCTGTCCTTGAGCCTGGTAGTATGTGCCCTCAGGCTCCTGTATCTTCTGCCTGATGGGAGAGGGGAGTAGAGAGAATGACCCGGGTGGCTGTGGACTCAGATCCATCTACCTGCCTTTTCCCCATAACCCTTAGTACCCTTACTATGCAAATATCTATCTAACTGTGTCTTAAATATATTTAATGAGGTAGCCTCTACTGCTTCCCTGGGCAGAGAATTCCACAGATTCTATTCTCTGGGAAAAGCAGTTTCTCCTTATCTCCATCCTAAATCTATTCCTCAAATCTTGAGGCTATGTCCCCTAGTTCTTGTCTCACCTACCAGTAGAAACAACCTTCCTGCCTCTATTTTATCTATCCCTCTAATAATTTTATATGTTCTATAGGATCCCCTCTCATTTTTCTAAATTCTAGCGAGTATAGTCCCAGGCAACTCAATCTCTCCTCATACTGCCCTTACCAGTACTCTGTACAGTTGTAGCAAACCAACCTTTCGTGATTCATGCACAAGCACTCCCAAGTCCCTCTGCACAACAGCATGCTGCAATCTTTCACCATTTAAATAATAATCTGATCTTCTATTTTTCCTTCCAAAGTGGATGACCTCGCATTAACCAACATTGTACCCCATCTGCCAGACCCTTGCCCACTCACTTAACCTATCTATATCTCTCTGTAGACTCTCCGCATCCTCTGCTACATCTATTTCTTGGGTTATTGCCTGTGCCACTGTAATGTTATTATTTGGTGGCCTATAGACAAGTTACACCAGTTATTTTTTCCCTTTACTATCCTAAGGGCAGGCACGGTAGTGTAGCGGTTAGCATAACGCTATTACAGCTCCAGAGACCCGGGTTAAATTCCGGCCACTGCCTGTAAGGAGTTTGTATGTTCTCCCTGTGACTGCATGGGTTTCTTCCGGGTGCTCTGGTTTCTTAGTCAATGGAGCAATGAAATAGTGACCCTATCTGCCTAGAGAGTGCAGAGAGAGTGTGGACTCAGTGGACCTAAGGGCCTGTAGCTCTCTAAGACTTTGCGAATTTGTTGCTCTACTTCCTGCCTACCAAAGGGAACCAGGTAGAAGTGTCATAATTATGCATTGAACGTTTTACAAGTGCCCAACCTCAGAAGCGTTTTCATTTTCCATGTCTGAAAGTATTACACTCCTGCCTACTGACACCAGCTGATTTCTCCCATTAAGCCTATACCAGCAGCCAGTGGGGACATGTCTTGGAGTTGGTGAGTGATACATTCACATTTTCTGGTATTTTCAGTAATCGTCAGGAGGGAAAACAGCACAGACTTGTTTGGTGCACAGCTAGATGCAAAGTCTTGTTGATTTCAGCTCATTTAGGATCACAAATCAATCTGTTGCTGCTTTAGTAGAGAACCACCAGTGGGCCAATGAAACACCTATCTATTCAGTCTTGGCCACTTTTACTTCAATGCCGCTCACCCCATTTTCGTTGATTTCTTTAATATTCAAAAATCTATTTATTTCTATCTTGAATATCTCGGCAACTGATCCTCCACTCTCCTCTTCAACCGAGATTCAATGCCCTCTGGGTGAAAATATGCCATCTCACTCTGTGCTGGAACATTATTTTTTTTGTAATTAATTGCCAAGGATAGAACAGATGCTTATAATTCTCTTCATCGTCTTAACATGATAGCTAGGATAGGTTTTCAATAATTCACATGATGAAGCTTACTTTGTACGTCTTTTAGGATTTCAGGATAAATTGCTACAATTAGTAATTAGTTTAAAAATGGAGCAGAGCAGTTGTCACTTCGACATTGAACAAAATGTTTATTGATGGACATTTTAAATTGTAATTATCAACTGTGAAATGAATATACATTTTATCACTTGTGGATTGATTACATCACATAACTTCAGCACTTTAATGGTTAAGTAGCCATTAGAGTACTGACTATCCCTTACTTTTCCCAGAATGTTTCATCTGTTTGGTACTGATAACATACTATTAGAAAAGTCTTTGAATAAATAAAGTATGTCATGAAGCCAATTGTTCCAGGTTTTTTTTTGAGAATGGTATTGGCATTGGTATTGGTTTATTATTGTCACTTGTACCGAGGTACAGTGAAAAACTCGTGTCTTGCATACCAATCGTACAGGTCAATTCATTACACCGTGCAGTTACATTGAGTTGGTATAGGGTGCAGAGGTAGTACAGGTAAGAACAATAACAGTTCAGAGTAAAGTGTCACAGCTACAGAGAAAGTGCAGTGCAATAAGGTGCAAGGTCACAACAAGGTAGATCGTGAGGTCAGAGTCCATCTCATTATAAAAGGGAACCATTCAATAATCTTATCACAGTGGGGTAGAAGCTGTCCTTAAGTCTGGTGGTACGTGCCTTCAGGCTCCTGTATCTTCTACCCGATGGAAGAGGAGAGAAGAGAGAATGTCCCAGGTGGGTGGGGTCTTTGATTATGCTGGCTGCTTTGCCAAGGCAGTGAGTGGTAAAGACAGAGTTCAAGGAGGGGAGGCTGGTTTCTGTGATGCGCTGGGCTGTGTCCACAACTCTCTGCAGTTTCTTGCGGTCCTGGGCAGAGCAGTTGCCGTACCAAGCCACGATGCATCCAGATAGGATGCTTTCTATGGTGCATCAGTAAAAGTTGGTGAGTGTCAAAGGGAACAAGACACATTTCTTTAGCCCCCTGAGGAAGTAGAGGCGCTGGTGAGCTTCCTTGGCCGTGGCATCTATGTGATTTGACCAGGACAGGCTGTTGGTGATGTTCATTCCAGGAACTTGAAGGTCTCAACCCTCTCGACCTCAGCACCATTGATGCAGACAGGAGCATGTACACCAGCCCTTTTCCTGAAGTCAATGACCAGCTCTTTTGTTGTTGACATTGAGGGAAAGGTTGTTGTCATGACACCATTCCACTAAGCTATCTCCTTCCTGTACTCCGACTCATCACTGTTTGAGATACGGCCTACAACGGTGGTACCATCTGCAAACTTGTAGATGGCGTTAGAGTAGAATCTGGCCACACAGTTATGAGTGTATTGGGAGTAGAGTAGAGGGCTGAGGACGCAGCCTTGTGGGGCACCAGTGTTGAGAATAATCGTGCCGGAGGTATTGCTGCCTATCCTCACTGGTATGTTGGTCAGGAAGTCAAAGATCCAGTTACAGAGGGAGGTGTTGAGTCCTAGGTCTCGGAGTTTGGTGACAAGCTTGTTTGGGATTATTGTATTGAAGGCAGAGCTGTGGTCAATAAACAATAGTCTAACGTAGGTGTCTTTACTGTCCAGATGCTCCAGAGCTGAGTGTAGGACCAGGGAGATGGCATCCACTGTAGACCTGTTTTGGTCATAGGCGAATTGCAATGGGTCCAGGTTGTCTGGGAGGCTGGAGTTGATGCGTGCCATGACCAGCCTCTCAAAGTACTTCATGATGGTGGATGTCAGAGCCACTGGTCGGTAGTCATTGAGGCATGTTACCTTGCTTTTCTTTAGAACCAGGATGATAGTGGTCTTCTTAAAACAGGTGGGAACCTGAGATTGAAGCAGGGAGAGGTTAATGTCCACAAATACTTCTGTCAGCTGATCAGCATAAGATCTGAGCACACAGCCTGGGACACCATCTGGGCCAGGTGCTTTCCTTGTGTTCACTCTCCAGAAGACTGATCTTACGTCCTCCACTGTGATCACAGGTTCAGCTGCATTGGAGGCTGTCAGGGTGGATGGTGACAATCCACTTCCCTTCTGTTCAAAATGCGCATAGAATGCGTTAAGCTCATCAGGAAGGGATGTGCTGTTGTTAACTATGCAGTCTGACTTCGTCAAGTAGCCTATTATGGCATATAAGCCCTGCCATAACTGACGGCTGGTCAGGGACTCTTTTGAGTTGGTCTTGCCTCTTGGCATCCCTGATAGCTTTCTGAAGGTCATACCTCGATTTCTTATACAGATCAGGATCACCAGATTTGCGTGCAGCAGTCCTCGCCTTCAGTAGGGAGTGGATCTCCCAGTTCATCCATGGTTTCCTGTTTGGAAACACCCGTATTGTCTTCTTTGGTACACAGTCCTCCACACACTTGCTGATAAAGTCTGTGACAGTGGTGGCATATTCCTCAGGGCTGGCAGCTGAGTCTTTGAACATGGACCAGTCCACTGTCTCAAAGCGGTCACGTAGGAGCTCATCTGCTTCCTCAGACCAGCACTGCACGACTCTCTGTACCGGATCCTCCGGTTTCAGTTTCTGTTTGTATGCAGGGAGGAGGAGCACAGCCTGGTGGTCTGATTTCCCAAAATGAGGACAAGGGGTGGCTCGGAAGTAATCTTTGATAGTTGTATAGCAGTGGTCAAGGGTGTTGGTGGCCCTGGTGGAGCAGGAGATGTGCTGATAGTATTTTGGTAACACACTCTTGAGGTTGGCCTGATTGAAGTCCCTTGCGACGATAAAGAGGGCCTCAGGGTATATTCTCTCAAGGTTGTTGACCACAGAGTATAGCTCATTGAGTGCAGGCTTCGTGTCCGTCTGTGGTGGGATGTAGACTGCCATCAGGATAGCTGAAGTGAACTCCCTTGGCAGATAGAATGGTTGACACTTCACCGTTAAATATTCCAGGCTGGGTGAGCTGGACCTCACCAGGACCATCACGTCTGAGCACCTTAGGTTATTGATTAAGAAGCAGATCCCTCCACCTTTACCTTTGCCTGAGGACGCTGAACGGTCCATTCGATGAATTGAGAAGCCCTCAGGTTGAATAGCACAGTCAGGTGAGGCAGGTATGAGCCATGTTTCAGTAAGACATAGTACAGTACTTATCTACACTAATCCCATTTACTAGAACTTGGCCATAGCCTACTGCACCTTGGTGATTCAAGTGTTCATCCAGATGCTTTGTAAATATTGTGAGAGTACCTCCTTCCACCTCTTTTCCAGGCATTGTGTTTCAGGTTTCAACCAACCTCTGGGTGATAAAATAGATCCTCATATCTCCTCTAACCCTCTTACACCTCACCATAAACTGATGCCCTCTGGTCTTAGGCACCTCTGCCATGGGGTAAAGTTTCTTACAATCTACGCCTCTTATAATTTTCTATAACTCTATCACATCCCCTTTTAGCCTCCTCCGCTCCAAGGCAACCAAACCCAGCTCAGGAGGCTGCAGCAGTTGAGATGTACCATGCCTGTCATTGTATGGTAGGGTTCTTCAGAAAAAGCTGCACTTGCCAGTTTCCTCAACCCCCAATATAAATGGAAGAAAGGAACAGGGCGAAGCTTAAGCCTAATTTTCCTTCAGAGCAGTTTTTTTTAATTGAAATTGTATTGCATAACCCACATAACCAGGGTGCTAAATGATAAAATTTCTAAGCCTATTTCTCCTTTTCCCCAGCATATAAGAGTTGTCATTGTATGCAGATTTCATCTCTGCTTACTAAAAATAAGGTATCACATGATTATTCTCAGGTGGGCACTTCCTCCACCTACCAGACATGTTAATGAATGACTTGGCAGAGCTAATGAGGGTTGCTAATAATGTCACCCTGTCCTGTGCCCTTCTCCAGTCATGTGGGTACCATGGTAACAAGAGGAAATTTCAGGCTCCACGATAATTTTAAGATGAAGCTACAAACATAAAGGATCAAAACAAGATGCAGTTGTAGCATTCACAGTGCATGTAACAATTCAAATAATTTATTCCTATTCAGTGTATGCATTCAGTGCTCATGTCTGTGTATGCATTCAATGCTCATAAAACCAGCACAGGATTTGGTGACCCCTTTGCAGCCACCTCTGTTTAGTTTGCCTGGGTGCCTTTGAGATTCCAGTTGCCTGTCACTTTAATTTTAACCCCCTTTGCCTCTCACTCTGACCTCTCCGTCTTTGGTCTCTTACTCTGTTCTAACAAAGCACGGTGTAAGCTTGAGGAACAACCTCATCTTCTGATGAGGAATCTTACAACCCTTAGGGGTCAAGATAAAAATTAACAAGTTCAAATACCCAACCTTTTCCATTTGTATCAAAACTAGCCAGCTTGGATGAAAAGTCATAACCTGCAGCATTTATTTCGTTTTTTTCTATCTCTACAGTTGCTGCCTCTTCTGCTGATAATTTCCAGCATTTTCTTTAATTTCAGGTTTCTTACCGTTGTGTTTTGAATCTCTTAATTCTGTTATTTTTCCTCTCTCCCATGACCTCCTTTATCATCCTCTGTAAACATATTCCATCATGGGCCAAAGGGCTTGTTCCTGTGCTGCACTGTTCTATCTCCTCCAAACAGCCAGACTATGACTAATAAGCCTTCAGCATCCTTTCTCAGCCAGCATCACCACCATTTATATCATTCGGTTAGAAATTCCATTTTTTCTTTCCCTTCCTCCCCTTTCTCTGCAACTTAAAACATGTTTGATTTCTGATTTTTTTTTTCCCTAAGTCTGGGTCATCAACCTGAAACATTCACTTTATTTCCCTCTCCACAGATGCTGCCTGACCTGCTAAGTATTTCCAAATGTCTCTGTTTCTAATCCAAATAAATCTCCTGCACCTGAATGGTGGGATTTGCTTTTGCTTCTGCAGAATATGAGAAAGTGCATAAGAAACTCCAGCAGAGATGATTAAGGAAGGTTTATTTTGATATGTGTTGGAACAATGTGATTGGCAAGTTTATTTTGGCAATCTGGCATCTCAAGTGTCAATTGGAATGTAAATTGTATTATTACTAGGTGTTTCATTTTTCTTTTTCTGTATTTGTGCACTTGTTGACCTTCTGTTTTAACCTGCCTTTGGAGTCCTCCTCTTACTAGTCCACGGTGAACCCTATTTCCAAAGAAGAAGTGTGTTGCCTACCGACTGACAAGAATGGGGCAAGAATACTATAAGAAGTCCTCATTTATGTCTGAAATGCCACTTTAAGGTCATCATTGTTATATTATTGGTGCATGGCTCCTGCTAGAGCTGCACCCAACATATGTCCTGACTGGTTTAAAAAAGACCAACAATAGTCAATAGCTTTGACAAGGGGAAAGGGGCAGGCACAGTAGTGTAGCGGTTAGCGTAACGCTTTACAGTGCCAGAGACCCGGGTTCAAATCCGGCCACTGTCTGTAAGGAGTTTTTACGTTCTCCCCATGTGTCTGAGTGGGTTTCCTCCGGGTGCTCCGGTTTCCTCCCACATTCCAAAGACGTACGGGTTAGGGAGTTGTGAGCATGCTATGTTTGGTGCCGGAAGTGTGGCGACACTTGCGGGCTGCCCCCCGAACACTGCGCAAAAAAGATGTATTTCACTGTGTGTTTCGATGTACATGTGACTAATAAAGATATCTTAAAAATCTTACAGGCTATTGCCTTGGTTTACAAGACACCAACGTGCTATTCTTTTACAATTGGTCTGGCATTTAATGACTAGGTAAAATAAATGCACTGGACAGAAACATTTATTAAGATGAATGACTAAGTTTTACTTGTATCCCAGCTAGATAATATTGAAGTAAAAGTTCGACCAATCCATGCCGTGTATTGCATAATTTACAAGTCTCAAAATGGGTCCAACAAGTAAATCTATAAAGACAGAAGGGACTGCAGATGATGGAATCTGGAGCAAAAAAACAAATTGCTGGAGGAACTCAGTGGGTAAGGAGCATCTGTGGAAAGAAATGGGTCCAAGTAAACCTACAAATAAATTAGATCATTGGAAAATTCATGTTGCTGTGGGGAACGTGATCATCGTACTGGCCTGAAAATCGATACAGCTGTCATCTCCTTGGTAGTGTAGCGGTTAGCGTAACACTGTTACAGCGCCAGCGACCTGGGTTCAATTCCCGCTGCCATCTGTAAGGAGTTTGTATGTTCTCCCCGTGTGTCTGCGTGGGTTTCCTCTGGGTGCTCCGGTTTCCTCCCACATTCCAAAGACATACGGTTTAAGAAGTTAGGTAGCCTCTACTGCTTCCCTGGGCAGAGAATTCCACAGATTCACTACTCTCCGGGAAAAGCAGTTTCTCCTCATCTCCGTCCTAAATCTATTCCCCTGAATCTGGAGGCTATGTCCCCTAGTTCTAGTCTCACCTACCAGTGGAAGCATCCTTCCTGCCTCTATCTTATCTATGCCTTTCATCATTTTATATGTTCCTATAAGATCTCATCTCATTATTCTGAATTCCAGTGTGTATAGTCCAGGCGACTCAATCTCTCCTCATAGGCTAACCCCCTCACCTCCGGAATCAACCTGGTGAACCTCCTCTGCACCACCTCCAAAGCCAGTATATCTTTCCTCAAGTAAGGAGACCAGAACTACATGCAGTACTCCAGGTGCGGCCTCACCAGTACCCTGTACAGTTGCAGCATAACCTCCCTGCTTTTAAATTCAATCCGTCTAGCAATGAAGGCCGACATTCCATTTGCCTTCTTGGTAACCTGTTGCACCTGCAAACCAATCTTTTGTGATCCATGCACAAGCACTCCCAAGTTCCTCTGCACAACAGCATGCTGTAATCTTTCACCATTTAAATCATAATCTGATCTTCTATTTTTCCTTCCAAAGTGGATGATTTTGCATTTACCAACATTGTACCCCATCTGCCAGACCTTTGCCCACTCACTTAACCTATCTATATCTCTCTGCAGACTCTCCGCATCCTCCGCACAATTTACTTTTCCACTGAATTTAGTGTCATCAGCAAACTTAGATACGCTACACTCGGTCCCCTCTTGCAAATTGTTAATGTATATCGTGAACGTTTGCGGGCCCAACACCGACCTCTGCGGCACTCCGCTCACCACTGATTGCCAACCAGAGAAACACCCATTTATCCCAACTCTCTGCCTTCTATTGGTTAACCAATCCTGTATCCATGCTAATACATTACCCCCAACTCCATGCATCCTTCTCTTATGGATAAGTCTTTTATGTGGCACCTTATTGAACGCCTTTAGAAATCCAAGTGTACAACATCCATCTGCTCCCCTCTATCCACTGCATTCATTATATCCTCAAAGAACTCCAGTAAGTTTGTCAAACAGGATCTGCCCTTCCTGAATCCATGCTGTGTTTGCTTGATGGAACTACTTCTATCCAGATGTCTTGCTATTTCTTCCTTTATGATAGCTTCAAGCATTTTCCCAACTACAGACGCTAAGCAAACTGGCCTATAGTTACCTGCCTTTTGCCTACATCCTTTTTTAAACAGTGGCGTGACATTCGCTGTCTTCCAATCTGCTGGGACCTGCCCAGAGGTCAGAGAATTGTAATAAATTATCACAAACATCTCTACTCTAACTTCCACCATGTCTTTCATTACCCTGGGGTGCATCCCATTAGGACCAGGGGACTTGTCTTCCTTTAGGCCTACTAGGTTTCTCATCACTACCTCTTTAGTGACAGTGATTGTATTGAGGTCCTCACCTCCCATCACATCTACAGCATCTCTCTATGACATGTTAGACATGTCCTCCACCATGAAGACCAACACAAAATAGTCGTTCAAGGCCTCAGCCATTTCCACATTACCCAATATTAATTTCCCCTTCTCATCTTCCAAGGGACCCACATTCACTTAAGCCACCCTTTTCTGCTTTACATAATTATAAAATCTTTTACTATCTGTTTTTATATTTTGTGCCAGTTTACTTTCATAATCTATCTTTCCTTTCCTTATTGCTTGCTTAGTGGTTCTTTGTTGCTTTTTAAAGTTTTCAGAATCTTCCAATTTGCCAATACTTGGTGACTTTGTATGCATGAGCTTTTAGCTTGATGCTTTCTTTTATTTCCTTAGTTATCCAAGGTTGGCTCTCCCCACCCTTCTAGTCTTTGCTTTCAACTGGAATGTACTTTTGTTGGGTACCATGAAAAATCTCTTTGAAAGTCTTCCACTGTTCCTCGACTGTCCCACCATATAGCCTGTGTTTCCAGTCTACACTAGCCAACTCCTCCTTCATCCCATTATAGTCTCCCTTGTTTAGGCATAATATACTCATTTTAGATAGACCTTTTGCACCCTCCATTTGTACGAAAAATTCAATCATACTGTGATCACTCTTTCCAAGAGGATCCCTAACTACAAGATCGTTAATTTTACCTGTCTCATTGCACAGGACCAGATCGAAGCATTTTCCCTTGTAGGTTCACTAACCTGCTGTTCAAGAAAGCTACCATGGATGCATTCTATAAAAACCTCCTCAAGACTTCCTCGACCAACTTGATTTGCTCAATCTATGTGGAAGTTAAAGTCCCTCATGACAACTACCATTCCATTCTCACATGCATCAAATATTTCTTCGTTTATCGCCTGTGCCACTGTAATGTTATTATTCGGTGGTATATAGACAACTCCCACTAGTGTTTTTTTTTCCTTTTTTTCCCGAATCTCTACCCAGATGGACTCACATTCTGCTCCCTAGATCTTACACTGTCTTTTTTTTTGTGTCCCTTTGTACTGATTTGTGCCACAAGTTCACAGACCTTGTTTCGAATACTACGGAAATTCAGATAAAGTGCCCTTACACTCACTGTCCTTTCAGGATCTCGTAACCTTTGTGTCCTTTGCACGGGAGAACTTTTGTTCTGGTCAGTCTTATCTTTGAGCAATATCAGAAGAAATGTTTTATTAACATGTGTAGAAAAACTCAGCTACAATGATAATCAAGCAACCTTTTGCATGCATTGCTCACAGGAATAGTATTTGTCCTTTCAACTTTCTAAGGCTCTTAGCCATTTAATTAAAGTAAAAGAAGCTGTTCACATACAAAGTCTCTTTCACAACCCCAAGACATCTCAACATGCTTTAGAGCCAATTAAGCATTTTTTGAAGAAAAGTTACTGTTATGAGGGAAATATGGCAACCGGTTCTCAGACAGAAAGCTCCCCTGAGCATGAAAATGTCTTAATAACCAGATAATTTGTTTTCATTGATGTTGATTGTGGTTTAAATATTGGAAAGGACTCTTCATTTCTTTGAAACAGTGCCTTGCAATCTTTTTGCATGCACTTGAGAGAGCAGACATCATGTTGGCTTAATACCTTATCTGAAAGACAGGACATCTGACATTATAGCTTTCCTTTAATACTGCAATTGCATGTCAGCCTGGATTTTG
Organism: Pristis pectinata; assembly: GCF_009764475.1. Classification (NCBI taxonomy): domain Eukaryota; kingdom Metazoa; phylum Chordata; class Chondrichthyes; order Rhinopristiformes; family Pristidae; genus Pristis; species Pristis pectinata. The sequence continues at coordinate 88,695,154 of NC_067413.1, forward strand.
TGCTCATTTCTTTTGAGTGGATTCTGAAACAGAGGTAAGTGTGTTACCTATTGACCCATGGCTGACACAGATCATAACTGATCTGTATCTCAAATCCATTTATCTGCCTTTTCTCTCTCTTTTTATATACTTGTAACAAAATCATTGAAGTTTTGATTGTTTTTAATTGATCAAGATTTAACAGCTTGTTGAGGGAGGGTGTCCAAATTTCCACTAACCTTTGTATATAAAAAAAATTTCATGACATCACCTCTTGCACAAGCATTGCTGCAATTTTAAAGGTGTACCCTCACCTTTGACCTTCTTACACCAGAGGAAAATGTTTCTTTCCATTCTAATCCTTTAATTGATAAAAACACATCAATTAATTTGCATTCAACTTTCTATATTCAATGGAATTGAAGTTTAATCAAAGAAACAATTTTAGTAAGCTTTGGAAATTTGTCCTTGTCATTTTTCAGTTCTGCATTTTCTAGCTAGGAGCACAGAATCATATTAGTTTGTGAGAAGTCTTTGTTAGCTGCAGGTCTTGGAGACAGGGAACACTGGGAAACAAAACATTGCCTCAGGCAGGTAAAGGTTACCTTCAGGGTGGAGAGCCACCTGCCTCGAGGTTTGAAGCATTAAAGGTTGCTTTGGAAAACAAAACAATTATTTCCCCTAATATGTAATTGAGCATTGAGCTTGTGCCTGCATTGTTCTCACGTACTAAGAGTTAGTTTACTTGGGAAAGCAGCTAAAACAAGATGATAGTGAGAGGCAGAGCTATAGATGGGCTTTGGCAAGGTGCTTACAGTGTAGATTCAGTTGTGGTCACTACATAATCATGAAATTGATCTCTATATCAGATACCTGCAATTCCTCAATCAACAAAATATCACAAACTTAAATTTCTTCAATGTTTTTCTATGTGCACATTTGTATACAATGAAAAAATTGGTACTATAAACTGGGTAATAAAACAACACAGAAAGAAGCCTCTTCCATGGATGCTACCTTTATTGGTTAATCTCTGCAAAATCACTTCTCTTCTGCTTTGTCATGTTGTTCTAGAGTGGATTTGGTGAGGTCATCATTGTGCATTCCCTTCATCATAATCATAGAGATACCATTGCCAATGGCAAATTAAAGACAATTCTCAGGCTGAATGACCATTTTCTTCCTGAGGAATTCATCACTGGAAAGTATCTACTGTTGTGCAAGTTTATAGTCAAAATAATAAAAGACATACTATCATTTAATGTCAATTAATTGTTTTTTAGAGCAAAAACTGATTTAAAGCAGAATGTTAAATATGATTCATTAACTTCTCTCTTTGAAATGGATACCTGGTATAAATTAGTAGGAATGATTTGAATTGACACAACCTTGACCTCATTGGTTCATTCTAACTGTTGCCTCGAAATAGAATTATACATTGACATGTGCACAACACAATTCAATTTCAATGAAAGCTAAAATGTAGTCAAAAATCAGGAACCTATTGCGAATTGCCCCTTTCATTGAACCTTTCTTAGCCCAAGGCCATCTGGTCGTCTATGCTTGTGAAGCAATAGGGTAAACAGCTCAGACTTGTGCAGTGACATCCAATGGTGTTCAATTATACTGGGACATCATTTGTTGTCTATGCAAATGTGCTTTGTGTTAGTGCAGAGGCAAGGTCTTATACCACATGTGATGTCTTAAAAGAGAGCTGCTTGCTTAAGCTAGTCAAAGCCCATAAATATCTCTTAGTCTCAGATTTGAATATATATAATAATTCTGCCTCCACAGCTGTCTGGAGTGGAGAATCACAAATATTCACAACCATTGAGAGAAGAAAGTCACCCTCATCTCTGTCTTAAATGGGCAACTCCTTATTCTGAAACTATGCCACCTGGTTTTAGATATGGAGCCTGAGACTGGAAGCCTATCTCATGTGCTTCAAGTAATTATTTAGCTGGCTGTCTCCCATCACCCCTCTCTCAGCTTATGATCTTGCCTAAACTCCATGACTGGCAATCTCCCAACACTTAAACTAATAGTCCATTCTCTTAGATGGTACTCAAACTGTGTTGGCAAATAAAGTGGCAAGGAACGTTAGTATCTAAAATTTAAATGAAATTAGAAGTATGCATTGAGTTGGATTAACTACAGCATTTGCCTGGAGCAAATGATGAAAGGCAGAACTTTACTTCCTCCACCGAAAGGTAAATGTGAGCTGCCAACTCGTCTTTAACATGACAATTTATACCTGAATAATTCTGTGCAAAACAACAAAAGCTTACCCTGCAATCCGGCACGGTGGCGTAGCAGTTAGCATAACACTACTACATCGCCAGCGATCAGGCTTCAATTCCCACTGCTGTCTGTAAGGAGTTTGTACATTCTCTCTGTGACTGCATGGGTTTCCTCCGGGTGCTCCGATTTCCTCCCACGTTCCAAAGATACATGGGTGAGTAGGTTAACATAGATGTAATTGGGCGGTGTGGGCTCATTGGGCCAGAAGGGCCTGTTACTGCATTGTATAAATGAAGTTTTAAAAAAGCCACATGAATGATAGAAAAATGGAGGGCTATGTGGGAGGGAAGGGTTAGATAGATATTAGAGCAGGATAAGGTGTTGGCACAACGTCGTAGGCTGAATGGCCTGTACTGTACTGTAATGTTCTATGTTCATCAACAACCTCTCAGCCCCTTGAGTACTGACCACTCTTCCAAGACCACCAATCTGCTGACCTGACCCCCCCTCAAGGGCTATTGATCTCCCCTATTTTCAACCCTGCAGCCACAAACCTCCCTGAGTTTTGACAACCCGTCCCTGACTACTGGCCCTCCTCCAAACTACCACTCCCCTCACCCTGCCACTAATCCTTGTTCTGACTCCTCTGGAAACATCTTCACCTTCAACCCTCCATTTATCCTTCTCCTAAACAGATCCTATCACACTCTCTCAGGCTGCTTTGTCCTACAACACCTCACTTCACAATGTAACCCAACCCTATGTGACAAATTTGGTCCATTCGTGATTGTGAAGCCTATGAAGAAAAGGCCTTACACCATGTAGTAACTCATGACACCTTGGGCATCATGTACTATTGAGCTTCTAGCAGCCCTTGAACAAAGCACTTATTGCCCACTCTCCCACACCCTCTCCAAGCACTAACTGTTGAACATCCTAAAGTGGCATTTCAGGACATGCATATTTTGCAACTTTTGTAGCTCTTTTTTTCCTTAAGTCCTCCACTATTTTAATCTCTATTTATTTTACTTTAAGGCTTTGTTCCTTTTGGTAATGTCATTTTTATTTTCACCTTGGCCTGTGTTTTCCTTTATTTAAAAAGTAATTAATGTTTTCAACTCTCTAATCTGTTTCAGCCTTACACTTTCCACCTCCTTCTGTATTCTCTCCCTCTACAACCACCCGAAGACTTTACAATGGTGCCAGCAACAGATGAACCGGGTTAGACAAAATTTACAATGCAGAGAAGCTGCATTAAGAACTGATCAAAGGAAAGAAGTATTTTCCAAAACTTCCATGGAGAAAAGAATTTGCATTACACATCTCAGAATACCCAAAGTGAGTCACTGTTAACAAATCACTTTTGAAGGACACCATTTTTGGTTTTGAAGGCAAATACAGTGACTAATTAGCACATAGCAAACTCTCAGACAGAGCAAAGGAAATCAACTGAGATTAGGTTGATTAGTGGCATCGAGAGTAGATATTGGCAACTGTGAATATCACCCTAATTTTCAAGGTGAGGGGGGTAGCTTCAGAAGAGGTGGACAAGCAAAATCTTTTTCCCATTATTAAACAATCCAATACCAGAGGGCATGCATTTAAGGTGAGAGGGGGTAGGTTCAGAACAGACATGAGGGGTACGTTTTTTACTCGGAGAGTGGTGGATGCCTGGAATGCGTTGCCTGATAGGGTGGTGGAGGCAAACTCACTGGAGGCTTTTAAGAGGTGCTTGGATTGGCACATGAATGAGAGAAAAATATGGGCATTCTATAGGTAGGAGGGATTAGCTTTGTCGGCACAACATTGTGGGCCGAAGGACCTGTTCTGTGCCGTACTGTTCTATGTTCTATATGTTCTATGTTAGTCACACATTTACTCGGTCTCTAAAGGAGTTCCTTTTGCTTCCTATTATAACTATTGCGAAAAATCAACAGCATCACAAGAGAAGCAATGTCAATGCCAAATTTACAGCATCATTTTCGGCCAGGATCTTTTGCATTCAACTGAACAGATAGATTGTGCTTCATCTTAACATATCACCAGTAAAAAAGTATTCCAACAATGACATGTCAGTCTAGATTATATACTCAGATCTTGGAACAGGATTTGAAACAACAAAGTTAAAATCTGGAGGTAAGATTGCTACCACTGAGCCAATCTCGCACTGCAAGTTCGGATACACATCACATATTCCTGTAAGATGACAGGAGCTGACACTTTTGACAGAATTCCTCCAGTAAGGCTGCATTAGCTTTCTTGTACTATTAGAATATGCACTGCCCAGATCCATTGAGAAGCTTTCCAAACAAGCACCATTTTCATTCCAACATTTTACAGTTACATCTGCATTATGCAAAACTATTCAAAAACTTGTGGAATGCTGCAAGTTATTACAAAAAAATGCATGCTTGCATGACATGCTTAAGGCCACTGTATTTTCAATTGATTTCTGTTTTGCTTTGGTGACTATTCCCAAATGGACTACTTATTCAGAACATCCCCTAAGGCAATTGGGCCTTTGAATGGGGTTGTGTTAAAAAGTTCCACTCTTTCAAACCAAAACATTAGTTTGAAAGACAGTCAGAGACTTTTTCCCAGTGCGACAATGGCTAACACGAGGGGACATAATTTTAAGGTGATTGGAGGAAGGTATAAGGGGGATGTCAGGGGTATGTTTTTTACACAGAGAGTGGTGGGTGCATGGAACGCACTGCCTGCAGAGGTTGTGGGGGCAGATACATTAGGGACATCTAAGAGACTTTTAGATAGACACATGAATGATAGAAAAATAGGGGGCTATGTGGGAGGGAAGGGTTAGATAGATCTTAGAGCAGGATAAAATGTCAGCACAACACTGTGGGCCGTAGGGCCTGTACTGTGCTGTAGCGTTCTATGTTCTATGTTCTAAAACATTCAAAATGTGGGCAAAGAATTGCCAACTGCATCTTGTTCAAATAAAGCAATTTGGGAAACATACTTTAGGAATGAAGTTGAAGCCTGTGACAGCAAGTTCCACTGCCGAGGACAGATGAGGGTCATGCCAGAGATTCATAGAGTCATATAGCACAGGAACAGACCTTTTGACCACTATGTTCCTGCTAGCTATCAAGTACTTGTCCAAACTAATCTCACTTACTTGCACTTGAGCTGTAGTCTTCTATGTCTTGGCAAGTCAAGCACTCATCTAGATACTTCCTAAATGCGCTCTGAGTGCCTACCTCCATCATCTTCTTAGGCAATGCACTCCAGATTCCAACCACCTTCTTGGTGAGAAAGTTCTTCCTCAGATCCCCTCTTAATCTCTTATACCTAACCCTAAACCTATACTCCCTAGCTGTGGACACTTCTGCTATACTGCTATTGTCTACCCTATCTATGCCCCTCATAGTTTTATGTGCCTCAATCAGGTCCCCCCCCCTCAGCTTCCTCTGTTCCAAGGAAAACAAACCAAGCTTACCTAGTCTCTTCTCATTACTAAAATGCTTTCAGACATGATAGATTGTAAACTACAACAGCTCTTTCATTCCAATAACCCTCTGGACCTTCATTCCTCTTCACTTGCCTCAGACCCATTCTCTACCCCCAGTCCCATTCTCCCACCGTGTTTGCACCATTCCCGAATGATCAGTCCTCAGCAGAAGCCTTAGCTTCATGACCGTACATAGCCCAACTCAATGAATTGCAAGCTTGACATGACATTGAACTCTTCTTCCACCAGCTTTGCCTCCATGTCCATTCCTTTGGCCAGGAGCCTTCAACCTCAAACTATAGACCCTTTCACCTGTCTGCAGAACTCCCCATTCACTTGTTCCCCTCACTCTGACTGCTTACACTCTCTAAATCTATTCATTGCTAACTGCTGATGCAACACTGACCTTCTTGACTTTTCCTCTCTCCTCTTGTGCTCCAACCTACCCCCTTCTGAATTTTCAGCACTTTCTTCACTTAGAACCAACCCCAGTATTGTCATTGCACCCACTGACAATGGTGGTACTGCTGTGATCTAGCCAACTGACTGCTATATCGTAGATGCCAGACGTCAGCTCTCAGACACCTCTTCGTACCTCCTTTTGAATTGTGACCCTACCATCAAACATGAGGCCATTGTTTACTGCACAGTCGCAGACCTCATTTCCCTGGGAGATCTTCCCTGTACAGCTTCCAGCCTTATAGTGTCTCAGTTCAGCACAGCTTGCTTCTATCTCCTGCCCAGAATCGACAAGCAGGATTGCCTTGGCGGACCCATTGTTTCAGCCTGCTCTCGCTCCACCAAACTCATGTCTTCCTACCTTGACTCTCTCCTTTTTTCTATGGTCCAGTCACTTTTCCGCTTATACCTGTGACAGCTGAAAAATATTTTGTCACATCCTGACTAATGCCTTGTGAGAAGGCTTTGAAGAGTAAGGAAATGAGTTTTTTTTTAACTACAGAATACCCCCTACTTGCTTCTGGTCACTGGTGAACTCCACAATGTTGATGGAGGGAGATGGAGATAAGTAACAGCACTGAATGCCACGGGCTGCTGTTTAGACTCACTTTTATTGGACATGGTCATTTTCTGGAATTTTTGAGGTGTGACTGTTACTTGGCACTTATCAGCCCATACCTGAATGTTGACTAGATCATGCTACATGCAGGCATGGATTGCTTCATTTTCTGGGTGGTTGTGAATTGAATTGAACCTCGTGCAACTATCACCACTTCAGACCTTCTGATAGGAAGGTCATTGATGAGGCAACTGGAGGTGGTTGGGCTACAACACTGCCCTAGGAAACTATTGGAGCAATAACATGGAGTTCAGTTGGACCTCTTCTTGGAGTTGATTTTTGAAATAAAACCAGAAAATACTGGAAATATTCAGGAGGACAGCCAGCATCTGCGGAGAGAGAAACAGATTTAACATTTCTGGTCAATGATCCTTCATCAGAATTGGAAAAGTGAGAAAAAGGCTGTTCTAAGTTGTAGTGAGGAGGAAATGTGAAGAGAACAGAGGGAAAGTCTGTGATAAGGCGAGGGTCATCTTCAATTGCTTTCTACAACAGTACACTGTGCACTTGAGCTACAGAAACAAAGGATGATTACTCAACACGGTTAGCAAATTGATGATATGGTCAATGCATGTTTGGGCAATCTGCATTCTGCATCCACGACAAAAGCAATTCTGTGATAAAAAACATGGCAGATCAGACCTCTGGCTTGCTGAAACAATGCTTCTTTTTTGCACAGGCAGGTTGTGTTCTGCACAACTTCATTCTCACCAACATCTCTACAGTAGGAGGAGGATCAGAAGCAGTTAATCTCTTAGTTTATTTTCACTTGTTTCATTTCCAAGCAGATACTGTGCTAGATATTAACAGAGGGGAGTTAAGTTGTAGGGGTAATGTTGAATGGAAAGTTGTATTTATTGGAAAAATAGTGAAGCCACAAAAACATATAAAGATTGCTGCCTTCTTCCTCTTCTTCCTCCTTCTCTGGCTCCTGTCCCTCTTTCTCATACAATGAGGTTGTGCATCTAACAACAGGTGCCTGATTCTTGACTCCCACTATGTTCTGCAGGGTTCAGTTTGGGTATGTGTTCTCTTGGGATTCCTAACACCCGCTAAGTCCATTTACGAAGTGTGCAGACATTACACATTAGAAATGAAAAGATCTAAAATGGGTTTTGCCAGTTTATTAAAGGGCTCTTCTCTGGAACTTTCCATAAACAATGCTGCAGCTCATTGATCTCTTAGTACATGAAGCAATAGTCTAAAAGAGACAAGTATTGATTGCAAACAATATTACATATATGAAACAGAGACAATTTTTTTTGCACAGCTTAACAAATTTCCTTGCAGCAATTTCCTGTGTTTTAAGGCATTTGCCATCTGTTACAGAACCTAGACTCTGAATCAACTTCCTTTTCTGCTGCCTCATTCCCTATGAAAATCAAGGACAGTTGCACTGTCCACAAACTCTCACATTCTGCAGTCTTAACACACTGCCTGTTGCTCACTCTCAAAATGCTGGAGGAACTCAACGGGTCAGGCAGCATCTATGGAGGGAAACAAACAGTTGACATTTTGGGTCGAGACCCTTCATTAGTCTTGGTGAAGGGTTATGACCCTAAATGTCGACTGTTTATTTCCCTCCATAGATGCTGCCTGACCTGCTGAGTTCCTCCAGCATTTTGTGTGTGTTGCTTCAGATTCCAGCATCTGTAGTATCTCTTGTGTCTCCTGTTCCTCACTCTAATCTTTATTTATTAGTTAGTAATTATTTAGTTCTTGACTGAATAGAATCATATATATCACATAACTGATCGATTTATTTGATTTTAAATTAATTAGTAATTATGTATTGATTATTCATTATTTATGTATAGGACACTTAATTAATGCAATTTGGATACTTTTAATGTTAATTTTTCTATAAGAAGTTTGTTCAATCTAATTAGGCCCCTTGGATCCTCGGATCCAGTTAGGTCCTTAAAGAATATTATATTTTAAACACTTGAAAGATAAATTGAATGCAGCTCTAATTCCCATCTCTGCCACTCCTTGTGTGCTGACTGTTGCACCACTTCTTGAGTTATTCTCTATTTTTATGGTAAGTACTACTTTGGGCCTTCTATTACTCTCTGCTGCTGTGTGCAACAAAGATTTGTCGCTCTGAATCTCCAAGTACTCACTGTTGTTGCTGTAAGCTCTCTTTCGCTAAATAAATCAGCCACATGAAGACTGCTGATAAAATTTGTCCCTGCAACCTGCATACTTGCACTGATTAATCCACTGCTTCAGTTTTCCTCATCTCTCTGAAAGTGCTATTGGACACAGTGATAACAACTTCAATTGTACTCTGTCACATAAACCCCAACTGGTGCCAGACTTGGTCATTCTGAAGAAATTGTGATTTTGGCTGCAGGCAATGTGTAATGGTGTTAGTGTTGGTTTCCAGCCCATACCTGCACAGGTCCCCATAATAGCACTGAGTTTCATTTGGCCGCTGTCAGTTTGTCACTCAACAATCACAGCCTTAAAGACCCACTCTTCATGGCAACCACAGAGCAACAACACACACAATGGCTGCCTTGGAAATTGCAGTGGAAACGGAAATGTGGAGACACAGAAAATTTAATCAATGAGATAATCACATTTGACATTCATGACTAAAAATGGCAAAGGCACGTGTGACACGCTCATAAAAAAAGTAGCTGAGGTTGGAGCAGCAGTGGATTGTTATGGAATTTGAAGCAGGAAGACTTCTTAATGACCATGAGTGAATATGCTCTTTCTCCAAGGATGGAACCAAACCAAAGCATTCTTCCTAGAAGGAGATGACATTTCAATGAATGCAACCCAAGTAGGATGAGGAGGTGCAGTGTAAAACACAATCCTGAATGTGGGAAACATCTTTCAGTAATATGAGTAGGACTATTATGGTGTTGAAGGCAGGACAAGAGTCCTGAGAGGAAAAATTCAAACAGAGCTTGAGGGATAGGTGGTATGTATCCTGGGAGATAATCTCATATTCAAGGATATTAAAAATAGAAAGGGAAGCGACGATTCAATCCGTGAAAACACTGTATTTGACACTGAGGGTAAGAGTGATGGGGATGGGGGTGAAGGGGTGGGGAGGAGAGCGGTTTAACTAAGAGAGTGCCAAAAGAGAAAAGAAGCTCTTGAGGATGAGGCCCTTATTCAAACAAGAAAAGAATGTGCACTTAGAACAACATAATTCCAACTCAATAATTCCTCTCCAAGTACATATATGACAAATAATTATAATTGCTCACAATGTATTTTTAACTGGTTACAGGAATTTAGCTTACTGTTCTTTTGCTCTTTCATTACTGCCATATGGTTTCACTGAATTAATCATGCTCAGTCAAGAAGCAATGTAAAACAATACTCACGAGCAGTGACATTCCCAGCATAACTTTTTTAAAATGTAAATTTACGTCATTTGCAATTCTGAACTCAGTGGGCATTGACAAACCGAATGTCATTAGTACGAAATGGGAAATCTTAAGAGTCCAAACATAAGAAAATGCAGATGCTGGAATCAGGAGCAAAAAACAATCCGCTTGATGAACAGGCAGCATCTGTGAGGGGAAATGGACGGTCAACATTTCGGGTCGAGACCCTTCATCTGTACAATGCAAATCCTGTATAACCTCACCTTCTGGACTGAAAATAGAAAATGCTGGGAAAACTCAGCAAGTCAAAGAGAATCTGTGGAGAGAAAAACTAACAATGTTTTATAGCAACAATGGCCTGTATACAGAGGTGAGCGGAAGGGGTGGAAGACAGTGGTGGACTTCATTGACTTTTTCCATCTACTTTCCTCTTTTCAATTGATTACATCTCAGTTGTCTCCTGTCTAATTGGTTAATCGTTCTAATTCACAGAATTTTTCTCTCCCATAAATCTCAGCCTGTCGTATGTTAGCAAAAAATGCCTCAATTTCCAGTGAGATAATTTGCAACATGATCTTTTTATGCTTGAATGTCATACTTTTAGGTAAGTATTAAAAATCAAATCTAATTCATGAGGCATAAATGTACTGATCATATCCTTGCAATACTCAAATGGCTTCCCACCCCATGCAAAATTAATAGGTTTGATCACTGATATCCATTGTTACATAAAAGCACTAGGATTGATGTTGCCATATGTAAAAGTAATATAAAAATAGAAAACGCTGGGAAAACTCATCAAGTCAAAGAGAACCTGTGGAGAGAAAAGCTAATGTTTTACAGCAACAACGGCTTGTCAGAACTGCACAAGGTTGGAAAGGTAACAAGCTTTTTGACAAGTACGGGAGGCAGGGAAGGCAAGGGAGGGATAGAAAGAACACAAGGGAAGGAGCAAATCAGGGGTGATTAAATTAAAATACGTTTCTGGTGCAAAAAGGAAGGAGAATGGGACAAGAAACAATGTGTCCTGAGGAAATATAAGCAGGAAAAACAGTATCATTCCTAATACCTGTCACTCAAAATTACTGTGGGCAGTGGTTATGCTCTGAATTATTGAACTCAGAGCTGTCTGAAGGTTGTAAAATGCCTAATTGAAAGATTAAGTGCTTTTTCACCTTTCCATTTGCACATATCCTTCTGGTCAGAAGAAGGAATCTGTAAAGTGAGTCTGAAAGCACCTACCCATGGTCATCTATTTAGCGGTTAACTGAGATATGCTCCTGAATGGAGAGAGATTCATGGAGCAGATATATTTTAAAATAAAGCAAATGACGACTTCATTGGACTTGCTTCAGTTCCAGAAATCGTTCAGGATTGCCCATGACAAATGGGTTGCAGATGAGTAAAAAAAGCATAAAAGGAGGCTATTTGTGCTAGCCCTATGTAAACAGGGTTGTAATTAGTCTCACCTCTCTTCTTGTCAATGAGCCTGCAATTCCTCATCTTCAAGAACTTCACCTTTATGAACTTATTTGTAGAATCAGCTTGCATCATCTATTTAGATAGAATGTTCCAGAACCTGATGACCCTCAGATATTGTCTCTTCTCCCTTCTAGACCTTTTGCCAGTGGTTTTATTTCTATGCCTCCGATTATTGGCCCACTCACCAACAACAATATGTTTTTTCCATCCACTACATCAAAATCTGTCTTCATCTTCAAGACCTCAGTTAGATCATTTCTTAAACCTATTTGTTCCAAGGTGAAAGTTGCAACTTCTCCAACTTCTCCTTGTAACTGAAATCCCTCTTCACTTCCCCAGTAGTGTCCCCAGTAGGTCGCTGGTAACATTGTGGTAAACCTTCACAGTACTCTTACTAAGACTTTTACATTTTTCTTAAAGGATAGTGCACAGAATTGTAAATTATACGTCAGCTGAGGCTTAAGCAGTGAGTTATGAAACTCTAACATTGTTGCCTTGTTGTTATATTTTACCACTTATGAACCTAAGAAACCCATTTTAATGCTCTTCTTAGTCTTTTCTCTGTGTCATCAATGTTATCTTGTATACAGTAATCCCTTCTGTATGTTCTATAATCTTCTTAGATAATGAAAGAATTGTTCTTCTCATATTAGCCACAAGTTTCCGGTTTCTGTTGTATTTTAACTTTTATTTCCTTTGCCATCTGAAGTATATTTAGTTTTTGTGCTTTATCTTTTCTCATCAAACAATATGCCTAGTTTGTGGCTGAGCTGTCTCTTCAACAAATGTTTTGCATTACTCCATTGCTGTTTCACCTTCCAGTCATAGTTTCCAATCTACCCTTGTGAGATCCATCCTTATGTCACTAAAATTAGCTCATTCCCAGTTGACAATTTTTACCTTTGACATGTCTGGGTTTCCATATGTAGTTATTTAGAACAATTTGCATTATGGACCTTATTAGCCAGATGATCTCCAAATGTAACATCTTCTATTTAGCCTATATTTTCTCCCAGCACGAGATCTCACCTGCTTCCTTCCCCAATGGGTAATTGTCATATTAATTGAGAAATTTTACCGCTATACATCCTTCCCTGCCTAAACTAGTTTTCCCCACATCTATATTGGAGAAGAACCCACTATTTTTTTGTTTCTCATTATCGAAGGAAGCTCACAAATTTGCTCATCTATTTTCACCTCTCATTGCCTGGAACTTTGTATATGTACAAAAAACTCAACCGTGCAGTTGTGCCAGGTCCCATTTGTCAACAAGCCAAATAGATTCACTGTTTTAACAACCTGGCAAATATTTTCCACTTAGAACTACAACATCATCCTTAATCCATACCTAATGATTGGTTAGAAAATTAAAGGTTATATCCCTGTAGTTTTAGGGTACCAAATAATTTTACATTTGTCCATGTTCATTGCATGTTATTAAAAAAGCATAGGATGTTGATGGATTACCGATATATTTTCACATCCACTCTTGCATTAGTATACTCAGGATCATGTATCACTTAATACAGCAAAGCATTACATTGTAGATGCTACTTTGAGGTAAATGGAGCCAACGAGGGCAGTTTAGGCCATAGAATTGACCTGAATACTTTCAAACATTCACCACAGAATTATTTTTTTTGATTAGTTGATGCCTTTACTAAAGGAACAATATGAAACCAATGTTCCTCTGTTTCCAGTCCCCTAATCTAATAGCTAGAGGCCAAATTTCCAACTGGCTTTCAAATGACAGGTATATGAAATAGGACGTTAGAGGTGCACAAGCTCACTCGCTCCGTGCTGATTAAGTTGCTTCTGGCAGGGTTACACAGAAACATTTCAGAGCTGTAATGTTGAAGCTTCAACAAATTATAACATTTCTACTTTTAACCTCCACTTCTTACAACTAATGTGGAATTGTAATTTTAAAATATTATCATTTTAATCAATAACAAATTACAAATGAAATCTGTTTTGGATAGGAAAAGGAAATGCATTTCTTTAGGGCACGAGATCAAATTAAAAGTCATCCTCTGACAGGGCAGATAGATTAACCTTTTAGCCACCTCTTGTATCCAGCTTGCTGCAATAACCAATTTAACCCACAGTAACCCAACAATGACGAAAACATGACCGAAATTTCTAAGCAGGCATGGCACGAGGAATCAAGGGGCATTTAAATGAACGTTTAAAACAGGCTGTGAGTTGACAGAAATGCTGGAGAAGCTGTTGATACAAACAGTAACAAGATGCTGTGGAACCTCAACTATCTGAATTCATGTGACGTGGCTGTCAATAAGTTTTGTAAGTTTTGTAAGTATTGTTCCACCAAGAATTCATAAGCATTGTTCCACCAGGTTTGGATTTGTCTCCAACAGTCTTCGAGAGTGTTACACATCAGAATCACAACTCATTCATCAACTTTTGGAATTCTAATAAACTCAAGACCTTTTCCCATCAAGAAAATTTTGTTATGATAATTGTCAAACATCAAACAGGATGACATTTCCTTCATGATAACTGGCCAACTTATGACTTAGAACAAATAAACAAACAATCAGGATGAAGGTGGTACAATCAAAGGGGTGGGGAGAGGCTGCAACAATCACACTGACACATTGTGATCTGTGTATTATGAAATAAGGTTGGTTGAGGGCAAACTTTGGCATCATGGACGGAGTTGCAGACAAGATAGATCCCCTGTATTCATGAGAAGAGACCCCTCCAGGTGATGGCTGGGATAGGTTCTGCTTGAAATCATTGAGAAATGTGCATGTGTGTGATACTTGAAGTTAAAGGGCAGTTTGCAAGGGAACTCCAGAAAGGGAAAATCACCTCTACTGATGGGATTGAACTCCTGAGTGTGTTACACTCAGAGTCAGAATTTAAGAGGAATAGGTAGCAGTTGAAGCTACACTTAAAGTTAAGGGTTAAAGCTGTGTAAAGTATAAAGAGTACAGCGTCCAAATTAGTGCACAATATTTTGTAGTATTTTACATAATATCACCAGTAGTGATATATTGCACATTATATTATTTGCAGTGTTTGTATTTATATTATTTTGTTTGTAGTGTGTGGTCAGCCTTAATAAATCTTTAATAGTTCTGGGTGTGTGCTGCTCTTTTGAGCTTTGACTGATTTTATTCCACCTGGTGGGGTTCAGGCTGAATGTAAAGGATAGGTATAAGAGACAACTACACTCTTTCAAATGCTTTGCTTTTCCAACTGCTCCTGTCTTATTGAGAAAATGAGTTCTGATTTTAATTTTCCAATAGTTTTTTGATAACATTCACATTTTTGAAAGAGTGTCATAAGTAACTTGCAATTGCTCTCAGCTGTGAAAGTTAAGACAGCTATTAATATATTTGCCTATATGAGTCCAACTAGGAATATGAATAACAGCACTACAAAGTGGCATCTTTCGTGTAAACATTGGACTGCACTAGTTATCCTGTTGCTTTATAGATGCTAATCAGCTTGTAGTATTATTTGAAATGGTTTAAAGGCATCTGTAGAAAGAAGGGAATCCAAATTAAGTATGAGGTATTTTTTTGTAAATATGTTTTCTCTTTATCTCTCCTGGAGGTGTCTGGATTTGCTGGTCCACAGATTGGAGAGCCAGCCACCATGTATTATTACCTTGTCCAAGCAGCTGGTCTTTAGAAGTAAAGAATGCAGTTGGGCATTTCAGCTGACAATCCATCATGGACCAGCTGATCCCACTCTCACCTGATATCACACAATACTACAGAGTCACTGGATGGCAGCCTGGAGCTCCAGGTGATTAATTTTTAATCTCATCGTTCTAGTTCAGACTGAGTTACAGGAGAATTGGAGATTTGTTCAGTGTCATTTGTTACAAAGCTGTAAATACATTCATAAGAAGATGGTTACAAATCTGCTGGAAATAGCTAACAGAAGAATAGTTTCCAATAAGAAGATGCATTATGTTTAATGGTCTGAAATTAAAACCAGAAAATAGAATCAAATATTATGCCTTTTGAAGTTTAGTTCCAACACTGTGGGTAAGTGTGAATGATGCCTGTACAGATGGAGCAGGATTATGCTTGATCCACTTCCTCCCTGCACTCACTCACACGTGCTACTTCCAGAGCCACACTTATATTTTGCAACCCCACCTGACCGACTGGGCTTCAGGTCTTGCTACTGCAGCCATTTCACAAAGTAGACTGACATGTGAGAGCTGACCAAGCCTCAGGTGGCATATCCTGAGGCCCCACTCCCTAAACTACTCTAACGAAGTTCTGATAAATCACCATTGTCAAAAGCTTCCTTAACTCTTTCTAAATAGGCTTATAATAGGCTTTTAATTACTAGTTTACTTAGTTTGGCACAACAATGAGATGGACTATGACTTCACGACCTACCTTGTTGTGACCTTGCACCTTATTGCACTGCACTTTCTCTGTAGCTCTGACACTTTACTCTGTACTGTTATTGTTTCTAACCTGTACTACATTAATGCACTCTGTACTAACCCAATGTAACTGCACTGTGTAATGAATTGATCTGTACAATCGGTATGTAAGACAAGTTTTTCACTGTACCTCGGTACAAGTGACAATAATAAACCAATACCAACACCAATACCAAAATCGGTCCAGCACAGGAACAAGCCCTTTGGCCCATGTCTCAAGATCAAAAACATCTAAAAAAAAGTATCATTTATTAAATTTACGAAAAATATGCTCGAGTAATAGAAATTAATGAAAAGCATTAAGATTGAGTAAAATAACGATAAAGAACAAAACCACTTATCTTTTCAATCTTGGCTGGGCAACCCTTTTCAAATGAATGAACAATGCTACATATGATACACATTGTTGGTGTAAAGCTGAAGGGCTGGGTACAAAGTGGCTCAGGCCTCCCAGCTCAGCATGAGCTTTGCCCCTGGACTCACTGCTGAATTGAGCAGTGGAACAGGATCAGGTGCACCAAAAGTTGACTCCCAGTTTGCTCCTGACTTCAACATTGCAATGTATGAGAGAGGAAATGGGGATCACTTTGGTGTGCACACTGCAGATCGCTGGTAGTTCTCCACCAAACCACCAGTGAGGGATCAGCATGATCCAGACTATAATTATTTAAAGAACTTTTCATGTGTTTTATCATTTCAGATTTCTGTTTTAAAATGACAGATTCAAAAGGATTTATTTTGCAAATTAATTCAATGAATAAATAGAGGATACTCAATGGGAAATTGCAACAAGAATATTCTGCAAATTCACAATCCAAGTGAAGGCATCATTCACTGGGACTTCATCTCAGGAATTTGAGTGTGGGTCCTGCAGGAATTTCCATATGTTAAAATTAATAAAATTAACAGACAGAATATCCTGTGAGTCACACAGGGTTCCATGTTCACATTCTTAATAAGTGGTCCCAATGGATGAGGATCTGCAGAAGGACATTTAATTTATAAAATATGTCCTATTAGCTCATATCAGCTCTTGTAACTCTGTGTTGTAAAACGCTTTTCTTCTAGACTTGGAATTCTCCCATGAATTTATTTTTTCTTTCCCTTCAAAATTTGGCTTCATTATTTTCTGATTTCAGGTTCATTTCTGAAGTTTTATACATTATTGTTCTTCTCTGGCAAGATTTATATAAATTAGTACAAACTACCCATGAGCTATTTTAAGAACTATACCCAGTGGATAAAGCAAGCTCTTTAGTTTTATATGTCCTTATGTTCCCTGGAAGCTGTATTGAAGTTATTATCTAATTATGAAGAGAGTTGAAGTTTTATTTCTGATTTTGGATGACTGAACTTGAAACAGTCCTCATTAAATTAAGTCAAACAACTGTTACAAGAGTAATATTAATTTTATTGTAACTTGTGGTATAAATAGTCAAATCCAGAGAAGTATGTCCTAATTCCATTCACTCCACTGTGTTCAGGAATTTAATTCCTTCAAGAATTTGCTCACATATTATCACTTCATTAGACTTGTTTCATTAGAATTTGTGTTTCAATTCACATTCTTGTTTTATTCCTTCAAAATTAATGCACCTCTCATTTTAATGATATTTATCTTTTAATACTCATGTAACATCCTATTGACTATTTTGTACATGCCTGTTATCAAATAAAACATCTACACACAATATTGTGTCTTCTGTTGTTAGTGGTAAATGCAGAATACAATAAATGAGGCACAATATACTCCACTGCTAACATTTGCTTCCATTGTGGTTAACAAAACCAAATTATGGAAGAGAAATACAAAGCTTTGTCACCACTATATTGTGAGTTTAGTGCTGGTGATTGTTCTTCGATGCATTGGTTTTTATTTTGAAGGAGATTGTTGACAAAACTATTGGCATTTACTGTCAATAGCCTGTGCAACTGACAGCAATTTTGGGATTTCAGTCTATGCATGTGTGGACTCAGAAACCTTAAAGCAATTACCTTTGATCAACTGTTGAACTGTTGGCTATGCTTGGATACTGGTCTCTTAATGGAGGTCAGCACAGGACTGGAACCCATGTACCAACCAAAACAAATGCCCTGGAGCCAAGGATGTGTGATGGGTTTTCTCTCTTGCTTTAAACTAATTAAATAGCTGCATGTGTCTCAGGTTAGAACCAAGCAAAGACTTTTAGGTAGCTTATCAATTTAAGAAAATCCTTTTAAATATTTCCAAATTTTGCTATAAAATCTCCAATTGGATTTTTAATTTAAAGGGGTCTCTTGGTATTTTAATGCATTTTAAGCTATTCCAAGCATTTTTGAATACTTCTAGATTTTTTAACTTATTTGTGTTCTTTGCAGTATGCATATTTTATTAAAATCTCAGTAAAATGCTTTATGCCCTGTACATGGCATTTTCACTATTAAACGTCAAGATAAGAGAGCTATTCTTTCAAATTAGTTGTACGTAATGGCAGCAGAGGTGGTGCAGCAGTTTGTGCCGTGGCCGCACAGCTCCAATGACCTGGGTTTGATCCTGAGTGCTGTCTGTGTGGAGCTTGCACATTCTCCTTGTGGCTGGGTGGGCTATCCTACCCTGCACCCACCCCCACCTCCCGGGGTTACCTGGTTTCCACCCACGTCCCAACGATGTGATGGTAGATTAACTGGCTACTGTAAATTATCCCTTCGCATAGGCAGTTGGCAAGATAATTGGGGGGGGCACGTAAGTGAGAGTGGATTACAACAAAATAAATGGGGGAGTGGGATTGATGGGATTGCTCTGGCAGCCAGCATAGACTCGATAGGTCAATTGTTGTCTTCCCATGTAGTGAGAAAATATGAGAAATATACCCCAGTGACTGCAAAATTTTGTGTTCCCATAAATGGCTCAGGATACATTCTTGTTTCTATTGTTTCTTTCTGACAGCTTTTATCTCAGTGTCGTCATTTCCAATGTACAACATAAAGACTTAAACAAAATTAAAATGAAGCATATGTCATAGTAAAACTATTACCTCGTTCAATTTAACCAACTTTTCAAATTGAATGGCATGTTATTATAAAGTGATAAGCTATCAAAAGTCATCAATCATCTTCAATGGCTCATGGAAGCATCTGGATCTTTGCCTTTGGAGCTTTTTGAAAGACTGTTGGAGGTCAGAGTGTGATCTCCAAGAATGAGATTATGAAGAGCTGAAGAAATATTTACAGCAGTAACTAAACAAGTCCAGGAATCCATACAGGAATGAAGATAAACTATTCTCAAAGCCAACAGCCAAAGACATTAGCCTGCAGTGCAAAATTTAAATTGGTAAAACATGAAGCTAGGTGCACCAGGGCAAGTAGAGTGGAAATGACTAAGTCACTGCATTAAATTCAAATTCAATTATGTGGTTTTGACTGTGCATAGCACAAGACAGCCTTTGGGTGAATATGTTGCTTTTGCAATGACCTGACAAATAAAGATTAAGAGCCTAGGTAATTTCAAGATCTCTTAAAGCAGATTTTTTTTTCTTTCTTACAGATGTACACAGCATTGATCTAGTTTTTCAATTATGTTTGCTGAAAATTTCAACTTTTGAATAATTGCAACGTTCAAAGCAGTATGTAAATAGGAACAACATATTGTGTGATAGAAGGCACCCAGGTACTTGGCAAGAGCATTGGTTGAAAAACTGTAGGCCTGCAGTGTTCCATTTGCTACTTAACTTTGAGGTGAATGGAGTAACTCGCTGTGAATGATGTAATCCCTGGGATCATCCAATCAGTAAACCAGGCCTCCCTCTCACTTCCTATTTATCTATCTATCACAGAAATTCAGATACATTTTATGGGAAATGTTTCCACTCAGATGAAATCACTATTAACACAATAGTAGATTTTTATCCAGGCACAGGAAATTTCCTTGCTTCTTCTAAATAGTAGAATAAAAGGAATAGACCCTATGACCTTTCAAGCCTTCTCTACTATTCAGTCTTCTCCTTGGATTGTCACCTTGCCGTGGTGGAGAAGCTTGTGTGGTCCTGAGATCCCAAGAACGATGCCGTCTGGAGCTATGCTCCTGGTAGGGTCACCCATGGCGGGAAGGTCAATGGTGTGTTCCCTGACAAAGAACAATCCAACCAAGACCTCAGCGGTGGAACAGGCGGACGAAGTTACTTCGAACTCAATGGCTGTGAAGGCGGATGAAGACTGCAACAAATCCATCAGCTTAATCATCGTGGTTTCCATGCCATTGGAATCAGTTGGTTGATTTGTGAAGTATCATGTGCTTTTTATAGTGCAACATCAAGTACACGTTAAACAAATACACGCACAGGCGTCTTCGCTCTGTGGGCTACTTCTCAAGTCTTTCGGCGATAGGGGGAGGGCAATGGGAGCAGGCAATGTGGTGGCTGGAAGCTAAACAACATTCCAAAACAGCCCGTTGATGACTCCCTAAGACTCATAAGCCACTTGAGAGCCCATAAATAGATCAACGGAATGAAGACCATCATCCTCGACCTTGAGGGATAGCCATGACGATGACGACGACTACTCAGTAAAATAATAGCTCATTTGATCTTAGCCACAGGTCCACATTTACTGCCTGTTCCATCGTATTCTTGACTCCCACATAGTTTGATGTTCATCTATCTTGACCATGAATATATTCAATGATTCAGTCCCCACAACTCTCAGAGGTAGGCACTTCCAAAGATTTCCAGAAGAACTTTCTCCTCATCACTGTCATAAATGGGTGACTCATTATTCTGAAACTCTGTCCCCTAGTTCTGGATTCCTCTGTGAGGGGAAACATCCTGTCAGTATCTACCCTGTCAATTTCCCTCAGAGGTTTACATGTTTTAACAGGTCACCTCTTGTTCTTGTTAACCCCAATGAGTACCAGCCTAGGCTCCTAGTTTGTAAGAAAATCTCTTGATCCCAGAAATCCACCGAGTGGACCTGCTTCAACTCAAGTATGTCTCTCCTTAAATTAAGTGGCCAACACTATATACAATATTCCTTCCAGTCGTGTAACCACTGAATACAAACACATCATTCAGAATAAGAAACTTGAGCACTGTTGCGAGATTTAAGTGTGGCATGGTGGGGCAGCTGTTAGTGCTGCTTCCTCGTAGCTCCAGGAATGGAGGTTCAATTCTGACCCCTGGGGTTTTCGGTATGGAGTTTGTATGTTCTCCCTGTGTCTATGTCTGTTTCCACTGGGTGCTCTGGTTTCCTTCCACATCCCAAAGACAGGCTGGTGGTCAATTGACGTCTGTAAATTACCCCTGAAGTAGATAAGTGGCAAAATAGTCAAACAGACGTGGGCATGTGAAAGAGAATAAATTGCAGGTCTACAGGGTAACAGAGTCATACAGAATGGAAACAGGCCCTTCGGCCCAGTTGGTCCATGCTGACCAAGATTCTCATCTAAGCTAGTCACATTTGCCTACTTTTGACCCATATCCCTCTAAACCTTTCCTACCCATGTACCTATCCAGTAAGGTAGGGTGAATGGGACTTCTGGGAATTGGTATGGACTTGATCAGTTGAATGGCTTTCTCTGTGGTAATGAATAAGTAGGGACCTGCCAGGGCTTAAATCCTTGTGCAACATAACTCCAGCTGCCAATGCCTAAGGAAGGTGGAAGCTCCCCATTTTGATAAGGAAGCAGGGAATATGAAGGCAGCCAGAGGAGCACCACATATTCAGGACAGAGAGGAGTTCAGACCCTGAAGGGGACAGTAGTGTAGTGGTTAGCATAACGCTATTACAGCGCCAGCGACCCGGGTTCAATTCCGGCCACTGTCTGTAAAGAGTTTGTATGTTCTCCCTGTGTCTGTGTGGGTTTCCTCCGGGTGCTCCGGTTTCCTCCCACATTCCAAAGGTGTACGAGTTAGGAAGTTGTGGGTGTGCTATGCTGGTGCCGGAAGCGTGGCGACACTTGCAGGCTGTCCCTAGAACACTCTACGCAAGATACATTTCACTGTGTGTTTTGATGTACATGTGACTAATAGAGATATCTCATCTCATCAAGATCTGCAGTGACAAGAATTGACGAGAAAAGTGTTGTGAATACAGTGAGACTGTGCAATACAACAAGTTAAACCACCAGGAGTCAAAAGTGCCTTGATAAAATTGTATTGTATAAAACATCTATTTCACTTGCAGTCATCCTCTACACTCAATCTATATTATTTTTAACATAATGTAAGGGAAGGTGATTGTCAGTGACAGAGCTGTTTTGCACTGTGCTTTCTTGCAAGCCTCTATTGATTATTTTGGATTGCTAGGACTTTGTCACTACAGATGAAAGAGGGCTGGGAAATGATTAAATACCTGCAGTGTATGTTGCCTTGGTATTCCAGGTTGCGTGTTAAATTGTAAAAATATTACAAAAATGTCAGGAATGTTTTTGGGTAATGTGAATGATTGAGTCTGAGAATAGTTTATTTTCATTCCTGTGTGGATTCCTGGATTTGTTCAAACAATGGAAATTCACATGCAATTTGAATTACAGGAGGCATTAGTGGATGTTTACATTCCATTGTGCATATGAAAAACCTTTTCCTTTTGAATCCCCCTTTGAACCCTCATCTGTGAGGGAAGAGATCCTTCCCAGTGGAAATGGCAATCTGAAGACTGGCCCCAAAACACCATTTGGTTTCCTTTTCTGCCCATTGGTCTACATGCAGAATGAATGGTCAGCATTGAGAAATTCAGCTATTCACTCCATGGAGCAGCTTTGTCTTACAATAGCTGATCAGGTAGCACTCCACCTACTTGCCTACATGACAGAAAGATAAGTGAACTGAGGCTGCATTCTATCACCCAAGAGTACAGCAGGTCTCAGAAATTAGTGAGATAAAATATCCACCTCTGTCCTAATGATAGCTAGTCATCGTCACACAGTCCCACCACTCAGGGTAACACCGAGCACAAGAGGTGTATTTGCTTGAGGAGTTTTGACATCTATCAGGAAAACAAGGATTCAGTTGTCTGTCCAGTGCCAATTTTCCATTCCACCTATGATCTCTTACTTGCAGTCTACAGATGATGCAAATTTATACTTCACATTCTCCACCTGATACTGTTTACCTGGTGAATTCCTCCTTTCCAATACTAGAGAACTGCAGCTTGGCCAGGTGGTAGTACAAGACGTTTGGCCCCACACCTAAGGAAGGATATACAAGCCTTGAAGTCAGTGCAACCTAGACTCATGGGATTGTTTCTGGAATGAAGGGATTGCCCAATGTGATTAAGTAAAATTGGACTCTACTAACTTGAGATTAGAAGAATGGAAGGTGTCTCATTTCGGTCCAAGAAGTAAGTTAATAAAGAGATTTAGGATCGTGAGATGGGCTAACAAAATGTATACCAAGAGACTATTTTCTTAGGCTGGAGAATCTGGAACTAGTGGACATAGTCTCAAGATAAAGGGCCTGACAGAAAGTGGCAATTGAACATGTGTTCTTTTAGACCTAACATGAGGAAGAATTCCTTTACAAAGTGGATTGTACTTTGGATTTCTCTATCCCACTGAGCAGTGAATGCTCACTCATTTGGTGCACTCAAGGAAGAGATGAATAGATTTTTGTGTATTAAAAGGATATGAGCTTTAGCCAGGAAAGTGAGCTCGAAATCTAGAATCAATCATTATCTTTTTGAATGGCAGAGTAGGTTGGAGGGACCAAACGGCCTCCTCCTGCTCTTACATTATGTTCCTAAGAGTGAGACAGCCACGATGAAGAGACTCTCTCACTTGAGTTTGCACCCCTGGCTACCATCTGACTTGCAGGCACTGTGCATAATTTTAAGGGTCAGAGGCAGGATCTGTTTATGGTGAGACACAGTAGGATTGAAATGGTCCCAGGGTAAGGTTGTACATGAATTTAAAGGGCAGTCAAGAGGAAAAGGCATTTTGTATGCACAGTGGAATGTTCAGTCTGTTGTCTGGCTTGCCAAAGAGGAGCAAAGCTTGGAGCCCATCTTCTCCAGTTCTGAACTGAAGGGCCATTCCACTGCCACATTTCCCAACCAAGCCATCATATGGCTGATGTCCCTGCTTCCACTGCACTATGAGCAGAAGTCCTGCAGTGTCCGGTCTCTGCAGGGGAAACTCACGTTTATATCATGGAGCCCAGAATGCTGCCATGAAGATTCAGGTTTGTAGCTGTGGGCACCATTTTTCAAAGAGGTTTGTAAGCTCCTCCAGCAACCTGGCCTTCAGTAGATTACTGTGAGTTTGGATGCCCTGCCACAAAAATGTGGTAGCAGCTCCATGAAGCACAAATCTGCTCTCTGTTTTTGGAATGACCAAGTGAGATAGAGGAGCTTGTGAACAGAGCCCTTGATCTAGGTTATGGTCAAGGTTGAACTTCAAATTCTTTACCTTATCAATGTTCTTCCCATCTTTATCGTAGTCTCCTTATCAATTTTAATTCCCATATTTTCCACTCCTCCCCTTCCCTGTTATTACTTCTTTGGTCTGGTCTTTCCCTAACATCCATTATTATGATGGATTAGCAAGAAAGGAAGTTTTTTGTTATTAACATTTAAGCACAAACTGTTTATTGATTGAATAGTGAGACAAAGAAGGAGAAAAAGTGTGATTCACTAATCAGCTACCACCATGCCATCTTTTACAGCAGCTAACTGCATCACTGATGTTTGGTGTATTTAGAAGTATTCATGCCTAGTGTAAACACAATAATCAGATTGACACTGGAGCATTACCTCTGGCAGAGTTTATTTCCAGATTTCATTTATGTTTATGATAGAGACCCATTAATAAGTGTTTGCTATTTATCATTGGTATTGAGTGCAAATGCATTCCTTTAAAACTTTACTCTAGGGTCAAGCATTCTACAAGTGGGGAGTGGGGGTTGGGAGGGAAATTAATAAGACCTCCCACCTTGCTGTTAAGTGGCCAGTAAAAGAGGAAAAGCCCAAGTAGTCAGAAATGTAATCAATAACAAGGAAGTGTGGTGAACTGACAAAGATCAATAAAAAGAGGTTAATGTTCCTGTTATTAAAACCTCTGTAAAATGTCACATAGCAATTCCGCCACATTAAGTGAACAATATTGTAATGCTAAACCAGAGCACAAGGTCTTCATTAGAATATTCAGCATTAAAGTTCAACCATAACAAAGTTCTGAATATTTAATAATCTTATCAGGGAAAGTCTCAGTGATAACAAAGTGTCTGTAGCTGAATTTTCATGATGGTGTAGCAGGCGGGGGGGGGGGGGGGGGTGTGGGTCTTCTCATCATGGTCAGCAATAGAATAACTGCACAAAATCCTAAACAAACAATGATAAAGAGCCCCTGAGAAAATTAACCCCTAATATATTCAGCAAATTCTTAATACAAGGCAGAAAATAGAGAAGTTAACATGTGACTCTTCATCCAAATGACCATTCTCCCCACAGATGTTCATTGATCTGTTGAATATCTGTAGTAAATTATGTTTTTGTTTCTGATTTAGACCCATCGTAGTATTTTGCTTTGTAACTAGGTAGATTTACATCTTTTGCAAAGAGCAAAATTTTAATTACTTGCATTCATTTTGGAAATAACTAAAGCAAAAATATTGATTTAACATCCTTGCACTGATTAAGTATACTTATGTGAGAATTTGTGATTAATCTTTTACAGGAGATTAGTAAAATAAATCGTGTATATTAATTTTTTCTGGCACAGTACTGGACACAACTGAAGATATTACCGCCTAAAAATTCCAATGCAAATGCAATAGCAGTCCTTTGGTAGTGCCTTTCATCTCAGTCCATTGGCCAGGATGAGGTATTCAAGTTCTTCAGTTATTCACTGAAACCACTCATGCTGGTGAATGCATACAGGTTGGGGAAGGGGTAATGGGGTGGTGGAGAGTGTGACGGGAGTGAAGGGAAAGGGTAGCTGCTGAGGATGATAAATTTCCAAGGTGACTGAGTAGGTCTGTGTTTTAAGTCCTTAAAAAAAAACAAATGCTTGCCTCTTTTAAAATGAGGCAGATTTCCTAATGCAGTTGGACACATGGTGATTGATAAGGGAAACTGTCTGTTTAAAATGTAACTATTCCCCTTTGCAGGCCATAACAATACAAGATATGAGTGACACTGTGACATGCCTTGCAGCCTGTGTCACCAGGATTCATGTGATGGAGAATATGTTATGTTACATATCCACATCATTTGCTTCTCATTTCATTATTCCTGCCATACTTAGGCAGTCATATTATTCTGACAAGATAGCTTTCTACTTAAAGTTTCTTCTGCTGCATATCTAGACAAGCCTCATTTAACTAACCAATAACAGTCTACAGTGTTTTTTGGAAGCTTCCTCAATTTTTTTTTCCCCAATATTTCTACAGACCTTCTCCTGTCTGAGTAATCCTTCAGGCACTCAGTTTTCTGCCCATGTGGCTAGTTCTTTAAGTTGTGCTAGACATCTGAATCCCGCTCTGCTCTGGGACTTGCACGTATAAACTTCCCTGCAGGAGTATTTGGACAATGATTATGAATAGAAACATCGGCTAATTTCCTACCACTTCCTACAATCTCAATGAAGGTTACTGTGTTTCTATGGTCATCCCATTTATTATCAATTTGTTCAGTACAGATAGAGGACTGGAATTTATTTATAGTGTGTGGTTCTACATTGGGTAGTTCCCCAGACTTACTGTGGTTCTTGGTTCTTTGTGTAGCATTTGGAGTGAGAAACACTCAGACCTCAATACAACATGACTGTTCCTTCCAAAGGCCTCCCTGGATGAGTTCAGCAAACCTCTACAGACAATGGTGACAACCATAAGACCATAAGATATGGGAGCAGAATTAGGTCAGTCAGCCCAATGGGTCTGCTCCACTATTCAATATGGCTGATTTTTTTAACCCCATACACCCGCCTTCTCCCTGTAACTCTTATCCCCCTTACCAATCAACAACCTATCAATCTCTGCCTAAAATACCCCCAATGATTTGGCCTCCACAGTCTTCTGTGGCAATGAATTCCATAGATTCACCAGCTTCTGGCTGAAGAAATTCTTCCTCATCTCAGTTTTAAAGGGACATCCCTTTATCCTGAGGCTGTGCCATCAGATCCTAGGCTCTCCTACTAATGGAAACATCCTCTCTACGTCCACTCTATCCGGGCCTTTCAGTATCCGGTAGGTTTCAATGAGAAACCGGACAGCAGTCAGTCATAGATTTGAAGACACAGTCATCCTGATACTAAATATGTTGTATTTATTTAACCAAAGAGAGAATCTGCCAGAAGCACTCAGCTTGACCTGCTGAGTGCTTCCAGCATTTCCTATTTTTGTTTTAAATTTTCAGCATCCATAATTCTTTGCTACATTTACTAAGCCACAGGACAAATTCAAATGACTTCAATTCAATTAACAATTAACTCAAATGACTTTAATTAATCTTAAATACGATTAGAAGTTTACAGCTTATTCTGAATTGTACATCAGCTAAAGCCTACATTATTTAATTAGTAATAGTAGACATGGTAAAAGGCTCATCTTAAGTGCAGATGTTGTGGGCCTTCTATACATTTATCCTGTAAAATGTTTTGAAAGAGTGAGGATCACCCTCTTTAAATAATTACTCATCCAACACAGGGTAATTACATTATGATTCGTACCTAGTTTGTAAAGGTCAATATAATTTAACCTCCATGGATTTTAACATCACCTGTTGCCAGATGGCACCTCAAGAAAATATTAGTTACATAATAAAAACGGATAGTGCTGGAAACACTTAGCAAGGCAGGAAACACATAATATTAACACAATCCATCTCAAGGACACCACAGGAGAGGGTTCTGGAGGAATACACTACAGTTACCAGCATTCCCAGTAATACATGGGTAATTTACAAATATGTGGATCTGTGGATGGTAGGTTAGCAGATAATGAGGACTTGGTGTATGCAAAATTTATTATATTGCTTCTATCACCCACAAAAGTAATAAATGTTAAGGAGCAAATTTGATGCTCGAGGAATATTATGTTTGCAGTGCAGTCTCTGTATATTGCCACCAGATGTCCTTCCTGCTCCATTTTTTAACCAATAGGCATGTTGATTATTTCTTCTTTTGCAGACCATGCAAATCGTTAAAATGCTGTAAAGACAGTCCACCTGTAACTGAGAGGCAATCAGAATTTGCACAAAAATACAAATTTTAGCATTTGAAAATGCAGTCCCATGAGAATTGGCCTCTAATATGAAATAGCAACTGCGAATTTGAACTATGAGATCAATTAAAGACCTGTTGTCTTAAAGAAAGAACCAAGACCCCTGTTTTGTGTGGGATAGCCCACTATTTGCAAGGATAAGTTGCTTTCTCTGTATTTCTGAGAATAAACTACAAGAAAATTGGGTTGCCAATTTAAGTGCATTGCGATTTTTCATGATAATTATTTTTGGGTTCCTAAA
This sequence comes from Pristis pectinata, assembly GCF_009764475.1. NCBI lineage: Eukaryota > Metazoa > Chordata > Chondrichthyes > Rhinopristiformes > Pristidae > Pristis > Pristis pectinata. Next base: position 88,723,623 of record NC_067413.1, read on the forward strand.
AGGAAAATTATTTGTAGCTGAAACTGAAGTTGAAATCCTAAAGGATAGTGAATCAGGGTTAATATACTTTTGCCAGCAAATTACATTCAAATTTAGTATGAACATTTGAAAGGCAGTAGTTATTATTCATTATTTCTGTGCTTGTGAATTTATAATAACTACAAATTCATTTTCTGCAGAACATGCCCTTTCTGGGTAATGAACTCTTTACTAGATGATTCAGGAATGGTCATGCACTTTATTTGCCTTATGTCCTTCTTCCTTGGACTGACAGAAATCAGATGAACTTTCTACCAAAATTTACTCTTCTATCATGACATCTTCCAAATGACATGATCCAAACATTCCCAAAGCAAAATACTACAGATGCTGGAAATCCAAAATAAAAACAACATGGAAATACTTGGCAGATCAGATTGCATCTGTGGAGAGAGAAATAGAGCTAAAATTTCAGGTTGGTGACCTATCATCAGATTAGTCATTTTATTGTCTCTCTCCATAGATGCAGCCTGGTACAACCACTGCTGTGAACACAGGAACATTTGTTTATAAATACACAAGGAGACAGTATAGCCTCTCATGCATATGCATTAGGGCTGAAATTACTCAGCTCTCATTGTGCATCCTTTGGAAATCTTGGCATGCATTTGGCAGATGTGACTGACACATGCTTGGAATCTGGACAACATGAAGGCTTGAGCTAAGTGTGACTGCTAAGTGTTCTGTTACTGAAGTGACAAATAATGACCATCTGCCACAAGAGCAAGGCCAGCCATCATCCTGTGGTCTTCAGCCCCACCACTATCCCTGAGCTCACTGTCATTTACGCTTTGAGATCACTACTGACCAGGAACTTAACTAGATCTGACAAACCAATTCTAAGGCTACAAGAGCAGGACAGTCACTGGATATTCTGAGGCAAGTGGCTCATTTCCTCTTCCTTTGAAGGCTCCACTGTTTAGAAGGCTCAATTTATCACTTGGAACTCAAGAACATGGGAGAACTTTGACATTGTCCACTAATCTTCTTGCCTGGTGCCACTGTCAATATCCATCTCCCCACCAACCACTTACAGTGGCTGTGATGTGTAATGCAGCAAGACTATTTTGTTAATATCTCCCAGACTTGTACCTCTACTACTGAGAAGGTCAAATGCAGCAAAACCAAGGGAAAACTGAACAAATAAATTATTCTCCAAGTCACTGACTGATCCTTTTCCTTTGCCATTCCTTCATTGCTACCATGTTAACAACCTGGTTGAATTATCCTATTGTGGAAACACCCTCAGCACAATTAGTCAACTGTCAAGGAGGAACCTCATTACAGCCTGTCTATAGTAATATTAGCAGTCTCTAGTATATAGTATATACAGTCTCTACAGAATCTCCGCTGATCTGCTGGTGAAGTTGCAGTAGGAGATAAGGATTTCGCTGCAGAAATTCATGGTAAGATGATTTTCTTTTATGTCAGGCATTTCAACCTATCCTGTCCCTCAAACACTTGGTTACTTGAGAATTTTATATCAGCCATTTGGTTTCTTCCTATTGCTGACTGTCTGATTCAAAGGGAATTTGAAAACAATCGCAATTGGTTGAAATTTGAAAGCAGAAATATCTATAAGTACACAGCGGGCACCTCAGTTTTAGGGTGCTGACTTTTACACAGAAATAGAAATAGAAGATTTTTTTTAAAAAAGAAACTTAGTTAGCGATGAGCAAGTTAATTCAGAGAAGAAAATTGAAAAAGATTTCACTGAGCTAATGTATAGAAAAACGGACTGATCCTTAAAATTCTCAACAATCCTCCTGTTCAGCTATCACAACATCACAGAGGGATCAAAGAGAAATGGGATAAACTATGGTTTGATGGCAAAAAGATATTTACTTAGTTTCTCTGGGGCATCCTGCTGAAGATACATGAAATTTCAAGGCTACCTTGAGTTGATGTGCTTATAAATTTGTTACACATAGACTGCAGAGGAATCTCTTCCCAGAATTCTGGTACTAATTTAGCCGACAGTGCCGATTACTACCTTGTGTCTCACTAGAACAATAAGCCTATGCCTGGAGTGAAATACAGGAATCAAAAGAGACACTGACCATTACTATACAATCTCTTACTTTCATTTTCAGTTGTAATTCGTGGCAGACTGCGCAGTTGATGCCCCTGCAGTCTTTTCCATCTCTGATTAGCTTTATCTCTCAGGTGCTTGTAGTTTAATTTAACTAAAAGGCACCAAGAGTGATATTGCTGACTGCAATTATTTTTACCGCCTTTGATGCAAAGCTTGATACTGAAAACATTCTCATTAAAACTCACACAGGTCCTTGTATCTTACATGGTCTGCAGTGCAATAATGGTCATGCTCTATACTCTCCTCAGTAGTATACAATATGGCTGCAGAGACTAGTGTTGGCCAACTGAATTGATCTTTGTCTTCTGCTAAATATAATCCTGAAATTCGTTGGTCTCTAGTAATATGTACATTTTATCCTTGTTTAAAAATGTTACAGATAATCTTTGTTATTTAGTGGAAAAAATAACATTCTAGAGATAAGCTGAACTGAGAAAAAGATTTTAAACCTACTTACGTTGAGGTAAATTATAAGCAATCCTTTTGAAAGGAATCCTACACAGCTGGAGCATTTAGAACAGAATGATCATTGTGAATGACACATGAATGATAGAGAAATGGGGGGCTATGTGGGACAGAAGAGTTAGATAGATCTTAGAGCAGGATAAAATGTCGGCACAACATCGTTGGCCGAAGGGCCTGTACTGCGCTGTAATGTTCTATGTTCTATGAAAATGATCAACAGCAAAATATACACAGTGACAAAGTTAAAGAAAATGATTAGCTTCAGTTTCTTGTTATATAACATTACAGGACATTCATTGACTCTAGAAGTCAACCCCAAAATTTAACATCATAGTAAAATTCCAGCTTTTGCTTGTAATCTTATGAAGCTCTCATCTTCTTCAAAGTCTTTCTCATTTGTCCTCCAACCATTGAATTTGGATATTCCAAATGGAATATAGTAAAGATTTACAGTATTTTGTGGGTTCACTCCCGAATTACAGAATTACAGAATACACTCATGTAGAGGGCAGCTGATTGTCCTTTCTCACCTGTCACTTGTCACCACTCTTTGAAACAGCTCTCCAATTGGTTTCATTTTCCTGCTCTTTTCCCATATCTCTGTCGAAGTGAAAGATACTTCCTAATTTCACATCTAAGTGGCCTGGTTTCACTTTCAAGATGGTGATACCCTGTTCTGGATTCTTTGCTTCCAACCCATGAGAATAGTTTCTCTTTGTTTCCCCTATCAAGTTCCTTTGGAGGCAGCGTACAGCGAACAACCAGTATTGTATCGGATATTTAATGCTACTGACTCAGCTCAAGTTGCTAAATATTTAATTTTATCACCTTACCAGAATCATACAGCACGAATACAGGCCATTTGGTCCAACTTGTCCATGCCAACCAGTGGGGTCCCTTTTATATTAATGCCATTGCCCAGCACTTGTTCCATTGCCCTCTATGCCTAAGTGATTCATCTGTTCACCTAGATACTTCTTAAATGCTGTCAGCAACCCAGATTCAATTGCTTTTGCAGGCAGAGCATTCCAGGTACTTAGCACTCTCTTGGTGAAGAAGATTCCCCTTATATCCCCTCTGAATCTTTTCCTCGTACCCGAAACCTATATCTACTTCTGATATGGGAAAAGTTTCCTGCAGTCTGTCCTATCCAGACCCCTCATAATTTTATATAACTCAATCACGTCCCCTCTTAACATCCTCCACTTGGAGAGAAAAGACCCAGCTTCTCTGCTGTCTCCTCATAACTGCTCCATTCCGGGCAACATCTTGGCGAATCTCCTCTGCACCATCTCCAACACTAACGCATCCTTCCTATACCTTGGTGACCAGAACTGCACGCAGTACTCCACCTGAGGTCTGACCAAGAGTTAATAAAGTTGGAGTATAACCTCCTTATTCTATATTCAATGTTCCAACCAATGAAGGCCAGTATCCTAAATGCCTACTGAACCACATTATCTACCTGCATTGCCATCTTCAAGGATCTAAGGACTTGTTCTCTGAGGTCTCTCTATTCTTCAATTCTCCAACGACAAAGTCTGCTTCTTTTGTGAATACTGATGAAAAGTATTTGTTTAGGAGCTTCTCTGTTACTTCTAACTCCATGAACAGGTTGCCCTTGTTGTCTCGAATGGGCCATACTTTTTTTCTAGTTATTCTTCTGCCCCTAATATACTTAAAGAATGCCTTCAAATTTGCTTTAATCATGTCTGCCAATGATTTCTCATGATCCCTCTTTGCCTTCCTAATTTCCTTTTTAAAAGTTCCCTACACTTTTTATACTCTTGACAGGCCTCCCTGCATTAGTTCCCTATACCTATCATGTGCTTCCTTTTTTCTCTTTATTCAACCCTTAATATCCCTCAACATATAGGGTTCCCTATATTTGTTACTTCTGGGTTTTACCCTTACAGGAACATATTCACCTTGAACTCCTGCAATTTCTCCTTTGAATGCTTCCCACTGTGTAGAAGTAGAATTACCCACAAGTAGATGCTCCCAATCTACCTTTGCCAGGTTCTCCCTGATGATAATGAAATTGGCTTTACCCCAATTTAAGACTGTAATTACTTGTCTATCCCTATCCTTTCCGTAACTACTTTAAAATACATGGAATTATGGTCACTATCTTCAAAATGTTCTCCTACCAACATTAACTACGTACATTCCCCAAGGTAAGGTTCAGTACTGCTCCTTCCCTCATTGGTCTATCTACATATTGCATGAAAAAGCTCTCCTGAACATACCTCAACAATCCCACCATTTAAATTTAGGCAATCCCAGTTAATATTTGGGAGACTGAAATCCCCCAGTATTATAACCCTATTTTTATTGCATCTCTCTGATATCTGTCTACATATCTGTTCCTCTATCTTCTGTTGACTGTTTGGAGGCCTGTATATCACCCTCAGCAAAGTGACAACACCCTTTTTGTTTCTAATCTCTAACTCTATGACCTCGTTTGAGGAGCCTTTCAGGATATCCTCCCTTAATACTGAAGTAATCCTCCCCTTTACTCCCCCCTTTGTCTCGTCTGTAAATTCTGTGGTCTGAGACATTGAGTTGCCAGTCCTGCCCATTCTTCAACCATGTCTCAGTGATAGCAACAATATCATAGACCCCTGTGTTCATTAAAACTTTGAGTTCATTTACTTTACTAGTTATACTTCTTGCTTTAAAATAGATGCAATGTAACTTTGAATTCCCTTGATGTTCACTTACTCCTTCTTCTGCCTACTGGACTTACTAACTATTTTTCCTCTAGGTGATTGTACCTCTCCATCTGAACAACTACTCTGAGCCCACTTCCCCTGCCAACTCAGTTTAAACCTTCCCCAACAGCACTAGCAAACCTCCCAGCAAGGATGTTGGTCCCACTCTGATTGAGGTGCAACCCATCTGGCTTGTACAGGTCCCACCTTCCCCAGAAACAGTCCCAGTGATCCTGGAAGCCTAAAGCCCACCCTCCTGCACCATCGCATCGGCCATGCATTCATCTGACCTATTCCTATACTCACTAGCTTGTGGCACTGGAAGTAATCCAAAGTACGACATTTGAGGTTCTGCTCTTCAAATGGCTACTTAGCTCCCAACACTTATGCTGCAGGACTTCACCCCCACCTCCTACCTGTTAACACCCTGAACTCACAGGAACATACACTATGTTTACACGTGACACAAGAAACTGCAGATGCTGGAATCTGGAGCAACACACACAAAAAGCTGGAGGAACTCAGCAGGTCAGTCAGCAGCTATGGAGGGAAATGGAGATGACAGAAGTTGATAGGAGAGGAAGGTGGGTCATGCAATCAGGGGAGGGATATAGGGAGGGCAATGTTCATGCTGTCGGTTTGTAGGCTACCCAGGCGGAATATGAGCTGCTGTTCCTCTAGTTCATGAATGCATGAACATTGAATTCTCCAAATTCCAGTAAACTGCTCCCTCTGTCCCTTTTCTCTCCTCTTGATCCACCCAGTTCTTCCTACACTCACCCCATCACCCTGTTTCTTTCCCCTCCTCCATCTGCCCATCACCAACACCCTCCTCCCACTGGTTCCCCTCCCCAACTACTCCCATCTTCCTTCCCCACCTCCCTTATTTGATTCCAGACTCCACCTTCCTCTCCCATCAGATTCCATCGTCTTCAGCCCTTTGTCACCTCCACCTATCGCCTCCCAGTTTCTGTCGCTACTTCCACTCTCTCTATCACCCCTCCTCACCTGGATCCACCTGTCACCTGCCAGTTTCTGTCGCTACTTCCACTCTCTTTATCACCCCTCCTCACCTGGATCCACCTATCACCTCCCAGTTTCTGTCGCTACTTCCACTCTCTCTATCACCCCTCCTCACCAAATCCACCTATCACCTGCCAGCTCCTGCTCCACACTTTCCCCCGCCTTTTTATATCGGCTATCTCCCCTCTATCTTTCAGTCCAGATGAAGGGTCTCAACCTGAAACTTTGACTGTAGATGCACAATATTTACACCACCTGAATACTTAATCCCTTAGTCCTCAATACAATTTTGCACTGTAACCTCACTCACCTACCTGATGTCTGGTGTCCTGATCTGAACTCAATGGTCTAGAGTGGGGTTGTTGGTGTCCTATATAAATGAAGCAGCTCAACTTCAGTTTTGTATTTCAATCCCATTGGGATAAGAGCTAATGATCTATTAGCATTTTTATTACTTTTTGTACCTGTGTAATTGATATTAATGATTTGTGTATATGGGAGCTTAAATGCATTTCCTTCTCCAGAGGCTCTAAGTCGTCACCATTAAGGCAACATACTGATTTGTTTTTCTCTAAATCAACAAATGTATGCTTTGCCAGACTGAAAAAAATCATGGTTGCTGTATCTTTCCATGCCTTGTTGTAATTTTCTGTTATTAACTCCACCACTTGTGCTGCTTCCCAACATTGAAACACCTGACAGAAAATGATCCTGCCAACTGTTTTCATAATTGTGATACAGTGATCCTGGAGAATTAAGGATCATGGGGGTCCATCCTCTGTCATTTGAAGTGTGGGAATTTTCCCACTGAACATTTTGTGTTGCTCCCACATGTTAGGAAGTCAGAGGATGTATAGTTCATATAGGAATCACTGATACAAGCAAGAACCATCCTTAAAATTACTTCCACTGAATGTCTATATTGTATTCTTGAACCACAATCCTCTGTTGAAACTTACAAGAAGGAATCAAGTTTGAAGTCACATGGTGTAGCACTGTAAACAGGGAACTCTTACTGTTAGAATTGTAGCTGTAATGTTTACACAGAAGGCAGCCATCCAACACAAGTAGAATCTAATTGCCATATTTTGTGCAGACAATGGTTGGTTCCTCAACATATGCATGTATGACGATATATTTGAAAAACACGATGATGCTGGAGGAACTCAGCAGGCCAGGCAGCATCCGTGGAGAAAAGCAGGTGGTCAATGTTTCGGGTCAGCACCCTTCCTCAGGACTGAAGATAGGAAAAGGGAAAGCCCAATATCTAGGAGAGCAGTGATAGGTGGACAAAAGAGGGGAGGCAGGTTGGGCACAAGGTGGTGATTGATAGATGCCGGTAGGCAGGTGCGGGGGAGGAGGGGAGAGAAGATCCACTGGGGGGTGGGTCAAAGGTAAGGAGATAAAGGAAAAAAAGGGGTCGAAATAAGAGTGATAGGCTAGGAAAGGGAAGAAGAGAAGAAGCATGGTGGGGGGGCAGGGTTGTGGGGAAGGGGGAGTGGGGATTACATAAAGTGAGAAAATTCAATGTTCATGCCGTTAGGCTGCAAGGTTCTAAGGTCCCAGCCTCCCCCCTTTTGACCACTTATCACTGCTCTCCTATTTCCCCCTATATATTGGGCTTCCCCTGTCCTGAGGAAGAGTTCTGACCCGAAACGTTGACCGCCTGCTTTTCTCCACAGATGCTACCTGGCCTGCTGAGTTCCTCCAGCATCACCGTGTTTTTCATCTGGATTCCAGCATCTGCAGTCCTTTGTTTCTCTATGACAATATATTTGTTCAATATTATGACAGAACAAATATGACATGACCATGACCTGAGATGCTTGTGCAGATGTGTGGGGAACATAATGAGCCACAATGAGACAGAATGGTGAGAAGAATGTGTTGATTGGATTCCAATCAAACCCTTGAGAGCCCAATTTATACTCCAAGCTATTATGAGATCAGGATAAAGAAAACTATAGACAAATGTCCTGTAAAGTTGAGTGTATTATACTAGATAGCTGAAAAAAGCCATCCATAGAAAACAGGCAAGAAATGAATGATCTGGGCACTTGGACCACGATACATTTCAGAGTTAAGGCATATGGCACCTTTGTAGAGGAGTACCCAGAGGGGTACTGTTTCAAAATGGCCACCTGGCCTCAGCAACAATAGTCATGGCCACATCTGATGGGATAAAAATCACCTCTCGTGTGAAATACTTTTACCTAAAAGGTGTAAAACTCAATGTACTTTGATTGTCAGGGAAACACTGCCATGCTTGTACTGAGATTGATTGAATAAAGACTTGTTTCATCCAAGGCTCTGGTCTTTGGGTGAATCCTTGAGTTAGGAATGATGCCCCCAAGTTACCAGAATATTTAACTGAACCCATGGGACACATAAAACCACTATTATATCCGCAAACAGGACAACAAAGGCATTAAAGGGGAGATAATCACTATCCGATATAACTCACACAGGTTGGATATAGAACTTAACATGGATTTGGTTTGTCTCCTACATCTCTGTAATCAATCAGTTAGTTATAATTATATGCCTCCTTTACAATAACTGCACCATAAGAATGTATGGGATAGTACAGAACACAATAAGGGTATAACAGAGAGCTAAGACAGATGGAGGTTTGTATATGGACAAACTGTTTTAGAGCTGAGGGATGGGTGAAATTTACTGAGGGTCATTGTAGCCGTATTCAACCAGAACTGAATGGAAAACACATGTATGGGGGCAGCAATTCCAAACTGGTGCCCAGTATTTGTCCTCCTTGGGACAGATTCTGTCCAGAGAGCCAAGAGGAGGGTAATGTTAGGAGTAAAGAGACATAGTGAGTGGGTAATACAGTTAATATAGACAAGCAAGAACCAACCTTCAAGATATTTCTATTGAATGTCTATATTGCATTATTGAAACACAATCTTTCACTGATACTTACATGCAGGGACAAGCTTGGAAAACTAAAGGTGCAGAAGTATAAATAAGGACAGTTTTCTGTTAGAAATGCAGCTGCAATGTTTATGCAGAGGGCTGCCACTTAACACACGTGGCCTTGGAAACTTGCCATTTATACAGACCATGATTGGTTCCTCGACATGTACATCTATGTTCAAAGTTGGAACATCTGTGACATTACAATGAAGCATTCCGGAAGGCTTGGCCATATGTACAGAGAACATAATGGGTCACAACTCAGCAGAAAGGCCAAATTAATTGGATTCCAATCAATCACTTAAGAGGCCCATTGAAACTCTAAGCCATGCTCCAAGCCATGGCACACTGAAAATAGCCATCTATAGGAATGCACCAGGCATTTTAAATTTATAGAATATGGCACCAATGAAATGCAAATACCAAAAGGGGCAGTCGGTCTTAAACGTATGCATAAGAGCATGGCAGATTCCGAATAGCTCTCTTGTCATCTGGCCTCACCAAAATTAGTCATGACCTGTCAATCGCCTGTCATTAAAATATCTTTGCATCTAAGTCATATAAAATTCATTCTGCTTTGATTCTTGGGGAAACCCTGTCACCTGATTGCCTCTGCACATATCCTAGTACTGGGAATGATTGAATAAAGGCTTGTTATATCCACAGCTCCAGTCCCCATATGGCTCTTCAACCATAATGGCAGTGATTATTGATCTTTCCCAATGTTCCAGATATATACATAGAAGATAGAAGATAGAACATAGAACAGTACAGCACAGAACAGGTCCTTCGGCCCACAATGTTGTGCCGACAGAGCTAATCCCTCCTACCGACAGAATGCCCATATCCCTCCATTTTCCTCTCATTCATGTGCCCATCCAAGCCCCTCTTAAAAGCCCCCAATGCATTTGCCTCCACCACCCTATCAGGCATCGCATTCCAGGCATCCATCACTCTCTGAGTAAAAAATGTACCCCTAACATCTGTTCTGAACCTACCCCCTCTCACCTTAAATGCATGTCCTCTGGTGTTGGATCGCTCAATGGTGGGAAAAAGATATTGCTTATCCACCCTATCTATGCCCCTCATAATTTTATACACTTCCAACAGATCACCCCTCAGCCTCTGCCACTCCAGAGAAAAGAGCCCAGGTTCGTCCAGCCTCTCCTGATAGCACATGCCCTCTAATCCAGGCAGCTTCCTAGTAAACCTCCTCTGCACCCTCTCTAAAGCCCTGACATCTTTCTTTTGGTGAGGTGACCAGAATTGCAAGCAACACTCTAAATGAAGCCTAACCAGAGTTCTATAGCACAACGTTAACAATAGGGTCACCTCAGTTTCTTTAAACTTTCAAAAGGGATATTTAACAGTTGGCTATTGTGCATTTCACCCAATCTCCCAAAGTCAAAATTATGCCCCTTATCTTAGTTCAGCTGAAAGAACCAGCTTACAAGAAAGTATTTTTAAATTTGTTATTCTACTTTGAACTAGCTACTTCAAGCACGCAAATTTAAACAGATGTCAGAGTGCCATTTTTCATCATGGACTGGCGGAACATGCAAGTCAAATATGTTTTCTGATACATTGCTGACATCCAATGTTATATTACCAACCAGCCTGGGGCAAATTTCTACATCATCATTCACTGAGCAAGTGACCTGCATGAACTGGGTCTTTCTTGTCTGTAACAAAAAATATCAAAGTGATCTGCATCCAACAAAGTTAAAATTAAGGGAGGTTTCCTTGACAAGTCTGTGATTCATTACTGGTTACAAAGGTGGGTTGTTCAGATATATCAAATCAGAATTCATAAGCGTTGTCCAACATGGTTTTTATATAACAATGAAAATTTTTTTTTGACTACATATAATAAGTTTAAAAATGTCCATTTCATTTTAATATCCATTCAGGCACATGAGGAAACACCACCTAGTGGTGTTTGCAAGTCACACTCCATCCTGTCTTGGAAACACATCACCAATTCTTCATCATCCTTGCGTCCAAGTAAAAGGACTTTTTATCCAACAAAGAATGCTAACAATTTAGAAGGCGATGCATCACCTCTTTCTCAAGGGCAATTAAGGATGGACAATAAATACTGGCCTTGCCTGCTAAGCTCATATTCCATAAGTGAAAGGAAGAAGCCTAACACTCTATTGGATATTTCTTGAAGACTCCTTGAGGGATTGAATTGAACTGTTTTAAGTTCTCATTTATTAATATTATTTTTACAAGATAGATTGCAGTTAGCACTAGAATAATTAATGTGTGAGGTGGGAGGCTATGGACTGGGCTGGTGTGGGGTGAACTCAATGACAGAAACTGAATTGAAACACTATTTCCAACATGGAACCTGCCGTCTGTGTCCAGGATAAAATCTGTCATCCGAGAGGTGGGGGAATGGGGTGGCAGTCACTGGGAGGTGGTGTCAGACATTGGGAGTTTGAATCAGAAACCTCAAGAATTTGGATGAGAGCAGATTAGTCGTTGCAGGGGTTGTGACCACAAAAATATTAGGATTGTTTGGACATTGGGAGAGAGGGACAGATCGTGAGAGGCCAGGGATTCACAGGCACCAGGAATGGCTGTCAGTTGGAGTGTCAGTTGGGGTGGAAGGCAGGGTTGATGGAGGTAAATTCAGTCAGATTTTGGATGGGTGGTTTATACATATCACAGCAAAATGGCTTTATAAGGTGTTGGTTAGACCACATTTGGAGTATTGAGAGCAGTTTTGGGCTACATATAGAACCATAGAACAATACAGCACAATACAAGCCCTTCGGCCCACCATGTTGATCCGACATTCAATCCACTCTTAAGACTATCTAACCCTTCCTCCCACATATCCCTCTATCTTAAACTCCTCCATATGCTAATCTAACAATCTCTTGAACTTGACCAACGTATCAGCCTCCACCACCACCCCAGGCAGTGTATTCCATGCACCAACCACTCTCTGGGTGAAAAACCTCCTTCTGACATCTCCCTTGAACTTCCACCCCCCCCCCCCCCATTACCTTAAAGCCATGCCCTCTTGTATTGAGCATTGGCGCCCTGGGAAAGAGGCGCTGGCTATTCCTCTTAATATTTTGTATACCTCTATCATGTCTCCCCTCATCCTCCTTCTCTCCAATGAGTAAAGCCCTAGCTCCTTTAGTCGCTCCTCATATTACATACGCTCTAATCCAGGCAGCATCCTGGTAAATCTCCTCTGCACCCTTTCCAATGCCTCCACATCCTTCCTATAATGAGGCGACCAGAACTGGACAAAGTACTCCAAGTGTGGCCTAACCAGAGTTTTGTAAAGCTGCATCATTACTTCGCGGCTCTTAAACTCGATCCCACTACTTATGAAAGCTAACATCCCATAAGCTTTCTTAACTACCCTATCCATCTGTGTGGCAACTTTCAGTGATCTGTGGATATGAACCTCCAGATCCCTCTGCTCCTCTACACTGCCCAGAATCCTGCCATTTACCTTGTACTCCACCTTGGAGTTTGTCCTTCCAAAGTGTACCACCTCACACTTCTCTGGATTGAACTCCATCTGCCACTTGTCAGCCCAGCTCTGCATCCTATCAATATCCCTCTGTAAGCTTTGACAGCCCTCCAACTATCCACAACACCACCGATCTTTGTGTCATCTGCAAACTTGCTAACCCACCCTTCCACCCCCTCATCTAGGTCATTAATAAATATCACAAAAAGTAGAGATCCCAGAACCAATCCCTGTGGGACACCACTAGTCACAGCCCTCCAATCTGAATGCACTCCCTCCACCACAACCCTCTGCTTTCTACAGGCAAGCCAATTCTGAATCCACACGGCCAAGCCTCCCTGGATCCCTTGGTCTCTGACCTTCTGAAGAAGCCTACCATGTGGAACCTTGTCAAACGCCTTACTAAAATCCATGTAGACCACATCAACTGCACTACCCTCTTCAATCTTCCTGGTCACCTCCTCAAAGAACCCTATCAGGCTACTGAGACAAGATCTTCCCTTCACGAATCCATGCTGGCTGTCCCTAATCAGTCCATGATTCTCTAAATGATCATAGATCATTCTAAGAGATATCTCTTAGAATCCTTTCTAGCAGCTTACCCACCACAGACGTAAGGCTCACTGGTTTGTAATTCCCTGGACTATCCCTACTACCTTTTTAGAATAAGGGGACAACATTTGCCACCCTCCAATCCTCCGGTACCATCCCCGTGGACAACGAGGACTCAAAGATCCTAGCCAATGGTTCAGCAATCTCCTCCATCGCCTCATGAAGCAGCCTGGGGAATATTCTGTCAGGCCCTGGGGACTTATCTGTCCTAATATTTTCTAACAGCTCCGACACCTCCTCTCTCTTGATACCTACATACTCTAGAACATTACCCTTACCAACACTGTCCTCAGCGTCATCAAGACCCCTGTCCCTGGTGAATACTGAAGAGAAGTATTCATACCTAAGCAAGGATGTGCTGACATTGGAGAGGGTCCAGAGGAGGTTTACGAGAATGATCCTGGAAATGAAAGGATTAATACACAAGGAGCATTTGATGGCTCTGGGCCTACACTCGAGCTTAGAAGAATGAGGGGGCATCTCATTGAAACCTGGCGAATATTGAAAGACCTGGATAAAGTGGAGAGAGTCTGGGACCAGAGGGCACAGCCTCAGAATAGAAGAACATCTCTTTAGAACAGACATGAGGAGGAATTCCTTTAGCCCGAGGGTGGTGAATCTGTAGAATTCATTGCCACAGATGGCTGTGGATGCCAAGTCATTGGGTATATTTAAAGTGGAGGTTGATAGGTTCTTGATTAGTAAGGTTGTCAAAGGTTACGGGAAGAAGGCAGGAGAATGGGGTTGAGAGGGAAAAAGAAATCAGCCATGATTGAGTGGTGGAGCAGACTCGAAGGCCCAAATGGCCTAATTTTGCTCCGATGTCTTATGATCTTATGGTATGACCAGATTGAGGGAGAGTGGATGGGTTTCTGGGATCACCAGCAAGATGGGTGTTGAACAGATTTGCACAGATCATGAGCAGATTAAACACACAGATTTAATAACGGTGGACTGGATGGATTGATGGGAGCAAGTGCACTTGGGGAGATTGCAGGGAGGCATGGGTCAGAATGCAGATGGGGTTGGTAGGGGTCATTGCAGACATTGTTTGGGGAGGTTGGTGGATGGCAGATGAGGTTGAAAATATTTTGTGAGTGCTCCAGTTCTTTGTGGAGTGGTGCACGGTGCCAGGAGCATGGTCGGAAAGATTGTGAGTGGAAATGTTGGACAGATTGTGGGATTTTACAACTTTGCAAGAAACTCCTCGTCTTCCTGGCCTTCAGGTGGAACCCTGAAAGTACTCACTGTGCTGATCAGACCTTTCATAAGTCACATGCAACATGTCCCTGGGAGCAGAATGATCACTCGTCCTCCTTATCTACATCCCTTTACACTAGAAGCGGACTGGATTGGAGATGGATTGAGCCTAATTGCCAAGTTTAACATTTTTAAAGGTTCACTTTCTCTGAGAGAGCAGGGCTGTGAGTGAAAACCATTTCCACTGTTTTTCAGAGTTTGGAAAGAACATGACTAATTAATTTGATCTTACATTTAAATTGTCATATGTTTTCTCAGCTAATTAGTTTTTTTGCCTTGGTGTCTAATCGTGTGATGAAATAAAATTTAATACACTATAGAAGTGGTTAATATGTCATTAAATTCATTATTTTCCTGTTATAACTTACTCAGCAATAATTACTAAAAAAAAATCCACTTTAAAATCAAAAGAGAGAATATTTTGAACTAACTCTGTTGTGAAAGTTAGTCCAAACATGTGGAAACATATATTTTTGATGGATTCTGAATTCAGCTAGCTTGTGCTAAGAATAATTAGATCAATTGGAGATTTACAATATCTGTAAATCATAGTGTTCCAAAGTCAGTTTAGGAAAAATATTTAATAAAATATTTTTAAATCATTTGCAAGGCAACATTTTTTTTAATCATCGAAAAAGACTTATTCAATATTTTCACATGATATAGATCCCCTTTCAATAACTTTCCAACTTAGAGGAACGGAGTTGACGACATAATATTGCTCTGTTTCTACTGAGAAATTTTAGTCCAGTCTTTTTTTTATTTGTTTTTTTTTGAAATTTTTCTGTTTAGCTTAGTTTGGTTTGATATATTGTTTATAATTTTTCTTATTGACTTGGGTTTTTTTTCTCTTTTTTTATATAATAAATCTTTTTCTTTCCTTTCTTTTATATTATATTCATTTACTAAGGGATCGTGGGATCTACAGATTTTTTTATATTTTGTTGTTCTTTATGATTATCTATGCCATGACTGTTCTCCTGATCTCTTTGTATTACATGTACAAACAATGATGTTATATATTAATCTGTATTAATTTGAAAACTAATAAAAAGATTGAAAAAGAAAGAAAGAAAGACTAATAATCCATTTATTGGCTGAAGTCATCTTTTTTTGGGGAAGTTGTGGCCACATATTGATGATGCCTGAAAGTAAAATAACATCTTGGAAGTGAGTTCTGAGCTGGTTAGAACCACAGGGGAGCAGAAACTGCATTTTATGTTCAGATCAAAATAGAAACCCCACTAAGTATCCCACTCAGAATTTATATTGTTTTCCTTGAAGTGGCAGTTTGGTTGAAGCATTAATAAGATCTGTGTTGTAATATATAAGTCGAAAAACTAATGGGATACTAAGCTCAGACGTGTTTCCGTCAATGGCATCTCTGGCAACCAGTGTGGGAAGGTGATATGTTTCAATGACTGTGCCCTCCTTTCATTTTCCCAAACTATGACCACTATACCTTATACAAGTTCTTGTAGAGGATGAAGGGTTGGAAGAATGCCAGTACTACAGTTTGACAGCTCCTGGCAGGTGGAAAATTAAGTTAATCAGAGATTTATGAATACGATAAACCTGTACTTTGAAAAATAGCAGCTTCAGAAAATCCAGGGGCTGCGTCAGCATTATTGAAGAACTCATTGAAACATGATTAGATGGCAGCAAATTGTTGTATTGCCGATGACCTTAATGTCTAAACAGAAATTGTGGCACAAAGTTAGAAGCAGAGAAAGCAGTGGGCTCACTGTTCCTGCTGGAAACAGAAGGCTGCTCCAAAAGCAGGATTTGGACCCATCATTATAACTCTAATGGACCCCCTTACACACAACTGGGCAAATGGATCCAGCCTGGGAAGGTGGGTGTGGGAGAGATAAATGGAGTAGAGTGATAATTGGAGAAGCCTGGCATGGTGCTGTAGAAACAGATAGAGCACCATGCCTCTATATTAGTTGAAATACAGAAACTTGCAGTTTCAGTGGTGGTCTCTAACAATTAACGAGGACTTTGCAATGTTCATGACTGCAAGTGAAAGCTGTGGCTCACTGCAGGCAGCCACTCCCGTCCTCCCACCCACTTTCCCAGACTTTCCTCATCTAAGTCAACCGATCTTACTTAGCATGACCTGAGAACTGAATCCTGGGTTACACCCGGCACACACAGATCACAGGTCCTATTCTAGTGAGGCCTGCCGTCAACCTTAAAAACTGCATGCAACGTGTACTGCATTATTTCAGACCAGCCCAATTAGAGGCCCAGATGTTTTCTGTCAGCAAGGCAGGCAGCCAAGTTTTTGGAAAATTTTCTACCTTTAAATTGGAAAACAAAAACTGCTGTATAAACAGAATGTGACACAAAATAGGAATAGTAAATACAGCATGAAAATATTTAATAATGCACAGTGTGGCTGAAATGTAACATTAATTAACTCAAGGAATAATATTTACATGTATATTCATGGATTTATATATATTTTCCAATGACTTTAAGGGGAAAAATCATCCTTTACATCACCCACTGTGGTGTCAAAATTGTCTTTCTGTAAACATGAAAATAGGAATTCAACTGGATCAACTGATAAATTGAAGCACAACTTGACCTGCAGAAACAATTTTTTTAACAGCCCATGCAAGTGATAAATATCTGAAAATTGTTTTGTGCTCAAACTGCTGATTCGGTCATTTTCATACAGGGACTGGAGACCTTACAATCTGAAATTTGTGCCTTTCACTACTTACCCTGCTGGGAAGAAACACCAGATGAAGGGAAGTATTTCTCATTATAATAATTTGCCAAATTAAATTTACAAAGAATTTCCACTTCCACTTTTGTCAATCAAAAAGCAGAACGTAAGAGAAATGCAGTTGTACATATAATTGTAAGTTTATTGCGCATAAATTGTATTAACAAAGAACTTGCCCCATATCAATGACAATGCATTATTGACAAATGATTGTGAACTGCAATCCCTTCTGTTAAAAATGTGAAAACAGTATGGTGAGAGGATAATAAGCAGATAATTGATTATTTGATGTCATCGTAAATATAAACATTTGTCAGTACTCATACCTCTCTTTCAAGGGTGCCACAGGATCTTTTACATTCACTTGAGGGACACATGGGGCCTTACTTTAATGCCTTATCAAAAAGCAGCATCTCACAAACTGCAGTACTCTCTCAGTACTACAATGAAGTATTAGCCTAAGTTATGCACTCAGGTCCTGAATTGGGATGACAAAGTTGCCAGAAAACTAAATATTATAAGAATGAATACAGATCTAATATGGCTACTTGAAAATCCACTGACTGTCTTTGCAGCTGAAATCATACTTCATATTAAGGCTTTACATTTTGAACGCTTCACTTCAGGTATTTTGCTACTTCTGTATCAGAACACAAGAGATCTCCACTGTCCCATGAATTAAATTCTTAAATTCATTTAATTTTATGAATGTTAAGGGCATGTCATTTTTGTCCTGGGAATCCTGCTGTGCAGCATATTTGACACAATGACAGCGTTGTGTGCCTTTGGATACTAAGAGATCTCCTGTAGTTTTTAGCAGCAGGAGGTGCATTTCATGCTGTATTATCTGACTTCTGGCTGTGATTTATATAACTGTTGTTTCATTCTGAATTGAATTTTTCCATCTTACACTATACTTGTATTGGTTCTATATTTTGTTATTTTATCTGACCTGAATTTAACTTTTTCTCCTTTACCATTCAAGGTAGCTTACCTGACATATAGGGAATAGCACTGAAATTCCTTTGGGAATTCACCTAATCCTTAATAAGATGAAGGAGAAGGAGGGACTTACAGCCAGGCCCAGAAACAGATGCATGTCGATCACCTCTGTATTTCTCTCCAGTGACACCAAATCCAGTAGCTTTTCTTTGGCTCATGTTCAATGCTTTGAATCTATTGTCCCCCTCCTATTACGTAAAAGGTCCTTACATTGTGGAATTAGCTTGGCTGCAATAAGGTGGATGATGAAGTGCTTATCATTCTCTCAGGCCTTCCATAGTTACATAATTAACTGTTGTACCTTCTAAAATAAAAGTGTATTATTATCCTCAGGATGCCAGTTGGATATTGGGATTTAATAGCCCTGCCAAGTAGAGGAGAAAAATTGCTTAAAAGCTGAAGATTATGCATTGCATGCATATGTTTGCCTTTTGCTCAAGTCAGGCAGGTTTAGGCTGTGTAAAGATTAAAAATGCATCCATGTGAGTAAACATTTGATTGTGTGTGTGTGTGTGTGTGTGTGTGTGTGTGTGTGTGTGTGTGTGTGCGTGTGTGTGCGTGTGTGTGTGTGCGTGCGCGCATGCGTGCACGCGCGTACTCAAGTACAGAACTCTTGTTAAAATAAAAGTGGTGGATGAAGTTTTTGATGGGGTTTGAATTTCTTCCTCATTCAGAAGGATGACCTCCTGGTGCTTATTTTAATTTAGTACATTTTATTGCTGCTGCTGATGCATTCTCCTTCACAGTGAGGAAACCAAATTGTAATTATATGACTACTTTGCTAACACCTCCATAGAATCAACAAATGGGACCCTGAGCCTCTATGTGCCTGTCCCTTGGATCCTCTGTCCCACTTCCACTTGGTTTTTGACTTTTTTTTAAACAACCTAAGCTTTAGGAAGAACACCTCATTTATCAGTCAGGCACATTACAGCCTTCTGCACTCAAGAATGAGTTGAACTATTTCATTTAATAATTCTGCCACTCCCATTTCCAGTGATCCACCTTTACTTTCCCATTATACTTACTATAGCTTTGCCTTAACATACCCTTTGTCATTAAATCTCTCCTGTTTTCCCTCACAATAAACCTTTCCTTCCTCCCCTCCCTACTTTCTCAACATTTAAAATGCATTTTAATTCTAACTTCAGTCCATCTGGTGCTAAATTTGTTAATTTAATCTCTGTTCTAATTCTTCAGTTATTAGAGTGCTGTCCATGTTACATATTGCGTAATACACATTACAGTCATTGAGTCACACGGCATGGAAACAATTCTTTGGGTCCACCGAGTCTGTACCAACTATTAAGCATCCATTTACGCTAATCCTAAAATAATCCCAGTTTATTCTTCCTACATTCCCATCAATTCATCCTAGGTACTACCAGTCACCTGCACATTGGGGGCAATTGACAGTGGCCAATTAATCCAGCAACCCAAATGCCATTGGGATATAGGAGGAAACAGAAGCACCCGAAAGAAACTTGCGTGATTATAAGGGGGAACATGCACATTCCACACAGATAGTACCAAAGGTTAGGATTGAACCTGGGTCACTGGAGCTGTGAGACTGCCCTTTACTAGCTGCATCACTGTGTCACACTGTAACATGAAACACAAATATTCTTACAACTACAATTCATTTGCTTTCATGTGACTATAAAATAATGTTCTGCTCAACATCTTTCCAACATACCACTGTAGGGTAATTTGTTTGTGCACAGTTTAAAGCAAATTAGGACCAAAAAATTAGGTGCCCATAAATGATTCTTCCACTTAAAAGTTGTTGTGGTCAGACAATTAATTATCTCCAATGATTTCCAAAGAAGAGATGCATCAACCCATCAAAAGAATGTGTGATTGGAGAAGACCAAATAAATACAAAAAACATTTATGTGAATAGCTTCCCTGTGATGTATTGCTAAGCCTTAGAAAGCAATACCTTATGAGGACACTTCTTCCATAATTCCAGTGAAGAGGCACATATCAGGCAGAGGGTGTAGACACTATACTATCAATACTAAGATGGTGCCATATCATTCAGCAGAGTCAATTTACACTTGTATATTAAACGTTATGTACTGGTTCAACTTTGTTTCTGGACAGTATAATGGGTAATATTTTGCAATATTATGAAATCTGATTGTCACAACATAGGACCTGAATGATCACAGTAAGGCACATTTTCTGGAGAATCCCTCAGCCACTCACTACCTTTAGATCTTACTATTCAGACCAACACTTAAACAGACGAAGGGAATTTTGGAAAGTCAGCCAATGGTAGTGTAGATTCCTCTCAAACTTCACTAAACATACAATATGAAATCTGTACATATAAAAAATCTGCACCACGTAATTAATAAGGTATTGATGTTACATATGTTATTGCTTAGCTACCTAAATAAACATGGAAGTACTGGGCCAGATCGAAATGATTGTTGCTGAGGTTTCTGTAGGGAACCATTGGTTTCCAGCCCTTTGGGCTTCTGTATGCCTCAAACTTCCACGTCTGCTCAGACAAGCACAGAATACTGAGGTAAGTGGGAGGCAAAGTGCTGCTAATTACAACTGATCCCTCAGAGCTTTATGCCAGAGATGGCTGACACGCAAAAGATAAACTTGTTTATGTGAAGGAGGGTCACCAAAACTGTGGAAAAATATACATGATGATAAGTGCTGAAGTATGTTGGTTTAATTATTTTAATAAGGTGTTTTTAATTAATTTTACCTCAATTTTCAGGAACTTTTATAAATACTTAAATGTCCATCAATAGTTTTTAGATGTCTTTACCGAGCAGTCGAGGACTGTCAGGGTGATCTAGGGATGAGGCCCTCTCTTAAATTGGGGATCAGTTCATTTGTCTCCTCACATTTGGAAAAGGGAAGTCTAGGTGGCTGGGACTCCAGGTAGTAAATTCAGGCAGGGGATCATTGGTCCCACCCTTAACTCCCACTCATCCTCATCCTCATCCAATTTCATGCTTCTCCTAATATTTATACAGTTGAATCTTAACATTTTATAAAGCAAGGCTACATTCCATGTAACCAGCCATGTTTTTCTATTTATGAAGATCATAACATAATTTCCTTTTACCTTTGAAATAAAAACAGAAAATACTGTGAACACTCAGCAGGTAAAGCAGGATTGAAAAGTTGTTGTACTGAAACATTGGCTTTATTTCTCTATCCGCAGATGCTGTCTGAGCTGCTATTTCTACCATTTTCTATTTTTATATCAGAATTTTAGCATCTGCAGTACTTTACTACTGAATTTCTTATACAATCTAAATAAAGTTATCTTAAATAGGCAGTATTGTTTGATTTGAGTTTAATTTTTTTCTTGTGTTTCAGTTTGGTATGATAGTTTTTCGTTTATATTTACTCTAAAGTTTGTGCTTGAACTTTAAGATTGCAGCAGCTATACAGACTGTTTTGTAGTTCTGTCTTGATTCCTAGCTTTATTATATATTAATGTAGAGGTTGTTATGAATTTTGAAAGCACATTTTTTGCAGATGCTCTTAATACAACATAATAACATTAACGGTTTACAGTATAAAAAATTTAGACATTCACAACATACACAGGAGCTTTTGGTTTATCAACATACTGTAAGTGCCTTCAGTGGGAATGAGTTTCATAATGCATTGTATTATGAATATATTATACTCCTATGCACAAGTCATCTGCCTTTCACTTTATGGATAGTGAAATGTATTTTGAGTAGGCTGGATTTCAGTCAAAGTGCCTTTAATCATAATGAAGACTCAGCCAACTGAAGATCTGATTGAACCTGAAACTTAATACCTGGCCCCATAACATTTTTTTCAAGGCAATGTGGAAAACCATTCTCAGTTCCACATGGCTAATCTGGACTTGTTGTGCCTCATAGTCACTGGAGACATGTTGGGAATGGGGTAGTGGATTGGGAGGAGAGGGGGTGAAGATGATGCGAAATGATATGGGAAGCCTGGAAGTAAGCTTCACCATCTATCTGTGGCAGTTTAACACAGCCAGTAATGGGCATTTTATTTCCAGGTTGGGCATTGATTGGACAGCTGAGGGAGCGCCAAGGTTATGAGACTCAAAAGACCCAAGTCCAGTAGTGAAACTGCAACATGAGGATGACACTTTGAGAAAGTAGAAGGGCTGTCACAGAGGCAACAATATTACAAAAGGGCAAGATATCAAAATCTGCTGCATCCCATGCCCCCACACCTCTCTCAACCAACACCCCCCCCCCCCCCCCCCCACCTTTCACAATGCTTCCCTTGGCATCCCGTTTCGAGCAGTGAGGTGTTGGAGAGAACGTAGAACATAGAACATTACAGCACAGTACAGGCCCTTCGGTCCACGATGTTGTGCCGACATTTTATCCTGCTCTAAGATCTATCTAACCCTTCCCTCCCACATAGCCCTCCATTTCTCTATCATTCATGTGGCTATCTAAGAGTCCCTGAAATATCCCTAATGTATCTGCCCCCGCAACCTCTGCCGGCAGTTCACTCCACACACCCACCATTCTCTGTGTAAAAAACTTACCCCTGACATCCCCCTTCTATCTTCCTGAATCACCTTAAAATTATGTCCCCTCATGTTAGCCATTGTTGCCTTGGGAAAATGTACCTGACTGTCCACTCGACCTATGCCTCTTTTGACCTTGTAGACCTCTATCAAGTCAAATCCAATAGAGATCCTGTAAAAATCTACCGCTACTGTAAAGAAGACATGGTTGAAAGAGGTGCAGGGGATTAGAAGTAAGACCACCGCAAAACATTTCTGGATTCAGAGCATAAAAAGTTTTAATAACCCAACCAGCTCAGGAAAGGTGTGTACAGTACCACATGCACCTAAATTCCACCATGCACATCATTCTCCCTCTGCCTCACCAGCCCTACTCCATCTCATCAGTTATCAAAGTCAAAGTCAAAGTCAAGTTTATTGTTATATGCACAAGTACATGGATGCACAGGTGTAATTAAAAACTTACTTGCAGCAGCATCACAAACACATAACATCAGATTAGCAGCATTCACAAGAAAAACATAAACTAAACATAAATTATACACAATTTTACTAAAAAGGAACACAATTAGAACAAACAAGGACAAAGTCCATTGCAGTGCAAGGTGATGAAAGTGTTGCTGTACTGGGTAGTGACTTGTGCAGGTTGGTTCAAGAACTGAATGGTTGAAGGGAAGTAGCTGTTCCTGAACCTGGTGGTGTGGGACTTCAGGCTTCTGTACCTCCTTTTTCTCTTTTGAAGAAGAGACTATACATGACACACAAAGAAAACATGGCTCACCACAGATTCATAACTGCAGAGGAGAAAGCACTGGAGATTGGCATCGTTTGGTACACGAGATGGTTTTACAGGGATTTACCAGACACCTGGCGACCAAGTTAAGCATCAGTGATCAATATTTCATGCACACCCTGTTAGAAAGATGTTATCAACCGTGAACGAAATATGAAAAGACTGTCATTTATGCATCACCCTTTATATCACTTTCAGAATATTTTGAAGTGTTTTATAGACAGCTAAGTTCTTTTTAAAGAAGAATCATTGTTGTAAAGTTGGATATGAGCAGGGCAGCTAAATTGGAAGCTCAGCAAAATCCTTCAAACTGCAATTTGATAAAGACCAGATCATCTAAGTGATATCGATTGAGAGATAAATATTGGCCAGGACGGTCTCTCTGCTCCTATCTGACCCAAATAGAGTCACAGCTTAACATAGCATCTGAAAGTCAATACTTTTGCCAGTGTATCAGTGTTGCACTCAAGTTCTCAAGCTTGACCTTGTGTTGATTATCATCATAAGGATAACTGGAAATATTCTTATATTGTCTGTACTAATCATACCTTTTCCCTCAAGCAGCCATTCCTCATGTGCGACAGGGCCAGTGACCCTCGACCCTGCAGGTCTACAGAAAGGTTGAAGAAACATCTTCTGTGGGTACAACATCACAACTGTCCAGTTAACTGTGTGCATCTCATACACCTACACCAGTTGGATTTTCACTTTACAATTCATATTTCACATGTGAGAATACCAGAGGATGGTGATGGAGACAGAGATGGAGAGTTCAAAATGGAGTCATACACTCCTTCACTCATCTGCTTAGCTGGACATAGATGTTATACCCCGGAGGCTATTGATATCCTCTTACCTATTGAGGGGTACGTTTTTTACTCAGAGAGTGGTGGATGCCTGGAATGCATTGCCTGATAGGGTGGTGAGGCAAATTCATTGGGGGCTTTTAAGAGAGGCTTGGCTGGGCACATGAATGAGAGGAAGATATAGGGATATGGGCATTCTGTAGGTGGGAGGGATTAGCTATGTCAGCACAACATTGTGGGCCGAAGGACCTGTTCTATGCTGTACTGTTCTATGTTCTATGTTCCATATCCTGAAGAATCAGTGATGAGCTCCAGTAAGTTTGCAGACAGGACCTTCATCCACACTAACCATGCTCACAAAAAAAATGGAAGAGTCTGCCACAAGTGTGACTGAGTGGAACAATTGTGACCATCAAGTGAGTTCAAGTAGCCTGAGCATGGTTTACACACTTTGGATGTCAACATGCCTGCTGCCTTAAACTTAACAACAAACACCTCAGCTTCAACTTTACAGAGCATCAAAATGGTCTTCATCAGTGTGGTGGCTGTGAAGTATGACTGGTTCAGGACAAGGATAACACTGAGGGTGAGCATGGAAGAGAAACTAAGGACTGCAGATGCTGGAATCTAGATGAAAAACATGATGATGCTGGAGGAACTCAGCAGGCCAGGTAGCATCTGTGGAGACAAGCAGGTGGTCAAAGTTTTGGGTCAGGATCCTTCTTCAGGACTAGAGCATGGAAACTTGAACCCCACTCCCAATTTCCACTACCCACCTGTTGTCCTGCCTCAGTCTCTTACCCACATGCTGTCTCCTCTCCTGATTTTGAGGCTTCCCCTGCATAGATGCAGCTGAAGCATAATACTAAGCAGAGTGGAGGCTGATGCGGCCATTCTGGAGACCCTGTCTGGTGTGTGCTGAAGGGCATTTTGACATCTATCTCAGTGCCTGAACACATCATCATGGCATGTCCAATGATACTCTGGTGTTCGTATGGCATCAGGTGTGATGCCTTTGAGTTTCATGGTTTGGGTCCCTGACAGACATCATTCACCAAATGTGAAGTGGGTACCACTTGCCTCTGAGCAGCCAGCTCTAAAGAATATCTTCAGGGTCCAAGGACAGGGAATTTAGACAGCAGCAAGACCACAACTTCATGGTAAATTCCCAGATACATGCAGATGCAGCTGAGAAAATGGTTGATGGTTGCACGCTAGCTGCATTATTAGTGTGCCAGTCCTTGCAGTTTACACATACCTCTGGATTGCCGTGTGCGTGCATCTGATGACCCTGCACCTGAGAAGGAGAAAAATCTAAATGCATTTTCATTCAGATCAGTCCCACTGCGGGCAAAGTTCACACACTTACTGGGCCCAACAAAGAAACCACCTCTCTAGTGTAACTGTGGACAGCTGACTGGGAGAACTTGTGCCCTATATCCCTTATGCGTTTCCTACATTGATTCTAAATCGATATGGTAATCCATTTAAACAAGATCATTTTTCATCACAGCACTGATCTTTTCCCTTTTTAATAATATTGCATCACCTTCTTTTCTTGTTGCCTGTTCTCCTTAAATGTCAAATATCATAACCAGAACTGGTTGTTCAGTTCCTTGGGAATTAAACACCCAGGTTGGGTTAACCAAGTGAATGGGTAAGAGCTAATTGCCACGCTTCAGTAATGGTTATTAATTCATATCCATTTACTTCTGTTTGGACCAATAATTCATTAACCTTCATTTCAGTTACACAGGTAACATGACCACGTCAGGCCCCTGAAACAGGGCCACAAGATTCAGAGCAGGAGGAAGAAGTTAAGATAAGATCTTTATTAGTCACATGTACATCGAAACACACAGTGAAATGCATCTTTTGCATAGAATGTTCTGGGGGCAGCCTGCAAGTGTCGCCATGTTTCCTGTGTCAACATAGCATGCCCACAACTTCCTAACCCGTACGTCTTTGGAATGTGGGAGGAAACTGAAGCACCCAGAGGAAACCCACACAGTCACAGGGAGAACGTACAAAGTCCTTGCAGACAGTGGTGGGAATTGAACCCGGGTCGCTGGTGCTGTAAAGCGTTACACTAACTGCTACACCACCGTGCCTGCCCGTGCACTGCCATAGCATTCTTTACTCCCATCCACCTACTGTCACATTGTGTACGGTGGGCAGTGCCCTGAATACATGTCCAGGGAGGTCCTTTCTTTATTGTCCAGTGGCACCAGCATTCTTTCCTCTGCTGATGTTGTAGATTGCACAACAGTGATTATATGGCATACAGCATGTGACGGCAAGGTGTGAGACCCTTTGTAGAGAATACTGCAGAGCACTGTCCGATAGTCCAGGCTGTGGAGCCTTAAGGAGGATCCTGATGACACTCTCCATTAACGTAGCAGCCCTACAGCCTTCATTGTAATGCGTGCTTCTCAGTGCAACCAGGACCCCATAGAAACATTTAGAATGTTGAAAGGACTAGACAGAGTAGATGTGGTTAAGCTGTTTCCCTTGGTGGGTGAGTCCAGGACTAGAGGGCACAATCTTAGAATTAGAGGGTACCGGTTTAAAACAGAAATGAGGAGAAATTTCTTTAGCCAAAGGGTAGTGAAATTATGGAATTCTTTGCCACGTACAGCTGTGGAGGCCCAGTCATTGGGGGCGTTTAAGGAGGAGATTGATAGGTATCTAATTAGTCAAGGTATCAAGGGATATGGGGATAAGACCAAAAAATGGGGGCTAGATAGGAATAGTTTTAGTTTAGCTCATGGAGCAGACTCAGTGGACTGAATAGCCTACTTCTTTCCTATTCATGCTCGTATTGCATGGTTTGATGGGTGTGGGGTCAGGGGGTGGGGGTGAGGTACTTCAATTACAAGCAGAAAAAGAAGCTAACTTCAGTTCACCCAGACTCCTGTATGACTTCTAACTCGAATCTTGAGTCCCTTGGAATGAAATGGGCTCTGTCCCAACCGACTCCACAGAAATCCTGCATGCAATTCATGGTCTCTTTATGCAGCACAGGTACAAGTCTTGTCCCTGCTTCAAAGACTTGCTTTCATGTAAGTAGTCTACACTCGGCATTAATTACAAATTTATGATGCAATCTCACAGGGGAGCACACAATTGGATTGATGGCTGGTGGACGTGCTCCTTGGTTTCCATACTTAAGCACTTCAAGCAAATGGGAGCAGCTAATCAAAGGCCCAACATTGTGTTAGAAGCACAAGACTTGAGGTGATGAAAATCACTGAAAAAACATTTCTGTGATGCTTAATAAACAGGAGGTACACAATGAACTTCTCAGACATTGTTTTGCCCATCAGGGGCACATTTGTGGCTATGCAATTTGTTTTTACCATACATTAGAAAAATATTAAATGAATCTTTTAATCTCTGACTTTTGTATTAAGGTAAAATTGCTTCTATCGTTCATTGCTCATTTCCAAAGCCATGGACATTCTCCTGGATATACTGACCCCAGATTAGTTTCATTTACTGTTATAATACTTAGCAGCTTTAGTATTTTAGCTCTCATAATTAAATGGCCTGCGGGACTAATTATGAAGTTTGATAGTATTAATTATGCATCAATGATAGAAAAGAAGGTGACCACTGTGTGCGCATTAAATCCTAGGTTAATGAGAAATGGACACAAACACACCTGTGCTGAAGTGTGTCAGTGATGTTATAATTCTAATGTTCACCCATTAATCAACGTGAAAAAAACTGTAATATTGCCATGTCATCCAGCAAAACAACTACTTGGAAAGGATATTGTGTTGACCTCTGTTAGATAGATCAGACAATTACACTGCAATGTGGTTTTTAAAGTTTCAGGTGTGACTTCTCAGTTTTAGACTGTTGTCAGAAAGAAGGAGGATCCAGAAAATTTGCTCCTTGGAAATAAGACAAACAGTCTGGTAATGTAGAGACAGAGGTTGAGAGAGTTGGTGTTGAGGTAGTGCTGAAACTGGTCAATTTATGTACGGAAATGGACAAGTTTTACAGATGCTCTCACCACGGAAAAGATCTTGCAGCTCTAAACTGGGCATCTATGAGGTTTGTTGAATCATTGGCAGCAGTAGAAATGTACACTACCACAATCTGTGTCGTCAGTCTCCAATATATCCCTCTAGCCAGAGGATCTGTCAGGAACATCGCCTGATTTACCTAAAAATGAGGTGCACCTGGCAAAACTGCAGCACAAGACCACAGGTGTGCTAAAGAGCAAAAATAGCTTGCAATAGGCAGAACTAATTGATCTCACAACCAACAAATCAGATCAAAGCTCAGCAGTTCTCCCTCATCTGATCATGAATGACACTGGACAATTAAACGCCTAATGGCAGCAGGAGACTCCAAAAACATCTGCATCCTTGGTGTTGGGAGGGCTCAACATGTGACTGCAAAAGACACGGTCAAAGCATTCCCAACCATCTTCATCCCAAAGTGCCGAGTGGACGGTAATGATACATCTCAACCTTCCCTCGAGGTCCCCACAATCACAAAAGCCAGTTTTCCACATGATGTCAAGAAATGGCTGAAATCTGTGGATAGAATTTAGGACCAGACAACATCAGGGCTGTGGTACTGATCACTTGTCATGCTGAATAAGCCATACCTCCAATCAAGATGTTCCATTAGAGTTACAAGAGCTACACTTACCTGACAATGTTGAAAAGTGCCTTGAGATATCCAATCCTCAACAGCAAAACAAATCAAATCTGCCAAATTACTGCCCAGTCAGTCTATTCTCAATCAACAGCAAAGGTGTTACTGCCAACAACACTCCACAAGCATGACTTAGCGATCTAGACCATCAAGACCATCGGATAAAGCAGTCCACTCGATTGACACTTCACGTATTACCCAAAACATTCAATCCCTCCACCACCAAAGCATCTTGATTGCAAATGTGTCCCATCTATTAAATGCACTGCACTTATTTGCCCAGGCGTTATCTTGACTGGGTTATCGCAAAAGCACCTGCAAAACCCATCACCAAGAAGGATAAAGGCAACAGCCACAGTGTCTCTGGGTCTAAATAATGGAACCCCCCCATCTAATATTCGTTGGAGTACAATCATCAGTAGAATTGGAAAGGTTCAAGAAAGTGGCTCAACATCTTTTTCTGAAGGACAATTAGGGATGGGCCTAGGCCACATTCCCCACATGTTATTAGAGAATAAATAAAGCATGTAATTGAGAAATGGAGGGTTGAAGGGTAAATTATTGTACCACTCGTACATACCTCAAGGTCGAATTCTCAATTCAAATAATAGGAAAAGCATAAGGTTTTTAATCTAAAAAACAAAGAAAAATGACATAAAGTTGCCTCTATTTCAACTTCTATTTAAAGAATAATTAATTTACTTTCTGACCCGATGTTAGTTTCTTAGAGTTTTCATTGAGCTTCCCACGACAACAAAAGTTTCTGAGCTCAGCATTATTCTTTAAAGAAAGGGGGTGAAAATGAAGCAATGTTTTTCACAGAACATACACCTAAAATATTGAGACCAATCTGTCATCCTTTATGTCAGTGAAAATTAATATGAAACTTTATGATGAAAGGACAGAGGAATGGGATTATTGCCATTAGTTTCAATTGAACCTTTGGGAGAAACACAAGTATGACTGTCAAATGATTCTGGTCATGACATTTTAACATAATGTGGATAAAAAAATACAATTAAATGAGTGAAATTATCAGTAAGTGAGACAGCCTCAAATTTTCTCATGGTCACTTGGAGGTTATTGGATTGAGAGGGTTGTGGATGTGTGGGCAAGAGGCCTGGAAGGAAGAGACAATGTAAATGGATATGTAAACACAAATCTCCATCCGGAAGATATCTATGAGAAAATCCCTCTGGGGGAGAGAGAATATTTCCCATGATATCAGAAGAGGTGGGATAATCAGGTAAAGCTCCCCAACCCAAAATTTCTTATTCTTCTATCTCCTTTCTATTCAGCAGTCTGGAGCAACCCAGTATCCAGGTCAGCTTGCTGACCTTCACCTGAAGATGGTCAAAGTGCAGACAAATAAGGGGACTGACTGCGGTGATACCCAGCCAGTGAATCTGCAGGGAACTTCTGGCGAGCTGCAGGGATGCATCAGCATGTTCTGGACTTCTGTGCCTGCTTGCTGTTCACTACAATACTGAATACACAGGAAGTCAGATGAAGGCATATCTAACCTCCCAATTTGCCCTGGACTCACCACCCAACACTCTTGAATGGGATCAATGGTTTTCATTAAAATGTTAGTAAGAGTATTTACTCAGGCACGGTAGTGTAGTGGTTAGTGTAATGCTATTACAGTGCCAGTGACCTGGGTTCAATACCGGCCACTGTCTGTAAGGAGTTTGTACGTTGTCCCCGTGACTGCATGGGTTTGCTCCGGGTGCTCCGGTTTCCACCCACATTCCAAAGACGTACGGGTTAGCAAGTAATGGCCATGCTATGTTGGCGTCGGAAGCGTGGTGGCACTTGCGGGCTGCCCCCAGAACACTTGACGCAAAAAAGATGCATTTCACTGTGTGTTTCGATGTACATGTGACTAATAAAGATATTTTATCTTATCTTATCTAATATTTAAATTAATTTACAATAGTTAATTGTGTTTTTAAGTGAATTCGTTATTTTTATTTTTTAACGTGCCTTCCCAGTGAGCTAATAGGCCTTAACACATTTACCAATCTTGAATCCATTTCTTTTCATCCAGTTTTTTTCTTATTCACCTAACCAATCAAATCATAAAGGCTGAAGTTGCCATATGTAATAATGTTCCCCTGCACACTGTTGTAAATCTCTCACATCTAATGTGGCACTGATGGTTCCTCATTCTGGACTCCTGAGCTGTTGAAGGTAATTTGTTTTATCACGTTGCCTCATTTTCTGCATTATTCCACTGATTAAAATGTCCAACTTTATCAAGCATTTTAACTTAGTTATGGTTCCCCATACCCGACAGCATTGTAGTGCACCAGATAAATCTAGTTCCTGTCCACACCCAGTGGGTACACATTTACATCCAGCAGCATTCAATGCATTGGAAATATGTCTTCAGTTTATACTCATATTGCATTGATCGGACTTCAAAATTCAGCAGAGTTCAATGCACATATTTTTACATTGCAAATTTACCATATGTATGTTGGAGGAAAGAAATTCTTCCTCACTGATTGTCAGAAAAGTACAAGCACCCAGAGCTGTTAAAGCTAGTTGTAATGCTGAATCCTGTTAACTCAAGTCAGTACCTGCTCTGACAGCTCCTCTAAAACCCATGCCTTCTACTACTAAGAAGGGAACTCCACCACCTACATGTTCCCCTCCAAGTCACACACCAGCCTGATTTAGAAATGCATCCCTGGCACTTCATCTTCACTGGGTCTAAATTCTGTTCCTCCCAACCCAAGAGCAGTGTGGGAATACCTTCACCAGATCTCCAGCACTCAGGAAGCTGGCTCACTGCCAGATTTTGAAGGGCAATATGGAAAGGACAATAAATGCTGGCCTTGCCTTCAATGCCCAGATACTAGAAAATGAATAAATATGTTCAAATTCAAATTTCATCCAAACACCTCCCTGCTCGATGTCTAACCTATCTGAACTATTGATTAGAAAATAAAAGTGTTTTAACCAAACTGTCATACCATTTAATAACTGTAATTCAAAGGAAGAAAAGAAATAAATAGAGTAAGTGACTTTTGTGTAATAATTTTAAATTTTCATCTTAAATTTATGAAAAAAGCACACTGTTTGGATATAAGACAGATTCTTTCAACCTATCTGCTTTTGAAAGTAAACTATCAAATGTTTAAAAGAAAATAGTAGTAACGATTTAATAACATTGTAATTTATCTCTGTGTGTTTAATTTTGCATGTAAATATATTTCTTAGCTGAAGATGAATAGGCTACTCTGTATACATTAAAATAGCACAATAAAATACTTAAGACGTCCTGCAGTTATTGCAAATTTATTTTTTCCTGACATAAGAAGAAATTAGATAGTGCAACTCATCAAAGCATGTTGACGTTGATAGAGTGCCGACTCTATGGATTGTGTGTAATGGATCAGAGGAAGAAACAATTCAACGTTTCTGAGGTAATGACCCTTCATTCTTTTCCCATGGCTAGGGAAAAGATTTATTGGAATCTGTGCTTATAGGCTGGTAGTACTTCTAAATAGGTCAGTGATCTTACTTCCCTATTGAGGGCAACACACCAAGTTATGAGTGGAAGGAGGGGGTGATGGGTTTACAACCATGGAGGAGCTGAGCCCAAGCAGAGTTAGTGTCTTTCTCATTTATTTTTGACAATTTATGCTTTGAAGTAGCAGAGGAAGATATAGCATCAAGAGACAACAACAAACATCAGCTTCTTTGAATCCTTGAAAGAAAGAATTTTAGTTTTTTTTCTTATTCATTTTTTGGGATCTGGGTGTCACTGACAGTGCCAGCATTTATTGCTCATCCTTAATTTCCCTTGAGAACTTGGCTGTGAACCATCAGTTTGACTGCTGCAGTGGTACTGTGATAAGGAGTCCCAAGATTCAGACACAACGATGAAAGACAAGGCATGTAATACATATTTATTTAGTTTATTCATGGCGAACCTACAGGTAGTGGTGTTCCCATGTACATGTGGCCTTTGTTCTTCTTGGTGGTAGATATTATGGATTTGGGAGATGTTATTGGAGTAGTCTAGGTGAGTAACTGTAGTGTATTTGTAGATGATGCATAGTGTAGCCATTGTGTGCTGATGCTGTAGGAGTGAATGTTTAGGATGGGGAATGGGGTGCCAATCAATCAGGCTGCCCTTTTCTGGATGGTGCCAAGCTTCTTGAGAGTTATTGGAGCTGCCCTTAGCCAGCCAAGAATAGAATATTTCGTCATCTCTGAGCTCATGACTTGCAGATGGTGGACAGGCTTTGGGGAATGGAAGAGGATACCCAACTACAGTAGTCCAGTATTGTCTATCAAAGGTGGGTGGCTGGTTATCTGTTGGAAATGGCCATTACCTAACATTTTGGTGGCTCAGATGTTACTCGCCACTCATCATCCCATGCCTGAATGTTATTTAGATCTTGTTGCATGGAGTGGTTCATTTGCTGAGGTGTTGTGAAGGGAACTGAGCAGTTATCAGCAGACATCACTACTCTGACCTTACGACTGAAGTAAGATCATTGCTGAAGCTGCTGAAGATGATTGAGATAAGGATGCTAGAGAAACCGAGGGCTACAGATGCTGGAATCTAGATGAAAAACACGATGATGCTGGAGGAACTCAGCAGGCCAGGCAGCATCCGTGGAGAAAATCAGGCAGTCAACATTTTGGGTCAGGGCCCTTCTTCAGGAGATAAGGATGCTTTCCTGCAGAATTACAGCAGTGATTTTCTGGGAGTGGAATGACTGATCTCCAACAACCACAACCATCATCTTTGTGCAAGTTATGATTCTAATCATTGGTGTGTTTTCCCATTGATGTCCATTGACTTGCCATCAGTTTTACCAGCATGCCTTGCTGCTACACTTGGTCAAATGTTGCCTTGATGTCAAAGACAGTCACTCTTAACCCACCTTCAGAAATCAACTCTTTGGTTCATGTTTGGACTTGCACTGTGATGAGGTCTGGAGTTGATGCCCTGGTGAAACCCAACCTAGGCATGGGTGAGCAGGTTATTGCTGAGTAAGTGTCACTTGATAGCACTGTCAACAACAACATTCATCACTTTGCTGATGATTGTAAGTGGAATGATTGGGTGGTAATTAGCTGCATTGGATTTGAACGGGACAAACTTGGATAATTTTCCACATAATTGGGTCGCTATCATTGCTATTATTGCACCGGGACAGATTGACTCGAGATGCAACTAAGTTCTGGAACGCAAATCTCAAAAAGCAATACAACAGGGATTGTCCTGTTGTGTAGCAAAAGAATTTCTCAAACAAATCTATTCTCAGATCAAAAAGAAATGGACTTATTTGACCTATCTGTAGGAAGGAGAGGAGCCTGATTACCTTATAGGTGCAGCCCACATACTGTCCCTGGTTGTACAAAGCATAGCTTTTTTATACATATTTTGAAGCTAGGGTACAATGATTCTATCAATATACAGAGTTTCCTTAATCACAAGATCACAAGACAAGGGAGCAGAAGCAGGCCATTCGGCCTATCGAGTCTGCTCCAAGGAAAAGGGAAAAAATGAGAAATGAGAAATGGGGGGAGGAAGAAGAAGAAAAAAAAACTAATCCCAATTTCCAGCCTTATCCCCATATCCCTTGATACCCCAACTATTTAGATATCTATCTATCTCTTCCTTAAACACCCCCAATGATCTGGCCTCCACTGCTGTACCTGGCAAGGAATTCCACAATTTAACCACCCTCTGGCTAAAGAGGCTAATCATCTCTCAACTAATCCAAACTGAATTACTGGAAGGATTAGCTTCAGGCACCTCACCCAAGGATCTGGATGATCATCATCACAGTAAGGTGGAAAATAGAATTTATGTCCTCCTAATTTGTAGCGTGTACTCAGCACTTACCAGTGTACCCATTGTTTGCCTATCATTCCTAAATTCAATCCTGTCATTGTCCCAAGTTCACAAACAAAAATGGGAATTATCTTGCTGTTTCTGCACCGTCATTAAAATCTTTATGGAAGGGCACTGGATAGCTTATTTATCACGCATAAACATGGGTTGAGTGCTAACAGTTACAGCGGCAGAGGGGGTCCAGATGGGAATCACAGAAGTCTGGGATACCCCATAATTTGTGGAGTTTCAACTCCACAGTGTGTTTCATTGGCCCTGGTGGGCTCCCTGCCTGGAAGTCAACCCAATGAGAGTCTCAGCTACTCAAGTCAATGGTAGTTCTTGCAACATGGTAACATGCAGATTCAGAGCAAATATCAAGATTTGTTCAAGTGCATTGTGGCAAATTGTAACTGTGCCAACTGCAGTCAGATAACTTCTGTTAGCATAATTATGGCAGTGAAAAACCAAGAGACATCGAGAAAAAAATATACATCTCGCTGAAATATACATCTTTGCCAAGTGCAATATCATCATTTTAGAATTTGTTGCAGTTTCAGCTCACCAAACATGTGCTCTGCAATTTAGAAGTCATCAATATTCTGTTTATGACTTGAAGTAAAGGGAATCTAAATGGACAAATATATAACAGCTATTATGCTGCCATATTCCTTATTACTTTAGAATGACTCTAACCTCTCCCGTATTATCCTAATCATTATAAATTAAAGCTTTCGACTGGTCTCAATTGCTAGCATTAATATGGCTTTGAGAAAAAAGACACAGAGAGATGGCAACCTGAAAACACACATGAATAAACTAAATAAATGGGTATTATTTCCAAAGAGACAATTTGAAAACAAACACAAGAACAATTTTAACTGTCATAACCAGTTTAGATTAATAATTTAAATGTTAGTTCAAAAAGATAGAAAACTAATTTTATTGGAGGGTTCTTTCCTTGCAATAAGTGAATTTTATCTGTGCTGCCAAGAAGAAAAATCTGTGGTATGTTTATTACCGCAATAAT
The DNA here is from genome assembly GCF_009764475.1 of Pristis pectinata. Classification (NCBI taxonomy): domain Eukaryota; kingdom Metazoa; phylum Chordata; class Chondrichthyes; order Rhinopristiformes; family Pristidae; genus Pristis; species Pristis pectinata. The sequence continues at coordinate 88,759,694 of NC_067413.1, forward strand.
AAACTTAAATAATTTTAACTTTATTATGTTCTTCCACTGAACTATTGCATTGTTCCCCACATTCCTCCCTCCCACATTCTGCTTCCCACATCCCCACAAAACAGTGGAGAGTAGGAAAGCTGCTGGACATTCTTATTTTGAAGTACATTTAAATTAATGGCTTGGCTCTGGAAATGAACTGTGCCACAGTTTTAAAGGTGGAACAAATTCAGCCCAGTTTCCTGCTATAAGAACAATTCAGTGACGTCTGTTGGAAAAATATGTATCAAGGTAGGGTTTTCCACTCACATAGCGATCATGGGCAATTGACCCTTCTAAATGTGAGAAGTTTAATGTACACTGTGTCTATTAACAACACTGCATTAACAATGAGACGGAGGAGAGAATTGTGTGCTGTATGAGTGGGCTCAGTGCAGTGAGGTCACTAGGTTTGATTGACAAGGGAATTACTTAATTGTCCCCTGTCTTGCTGGATTGGCATCACTTGGGCTCACCATATATGGCATGGCACCTCATTTGCTGGAGACAGAATGTCAGGAAACTGAACACTTGCTGTGCACATTTTTTGTTTAATGATGTTTCATACCTTACAAAATATGTGTCCAAGAATATGAAAAACCTTTAACCCTCTTCACATTTACACCTCACAACAGATGTTGTGGATTCCAAATCTAGAAGTGAGTGAGTGATGCCTGTGTTAGGCTCATTGCATTATTTTGCATTAATCAATTTGGACTCAGGTTAAATTTGCCAACTCTCAGTTGGGGTACCCAAACATTACTGAGAGAATGAATTAATTCTTTCTTCCTAATTTATATAAAAAAAGTTGGACAAATAGATAAGCAATTTATTAATGTCAAAAGTATGATTACCATTACCTAAGTATAAACACTGAATTAAGATAAGATTTCTTTATTAGTCACATGTACATCGAAACACATAGTGAAATGCATCTTCTGTGAAGAGTTTTCTGGGGGCAGCCTACACGTGTTGCCACACTTCCGGCGCCAACATAGCATGGCCACAACTTCCTAACCCGTACGTCTTTGGAATGTGGGAGAAAACTGGAGCACCCAAAGGAAACCCATGCAGTCACATGGAGAATGTACAAACTCCTTACAGACAGAGGCACAGAGTTGTACCAGGGTCGCTAATGTTGTACTAGTGTTACGCTAACTGCTGCAAGGGATTTTGTAGCGATAACAAAAAAATAGTAGATTTACATCTATTCCTTGAAATTCTTAGACACCACAAAAAAGTCAGGAGATTGATTGAACTAGAAAGGTCTTTGATATTTTTCTTCCTTTTATTCAGTTATTCATGTGGACGTCTCTGGCATTTATTGTCTATTTGTAATTGTCCTTCAGGGGAAAGAGGTGAGATGCTTTCTTCAACTGCTCAGTCTATCGAGTGAAGGTAGCCCCACAGTACTCTTGGGTAGGAGATTCCGGGATTTAGATCTTGTGACAGTGAAGGAATGGTGATGCGTTACAAGGCTTGCTTGTCTTGTTTGAGGCTGTTGCAATGATGAGGTTTGAAGATGCTGTTAAGGAATCTTTGGGGGAGTTGCTGCATTGCATTTTCAAGATGATAGTGTTTTGCCAGTGGTAGAGGGAATGAATGTATAGGGAAGAGTGTTGCTTGCCAAACAATCAGGCTGGATTGTCAACCTTCTTGGTTGCTGGAATTTCACCTATTCAGGTAAGTGGAAAGCATTTTATCACTTTTCTCATTTGTGCTTTGTCAATGGTGGAAAGGCTTCGGGTGTCAGGAGGTGAGTGACACACCTCAGGATGCACATCCCTTGGTCTTATGTCAACTGCATTTATATGGCTGGACCTGTCACTGATCACACGTGGATATTGATGATAATGCTGTTAAATGTCAAATAAAATGGTGAGGCTTTATCTTGTTGGAGATGGTCATTACCTGGCACAATTGTTACTGACCACTCATCTGTTTGTGCTTGGATGCCATCCAGGTCTTGTTGCATGCAGCCATGACTATTTCATTATCTGAGGAGTTGCAAATAGAATTAAATCTTGCAGCAGTCCGCATTTCCACTTCTGAGCTAGCAATGGAAGAAAAGTTATTGACGAAGCCGGTGAAGAGCATTGGCCTTAGGACTCTGCCCAGAAGATCACCAGCAGTGGTTTGCAGGGATGATTGGCCTCCAACAAAAATGACTGTCCTCCTTTGTCTCAGCTATGACACCAATTTTCCTCTTGATTTCCAATGACTTCAGCTTACAAGGATGTGACACTCAGTCATACCTCACCTTGATGCATGTAGTAAGACCTGGAGAGCATTCAGGCTCAGGCTGAAAAGTGGTTAGTAACATTTGTGTCAGGCAATAACCATCTCTAAAAGGACAGAGTCCAATCAATTTCTTTGACATTTAATGGCACACCATCACTGAGTCACTTATCAACATCCATTTGTTATCTGGAATTCAGCTCTTTTATTTGTATTTGGACCTTTGTGTGCTCCTGATGGAACCCAAGCTGAATGTAGGTAAAGGAGATTATTGGTAGATGCTGTTGGGCAGCACTGTCAGTGACATCTTCCATAATGATTCTGGCTGATGACTGACAGTGGGTGATAGGAATCAGTAATTAGTAGGCTGCTGGATTGGATTTGTCTTGCATTTTGTGCACAGGATTTCCCAATGGAATTTTCCATGCTGTAGTGTTTCCCATGCACTGGGAGAAGTTGGCTAGAAACAAGGGCAGTTCTGGAGCGCAATTGTTCAACATCTCACTCAGTGAGTATGATGTTGGGAAGTGGCTCTTGATAGCATTGTTGGTGACACCTTCCATAACTTTGCTTATGATTGAGGTAATAATTTGTAATGGCTATGTCCTACATTTTATGAGAAGGACGTACATGGACAACTTTTTTGCAGTGCCAAGTAAACAATAGTGTTTTAGCCATGCTTGGTTAGAGGCATAGCTATTTCTGAAGATGTTTTTAGCATTACAAACCAGGATGTTGTTTTATCCATTTCTCTCTACCATTTCCTATGGTCATGTGGAAAAAATCAAATTGATTCAGATGTAGCTTCTGTGATGGTGTGATGGACCAAATGGTAGGAGGTAGACTGGAGCAGCTGAGCACCATGATCAACAGTCACGAGACAGCGCACACTGATGCCTTCCCGATCGCCATGGGGGACTTCAACCAGGCCAGCTTGAAGAAGTCTCTGACAAACTACCACCAACATGTCACCTGTAGAACCAGAGGAGCCAACACACTCAATCACTGCTACACCACTATCAAGAACACTTACAGTGCCAGCCCGCGCCTGCACTTTGGCAAGTCCAATCACCTGGCTGTACTTCTACTCCTGACATACAGACAGAGACTTGGGGACCACAGCACCAGTGGTGAGGACCGTGAAGGTCTGGTCAAGGGAAGTGGAGGAGCATTTATAGGACTGCTTTGAATCGGTGGACTGGACCATATTCAGGGATTCATCTTTGGATCTGAATGAATATGCCACGGCCGTCACCATCTTCATCAAGATCTGCATAGATAAGTGCATGCCATCGAGAACATAGCGAGTTTTCCCAAACCAGAAGCCCTGGATGAACCAGGAGATTCACAGTCTGCTGAGGGCTAGATCTGTGGTGTTCAAGACCAGCGATCCAGAATCCTACAAGAAGTCCAGGTATGACCTACAGTAGGCCATCATGAAAGCGAAAAGGCAATTCCATGTGAAATTAGAGACGCAATCGGATGCATGACAGCTGTGGCAGTGTTTGCATGCCATTACTTCCCATAAGGCAGAATCTAACAGCATAAATGGCAGTGATGTTTCACACCCTGATGAGCTCAATGCTTTTTATGTACACATTGAAAGGGAGAATAACACTACACCTGTGCAAATCCCCACAGCATCTGGCGAACCTGTGATCTCTGTCTTGGAGGCTGATGTCAGAACATCCTTCAAAAGGGTGAACCCTCACAAGACATCAGGCCCCGACGGTGTACCTGGCTGGGTACTGAAAATCTGTGCCGACCAACTGGCTGGAATGTTCAAGGACATCTTCAACCTCTCACTGCTGCAGTCAGAGTTTCCCACCTGCTTCAAAAGGGCAGCAATCATTCCAGTGCCCAAGAAGAGCAGGGTGAGCTGCCTCAACGACTGTCACCTGGTAGCACATACAGCAACCATAATAAAGTGCTTTGAGAGGTTGGTCATGGCTAGAATTAACTCTTGCCTGAGCAAGGACCTGGACCTGCTGCAATTCGCCTACCACTACAACAGGTCTACAGCAGATGCAATCTCACTGGCTCTTCAATTTGATTTGGAGCACCTAGACAACAGTAAAACATATGTCAGGCCTCTGTTTATTGATTACAGCTCAGCGTTCAACACCATCATCCCCTCAGTACTAATCAACAAGCTTCAAAACCTGGGCGTCTGTACCTCTCCCTGAAACTGGATCCTCGACTTCCTCGTCAGTACAGTCAGTATGGATCAGTGATAACGTCTCCTCCTTGCTGACAATCAACACAGGCGCACCTCAAGGATGCGTGCTTAGCCCACAGCTCTACTCTCTCTACACTCATGACTGTGTGGCTAAGCACAGCTCAAACACTATTTATAAATTTGCTGATGACACCACTGTTGTTGGTAAAAGCTTAGATGACAATGAGGAGGTGTACAGGTGTGAGATAGATCAATTGGTTGTGTGGTGTCTCAACAACAAACTTGCACTCAACGTCAGCAAGACCAAGGAATTGATTGTGGACTTCAGGAAGGGGAAGTCAGGAGAACACACACCAGTCCTCATTGAGGGATCAGCAGTGGAAAGTGTGAGCAGCTTCATGTTACTGGGTGTCAACATCTGAGGATCTATCCTGGGCCCAACACATTGATGCAATCATGAAGAAGGCACGCCAGCGGCTCTACTTCATTAGGAGTTTGAGGAGATTTGGTCTGTCACCAAAGACTCTTGCAAATTTCTATAGATGTACGGTGGAGAGCATTCTGACTGATTGCATCATAATCTAGTATGGAGGCTCCAATGCACAGGATCGAAAGAGGCTGCAGAGAGTTGTAGCCTCAGTCAGCTCCATCACGGGCACAACCCCCCCACCACTGAGGACATCTTCAAGAGGCGATGCCTCAAGAAGGCGGCATCCATCATTAAGGACCCTCACCATCCAGGATATACCCTCTTCTTATTACCATCATCAGGAAGGAGTTACAGGAGCCTGAAGACCCACACTCAAGCAATCAGGGACAGCTTCTTCCCGTCCGTCATCAGATTTTTGAAAGGTCCATGAACCCATGAACACTACCTCATTGTTCCTTTTTATTGCACTATTTATTTATTTTGGAATTTATGGTTTTTTATGTCTTTACACTGTACTGCTGCCGCAAGATAACAAATTTCACGTCATATAAGACAGTGATAATCAACCTGATTCTGATTCAAATGGTACTTTCAAATACAATTTCTCTCATTTATCCTTATTGAAACTGATGAAGTAAAATGAGCCATAAATTGTTAAGCATTATAGATCATGCAGCCAAGTGTAGCTTGCATTTCTTATTGGATGTTATCTTCAGAAGTTCGATCTCATATCATTCTGGTCCTGGACTAAAGAATAAAGAAGAAAAAGGGAAGACTAAAAATAGAGAAAATTATACATCCTATCAGGAAGACCTGAAATGAAAGCAATTTGACAGGTTACCGTTGTCTCTATAGAGTGGAGAAGGTTAAGGGGATATTTAATTGGAGATATTTCAGTTGTTTTAATAACATTAATGAAGATATTAATAATCCTAATTATTGATGAAACCCCAGGATTATCTGGTTTCCATCCAAGAATTTTAAAGGAAATAAGCAAGTAGATTGTAGATATCATAACTATATCCTTCCACACTTCCCCTGAGTTAGGAACTTTTAGATTAGAAAACTACACATAACTGTGTTAATTAAGAAACATGATGGAGGGAATCCAGAAAATTATAGATCAGTTCATTTAACTTCAATCTTTAGGAAATTACTCATTCCATAATTAAGGATAAAATAAATGAACACCTTAAAAATTTACAGTTTGGCTTGTAAAGGGTATGGCATTTCTGACAATGAAGATTGAGTTGTTTAAAGATAACACCAAAGTAATTGGAGTGGAAATGTCTATGGACATTATTTATGAGGACTTTCAGAAGACATTTAATGAAGTCCCTGTTCAGAGACTGTTAGCTAATAGTATAGTTGAATCTGGTTAGCAAATTGGCTAAGCGGAAAAGGCAGGGAGTAGAGACGAGCAGGTACACAAGTTGGCAGGCTGTGATTGTTATACGTTAGGATCACAATTCTTCACTACATTTATAAATTATTTGCATGCTGGGTTAGGAAGCCACATATCGATTTAGGTCTGAAATGGCTGGTCGGCATTTACTACTGTAGTTGCCAATTTTTATGGCCTTTTAAAATCAAAGTTGCTTGGACAACCACAGGAACCCACTTATGATCATCAGCCAGTCTCTTGGCTCACCCTTTACTGTTTGCTTGGGAACCTCGCTCTGCTGCTGAGCTCCTAATAAAGCTCAGAAGACAACATAATCTCTTGGTACTGATGCTAGTAGTTGATCCTCACTATCAGCAATCCAGGCATTGCCCATGATGAGTTAGCACAGTTGAACTGTTCTATTGCAGGAGGTACATCTAAATCTTAGAAGATGTGAACAAAGTTGTAGTCTCCCCAGCCTTCCCGATCTGTGATGTCTCCCTAACCCTACCGAACACCAACTTCTCCCAGCTATCTTGATCTGCAGTGTGACCTCAGCCTTCATATCTGACACTGGTGAAATTCGGAGATAGAGCCAGCCACATGGTGAAAGATTGCACCTTGAAGCATGTGGGAAGAAACATTGCATTCCCTGGGGTTCCCAAGCAGGAAGCTCAGACAGCTCACCAGTCATCAGAAGATTCAACCTATCCAAGTGTGCAAGTGAGATGCTGATAGGTGGCATTGTATGCACTACAGATAAGAGCATGAAATTGCAGAGACATTAGGCCATAGATTGCTGGGAGATTCTGGCAGTTCCATGTCAAACTGCAGATTTTCTTCCATAAGTCTCAACGAACATGATATCCCTGAGTCTTCTGCCAGTTTTATCTCTGGGGGTCTTGTTGACTGTGGATTTGAAACAAACTTGCTAAGAATCTCTGACACTAACTTGCTCTGGGTTAAAACTGGAGCAGGAATATTGAGTTTCAGTGTGAAGAAGAGCAAGAATTAGGTCATTTACTTTTTTTTAATTCAGTGAGTTCACTTAAAAAAATTATCATATAAAAGGACATAAGTGATTTGCGATTTTCATTTACAGTTCTTAACAGAAACTAATGTTTGAAATGTTGTTTAAATGATTTTTGATAATTTTTGAATATTTTTCCATGTCACACGACAGCATCATGTCCCCCATGGCTGGGCCACCAGATAGGGCCCACTACTCAGGAATCGGATGGCTTCAGGGAGCAAGCTGACATCACCAAATGCAGAAATGGTAAGTCCATACCTGTCACTTAGGTCAGCCACAGGCAGTAAGATCTGGCCCAGGTCAGAGAGTTAGGACTGAGGGGCACTCTTCGAAAATTAGATCAGGCCTTTCGGGAGAGTGGTTCAGAAGTATTTGTAAATGCAAAAGGTGCTAGGAATTTTGAATTCTCTTTCTGTGAACAGCAATCATTGCTGGGTCTGTGTTAATTTCAAAGATAGACCTGTTAACAAAGGCATTGAACAAAATGGGGAAAATGTAGGTAGACTGAGATAAGGACTCTGAGCAGAGAAATAGGATTGAATGGCCTTGTTCTGTTCCAATCTTCCTCTATTTGTAGGACAAGGAAGAATTGTTTCCATTGGCAGGAAAATCTGCAATATATGTTGAAGGTCAGCAGTGTGATGAAATGCTCTCCACTATCCTGGACAAGGGCAGTTCTAACAACACTCACAAAGCTCAGTATCATCCAGGGGAATCAATCTACTTGATTGCCACATGACCATCACTCCCTCTACCACAAGTGCAGCCTCATGGCAGACCTAACATCTGCTAAATGTGACTGCTCAAGGATTTTTCAAATGCACAACACCTTTACCCCAGAGAACAAAAGGGCATGGGAACAGCAGTACCTCCGAGTTCTCCAAAATCTAACATTATTCTGATTTGGTCGTTATCATTGTTCTTTCATTGTTACTCGGTCAAAATCCTGAAACCACTTACCTATCAGAATTGAAGGAGTACCTTCAAAACACACGTGCTGCAGTTAATGAATGCTGCTCATGCCCTTCTTCTCAAGCTGTGATGCTCATGTTCCTCGTATTAATTAGCAGAGAATCAAAGGATTTAAAGTAATAGGAAAAAAAGTCAATGGAAAAATTCGCCATCCTGTTATAATCTGGAATGCACTAGATCTGAAAAAAAAATTGTTGGCAGTAAATTAAATTTCAGTAGGGACATATAAAGAAATAAAAAATAATTGTAAAGCTAAACAGTAAAAGTGGAGGAGTGGAGCTGACTGGTTGCTTTTCCTGAGATCTGATAAAGATATGAAGTGCTGATTTGCCACCACTCTGCTCTATGTTCCTATCACTTTATTTGCAGATTTATAAAAATCAGGCCATTGTTTGGCTTTCACAAGTTTCCCAAGTCCATGCTGTTGTGCTTCAGTGCATCAGATAGGGCACTCTATGCTTCTTATGATCATGGTCACAGGGCAAAATTGATATTTCTGATAGATTTCTACCCTTAAGATAGAAGGCACTTGGCACTATAAAGGATTCCATCTGGAGTGAAGCTCAGAGTCTGTGAGATTCACCGATGAAGACAAAACTTGATCTTAGTTCCATTTAGAGGGTTATAACAATAGAATTTCTACAGAATTCTCAGAACATTCTTGTAATAATACAGTAAAACTTGGAATATCCGCTATCCTGCTTGCTTTGAAATCCCAATTGCTCAGCATCTCACTCACTGGGGCCCTGTTCACAGGCTCCATTTCAACTCATGGGGCCCCATTCTTTTTCGCTCTTTAAACTCACTGGGTTCTGAACAAATATTTTCATACTCCTAATGGAGAATGTTACCTTTAGAGACAGGAGTTTTGATAGGTCACCTATCAAGGCAATGTTGTTGTCTGATAAATCCAAATGTTGAAGAGATATGCAGCTATTAACGGCTTCCACAGTCTGCAAGAAGAAAAGAACAAATACTGGATTATGAAGAAGTTTGAATTTTCACTAAGACACAAAGAAATTTGATGAAAGGAGTGCTGCAGATATGATTTACACGGACTTCAGTAAGGTTTTTGACAGGGTCCCACATGTTAGGCTGGTTCTGAAGGTTAAGGCACATGGGATCCAAGGCATGTTGACAAACTGGATTCAAAATTGGCTTGATGATAGGAGAAAGAGGGTAATAGTGGGTGGACATTTTAAAATTTAACAGGGCCTTGGTTTCTCTTGCTCCTCTTAAACTCAGTGGGGCCTTGTTTCCATTGGCCCTTTGAGATTCAATGGAGACTTACCCCAACGCATCCTTTAAACTCACCAAGACCTCATTCCCATGCTCCCATTAAACTCATTGGATTTTTTTTTCCTGCAGTCCCCTTAAAGGCATCTTCTTAACTTTATTATATTAAAAAGGGTGAATTCAAAGTGTGTTCATGTATTAAGAGGAGTAATGTTCAATAGTCCAGAAAATTTGTCAGTTTGGCACCAACAATGTCCTGAGTGTGCTGGATTATCAGAGTTTTACTCTAGTTAGACATTTTTATATTAATGGGACATTGTAGTTGGAGAATTCAGGGAGGGTGAAATTCTAGAACATGTTATATTTAAAAAGGAGGTATTAGTGGTCTTAGTGGCCTTAAAATTGGATAAATGCTCAGAGATTGATGAGCTGTATGCCAGGCTGCTATGAGAGGCATGGAGGGGATTTCTGGGGCCCTGACAAAGATGTTTAAATCTTTGCTGGACACAAGGTGAGGAGCCAGATGACTGGAGGACAGCAAATATGGTAACTTACTCAGTGTAGCAGGGATAAGCCAGGTAAATACAGGCTAATGAATCAAACATCACCATTAGGGAAGTTAATGGAAATCGGATTCAGTACTAGAATCAGATTTATTATCACTGTCTTATATGATATGAAGTTTGTTGCTTTATGGCAGCAGTGCATTGCAAAGACTTAAAAAAATATAAATTACTAAATAAATAAATAATGCAAAAAAAGGAACAATGAGGAAGTGTTCATGGGCTCATGGATCGTTCAGAAATCTGAAGGTGGAGGGGAAGAAGCTCTTCCTGAATCATTGAGTGCGGGTCTTCAGGCTCCTGTACCTCTTCCCTGATGGTAGTAAGGAGAGGAGGGCATGTCCCAGAAGGTGAAGGCTCTTAATGATGGATGCTGCCTTCCTGAGGTACCGCCTCTTGAAGATGTCCTCGATGGTGGGGAGGGTTGTGCCCGTGATGGAGCTGGCTGAGTCTACAACCCTCTGCAGCCTCTTTTGATCCTGTGCATTAGAGCCTCCATACTAGATTGTGATGCAACCATTCAGAATGCTCTCCAATGTAGATCTATAGAAATTCGCAAGAGTCTTTGGTGACATACCAAATCTCCTCAAATTCTTAATGAAGTAGAGCTGCTGGCATGCCTTCTTCATGATTGCATCAATGTGTTGGGCCCAAGATAGATCCTCAGAGATGTTGATGCCCAGGAACTTAAAGTTGCTCACCCTTTCCACCGCTGACCCCTCAATGAAGACCAGTGTGTGTTCTCCCAACTTCCCCTTCCTGAAGTCCACAATCAATTCCTTGGTCTTGCTGATGTTGAGCGCGAGGTTGTTGTGACACCACTCAACCAGCCGATCCATCTCACTCCTGTACGCCTCCTCATTGTCATCTGAGCTTTTACCAACAACAGTGGTGTCATTGGTGAATTTATTAATTGCATTTGAGCTGTGCCTAGCCACACAGTCATGAGTGTAGAGAAAATAGAGTAGAGGGATAAGAAGACATCCTTGATGTGCGCCTGTGTTGATTGTCAGCAAGAAGGAGATGTTATCACCGATCCGTACTGACTGTGGTCTCCTGATGAGTAAGTTGAAGATCCAGTTTCAGAGGGAGGTTTAGAAGACCCAGGTTTAGAAGCACATTCTGAGAAGCAAGATTAATCTAACTTGGAAAGGCAAGGATTAATTAAAGTTAGTCAGTATGGTTTTGTTCGTGAAAGATCCTGTCAGACCAAGTTGATTGAATTTTTTGAAGTGGTAATAAAGTGTGCTGATGTGAACAGTGCAGTTAATGTCGACTACATGGACTTTAGTAAGGAGTCTTACAAGGTCCCAGTTGGAAAGCTGGTCCAAAATGTTTGAGCCCATGGGATTCTGAGTAAGTTGGCAAATTGGATCTATCGTTGGCTTGGTAATAGAAGGCAGTGGGTGATGGTGGAGGGTTGTTTTTGTAATTGGAAGCCTGTAACTAGTGGTGTACCACAGGAATACCCCTATTGTTTATCATATACAGTAACAATTCGGATATGAATGCAGGGGGTATAATTACTAAGTTTGTAGATGACATAAAAATTGATGATGTTGTTGATAGTGAGGAGGATAACTTTGGCTTATTGACATACATAACAGAAGAAATGCAACGAAGGTTCATCTGTTAGTTTCTTGGGATAGTGGATTTGTAAAATAAAGAGATTCATCAAACTGGGCCTATACTCACTTGAGTTCAGCAAAATGAGAGGTGATCCCATCAAAACATACAAAATGCTTTTTAGGTTTGAAAGCATAGACATAGGTATAATGTTTTTCCTGGCTGGAATGTCTAGAACTAAAGGCCACAATCTCAAAACAAGGGACCAATTATTCAGGACTGAGATGAGAAGAAATATTTTTCATCTTGACAGCAGCGAAACTTTGGAATTCTTTATCCAAGAGAGCAGTTCTGAGTTTATTCAAGATGGGTATCAATAGAGTTTTGGATATTAGGGAATCAGGGGAAATGATGTTAGCACAATGGAGTTAGAAGATCAGCCATGATCTTATCAAATGACAGAGCAGTTGTCAATGGCCAAATGGCCTACTCCAGCATCTGTTTCTTATATTCCTAAATGAGACTAGACTTACCTAGTCCATGGTCATTGCATCCAACCCGTAATCTCTTGTAAGACCCCTTTTAGACTTTTGTTTACCCCTCAGCCCCACACTCAAGTTACAGTGAAGTCATTCAACCCTTTCTCATCACTGACCCCAGACAAATTGGGTCTCTGAACCAAGATGGCTTTTCTGGAAAATTGATCTCCTACTGACTCAATTAATACTTTCCTCATTGCACCCAACTCTGGCCTCCTCTCAACTAGATGGCAGCCTTGCCCACACCCTCCACTGACCATCTTTTCCCAGGCTAGCTGCACAATAACAGAGCCAGTGGGGGAAAGGCCTTTGCTCATGCAAGGCTCCTTGTATTGTGGACAAAGGCTTGGGCTTCTTGCACCATTGTCGGGTGGGTTGGGTGGCAGAGCTACAGATATAAACTTCATCAGTGCCCTCCACGGTAGCATTTTAACATGTCTTTTGAGGTGCAGCAGAGTTTCCTGGCCATGTCCTCCATCTCTACCCTTTTGAATCCCTTCATGAAGATTATCCAAATTCTTTACTTCAAGAACCCTGTTGGTTGCGTGTTGATCGTTCCATTTTACAAGGTTGTTTTGTATCTTTACTTTCTAATCTATTACATTTATACTGTGAATCCTCGAACTGCTAATTATATCACTGATCTCACAATCACTTTGTAACGAGAGGGACCAGCTGGAAAGGGGTCAGATTTGTCACAGCTATCCAGCAAAAGGTAGCTCTACCATATGTCTTGGGCTGCAGTAATAAAAGGTCAGGACTGAACTGGGTAATCTCTATTTCTCTTTCAAGAAATGTCGTGTCTATTGTACAGTTCTAGCTTGTTCTTCCCTCTGGTTAATGCCTGTTGAATCATTACTCAGTGATTGATATAATCCTGCGGCAAAGATAGTTCAGGGCAGTTGTAACCTTCACAGTCAAAGCCAGACCTGGTTTGGTCTTGGGAGAGACTCACAAATGGATTGCTCTCATCTGATCGAGTTCAGTAATTGCCCTCTGACATAATTTCAGTCTCTTTCCACACTGCACCTTCAGGCTTCTACTATGTCAGTGAAAACATTCAAAGCTAACCTATCTGTAAGGTTTTGATCTGGTAGAACCTCTGAGCACTGATCATGTTGCATAGTCAGAAAATCTTCTCACCAATCACAGTGCAATGAAACAATGATTCTAAGCTCCTCGCAAGGACTGAGTCTTGGGCTGGAATAATGCTGAATTAATAGGTGGTAAATCTCTCGGCATGAAGTCCTGCCACAGGAATTGAAAGGAATATTGGGAAAAAAAGTGCATATGTGTAAGAACAGCTTTGTGGTTATTGGTATTGGGGTTAGAAGGGCTTACAGCTGAGGTGGTCACTACATTAGAACGTGGTGTTGGTGGCTTCTGGTGTATCTGCCCGTCAGTAACTCAGTAGGTGTCTGGTAATCAAATGAGAAAAAAGTTGCATTATTCTTAATTTGTTCTTGTCATTTTTACAGGCCAGTTTTCACAAGTGCCCATCCCCTCCTCCCCTAAGCCACGAGGGCAAGTGTTGTGGAGCGGGCCACGGATACTTGACTCCATTCCTTCTGAACATTTTAGCAAATTCAACGTGAATTTTAGCAAGTTCCTTCTATTGTCTGTCACATATACTTTTGGAGGACCCTGTGTAGCCAAGATCGTTCTCAACTTTTAAGAAAAATCACTTGAGATGAAAAAGTATCCACATGGTGTAAAAGTGGCTGCACAAGTTGACAGGGTGGTAAGGAATGTATACGGCATGCTTGCCTTTATTAGTTGGGGCATTGAGTTCAAGAGTCAGGAAGTTATGTTGCAACTTTATAAAACCCTGATTAGGCCGCATCTGGAGGATTGCATTCAATTCTCTTCTCCCCGTTATAGGAAGGATGTGAATGCTATGGAGGGAGTTCAGATGAGGGTTTGCTAGGATGCTGTCTGGACTAGGGAGCATGTGCTGTAAGGAGAGGTTGGATAAATGTGGGTTGTTTTCTCTGGAATTGCAGAGGCTGAGGGAAAACCTGATAGAAGTGTATAAAATTATGAGAAACATAGAGCAGAGAGCCAATATCTTTTTCCCAGAGTTGAAATGTTTAATACTAGAGGGTATACATTTAAGATGAGAGGGGGAAAGTTCAAAGGAGATGTGTGTGCCAAGTTTTGTTTTACAGGGAGAGTGGTGGGTGCCTGGAATGCGCTGCCAAGGGTGGTGGTGAGGCAGATATGATAGAGGCATTTAAGATAAGATACAAGATATTTATTTATTAGTCACATGTACTTCGAAACACACAGTGAAGCATGTCTTTTTGCATTACTAAGAATGTGCTGGTGGCATCCCACAAGTGTCGCCACTCTTCCGGTGCCAACATAACATGTCCACAGCTCCTAACCTGTACGTCTTTGGAATGTGGGAGGAAACCAGAGCTCCCGGAGGAAACCCATGCAGACACAGGGAGAACGTACAATCTCCTTAGAGGCAGCAGCGGGAATTGAACCCAGGTTGCTGGTGCTGTAATAGCGTTATGCTAACTACTATGCTACTGTGCCGCCCCTATTAGATAGGCATAAGACTATGTAGAGAATGGAGGGATATGAACCATATGCAGTCAGAAGGTATTAGGTGTCATTAGACTAATTAGTTCAGCAAAACATCATGGGCTGAAGGGCTTGTTCCTTTGTTGTACTGTTCTATGTTCTATGTTCTATGCATACTCCTATCCATTCTGAATAAACATTATTTTGACCATGATCATTTTACCCACATTCTTCTTCCCCTCTGTGCTAGATTTGTCCACTTGAGAGGATAAGCCACATCTCATCATGGTTTCAAGCTGTTGGGTTGGGGGAAGAACTATCCATACATCCAGCAATGTCAATCTCATCTGGTATTGGTGCCTCACATGCAGATGCACAATTATCAGTCAACTCAATGCATCAGCATTCTGCTCATGATATCCACATAGATGTATACACACGACATTAACGCCCAACTTTGTGTTCAGGTTGAGGCAATCCAACGTATTCCCTTGCATTCATTAAGGTACACTGTGGAATCTTATGGCTTGTGAAAATCGTTAACTTCTAGCCACATAATTATTTGTGAAACTTTGTCACTTGTATAAGTTAGCAAAACCTTCTTTGCCCAGTTGTGAGTAATGTTGGAAAGAATCCTTGATACAGAAGCAGTTGCACCTCTCAACAAAGCTAAGACTTTGTTGTAAGGCTAGACATCAGAAGATTGCAGCAACGGCTGTACTGGTTGGTATAGGTGAGATCAAAATGGATTTCTTCTTCCCCACTGCGATCTCATTTGCAGTGAACAAAATGTTCCATCCTTTCCAAAGATTTAGTTCATGACTCAGCTAAACTAGCGAAGTAATGTAAAAAACCATTAATGGCCATCTTAACCATATTATGACACAACCCTGATGAAAGCAGAAAGACTAAAACATTGAAATTCAATTCACTCTCAATACACCATTTGAGCACTTACCCTCCTGAGGGCTTTAATATAATTACAACCCAAGGCTCCCACCAGGGTGCAAAAGTCTGCTTTGGACATTCACCTCCACACCTGAGGAAAGCAACTTCCTTACCTGCTCCTAGACTTCTTCCAGAAGGTTCTCCTGCCTAACAAGCCCATCAACCAGACTGGGCCCTGGACAATGATCCTGTTTAAAAATAAGAAGCAGGCTGTGGAAGGTGAGGAAATAAGAACTATTGCATTTTCCCAACATCTGTTTCCAATTTACGCTCCCAAGTTCCTGCCTAATAGCAGCATAATTCCCCCTCCCCCAATTAAATACTTTCCCATGCCGTCTGCTCCTATCCCTCTCCAAGGCTATGGTAAAGGTCAAGGAGTTATGGTCACTGTCCCCAAAATGCTCTCCCACCGAGAGATCTGAAACCTGATCAGGCTCATTGCCTAGTACCAGGTCCAGTACAGCCTCTCCTCTAGTCGGTCTGTCCACATACTGTGTCAGGAATCCTTCCTGGACACTGCTAACAAATTCTGCCCCATCTATCCCCTTTACACTAAGGAGGTGCCAATCAATATTAGGGAAGTTGAAATCACCCATGACAACAACCTTGTTATTTTTGCACCTCTCCAAAATCTGCCTCCCGATCTGCTCCTCAGCGTCTCTGCTGCTATTGGGGGTCTGTAGAATACTCCCAATAGAGTGATCACTCTCTTCCTGTTTCTGACTTCCACCCACACTGACTCAGTAGATGTTCCCTCTGTATTCTGTTATTGTTTTTACCCTGTACTACCTCAATGCACTGTGTAATGAATTGATCTGTACAAACTGTATGCAAGACAAGTTTTTCACTGTACCTCGGTACTAGTGACAATAATAAACCAATATCAATAATAAACCAATACCAATTTAATTTAAATGTTGTTCAATTTTTGGTTTTTCTATTCCGATGACAGATTGCATTTGAACTCAATACCCCCGACTAATGAAGGCCAACGCTCTATAAGCCTTCTTAACAACCCAATTGACCTGCGCTGCAACCTTAAGGGATCTATGGATGTGGACCCCCAGATCCCTCTGTTCCTCCACACTGCTAAGAGTCCTGCCATTAACCTTTTATTCTGCCTTCAAATTCGATCCCCCGAAGTGTGTCACTTCACACTTATCCAGGTTGAACTCCATCTTCCACTTCTCAGCCCAGCTCTGCATTCTATCAATATCTTGTTGTAATCTACAGCAACCTTCTACACTATCCACAACACCACCAACCTTTGTATCATCAGCAAACTTACTCACCCACCCTTCCACACCCTCATCCAAGTCATTTATAAAAATCACAAAGAGCAGGGGTCTCAGAACAGATCCCTGCAGAACACCACTGGTCACTGACCTCCAGGCAGAATACACTCCATCTACCACCACCCTCTGTCTTCTATGGCCGAGCCAATTCTGAATCCACACAGTCAAGTTTCCCTGGATCTCATGCCTCCTGACTTTCTGAATGAGCCTTCCATGAGGAACCTTATCAAACGCCTTACTAAAATCCATGTACACCACATCCACTGCTCGACCTTCACCAATCTGCTTTGTCATATCCTCAAAGAATTCAATCAGGCTCGTGAGGCATGACCTGCCCCTCACAAAGCCATGCTGACTGTTCCTAATCAGCCTATGCTTCTCCAAATGCCCATAAATCCTGTTGCATCTATCGTCAAAAATCCCCACCATCTGGGCTATGCCATCTTCTTGTAGCTACCATTGGGCAGGAGGTACAGAAGCCTGAAGTCCCACATCACCAGATTCAAGAACATCTTCAACCACTTGGTTCTTGAACCAACCTGCATAACCCCAGTTACTATCTCAGTTAGCAATACCATGACCACTTTGAACACTTTGCACTACAATGGGCTTTTTTTTTTGTTCTAATTGTGTTCTTTCTTTTATAACTTTGTATAATTTATATTTAATTTATGTTTTTCTTGTGAACATTGTGTTTCTAATGCTATGCACCTGTGATACTGCTGCAAGATTTTCATTGCACCTGTGCATGCATGTACCTGTGCATATGACAATAAATTCGATTTTGATGAAACACACAAATGATTTCACCAACATGCCAAAAAGCACAAGTGCTAAATATTACACATGGGTGCCTCAACTTAAAATATCTTTAGTGTTGAATTTAGCAGCCGTTAGGTCTGTTGTCTGTTTGAGTACATAAGAGACACTAATGAAAGCTGACAGGTTTAGCTACAAGCCCCCCAGAGTAAGCAACTTACTTTAAAAGGACTGGAGAAAATACAGCTTATTATAACCTGAATTCATGCTTCAAGCACAGCAACAGTCTTGCACAGATTAAATAAAACTGGAAGCATGCCATGGCTGATGTGAAATTTATAATCACACAGACATGACTGACACTTAATATGCCCAAAACAGATTGGACTTAAAAAGTTTTAACAAGGTCTAAATCCTTTGAGGATATTGTGATCTGCCATTTGATTTGATATTTATTTTTTTTGAAGCTTCCTAAAATTCACATTGCTTTTTTTTTGAAAAGTACCTTTTTGGTGGCAGTCCAAAGACCACAGGTTAAACCATTTGGTTCTTGAACCAACCTGCACAACCCTCATCACTACCTCAGTATTGCAACACAATGCCAAATAATCCCGAGCAGAGCAACCTATCATCTAATGACATATAACTCAAAGCAAACAGAACTGGATTTAAAACAGTCATTGGGTCCTTATTAACATATACAGAGGCCAAATGCCTATTTTGGTAACACACTTGTAGTGCTTCAGTGATTGTCTAATCAATATGGGATCTAATGTCTTCCAGGCAACCTTTCAATGTGGGATACAACCCCACGTCAATGGCCATTTTGTGCCGTTGCCCCAATTTCTGCAGCTTCATCTTCTGAAGTGTTTCTTGCTGTTACTTCAAACAAATGACGAATTCTGATATTACTTTTTTTCTTAAACATCTTTTTTTATTCTCAATATAATTATGAGCATTTTTATAAGACGTTTATTTACACTTTTCAGTTCTGAAGAAGTATTAAATCCTGAAATGTGTTCTACAGATTTTGTTGTGTTTCACCTTTTTCACAATTTTGTTTCAAATTTCTGTGTTTATATTAGTCTGAGGAAAGGACAGATATGTTCGACTATTAATGAATGAGTGAGAGTCTATGACCACACTAACAGGGCACACCTCACAAGGATGACTTCCCAATTTCTAATTTCCTGATCAGAGATGTCTAAAGCTTAATTCCTTCCACAACTGAGCAGGTAACTTCGAACACAATACTTATGGGGTGACATCAGCCTGAGCACAGGAGCAAAATGGCTGATAGTAAATTGGCTGCACAATTGAAGACTGTCCAGTTTTCTTCTGCGTTCAATCAAGTGTCTATAATATAAATGTCACATAACAATAAGTGTGTCAAGTGTTCACACATTAATTTTGTCAAATGGAAGTTCTGAAAAGTAATTTTCAAGTGTTGTACCTGAGGAAAACCACAAAGGATCAAATAGTGCATTGTATTTAGCTATCTGGGAAATGTAGGTTGATCATAAAACAAAAGATGAATTCACAAAGTTTCTATAACTTACAAGTTTAGTAAACTCAATCAATCTCAATGGAAGTGAAATTCAAGAGAGATTGCTATCACTTGCTTTACATAATCGTACAGATTCAAAATACCTCCGAGTGTTAGTGAGAAATACTTAATCAATTTCTACTGCACACACTGCCATGTGATGCATTTGTGTATGCAGACTGAATACCAATACTGAACCTTGGCTTCATTAACTTCAATGGAACCCAAGCTCAGGTGCAAAGTTCAATGTGTATACATAAGCTACAAGTTTAGCTCATACAACAGAGGATGAATTTCTACCCTTCTTGAACTGCCCTGAGCAGGTTCCAATAAGAATAGCAATTGGTTGGTTTCTGAAAAGTGCAGCTTCACATTTTGTAATTGCCTAATTACCCATGCTTAACATTTTGAAAGGATATTGGAAATGTTACTCCAAAGAAGATAAACACGAGACTATAAATCAATAGCTCTGAACTTTGATGAGTAAGTTGTGATGGAAATTTATTGTGTTTAGAATGTGAATCAATTAGTCTATTTATATATAACTGGCCACACATCAATCTATCTGCCACAGATGTTCAGTTCAACATCAAACTTACATCAGTTTATATCAATCAGTTTTGTGAAGGAAGAGGTGAATAATTTACTAAAGCTTCAGCAAGCTGCACTGATTTATCTGTATGCATTTTGCAAATAAGGACATGCCTATCAGGTTCATTTAACGTCAATATATGTTAAAATATATTTAGTGGAGATGCAAAGCATACAGTTTGACATTGACGTTGCCACTGATTCTTCCTGTGAACTATTAGAAACTTCCCCATTATCATAGAGTGCATAGAATCACCATATTTCACATCTCTTCTGTAAGGTAGTGTAGCGGTTAGTGTAACTGTTAGTATTGGGCAGAGACTGAATCATGAAACTTAGGGCAAGTATATTGTATCTGAGCATCAGATCTAGCATGGAAAATAAGGAGGCAACCAATGGGTCTCTTTTACCTCTGGAAGCAGCTGCTCTACTCTGATTGAGCACTGTGAAGTGAAGGTAAGGGATAGACATCCAAGTAAAAGTGCAAAGTAGTAACAAGTTGGGACGTTTCTGGGAGACTCAAAAGATAGCTCCCAAATTAACTCAAAGAGAGGGTGTGGTTAAAGTTGTTTGGAAACAATGATAAGCGACACAAAGACAATGCGAAAGCTATTGCAGGAGAAGTACAAATAGCAGTGGACTTGCACTGGTACTTGAGAAAATGGCAGCCCAGACAAGGAAAGTAGTCAAACAGAATGATGGCAAGGATCAAGTAAATAATGGTTGACAGCTTAAAATGACGATATCCAAAAATAGGGTGTGGTTTCCCGAGGCTTACTGGAAATCCAGATGGAGGGAAAAGGTTCAAGAATTTGCAAAAAGCAATAGATCCTTCTACAGGAATAAAGGACGTGTAGTCACAGTTGCATAAATTGAAAATTGGATAGGAAGTCCGGTTGTATATATTTCAAAACTGAAGCACAACTCGAGAAGATGCCATGTTAATACCATATTGTTAAGTCATTTTTCAGGATCTGGGCATTGCTGGCAAGCTCAGCACTTATTGTCCATCCCCAAATTCCCTGGAGAAGTTTGGTGGTGAACAGCCTTCTTGAACTGCTGCGATCCTTCCAGTGAATGTACTCCCACAACACGGTTGGGTAGGGAGTTCCAGGATTTAGACCCCGTGACAATCAAGGAACAGCAATGTGGTGTGTGACTTGGAGGAGAACCTGCAAGTGATGGCGTGACTGTGTATCTGAAGCCTTTGTCCTTCTTGGTGGTAGAGCTTGTGGGTTTGGAAGTTATTGTCAGAGTAGCCTCTGTAAACAACTGTTGTGCATTTTATAGATTGTACACATAATACTCTGCACTAGTGATGAAGGGGATGAACATTTAGATGTTGGTTGGGGTGGCAACCAAGTAGTCTGCATTGTGCTGGATGCTGTTGAGCTAATTTTGTGTTGTTGGAGCAGCACTCATCCAGGCAAATGCAACCTACACAGCTGATCAAGACATCCACTGAAGTGACCTAAAACGTGGAACATGAAGTATTAAGAAAGCACTCGAGACAAGAGGAGAGTCTATATTGCGATGTTCAGCTTGCAACTATGAAATGAGGAGTGATCTTAGTCTATTTGACAGTTGAGGCTTTGGAATGGGATCTTATGGAGAAATACCCATGGGAATCTGTACAGTCCGGAGAGACAAGAGCAAGAGTGACTTGGGACTTGATTTGACCTGCCAGGGCAGAACAAGTTAGGGAACTTTCCCTAAGTTCCATGATCCAGTCTCTGCCCAATACTAACAGGTTCTTGGTGTAGTCTACAATGGTTATAGACAGATCACTTCCCCTGACATTTTGGGTAATGGTGCATTTAGTTTCCAGCAAATTTAGTTTCCAATTCACTGTTGTTTTAAGTTTTTCTTTGACACCATCTGTGGCATGAATACCATTTTGCATCCATTCTTCCATGTCTTCATTTAGAGTCATAGAGTCAGCATAGATCACAGAAGCAGACCCTTAAGCTTATGGGTCAATACCATCCATCGACCATCCATTTACACTAACCCTACGTTAATCCCATTTTTTTAAATTTTCCCCACATTCACTCATATACACCCTTGGAGCAATTTATAGTAGCTAATTAACCTACCAACCTTCACATTTTTGGGATACGGGAAGAAACTAAAGCATCCAGAGGAAACACATGTGGTCCCAGGGAAAATGTTCCAAACTCCACATAGGCAGAACCTGAAGTCAGGATTGAACCCGGGTCTTTGATGCTGTGAGGCAGCAGTTCTACTTGCTGGGCTACCATGTCGCCAAGTTTCTATTCTATTAGAGATTTCCTTTTGGTTTTTCTCTTGGTGTTTGATTCCCTGCCAATGAGACATGTGGATTACAGCTCTTAATATTTGTTGTAACTTTCCTGCTTTTGTAAACGTGCAAGGCATCGTACTTTGTTGCACTACAGCAGCAGGCTGCTCTGGCAAGTGAACCATTGTCCTGCCCAAAGGACTACAAGACATTCAGCTGTGGTTGTACAAGTTTAAAATGAAACCACATTAAACATCCAATTTCAAATGAAGTTTATTGCTCAAAGCATGTTACTGTATGGATATCTATCTTCCCCTAAGTTATTATTGATCACAGAACACCTTCAAAAGTCGACCAATTATAAATGGAATTGGGCAAGTTGGAAGGAAGTGCTCAGCATTATTGACAGCAGCACTGGGTCTAGTATAGCAGCTGGACTTCAAAGAGATAGAGGCTGGAATACCACGAAGGGTTTTCCTTATAAGTCAGTGCTGTTCATATCTGAGAAAGTATACGTGCTTAGTGTGTGTGAGGAGGAATTAATCTGAAATGATAATTCCCTTCATCGTCAACCTTGTGTGCAATATAATCAAATATGTCTATTATTTACAATGATTTCATTTCGATACAAATAACTCTCAGATCTAAAGTAGCAGTCCTGATGAAGGGTCTTGGCTCAAAACATCGACTGTTCATTTCCCTCCATAGATGCTGCCTGACATGCTGAGTTCCTCCGACATTTTGTGTGTGTTGCTCTCAGATCTAAAGTAATAGGCTTTACAGCACTCATAGATTTTAAGCTTCGTTCACTGTATGCCCAACAGCTGAAACCCAAAAGTAAAATACTGCAGATGCTGGAAATCTGAAGCCCACCAGCTGCAGTGAAACAATGCTAGACAAATATGTTCTGCATTGCATCATGTAATGCTTCCTTCCTTCGCAAATGGTATTTCAAACAATGTACTATGAGTAATAGGACCATAAAGCAGCCAGTGCAAATTGAGTTTTGAGATCTGGATGTCATGCTACAAGGCAATGCAATTTGTCATCTGTGAATTTCTCTCTCACCTCCTTCTCAAAATATAAAAATGAAGGAATGCTGCTCACTTTTTGTAGATTCCCATTTACTTTTGGATTACTGAGCTGTGATTATACAGCCTGGTGATGACACATTTAATCAGTCCGAAACTCAGCTTGAGATCAAGTATGATAACAATTTATTTGCAAACAATCAAATACTATTCCAAAGACAAAAGTCATCCTCCAGAACTTGGCTTCAGTGGACATTATTTAGGTTCAGTGTACATGAGATTTTCAACCGTGAGACGTGGCAGCTGACCTTCAGCAGAAATCACAAACAGCAAAAACAAGCAGCAATTTTGCTTTATTTAACCCAAAGGCAATAACATGAATTGAAATGCCCAAGTATTCAACCAACTCAACACAGACCAGGGATTAACCCATGGATTTCCTTGGTCTAAAAACAGAAAATACTGGAAACACTCATTAAGTCAGGCAGTATCTGTGGAAGGAAAAACAGAGTTAATGTTTTACATCTGAGACCCTTCATCAGAACAACCTAAGACATTAAATGTATCTCTTTCTACAGATGCTGCCTGACCTGCAGAGGATTTCCAACAATTTCTGTTTTTTTTTATTTCTGATTTCCAGTATCTGCAGGTTTTTTGATGTTCAGATTTTCTTTCACTGATTTGGTCTATTTGGCTTTGTTTCTTGTTGAACTATTAAGAAAGACTCATATCTGGAATTGTTTGGGAACTTCTGTATGAAGGTAAGCTTTACTCCAGGAAATTAAGTATGTGTAGACAACATATAATGATCTAAATAGTACATATTCTTAGCTGACATGTGTTTGAATGGCTCACTTTTCTTGTTCATTGTTATCTTCAGTGATAACGTTATCTTCAATTCAGTTGTCTCCTTTATCAGCAGGTCTAATTACCTGTAAATGCTGGGGATATGATTCAGTAGAGCTGGGATATGGACCATGGAGTATACAGTTAAGGTGAAGCACAAACTGGCATTGTGGCAACAGCAAATGTGGGAAAGAACACAGTCATCAGGTGCAAGGTGCTCTCAGGATTGATGTATGTAGGCAGGTATGGACCATACCCTACGTCCGCTCTGCAGCAGTCACCTGAACCCACTTCCAGTTTACAATAAAAGCAGAAAGTGCTGGAAATACTCAGGGGGTCAGGATGCATCTGTAGGAAGACAAAAAGAGTTAATGTTTCAGGTCAAAGACCCCTTGTCAAAACTGGGAAGGAGACAAAGGAGGCGTGTGAAGCTGCAGGGATGGTGGGGGAATGGCTCTGATAGGGTCAAACTAGGGTGACCATGTAGATATGCTGTAAATATGTTATCTGGCAATGTGCGAATGGGAGCAGTTAGAGAGTGAGAACATGGACAAAAGAACCTCGCAAAAGAATGTGGCAATTGCAAAGTGGAGAGAAGGAAGACCTACCTGATAGATCAGGTTTTCAGTTTACCTGCATGTCAAAAATGGTTCATGTTCCCAAAAACTCAATAAGCAAGTCTCCAAAGAAAGGAGAATGTGGCTTTTATTATGCTGGCCATCTCTATGTGTGGCTGCATTGAGCTCTGCAGAGTCCCTTGGTGCTCAAACACCAGGCGTCACTATGTGCTGAGGTCCTTTCTATGGCTGGAGTTGCAAAGGATGGATCTAGCCACGTTGTCGTGGAATGTTTGTTTTGGTTGGACAATGCTACACTGCTTATCCTTGAAAGAAAAGTTTGTGAAGTGGTATGCCTTTGACCACAAGTCAATCAGGCAATAGTCTGCACAGATTGATAAGATAAGATATCTTTATTAGTCACATGTACATCGAAACACACAGTGAAATGCATCTTCTGCGTAGAATGTTCTGGGGGCAGCCCGCAAGTGTCACCATGCTTCCGGTGCCAACATAGCATGCCCACAACTTCCTAACCCGTACGTCTTTGGAATGTGGGAGGAAACCGGAGCACTCGGAGGAAACCCACGCAGACATGGGGAGAAGGTACAAACTCCTTACAGACAGTGGCCAGAATTGAGCCCAGGTCACTGGCGCTGTAATAGCGTTATGCTAGCCACTACACTACCTCTCTTGAGACCCTGCAGGGAAAGGAGAAGATGGATCCTAATGGAAAGTCCTCCAAGCAGATTGGGCAGGTCATTTAGCAGAAAGCCTCATCACCATGACCTTTAAGCAAGCTCCAAGAACTAGCTCGGTTGTTAGTGAGAGGGGACCTTCGTGGCAGATTCTCCTTGCATGGACAAGGTCTCAGTGTCATCCATCTCCTCTGGAATTTGCATTTACGTACCAGGAAGGTCTGGATAGAAATGCAAGGGTCTTTACTGAGGTTCATTCTATATTTCTACATAATACAGGACTCTGTGCAAATTGAGTTAATACTAATATAACCTGCAGCTGCAAGATTGATGCCCTCTGTGATTCACCCGCTGGTCTCCCAGTGCAAAGGAACTGTCAATAGCTGAATGCTGTAGACTAGCATATCCCATGGTTGATATGCCGAAGGATACGCTGAATCACAGTACAGTTTCTGCAAAGGTTCTCTGGGGAAAGGTCACAGTTTAAGGCCATTCCTCCATTACACATTGATAGGATGGAACCTGTGTAAAAAGGGACACTGTCAGACTGCTTGCTCAAGGAGTGCATGAAAAGGAAAACTAATGTTTTGCTAAAGTCAATGCAAATGGAATGATATGACTTATATTGAGAATGGAGGCAGATGAATGGACAGTGCTGAATGGTTGCAACAAAAACAGAACGTGCTGAAAATAGCAGGGCAAGTAGAACTGAAATCCTGTTTCTCCTTCCACAGATGCTGTCTGACCTGCTGAGTGTTTCCAGCATTTTCTGTTTTTGCTTCAGATTTCCAGCATCTTCAATTTGTTTGATTTCTGATATGTTTGCAAATTTTATGATGAAAGCAATATTTTAAAATAAAGAAGATGAAAGTCGGCTGCCTTGATCTTCCTCGTCTTAGTAATGCTCCCCAGTATGAGTACAAGAGCACTCTACAGTCTTAATCCCTTTGTTAACACATCAACATCTACAGACTCATACTGCACCTTTTACTATTGCTGTCTCCAGGAGTAGTCCACATAAACGTTTGAACAATAAAACTTCCTTGGCCTTGTCCAGTCTGGTAGCTTGCCATGGCACACTGTCCTTGAACATAGAACACGACAGCACAGTACATGCCCTTCTGCCCATAATGTTGTGCCGACATTTTATTGTCACCAACTTCTTCAGTGCTCTGTAGGTCTTCTGCAATTTTAAGATCTACTGACATTTTGAACTAATATCTGATGACATTTTCACAATTTCATTAGAACTTCTCCACTGATGGTAGTTGTTCATACAATTCCAGGATCCCAATATTTTAAATGGAAGGCAGCAAGAATGGTGTTCCTGGGAAGGCAATGGTGTCCACCTGGCTGCTGCTTCATGCCCTTGTTCAGAGGTACTGTGTAATTCCTCCGCCCCCCACCCCCCCCCCCCCAACCCACCCCGCCACCCTTCCCCAAGCTGGGGAATTTGAATCAAAATCAAAATTACATTGGAATTCTGGAAATAAATGGAAGGAATTGATTACTTTGTGACAAGAGCTGACACATAGAAGTAAGAAATGATGGGTTATATTGACAAGGGAATTTCTAATAGATCGATATTTGATGGAAGTCTTGTGAAACATAGATGATGTTAAATAAATAGCTTGAATGAGTGGAATGGGGAAGATAATCGAATTTCTAAGTGCCAGAATCTATCACATACTTCACTGGCATTCATTGAAAACAAACTCGCATTTCACTGACTATGGCAGAATGTGTTGGCTCTTTTACATCAGAATTGCAATATAATTCAAAGCTGTTACCTCACTGCTGCTTCAGGAAGGGGAGATACAGGCAACTGTATCAGCAGAGCATTGAGAAAACCATATTTTAAATCTTTGGCATTTCTTTTCCCTAACCCTCTCTGCAAGGTATAGGGGTGTAGAGACTGTGGCTGGGAAATTGTCCTCCACTGTGCTCATACACTCTATAATTATGCAGGCTAGGCAGACCGCAAGGCTAGGTTGGAACTCATTGAGGAAGCTGACATCAGGTGCTCAACTTACAGTGAGTACCCAGTGTTAAAAGCATCTGCTATCTGTATCAGAGACACAAGGGATTCTGCAGATGCTGCAATCTGGAGCAACACACACAAAATGCTGGAGGAACTCAACAGGTCAGGCAGCATCTATGGAAGGAAATAAATAGTTGACATTTCAGGTCGAGACCCTTCATCAGGACCCTTCATCAAGCCCGAAGTCCCACACCACCAGGTTCAAGAATAGCTACTTCCCTTCAACCATTCGGTTCTTGAACCAACCGGCAAAACCCTAATCACCACAGTACAGCAACACCTTGACCACTCTGATCACTTTGCACTAAAGGAGAAATTGATTATTTTTTGTTCTAATTCTATTTTTTCTCATGTAAAAATTGCATATAATTTATGTTTCATTTATGTTGTTCTTGTGAATACTGCTTATCTGACGCTATGTGTCTGTGATGCTGCTGCAAGTAAGTTTTTCATTGCACCTGTGAACACATGTACTTGTGCATATGACAATAAACTCGACTTTGACTTTGTTAGTGACTGACTTGGACATTTTTTTTAAGGGATTTAAAAATACCGGGGATAGTCAGCAGCTCAGGCAGTATCAGTGGAGGGAGAAATGGAGTTAAGTTTTCTAGACTTCGATGCGCTGAGGGTCCCCAGCATTTTCTCTCTTTATCTCAGATTTCCAGCACCTGTAGTTTTTTGCTCTACAGTTGCAAGACAGTTCAGTTTCAATTTGGAAAGCATGTCAGAGTTTCAAGGTTTGATTTTCTCCTGACTTCTGGGCTTTAGGCAAAGTCCTTGCTGAGGACAATGGAGCACTTGCATCCTTTCATCTCAGTCTGCAGCGTAATGTTGTGGAGAGGCTCCAGAGTTCAGGGAGGCCTGTTTGAAAAGGAAGATTGAAGGAGGAGAAAAGGGCCCTTAGCAGGAGAAGCTACCAACCAAAGCTCATTCAGGAGCAACTTTTCTCATGTGCATTGCATCAAGGATCTATGCTCCAGGAGAGTTTGGTGCAGTGCTGCTAAGGGAAATATGCCTCATACTGCAATCACAACCATGACCACAGCCACACTACCTGTGTCTCGGAAGACAGTGCTGAGCATAAATTTCTGATCCCTGAGCTATTGCAAACAAGTGCAGAGTACGCCAGCAATTTCTTGTGATTTGCAGACCAGTCACGTAGGGAGGTCACCTCGATTCTTCGTCTATTTAAGGTGAATTCATCTCCTTCCTTGAAATAAGGCATTGTGTGACATGTGTGCATCACCTTGCCTGATCCGTACAATTTCCAATGGTGCAGAGAGTTGTTGACTCCACTAACATAGCCTTGAGGAGACCACAGCAGAATCCTGACATGTTCTGGAACTGGAATGGATTCTACTTCCTGAATATTCTTGTCGGTGTCTGAACAAATAGAATAGATATTGATGGCTCACTGCTGACTTGTGGGGAGAAACCTTTATTCTTTCATCATGTGACAGATTGTTGTGCCCATTGCCTCTGATTTGTCCCACCAGACCAAAGGCTTGATACTTGGGGAAAGAAACTTTAACCTGACCAGACAGCTCCTCTCCAAAGTCTATGCATGCAAAGAATAATCAAACAATCACCTGCAACCTTACTGAACAAGCTTTGAGCATACAAAGACAATGTTTCCACCACCTGGACTACTCTGCAGACACCTTGCAGTACACTGTAGAATAGATCTCCAAACCCATAGCAGCCTGATATAATCTCTATGACTAGGGAATGAAGCTGACTCAGCCCTGGCCAATGTTGTGCAATGGTATTGGTATTGGCTTTGGTATTGGTTTATTATTGTCATGTCACCGAGATGAAAAACTTGTCTTGCATATTGATCGTAGAGGGAGTAGGAAGGGAAGAGGCAATGTAAGGAGCTCCTTTATAGCCAGATACTCGGGGAACAGTATATCAAACTGATTTCAATG
The DNA here is from genome assembly GCF_009764475.1 of Pristis pectinata. Classification (NCBI taxonomy): domain Eukaryota; kingdom Metazoa; phylum Chordata; class Chondrichthyes; order Rhinopristiformes; family Pristidae; genus Pristis; species Pristis pectinata. The sequence continues at coordinate 88,788,887 of NC_067413.1, forward strand.
AACAGAATCCCTATTTCTCACTCCACTACAGTTATAAAGTAATACAACATGGAAGCAGTCCCTTCGGCCCAACTCATCGATGCTGACCAAGATGCCCTTCTAAGCTAGACCCATTTGCCTGCATTTGGCCCATATCCCTCTAAACCTTTCCTGTATATGTACCTGTCCAAATGTCTTTTAAATGTTGTTATTGTACTTGCCTCAACCACTTCCTCGGGCAGCTCATTCCATATACGCACTACCCTCTGTGTGACGAAGTTGCCCGCAGATCCCTTTTAAATGTTTCCCCTCTCACCTTAACCCTTTGTCCTCTAGTTTTTGATTCCCCTTCTCTGGGAAAAAGACTGTGTGCATTCACTTATCGATGCTCCTCATGATTTGCAAGAGTTTTTCTCTCTGCTGCACACAATCACATTGACAGAATAAAAGCCTTCATAAAATCAATATTACGGATTATATTCATGCATCCAACCAGGACAAATAAATATCTGTTAATATCCCTTGCGTATTTCCATGCTGCAGGTTGCAGTGTTTCTCCACAGAGCTATCTCCAGGTGGCTGCAGAGACAGGAGAAGGGGTTGCAGATGGTCAGAGGATGAGCTCTGTATGGCTGTGAGTTTCTCTGCATTGTTGAAAGCATAGGGGTAGAGTTATAAATCATTTACTGAAGACAGTAACCTTCAAATAGACATCGTTATCTGGTACGGCAATACATTAAGGTCATACCACATAGTACACCCAGTTCTTAAAGGGAGGCTAACATTTATGTACACTGTCAGCTCGAGCAGCTCAGGGCTGCTGACTTCATCCTCTTGCATTGTGTAGTCTGGGCCGGCTGGCTGTCAGGCAGCTGCAAGAGCAATTGCAGAGCGTCAGTAGTGAGAAGACGAATGCTATCACCCTAAGCATGGACACCAGTTCATGGTCCACAAGAGCCATGCTCTCTTGGTGGTGGCTGTGAAAATCAGATTGAGTGCCAGGGTGCCTTTTTCAATGCTTTAGTATTCCACAGCCACTACCACCTGACCCTGGTGGAGTTCCTGACGATCTAAAAGGAGGGTAAGGTTTCAGTGAGGGGACAGGGCAGCTGCATGCACCTTGACACCAACGTGTAAACCTGAAGAGGTTGTGGGGTTAGAGAGGAGTCAAATGTGAGGAATTAAATTAGGTCTGACAATTCCGCCACTTTCACTCAGTGAAATGCATCTTTTTGCATAGACTGTTCTGTGGGCAGTCCGCAAGTGTCGCCACATTTCTGGCGCCAGCATAGCATGCCCACAACTTCCTAACCCATATGTCTTTGGAATGTGGGAGGAAACCGGAGCACCCGGAGGAAACCCACGCAGACACAGGGAGAACGTACAAACTCCTGACAGACAGCGGCTGGAATTGAACCCAGGTCTCTGGTGCTGTAATAGCATTACGCTAACCGCTACACTACCATACCTGCCCTCATTGATGCTCACAAGGCTCTGTGGAACCCACAAGGTCCTGGGCAGACTCCTCCAGAGGTATGGACCTTGGGAGTCATGCTTGCTCCCTACTGTTTTGCTCTGCTGGCATTTCTCCAGCAAGAGCATGGAAGTATGTTAATGAGTTGTACACAGTGTGTATGAGTGATACGTCTGCTGAAACTGTGTGCAAACCATCAGATGTTGCTGTGAGGGTTGCATTACATATGGACAAACAAATTAGAAGCAGGGTGGGGCCATACAACTGATCTGATTGTAACATCACCTCCATATTCTCACCTGCAAACTATTACTCTTTCTTATCATAGAACATGAAACAGTACAGGACAGAACAGGCCCTTTGGCCCACAATGTTATGCCAACATAGCTAATCCCTCCTATCTACAGAATGCCCATATCCCTCTATTTTCCTCTCATTCATGTGCCCATCCAAGCTCCTCTTAAAAGCCCCCAGTGAATTTGCCTCCACCACCCTATCAGGCAACGCATTTCAGCCATTCACCACTCTCTGAGTAAAAAACTTACCCCTCATGTCTCTTCTGAATTTACCCCCTCATCTTAAATGTATGCCCTCTGGTATTGGATTGCTCAATAATGAGAAAAAGATTTTGTTTGTCCACCCTATCTATGCCACTCATAATTTTATACACTTCCAACAGATCACCCCTCAGCCTCTGCCACTCCAGAGAAAAGAACCCAAGTTTGTCCAGCCTCTCCTGATAGAACATGCCCTGTAATCCAGGCAACATCCTAGTAAACCTCCTCTGCACCTTCTCAGAAGCCTCGACATCCTTCCTATAGTGAGGTGACCAGAATTGCACGCAATACTCTAAATGCGGCCAAGAATCTGTGCTAACTCTGCCTTAAGAACATTCAAAGACTCTGCTTCCACTGTACATGAAAAGTAGACACAGTGGACCAAAAGGCCTGTTACTACGCAGTACAACTCTAGGACTTCATGAGAAAAAAAATGCTCACTTTTAATTTAAATGAGCAACACTGAGTTGGGTAATCTGGGTTTGTAGTCCTGCCTGCATTTTCTCATTTCTAGAAAGCTGCAAGCACAGGGTGGTGGAGTGGTACAGTTCGAGGAACTGCTGCCTCACAACTCCAGTGAGCCGGGTTCAATCCTGACCTTGGCTGGTGTCTGTGTGGAACTTGTATGTTCTCCCTGTGACCACGGATGTTTCCTCCAGGTGCAACAGTTTCTTCCAGCATTCCAAAGCCATGCTGGTTGGTAGATAAGTTGGCTGCTGTAAATTGCCCCTAGCAGATGAGTGGTAGAACCTGGGGGAGTTGGTGGGAAAATGGAAAGAATAAAATGGAGTAGGGTAGGATTAATGTAAATGAGTAGCTGATGGTCAGCAAGGAAATGGTGGACCGAAGGGCCTGCTTCCGTCCTCCTGTTCTCTATGACCCTAGGACCTGAGGAATGCCTTCCAATGGCAGCCAGACAGCATCCCTCTTTCTTTACTGGTCAGGTTGAGCTTTATGCTTGCCACCCACAAACTTTAACCTTGTGACAATACAATTGAGGAAAAATGGTGACAGGTAAAGTTGGCTCCACGGCCTCAGGATTTGGACTGCTTATTGCTTATTCAGCCAATACGAGAAACAAAATAGGCTCATTGGGTCAGGCAGGATCTCTGAGTCAACTAAGTAAGGAGTTTGTACGTTCTCCCTGTGTCTGTGTGGGTTTCCTCTGGGTGCTCTGGTTTCCTCCCGCATTCCAAAGATGTATGGGTTAGGAAGTTGTGGGCATGCTATGTTGACGCCAGAAGCATGGCGACACTTACGGGCTGCCTCCCAGAACACTCTATGCAAAAGATGCATCTCACTGTGTGTTTTAATGTACGTGTGACTACTAAAGAAGACTTAGGACAAAATTGATGAAGTACCATTGACCTGAAATGTTGGCTCTTTTTTTCTCTTCACAGTTACTGTCTGACCTGCTGAGTGTTCCAGTGCTTTTTTTTTGTTCAAATTTCCAGTATCTGGAGTCTTTCTTTGATTTTCTATTTCACATGCAGTTATCTCAATGTGGCACATAATGGGACATGAACTTCTACCAGTCCAATCTGTTCAGTAACACTCAGGGGAAATGGACAGGATGCAGGTATTTCTTCAAATCTTTTAATCAAAAAGGACCAAGGGTGGAAAATTCAAACTCTGGCAACAGATTGCTGAAGGTCATCTGTCTGTTTAATACAGAGGCATTAAAAATGGAGCCATAATCTTCTATTAACTCATTAATAATTAGATTTACTCTCATTCAACAGATCAGTCATGACAAATAGAAAAGTAGCAAAAACATCAAAACTATTCGTTAGATAAGCATTTTCCTAAAAAATACAGATTGCATTATTAACTTCCATTTATTATATCTTTCCTGATAAAAGAGATTTATGTTTTATTATGTTTATAATACAAAAAAAATTATGTTGTAATTCATTTGGTAAGGGATTGCATGGTTCCTTCTGTTTCAATTCTATTTTGAGGTTTAATAATAGTTTCATACTTCTGTCAATGAGAAGGAAACTGCCTAAGTTCCCATTGCATTATAATTCTTCCCATTTTCTTACATGAGCAAAAGCATGTTGGTTATTTCCATCAGGTTGTAAGGTTATATATCATAATACCAATTTCTTATCTTAACATAATACACCAATCAATTTGAACTTCATGTGGAGAACCTTTAACTCAACTTGTGAATAATCACCTGGAAATAACAATAATCACTGTCAGCATGGAAGTTATCATTCTGCACCCCACTGCTTACATTTTGTTTGCAGTGCAATAAATCATTATCCCCTACTCGATAACTGGGATATTTCTGTTTTTTTAAATCTCAAATTAGTATTGACACACTCTGGTGCACCAGATAATAGCTCTAAATATGAGCTGGATAAACATTGCAGCTGCTTCTTTTCAATCTGCTAACTTTAAAAGATGTTTTTGAATGCATGTAATTTAACAGAGGTGTGTGCTGTTGGTAATCGTCAGACAGAATAAATTGCTACTCGATTAGGTCAATCAAATGTATCAATTATTTCACATCTTACCTTATTCTTTAAATAATCGCTGTGATTTTCATCTCAAAGTTTTAAATAACTGGTTAGGCAGAGAAATTATTTAATAGTTATATTGGCCCCACCAGAACTGCAGGAATTTATCAATTTTGTTTCATTGAAGTTGTAAAATGCAATATGCTGTGACTCTTGCATATTTTTACATCGGAAGTGATTAGTATGGGAATAGATGATGGCACAATGGAAAGGAAGCTATTATCACCAAATAATTCTAACTCATGATATATTTGAGGAAACGCTAATGTTTTTACAGGAATGTTGAGCAAGATGTCCTGCATTTCTGGAAAACAGAGCTGCATTGAAGCTCTGTTGTGGATCAATTGCCTGTTATATAAATTGGCCAATTTTCACTGATTAGTAAGTTAAAAATCAACCTGTGTACACAATTAAGGGGTCTCAAAAAGGTAAGATCAATTCTAACCAATGGAAATGCAATAGGGGAACCTTCAAAATGGAATGGGATGCTTTACTGCTTTATTTCCTCTGGAATAAGGCAGTCCATTGCAACTGGCAGCTGAAGTAACCTCATTTTAATTTGTGTCTGATTAGGACCACTGTCATGTTACCCCTTAGAGGAAGGCAGGAGTCTGGAAGAACAGAATCACCACTGAAGTAAGTGGAAAACGTTTCTTTCACAGGAATAGGTGAAGTAATAGATTAAGACTTGAGATGAAGGATTGCATTCTGTGGAGCAGTTGAGTAGAACAGGAATTGACACTAGAATTCAGAAGAATATGAGGTAATCTCTTTGAAACATGTAGAATTCTTGGAGGGATTGACCAGGTATTTCTCCTGGATAGATACTCCAGCGAGATTGGATGAGGAATCAATCATTTAGTGCTGAGACAAAGAGAAAATTCTTCATTCAAACTATTGCAGAACTTTGAAGTTCTTTAGCTCAGAGAGCTTTGAACAATATGCCAGACATTCAAAGGTAAGGTTGACAGTATCTGGGGAATCAAACAGCATAGAGACTGAATCAGAAAGCAATTTGAGATCAAGGATCATATTGAATGGTGTAACAGGGTTGAAAGGCCCTGTTCCTTCCTCATCCCTTCCCTCCTCCCTTTCTATTCTTTTATAAGTACTTGCTTACTCATTATGACAATAAAGCAGGCCATTCAGTCCATCAGTTCCCAGAAGAATAATCCCATCAGTCCCATTCCCCTCTCTTTATTTCCCTGTTGCTCAGCAACTTATTCTCTCTCACATGCCAACTGACTCCCCTCAATTCTTTTTCGGCTCACTTGTAATAAATGAAATTTGCAGTCACCCATTAACCCACCAGCACATTGGGATGTGAGAGGATATGGAAGCTCCAGCAGAAATCCACATGGTCACAAGAAGATTAGGTAAACTACTATGTAAGGTAGTCTTACAAGGAATATCGTGGTTTCCTTCATCCTTTGCAATCCTCCTTTGCATTGGAGTATTCAACATTCCCTCCCTGGCATTTAGCTGGCTTACAGGACAGTCTTCACTGCACTCTGTCCTTGTCAGGTAAGGCTTGCACCATGTATGTGTGGTCCAGGAACTTTATAGTGGGTTTCTCACAGACCCAAGCCCTATCTATCACGGTGATAAAACCACCCATATTATTTCAACACAGGCAGTGGTTATTGTGTAGACATTGCCCATTTATTTCAAGAAATCCAGGAAAGTGGAATTTCAGTACCTTGTCATTGGGGATCAGGAAGTTTTGATGCAGAATTTTTACTTCAGGGCATTAAATAATTAGAATGAAGCTGGTGATAGCAAACATGTTTTGTGAAAGTAAAGACATAAGTCGTCAAGCAGCATTGTACATTCATTAAGGGAGATTTTTGTGGCTCTGTGCCCAGAGTGTATTGGTACAATTATCTGAAAAATAACCTGCCTGATTTAAATAACATAACTGGAGGAAACTTGAACAGCTTCTTTAAAGGCATCTCCCTTAAGCAAGAGATCTTCCCAAAATTGCCCATGGCTGAGTGATTTACTACATCTGGCTGCAGATATGGGAAAATCTCATCTTTTACTTCCAGCTTTGAAACACTTCATCTTGGTTGGCATAATCTGTCAGTGTGGCTGATACCCGCTGAAGTTCTGTGGTGGCTATTAGAAGCTGACGTAAGATCCCTTTACACTCGCAATCACAGGTTTTCTTCTTGCTGGGGTTTGAGACTCCATACGTGTCAACAATAGCCACTGTTGTACAAAAGGATGGCCAAGTGAACTGAGCTTTCCTGCTTTGGGAGCTCCCATGCATTACTGGGATCCAGCCAATCACCACACGAGGCCTATTGATCAGGCCAGATGTATTTCCCCAAGAGAAAGGCAGGAAGTATTAGAAATACTTCCTGTGGAGAAACAAACAAGAGTTAATGTTGCAGACCAAAGACCTTTGAACAGAACTGGAAGCTATCGATCAGGTTTTAAAATACTGAGAGAGGGAAGGTGAGGACAGAAGGAAATGGAAGGTGTGTAAGGCGGGAGAGATTACATGACAAAAGACATGATAGTGCAAGACAGAAAGGAAGGATAAAGGGACAATTAAAGAGGGGAAAAAAAAGATGGGTCTATAGGACGTATAAATGGGAAGAGCAGGATTGTTATGTGAAACTGTTGAACTCAGTGCTAAATCTAGAGGCAGTAATGTGCCTGATTGAAGGACAGCTGCCATGCCTTGAGCTTAGATTAATTGACATTAGAAACCAAGAGCAGAAAATTACGGTGAAAGGTATCCATGACTTGGGTAAACACTAACAGACGGTCTATCCTTTCATTTTTCCTTCTTACCTTTCTTAAAACTTGTTCCAGCTCCAGATGTTTCCCGCTCTGATGAAAAGCCATTGACACAAAAAGTTTAATTTTTTTCCACTCTCTTCAGAGGTTGTCTGAGTATTACCAGCATTTTCAGTTTTTATTTCCAGCATACACAATATCTTACTTTGGCTCTCAAATCTCTTTGAGGAGTAGTACTTGTGTATCGCACCTGGAAGTGCAAGATGGAATTATGGCTTTAAACGCCTGAAGGTTTGGAGGAATTTTACTTCACAACACCCCCCTTATAACTAGTTTTGTGGCTGGGAAAACTGATGGCTTGTTGAAGCCCAGCAAATTTCAGTTGCTTGTGATAGAAGCAATGGAGAAATCCCCATCAGCTTCCCTTTGTCCTTAAAGTCCATTACGATCAATGGAGAGGTCCCTAGTGAGGAATTGTTAAATATATGTAGATATAATTTAAAAGTATGATGTTTATTTGAAATTAGCACTGGGTAATGTACTATTGGATATCATTTCTGTCACTATGCATTTTTCTTGAAGACTATTCATTTTATTTGTATTTTCCCCTTCTCTCTCCTTCAGTTCTGTCCTAAACACAAAGGAGTCTATGCTGCCTTTTTCCTTTCAGCTTTTGGGCCCTAACCAATCTTTGTGAAAAGTCCTCTGACAGAATCAAAATGTAAAATTGAAGGTCAGAGTGAACATCTATGAATTCTGTTATCAAATGGAGAAGAGCTACAACAAAATACAGAAATGTGCATACATGCAGTATTGAACTTGAATCCTAATGCTTTACGGAGGCAAAACAACTTTCTCTGAATGGGTATGTTTTGATCATATTAAAACTTAAATTGAAAAATTATTTACCTTTGCCCTTCCTGATATCTTGCCCTTACTTTTCCTGACAAACATGTTTATTGATGATGCAGATGGTGCAGTGTTTTCACAAGGTAAAGCAATCTCAGCTCGCTTTGAACACAACAACCATGAAAAATCCAATTTAATATTTATTACTTGTGTCACAAATAATTTACCAAGTCAATTAGCTTTCAGTGCTTAGTGTAATTTGTGATGACAACACCAGGCCACAGTCAAGTTCAAAGCAAAAAAAATAGATTAAATTGTGTTAAATGTCAATAGTCAACCTTTCCTATTTAATGCATGTCACCCTTCACAAACTGTTAGACACCAATACATGATTTTCAGATTAGGAGCTAAATTCCTCATCAAGTTCAGTGTCCAGTTGAAAGGAAACATTGATTCCTGAATGTAACTGTGCATGGCAGAACTCAGAACAACATACAAAGCCATGAGCTCAAATGTATGGGCTCAGATTGAGCTTGTATTTAACAAATAGTTTGTTCCATCGAGAATGACTGGTTATCTGCAGTCCATGGCTCACAACATGTTGAATTTGTGAGACCGTGCAGGCAAACCTGGTCAAGTCTGAGATGGACTGCAGGACTGTTTTAAGTGAGTCCAGTGGTGGGACATGCTCATGGCAAAAGTAAGGCAAAAAGCACTTTACACATGGCCCCTCAGTGGTACGCCTGAGAGAAGTGACAAAACAATAACTCAACAGTAAGCTATATGGTTTACTTATTCTGCTTTATTTTACTGTTTTAATTCTTTGTATTTTAATATGTTTTAATTAAGTATTACTGCATAAATATGTTCTACCTTCTGTTCTGCTACTGTAACTTTAGCAGACTTGCATTGGAAATCCTGTCAGCTTATCTAAAGGCTCTTCTGTTTTAGGATATAAAAGTAGAGTGTAGCACGTTCCCAGCCCATCTTGGCTCTGGGTTCTGATTATACAACTGCTTTCAATGTATTCTCCTGAAAACACATTTCTATTGAATTACAGAAGAAAGGCTGTTGTACCTACTGTTTCTTTGTCTCTTTTTTTTCCCCCCTGTTTTGCGTATAGGTACCACTTTTTATCTACCTCTATTATTAACTTTCCTGACCACTTACATTCATCTGTTTCCACATACTAAATTAATTACAATTTATTTGAGATAGTTTTGTTCCTTTTTGACCAGGATACCATAAGTTAATCAGTATTATTTTCTTCCCTGTTTGGAGAAAACATTCCTTCTTTTTATCGAAATACCTGGTTGAAATACTCATCCAGAAAATCAACAACCTCAAGTTTTTCTTCAGTTTCAGCGCTGATGGCATCTTATTGGTTTGAACAAGACTTAGTCAAACTGAGGGCTGTGAGAAAGCCACTGTTAAAAATCTAAAATTGCTATTCTGAGCAGAGCCTCAGCAAGTACACAGCATAGTGATTCCAATCATTGTGCTACACAGACACTGCTCCAGAGTCAACTGAAGTGTCACACAACAATGTGAATAATATAAAAGATTGGCATATTAATAAAATTGTAATATATTCAATGTGGTAAAATCTAATATTCTACAGTTTCTGAAAAATGTAGATAATTCTTTTTGTCTGTTTCTATATGTAATAAAACAAGACATCTGTGAATTCAATTTAAGGTTATCAGAAGTATTGACAGAACAATACTGCAGAGCAAGCTATGTTGTAGGTAAACTGTTGATTTATAATACTGATTAGCTGTCTACTTTTGCAAGCTGCATTTTAAAGGACAAAACATTATTTTGTGGATGTAAAAATATACCTGAATATTAAGGGGAGCTATCAGTTAAAGTCTTCCAGGATTGCAATTAAGTGCTGTTAAGATCAATAAAAGTTCAGATCAATTAAATGCCAATAGCCATTTTGTCTGCAAATATTCAAAGGCTATGTAATTATTCTGCAACTGAGGACCCAGATTTTTCTGAGTTGAGTCCACTGTCTGTTCCTCTTTTCCACAAAATAACCTTCTCCACATCTGGAAACTGAAACTGTCCTGAAGGCAGCTTCTATAGCCCTGAGCAAAGGCAGGCCCTCGAGTTAATTAATTGGGTGACGTAGGCAGGCTAAATAAGCCTTGCCATTGTAACCCCTCTGAAGCCTTTGACTGAAGGCAATGTCCCTTTACCAACTTTACTGTCGGCCAATCCAGTCAATGTTTTCAATGTTTCTGAATGCCTTTGTCTTTTAGGTATGGGGGGGGGGGGGACGTGGAGGGATTGAAAAAATATTAAGAATTATATAAATTACTGCAAATCTTTAAAATTGTTTTAAAGCATAAGAAATATAAAATCAATTAAAAGCTATTTAGATAATTAAAATCATTAAGCAAACCACAAAATTGCAAAGAACTAACATTTTACCCTTATCTTTCTTCTTAAAACCTTCCAGATCATTTTCAAATCAATGGGTCCATGGATTTTGTGTCAGGTTTAACTTGGAGCAGGATCCAAGGGCAGATTGTAACTGATGCAAAATCTCAACAAGCTTCTGCCACACAGGGAGTAGAGCAGCTGAAGGCAGTTGGGAAATCACCAGCAGACCTCTGTCAGTAACTTCAGCACCTCTGCAGTAGGATGGAAGTCCCAAAACATACCTGCAGTTAAACCAAGAAGTTCTGGACAGTGCTGTGCCAAACCGCTGACAACATTTAGCAAAATTTGGGCAATGGTAATTGAAAGTCAAGTCGAGTTTATTGTCATTTGCCCAAAGTATGATGAAGTACAGGTACAATGAAAAACCTGCTTGCAGCAGCATCACAGGCACATAGACTCAGACAACGAGCAGAACAGAAAGTATCCATAAATTATACAAGACAGTGAAGAAAAAGACTAGTTTTTTGCAGTAATGTCTTGATTTGCACGATCAGAGACGTGTCCATGGTGGTGTAAGAGGTGGTCCTTAGTGTTCTGTTGCTGAGGTAGAATTAGTGTTGTACAGGTCAGTTCAAGAACCTGATGATCGTAGGAAAGTAGCTGTTCCTGAACCTGGCAGTGTGGGACCTCAGGCTTCTCTACCTCCTGCTTGTTGGTAGCAGCGAGAAGAGGACGTGACCCGGATAGTGGGGATACTTGATGATGGATGCTGCCTTCTTGAGGCAGTGCCTCCTGTACATGCCGTCACTGGTGTGTAGGGAGCAGTAGACAGTGGGCTAAGGCAGGCTCATTGATACTCAATTCACTTGTAACCTGTTTCAGAATAACTAGGGATAATTGATTTCTGTCTCCAAAGGTTACGTTTTAAAAATCCCTTTCAAAAATATTCTGTTTCCAACAAAAGTGGATCTTCTCTCCACCCCTCTCACTTTCCATCATAAACTGAAAGGTCTGATTCTCTCAATGGCTTTGATGAAGCCAAAAACCCATCGTCTTAGTTCTGTAGCTTCATTTCATTGGCAACTGCAGGTTACCTGACCATAACCGAATTTGACCCTTGTCCTCAAATGTGTCCCACCTCCAAGGATTAAAATCAATCTGTTGTATAAAATTTGGAGTAAGAATCCTGACTGATTTTTAATTTGTTGACCAATTTCCTCTTTAATTCCACTTTCAGCTGAAAGTCATCACTTTAGAATGCTTAGTTATCCTTGTCTTTTGGAGGATAAATTTAACGGCCTTAAGTTGAGTTCTGATTAAGACATCTTCTTTGTTTTCTTCTTCAGTATATTGCTGACTAAATCAGCCTTCTTCCTGCTTTTTCCCTGATCCACAGCTGCTTCACTTTTTCACCCAATGGTTAAAATCAGGGATGGGAGGCGCATCACTGCAACCCCACACTTTGTTTTCCTACCCCAGCTCTGCAGGGAATGCGCAGTCACCCTTAACCTTCCCTATGATGGCTGCTGAACTGCAGCACTGCCTACCTGGCTCACAGTGCCGGGATAACTTTTGTCGACAGGATCAGCCTAGGAATTCCTACCACAAGGTAAACAGTCTCTAACTCAGTAGGTGTTGCTCGTGATGAGGCAGGTTTAGTCATAAGCTGGTCATTCTAGGCAGGGTTGATGAAAATCAGGGCACCTTGTTTAATGATACCTGCATGTATCAACTGTATAACATGGCTATAAACAGAACAAAAATAATCTGCAGTTGCAAGGAATCTGAATCAGCAACAGAAAATGCAGTTAACACTCATCAGGTCGGGCAGCATCAGTGGAAAGAGATACAGAGTTAATATTTCAAGTTGAAGAGTCTTCAAACTAAATTGTTAATTATATTTCTCTTTCCATAAATATCTCCTGACCGGCAGAGTGTCTCCAGCATTTTTTGTTTTCATTACATTGTTTTCCAGCTGAGAATGTTTACTGAATATTAACTTGTCTCTTAGAGGAGAAGCCACATTTATGAAGTATTAGCTTTTGTATTTTCAAGCAGTCATATCAATAATATCAAAAAAAACAATATTTTTAAATTTGTTTAATTTGTTTTGCTTTGTTTTTAAAATATTCTATCCATTTCTAACTGAAGTACAGCCAAGGCATCAATTTATTAAATTATAATTTAAGATGACAGTCACACACTCAAAATAGCTCCTTTTGTACTTTTCTATAGCCGTTGATTTTTTAAACTTCATTGCTTTCAGGTAACACATATTGTTTATTGTCAATAAATCTGATTTAAGGACATTTATCTATCTCAGACGACTGCTGTGAAAGCAAGGACATTTTTTCATTGTGCTCAATCCTGCCACAGGGTCTTTATTCTGAGAGCCAGTTAACCTTGTGTAGTCAAGATTGATCTTGATTATAAATAGCAGAGATGGTTTTCACAAATGACTTTTGATGTTCACTGGCAGCTGAGACCAAACCAATGTCAAAATGAGAATTTTGCTTATTTATATAAATTGGATTGTAGCAGTGATACTTGTTCCTTTAGTATTGTGTTCTGGTGAATGCAGCTGTGAATCACAAGCATAATACAACCTTGCCACTGCACTTCACACAGTCAAATTTTTTCTCTGGTGTACCTTCTCCAGTTGGAACAGTCCCTCCAAATGAAAGAGTTGTTCACTTGCACTTTGTCCAATCTAATATCTTGCATTCAGTGATCACAATGTAGTCTCCTCTGTAATGAGGACCCAATAACAAACATTGGAATAATCCCAGCAACCCTGACCTTAACCTATAAGAGAGATTCTCGTTGCCCTATCATTCTCTTCCCCCCCCCCACCCACCCTCTCTTCAACTTAAAACTAACTTACTTTCTCTCTTTCCCAGTTCTTTATTATTAACTCTGTTTCTCTACACAGATGCTGTCTGATGTACTGAGTGTTTCCAGGTTTCAGCAGGAAGCCCAGGGTGCAATTCTCCAACCTGAACCTCACTGGTCAACAATGTGTGATGTGTCTGTACTTCAACAAAGATGTCCACACAGATATAAGCCGTCTGCTGCAGTCATATCTCTAACATCAGAGTAGGGTATGGGCTGTATTATCTGAGGCTTTCAGGGTGACCATGGCAATGAACTTTGCAATGGTCTTCTTCCAATGGGAGTTTATAATATTATAAACTTATACTTGCATGACAGCACATAAAGTTTCCACTCCATTAGTCAGATACCTAGTGGCTTCTGCTTATGTTTTAATTAAGCCTGAGATATCCCCATTAAATTCTGCACTGTGGTCCGATCTATAAGTGTACAAATGAAGCTGGTTATCAGGCTCTGTCAAAAGACTTGTGCAAATTTGGCACTGGACTCCTTAATGTTGGACCCCGGCTTTCCAGTAGGACTCCCATTGCATTGCCATAAGACTTCCTCTACAGCCCATCTCATGAGCCCCCTGTAGTAGAACTAATAAATTCTTTCCCTCCACTGAGCTGTCATCTTAACTTTCCTCCCCCCTTCTTGGCTGCAGGCAATTTGAACCCAGTTTAAACATGTGCCATTCCTGACTCTCAGCTGTCTTATAAAGAACATGCAATTAAAGCTTTTGAGCTGGTAGCTGTGAGCATGGAACCTGGTCATGGGATGTCTTCACCATCATTGTCTCCTTGATGTTCCTCCTTGTTGGTCAGGTTGCTTTTCTTTGTTGGCTGAAAGAAAAAAGTCACAAGGTTATGGTGAGGTGGGAGGAGAAAATAAATGGTGCAAGGTTACACTTAATGTAGCGTGCAAACTAGAAAAGATTATGGGATAAAAGGAAGTAGAATGTCAGTGAAAGGTTAGGTGTGAGGAAACAGTCATTTTGTGTGAATTTGGTTTCACTACAGGGCAAGAGCTGAGAGGTTGCCTCTGCGATCCTGTCTCCATCATGGGAAATGAGTCATTTGGGTGGTTCTTACTATTTCTGCTGAATTCCTACTTTTTGGGATGTGCATTACCTTGAACAACTGATTCAGAGTTAGTGTGGGGGTGACATCATTACCATGGTTGTATAGCTGGAACTGTGTGTGATTTGTGAGGTGTGTTTGAGGCAGATTGATGGACAGTATTAGTGGATGAACAATGAATGATAGTGAATTAAACAATATTTAGGGCTAATGGTTCAGTTGAAAGGTGATATCTTTTGAAGATGCATTTCCCTCAATCATGCATGTGAGGTCATTGAATTTTTCATGGCATAGCCGCCAGTTTCTCAGATCTTGATGCCTGACATTGACCTCAAAGACTATCTACTCTGTCTGCTTTTTTAACATCTTTCTGAAGGATGATGCAACCCCTTGCAGAATGAAGACTTCATTCGTCCCTTCTACCTACTCTCCCTCCTCTGCCAGGTTAAGATTTTGGGCTAAGAGGATATAATATTCAGCGGTAATGTTGATAGATGAAGCCAATGACCAAAGCAATTAGTGCTGGCTGCACACCAAAATCATTTTATATGAACAGGCAATACAAAATTGGATTGCAGTCAGCAATACACAAGTTATGGATTGTAATCTCCCTCCTGTTTTCAAAGGATGTCCAACTAGCCCTCATGTCATTATATTTTAACCAAGGCATGTAAGTTCATTGGGTTCATCAGGTGGATCTAAACAAGTATTTTCACATCAGATTTGTATTTAAGGATTCCTGAGTCTTTATTCATGGCTATAGACCAGAAATGTGTCAGAAAGGGAAAATAGTATTCTGGGCAGCAATCTTACTTGGTCTGTAGTACCATAGTTAATATTAACACTGATCTCCTTTTATTAATGCATTAGAACCACATTCATTTTGTCAGTATTGATTTTTTTAATACATTAGGAAAACAGTTCCACATGTAACTAGGGAATTGCATTCTTTAAAATACTTAAACTGAAGAGATTAATTACATTAAATCTAATTCAGTAAAGAATAGTGAGTGCTGTTCTGATATAGCAAGGGTCATTTCAGTTGGATTTATTTATTTTTTTTATCTCCATCTAATTAGGTTTGTTGTTTATAGAAAGATATTTTCTCAATTCTATAAGAAGTATCACACTTGTTTGCTTCTATTTTACGTACTTAGTACAGCAGGTCTGAATTTCTGATTTAGAGTGATCGAGTCATAGAGAGATACGGAGTGGAAACAGACCCTTTGGACCACCAGCATCAAGCTGAGTATTGTCCACCAGCTTACACTGATCCCACATTAATCTTATTTTTATTCTATCAGGCCTAAGCCACAATATGCTTAAACCCTCAACTTACAAGCAGCTGCTGTTTGGATTGTGGAAATACGGAATTTTTCTGCAACCTAAAGAACCACAAAATCAGGACAGTTAACAGATGAAAGACAGCACATTTATAAAGACTACAAAGATAAGATTTCTTTATTAGTCACATGTACATCAAAACACACAGTGAAATGCATCTTTTGTGCAGAGTGTTCTGGGGGTAGCCCGTAGGTGTCGCCACACTTCTGGCGCCAACATAGCCCACAACTTCCTAACCCGTACGTCTTTGGAATGTGGGAGGAAGCCGGAGCACCCGGAGGAAACCCACACAGACGCAGGCGAACATACAAACTCTTTACAGACAGCGGCGAGAATTGAACCTGGGTCGCTGGCACTGTAATAACGTTATGCTAACTGCTACACTACTGTGCTGTCCTTAAAATACTGTAGGATATACATCCAGTAAAAAATCCAAAACCCATCTGAGTTTGGTGGCACCAGATGAGTAGATTGTCCATGCTGTTTGGTTATTACACCTATTAATGTTCCAACACACTTTTATTGCAATTTTTTTCCATGTGTATTGAAAGAGAGTGAGAAATTGAGCTTAAATAAAAACATACAAGCACTCCAGACCCCACCTTTGGCCAGGTCACCACATTCTGGGTTTTCCTGCCCTCAACCCTGCTGCACACTCAGATCACAATCTGGATCTCCTGCTCTGGCTGCATACTCCACTTGTACTGTGTACCCCTGGCTCACGTCCCAGGCGAATGAATGAGGCAGATGCCAAAGCATTGGGAATTCTGAATAATCAGATACCAGATCATCAGCAGCTTACTGAATATAGAGAGCTATTCTTTAAATTAAACAGGGAGTGTGTCAGATGCATACACTTCTGAGGATAACTAGAGATATTAACGTTAAACTGTATCTTAGAAAGATACAATAGCTATTACTTAAGATTGACAAAACAAAATAACAGAAAATGCCTTCAAAGTAGATCAGAACATTGTAGGACTGGTGTCTTCCCCCATTTACCTACATTTATGATGGGCCTGTGCAGAAATCCTGATGAAGGAGTATTAATACATTTCAGAATAAAAACAGAATCCCTTATATTGGGGTAAAGCATCTTTAATTGAGGTTGAGGGGCTACAAAATCTTAATGCAATAGCTGGCAGTAGGATAACTTTTCCTTTCTAACTCAAAGCTGAACCGAGCATATGCCCATGAGAATCCCAAGGTTAATCTCTTGACAGTCTAATGTGGGATAATTCTGGTGACTGATCTGGCCATCTCTCCTTCATGGCTGGAAGGTTCTACTTTTAAGATAAAGACCTGTCATAAATAATTGTAATCACATCTTTCCCTTTGATCTAACACTGGGTTTTTCATTTTCCCTTCCCTTCCTAGTCTGAGCAACAGACTTCTCTTCCTTTTCCTGCTAGGTATTTGTGTAAGCTGTATGATACAATCTTAGTCAGAATTCACAGTTCTGAATTACATTCCATGTGGTCAAACACATATGCAATTGTTACAATGTGATCACTTCAATAGTGTTACAAGTGGGAAAACAGTTTTAGTTAGAATACTGTTCTGAACAGGATGTTATGCATTTGTGGAAAATATATGTTTAAATTTCCTAGCACTCGATCATCATTCAAACTTAACTGACCTCATAGTGATATGAAATGCCATTCGTACCACAAATAGTCACTCAGGCATCCTTCTCTGGGTTTTTAAGTGATTCAATAATTTTTGACTATTAGCATATCTGAAGATGGCAGCAGAGAACTCAGATACAGAGATAGTGTTGTGAATATTATACATCAAGGGGCAAGCAAAAAGGAGTTTGGATACGTCTTGCTCTTGCTCTGTCTCTATATTCTCACAGCATGTACATCTACAGAGTTTTGGTTCTCTTAGGGCATGCAAGGGTGTTATATTTTTGGTCAGTTTCTGAAATTGTGAGTCACTGCTTCTGTCCCTGCAACTGCCCAACCCTGTTAATGTGGGGACAATTTAGCCACTGTTCCTGCAAATGTTGCTACAATAGACACATGGAATGCAACAGAGGCTTAACAAATAATATAAATGAAATGAGTTTAGTGAGTATTTAAAAAGTTTAAGATTAGTAATTGTGAGGATAATTGTCTCTCCAAAACAAGGGACAATGGAGACCTTAAATTATTTTACAGTGGAGATCTTAGATTACTTTTTGTATGATATCCAATCAAAATATTGCAGATGCTGGAAATCCAGAATAAAACTCAGAACATGTTTGGTGTACAGTAAAGTCTGATTTATCTGTTTTTTGTGCATCTGGAGTTCTCATGCAGCCAACAACAATTCGTGAACATTTTGTTTTTATGAAAATAAGCTCAAACCATGAATTTTAGTTTTTGTTCTGGAAAATAAGTGTGGTAAGGCACTTTTAGTGTGTTCATAATGGCAGTGTATTTGTAGGCTGATTAGCAGCAACATTCTCTTTGAATACTTGACACTTCAAGTCATGGCGAGTAGTCATTTAATTTATTTTTGTTGATTTTACTTTAATACTGTTTAGTCTTAAAATATAGAATTACAGTGTAAAGCATTACTATTTAAAAGCGTATGGAGGTGACATACAGTTCAGCAGATTATTTAAAGGTTTATGCATAGAGTAGTAGTATGTGATTAAGATTTTATGAGCAATTCTCATGCAATGAGTACATTCATACAACCAGCATCATCCAATCCCCATGGATGCTGAATGGCTGAGGGGCACCGTACATGGAACCAATCTATGGTCATCGACCTTAAATGTCGTCTAGTTCTCTCTGTGTGAATGCTGCCTGACTGGCTGAGTGTTTTCTGCAATTTTTATTTTTATTTAATATTTTGTATGTTTTCTTAGGAGTAGTGGCAAAAAATATAAACATTAGTCTAGTGTCAAAGAATACAGAATGATTTTAGAGATAATTATAGGTATGAAATCTACCCTGAAAAGAAAATAGCCTATATCACTAGGCCTTGGTAACATTCAAGATAGCAGAGCTTTTGTGTCCATTCATTCCTCCTTGAATGAATTCCGACTCGTTGGGCTAAATGGCCTAATTCTGCTCCTATGGTCCTATGGTCTTAAATGTGTATATTGTACCATGTGATTGGAGAATGACCTTTCAGTTCCCCTGATAAACTGGGCAAACACAGAACATGCAAGTGATTAAAATCACATGATCTTGCAACTCACTTAGACAAATTAATGCCATGTTATAGATATGGTTTAGACAAAGGAAAAGTTGGGGTCCAGTGACAACCATTTCAATATAATCTCCATATTGAACAGTGACATTTTGTTGCTGTGAATACAAAAAAAATCAATTCCAATTCTTCTTTATAATTACCAGGCAAAGAGCAGCAAAAAGTGTAAATTTTTCACAAGGTAGAAACAAGGACTGTGGGATCAATTCTCTTAAAACTGCAACATCAGAGAGGACTTACATGGTACTTTCCATTTCCATTGATAAGAGACATTCCACTTTTATGAACAAAATGTGCCAAATTTGTATATAATATCAATGCCTTTTATCCTTGTCCAGGCTCGATGATTGGCACAAATTGATGACAAAAGAATAGAGGTCAGGACCCCGTGAATCAAGCCCATCTGAGACCGCGCAAGATCTTAAATATAATATGGAGAAATACTGCTGCTGCAAAGATAATGTAATTTCTTTCTGAAGCTTTGAATTGTGTGGTAAATCTAAAAAAACTGTAGATTAGAGATATTGCAAACTGAGAGGTGAGTATTGTTATATCTTTATAATTATATAAATCATATAATAATATGACAATTGATGGAGTGCCACATATTAGGCATGGCATCAAGACTGAAGGTCACAGAATAAATATAGCTGCAGTAGTATGTATTAAAAATTGTCCAAGTAAAAGGAGATGGAGACAGTGAAGTTATTTGAATCAGAATCAGATTTATTATCACTGACATATGTTGTGAAATTTGTTGTTTTGCGGCAGCAGTACAGTGCAAAGACATAAAATCTGTAAATCACAAAAATAAATAAATGGTTCAAAGTAAAGGGAATAATGAGGGAGGGTTCATGGATCGTTCAGAAATCTGATGGAGGAGGGGAAGAAGCTGTTCCTGAATCGTTGAGTTTGAGTCTTCAGGCTCCTGTACCTCTTCTCTGGTGGTAACAAGAAGAGGGCATGTCCTGGATGGTGAGGGTCCGCAATGATAGATGCCGCCTTCTTGAGGCACCGTCTCTTGAAGATATCCTCGGTGGTAGGGAGGGTTGCGCCTGTGATAGAGTTGACTGAGTCTACAATCCTCTGCAGCCTCTTGTGATCCTGCGCATTGGAGCTTCCATACTAGGCTGTGATGCAACCTGTCAGAATGCTCTTCACTGTACATCTGTAGAAATTTGTAAGAGCCTTTGATGACATACAAATCTCCTCAAACTCCTAACAAACTAGAGCCACTGGCGTGCCTTCTTCGCAATTGCATCAATGTGTTGGGTACAGGACAGATCCTTGGGGATGTTGACGCCCAGGAACTCTGGTAGTCAGTATTAGCTTTTCCTAATATATTGACGTGGACATGGGTATACAGTGCAGAACTTCATTGAGATATAGACAGTCTGAATGGGAATGTGGGTGGCAGATGAAATGCCATGTTATATTCTGATAGAGAAAATAAGAAGAGACATTATCAACTAGAGAGAACCATTCTAAGAGTGGCTCAAGAATAAAGAGATCTGGGTGGATATATGCTTGGCTCATTGTAAGCGGCAGGGAAGATTGAGAAAGTGGTTAAAGAAGCAGGAATCTTGGGCTTTATAGACAGATACCCAGAATACATGAGCAAGGAATCCATGATGATCCTTTGTTGGATATAATTGGATAGACAATAAAAGCTGAGGTTATTCCCCTTGGAACAGCAAAGGTGGGCTGAAAAAGAACCAAAGGTGAAATGAGGAGAAATAATTTTATGCAGCGAAGGATTGGGTCTGGAGTGCAGTGCTAGGAGTAGCAATGGAGGTAGGTTCAATTATAATGTTCAAAATAGAGCTGGATGACTATCTAAAAGGAAAGAATATTCAGGGCTTTGGGTGAGATTAGCTGAATTGCTCTCATACAGAGCCAGTACACACTTAACAGGCCAAATGGCCTCCATCCAGGTTGTAACTATCCTGCGATTTTTGTCTTTAGTGCAACTCTCAGTACCTATTTTGAGGCAGCAGTAAACTCATGAAATTTAAAGCAGGCCAACATCTCAGCTAAAATTATGGATCCACAGTTATCTTCTGATTGCTGTGTGAACCCAAGTGTTAGTAAATAAGGCATCTAAATCATATAGCTGTTTCCTGCTGTTGACATGTACGGGGTAACAGAAATCATGTCGTGTATATCTGGTAACTATGTCAAGGACAAGGAAAAAAAGGTCATGGGTATTTGGACAAGGTTTGCCCATTACAAAGATATCCTGCCTTACTTCTTTGTACTTCCTACTCCTGTCCTAGTAATTTTGAGCTACGCTGGAAACAATGTGGAAAATTATCTTGCAGGAGGTAGGGAAATCATGTCGGGAATTCATGGGTTTTGTAGTCATAGAACATAGAACGGTACAGCATAGGACGGACCCTTCGGCCCACGATGTTGTGCTGACCTATATAAACCTACTCCATGATCAATCTAAACTTTCCCTCCTACACAGCCCATAACCCTCCATTTTTCTTACATTCATAATCCTATTTAAGAGTGTTTTAAATGTCCCTGTTGTATCAGCCTCTACCATCATCCCCGGCAGTGCATTCCAGGCACCCACCACTCTCTGTGTAAAAACCCAACCTCTGACATCTCCCCTGAACTTTCTTCTACTCACCTTAAATGGCTGTCTTTTGGTATTGGCCATTGCCACGCTGGGGAAAAGGTGCTGGCTGTCCACTCTATCTATGCCTCTCATAATCTTATACACCTCTATCAAGTCCCCTTGTTGCTCCAAAGGGAAAAGCCCTAGCTCACACAACCTTTCCTCATAGAGTCATAGTCATAGGACACTACAGCATAGAAACAGGCCATTCAGCCCATCTAGACCATGCCAGCCTGGCTTTCTGCCTAGTCCCATCTACCTGCACCATAGCCCTCCATACCTCTCTCATCCATGTACCTATCCAAACTTCTCTTAAATGTTACAATTGAACCCACATCCACCACTTCCACTGGCAGCTCATTCCACACTCGCACCACCCTCTGAGCGAAGTAATTCCCCCTCAAATTCTCCTTAACTACTTCAGCTTTCACCCTAAACCTATGACGTCTAGCTCCAGTCTCACTCAACCTGAGGGGGAAAAGCTTGCATGCATTCACCCTTTCTATACCCCTCACAATTTTGTATACCTCTAAGATCTCCCCTCATTCTCCTGCGCTCTAGGGAATAGTCCTAACCTATTCAACCTTTCCCTATAACTCAGGTCCTCAAGGTCCGGCAACATCCTTGTAAATTTTCTCTGTACTCTTTCAAGTTTATTGATATCTTTCTTGTAAGTAGGTGACCAGAACTGCACACAATACTCTTAAGTTTGGCCTCACCAACATCTTGTACAACATCAACATAACATCCCAACTCCTGTACTCAGTGCCCTGATTTATGAAGGCTAATGTGCCAAAAGCTCTCTTTACGACCCTATCCACTTGCGATGCCACTTTCAAGGAATTATGGATCTGTATTCCCAGGTCCCTTTGTTCTGCTGCGCACCTCAATGCCCTACCATAAGACATGTTCTCTAATCCAGGCAGCATCCTGGTAAACTCCTCTGCACTCTCTCTAAAGCTTCCACATCCTTCCTATAATGAGATGACCAGAACTGAACGCGTATTCTAAGCGTGGTCTAACCAAAGTTTTATAGAGCTGCAACATTACCTTGTGGCTCTTGAACTCAGTCCCCTGACTGATGAAGGCCAGCACACCATATGCCTTTTTAACCACCCTCTCAACTTGCGTGGCAACTAGCAAAGTAGAGACCACATGAATACCACTGAGCACATATTGTGTAACATTAGCTAATTCTGTACACTGTCGATAGCAATTGCTAAAAGTACTCAGCAGGCCAAGCAGCATCTATGGAGAGTTTACATTTCAAGCCAATGACCTTGCTACTGAATGTTACAACATCAGAGATAGTTTGAATTTTATGCATGTATGTAACAAGGGTGAGGGGTAAGTGTATTTTGAGGTGGGCAATAGGCTATTCAGGGAATGATGGTAAGTATTAACCACAATAATATCTAAAGGAGCTTCAAAAGGAAGGTGTGTACCTTATTCTGGTCAAATAGAAAGTACATTATGTTGTATGTACACATGATGCCATTATGTTTTATACCCATTATTTATTTAATGTACATAACTGCACCACATAAAGGATGGAAGAACCTTTTCCACCTCCACTGCAACCTCAAAGATCCTGGTAACCAAACTCCTTTTCATCTGGCATCATTTTTCAATGTTTTCCAGGTTAGATTAGTTTCTACATGACTACGCCAAAGACAATGCACTTACCCTTTAAGAGCTACAAGTTAGCTTTAAGCATTCTAGACTAACTTTAACTGGTGCTCTGGTACCATCAAGTTACAATATTGCTGACCTGTGCAACCAATCAACAGCATGGTTAGTGCTACATTCACACAGAAATAATTATAGCCTGCAGGCAACATGATGTTGGCACGCTGATTGCATTGCATTCAATGGGTGCTGGTTAATTGGACATAGTGGACCTGCGCCTGTTTTCAGGAACTATCCAATTACCAATCCCCAAACCTACAGAATTTATTTTTAAACTAAGTTGCCCACTGGAATGTTTCAGGTCAGCCTGCTTCACATCCCATCTGCTTTCATAGAATGATGCAGTGCAGAATGAGGCTATTTGAACTTGTATTATCTTGTTGGAAGAGCTGTCCAATTATTCTTACGCCCCTGCTCTTTCCCCATGGCCCTGCAACTTTTTTCCACCTCAAGTATTTATCTAATTACTTACTGAAAATTTTTGTTGGATCCATTTCAACCTTTCTTCCATGTTAAGTACTTCAGATCACAACAACTCACATGCAAACAAAAATATTCTAATCCCTCTACTGGTTCGTTGCCAATTACTTCATGCATTTTCTGGTAACTGGCCCTTATACTGTTGGGAACTGTTTATTTTTATGAAACTTCTATATGATTCTGAAACAACCCAACTTATTTACTCTCTCCATGCGGTTGAATGAACTATTCCAGCAAAATTGTTTTGCACCTGAGAAACATTCTTTCTAATTTTTTTAAACAGCTTTCTCTATTTACTCTGCCATGTTCAAAGATTTGCATAAGAGCATTCCTTGGTGTTTCTTTTCCTGCCACCCTCTCAGAACACATCTTGTTTTCTGTAACAAACTGCATCACTTTGGAGGCCTCCGCTCTGAACTTTACTTAGCATGTTTGTGCACATTTTACCATTCTCATCATATCCTGCTGGTATCTATTATTATGTTTCATGTGTTTACTACTGCATTTCCTTCAACAACCCTCTTGATATGTCATCAAATAAATGTTATTTTTAATGTTGTGTTCTTACTCTCCATTCAAGTCAACTTACACACATGCTATTAAGAAGATGTAAGGATTCCAAAATATGGTTGTTTAGCTGGCATTGAAGGTATGGCTGATAGGGTTATGGAAAAGGCCTGCTAATGGGTGCCTAAATGTGTCTGGATGCTACACTTCAGGCATCCAACAGCTGGTTCCTTTGAAAATAGAGGTGTGCTGCTGTTTCTGGACCCATAAGGTTAATCTCTCCCTCCCACTTACAAGATTAGGAAGGCTGGTCTTTCTCCAGACCTCCAGTCCCATACTTATGATATGTCACCTGTTCAGTGCATTAAATTTTCTTTTACCAGCAATAAAGTAATGTGCTCCTTGTTGAAAGATGATTGCTGTTTGAGATACTGAAGTCTTCTGGAATTTCCTACGCCATGGGATTGCAGAGGGTAGACATTGCAGGTTTTTAAAGAGGAGGTAGATACATTTTTGAAAGATCAGGGAATTGAGGGTTATGGGGAAATGAACAAAAGGGGAGATGTGGCCTGGGGCAGATCAGCCATGATCATATTGGATGATGGGTCAGACTTGAGTGGCCAGGTAGCCTACTTCTGTACCAATGTTCTTATCTTCTCTCTCCCCACTTATCCAGCTGAAACCCAGGCTGGACCAGTCTCTGGGCTTCATCAGCCGACTTCTCTGCAGGACAAGTTCAAAGACTGGCAGATCTGGACCTTTCATTTTTATGGGTTCTACCTCACCACATCATCTTAATTGATATTCCTTTTTCTCAACACTTCACTGATCCACTCGGAAAGCTGCAGGATAGGAAAGTTTTAAACATTTGATTTCTGAGAATATACATATGATAGTAGATTCTTAATCATGAGGCAGGAACAATCTTTAAGTGAATTTCACACCTTGGCCTTTTATGATATTTAACACAGAAACTACATGCTAGATGGCACTAATTCAATTTTGCTTTTGGAAGGAACATCTAAAATGTGTTAATTTAAGTATTTTGGCAATAAAATTAGCTCCATCTGAATATAATAAGACTGGTGTATTAGAATTCAAACATATAGAAATTGGAAATGTCACTGAGTAAATGACTCAACTTAGTTTACTTGTATTAATCATTTCATGCAACGTTAAATCTACACTAGAATATGTGACATGGCATTAACTGCTGCTCAAAGCACCTTTCAACCTATGATTGACATGTTCTATTTAGCTTTAAAAGATTGGTAAATTTGCTGACACTCCAAATGTTCATGCCTCACTTGTTGCCATTCTTATAACCTTTAACAGGCTTTGATTTATATATTATTTTACAGTTGGAGATATGTGTGAGAAAAGTAAATATTCACCTTCAAATAATACAGAATTGTCTATAGTGAAATCTAAATTTAGGCTTTTCACATCAGTACCAAAACCTGCAACTAAACAGCATATTTATGTAGCAAATATTGTAATGTATTTTACAAGATTGGAAGTGCACTGTAAGCAACAGATCAAAAGGAAAGTGAGGAAGATGACTGAAAGCAAGGTCAGCAGCTTCCATTGAATAAAAGTACAGAAGGTGGACAAAGAGGGAGTGCCTGGTCAATGATATGCCTGTCCAACCAATGACAACAGAATAAGCAAAGGTAAGGCAAAGCTTGGAACATGAGATGTGCAACTTTGGAATAAAATGTGAGAAGAAACAAAAATATATGTATGAGTAGATATTAGAGTCACTTGGAAAGGAATTTGAACATAAGAACATAAGAAATAGGAGCAGTTCTGCCACTCAATAAAATCATGACCGATCTGATTTTTGATGTCAGCTCTGCTTTCTCTCCAAACCCACTAACCTGGCTTTCCCTGTGGTCCAAAAATGGCTTTATGGAGCAGAGAATTCCAAAGATTCACAACCCACTAAGGGAAGAAATTTCTCTTTACAAAAAATTCTTACATGGGCAGATCTTTTATCATGAAGCCCTAGTTCTATACTCTTCCACCAGGGGAAACATTGCAGAATATGACTTTGATACAGTTGTCCAGGTGAGGTTAATGAGGACAGGATGATGGGTCCTTGTTCAGCCTACTTTGTAGAGTTCTGTATACTTTCTTGGCAAACTTTAACATTAATCTCTGAAGACATACAAGAGAATGGTTGCCTGTTGTATTCAGCTACCAAACGTGCGAGAGGTGAGTGCAACTGTTGGCTGACACATTCACAAATGCCTTGACTTTTGAAAGCCACCATTTATATTGTACCAGGTTCTTTTTGTATGTGCACTTAGTCATTCTCCTTGGTATGCAATTGTATATGAGGCGCAAATGAAAGAGTGCATGGAGAATTAAAGATTCTTTGAGAAAAATCATTAAATTTTTTTAAAGACTTTTTTTTGTCTTCAATTCCAATACCGCACACTATAAATAAAATGGAGGTTATCTTGGACCTGAAGCCATTGAACAAGTCTTTGAGGGTTACTAAGCAACACAGCAAATAACCAGGGGCATTGGGTTCTTCTCAGTGTGATGTACTTGCAATCTTTTTTTCTGATTAGCAAGAAATATCAATGGCATTTATAAATGACCTGCAAACAAAAGTAATTGCACTTACAGTGTTTGTCTCCATTTTACCTGATAGTGAGAAACATTTGGCAATGTCAATTTGCGTAAGGCGTCACAATTGTGTCAGGAGAGGTTCATGTGTCTCCAAGATGGTGATTTATGTTTCACCCCCAGAGACCTGAGCACAAAATATGGACTGACAATTCAATGAAATACAGAGGGATTGATGAACTTTTGGCAGTAATGTTCTATTGAGATGTGCACCCCTCCATAAGGTTCTACTTAAAGGAGATTTGATATTCATGGGAACAAATAGTGTGTATTCCACAATCCCAACTAAGACTTCAGAAGGTAATGTTCCCTACATGGTACAAAGGTAAAGTAATTGGGGACAATGTGGAAAAGGAGGAGAAATATTGTGTTGTTATGGTCCATCTTGGTCTGAAAAGCATAGGCGGAAATGTCCTGCTTGGGGGGGGAGGGAGGGGATCAGTAAATAGAAAGGAGCCTTCTTGGCAATAATATTGGGATCATTGCTTGAGTACTGCATTAATTGACATAAAGATAGGCAGATCAAGGAGGTGAAAGCACAGTTAAATGACAGCTGGTCATGACTGGAAACTAAATATTCTAGATGTATTATAATCAGAGAGGTTAGGAGAAGAAAAAAGATATGAAGTCAGATGCTGTTCCAATAATTAGTGATTGAAAAGAAATAGAAGATTGAAAGAATGAAGCAGAATTCATTCATACTTAAGAAGATAACTGCCTTACATTGGAAGATGCAATGTCCATTTGCAAATCATACATAAAATCACTTCTGTGCCAGTTTGAACATAGTTGTGCCTATTTCTTCCTCTCATTGGGAATTTGAAGCAGAATTTTCTGGATGTGATTCACTCTGATGTGGCCGACATTTTTCAGGTGTCATTCACGCACGTAATGATGTCATCAACATTTGCAGCACCCATTTCTGCCTTACTGGCAAAAATTGGGCTAATAAAGTGCAGCCAATTTTTTTTTTTCCCTGTCACAGTCAAATGAGGAGCAAACCTTGCAGCAAGCCATCAAATAGTTGAGAATGGAAGTGCTGTGACTGAACATTGACGTTTTGCTCCCTGTGTGTGCCTATCTATTTCTCCATCCATTGAAAGTGTCATTGCCAGGTCTCACAGTGCTTAATGAACAAAACTGGAGCATAAATGCCTGCTGTAATGTTGCAGGATTATGAGTCCTTGCACCTTGGTGGTATGGTCCAGTCACGACAGAACAAGAAGGAGCAGTTGCCTTAATTGGAGACTTCTCTAAAATGCAGCATTAATTAATGTGCTCTTGTGCTTACAAAGATTCCCTGATGAACTCCTGCCGGGAAAGGCTGACTTTAATCTCGCATGGTCTCCATTGCCCCCATGCACAATGAACATGCTCCCACGAGTGTTGTTCTTCACCTGTCTGTTCCAGTCCCACTGACCTCTTAGGAGAATTCTCTCAGCCGGGTGCCATCATTCCCACATCCATTTAATTCAGTGGCAATCCTACTCCTTTATCATAGAACATAGAACAGCACAGCACAATACAGGCCCTCCGGCCCACAATGTTGTGCCGACCTTTAAACCTCGCCTAAGACTATCTAACCCCTTCCTTCCACATATCCCTCTATTTTAAGTTCCTCCATATGCTTATCTAGTAATCTCTTGAATTTGACCAATGTATCTGCCTCCACCACTGCCCCAGGCAGCACATTACATGCCCCAAGCTCTGGGTAAAAAATCTTCCTCTGATATCTCCCTTGAACTTCCCACCCATTACTTTAAAGCCATGCCCTCTTGTATTGAGCATTGGTGCCCTGGGGAAGAGGTGCTGGCTGTCCACTCTCATGCGAAGAGATTTGAAAGATGGATGCAAAGATCTCACCTGCTGGGCTGCATGCCGACAACTGTGAAAACTTGCGGGGACCACTGAGATGAAATTGAAAATTCAGTCTTGGTGTGACATTATACAAGGCAACACGATAACATGGTTCTGCAAACTTCATAATTGGAGCTCTTCCTGTCCATGCCACTTTCACAAACAGCTGTTCATGGTTTGCTGTTGGAGTAGGAAGTCTATCTCTTCTGCTCTCTTACTTTTAGGCTACCATGTCTTCAGTCTGAGTCTCAACTATACAGCCACCATCTTAGTGTAGGCTATAGCTGTGTAGTGATTACTAGAGTCCTGTGGATCTCTGAGTGTCAAGGAAACATTTCCAGTGCTAGAATGTGGATAGTGTTTATAGGTTCTGTTGAAGCTTTAATTCTTTCTTTTTAATCATAATGTATTGTCACAAAGAATAGGATGGTCAAGTTTTGAGTGCTGATGCTTTCAAAATTTTTCATGGAAGTGCATTAGAAAAACTGCATGAGTACTACAATAACAGTTGAGAATATTAATTCATTCTTGGCAGCTTAGTTACATTTTTGAACACTAAGCAAAAACAGTTGTCATCTAAGAGGAAAAGGGGAAAGAGGTGCTATGGGAGATGCGACAGGTTTGGTGATTGTGGAACATAATAAGCAATGTTGTCCTGATTATCATAGCCTAGCTGTAATTCCAATCACTTCTAGCCCCACATTTTGTATAAATTGCAATTCCTTAAAATTGGTAAATTGGTTTATTATTGTCACTTGTACAGTGAAAAACTTGTCTTGCATACCATTCATACAGATCAATTCATTACAACAGTGCATTGAGGTAGTACAAGGGAAAAACAATAACAGAGTGCTGAATAAAGTGTTACAGTACAGAGAAAGTGCAGTGCAGGGAGATTGTAAGATGCAAGGTTACAACGAAGTAGATTGTGAGGTCAAGAGTCCATATTATTGTACAAGGGAACCACAATAGTCTTTAAAGTGGCTTGAAGAGAAAGTTATTAAATATAACCTGAAATCAAGCTCAATAAGGGAATATTTGAACAAGTGACATGATGGAGTTTTATTCATTTATGGATGTGGACATCATTGGCAAGGTCAACATTTATTGCCCATCCTTAATTGGCCTTGAGGAGGTGGTTCTTGAACTGCTGCAGTCCTTCTGTTGAAGTTATGCACAGTGTTGTTGGGCAGGGAGTTCCAGGAATTAAAGCTGGTGGTGATGAAGGAACGGCAAAATTTTTGGGCAGGGAGTTCCAGGAATTAGAGCTGGTGGTGATGAAGGAATGGTAATATTTTTCCAAATCAGCACAGTGTGTGGCTTGTAGGGGAAACAATAGGTGGAAGCATTTGGAGATTTGGAAGGTGCTGTTGAAGCAGCTGAGGTGAGTAAGTGCAATGCACTATGTAGATGGTAGGAATTGCAGACACTGTGTGCCAGTGGTGGAGGGAATGAATGTTGAGGGTGGTTAATGAAGTGCCAATCAGGTGGACTACTCTGTTCCAGACTTAGCTTGATCTGGTTAGAACATTCCATCGCACTTCTGACTTGTGAATTATAAATTCTGGACAGACTTTTGGGTGTCAGGAGGTGAGTCACTTGCTGGAGGCTAAGTGGCTTCTCCCTAGATTTTGTAGCCACTGTATCTATGTGGCAAGTGCAATTAAGATTCTGATTGATGGAGACGCCCAGGAAGTTGAGGGTGGGGTCTTGCCAAGGTGCTGCTGTTGAAGGTCAAAGGCAGATGTTTGGATTCTCTTTTGTTGATTGAATGCCACTTGTGAAGCCTGAATCTTACTTGTCGTGTATCAGCCCATGCCTGGATGCTGTGTGAGTCTTACAGCATGCAGGCAAGGGCTGCTGAAGTATCTGAGGAGCTGAGAGTAAAACAAAAGATTTGGAGAGGGAGAAGGGTAAGTTCTTATGCAGGGCATTCTAGAGCTTGAGGCCTGGGCAGTTGCAGGCGTAACCACCAGTGGTGTAGAAATTACATTTTTCGGTGACCAAGAAGCCAGAATTAGAAAAGCATAGAGAAACAAAGGACTGTAGATGCTGGAATCGAGATGAAAAACACTATGATGCTGGAGGAACTCAGCAGTCCAGGCAGCATCCTTGGAGAAAAGCAGGCGGTCAACGTTTCAGGTCAGGATTCTTCTTCAGGACTGAAGATAGGAAAAGGGGAAGCCCAATATATAGGAGGGAAAAGCAGAACAGTGATAGATTTCTTCTCTTCTTCCCTTTCTGCAGCATAAACATCACGGAAGGTTGTAAGGTGGAGAGGAAGGCAGAGGGAGGATGGGCTGAGGCAACAGAGAGATTTGAAAACAAGGATAACAGTAGAACCAGGGTATAACAAAATCAATCAAGGTTACTAATAACTCATGCCTCAAAATAGAATTGATTTGATTTAGTCAATTTTCAATATAAATAAAAATTTTAAAAAAACCTTGTTTTATGAGAAAGTTGGCATCTCTGAGTGGCCTCCCCTTTTGGTAGATGATGAATAGGTAGATGATGTGACAGAGACACAAAAGATTCTGAAGATGCTGGTTTCTGGAGCAACACACACAAAAAGTGCTGGAGGAACTCAGCAGGTCAGGCCGCATCTGTGGAGGGAAATAAACAATCGATATTTTTGGGTTGAGGCCCTTCATCAGGAAGAGGGCAGAAGCCAGAATAAGAAGGTGGGGGGAGGCGTAAGAGCACATGCAGGCAGGGGATAGGTGAGTCCAGGTGAGCAGGGCGAAGGTAGGTGGGTAGGAGAGGGGGGAGATGTAAGAAGCTGATAAGTAGAAGAGGCAAAGGTCTGAAGAAGAAGGAATCTGGTAGGAGAGAGCAGTGGACCATGGAATAAAGGGAAGGAGGTGGGGAATAGATGGGCAGGTCATGAGGGTGGGGGAAGGGGATAGAGAAGGGCGTGGGCCACAGGAATGAGGGAAGACAAAGAAGAGGGGGAAGGAGGGAGAATAAAGAGGGGGAGAAGAGGGGAGGGGTTACCGGAAGTTAGAGAAATTGATGTTGAGGCTGTCAGGTTGGAGACTACCAAGGCGGAATATGAGGTGTTGTTCCTCTAAGGAACGTTTGGCCTCAGCGTGGCAGTAGAGGAGCCAAACACATTTACGCATACGGATGTTATAGTTTCCCTTTGTGGGAGGGTCGAGCACAGTACAAAATAGTATAAATGCTGATCATCATTCTCCCATCTTCTCTGGCTCCTGGTATGGTCCTGGAAGTCTGGAAGGTAACTAATGCAGCACCAGTGTTTTTTAAAAAAAGGAGAAAGGAATAGACTGAGTGACAGCAGATCAGAATTCCAGACATTGATGCAGAGGAAATTATTGGGAAAAGGTCTGACAGATAGCAGCTTTTTTTATTTGCATGTGGCAATAAATGTTGCTGGCAATAATGGCTTTCACTGTCCATTCCAATTTGTCCCTGAATTGGGAGGCAGTTAGTAATCAATCACATAGGTGAGTCTAGAGTCAACTTATGCCAGACTGGATAAGTGTGGCAAATTTCTTTTCCTGAAGGACTCAGTGAACCACATGAGTTCCTTACAACAATCCAGTAGTTTCATGGTTACTAGCCAGATTTATTTAATTAATTGGATTTAAATTCCCCAGCTGCCATGATTTGAACTCATGTCTCTGGATCAATGGTCCAGAACTGGCTGCCAGTCCAGTAACTTAATACCATGCTACCGAAGCCAATAAATCAGCATTTATAGAGGCACAGGTCAATCAAGGACAGTCAGCATGGATTTCTTAGGGGAAGGTTATGTCTGACTAACAATTGAATTTCTTGAGGAGGTAATAAAGAGGGTCAATGAGAGTATCACATTTGATATAGCCTTTGGCAAGGTGTTTGACAAAGTCCCACATAGCAGAGTGATTAGGCAAGATAAAAGCCCATGTGATCCAAGGGAAAATAGCAAGTTGAATAGCAGTTTGCAAATAGCAAACTGGCTCAGTTGAAGAAGACAAAGAGCAATGGTTGAAAGGAGTTTTCATGAGTGATGATCTGTGTATAGTGAGATCCAGAGAACACAGTACTAGGTCCCTGATTTTCATGATATATGTCAATGACTTGCTCTTAAATGTAAGAGCTATGATTAGGAAGTTTGCTAATATATTAAAGTTGAATGTGGTTGATGGCAGGGAATGTTCTAGCTTATAGGGAGATATCAGTGGATTAGTCAGGCTGGCTGTTAAGTGGCAATGGAATTCAGTTTTGGGAAGTCTGAGGTTGGTACAAAATGTAAGAGCTGAGAGGTCTTGCTAAATCTGTTAGACCATAGCTAAGATACAGTGTCTGCTGCTCACCAAGCTACAGCCAATATGTGAAAGTATTAGAAAGTAGGACGTTGATGGTGCCAGGGCTGGAAAGTTATAACCATGAGAAGGGAGTCTCTTGGCTGAAGTTGGTAAAAAGGAGACTGAATGATGATTTGGTTAAGGTGCACAAAATTACAAGAGCCCTGGGCCAGGTGAGCAGGAAATTCCCTTGGGAAAGATGTTGATAACCAGTGGATGTAGATTTAAGTCTATTGGATGAAATAAGATAAGATAAGAGATCTTTATTAGTCACATGTACATCGAAACCCACAGTGAAATGCATCTTTTGTGTGGAATATTCTGTGGGCAGCCCACAAGTGACACCACGCTTCCAGCGCCAACATAGCATGCCTACAACTTCCTAACCTGTATGCCTTTGGAATGTGGGAGGAAACCAGAGCACCCAGAGGAAACCCACGCAGACATGGGGAAAACGTACAAACTCCTTACAGACAGTGCCGGAATTGAACCCGGGTCGTTGGTGCTGTAATAGCATTATGCTAACCACTACGCTACCGTGCCTGCTGATGAAAACTAAAATTCTCTCTAAGAATTGTGGGCGTCTGGAACACACTGCCAGATAGATTGGAGGAGGCAGAAATCCACAACATGCATAAAACCTGGATAAGCACTCAAAGAACGATAACCTACAAGGCTGGGGCTAAGATGTGAGTTCTGGGAGCAAACCAAGTAACTTTATTGTTGACCAGCAATGGGCTGTATGTCCCTGTGCCATAAATTTCTATGATTTTATGATGAAGGGGAAGCCACTTAAGAATGTGATAAGAAAGAATTCCTTCTGTCAGAAATTGTGAGTATTTGTAAATTTCTACTTCAAAGAGCTGTGGATGCTTAATCTTTACATACATTCAAGGCTGAGTTAAAAAATGTTTGGGGAATCAAGGGAAATGGGATCAGATAGGAAAATTGTTGAGACCGGCAATCAGATCAGCAATGATCTTAATCAACGGCAAAGAAGGTTTGTAAGACTGTATGACCTAGCCCTGCTCCATTCGTGCTAGTTAATACAAATAATTTTTCATCTAACATTTCCATCTGCAATGTTAATCAGTGCAAGGAATGAGGCTGTTTCACTGGAAGATAGTGTCACAGTGACGATATGTTGACAAATATATCACTATATATTTGGTAGTTCATAACATTAGTTTTGTAAAT
Organism: Pristis pectinata; assembly: GCF_009764475.1. Lineage (NCBI taxonomy): Eukaryota > Metazoa > Chordata > Chondrichthyes > Rhinopristiformes > Pristidae > Pristis > Pristis pectinata. The sequence continues at coordinate 88,823,223 of NC_067413.1, forward strand.
GGGGGATACAGTTAAGAAAAGAACACCTGATGTTTCAATCTGCAATATTTTTAGTAGTGTCCAAAAAATCTTCAGCAAATATTATTTCTATGGTAATGCACCTTGCCAATGCTAAATTGTTGATTTTCCACATGGTGTCAGTAGAAGCACATTGAACTGAGCACAATTTAGTATTCAGTTACCTTTTTTACTGGTGTCTTACCATGACTTGAAACATTTGGTGTTAGTATCTTCCTCAGTTTTTCCATTCCCCTCTTCTTCTGCAAGCTGGAGTTCTATAGAAAATAACAACTATTCATGTGTGAGCCTTGGTAGTGAATCTCAGTCATCCAGTTTACCAAAGGCAACTTCCAAGCTGCTACTCCTATTACACCTGATATCCAATGCAGGTTGACCGCAGCATCAATCAAAGATTACAGCCAGTGTTAGGACATTCAACCTAATTTTAATTCTCTTGCCTATGAAATTGTTAACCTCAATATGAAAAAAAGTGATCGCATATTTGTCTTTGAAATAAAAACAGAAAATGCTGGAAACACTCAGCAGTCAGGCAGTAACTGTGGGAAGAGAAACAGATTTAATGTTCCAGGTTGAAAACTCTTTGATTGGCCAGGGGATTTGAATGTGTACCAGCAGCATTGTCTGTTTTTATTTGATTTCCACAGTCTAAAGTTGCATCTGTGGTGTGTGCAAAACAATTAGCTCCATAATTGCTTTGCACAATACTGCATTGCGACTTTTCTGGGGCTCCCATGATACCCTCGCTAAAACTGCTGCTGTTAAATTCATGGCCATTGCATGTCTGTCAGCTTGTGAGGCCAACAAAAGGACCATTGGTACTCAGGAACCTCATCCTTGCAATCAGGAAATTGTTCTTGTATTTTCTTTTCTGATTCTCGCAAACTTCCCATTTGCCATTTGGATTCCTGCATGCCCAGGAACAATACCATGAAGACACTTACGTTGTGCATGTATTTGGAGGATGAAAGGATTAAGTGGGAACAAGTTTACCAGCCCCACTTCCTTCCAAGGGTGTAAAGAAAGCAGGTTCATTTGAGACAGTGCCAGGGAATTTGCATATGTACAGACCACAGAGGAAAATAGCCATTGCAAAGTGTTGCAGATCTTAAACTGGGATTTATTTCTCATGTTGGGAATCATGGTGAAGATGGCCCTTGATTTTGGTGGCATTTGTTCATTACAGTCAGGTACTGAAGGTCTGTGCAACATCACCTAAGAATGTAGGTCTGTCCATTCACCTTGACAGGTACTATCTTTTGCTGGAACATCCAATTTCGCTACATATGCCCTGTTGAAAAGCCATGGAGCTTTAGACCCAATGATGAAGGTCCTTTTCTTCACCTCTTCCTGACTCTACAGAACGTCTCTGATAAAGGGGATCTTCAGTGATCAGGAATTATTATTTACAGTGTTTAGACCATTCTTAAATAAATAGTATACAAATATTTAAGAACTGCCAGTTCATGACCTCCTGCTACCATTCCTCATGCTGAGTAATGGTACTTACCTCTGTTCTCTGTGATGGCTCTGAAACATAAGATGTTGCACCGTTACATTTGTTGCTACGTAATCAAATTGATTTTCCAGCAAATTTTGACAAAATATGAAACATGATTGATGAGGGCAACCGTGACTTATTGCAATATTCATAGCAACACTGGCATCAATTTCATTTATTGCAATATTCATAGCAATGCTGGCATCAATTTTATTAGGGCTAAGTCAGCTGATAAAGGTTAGTAAAATATTTGTAATCAATAGAAAAGAGAAATTACTCTTTTTAAAAATCTGCATCTGTAAGATAACTTGGTGAATCGTGCAGGTTTCAACTAAAATTTATACATTGCTTAAAATGTCTGTAAGAGCCAATGAAATATTTTATTTCTTTCATATTATTTGGAGGTATTGCTGTTTTGACTTACAGATGATTTTAGATTTTGCAATCAAATTTAGGATGATTAAAATTATATTTGGCTGATTATTGATGCCTTGATAAATTTATTGATGCTTTGATAAATTTATAAACTAACTCAGCAGTTTTATCTTTTGCCTTCTGTCCTACATTGAGCATGGCCATTTAAGTTTTGGATTCAAGATGATCCACTTCATAAATCTTAGGGATGTTATTCATCAATTAATTCATGCGAGGTACTGTATACACATGGAATAGATCGTTCTGTCCCCTCAAAAACGTTTGTTGCTGCGGTTAGTAATTTGTTCAATAAATGATGAATTGCTTGTTTATGTGATCTGTAAAAGATTAAACAAGAATAATCAAATATTCCTGAAACCAAAATGATCACAGATTGCTGAGGTTGTTAGAGAGACATTCTGTGGAAATGCAGATAAAATGATACAAAATTGTATTCAGCAATATATTAGGGAAAATTTGTTAATTGTCTTTTAGGTCTGGGAACTTTATCATTTTGGAGCATTTGTTTGTAGTTATTTAATCCCTGAGGATATTGAGATGATTGATAACATTTGTGTGGTTCCCTGAATGTCTCTTTTTATTTCTTCATGTTCTGTTTTATCTTGTTCTTATTAGAAATTATGTCTGGCAAATTGGATAAAGAACCAAAGGGCAAATGCTGAGAATTTGTTTTAAGCAGTGAATTGCTAGCTTGGAATTTTCAGTGAGGATAATAGAATGAGTGTTGGCATTTTCCATTTTAATGAAGGAAATCTGACAGCAGTTCTGGAGTGTGAGTTAAATGTGAACATCTAAAAGAGTTTTTCCAGTGTTCTCTGCTCCTCCAAGGGGTCCAATGTTACAGGGTTTTCTGGTTCATTTCAGGTGTTAAAGCACCATTCTTGGTCTGAAAAGCACTGAAAATATTGTCTTGTTACCCTGGGAAGAGTGACATCAGATATCTGCTGCATTTGGATCAAATATTGTGGTTGGTGAAAGAATATGTGGTCCACTTACAATTGCCTTAAAGTTTTATGTTGTCGTTATAAATGTTAATTCCTTGAGATCTGGCAATTTACCTTTTTATTTCCCCTCTTTTAACCCATATTTGGGTTTCCATAGTGATTCACTTTAACCAATTGGAACAAAAAAACTTTTCATGTGTGAGTCACAAAATGACCAATGAAGTTCTCCAATGCTGCATTGTTTAATGGGGTACTACCATAATTTCAATTTAGCAACTTTTCTGGGCTTAAAATGCTAATTTTATATGCGTGGATTGTCATGCCTGAATTCGATTCTTTTTAATAATTAATATTGTATTTTGTTGCAGTATGTTTATGATATTTCACCTTCGAGTTTAATCTTATGCATTCATTCCAATCTGCATATTGCTGTCGAATATACTTAAGAACTTAAACTTTTACTTCATGGTATGCGGGCTTTAAGAGTTCTTCAAATATGATTGATTGCTCAGCCTGCTACCTGATACCACTGCTAAAGGAGGCCAAGGATCACCTGGAGCTGCACCTGCCAACCATTGAGCTTAGGAAAGGGAAAGTGATCACCAGATGTTTGTGAGAAACGATCTTCAAATTCAGTGAAGAGGCCGGTCTCCTCACTTTGTTGCTGCTTGCCAAATCTGGGCAATGGTTACGATCTGCATGTAAAATTGGTGAAGCAAATTCACTGGCAACTTTCAAAAGAAATACTTCAGAGATAAAAAGGAAAAATAATTGTGGAGGTATGAAGAAAGTGTAGAGGAGTTGAACGTACAAAAATATGGTCCCATGCAGGCTGGTATAATGGCACAACTAAAAGGGCCAAAGGGGCTATTTCTTCCCAGCTCCATCGACCTGGGTTTGATCCTGACCTCCGGTGCTGTCTGTGTGGCATTTGCACATTTTCCCTGGGACTGAGGGTTTCCTCCCACATCCCAAAGAGGTACAGGTTGGTAGGTTAATTGGCCACTGTAAATTGTCCCTAGTGTAGGTGAGTGGTAGAATCTGCGGGAGAATTGAGGGGAATGTGGAGAGAATTAAATGGGGTTCAGGGATTCATGGACTTGATGGACTGAAGACCATGTTCCTGTGCTGTAGGACTCAATGATGGGGCAAATACATTCCTTCTGTTCTGCATAACTCTGTGAAGTTTCGTGCAGCAATTTTCCTTTCCACCTTGCCACTTGCTTCTATCTCTAAAGGCTGGTTCATCCTCTGTGCTAGATTTGATAATATTACTGCATGTTCCTCCCCTGATGCTGTCTCTCATAGCCACAGTGCCTTGTTATTCCCCGAGCCTTGATATGCGAGCAGATGAAATAAAGCAGAATTAAAAAGTGTTTCTACTTAATTAAGAGTGAACAGAGTACAAATGTACAACGATGTCATGGGAGATAAAAGCAGGAACTGCTTTTTTTTGAATTGCCCTCTAATGATATGTAAACTGTATGTCCTCCTATGGAGTTCATCCAAATGGATGGCTGCGATGCTGCATTGAAACTTTCCATTAACTGCATTACTCTTGGGTTAAAAAGGTTTCAGTTGCTATCTGTCCATGACCATAAATATCTGCTGCAGTGCAGCCAATTTTCTGGTGATTAGTTTTAATAGGGTGAACAAGGTTTTGGCCAGAAGTCGAGCCCTGCAAAATGTACCCAATAGCATCTTATCACATCAAAACATCCCAAAGCGATTTGCACAGTGAATGATTTTTGAAATTTGGAATACCTGCTAGAAAGGCATATTGATCATAGATTGATCTATTGGTGCAAATTTTCCCTGTGCCTTGGTTCTGAATTAGAAGCAACTAGAAAGATGGGTGTTGCAGCCATCCTGTCCCCTCTACCAGCTTGACTCTACAAGTGTGAGTACTGAGAGATATGTCTTTGTATTGCTCATATACTGATGGTTCTTTTATTTAATAAAGGTTTTGCGAAAGGATATCAACATGCTGTGTTGGAGAGTACAATGCTGTAGAAGTACAGGATGCAAATTCACACAACAAATGTGCATTCCTTTCTGACAAACATATTTCCAGATGAACTTCTTGTCACAGTTGCAAAACTATGCTGCAGTGCAAAGCAAAGGGAAAGGCGTATGCTTGTGCCTGAAATTTGCGCAGACAGCCAAAATCAATTGTCCGAGATCCCAGGTGTAGCACTGTACAGCCAGCTTCACACTTACTATTTTTCTACTGCATTCCTGCTTGAATGGTGGTGGGAACAAGGCTTCACTAATGGGTGTCACTTAGATCCCACCAACTCCACTAAAATGGTAAGTGCCAGGTTGGATTTAGACACTGGGGATAAATTTTTGAACATAAAAATGTCAGGATGATTTCTGGTGGAATGCACCCATGCTCTACAATACCACCATGGAAAATAGAACATAGAAGAATACAGCACAGGAATGGGCCCTTTGGCCCATGATGTTTATGCCAACCATGATGCCAGCTTAAACTAACTCCATCGGACTGCTCCCAGAACACTCTACGCAAAAGATGTATTTCACTGTGTGTTTCGATGTACGTGTGACTAATAAAGATACCTTGTCTTATCTTATATCTGTCCATTCCCTGCCTGTTCATGTGCCTGTCTAAATACCTTTTAAATGTTATCATATCTGCTTCCACTGCTTCCCTGGCAGCATGTTCCAGCCATTTACCATTGTTTGTATAAAAAACCTGCCTCCTAAATCTCCTTTAAACTTTCTCCCTATCACTTTAAGTCTATGCCCTCTAGTATTTGACATTTCCACCCTGGGAAAAAAATTCTGATTAAAAAAACTCTACCCTATATATCATATCTCATAATTTTATATCCTTCTATCTGGTCACCCCTCAAACTCCAACACTCCAGAGCAAACAATCCAAGTTTGTCCAACCTCTCCTTATAGCTAATACTCTCTAATACAGGCAACATCCTGATGAATCTCTTCTGCACCCTCTCCAAAGCCTACACAACCTTCGTATAATGTAGCGACCACAACTGCACACAACAACCAGAACTGCATACAAAAACCTTGGTATCCTTGTGCAAGAGATTAATCCACTGTGAGAATGAAGTGGATGAAGTAAGAGTTAATGGCGGGAGATTAGTCCCAGATTACGGCTGGAAATTCAAAAGAGGTTCAATGAAGTTAAGAATACTGCTTGCTTATTCTCTTCTCAAATCTCTAACCTCACTTTCACTTTCATGTTCACTTTCCTGCATTCTCTGACAATCATCATACTGTATTTCACAGTTTTTTATTAACACAGTAGCCACTATTACCAGCCTCACACCTCTACATACTGCACATGAACTTTCTATCATTATGAACATCGTCTTTGAATACTTCACAAGGTTATTACTGATGCAACAATGTACTTCCTTGCGGGAGATGGTCTGCCACAACTTGTGTCAGGAGGTTGTTGTCGGGGGATTTTAATCCTATCTACACACCCTCTCTCCACCAAACTACTCTGTAAATGTGGGTTAATGGGACTAGTATTGATAAGTATAATGGTCAGCATTGGACATAATGGGTCAAAGAGGCTTTATCTGTGCAATACGACCTCATCACTATGAGTCGGAAGTAAACATCCTGGGCAGGGAGAGAAATATAGCTGTGGAGAAGACTGCACAAGGTTGCTTCAGGGCCCTGACCCTCATTCTTTTCATTACTTCTATTTTCAGTCTAAACACTTTGCACGGTGAACTGTGGCTGCTCTCCTCAGCCACTTCTCACTCTGTCTTGCCTTCATAATGGAAGTGAGATCTTGTTACTCCCTTTCATTTCTGGTGCTGTAATTGTAGACGTCTCACTGTCAGTGGAGGAAGCAAATGCCAGTCTTCCCTGAAGGAGGTGAGAATGGGGACATAGGCTGAAAGGTTAACTTAAATTTTACATTATAAAAGCATAATACAGACTAACCAAGTAAGTCAGATCTTGTCTGTGGAAAAGAGTATGAGATAAAAGATACCTGAAGGCCCCAAAGGGAAATGTAGTTATTAGAGATTACATCTATTGCCATGGTAGCTAAGGGCTTAATTGGACAAAGGGATACTTCAGGCATGAAACCACCAGATTCTCACCAAAGGCAGGAGTCTGTCAACATGAGATGATCACATAAGGAAGGTGATGTTAGAAACAACTGATTGTGTATCTTCTTGCCTTGAGTTGGTCAAGAATTGATAGCTGACTGCCGTATATTGGTGGAGCTGCTTTAACTTCATACAATTTGAGAGAGAGTGTGTGTCGACCACACCAGTAAGATGAGCAGGCCTCTCACTCCTCAAGGTGAAAGTGATTAAATAAGTATGCTTCTATTTGACCTGAGAATTGACATCATCACAAAGGAGCAGCCTCATTCAATCTTGCAAGCTCCAGTTCAGTTACTTGGACCGTTCTATCGCAATGGATCACCAGGCACAATTTGGCAGGATTTGCGCAATTTTCTGCATGCTGCCATGCAGAAGTTCAACATAGTTCTGCAACTAAGATACTTACTTTTCGATTCCAGGTTGCTGAGGGAGATTAATGGATATATAGAAGGAATGCTGGTTTCATTGAACTGTGTCCTAGCAAGCATGTTTTCATTGCTTCAGGACATGAAGGAGTTCAGCTTCACCTTGAGTTGGTGTTCTCCATCGGAAAACAACCTTTTGGTCCCACATGTACTTACCTGTTGAATTTATGAAGAGGACTATGGTGCTCATCATGACAGAGCTCATTCTGACAGTTTGCAACTGTCTTTTAGGCTCTGGGGGCCAGTATTGATATCAGCTTCCGGAGCATCACATCATTCTTGCACTCTATTCACAGGCAGAGCAGAAATCCCAGGAGAATGGTCTTGGTTGCCCTTCCTGTTGATAGCTTGCCCACTCTTTGTCCAACAACTTTGCCAGTGTCTCAATTGGACAAGGTGGCTCCTCCCAGTTGAAGGTAACCATGTCTGCAGCGGGGATTTCAATTTCCAGAGTTGATCAATGTTGTCCACAATCAGTGTGTAAACAATGAAAGCTTGACAGGCTCCTTCCCAATGTATAGTCGCTGGGAAAACACATCATATGGACACAAAGTTAGGTAGATGAGTCGTTCCATATTATACCACTTTTCAAAGATAGAGAAATATTCACACAGAGGTCAGAATAGATCAAATGAACAGAAAAAAAATGTTACATATGTTATTCAGGGTATGTTTCTTCCCTGTTTATTGCCTGTGCCACTGTAATGTTATTATTTGGTGGGCTATAGACAACTCTCACCAGTTATATTTTCCCTTTACTATTCCTAAGGGCAGGCACGGTAGTGTAGTGGTTAGCGTAACGCTATTACAGCGCCAGAGACCCAGTTTCAATTCCGGCCACTGTCTGTAGGGAGTTTGTACGTTCTCCCCGTGTCTGCATGGGTTTCCTCCAGGTGCTCTGGTTTCCTCCCACATTCCAAAGATGTAAGGATTAGGAAGTTGTTGGCATGCTATGTCCGCGCTGGAAGAGTGGCGACACTTGTGGGCTACCTTCAGAACACCCTATGCAGAAGATGCATTTCACTGTGTGTTTTGATGTACATGTGACTAATAAAGATGTCTTGTCTTGTCTTGTCTTATCTTGTTACCATAACCTAATCTGACTATCTGGGTTAGTGAAGATACTTAGAGGTCAAAGGGGTTAGGGCTTGATTATGATTACATTTGAGGATGGAGAGGTCAGGAAGTTTGTTGGAGGATAGAAGAGCTTATGGTTGAAACAAAGAAAGCCTTAGGACTGTGTCAGTATTGAGAAAGGATTTCCTATACTGGAGGAAGTTCAATACTGGGGCAGTCTAGTTAGTTGGAAGCTAATGCTTGAAACTAATTCTCAGAGCATTATAACAAAACATGGAATTGAATACCAACTGTTACCTAATGTTATTACCAGAATAAGTTTGGCTTTGAGTGAAAAATTATATTACTTTGCAAACTTTTCTTCTCAAGTGCAATTATCCAGTGGACTGCCTCTTGATGATTTACACAGCTGTTGCATTGTTAGTTTAAACACCCTTTTTTTGGCTAACTGGTGAGTGCCACATGGTTTGTGGTATGACAATGGGCAGAAGCTGTAAAACAGTTCTGTCTCTTGTGCATTCAACCTCCACCATAGCCATCTGTCAGCCATTGAAAAACTTGGCAAGAAACGCTACATCTGTGCAATCTAAAAGTTTGACACTGGGTTCCCATTCTGTAACACACAAGGATGAAATGCAACAAATCATGCCATTGTGCTAAACTCTGTTGTGATAAAGATAATTTTAAGTGGTTGAAATTACTCAGAATACTGAAGTTCAAATATTTTAACACCAAAATAAATATAGAGATTATTCAACTAACATATCATTTGTCCTTTTCTCAGGCATTTTTAAGCCCAGTTTAGATCACTATTTTTTTTAGATTTCACAGAATTACACAGCACAGTGTGAAGTTATTCATTTTGGCAGAAGAATAAAAACAAAATATTGTTTAAGCAGAATGGCAGTGTACAGAGGAATCTGAGTGGTGTTTACATTCATGAGATACAGAAAATTAGCATCCAGGTATTGCAAGTAATTAGGGGGGCAAATGGAGTGCTGGTGTTCATTGCAAAAATAGGGAAGTTGCTAAAATTATAAAGGATGCTAGTGAAACCACAGTTGGGGCAATCTGTGTGTAACTTTGGTTTCTTACTTTAAGGAAGGATATACTGCATTGGAGGCAGGTCAGATCAGGTCCATTGGTTTGATTGCTGGGCTGAAGTGATTGCTTTATGAGGAAAGGTTGAGTACATTGGACGCTGAAGAATCAGAGGTGATCTTATTGAAACAGAGATTGGGGCCTATCAAGGTGGAGGCTGCGGGGATGTTTTCCTCTCAAGGGAATCTAGAACCAGTGGCCATAGTGTCTGAATAAGGGGTTGTCTATTTATGACAGAATTGAGGAGGGATTTCCTCTCTGAGCGTCTTGAATCTCTATGCAGAGTTAATGATGCTGAATCATTGCACACGTTCAAGACATACGCTGATAGATGGTTGGTTTATAGTGGAAACAAGGGATATGGAACAGGTCGATGAGTGGAACTGAGTCTAAGATCAATACAGTTATAATCTCATTGAATACCCAAATGGACACAAAGGACCATGTGGCCAATTTCTAATCCTATTTCTTATATTTTTACAGCATCTATGCTGTATTTCTGATCAATCTATCAATTAGTATCAACCCTTGCTCTTTCCCCAAAGCTCTGCATTCCTTTTCCATTTTAAATTCACTTTATCAAGTTTCCCATTATTTCTATTATTACAAATGCTGTCATTCAATTTGTTCCAACACTCATTCAGATAAGGCATTCCAGATTATAAAGCATTTATAACCCTCTCTTTCCAACTACATCTTAACTAGTTACCTTAAAACTTTATTCCCTGGTCATTGGCTATTCTGTCAGTAGAAAGAATTTTTCTCTTTTAAATCTTCCCTTCCTGCCATCCATGGATTCAAACACTCCTTCCAGATGAAGCAGTGATTCACTTGCACCTTTTCCAAATTTATGTATCGCACTTGTCCTCATGAAACATTTTTCATCTGCTCTGGAGAAACAGGAGGCAGATTTGGTGACCGTTTTCCGTAATACTTCAGATCAATCTGCAAGAGTGCCCCTGAGCTTCCAGTTGCCAGTCACTTTAGTTCTCCATTCCGCTCCCACACTGAGCTCTCTGCCTTTGGCCTTGTTCACTTTTCCAATGAAGCCCAAAGTGAGCTTGAAGAACAGCATCAATACCTCTGACTTGGCACATTCCAGCCTTCAGGAAGTCAACAATCTCTGACAATCAGCCTATCTTGTTTTGCAACAGAACTGGTCAGTTCTGATGTACCTGTGTCATTAACTCAATTATTCTCTCTCGACTTATGCTGCCTGATCTGCTGGGCGTTTTCAACATTCTGTTTTACTTTCAGTTTGTCTGGAATTGCTATGTTCTGTATCTCACAGTCCTGGCATTGTTTTGTTTTTCTTTTCTCTCTACTCTGTTTTCGTTCATTTACCTTAACGTGTACTGCCCCAGAGAGATCAACAGCAAGTAGCAAATCTTCACCGTCCTTTTTCAGCTGGTGCCGGCATCATTTGTGTTATTCAATTTCTCTTTGTCTCCACCTTATTACACATGCTCCATTCATTTTTTTAACCCCCTACCCTCCTCTTTTATGCAACTGCTCCTTCTCTAACTTTCCCCAGTTCTGATGGATGGTCATTGACCTGAAGTGTTTATTCAGTTTCTCTCAGCACAGTTGCTGCCTGACCTGACGAATATTTCTAGCACCTTCTGTTTTTATTACAGATTTCCAGTATCTGCAGTATTTTTTGCTTTCAAAAAAAATGTCTCAGCACTTATTCTGGCAAAACCACTTGTTATGTTTGTCACCTCTGTTAAATAAGCCCTTAACTTCCTCTAAGCTGAACAAGTCTGGCTTCTTTTGCTTCTCACCATTACTGATTTCCCCATCTTTTGTTGCATTAACATCTGCACCTCTCTGGGGCCTTCACGTTCTTTCAAAACTGTGGTGCTCAGAGCTGGGCACAATAACTCCAGCCGGGGTCTAGGCAGTGATGGAGAAAAACTTAAAATTGTTTATTTGCTTTTGCACTGACGCCTCAGTTTATGAAACCAAATCAACTTATTCTGCACCTTCAAAGCTTTGTCTCTCTCTGTTGGTACTGGTATTGGTATTGGCTTATTATTGTCACTTGTACCGAGGTACAATGAAAAACTTGTCTTGCATACCGATCGTACAGACCGATCATTCTTCTTATCTCTTTAAAATGTATTGATAAACATTCCTTCATGTTTCATTTAATCTACCATTTTGTGCCTGTATACTTCATAATCTGCCTGTATCCTCCTGAAAACTACCAATTGCCACCTTACTGTTGAATGAATTTCTAATCTTTGTCTCTTCTGCAGTCCTTAAAATTATGCCTTTAATGCTTATGTCTAAAAGACTATTTGTCATGATACTGATCACTGTGGGAGCATCACTGTTAACTTCCTCTAGTTTGAAAAACAATGGTCCCAACTGCTCTCTACTTTCTATCTGCTCACCAGTTGCATTTTCATATGTCACTGCCCTGCAATCCCTTAATTGTTGATTTATATAGTACCTTTCATGTCCTTTGCAGGAATTTCCGAAGTGCTTTACAGACAACTTAATATATTTGAATTGTGGTTACATTTGAAATATTGAAATTTTGGCAGCCATATGTGCTCAGCAAACTCCCACACACAACCTTATATTAATCAAGTAATATGTATTTTCGTATTGTTGAGTGAGGGATAAATATAGGTTGGGAAACAAGGTTTGACAACATTTGTCCTTTAAGTCTCAGCATACGTCTTATAGCCATCTGAGAGGTAGATCTTTGTTTAACATCTCATTTGAAAGATAGTAAATGCCAGTGGTACAGTGAGTAGAGCTGCTGCCCCAAGATCCAGTGACCTGAGTTCGATCCTGACTTGCTCTGCTGTCTGTGTGGGCTTCCTTCCTGTGCTCTGGTTTCCTCCCACGTCCCAAACATGTAGGTTGGTCGGTGAATTGGCCACTGTAAATTGCCCTAGTGTGTAACTAAGAGGTAGAATCTGGGGAGGAATTAAAGGGCATGTGGGGAAAATAAAGTGGATTAGTGTAGGATTCACGGAAAAATGGGCAGTTAATGGTTGGCACAGATTCGGTGGGCTGACAGGCCTGTTTCTATCTCTATTACTCTACGGTTCTATCACACCTTCAACAGTACAGCACGGCCTAAATGTTGCACCGGAGTGGCAGCTGGATTGGTCTGCTCAAGTCCCAGAGTGAGAACTATACATAAAAAGTGCTAACTCAGAAGTGACAACTCAACCACGCTGACATTGAAATGATTTGATCACATCCATTATATAGCACTTTCTCAAATTACTTTGCAAAGTCCACATTTGCATTACTTTCATCAGCCCTCGCTCTTACTTTAGAAAAGAGTTCAAGCTAGCTCATTGGACATGACTTGCCTTCAACAAATTTGCACTGTCCATCTCAGTGCTGCTCAACCATTGCCAAGTTCCCCCAGTACAGAACTTGAGGGGAATAACCAAGAGACTGTAAGACCCACTCCTGTTTCTGTATTTTATGCTCTCAAATATATTTGCATTGATACTACAACTGGCAGTGAAGTAGCTTGAATGTCACAGATGAAAACCTGTCACAATACTATTGCTATAATACTACTGCAGCATAAAAGCTTGAGATCAGTAACTAGTTTATTGTAAATGAATTAATAATTTCGTAAAGTAGTGAGCTAATGAACTTGAGATGAGTGAATAAGCATTTGCAAAAAAAACAATCATTTCCATTCATAATTAATAAAAATAAATTGCTTTTATAATTAAACATCTGTTTTCTTTTGGAAGTAAAAATAGAAACTAAACTATAACTGGTGAAGTAGTAGTGCAGACTAAGTTGCTTATGTTACCTTTTGACAGACAGTAAGAATGAAAAAAGCCTAAGTGATTGTAGAATCACAGATTGATCCAGCACAGGAAGGGGCCTCTTGATACATTGTACTGCCTCTTTGAAAGAGGTTTCCTTTACTTCCTCTCCCAGATTTTCCCTCTGGTACTGAATAAAGTATCTCAGATATTTATCCAATTAACATTAATCATCCAAAATTTGTTCTGAGAAATTTTGAGGTGCTATTAACACTTATCACTATCACAGATAAAATCTGATAGCAGCTGATGGAATTGGCAACTATACAATTAATAAGATTCCAAGAATTGCTGTCAATGATTCACTGCTCTTTCACAGGATGCATTGTTGAGAAACTCGGCATTAAAATCACCACAGGAGTTTGAAATTGTGGTCTTTGGCCTTTAGTTTGCCTCTAAACAAACCAGATATAGTTATCACTGGTGCATTCAGGAATAATTGAATTCTTAATCAAATGATTAGAAATAATTACAATCTTTCTGGCTCTGAAAAATTATTTTGCTAATATAGAATCTCACTTCTTTAGAAGTGAATTAGTGTTGGGGATATAAAAAATACTGAAATATTAGTATTTACTTCAAACTATCTTAATCTCATTGGTCTGCATTAATGTTTATTTTGTTTAATACACAATAAAAATCTGATTAAGTTTCCTACTTCAAAATTCCTGATGAACTCATAACTCTCTGACAATTTATGTTGTCAGCCTTTCAGATCCAAAATCCCCTCAATTTATTTTGAAGTCACATTTGTCTGGATCTTAATTTATAAATGATGGCTCCAGAAAATTGATTTAAAGATCTAGACAAGGAGTAACCTATCTGCCACTCGGAGTGTGCATGCTTCTGTGGTCTGATTATCTGCCCTCCACTTTGTTATTAAGTTGTAGAACACTGTATCTCTGTGTAGGCCTGTACATCACTCAGCAGCTAATGAGATCCAGCCACTTGATTCAGTTTGCCTTCTGTCAGGAATATTAAGCCATTCACTACAAAAATAATAAACATAATTAGACTCCATGATAATTCTGTGTTGCTAATGGATTGAGACATATTCCACCAAACAATCTGTTGGTTCCTCCAAAAGCTTCCAAAATGACGTGTAATTACTCAGTGGTACGAAGAATGGTCGATGCAAATACCTATCAATTACCACATCATCTCTACAGTCATACTGCCAGGATTTAACTGACCACACTGTTGCTAGACACTTCTTAAAGTCACTATGTCTATGCTGACCATCAAGTACTGATCTATATTCATCACATTGACCAGTTCTTGGTCCGTAGCCTACTAAACCTTGGTAATTCAAGTGCTCATGCAAATGCTTCTTAAATATTATGAGTACTATTATGAGTAAATATTATAGGGGGCAGGCATGGTAGTGTAGCAGTTAGCGTAATGCTATTACAGCGCCAGCGACCCGGGTTCAATTCTGGCCCCTCTCTTTAAGGAGTTTGTGCATTCTCCCCGTGTCTGCGTGGGTTTCCTCCGGGTGCTCTGGTTTCCTCCCACATTCCAAAGACGTACGGGTTAGGAAGTTGTGGGCATGTTATGTTGGCACCAGAAGCATGGCGACGCTTGCTGGCTGCCCCCAGAACACCCTATGCAAAAGATGCATTTCACTGTGTGTTTCGATGTACATGTGACTAATAAAGATATCTTATCTTACCTTACTTGCCTTCACCACCTTCTCAAGTAGTGCACTTCAAACTGCAATCACCCTCTGAGGCTTCTTCCTCAGATCCTTACTGAACCTCTTGTTCCTATGCCCTCTGTTCTTAGACACTTCTGCAGTGGGCAAAGTTCCTTCCCATTTACCCAATCTATGCCTCTCATAATCTTGTTTACCTCTGTCAGGTCTGCCCTCAGTCTCCTTTGCGCCAAAGGAAATAAGCCCAGCCTATCCAGTCTCTCCTCATAATTGAAATATTCCATCCCAGGTAACATCCTGCTGAATCTCCCCTGCACTCTTCTTTCGTCATTGCGTCCTTCCTTTAGTGTGGCAACAAGAACTGCACACAATATTCCAGATGTGGCCTAACCAATGTTTTATAAAGTTACACCAAGACCTCCCTGCACTTACATTTGATGCCCTGGCTAATGAAGGCAAGCATCCCGTATGACTTCTTCACCATTCTATTTACCAGTGCTGCCGTCTTCGGGGATCTTTGAACTTGTACACCAAAGTCCTAATGTTCTTCAATATTTCCTAGGGCCCTACCATTCATGATATATGTCCTACATTTATTAGACCCCACCCCACCCCAAAAATGTATGACCTCACACATATCAGGATTAAATTCCATCTGTCATTTTACTGCCCAATTTACCATCTGATCAATATCATTCTGCATCCTAAGACTGCTCTCTTCACTATCAGCAACAACAACACACTTAGCTGCACGTGAACAGGACAGGTTTGCTCTGCGGTAAACTTCCACCAACATATCTTCTCAATAACGACAACATCCTTCATGGACAAATTCAAACCACGTCCCATATTGTTGACCTGTGTTTGTTTGCTTCCTGTTAGCCCACAAGATATTCTCCCTGGTGAGGACTTTTACTTAAGATGGCTGAAACAATATGTTGAAAGTGTATCTCCCAAATAAGTAATCCCTGCTTTAGAATCTGCAGAGTTAGATTGGACAGTTCCTTAAAATGAGTGCAATTCACAAACAGCAAACTGATTTCATGTTTCAGGGTGATTTCAAGATATTGCATCTGAGATAATTTTCCCATCGGTTTTTAATGATTGGTAGGTTTCTGAGGATGATTCTGCTAACCGTAAACCTATTGAATACCCATAACTAATAGCTTTGATTGTTGAGCTCTGAACATTGTATAATAACTAGAATTTATTGAACTTAGAAAAAAAGACAGTAAAATGACAACTACAGTCATTACTTTGGAGATTAGTTATGGTTGCTAAAAGCAGTAAAAAAATTTCAAATTGTTATAATTACTGTGTAAAGGAGGATGCTTTTGTTTTAACTACTGTGGTCCACTTTACACATTTATGTTTCTTGGTGCACCCAATTCTTGGAACCTCTTATCCAACACTATGGGAAAATCACCAGCAGGAGGGCTGCAATGGTTCAAGGAAATGGTTTACCACCATTCCCTTAGGGACAATTAAGGATGGACAATAAATGTTGACCTCGGCAACAACACCTACATCCTGCAAATAAATATAAAAGCCTTGATCCAGCTATTACCTTTGTCATTGATAATGGTAAAAATAGAAACAATGAAATAGATCAGTAAGTATTTAAAGAACTAATTTTATTATAACTATCAAGTACTGTATATATTACACCTTTCGGTGCTTGGCAGAAATAATATGTGTAGATTTTTTTAAATGAAACATTTGGTGAGGTATTGTGTAGGATGTTGTGCTCTGCTGGTTTATGATAATGTTGGGTTTGTTTATGCATCCATATCAAATCCTACTCCCCACACATAGACAGGATGGATTACATCATGTTTGTGTGGGTGCTAATTTATATTTGAAACTTTGGAACAGTGACTAATTGTATTGATAGAACATAATGCAGGTAGATTAACAGTACAATATGTTTCTCCCACAAGTACATTCTGTTGACCTAAGTGAGATATTCACTTGTTTGCAGGTATTTAAAAAAATCCAGATTGATACAAAGTATTACTTATTCCTTGTAAACTTTGTTAAACCTGGCAATACAACGGAGATAAAATTCAAAGATAAGTTTATGAAATAATTCAAGTTTTAAACATTAATACAACTGAAGTAAGATTGCGCTTTAGCTTTCCTGTACATTAAGATGAGTTGCTAACACATCCCAAGGCTCTAATTTGGATTTCTGGATGATTAATGGGTAATTAACGAAGAAGGACAATGTCAGAAAGAGTTCACCTATAACAAGGAAATTTGCATTTATAAGCAATAAAACTTGTTCGCCAATTTCATCAGAAAGTTATTGCAATAATAAATAAATAATAGACATTTGATAGCAGATAAAACTGAACTTGGTCAGAGGGTTGCACTTCTGTTTAAAATGGTTTATGAAGAATTACACAGAAAGTACAGCACAATGATTCCACCCCACTGGTCATCCTTGGTGTTTAAATTCCTTCTTCCCACCTTGATTTATCTTTCTTTGAACTATCGTTCTTTGAATTGTTCTGCATGGCACGCATGATAAACTGTGGACAACTAGGTCAAAGTGACAAAGAAAAACGTCAAATTCTACTTTGTACCCAACAATGAAGCTCTGTAGACAAACCAAACTAGTGTGGGGAATAAAAGGATAAATATTTTTCTAAGCAATTTGAACATTTTACTAATAATACTATCTATCTAGCTTCTATCCTGCTTTTATAAGAGTATTGAATGGACCTCTTGTATGATAAGGTAGACTCTTGACCTCAGAAACTGGCTAAATTTCTGTATCACCAGATGAACAAGTTGTCTGGAAACAACTGCATTCCATTGCTAGTTGGTTAACAAAATTCAACAGATCTGGAATTGAATGTCGTCTGTGTCCTCTGACTGGGACCTTGGGCTGTCATCTTAATATTGCACCTGACTTCCCTGTGAGTAATTTAATCCAGAGTAAATGGGTGATACTGATGGGCTGCCTATTTTAATTGAAATGTATGTGACCAGCTGCTCAGAACAGTAGGATCCTTGAGAACGCGGAACCTATCGGACACGGGCGTGTGTATGACATGGTGTGCTTGGTGTTTGTAAT
This sequence comes from Pristis pectinata, assembly GCF_009764475.1. Taxonomy (NCBI): domain Eukaryota; kingdom Metazoa; phylum Chordata; class Chondrichthyes; order Rhinopristiformes; family Pristidae; genus Pristis; species Pristis pectinata. Next base: position 88,841,396 of record NC_067413.1, read on the forward strand.
TTACCACATTTAATGAAAGGAAGAAAGTTACTGCTTGTATCACCTCTACAGACTGGCCCAAAATCCATTGCAGCCAATGGAATACTTTTCATTTGCTATTATGTTAAAATGTAGGAAATGTGTTGGCCATTTGGTGAATAGCAAGCTGCCATACAAAGTAACGTGACAGTTGTCAAATGACCTGTGTTTACAGTGCTGGCTGAGTGATAAATACCACTGAGGACATCTGAGGTAATTACTTTTCTCCAAAATAGTGCCAAGAAATATTTATGTCCATCAAGAGAGTTGAGTGGGTTTCATTTTAATGTTTTACACATATGTAGGTGGACTTCAGGAAAAAGTTGTTATCCCTGGGAAAAATTGGACATGACGGTGCATTTGCAATCTGTATTTTGCTTCTACAACAGAGATGTTGCATCAGGGATTGCAAATGGCCCCAGTAGCACATGAAAGGAATGCACATAGTGTAGTATAAAAACAAACTCTACAGGAGAATGAGATATTAAATGCATTATTAATATAAAGGTTAATGGTTTACTGCTGTTTGGGGTTAATTACACAATATCTCATCAGCAATACGAAAGAGTGTTACATTGACTAGATGCTACCTAATTATAAGCAGCTTTGTGGAAGTCATTTGGGATTTTAAGCCAGCACTACACTTCTTAAAGTAGAAAAAGGCTGGAGATAAATTAAACTAAGTCACTGAAACAAGGAGAAATCAATCAAAATAAGCCCACTCTTCTCCAACATGGTCCCGGAAGACAACTGTGCCTGAGGCGGTCCCAGAAGATGCAGCCTTCACTCAGATCAAAGCTAGGATTCTGGCACTGATCTTACAAAGATACAGTAAAGTGTGGCAGTTTCTGTGTGGAATTGTTTGGTTCAAATTGTTTGTACCGGCAAGATTATTTTTTAGAAGCCTTATTACTATTTATTTCGCCAAGGAGAAAGTTTTTGCATATAAGTCCTTGATTAATAAGCATTGCAGTAGGTAGGAAAATAACACTTAACAAAGGAGGACTTATCATTCACCAAGAATGAATACAATGGATAAAAATAAATAATATCCATCTTCCTTGAGAAAAAATGAAATTTAGGTAGATTGCTTCACTCCATTATGTCTGTTGACATAATGCTTAATTCCAAATGAATTTGCTCAAAAAATATGGTTATATGAAAGGAATTTTCACTAATTCAAGTAAAGGATATCTGTGGTGGGGGAAGAACAGGTTAGATGATAGATGCTACTTTGAATTCATAACAGTTCTTTAGTTCTGGAAGTTGAGTTAGCTCCATTTTTAATGACCATTCCTTCATTAACGATGGGAGCTATTCATATGGAGTGGCTGTGAGAGATTGGTGGGCCCTTTGATGTCACCAAATGGCCATCCTTCATATATGAACCTAGCTGGTGAACATTGGCAAGCTCTTCATGGAAGACACCATAGCTCAGCTCAACCCTGACCTTGTTTGACAAGTAAAGGCACACGCATCCAGAAAGGCTTGCCAAATTCCATGCAAAACTAAGTGACTGTCCTTCCAATAACAGGTTATTAATCTTGGACAGATATTACAGCACTGTGTTCACAAATCTTTCCCAGCTTATTCCTAGCCATTTGCTATACTCCACCCTTTCATTTCTCCACCTCTGGATTCTTTTTCATTCTCTCTTTCTCTGTCATTGATAGAAGAGCTATCTGCAATCTAGAATCTGTTTTGTGAGTCTTTCCTCAAATCCTTCCACTGAGCTGCTCCAATTACTCCTTTTTCCACCCTGAAACACCTGCCAGAAACCGATCCTTCCAATCTTGCTTTAGTCATCTCTACTATCTAGTTTACCATTTTTCTCTTATGAAGCAGCTTGGGACAGATGGATTCAAATTAAAACTTGAACGATACATTGGTGGAGTAAATCAATATTGTATATCTCACATTATTGCCCAAACTAAAAATTACCCAACAATGTTCAAGACATCATTCAAATGCAAATTGTTGTTCTCAGTAAAAACAGATAAAACTGCATTGTACTCAATGGATCAATGGTGCACATGGTTGTATAATTACCGATAGATAATGCATCACAACGGTTAAGATTCTGTTAGAGATATGCAGAAAATGAAACTAGTGGAAACCTGCTGAAAGTGTTGTCATAAAATATTACATCCCCTACTCACCCTGGTTCCAAGCACCTCATGCATCCATTTCCCCCTCCTCCCCACCCCCCCCCCCCACCCCCCAACCCCACAAACACGATCTAAGGAGGATTAGGTCTTTTCAATATTATATGTAAAAGCAAAATATTGGTAATACAGAAGAGGTCAAGATAGAATATGTGGGGAGAGAAACATGGTGTCAGAATTGAGCTCAGTCACATTTGTTGAGCTCCAAAGTGGATTTTGATTAACACATATGCGTTTCAATCGAATAACATTAGACATGTGCATCAGATGATTTACTGAGTAGGCAGCTCATGAGTCTTATCATATTCAACATGGATTTGGTTCCAACACAGTCAACTTAGAGCTCAGTGCTTCAGCTAATGAGCTCCCTTAGCCTTGCATGACTGACCATGTCTTAAGCAGCATGAAGAAAGCTGAGACAAATCTATTTAAAGGGATTATCACCATCTTATAGGTTAGTGGCTGACTGATTTATTTTGGTTGTTGACATAGTTCTACAAGGGTTTGGTGGTTTCAATACCTGTTTCAAAATATAAGTACTTCAGGTCTTCCAACTAAATGCTCTCTGTCATGAGTGAATTAGCAGGCATTCCCTTGGAGTATGAATGACCGAGGGGATGGGCAGAGGTTGTATGGAGCAGGCGAAGCCAAAAGGAGGAAAAGGCCTTTGCAGATGACCATCTCCATTGAATCCACCTCGACTACTCAGGGAACAATTCTCTAACCTGAGCCCAATCTCATGAGGAAACATGTGGATGTCTGTGCTTTACCAAGGATGTCATCTGGTGTCATCCACTGACAGAACTACAATTGCAAAGCAGAGCAAGGATTGCTATGCCAGATACTTTCAAGATGATTGTGGTCCTGCAGTTTTAGGTATACAAATCTTTCTAAGTTAGAGATGAAGATGTTTGCAACATCTCCTGACTTGCTGTACACTGTTGTGTAACAGAGGTTACATAAACTCTCTCTTTAAAAAGGGTTAACTACATCTCATTTTCTCCTGCTGCCATCAGCCAGGGTATGTAGCTTGCATGGGATAGGAGACTTCCCCACTGTGTATGGTCTCAATGACCATATGTATAGTGCACCATGAGCACAACATTTAACTTCTACACTATACAGGATATGAAAAATGTTCCACTCCCTTAATGTTCACCAGATGTTTGATCATACAGCACATCATTGCAAGTCAGTGTACTGCCACTAGCGGCCATGATGCCTTCTTTCGGTGGCAGTCTGCTATGCCAGCTTCACTTAAGCCACTACAGCAAATTGAAAGATGGCTACTGTCTGACAAGGGCTATGCTTTCATGACATTGACATCCAAACTAACTTTAAGCTGTCCAGGCTATCCTTAACTGGAGCCAGCCACTCAGAGTATTGATCCTTTTTGATGTGTCCATCCAATCAATTGATTGGAAACTGAAATAATTCTAATGAGCAAAAGATCTCATACTACCCTACACTACAATCAACACACAATCACAATCCCCGGTGTTGTTATGGGAACTATTGAGTTTAAACCCTGGGATAACACTTCAGTAGCATCAGTTTAACATCTTAGCACAACTACAAAGTATTAGTAAGTTGGTGAACTTATTTTGCAAGTACAGGGCAGAGAAATGAAAATATTAAATGTTCATTTCATTTCCTTTTAGCCCTATTTTAGTTTTCAAGGGTTCCTGCAATGCATATACTAATGTGTGACAATTTAACCAGTATTTTCAGTACAGAGAAGTAGTTCTCATTCTTTCCTTTCTTCTGTCCATCCTACTTTCCTATTTTCCAGCAACATTAAATTGAGATATTAACTGTGCCATACATGTGGTATTGCAGCCAAAGCCCTACCAATAATGGATGTAAGTTTGGATATGCCATCTTTGCCTGTACAATCAGAACATTTACGTCTTCAAAGCAGCACAAATGTCTCAGTTTCCTGACCTACCAGGCATGTACTCCTGCTCTGTATTTCACAGCTCCCACATACTTTTGTCCATGTTCTTCTGTCCAGCAGATATGATAATAATGTTTAAGAGGCATTTAGACAGGCACATGAACAGCCGGGAATGGAGAGATATAGACGATGTGCAGGCAAATGAGGTCTGCTTAAATTGGCATCGTCAGCACAGACATGGTGGGCTGAAGGGCCTGTTGTATGTTCTATGTCCATGTTCTCACCCTCTAGTTGCTCCCATTCACTCATAGACCAGATGACCTTGTTTACAGCTTATCACCATGGTCACCCCAGTTTTACCCTATCAGAGACATACCCCTTCCCCACCTGCTCTAGAACTTTACAAATTTCTTTTCTCTCCCTTTCAGTTTTGATGAAGGGTCTCCAACCTGAAACATTGATTCTATTTCCTTTTCCAAAGATGAGGGCTGAGTGTTTCCGGCATTTTTTTGTTTTATTTAGATTTCCAGCATCTTCAGTTTTTTTTGATTTCCTGTAACTTTTTAGCACATGGATCGCAGGCATTTGACTCAACAGAAGTAAAAGCTCCCCCTAACAATTTTAATGAGGATGTTCACGTCAAACTACCTATCACAGAAATTTGTGAAACATAGATTAATTTTGAAAATAAAATAATCTCCCAGCTCTCGAGTATTAATATTAGAATACACACAATCTAAATAAGCTTTCATATTTCCATCTGTTGCCTGGAGATATATATTTGACACCTCATTAGGAGTACGTTATCGCAGATGTCTTTCAGTTATCTGACCCATGGTGAACTAGCCAAGAAATGTTCTGTTTGACATATTAACTTTCAGATTTAAACAAGATAGTTTACCACATGTCAAAAAACTGTTTTACACAATTTTGTGAGTTCCAAATGATCTAGAACATGAAGTATAGAACAGTATAGCATAGAAAAGGGCCCTTTGGCCCACTATGTTGTGCTGAACTAATTAAACTAGTAATTAAATACCTAACTAACCTAATCCCTTCTACCTACACCATGTCCCTATTCCTGTGGTTTTCAGTTTAAATAAAGAATGCACTATTACTTTTAGTAGTTCTCAGTGGGCCAGGCACCATCTGTGGATAAGGAAACAGACTTAACATTTCAGGTCGGTGACCTTTCAGCAAAACTGGAAAAAGATAGAAATTAAAGGTGTTTAAATTTGCAGAGGAGGGGGAGGCTGCAGAGAACATCGGATATGTCTGTGATTCGGTGGGAAGTGAGAATGAGGAACATAGATAATGTTAGTACCAGCTGAGCGAGTGTGGTGAAAGCTTGTTAATCACAGCTGATTGGTCTGGAAGAGATAGAATTAGAAGGAGAATTAATGACCTTTGGAAATTTTCACTAATTATATTCATTTATGGGCAATTAAAGTAGCTGCAAAATTTATGTTTGTTCGTTTGTGTATAAGGGAAAAGGACACTTAATGGCACGATTTAAAAAGTTCTGGACTTTGAATTTACTAAAACACTTAGAAAGTAATTTTCAGTGATTTAAAGTCTAGTTCCTCATGGTGGGAAACTAACATTGCGATAAAAGACATTTACTTTTGCTAATTTCAATTGTGTAAATCAAAATGAAACAAATACTATTTTCATTGGCTGTGCAGGAGAAGACAGAGGGTGGTAGTGGATGATTGTTTCTCAGACTGGAGGCCTGTGACTAGTGGTGTGCCTCAGGGATCGGTGCTGGGACCATTGTAGTTTGTTGTCTATATCAATGATCTAGATGATAATGTGGTAAATTGGATCAGCAAGTTTGCTGATGACACTAAGATTGGAGGCATTGTGGACAGTGATGAAGGCTTTCAAAGCTTGCAGAGGGATCTGGACCAACCGGAAAAATGGGCCAGAAAATGGCAGATGGAATTTTTTGCAGACAAGTGTGAGATGTTGCATTTTGGAAGGACAAATCAATGTAGGACATACACAGTAAATGGTAGGGCACTGAGGAGTACGGAGGGACAAAGGGATCTGGGAGTGCAGATACATAATTCCCTGAAAGTGGCATCACAGGTAGACAGGCTTGTAAAGAAGGCTTTTGGCATCCTGGCTTTCATAAATCAAAGTATTGAGTATAGGAATTGGGATGTTATGGTGAGGTTGTATAAGACATTGGTGAGGCCAAATTTGGAGTATTGTGTGCAGTTCTGGTCACCTAACTATAGGAAGGATATCAGTAAGATTGAAAGAGTGCAGAGAAGATTTACTAGAATGTTGCCAGGTCTTCAGGAGTTGAGTTACAGGGAAAGATTGAACAGGTTAGGACTTTATTCCTTGGAGTGTAGAAGAATGAGGGGAGATTTGATAGATGTTTACAAAATTATGAGGGGTATAGACAGAGTAAATGCGAGTAGGCTCTTTCCACTTAGAATAGGAGAGATAAGTACGAGAGGACATAACTTTAGGGTGAAAGGGGAAAGGTTTAGGGGAACATTAGGGGAAACTTCTTCACTCAGAGAGTGGTGGGAGTGTGGAACGAGCTGCCATCTGACGTGGTAAATGGGGGCTCACTCTTAAGTTTTAAGAATAAATTGGATAGATACATGGATGGGAGAGGTCTGAAGGGTTATGGACTGGATGCAGGTCAATGGGACTAGCGGAATAAAGTTTCAGCACAGAATAAAAGGGCCAAATGGCCTGTTTTCTGTGCTGTAGTGTTCTATGGTTCTATGGTTCAAATATTTCAAGCAATATTTTTAGCAATTGTAATTGTTTTAAAGCACTTATCAAAACTCAACCATTTAGATATTGAGTTCCCACATGGCAAAAGTTGCCTGCAGCCCTGCAGCGGTTGGCAAATCCATCCCGCTGGCCTCCCAAGCATTCGTGCGTATGTACGGGCTGTACACGAGTCGAGTGCTTGTGACCTGGGGAGGTCCTGTATTATATGATTACAGGCTGTCTCCAGGTTACTGACTTATGGACACCCATACATATGAACGAGCTCCCATAATAGTATTAAATTCAAAAGTCCGACAGATATTTGTTCCTACGAAAGGCAGAACTCTGTTTTTCTGGTACGGTCACATTCAGTCACATGGAATTTTGAAATATAGTCTACCACTTTATTAATAATTCCCCACTTTTAGTAAATGCTTCTTTTAATCAGTAGTATGCACTTTTGATGACATTTTTTACAATACTGTGGAGGTATGGTTATCACATCAAGCGATTTTCCTACTTATGGACAAAATCGACATATGGAGATCTGTATAAACAGAATCATTCATTCCCTGGTGATGGCCTTTATTGCAGGAGAGCTGTGATTTTGATGCGTAACTTTGTTCTTATTTTTATTTTCAGGATGTTGGTTTCATAGGCAAGGCCAACATTTAATGTTCATCTCTCATTGTCTTTGAGAAGGCAATAGCAAACTGGCTTCTTTCACCACTTAAATCCTTGCAGTCACGGTTTGATGGTACAGCCTAGTTAGACCCTTTCAGTGCCAGCTAAGAGTTAAAGACATCGGTGAGTCTAGAGTCACATATTGGTGGGACCAATTATGGCAGATTTCCTTTCCTAGATGAGATTTGTAAACCAGTTGGATTTTTATGACCATCAGATACTTCCATGGTTACCTTTCCTGATTTTTATTCCAGATTATTTAATTCGCTGAATGCAAATTTCCCAACTCCAATGAGAAGCTCATGTCTGTGAGTTTTTAATACAGGTCTCACGATTATCTGAACAAAACATGATCACTGTCTCACTGTATTCCCTTTGTACTTTGTACTTTGTACTTTGCATTATTTATTGATACACATTTTAAAAAGTCCGTTAATCTGTAGCGATCAAGTATCATGGATTCATGATATTGATGGAAATAATACTTATGCCATTGAAGGAAACAGCAGGGAAAATGCTTTAAACTTCAGATCTAGGCTGCATCTTCACTTCTGTGGAATCATTATTTCATGCCCCTGAAATTCTTATATACACAATGAGATTATGAATATATAGCCTATTTCTGATTCCAAATATTTGAGTGAAAAATCACACTGTACACAGTGTCCAGATAATGTGATCATGTTTATTAAAATCCATGTTCAAGCAGGGAGGGCTAGGTCCAATTACTGAGGGTATCCTTTCTAATAATATATTGACTAATTACGAGGGGGAGAAAAATCATCCTTTTAACGCTGTACCAGCTGAAGTTTAATGAAATTAATTCTGTGCCTGGAATTCTCTTTACTCAATAATGCAAGTCTCTTCATTAGGTTATCAAGAGACATAAAGCAAAGGTGGCTTAATGGAGATACAAATCATCTAATTTAACTGAATGGAAGAACAGACTTGAGGGACTGAGTAGCTTCCTATGCGTTTCCTTAGATAGTATGTCCACTCTTCCTTGCTGCAACACAAAATCCAGGTAGAATTTCTTCATCACAAAGCTACTTCTGAGTTAATTCAATACTAATTTTTGTTCAGATTGTGATTTCAATGAATAAAGCAAAACAAGATCCCTTTTGCTTTATTTCAATTTTAGTTAGTAAATAATAATGTGGTAAACTATATTTCAAAAATCCATGTGAAAGTCTGAATGTGACCTTACCATAAAACCTGAATAAATTAATTCAACTAATAGTTGACCAACCATGAGATGGATCTTAATATTAGAATACCAGAATACCTCTGGAAAATGATTAATCATCAGGCCAAAATGTTTTACCTCTTCCACTTTGCTAAACAAAACCTTTGCATTGTCTACACATATTTACTGCTGATGATTTCAATACCTATTACCATAACATTTATATGGTGTAAAAGCTTATCTTACTTCATAGCTTTATGTTTAATTGGTCCATTGATAACTCCAGATTTCTGTTTAATACTATAACAAAAAGTACTCCCTCCAAGCCATTTACGAATTGTGTGAATAACAGCTGCTCTAAATTAGACTCTTGTGGAAGTCCCTTCATGAAGCACTTGGAATTTTCATGATCTCTGATTTCTACATCATTTTGACTTGTATCCCTAATTGAATATTTTTAACTTGTAGCAAATTAACGTGAGTTTTGTCCTCAGCACATGAACCAAATCAGAGCAATCACTTGGCAACAGATTGCTCAAATGTATTTTATTAGAACATCTGACAAGTGGTGGTGGGTCAAAGAATCAAATGGCCAATCACACAGGCTCATTGTTAACAAACTAAAAATAGTTGTGCTTTCACCTTTAATCACAGAGGTGAAAGGACGAAAACCACAATCAGTTTTGACACCTGCAAAATGTAATAAAAAGGGCAGGAATAAGAAGCAGAAATTTGTGAGTTTCCTCCCACTGGTCATCATGAGCAGCAGCCTTACAATCTTCATTCTACTTTAAGCGGGAATAGTAAGTTTTCTGATCTCAATAATAATCTGGAATGGGACACTTATTGACTTCCCAGTTAATGATATTTCAAAGGAGCAACCTTCTTGCTCTTCATTTCTATGGTAGCCAGGAATAGGAATCTTCCTGACCTTCCTCACAGTAGTACTTTGAATGTTACTGATCTTCCTCTTTATGTTACTCAGGTGCAGGAAAATTGATGACCTTCCTCTTAATGATAACCATAATAACCAATAAAAATGGAAAACATTGGGGATACCCAGCAGGTCAAGCAGCATCTGTGAAGCAAAAAGCAGTTTTAACTTTTCAACTGGATGACATTCACTAGCCAACATACTGATTCTTCTTTCTCCCCTCACCACATTTCTTTATGACATAGAAGGAGGCAATAGTGCCCTATGAATCTATCCAGGCACACAGAGCAGTACAGCTCTGCCATTAATTTTTCATGTATCCATTCTCCCCACATTCACGTTAACCCCTCCCAGATCCTACATTCACCTGCCCATTAGGAGCAATTTACAGCAGCCCAGTAACCTACCAGCCTGAATGTCTTTGGGACGCGGGAGGAAGACGGAGCACCCGAAGGAACTGCACATGGAGAACATGCAAACTCCACGTAAACAGCATTGGATTTATGACTGAACTCAGGTCTCTGGAGCTATGAAGCAACATCTCTGTAAGCTGTGTCACTGTGCCACCTCAGCTGTACTTCTGTGGCACATTTTAATATAATTTTAATGTCTCCCCTACTCTTTTGGTTCCCTTGCACTAATGTGTAATTTAGTAATGAGTACATAGTGTACTCCTTGAATTCATCACAGTCAATGAAACTGAAATTTGAAACGGGAGAACGATGTGCAGCTGCTGTTGTATTACAAATTTAACGTAAATGACAGGGGAATATTTCTACCCATAACAGGTTTATTCATCATTTCAGCCAGTTCCAAACTTCATACATAAATTCACAGATGGTAGAATCTTGTAAATTACAGCATCAAAGAAGATGTGCAGCTCAATGGGCTGGCTTTTTAATTGCAACTATCAGCAAAATGCCATTTGTCTGTCCTTCTAATACTTTCAAAATGATGTCAGCTTCCATGTCAATAGGCACTCATGGTTTTAATAACTCAATATGTTTGAATGTTTCTTCTAATTTCTCATAGTGAACATTTTGAGACCATGTTCTCTTGTTAACAAGTCACTGAAAATAAATGCAATCAATTTTTAAATATCTATTAGGTCATCGTAACTTTTAATGTTCTGTGAAACAAAAGTTCACATTTTTAGGTTTTTCTTTGAGTTTATCTTCTGGTATTATTATATGAAATCTTCAATGTACCTTTTGGATGGTTCTAATATCCTTTCCCTGACAGGATGGTCAGAATTGCACCTAATACTTCAGTTACGATGCAACCAATGCAACATATATTTGCGTGAGGACTCGCTTGCTTTTATGTTCAATGTCCCCAAATATAAAACTAATATTTTTGTGCCATGTTCTCCTGGCATTCCCATATTAGTGCCAGCCTGGACTCAGTAATAGTTCTTGCCTCTGTTAGAAAATTGGGGATTCAAGCCTCACTTCAGAGATAGGTTTGCAATTAAGATTGACTCAGCTTGTTATTCCTCTTTTGCACTATTTATTTAATTTTGTTATTTATAGTAATTTTTATGTTTTTATGTCTTGCAACTGTACTGCTGCCACTAAACAACAAATTTCACAGCATATGTCAGTGATAATAAACCTAATTCTCATTCTGATTCAATATGCATTGAGGAGGCTCTGCACTCCCAGTGGGACCATATTTCATATGTATTGTGGCAATGTGTGTAGAAGATCAGTGAATAGTTTTCAAGTTATTCTCACCAATAGCTTCCCCTCAGCCACTAAACTGGATTATTTAAATATTTCCTGATTTGGGGACCTTGTGAGAAAATTTTCGGTCATGTTTCTCCACATTATGACAGTGATTGCATTTACAAGTATTTCACTAGATGTGAAGCAGTTTGGGATAATCTGAGATTGTGTTAATGCATATTCCTTCATTGTTTTACTATTTAAATTTCTATGAATAAATAAATAAAAATTCTTTGTTCTTTCTCCCTTTTAACGATCTTATTTGATTACTTTCATGTTCTAAAATGATGCTACTTGATCTTGAATGAATGTTCCAACTAGCTGCCCATTCCACTAAACAGACTATATCCTCCTATTCTGTTTATCATGCCCTCTTTTCACTTATCCACAAACGTATTTACTAAAGGAAAACAAAGGAGACTACAAAAGATTACATTGCTATCCACTCACAAAGTCATAACAACCTCAAATCAAATAAGGATTCAACTACTTAAGACCCATCTTCCATTTTTTTCCTGTCATCTCTACTTTTGTCTTGCATCAGCATCCCTCCTGATGTTTAATCTCACCTGTCCTTCACTCCTTCACAGACATGATTATTCTGCTTCTGCCCTCATCCATCTGAAAGCCTATTTGTCTCTTACTTTACCCAGATGAAAGATCGTTGACCTGCAATGTTAACTGTTTCTCTCTCCACAGTTGATCTGCTGAGTACTTCCAGCACCTTTGTTTTTCAGGTTTTCTGAAATCATAGTTTATTGCTTCTTCCCTTACTCTTTGCTTCCTTCCAAAGCACCTCAAATACTTTAACTTCTCTGACAACTTCATTATATGAATCCACATGGATATTCTGGATCAATCAGGTCTGGAAAGGTGTTTACTAGGCATTTACCCAGGAGTACTGTGACTAACTATTTGGTCTCCCTAGCTCTCAACTTATACAATAAAAAAGTAGATTCAAATTTAAGACTTTCCTGGTCTCTGTAAATCATCTTCACACAGAATGAAGCTGAGCTGTTGACAGAGATTGTACCTAAAACTGAATATGGTCCGTGGGGAAATCATGAAATGTTGGATATTTAATTATTAACAGTTGCCTAAGAAATAGTAGGGCATTTTCAGCATTTTATGATTGAGTTCCAATGTTATTATGCAAAAACACAGACATAATGTGAGAAATGCACAGCTTGTGAAATTGGACCCAGTGCTTTCAGTTGCATGCTGCACGAGGGCACACCACAGTGGATATCATTTGTGGTGCAAAGCACATTTGGAGGGACAAGCACTGGGGTCGGAGCCAAGGGAACAGAGGAAGAAGGGCTGCCTTTGTCGAGCTTATCCTCTATTAGAGATCAGGGATTCATGTTCCAATATATAGGTCTCTTTTGAGCTATGAATCAATATGTTTATTCTAAGGCAGTACTGATCACAAGATCACAAGACAAGGGAGCAGAAGCAGGCCATTTGGCCCATCGAGTCTGCTCCAAGGAAAGGGAAATAGAAATGAGAAATGGGGAATGGGGGAAGAAGAAGAAGAAAAAAAAAATTATTCTAATCCCAATTACGGGCCTTATCCCCATATCCCTTGATATCCTGACTATTTAGATATCTATCTATCTCCTCCTTGAACGCCCCCACTGATCTGGCCTCCACTGCTGTACGTGGCAAGGAGTTCCACAAATTCACCACCCTCTGGCTAAAGAAATTTTTCCTCATCTCTGTTTTGAAATTGTACCCTCTAATTCTAAGATTGTGCCCTCTGGTCCTGGACTCACTCACCAAGGGAAACAGCCTAGCCACATTTACTCTGTCCTTTCCTATCAATATTTTAAATGTCGCTATGAGGTCCCCTGTCATTCTTCTGTACTCCAGCGAGTACAGTCCAAGAGCCGACAAACGCTCCTCATACGTAAGCCTTTTCATTCCTGGAATCATCCTCGTAAATCTCCTCTGAACCCTCTCCAACGTCAAAACATCCTTCCTAAGATGTGGGGCCCAAAACGGCGCACAATATTCCAAATGAGGCCTCACTAGTGCCCCGTAGAGCATCATCAACACTTCCTTACTTTTATACACTATACCTCTCGAAATGAATGCCAACATAGCATTCGCTTTCTTTACCCACCGATCCGACCAGGTGGTTAACCTTTAAGGTATCCTGCACGAGTACCCCCAAGTCCCTTTGTACTTCTGTGCTTTGGATTTTCTCTCCTCCTAGATAATAATCTGCCCGCTTATTTCTGCTTCCAAAGTGTACAACTGCACATTTCCCTACATTGAATCTCATCTGCCATTCCTTGCCCATTCTCCTAAACTGTCTAGGTCCCTCTGCAACCTTCCTATCTCTTCAATACTCCCTACTCCTCCTCCTATCTTGGTGTCATCCGCAAACTTAGCCATGAAACCATTTATTCCATCATCCAAATCGTTAATGTACAAGGTAAAAAGGAGTGGTCCCAACACCGAACCCTGCGGCACACCACTAGTAACCGGTAACCAACCAGAACGAGATCCTTTTAGTTTCCACTCTTTGCCTCCTGTCAACCAGCCAATGCTCCACCCATTCTGTTATCCTACCCGTAATTCCATGATCTCTCATCTTATAATCAGTCTCTTGTGAGGCACCTTATCAAAGGCCTTTTGAAAGTCTAAATACACAACATCTACCTCCTCTCCCTTATCCACCTTACCTGTGATTTCTTCAAAAAACTCCAATAGGTTGGTCAGGCAGGATCTTCCCTTCACAAAACCATGTTGGCTAGGACCTATCCTGCCCTGCGCCTCTAGGTATTCTGTAACCCTGTCTTTGAGGATAGATTCCAATAACTTTCCCACCACTGATGTCAGACTAATAGGTCTGTAATTTCCTTTATGCTGCCTCCCACCTTTCTTATACAACGGAACTACATTTGCGACCCTCCAGTCCTCCGGAACCACGACGGAATCTATCGATTTCTGGAAAAATTATCGCCAATGCCTCCGCTATCTCTAAAGCCACCTCCTTCAGAACCCGGGGATGCACCTCATCCGGTCCGGGAGACTTATCAGTCTTTAGTCCATTTAGTTTTCCTAGCACCTTCTCCCTAGTAATCTTAACTGAACTCAATTCCATTTCGTGAGACTCCTGACTAACCGGCACATTGCTGAAGTCCTCCACGGTGAAGACAGATGCAAAATATTCATTCAGTTCCTCTGCCATCTCTCTATCGTCCATTATAATAGCTCCTGCACCGTTATCAATTGGTCCTTTATCAACCCGTGTCTCTCTTTTACACCTTATGTATTTAAAAAAACTCTTAGTATCCTTTCGAATGTTATCTGCCAACTTCCTTTCATAATTTATCTTTTCTTTCCTAATGATCTTCTTAGTTTCTCTCTGCAGGTTTTTAAAAGCTTCCCAGTGTTCTGTTTTCCCACTAATTTTTGCTTCTTAGTACGCCGCCCCTTTTGCTTTTATTTTAGCCTTCACCTCTCTCGTTATCCACATTTGTGCCTTTTTTCCATTAAAAACCTTTTTTCTTGGAATATATCTATCCTGCAATTTCCTTATTTCCTGTAGAAATTCCTTCCATTTCTCCTCTGCCGTCCCTCCAGCCAGCTTACTCTTCCAATCAATTAGGGCCAACTCCTCTCTCATACCATTGTAATTTCCTTTGTTCCACTGAAATATCGATACACCAGTTATCAGTTTCTCCTTCTCAAACTTGAAACTGAACTCAATCATATTGTGATCACTGGTTCCCAGTGGTTCCTTTACCTTTAGTTCCCTAATCACCTCCGGTTCATTACACAGCACCCAATCCAAAACAGCCGATCCCCTGGTGGGCTCTTCAACAAGTTGCTCTAGAAAAAACGTCCCTTAGACATTCCACAAACTCCCTCTCCTGAGTACTACCGCCATTCTGGATTTCCCAGTCCACCTTCATGTTAAAATCCCCCATAATTATCTTCACATTGTCACTCTGGCATGCTTTTTCTATCTCAAACTGCAACTTATCGTCCACTTGCTGACTGCTATTAGGGGGCCTATATATGACTGCTACTATTGTCCTTTTACCCTTGCTATTCCTTAGCTCCACCCACAAGGATTCCACCTCCTCTGACCCAATATCCTTCCTTTCTATCGATTTTATATCACTACTAACCATCATGGCCACACCTCCCCCTCTGCCTACCCGCCTATCCTTCCTATACACTGTGTACCCCTGGACATTCAGTTCCCAATCACATCCATCATAAAGCCATGAATTGGTGATTGCCACAATGTCGTATTTATTAACCTGTAGTTGTGCCACTAGGTCATCTACTTTATTCCTAATGCTAAGTGCATTTAAATATAGTACGTTTAGTCCGGTATCTGCTATTAATTTTGTTGTACTTCTATTGTTTAGCAGATTATCCTGGCTTTCCACCTGTCTATCCTTCTTACCATCTTCACTACATACTACCTTAGACATGTTCCTATATACCTCATCCCCTATCCTAACGTTCTGTATCCTAACATCCTGACTTGTTGTACTTCTATTATTCAGCAAATTATCCTGACTTCTCACCTGCCTGTCCTTCTTGCCATTCTCATTGGACTTGTTTCTATAAACTCTCTCCTTTACCTTAGCATCTTGTAACCTAACATCATGGTTTCCATCCCCCTGCCAGATCAGTTTAAACCCTCCCCTACAACTAAATCAAACATTCCCGCCAAGATATTGGAACCTCTGGAGTTTAGGTGCAACCCATCCTTAGCGAATAGGTCATGCCTCCCCCAGAAAAGGTCCCAATTATCCAAAAATCTGAAGCCCTGCCCCCTGCACCAGTCACTCAGCCACGCATTCATCTGCCAGAGCTTTCTATTCTTCCTATCATTGACACGTGGCACAGGTAGTAATCCTGAGATTACTACCCTTGAGGTTCTACTTCTCAACCTTCTCCCCAATGCCTTGTATTCCTCCTTCAGGACCTCTTCTCTTTTTCTACCTATGTCATTGGTACCTACATGTACCAAGACTTCTGGCTGCTCACCCTCTCCCCTCAGAATATTCTGGACCCGGTCCGTGATATCCCGTACCCTGGCACCAGGGAGGCAACACACCATCTGAGACTCATGGTCGCTATCGCAGAATCTGCTATCCGTACCCCTTACTATAGAATCCCCAATAACCACTGCATTTCGCTTCCTCCGCTGGACCACAGTACCAGGCACGGTGCCAAGGTCTCGGTTGCTGAGGTCTTCCTCTATCAGGTCATCCTCTCCAACCGAATCTAAAATGAGATATCGGTTTTTGAGGGGGACCGCCACAGAGGTGCTGTCTACAAACTCTTTATAACTCCTATCTATTTCCTGCTCGCTCTCCCTAACCAACTGAAGGTCATCGAGCTGCAGCTCCAGACTCTCAATCCGTTCCTTGAGGAGCCGCATCTCGGTGCACTTTGCGCAGATGTAATTATCGGGGAGTCTGGTAGTCTCCCAGGGTCCCCACATCTGACACTCCAAACATAAGACCAACCCTAGATGCATCTTGCTGAATACCACTGAGTTCAACAAATAAACTAATAACTTACCCCCTCTCTATTAGTCTCGCCTCTTTCCCGCTCTCGCCGAAGCCCGTTGAGCCAAAGCCTAACCCACTCTGCTCCCTCTCACTCAGCTGCCCGTTCTGATGCTGCCCGCTAGATATGTTGGTCTGCTACTTAAATCGCCCGCGCGCTGCCGAGTGACGTCACACGCCTGCGCAGTCACTCGCCGCTATCCCGAACGCTAGAAAGAAAAAAAAATCGCTCCTCGTTAATTTCCGGCACTCTCCGCTCTCTGGTCGCTGGAATAGCAGGGGTCCAGCCACTTGTATGAGCTAGTCCACCCATCAGGGTCAGTGTCACTCTTATCCTGAACTTCCAGGCCTGCAGATCATTCCAGGTTGAGTCACCCATTCGATACAACACATCTCGGTTTGCTGAGTACCACATCATCCCAGATAATCCCTTTTCCCTGGGTAAAGATTTTGTCTTTTGAGCAATTATCAGGCTGAATGGATTGCATATCTGAGAAAATTGCAGGCTTTTTGAAGCTTGAGGGAGTGATAGGTCCAATCCATGTGCTGCAATGCATTCCCATTGAGAATCCAGTTCTCTTTGTGAATCACTGGAATTATCACCTTCTGAATATAGAGCTTGTGGGTGATCATTTGAAAAGAAAGTACCATGGCCATTGCTCTGTATCTGGGGGATACAGAGCTGTTTTATTCTTGGACAGTCCTTGTTGTACTGGTATTGGTATTAGTATTGGTTTATTATTGTCACTTGTACCAAGGTACAGTGAAAAACTTGTCTTGCATACCAATCGTACAGGTCAATTCACTACACAGCGCAGTTACATTGGGTTAGTACAGAGTGCATTGATGTAGTACAGGTAAAAACAATAACAGTACAGAGTAAAGTGTCACAGCTACAGAGAAAGTGCAGTGCAATGAGGTGCAAGGTCACAACAAGGTAGATTGTGAGGTCATAGTCCATCTCATCGTATAAGGGAACCGTTCAATAGTCTTATCACAGTGGGGTAGAAGTTGTCTTTAAGTCCAGTGGAAGAGGAGAGAATAGAGAATGACCTGGGTGGGTGGGGTCTTTGATTGTGCTGGCTCCAAGGAGGGGAGGCTGGTGTCCATGATGCGCTGGGCTGTGTCCACAACTATCTGCAGTTTCTTGTGGTCCTGGGCAGAGCAGTTGCCATACCAAGCCGTGATACATCCAGATAAGATGCTTTCTATGGTGCATTGATAAAAGTTGGTGAGAGTCAAAGGGGAAAAAACAAATTTCTTTAGCCTCCTGAGGAAGTAGAGGCACTAGTGAGCTTTTTTGGCTGTGGCATCTACGTGATTTGACCAGGACAGGCTGTTGGTGATGTTCACTCCCAGGAACTTGAACCTCTCAACCCTCTCGACCTCAGCACCATTGATGTAGACAGGAGCATGTACACTGCCCCCTTTCCTGAAGTCAATGACCTGCCCTTTTGTTTTGTTGACATTGAGGGAAAGGTTGTTGTCATGACACCATTCCACTAAGCTCTCTATCTCCTTCCTGTATGTTGCACAGATTTTCAGGATAGGTTGCATTCTCTCCCTGCTTGGCTCCTGGCTCCACTCCATGACTCCAGTTGGTGTAGCAGATGGCTTTTATAACAATTGCTGTAGGAAAACCACATGCCTCTGAGATGATGCAGTCAGGGTCCTCAGCTGAGATCCAAATGTCTGTCATGTTCAGGAGGGTCAGATCCTTCACTGCTGTTTGCGGCATCTTCCATTACTGCTTCATCATATGGGCTTGGTCTTTGCCCGATCTTCTCAAGCAGGAGGAACAGGTAGAGGCAGAGGCAGAGGAGCAGGGGGATGAGGTACAGAAGAACAAGAAGACAGGGCAGGTGACAGAGGCAGAGGGTGTCTGTAGAGGATGAATGATCCTGAGGAGACCACTCAGTGAGTTCTGTGCCTAACTAGGATAAGATATGATGAGATAAGATAACATAAGATTTCTTTATTAGTCACATATACATCGAAACACACAGTGAAATACATCGTTTTGCGTAGAGTGTTCTGGGGGGAAGCCCGCAAGTGTCGCCATGCTTCTGGTGCCAACATAGCATTCCCACAAATTCCTAACCCGTACGTCTTTGGAAAGTGGGAGGAAACCGGAGCACCCAGAGGAAACACACACAGATACGGGGAGAACGTACAAACTCCTCACAGACGGTGGCTGGAATAGAACCTGGGTCACTGTTGCTGTAATGATGTTACACTAACTGCTACATGGCGGTAATGTGGTGAAATAATGGGTCACCATTACACCACTAAACTTTGGCATTCAAAATTACGAGGGTCCCAGAGGAAGTAACTAAGAAGGATCTATATACCACAGCAGAGGGCATAGATTTAATGTAATTGGTAGAAGAAGGAGATGAAATGTCACCTCACGCAGGACAGGGTGGAGATCTGGAGATCATTGATTAAAAGGACGGCAGAGGCAGAAACTCTCTTCATGTCTAAAAGATAGTTAGATGTGCATTTGAAGAACCGTGATTTTCAGGGCCACACTAAGGGTTGGAAGGTAGGTTGAGGATGGGTAGTTCTTTCTAGATTGGCATGCGTATGAAGGGACAAATGGTCTTGTGCTTTGCAAAGGAACATGAATGTTAGATCAAGGGAAACTCAATAATGTTACCATGATCATTGCTTTTATCCTTTATGATAGCCTTCCTTCTTGGTTTTCAGGTCCTACTGCTTTTAAGTCGTGCCCTCCCCATCCAGTTCTCCCTCCCTGCTCCTCATGCCCCAACACCATTACCATCCATGGCTGCACCTAGGCTGCAGGGTGGCTGCTCCCTTTGTCTGGGTACAGCTGTAGATGGTTGTGACGATGGGTGCCACCAGAAGGGCCAACTGGGAGCTGCTCCTTCATGGGCTGAGCAGAAGTCGGCCCTTCCAGCTGACTGTAGGTCACAGTCGAAGGGATAAACAGAGAGACGTTGGTGGGAGCAGTGCTGCTAACGTCGCAAAAGAGGACTGCAATTTCCAGCCCCACAATACCTCTGGCGTTCTCCTAGGGTAAGTGTGCAAGTTCTAGTATCTGCTGTCACTTACGTCCTACAGCTGCCATCAATGCCTCCAGATCCCAGCGCTGTAGATAATCAGCTCCAACAAGGCAGCAGCATTCTCAATGATGAAAACCCCATGCTCCTAGTTGACATCCCACTGTTTCTGAAGAGCTGCCATACGTTCCCAGGTAAAAGCAAATAGAAACTTGATTTGAGACACAAAAGACTGTAGATGCTGGAATCTGGAGTGAAGAAACAACCTGCTAGAGGAAATCAATGGGACAAACAGCATCTGCGGGGGAGAGGAATTGTCGATGTTTCCAGTTGAGACCCTGCATCAGGACTGAGAGCAGAGAGGGAAGGTAGCCGGTATAAAGAGGAGAGGGCGAGTGGCGAGCCAGGGGCCAGTGTGTGATAGGTGGACGGAGGAGGGGTGAAGGACGACAAGCAGATGGAGCCAGGTGGGGGAGGGGGTGGGGTGGAGTTGGGAGACAGTAGCAGGTGTGTGAAATGTGTGGGAAGTGGGTGGATGGAACGGGGAGGGGGACAGAAATGGGGGTTTGAGGGAAAAGGAACAAAAATGGGAGGACCGGAGGTGGATTGGAATTGTGGTGTGGACATCGAATTTTACGATATCTGTTAACTCTGACTTACTGTGTTCCCCTCTCACTCTCCTTCTGATCACATCCATCCTCCCATTTTTGTCCCCTTTTCCATACCAAACCCTGACCCCATGCAGCCCCCCTGTCACCCTCCCGCTGCCAGTTCCATCCACCCACTACCCACATATTTCTCTCACTGGATCCCTCCCCCATCTGGCTCCATCTGCCCTTCATCTCTCCCCTAATGGTTCCCACAATCACCTTTCTTACTGATCAGGTTCCAGGTTCCAGCACTGATAGCCGACGTGTCTCCAGCAGTCTCCTCTTTCACCCTACCCTCCCCAACCTGGCTCCATCCTTCACCCTTCCTTGTGGCACCCATACCCACTGCCCCCCCCCCATCTTACCCCTCTTCTCTCTTCTTCATACCGGCTATCTTCTCTCTTCACCCTCAGTCCTGATGCAGAGTCTTGACCCAAAATGTCCACCATTCTCTTCCCCCCACAGATGCTCCTCCAGCAGTTTCATTTTTGCTTCAGAAATTTGATTGGAGCCTGACATGACAGCAAGGCGTGAAGACTTTAAATTGTGTGCGTGCGTGCGTGCGTGTGTGCGTGTGTGTGTGTGTGTGTGTGTGTGTGTGTGTGTGTGTGTGCGCGCCAGCAGTCATTTAGGCCTTGTTGTGACTGCTCTTTCTCTGTAGCTGTGACACTTTACTCTGTACTGTTATTGTTTTTACCTGTGCTACATCAATGCACTCTGTACTAACTCAATGTAACTGCACTATGTAATGAATTAACTTGTACGATCGGTTTGTAAGACAAGCTTTTCACTGTACCTTGGTACAAGTGACAATAATAAACCAATACCAATGCCAATGGTCACCTTTCATCGTGCCTACTTAATGCTCTGTTTCTGAACAGGGGTCTGATGAGGCACAATGGCATGTGTGTTCTTCTCCTCTGTGCCATGGTGTTTCAGCACAGGGGAGGGGTGTCCACTGGGCAGTTTGCATGAGGCTCAATAAAAACAAATGAACGAGAAGAGCGTGGGTGGTAGTGAGTAGATGGTACTGTCAGGAGGAGTTTTGCCCAGCAAACATGAAAATACACATACAGAACATATATTGCTCTGAAGAAAAGACGCAGGTTAAAGGTCCTGTAGGGAGTTGCGTACCTTATGTATACTTGGTATTATCTCCTCCAGCTGTGGTGACAGCCCATGTCACTACAAAGAGGATACTTCCTTGTAGCTTGCTGACTCTGTAAAAATGGAAGGACCACCATTTTGGTGGCTGGAACAGCTATCCCGGAGAAGATCATGTCAAAGTGCTGTGGAATGGATGTCAATGGTGCTGTAGGAGGTGCTGAGAGGAGATATGGTAGTGATTGTAAGAGGGCAGTTGGAGAGATAGCTACCAAAATGAGATGGATGGCTGTCAGGGTGAGCTGAGGTGTTAGCTCTGTGTCTATTACACTGTGTCACTTGCAATTCTAACTGGGAGAACACAAACCTTGACACATCTTCCATGGAGCGGAGCCAGGAGCCAAGCAAGGAGACAATCCTCAAAATCCGGGCTTGAAACTCTGTCCAAAAGACAGCTGTGATAACATCTTGAATAATAGTTATGATGTTCCAAGCCATGGTGAAAAAAAATGTATTAAACGTAGACGGAGATGTTCCCTCCATTATTTTTCCAAAAGATTCAAGTGCAAAATAGTGGGAAAAAAGGATTGAACAGTTATTCAACTATCATAACAATTGCATAACAAAGGTTTAATCAGGGTAGTTACCATGGAAAATATGATTTTACTTGAGCCTGTCAAACAAAATTGCTAGCAGCCCATATATTCTAAGTTCTGTTCCTCTTTGAGTAACAAAATTGTTAGACCAAAACATGTTCTCCCTTCTTCACCTACTGCCAGAGTGCAACTCACCCTACATTTTGTACCCTTCACTCCATGACTTGCGACAGTACATCACATTAGTGGGCACCTGACGAGTTCTGCAAAACTGCTTTCATGATCAGTAGCAACAATTTGTTTTTAATCAGGCATCTGATGTTCGTCACTGTTCTGCTTTATTTTTGACCATATTGATCCTTTGCTTAAGGCAGCATCATTCACCGATCAGCTGTTTTCTGTTCAATTCCATGACACAATGCATTTAAATTGAGATTAACTTCAGTTCATTTTAACCACTTGTAATCTGCATTAATTGACTTACAATTGACATTACTTAAATTCCAAAACATTCAAAAATTATTGATGATGAAATAAATAATATAAAACATATTAAACAATTAACAGAAATAAAATTACATAAACACATTTAAATAATAAATAATTGCAATGAAACAAGTAGAGTCATAGAGCAATATAGCACAGATACAGGCCCTTCGGCCCAACCAGTCCATGCCGACCGCAGTGCTCACCCAGCTAGTCCCAATTTCCTGCATTCAGCCCATATCCTTCTAAGCTCCACCCCTCCATGTACCTATCCAAATGCTTCTTAAATGATACGATTGTACCTGCCTCAACCACCTCCTCCGGCAGCTCGTTCCATACTGTATACTCACCACCCTCTGCGTGAAAAAAGTTGCCCTTCACATCCCTTTTAAATCTTTCCCCTCTCACCCTAAATCTATGCCCCCTAGTTTTGGACTCCCCTACCCTGGGGAAAAGACTGTTATCGCCAAGTAATTAAAAAATGTAACTTACCTCTCTTTCCATAGATACCCCTTAAATGCTGAGGAACCACTTCACCGTTACAGATAACTCCCACTTCACTGTTACAGAATTTCATGGTGGAGCACAACCGGCAAATCACCGTCAGGAAATTCCAGATTTCCGCATTTCCACAGGAGTCCCAAACTTTCTGACACTTCCCAGGGTAGAAAACAAACTGCTAGAGGACCTCAGCTGGTCAAGCAGCATCTGTGGAGGAAGAGGGACAGTTGATGTTTCGGGTCGAGATCCTACTTCAGAAATGAGAGTGTAAAAGGGTCATAGCCTGTATAAAGAAGTGAGGGGGAGGGGTGGGGCAGGGGCTGGCAGGTGATAGGTGGATCCAGGTGAGGAGGGATTGATGGGCAGATGGAGCCAGACAAGGGAGGGAGGTGTGAAAATAGTAACGGATGCTGGGAGGTGAGAGTGGAGACAATAGAGGGCTGCATATTATGGCATCTGATCTGATAAGAAAGGAAGGTGATGTGTGGAACCCAATAAGGGAGGGATGCCAGGCAGCTGGGAACAGTGGGAAAGGGGAGAGGACAGGGACCGAGTAGAAATGGTTCCTTAATGAGGAACCAGGTTTGAACTCTCTCCAATAACAACCAGATTCAATGTACAAAGACTGAGTTGTTTGTCTTCATGTATGGACATTTAAAATATCAAGCAACTGAAGCCAATCATGTGTTGTATGTTAATTGATGTCACTGTGAATGCTCAGCAGTCATTGTGTTTATACATGTCATATCCATGGAGGACCAAAGGTAGAACTTACAAATGTGCAAATAGCCAATTGAATTTAGTAATCTTATTTAAGATAAATTTCTATCTTGTAATGCAGCAGGAAGAAACATTTCTCGGCTCTGGAGTTTACTGTTCTATACTTTTATCCAAGAGGGCATTGAGTATAGAAGTTGGGATGTAATGCTGCAGTTGTACAAGACATTGGTGAGGCCACAATTGGAATATTGTGTTCAGTTTTGGTCACCCTGTTATAGGAAAGATGCCATTAAGCTGGAAAGAGTGCAGAGGAAATTTATGAGGATGTTGCTGGGACTCAAGGGACTGAGTTATGGAGAGAGGTTGAGCAGGTTGGGATTTTGTTCATTGGAGCCTAGGAGAATGAGGAGTGATCTTGTAGAGGTGTGTAAAATCATGAGATTCATAGATAGGGTGAATGCGGACGGTCTATTTTCCAGGGTGGGGGAATCAAGAACTAGAGGACATAGTTTAAGGTGAGAGGAGGGGAGAGAGATTTAATAAGAATCTGAGGGCCAACTTCTTTACCTGGGAGTGGTCAATACATGGAATGAGATGCCAGAGGAACTGGTTGAGGCAGGTATATTAACAACATTTAAAAGACATTTGGACAGGTACATGGATAGGGAATGTTTAGAGGGATATGGGCCAAATCCAGGTAAATGGGACTAGCGTAGGCTGCAATCTTGGTCAGCATGGACCAGTTGGGCCTAAGGGTCTGTTTTCATGCTGAATGACTCTATGACTCTAGGAATAACCTAGCCAGGTAATAAAGAAAGGGCAAGAAGATATGATTGAAGAAGTTGTGAATTTTACTGCAGGGGACTCAGGAAAAGACTATGCTAAAGCAGGCTAGTGAAGATAGGTTTTCACAATAAAATTCCTGCTGCGTTAGGAAGCATCCCGTAATGCCTGTATGCAAGGTCAAAGAGCACGGAGAAGTACAGCACCTATGTGACACAAGGTTTGGAGATTTTCCTGGGCATGAAAGTGGCAGACACCTCAGTTTGCACAATTGTGGACACAACTATGGTGGCCAATATTGTAGCTCCCATTGAAATATGAGCGACAGTCACTCAAGTTCAGAGTGCTGCTACTTTGGCTGTGGACTGCAGTGTGCAAAGGTGTTGCAGGGTCTCACCACACTGCAGCATTCTGATAGATTACATGGATCACTGAGGTTCTGTTCTGCAGGAGAAGCAATGGCTTCATGGCCTCACATCTTACCTCAAGAAAACAGCATTCATCCTCCTTCATGCGCTAATCTGCCGATGCCTCTGTTATTGTCAGCCTGGATTGCTGCCAAGAGAGTCCAGTCTGTTACAGGGACATCCAGGTTCAGAGTTGCTTGAAGTCATCCCCCAAACCTATCTGCAGCTTGTTCCAATGAAACTCAACAGCATCGCATCAGCCATGGTGCAGCCACTTGGGTAGCGTTGTAAAGGGGCACCAGGACAGTCAATGGCACGCTGCAGGCAAGCACCAAAGGTGATCAATTGCTTTTGCAATGTGTAAAGGGCTTGTATGTGTGTCAAAACATAATATAGGGCGATGGGTATTGAGAGAAGACAAGCTGATGTTCTGGCCATGTAATCTTCATCAGAACTGTTCTGGCAAATGGATACAAGATCAGCTAGTTTTTCTTTTCATAGTTCCAGTCTTCCATCATCATTCTTTTCAGGACTAGTACATCTAGTATGAGCTGACTAAACAGAAATGCAATGCATTTTTTTAGATGCTTAGACTCCATAATACAAATTCCATTCACATCACAGATCAAGACAAACATAATAATTATAAATCAAAGATATTCCACCCAGATAAGTGTGAAGTGATTCATTTTGGTAGGTCAAATATGATGGCAGAATATAGTATTAATGGTAAGGCTCTCGGCAGTGTGGAGGATCTGAGGGATCTTGGGGTCTGAGTCCATAGGACGCTCAACGCAGCTGCATAGGTTGACTCTGTGGTTAAGAAGGCATATGGTGTATTGTCCTTCATCAATCGTGGAATTGAATTTAGGAGCTGAGAGGTAATGTTGCAGCTATACAGGACCCTGGTCAGACCCCACTTGGAGTACTGTGCTCAGTTCTGGTCGCCTCATTACAGGAAGGATGTGGAAGCCATAGAGAGGCTGCAGAGGAGGTTTACAAGGATGCTGCCTGGATTGGGGAGCATGCCTTATGAAAACAGGTTGAGGGAACTCCGCCTTTTCTCCTTGGAGCAACGGAGGATGAGGGGGGACCTGATAGAGGTGGATAAGATGATGAGAGGCATTGGTCATGTGGATAATCAGAGGCTTTTTCCCAGGGCTGAAATGGTTGCCACAGGAGGACAGAGGTTTAAGGTACTGGGGAGTAGGTACAGAGGAGATGTCAGGGGTAAGTTTTTTACTCAGAGAGTGGTGAGTGCGTGGAATGGGCTGCAGCAACGGTGGTGGAGGTGGCTACGATAGGGTCCTTTAAGAGACTTTTGGATAGGTACATGGAGCTGACAAAAATAGAGGGCTATGGGTAAGCCTAGTAATTTCTAAGGTAGGGAGATGTTTGGCACAGCTTTGTGAGCCAAAGGGCCTGAATTTTGCTGTAGGTTTTCTATGCTTCTATGATATTAGGGGACCTTGGGGGTCTTCATGTAAAAGCAATAATGAAGTCATTAGAAGGTGTACCAATAGTTTGTTCTGTCATCTATCATGTGAGATTGGGGTTTTCATTCTAAGTGTGCTGCTCACATCACTGTGGGTTGTCCATCAGGTCAGCAGGTTCGCCATCAGCAGATCGGCTTTGTTACCCTTTGGATGCGAGGAAGATGCAGTCGAGGTCAGTAGATGGTGGCAGATAAGAGCCACATTGACTGGTAAGAGGACAGCAAGCATTGATCCGCATGATGTTTTGCCCCTGGCCACTGAATAGTTGTCTTACAAGACCCTACATTGCCTTGAGACATTCTTTTTCTCATTTTCTATCCCAAGTGGAGCAAATCATGGTATGATAGGATCACATAGCACAGAAAAAGGCCCTTTGGGCCACCAAGTCTGCACTGACCATCAAGCACCCATCCCTATTAGTTCTTGTCGGATTCTACCATTCACCTCCGCACAAGGGGAGTGGAAGAAAATTTTAAAAAACTGCAGATTATTGAAATCTAAATTAAAGAGAGAAACTCAGCTGATCAGGCCACATCAGTGGGAAGAGAAACAGAGTTGACATTTCAGGTGGAAGACCCTTTGTCAAAACTGGGAAGGAAAAAAAGCTTGTTCGGCTGCAGGGAGGTTGTTGGGGGGGGGGGGGGGCGTCTCTGGTCAGGTAAACGCATTTCTGACATTTTCTGTTTTTATTTTATGAAGAGAGTTTGAACTTCTTTCAGTTCCAGTGTGGGGCAGAATGAGAATATCTCATATGCAAAGCAATGTGTGCGCACTCAAGAGTATCCTCAGACACAACTGCAGGGACAATGAATGACTTGTGGAGATTATTGCTATTTTCCTCAGCGTGGACAGCAGAAGCCATTACAACTCCCCAGGGGCAATAGCTCAATAATGCTGGCACACTGTTAAAGAGATTGCTAGATTGCCTCAATAAAACATCATAACCTGAAGCATTAACACTGTTTCTTAGTGATAAGTAGTGCAAAACCTTTTTGCACTATTTATTTATTTTGTAATTTATAGTAATTTTATGTCTTTGCTCTGTACTGTTGTCACAGAACAACAAATTTCACATCATGTAAGACAGTGATAATAAATAAAAAACACTGTGATGTTGGAAGAACTCAGCAGGCCAGGCAGCATCCGTGGAGTAAAGCTGGCACCCTGAAGAAGGGTCCTGACCCAAAACATTGACTGCCTGCTTTTCTCCACGGATGCTGCCTGGCCTGCTGAGTTCCTCCAGCATCATCATGTTTTTCATCTAGATTCCAGCATCTGCAGTCCTGTATTTCTACAGTGATAGTAAACCTGATTTTGATTCTGATTCGGTTTCTCTCTCCTCAGATGCTGCCTGACTTGTTGAGCATTTTGAGCATTTTCCTTTCCATTTCAGAAAATTTCCGAGCTGGCAGAGAGTTAACACAACTTTTTCAACTTCATATTTGCCAAGATACATTACTCTCTTCCCCATCTGAGGGTTGAGGGTGTCTTGCTTCCATCCCTGTTCCTAATTTCCTGAGGTGGCTAATAAGGGGAAGATTCCACTGCTCTCCGACTGGAATTACAGTGGAAAAGTTGAAGAAATCCTGTGGATGTTAGGACCATATTATACATTTGAAACATATGCAATGTGTGATCTTGTCACTGAAGTAGCCTAGAAATTGTTAGCCTAGCTCAGATCTGCTCATAGAAGGTTGGTGAGAATTTTTTTAGATCAACTATTCATCAGGAAACATTAATTATTTGAAGGAAGAATTCCTGCAAAGGGATCTCCCTGTACTTGGAATTAATTGCTGAGATCAAAAATGTTATTCGTACTACATTAGGCTGGCAACTGACACAATCAGACGTAAAGAATTAACTAAGGTTTTTGAGTTGTGATTTCATAATGGATCTGATGTCCGGTGAGAGATGATCTCTCTCTGAAGAGGAATATGGTGCTCCCTTATTCAGTGTGTATGGCCTAGCTACCATCAAGAACACTGATTTACAGCAACTCTGAAGCCTGGTATGTTTCACTTCATGCCACTGCCTTCTGAACCCTCTCTGAATCTCTGCTTCTAAGTTCAAACCTTCGCAAACAACCACTCACCTAAGCTCTGCCAACTTCATTCCATACAGTACAGTTTCTCATTACCCAAGTGTTTTTATCCATATCAACTTTCACAGTTCGCTCTCCACCAGCATTTTCATTTTAGGTAGCAGTGTGAAATGGCAGCTGATTGGATGCTCATAATGTACTCTGCCTGATTCATTACAAAACCCCAGTTATCTCTTTTATCTCGGTTTACAGATTTCTTTATGCCCTCTACACTTCTGACATTAGCACTGAAATTTCTCAACCATTTGTTGTTGAAAACTCTCTTTAAATTCCTTCACTCGTTACACTTTCCCTATCTTCCACAGTTTCCAAAGCTTTGATAACCTGTGTACTCCTCCTTGGTCCCACAACTACTCAATGCCCAGTTATTTTCAACTCCATATTTTCCTTTGGTTCATTTCACCGAATTAAACATGTTACGAAAATGCAATTTATTGCTGTGAAAATATTTAATGTAGAGCGTGGGGATGAGGTGGCATTGCAAAGCTTTGTGGATAGAACGTAATTTTGTACTGATCCATAGGAGGATTGAAAATCTGTTTCTCACATCCTTAAAATGAAAATAAATCATTGATAATTTTGATTATTTACCACACAAGAACACAAAGAGAACAGGAGCAGGAGTGAGCTACTGGATACAAGTAAGTTTCATACATTATACAAAGGGAGCCAAAGGATAATAATTGATTATGTAACAGGAGCAGTAGTGAGCAAGCCTGTCCTGCCATTCAATATGACCCAGGCCCCAACTCCTCCATGGAGGAGCCTCATAGCCCTCCGTCCCCTGATCTTTCAAAAGTTTATCACCCTCCATTTTATAAACTTCTGATGAGCTAGCCTCCACTACTTGCTTGGCAGAGAATTCCAGAGATTCACCAGCCTCTGTGAGAAGAAATTTCTATATACCTCCATTTTAAGTGACGGGCCTTTTATCTGGAAACTATAGTCCCTCATTTAAGATTTTCCTTTGAGTGAAAACTAGTCAACTATGTCAATATGCATATGTTTTATGATGGCCCAATGTATGAACCTTTCTCTGCATGCTCCTGTATCTGGATGCCTGAACATGGTCTCCTCATTTCTTGACCAGAGCTGCACTCATGCACCTTCTTCTCTCAAATGGTGGTGAGTCTCTGGAACTCTCTGCCCTGAGGGTGGTGGAGGCCTGATCATGAGATATATTTAAGGTGGAGATAGATAAATTGAAAGATCAAGTAATGGTGGGTTATGGAGTCCTAGCACAGAAGAGGAGCTGAGGCCAGCACACATCATCCATGATCATATTGAATGGTGTGTCAGGCTTAAGATGTCTAGTTGCCTACCCCTGCTCCTATTCTCTTATGTTTTTGTAATGTTGCTTCTCCTGACACACTAACCTGTGATCTTCAGCCATTTGTCTGAGGGTCCTCAGGATCAGTAAAATGATTTCATGAAATATTTGGCCTCTCGAGGTATACAAAATATTAAAGAGGAATAGATAGAGTGGACAGCCAGTGCCTCTTTCCCAGGGCACCAATGCTCAATACAAGAGGGCATGGCTTTAAGGTAATGGGTGGGAAGTTCAAGGGAGACGTCAGAGGGAGATTTTTCACCCAGAGAGTGGTTGGTGCATGGAATGCGCTGCCTGGGGTGGTGGTGGAGGCTGATACGTTGGTCAAGTTCAACAGATTGTTAGATAAGCATATGGAGGAATTTAAGATAGAGGGATATGTGGGAGGAAGGGGTTAGATAGTCTTAGGTGTGGTTTGAAGGTCGGCACAACATGGTGGGCCGAAGGGCCTGTATTGTGCTGTATTGTTCTATGGTTCTTCTATGGTAATATCTTCATCATTTTTGGGGTTTACATTTCAACCAAAGAAAGCAAAGCAAAAATTTAGTTGGGATATTTGATTCTCAGTCATTGTCGTCAAATGGATGTGCACTTTACTGAGGAATTCAGTTTGCAATGGAAGCATCGATAGTTGAGGATTCATGGACAGTAATTCAGAGGTCCTGGAGGCCTGGTAACAGTCATAAATTACTAGGCAAATCAAGGGACTGCCCAATTATGTTTACACGGTATTCTGCTACTTTAATGGTAGCACTGGTCCACTTAGTATAATTAAGTTAATGGAGTTACTGAAAGTTAACTGAGGAATTTCATGTAGAGATCAGTTTATGTATTAATTTCCCTATTTATTTTTCAGGACTTTTAGACCATTTTTTCCATACTGACAATTTGGTGAGTTTCTTTTAAGGAAAGCATATCTGTACACACACACAAGCAAAATACTACAGATGTTGAAAATCTGGAAGAAAACTTGGAGGTATAGAGAGCTCAGATTCATCTCCCACAGGATCTCTGCAGGTACACTTAACTTCTGTGGCTGTATGGCTCCCAGACAGTGAAACCTCAGGCTCTGTCCTCTCAAAAACCTTTTGATTTCTTTTGGTATCTAAAGGTCTTTTCCACTGTCAGAGATATTTATAAACAGATGACATACATTCAAATAATTAAAAAAAGGTTATATTACTATTAAAAATTTTGAAAAAGTAATTAATTTACTTAAGGTTTCATTAAGTATATTAAGGTTGCAGTAAGTAATTAATATCCTTAATGCAACCTTAAGTTCATTAATTAAGAACTGAAAACTCCCTGGTTTCACAAACCTTTTCCGTGAAGGTCAGTAGCACAAGGAATTGAATGGGGGTTTGCTTGTCGTGCAGTGTAAGGCTGAAGAAGCACATGGGAAATGTATCTGGCTCTTGGTTCAGGATGATTAGGAACTGTTCCTTGACTGTCATTCTTAACATTTGTTGTGCAGTCAAACCAATACTTTCATTGTGCCATTAGACCAACACATTTTACAAAGCACCAATGTCACTCATACCTCCTTCTTAAACAAAATGTTTGAGAGGCCTTTACATAGGACCCAGCCCATCAGTATTCAGTGGCAGCAGGACCTTCGACCATGGCCCTTCCCCATCTATTGTATTTCCTGCATATATTTTTAGGAATTAAGTATATTTTTGAAATAAAAAAAGAACTGCCCCTGGACTCAGTGCTGGGTCCGGGGACTTGTTGGGAGGTGAGATCTAACCTCCAGCACATTCTGTACTTCTGCACTGTTACATTCAGGCAAGCATCCATACCAGTGCTGAGCTGCATACGATAGCTATCACCATTTCCATACCAGCTGAAATGAGCACAGTCTGGCCCATCATTTCCAGGCAATAACTATCATCAAAATAATCTGATCAACGTCATTGTGCTGAAACCTTCCGTTTCTATCTCCAACCATATATAGAATTTATAAAGAAACAGATCAAAGGTGGTGAGTAATCTTTAAAATCTTGAAAGGAGGTCTCCATTTCCAGGTGCTCAGCCGTGAGTGTCTGGCAGGCTGTGAAAGGGAGGTTAGAATAACTGGAACACAATCAGAGAGTGAGGTACAGCAGAGGCTGCAAAAGCAGTTTGTTTTCCCAACATGCTGTTAGATTTTAAATGATTGGCTTGCAACCTATTCAGGTGGATTTTAGCTTTGACTTTATTCATTGACAATCAGTTATACTTTATACTTTAATTTTAATGAAAACAAAAGCTGTCTGGCTCCCTAACACATGTAGGTGCAAAGAAAAGCACAAAAGAGTGAAAAATACTAAATGGTTGCTTTACTTCAATCAAAAATAAATGTGATGCAAGAACTCCATACTTGTAATTTTATATTACTACATAAAACTATTTTCACTGATTGAACTAAAGAGTCTTAATATACTGTTTATATCGATGTTCCCTCACGACAATGTGGAACAGTTTCTCTTGTGGTACCCATATCATTGTGCCAATTGTTCTAAGACTGCTTTTCACCTGTTACAGAGACAAGAATACTCTGTTCCACTCACGTGAATGCTATTGTTAACCCCCCATTCCTCTCTCTCCCCACCAATTCGGTAATGTCAGATTTCAGCCACATGTGAACAGAGAGTTGACCATCTCATCCAAAAATTATTACTTTCATCGATATTGCTTCCCAGACTACATCAGAAACTATTGATCCTAATCCCCTGATATATTAAAACCTCATCCCATACCATCAGCTTAACATTCCCTGGTTACAGTTGAAATAATCTTGCAAGCTGAATTTCCTGCAGATAACCCATAACAACAGTTATTTTTTTTTGCTCAGTTTCTTCTACTTGGTATATTTTGCAAGCTAACTCACCAGATCAAAAACCCATTAGATCAGTTGGACTGCTGGATCTACACTTCACCCAATATTACACCATTGATTTTAATCAAGAGCAAAATTGGGAAGGTGCAGAGCCAGCTTTGCATTGTAGATTAGATGAAAATCCCTTAGTATGCTCACAATGCCTGAACAAAGAATTCTCTTTTGGAATATTATATCCATCAAAAAATTAATTAGTTATTACATGCCTCAGATAAAGGTAACTCTGGCCAGCTGAAAATCATGGCTTCAGTATCAGTGTAACTGGTTAATTCAGTGAACCTGACACAGAACTCAGCTATAAAATTAACAACGTTGTTGCAGTGTGATGTAATGCAATATTATTTTTTCTGATTTTAATTTCACCTGTTATAAGTAATAAATCAGAAAGGTGTTCTGTTTCACAGACTTCAGTACATTATCCAGGTGTCTCTGATGTGCAAAAGCTGCTTGGCATTCCAGTGCCAGAAGAAAGGCCCTACATTGTCTTGAGACATTCTTTTTCTCCTTTTCTATCCCAAGTGGAGCAAATCATAGTACTATAGGATCACATAGCTCAGAAAAAGGCCCTTTGGCTCATCGAGTCTGCACTGACCATCAAGCACCCATTCCTATTAACTCCTGTCAGATTCTACCATTCACCTCTGTACAAGGGGCAAAGTGTTTTACTTGTGGGAATATAATTGATCATTTCTAAGAGTGATTAGCATTCCGTAATAATTCACTTGGCATCTGGCCTGAGAATGCATTATTGAAGTTGGAACTTTATGGAGTTTTCTGGGAATATCCTTAGACATGCTCTCTTCATATTGGGAAATATGTGGAAAATCGTTTATACTGAACTGTAAAGAATTACTGTGAAGAGGACAAAGTCTCAGAATCCATTCCCAATCCCTGTCCCATTGCAAAATCTTGTCTAGCCCTCTCAAAACTCAAATCCAATGCTGTGAATTTCTTGCTTTTTTACTCAAATATTTCCTAAGGGTAAGTTTTTACTGGATCACTTGAAGGCAAGGACATCATAATATCACATATCTGGAACGAATCTGCCCAATTTTCCTCCCATCTAAATTGATGGGAATAGTCTTGGGAAAATAACTCCTCCAGGAAGTCTTATCCTTTGATTCTCTATTGGTAGTTAGGCTTCATTAAAATAGGTCATATCAAACATACTCTCACAGTGGTATGTCCATTATATCTAACTTAAATTTTATATCATTTTTTACAATATATTGCCACTATCTATAAGTTGAGACCTATACTTTGGCTATAGTATGAAACTAGAAACAATGTAAATTAGAGTCCCCAGATCATCAAAGTATTATGTTCATTACTGTCTTACTGGTTAAGTTGATGCTGATACTTTCAATACTTGCCT
This sequence comes from Pristis pectinata, assembly GCF_009764475.1. Classification (NCBI taxonomy): domain Eukaryota; kingdom Metazoa; phylum Chordata; class Chondrichthyes; order Rhinopristiformes; family Pristidae; genus Pristis; species Pristis pectinata. The sequence goes on from NC_067413.1 coordinate 88,875,748, forward strand.
TGACTCCATCATTTATCATTTTAATAAAAATGATGTAAAGTATGTTAGTCTGTATTCTCTTCATAAATAAGATATGCATCAGAGTGCAAAGGAAAAATGATATGAAATGATTTTTTAATAGTCATCTGTATCTGTGCATGTTAAATATTTTAGTTATGTTTAGTTTCTCAGGCCCAAGATGGATCATTTCTTCGGCATGGTCATTTAGCTCACCCTGAATTTCAAACCTATCAGTCTTGAGGTTATTTATTTGTTGCTCTCTCCAGCTTTGGGATCTAGTGAAGTGAATTGGTGGAGTTTATTACATTTCAAAGACTATGCTCCAGCACTTGCCTGATATTTCAGTCCAATGACTTTTTTGGAATGATTTACAACTTAAAGAAATTACAAATAATCCTTAGTGGCTTTGATTTTTTTTTCTCTCAATTCCAACTGAATGAGCTACTTTTTCATCATGCAGTTTCAGGTAATTTGGAGGTGTTCAACAGAGTATAAGGCCTATTGCATAAACCCCACTGGGGATACATTCTCCCTGAGTCCATGACATGCTTTGAGAGGTAGTTTGCCATAGAAACTAAAGGTTTCCATTATTCTTCTGTGTGTTGGTTTCAGCTTGAAGGATCTCTGGATGTTTTGTCAAAACTATTGCTGTCATGTTTAGTCACCCATGAAGGAAATGCTATATTTTCACTTTAGACATCGGCTTTCCATAGGTAATTCCACTTTCAATTAGTGTAGGAGAATTAAGGTTGAAAATATAAAAAAGGCTGTTTCATAAATAGCATCCCTCCTCTCCCTTACCACCCTCCAAATGACGCTGATTTCTCTGGTTGGAATGAAGTCCCGGAATTTAACAAGTAATGACTCCGTAGTTCTTTGCTGTGCTCATCAGATGATGAGTGAACCTCTGATCAATCTCTCCCCCACCCAACCAAATATAAAGAGTCATTAGACCGCATGATTAGCCTCAATACAAAATCCATCATAAGCACAATAATGGAATTGATGACTGTATCCAATAAATCTACATTCCAGTAAACATGGCATAATTGAAAATGCATCACAATCCCCTTTGTGAACTTTCAAAGTTAAAAGGTGACCCATATCATTATTTTTTTACTGTTTGGTTTAAATCTTGTCTTTCTGAATGATGAGAAAGGCCAGTGATAGCAAAACATGGCTCACTGCCTGAAAGAATTGATTAGTGGAAGAACGAGCATTGTCACCACCCGCGTCTATTACAAACTAATGACTTTATTTAAACTGTGCCAATACATTGTTTCACCCTTGCTGAATCAGCCTGCAAGAATCCCATTGTCTAATTCATCAATCATTGCTGAACAAGGAGCAAAGAGGGGCAATATTTGACCCAGTAGTTTCTGGTAACTGGTTCCACAATCTCCAATGCAGTTAATCAACAATACTGAAATGAGGTTGACACCATACTGATCAATAGTTTCATATTTGTTTGTGAACAATCCCCCAAAGACTCTGACTTTCTATCTATTGTGAATTACCATGGAAGAGCTGCATCAACTTTACTAACGAGATATTGGATTTTCCGTGCATTGAAAAGCTGGTTATCTTGTTTAAAGTTAATTTCTACCAGTCAGTCTTAACAGTTTCCACGCCATTCTTCTTCCTGTTCTGTAATGAGTATTATAAATCAGGGCAAAGCAATAAGCCTATCTATCTGATTGCTTTTTGGGAGCCTCAGTGCAGCAACAAAGAAAGGCTCCACTCCGACTGCTATAATGGAGTGCCAGCCACTGACTGTATTCATGCATGAATCAAGTTCTGTGAGAAGACATGTGAATATGGGTTATCAATACTCCTTGTTGAACTTCAACACTGCCTCCTTATTTACCTTCCTCTGAATAAAGAATCACTATAGAAATCAAATTACAACGCTGGCACCTAACATTGTTAGAGGAAAATTCATAAAATTAATCAAGTTTTATCTCTGCATTTACCTTGGGAATGGCAATATCCCATTTAATTGGAATTTTATTTTATCAATACATTGAATGGACCCATGAGAGGCAAGTGCAGTTTGCAGTGGACAATTTACTACTAGATTCATATGAACATAAAAACGTTTAGATTATCTATACCTCTGATCAGTTTAATGTCTTAGACCAAGTGCTTTTCCATTCACTTCATTGAAAAAGGTGAAATCTGTGTGAGTTTCTTGATAATTTATAGCAGAGATACCAAACTATTTAGTGCTGAAGACAACGAGCCAGACCTTGCTGAGAAATACTGTTAGTTCTGTGCTGAACAACTGATATTTTCTTCATTCAAGTGCTGCAAAAGGTGAATTTCCACAGAAGTCTGCTTTCTACTCTTTGCAGTATTGCTAGTAGTTCCATTATTGGAATCTTCACGAAGTCAATGGGTGAAGTGCAACCATACCCTGTACTTGTGCTGGGGCATCAATGGACAAATGGATACTGAGGTAAGGGACAAGCATTAGGTTTGACCTGACACTGGAACAGTAAGTTGTTTCATTCCATGCAGAGGAATGGTTACAGGGAAGAAGGGAAAGTATCATGCAGTTTTTAAATTAATTTTATTCACTTTCATGCGTTACTATGTCAAGTGTATAATTTTTTATTTAATTGTTTCATTACTTTTGACAGTTTTCAATTTTTCTGATTGCCAGAAAAATTCAGGTACATTCAAAGCTTGAATGTCAACAAAGTCTGGAGGTGTTGCTCAGCCAGATGTCATTTTTTCTTGTTATTGCATGGGGGGGGTTTTGTATGGAGAGGTAAACTAGAATGTTGGAGTAAAATGGCAAAACACAAAAACAGAGTAAAAGCTTCTCTGGACAACTAAAAAGGAAAGAAAAATAAGTACAAATTTATATGACTCCCTTGCAGGCTAACATAGGAAAAACTACAATGCAGAAATGGCAGGGAAATTGAACAAGTATTTAGTGTCATGGACTTGATGACCTGCATCTCAAAGCTTCGTTAATAATGGTAATGGAGATGGTGGATGTTATTTTCCAAAATTCCATAGATTCTAGAATGATTTCTCCAGACTGGAAGGATACGGTCCTAATAAGAGCAAATGGGATTACCACCACTCCTGACTGACAAGAAGCTGAAAGGTTCATATCCTAACAAAAAAAAATCACAAGGTCCCGGGCACATCCTAAAATTCCGCAGTGAAGAACTTCTGTCACAAATCCACAATCTTACTGTCCTTGTCTGAGAGGTAAAGGATATACCAGGGAACCTCAGAGATATTGTAATTGTGACCTTCCTTGAGATGGGAGACCAGACTGACAGGGGAAATTTTAGCAGAGTCACTTGCTGTCTGCCATACAGAATGTCATCATCAGAGTTCTTCTGAACTGTCTCTTCCTAGTGGCTTAGGGTTCAAAATTGGCTTGGAGGTAGAAAGCAGAGGGTGGTGGTTGAAATTTGTTTCTCAGGATGGTAGGGCATTGGAGAGTGTAATGGAACAGAGGGACCTATGAGTACAAGTACATAGTTCATTGAAAGCAGCGTCACAGGTAGACAGAGTGGTGAAAAAGACATTTATCACGCTGGCCTTCATCAGTCAGGGCACTGAGTATAGGAGTTGGGACATTATGTTACAGTTGTCTAAGTCATTGGTGAGGTTTCACTTGGAGAACTGTGTACAATTTTGGTTATCCTGTTATAGGAAAGATGTGGTTAAACTGGAAAGAGTGTAGAAAAGATTTACGAGGATGTGGCCAGGACCAGAGGGCCTGAGTTACAGGGAGAGGTTGGCCAGGCTAGGTCTTTGTTCCTTGGAATGTAGGAGAATGAGAGGCAACTTTATAGAAATGTTTAAAATTATGAGAGGCATAGATAAGGTGGATGGTAGCACTCTTTTCCCCAGGGTAAGAGAGTCCAAAACTAGGGGGCATGGATTTAGGGTAAGAGGGGAAAGATTTAAAAAGGACCCGAGGGGCAATTTTTCATGCAAAGGGTAGTGAGTATAGGGAATGAGCTGCCAGAGGAAGTGGTTGAGGCAGGTACAATACTATCATTTAAGAAGCACTTGGATAGGTACATGGAGGGGAGGGACCTAGAGAGATATGGGCCAAAAGTAGGAAATTGGGACTAGTTGGGTGGGCACTGTGGTCGGCATGGACTCATTGGGCCAAAGGGCCTGTATCCATGCTGTATTGTTCTGTGACTCTGTGAAAGTATGCATAAAAGGTACTTAGCGGGGAGTGAAGCATCACTGCCATTTGCTGTTAGGTTTCGCCTTATAGGAAGTAATAGTATGCAAACCCTGCTACAGCTGTTGTGCATCTGATTGTATCTCTCGCTTCACACGGAATTGCCTTTTCACTCTCACAATGGCCTTCAGTAGGTTGTACCTGGACTTCCTGTAGGATTCTGGATGGCCGGTCTTGAATGCCATAGATCTAGCCCTCAGCAGAATGTGAATCTCCTGGTTCATCCAGGGCTTCCGGTTTGGGAAGATTTGGTACGTTCTCTAAGGCACACACTGATTCACACAGGTCTTGAGGAAAAGGGTATCTACTGATCAAGATTACCGAGCTGGCACAAACCTTATGGTCCACTCGACAGCATTGATCCCTGCCCTCTTGTATGCTTCTGAGACCTGGAGTACCTGTGGCAGGTATCTCTAGGCACTGTACAGACACTGCCAATGCTTTCTTTATCAAATACACCAAATTCATGGGAAGAAAAAGAAAATCAACATCAGTGTTCTATCCTGGGACAACTTCGCCGGCATTGAGCCCCCAGTTATACTCATTTGGCTACATCAGGCAGGCCATGTTGTCCAACACCAAACTCCCCATATGGGCCCTCTTCCCTGATCTCTGAGATTTCCAAGTGGAAAAGATTTAGAAAAATCTCCAAGCCTCTTCAAAGAAATGCAAAATCCCCACTGACTCCTTGGAATCTCTCACCATTCAAAGTGGAGACTGAGAATGTTGAGACCACACAGCAGATCCTGCACAAGAGGCAAATGGAGTACATTGCCTGGCTCTTCCTATCAGTCATCTCCTGCCCATGTGTAGCAGTCTGCATTTGACCTCATCGGGTAACCCAGAACCCACAAAACTAGAGTGGAGGCAAGTCATCTTCAATCCTGAGAAGAAGTAGGGAAAGTGCTTGGATGATCTACTGCTGCTTCCATTTCTTATGTTCCAAAGGAGTAGTCTTTGTAATTAATGATGAAGTGAATAATGAGAGAGGTAAGTTATGGACGAACTGAGAAATATGTAGCTGCTGTTTTGGGACAAAAATGATATCTGAGATAGGCAGACACACCTGACTTAGTGGTATATTTGTAAAGATTCACGTAGCTAATGTCTGAGAGAAATTTGCAAAGCAAGCAGGTCCTGATATCCGGCAATATCCAAACCTGATTTATAGCTATAGCCTGAAGTTTTTGTCTAGTGTCCCTCTTAACCTCATATAATTGATCATACATCAAACACCTGGTTACTATCCCAGTCCTGATGAAGGGTCTCAGCCCAAAACATCAACTGTTCACTTCCCTCCATAGATGCTGCCTGACCTGCTGAGTTCCTCCAGCACTTTTTGTGTGTTGCTCCAGATTTCCAGCAGCTGCAGTCTCTCTTGTGTCAGCTGGTTATAACAGTTACATTTAAAAGGATCTTTAAGTAATTAGCTCGTGGCTAATTTGATTTCATCTGGTTGTTGCAGTGATTCTAGGAGTGGTTGTTGATTTCTAAGTTCTAGGGGAATGGGTGTGGTAGATGCTGAAGGGTTTATTGGTGATTTCAAGGCCTCTGCACAAACTAGTTGCTCCCAAATGGCTGTGTACTTGGAGCTCTTATACTCAGAATGACAAAGAAGGAGGTCATAAGGTCCATATTGGCTCCCGGGGAGCAATGCCAATAGTACTTATTCCTCCTTCTCCCTATTTCACTGTAGCCCTGCAACTTATTCTTTCTCACACATGCCCATCAAATTCCCTTTTGATTCTTTTTGCTGTAAAGAGTTAACTTACAACAGCCAATTAACCTCTGTGTCTGTCTTTAGGATATAGGATAAAACTGGAGCACTCGAACAAAGCCCTGATGATAACAGAGAGAAGATGGAATCTCCACATGGACAGCATTGAAGGCCAGGATCAAGCACAGGTCCCTGGAACTGTGAGGCAATAATAACAACAAATTATATTTATCCTGGAGCACACTGGACTGGGAGATTGAACAAAGCAGGATGAATTATTGGAAAAGGGAGGGTCAGAAAAGGGATTGGACTCCATTGAGGACATATTCACTCAAGGAGAAACTCTACTTCCAAAATCTCAGCAAAATACAGACTGCCTGATGTCTGTGTTTCAATAAAATCACTCTGGCAGAAATCTACCACCTATTTGCAGTTGGAACTGGGACCCTAGCAGAGAAACATGGCAGGAAAATTTCATGCAGCTTGGTCTTTCCAGTCTGAAGCCAGAGGTTTTTACATCATCTCACAGCATGCACCTACTTTAAGGTAAGGGAGATCAGTGAGGTGCTCTGTTCAAAGAGAGCCAACTACATTTCATTAACTGTTGTCAGAAAGCAGTAGGCAGAGAGATCACACGGTGTTGCTAGGATTGCAGCCTTCCCATGGTGCAGAGTGGAATAGGCTGCTCGAATATTGCTGTGCTGCACCACATGTCAATCCTGACACACACTGCATCTAATGCTAGGTAGCTTGAGCGGGATCAAGGCAGCACGCCTTGCAGGTCAATGCCCAGTATGGTGGCTTGTGTCATTTGGTGATAATCTACAGCACCAGCTGCATTTGGCTACCAGACTAGGAAGAAGATAACAGCATAAAGGCATAAAAATAGAAGTAGGAGTAGGCCAGTTGGCCATCTTTCATGCTCTGTCATTCAGTAAGGTTGATCTTTGACCTCAGTGTCACTTCCTTGTATTTTTCTTGTACTTTCTGTCCTGAATGTACTGAGCGAGTGAATCTCCATGGATCTCTCAGGCTGAAAATTCCAAAGTTTCATCACACTCTTTTCATTTCTGCCACAAGTTTTGGGATTGTGATTTTAGACAATCCAGCCAAGGGGAAACATCCACTCTGCCTCTGCCCTGACATCCCTTGAGCACTCTGGTGGAGCACTGAGGTTCTGCTCTATGCCATTCAGTCTCTCCACAGAAGATTCATCCCTTGAAACAAGCTAGAGAACAATCAGTTGAGGAACAGGAGGAAGAGCGGGATGAAGTATAGGGGAAGGAAGTGAGACAGCAATGTAGATAGCACCTTGTTCTACACTGGCTGTCTCTGAGGAACACATTTGGGTGTCATGCTGGTAATTGCTAGCCCAGTTCCCTATTTCCCACTATCTGACAGATTAATTTCTCCCTAACTAATCATTACAGCAGCTGATTCACCATAAAGCAAAAATAAAAAGTACCACAACACAATCATTCCAGCTCAAATTTATAAATGATATCTTGTCATTTTGCCAATGGTGTAAACAAATTATCCATGAGCATTCTTTAAGTGTCTGTCATCAAAGTGCTTTTACTTCCACTAGGCTCAAATTAGTCACTCTAAGGCCAGCAGACTCATGCCTACAATTTCTTCCCCAACTCATGATTAATATCCACAATACATATTTTGTGCAACTTTCATGGTCGACCATTGGAGCCAAACGTGCTTCAGTGAATGATTAACCGTCCCTCAGGTAATTATGGAACAATGAGGATACATTAGTATCAGTCCCCAATCTTGAGAAAAATTCTCTATAGTAGATAAGCAAATCATACTAATTGTTTTGACTTAATGCACATTTACATGGAGACAGAATAGCAGCACATGACCTCTTGAAGACATCACACCGCTCACAGTGTGCCATGAAGGTTCTGAAGACATTGGGTCAATTATTAAAGAAGAAACACTGTCAATGAACAATAAACACACCTCTCAATGCTAATCACAGCAAGAAGATTTTTTCAGGTTAATCTAAACAGACCCATCTCCTGCCATGGCAGACCGACTGTTGTGTTATATTATTCCAGAGCTGGAGTAAGTAGCAACATGTGAGATTATCTGGCAATTCTGGCCCCAGTGAGAAAAAAAAACATGTCATAGTGCACATTGACATGTTCAACCAGTCCTTACTGAACCAGCTGGTCAACTCATCACCACTCAGTGGTGCAAAGAATAAACCACTTGGAGAGTCAAAGTCAATGGTACCTCTCAAAGATCAGTGGTGTTAGAGCACAATTTGAGCACATATCTGTGACTATATCGTTAGATGCTGGTATGTTAAAAATCCAGCCTTCTCCACTGAAACGTTAGATATCTCAGGTGCAAATTAAGAGACAAGAGAAGATAAGATATCTTTATTAGTCACACTAACATTGAAACACACAGTGAAGTGCATCTTTTGTGTGGGGTTTTCTGGGGACAGCCCACGAGTGTCGCCACGCTTCCGGCGCCAATGTAGCATGCCCACAACTTCCTAACCCGTACGTCTTTGGAATGTGGGAGGAAACTGGAGCACCCGGAGGAAACCCACGCGGATACGGGGAGAATGTACAAACTCCTTGCAGACAGCGGCAGGAATTGAACCCGAGTTGCTGGCGCTGTAATAGTGTCATGCTAACCGCTACACTACCGTGCCTGAAATCAAAATATTTTCTGAAATAGGCCCTGTTCAAAGGATGTGTGTGCACCAAAATGTGAGTGATCTGTGTCACACAGACATGTGCCTGAGTAGTATTATAAAGACCTCTGCAACTTACCAATAGGTACATCCAAGCTCTGCCATGGGAGGAGATTACAGGATGGACAAAGCAAAGGCTTCACTGATGTGTTCAAAGATAACTTGAAGAAGTGCATCATCCTCACTGATGCCTGGGAATCTCTGGACTGGAAAAGAGCATTCAGATGATATTGAGAAGCTTGAGGTCATGCGTTGGGAGCACATAGAAGTCCTATGTAAACAGCAGAAGGAACACACCATCTCACAAACTACCCACCTGCCCACCCCATCAACCACCTCCAGTCCAATCTGTGGAAAAGTCTACAATTCGCTCATCAGGCACATTAGAACTGCATAACTGAAGTAGAAGCAAGTCATTTCGATCCTGAAGAAGAAGAAGGAGAAGAAGATAAGTGTGCTCCCAGCTCTAAAGACTGTAAGGGCATAGAGCACCAAATTTAACAATATCTGTTTTTATAAACCATTTCATAAAGTTTAAACATTTTTCTTCAGGACTCAATCAATATTTTTTAATCCAGAAGGGCATTGACGCACTCAGATAATTAAAGCAAAACTTAAGTCAATAAAAATTCTTAAAATTAGCCAAAATTGCCAAGAGTTCCCTCAACAAACTGGAAGAGTGACAATAAGATTGATTTCAGTATTCAGCTCACAGCAGAGAGCCTTGACCACCCAGATGTGAGTGTACCAGGTCGACATCTAATACTTCATCACCTTGGCCTTCAAATAAAGTAAGTTTCTCCTCAGAGCCCAACAAATCCAACATCCTTAAGCTCATTATATACTGGAAAAACATTTAGTGCTGGCTAGGATGATATACTTAGAACAAAATTATTGAAGTGGATTGGTTGATAAGATTACCTCAATACATTTTAAGGAATTGTACTGCTATTAATGAAAATCGTTACTTAGGTGCATTTGGAGATATGTTTTATTGTGACATCTTGCTTAAATAGATAAATTTAATATAATTTCAAGTTTGTTTGCTGTTAAGCAAAGGAAAAAGAATATGATTCTTTCTATTAATATTTTTGAACTATTATATCCTTAAAGAAAAATCAATATTGTTAGCAAGGGTACAACAGAAATACACACACTAGGCACATTAATGTTTTACAATAGATCCAGGTATTCATGTATTTGAAAATATTGCACAAATAATCAAGTTCCTTCTGAAAGAAATTGAGAGGTAAGTTGTAGAGCATTATGAAATAGGCAGAGAGGTTGCAATGCAGCATTAATCCAAAACTCTTTGAGTCCATCAGGAAATGGAAAGGGCAGGCTACGTACTTTCTTGACACTGCACTGTGAACCTAGCTGCAGGAGGTGGAGATATAAAGACATGTTCTTCATTTGCAGAGGGTTCAGCAAGACACACACTCAAAAGGCACCGTGAGGAGATTGCTGTGGCAGTGAATGATCAAGTTCCAAAGACCTGATACAGTCCCCTAAGAGCTTCTGTGTTGTCACAAGTGTGGTCAAAGCCTGTGAATCCACCTTCAAATGCTCACATTCTACCAGCTGCACTAGCAACCTCAGGCAATCCATAACACACCCATCACTCATCTACCGACAATGTCTATTAATAGGGACTTGGCCATAACATTCACATGATCTACAAGGTCCTCATGCACATTTCACCTCTGTAAAACTCACACCCACCTATCATAGTTTACACGCACAACAAATATTCAAACATGGCAGGGACACCAACCAAACATATTGAATGGACTCACTGACTTATTTTGCCATTTCTTACAGCAAAAGATAAAGCAAGACCAGCAGTAACAACTGGTGGGGATCAGCCATGCCTTACCACACTGTAGGAGAGAGCACTGCCATTGTTGGAAGGACCATTAAAGAGGTTCTGGCCAGCAGCAGGACTAACACCAAAGGAAGTGATAGTATACACTTATTTAATTCTTTTTCACATTTTTCACTTCCCTTCCACTCTACAAGGTCTTCTGACTTACAAACGATGGATAATATAAGCATGCAACAGTTACTTCTCCTCAATCCCCTCAGTGTATCCCTTCTCTCATGACTATTCCTTTTCAGTTAACCAATGTCCAGAATCTGACCTGGCAATGGAAGCGAATGAAGGTTCTACTTCATTAAGAGTTTGAGGAGATTTGGTATGCCACTGAAAATTTCTATAGATGTACGGTGGAGAGCATTCTGACTGGCTGCATCACTGTCTGGTAGGGTGGCTCCAATGCACAGGATTGTAAGAGGCTGCAGAGGGTTGTCGACTCAGCCAGCTCCATCATGGGCACAACCTTCCCCACCATCGAGGACATCTTCAAGAGCCAGTTCCTCAAGAAGGCAGCATCCATCATTAAGAACCCGCACAATCCGGGACATGCTCTCTTCTTGTTACTGCCATTGGGGAAGAGGTACAGGAGCTTGAAGACCAACACTCAATGATTTAGGAACAGCTTCTTTCCCTCTACCATCAGATTTCTGAATGGTCCACGAACCCATGAACACTACCTCATTTATACTTCATTTATTTATTTGAAATTCATAGTAATTTTATGACTTTGCTCTGTAATGCTGCCAACAAATTTCACATTATATAAGTCAATGATAATAAACCTGATTCTGATTCTAATTCTGAAGATACCATCATTAACCTTCCCTGACACCACCTCAGATCCTGGCACTTCAAGCATTCCATGTACAGTACCTCAGGACAAGATCTGTGAAAGGTCTGTGTCAATATTGTAAACAGTCTCCAGCCAAGGCAAAGGAAATGATTATTACAAGAGCCAATTCCTTGCAATAAAATATTGCCCATAGATTCTTCTCCAGAGGACTTATTTAGAAACTTTGCTGGAGTAGTCAGACAAGAAAGTTTTTGGGTACTTCTTATTCTCAAAGAATGTAAGCATCACTGGAAGGGTCAACATTTAAAGTCCCTAATTGGCCTAGAACCTCTGGTAACCCCATTATATGAAGGATGTGGAGGTGTTGGAGAGGGTGCAGAAGAGGTTTATCAGGACGCTGCCTGGATTATAGGGCATGTGTTGCAAGGAGAGGTTGGACAAATTTGGGTTGCTTTCTCTGGAGCGGCAGAGGCTGAGGGGAGACCTGATAGAAGTTTATAAGATTATGAGAGGCATAGATAGACAGCTAGAAAATTTTTCCCAGGGTTGAAATGCCTAATACTAGCAGGTATGCATTTAAGTTGAGATGGGGTAAGTTTAAAGGAGATGTGCAGGGCAAGTTTTTTTTACACAGAGGGTGATGGGTGTCTGGAATACACTGCCATAAGTGGTAGTGGAGGCAAATACAATAGAGGTCTTCAAGAGGCTCTTTGATAGGCACATGAATATGCAGAGATATATGGAGGGATATGGACCTTGTGTAGGCAGAAGGGACTAGTTTAGTTAGGTAATTAATTACTATCTTAATTAGTTAGACTATTGCTTATTGGAAATGGTTATTGCCTGGCAGTTGAATGGAATAAATGTGACTTACCAGTTATCAGCCCAAACCTAAAACCAGTCCAGGCAATGTTTCATTTTGAAGGTTAGTTTGTGACGAAATGTCATCAGGCTGAAACACTAACCCTGTATCTTTCTCTGGCATTTCATGTTTTAATTAAAATTTCTAAAATTTCTAGCATCTGTAGTATTCTTTTTTAGCTCTAAGAAATTTCAAATGGGACTGAACATTATGCATGCAGAATCAAATGCATTAGCAGGCTTCCCAGAAAGTCTGTGTTCAATGGATGACAGAGCTATCTTCTATAAATCTTGCATTGGCATTTAAATTCAGAATATGGAAATAAGCTCCATTGATTCTGTTCTTCCATCCCATTCCAAGTTGATCCTGTTCCTAAAGTCCACCTTGCCACATGATTACTTTAATGCCAATATGTCCATCACTTCCAGTATTGAATGTATTTATTGGTGAATATCCACAACCCCTTCTGTTATCGCAGTACTAAATGGCTCTGAGACTATCCCCACTATTTCTAGACTCTCCATCTCGATGAACCAGCCTCAGCATCTATCCTTTTATCCTTCTTTGAATCTTGTGTCTGCCAATGAGATCAGTCTCTCTCCACAGGACAGCTCTGAATGGATAGAATTGGTACCTATTCTTTCCAGCAAAGAAATCGGGCCAACTTCTATGGTGGACTTGCAGAGTCAACCATGATGCTGCACCCAGTGGTCAATGTTTTGACTTCCACTGTAGCACAAGTGGGAGCCAGCTTTAGTCTGAAAGTTGAAGTGGAAGATTGTTGGATTATTTCTGACTGGAGCACAGGTACGGGAAGTTCTCGCTGACAACACTGACCACACTCTAGGAGCTCTTTTTTTCTATCACCCTTCTTTTTCCTTGAATAGCTTGCTCTGTTCAAAATACCCTTCTGCCTAGTCTCACTGTCATGTGACCTTTAGAAGAATAAGTACAAACTGTATAAGCCTAGCAGCACTTTGTTGTTGTCGAAGTCAAAACATATTAATTCAGTTTTAACAACACTACGCTGCACACTGTAGCCTAAGCAACCGTTGAATTCAAGAAACATCCAGCAGAAATGAATCAGTGGCTAGATGATCTCTTTAAGTGATGCAGGGGAGAAGGCCAAGGCCCTTCCTGCTACTGAGTGTTTCATTCTGTGTGTGTGTCTTGAACCCATGCCATTAGTTGAATCATTGAGCTCCATTTTAGCAGTGCTGGTGTTCATACAACATTGCAGGCTCCAGTAAGATCTGACAACTCCGCACATTCTCAATGGACATAAGTGTTGCATGTGCCCACACAGCTTTCAATATTGCACTTAGTGCACAATTCAGCATCCTATTAGAAAGAAACTGCCACCCAGAGCTCTCAAACAATGAATATAGCACTACAACTAATCCCTTACATTTAGCTAGTGAATCATTATATCCACAAGATGTCTCAAGGAGTCAGTTTGCTTCAGTTCTTTAATGGATCTGTGAACTTGCAAAGTCACTCTGAAGGTACAGCAGTGAATACATTTCAAAGGTAATGCTTTTAATACTGTAATGCACTTTGGGTCTGAGGTTATGAAACCTAGGCTAGAAGGTTGCTTTTTTTCCCTTTCAGGTGTGCTGTTTCTGACAGTTGCTCATGACAATAGCCTTGAGGTTGTGTACTTCTATTTCATTTGATGTGGTCTCAAATGTACTTGAAGTTCATTGCACAAAAAGTGAATCCCTAACTCATATTGGTGCCTTCAGCCTAGATTTTATGCCTACAGCACATATAAAAGGCATGTTAACTGTGCTCGAATTTCTTAATTTGTCTGAAATATTATAATTCCTGTTCTGAACCATAATGAATTACCTTGTCAGCTTTTCCTGACTAAAGAAGGCTTGGCCTTTTGCAGACCAAGCTGCCATTTCAAGTAGAAGGGTAAATTTGATGTAGTTCTAATACCTGCAGAGAATTTAGTTTAATTGAGCAATTTAGATCAAAGTGACAATGGAAATGTTTTGAACCAACAAAACTGCTTTTGATAGTTTCCTAGCTTTTATCATAAATTGCTTACCAGCATCTGCTGTAGCTTCACTGCACTTCTCTTTGGAAAGTGGATGCTGACTTTAAGCAGAGCAGGCTTATTTTTAGTGGACCGAGCCTGTCACAACACTTGGCTCCCTGCTGAGGTGCATAGCTCAATGAACTGTGTGGTTGACACTGGCTGCATGCAACAATCAGTAAATGAGCTGGCATACTACCTGAACATGGACTAATCGCATATCAGAATCCCTGTTCCTTTTTTGGGGAATACATAATATGACCTCTTTTATCTATATCATTTTGATTTGTATTTTGTTTTCATTTCTGACAATTGCTCCTAACGTGAGTTGCCTGAATTAAGTGATTAATTCTGACAATCCAAATGAAAGAGTATGAATGATTACAGCCAGTATAAATACGTAGCTTACGTACACTCCTCTGAATCCCAGCACAAAGCCAGGATGTCGGACTTCGCAACTGCCTGACTTGTTGCTCAAAGACCACAACAGATTTTGAACCTCAACACATACAAAGAACATAATCATTTGGCTAAATCTCACAGTATATAAATATTCTTCTCAGTCAGTTTAGTCTTCTTCCCAGATGTTTGAGTCAGTAATAGTTCTTCATTTCAATTCATAAAATACTCAAGCCATTTAACAAGAAAAACTACCCTCTGTGCAAATCTGATTTTGTTTCTTCTTTTTTGCACATCCACCATCTGTTTGTGATGTTTCTGAAATAAACTGCTAATTTTGTTTGGATCAGAAAAGAAATAAATGTTGGGTTCCAATATTTGGTATGTGTACATGGTTGAAAAGCCAATGGTATGAAGCTGCCAACTGTGGGATTATTTCTCAGCACCTCAAAATCAGCGTTCCTTCTACCAGTCATTCTTGTGACCCATCTGAATTAAATTACGAGTTAACACCATTTAGTGCTGAATTATGGACACTTCTGTGATATGGAGCTGAGCCCACTAGCAATATTGTTGACTTTGCCCAGAGAAATTTAATTTATGAGTCTAATAGAGCTTGCGTCAGTCAACGTCAGATTAAAACTTGCTTTGGAGAGTGGAGTGACAGTATTGCAGTTCCCTGTATTATCTGGTCTTGTTTCTGTTTTCTTTTAAAACTTTTAGTTTGAAATTAAGAATATGGTTTTTATATGTATGAAAATTTTATTCACTAGTTTTATCATAGTTCTGAGGAAGTGAGACAATGCAAAGAGGAACAAAGCTAACATAAATAGTCAGGGAACAATCCAGTCATAAGATATAAAAGGACAAGTAAAAAAATAAAGATAAGTTAGTAAAGACAAATTGAATGGCCTCTATCGCAATGTACATAACATCCAACCTAACACTGGACAATGGGAGGCAAGGATTCATATAGAAAACTTACTGAAGGAGTACGTGAGACACAGTTACATAAAGAAAAAGCTTCACAACTAAATATTGCAGGTTATAATAAGAAAAGACAGGGTTGGAAAAATGGGGAGGATTGACTGTACTAACTAAAGATAACATAAAAAGCAGGAGATAAACAGGACATAACTGATTTAGAATCCTTATGTATTCTACCAAATACCAGGAAATAATTTTTTGCAACAATAGTAAGAAATATGTAATTGGAATTGTAATTGGTTTATTGTCATATGTACTGAGGTGCAGTGAAAAACTTGTCTTGCATACCATTCATACGGATCAGTTCATTATACAGTGCATTGAGGTAGTACAAGGTAAAACAATAACAGAATGCAGAATAAAGTGTAACAGCTACAGAGAAAGCGCAGTGCAGGTAGACAATAAGGTGCAAGATCATAACGAGGTAGATTGTGAAGTGTCCATCCTATCATACTAGGGAACCATTCAATAGTTTCATAACAGCGGGATAGAAGCTGTCCTTGAGCCTGATGGTATGTGCTTTCAGGCTTTTGTATCTTCAGTATCATGATGCAAAAGACACGATTCTTTTGTATCATGTAAGAATATGGATAAAATATATAAACATAAAATAATAATCACGGGGGTGTTTAACTACATTAAATAAATAGGAAAGAAGAAGTAGCAAAAGCTAGTCTCTTTATTGTTGTGTGTAGGACTCCTTTCGTATCCAGAATGTGAAATGTCTGACTTTGAGAGGGAGCATTGCTGGATTCAATATTGGGAAATGAATCCAAATTGATGAGAGAATGAATCTTAGGGGGAACTTCTACCTAATAATGAACAGGACCATTTGTTAAAGATTGAGAAGCCCCAAGGTAAGACAAAGTACAAAATAATCAATTAAAAATGCTGATTTTGGAAGCAGCGTAACTTAACTGGAGATATTTCCTGATAAAGGGGAAAAAAGAATTGTAAGAAAAATTTTTAAAAGATGAGGAATAATGTCCGGCAAAACATATCCCATTAAATACCAAGAACAGCTCTCCAGGAATAGTTAGGAACAGCTCTCCAAGAACAGCTCTCCAGGAATGGCACAGCATGGATGAAAAAAGAAATCAGGACAAATCTGGAAAAAAAAACAGAAGAGACAATGACAAAATGATTTACAAAAAAATTAGGAAAAATGTTAGAAAAACAATTTGGAAAACAAAGCAAAACAATGAAATTAAATTCTGAAGGAATATAAAAGAACAATGCAAACATATGAAAAAAAAACAGAAAATACTGGCAATTATCTGCAGATCAGAGATTAGAGAAAGAGAGTTATCACTTCAAAAGGCAATTGAACTGAAACATAAATTCTATTCCTCTCTCCACAGATGCCTGCTGACCTGTTAAACATTTACAGGATTTATTTAGCATATTTTCCTTTTATAAAAGGGAAGTTTCAGGAAAGACAATCCAAAAATTAAACCAGTAAGCTCACAGTGAAATGATGTAAATATTAAATGATTACTTTATCACTTAGCTCCCATATCTACAAGGTACACTAACCTGGTGAAAATGACACAAGAAGATTTTTTCTAAACAAGGTAGGGAGGGGGAGATAATTGATAAACCAACCAAACTAAAAAACTCTGATTTGAATCACTCGCATTTGCAGGTGTTAAAAATGTTAAGGAATTGATAATGGACGTACTATTACATATATCAAAAATAATCAAAAAGGAGAGTAGTACCAAAGGTCAAACAAACAGCTAGTATCAGTCATAAATACAAAAACAGAAAAACTTCAAGGAAACAAACATCAACCAGCTTAAACCTCAATGGTATGAAAGATTAAGGCCGAGATCTTTCTCTTAAAACCCAGCAGTTATGCTTGAAGTCACGTGGGCAGCAAAAATGTTGGCACATTTCTCAACACTTGTGCATGGGGTCTTTCCATTGAACCTGCACCAGATCAGCTGGCCCAGTGATTTCAAAGGAAAGACATGGTTGCTGAAAGTGGGTTAGGTACAAAGCAATTTCCATTTTCTATTTGATTATTTCAATTTAAATAAATTTAATTATTTTAATTGATTTCCAAATACATCATTACTAATTATTTTATTATTGTTAATTTTAATTTCAATTTAATTTTAAATTTCAATTGTCTGTGAATATTTGTAAATATCAGAGACATTCGATCTCCTTAACAGATTTGACAGCCGATAAATATAGGCAGGGCTTAACCTGCTCTTAAAGCATTTCCTCAGTTTTGACTATCTTATCAACTGGCAGTTGGGCTTCCTGGAGGAAGATTGTACTCAGTCAGCTTCTGCAAGTAAGAATGAGCTTCAAGATCAGGTGACCAATGAACTCAGGTGATTCACAGTCCAGCAAAATATCTGGCCCAGTAGACTTCTTACCTGAAAGTGCAATAGAACGAACATTCAGAAACGGACCTTGTCATAGATTAGTCAGCAGTGAGAGAGAAAAGCTGCTGATTGTCAATAGGGGAGACTGTCAATGATCGTAGAAGGCAACCTTGAGAAGCTTTGTGTCTGGTAGGTCTGGTTTAAACTGTGCAATCTAGACGTCGGAGACAGCAGCCTGGGCTAGCTGATTGACAGGTAACAACAAGGACACTGAATACCACGATTGAGAAAGCATACAGGACAATTATGTTTCACAGAGCCACTGCCACTCTCCTGAGAGATCATTAACCTTCTTGCAGTACCCTCTGTATGTCCTCGGGGCTTGACTCCTTCCACTAATTTCCTTGACTGTCTACTTCTATTGCCTTCTGAGCAATTGTCTGATGGGCCTACCTTTCAGATTTGGGACATCTGTTCTATTTTGCACCTCCTCCTCCAATGTTTCAATGCTGCAATCTCTTGAGCCCAAAGGAGTACCATCCTTCAATATTTCCCAATTGGGATTTACTTATAGAATGATTGTTACCAGTTAACCTTTTTAATATACCATTATAAACTAACAAAGTATGATACAACAGGATGCACAGCATGATAAAATTCTTTCTGAGAAATCTAATTGGAAATTGTCTGATGTTGTTTGATGGATTCTTTCTCTGCCATTAACTTGTTTTTCATTATTCAATGTCTGAGCAACTTAAATATCTAACACAGATTTGCATTATTTAATCTTTAGTAAAATACCTAGCAGGCCCTGATTTACAGTTGAAAGAACCACTCAATCAAGATGTGTTCTTATGACTATCAATTTGTGAGATTCTAGCTCTAAATAATTATATTCAATTTCTGGAAAAGTATAATTGCAAGAACCACCCTCTTTTGATATAAATTATATGCTGCATGAGAGTAGCAATCATTTAGAATATTGGCATAGCTATCGTGTGCATGTGAGTATATGAACTAACATAGATGAAGAAAAACTGAGATTAAAGAAACAATTTTCTTATTTTATTCATGATTCCTTACTCAAGCCTTTCTAGCTGTTATGATGAATTTTAATGCAATATTGTCAATCATTATCTGCTGACCCTGTTCTACTGTGGCCTCAGGATTGCAGTTGTTGACATCAATGTGGCACTTGCATTGGTGATTTAGTGACAATAATGCTTTATTTTAAGGCAGATTTGTGCTGTGAAATTATTGGGTAATTAATTAAGCCTGCCAAAATAATTTAATTTAGTACCCTTAATGACTCTCAGGACTGTTTATTCTATTGCCTGGATTAATTTAAATTTGGACCAGATGTGATGGCATAATACTCAAGCGATTTCACTCAAAATGACCAAGAGTAATTCTGGATCTTGCGACAAATAACGGACAAGCCTAAAACAGACATTTTGAAGTGGTTTAATGTAATAATCAAACTACATTGCAAATCAAAACTTTTAAATTACATTTTATGTTTTTGCATAGGATTACAAAGAATTTTAGGTATATGAATAGATCATTGTCCCAGCATGTTCATGTTGGTATTTATACTCTACATGATGCTGCTTTATCCATTTGATTCCAATGTGCAACTATAACATATAATAAAAACAGAAAGTTCTGGAAATACTTGGCAGTTCAGGCAGTATCTGTGGATAGAAAAATAGAGTGGATGTTTCAGATCAAAGTCCTTTCACCCATCTTCAACCTAAAATGTTCACTCACTTTCCTCTGATTATCTTTCCACAGATGCTGCCTGAACTGGTGAGTTTGTCCAGCAATTTTTGCTTTTGTTTCTGATTTCGGGGCATCAGCAATATTTTTTTCTGATTTTCAATAACTAAATGTTCTCTTCTATTCTACATACACTTCTCTAACTTTCCTCAGCAGGTGTTTAAATACATCTCTCTAAAGAGACGTATGAGCTGCCAGCGGGAGTGGTAGATGCGGGTTCAATTATAACATTTAAGAGATGTTTGGATAGGTACATGGATGGGAGAGGTTTGGAGGGATATGGTCCCGGTGCAGGTAGATTGGACTAGGCAGAAGATCAGGCAGCATGGACAAGGTGCGTCGAAGGGCCTGTTTCTGTGCTATGATTCTAAATGACCCAGACTGACACTCCTGACTCCTCAATACTCCTGAGTGCCGCTGTCACTCTGCAATTTCCCTCTGTCCTATCGTTCTTCTCCCCACCTGTCCTTTGGGATTTACTTGAATTCCACTGCAGCCAAGACAACATGACTGAATTAGTCTATTGAAATAGGTAACATACCATTTGAAATAAAAAAAGATGCTGGCAGTTCACCCAGAATACTGAATGAAGCCCAAAGGCCAATCTCAGGTGAGTGTCAACCACTGTCATCCCACCGCCTGTCTGAAAACGAGCCCCAGCCGATTTCCATTCCATTTATCTCAGTCCGAACACTCTCATATTTGCAAATTTACAACAGTTGCTTCAGCTGTAATTTGCAGAGAATTAAATCTATTAAATCTTATGCTTTAAATATCAAAACTCTGGATATCCCTTCCAAAGAGAACTGTGTGGGAATCTTCATGATATCAACTACAGCAGTTCAAAGAAAAGGTGAAACATTATCTTCTCTGAGGCAGTCACTGCTGAACCATCAAGGCTGGCCTCATCAGTAATCCCCACATCCGGAGAATGGCTCCCACAGGTATCACTGTCAGACTTTTATTCTACAGTATCTGTATGAAGTAAGCCTTGAAACAATCATATAATTTTATGTAAGTTACTCAAAGTAACTGTATTGAAATTAACAAATGGAACATTGAACTTGCTTCAGATTCACATTTCTTGTCCCATCAAATGCTGCAACTGCTGTATTTTTCTGCAACTATTTTAAGAATGTTCTTCTGTGCTTAGGCAATATTTTTTAAAATCTGTGAAAATCATGGACATAGCATTCCTATTTCCAAGATCAGATAATTTAGATCTATATAACGTATTCAATTACACATCATTTAAAATGCTGCAGTTTTCCATAGATCAAGGACCAGTACACCCCTTCAAGTGCACAGTGTGTTCCTGGATGAATACACAGAGCTCTGTCTTTCAGTCTTGCTCACTATTCACTATAATTAAATGATCTACTTTTCATTTACAAGAACGACAGGCTGGCCTTTAAATCAGCTGCAGATTCAGATAACACTACAACATTTAATTTATTTTATCCTTATCACGAGATCTTGTTAAGTAAAAAAAAACATTTGGAAGAAGCATTGGGGGTAGCAAGGGCATAGAGTGTACTTTAAGTGGGAACTTCAATGTCCATCGTTAAATGTTGTTCAATATATACCACTAATGATCAAGCTGGCTGAGTCCTGAAGGACTTACCTACCAGTATGGGTCTATGGCAATTGGTAACAGGACTAACACAAGGGATGTACTTACTTTACCTCTTCCTTGTCAACTTACTTTTGCAGATGCATCAGTTTGTATCAGTATTTGTAGGAGTAATTTCCACACAGCGTCTTTCATTGTGTTGTGTGATAGACATCAGAAATGGCATAACAACTCAAACATTTGCATTTCTGGGGCACTATATGTAGAACTGTATTTCACTACAATCTGTAACATTTGGGTCATATATGTCCATTAGTCTATCATCACCATCAAACCAGCTGATCAAACCTGATTCACTGAAGGGTGTAGAAGAAAATGCCACAACCAGCACCAGGCACAGCTAAAAATCAGGAGCCACCTAGGTGAATATGCAAAACTGATTGAAATCCATGCTAAGTCATAGAAGAAACATACTAAAGACAAAGTCATTTTGTTATTTCTGCCAAATGACTTGATCAGAACACTGCAGTCCTGCCATATCCAGTTGTGAATAATAATAGTAGATAATTAAAGAGAAAGATTCCATGGATATTACAATAACCACGAAACAGCATAAAAGCAAAGGAGAAGGCTGAAGTGTTTACAGCCATTTCAGTAGAAGTACCAAGTAAGTGATCCAACTTAGTAACTCCTGAGGTCCCCACCAAAAACAAAACATGTCTTCAGGCAATGTAAGATAAGCTGAGATAAGATGAGATAAGATAAGGTAAGGTATCTTTACTAGTGGCATGTACATTGAAACACACAGTGAAATGCGTCTTTGCGTAGACTGTTCTGGGGACAGCCCGCAAGTGTCGCCACGCTTCCAGCGCCAACATGGCATGCCCACAACTTCCTAACCCATACATCTTTGGAATGTTGGAGGAAACCAGAGCACCCGGAGGAAACCCATGCAGACACAGGGAGAACATACAAACTCCTTACAGTAAGCAGCCGGAATTGAACCTAGGCCGCTGGCGCTGTAATAGTGTTATGCTAACTGCTACACTACCGTGCTTGGTGTTATCAAGAAATAACTTAGTGCACTAGCTGCAACAAAGATGATAGGTCCTGGCAACATGCTGGGTGTGCTGATGAACCTTGAGCTCCAGAACTACCCAAGTTTTTCCAATTCATGGGCAACACTAACATCTACCCTGTAGCGGGGCAAAAATTTACAGGCAAAGCCTGTCTGTGAAGAGCAGATTAATCCAATTCAGCTAATTACTGTCTCGTCTTCCACTCTCTGTCATTATCCATAATCATGATAGAAAATTAGTGTTGAACAATGGCATTTACCAACAACTACCTCACTTATAGTAAGTATGAATTCCACCAGGACCACTCTGCTGTTCCTCCAAGGTTGGACAAAACAGTTGATTTCCAGAGGTAAGATAAAACCGACTGCTTTTGAAGTCAGTTCTGCATTTGCTGCTGTCTGTCATCATGGAGCCTGGTAAAATTGGATTCAGGGAGGAACCTATCTGCTGGCTGGGGTCATACCTGGCACAAAGCAAAAAGGTCATAGTAGTTGGAAGGCAATCATCTCCGCTATAGCAACACACAAAATGCTGGAGGAACTCAGCGGGTCAGGCAGCATCTATGGAAGGAAATGGGCAGTTGACTTTTTGGATCAAGGTCCTTCATCAGTCCTGAAGAAGGGTCTCAATTTGAAATGTCAGCTGTCCATTTCCCTCCATAAATGCTGCTTGACCCGTTGAGTTCCTCCGGCATTTTGTATGTTGCTCCAGATTCCCAGCATCTGCAATATTTCTTGTGTCTCCATCTCAGCTATAGAATGGGGACGGCACAGTAGCATAGCGGTTAGCGTAATGCTATTACAGAGCCAGCAACCTGGGTTCAATTCCCGCTGCTGCCTGTAAGGAGTTTGTACATTCTCCCTGCGTCTGTGTGGGTTTCCTCCGGGTGCTCTGGTTTCCTCCCACATTCCAAAGCCATACAGGTTAGGAGCTGTGGGCATGCAATATTGGTGCTGGAAGAGTGGTGACACTTGCGGGCTGCCCCCAACACATTCTTAGCAATGCAAAAAGACGTATTTCACTGTGTGTTTTGATGTACATGTGACTAATAAATAAATATCTTATCTTAAATAATGTATTTTTAGGACTTTCACAGATCTATATCTGAAGACCAACAATTTCTGGCATCTTAATTCTAAGCTACCCTCAATCATATTGTCAAAAGAAAGTATATTTATTGAAGGTTGCAGTTGCATTTCAAATCTTCAGATAATGAAGCAGTCTTAACCCTCATTAGGAAGATGTAGAACGTAGTCAGGCTTGTTCCGATGAGTGGCAAGTAGCATTCACAACCCACATATGTTTCAGGCAATCTCCAGTAAGAGATGGCCTAACCACATCTCCTTGTCATCCAATGGCAGCGTCATCTTCAAACTTCCCATCAACATCCAATGGCTGGGTTACTGGCTGGATTAGTGGACCAGCCACATAAATATTGTGGCTGCAAGAACAAGTCATGTCACTTTATGACCCTCAAAGTCCTTTCTATCATGTACAAGGTTGAACTTTGCTATGGACTATTTTCCACTTGCCTGGATGAGTACTGCTTGAACAACATCATCCAGGACAAAGCAGTCTGCTTGATTGGCAGCTCATCCACTGCCTTTGGTAATATCTCTCTCTACCATGGACACAATATGGCTTAGTGTGTTCTATTCACAAGGTATGCTACCATAACTTGCCAAGACTTATTCAACAGCAGCACACAATCCTGTGACTACTACTGGATGCAAAGAGCTGGTGAACTAGCTGCAGGAAACAACTGTCTCTAAGTTGCTTTCCAAGTCACACACAATCCTGACTAGGAAATATATTAGCATTCTTTCTTTGTCACTGGGTCAAAATTCTGTCGCTCCCAACCTAAGCACTTTGGGAGAACGTTCACCTGGAGATCAGCAACAGTTCAAGTAGGCAGCTGGAATTAGAATTAACAGTTAATAATTTTTGGCATAATTAAAAACCAAATCAAAAAGTTGAAGAGGATATAAATAACTCAGCTTGTTTAGCTACCTGCTGATGTATATTTATACAAAAGGTTGAATTAGATTGGCAGTAAAAGATAAGTAAGTGATACTTTTGCAAGGATTCATCTAATCTCACACAGTCCAGAAAATATTGTAAATGGCTAAATGCTTGGTAAATGGCTAAAGACTAAATTACTATAGATTTCTACCAATCTTCTGACAAAGTTGCAGTAGGGAATTCTTCCCAAAGGTTCTTAATTTTCCAATATTTAGATCAGCTTCACTCAGGATTCTGAATACCGTCCTGCATTAAAATTTGCACATAGAAGTTCCATATATTTAGTATTCTTTAGATCTAAAGTGACTAATGCCAAGAGAGGTATAAGACCACATATTAAGTGTTTCACCTGTTTAGTTATATTGCTAATAACTTTCTCCTCCCATACATATCCAGACATTAGCAATAGAGCTCCTCGTCATTATGTTCCAACAATGATATATAAACTAATTTATTTCAAATGTCTATTTTATGCATTGAGTCCCATTCTTGCAAGAACAATGGAAAAGGAAGAACAAATATCAGTCTATTACTATCTTACAGAACTTTAAGATGAACTAAAATAAAAATGGAATATGCTGGAAAACTCAGCAGGTCGGATAACATTTATGGAAAGAGAAGAAAAACTAACATTTCAGGTTGAAGCCCTTCATTGGAACTGGGAAAGATAGGAAGTCGGTTGCTTTTAAGTTGCAGAGGGGGTAGCGAAGGAGTGGTTAGGACAAAGGAAAAACTTCCGATATATTGAAGGTTGGCATAGATATAAAATGTAAAGGAGATCATCCAGTCAATGGGTTAACGGGGGACGTTCGAGAGAGGAAATGCCTGAACAAAGAAACATAAAATCTATGAAAGTTATAAAAGCTTTTGCATTCCTTTGTTCAGGATTTCTCTCTCTCTAACCTCTCATTAACCCATTAACCGGATGATTTTGTTTATAACTTATCCTCACGGTAAGCCTTTGTCAGAGATATTCCCGCCACCCCATCTATTCTCTCCCCCCCAACAACTTCCCCTACAACTTAAAACTGAAGAAGTCTTTCAATCTAAAATGTTAACTCTGTTTCTCTCTCCACAGATGTTGTCTAACCCACTGAACTTTTCGACGTTCTGTACTTTTATTTCAGATTTCCAGCATCTGCCTCTTTTTGACATTCATTTATCATGAGCTGATTCTGCAGAGCACAGAGATAGTTCAGCCAGAAAAGCACTAGAATTGCAAGTTTAGGATTAAAAGACAAATTGAATATCAAAGTTGTAACACAAAAATTACTTTCTAAATTTGCAACCATTAAAGAAAATAATGACCCATAACCAATGCAGGTGGATAAACATGGGTAATATAGGCTAATTGATTAATATAGATTTCAAACATAGATTGCAAATACAAACTTTACAAACTGCAGATGATAATGGGAATTAGAAGTATTTTTCTCCACAGATTAATAGCTGTATGGAACAAACTGCTAGTGAAACCATTTAATACAGAGTTGGAAAGTACGTTGATTCAAAAGTTTCAAAGTGATGAACAGACTGAGATGATCAAAAACTAGATTCTGCTGAGACAACATTTCATGAATATCATCTTCATTGAATAATGCAAGTTAACCTTTAGATAAATAATCTAGAGATTTACTCAGTTAACACATTAGATAACATATAATCAATTTTGAAGGATTTTTGCCTCAGATAATTAAATATGGCTAGATAAATTAATGTCAGTGAAGACTGTCCATGGTCTGTGTAAGGATTGGACTGGATGGGCATTTTGCCATTCATATTTAATAAATAATCTGCTGAAAGTCAAAGAGTGGACCCATTGCCATCATGTAGTTGTTCCAGAAAGTAATTTTTTTACAGTGCATTGCAAAGCACTTCCTGCAATTATATCACTTAGTGTGATGGATATATCATCTTAGATAGGAAAGTAATCTCCATTATTCACCTCTCAAATCACCACAGTTGACTTTATATACAAATATACATGTTTCCAAATTGTAATTTAATGGCAAATTGCAATTAAGCATTTCATTAGTATCAGCAAATCCACTTTCCTTTGAAATATATATTAAACTACCATTTAGATGACTGACTTAGCTGATGATACACTTTTTCCAACTTTTTGAGCTATTTATATGTTCTGCTGAGCAAGATATCACTTAACAATCCAATTTTACAAAAGAGAGAAGTTCAGAATGGTTATTGTACTTTCTGCACTATTTTATCACAGTCATTTCTGTGTCATCTGTAACAATGTAGATTTCTTTGGTTTGTATTATGTGATTGGTGCCTGGCATGTTGCAGAAAAGGTGAAGCAACCCAGGAAAACATAACCTAATTTTATCGCTGAGGTGTTTCCCTGGTGCCTCACTTTGAATTATTTATTTCCCTTTTCTTCTCTCATCCAGCTTTATGAGGGGTGACAGGACTTATTATTTTCATCTAACATAGTCTTCAGGATTTTTTTTCTACTGTCTGCTCGTAACCCTCTTTTGGCTTTGTTGTATGATCATTCTTTTGTAATAGTGACTCTTTTTACTTGTTACTTTCTTTAATTGTATTCTTTAGCGTACTAGTTTGTAAGTCTAGTGTATGAAAACCATGAATAGCAAAATCGTCTTTAATTTCATATTAGCAAATTTGTCCATGGTTGAAAGTTAGTTAAATCTTTACCTCCACATGATCTCTGGCATCACAACTTAGATTTGAATTATGGACATTATATACTATAATAATGGAGAATTATTAAGAGTTTGGACCAGGCATCACAAAATTAATTAATTAATATCAGTTCTCTGTCACATCACGTCCATGAGCCCTTGTGCCGTTATCTTTACTGCCTAAACTAGTTTTCCATGTCCTTGTGTTGCTGTTCCCTTCCATCCATCTGAGTTTACTCCTGCTTCTCTCTTTTCCTTCCCTGCTGCCACCTTTAATTCATTTTTGTTTTAATCTGTTTCATCCTTTGTTTTTGGGTGAAAAGTGCTGGATGATATCTTTTTCCCATTTTGTTCACACTCACTGACATCTCTAACATCTGTTCTCTTTCATTTCAAAACCCTAATCTCTTCGTCTATGAACTCTTACTTAATCTTTGTACATTTTACTCTCACTGGCTTTGCTATGATTTACTTTCATTTCTCCTCTCCTAATAGTTCCAACGTGGATGGGTGCCTAAAGACTCACCTCAACTTCAACTAATCTGGTTCCTGTTCCAAATGCTTTCAATCTGCTTCCCTCAAGCAGGTGTTAATGGCTTTAAAAATACGTGTTTATTTAAAGAGTATCAAATGAGAATAAGGAATATGATTACTCATCTGTCTATCTTTCATATCACTCTGTTTGGTTTATATTTACTTACCTTCAACACAATTTCAAAGTTTCCTTTCTATTTCTGTTACGTTTTAAGACACAACACACAATGAATGAAAATATTCACTTCTCTCTTACACACAGAAGCACAGAAATGCTCCAATGTTTGAAATCATTCAGTGAAAAGCATTACAGAAAAGTTTTTGCAATTTAATTTCTTGTGTTTCAAAGTTTATTTGAAGTTTATTGATTGGGTTGCTCTAGCAGCTCAGAAGAATTATGTTGGTATTGAGGCTGCATTGAGCTGACAGGTGCTGTCTCATAAAGTATGCCACACGTCCACAGACTGCACAATGCAAAACCAGTTTACGGAGTTAATCAATGCAAAAAATGGCATGACTTTGGTGAGAAGTTGAAGACCAAAATAAAAACTTTCAGCAATGGCCTTAAAAGACATAGATGTTAAGTGGGAGGACTTCTATCATCCCCATTTCAAAGAATGTAATTATTAGGCTTTAACATTTTTGAATTCTTATTTTAGACAGTAGAAATTACTTTTAGTAAGAAAAACTGGTATATTAAAAATTCCTCAACCAGCAGTACAAGCAAGTTGTAGGAAATGCGAAGGCCATCTCTTGAAACTGGAAGGTAATTTACACTAAGCATAAAATAGCAGTCATTATGCAGTGCACAGTATACAGCACCTTGAACACTGAATATTCCTCACACTATCAGTGGTTCACTTACACAAATAATGAGTACTGTAAACTGAAAGGAATTGTAATCAGATCTCAGGAAGAGTGGTTCATTCTATCTACATTAATGGAGCAAGGTGGTTGTACTGTAAAGGCACACAGATCCAGAAATTGACACAAATTTCAACACCTCAGTGCACCCCAAGAGAGTGGTGCAGGCAGTGAGGGTGGGTGTTGGTGGGAGAAGGGGGTGGGACGGGCAGCGGTAGGGGGAAAGGCATGAATTTGCTGAAGTTTATTCAACAGAGTGCTGAATCACTCCATTGAGAGTATCCTATTTCCCCCCAGTAGCAACCGGGACACTGAGAAACAGGTAAGTAGGCAGATTTTGAAAAGGTGCAAAAATAACAGGGTTGTTGTCATGAATGACTTCAACTTCCCTCATAGTGATTGATATCTCCTTAGTGCAAAAAGTTTAGGTGGGGCAGAATTTGTTAGGTGTGTCCAGGAAGGATTCCTGACACAGTATGTGGACAGGCCGACTACAGGAGAGGCCATACTGGATCTAGTACTAGGCAATGAACCTGGTCAGGTGACAGACCTCTTGATGGGTGAGCATTTTGCAGATAGTGACCACAACTCCCTGACCTCTAGCATAGCCATTGACAAGGATATAAGCAGAGGATATGGGAAAGATTTTAATTGGGGGAGGGCTAATTATGCTGGTATTAGGCAGGAACTTGGGAGCGTAAACTGGGAACAGATGCTCTCAGGGAAATGTGCAGCAGAAATGTGAAGCTGTTTAGGGAACACTTGCATGGGGTTCTGGATAGATTTGTCCTACTGAGACAGGGAAAAGATGGGATGGTAAAGGAACCATGGTTGACAAGAGAGGTGAAACATTTAGTCAAGAGGAAAAAGGAAGCATACTTAAGGTTTCAGAAGCAAAAATCAGGCAGGGCTCTTGAGAATTATAAGGTAGCCAAGAAGGAACTTAAGAAGGGAATAGGAGAGCTAGAAGGGGACATGAGAAGACCTTGGTGAGTTGAATTAAGGAAAACCCCAAGGCATTCTATATGTATGTGAAGAACAGGAGGATGACTAGAGTGAGGTTAGGACCGTTCAGGGATAAAAGGGGAAATGTGCCTGGAAGCAGAGGAAATAGAGGAGGTCCTTAATGAATACTTTGCTTCAGTGTTCACCAGGGAGAGGGATTTTGATGAATTTGAGGTCAGCGTATGTGAGGCTGATGTACTGGAGTATGTTGAGATTAAGAAAGATGCAGTGTTGGAATTTCTGAAAAACATTAGGATAGATAAATCCCTGGGGCCAGACGGGATACACCCCAGGTTTCTATGGGAAGCGAGGGAAGAGATTGCTGGAGTGTTGACGATGATATTTGCATCCTCCCTGGTTATATGAATGGTACCAGAGGATTAGAGGAAGGCAAATGTTGTTCCCTTGTTCAAGAAAGGTAATGGGGATAATCCTGGGAATTATAGACCAGTGAGTCTTATGTCAGTGGTGGGCAAACTATTGGAGAGGATTCTTAGTGACAGGATTTACGAGCATTTAGAGAAGCATAGTCTTATTAGGGATAGTTAGCATGGCTTTGTGAGGGGCAGGTCATGACTCACGAGCCTAATTGAGTTTTTCGAGGAAGTGACAAAACAAATTGATGAAGGTAGAGCGGTGGATGTGATATATATAGACTTTAGTAAAGCATTTGACAATATTCACCATGGTAGGCTCATCCAGAAAGTCATGAGGCATGGGATTCATGGAGATTTGACTGAGTGGATTCAGAATTGGCTTGGCCACTGGAAGTAGAGGGTGGTAGTAGATGGAGAGTATTCTGCCTGGAGGTCGGTGACCAGTGGTGTTCCGTAGGGATCTGTTCTGGGACCACTGCTCTTTGTGATTTTTATAAATGACTTGGATGAGGAAGTGGAAGGGTGGGTTAGTACGTTTGCAGATGATACAATGGGATATAGACAGGATGCAGAGTTGGGCGGAGAAGTGGCAGATGGAGCTCCACTTGAAGGTGGAGTACAAGGTCATTGGCAGGATTCTTAGCAGGGTGGAGGAACAGAAGGATCTTGGGGTCCAAGTCCATAGATCCCTCAAAGTCGCCACGCAAGTTGATAGGGTGGTTAAGAAGGTGTATGGTGTTGCTGGCCTTCATTAGTCATAGGATTGAGTTCAAGAGCCGCGAGGTAATGTTGCAGCTCTATAAAACTCAGGTTAGACCACACTTAGAATGTTGTGTTTAGTTCTGGTCTCTTCATTATAGGAAGCTTTAGAGAGGGTGTGGGGGAGATTTACCAGGATGCTGCCTGGATTAGAGACAATGTCTTAAGAGGAAAGTTTGAGCAAGCTAGGGCTTTTCTGTTTGGAGCAACACAGGATGACAGGTAACTTGATAGAGGTGTATAAAATTATGAGGGGCATAGATAGAGTGGATAGCTGGCATCTTTTCCCCAGGGTCGTAATGGCTAATAGCAGTGAACATCAGTTTCATGTTAGAGGAGGAACTTTTAGGGGAGATGTCAGAAGTAGGTTTTTTTACTCAGAAAGTAGTGGGTGCCTGGAACGCATTGCTGGGGGTGATGGTGGAGGTTGATACAATAGGGACATTTAAAAGACACTTAAATAGGCACATGAATGAAAGAAAAATGGAGGGTTATGGGCTGTGTCGGAGGGAAGGGTTAGATCAAACATAGGTCTACATAGATCGCACTGAAGGGCCCGTACTGTGCTATACTGTTCCATGTTCTATGTTAAACCATATCTTTTTTTCTTGTGTTTTTGACCATTTCCAAGACTACGATATTCCCAATGAGGTCATAAATATGTATTTCTTTCTAAAGGTATTGAAATTAATAGAAAATTGAAAAGAGTACTCCAATTAAATAAACAAAGAGATTGCCATTGGAAATCCTGTGTATGCATCTGAAGGAGTTGTGTGCTTATATTTGGCATTCCTGTTAATATGCATTAGTTGGTTTCAACCACAAAGAATTGGGTGAAGTCTTGGAGTTTGTACTTTCCCACCTGAAATATTGCCCCATTGTCAATACGTAATTCCAATGAAACTGGCACCCCCATCTAACACTCCAATAGAATCAAACCCATTTGTGATTGTAACCCCATTGTAATTATTAAAGCTGTGTTTGATCATCTGGAATATAATTCAAAATTGTGACCTTGCAACAAATTGAAATTGTATTCAATAGCTGACATGGAAAGGAGATAAGAAAGGAGGAAAGAACTGAAGTTCTGGGTGCTCAGGTGAAGGAAGGAAGGTGGAATGTTACAGCAAAGTGGAAGCTTCACTGTTATGTATTAATGATTAATAGGGTTTTACCTTAAAACTAAGACCTTTCAATCACAAGGATACAACAGTTAGGAAAGGGTGACCTGGTCAATCACCCGAAGTCTTATCTCATTGGATCATCAGTGGATTGATCTTTGAGGCAGCCCCTCAAAGCATTATTTTGCTCTTGGCATAGAGGAGAAGGGTAGATGGAAGTCAGCTGCTACATTAAGGTTAATACAATCACTCAACTTCAAGTAAAGGCAGTTCACTACAGAATAATGACTTCTTTCTTTTGTCATTTATTAAAATCCCTAATCAGGGTTTCTGTTCAATTGTAACTTAAGTAGGCAGGGGAAGACACTGGACTACAGAATGTCCCACATATCAAATCTTGATACAAGTGCATGTGAAGCCAGTCTGTGAGTCCAGATGAAGGGTCTTGACCCGAAATGCTGACTGTCCGTTTTCCTCCACAGACACTGCCTGACCCATTGAGTTCCTGCAGCATCTTGTGTGTTGTTCCAGACTCCAGCAACCGCAGTCTCTCATGTCTCCATGAAGCCAGTCTGTGATGTTTCATGAAAACTAAACTGTCAAATCAAATTTCAGATTCAAACAGCTGTCCATTGCAATGCTTGAACAGAAACACACGTGGTACCACCACATAATCTTACAAGGCTTATCAAATTCTGCCAATGCTGAAAGTTAGCTTTTCACGTAAAATGTAGTGGATGAAATCAGCCTGTCCTTAACAATCTTCTTATCAAAGAGTTTATAAGTCAATCATCCCAGTTCAGTTACCACTTGGATTACTCAATCTTTATGGAACATTCCGGAAACATGTGGATGGTTAATTTTTCTCATTTCAGCAGACTCAATTCCCAAATTCAGGCAGATGAGACTAAAGATTGAAAATTGACTGGGGTGGAATACAATAATGACCATTTCCATGTCATTTAAAGGCACGCTAGAACTTTGGCCACATCCAAATCACACACAGGATGACGTAAGATAAGTTATCTTTACTAGTCACATGTACATCAAAACACACAGTGAAATGCACCTTTTGCATAGAGTGTTCTGGGGCCAGCCCGCAAGTGTCACTACGCTTCCGGCGCCAGCATAGCATGCCCACAACTTCCTAACCCAAACGCCTTTGGAAATGGGAGGAAACCGGAGCACCCGGAGGAAACCCACACAGACATGGGGAGAACGTACAAACTCCTTACAGGCAGTGGCCAGAATTGAACCCGGTTCCTCATGCAATGTCCTAATGACCTCTGACCTCCTCAATGTCTCTGGCCACTTGCCACCCACCAGATCCAGATCCTGACCTCTCTAATCCTCAAAAACCACAACTGCCCCCTTCAATCAACTGTTTTCCCTACCTGACCTTTTGATTACTCAAACCCATGTCACCCTCCTTTCCAACTGTCCTCAGCATCCATTCTCCCCAACCACTTATCATCTCAGGCCATGATGACTTCCACTAACTACTGTCCCTCAAGACTTCTGATTGGCCCAGGCTCTAACACAGGAAGACCGATCCTCCAACCCTAATCCTCCTCTTTGATTACTGTCCCATCTCTGAGCCCGCTACCCTGTTCATAAACCTTGCTTGCTAGCCTTTTCTCTGACCCTGATTGGGTTTATGACTGCTAGCCCTTTCGCTCCACCAATCCTTGACACAACCTTGGTCCTGGCAGCACACTTTCATCCACAAAAGTGTGTAATATTTTGTTAACACTCTATTGCAGTGATGATCCAGACCACCCCTTTGCACACAATCACATTTCTAGGCCATTCCATTCTATGTGGATGTAAGGAGAAGTATGATAGGTGGGAAGAGCAGGTTATCAAGCAAGCAAATTATCAAAGTGCATCCATTTTAACCTGTTATTCAGACTGTAGCAAAGCTACAGACAGGAAGTTAAGTGGCACCCACTACAGATGAGCACATTCACCCATCTTGATCTGACTTATTAATTTTGTGCATCTTGGGTAAAAATTAAGAATGATTTCCTAGGGATTCTCTAAATCATTCATGAAAATAACAAACAGAAATTATCCCCGTCTAGGGGCTGTGGTCAAGTTCCAATCAGATGCATTGGCATTAATGCCAGACCTCTGTTTGCACTACTTTAGTCAGCTGTCAAAGGTGCAAACAGCTATCTTATTATCTCTCATGATCTTTTTTTTAGTAGTATTTATCTTCCCTGAATTTTCCTTTGATTACATGCAAGCTATAATAAAATAAAGGGGAAGATTGATCTCTGCCTTACCAAGAGAAAGAATCACCTGAGATTGTTTCATTTATTTTGCAACTTGCCAGCCAGTTGTATATTCTGCAGGTTAAGGCATGGAATTTCTAGGGAGCTTTTCCAGCTTTCAGATGTAATCTTGATTGAAACTTTGTGAAAGCTCTGGAGAAACCTATGCACACAGCTTGGAGAAACCCCACAGATATTCTTGGCATATGTACTGATCCAACCCTATCTTACTGAATTAGTTATTGCTATGTTTTTGCAGCCCAACTGAGATCAATTACAGGTGTTGGTCTATCATCTGGTAACATATTCATATCCCTAGAACTGAGAGAACAGGACTCAGTTCACTTGCATGTTTGGATTCAAAAAGCTTATGGGCTGTGTCGAGCTGACTGACCACTGGAGAACTTCCAGCTGTCAGCTGTTCATGGCTCAGATTGTCATGGACTCCCATGCATACTCAGCCAGGTGTGGAAATATGAAACAAGCTGAAGGTCAGGGAACTTCATTTTCTGCTGTTCGACCCAAGATTGAGTTGAACGATGGAATGTTAACATGGTGGAGAGAGAGGGAGGATGCACTTCACAGCTTTATGTCACAGTAAGGGCTAACGTAAAAACGGGCAACCCATTTGGAGCCACCTACCATGTGGAAAAAAGTCTGTGCTTAAATTATTTTCCTTCAATTCAATGCTTTTAATTCTTTATTAGTATTTTAATGTGATTTTAATTAAATTAATTTTCTCACTTTTAATTTTTTAAATATCTATTTTAATGGTTTTTTAAAGTCTCTATTAGAACCATTTAAAAACTGTTACAAAAACTTCTTTGCCTTTGACAGTGGACAGCAGATCTATCAGTGGACCTGATACAGCGGGATATTCTGCAGTGTGATAGACAAAAGTGGGAAATATAATTTTAAAAAAATCATAACTATTCTTGCACTAGATTTTTTGCATATGTCATAAGAGAACAAGAAAGTGTGATTCAAGAAAGCTGACACATTAATTCCTTTGACAACCCATTCAGAGCTTGTTGTCTCCTGAACTCCACTAATGGAAGCTGATGACTGTCAAAGCACATTCAAAAATTAGGCCCTGTCAGCAGTGAGTGCACTATTCAAGCTGCATTAAACAAACAGGCAATTGCTGTGATTAGCAGGATAACCACAGGTAGGAATACTAATTAATTTTTAAAGTATGGAGGCAATCTGAAAATACTTCTGAAGTGTTTTTTTAATCTTCAGGGGTAAACTAAAGGACAAGGCCACAGATAAAGCCCAATCACAGGCAAACCCTTTTAGCAAATCTGGTGAAAGTTTGATACTGTTGAATAATACAAGGCATAATCAAGTATGTTTGGATGATTAGAAATATTTCATGGCCAGTTAGACTCAACTTTCCCTTCGAAATAGGCGATTGTATGTGACGTCTTTAATTGTTCTAAGTGGTATTAATATTTGGATTAAAGTAAGGATTAAGCATTTCAGGTTGAAATATATTTAAACTAGTACACACTATGAAATCTGTAAATTTATTCTTTTTACCATTATACCTATGAAAGAACATGTTATATTATCATTTATCGATAATTATGCTTTTTTATTAATTATTCATGAAGTTATCAGAAGATGTTCCATTTTACCAAAAATAATATTTTGGTTGTTTGCATTCCTTGTTCGAAACATTGTACAAAATGCCTGCATAGATATTGTTTAAAAAAGTACTTGGAAACATTTATTTCCCTCCGTTATTGGTCTTGTGGAGAATTGTTCATTGTGAGTGCCCTAAATTGCGTCCCAAATGTAGATTAAAACACCGTTTCATTTGAGCACAAAATGTCAAAGCTTTGAATTGAATGTAATAACATTATTGATTTAACTTCTTTGTTTGCCGAGTGTTTTGATGACTAGGCTGTTACTTGGTTCCTTATTGAGCTAGGTTCTTAATATTAGCCTTTCAAGTCAAGAAAGAAATCTTTGTAATTTCCATTTGGACATCTGCTTATCTGGGAAGGTGTGCTCTTTACAGAAATGCAGTCAATTGGTTTCCATGTTCAACACAATGCACTGGAAGATAAAATTCATCATACACTGATCTCTGGCAGTCACCTGCAATGTCTGATTTAGTTTCAACACAAATACATTATGACCTTTTCCACTGGTAAATGAAATGTGAAATACTTGGGAAGAATAAAGTACAAAGCACAAATAAATCATGCATAGCAGGATTTAAATATGCCTCACATTTGTCTCTTGTCTATTGATCACAGGCTGGAGGAAATGTTAAGGTTCTTCCAAAGAATTCTGTGAAGGAATGCAGAAAACTGTTTACAGAATGGAACTGTCTGTTAAGTTCAGCAGTTTCATTAAGCTGAGCATATTTGTCAGGTTTCCTGCAGATTGCTGTATAATTGATTTAATGATTATGTTGATTGACTGTCGTATTCATCAGATGACTGTGTGCATGGAACACAGGTAGAATATGCATTATATTAGAACATAGAACATAGAACAGTACAGCACAATACAGGCCCTTCAGCCCACAATGTTGCGCCGACCTTTAAACCTCACCTAAGGCTATCTAACCCCTTCCTCCCACATATCCCTCTATTTTAAATTCCTCCATATGCTTATCTAGTAATCCCTTGAATTTGACCAATATGCCTGCCTCCACCACCGTCCCAGGCAGAGCATTCCATGCCCCAACCACTCTCTGGGTAAAAAACCTTCCTCTGATATCTCCCTTGATATTAACTAATGCTGCCACACATAAGGCGGCTCTATCAAAGCAAAGCTGTATAGCATAGGGGGATTTTCAAAAGCTGTAACACTGTCATTAAGTATCACACATCCAAGAGTGAAATCTAAGAATACTTGGCACTTGTATGAGCAACTTTGTGAATGAGAAGCTTGATGCTTCCCACATTTTTTTCCCTTTCACTGAGCACAATGGTATCATGACAAATCACAGGAAGGCCAATTTAGGACAGCACTGAGAAGAGACTGGGTTGAACGGGCTCAAGCCTTCTTGAAACTGGTCATATGATGACGTTTACCTGCCAGTTGCCAATGTTTGGGTAGCAGCTGCAGGACCATGGGGCAGTGTAGCTTTCAGCAGCAGACTGGAGCCACCACTGCAGTACAAAGTCTTCTAACTGTGCTGCAGGTATTTCAAGATGTGCAGCCTCCTGTACATCAGCAAGACCAGACGCAGATTGGGTGACCGCTTCGTCGAGCACTTTTGCTCTGTCCGCCGCAACAGCCAGGACCTCCCGGTGGCCGCCCACTTCAATTCTGAATACCACTCCCACACTGACATGTCTACCATGGCCTCCTCTGCTGCCACGTTGAGGCCAGATGCAAGTTGGAGGAACAACACCTCATATTCCGCCTTGGGAACCTCCAACCTGATGACCTCAACATCAGATTTCTCTAACTTCCAGTAATCCCATCCCTTCTTCTCCTGCCCCCCACTCCTTTGTCTTCCCTTATTCCTGTAGCTCCCTTCCCTCGTCTTGATGACCTGCCATTCTCCTCTCCTCCCCTCCCCCATCTTTTATTCCATGGTCCACTCTCCTCTCCTACCGGATTCCTTCTTCTTCAGCCCTTAGCCTCCTTTACCTATCACCTCTCAGCTTATTACATCTTACCCCCCTCCCCCACCCACCTACCTTCCCTCTCTCAACTGGACGCCTATCACCTGCCTACGAGTGCTCCTCCCCCTCCCCCCCACCATCTTATTCTGGCTTCTGCCCTCTTCCTTTCCAGTCCTGATGAAGGGTCTCAACCCGAAACGTCGACTGTCTATTTCCCTCCATAGATGCTACCTGACCTGCTGAGTTCCTCTAGCACTTTTTGAGTATTGCTCCAGATTCCAGCATCTGCAGAATTTCTTGTGTCTTCAAGACGTTCCAGTCTGCTTCCAACCGGTTTCAAACTGATTTTCACATTATTGCCAGTGTTGATAGCATGGGACTCATAGGTGAGAGATCTGACCAGGGTGCTGCCCATGTATTTTGATTGGAAGTCATAATTTAAGCATCTTCCACAGAGGAAAATGATGTTTTCTTTTTTTTGGACAGGACATCCTCTCTGCATTGGGAAAAAAGGGACCAGATCTGGAAGCAACTTTACAGTGGTCCCAAGTAAACTTGTGAGTGCCCTGCTTACTGCCCCTTGTGTTAATGTCTGCATCAGTGGAGTCATAGAGTTGTACAACGCAGAAACAGGCCTTGTGGCTCATCATGCTCATGCCAACCTTTTTGCCCATCTGCACTAATTCCATAAGTTTGAAGATAGTTATGGATAAGGGTAAGACTGGTCCTTGGGTGTAAGCACTAAATTGGGGAAAGGGTAATTACAACAACAATAGGCAGGAACTGGGGATAGTAGATTGGGAGTGGCTATTGTAGGTAAATCCACATCTGACATGTAGGAGTCACCTAAAGGCCAGCTGGTTCGAGTTCAGAACCAATATGTTTCTATGAGGATGAAAGATAAGGACGGCAAAGTTCAGGAATCATGGATGATAAGAAATATTGTAAGTTTAGTTAAAAAGGAAATGGAAGCATTTGTAAGGTTTAGGATGCTGAAATCAGACAAGGTCCTTGAAGAATATAAAGGAAGCAAGAAAGAACTTAAAGAATTAGGAGGGCTCAAAGGGGCCATGAGATGTCCTTGGCAAGTACGATTAAGGAGAATCCCGAGGCATTTTATATGTATATGAAATCAAAAGGGTAAATGGGGAGAGAGTAGGTCCACTCAAGGACAAAGGAGGAAGTCTATGCCTGGAGCCAGAGAAAGTGGGCAAGGTCCTAAATGAGTACTTCACATTGGCATTCACCAAGTTTTCCCAGAAGTGAATGACTCTGAAGGGTGACTATATAAAGGTATATAATATCATGAGGGGCATAGATGAGGTAGATGGTCAGTTTTTTTCCCAGGTAGGGTAGTCTAAAACTAGAAGGCTTATGTCTAACGCAAGGGGAAAGAATTAAAGGGAACCTGAAGGACAAGTTTTTCACACATGGATGGTGGGTGTATGGAACAAGATGCCAAAGGAAGTGGTAGAGGAGGTACAATTACAATGTTTAAAATACATTTGGATGGGTACATGGATAGGAAAGGTTTAGAGGAATACAGGCCAAATACAGGCAAATGGGACTAGCTCAGGTTGGCACCTTGGTTGGCATGGACGTTGAGCTGAGGGGCCCGATTCAAGGTCAAGATCAAGATTTCTTCATTAGTCACATGTACATCGAAACACACAGTGAAATGCATCTTTTGCGTAGAGTGTTCTGGGAGGAGCCCGCAAGTGTCGCCACGTTTCCGGCGCCAACATAGCATGCCCACAACTTCCTAACCTGTACGTCTTTGGAATGTGGGAGGAAACCGGAGCACCCAAAGGAAACCCATGCAGTCACGGGGAGAACATACAAACTCCTTACAGACAGAGGCCGGAATTGAACCCAGGTCGCTGGCGCTGTAATAGCGTTACGCTAACCGCTACACTACCACGCCTGCCCTCCATGCTGCATAACTCAATGACTATGAGTAATTTCATTTGCCCACACTAGGTAAGTGTCCTAGGCCAGTAGTTGTATGTTAGTGCCATAGATAAACTTCAGGTAAGAATTGAGCCATCAATGATTTTGTTACCTTAAAGCAACCCTGGACAATCCATATCACATTATATGTGAAGAGCTGTAGCCTATATCATTAAGACAACTCTTCATGCTTAATGAACTCTCAAGTGCTTCAGATATGCAGATAGCACCCACCTGGCTCTGAAAGTTGCTAATATAAAATTCCTTAATTAAGTGAATTGAAAGGGATGCAGTCACCACAGTTTTCAAGTAATCTATAATCAGTAATCAAGGAAGTCAATGAGTATATGCTGGTAGCACATACTCAACTAATTACAAAACAAAATATTGTCATAAGAAGCTTTGGCCTCTTACTTTATTAAGTGAAAAAATTAGGATGGCTATTCCTATTTTATCTTGCAAAAAAATCGGGATTTACCACAGCACATGAATTCAAATGCCTTTGAAATGCAATCACTGTCATAATTTGGTCAATTTGTGCAGAGCCAGTTTCTACAGGAGCACTGTGATAATGACGGGGTGCTCTGTTTTAGTAATGTTGACTTTAGGATAAACATAATCCAGAGTCAAAGGAGTTGGAACGACTTAGCTCTTATGTCCATGGTTTAGCAAAGGAATATACTAGCACAGGATCCATTATTCACCAAATTAGTCACTGAGAATATGACAGATTCTCTAAAGGCAAGAGTTCACAGTGTTGTTGGATCAGAAGGGGTGCTGCAGAATATATCTCTTGTATTGTGGTTGCTTTTCACAACAGGGTAACACAGAAAAAGCTGGAACTTGAACTGCAGAGAGGATGGAGTGGAATGCTGACGAACCTGAGGGGTAGGATGGCAGCTTGAGTAAGCAGAGTATGTTTCTATGCCCGTTGTCAGGTGTTTGCATTGAGAAATTATTGATGGGACTTCCTCTATGGAGTAAAGTGCTACTCTTGAAAAGATTCCATGGCAACATTTTTGCAATCTCCAATCATTTCTGTAATTATATCAGCATTAGGTAGAGATGAATATTGGCAGAGAATTATCCCATGTGGCAACAGATAGCAGAAAATAAAAGTAAAGAAAATGCTACACATTAACATATTTGTCAGTATTGTAAAGGATGGTGTATAAGAAGAGGTTTGTTTTTTTGTTTGTTCAAGGAATGCGGGCATGATTAGAATGGTCAGTATTTATTGGCTATACTTGATTGCCCCTGAAAAGGTGATAATGTGTTGCCTCCTTGAATTGCTGCTGTCCTTCTGGTAAAGTTACTCCCACAGAGGAAGATCAGGGATATGGATCTAGCAATGAAGAAGGAACAGTGATATATTTACAATCAATACAGCGTTTGACTGAGAGGGGAACCTGTGGGTGGTCAAGTTCCCTAGGTCTAGCTACACTGTTCCTCCTTGGTTGTTGAGGTCGTGGGTTTTGGAGATGCTCTTGGAGAAGTCTAGGGAAGCAACTGCAGTGCAGGGAAGCAGAGCTCCAGACAGTGAGGATGAAAGGATCATGGTACCTTTGAACTCTACGCACCATATGAATGAAGTCCTGCCATAATTTTCAGCAGTGAAAGTGATCAGTCGAGGGCACCCCTCAGTGCCAAACTTTAAAGGTAAAAGTTGCAGTTA
This sequence comes from Pristis pectinata, assembly GCF_009764475.1. Lineage (NCBI taxonomy): Eukaryota > Metazoa > Chordata > Chondrichthyes > Rhinopristiformes > Pristidae > Pristis > Pristis pectinata. Next base: position 88,916,979 of record NC_067413.1, read on the forward strand.
TCTGATCTTGGCTGTCCTCATCAAGACTTCAAACTTTTTTTCCGAACTTTCCCCTTGTGCCGAAACAAACAAAAATAAAAACAAAAAGAAAAAGAAACATTTCTGGCATGGTCTGAACGTGCTGCTGGCAGGGTTTTGGAAGAGGCCTTGCAATCCTTTCCTACCTGTAAACTTGTGTGTAGCAGCGCCGAACTCACACTTCTCATGGCTGAAAACAACACATGCTCAGAATTGATGAAAGCTGGCATCCAGATCTGAAGGACACCAATGAGACAACATCATCACATTAAAGGTAATAGAAGAAGACATTATAAAGCCTTTTACAAGACGTTAGAAGGAACAGATAAACTGAGGTAAGATCACTCAAGAATGAAGGGGAATTTCACTATGAGAAATAAAGGCACCGCAGAGATATTAAATCCTTCTGTATCAGTTGCAAACAATGGTCGATGTTGAAAAGCAGCTGGACAAGAGGATAATTGTGAAGAATCAGTGGGGAAATAAGACTCAAAATTTTATCAGAATTCAATAGAGGTTAGTCACTACTTTGCCTGTCCTAAATAATATACCATGACTATTGAAAGAAATCAGTAAAAATAAATTCTGGGCTGACCACAATTTTTCACTCCTTATACATGCAAATTTTGCCAGAGGACTAGGAAATAGCCAATGAAATATAATTTTAGGAATTGAAAAATAGCCCACAAAGCATTTAATGTGAATAAATATGAAAGGAATACAGATTAGAGCTAGATGACTTTCCAATTCACATCCAGTTTATTTCTCTACTTCAGTAACAAGGACCATTTCTCAGTTAGATGTGGTGGTCCATCAACTTCAATTTTCTTTTTCTTTGCTTGTCTTATCTTATAGCATTCCCACCTGTTGTTGGCTTGAACCCACGGTCTAGGACTTGGAATAAAAAGCTCTCGGACTTGAGCACATAATCCAGTCTGACACTCCGGTGTAACACCGAGACAGATTGTGAAAGGTGCTGTCTTTCAGATGAGAGACGAAACTCGAACATTGTCTGCTTGTTTTGTTTCTCTGCATGCAGATTAAATGAAGAGTAGGGAATGTCTGCTCCAAATACAAATTTACTGGTCAATCATCTTGTTGTCTTTCATGGGATTTAAATACACAAAATAGTAGAATAGATAACACAAGGCAAAGATTTTAGGAGTATGTTCTTTACTTAAAAAAAAGTAAGAAATTATAAGTAAAATGTCAAAAGAAAGTGTGTTACAAGGAAGTATCTAATAGCACTATTACTTTTACAGTAATGCCTGATTATTAATAAGCATGCAGTAACCCACGATTACTAACAAACATGGATAGACCAATACCTTGCAGATATGGACACCAGTTAATGGTCAATTTGATTGTGATTCGACACTGTTCTTTAACTGGCAACTGACCACATCACCCCCAGTGCAGAATCAAATTTTGCTTTTGCAACACCTTTATACCCTTACTAAACTATGAGATTGGCTCTCTCATAAAAACAGTTATTCCTGGAAATTATGAAATTTAGTCAATCTGATCAGTTCAGTATCTTCTTTCTTACAAAGGCAATCATTACCAGAAATTATGTGAATCCATTAAGCCTCGCAGGATATTTCTATTTTCTGGCAATTTTGTCATTCCTGGAAATTGTGACTTGCAGGGTTCAGTCTAGCAATTAAAGAGCAAGGTCCCAGCATGCAACTGAATGTCCCAATGTGCAACAGAACCTTCCGTGTATAATGGCTGGTCTGCTTTCAAGTAATCAATTTTAATCCATGCAATGTATGACTTGTCCAATGTATGTATATGTGACTTATGTTTCTGGCACATCCACAACTTGAATAAACCAATCGCACCTGCTCTAGCAGCTTTCCATGCCTCTTCATGTTTCTCCTCATGCTCTGCATTGTGTGGGTTTGAAACAGGAAGCACTTGCAACAAAAGACTCATTCAGTGAGTGTCAATATATATTCTCGGGGATGAGTCGAGAAACCACTGATCATTTATTTTAGTATTGATCTGTCGCAAGGCTTAGTTTGTCTACAGCCAACCCTGCGTTATTAAAGTCAATGGTAATTGAATAAAAGGTGCAGGAGGAAAAGGGACATGGTCTGTAATGGTTCTCAGAAAGAAACAGGACAAAATGGTTGCTCAGACTCAAACAGGTGGCAGGACTTGGCAAGTATGAGAGGGTGCATGCTTCTCTCATTTCATATGTGGGTGGTATGGAAATGTTTTTACAGTCAGCAATGTATTTGAAATTGACAGTGATGGTGAGAACGTGCCTGTACAGAACAATGTTGTACAGGAAAGCCATTCTTCCAGCTGAAGTGTATCCTTCATTATCAAACCCTTTAAGGCCAAGGTTAACGATAGATGGTTTATTTTGCAAAGTAATACAAAATTCATAGGATCATCTTCCCCTGAACCATCAGAAATTGTGGAGAGCTAAGAGTCAAGAGTGAAGCAAGATTGTCAATCAGCAAATCATCTCATTGAAAGGCCTGCCTTAGTACTGCAACTTTGATGCCTTCTTATACCCTATGCTGTGTGACAAGTCTGATTGTGGTTTAACTGATGAGTGAATTCAATTAAAAAAGACATAGATTCTCACATTTGATCTTGGATGCAAAATGGTAATACCTATGGTGATGGGCATCGAGGAATGCTGACGGAATTTTATCTAATGCAAGGTACAACTGCAATTGCAGTCTATAGCTGTAGGTCAGGTGCAAAGAATCGGCTTTCCAAAGCAGAATTTCAAAATAAGTGTGTGAGACTGGCTCAGACTACTGGTTAGAGATGTTGTGGAAGCCATTCACTAAATGTATGTCAATTTAAAATGGGAAAATGTTTTAGCAGCCAAAGTAAGATGTATAACTTCAGCATACAAGTCTAAAAGACAAAAGTTGTGTACCAAATCAATTCTAGTAGTGCGATTTCTTCCCAGAGGGAAAGTTTTCACAGCAATAAACTGTTGTGAGGAAGTCTACACAGTACTGAAGCTGATGTGAACAACGGAGAATTAGATTTATATACCACTTATGGCACTATTACCAATGGTGGAAAGCAGAATGATTTCAAGACCAAAGTGTGATTGAATGGTGAGTGCATAGGTATGAGCATCAACACAGCAGCAGATTGTTCAATTATAAAGGGTCCTGTGAACTTGCAAACATTCAGGAGAAGTACTGAAGATGAAATGTTTAGTGCATCACAAAGGTCAGCAAAGTAGTTGTAATTTGTTATTTTAATTGACCAATAATGTGAACAAAGGTTGACTCAGAAAATTGAAGGTACACAGGGAAGAGATGTTTCAAAATCAAACTTAAACACACTATCGGGAATATTTCATACTTTCTCATTAAACGGAAGGAGGCCATTCAGTTCACTGACTCTATGCAGGCTCCCAGAGTAATCCCAGTCCATTTCTGATTTCCCTGTAGCCTATTCTCTCACAGGTGCCCATTAGCACTCTCCTGATTCACCCACCAACTACACAATTTACAGTGGCCAAATAATCTAACAACAAGCACATCTTTGGGCTGTGGAAGAAACCGAGTGACTTGGCAGAAAGCCACATAATCACTAGGAGAATGTGCAAACTCCATACAGGTAACACCAGAGGTAAGAATTGAGCCTGGGTGGCTGGAGCTGTAAGTCAGCGGCACAACCTACAACATCAATGTGGCACCCAATAACTGTGGAAACTTTCAAGGATACCCACAGGAATATTATAGGTTATAATGCTCATATCCTTATCAAGCCAGGGGCAAAACCGATCTACTGTAAGCCTCAAACTTTCCTATTTGCATTAAAGCACCAAATGAAGGAAGAGTTAAATAAATTGGAACAAAATGGAATTCTGGTGAATGCAAGGCAGATTGACGGGGCGACAACAACTATAAAGATGCTTAGAACACACAGACAAAGCTGTTTAACTATGCAGTGATTACAAGGTGACTTTGAACCAAATAGTTGATGATGAGCAGTGCCCACTATTTATATGCAGAGTTAGCGGGAGCCAATTTTTCTTTTTACCAAACTAGATCTGTCACATGCATATACTCAGCTGGAATATGGATAAGGAGAATGAAAAAATACTGAAGATCAATATACATAAGGGTCTCCATTCCTAGAAATAAATAAAACGACTTTTTTTTAATATTCATTCAAGGAATGTGGTCTTCACGGGCTGAGCCAGCATTTAATTGCCCATCCCTTGATACCCTTGAGAAGGTGGTGGTGAATTACCTTCTTGAACTGCTGCAGTCCTTGAGGTGTGTGTGTACCCACAGTGCTGTTAGGGAGTGAGTTCCAGGATGGTGAAGGGATGGTGATATATTTCCAGATCAGGATGGTGTGAGGCTTGGAGGTCAACCTCCAGGGGGTGGCCCATGCTTTTGCTGCCCTTGTCCTTCTAGCTGGTAGAGGTTGTGGGTTTGGAAGGTGCTGTCTAAGGAGTCTTGGTGAGTCGCTGCAGTGCATCCTGTAGATGGTACAAACTGATGCTACTGTGTGTCGGTGGCGGAGGGAGTGAATGGTTGGGTTGCCTATCAAGTGGGCTGCTATGTCCTGTATGGTGTCAAGATTCTTGAGTGTTGTTGAAGCTGCACTCATCCAGGCAAGTGGAAAGCATTCCATCACTCTCCTGACTTGAGCCTTGTAGATGGTGGACAGGATTTGGGGAGTTAGGAGATGTGTGCCTTGCCGCAGGATTCCTAGCTTCTGACCTGACTTTGCAGCCACGTTGCATATTTGGCTACTCCATTTCAGTATGTGGTCAATGTTAACCCCCAGGATATTTGAAAGTAGGGGTTTCAGTGTATGGTGATGCTGTTGGATATCAGGGCATGATAACTGGATCTTTGTCTTGCTGAATATCGTCATTGCCCGGCATTTGTGTGGAGCAAATGTACTTTGCCTATTTAGCCCAGACCTAGATACTGTCCAGGTCTTGCTGCATTTGGCTGTGGGCTGCTTCATTATTTGAGGAGTTGTGAAGGGTGTTGAATATTGGGCAATCATCAGTGAACAACCCAACTTCTGACCTTATGAGTGAAGGAAGGTCATTGATGAAGTAGCTGAAGATGGTTGGGTCTAGGACACATACAACATAGAACGTAGAATAGTACAGCACTGGAAAGGCCATTCAGCCCATGATGTTGTGCCAATCTTGACCCCAACTTATACTAAATGTCCTCTTCCTGTGTATCATCCATATCCCTCCATTCCCTTCATATTCATGTGCCTGTCTAAAATTCTCTTAAACTCCATCGAACTGCCTGCTTCCACTACTACCCCTGGTAACCCATTCCAGGCACCTACCGCTCTCTGTGTCAAAAACTTGCCCCTCACATCACCTTTCAATTTCCCCCTCTAATCTTAAAAGCAAGTCTTCTGGTATTTGATATTTCTACCCTGGGGAACAGATTCCGACTGTCTACTCTATCTATGCCTATCGTAATTTTAAAAACCTCTATCAGGTCTCCCCTCAGCCTCCGACACTTTAGGGAAAACAATCCAAGTTTGTCTAACCTTTCCTTATAGCTTATACCCTTTAATCCAGGCAGCATCCTGGTAAACCTCTTCTGCACTCTTTCCACTGTATCCATATCCTTCCTACAATGGGGCGACCAGAACAGCACACAATACTCCAAGTGTGGTCTGACTAAAGTTTTATAATAGCTGCAGCATGATCTCCCTACTCTTATACTCAACACCCCTACCAATGAAAGCAAGCATGCCATATACCTTCTTTACCACCTTATCCATTTGCCTAGCCACTTTCAGTGAACTACGGACCTGAACCCCAAGATCCCTCTGTACCTCAGTGCTATTAAGGGGCCGACCATTAACTATTTACTTTCTCCTTTCATTTGACTTCCCAAAGTGCAACACCTCACACTTGCCCAGATGAAACTCCATCTGCCACTTCTCTGCCCATATCTGTAATTGATCTATATTCCGCTGTATTCTTTGATAGTCCTTTACACTGTCCATAACTCCATAATCTTGGTGTCATCCGCAAACTTGCTAATCCACCCATCCGCATTTTCATCAAAGTCATTGATATATATCACAAACAAGAGACGTCCCAGCGCTGATCCTTGTGGAACACCACTGGTCATGGACTTCAGCCAGAATAACAGCCTTCCACCCCTACTCTCTGTCTTCTATGGGCAAGCCAGTTCTGAATCCAAACTTTCAATTCACCCTGGATCCCATGCATCTTTATCTTCTGAATCAACCTACCATGAGGGACCTTGTCAAATGCCTTAATAAAGTCCATGTAGATAACGTCCACTACCTTACCCCCATCGAGCACCTTTGTCACCTCCTCAAAAAACTCAAGCAAGTTTGTAAGGCATGACCTGCCCCACACAAAGCCATGCTGACTGTCCCTAAGCAGGCCACGCCTCTCCAAATGCACATAAATCCTAACCCCCAGTACCCTCTCCAATAGCTTCCTTACCACTGACATGAGGCTTACTGGCCTATAGTTACCTGGATTATCCCTATTTCCCTTCTTGAACAAAGGAACAACATTTGCTACTCTCCACTCCTCTGGGACCTTGCCTGTTGCTAGTGAGGACACAAAGATCTTCGTCAAAGCCCCAGCGATATGCTCATTTGTTTCTTTCAATATTCTGGGATATATGTCATTAGGCCCTGGGGACTTATCCACCTTAACACTTTTCAGAAGACCCAGCACTACCTCCTCCTTAATCTCAAAATATCCCAGCACATTAGCATTCCCCACTGTGTTTTCACTATCCTTCAAATCCTTCTCCTTGGTAAATACTGATGCAAAGTACTCATTTAGTACCTCAGCCACTTGTTTTGACTCCAAGCACAAACTCCCTCCTTTATCCTTGAGTGGACCTACCCTCCCCTTAGTTATGCTCAGTTTCTTAATGTAAGTATAAAATACTTTGGGATTCTCCTTGATCCTGCCCGCCAAGGACATTTCGTGGCTCCTTTTGGCCTTCCCAATCGCCTGCTTGAGCACTTTTCTGCTGTCTTTATATTCTACAAGGGCCCAGTCCGATTTTAGCTTCCTAAACCTTACATATGCCTTCTTTTGCTTCCTGACTAAATTTAGGACCTCTCAGGTCATCGAAAACCCCCTTACCTTACCATCCTTGTCCTTACTCCTTACCAGAATATGCTGATCCTGAACGCTGATCAGCTGGACTTTAATCAACTCCCACATGTCAGAAGTGGACTTGTCCAATAGCAGCTGCTCTCAATCAATGCCCCTTAGCTTCTGTCTTATCCTGTCATAATTTGCCCTCCCCTAATTTAGTATCTTCCTGCAAGATCTAATTTTATCCTTACTCATAACTAGCATAAAACATATCGAGTTGTGGTCATCATTCCCAAAATGTTCACCCACTATCAGGTGTGTCACCTGTCCTGGCTCATTTCCCACAACTAGGTCCAGTATGTTCTCTCCGCTCATTGGACTCTCCACATACTGTTTCAAGAACCCCTCTTGGATGCACTGAAGAAATACCCCCCCAAGTTTCTTGTATTAAGGAAGTTCCAATCAATACTGGGGAAGTTAAAGTCCCCCACTGTGACAACCCTGTTGTTTCTGCACCTTTCCATTATCTGTCTACATATCTGTTCCTCCAACTCTTGGTGGCTATTGGGAGGCCTGGAGTATAATCTCATCACCGTAATCGCACCTTTCATATTTCTGAGCTCCACTCAAATTGCCTCTGTGGATGAGCCCTCCAGTGCGTCCTCTCTGAGTACTGCTGTGACATCCTCCCTTATCAGTAGTGCAACCCGTCCACCTCTTTTACCCCCCTCTCTATCACATCTAAAACAACGAAACCCAGGAACACTGAGCTACTCGTCCTGTCCCTCATACGTTTAGGTCTCTGGAATGGCAACATCATAATTCCATGTACTGATCCAGGCTCTAAGTTCAAATTCCTTACCCATAATACTCCTAGCATTGAAATAAACACATTCCAGCCCATCACTCCCACCGTGTTTATTCGCCTGCTCCTTGCCGTCCTTCCTTTCAGTCTTACTTGTCATATCACCTTTCTTGCCCTCAACCCTACCACCTGTTGCCCTGCTGCTGTGGTTCCCATCTCCCTGCCCCTCTAGTTTAAACCCTCTCGAGTGGCAAAACCTTCCAACGAGGATATTAGTCCCTTCCATTCAGACACGGCACTCCTGCAGAGATATCCAGCGGCTGAGATTATCGACCTCCAACCACCATAACCATCTTCCTTTGTGCTAGGTATGATTCCAACCAGTGGAAGGTTTTTCCCCTGATTCCCATTGACGTCAGTTTAGCCAGGCCTGTAGTATAATCCCATCAGCGTAATTGCACCTTTCTTATTTCTGAGCTCCGCCCAAATTGCCTCGGTGATCAATTGCCATATCTGATCAAATGCTGATTGATGTCAAGGGCAGTTACTCTCATTTCATCTCTGGAGTTCAGCTCTTTTGTCCATGTTTGAACCAAGGATGTAATGGGGTCAGGAGCTGATTGATTTTGGTGGAATCCAAACTGAACTTCTGTGAGCTGGTTGTTGCTAAGCAGGAGCTGCCTGATGACGTTATCAATTATTCCTCCATCACCTTGCTGATGATCGAGAGAAGATTAATGGGGTGGTATTTGCAGGGTTGGATTTGTGGATTTGCTTCTTGTGGACAGGACATACCTGAGCGATTTTTCATATTAGCGGGTACATGCCTGTGTTATAGCTGTACTGGAACAGTTTGACTGAGGGCATGGCAAGTTCTGTGAAATTGTCACAGAAAATCTTTACAACCACAATGGACAAGCTACTGCAAGGTACAGATGCAATTCAGATAATGTGCTAATAGCACAAGAATTGATGGAGAAAATCTTTAAATACTGGAAGTGTTCAGGTCATTACACAAACACAACAGAAAACTCTAAAGAAGCAAGTGTGCATTCGTACAGAAAATAGTTAATCTCACCTAAAAAGTTCATGCAAATTAATTGCAACCAGTCAGTGAAAAGGCAGAAGCAACTGTGAAGACAAGGAAACTTGAAAACATTGCACAACTTAGGTCATTTCTAGGCATGGTACAGGTTTATGCTAGATCTTTTTGCCAGAACCTGCAAATATACATCAGTTATTGAAGAAAGATGAAAAATGAAATTGGAGCAAAGAGCACCAAGGGGCATATGACTTGTGTCAGTAGATTCTGGGAAGAGAGCCTTTGTTAGTGTACTCTGAAATTGCATGTGGAAATTTACATGTGATACTTTGAATTATATATTGAGAGCTGTAATCAGCCTTGTAATGGACAATGGCCAAAAAAAACAATCACATTTTCATCTGGATGCATAATGGCTTGGTACGGCAACTGCTCTGCCAGGGACTGCAAGAAACTGCAGAGAGTTGTGGATACAGCCCAGCGCATCATGGAAACCAGCCTCCCCTCCATGGACTCTGTCTATACCTCTCACTTGGTGAAGCAGCCGGCATAATCAAAGACCCCACCCACCCAGGTCAATCTCTCTTCTCTCCTTTTCCATCAGGTAGAAGATACAGGAGCCTGAAGGCACGTACCACCAGACTTAAGGACAGCTTCTACCCCACTGTGATAAGACTATTGAACGGTTCCCTCATACGATGAGATGGACTGTGACCTCATGATCTACCTTGTTGTGATCTTGCACCTTATTGCACTGCACTTTCACTGTAGCTGTGACACTTTACTCTGTACTGTTATTGTTTTTACCTGTACTACATCAATGCACTCTGTGCTAACTCAATGTAACTGCACTGTGTGCACTGACAATTGACCTGTACAATCAGTATGCAAGACCAATACCAATACCAATCATGTACATTGAAAATGAGTGAGAGAAGATATGATTAAATTGAGAAAGAGACTTTAGGAATTATTTTTGACAAACCTTTTACCACGGGACTGGAGCCTAAGCTTTTATTAGCAATGCTGACAGTCCCCATGTCAAGAATAAGACAGTGATCTATTTGCCTATTCAATATAATTATATTATTGAATATAAAAGTTTTAAACGGAGTTTTATTGTAAATGCATTGTCAAAGTTACCACATAAAAATTCAGATGTAGAGAGTGAAAATAATGTTCATGTTGAAAATGTAGACAAGGCTTTTATCAGAGCTGCTTACTGTATGTTATAACATTGTGCAAAGGAAGTTAAAAGGCCAGTAATTTTGTTCATTGGCCAGGATTAGATAAGGATCTTGATGACCCAAAAGGCCAGAGTACAATTTGTCAAGATGCAATGTGAAGCCAGTGAAAACTCCTTTATAGAGTTGAAAATCAGACCAACCTAATCCAAAATAGTATACCTTGATTATTCTGAAAAGGGAATTAGAAATTTCCCAGTCAGACACTCCAAATATTGAGGCCAGTACTGTGAGGGAGCATGCTGTTGAAGAACTAAGATGTCATGTTATGGCTTACCAGAAAATTTATGTTCCTCAGTTTTGTTCATTTCCATTTGAGTGCTTTATGAAAGAAAATTATATTAAGCACAAACTTATTTCACCATCTGGCCTGGTGTCAAGTAATATGGCTGAGAGATCAGCAACAACTGTCAAAGAATCACTGAAAAAAACAAATATTACTTGTCTGCCTAAACTTGATGATGAATTATTACTTGACAAACTTTTTGCTAAACTGCAGAATAATATTCCACAATAGGTTATATTCCTGCTAATGTGCAGAAAGCTCAGAATATGATTGAGAATTCAGCCAAATCTTGAGGGGAGAGTGGAAGAGGGGCAGTTGAGACAGAAATTATATTATTACTCAATTCAAGGAAAAGAACACTTCAGTGGACATTATAGAGTTGATGCATTAACACCATCTAGCAAACCTGACATTTGAAAATAGGTGTTGGAATGATAGTTGAAGTGTGAGGAGCAAAGAGTTATCCGATGAAAATAGGAGAAAAATTCTAAGTGTACCCATAAATCACTTGATTCCTGCAAGAGATATACAGAAGAACATAGTACTTATGTGTCTGTGAATGTTTCTCAGAAGTTGACAAAAGTGAGACAATGGAAGAAATGACACAAAATTCTATTGAATTGGCTCAAGAGGAGACACTCTCGCCAAGTGAATACAATGCCAATGACATTGACAGTGTGATAAATCAAAAGAACTTCAAAAACCTGTGAAAAGATTAAATTTGTAGATAACGAATTATTCATTCTTTTTAAAAGAGGAAAAGCAGTGTGGCACATGTAAATGCTTGAGTGAAAATGGTTGTGTGGTAATCACACACACAATCATGACTTTACTTTCATGATCTCTCCAGTTTAGGCCTTCTAGTCTGGCAGATGCAAATAAAATATGTTAAAAATATGAAGCTTTTTTTATGAACTCCCCATTACCTAGATCTAATGAAGGTTTTGCTTCAACCATGTTAATTTTGATTCTCATTTAATTAGATGCAAGTGATACAATTAGATCTTCACATGCAAGTAGAAATACTTGCATACAGTACATGTGCAATGGAGTTACAGAGCTGAGTAAGCCAGTTGCACATGTTCTAACAGCTCTTTCCGTCTCTTCGTGTCATTCTATACATTCTGCATTGTTTGAGTTTGAAATGGCAGACACACACATATGTTACAGTCTGTGCACAGAAATGAGATAAAGCCCTACAAAAATACAAACTATTCTTTCTTTTCCGCACTACTGCTAACGATGAAGTGTTCCTGGTATTGTAGGAATTTGTAGTACTTAATATGTTGAAGGAGAAACAATTAGATTTAATAGGATTGAAAATACCTTTGCATTCATCAGCTTTCTGTTGGGTCACCAACTCTGTTTTCCGAATTGGCCCATATCTCTGATTTCAGCCATGTACTTATTTGCAGCATGGATGCAATATGTGGTTGTTTTATAAGGATGTCTGTAAATTTGCACTAGTCAATCTGATGTAACACTATCCTGAGTGAAAGGATCAGATTTGGCTCACTGAGGGAGGAAATACAATTCAAGGACAAGCTAGCACAGATCAGTCTTGCATGCTTTCAATCAACTTAATATTTGTAGATTAAAATTGTCAGAGTTTGAAATTGGCTGTAACTGCATAAGTGTAGGGACTGGAGTTTATGGAGAGGGCAGTCAATAATAACATAGTGTGGAAAACAGAGGCAGGTAACTGTATTTTGTTTGCCAAATACATTTATCAATTCGTATATAGTTTCTGTTTTAAGGTAATATACTAGCAATGCTACACTTAACTGTCAGAGGCTTGCAGAAAATTTACTGTCTATAAACATGTGAACAGTTATGCTAGCATCAATACAGAGTGCAGCCTTCAGGAATCAACTTGCTCACATTATGTACAACTGCATTTTGGTTTACATGTTCTTTTACAATGTTGAATTGGCTGCAGAGAACGACAAAGAATGTAGATAATGGAAGCTAAAGTTGAAGCCTGAATGAACTGTCAATATTTATTGTACCTCTCAAATGATATGCTGACTGGGCTTAGCTGGAATGCAGTCACATGTCAGAAAATAAGTTTCACTATTACCCATCGGGCAATAATCTTGAATGACCCATTACACTGGTCAATTGAAAAAAAATGAACTGCAGAGAGGCATGTAGCCTCTACTCCACAACAAAACAGGCAAAAAAAATGTCATTGATCATTACAAATATGGCTCTTGGGTATCATACCATAAATAAAGACTAAGGCTATAATCTAGGGTGTTGACCTTGGGTATGTAGTCAGTCGGGTCAACTGGAGCTGCACTGTAAATAGGGTAAGATAAACTCCCTCTTGTTTCTAATTAAATGAGAATAAAATTAAAGATGATTGAGGCAAAATCTTCTTTAGATCCAGGTAATGGGGAGTTCAGAAAAATTAACTTCATATTTTTAACATATTTCATTTGCATCTATCAGCCTAGAAGGCCTAAACTGGATAGACCATGAAAGAAAAGTCGTGATTGTGTGTATGATTACCGCATAACCATCCAATGTATTACAGGTAGCATGTCATCCTGCTTGTTATCTTGATGGTGCGGTCAATGCAAACCATGCTTTTTATTGTCTGCATGTGTCATCAGTGGGCTCCTTGTTGTTACTTCCTATAAGTGCATAAAGCACTGCTGTACCTCTTCAATAAAAGGTGTCTCGTGACAGCTGGAGGTGCGAGATCCAGACAACAAACAGAACAAGCTGGGAAATGTGACTGACACTTCTGCACATTTCAGAAAGTTCAGGACTCCCACATGAACATGGAGGCTATGTGTCTGTTGAGCTTCATTGGTGATTTCCCACTGCCCTCAGACATTGGACTCCTGTGCCTAACAGTGAAGCAAGAACCTGCAAAATTCCATGAGCTGGTGCTAGCACCATTATTGGAATGATCATTGCACAGCTCTGATTAACAATGGGCTGAATCCATTGTAGATGAGAAAATATTCATTTCAAATATTCCTACTCAGATCCGATGTCTCCATCACGGATGCTCTCCTAATACCACGCTGGAGGCTCAGCCTGGAATTTTGTGCTTGGAGCAGGGGTGTGTGATTAGAAGCCCCTGGTTCATAGAAGACAACACTACCAAATGAGCCACAAATGAAAATCAGTCATCCTCCAAGGTCACCTGAGGTCTTCACCATTAAAGACTGCAGGACTGCACTAGCTGTGGTATAGAACTCCACCGGAGCATTAGGAATGACAAATAGATGCGGAAAACAAGAACTAAAGAAATGCATAATGATGATCGGTAGTCCTTTGTATGCAATATTACGTGTTAATTTATACATTTTGTTTGCAATGCATGTCCTAACACACATATTTGCATTGTGACCAAGAGAATGATACAATGTTCACTCTTTCAATTACTAAACAACTCCTCCAGAGTAGTCCAGCATGACCGCATGTTTTACAGCAGCAGGATCTTCACCACAGATATGCTGTAGACATGTGCATGGGCTACTGTAAGCCATCTTGTCAGCAGCCAACCCATATTGGTCAGGAGCCACCAACGAGTTTGGTTATGTGAGGCAAGATGGAGCTGGTACTGTGGAGTGCTGGAGAATAAAGATAGTATAAACTGTTGCCAGGAGTTTGGTCATTGACCTGTGTGGACACTGTCTGTAGTTACTTTGAGTGAAATCCCCTTCAGTTTTAGTTCAAAACAGAGTTGGCATGAGACAACTCAAAAGCAAGGCATCCAGGCTGTGGCACACTACACCATGCAGAATCCCTACAAACCTTGCAAACCCTCATGTTCATTCTGCCCAACATGCAAGAGTGGTTACCTTTCTCTCTACAATTGTTTCTGTTGCTACAACCCCACCAGCTGATGCACACTACAAGCTACTACTAGTCAAAGACCCCACCCATTCAGGACATTCTCTCTTCTTCCCCTCCCATCAGGCAGAAGATACAAAAGATTGAAAGTACGTACCACCAGGCTCAAGGACAGCTTCGATCTCGCTATTATAAGATTATTGAATGGTTCCCTAGTGTGATATAATGGACTCTTGACCTCACAATCTACCTCGTTATGACTTTACACCTTATTGTCTACCTGCACTGCACTTTCTTTGTAGCTGTGACACTTTACTCTGCATTCTGTATTGTTTTATCTTGTGCTACCTCAATGCACTGTGTAATGAATTGATCTGTATGAACGGCATGCAAGACAAGTTTTTCACTGTACCTTGGTATATGTGACAATAATAAGCTAATTCCAATTCCAATACTAATATCTCCAGATACTTAGAAGTTTATAATCATTGTCATCCTTACTGTCACTGGCAATGCAGTTCTTATCCTGCTCTGAGGATACACTTTTAACTGTAGCAGTTGGCAGATTTTATTGACTACCCTCTCTGGGACATTCCAGACAGCTCAGTTATTGGTTGTCATTTAGGTTCAGGTGAATGACATGCACCCTGAGCACCCCAGGTAGATGTGGCCTCTTGTTATCCCTTCGTTCTCCATTTCCCTCTTCTATCGATGTGTTCTATTCTCACTTCTCACTTGTCCAGTTAGCTTCAATGGGAGCATTTGGTTTCTACAGCAACCTTGAGGAAAGCCTCAGTCCCACCTATCTCCCTAGCCCTACCACCCTACAAACCTTTAAACATTGAAACTGTTTTGGAAACCAACAGAAATCTATAGGAAGAACCACACAAATTCAGCCAAAAACTAGTATGTAGCTGGTTGATGAAACTTTACAAAGTGTTGATGGAAATTCCTTCATGTTACTTAATAATTGTCAGCTTTATGAAGTTAAGATATAGCAAAAGAACCCCAAAATGTCAACAGAGGTGTCAAATTAGCATTCTGTTTGACATCCCATTCTGGCAAAGAGCTCTCTCCTTTACCAAGGGGTATCCATCGTGCTTGCCATCAGATGTGTGCGCACACAAAGCAGGTGCCATTTTTGATCCTTAAGGATATTTGCATCACCCAAAAAATCAATTGATAATAAGATCGACCTGTCAGCCCATGTGCAATAATAGGAAGCATACCAGAATGTGATTCTTTCAAATACAGAACAGTTCAACAGAATTAACTTTGTCTTTGCTGAAATAAATAAAAGGTAAAAATTGCATCGTGACTGAAGGATCACACAACCAACATCTATGGATGGACACTTGCTCCAGCAGCTCTTTCATAGTACAACTTTTATTCTTTGGATTGCCATTAAAAATTAAAATATACCACTGAGCCAATCAAAAATCTGATGCAAATTGACCATGGAGTTAATGGGATGACTATAATGAAAGTTAGCGTTAGATGTTTCCAAGAGATAAATAAATGGTTCCTGTAACAGGGGGATTAAAGTTAAGCCTTTTCTTTCTGCTGCACTAATGACCTATTCTACAGATAATACATCGAATGAATCTTATTTTGAAATTAGTTGCATATGTTTGTTTTCCTTTCGTAGTTTTGATTCCCTGTATCCAGAATTTGGTTCAAAGGTTGCAATTCCTGATCTGGCATAATATTGTCTCATATTTCTCTCCTGCAAGTCCATGTTGCTGTGAGGCTCTCTGTTGGCAGTCTAACATATTCAAATCTGATTTAAGTATTAATGAAGTTTCAGCTTTTCCAGTAGAAGAAAGCTGATGCCAAGCTGGGTTGCTGGAGCATGCATTTAAAACAGTAATTTGTACAGTACAATTTATTACAGTTTTTATGTAATTGAAAAAATGTTTAACTCTAGAAACATTATATCAAACATGTTCTCTTGATCCTGTCTAAGAAAATATCAGTAGCAGGTAACACATGCTATTTTTGAAAATGCTTAATCTTTTATACTTGGTCAATTACTGCCATTACAGGGCAAGTAAAGATAAATGATAATAGGGATAAAAGAGACACATGTGACCCCCCCCCCCCCATTATATTGAGGCATCACTTAACTAAGTATGCCACCAGTGACGAGCCCTCCAAAATTGAATTAGGGGAAAGCTTCCCACAGGTTAGATTTGTACCCAGCACAATGATGGATTTTTGTAGTTGCTGGAGGCTAATTAACTCAACCATTTGCATTGATTTAGATATTCCTTAGGACAGTTTTCTCATACTATCTTCTGTCAACTGCTTCATCAAATACCTTCCCTCCATCTTAGTATTGGACATAGAGAAATGCAATTAACAGTAAACATTGGTTCAGTCTATTCATAATTCCTCAGTTAGTAAATAGGTTAAAATCCTCATATGACGACACTATGATATGTACATGGACAACATCCATGTAACATTTGTAGTGGACAATGCTCATCTCCAACAAAAGGGATTCTAACCACTTTGCACTTACATTCAACAGTACTATTTTCATTGTACTAGCAATGTCCTGGCCATTACAATTGGACAACAAACAATCTGCTGGAGGAACTCAGCAGGTCAAGTAGCATCTGTGGTGGGAAAGGAATTGTTGATGTTTCAAGTCAAAACCCTTCATCAGGACTGAGAATGGGGAGGGGAGATGGCAAGTATAAAGAGAAGAGGGGGAGTGATGAGAGAGGAGCCAGAGGTGATTGGTGTGACTGATAAGGGGTGAAAGATGATGGGTAGGTTGGAGAGGGGAGAGGGGAGAGAGTTGGGGTTGGGAGACAGTAGCAGGTGGATGATACTTGGAAGCAAACAGAGAGAAAAAAGGAGAGGCAGATGGAGCAAGGTTGGTGGAGGAGAGGGTGACGATTGGAGACAGCTGTTGGAGGGTGATAAGCAGGAAAGCAAAGGGCTACCAGTGTTGGAGTCCATAGTTGCCTGAAAGTAGCAACATAGGTAGTTAAGGTGGTGAAGAAGGCATATGGCATGTTTGCCTTCGTAGGTTGGTGCATAGAATGTAAAAGTTGGAACGTCATGTTGCAACCTTACAAATCACTGGTTAGACCTTGGAGTATTTCCAAATGTACATAAATCTTATCCCTTAGGATTGTCTACTATAACTTCCCACCACTGACATAAGGCTCATCAGCCTGTAGTTACCTGGGTTATCCCTGCTGCCCTTCATAAATAAAGAAACAAGATTAGCTACCCTCTCGTCTTCTGGCACCTTATGTGTGGCTAATGAAGGTGCAAAAATCACCGTCAGGGCCCCAGATACTTGTTCCCTTGCTTCCCATAGCAAACTGGGATAGATCTCATCTGGCTCTGGGGATTTTTCAACCTTTATGTGCTCTATGGCATTTAACATCTTTTCAATACTGACCCACACTAAATTATCCATGTACCCCTCCCTGAACTTACTGCCTTCTACATCCTTCTCCTTGGTGAATACAGATAAGAAGTATTTATTTAAGACCTTGCCCACGTCACCTGGCTCCACACATAGATTAGCCCTTTGGTCCCTGAGGGAACACACTCTTTCCTGGCTACCCTCTTGCTCCTGATGTACTTATAGAATGCCAAGGAAATTTCATGGTCCCTCATTTTCACTCCTAAATTCTTTCTTAAGTTCTCTGCCACACACTTTTTTCCCCAAGAGGCTCCCTCAATTCCCGTTGCCTATACCTGCCACATGCTTCCTTTCTTTTTGTGATCAAACCATCAAAATCCTTTCTCATCCAAGTTTCCCTAATCTTTCCATCTTTTCCTTTCACCCTCAGCAGAACATGTTGGCCCTGGACCCTTGCTAACTCTCCTTTAAAAGACTCCAACTTGTCAGCTATCATTTTACCCACAAGCATCTGCTCCTAATTTACTTTCACTAGGTCCTCTCATACACGACTGAAATTAGCCTTCCTCCATTTCAAGACCTTAACTTGAGGACCAACCTTCTCCCTTTCCATTAACTACTTTGAAACATACAGAATTATGGTCACTGTTCCCAAAGTGTTCCCAAAGGTGGAGTCAATGGCTAAACAACAGAGCTTGTTATAATGACTTCAATATTCCCAATATGAAGTTCAGCAAAACTTCTGTTCACCCAGTGCTGTACAATACAGAATTTGAAGGCAGTGGAGGGATCAAGAGAGGTGATGGTGAGGTAAAGTGAGAGTAAGTACACATCAGGTAATTGATGTGCTTTTGTATAAATTTGCTGAGGGACAGCATTTTGATGTGAGCTTGAAAAGGGCTAATGACAGATCTTGGGGAACTCCAGTGGTAATGGTGAAAGCACGGAATGAGAGGCAGCTACAGATGATTCTCTGGCCATGACTAGATAGGAAAGAATAGAAAGGTGCAGATGTGGTCTCACCCATCTGGATGACAGTGGAGAAGTATTGGAAAGGCACTGAGTGGTCCATTACATCAAAGGCTACAGATTGGTCAGAGAGGGTGAAAGAGTATAGAAGGATTTGGCAATAAGTATAGAATATCATTGGGGACTTTAACATGAACTGATTGTACAATGTGGCATGGCAAGAAACATAATATGAAGGATCACACAGGGATTTCTGAAAAAGGCTTCAGGAATTTAGGATGATATGATTTCCTCAAGGACTTGGGAAAAGCAAGGAAAATTGAAGATTGGGCAATAATTTGCCAGAAACAAAGGTTGGTATTTTGGGGAGCTGGATGATAACAATAGTTTTGAATGAGAGGGGCATAGAGCCAAGATGTGATGTACATTAGTGCTGGCTACCTTTAATTAATGAGCATACCATGTGATATGACTTTTGATACATTGTTGTACCAACTACTACTGTTAGTTGAGGGTTGACTGCTTTCAATAAAGGATATTTTGCTAGTGGCTCTACTGTTGTTATTTGCCTTCTTTTAAAAATGAGGTAGGGAGAGTTCAGGGACAGCATCTCCTTGTTAGAGTGCAAAGAACCTATAGACACGGTACTGAAAGGGAATTAGCAACAACATTGTTGAATATGAAGCCCAGGGTGAGGAGTTGCGATCAGCGTCGGAGCAGGGTTTGGTTGACGGAGCAGGAGACAGTCCTCATGGATAAGATTAGCTTGGAAAGGGGTTGAGGGGATGAGAAAGATGTGAACTTTGGTTGTGAATGTGGGGGTTGGGTTGAGGTGGTGTAGGTGTAGCCAAGCTTGGCAGTGACTGTGTAAACTAGTTGTCTGCTACATATATTCAAATCTGCATCTCTTAGACTTAAAATAGTGGAGGTGATCTCCATTTGGGGGAAGACCTTGTGGTAGTGGGGTGGCATTGGTGGGTGTGTGTGGGGAGGGGGTGGTAGTTGGTAAAAATGCAACCCTTTGTTTTAATAAGATAAGATAAGATAAGATCTTTATTAGATATGTGTACATCGAAACACACAGTGAAATGCATCTTTTGCGTAGAATGTTCTGGGGGCAGCCCTCAAATGTCGCCATGCTTCCAGCACCAACATAGCATGCCCATGACTTCCCAACCCGTAAGTCTTTTTTGGAACGTAGGAGGAAATCGGAGCACCCGGAGGAAACCCACACAGACACGGGGAGAACGTACAAACTCCTTACAGACAGCGGCGGGAATTGAACCCGGATCACTGGCGCTGCAAAGCATTACTCTAACCACTACACCACTATGCCATAGACTGACCATTTAAGTCTGACCTGTAACATGCTCTAAGATGTCCTGAGGTTACTGTATACTGTATACATTCCCTGCTTGCCATCTGAGAATTTAAAAATAAATTATCTTGAATGCAAACTCCATGCTATCCTAAGTAAATAAGTAAGTAGAAAAACTTATCCAGCCCATTGTGCTTCTACGTTATACAATGTAAATACTTGATCTAAATACTTGATCCACTTTCACAGATTAACTGTCAGCAATGGTTCATTGCCCTTCTCCAGAGATTTTAGCACAAAACTTAGTCTTAATCTACAACCTAGCACTGTCTGAAGTGCAGTTCTTCAGATAAGACTTGAAGCTAATGCTCCATTTATCCTTTCAGGTGGATTTAGCAGATAGAATGGCATTAGACTGATGATGCACAGATGAGTTCTCCATAGGTATGTTGGCTAATATTTATCCCTCAACCATCAGCAGTGAAAATCACAAATTATCTGGTCATTATTACTATGCTATTTGTGGGAAAATCCTGTGTGAAAGTTAGTTTGTTTTCTATATTGCAACAATGACTATGCTTAATAAAATAAATTATTTGGTTATGAAATACTTTATCACCCCCTGAGGTCATTGAAGGAGAAAATAAAGGCAAGTGTATTCTATTGTCTTATTTAATCTGGTGAAGAACATATCTACAAAGTAGTTTTCTGTCCCACAATGATAAATGTTTGGAATAATTTATCAAGGTAATAGAGTGAAAAATAATGGCTTTATTCAAAATACAATTAAATGTCACAAAAGGAAACTTAATGTACTGGTGAAATGACCTTCAATGGGCTGAATGGCCTTTTCTCATTACTGTCATTTCTTATCATCTTCATTGATTAAAACTCCAGAATATTTATCGAACTATTTATTCCTGAATTATCCACCTATGCAGAAGGTCAACATGGTTAAATTGAAAAAAAAATTGAAATTGAATCTCAATTTCAACTTTGGTCTGTGACATTTATTCTAAATGGGAAAATTGGTACATTGAATTGATGTATAACAGCCAACCTACTCTGCATTCAACATATGTAGCTCCAATTGTTTGTCAACAGTTGAATCTCATGGGAGTTAACGTGTACAAACTACTAGTCTCTAATTGGGGTCTTCCTAAGCACAGTTTCCATGGTGCATCAGCTATGGAAAAAAATTGAAGGTTCACACTGCACATCTTCAACACAATTATTACAAATGTGCTTCCCGAAAATGTGTCAACAACTAGCAGTATTCACAGAAGAATAACAGGTCTAAAATAATACTAGCATCATATTTATAGCAGTATTTACAAACAATAATGATTCAAATGTGTCCCCATTTTACCTACTTAGTTAAATCATATAGTCATTCTTACCTTTGTCATTTTTGTCAAAGAAATAGTATAGTAAGATACTGATTTTTGGTCATGGCATTCAGAATGGAAATGTTTCTTAATTTGCACTCAGTGTCATCCAACTGACCCCGATACTTCAGGGCCTTGATAAAATAGCAATGATTATATTTTCATGTTTTTCTTACAGCCAGGTCTAATTGCAAGATTTAAGGTCATATGGCACAGGAGTGTCTACAAGATGTCTGAGCCAAAATTGGATTAGTATGTTTTTCAAATCCCAAGGCAGCTGGCTAAGACAAGCATTTGACCTTTTTTGTATGCTACAGGAGGCTCAAATCTTGTGATCCACTGTATGAGCAACACTCAACCTTGTCCAATACGCATTTCATCAAGACCTGACCTCCTTTTACCTGACCCAAACTCTAATCCCTGCTTTGTCCAGCCCAGCCTCCATTCTCCTACCTTCTCAAACCCAACCTCCATCCCCCACATTGCCTGAACCCAAACCGTGCTCTGCATGAGGCCTGACTATATACAGTCATAGAGTCATAGAGCAATACAGCACTGATACAGGCCCTTCGGCCCAATGAGTCCATGCTGATCACAGTGCCCATTGAAGCTAGTCCCAATTTCCTGCATTCGGCCCATATCCCTCTAAGCCCCGCCTTTCCATGTGCCTATCCAAATGCTTCTTAAATGATACTGTTGTACCTGCCTCAACCTCTTCCTCTGGCAGTTCGTTCCATATACTCACCACCCTCTTGTGAAAAAGTTGCCCCACTAGTCCCTTTTAAATCTTTCCCATCTCACTGTAAGCCTATACCCCATCGTTTTGGACTCCCCTACCCTGGGGAAAAGACTGTTACCAAACACCTTGTCTATGCCTCTCATAATTTCAAACATCTAGCCTGTCCAACCTCTCCCTGTAACTCAGGCCCTCTAGTCCTGGCAACATCCTCGTTAATCTTTTCTTCACTCTTTCCAGTTTAATCACGTCTTTCCTATAACATGGTGACCAAAACTGTACACAGAACTCCAAGTGCAGCCTCACCAATAACTTATACAACTGCAACATACTGTCCCAACTCCTATACTCAATGCCCTGACTGATGGAGGCCAGCATGTTAAATGCCTTTTTCACCACCCTGTCTACCTGTGACGCTGCTTTCAATGCTTATGCATTGACTTGTACTCTTAAGTTCCTCTGTTCCATGACACTTCCTAGTGCCCTACAGTCCAAAGCTGGTTTGACTTTCCAAAATGCATCACCTCACACTTATCTGTATTGAAATCCATTTGCCACTCCTCAGCCCACTTCCCAACTGATCAAGATCCCCCTGCAATCTACAATAACCTTCTCCACTGTCAACAGCACCTCTTAATATCGTGTTCTCTGCAAACATACCGAACAAGCGTACAGGCCTTGTGCATTCACATCCAAATCATTCATATAAATAATGAATAACGTCCCTATCTTCCTGGCCTCCAAACTTTGGTCCTCACTTTGCCTGATCCTAACCTCCAATATCCACTTTGTCCAGGTTTATGGATTCAGGATAAAACAAGGGAGGCTGATGCAGAGCCTTTTGGAGCAGTCAAGGCTTGAATTAACAAGGCATGGATGGGGGTTTCAGCAGCTGTTCAGACAGATGCCCGGCAAAAGTCTACAGTGAAGTGTGGATATTGTGGTAGAAGCTGCTGCTCCATCTTCTGATGACCTTAAATTTGTCTCATTGACTAAGCTCAGAAGCAAAATACTGCAGGCTGGGGAGTCCCAGTTGTCAATTTTATATGCCAGGTCCCAGATACAAGGTTATATCAGCAGTTGGAGACACAAGAGAATACAGATGCAGCCTGCAGTCTTTTTTCCACAGGGATCACCGTCTCCGTGACTCCCTGGTTCACTCACCTCTCCACATCCATCCCTTTCCCTCCCCGGGCATTTCTCTGTAACCGTAGTATGTGTATCACCCGTCCCTACACCTCCCCAGGGTCAGGGACATCCTGAGGCAATTGTAGAATACTCTCAAGGGGGAGGGTGAGAAGTCAGAGGTTATGGTGCATATTTGGTACCAACAACATGGGTGAAAAGAGGGATGAGGTCCCGGGCAGTGAAAAAAGGGAGTTCTCCTGAGAACCTAAAACACAGGACCTCAAGGGTGGTAATCTCTGGATTACTCCCAGTGCCACGTGATAGTGAGAGTAGAAACAGATGAATGTGTGGCTGAGGAGCTGGTGCAGGGGGCAGGGATTCTAGTTCTTGGATCATTGGAACCTCTTCTGGGGTAGGGGCGACCTGTACAAGAGAGACAGGTTGCACCTGAACTGGAGGGGGGGGGACCAACATCCTGGCTGGGAGATTTGCTAGTGCTACTTGGGAGGGTTTAAACTAGAGTGGCAGGAGGGTGGGACCCTGAGCAGCAGAGTGGCTGATGAGAAATCAGGGGATAATACGATATCCAATGAGAGCAAGTTTAGTAATCGGGATAGACAGGAGCACAGTAAAGGAAGAGGAAAGGACATTGGCTCAGACTGAATTTATTTCAATGCAAGAGGCTTGACAGGTAAGGTGGATGAACTCAGGGCGTGGATTGCCTCTGGGGACTGGGATATCATAGCCACAACAGAAACATGGCTGAGGGAAGGGCAGGACTGGTAGCTCAATGTTCTAGGATACAGATGCTATAGGCGTGACAGAGGTGCAGGTAAGAGAGGAGGGGGAGTTGTCTTCTTGATGAAAGAGGGCATAACAACGGTCATTAGAGAGGATATTCTTGGGGGATCATCCAGTGAGGCCATATGGGTAGAACTTAGAAACAAGAAGGAGTCACTCTGATGGCCCCCCAATAGTGAGTGGGAATTGGGAGGGCAGATATGTAGAGAGATTGCAGCTAGTTGTAAACATAATCTGGTAGTATTAGTGGGAGATTTTAACTTCCTTAATGTTGACGGGGCCAACCATAGTTTAGAAGGCTTGGATGGAGTGGAGTATGTGCAATATGTCCAAAAAAACTTCCTTTGTCAATATATAGAGGGAACTACGGGAGAGGATGGAACACTGGACCTCCTCCTGGGAAATGAGGTAGGGCAAGTGGTGGAACCACCATCTAGAACATCTTCAAGAGGCAGCGCCTCAAGAAGGAAGCATCCATCACTAAGGACCCTCACTATCCAAGACATGCCCTCTTCTCATTACTACCTCTAGGGAGGAGGTACAGGAACCTGAAGACCCACACTCAATGTTTCGGGAACAGCTTCTTCCCCTCTGCCATCAGATTTCTGAATGGTACATGAACCCATGAACACCATTATCCTTTTTCTTACATTATTTATTTATCTAGTAATTTATAGTAATTTCATGTCTTTGCACAGTACTGCTGCTGCAAAACAAGTTTCATGACATATAAATCAGTGATAATAAACCTGATTCTGATTTGGAAGTGTCTTTCGGTGAGCACCTTGGGTCCAGTGACCATAATTCTATTAGTTTTAAAATAGCTATGGAGAAGGATACGACCAGTTCACAGTCCAAGGTCCTGAACTGGGGCAGAGCAAATTTTGGAGCTATTGAATGGGACCTTGCAGTGGTTCATTGGGCAATATTGTTTGCAGGGAAAGGAACGTCTGTCAAGTGAGAGGCCTTTAGAAGTGTGACGTCAAAAGTTCAGGTCCTGTATGTTCCTGTTAGGGTGAAGGACAAAATTGATAGGTTTCGGGAATGCTGGTTGATGAGAGATATTGAGGATTGGGTTACGAAAAAGAGCGAGGCATACACTGCGCATAAGCAATTGGGAACTAGTGAATCTCTTGATGACTACAAGGGTAGGAGTTCACTTAAGAGAGAAGTTAGGAGGGCAAAAAGAGGATATGAGAAGGATCTGGCAGGCAAAATCCCAAGAAATTCTATAGGTATATTAAGAGTAAAAGGATGGCCAGGGAGAGAATAGATAAATACATCTAGGTAAGTGCATGGATAGGAGAGGTTGGTCTATGGGCCAAATGCGGGCAGATGGGACTAGCTTGTTGGGCAACACAGTCAGCATGGATGATCTGGGCTTTTTTCCTTACTGTATGATTCTATGACTCTCTGACCTCCCCCCTCACCACCATCCAGGGACCTAAACAGCTCTTCCAGTTGTGGCAGAGATTCATGTGCACCTCCTCCAACCTTGTTTATTGCACTCAGTGCTCTCGATGTGGCTCTCCCTCCATCAGTGAGACCAAGTGCAGACCAGGCGACCCCTTTGCTGAGAACCAGCGCTCCGTCTGCTGTGGCCATCTGGAGCTCCCGGTTGCCAGCCATTTTAATTCTCCTCCCCATTCTCAGATCGATATGTGTGTCCTTAGCCTCCTCTACAGCCAGGGTGAGGCCAAATGCAAGCTAGAGGAACAAAACCTCCTATTCTGCCTAGGTAGTCTACAGCCCAGCTGCATGAACATCGAATCCTCCAATTTCTGGTAATCTGCAGCCCCTCTGTCCATTTTCTTTCTCTCCTTTATCAACCCAGTTCCTCCTACTCACAGCAACCCCCACCCCACTTGCCCCATCCTCCCCTCCCCCAGCCCCCAGGCTCCCAATCATCCTGTTTCTTTCCCCTCCTCCACTCACTTCATCTACATATCACCCACACACCCCTCCCACTGGGTCCCCTCCCCCCACCGTTCCCATCTGCCCACCCCCACCTCCCTTATTTGGTTCCATGCTCTACTTCCCTTTCCTATCAGATTCCATGAACTTTAGCCCTTTATCACCTCCCAGCCTCTGTCGTTACTTCCTCTTCCCTCCTCCATCTGCCTCTCACCCCTCCTCACCTGAATTCACCGATCGCTTGCCAGATCTTGTTCCACCCCTCCCCTTCACCTCCTTATACTAGCTAATCCCCCTCTACTCCTTCAATCCATTTCAAGGGTCTTGACCCAAAAATGTCGACTGTCTGTTTCCCTACAAGATGGTGCCTGACCTGCTGAGTTCTTCCAGCAGTTTAGTTTTTATTTCAGCATTTATTAGAAGTGCCCGAAATCCAACCCAGTCTGCCAGGAGGATGGGAGGGGCTAGAAGAAGAATGGAAGTCGTTATCTACCTACTGCTGAAATGGCCCACCCTGTCTGAAAGGATATAGGGTTCGAAAAAATCAATTAACAATGAGATGCTGATTGGAAGCCGGCTGACATGACCATTGAACTCATCAGAGTATGGCATCCCCTGTCTTTGAGGACAGAATGCTGGGTAGGATTCCTGCGATATCCTGAGAACACCAACACTTGGATGATGCAGAGGTTTGAGCAGAAATCTTACCTGTGCTCTCACCAATTAGAATTTGGGTGCTGTATTCATAGAAGTAAATCTGGAAGGTCGTCATTCTTTTCCAAATGTCTGGCTGCAATAGGAGATCGAAGTTGGGCCAACCCTATATTTTAGCATCATTGAATACACAAATGTACTCCTGATGTTTTACTCTTATGTTACTTCCATATCACTGGGGGAAGATGCAGGGACTAGATGGGGAAGGATTCTAAAAGTTAGCCAAATACAATTTATGCCAACACAAATAGCCTCACTTTCATGGTGAAAATGAAATGTAAACTTAAAATTTATAAAAATACATTTATCCAACTTTTTCATCATCAATAGAATTTAAATCAATTTAGTTAGATCAATTTAGTTCATGGCTCTCAGACTGTAAGATTCCACAAATACTTCAGAACAATCTGTTGAAAATTAAGAACAACTTTAAAATGGAACTCAACATTGTTTAGTTTTCAATCAACTCATCTCATACTAATTATGGAACAACATACAAAGGAGCCGCAGGAACTCAATGGGTCAGGCAGCATCTATGGAGGGAAATGGACAGCCTATGTTCCACTGTCCTCTCCTATCAGAATCCATCTTCTTCAGCCCTTTGTCATTCCCACCTATCACCTCCCAGCTTCTTAGATCATTCACACTCACCCCCCTCCCTCACCTGTCTCTCACCTCCCTCACCTGGGTCCACCTATCACCCACCAGCTCTTGCTCCACTCCTTCCCCCCACCTTTTTATACTGGCTATTTCCCCTCTTTCCTTCCAGTCCTGATGAAAGGTCACAACCCGAAATGTCGACTGTTCATTTCCCTCCACAGGTGCTGCCTGACCTGTTGAGTTCCTCCAGCTCCTTTGTGTGTTGCTCTAGGTTTCTAGCATCTGCAGTCTCTGATTTTTTCATACTAATTATTGTTTATTCTCTGCTGATTGTTGTTTTTCAATCTGCATGTAAGATGTCTGTGGGAAAGGATGTGTCACTAATATTCTCTGATCATAATTACACCAACAATTGCAAAATTCCAATCTTTCCAGTTAGAGTGGGAAATGCATTTGAACTGAAACAAGGAGATGAAATAATGGAATTGGAAGATCATAATTTTGAACTATATGTTGAAGAAGCATTAGAACTCAACCAAGTTACTTATTTACATTTGTGATATTGCTGCAGCAAGTGAAACCTGGATACTGTACTTAATTAATGATTGTGAATATGCCAAATCATGAATTATCAACAGATGTTTTTTGAACTTTGGTCCAAGTGAATCATTTACTCTAATTCATTCATTCTACTGCTTGAGACAAAATGCAATCTTTGAATAAGTACATTGACCTTAATAAGTGTATCTGACCCTGGAAGATAGTATTAATTGTGATGACATATCTTCACAATCTTATTATTAGATGGAATAAGAAATAATAAAAGCTAATGATTGAAGCATGACAAGTGAGCTATTCATTGAGAATAATGGTATTCAAAGGATCTGTGCGAATTGAGGCTAATGTCTTTAGCATTCATTAATACTTATAGAACAGTTGGCATCCTGAATCCAGGCGTCAAAAAAAAAACTGTAGGATCATCCTAATTTCATCCTCATTGTTAGAATAAATCCAGTGAAGTTTGGGAAGTAATCAGGTGCTCCATGCAGATCTCTTGTCTGAGCTCTTCCAAGTTTAGCCAACTCGACCGTCAAGCTGATTGTTAAGGGCAGAAAATTGGATGACAACAGTATTACTGTGGAACTGGGAAGAGCTCTCATTACTTACCTTCCAATTCCCTCTGTGTTTGCTGTTGAGGGTGCTGGAAAACTCCCTCTGGCAAAGGTCATTGCCTCCACTCAAACCATCCCATGAAGGCCAGGATGTTTCCTGCAGCATCTGCCTTCCATGGATAGACGTTGCATTCTCTGTGCATTTTGTTGCATCAGTGAGTATAAAAGAAATAAAACCAGAAAATGCTGGAAAGACTCAGCAGGCCAGGCAACATTTATAGAGAGAAGTAGAGCTAACATTACAAGTCAGAGATCCTTTATCGGAACTGGGAAAGAGAGAAGACAAATTAGTTTTAAGTTGCAGAAAGGTAATGGGATTGGGGTGGGGAGAAGGTGGATAGAAGGAAGGAATGTCTCTCATAGGTGGGCCTAGCATTGATGAGCTATTGATGAAGTCAGCTGGTTAAAAGATTACCTGAGGGAAATTAGAAAGAGAAAGCAAAGAAACAGACATATAAAAGATGTGAAATGCTGGTCAGAAAAGCCCTGCAGATCAAATGCCCAGCTACCAAATGAAACCTAGGTCTGATTAAATAATATCTTTTTCATAATGATTGAGATTAAAGGGCAGAAATGAGGTGGCAGAATGCGTAACCTAGTGATCTACATTCCAAGCAGGTAGCATAGGACAGTGCTGACACAGTTGTCCTATTCTGCTGACAGGAAGGATCTGACAGACAATAAAAGATGTGTTTTAATTACCCCCCCTCCCCCCTCCCCAAATGAGTGGGTTGGAGTCAGATCAGATATTAAACACTGGTAAACTGATCACTATTCACTCATTATCAGGTATAATGGAGTTGGAACAGATGGCAGTCTGCCAAGCAGTTTCTAGGAGGCAAGCTGGCAATTTAAATATTTTAATGAGGCTGACAACCTTGAATTTAACCAGCCTTATAGGTTTAGCTGTGATTGACTGGGCATTTAGGACCTTGGGAAACCAGCTGGCTGAAGGGAAGAAGAGGTTCGGGGAGAAATTGTGCCTTTACTGCACTGATTACGGTCCAGGAGGTGCAGGGGTTTCTCCCCCATTTCCTACTTTCCAGATCCCTACAACCCATCACAAAGACCCACCCGAGGGTTGGGTCAGAGTCCCACCCAGGCTTGGATTCTCCAACATCCCAGGGTTGTGGATTGAACCAAGCTAGACCTGCCCCCTAATCCTGTCCTCCCCAACCAAATGGTAACCAAATCTGTCAACCACAAAAGGAGCAAACTGTATAATAAAAAACAAACTTTGCCGCAAGTGAGGAAACCTTCAGGAATTCTCTTCTGAAGCTCTGTCTCCAGCTCCACCCTCTTCCACCCAGCCCAATAAATGCATTCCTGTTAATATTCAGACCGAGGTATCTGAGAAAGTTGAAGTGATATTCAAGAAGCAGCAACGTTTTGATTTGATTTGGAATGAAATTCATTTTGTAAATTGTTTGGTAAGTTGGAAATAAGCTAGAACTTTCTTAAAGTATTTACATACACATTTTGAATTCAACATACAAGGCCGATTTGCTTGCCTAAGAGGCTGAGAGTGTTTCCTATTTTGCTGTCAGTCTCTCTCTCTCTCCCTGTCTGGTGAAGCTTGTAATTCAAGGAAATGAAAGGGGCCTGGAGCTCTCCTTGTTATGCATGAAGGTATGTTAGCCTGTCATCCAGAAACTGTCACTCTCCTAATAATGGGACTCTATGGCAAAAGGTGCCAATTTTAATCACGGTCACACCCCTACAGGATTGTGGGGTGACTGCAGGTCCACAATGTTGACTGCTCACAGAATATATGAAATGTCAATGAGTCGCTGAGTTATTGTGCAGCTATTTATGTATTTCCTTCATCTGTATAATGAGAGGGTTTACTGACAGGTTCGAGAATATTTATCCCCCGTTGTGCAAGTGGCTTTTTATGCAATTGTTTGTAACAAAAGGGATTGTCACATGACATTTTGAACTAAGAGCTCCTCTGGTGTTTTTTTTGTTTGCATTTTGCTAAATCAAGACTATTAGCAGGGCAAGAGTAATAGAAACAGTCTTTATATTAGCCTTTCTGTACATGGCAAGCAACGATGCTTTAGGAAATTCACAAAGTATTTCTAAATCATGCCTCAGTATTTTTTTCACTTACAATTAAATGTCATCCTCAATTTGCAGTAAGCCTGTGTTTGTGTCACATGCTAAACAAAAACAGTAGGTGGCTTCCATTTTAACTGGGCTTCGAGAATCAAAGCGAGGGTCAGATATTCAAGCTTCCCCTGGAACCCGAGAACAATTTAATTCATTTGAAGTTTTGATGTTCCCTTCTGTTCAAACTGGCAGGAATGATATCACTGTCAGAGAACTGGTATGAAAATTCATGAGATGTCAGGCTGTTTCTCAGCAAATGATCCTTAGTAAGTAAATAAGGAATTGTGAGGAGGATTGGGAAGTCCATAATTGGGATGGGTTTAGGGGTACCCTAGGATTGGAGTTATCGAAAATAAAAGAAAATGCAGATGTTGAAAATCCAAAATAAACACTCAGAATGTGAGGCAGCCTTTGAGGAAAGAGAAACAGAGTTAATGCTTCAGTTCAAAAGCTCTTCATCAGAACTGGGAAAGAGATTTTAAAAAATGGGTAGTTTTAAGTTGCGTAAGAGATGGTGATCCCTTTCAATAACCTTTGAATACAGAGGAGTGGAGTTGACAACATAATAATGTTTTCTTTTCTTTTTAATTGAAGAAATATCAGTCTAGTTTTTTTTTGAAGCGTTTGTTTTTTTTGGTTTATAATCAATTTTGTTTTTTGATTTGTGGGTTCTTCTTCCATATAATCAAATTTTATTTCTTTTCAATCTTTCCTTTTATATTTGTTCACTTAATAAGAGAACGGGAGGTCTAGATTACTTTTTTTACTCCTTGTGATTATATGTATTAACTCTTATGACTGTTATCCTGATCTCTTTGCACCAGATGTATAATTACTAATGTTATATATATTATTTTGTACTAATTTGATAATTAATAAAAAGATTGAAAAAGAAAGGAAGATGGTGGGAGGAATGGCTAAGGCAAAGGAACTATCTGTGATAGGGTGAGAACAGAGTTACCATGGGGATGAATTGTCAGGGTTGTCCCATCAAATGGATAGTGGAATCTGTTAGAGGGTTATAGCACAGACAAAGAAGCATAATGTATTGCTAACACCAGGGCTGTGTAACATGCCCAGCAAGTCAGAGTCTACTAAAATAACCCAAAGGACCGAGTAGAATGAGAGGAGCAATATTTTGCCTGCAGGTTGGAGATTGTCCAGGCCTTATTTAGGCCCAGAGTTCCATAAGCATCTCCACTGGGAATAGCATCTTTGCATTGCTCTCTTCCTTTCTCTCATCTGACCTCTGTAGGCAACATTTCTCCACATTAGTAGGGGCTAGAGTTAATACCTTGCTTGGCATGTGTGGGATTTAACTGATATATTAACAGGGATCTGAACTCAGATTTCAATAGCAGATAAATTGCATTCTATACTTCTATAAAATAGTAGGTATTGGTATTGGTTTATTATTGTCACTTGTACTGAGGTACAATGAAAAACTTGTCTTGCATACCCATCACACAGGTCAATTCAATACACAGTGCAGTTACACTGAGTTAGTACAGAGTTAGTTGGGACTGACTTTTTACTTATTCCTTCCAGTAGAATGCAACCAAAATTGATCAGGCAACTGAGCCATCAATGCTGCACCTGGAAACCTCCACATTCTATTTTGATTTTTTGAATCGGCAGCAAAGGCATCTGCCTGAAGCTGGAAAAGGCCTTCTTTCAATCCACAGATTGATGAATGATGGCATGATCAGGTCTCGACCAGAGTCTTCCTTTGGACGTAAATAAGGAACTTGATCTTTTGTATGTAAGTAAGGACTGAGCACTATCATTTCTTTGGGCATCAGCTTGAAACTTGATAGAGGAGAATTTAAAAATTTATGTTAAAAAAGTTAAAAGCATTTTGACAGTCTCATCCCACAGTGAGCTTTCTTTTGCCTTTCATTTTAAGTAGGACAACAGTCCTATTTATAATGAAAGAGGATGGTTACATTTTGAATAGGACTACGAGGAGTCAGACACTATACAGGCCGTACTTGCGCCCACATTCCATAACACTCTCCACTGGGAGTGGTGACCTTTCATTGCTGCCTTCCCTTCCTGCTGTTTTACCCCTTGAGGCACCAATCCATCCACATCGGTAGATCCACAACAGTGGCTCAATGATTCAGCTGCAGCACAGCTCCAGCGACCAAGGTTTGATCTTGCCTGTCAGGGCTGCCTGTGCGGAGCCTGCACATTCTCTCTGTCACTGCACGGATTTCCCTCGGGTGCCCCAGTTTCCTCCCCCAGCCCAAAGATATGCTGATTGGTCGGATCATTGGTCCTTGTAAACGACCTGCGGTGTGGGCAGGTGGTAGGAGGATCAGGGTGGAGTTGATGGGGATGTGAGAGAGAATAAATTAAAGAGAGATAAATAGGGGAATGGGATTGACGGGATTGCTCTGGGAACCAGCATGGACTTGATGGGGTAAATGGTCTCCTTCCATGTTATATATAAAAAAAATGATACAGTACAATCCTGAATATAGTGCAAAGGGATTCAATGAAGTTTCAGCAACATTTTGTCAAAAAATGCTTCAAGTCAAGAAAGAATGCAGATTGGGATTTTACAGCAACACTATAGCTAGTCTGTGTTATGGCTACAGGTCACACGGAGCGGAAATTGTTTTTATATCTCTTCCCTCTCCATTCTGAGAATGAACTTTGCCTTTATTGGACAGTCTATGCTTTCATTACATATATGAATTCACATTAACAATCAGTTTGAGTGTTTCTCACATCCTTGAATCTTCATTATTTGTTGCTCATTCGAGACTTCATTTCAAATCTCACATCAGTTTCTGACTCATATAGTAAGCCCAGGCCCAGGGTGTCATTTGTAAAATGAAATCAGGATTATTGGAATTAATTTAGAATGAATTTAAGTTCTGGCAATAATTCATCAACAAGGTCACAAAGACTGGCTTCCAAGGAAATGCCAATAAATTTTTATTGGGAAATGTACTGTTCGGATCTTGAAAATAGAGATATCTGTACTGCGAGACCTAAAGTAGTGAAATTACCTCTTTGTTCTTTGTATTTATTAATTAACATTTTCTCCTGATAATTGAATCTATCCTTAACTTAGTTTTGTGGACAGTCTATGTGCAAGAGTTGCTGTAATTCACTGGAAAATACAAAATGTTTACATTCATGATCATTACATTCAGTAGTGTTAAATTATTTTTTTAAAAGCCATCGCACCATTGCCACTTATGTGGCTCTTGGGGTGATACACTCATGCACTCTGTACTACATCAATGCACTCTGTACTAACTCAATGTAACTTCACTGTGTAATGAATTGACCTGTACGATCGGTATGCAAGACAAGTTTTTCACTGTACCTCGGTACGAGTGACGATAATAAACCAATACTAATGCCAATGTAGAGAATGAAAAATAAATATTAGGTTGTTGTGATGAAGAGCCACTCAGATTCTAGAGGGGTAGGTGTAACAGGTCCTCGTTCAGTACAAGGTGGCAGAATCCCCAAAACTCAAATACATCAAGTTTTTATACTTTTAGGTACAAAAACTAAACCAGATGCTCAGATATAATTTCTATGGTTTAAAATGGGTTACTTTATCTTAATATTTTGCGTGTGAACAAATAGTTCCATAAAATTATGCATTTACATCTCATAACAAGATCAACTTTGAATATTCAAACACCTTTGCTGAGATAAGGCAATTCACATCAATATTCTAAAAGCCTTTGAGGACAACACCCAGATGCTTCTCCTTCATTTCACATGTTGCACCTTCAGGGGATTGTCAAAAACACTTGGTGAACCCTCCCTCCCATGTCCAACCATTCTTCAATGCATGACACAGCACAGATTCAGCTTTACACTGACTTCTGCTGCTTCTTTCTGTCACAGTGCATCTTCCACTGAAGAGGTGCATATTACCTTTAAGGATCGATAGGCACTTGGCAACAGTGTGGCAACACCAGCGACAGGGAGCAATTATGTAAAGCAGCAGGTAGAACCAAGGAAGCAAACTAAACAGCTGTAAGTTAACCGCCTGCCATGATTCTTTTTCTTTTTGGAGTTCCAAACTCTTTTTGGAGTTCATCCAATTTCACCTTCTTCATGTCTGAGAGAGGGATAATGGCCTAAGAAATGAACTATTAGTTAATTAGATACAGGAGCCTGAGGGCACATATCACCAGGCTTAAGGACAGCTTCTATCCCACTGTGATGAGACTATTGAATGGCTCCCTTATACAATGAGATGGACTCTGACCTCACGATCTACCTCGTTGTGACCTTGCACCTTATTGCACTGCACTTTCTCTGTAGCTGTGCCACTTTACTCTTGTTATTGTTTTTACCTGTACTACCTCAAATGTACTCAGTACTAACTCAATACAACCGCACTGTGTAATGAATTGACCTGTACGATCGGTATGCAAGACAAGTTTTTCACTGTACCTCGGTACTAGTAACAATACCAATACCAATTTGGGCACAGTTAGACAGCTTAAATGAGTAGATAAGAAGGTAGCAGATGAAGTAGAATGTTGGGAAAGGTAGCTTTGGTAGGACATTACCTTTTGAAATTATGAAAGCTAGTGAATACTCATGGACAAAGGAATTTCAGTTTTCTCATCCATGACAGACAATATACAAGTACACAGGAACACCAAGCAGCTAGGAAGGTGAATAGAGAGTTGACCTTAATTGTAAGATATTTGGAGTATAAGAGTAGGGAAGTCTTGCTGAGACTATACAAGAATTTGGTTATTCCTCATCTAGAGCATTCTGCGTGGTTTTATTCTACTTTATCTAAGGAAGGGAACATTTGACTTGGAATCAGTGGAGTATAGGTTCACTAAGTTGTTTCCTAGGCTGAGGGCATTATCCATTGAAGAGAAACTGAGGAAGATTGGTCTCTGCTCACCAGAGTTCAGAAGAATGCAAGATGATCTTATTGAGACATAAGTGATTCTAAGGAATTGACAGGATGAATAAGAAATGAGGCTTCCTACTCCAGTCCTTTCACACTGGAATTCCAGTGGTACTTATGTAGGGAGTGATTCCTGAGACAGGAGGAAGGCACCCACTGTGATTTAAAGGAAGACAGAGGATTCCCCCTCTGTAGAGATCAAAAGTCAATTAAAATGTTTAACAATTCAGCCTGTCTACTAAGCCAAGGGAAAGAATATTAGGACATTCAATAATAATTTCTGAGTCACTTTTATACCAAAACACTGTCACATTGTTTATATAATCATTCGTCTTACAGTTCTGTCCCTTAGGAAGTCAAGACACCAAAAGGAACCTTCAAAATTATTCCAGACTATTGTCTATGGTTCTCTTTTCTGAGTTACTTTCTTTTGCTCTTCAATACAAATCTTCATCATGCAACATAAAAAGCTGAGTTTTGATCCTTCTCTCATTGAAAATTTTCATCCTATCCCCAATCAATTATTCTTTTCCAGAGTCCTCAAACATGATGGCCCTTCCAAAATCCATAACTGTCTTTCCTGTAACTCCATGTTTGAATCTTTCCAAATTAGGATACCGTTATTGCCACAACTCTTCTGACCCCTCCACTGTTCTTTGTCGACTGACCACCTGCCTAACATCCAGTCCTAGTTGAGCTGCAGTTACACCTAATACACCAGAAAAAATAATAGCCATTGACCTGGCTCCAGCAACAAGTCCCAGCCTTTGTCAAAGGTGGAACATGATTGTTTGTTATCCTGGCATGCTATTCCCTCCTGAGCTGAAGTTTCAGTCCCATATCCTCTCCATCAAACAAACTGCTTACCTCCACCTGTCTCTGCCCCTCCTTTATGTATTTTGTCAAATTCATACTCAACTATACTATTATCTCTTGGCTAATCTTGCATCCTTCTCTTTCTGTAAACTTCAGCTCTGTAACACCTTATTACCCCTACAACCACTCACCAATCATTTCTGTTCTGGCTGGCAATGGCTCCAGATCCTTCAGTAGCTCTAAATTAAAAGCTCTTGAACAAAAAATCACCTTTATAGCCTAGTCCCTCCCAATTTCTTTAAATACTTTCTGTTCTATAGTTTCATCAAAGCCCTTCAATTCTCCAACACCACTCTCTTGTTCACAACCTCTCTCCATTGGTGATGATGCCTGTAACTCTAAGTTATGCAATTGTCTTCCTGAACCCCTCTTAATCCCAACTCCAAATGGGTGTGCTTTATTTGATGCTGTTAGATGGAAGCTAGATTGGAGGGGTTCAAATTAGATTGGAAAACTAAATGGAAAGGAAAGGGATTTTGAAGATAAGGTATATTAAGGAAGGGACATCATGTAAGTGTTTTATGAGAAGTGATGAAGGCAGTTTTGAATTGCAGAAAAAATTGCCTGCAACTAGAGAACTGTTTGTAACATTACTTAAGATGGGTATTATCAGAAACACGATTGCAAATACATTTTACAGCTCTGTAATCCAATGAACTTTCCTCATTGTAAAATTCCTGTGAATTAAATAACTCTATTAGACTGATTTCAGAGACTAGCTCCATAACTTATGAAAAAGTCGAAGACTGTTTTTATTGCACAGAGGCAATTATCTGAGGTAATTATATAATAATGAAAGAAGTTGATGAAGGGTAACTGAAGTATTTCACCACAACATAATTATATTCAGTTTTATGATATTTGCACGATCATTATCCTTCCTGGCATGTTCCCTAAATGGAGGATTGTTTTTGCATTTATACATAGGCCACCCATATTAAAGGAAGAGGGCTAGAAATTCATTCACCTAACTCAAAACAAAATGTTGCTGTGCTGTTAAAAATCGGGAAGCTGGAGTAGAGCAATTCTCACCCTGCTTCTGGGCACCTTGGCATTTTTGACAAAATCAACTCCTCGTTTATTCATTCTCTCTTGCACATTTTGTTCTAACATAAAACTTACCAAATGACGTCAATAGTAGAGCAAAATGAAAAATTCATTTGCAATAAGATCAATATCACTGGTCTGAAAAACAACAGTTCTTATTTACTCACAGGCTTTTACTGACCCTGCTTCCCCCAGAAACAGTGCTATTTAAAAAGCCAATATTCAAGTGCATCTTGTCCTCACTGATATCGCTGAAATCTTACAACTTCAATTACAACCTGACAAGTGTAGCTTGATTCCTTTTGCCCATGTAAGTAGGGTTACAGTCACTTTCAGCTTCAGAACCTTATTTCAGGCTGCTTCTGTTGATTCTCATGCCTCACAGTTGGCTGCTCACTGCTTCATGACAGAGGTCACCCAAAATTTCATACTCTAGGAGAGGAGACTTCAGCCCCACTGAAGCAGGCCATGTATGCAGAAGTATTTTCCTGCATTGTAAGCTACACAAAGTATAGGCATTTTGGCACTAAACTCACGACCCTGCCAGTGATCTCCTTGGCAACCTCCTGCCAAGCAAAATGTCCATGGCCCCCATGCACAAAGTACATGCCTTGTGACGATAGGTTTCATGAGTCTGTCTCGATCCCTACCAATCCCCCCCCATCTCATCCATTCATCCGTAACAAATTTTCTCTGTGGGTGGAAGAGTGTCGTTCTATGACAGTATGTCCCTTTTAGTACTTGCTGCAGTACGTGAGCCATATGCTAAGAAATGTGAGAATTTGCAATGCAACATAGAGAACACTGCACTGAACCACCAGAGCAACAGGGTGACCTACATTGTGGCTTCTTAACACCAAGAGAAAGCACAGCTCAATTTCTAGGCCAGAGAGTGTAAGAAAATTAATCATCTGACAACAAGTTAAGTGGTGATAGATCCAATTTTCTGTTTTTGGACCTCTTGAACTGAGCAGCCATGACAAATTTTCTTTAAGCTTTCAGGTAAAAAAAAGACACTGATGAATTTGAAAGCCAATCAAAGTATTTAATTTCAAGGCAGAATGTGTGGCATTGAAATATTAGCATTTTATTTACACATTTTTCACTATTTATCTTATTCTCATTGTACTGCGTGCCAATTCTTCACAATTTTATGTTCTTGGCTATGTTGTGATTTTCCTGTATGAAGTTCTGGTATAAATAAGTTCTAGCTTATTGCTCAGTGTGATATTAACTTTTATTTGCCAAGTTTTCTAGTCCATGAATTATTTTCTCCTCTCAGTTAAATTATGGGTTTGAAATTGGAAAAGAAAATTGGGTGCTAATTCAATATAGCCATTTCATGTTCTTGCCAAAGGCTAATTTCACCCCCAATATCTTTTTATTACTTTTAAATTCTCATATTAGCACTGATAAAGATTTCTAATCTCTTAAGCATTTCAAACCACCCAAAAAAAAACCTCATGCCCTTCTTTTCACAGCCTATAAGCTTCAATAGCTTGACATGATAAATGATTATGTTCATCAATATTCCATTATTAGATTATTGGTTTTTATTTTAATTCTAACTTCATTGATATCCCTCTTATTTCATTACAGCTACTCACCCTTTAATCTTATTCTCATACTCCATGTGGCATACCTTCCTAATATTTTTCAGTTGAACTAAAGTGTTTAAATTTTCCAATCATGAAACATTTTAGATAAGTTTAGACCAAATTTTTTAGAGTTCCAAGGCATTTCATAAGAAACACATTGTAACACACTAACAAATTATATAGATCTATGAAGTTCCAGATTCTGCAGTGAAAATAATTCTGTAATTAAGTGTGAAAAGAATTTCCTCCTTTTCAACTACATTGGAACAAGTTCAATTCTCCTTCTTCTTGATGTACTTTAGAATCTGAAATAGCTTTGATGATGAAAATATTGAATGTCAATAAATTAGATGCATTAATATTTACGCACTCTTCCTTCATGTCATTAATTCCTGCTCTGAAATGTAGGTCAATTGTTGTTCTCTTGCTCACCACACTTGGAGTATTGTGTTCAGTTCTGGTCACCTCATTATGGGAAGGATGTGGAAGCTTTAGAGAGGGTACAGAAGAGATTTACCCGGATGTTGCCTGGATTGGAGAGCATGTCTTATGAGGATAGGTTGAGTGAGCTAGGGCTTTTCTCTTTGGAGCGAAGGAGGATGAGAGGTGACTTGATAGAGGTGTACAAGATGATAAGAGGCATAGATCGAGTGGACAGTCAGAGACATTTTCCTAGGGCGAAAATGGCTAACACAAGGGGGCCATAATTTTAAGGTGACTGGAGGAAGGTATGGGGGGAATGTCAGAGGTAAGTTTTTTATACAGAGGGTAGTGGGTGCGTGGAACGCACTGCCGGCAGAGGTGGTGGAGGCAGACATATTAGGGACATGTAGGAGACTCTTAGATAGGCGCATGAATGATTGAAAAATGGAGGGTTATGTGGGAGGGAAGGGTTAGATCGACATTAGAGCAGGATAAAATGTCAACACAGCATCATGGGCCAAAGGGCCTGTACTGTGCTGTAATGTGCTATATTCTATGCTTCCTCTGCACACACACATCTTCATGGTTTATAGCAAGATATCCACAATTTTTTTCACTGTTTCCAGTGTTCTTGCATTCATCTTAGGCTGGGAACATTAGCAGCTGAAGTAGAAGGAAATTCCATTGTCCTACTCTACCTCTAAAATGTTCATATGTGCTCAATTCCCTGTCCTTTACTATTACAACAAAAACATCAGTAGATGTCACTGTTGCACTGTAAATGCTGCACTTGTGTAACTTCAAAATCACTAATGAGATATCTGATGACAGACAGAACTAAAACCTTTTGGGCAGGCACAGTAACACAGCCAATTTTCCAATGAAGAATAAAGGTGCATTCAGTGTACTTATGCCCACTTCAACAAACTGTTCCAGTTAGATATGTTGGCTGAAGATTAAGTAATTCTAGTTTTTGGTTCAAGGTGTTACAGATTCATTGAGACAACCTTCCATTAAATGTCTGTTGTCAAATAACTGCACATTATTTGTTAGTGATGTCGCAGAATTCAACAATAATAACTATAGCCTCATCCAATCTTGTCATCTGAATGGGGAATAATTAATCATTCGGATAGAGGGTCACAGTTAAAATGATGTTAATATTATTCGCTTCTGTATCTTTTTGTTTATTTCACAGTTTGAAAATTGATTGATAATGAACTGATGCAATGACATCAGACGTATGAACATGTCCAGTATTAGAAACAAAAAAAAGTCATGTCTGCTGCCTACAGTAATCATAATACCTGCAGACAGCATCATAGACAGCTTACAGATTAACAGCAGCATTTGCCAAGTGCATTCACTGTTAAACAAATCAGGTATTTGGTTGTATTAAATTATCAAACTAGATGAAATTAATTTTATCTTGGTTGGTTCTCTCATATTCTCATATTGTCAGATGACATTGAATGAGGCCATTTGACCTATTGTTTCTATCGTGTCTCTCAGAGCAATCCCATCAGTCCCATTCCTCCACACATTTCCCCGCAATTTATTTTCTTTCACATGGTCGTCAACTTCACCGTGATTCTCCTGGCACAAGTTATAGTGGCCAATGAACCTTGCACTTGGTAAATCTTTGGAATGTGAGAGGAAACCAGAGCACCTGAGGTACCTCATGCAGTCACAGCAAGAATGTGTAACTC
The DNA here is from genome assembly GCF_009764475.1 of Pristis pectinata. NCBI lineage: Eukaryota > Metazoa > Chordata > Chondrichthyes > Rhinopristiformes > Pristidae > Pristis > Pristis pectinata. Next base: position 88,958,067 of record NC_067413.1, read on the forward strand.
CACACATACAGCACCAAAGGTGAGGTTTGAATCTGGCTGGAGATATGAGGCAGCAGCACCACCTGCTGCAGCACTGTCTTCTCCTCTGAGTGTGACAACACATTACACAGAATTTTGGATCTGAAGCATACATAGAACATATGAAATAGATATAATTGGACTTATTATTGGGTACAATAAATCTACATCTTCAATTGGTCATCCTGGAAACAAGATTTTGACTGTTGATGAAAAATGTGCTTAACAAAAATTAATGACCTCCATTTGAAGACATGAAATAGAAAAGCCTGGTTGACCCTTCAAGATTATTACTTTTGCACAATATAAAACCTAATTTAAGAAGCACTTTATCTCAACTATTTAATTTCATAAGGAATACATGTCGAATATGATTCCCAATGGCAATGAACTGAAGCTCCAGAATACCAATCCATCTCCAAACTTCAGCTAGTCAACATTAACTAGTTGATCTTCATAAACAGCATATCTCCTGACTCCTAGAACATATAATTCATTGCTGCTTTTGATATATTAGATCTTAGACAATGTTTCTCATTTGTATTTTTAGTTTATTTGTAAAATATAAACTGAAAATGTTAAAATATGTTGGCCCATCAGACTTCTGTGGAGACAGAATGACCATTTCATTGGTGGTTTTTCAATAGAACTACTTTTTAAGAAGCTTTTTTGAGTAGATATTAATTGACAATATTTTGCTGGTTAAATGTTTCACGTTTTAACCCATGAGAAAGGCATTTATTTTCTAATCTCTAATCTCATCTGGTACTTTAATCATAAACTTATGCCCTCTAGTCCTTTCCTCAGAATGTGCAAAGAATGTTTGTTTGAATATACAGCACCTATACCCCTCAGCAATTTAAACCTGATCATATCATCCCTCAATATCCTTTGCTCCATAGAAAATTAATTTATCTCAGTGAGTCTCTCCTCGAAATCTAATTTAAAGCCCCAAGTCCCACATTCATCCTTGTCATTGCATTTGAAGGCAGGGTGCCAAAAATTATAGATAATACTCCATGTAGGGTGACTTCATTGATCTATAACAGAATAAAATAATTTTAACCCAGTCAATTGCCCTTGAGATGAATTCTGGTATTCCAGTTAGATTTGTTGACATTAGTTTCCTGGTGACTGTAAATTTCCACCAAAGAGCCAAGTTTTTTTCAAAACTTTTCTCTTCTCCATTTTTGCAATGTTTTCTGTATGCATGTCACATTTTTCCAATTCCTCATAATATCCATTGCACTACATTTACAGTATATCCCCATTAAAATCCACAGCTTTTTGACAGGCCTAAGTTTAAATTTGTTTAGATTTCTATAAGTGTTAAGTATTGGTCTACTTAGCAGAGTAGACCAATACTCTGCTTATTTCTGCAAAAATCTGCAAATTTTATAAAAATGCAATAGTGAGATGAAAATGAGTACACAAAACATGTACATATGTGGGACTTCACCCTTCACTATTCTCTGCAGTCTCTTCTGATTATTGTTCCCTTCTGCTCTGTATTGTCAAAACAGTTAGTCTTTTTCACTATCTTATTTTAGAGGTGTATTGAATCATAACGGCACAGAAGGAAATCATTTATTCCACCAGGTTTCTTCTGGCTCCTTATGGAGCAATCACATCAGTTCCAAATCCCCACTCTTTCCCTGTAACCCTGCAAATTATTTCCCTTCAATTGCCTGTTGATTTCCCTTTTGTAAGCTCTGATTGAACATATCTCCACCACCCCTGCAGCCAGTGAGTTCCAGAACATAAGCATTCTCTGAGTAAAAAGTTTGTCCTCTCATCTCCCTGTACCTTTCACCCATTGCTTTGAATCTGTGTGGCCTATTCTCGAATGATTAACTCATGGGAAGAACTTCTTTCTATTTATCCTACCTAAACACATCATGATCTTTTGAACCTGTACCAAATCTTCAACTAACAGTAAATATAAACCTTGCAAGAATGATAGAATAATGATTGCAAGAAGGATAGAACAGTAATTATGCTGGATTTATTCTAACTGTCAATAAATTCAATAAAAAGCTTACATGGGATCTTGTTTAGAGTCAGAGTCATAGACTCATAGAGTTATTCAAAAGAGAAACACGCTCTTTGGCCCAACTTGTCCACGCTGACACGATGTCTATCTGAACTAGTTCCGTTTGCCTGATTTTGGCCCATTTCCCTCTGGGCCTTTTCTGTCTCGATGTCTTTTAAACAGTGTAGTTGTACCCACTTCTACAGCTTCCTCTGGAAGCTCATTCCATATACCCACCACCCTCTATGTGAAAAAGTTGCCCTTTAGGTCCCTCTTAAAATTTTGACCTCTCAACTTAACTCTATGCCCTTTAGTTTTAGATGCCCCTACCCTGAGAAAAAGACTGTGACCATCCACCTTATCTATTCCCATCATGATCTTATATACCTCCATTAGGTCACCACTCAACCTCCTCTGCTCCAGAGAGAAAGGTCCCAGCCAATCCAGGCTCTCCTTATAACACAAACCCTCCAGTCCCCATAACATCCTCATGAACCTTTTCTGTACCCTTTCCAGCTTGATGACATCCTTTCTATAGCTGGGTGACTAGAATTACACACAATACTGCAAGTGTGGTCTTACCAGCAACTTGTATAGTTCTAACATGATGTCCTAACTCCTGTACTCAGTGTCCTTACTGATGAAGGCAAGCATGCCTAACACCTTCTTCACCACCCTGTCTACCTGTGTTGCCACTTTCAAGGAACCATGTTCCTCTAACCTAGGTGTTTCTGTTCTACAACACTGTCCAGGGTCCTACCATTTACTGTGTAAGCCCTGCCTTAATTTAACCAACCAAAATGCAACACCTTGCATTTGTCTGAGTTAAATTCCATCTGCCATTCCTTGGCCCACTTCCCCGGTTCATCTATTGTAATCTTAGATAACCTTCTTTCCTGTCCACTACACCAGCAATTTTGGCATCATCTACAAACTTATTTAACCATGCTATCAACATTGACCTCCAAATCATTAATATAGATGACAAACAGTGGAACCAGCACTAGTCTCTGTGACACACTACTGGTCACAGGCCTTCAATCTGAATAACAACCCTCCACTACAACCCTTCGTATCCTTCCACGAAGCCAATTTTGCATCCAATTGGCTATCTCACCTTGGAACCCATATGATTTAACCTGCCAGACTCGTCTACCATGTGGGAGCTTGTCAAAGGCCATTGTTAACAAGATTGTTTAAGGATGTTGGCAAAAAAACTTATTTGGCTATTGAATTCATTGTGATCTTAATCTTCATCTGTTTAGAGCAGATTTCACGATCAAGGATGACTTGTTTCTACTCCAATTTATACTAAATGTCCTCCTTCTATGTATCATCCATATCCCTCCATTCCCATCATATTCATGTGTTTATCTAAAAGCCTCTTAAACTCCACCAAACTGCCTGCTTCCACTACTACCCCTGGTAACTCATTCCAGGCACCGACCATTCTCTGCATAAAAAACTTGCCCCTCGTGTCACATTTAAACTTACCCCCTCTAACCTTAAAAGCATATCCTCTGGTGTTTGACATTTCTACCCTGGGGAACAGATTCTGACTGTCTACCCTATCTACGCCTCTCATAATTTTGAAAACCTCTATCATGTCTCCCCTCAGCCTCCAATACTCTAAGGAAAACATCCCAAGTTTGTCCAACCTATCATTATAGCTCTTACCCTCAAATCCAGACAGTTTCCTGGTAAACCTCTTCTGCATCTTTTCCACAATCTCCACATCCTTCCTATAATGGGGCAACCAGAACTGCACAGAATACTCCAAGTGTGGTTTGACTGATGTTTTATAAAGCTGCAGCATGACTTCCTTGCTCTAGTACTCAACACTCCTACCAATGAAAGCAAGCATGCCATACGCCTTCTTTACCACCGTATCCACTTGCGTAGCCACTTTCAGTGAACTATGGACCTGGACCACAAGATCCCTCTGTATCTCAGTGCTATTAAGGGGCCTACCATTAACTGTATTCTTTCTCCTTTCATTTGACCTCCCAAAGTGCAACCCCCTCACACATGCCTGGATTAAACTCCATCTGCCACTTTTTTACTCATATCTGTAACTGATCTATATCCTGCTGTATTCTTTGATAGTCCTTTACACTGTCCATAACTCCACAATCTTGGTGTCATCCACAAACTTGCTAATCCACCTATCTATATTTTCATCCAAATCATTGATATATATCACAAACAACAGAGGTCCCAGCACCGGTCCTTGTGGAACATCACTGGTCACAGACCTCCGGCCAGAACATCAGCCTTTCACCCCTACTCTCTGTCATCTTTGGGCAAGCCAGTTCTGAATCCAAACTTGCAATTTACCATGGATCCCATGTATCTGTATCTTCTGAATCAACCTACCATGAGGGCCCCTATCAAATGCCTAAATAAAGTCCATGTAGATAACATCCACTGCCTTACCCTCATCAAGCACCTTTGTCACCTCTTCAAAAAAATTAATCAAATTTGTAAGTAATGACCTGCCCCGCACGAAGCCACATTGACTGTCCCTAAGCAAGCCATGGCTTTCCAAATGCACATAATTCTCAGTATCTTCCTCAATAGCTTCCCTACCACTGATGTGAGGCTCACTAGCCTATAATTACCTGGATTATCTCTATTTCCCTTCTTGAACAAAGGCACAACGTTTGCTTCTCTCCAGTCCTCAGGGATCTTGCCTGTTGCTAGTGAGATCCTTGTCAAAGCCCCAGCAATGTCTTTGCTTGCTTCTTTCAATATTCTGGGCTATATGCCATCAGGCCCTGGTGACTTATCCACCTATATACTTTTCAGAAGTTCCAGCCCTACCCTTTCCTTAATCTCAAAATGTCCCAGCACATTAGCATGCCCCATTTTGTATTCACTATCGTTCAAATTTTTCTTCTTGGTAAATACCAACGCAAGGTACTCATTTAGTACCTCAGCTACTTGTTCTGACTCCAAGCACAAATTCCTTACTTTATCCTTGAGTGGACCTACCCATTGCCTTAGTTATCCTCTTTTTCTTAATGTAAGTATAAAATGCCAATATCCTATTTCTGAGCTCCACCCAAATTGCCTCTGTGGATGAGCCCTCCAGTGTGTCCTCTCTGAGGACTGTTGTGACATTCTCTCTTATCAGTAGTGGAACCCCTCCACCTCCTTTATCCCCCTCTCTATCACATCTAAAACAATGAAACCCAGGAACGTTGAGCTGCTCGTCCTGGCCCTTACACATCCAGGTCTCTGTAATGGCAACAACATCGTAATCCCATGTTTTGATCCAGGCTCAAAGTTCAACTTCCTTACCCATAATACTCCTAGCATTGAAATAAACACATTCCAGCCCATCACTCCCACCGTGTTTATTCGCCTGCTCCTTGCCGTCCTTCCTTTCAGTCTTACTTGTCATATCACCTTTCTTGCACTCAACCCTACCACCTGTTACCCTGCTGCTGTGGCTCCTATCCCACTGCCTCTCTAGTTTAAACCCTCCTGAATGGCACTAGCAAACCTCTGGATTCCCTACAACTGACATCTCAGGACACTGGAAAAGTACCACCAATGCTGTCTCTGCAAAATCATCCAAGTTCACTGGAAGGATAAGCCAACCAATGCAGAATTTTCTTCCACTCAACATCCTTTCCACTGAGGCCCTAGTTACTCTCAGAGAGCTAGATTGTGCTGGTCACATCATTCATATGCCCAACAGCAGCTTCACAATGCAGACACTCTATTCCGCTCTGTTGTGGAAGAGTGTTATCAGCTGATCTGAATATTAAAAAAGGTGACAGGAACTTTTCAGATTAGTGAAAGAAAATTACAGTGAGAAAAATTTGGATAGTGACATGTAAGAACATTAAATATGGTATTTATGAATTAAATGCTTATTTGGAAATGATGAACTTCATGGTCAGGTATTATAGAAGACAAGTGACATATATACTTTAAGATTTATGTCAGAATTTATTTTTGGCTTGTTTTATTGCTGTTCTCCATAGAAAGACTGCTAACTAGAGAACTGATGAAGGATAATGTTAACCTCAAGCATTACAATCCACTTCTCAGTGTGTTGACAATAATGTCTTCCAGAAATAAAACGATATGCCAATGATTTTTGCTGTGTTTCCCATCACATTTTTTGTGTTTTCTCAAATGATTCTAGACTATAGTTTTGTACTGAGTGTTCATCAGATGGTTTGAGAACTAATGAAATGGCCTTTGATTAGTTTTGGGGGTGTAGATATTCATAGAATTTATTTCAGTGACAGATGGAATTAGATGTAAATTATATATAGCTGATATTGTCCTTAGGAGATGAGATGGAATGTATCCAATTACTTCAGGTAATCTGAGTAGCCACTTTAATAAAGCCAGTTTTGGATAAGGTCTTGCTTGTAGTGAGTTAAAGGTAAATAGACATGTCCATCAACTTTTCTGTATCTTATGCAAACCTCAGTGATTACAACGGCTTCTGTAAATTGCTCAGGAAATGACTATAACCATCATTCTGTCCATTTGATGGAAATGAGACAAGATTAAAACCGATCTCCTTCAAACAGGAATATAGCTTTCAATTTGAATAGAAAATTGAATGCAATACATTAAGAGATGAACACACCCTTTGTATGCTAAAATCAATAATATTCCATTTCAGTGGTAGTTAACATTAGCAGTAACAGAAAAGAGGGATAAAGATTTGGGTTGTGGCAATATTATTATCTAAGACACAGGAAAAATATTGAAATACTACCAATGATACTGACACCCACGAAAAAATTATACATTATCTCATTTTAATTTTTGCAATAAGCCCTATTAGGTAAATTCTAAACTACAACACAATAAAAAATCACTACAATGTTTTAGTCAATGACGCTTCTAAATAATCATGCTCTGCTTTGCTTGCCTTCATGACTGAATTCAAGTCAGGTTTATTGTAATCCTAACAGCTTTTGTCTTCAATCAACTTTCTTGATGAACCTGAACCTGGATGATCTTTGGGCTGAACAAATTGACCGAAATCAGTCATGGAAAGCATTACTTAATAGGCTCTCTGGCCATTAAATAGCCTCTCTGAACCTTTACTGATAAAACTTGTACCAACTGTATTAGTTCAAGTTCTGAGATATATATATATATATATATGTGTTACTTTTCTACATTAATTTCCAAACTATTCAGTTGGTGCTTCACATGATTGCAAGACCAAGGATATAAATAGTGAATGATCAGTCTGGAGACCAGAAGTTTTATATTTTCAAAAAAATTTACATAGCTTAACAAAATTTACTTTACTTAAAGACATTTACTGGAAGTAAATCAACTCTTTACATGGTGTTCTCTTGGCCATACAGTACCAGAATAGGCCATTCCGCCTTTTAGGACTATCCCGACATTTGCACTCCATGTGAGACTCCTTCCTCTCTGTTTGGCTAATTCTGTCTCAGCTGGAGCTGTTGTAGTACTCTAGCTTTTTCAATCTGAGTCTAGGGATTATGAACTCAGGTGCCACTCCAGGGGAATAAGCACAAAAGCTGACTAATGCAGTATTGCGAGGGCACAGTCAAAGGTACTGACCCTCCAATGTGGGTCTAAACCAAGCTGTATCCTTCCTCCTCAGGACACCATGGCACTTTTCCACTGAAGAGCAATGATTTGTTTGTGGTCGTTTCATCAATACTTACCCTTCAATCACTATTTCTGGGAGTTTGTTGTGTCAAAATGGCTGCCACACTTTCTGTATTATAATAGTGCTTGCATTTCAAAAGTATTTCATTGACTGCAAAGTGCTTTGACACAAGGCTGCAAAAGACCTTTTTAAAATATATCTGTCATTTGTCTCAACATTTCTTGGTGGTAGTAAAACAAGAAAGTTTTGTTGTGCTTAGGTTTTTTAAAGGTTATTTGGTGCAGTAGAGTTTGTTTTGTTCATGGAATTTAAAGCAGAGAAGGAAGTAAATTGGCTGTTGTGCATTTGCTGATATTATTATTAGAGTAACCTAAAAATATTAGTATTAGAGTAACCTAACCGGCTGTCTACTCTATCTGTGCATCTCATAATTCCATGATCATCTTGTCTTCCTATATTCTTGGATCATTATCCACTTTTGTTTTAACCATGTCCACTTTAAGGGCAAATGACCAAGAAACTGTGTGTACAGCCTGGACCAAGATTTGATGCACCAGTAGGCTTTAATATAAGCAATTCATCCAGAGGCTCAGAATACAGCCTGCAAGCATTCACACAAAGTAACTTGGAAGTTGATGAAGGAAAGGTCTACAAAAATGAAAAACATTCTGTTCTGATGAAGGGCCTTTGACCTGAAATGTTAACTCTGTTTCTCTTTCCACAAGAACTGCCAGACCTGCTAAGTGCTTCCAGCAATTTTTGCTTTTATTAAAGAAAGGTCTATGTTCATAGAACATCGAGCATAGGAGAGTACAGCATAGGAAAAGGCACTTTGGCCCATGATGTTGTGCCGAATTAATTAAGCTAGTAATTAAATGTCTGACTAAAGTAATCCTTCTGCATACGCAATATCCTTATCTCTCCATTCATTGCACATGTGCCCATCTAAGAGCTTCCTAAATGCCTCTATCGTATTTGCCTCCACTACCACTCCTGCCAACGCATTCCAGGCACCCACCACTCTCCATGTAAAAAAATCTGCCCTGCACATCTCCTTTGAACTTACCCCCTCCCACCTTAAATGCATGCTCTCTAGTATTAGATATTTCAACCCTGGGAAAAAGATACCAGCTGTCTACTCTAACTATGCATCTCATAATCTTATAAACTTCTATCAGGTCTCCCCTCAGCCTCCGCCGCTCCAGAGAAAACAACCTAAGTTTGTCCAACATCTCCTTATGGCACATGCACTCTAATCCAGGCAGCGTCCTGGTAAACCTCTTCTGCACCCTCTCCAAAGCCTCCACATTCTTCCTACAATGGGCTGACCAGAATTAAATGCAATACTCCAGATGTGGCCTAACCAGAGTTTTACAAAGCTTCAGCATAACTTCCTGACTCTTGAACTTGGTGCTCAACTGATAAAGGCAAGCATGCCAAATGTCTTCTTTACCACCCTATCAACCTGTGCAGCCACTTTCAGGGAGCTATGGACTTGAACCCCTTGACCCCTCATATATATACACGTGTATATATACACGTATATATTATTTTTATTTATTAGTCATGGACCTTCAGCCAGAATAAGTCCCATCAAACATTACCCTCTGTTTTCTATGGATAAGCCAATTCTGAATCCAAACAGCCAAGTCACCATGGATCCCATGCATCTTAATCTTCTGGATAAGGCTACCATGAGGGACCTTGTCAAATGTCTAACTAAAATCCAAGTAGACAACATCCATAGCTCTAGCTTTATCAATCACCTTTGTCACCTTGAAAAACTCAATCACGTTAGCAAGACATGAAATGCCCTGCACAAAGTCATGCTGACTGTCCGTAATGATGACAATAAATTTGAATTTCAACTTTTTCCAAATGCTCATAAATTCTCTCCGTAAGAATCCGCTCCAATTCACTGTGCAAAGGCAATTGAATATTATTTTGGATTGTAAAATTCTTCCAGATTTCCTAAATAAATATTTACAGAATGATTTAGGATATTTTAAATCACGCCACCTCTCGTCTAGGGTCTGGGCTCATCATCTGGCTGATTAAAGCTGAGGCTGGGTATGGATGGACTCAGAAATACATTCTAAAGAATATTGAGAAAAACTAGTTGAAAACTTTCGCTATTATTTTAAAGAACTGCATTTGATATCCCGTCCACTTTCAGACATATTAGGATCATTGAGACAAGATGAGCAAAGGTATCAAATTCATTTGGATCTTTCAGTAAGGTCACCTATAAAACTGAAGGATGGTTTGTTTCAGGTTACACATGTGGCTTAATACTGACAGTGGTGTGTGAGTAAGTATGATTGGTTTGGGGTAAGGTACCTTGCATATGGAAGTGCATGGTGAATTTGGATTGTAAAACAGGTCGAGGGCATAACACAGTTAGTTAAAAACAGCACAACATGAAATGTTTAATGTGGGTCAGGAGACTGAGGCAACGTTTTAAATTATCAAGACACTGACACAGAAAAACTATCTAACCTAGTTGTTTCGGTATTAACACCAGCTAGAAAGACTTAGGTGACACTGAAAAGGGGGCACAGAATTTAAGTGACAGTACAGGGCTAAGGGGAACAAGTCCCTGGTAAAAATAATCTATGGGATTGATGCAATAAAAAGGAGCACAGGAGGAGTTTATGTCCATAACAGGGATAATACGTTAAAATGCAGCTTTCTGTATGCTACATTTTCTTTTTTTGTATCATTAATAAGCATTTCAAATATGTTGTAACCTATTGATTTAGTTTCTCTCATGCACCATTTGATGATGCATTACTTTTGCCACATCTCTGTGACATTGTCTTGGGTATTGTAGTAAAATCCAGGGTTGTAATGTATCCAGGACTGGAGCGCAGGCCGTCAATAAGAGGTCACTGGACTCAGAAGAAAGGCCGCTTAAAGGAAGTAAGCTGACCCTGGCTCTGACTTATGGTGCACAGGAGACCAAACAAATGAGGAAGAACAGATCTGTATAAACTGATCATACTTGGTGCCTGCCTGTAAGTAATGTTCTGTCAGTGACTGCAAATTTGGAATATTATTGTATTTTCTGAAGCTAAGAAGTTACTCTAAATCCTTTGTTCCAATCTGTTTGTTCCAATGAGGGGCTCAGAACTCAATAATGTAGCAGCATTTTAAATCACCTGCATTCAGTATCTTGCTGAATTGATGATCTCTCATCATGATCTTCCAGGCCTGAGGAGTACTTTTTTTCTAAATACCAGTTTTAATTTTAAACAAACATGGTTGTATTTCTATTTCCACTGAAATAATCTCAAGCATTGCAAGGCCCTTCTCAGAAGGTTTCCCTTTCCTGAATTACTGATGTGAGTCTGTGCTATATATTTTCCATTGCTTTGAAATCCTTTCCAATAACTGTACTCCCAGAACTATCCACAATAATTTAACCATGCTCATCCCAGCATTTTGTACAAATATGCTATTACTTCACTTGTGTATCCCATGTTCAATTTATAAAATTCAGAATCCTACTGGTCCTTATTTTATGCCTTTATCGAATTGCTCTTACATTTTCAGGTTTTGGAGTTTTGGTTCTTTCTCAGCAATCATCTCCATGTGTTTTTCCATTGAATACCTTGCATTATTTTTAATTTCTGTCTTAATCTTGAAAGATACATGAAAATTCATGATTTTTCTTTGATTTTCCTGGTAAACTCAAACAATCCATTGTTTTATTCTTGGAAGTTGGCATAACTATCCAATGTCTAAACTTTGAAACAAGCAATGTAACTGAGTAAAAGGGATCTGACTGTAATGACTTGGGTTTGTCCAAAGGTTCCATTTATATGGAGCTTAGATTGTTTGTGCATTCAGTACTGTAAAGGCCTAAGGCATGGTTATATTTAAACTATTGGCTATTTACGTATGCATTATTAATTATGTATTTCAAAATTGGTATGCAGTGGCTCCAGGTTACCATTAACTGTCACTGACTGAATCAATGATAAATACTTGGCTTTTACTTTAAAAAGGCTGCTAGAAGCTCTCCCATATTGAATTCTGAAACAGGAAGCCCTACACCAACTGACCTTCACTTGTAGCTATCAGAAAACAAAATCTATCACAGAAAATACGAACAGAAGCAAGGATTTTAGGTTGGCTGTGATGCCCTACTGCAACTGAATGAACTGCTGGCTTCATTATTCTGTCCAATAACACAAATGTTTTATGTGTAAGATATGAGAGGATAACCAACATGCATGGAGAAGTTTTGGCAGAGAACTGCAAAATAGTGGATTAAAGAAAAGGGAAATTAAAAAAGACTTAATTAAGCTTATTGTTCAATTTCTGATTTCTTTTGTAGATGTCTCTAATCATAAGATTAAAATGTCCAAAATGGTGGATAAGATTAGAGTTTAAAAATAACAGTCTCATGAAATATTGTATGATGTGGATTGTTTTCTATTTGATTTGTTCATTTAGCACTTTGTTAGGATTGAATAAACTTTGTGTGGCCCACTGTAGCCTCAAACACAAATGAACTGATTACATTAACAAGGCTACTTCCACATTTTTTTTCACATTTTGATTGATCTCGATAGTTCGCAGATATTATTCTATACCTTTGAAAATAATGTATTCCATAAAGCTCAAACTGAAAACGTATATATTTGGATAAAATCCAAACTATCAGAAATAGTTAAAATCAAACAAACCTAATTATTTTAACAAAATAGATAAAGGTTTTTGACTCTTATAGTAGTCTTCACTTCTACTTGATGTTGTTGAAGTGCAATCATTATTGTCAAATAGGAAAATATAACAGCCAATTTACACAAAGCAAGGTCCTACAAGCAAGAAATAAGTTGAATGATCCAACAAAATAGATAATAGTCCTGATTATACGCACTTATGTTTGCAGCCCAGTGGGTCTGAGTGTACTGGAGACCTTCCACAAAGAAGAGTGGTCTACAAGCTGTGGCTGGGCTTCAGGTGGCAAATTCTAATGCCCCACACAAAGACAGCCTTGATATCTTTGACAGGTCACTGTTGTCAAAGGCCTTTGAACTAGTATTAAGTATCTCTGACACTTTTACATTCAGATCAAAAAGTTAACGTAACTATAAAAAATATAAAAATTGTTTTAAAAAGGTGAAGTGATAAGTTACCTAAACTACATATCAGTGTTAGAAATTAATTTAAAACATTAAGATGAAGTAAAATACTATTTTAAAAGTCCGTATACTCAACAAGGTCCAAAGAATGTGGTATTCTACATATGTCAGCTGCTCCTGACGTAAGACTAAGTGGCCAGATGCAAAGTGCATCCAACCTCTCAGTTCAGAACCCTTGTTCTCCACACTGCATTCAATATTAAGCCTTGTGGTGAAACAGAAGATCAGATATGCTGATATCTAACCTTCAGTTTATTCTGGCATTCGGAGTTGCAATGTGCAGGTATGAACATCAGGAATGGGTAGACCTGCATACTGCAGAGAATCGGTACTTCGCTGATCATCGCCTAAAGATTTCTGAAAGGCATTTCAGTAGTTCCAGTTTGTAAAATTATCAGGAAAATATAGATCGCATGGAACTGGAGGATTTTTGACTTTGGTCAGAAGGCAGAATATGGTTGACAGGATGAGATGGGAAATGTTCATAAGGAATTTGTTTTAGGACCTCATTTTCACCATCTTTATTAACAGTTGGATAAAGGAATGAGGGGTGGATGTTCAATATTCTGTGCTCCTTTTTCTTATTTATACATTATCCCTTGGCAATTGAAGACATAGTCAGCTTTCATGTGTTCACTGATCACATCCAGCTCCATTTCTTTGTCACCCTTTTCACCAGACTTGTGCACATAGAATGCTTGCATGATGTAGATCTTGATAAGGCTTTTTCCACCTCATATTAGGAAAGCCAAAGAGTGGGAAAAATGAGGCAGGATGCATCATGAATTCCATTGCACTACTGTCCATATTCTAATTGCAGCAAAGTTGAAAATTACGTTCTTCAGTTCTCACAACTAACACTGGACACTGGTCATTAACTGCATTCTGGTCATTATTTTGGGCCAAATGTTAACTTGCACCATATTGTGTTGAACTTGAACTGAATTTTTAGTGTCACTTTCTCACTTTGTGCCTATTTCCACATCAATAGCATTACATACCTCTGAACAATTCAGTTTATCTGCAGCTGAAGCATTTTCCCAAGCCTTTGTCATCTCCACACTTAAATACTCTCCTTGTTGGCCTCTCCTTTACTGTTTTCTATGCTCATCCAAAACGCATTCTAACTTCTCCCATTCTGCTAAATAATAATTGATTTTCATAAGTATCATTTAATATTGATGGTCAAGTTTTTGGCAATGGTCACGTTTGATATGCAACATTATTTGTCCAGCATTGGTTGTCTTTTTCACTGTGGGTAAATCAGTCATAGTTTTAACTCTTTTGGAGCAAGTTGTTTTAAAACAGATTGTCCAGGTTTTGCAAAAGGAGAATGTTGAGGCTTTGGTGCTAATTCACTGTGATTAAAGAGTAATTCAGGTAGAAGGTTCCAGTGGTGCATGTGTGTTTTTTTACAGACAGGCTGCTGTCTGAGTTCACCTTCTCTTCCTGAAAACTTTACTGTCCCATTAGCTGAGAAGTACTTGGGATGCATGACGCTGCATTGTTATATTTTAGAAAACCACAAAAGTACCTAATTCCATTTGAGAACAAATTGAATTTTAATCACAGGGTATATTATTTACAGCCATTTTTTCATGTGCAGAGATTCATTCCTTTTGTCATTACTTATAATTGGAGATCTTTAAAATTCCTCACTTTCTGTCTCTTATTATTTTGTTTCCTTTATATGATTCAGCATTGGATTAAATATTTAAACATGCTTCAGATTCTGCATGTCTCTGTAAGGACTGTCTCAGTCCATGTGTTTACAGAGGTGCCCCATCTTATTTCCTATTTGCACTTACCCCAAATCTCCTGTAAAGAGAGCAATGTGAAAATGGATTTCAGTTAGCACATGTACAAGTATAAAAGTCTACAAAATGTCTGTGGGCTAGTGTAGATGTAACGGATGACTTGCTAGTGCTGTTCATTGACTGCTGAGAACAAATTCCAGGCCATGTATTGTAAATAATTAATAGAAATAACAGAGCCAACATTCTTACTGCTGACATATGTGTGGTGAAGAAGAATCCATAGCCATGAAAATTGAAGGTCACCTTTCTCATGCCAAATTAAATCAGATCTTCAGGTCTTGCAGAATAACAAAATAGTGCCAATGATACAAATTTTCAACAGACTGGATCTGTCAAAGGAATATTTAATTAATATGTAGTTACTTAACTGTGATTTTATTGGCTTTGAGTTTGTGGTTATGAGGTTCATTGCAACAAAAGCAAATTCCAGAACTTCACCTATTTAGCAAAAGTATTTTTGATATCCATGAAGTGGTGACCTTCTTGCAGTCAAATGAGGCACTGCACTTTAGAGAAGCCATTGGATCATTGAGAAAAAACTTTTGCTGCTTCTGTTCTGCTTAGTCCTGCCAAAGCGCACTTAAGGAAGAGTCATTTTTCAGTACAATTTCTCATTTACGTTCATGTGCAGACAAGCACCAATTGCTTTTGGAGGAACTCAGCAAGCCAGGCAGCATCCATGGAGAAAAGAAGGTGGTCAACGTTTCGGGTCAGGACCCTTCTTCAGAACCCTGACCTGAAACGTTGACCGCCTGCTTTTCTCCACGGATGCTGCCTGGCATGCTGAGTTCCTCCAGCATCATCGTGTTTTTCATCTAGATTCCAGCATCTGCAGTCCTTTGTTTCTCTAATCACCAATCCCTATTGTGCTTGACTAAGGCTAAGATTCTCTGAGAATTTACTTTTTTTTAAAGAGTTTCTGGAAACCTTCAAAGTACACTAATCATTGGATGTTAATGATGGAAATATAAAGGTTTATCGCTGTGAAAAAAAGCCAGTCATGGTTATGGATATTTCTGCAATTTATTGAAGATGGTCAGAGTTGGATATATTTTATGACCTCCAGGACTCATAAATTCTAGCAAGAGTTCTGATAGACGAGAAAGGAAGTGTTCAATGTCTATCTTGTCAACTAGCCAACCTTGGGAGCTCATAAGAAATCCTCTGAAGCAACAAAATTAATGTTGCAACTATTGGGATGCAGTGCTTAAGATGCTAATGTTATAGTCACAGAGAGGGCAACCTAACTGCTTGCCAATGTCTTTCATTACCAATTCTCTGCTGAGTGTTCTGTGAATGATCCCAATATCCCATCGGAGAAACACCAAAGACCTACCTTCAGCAACATCAGAAGAGTATAATGTACTCAATGGATATTGCATCTGCGAATTTGCATCCCTCTTTACCCATCTCACTCTCCCTTAGACACCATTTGTTAGAGCAGCATTTATGCCCATCGAAAGCTGCCTCTGAATTGGATGAATTGCTGTTAAAAGTCAATTAGAATGCTGGATCAGGTATTTACCAGGGTGGCAAAAGGCATTACATTTCCTTCCTTAAAGAACAGTACTAAATTTATTTTTTATGACCTCTTATAATTTCATGGCCATTTTTATTTTTACTTTCTTTATATACTATATTTATTTATTTACAAATTCAAATTCCACATCCACTACAATAGAATTTGAACCCTTGACTCCAGATCAGTAGTCAAGGTCTCTGGACACTGGTCCCAATGTTGGGTATGCCTATGTAGCAATAGCATCCCTTCCATTTCTTTCATATCATAGCCATTCTTTAAATGTGATCTTATTGAGAAATATTGGCAAGCTCCTTGCAACTAAACCTGGCACTGTCTTTCCCCAATATTAACAAATACTTGCCAGGTTTCAATCAAAATGGGAACGTTGTGCATTTTCCTGAGGATTCTAGAGTCAACAACACCTAACCACAGGGCTGGATTTTCCCAATCTGTTCAAAGGTACACTGTCAAGCAAGTTTACTTCAGCTCCAAGGCTGGTACTTGGGAGAGATGGTAGGGTGGCATTTGCGTATACCAGTGGACTAGAAGGAAAGAGTAAAGCAGAAAAGGAGGACTAGTCTGGTTTGTTTGTCCCTGACAGCACAGAATGGGTAAATCCTGGATCTGCAACACAAACCTCCATCTCGATTTTACTTTATCCTCTTCCCCAAGTGACCTCCAGTGATTAAGCTGCCTTGCATGAAGTTGCCATATTTGAGGACTTGTCTGCTCCCCAAATAAAGACTGGTTAGTTTGTTCCTGTGGTTTTTCATAACAAGTAATTTAGTTTGATAAATTAGGAAGAAAATAAATCCAAGGACCCTTGGTACAAGGGTTCAGGATATGCCTCCAAGAAGCAAATTAACAACATTAAGACACAGGAGCTCCAATCACACTAAATGAAAAGTCACATATTTCATGTATTTTAGGTTTTTTTTTCTGCAAGCCAAAAAAAGATGCATTAGTTGAGATGAATCAGTCATTCTGATTGGGTTTTAGCTGCACTGCTCCAGATCTGCAAGAGTAATCAATTGCATGGGGAACTGATAATGGAAGAGTGGATCACTGGATCTGAAAGAAAACTAATGGTTGGCATGGAGGATATGAATTTTATTCTGAATCCTGAAAGAAAATATTTTTTGCAGTCTGGATCTGGAACAGCAACAATGGCATAAAGAGTATTATTTATTTTCAATAATAAGGATTGTAATGATGGAAATAAATTGTGAAAAAATAAATTGCAGCAGGTTCAACGAATGACTGCCAATCAGTATCAGTGCCTGAAATAGCTTTTTGTTTCTGCTATTAGTATCAAATGTTTGTGTTTTAAAAGTTCCTTATTTAAAATCTAATCTTTACAAGTAGGCTTATTTTTATTAGAATTGTGGAGGAGAAGAGTGCTCAAGCTGAAGAATAAAACCGGTAGCGTCAGCATCTTGCAGTCACAGGTCCAGTGTAGCACAGCCAATATAGAGTAGGCTCTCTTCCTGAACACCTTGTCACTATGCCTTGGTCCCAGCTTCCTACATATTTCTCTGACAGCAGTTAATAACTAGTGCTGAGTTTGCAATGTTTTTTTAACATACGCCTTTTCCTTCTGGAAATATAAAATAAAAACAAAATGTTCTGGAAATATTCAGCAGGGTAGGCAGCACATATGGAGTGAGAAACAGAGTTAATATTTCAGGTTAATAACTCATCAGAACTGGAAGTATGATGGAGATTCCACAAAATCATCAGTTGAGTTGAACTTAAATCTCAGAGCAGGATTTGGGTGAGGCCCAAATTTCTCCAGAGTAAACACTTCTGGTAATGAGTGCCAAATTGTTCTTGACAGATTGAGCTGGAAAAGTGCTAAACTACAGAGCAAGCTAGAATATACAAGTGTTAAAAATTGTCTTTTTAAAGACTGCTGACAGGCAGTAAATGCTTATTGAATGAATAAAAGGTTATAGGTTGACATAAGAAATTGCTAACAGGAGCTTAATCTTTTTGATCAATATGCACTTAATAAAGCTTTATCTACTTCTCTCCTGTTCTGTAAAAAATATTAACCATAACATTCCCATAGATTTTTTTGTAACTTACATATAAGTTTGGAGATTAGTCAGCACAATAATCATTAATGTAGTTTTAGTTCACCTGGTGTAACAATTGTATATAGCATGTAAGATTAATTTGCCAAATCATTATAGAAAATATATTTTGAAAATCATGACAATGAGTTCAGAAATTTGACAGCAGCCCAGAAGCCAAAGAGGACACTTCCAATGAGGACCAACTCTGAGGGCTCCAACCAAGGGAGCGAAGACAGTATCAGCACTACCTGAGGCAGGGGACCACGCTTCGTGAAGAGCAGAGAATTCTGGACTCCAGGAGCCCAGAGAAGATACCTGTGACCGCCTCAGACATAAGTTAAGTACTGAGTGATTAACTGTGTGTGTGTGTGTGTGTGTGTGTGTGTGTGTGTGTGTGTGTGTGTGTTTGTGTGTGTGTGTGTGTGTGTGTGTGTGAATAAAATTGCATTTGCACTGGGATCCGAATCGTGCCGTTTTATTTTCCTCGAGAGTATAAAGCTCAGAAAGCAAAGGAGAAATAGAGCCCTGCAAAACTGGCATCAGTGAGTATGAAGATAGCACTCCAGTGAGAGGTATCATGCAAAAGAAGGTGGTTATGTTTTTTGGAGGCCATTCATCCCTACCACAGTACCTTACTGCAGGAGTTCTCAGGGCAGGGTCCTAGGCTGAATCATCTTCAGCTGCTTTATCAGTGATCTCCCCTCCATCATAAGTTCAGAATTTTTTCCAGTGTAGTCTTCAGCTTCTTGAATGTTGATGGAGCTGGAGTCTTTCAGATAATTGAATCCCATCACAGTTCTTATTTGTGCCTTGTAGATGGTGGAATGATGTTGGAGGTCCATTATCCACAAGGCACAAGTCAAGAGTATGACGGAATATGTTTCACTTGACTGGATGAGTGCAGCTCTGACAATCCTCTTGCCACTATCTGAGAAAAAGCAGCCTGCTTGATTGGCATCTCCTCTGGGCTCCCGAACTTCCCTGGGCTCCCTAACTGTTCCTTCTTTTCGCTGTCTGCCATCTACAAAATGCACTGCAGTTACTCACCAAGGCCACTCTGACAACACTTTCCAAACTCAAGACTGCTACCATCAAGAACAACAAAGGTGATGGGTGCAATGGACTACCACCATTTCCAGCCTGACTTGGAATTATATTTCTGCTCCTTCATTGCCACTAGACTTCTTCAACTCAGCAGCATGTCGGGACACCTTCACAAGAAGGTATCTCCTCATTGAATGCTGGCCTCCCACGTCATTATTAGGTTCCTGACTGATGTGCACACACCCCCAACAAATTTATCTTAGCCTCAAATAGGTTTGCAGCTGATTCGTATACAAAGTAATGGCTGAATCTCAAAAACAATCTGCATTTCTCAATTTGGACTATAAGTGATGCATTGAGGATATACATTATGACTTTATTTTTTTAGGAAATAGTATGGCAGATGTTTTCAGTTCCCTTATGCATTCCAGTCAGTGTGAGCATATTGGTTGTGTCCTTCAATGGTGCATAGATCGTGTATAACCTGGACCTGGTTGTTTTACTGCACTGGAATTCTTACATCTCTTGTCACTGTTCTCAGAATGAAACAGTATCATTTATTAATAAATTGCATGTTGTGACTTTGGCTGGATCTTCACCATATGTATATTCAATGTAAAAATGAAGAGAGGCTACTTGTCCAGTTTCTGATGGCAGAGATGTCTTTGTTACATATATTTAATCATTCATTCTTATTAGAAGTGTTAAAATAGCATTATCAAAAATGTTATTCATTTAATGAAAAATCAAAATAATTGTACAATACTTATATAATGAAATAATTATGTATTATAACTTAAGTATAAATATTTAAGTACTTGTAAGTATTATAAATAATTGTGCCACTGTAGCGGCTAGCTACACACCATGAAATGAAGACACAGAATTGCTGGTTTCGAAATCAGAGGTTGAATGCAGACCCGGGGCGCAGTGCGCCTTTAATAGCCAAAAACACCCCGCGCTACAGTTCCCGCGCTGACGTCACGCGCGGGTCACCTGACCTTCCCGTGCACGGGCTTTCCCAGCCCAACGCTGGGGAAGAAGGAGGGCCCCGCGCCATCTTGGATCAGGGCCTCCGACGACGTTGCGATGTCGGGAGCCAGTTCAATGCCAGTGCGGTGAGTCGCTACATAACGCCCCCCCCCCACCCCCCAGAACCGACAATACCATCGCGACATCATCGGAGGCCCCGATCCAAGATGACGCGGGGCCCTCCTTCTTCCCCAGCGTTGGGCTGGGAAAGCCCGTGCGCGGGAAGGTCAGGTGACCCGCGCGTGACGTCAGCGCGGGAACTGTAGCGCGGGGTGTTTTCGGCTATTAAAGGCGCACCGTGCTCTGGGTCTGCATTCGACCTCTGATTTTGAAACCAGTCACTCTGTGTCTTCATTTTGTGGTGTGTAGCTAGCCGCTACACCATACTTTAGAAAATGCAGGTTGGCTAATTGGCAGTATGACTTTTTACATATTAGAGAATGACATGAGAAGTTGTCAAACTAAATGCACAGCCAATGTTTCACTTCATTAAATCACTTTCCATGCCAACCATAGTTTCTGAGTTTACCCTCTTTAACTTTCTTGAGATTCGTACCCATGTTACTATTGTGAATTCAATGCATTTTTAAGTCTTCAGTGATACTTCGTGATTGAAAATAGAGGTTTTATATATTAAATATAATGGGAAAACGATTGACATATATCCTGCAGTAGCTCATGAGAAATCATTATTCTAAGTATATAAAACATGTTTTGAATTTTAATTGTGAACATCAGATTAATTGAATTTCAATGCAATTTATTCTATCAGAAAATAAATTGAAGAATATAGATGGTCAGTTTAGGAAATGTTTGAAATGTTATTACTCATGACAGTATAAGTGTCTGATATGAAAATATTAATTTCCATCTGTCAACTTATTTAATGGTCATAATTATCATAATCATTTTAATTGGCTGCTGATCAGTGTTGTGTTAATCATAATATAGAAGTTTCATTCTTTTCAAGTTTGTTGCAATTCCTTAAGTAGAGTTTAGGAATGATGCTAAATTATGTGGGACTATGCACTTGTGACAGTAAAATATAGTACTTGATTATTGCTCTTCAGATGATGAATCTATGGTTGTCTAGACATTCATCACCTGTCCATTGTGCTAAACATGCTGTACAATACTGTCATTGTGTTGTTCATTACTTCCAAAATTCCCTCCACTGACTTGGATGGAATGAACTTTGGGTGCAGAGTACAATAGACTGACACAATGGCATAGCATGTCTAGTGCCATTGACTAGAGAAATCATCATATTAACCTTTACTGAATGAGACTGTTACGTCTGAAGTTTTACCTGATCTAACCAATTAAATGTCCACTAAACAATTCCAATTTTCTGCATCTGTTCTCACTGTCAAGAAAGTAAAGCATGCAGGTTCCTTCAAGGTACTAGTATTTTTCATTTACTTGATCTATCCACTAATGAAAACAAATTACTTGCATCCTTACAAACCAGTAGCTATTATTGATGTCACAGGATAGTTCATGCTAATCCTATCAACCTTTACTCCTAGGGAAGAAAGTAGTGAAATTCTAATATAGATATTTTTAGTTAATTCAGTCAGCCATTCTCTGATGGGAAAATGCATGGATGGCTTATTTTTCTCAAGCTCTGTTATAGCAATATTCTTCATTTCTCAAGTAGTTTTACACATGAATTACACTGAAAAGATGCTTTCACATTTCACCAGCTAAGCTGTCAGCCAATGGCATTATTGCTTGGATATCTCAAGTGTAACTGAGTGCACAAACAGCATAAAAGATATTCCCTCTATACTTGGCTCTTCACTCTGGTCTGGGCTCTGGTCAAGCTGGAAGGTACATTTATAACTGCAGCCCGAGACCCACAAGCATGGAATAGCATTGAGTCCCTTGTTGCATTTCCCCTGGCGGGCTTGCCATCTAGCTGGTGGGAAACTGGGAGAGCTGCCTTGATGGGAGTGTGAGAGGGTACTGCTGATCCCTGGAAGCACTGCCACTTCCCTGGGGCTGAACGATATGCCTGGAGAAATAAACTAGAATGTCCAAGCTCCTTGTAGCTCCTGCCAATAGTGTAATCCAGAGTTGTGATGGCACGAAGCAGAATTTACAGTCCAGTTGCTCCAACGTTGTCTGGCATCTGCCCATGCTGACCTCTGCCACCAGACACTGCACCACTATTGAGACCCTCAGTGTGAACAGTGAGCTAGCCAACACTTCCAAGTTCAAGATGAACTTCTAATATTCCCAATATCCCTGCCATGGCTGAATAGCTGGAAGCATACGTCAGGTGTGAGATGCCCTTGTGTTTATTGTCATAAATGCAAAGTGCAGTTGTAAATTGTTGGGATTTGCTGCAGCTTCATTAAACTTCTTACAGCAGTGAGACTAGGTCTTCAGCGCACCACAGTAAGCATTGATTTCTCTGAAGGTCCTTTTTCTTGTCCTTGGTGGCTCCGTGCCACAGCACCCTAGAAGCACATACCACCAGGACAGCTTCTATCTCGCTGTTATAAGACTCTTGAATAGACCCTCTTGGATGATAGGATAGATTCTTGACCTCACAGTCTACCTCATCATGGCCTTTCACCTTATTGTCTGCCTGCACTGCACTTTCTCTGTAACTGAAACACTACATTCTGCATTCTTTCCCATTGTACTACCTCGATGTACAGATGTTGTGAAATGGTCTGTATGGATGGCAAGTAAAACAAAGTTTTTCACTGTACCTCGGTACATGTGATAATAATAAACCAATTACCAGAATTATTATACCTCCCCCACCCAAACATAGGAGACTTCTCACTGACTATCCACCTTTTCACCAGAATTTCTGTGGTTGGTGCCAGTAAAATAGGTTGACTGCGTTGCTATTGTTGTCAGGGATTTCCAGCTTTACAATGACTCCTCGTGCTGGTTCAATTCAATGTTAATCTCTCCTTGAGCTGCAGACTTTGAGCATTGATTTGTACTGGTTAGTTGCAGCAGGTCCTGGATACTCCTGAAATTACTCAGCTTGAAAATGGATCACGTAGCACAGTTTTTTTTTTTTACAGGACTGTACAATCCAAAATCAATTTTAACCCAGAGGAGATTGTGTTAGCAATCATTTCCAGGTGAAATTGTGCCAATCATGCAATTGGATTGTGCACTTCCAATGGAGATCCATGTTCGCACACCTGACATTTTCTCAGCATCGGTCAGGAAGCTAATAATCTCAATGGTCATACAACACACCAGTGTAAATGTAAATTCGAGCTCTTTGCAGCAGAATTTGACTGCTATTTATCAATCACAAGGAAACAAGGAGCACAATGTGTTATGTTCTTCATCAAGGCATCATTTAAAGGAACTCTCTGTTGACATCAAGACCCCTCACAAATCACTGAATCTCTCCCAAAGTCCTCAAAGTGCTTGGTGCAGCATTTAACTGCCTCAGCAACTCATTCAGTGAGCACATCAGTGGCAGCACTTATTAAATGGAATGTTGAGCAGGTGACTCAGGGAGGGTCAGAGACCTCCAGACAGTTAGTAATGAAGAGCCTTATGATGCACAGAGAGTTTTAAGAGATACAAGATTGCGCTTGGAACTCTCTGAGGAGCTAAGTCCAGGCAGATTCTGTTTTCAAAGTATATCGACACTGAGATATGTGACATGTGCAAGACAGCCTTCAACCATGCCACAACTGAAAATTGTCATACGTCAGAGCTTGCTGCTAATGCATTTTTGGGAAGTTACTGAGGGTCTGCATTTATAGAGGAAGAATTTTGTATATTCTGATTTCAGTATGGAGCAGGTGGGATTGCGAGCACTGGGAATTGCTGGCATTGCCAGCTTCTCCAAGGTCTTGGCTGTCCTCAACTACACTCAGGTTCTCATAGGGGCTCATTCAAAAACACTGAAAAGTTCATCAAAAGAAAGAAATTCTATGCCCTCAAAGTCCAGGTTGTTGTTGACCATCACACAAATTTTCAGTGTTGTGTCGCCTGGGAGTTCACACAGCTCCTTCAGCCATAGCTGCCTGACATCTTTAGTGGACAATGGTGCCCTGAGGTATGGACCTTAGGTCCAAGAGCTGCGTACTAGCTTCATGGCTTCTGGCCCACAACCACACTCCATACAATGACTGCCATCGCTTGACCAAGATTTCATTGGGATATGCCATCCAACTCCCACAGATGAGATCCCATTGACTCCTTCAGTTCAAGAGACACCTTCTCAAAACCACCTTTAATGAAACAATTTCTTTCCTTAAATGGTGAATCCAAAATTGTTCACAGCACTCTTGATGTGGTCTTGCTGGTGCCTTGTACATATGCAGTAAGTCTTCCCTATTTTTACGCTCCAACCCTCATTAGCCTTCCCTATTACCTGCTACACGGTGTGCTAGCTTTCAGTGTTTTGTGCAAGAGAAGCTCCAAATCCCATTGTGCAGTAACTTTTCCCCAATTAAGTAATATGAACACATTGTCCCAGATTATACTCCATCTGAAAACTTTTTGCCCCCTCATTTTACTTACTGATATTCGTCTGTAAATTGCCTTCCCACCTATTTTGAGTTGTCCACAGATTTTGCTACTGTGCAATTGCTTCCTTCCTCCAGGTCATTAGATTATTGCAGGTGATTCTCTCATCTGCTTCAGTGAACAAACCAATAATACTTGGAGCTCAGCATCAGAATCTATACAGAAGCTATCATGTGTATACCATAGCTCAAGGACTGGTCACATCAAAGCAATGTTACAAACATACCTGGCAGAATTTCTGTAGTTTCTGCTGGTAAAGTGGTTAGAACCACGGTGATTACTCTATAGTATGGTACTGTATTCTACAGTATAGTGACACGGTAGCATAGTGGCTAGCGTAACACTATTACAGCAGGTTCAATTCCAGCCGCTCCCTGTAAGGATATTGTACGTTCTCCACGTGACTGCGTGAGTTTCCTCTGGGTGCTCTGGTTTCCTCCCACATTCCAAAGGACGTACAGATTAGGAGCTATTGGTACGCTATCTTGGCACTGGAAGTGTGGTGACATTTGCAGGCTGCCCCAAGAACATTCTATGCAAGGATACATTTCACTGTGTGCTTCAATGTACATGTGACTAATAAAAGAAATCCTAATCTAACCTTAAAGGTATTGGTATTGGTTTATTATTGTCACTTGTACCGAGGTACAGTGAAAAACTTGTCTTCTATACAGATCGTACAGGTCAATTCATTACACAGTGCAGTTACTTTGAGTTAGTACAGAGTGCATTGATGTAGAACGATTATAGTAAGGGTAATGAGTAGATCTGTAGAGAGCAGCTTGAAATGAGTCGCCACGCTCCGGCACCTTCTTGGAAGTGTTTGCACTTGAGAGGAACTCTTCCCTTTTGGTGGTCTCCCTCATATCCCTTGCAGTTTTAGACAAAAGTAGGAGATAAAAGTAATTGAATCATCTTTTTATTAAATTCCATTAAAGAGCTACAAAATGGGTAGTTCAAGTGGCTGGGGGAGAGAAATGAGCCTTACATAGTGATGGTAGGGGTGGGTAGGATGAGGGGATGGCGCGTGTGCCACCCGTGTGTGTGGTTGATGCCTTTCTCTGAATCCTACACAGCCAATTTTTTGCAGCAGAAATAAATTATGGCTGGTCTCATGGGAAACTCCACAGATCTTATTCTGGGTGAAAAACATTGCACATTTTTCAGCAATTTGGGATTATTTGGAGATCTTAATTTAGCACCTGCCTGACATGCAACTTTTATTTATTAAGTTTTTTTCAGGATCTGGAAGTCACTGGCAAGGCTAGCATTTATTGCCCTTATTATACTTGAGAAACATGGTGGTGATCTGTCTTTGTGAATTGCTGCAGTCATTCCAGAGAGGGTACTCCACAGTGCTATTTGGGAAGGTATTCCAGGATTTCGATCCAGTGATGATGGTAGGTTAGGAAGGGGAGAGGGTTGGTGATATATTTCTAAGTCAGGGTGGTGTGCAACTTGAGGAAAGCCTGAGGTAGTGGTGCTCCCATACACTTGAAACCCTTTCTTCTACCATCAACTCCCTTTCTCACTATTCAACTTTCTTTCTATCAATGATCTCTCCATCATTTCCCTTCATCTCTGTTACCTTTCTCCCTCTCTCCCAATTTTCTCTGCACCAATCTCGGTCTCTGTATCAACTCTCTCTCTTTCACCTTTTTTATATCATATGGAATATAAAACTAAGCTTACAACAGGAATGTAATCAGATCTCTTGTGATGCTTCATTCCTTTTGTCACCCATTGCATACACATTCACATAGCTTCACTTGAATTCCTCCTTTTTAAAAGGATTGGACCTTGGAATTTATCCACCAACTTTTCTTCTTCAAACTACTTGCTTTACAGAAATTGCTGCAATCTAAAGAAATGTGTGCCTCACTTTGGCTGACTTGTGTTATGATGTATTTTGGAGAATGAGGTTCACTGTACCACAGTTTAATTGGACAATCTTAAACTACTCTATGGCATCAAAGCTTGAGGCAAAAATATCAAATTCAAACCAAGGTTTTTGGATGAGATTGAAACCAGCAAGAAGAAAAAAACGTTAAGCTATGGATATTGACAACACTCTTCCCAGCGTGAACGGGGATGATTGAACAATTCTCCTGTCTATCAAGCATGCTATGTCATTGAAATTCATTTTATGCATAATTTATAAATCTTCTCCATTCACTGCTTACTTTCACCCTATTTATTGGGTGGAAATTATAGCTTCAGTCACATGTTTGTTTCCTCTGCGTTAAATAGACCCTGTTTACAGAGTGAATTGTCTTTTGCTGTACAATCACCTGTTTGCTGTCAGCCATTCAAATCTTTCATTGTGCTAGAAACTGCTTGCTGGCACAGACCGGGAATAGCCATTCTGATCATGTGATTACAAACTGAAGATTACAAATAACAACATGATGTATAAGTATCACATTTCTCTGAAAATTGCTTTGAAATATTTCAAGAACTTACAGAAATTGTAGCTTATTAAGAATAAAACGGTGGATGACAATGTTCAGAAAGTCATCTAAGAGAATCTTGTACCTTTCATAGCTGCTTACTATTTGAAATATGGATGATGAAACTTTGAATGGAAAGGTTGTTGCAAAAGATATGAACAATACAGGGCAGCACTGTAATGTGGTGGTTAGCGTAACACTATTATACTCCCAGCAACCAGGGTTCAATTCCCACTGCTGTCTGTGAGAAGTTTGTGTGTTCTCCCTGTGACCGTGTGGATTTCCTCCGGATGCTCCGGTTTCCTCCCACATTCCAAAGACGTACGGGTTAGTAGGCTAACATGGATGTAATTGGGCAGCGCGGGCTCATTGGGCCGAAAGGGTCCTGTTTACCATGCTGTGTAAATAAAATTTAAAAACATGCCTTAGAATGTTTGTTCCCATGCCAGGACTTAAACATGTTTTCCCATTGAAGACCAGGTTCCCAGCATTGTTGTGGGACTATTGTCACGAACAGCAACAAAAGAAACACACTGACCATGATTCAGTGTTAAAAGCTATTTTATTATATCACTACTTACAATAATACGTAAAATAAAAGTAAAAATGTTAGTATGTTAGAATTCAAAAATGTTAAACCTTGAACATTAACCCCAAAAACTAAACTCTTCGTGTGTGTGTGTGGCAAAGTCCCAAACTCCAAGTTCAGAAATGGTTCTTAAAGTTCAGTTCCGCAAGCCATAAGGTGAAACATGAGTAAGGACTTCTTCAACAACCACCGTTGTCAGAAGATAAGATGTAGATGTAGAAAAACAGAGAGAGAGTAAATATGAAATCCAAATGTTCCACGGTGGAACCCAAATGACACTCCAGTGTTACTCGGTAGTGACTTCCTCACCCCGAAAAGCATCCGAATCGTGGTCGTCCACACACAAATACCTGTTTCCTTCTACAGGTCAGCAACAAAGTGAACTCCACCGGATTACTTCCAACTTCCATACATGGATTTCAGTGGCAGACACAGTTATTGTTTCTCATCCATAGATAGAGAAAACTAGCAGGCTGGTGTCTCTCTCCCTTCTCTCTCTCTCTCCCCTTTCTTCTTCTTCTGACTTCTTCAACAACGTCATTACGTCCTTTATCTTCTATTGACGTCAGCACGCCACACACACAAATACACACACACTCTCTATCTTAAAGGGACATTCACTGAGTCCGTAACACTTACTCTCCCTCCTGAACTCCCTGTTGCCCTTTGCCCACACCAGTGCACTATCATGGTATCCAGCAGAAACAGTGCAAACTTCTGCAGGTTTCTCAGCTCTTGGATGGCGTAGCCCATTTCTCTGAGCCCGCTCTCGGTTAAACCTAGCACAGCAGCCCCCATGTCCTCATGAAAATGAGTGGGGCACATCAGCTCTCAGGAGAATAGACAAGCAGAGCTGTGTATTTAAATTAGTTTTGATAAGCATGGAGCTAGACAATGTGCATTAAGGATTTTAAAAGAAGTAGGTGGGGTTCACCGATGGGACAGTGGTGAGGAAAGGTGGATTTTTTAGTGGAGGCGTAATGAGGAATAAGGTGATGGGAGTTGATAACGGAATAATGGGACACCGTCTGAGCAGGACAGTCATCTAGAAGGTCAACAAACTGGTGCACCAGGAAAGAACAATGCACAAAAAGCTGGAGGAAGAGAAAGAAAGGGGTTATGTTCGGAGTGGACCAAGGTAGGGACATGTGGGCTTGAACAGGACAGGAAAAAAGGAATTGTTAAAAACACAGTGGCCATTAGCTAATGAGGAGAGGAGATTAGGGGAAGTGAAATATGGGTCAAAGGGAAAGGAAAGTACTTGGAAGAAGCTGTGAAAACTGTGTGGATGGTTTTGGATCTTGAAACTAAGGAAAAGTTTGTTCTTCTATTATTTAAGAGAAAGAAATATTTTTAAAAAGGCAATTAGAAATGAGGAAGCTGCTTTCCAAAATGATGGCCTTTTTGGCTAAGGTAGGACGACATATTTTGGCGCTTGACCTGAAATTTGGTGACAGGGTCAATTATGTGCCAGGCGCATGACGAGGCAACCACGGAGAAGATTATGTAATGGGGACGTCACTGGCGTGGGAAGCATTATCAGTTGTCTGGGAATGGGGATTATTGAAGATGATTATGATGGAAACTACTGAGAATTCAGCAGCAGAAAGGTGTCATTACATATTAGGTTCCAAAAGTTGGAGAGTTTGGGAAATCTAGGGGAGGGGGTACTTTTTCCATGGACTACTAAAAGCTGCGTAAAGAGAATCAAGAAGACTATTCTTTAAATGTGTCATACAATGTCAAAATAATCTATTTGTAGAGGTTAAATATATTGAAATTTAGTGGAACATTTATTTATGTGAGATATTGCTGCATAGATATAAATATTAACATGAATTCCCCTGCTATCCCACACAGTTGGTGACAGTAGAGTGGGGCACTATTATCTGCATCCCTAAGACAAATAGAAATGATAGGTTCAAGACCCCATTGCTCCTCAGAGAAAGTACCTGGATGGTCTTTAGTGTACTGGGGCACTTGACTTGCCAATAGTTTTGTGGGGTGGTGGAGTGGGTGGGGGTGGAGTGCACAGGAGCTTCAGAATGCTACATGTCCATTTGCAAGAGGGGAGAGAACATCATGCTGTATAAAATAACTTACTATCACATCTGCCAGCATGTTCAAGAGGAAGGAAGGCTAATGCTTGAGCTGCTGGCTTTCAATGAACTGGACCATGCTGAAGGATTTCTCTGTTCCTGTTTGATTTTGCATGTACTTCTTCGGTTTTATGTTGATATTAGGGCAGGCACGGTAGTGTGGTGGTTAGTGTAACGCTATTACAGCACCAGCAACCTGGATTCAATTCCGGCCGCTGCCTGAAAGGAGTTTGTACATTCTCCCTGTGTCTGCGTGGATTTCCTCTGGAAGTTCCAGTTTCTTGAGAATGAGCACGAGCAGGGTGCTGACAGAACTTCTGTTATTTACAGAGTTACTAACTGGACTGGATCAAGTTCTGAATGCCTTGAGAAAGGTATGTGTTGTGACATGAAGACTATTCAAGAATTCTGAGGATTCAATACAGCAGCAGCAGCAGCACAATACAGCACAACACAGGCCCTTCAGCCCATCATGTTGTGCCGACCTTCAAACCACGCCGAAGACTACCTAACCCCTTCCTTCCACGTATCCCTCTATTTTAAATTCCTCCATATGCTTACCTAACAATCTCTTGAACTTGAGCAACCGATCAGCCTCCACCACTACCCCAGGCAGCGCATTCCACGCACCAACCACTCTCTGGGTGAAAAACCTCCCTCTGACATCTCCTTTGAACTTCCCACCCATTACCTTAAAGCCATGCCCTCTTGTATTGAGCATTGGTGCCCTGGGAAAGAGGCGCTGGCTGTCCACTCTATCTATTCCTCTTAATATTTTGTACACCTCTATCATGTCTCCTCTCATCCTCCTTCTCTCCAATGAGTAAAGCCCTAGCTCCTTCAGTCCCTCCTCATAACAAATACTCTCTAATCCAGGTAGCATCCTGATATATCTCCTCTGCACCCTCTCCAATGCCTCCACATCCTTCCTATAATGAGGCGACCAGAACTGGACAAAGTACTCTAAGGGTGGTCTAACCAGAGTTTTGTAAAGCTGCATCATTACTTCATGGCTCTTAAACTCGATCCCACAACTTATGAAAGCTAACATCCCTTAAACTTTCTTAACTACCCTATCCACCTGTGAGGCAATTTCAGTGATCTGTGGATATGAACCCCCAGATCCCTCTGCTCCTCCACACTACCCAGAATCCTGCCATTAACCTTGTACTCCACCTTGTAGCTAGTCCTTCCAAAATGTACCACCTCACACTTCTCCAGATTGAACTCCATCTGCCACTTGTCAGCCCAGCTCTGCATCCTATCAATATCCCTCTGTAAGCTTTGACAGCCCTCCACACTATCCACAACACCACCGATCTTCGTGTCATCTGAAACTTGCTAACACACCCATCCACCACCTCATCTATGTCCACTTAATAAAGATCACAAAAGTAGAGGTCCCAGAATCGATACCTTGACATCACTAGTCACAGCCCTCCAATCCGAATGCACTCCCTCCACCACAACCCTCTACTTTCTACAGGCAAGCCAATTCTGAATCCACATGGTCCAAGCCTCCCTGGATCCCTTGGCCTCTGACCTTCTGAAGAAGCCTACCATGTGGAACCTTGTCAAAAGCCTTACTAAAATCCATGTTACCCACATCAACTGCACTACCCTCATCAATCTCCTGGTCACCTCCTCAAAGAACCCTATCAGGCTTGTGAGGCAAGATCTTCCCTTCACAAAGCCCTGCTGGCTGTCCCTAATTAGTCCATGATTCTCTAATGCTCATAGATCCTATCTCTTAGAATCCTTTCTAACAGCTTGCTCACCACAGACATAAGGCTCACTGGTCTGTAATTCCCTAAACTATTCCTACCACCTTTTTTGAATAATGGGGACAACATTTGCCACCCTCCAATCCTCCGGAACGAGGACTCAAAGATCCTAGCCAAACTGTTCAGCAATCTCCTCCCTCACCTTGCGAGCAGCCTGGGGAATATTCCGTCGGGCCCTGGGGACTTATCTGTCCTAATATATTCTCACAGCTCCAACACATCCTCTCTCTTGATATCTACATGCTCTAGAACATTACCCTTACCAACACTGTCCTCAGGTCATCAGGACCCTCTCCTTGGTGAATACTGAAGAGAAGTATTCATTAAGAACCTCACCCACTTCTACAGCTTCCAGGCACATCTTCCAACCTTGTTTCTAATCGGACCTACCTTTACTCTAGCCATCCTTCTGCTCTCACGTACGAGAAAAAGCCTTGGGATTCTTCCTTAACCCTACTCGCCAAAGCCTTTTCATGTCCCCTTCTTGCTCTCTCAGCCCTTCTTAAGTTCCTTCCCTTGCTACCCTATATTCCTCATGAGCCCTATCTGATCCTTGCTGCCTACATTTATGTATGCTGCCTTCTTCCTTCTAACGAGTTGTTCCACCTCTCTTGTTGCCCATGGTTCCTTCACCCTGCCATTCTTTCTCTGCCTCACCGGGACAAATTTATCCCTAACATCCTGCAAGAGATCCCTGAACATCGACCACATCTCCACAGTACATTTCCCTTCAAAAATGCCATCCCAATTTACACTCTCAAGTTCTTGCCTTATAGCCTCATAATTCGCCTTTCCCCAATTAAATATCTTGCCGTCCTTCTTTGCTCCTATCTTTGTCCATGACAATGCTAAAGGTTAGGAAGCAATGGTCACTGTCCCCCAAATGCTCACCCACCGAGAGATCTGGCACCTGACCTGGTTCATTACCTAAAACAAGATCTAATATGACATTCCCTCTAGTCAGTCTGTCAACATACTGAGACAGGAATCTGTCCTGGACACACTTAACAAACTCTGCCCCATCTAAACCTTTGGCACTAAGCAGATGCCAATCAATATTTGGAAGTTGAAGTCTCCCATGATAACTTTACTGTTATTTTTGCATCTTTCCAAATCTGCCTCCCAATCTGCTCCTCAGTATCCCTACTGCTACTGGGGGGCTATAGAATACTCCCAGTAGAGTAACTGCTCCTTTCTTGTTCCTAACTTCCACCCATACTGACTCTAGAGAGGATCCTTCTACATTATCCACCCTTTCTGCAGCTGTTAATAGTATCCCTGACCAGTATCGCCACCCCTCCTCCTCTTCTCCCACCCCCTCCCTATCACTTTTAAAGCACTGAAAACCAGGAATATTCAATATCCATTCCTGCCCTGGTGACAACCAAGTCTCTGTAAGAGCTACAATATCGTAGTCCAAGCTCTCAGTTCATCACCCTTATTCCTGATACTTCTTGCATTTAAGTAAATGCACTTTAGCCCATCCACCTTTCTACTTTTATACCCTGTACTCTGCTTCTCCTTCCTCAAAGCCTCTCTGCCTGCTAGATCTGACTTTTCCCATCCCCCTTCTTCCTCTGGTCTATCCCTCTGGTTCCAATCCCCTTGCAAACTAGTTTAAACCCTCCCGAACCACCCTAGCAAACCCGCCTGCAAGGATATTGGCCCCCCCTCGGGTTCAGGTGTAACCCGTCCTCTCTGTACAGGTCCCACCTTCCCCAGAAGAAATCCCAATGATCCAAAATCTAAAACCCACCCTCCTGCACCAACTTCTCAGCCATGCATTTATTTGCCATCTCCTCCTATTCCTACCTCACTATCGCGTGGCACTGGCAGCAACCCTGAGATTGATAGCCTTGAGGTCCTGTTCTTCAGCCTTCTGCCTAGCTCGCTAAACTCACTTTTCAGGACTTCATCCCTCTTCCAACCTATGTCGTTGGTACCAACATGAACCATGTCTTCTGGCTGTTCTCCCTCCTGCCTCAAGAATCCTGTGGACTCGATCAGTGACATCCCGGACCCTGGCACCTGGGAGGCAACATACCATCCGGGATTCATGCTCACTGCCACAGAACCTCCTATCTGTTTCCCTGACTATCGAGTCCCCTAATCACTACTGCCTTCCTCTTCTCCTCCCTTCCCTTCTGAGCAGCAGGACCGGTCCCAGTTCCAGAGAACTGGCTCCTTCTGCTAGGCCCCAGCAGGTCATCTCCCTCAACAACTTCCAAAGCAGAAAACCCTGTATTGAGGGGAACAGCCTCTGGGGTCCTCTGCACTGTCTGCTTGTTCATTTTCTTTCCCCTTTTCTTTTCCCCTGACAGTCACCCTTCTATCTACTTCCTGGACCCCAGAAGTACTTGCTCTAAGGGGATGACTGTCTCCCGATGTACATTATCTACATAACTCTCTCCCTCCCTGATGCTTCACAGTATTGGAAGCTGCAAGTCCAGCTCATCAGTTCTCGAGCCGAAGTTCCTCCAAGCCTCAAGCACTTACTGTCGACATGGTCATCGTGCACCACAGCAAGGTCCACGAGCTCCCATATCAAGCAGCTGCAGCACACATTCCTCCCACATTCCAAAGACGTATGGGTTAGGAAGTTGTGGAAATGCTATGTTGGCGCCGGAAGTGTGGCGACACTTGCCGGGCTGCCCCCAGAACACTCTACGCAAAAGATGCGTTTCACTGTGTGTTTCGATGTACATGTGACTAATAAAGAAATATTATCTTATCTTATATTTTACATTGTCATCTGTTGCTTTTCCTTTCATACATTCCTTAAATCAATTTGGCAGTAACCTATGTTGTCTACAAGCTCCCAATGAACACATAATGAAGGAATGAAGGCATCATCACCGTACTTAAAACCTGCAAAAAGCTGGAGAATAAACCATGAAACAGGAAAGATTTTCCTTTTAAAAACTATATATTAAGACACCCGAGTACTCTTGATACAATAGCAAAGTATTAGATGTTCTGGCAAGGAAGCTTGACGTATTTAAACACCCCGTTTATTGTCAATGTTTTCTCTTGGGCAAGCGTAACAGTGAAGAAATTGACCTTGTGTTCTGTTGCCAATGCCTTTGTACATTCAGACAAGTTGTTGATTGACAGGCTCTGAGCTAGTCTCAGGAATTTAATTTTTGTTTGCTTTATTTTACATTTATCTGAATGAATTATCATTCCATTCAGCAGTACACTGCTGCAGTCATACAGCTGCGTTCAGCCATTCCAGTAACTGATCCCAGCACATCTTCCTTCATAAAGTCTGATGCTTTCGGGAACACTGACATGTTGTTTTTTATGTTTTATTTTACTTATGAGATTTTAAGGGAACGTGGCTTGTGTAATTCATTTCATGTCTGATTCATGAACTTTCTGATTTCTGCTCCTTTGGGGATGGAAACATTAACAAAATAGATCAGCAATGTAATAACAAGTTAAGAGGAAGCTGCAGTAAAGGCTATCATTCCACTGAAGAAGTGGACATTGAAGAGGACATTTACCACAGGACTTGCTTTTGTTCAAAACACTTCCAATTATAAATAAAGATGTATATTTTTTATCTGGCACTTCATCAGAGTGAAGTCTCTAACAGCATTTCACTGAAAAAAAAGTTTGAAGTGTAGAGCCGGTGTCATGTAGGCAAATCTAATCTGGAAGCTGTTCTTAGTGCTGCTTCATACATTGTCTAGTTTACTCCCAATTTGACAACAACTTACATCAATCGCCCAACAAAACCGCATCTATCAGACATATCAAATGGATCTATCGGCAAACATGAAATGAAGGTACATAACTGACAAAGAATGAGGAGTTCACCCTTTTGGTGCACGTCTCACTCTTGTTTAATGGTTGACTCACGAATTAGGACATTGGGGAAAATGTGCTGAAAAATTAATTAGGCTCTTACCCTAAATCTTGCCTTAAAATATTCACCTGCATGTTTCCTGGTGGCAGCTGTCTGTGGAGCTCATGCTTGCCTCATCACTCCTGATTAGCAGCACTGGAAGTAAAGGAAATTGGTGAGGGTGGGGTGGAAAAAAAAGGGAAGGAAATGGGAACATTGTGGTCTCCCCTCCCATCTGGTTCTGATTGCATCTGCGATTTACTTCTCCCCTAATGGCTCCCATTATCACCTCTTTACTTAGCAGATTCCTGGTTATCACCCTCCAGCAGCTGTCTCCAACCTTTACTCTCCCCTTCCCTCCCTCACACCTCAGTCCATCTGCCTCACATTTTGTTTTCTCTTTGTCTGCTCCTATCTATCATCCACCTGCCACTGTCTCCCAACTCCACCCCCTTCCCCTCCCCTACCTGCCTGTCATCTTACACCCCTCCTTGCTCCACCAATCATCTCAGGCTCTTGTGTCATCACTCTCCCCTTTACACTGGCCGTTTCCACTCTCCACTCTCAGGCCTGATGCAGGATTTCGACCTGAAACATCAACAATTCCTTTACCCTCAGAATGAAGGGGCCTTCATTCCTTAGGTTATGTGTTGATTGGGAGCTTGTAGACAATATGGGTTACTGCCAAATTGATTTAAGGAATGTATGAAAGGAAAAGCAACAGATAACAATGTAAAATATCAACATAAAACCCAAGAAGTACATACAAAATCAGAGCAAGCAACAGAGAAATCCTTCAGCAAGGTCCAGTTCATTACTTCTAATGGAAGTCAGTAGCTCAAGCATTAGCCTTCCTTCCTCTTGAACATGCTGGAAGATATGATACTAAATTATTTTATACAGTATGATGTTCTCTCCCCTCTTGCCAAATGGACATGTGGCATTCTGAAACTCCTGCTCTTCCTGCAAATTGTTTGTTGCTCCAGATTCCAGCATCTGCAGTCTCCAATGTGGTCTCATTTGTGTCTGGGCAACCCTCAGTGTTGGATTGAGTTGACTGATTCTTATGGTGCGGGTGAGCCCAAGCCGCTATCACCTGATGGTGGAATGAGCTCACCAAAGGGCCAGTGATCACAGCGTTTTGAACTGAGAGGCATAATATGAAGATGAGACAATCGTCTGCAAAAGTGGAGCATGGAAAGATGAATCGAACAGAGGCTGTGACAGTACAGCGATGCCTCAGTGAGGACCTCTCATTGAACATCTCTTTGGTACTTGCTCTCGGGTTTATCCCTTATTTTAGTGTGAGTAAAAAAACAGAAGTTGTGGGTCTCCCCCTTAAAACCTCTTTGACAGTAATCATAGAAATGGGAACTACAGATGGAAGATGCCATTAGGCGCATGTTTGACACGAAAAAAACGTCAGATGGACTAACATGCATCATGACACACTTCCCTGATGGGGACGGAGAGGGGGTGGGATTCAGCAGGAAGTAGCTGCTAGCACAATCAAGTCTGGGTTAAATGGAGTCATACAGCACAGAAACAGGCCCTTCGGCCCAACTTGTCCATGCCAACCGAGTTGCCCACTTGAGCTAGTCCCACTTGCTTGCTTTTAGCCCACATCTCTCTAAAACTTTTCTATCCACGTACCTCTCCAAGTTCCTTTTAAATGTTGTAATTGTTCCCGCCCCTACTACTTCCTCTGGCAGCTCGTTCCACATACCCACCAACCTTTCTGTGAAAAACTTGCTCCTCAGGTTCCCTTTAAATTTTTCCCCTCTCAGCCTAAACCTATGCCCTCTAATTTTAGACTCCATCACCCTGGGAAAAAGACTGTAAACATTCACCCTATTCATGCCCCTCATAATTTTATAAACCTCTGTAAGATCCCTCCTCAGCCTTGAATTTTTCTTTTGATCTACCATGCATTTGGTGGTGTGTAGGAACAGAAGATGACTGACGTACTGAGTATGTGTCAGTCTCAATGGACAGCCCACTCATCTCAAGGAATAAAGCCCCAGCCTATCCAGCGTCTCTTTCTCAATCCCTGCAGTCCCGGTAACATCCTTGTGAATCTTTTCTGTACCCTTTCCAGCTTAATGACATCCTCCCTGTAGCTCAGTGACCAGAACTGCACACAATTAAAGTAAGTTAGTTAATAAATCTGCCATGTAGCAGGCAGGGGATTAGCAATGGACACTCTAATTACAAATATCCCTGCAGTGCACCAGTGATTTGGATGCCATGTGTTTAAATTCACCAAAATATAGGAACATAGGAGCAGGAGGAAGTGGTTTAGCTCCTCAAGGCTGTGCTAAATTCAATTAGATCATGACTGATCATTTGCTTCATTCATCTACTTTAGATCCACATCCCTTTACTCAAAAAATAGATTATCTCAGTCCTGAATGCTTCTTTTGATCTATCATGCATCTGGGGGCGTGTAGGAACAGAAGATGATCGATGTACTGAGTATGTGTTGGTCTCGATGGACAGCCCACTCATCTCTGAGTCAGAAAA
This sequence comes from Pristis pectinata, assembly GCF_009764475.1. Classification (NCBI taxonomy): domain Eukaryota; kingdom Metazoa; phylum Chordata; class Chondrichthyes; order Rhinopristiformes; family Pristidae; genus Pristis; species Pristis pectinata. The sequence continues at coordinate 88,996,205 of NC_067413.1, forward strand.
TCATGGGCTTGAGTCCCATCCATGACACTTGTAAAACAAGAATCACCGCTGTGCTAATGAGTGCTATAGTGTCAAAGGTGCCATTGGAAGAATTGTTAAACCAAGGCCATGACTGCTTTTTCAGGTGCAAGTAAAAAATCCCATGGCATTCTGTTGAAGAACAATGGAGCTAGCCTATTGAACTTGGCCAATATTTATTCCTCAACAAACATCACTTAAACTCCTTGTAACATTGCTGTTTATGGGAACTTGTCACATGAAAATTAATTGCTATGTTTCCTATATTATAACAGTGACTACGGAGTGGTTCATTGGCTGTAAATCACTCTGAAGCATCTTGAAAATGATGTAAAAGATGCTTTATCTATGCAGGTCTTTTTTAAAGGGAACATATTCAACTAGTAAAATGCTGTTACTGTCAGTGAGAAAAAGAACATAGACTGCAGACAGTCAGAATGCTGAACAAGACACCTTGGATAAGAATGTTATTCAAGGAAAGTGGAAAGCAAATGCGATGGTAGGGGATTCAACAGTTCTGGGGGCAGATAATGCCCTTTGTCAGTGGGATAGGGAGACCCATGTTGTACATCATCTAGTTGATGCCAGGATGAGGGACACCTCAAGCTGACTTCAGAAGCTATTGGAGAGGGGGAAGGAAAAGCCAGCTGTATTGGTGGGACCAACATTTTCTGTCAACCAAGACCATTAAGAGGTATGGTAGAAAGTTGGGTATATGGATTAGGCTACAAAACACCTGTAGTTTCTACTTATGATATCTTTTCTGGAGAGGAAGTTGCAAATTTCCACTATGTTTTAAGTGAAAATATGATTCCAGATTTTGCTTCAGAAGGGCCCCATTGCCTGGATTCCCAAATCCTGAGGAAACAGCTTCTTTGTGTTTACCCCATCAATTTTTTGTTATATTTTTAACTGTCTCAGATCATCTTACAGTCACCAAAACTCAAAAGAACATGATCGCTTTTAAGAAATAGGAGCAGGAGTGGGTCGTCGAGCCTGCTCCACCATTCAATAAGATCATGACTGATCTGGGCGTGGACTCAGCTCAACCTACCTGCCTTTTCCTCATAACTGATAATTCCCCTACTATGCAAAAATCTGTGTAACTGTATCTTAGCTATATTTAATGAGGTAGCCTCCACTGCTTTCCTGGGCAGAGAATTCCACAGATTCACTACTCTCTGGGAAAAGCAGTTCCTCCTCATCTCCATCCTAAATCTATTCCCCCAAATCTTGAGGCTATGTCCCCTAGTTGTAGTCTCACCTACCAGTGGAAACAACTTTCCTGTCTCTATCTTATCTATCCCTTTCATAATTGCATATGTTTCTATAAGATCCCCTCTCATTCTTCTGAATTCCAGCGAGTATAGTCCCAGGTGACTCAATCTCTCCTCAGAGGCTAACCACGCACCCCACCCCCCATCTCCGGAATCAACCTGGTGAACCTCCTCTGCACTGCCTCCAAAGCCAGTACATCTTTCCTCAAGTAAGGAGACCAGAATTGCACCAGTACTCCAGGTGCGGCCTCACCAGTTCACTGTACAGTTGCAGCATAACCTCCCTGCTCTTAAATTCAATCCCTTAGCAATGAAGGCCAACAATCCATTTGCCTTCTTGATAACCTGTTGCGCCTGCAAACCAACCTTTTGAGATATAACCTTTTTCTACATTGAGTCAAATACTGATGGATAAAATTAATTTTGCCTGAAGATGTAAAACAAGTAACATGGTATTAACTGCTTCTTACAAATCTCACATTTGTCATTAAAGTCAATGGAAAATGAAATTAGAAGATATGTATGACAAACAGCTGATCCTACATTCTCTTTTTTTTATACTATTGCCCAAAGTCAAAATTACCCTCTACAATATAGGACTGCAGTCACATGAAGGTTATGATTTGCAGGTCTTCTTTGTTGAAGAGTAATTGTTTTAGACCTTTTCTGTTGCGTTCCCTCTAATTAGCAGAGGTATCTAAACTCAGTCGCGACACAGAAGTATACTGTGTTGATATTCCATAGCTAGCAAATGTCTGCATGGCTGCCAACTTTTCCTTGGTCCATCAAGCAGTATGCCACCTGTCGACCTTGGTGTATATTGTCAGAAAGTGCAGCCTACATGCATTTTAGAGTCATAGTGTCATACAGCATGGAAATAGGTCATTCAACCTACTGTTAGCCATCAGGTACCTATCTGTACTAATCCCATTTTCCAGCACTCAGGCCATAGCCTTCTATGCCTTGGCATTTCAGGTGCTCATTTAAATACTTAAATGTGGGTGTATCTGCCTCCACCCCTCAAGTTGTGCATTCCAGATTCCAACCAACCTATGGGTGATAAAGTCCCCTCTGAAGCTCCTGTCCCTTACCTTAAACCTACGCTCTCTGGTTGTAGGCACCTCCGCTAAAGGGATAGTTTACTGCTGTCCACCCCATTTATGGCTCTCAAAATAGCGTATACCTCAATCAGGTCTCTCCTCATCCTCCTCCACACCAAGGAAACGAAGCCCAGTCTATTCATCTCTCACCCTCCTGGCAACATCCTGGTGAATCTCCGCAGCACTATCGCCTCCCCCTCACCCCCACCCCCTTACAATCACTAAATTTCTCATAGAACAAGTCATTTTAACACTGAGCTGATGTTTTAACATTGAACTGACAATTGGTGAATCTTAGTGGTTACTAATTATTGATGAACTTTCTGTATTGTATCTTGTACTGTCCCGTTCCTGACTGGGCTTCATTAGGTCCATTTCTGAATTCACGTTTTTGCTGTCATATGTACTGTTTTAGGCTGGCACAGGTGTAGTCATTGACAAGGGAATAAAATTACTTTCATAAACTTGCTCAACATAAATTTTTGCCATCATCTGTTTGGGAAATGTTACATTGCACATCACCCTTCTGAGGAATGGTTTCAGACCTGAACTACTAACTGTTTCACTTTCCACAGATGCTGCTTGACCTCATAGAGTGATACAACATGGAGGAAGGCCCATCAACACACCAAGTCCACAATGATCCAACATCTTCTGCATGTTTCCAGCATTTTCTGTCTTTATTTCAGATTTCTAGAATCTGAAGCCTTTTGATTTTCACATCACAAATATTTCTATTCTGTGTTGGTTTCTGTGAAATCTATTGTGTAACTAATCAGTATTTTGCACTGGTTATACTTTGTTCATTTTGTGCTCCTTTGTACACAACCTCTTAAGGATCTTTCCTCTCTTTTTATCATCAAACTAATAGTTTGATAGAATGTCTTGAAAAGTATTGTGCTTTGTTACCTAATCAATATGCCTTAGTTTTTTTTTCATATCAAAATGGTTCAATAATTTGCACATTACCTGGAAAGGCTATTATTTTCTAAGTGTCATGTTGCTCACACATGGTTTGTTGCAAAGATTTTGTTGTTGTGCTGGGCTGTGTCCTGGAATTCTGATACTTCAACATTTTGATTCCATCAGCAGGTTTTCCCAGATTCATTTATAAATCCAAGTACACTTATAACTTTTTTATTGTTGCATTTGTTAGTTTTAAGAACTTTATGTGAAACCAATCACTTGTGCACATCTGATGGATCAGCAAGAAACACAGAAGAAAAATAATTTTTTGACACCTTGGGGGAAAATCAGCCAAATTGCCTTGGCAGCCAATGTTACAGTGACTATTTTCATCCTCTACAAAGGCAGATGAGTCAGTGGGACTAGTAAACTTCCACAATCAACAACTAGTTTGATTTATGACACTCATTCAACATTGTAAAATATCCCAAGGTGCCATCCAAACAACATTTGACATAGAACGACAGATTGGGCCAGATGAATGAAAGTTTGTATGTAAAATTTTAAGGAGTATTTTAAAGCAGAAAAGAGAAGCACAGGGGCGGACAGTTAAGGCAGGTATTTCCAGAGCAAAGAACATTGTCAACTGAAGGCAGAGCTATCAATGATGGAACAATTAAAATTGGTCAGGAGGCCAGAATTGCTGCAGATATCCTGGACAGTTGGACACTCAGTGGAGGTGACAGAAATAGGGAGAGGTGAATCCATGAAGGAATTTAAAAACAAGGAAATGAATCTTAAAATGGAGGCATTGGAATGGTCAAGTTTGCATTGTTGTTGTCCTTCGATGTTTGTCCCTTCACAAAGTCTTGCTGAATATCAATTTTCACTCTTCAGAAATTTAAGTTCATCTAGACCCAAATCATGTTTGTGTATCACCCTTGCGTTTACTTGTTGATGTTAACTTTAAGTTTTGCAACTCTCCGTGGCTTCAATCTTCCTTAAAATGACTGAAAAGATTTTTGGATGCAAGATGGATGAGTGCAAAGAGAACGCTGCACTAACTGGAGAGAATTTCCCCAGGCTTGCAATTCCAGGCTCCTGAATTATTCTATGAGGTGATTTTATATATTGCCAAAGATTAAAAATGTTTGGACAAGGACACCGCATCCAATCACTGCTTTGCGTCAAGCCTCTTTATCAGCACCATTAACAAATACAGGCACGTGAAAGTTCGAGCGATGGATTGACAACTAAGAAGCTTTCAGTTCAAATCCCATCATAGCAGTGAAAAATAATTGATTTAATCAAGAAAAAAAATATTTAGCACATTCCTTGAGGAAATGGAACGGGTGGCCCTCTCTGGTGTGGAATGGGAGTCTGATTCCATATACAAGTCATTCAACTGACCAAACTGGCCAAGTACTGACACACATATCCACTACACTGGTTCTGCAGCGGGTACTGAGTGGACCAACATGAGGACTAAACCTATGTGATCCCATCATCATCAATCTGCCTATGGCAGATGCATCTGTCCATGACATTGTTGGTAGAGGTGACCACCTCCCAGTCCTCATGGAGACAAAGTGCTAACTGCACAGTGGGGACATGGCCTATTGCTGGAAGAAACTGAACATCCATGAGGCATTGTTGACTGTCAAAAACAGCAGAAATGTACTCCACCACCAACTTCAACCCAGCATTTCCCTCAACTTTTCTTTACTGCAAAGTCAGGGGATCAACCTTGGTTTCCCTGGTTTAATGAGTAGTAGGGAAGGCTCGAAGCAGAACTGGGCATCCCAAAAATGAAGAGATGCCAATCTGGTGAAGCTACAAAGGAGGACTACATGTGCACTAATCAACGAAAACCATGTGCAAAAGATCAAGGTTAATAATTTCACAACCAACGGATCAGATGAAAGTTCTGCCATCCTACCACAGCTGGTTGTGAAAAGTGATGGACAATGAGACGGGCGATGGGAGAAGGAGGCTCCAAGAACATTTCCATCTTTAATAATGATGGGACCAGCATGCAGCTGCTAAAGACAAGGCTGAACCACTGACAACTATTTACAGCCAGAAGCGCAAAGTGATGATCAATCAAAGCTTCCTCTTGAGATCTCCACTGTCACAGAAGCCAGTCTTCAGCCTATTCAGTTCATTCCACATGATATCAATGGATAACTGAAAGCATTGGGAACAGTCTAGGTTATGAGCCCAGACAACATCAAAACTGTAGTATTAAAGATCAGTGTTCCAGAACAAGCTGTCCCTCTAGTCAAAATGTTCCAGTACAGATACAACACTGGCATCTATTTGACAATGTGGAAAATTGCCCAGATAAGTTCTGTTCACAAAACAAAAAGCAGGAAATATTCAACCTGGCTAATTATCCCACACCCCCTGCCCCAAAAAGCAGTCTACTATCAATCATCAGCAATAAGATGGAAGGTCTCAGCACTAATGTTGTGAACAGAACTTACTAACTAATGCTATATCCATTTGTATGCATGCTGGGTTTTACCGGGGGCACTCCATTCCAGACCTCATCACAGTCTTGGTCCAAACATGGATGACAGAGCTGAATTCTAGTCGGAGTAACTGCCCCTGGCCCCAAGGCAGTATTTGATTGAGTGAGGCATCAAGGTGCCCGGGTAAAATTGAAGTCAATGGGATTAAGGGGAAAAGAACCCAGTGGTTGAAGTTATACTGTACCTCACACAAAGGATGAAGGTTGTGCTTGTTGTAAGTCAATCATTCCAGCTCAGGGCATCACTGCAGGAATTCCTTAGGGCAGTAATCTGGGCCCAACCATCAACTGCTTCATTATGTGTTCTTTCATCCATTATAAGGACAAAAATGAGGATGTTTGCTGATAATTGCAAAATGTTCAATTCCATTTGCATCTCTTCAGCACAAAAAAACTGCATCCAGCAAAGCCCAGGCAACATTGAGGCATGGGCTGAGAAGTGGCAAATAACATTTGCACCACTAAAATGGAAGGCAATGACAGTCTCCACAAAGAAAGAGTCTAACCAGCTACTCTTGATATTCATTGGTACCAGGATCTTCAAGGCCCTCATTGTCAAGATCAAAGAGTAACATTGATCAGGAACTCAAATGGACCAGCCATATAACTACCATGCTTACAAGAGCAGTTCAAAAGCTGGGTGATTCACATCCTGAAAGTCTTTCCACCATCCAAAAGGCAATACTCATGACTTTTCCAGATGAGTGTGGGATCGACAGTTCTCAGGAAGTTTGACACCATCCAGGACAAAGCAACCTACTTGAACAATGCACCATCAACCACCTTAAACAATACACAGTGGTTACAGTACGCACCAGCTATAAAATGTACTACAGTTACTCACCCAGGCTGCTCCTCCCAAATCCATCACTTCCACCATCAAGAAGAGTGAGTACAGCGTGTGCATGAGAACACCAGCACCTGCAGATTCCCCTTTAAGTTGTAACTTGTCCTGCTGTCGGATCTGGTTATTTTCGGATCCGCAGGTTCTTTCAGGAGTCCAAGAATGAGTTGAAGACAACTTGGTGCTTCACCAAGTTTTACTGGAAAAGTTTAAAACAAAGAAACAGTCACAGAGCACATGGCACTAGTTTTACTACTAGGAGATGCGCCGAGACAAAGGAACTAAAAATGAGCTAGGTCCCGGGAGGAGGGTGGTGGGGGGGGGTGGGGAAGAGAGCAAGAGAGTGAGATAAGCAAGTGAGTGAGATACACAAGAGAGTGATTAACAAAAAAACGACACCTTTTCTACCAGAGATAAGAGGTGTTCCTTAGCTAACAATAGTCCAATCAAAAAACCTATTAGATACCTGTGGCAAAACCAACCAATGAGAAAATAGCTATTCACCTGATGGATGAACCAATAAGCTGAGGTGTATTAAACACTATACATGTTAAAAAACAGTCAAATCTCACAAACCTCTGACCTCACAATCTACCTTGTTGTGACCTTGCACCTTATTGCACTGCGTTTTCTCTGTAGCTGTGACACTTTACTCTGTACTGTTATTGTTTTTACCTGTACTACATCAATAGACTCTGTACTAACTCAATGTAACTGCACTGTGTAATGAATTGACCTGTACAATTGGTATGTAAGACAAGTTTTTCACTGTACCTCGGTACAAGTGACAATAATGAACCAATACCAATACCAAATCCAACACTACTTTGGAAGTGTTTTGCCGTTCTTTCTTTACTGCTGGGTCTAAACCCTGCAACTTCTCCCCCAACAACATTTTGGGAACACCTTCTCACATCTGTGTCCATGAATCTGTGTGGTTAGAATGTGTCTGTGTGTGTTTAGACTGTGCAATGCAAAGCTCTCCCCCCACGAAAAAGTATAAAAGCAATTGCAACAAATGTGCCCTCACCAGCCCTGCCCACTTGCCTTATGGCTTATAAACTGGATTGATTTGTGCCAATCTGTTGGACGTGCATCTGCCACAAGGTATTACAACAGTCTGCCACTTGTGAATGGCTATGTCTTGGCAACTGGTTGGCATTGTGCCATTCCCAGAAGCCTTTGTTATTTTGTCACAAACCTCACTGATTAGCCTGAGCACTGAGCAGCAAGCCCATAGAGAAGCACTAAAACCCTTCCTGACTGTTGCCTGTGGCTTTCCAGTGACTGCTTCTTTCATTTCCACTCCCCACCTCTCTAAAGAAGCAGCAGAAATGTTCATGTCAGATGCTCATACTGTCTCTTGTCTGCAGCCAGCACGCCAATGGTTTCAGACAAACTCTTTCATCAAATCTGGGTTGCTGGACTGCTCTACTTTGCCTAGACTACCTTCAATAGTTATGCAAAGAGGCAGGTAACTGCAGAATACATTCCAGTGGTGTCCCAAGCTTTCACTTATAAAAGGAACTCTCCCTTATGTGAGGTGACTGCGCCTGGCACAGCCACAACTAGTACCCAACCCATTGTTAAAGCTACACCAGGATTCACCCTGCAATTCCACCATAAGATTCCTCCTTGCAATACCTAGGTGCACAATTGGTGCTGGTGTTAATTGGACTACTCTGTTCTTTCGAGAAATGGATATGTTTCTTACTGCCATGAAACTTTGCAATATGGGGGAGTGGGACCAATTGAATGTTTGTTCAAAAAGCAGGCCTAGGCATGAAGGTCAATGTACTTCTGTGCTCTCTCATTCTGACAATATAGGTCTGGTGCAAGAGTATGACACATTACATATAGGCAGAGTGATGGTGGTAGCTGATAGGATGTTTCTGCTCCTGAATAATGAATCCTGCCTCCAGGACCTACTAGACTGTCCCTTAGAGCACCCAAGACCACAATCTGCTCACTCGTTCCAATGTAGGGTGGCTGTTTTATAGCCATTGACCCATGGACTTGACAGAGCAAGTTCTTGGTCCAATAGTAAGGGGATCCAAGGCTACTAGATCCTTGGCTCTGCTATACAAGCATAGTACATACATTCATATTCACACAGGAATGGAATCAATAATCCTCGATCCTGAAAGACTGTCCAAGAAGATAGCCACGGCAGTATTTTTTGAAGCAATGTTGCAATGTTGGAAATGCAGCAGTCAATTTATATGAAAGAAGTTCCTATAAATGATGAAGGCAATATGATAATAACAAGAGAGAACATTTCTTTGATGCTGATTTTGAGATAAATATCAGTCAGAGTATTGGGAATAACTCCAATGTTGTACTTGAAATAGTGCCAAAGGATCATTTACACTCACCTGAGAGAATAGACAGAGCCTCATTTTAATGCTTCAGATGATTAACAGCACTTTTCAAGAGTTCTGCACTCTTTTATTGCACTGGTGTGTCTGCCAAGGTCTTTGTACTTAAGTCTCAGAAGTGGGAAATTGAACTCATAACCTGTCAATTGGAAGGTGCTACCAACTAAACCTATACAAATTCATGCAACGTAGAGCACAAATTACAGACTGTAAGAAGAACACGCACTAGTGAAGAATTGTGTGCTCTGTCCTCACCCCCAACGTTCTTCATGGTCCAAATATTCTCTTTCAAAGAGGCAGAGGATATAAATTTCCCTTCATCATCTTGAACAAAAGCTTGGATTTTGCTGGGTTTTGCAGGAGGTTCTGCATGGAACTTTTGGATTTTAGCCTCATAATTTCCAGCAAGTTCAGCATGAATGCAGAAGTCCCAAACTTACTCGTCAAGTTTTAGCCTGAAAGTTCCAAGCTATGCCCCAGCAACAAAACAGCTGTGTTGGTAGTAATGTTTTTGATCATCGTTTAATACCCAAGTGTCTTAGGCATTTTTTCATCATTTTTAAAATGTGTAATAACTTTTAACCTTTTAATTGCTTATTTCATTTATAGTAATTTTTAGATGTTTCTGAATGGCAGGAACATTTAGATGCTGTAAAAACTTGACAGCTTTGACAGATGGCTAAGCTTGGAGAGCGGCTCTGCTATCTGTCAATGCTCACCAGAGAAGCATTTTCCACTCAGGTGTCTCAGACACATAATGAGAGACCTTCCTGACATTCAGGCCTTCCCACTTAATTCTAGGACAATCCCAGATAGTAATATTAACTCTCCAAATGTAGACAAGGTAAGTGTGCTATGTTGATGTATTTCAGTGTGGGAAGCAGATGGTGGGCCCTATTCAGCAGCGCTGAGGACATTGTACCCTCTTTTTTTTAACTTCATAAGCAAAGTATTTATTATGGTAGATAATGAGTAACTATTTCATTTCAGGATGACATGCTGAATAATGTGGCGCATCCTCATAATTAGAGTAGGAAATTTGAAAGCCGATATCAAGAAATATCTATTCACACTGAAGTTAATGAAAATGTGAAACTCTCTCCCCAAAGAGATTGAGACTGTCAAATTTCAAAATGGAGATAGATTTTTTTTATTAGACACAGACATTAAGGTTATGGCAGAAGGGTAAAACAAGGTAAGGTTCAGTTAGGATCTAAATGAATGGGCTCAAGGAGCTGATTTCTTATTTTTGTCCTTTACTGCTATGTTCCCAAAAGCAGCAATATAGACAGGGTGAACTAGCCGTGCTAATTCTTTCCTGGGGTCTATTTTCATTGCATGATAGTATGCCCAATGATTTTCACTTCAAATAAATGTCTTGTTATGTGCTTGCTACTATTTTTCTGCATGAGCAACTGCCTTTAGTACATATCATTTGCAGATACAACTACCATTATCCATGTAATGTTACTTGCTTTTGTTTTTAAACTTTCAGGGATATTCGCATTAACAAGTAAACTCCGCATGTTTCACATTATAGACCTTCACAAAATAAGTCTGGAGTTATGTGTAAATCGTGTCTTTATGTACCATTTTTTTGTTTGCTGGCCCTGTTTATCATAATTGTATGCTCCATGTCTGCATGACTAACTTTCTTGTTTATTACAGTTAAGTGGTGTGTGATATCCTTGAAAATGCTGAAGCATTATTATTACTGGAAACATGAAGGCTCACCGTGTTTTTATGTTTTGACTAATGAGATCAAATATTCCACAATTATGAAATAAAGCAGAAAATGCCTGAAACACACAACAGAGCAGGCAGCATTGGTGCAGAAAACTCCAGATTAATGAATGTTCAGCAGAAATGATGATTGTTTAGTCCACTCTGTTTCTGTCTTCACAGGTGCTGTCTGACCTGCCGAAAATTTTTGGTGTTGGTTTTGGTTTATTATCTTCACTTGTACCAAGGTACAGTGAAAAACATGTCTTGCATACCGATCATACAGGTCAATTCATTACACAGTGCAGTTACATCGGTTAGTACAGAGTGCATTGATGTAGTACAGGTAAAAACAATAACATTACAGAGTAAAGTGTCACAGCTACAGAGAAAGTGCAGTGCAATAAGGTGCAAGGTCACAACAAGGTAGATCGTGAGGTCATAGTTCATCTCATTGTATAAGGGAACCATTCAATAGTCTTATCACAGTGGGGTAGAAGCTGTCCTTAAGCCTGGTGGTACGTGCCCTCAAACTCCTGTAGCATCTATTTCAGTTGAGCGAGCTAGAACTTTTCTCTTTGGAGCGACGGAGGATGAGAGATCACGTGATAGAGGTGTATAAGATTATGAGAGGCAATGGACAGAGTGGACAGCCAGCACCTCTTTCCCAAGGCAGCAATGGCCAATACCAGAGGACGTCTGTTTAAGGTGAGTGGAGGAAAGTTTAGGGGAGATGTCAGAGGTAGGAGTTTTATACGGAGCGATGGGTGCCTGAAACGCACTGCCAGGGGTGGTGGTGGAGGCTGATACAATAGAGAAGTTTAGAAGACTTAGATAGGCACATGGATGTAAGAAAAATGGAGGGTTATGTGCTGTGTAGGAGGGAAGGGTTAGATTGATCGTGGAGTAGGTTTATGCAGGTCGGCACAACATCGTGGGCCGAAGGGCTCGTACTGTGCTGTACTATTCTATGGTCTATGTTCTATTTCCAGAATATGCAGTATTTTGCTTTCCAAAACTCAACTTCCTTACATTCGTCTTGCACTTTGGAAAAGATGAATTTTGAGCATTAAATCTTTTCTATGATAACAGGACAAACTTTACTGGAATCATCTCAGTGTTTTAAACATATATGAGAGTAGAATCTGCCTGGATTAAAGAATATTAGCTGTAAAGAGAGGTTTGACAGACTTGGATTGTTTTTTCTAGAGCACTGAAGGCTGAGGGGAGACCAGATAGAAGTTTATAAGATTAAGACTGGCATAGATAGGGTAGATAGTCTAAGTAAGTCTCTTTCTCAGGGTAGAATTGAGAAATACTAGAGGGCATAGCTTTAAGGTGAGAAAGGGGAAGTTTAAGGAGATGTGTGAGGTAATTTTTTTTAAACATAGAGAGTGGTAGGTGCCTGGAACGCACTATCAGTTGGTGGCGGAAGCAGACATGGTAGTAGCATTTAAGAGGCATTTAGACAGATACTTGAACATGAAGGGAATGGAGGGATCAAGTGCAGGCAGGTGGGATTAGTTTCATTTGGCGTCATGGTCAGCACAGACAATGTGGGCCGAAGGGCCTATTCTTGTGCTATGCTGTGCTGTTCTATTCTTGTGGGTCAAAAAAAGAATCAGGACCAAGAAGAAAATGGAAGAATATGAACCAAGTATAAACATATAAACAACCATCTGGATTTAAATGACATTAAAAAGGAGAGTTTTCAGAAAGAGAAGACAATTTTTAGTGCTATTGCACTGCTACATCTTGATCCCAAGTTAACACTGTGTAAATTAACAAATAAACAATGAAAGTCTTGGTAACCTTGAGAACAAGAAGTGTTTTACCACAAACAATCATGGAATCGTTAATTTTAGTGTTGTAGCATGATAAGGATGAGAAATGAACAATAAAATTAATGTTCCAGATTTCAGAAGACAGGGTTATATTGATCTGAAGGAGGTACTGGAGAGGGTTTACTAGAAAATTATATGAGCATAAAAAAAATCACGAGAAATGAAAATGAATTCTTACATATACAAATTGGGCCTCAAACGAGTGCAAATCATTTCAAATACACTATGTATTGGGAGAGAATAATGAGGATTAGAAGGTTTGTTACGTAATGTAGGGAAGAAAGATCAGATCAATCTTCTGCTTCAGTCCTTCTCCTAAGCTTCAATTCTACTGGAGTAGCAGCAAGGCAGGGAACATTCTTCATTGAGTCTTGCTTTATAATTCATTCATGGCAAGGCCAGCATTTATTGCCCACCTCTATTGTCCTTAAGAAGCTGATGGCTCACTCAGTTCACGCTCTTAACGGCTTTTCACAGGTGCAGCATGTCGTTGTCCGTGCTTGTCTTGAAGTAGTGAAGTATTGCTTTGTACTCTATTGGAGTCCCAGCTCTGACCTTTGAGCTAGAGATTCTGGAGTGGGGCTTGTACACATAACATTCTGAGTTACAGGCAAGTCAGCCTCCTATTGAGCAATAAGAACTAATCATTTGTGCACAGTCAATGGGACCCTGAACTTGTAAAAATCCTGTGACTAATCAGCAGTGGCAAAGTTGACAGAACCTCTGAGGTATCTTGGTCAATAGAGTTTGGCTTTTGAAACCAGTGAGTGGTCCTCTGAAGGTTGCTCCATCTGCAGCTGAGGAGAGAGTGGTTGAGAAAACTTTGAACAGAACCTCCTCTTCCACATTCTCCTTCACTCTCATAGCTCAGCCAAGCCTTAAAACTAACATTGCTTGACAACACATTGCTGCAGTGACGTAGGAAGGCTTAGGATAAGGTATATGTTAACCTATTTAAAGTGGTAGACATCCAGAGTGTATGCAATTGTGACCAAATTATGTGATATGTACTATAAATTTGGCTGGTCCATCCATAGAAGAATTCGTCATTATAGTTCCATTCAGTGTTAATTCACTGATGCTTTAACATGACAGGTTCAAATTTATGAACTATCAAACTGAGGGCTAGGTAGAACTGGCACAGAAAATGAGTTGAGGCCTGGGGCAAATCAGCCCTGGCCATTGCCGACCCCTGCTCCTATTTTCTTGTAATCTTGTGGGTTCTGTATTGTTTGAGGCCATTGTGAGTATGCTCTGCACGTCAGCTATGAGGTAGCTTAGGACCAAATGGATTATGTACTTTTTTATCCTGCAACAAAGAACAGGGCCATGAGTGTGTTTAATGGCTCTTATTGAGGTGATGAAGGGAAATCCTTTGGTGAGGATGTGAATCACAGAGATACATGGGATTGCATTAAAACAATGGTAAACAATGGGCAGATAAATGGAGATGTGGTGAAGTGTGGAAATAAGTGAGCCTGCAAGATTAATGGATATGAGGAGTAATATGATGGCTTATACACAGTGAATGGAAGAGGGTGATGTACAGAACAATATAAAGGTGAATATGCAATTAAGCTCACTATTCTGTCCTGGTTAGGTCATTAAAGTATTTCCTGTGCTGCATCCATGAGCATGGCTGAGCTCTTGCTGCTGACCTTCTGGGTAGTTACTAATCCTGCACTCCTTGTTTCTCCTACAAGTTTTCTCCTCTCATAAGCTTGGAATATTATCTCTCTCTGGGGAGGTACATCATGGAAGGTAGCAGTGATCTGAGCAGCATCCTTTGAACATCTCAATCCAATTATTGACATTTCTCCGTTCTTCTTCTCGGCTCCATCTCCTCCAAATTGCATTCTGGAAATGGTCCTTTAAGGGCCAGACTTGAGATTTCATCTTGCAAGTGCTCATCATGCCAAGCCCAGAAACAAAACTATGCTGAGTTGGCTGCGTTTAAAAAAAGTTAGTGGCAGATCTGCTAGACAAATGTCCAGATTGCTCGCTGTTAAGGAGATTAGAGTCATAGTCAGAGGGTATATTATTAAAATATGAACCATTGATAAGCAAAAATCAACCTTCAAACTACTTCCATTGAAGGTATTGAAACTTACAAGCAGAGACTGGTTTTCAAAGCACAATGTGTGACTGCTATCCATGAGAACAGCAGCTGTAATGTTATGCAGCAGGCAACTGCTTGACATAAGTGATTTGGAAATTGATCACAGTATTTACACAGACAATGACTGGCTCCTCAATGTTCACATGTATATAGATGTACTTGTTCAATATTGGGACAGAACAAATATGTGATATGACTGTGAAATGGGCCATTTCAAGACAGCTGAGACAAAAGGCTCAGTAATTGGATTCCAATCAATTCCTTGAAAGACACATTGAAATGGCAAACCACAAGTTCAGGATAAGGACGATCAATGTACTTTAGAGAGATGTGGAAAGTACCAGATGGCTGAGAAAGTAAATAGAAATAAAACACTGCATATGTTGGAAACCTGAAATCAAAATAGAAAATTCTGGAAACCTTCAGCAGGTCAGGCAGCATCTTGGCAAAGAAAAATATTTCAGGTCCAAGACCTTTCATCAGAATAGTTTGATGAAAGGTCTTGGACCTGAAATGTTAAGTTTGCCTCTTTCCACAGATGCTGCTTGTGTTCCTGAGGGTTTCCAGCATTTTCTGTTTTGATTTCAGGTGACAGAGATTAGCCATCAATACTGGGAAATAATAGATAAACAGCTGAGACATTGAAACCACTAGACATTTAGATTTAAGGTGTTTGGCATCATTGAAAAATAAATACCCTCTTTCTTAATCTTGTGCATTGGACCAGAAACACTACCTAGCCACTTAGACGCAACAAAACTGGATTTGATCCCATTTGATGGGCTGTCAATCACCTGCCATGTCTTATTGTACTTAAAAATATGAAACCCAATGTATTTGATCTTTGACAAGATGCTTCCACCCAATCTCTCCTACACATTTGCTTGCACCATATAAAGTCCTGTTACACTTATGACTCCAGCTTCCAAGTTGCTTTTCGTTCACAGCACCACGTTATAGAACACTGTTAACATCTTCTGCTATACTGTACTCCTATCATGCCTCTCAGTTAATAATGGGACCATACTCATCAACTAAATGCTTCAAGAACTCCTCATGCTAAATTGCATAAATAGTATAAAATGTTAAATGCAAGAAAAACATTTTGCGCACCTATTGGATTCTTTAAAGTTGTTCTCAAGCAACAGACAAAAAACATCAACAGGTAGTTTTGTACCCACTCACATTGGGCCTGAGGTTATTTATAGTTTTGTTCTTCACACAACAATTAGCCAAGAGGAAAGCTTAACATTTGGTTTTAAAAGCACGAAACTTTAGCAAAGATTTTAGGTCTTTTCTAATGAATTAGTCTTTAGGATTGTGCCTCAAATTCATATTACCTGTGAGGCATTTGTTTTTTTTTCTACTGCTGGAACTTGGAATGTAACTTTGTTACTCAGTAATAATGCAGCTTCCGGTAATTCTATAAATGATTCAATTTAAATCATCTAATTTAATAGATTGATCAATATTAGAGAGGAATAAGCTAATTAAACCCTGCTGAATTGGATACAAGATCAGAACTTCTGACACTGATAGTGAAATGTCACAACTGCTCCAAGCCTTCTTTTATTTATCCTTGAGGGTGTTTGGAGAGTGATGCAATGGCACATGCATTGAGCAGTCATCAACTATGATTCAACTAAAAATTACTGTGGGAATTAAAGCACAAGTATGCCTGCAACAGGAGATCAGGTGACCGAATTAGAGCGAAATACATTGAAATGAATCACAAACTAGAAACTACTCAAAATTTGCTCTGCAGGTTTATATAAATATTTTGAAGTGAAGATTGTTTGTTGCTATACAACTACTTATTCTATTCCCCTGACATATTCCTTTCTCAGGACTACTTTGGGTAGCTGAATAGTTTCTAAACTTGTTTATTGATACAATTTATTCTTTTTCTCCCTTGACTTTGGATTGTGATACCACTTATTTATTTTTAAACAATTATTGTTGTGTGAAGCTGGTGGATTACTTTAATATCTTGCTATCTTTGCCAGAGAAGATCATTGCACCTCAATGTAATGTATCACAAAATATTTATGAGCTATTTACTGATTTATGTTAATGTGTATCAGTTTATAAATTGTTTGATAAAAAAAAGTCCTTCTGAAAATAGGATGGAAGTGCTCTGTACAGCTGATTCATGAATGATGTAAATATTGGTATTTATAAAGCACTTCATCACATCTCTCAGAAACATTTCCTAATACTTACATGTACTGAACATTTTTCAAATCAAGTCACCATGGACTTATGTGCCAGTCAATCTGCCAGATCCAATGGCAGCATTTGAATGGATGAGTGTAAGAGGTTGAAAATTGGGGAAGGGGAAAGGAATGGGAGAATGAAGCAAGGGAGAAAACCAGGGAGAGTGTTTCCATGGAAAGAGATAAGGGGGAGCAAAGGAAGAGAGGACTGCCGGGTTTAATGCAATCAAGGCTGCCAAGGGTGACCTCAAGGAGCCTGACAGTAGGATCCTGGAACCTCTGACTCCAGCAAATATAGTGAAGCATTTCCTGGGTTGTGTTGTGAGCTTCCAGCGATCAGTACAAATGGATGAAGTGGGCTCCACATATTTGTATCTGGTAATCGCATTTGGGATCCTTTGCACATCAATGGGCTCTGTTGGCTTCACTAGCTGCCTGGGCTTCCCCACTGAGAAGCAGGAAGAAATGGCAGCAAAGGAAATTGAGACAAGCTTTGGATTGCAAGGACTGAATCATCCCGATTGAACACTTGTGACCGGGCTGACAAGGTTAAAGTCAGCCTTAATGTTTCTGCTCTGTTTAATACTGCCAATATTATATTTCCAACAATGTTTGAATTGGCTGCTGCTGTCTGTGAACTGCATAGTTAAGGGAGAGGAATGAAATGAAGATAACGGCTTCCTACAATATAGCATTGACAGACCGTTGTTATTTCTCTTCACAGGTGGCAGCCAGCTGAGAATATAAAATCAAACTTTCTGTTTTGCTCATGAAAATGGATGAAGCCACTGATTGTTGTAATCAGTAACATAGTAATAATCGGTGAATTCTCCATTAATGTGCTCAGGGTCTGACTGCATTCAAATTAGATAGTAAGATCGCACTTGCATACATTAGCTGAGGAGTGTAATGAGAACATTTTATGTGTCAGAGTAGTGGAAAAGACAATTTATTCATGTTTCACTAATTCAAATGTTTTTGTATATCAGGCCCTCCATGTAGTTAATATAAATTTTTTAACTTTCCACTCACATTCAACAGGAAGCACCCTCCGTAGCTGGGCCTGAAACAAGAACACATTTAACACAAAGTAAAACAACTGTACTGGAAAGATAGTCTTGTGACCTTCATCCATTACAAATGATCATATCCAAGATCAAATGGACTTAAAAAGGAACTTTTAAAAACAGATGCAAGATGGAAGTACAAAAAGAGCTATTCACACTGAGACACAAATATGAGACACCAACCAAAGCAAACAAATACATCGAAGACACATTAACACGTGCTTGCTTAAACCTCCCTGAACTCCTCAAGTCTGGCTGTCCACAAGTGTTAAAAATCCAAAGCATAAAACTTTGCTGCCTCCAAATCATAAGACCATAAGACATAGGAGCAGAATTAGGGCATTCGGCTCATCGAGTCTGCTCTGCCATTCGATCATGGCTGATTTATTTTTCCCTCTCAACACCATTCTCCTGCCTTCTCCCCATAACCTTTGATGCCTTTACTAATCAAGAACCTATCAACCTCCGCATTAAATACACCCAATGACTTGGCCTCCACAGCCGCCTGTGACAATGACTTCCACAGATTCACCACCCCCTATCTAAAGAAATTCCTCCTCATCTCTGTTCTAAAGGGACATTCTTTGATTCTGAGGCTGTGCCCTCTGGTCCTAGACTCTCCCACTACTGGAAACATCCTCTCCACATCCACTCTATCCAGGCCTTTCAATATTCGATAGGTTTCAATGAGATCCCCCCCTCATCCTTCTACAGGCCCAGAGCCATCAAACACCCCCCATATGTTAACCCTTTCATTCCTGGGATAATTCTTGTAAACCTCCTCTGGACCCTCTCCAATGCCAGCACATCCTTCCTTAGATATGGGGCCCAAAACTGCTCACAATACTCCAGATGTGGTCTGACCAACACCTTATAAAGCCTCAGCATTACATCCTTGCTTTTATATTCTAGTCCTCTTGAAATGAATGCTAACATTGCATTTGCCTTCCTTACTAATCAGGCCAACCTCAAGAGTGTGTTACCAAAATACTACCAGCACATCTCCTGCTCCACTAGGGGCGCCAACACCCTTGACCACTGCTATACAACCATCAAAGACACCTTCTGAGACACCCCTCATCTTCACTTTGGGAAATCAGACCACCAGGCTGTGCTCCTCCTCCCTGCATACAAACAGAAACTGAAACGGGTGGATCCGGTACAGAGTGTCGTGCAGTGCTGGTCTGAGGAAGCAGATGAGCTCCTACGTGACTGCTTTGAGACAGTGCACTGGTCCATGTTCAAAGACTCAGCTGCCAGCCTTGATGAGTATGTCACCACCATCACAGACTTGATCAGCAAGCGTGTTGAGGACTGTGTACCAAAGAGGACAATACAGGTGTTCCCAAACAGGAAACCATGGATGAACCAGGAGATCCACTCCCTACTGAAGACGAGGACTGCTGCACACAAATCTGGTGGTCCTGCTCTGTACATGAAATTGAGATATGACCTTCGGAAAGCTATCAGGGATGCCAAGAGGCAATACCGACTCAAAATGGAGTCCCAGACCAGCCGTCAGTTATGGTAGGGCTTACATGCCATAACAGACTGCAAGATGAAAACGGGCTGCATAGTTAATAACAACACATCCCTTCCTGATGAACTTAACGCATCTATGCACATTTTGAACAGAAGGGAAGTGGATTGTCACCACCCACCCTGACAACCTCCAATGCAGCTGAACCTGTGATCACAGTGGAGGATGTAAGATCAGTCTTCTGGAGAGTGAACACGAGGAAAGCATCTGGCCCAGAAGGTGTCTCTGGCCGTGTGCTCAGATCTTGTGCTGATCAGCTGACAGAAGTATTTGCAGACATAGTTAACCTCTCCCTGCTTCAATCTCAGGTTCCCACCTGTTTTAAAAAGACCAGTATCATCCCGGTACTGAAGAAAAGGTAACATGCCTCAATGACTACTGACCAGTGGCTCTGACATCCACCATCATGAAGTGCTTTGAGAGGCCGGTCATAGCACACATCAACTCCAGCCTCCCAGACAAACTTGATCCACGACAATTTGCCTATCACCGAAACAGGTCTACAGCAGAAGCCATCTCCTGGCCCTACACTGAGCTCTGGAGCATCTGGACAGTAACGACACCTATGTTAGACTATTGTTTATTGACTACAGCTCTGCCTTCAATACAATAATCCCAAGCAAACTTGTCACCAAATCCGAGACCTAGGACTCAATACCTCCCTCTGTAATTGGATCTTTCACTTTCTAACAAACAGACCGCAATCAGTGAGGATAGGCAGCAATATCTCCGGCACAATTATTCTCAACACTGGTACCACACAAGGCTGCGTTCTCAGCCCTCTACTCTAATCCCTATGCACTCATGACTGTGTGGCCAGATTCTGCTCTAACTCCATCTACAAGTTTGCAGATGATACCACCGTTGTAGGCCGTATCTCAAACAGTGATGAGTCAGAGGACAGGAAGGAGATAGAGAGCTTAGTGGAATGGTGTCATGACACCAACCTTTCCCTCAATGTCAACAAAACAAAAGAGCCGGTCATTGACTTCAGGAAAGGGGGTGGTGTACATGCACCTGTCTACATCAATGGTGCTGAGGTCGAGAGGGTTGAGAGCTTCAAGTTCCTGGGAGTGAACATCACCAACAGCCTGTCCTGGTCAAATCATGTACAGTAGATGCCACAGCCAAGAAAGCTCACCAGCATCCCTACTTCCTCAGGAGGCTAAAGAAATTCGGTTTGTCCCCTTTGACTCTCACCAACTTTTATCGATGCACCATAGAAAGCATCCTACCTGGATGCATCATGGCTTGGTATGGCAACTGCTCTGCCCAGGACCGCAAGAAACTACAGAGAGATGTGGACACAGCCCGGCCCATCACGGACACCAGCCTCCCCTCCTTGGACTCTGTCTTTACTTCTTGCTGTCTTGGTGAAGCAGCCAGCATAATCAAAGACCCCACTCACCGGGGTCATTCTCTCTTCTTCCATCTGGTAGAAGATACAGGAGCCTGAGGGCACGTACCACCAGACTTCAGGACAGCTTCTACCTGACTGTGATAAGACTATTAAACGGTTCCCTTATACAATGAGATGGACTATGATCTCACAATCTACCTTGCTGTGACCTTGCACCTTATTGCACTACTCTGTACTGTTATTATTTTTACCTGTACTACATCAATGTACTCTGTACTAACCCAATGTAACTGCACTGTGTAATGAATTGACCTGCACGGTCGGTATGCAAGACAAGTTTTTCACTGTACCTCAGTACAAGTGACAATGCCAATACCGACTCAACCTGCAAGTTAACCTTTGGGGAACCCTCCACTAGGCTTCCCAAGTCCCTTTGCACCTCCTATTTCTGAATTGACTCCCATTGAGAAGGTAGTCTATGCCTTTATTCCGTCTACCAAAGTGCATGACCGTACACTTCCCTACGTTGTATTCCAACTGCAATTCTTTGCCCATTCTCCCAACCTGTCCAAATCCTTCTGCAGACTCCCTGCTTCCTCAGAACTACCTGCCCCTCCACCTATCTTTGTATCATCTGCAAACTTGGCCACAAAGCCATCAATTTGATGGTGACATAGGTAGGAAGAGGGATGAGGTCCTGAAAAGTGAGTTTAGGGAACTAGGCAGAAGGCTGAAGAACAGGACCTCAAGGGTAGCAATCCCAGTATTGCTGCCAGTGCCACGTGATAGTGAAGGTAAGAATAGGAGGAGATGTCGGATGAATGTGTGGCTGAGGAGTTGGTGCAGGCGGGAAGGTTTTAGATTTTTGGATCATTGGGATATCTTCTGGGGAAAGTGGGACCTGTACAGAGAGGACGGGTTACACCTGAACCTGAGGGGGACCAATATCATTGCAGGCAGGTTTGCTAGGGTGGTTCGGGAGGGTTTAAGCTAGTTTGCAAGGGGGATGGGAACCAGGGGGGTAGGTCAGAGGAAGAAGGGGATGGGGAAAAGTCAGATCTAACATGTAGAGAGGCTTTGAGGAAGGAGAAGTAGAGTATAGGGTATAAAAGTAGAAAGGTGGATGGGCTAAAGTGCATTTACTTAAATGCAAGAAGTATCAGGAACAAGAGTGATGAGCTGAGAGCTTGGATAAGTACATGGGACTATGATATTGTGGCTCTTGCAGAGACTTGGCTGTCACCAGGGCAGGAATGGATATTGAATATTCTTGGTTTTCAGTGTTTTAAAAGGGATAGGGAGAGGGGGAAAGAGGAGGAGGGATGGCGATACTGGTCAGAGATACTATTACAGCTGCAGAAAGGATGGATAATGTAGAAGGAACCTCTCTGGAGTCAGTATGGGTGGAAGTTAGGAACAAGAAAGGAGCTGTTACTCTACTGGGAGTATTTAATAGGCCCCCAGGTAGCAGCAGGGATACTGAGGAGCAGATTGGGAGGCAGATTTTGGAAAGGTGCAAGAATAACAGGTTTCTTATCATGGGAGACTTCAACTTTCCAAATATTGATCGGCATCCGCTTAGTACCAAAGGTTTAGATGGGGCAGAGTTTGTTAAGTGTGTCCAGGACGGATTCCTGTCACAGTATGTTGACAGGCTGACTAGAGGGAATGCCATATTAGATCTAGTATTAGGTAATGAACCTGGTCAGGTGATAGATCTCTCAGTGGGTGAGCATTTGGGGGACAGTGACCACCGCTCCCTAACCTTTAGCATTGTCATGGACAAGGATAGGAGCAGAGAGGACAGGAAGATAATTAATTGGGGAAGGGCAAATTATGAAGCTATAAGGCTAGAACTTGTGAGAGTAAATTGGGATGACATTTTTGAAGGGAAATGTACTATGGGGATGTGGTCGATGTTCAGGGATCTCTTGCAGGATGTTAGGGATAAATTTGTCCCAGTAAGGCAGAGAAAGAGTGGCAGGGTGAAGGAACCATGGGTGACGTGGAACAACTAGTTAGGAGGAAGAAGGCAGCATACATAAAGTGTAGGCAGCAAGGATCAGATAGGGCTCATGAGGAATATAGGATAGCAAGGAAGGAACTTAAGAAGGGGCTGAGGAGAGCAAGAAGGGGACATGAAAAGGCTTTGGCGAGTAGGGTTAAGGAGAATCCCAAGGCTTTTTTCACTTATGTGAAGAGCAGAAGGATGACGAGACTAAAGGTAGGACCGATTAGAGACAAAGGTGGGAGGATGTGCCTGGAAGCTATGGAAGTGGGTGAGGTTTTCAATGAATACTTCTCTTCAGTATCCACCAAGGAGAGGGGCCAAAATGACGCTGAGGACAGTGTTGGTAAGGTTAATGTTCTGGAGCATGTGGATATCAAGAGAGAGGATATGTTAGAGCTGTTAGAAAATATTAGGACAGATAAGTCCCCAGGGCTTGACGGAATATTCCCCAGGCTGCACCGCGAGGCGAGGGAGGAGATTGCTGAACCGTTGGCTAGGATATTTGAGTCCTCATTGTCCACGGGAATGGTACCGGAAGATTGGAGGGTGGCAAATGTTGTCCCCTTATTCTAAAAAGGTAGTAGGGATAATCCAGGGAATTACAGACCAGTGAGCCTTATGTCTGTGGTGGGCAAGCTGTTGGAAAGGATTCTTAGGAATAGGATTTATAAGCATTTAGAGAATCACAGACTGATTAGGGACAGCCAGCATGGCTTTGTGAAGGGAAGATCATGTCTCACAAGCCTGATAGGATTCTTTGAGGAGGTGACCAGGCAGATTGACGAGGGTCGTGCAGTAGATGTGGTCTACATGGATTTTAGTAAGGTGTTTGACAAGGCTCCACATGGTAGGCTTCTTCAGAAGGTCAGAGGGCATGGGATCCTGGGAGGCTTGGCAGTGTGGATTCAGAATTGGCTTGCCTGTAGAAAGCAGAGAGTTGTGGTGGAGGGAGTGCATTCAGCTTGGAGGGCTGTGACTAGCGGTGTCCCACAAGGATCAGTTCTGGGACCTTTGCTTTTCGTAATATTTATTGATGACTTGGATGAGGGGGTAGAGGGGTGGGTTAGCAAGTTTGCAGACGAAACAAAGGTTGGTGGTGTTGTGGATAGTGTGGAGGACTGTCGAAGCTTACAGAGGGATATTGATAGGATACAGAGCTGGGCTGACAAGTGGCAGATGGAGTTCAATCTGGAGAAATGTGAGGCGGTACACTTTGGAAGGACAAACTCCAAGGCAGAGTACAAGGTTAATGGCAGGATTCTGGGCAGTGTGGAGGAGCAGAGGGATCTAGGGGTTCATATCCACAGATCACTGAAAGTTGCCTCATAGGTGGATAGGGTAGTTAAGAAAGTTTATGGGATGTTAGCTTTGATAAGTCATGGGATCAAGTTTAAGAGCCGCGAGGTAATGATGCAGCTTTACAAAACTCTGGTTCTGTATCCAGTTCTGGTCGCCTCATTATAGGAAGGAAGTGGAAGCATTGGAAAGGGTGCAGAGGAGATTTACCAGGATGCTGCCTGGATTAGAGGGTATGGATTATGAGGAGAGACTAAGGGAGATAGGGCTTTACTCTTTGGAGAGAAGGAGGATGAGGGGAGACATGATAGAGGTGTACAAAATATTAAGAGGAATAGATAGAGTGGACAGCCAGCGCCTCTTTCCTAGGGCACCAATGCTCAATACAAGAGGGCATGGTTTTAAAGTAATGGGTGGAAAGTTCAAGGGGGATATCAGAGGAAGGATTTTTACCCAGAGAGCGGTAGATGCATGGAATGCGCTGCCTGGGGTAGTGGTGGAGGCAGGTATGTTCGTCAAATTCAAGAGATTGTTAGAAAAGCATATGGCGGCATTTAAAATAGGGGGATATGTGGGAGGAAGGGGTTAGATAGTCTTAGGCATGGTTTAAAGGTCGGCACAACATGGTGGGCCGAAAGGCCTGTATTGTGCTGTATTGTTCTATGGTTCTAATTCCATCATCCAGATCATTAACATATAACGTGAAAAGTAGCAGACCCAACATCGACCCCTGCAGATCACCACCAGTCAACCAACCAGAAAAGGCCCTCTTTATTCCCACTGTTTGCCTGCTGCCAGTTAGCCAATCTTCTATCCATGCTATTACCTTTCCTGTAATACCAAGGGCTCCTATCTTGTTTAGCAGCCTCATGTGCAGCACCTTGTCAAAGGCCTTCTGAAAATCCAAGTAAACAACATCCACTGACTCTCCTTTGTCTGTCCTGCCTGTTACTTCTTCAAAGAATTCCAACAGATTTGTCAGGCAAGATCTCCCCTTAAGGAAACCATGCTGACTTTGGCCTATTTTATTATGAGCTTCCAAGTACCTTGAAACCTCATCCTTAATAATGGACTATAATATCTTACCAACTACTGAAGTCAGGCTAAATGGCCTATAATTTCCTGTCTTTTATCTCCCTCCCTCCTTAAAGAGTGGAGTGACATTTGCAATTTTCCAGTCCTCTGGAACCATTCCTGGCTCTAGTGATTCTTGAAAGATCACTACCAATGCCTCCACAATCTTTTCAGCTACCTGTTTCAGAGCCCTGAGGTGTAGTCCATCTGGTCCAAGTGACTTATCTACCTTCAGACCTTTCAGTTTCCCAAGCACCTTCTCCTTAGTAATAGAGACAACACTCACTTCTGCCTCCTGACTCTCTCGAATTTCTGGCATGTTGCTGGTGTCTTCCACAGTGAAGACTGATGCAAAATACTTATACAGCTTGTCTGCGATTTCTTTTTTCCCCATTACTATCTCTTCAGCATTATTTTCCAGCAGTCCAATGTCTACTCTTGCATCTTTTTTACTCTTTATATCTGAAAAAACTTTTGGTATCCTCTTTTATATTATTGGCTAGCCTACCTTCATATTTCATCTTTTCTCCCCTTATTGCTTTTTTAATTGCCTTCTGTTGGTTTTTAAAAGCTTCCCAATCCTCTAGCTTCTCACTAATTTTTACAATATTGTATTTTTTTGCTTTTATGCCGTCTTTGAATTCCCTTGTCAGCCACGGTTGCCTCATCCTCTCTTTAGAATGCTTCTTCTTTGGGATGAACTGATCCTGCATCTTTCAAATTACTCCCAGAAACTCCTGCCATTGCTGCTCTACCATCATCCCTGCTGGGGTCCCCTTTGACCAGCTCCTCTCTCATGCCTCTGTAGTTACCTTTACTCAACTCTAATACTGATGCATCAGATTTTAGCTTCTCCCTCTCAAACTGCAGGGTGAATTCTATCATATTATGATCACTGCCTCCTAAGGGTTCCTTTACCTTAAGCTCCCTAATTAAATCTGGTTCATTGCATAACACCAAATGCAGAATTGCCTTTTCCCCAGTGGGCTTAGCCACAAGCTGCTCTAAAAAGCCATCTCATAGGCCCTCTACAAATTCCTTTTCTTGGGATCCATTGCCAACCTGATTTTCCCCAATCTCCACCAATATTGAAATCCCCCATGACCACTGTAACATTGCTCTTTTTACATGCCTTTTCTATCTCTTGTTGTAATTTGTACCCCACATCCTGGCTACTATTCGGAGGCCTGTATATAATTCCCATCAGGGTCTTTTTACCCTTGCAGTTTCTTAACTCTACATCTTCTGATCCTATGTCACTTCTTGCCAAGGATTTGATTTCATTTTTCACCAACCCGCTCCCTCTGTCTACCTGTCTGTCTTTTCAATAGAACGTGTATCCTTGGATGTTTAGCTCCCAGCTGTGATCTTCTTTCAGCCACAACTTCATGATGCCCACAATGTCATACCTGTCAATTTCTAACTGTGCCTGAAGCTCATCTATCTTATTTTGTATAGTGCACGCATTCAAATATAACACCCCCAGTCCTGTATTCTCAAATTTGTCTCCATGTTGCCTGAAGTTAAATTCTTATCCCTTTCTAAACTTTCTTATTCTTTATTCTAGAGACTTGTAACCTCTCCTTCCCTTTTTACTTTATCCATACTTTTCCAATCTGTTGAACCCACCCCCTTACAACTTAGTTTAAAGCTCTATCTATAGCCCTAGTTGTGCGATTCACCAAGACCCTGGTCCCAGCCTGGTTCAGGTGGAGCCTGTCCCATCAGAAAAGCTCCCTCCTTCCCCAGTACTGATGCCAATGTCCCACAAATTCAAACCCACTTCTCCCACAACAATATTTGAGCCACACATTTAACTCTCTGATTTTACTGACCCTGTGCCAATTTGCATGTGGCTCAGTTAGCAATCCAGCAATTACTCCCTTTTTGGTTCTGCTTTTTAATTTAGTCCCTAGCTGCTCAAATTCCCCTAGCAGAACCTCTTTCCTTGTTCTATCTACATTGTTGGTACCCACATGGACCATGACAACTCGATCTTTCCCCTCCCATTCTAAATTCCTCTGCAGGTCAGATGAGATGTCCCAAACCCAAGCACCAGGTGGACAACACAGTCTTTGAGTCTCTCAATCCTTGCGACAGAGAATTGTGTCTATTCCTCTGACTATACTATTCCCAATCACAACTACATTTCTCTTCTCTGCCCCCTCTTGAATGGCTCCCTGAACCACTGTACCACAGTTCAGTTGCTCATCCTTTCTACAGCCCCCACTCTCATCTACACAGGGAACAAGAATCTCAGACCTGTTGGACAAGCTCAACGGCTGAGGCTGCTCCAGAACTATATCTTGGATCTCCCTACCTGACTCACTCACAGTCACACCCTCTTGTCCCTGACCACAGACCAAATTTGATGTCATTATTCTAATGGGTGTGACTGCCTCCTGAAACACAGCATCCAGATAACTCTCGCCCTTCCTGATTCATCACAGTGTTTGAAGCTCAGACTCCAGGTCATCAACTTTGAGCCGGAGTTCCTCAAGCAACCAACACTTGCTGCAGATGTGGTCACCAGGAACCACAATGGGGTCCACCAGCTCCCATATCATGCAGCTACTACACATCACCTGATTCTGCATCCCTACTTTATTTAATTAGGTATAATTTGACATCTTTTGAGTTAACTACTATAAAAAAACCTAACCTGTTCTTACATGCTACTCACCAAAGCCACTCCTGCACTGGCCCACTCTCACTATGGCCACTCCACTTTACCCTACCTCCATTTCATTGGCTGAATTGCCACACACTTAGCCAATCACACAACTTTTTAAAAAAAAACTATTAGCTCCTCCCCTCTGTTGCTCTGTCAGCTACAACTGGGGTCATCCCCAAAAGCCTTTGGAAACGTTAGTGCCCAAATTATTGTTGGAGAAAAATCCTTTCACCAGTCTTTCAAATGCTGATAACCCAGAATTTTCCCATCAAGATACCTTGGTGTGATAATTCTCAAAACATCAAACAGGATGGCATTCCTTTGAGAGGAGAAGGGACTTAATCACCAACCCTGAGATGACTGCATTTCACAGACTTACAGCAATCATGCAAAATTAGCATAAAGATGGTACAATCAAGGAAGGATTACAACAGTCAGTGGTTAATAGTATGATTTTTTTGTATTATAAGGAAGAACTGTTCAGGGCAAATTTAGGAAACCATTTCTTCTGAGTAATCACAAGGACAAGTGATGATTGAAATCAACTGGAGCTAAAGAGGACTCCAGGTATTTGTTAAATTTAAAGGTACGTTTTCTTTAAAGTGTAAACTAACATTTGCATACATTTGTAAATGCAATAACCTATTAACAGAGCTTCACAAAAAGCACTTGGAGGAACTCAGCGGGTCAGGCAGCATCTATGGAGGGAAATGGATAGTTGACGTTTCGGGTCAAGACCCTTCACCTGGCCTGTTCAAACAGTACTCCAAGTGTGGCCTCACCAACAACTTATACAACTGCAACGTAATGTCCCAACTCCTGTACTCAGTGCCCTGACTGATGAAGGCCAGCGTGCTAAATGCTTTTTTCGCCAACCTGTCTACCTATGATGCCACTTTCAACAAACTATGCACTTGTACTCCTCTGTCCCTCTGTTCCATTACACTCCCCAGTGCCCTACCATTCATAGTCCTACTCTGCTTTGACTTTCTAAAATGCATCACCTCACTCTTATCTGTATTGAAATCCATTTGCCACTCCTTGGTCCATTTCCTTAAATGATCACGATCCCTCTGTAATCTACGATAATCTTCTTCACTATCAACAACACCTCCTAATTTCGTGTCACCTGTAAATTTGCTGATCAAGCCTTGTGCATTCACATCCAAATCATTTATATAAATAATGGATAACAAAAGTCCCAACACTGACCCCTGCAGCACACCACTGGTCACTGGTCTCCATTCCAAGAAACAACCTTCAACGACCACCTTCTGCTTCCTACCTCTGAGCCAATTTTGAATCCACCTAACTAGCTTTCCCTGGATTCCACGGGACCTAACCTTTCAGACCAGACTGCTGAAGCCATGCTGACTCCTCCTAATCAGACTCTGTCTATCCAAATGCTGGTAGATCCTGTCCCTCAGAATTCCCTCCAGTAACTTCCCTCACTGGTGTCAGGCTGACTGACCTATAGTTCCCTGGCTTGTCCTTGCTACCCTTCTTAAACAACAGAATGAAGTTAGCTACCTTCCAGTCTTCGGGAACTTCAACAGTGGCTAATGATGAAGCAAATATCTTCTCAAGGGCCTTCGCAATTTCTTCTGTAGCCTCCCACAAAGTCTGAGGATGCACTTGATCAGACCCTTGGGATTTATCCACCTTAATGCGCTGTAAGGTTGCAACTACCTCCTCCCTGGTAATATAATTGTTCTCCAAAACATCTCCACTTGTTTCCCTTATCTCTTGAGCAACCATGATTTTTTTCCTCAGTAAACACTTAGGAGAAATGTGTGATTTGTTCTGCAAACTGCACATTTGAAGTTCTTGCTCTTTGTTCTATTTTCACAAAGAGTGTTCAGATGACATGCTGTTTTAATGCCATAAAATCACCTTGGGGCAGTCTCCTGGTCATTATTCCCAGAGCTTCTGTTGAGCTTTGTTGGGATAGGTTAGGAGTTCAAAGACAGAGGTCAGAGTGGGAATGGGGTGGAGAATTAAAGTGATAGGTTTAGGATCCACTCATGGACAGAATGGAAGTGTATATCAAAACCATCACTCAGGTCTCTCTACATGTGGTCTCTCTACATTGTAAATAGCAAATATTGGATGTTAAACAGATGAAAGTGCAAATAACCTGCTGATTCACCTGGTAGGAATGCTTTAGGTCATTGATGATTAAAAGAGAGGTTGTGAAACGATAGGTGTTACATTTCCAGTGCCATAAGAAGCTTCTGCCTATCACATTTTTTTCCTTTTCATTTTGTCCTTTCCCCTCTTCCAACCCCTCCACTATTTTTCAGCTTTGTGCTTCCTTAAAGACCATTGCATCTCTAATTTCTCCAGTTCGAATGTAAAGTCATTAATCGAAAACAGTAATTTACATTACTTTCTCCACAGATGTTGCCTGACCTGCTGAATATTTCCAACATTTTCAGATTTCCAGCATCCACAATATTTTGCAACTGATTTATTGCAGTACATTTACATGTGAATACAGTAGAGGAGCAGGCATAAGCATTTTAATCAGCTTGTAAAAATGTCAGCTACAACTACAATTATTTGGCTGTCTAGATCCATCAGCTGCAATAAGGAAAATGATGAGACAGCTGAACCTCCATGAAGAATATATCAGCGTTTAAATAATTTCCTGATTCTGAGAGAGAAACACAGCCATAAGCCTCAGAGTAAAACTTCAACTTAAAATTGGCAGGTGTATCATTGAGAAAGGTAACCTTGACCTCTTACACTTACTTTCGTGACTGGGAGTTCCTGTTATCCTTCATTTTCATGGTAAATCCCACGAACATAACATGCTCCGAAACCTTTGGTTGGTCAATTGCAGTTAATAGATTTTGTGCAGATTTCTCCTGGTTTATTTGATCTGCTCGTTGTTATTCCCAGCATTTCCAGATTTAGCTGGAAGATCAGATGATATAAAGCATGAGAGGGAATGATGAAACATTTTCTATTGCCTGGTCATAAACTGCACAATGCAGCTGCGAAGATTGTGGATTTGTACTTTGATTGCTCCTGGTGATATAGACACCCACATTTACAAGTGCATAATTTAATTTGAATTTACAGTGGTTCAGACTTGTTGAGGTATTCAGCAAATGCAGGAGATGCTTCAAAAAAAAACGAAAGACATGATTCTGGGACAGAGTTGTTTGGATGCAAACTCACAGAGATTAATTTATATACATTGGAAAAATGATTGAAGAGACACCTTATACAAGTGTTTAAAATGTTGAGAGGCAGGGTTGATGTAGACACAGTAAGCAGATTATTTAAATTGGACTGTAACCATGGCTAGAGCAGAAATAAAGTGGTAAAGTTAGCAAGCCACAAACAAGCCTAGAGTGAAGATTGGTGATGGAATAGAATCTTAATGTAAGCAGCTGAGGTGCATCATTTTATAATGATAACAGATAGAATATGGAAATTTTGGGCCCCAAGTGATGAGAATTGGAAGAGAGACACTGCATTAAATTGGAACGATGTGGAAGCAGTATTGCAGAACGTTGCCTTAGTGAAGACTATGGAGGAATTTTAACCATCAGTGCCAGTATGATCCAGGTGTGTTAATGGTTGAAAACAATAACTGAGGAACTGTCTTGAACATGCAATCTTCCCAGTTATAATGAAGGCAGTGGTGACCTAGGTAAATATTTCTTGAGGTAGGCCAATCATGGAAACATTTTAATGAGATGGCTCAGATAAGATTCTATTTCTGTTCCAAATTCAGTCCTATTTGGGCAAGTTTCCTATGCAATGGGAAATTCAACAAATGAAGGGTGGCCAGATAAAGTCAGTATAAAGGTGAACAATCAGCAGGTCGGGCAGCAACTGTGGGAGGAAAGAAAATGACGACGTTTCAATCAGTGCTTTGTTCGAATTGATTGTAGCCCAAGGCAGAAATACTTCCCCACCCAAATCCACCAATCCTACCTGCATCCATCCCCATGATCAGACAGGTTTCACCCATGATCAGACCATCAATCCTTTTCCACCACAAATTTCTGGCATTCTTCCCTCCTGATCCAATTTCTAACTTTGCTTCTCTAATATCCGGCACCCACCAATGTCCGACTCTCTGAATTATATCAGGTTCTGGGTTCTGTTGCTGTAGACCTTCTTGCCGGACAGTCTGCTAGCTCCTCAATGTAACAGCAAATTCGAAAAAAATTCCAGCAGAAGACCTGCTTTTAAATTTAGCAGAATTCCTGGGAAAGCCATGCCTCTAGGTTTTCTGGTCATTAAAACTCTTTCGCTCCTCCCATCCTGGTCTATCCCTGCCTCGTGCTGAGGGTCTCATTACTCACCTCTGGGATGTAAAGTGGCCAACGTACATCGTGTTTATCTGGCAGTGGTGGCAGGCAGACATTGCATAAATTAATGACATGGCCTCCATACATACCATTTGCCAAAACTACCCTAAGATCAGTCACAATTTTTTGCCTGGCTGTTAACATTGTTCCTGTCACTGAACACACTGGAGAGCACATGTATTGGTCCCAGGCAATAAATGGGTAGGGGAGTGGTGGAAGGGTAATGCATTCACAATTAGTTGTAGGAAAGGAAAATCACAGCTGATGATGGCTGGAGATCCATCCTAGAACAGGGAGGCTCAAGGTTTCATTGCAGTCTTTCTCCTCCAGTTCACAAGGAAAGAGAGTGTAGATAAATTACTATTCTAGATCTCTTTAGATCTCGGTGCCTGTTCCTAGAAGGTTTGTCAGGTGAAGAAGCAATCCATTGTAGCGACTCACCGCACTGGCATCGAACCGGCTCCCGACATCGCAACGTCAGAGGCCCTGATCCAAGATGGCGCGGGGCCCTCCTTCTTCCCCGGCGTTGGGCTGGGAAAGCCCGCGCGCGGGAAGGTCAGGTGACCCATGCGTGACGTCAGCGCGGGAACTGTAGTGCTGGAAGTTTTCGGCTATTAAAGGCGCACTGCGCCCCGGGTCTGCAGTCGACCTCTGATATCGAAACCAGCGACTCTGTGTCTTCATTTTGTAGTGTGTAGCTAGCCGCTACATTGGTGACCCTGACGTGATTTGAACACACAGCCTTTAGCCGCTACACCATTATCATTTGCTCAGGTCTCAATTTAAAATCAGATCAGATATTAACAACATTAAAAAAAACTATTTTAAGAAGGACCCTGCCAGATGAGGAGGGCGACCCTGCCAGATGAGGAGGGCACCCCTGCCATTTACAATTTAAGGTAACATTCAGTTAGCTTGGGGCAGGAAGAGAGTGAGTAAGCTTCCTGCCGCATTTTGACTCCTGGTCTGCTTGGTTTCTTCAGCTGGGAGGAGTTCAAATCTAGCCTCATTCAAAAAAAAGATATTGGTGGAATGACTTTTTCCCAGGGCGACAATGGCTAACACGAGGGGACATAATTTTAAGGTGATTGGAGGAAGGTATAAGGGGGATGTCAGAGGTAAGGTTTTTACACAGAGAGTTGTGGGTGCGTGGAAAGCACTGCCTACAGAGGTTGTGGGGACAGATACATTAGGGGCATTTATGAGACACGTAGAGAGACATATGAATGATAGAGAAACGGGGGGCAATGTGGGAGGGAAGGGTTAGATAGATCTTAGAGCAGGATAAAATGTTGGCACAACATTGTGGGCCGAAGGGCCTATACTGTGCTGTATTGTTCTATGTTCTATGAATTGACCTCATAGATTGAACAGATTACTTTTCCAATATTCATGTCATACTTTTGTACTTAATTTTTGTTTCAGGAAAACTGGTAGACTTTGCCCTTTGTATTTTACTCTTTCCAGAGCTTCTTTGCACTTCAAATATTTGCTGGTTTAATTCCCTTCCCCAGCTTCCAAAAGAATGTGACTTCTTTAATTTTTCATGTCTACAAAAGCAAAAAAGTAGGAGGTGCTCATATTGCACCTTTCACATTTCTTTACCAGCATCAAAGTAATTTTGTAAATCAGGAAACATGACAAATAACTTATGCATGGCAAGCTCCCATAAATAGCAATGCAATAATAATACTCAGACAATCTGTTTCAGTAATGCAAATAAGGAATAAATATTGCTTAGATCACTGTGGGTCTTCAGGACAGTGCCATGAGCTCTACTACATCCATCTGAGAAGGCAGTCATGTCTTGGTCTAGGTTTACTGCAGCAACATTTCCTCTGAGCAGCCCCGATCCCTGGCTGAAAAATAAACACATGGAAGAGGGGCACTTCTTTTGCTTATTTATTTACTTTCCTGGCTTTTCTGCTGTGCACACATTTTTGTTATTGCCCCTGAACTGAGAAGCTAGTTAAGTGTCCACGACATCAGTCGGTCTAGAGCCTTACAAAGGCCAGATCAGGTAAGGGCAGCAGATTTCTTTCTGTGAACCAGATGAGTATTATTACAAACTGATGGTTTCACAATTCTCATTACCCAGACAAGTTTTTTTTAAAACTCCTGATTTATTTAATTATTTGTTTTAAATACCACAGCTGCCATAGTGGGATTTGATGTGATGTCTCTGGATCAAGGAGCTGGAACTCTGGCTACTAGTCCAGTAACTTATTCACAATGCTACTCTACTGATGCTGCTAAGAATGTCCTTTGACGTCCTGAGACCTCCACTTGTATTTCTTTTTATAATGATCCTGCCCCACAGTCTTTTCAGCAGATGAAAATATTCAGTGGTCTATTCAAAGAAATATAAGAATGTCCTCTCCTGGTTTCTGAGGTGGTAACTCACTGCATTTATCAACAGATTTCATACTCAATTTGATAAAAGGTGGAAAACTGATCCTTACCGTGTTTTTTTAAGGTAAATTTTGATATGTTGCACTTATATATCAATAGGTGTCAGTGTTGCTCTATAAATATGTCATGGGTGTATGCCAAAATAAAGGGAACTGATATCAGCAGACATTAACGGTGTTATATAAATCTGATTAACACATAAATGATGTACCATGACTCATTGTTTTTCCTTTCAATACCTACAAGGAGAAATAAAGCAGGGAAATATAGCCACGTCTGTATTTAAGTGGGCTGAGATGTGTATATACGAGAGACAGGCAGTGGGATTAGTTATATTCTTACTGTGAGAGAATGCTTTTATGTATAGAGAAATGCTATTGGGTTTTGCTTTGTTGGAACATATTTTTTAGTTAGTTTCTAAATTAGCTTTGGGTTAAGGTATCTTTATTTTCGCAAGCCTTACCATCAAAGGAGCACAAGGCAGCAAATAAATCAGAAGTGAAATGATATTGACTTTGGAAGGTGACTCTATAGTTCATGTTATATGTCATGTTATAGGGTGAACTTTCCCATTATATGATTTCTCTGATTATGTAACACATTATTGTTATAAATCTTTTGCACAAATCATATAATCACACTCTTGTATCCTCGGTACACAACATGAGAAGATCTGATGCAAAGTGACAGCAAGTGAGCCTTTCATCGTGACTTGGTTTTTTGGGTGATCCCAGGGGCTGCCATTGAGAGCAGTGTCAGTGTTAAAGTGTCAGTATGGCTTATTTGTCAGAACATTTTCACAGATGTCTAAAGATTGTGTGTTCAAGTCCCAATTCAGGATTTAAGTACATGAGAAATGGCAATTTATAGAAGTATTACACTGTCAGCAATGGATACTTGAAATGTCAAAGTTCCTGTGATTTGGTGCATTTTAAAGATTTCATGACATTATTTGAGTAAGAACAGGGAATTCACCTGATGTCTTGGCTGATCTTGAAACAAAATTTATGTGAGACAGGTGAATTGATCATTATGCACAATATCTACTATTGCTCAGCTTAGAGCATCCTTGCTATTAAATATAAGGCTTCAATTCTGGATCCCACTCCAGAGACTTGCACACCAGCATTTAGCTTGATACTCCAGTGCAGTGTTGAAGGAATGCTGAAATGGCAGAGGGGTTGTCATTTAGAAGAGACTAAATTTGTTCACATGGGTGAATTACGAAGACCCACATAAACTACGTGTAAGAATAGTGGAGGAGTTATCCCCACATACATCTATACTTCAGTCAAATTTACTAAGACACATTTTCTGATCATTCAAGATTGCTGTGTACAAACTGGCTGCCATGTTTTCTTCCTTACAGCACAGAATATAGTTCAAAATATCTTTACTGACTATAGAACATATCCTGTAAGGAATGCAAAAAGTGCTGTGAAAATGCAAGTCTTTTTTCCCTGTTTGTTGGACATAGCTCACTGTAAGATAACTGTCATGTTTACTCCCATACATACGATGTAAGATGCTTTGCAATATCCTGAGAGAAGTGATAAAGTCTTGGGGAATACGGTCAAGGGTGTTGTCTTTTGCATGAGTTGTCAAATTAAGGCCCTGCTCTTAAAATTGTATAGCTATATTACTAAGTGTATTGTCCAAGGTCTTGAGTTTCTGAGTTTGCTGGGATAAGGTGCTTATATTTGGGTTATTCTAGAACATAATCTCCTGTTTCAGCCTCGGTGAGTATACAATCTCGATCAGGAGTATTTTCTGAAGCAGCTCATCACTCCCTGCTCTCTAAATTTTACGTTCAGAGTAAAACCAAGTATATTAATAATTATGCATACTCTCTGTGTGCAGAAGTGACACAGCAGAACTGGAGTGAGTAAATGTAATGCTTGATAACTTTCACATTCTCAATGTTTGCATGATTCATGTTGGCACTTTGGCTTTATCATTAGATGAACACACCTGGACTACATTGGGCTTAATGGTGAGAAGACATCAAAGTGAGCTTGGAGATAGGGAACAGCACGTGTCGTGAACAACTAGGTCGGGGAATGATTGCTTCAGCTATTGTGTATTATTTACCTGTTTGATACACGTGGGGAAAGCACATCACTAAACTTGCAGCTGGTCTATATTCCAGCCCAGAAGACGACAGAGGCAATAAGGTAATGGAGAAAATGATGTTGCACTATTAGTATCACAGTCTTGCGCCACATGCACAGAACACTTGATTAATGATTTAGAAGCATTGAAGTCTGCTTCTGAATTTCATTTTCATTGAAGCCAGTGGAATAGAATTGTGGAAAAGAAGCCTGATGAACATTTATTACTTTATTATGCATTTAGACCAAGCATGTTCATTCCTCTCAATGTATCTTTGCAGCAAACACCACTGAACTACAATTGACTTCAACCCAATGTCGTTGCTAACTGGGCATCCCCAGCCCTGAAGCCATGGCTAGTGAAACAATGGAGGCATTCAGGATCCACTCATTTATCTAGTACAAAACCATTCATGTTGCACAATATCAGTGCTGCTTCAAAGCAAATTCTGTGCATTAATATTAACCTAATTTTTGAAGTGTCAAGACCTCTTTGCTGAAATGCCTTAGCTCCATGGAAGTTTACACTGTGAGTGATTTAGAATCAAAGAATGGGAGAAACATACAGCACAGAAACAGCCCTTTCAAACCACCTCATCCATGCCAACCATGGTACCCATCCATGCTAATCCCATTTGCCCATTTTAGGCCAGTATCCCTCTATTCCTTTCCTATCCAAAACTTGTCCGAATGTCTTTTAAATGTTGTAATAGCATCTGTCTCCACTACCTCCTCTGGCAGCTCATTCCAGGTATTCACCACCCTCTGTGTGAAAAACGTACCCCTCAGATCTTTAAATTTCTCCCCACTCACTTCTCCAGTCATGGAGGAGGATAGGACTGGTCCTCAGGTTGAGATTCTAAATGGGAGTAAGGCCAATTTTGATGGCATCAGAAGGGATCTGGCAGCCGTGGACTGGGATTGCCTGTTATCAGGCAAAGAGATGCTTGGTAAGTGGAAGGCTTTCAAAAGTGAAATATTGAGAGTACGGAATCTGTATGTTCCTGTTAGGATAAAAGGCAAAGGCTAACAGGTTTAAGGAGCCTTGGTTATTGAGGGATATTGAGGCCCTGGTAAAGAAAAAGAAGGTGGCGCAGATCAGGTATGGGCAGTTAGGATCAACTGAGGCGCTTGAGGAGTATAAAAATTGCAAGAGAACACTTAGAGAAATCAGGAGGGCAAAAAGAGGTCATGAGGTTGCTCTGGCAGACAAGGTGAAAGAGAATCCCAAGGGTTTCTATAGCTATATTAAGAGCAAAAGGATAGCAGGGGACAAAATTGGTCCTCTTGAAGATCAGCGTGATCATCTATGCATGGAGCCAAAAGAGATGGGGGAGATCATAAATAAATTTTTGCATCCGTATTTACTCTGGAGACAGATACAGAGATGACAGAACTGAGGCAAAAGAGTAGTGAGGTCATGGACCATATCTGGATTATGGAAGAGGAGGTGCTGGCTGTCTTGAGGTGAATTAAGGTGGGTAAATCCACAGGACCTGAGGAGGTGTCCCCTTGGACCTTGTGGGAGGCTAGTGCAGAAATTGCAGGGGTCCTGACAGAGATATTTAAAACATCCTTAGCCAGAGGTGAGGTGTTGGAGGACTGGAGGATAGCTGATGTTGTTCTGTTGTTTAAGAAAGGTTCTAAAGAATAAGCTGGGAAATTATAGGCCAGTGAGCCTGACGTCAGTCGTGGGTAAATTATTGGAAGGTATTCTAAGGGACAGGACATATAAATATTTGGATAGACAGGGCCTGATTAGGGATAGTCAACATTGCCTTGTGTGTGGCAGGCCATGTCTAACCAATCTTATAGAGTTTTTCAAGGAGGTTACCAGGAAGGTTGACGAAGGGAAGGTGGTGGATGTTGTCTACATGGACTTCAGCAAGGCCTTTGACAAAGTCCCGCATGGGAGGCTGATCCAGAAGGTTAAATTGCTTGGCATTCAGGATGAAGTAGCCAATTGGATTCAACACTGGCTCAGTGGGAGAAGCCAGAGAGTGGTAGCAGATGGTTGTCTCTCTGACTGGAGGCCTGTGACTAGTGGTGTGCTGCAGGGATCGGTGCTGGGTCCACTGTTGTTTATCATCTATATTAATGATTTAGATGATAATGTGGTAAACTGGATCAGCAAATTTGTGGATGACACCAAGATTGGGGGCGTAATAGACAGTGAGGAAGGCTATCAAAGCTTGCAGTGTGATCTTGACCAGCTAGGAAAATGGGCTGAAAATGGCAGATGCAATTTAATGTAGACAAGTGTGAGGTGATGCACTTTGGGAGAACAAACCAGGGTAAGACTTCACAGTGAATGGTGGGGTACTGAGGTGTGTGGTAGAACAAAGGGACCTGGGAATGCAGATTCATAATTCCTTGAAAGTGGCATCACAGGTAGATAGGGTCGTAAAGAGAGATTTTGGCACATTGGCCTTCATAAATCAGGGCATTGAGTACAGGAGTTGGGATATTCTGTTGAAGTAGTATAAGACGTTGGTGAGGCTGAATTTAGAGCATTGTGTGCAGTTCTGGTCACCGACCTATAGGAAAGATATCAATAAGCTTGAAAGAGTGCAGAGAAAATTTACAAGGGTGTTGATGGGACTTGAGGACCTGAGTTACAGGGATAGGTTGAGGTTAAGACTTTATTCCCTGGCATGCAGGAAAATGAGGGGAGTTTTTATACAAAATTATGAGAGGTATAGATAGAGTGAATGCATGCAGGCTTTTTCCCCTCAGGTTGGGTGAGACTAGAACTAGAGGTCATTGGTTTAGGGTGAAAGGTGAAATATTTAAGGGGAATCTGAAGGGGAACTTCTTCACTCAGAGGGTGGTGCAAGTGTGGAACAAGCTGCCAGCGGAAGTGGCAGATGCGGGTTCAATTGTAACATTTAAGAGAGGTTTGGATAGGTACATGGATGGGAGGGGTTTGGAGGGATATGGTCCAGGTAGATGGGACTAGGTAGAAGATCAGGTTGGCATGTACTAGATGGGCCGAAGGGCCTGTTTCTGTGCTGTGGTGCTCTACTCTACTCACCTTAAATCTGTGCCCTCTAATTCTAGACTCTCCTGCCCTGGGAAAGGACTTTGACTATCAATTTATGTACCTCATAAGGCCTTGTAAACCTCCATAAAGTCACCTCTCAGCCTCCTACGTTCCAGTAAGAATAATCCCAGTCTATCTAAACTCTCCTTCTAACTACAGTCCTCCCTTCCAGGCATTCATTTGGATGCTCCCTTGATTTTCCCATTTCCAATGTTCTCTTGAAGCCAGTTTATTATTTACCAGAGTTTTAAAGTAGAAAAAGTAATTAGAAATATTTATGGTGTCAGACAGATAAAACTTGCTGACATTAATGAGGTAGGGAATTAGGGGGATGGAGGATGCAAAGCTGACATTGGGGGCTTAATTGGACACAACCTGAAAGTGGGCATCTGTCTGGCCTTCCTGTTCTCTGAACATGCTACGTGCTGCATGCAGCCAGCAATAATTGTGGTGCTGATTGGCTGCCTCCTCATCAGGGGTGCTGATACTTGCACTATTTAAATGCCATGGGGGGAGGGGGTGGTTGAGAGAGAGAGAGAGAGAGAGAGAGAGAGAGAGAGAGAGAGAGAGAGAGAGAGGAAGAGAGAGAGAGAGAAAGACAGACACACAGAGAGAGAGAGAAAGAGAGAGAGAGAGAGAAAGAGAGAGAGAGAGAAAGAGAGAGAGAGAGAAAGAGAGAGAGAGAGAAAGAGAGAGAGAGAGAGAAGCAGAGAATACATTAGTCATTAAGCTTCAAAATGACAGATATGGCAATAAATCAGTGTTGTTCACTAATTGATATCACAATCTGCCAGGTTTGCATATTAACTGCAGACATGCTAATGGATTCAACAAATATGGCAATGTGGTGTGACTTTACTCTAAATGCGTACATGAATTGGATCCTATATTGGAACCCAATCAGCATTCTCACACCCCTATAATAGATGCTACAGAGCTCAATGGCCTATCAGGAAAAAAACAAGTTGTCATTATCCAGCCTAGTTTATCTGTGACTCCCAGCCATTGGTGAATCCTTTTTTTAGTGGTTTCATTTTCACAAGTGCCAAATTATTATTCTTTAAATAATTCCATTTCTCAAATTATTATTGTTTTTCTACTTGAATTAGTAAGATTATTAGTCCAGGAATTAAGTGCATTCTTAATCCAATAATAAAACCATTACCACCATAATCTGACTTTTCAATTGTAACTTTACTCAATATGTGGTTGATTGAAAAATCAAGCAAAAACATAAGACAATCAAGCAGAGTTAACATGGTTTATTGAAAAGGACATTCGGTTTGACCAATTTATTAGAGTGTTTTGAGGATATAATAAATAGGGTGGATAAAACGCACCCAGTACACATAAGATCTTTAGATTTCCAAGGCATTTAGTCAAGTGCTACTTCAAAGGTTATTGCACAAGATATGAGCACATATGATTGGAGTTTATATGTTTCCATGGATAGGGGAATAACTAATTAACAGAAAACAGTCACGATAAAGGGGTCATTTTCACAACTAGAAGAAAGGCACAGGGATTAGTTCCAGAGCCCTGATTATTTATAATCTATGTAATGACATGGATGAAGGGATCAAATCTTCTGCAGACACATTTTGCACAAAGATAGGAGGGCCAGCAAGTGGTGAGGACTCAAGAAGTAATTAGATAGGCTAATGGCATTTTGGCCTATATTTCAAGGGATGTGGAGGATAAGGACAGGAAGGATTGATGCAACTTTACAGATTGCTGGTGAAGGAACACCTGGAGGACTACGTACAACTATTGAGGAATGATATACTTGTATTGGAAGCAGTGCAAAGGAGGTTCACTGTGTTAATTCCAGGGATGAAGGGGTTGACACATGAAGGAAGGTTGAGCAGATTGGGTCCATACTCACTGGAGTTCAGAAGAATGAGATGTGATCCTGAGGAGATTGATAGGGTGAATGATGATAGCATGTCTCCCTTAGTCAGGATATCTGGAAATAGGGGCAAAACTTCAAAGGAAGGGGTCACTCATTTAAAGCAGAAATGAGGAGGAATTTATTTTCTCAAAGGTCATGGATCTTTGACGTTCTCCACTGCCTGAGAGTTGTGAAGGTAGAGCCATTGAATATATTCAAGGAGAGATTGACAGACATTTAAACTACAAGGAAGGCATGGGTATGGGACGAGCCTGGGAAAATGGTGTTGAGGCCACGATTGGATAAGCCGTGACCTCGATGAATGATAGAGCAGGTCTGAGGATCTGAATGGCCATTTCCTACTGCTGTTTTGTATGTCTTTAAGTTTGCAAACTAAACAGAAAAAAAATTACAAACAACCAAATGGATTTAACAATTGTTACTAATGCAGGAAATAGAAGGAAAGCAGTTTAGAATTTTGTCTTTTAAATATCCCAAGCTGAAACACTGTTGCTTTTCAATATCCATTGTAATTATAATAATAATGAAATGTTATCATTGACTGAGTCAAAATAGGCACAAAGTATCAAGAAAGCCTTCTGGGAATATTGGATTTAACTGTAATGGACAAAACAGATGCAGATTCATTAGTGTTGCAGGAGTCAGCTGAAGAACAACTCCTTCAGGAAGAATAATAATTGAAGCATTTTTAACACTTCTGATTACTTGCATGATCACTTCAGATAAATTGAAATGAATTGACTCACTTGGTTTTGCTGGGCTTTCTGAGTCTGCAGATTGCTTGACTTCTACCAGGACATGCCAGAAATTCCTGATGTAGTTTCAGTGATTTCCCATGTCATGTTGGCTGTAGTTGATGCAGCAAATTAAAAGCTTTTAGGCTTATGCACATGTTAAATGACTGCAAATAATTAGGTGTGCAAATATATTAATTGTTTATTGAAATGTTATCATTATGTCAG
Organism: Pristis pectinata; assembly: GCF_009764475.1. Taxonomy (NCBI): domain Eukaryota; kingdom Metazoa; phylum Chordata; class Chondrichthyes; order Rhinopristiformes; family Pristidae; genus Pristis; species Pristis pectinata. The sequence goes on from NC_067413.1 coordinate 89,038,955, forward strand.
CTAAATTATTCCCCAGTGATTAACAATGGACTATCATTCATTATTTTTTTCAATGTAGATAGCATAACATACTAAATATAATATCCTGACTTTTTTCATTACCATCAAGGCACCCAACACCAGTGAAGATAAAATGAACTAACTACGGATCTAAATCTATCCAACCAATTTTATGACAATATGTGGTTTAGTTCTACAAAATAAATAAACCAGCAAAAACATGTTGCCCGTCTTCTTCATGTATTAGGATATTACATTCAATTTCCCACTTTGACTAAGGCCCATGATTGCCTATGATTAAGGTCCATTCTGGCATTAGGTATTCAATGAATAAACTTTATATTCTTAAATGATACACAGATTGGATTTGTTCCCAGGCTCTGACATTGCTGCAAGTTCAGATGTTGGCTTAAAACATTTAAAATACACATTTAAGGTTCATTGTAAATCTGAATAGATTAACCTGAAATGTCATGACGTGTGATTATGCAATTTAAAATAAAATCTTCCAGTCCTTTTCCAAAGGCATTAACATACCTATATTGAAAAAGAATAACACCTTTGCCTTTATGAACAAGTGCCAGGTAATAGATTTGAAGAGTTTACAAGCTCTAAAGGTCTATAGTGATGGAATACCTTGTCCCAAAACTGAATACATGTGCAAATAAATTCGTCCATGATACATTTTGGTGGTTTGGCCATTTGGTCCTTATGGAGGCAAAGTTTCACCTTCACAGTAACTCTGTTCACCATGGTAAATAGCAGAGCCTGCAACTGAAAAGTCGGCATCCATGAGACCATGTGAGTTCATCACCAGCAGCAGAATTGTAATCAACCACAATCTGGAAATCCATGAGCTAACATTTCCTAAACTTTAAAATTATCACTAATTGAGGTCTGCACCATCACAAAAGTCAAGAGTTATCATCTTCAATTCATTGAGGGTGATATCAAAGTGCTGGAAGTTAACTTCACCAGCACTATCGACTAGTACTGACTCATCAAAACCCACCAGTATGATTCAAGTCCAAACTTCTTTACAGCTTTGGATCAAACTGGACAATAGGCTGACTTTCCAAGGTGAAGTGAGGTTAGAGGGACTCACCTTGACACCAGGGCAGCATTACATCAAATGTGGCATCAAGGACTCTTAAAAATGAAGTCAATGGGAATCAAATGGAAAGCTCTCTACTGGTGGAGTCATTCACAGCCATATCTACAAATGATCAGGCCCCAGTCTCTTGAATTCCCTCCAAAACCTTTCAACCTCCTTTTCTTCCTTTGAGGCAGTGTTGAAAACCACCTTTTTAACTAAGCCTTTGTATCGCCATTCTAGTATTCCCTTTTGTGACTCGTTGTCAAATTTACTTGATAACACTTCCATAAAGAACCTTGTAAAGTTTGTTGCATTTCAGATAGATGGCAGTCTTAAAACAAAATCTGCAGTGATGATATTAACAAGTTCAAAGGGCAAATTAATTAATCCATTTCATCATGCAATCGTGTAACTTTTTAATTTAAAATCGGAAAAATTGAAAATTCCAGTTATTGAAAAAGAAATCATGGGAATGAACCTGTATCCCAAAAGACAGTTTTAGAATCTTAATTTGTTCATCACACAGATGGACGTATGAATTAGGAGCTTGATTAATCCCCTTGAGGCTGCTGCTCTGCCATTTAATCAGATTATGGTTGATCTGATTATAACCACAACTTTGCATTGCTGCTTACTCTGACAACGGCATCCTTTCACCCTATGCTTATAGAATCTATCTTCCCTGCCTTAAAGATATTCAAAGAATCTGCTTCCACTGTCTTTGAGGAAGAGAATGTCAAAGACTCAAGATTGATCTTCCCATTATCAATCTTGAAATAAAATATTTTTACACAAAATGGCAATTAATGACAAGGAATGCATGTTTTACATTGGATTATTTGCAATGAAGTAGTCATGTCGGGGAAATAAGTTCATACATGGTTCTAAAGAGGTATTCATTCATTAGAAAAATAAACACAGGCAAGCATAAAACACATGTAAGAATGATAATGCAATAAAAATGAAGAAGAAAAAGAGCAAATAAATAAGAGCTATTTATGCAGGAGAAGAGGCATTCTGCTGAATGGTATTATGTAACAGAAAATTCCAGGCATGCTGTCACTGATTTTCTGATGTATACAGCCAATAGATCTCTTGTCAAATATAAACTCAGCAAATTGCCCAATGGTACTGATAGAATTTCATGTTCAAATATATAATAAACCTATTTTAGCAGCAAATAGACAGTTTTGTTTCATATTTAGTGTGTTTTTTTTGCTCTTCCCCTGTAACTTCAGCAGAACACCTGGAGAGATAATGTAACCGTCTAAAAATATTGGGAGGTTGGTCAAACTCCATGGAAGTTATACTATAGGATTTGTGAAACTCTGAATAGATGGAAAGTTTAAAGCTGAAGTGGATTTTTCGAGTGATTCCATAGCTGTCAAGCTGAGTGCTGATTAATTCACAGTTGAATCTCATAATCGAATTGAATACCACTATTCCAAAGCAATCATAAGCAAATGGTTCAGGAAAGTGCTCGTGTTGCAACCATCAGTAAATGATGCTGTTTTCTTAAAGACAGAGAAAAAACTACAGCTGTTGTAAACGTGAAATGAAAAAGCAGAAAATGCTGGAAATACTCAGCAGATCAAGCAGCATCTGTGGAGGGAGAAGAGCATTTCAAGTTGATGACCCTTCAACACTGTTTTCTTTCATGGAGTTATAGAACCACAGAATCATACAGTACAAAAGTAGGGCCTTTGGCTCACTCTGTCCATGCATGCTATCAATTACCCATTTACACTAATCTCATTTACTATAACACTTTGTACTAGCACCAGAGCTGTGCACGGTACTCCAAGCTGTGGCTTAGCTAGTATTCATTCTGTGCACAGCTCTAGTCACCAACCTATAGGTAGGATGTGATTGCACTGGGGAGAATGCAGAGGAGATCCACTGTTGTCTGGGACAGACTGTTTCATTTATGAGGACAGACTGGATTGGGCTGGCTTTATTTTCTTTGAAGTGGATAAGGCTGAGGCAGGGACCTGATGGAGGTGTACAAAATTATGAGGGGTGTGAGTAGTTTAGATAATGAGAAATGACAGTGACTTTCTGGGACATAATGGAGGCATTGTGAGAAGTCTTTGTAAAGATTAATGGTTTTTAACTTTCTCTCAGTACATTTCATATAGTTATGCCATATACTCGCTGCTCTTGTATTACCTAGCTAATGAAAGTATCTTGTACACTGTCTTAACCATCTTATCTATCTTTACTGTAGCCTTCAAGGACCCTTGGACAAGAGCACCGAGGTCTATCTGGTCCTCAGTAACTTTCTAATGTCCCACTTTTCATTGTGCATGACCTAGCCTTATTAGTCCTCCCGAAGTGCATTGCCTCACATCTTTCAGGGTTAAATTCAATCTGCCATTTGTCCATTCATCTAACCAACTAATCAGCATCAAAAAAAGAATCTGCCAGGGCCCCAGCGACCTCCTCCCTTGGGGATTTATCTACCTTAAAGCCTCTAGGATATCCAATGCCTCCTCTTGCCAATGGTGGCAATCTAAGTTACAAGATCCAAAGAAAACTAAAGGGTAGAAAATGGCTAAAACTCATCAGAAAATAATGATACATGACTTTAGTTTTGGTTTCAATCTTGTCTAAATCTGACATCTTTTTTCTGTTTTGTTTATTTTTCTAGGCAAATTGAGTATGCCATGACTTGATATCTCTTGGACAAGATATTGGATGGTTATTGCTCCTCAGCCAGTTCAGTTTTAGGGGGTCACTGTATTGGTATTGGTTTATTATTGTCACTTGTACTGAGGTACAGTGAAAAAACTTGTCTTGCATACCGATCATACAGGTCAATTCATTACACAGTGCAATTACATTGAGTTAGTGCAGAGTGCATTGATGTAGTACAGGTAAAAACAATAACCGTACAGAATAAAGTGTCACAGCTGCAGAGAAATTGCAGTGCAATAAGGTGCAAGGTCACAACAAGGTAGCTTGTGAGGTCATAGTCCATCTCATCCTATAAGGGAACCGTTCAATAGTCTTATCACAGTGGGGTAGAAGCTGTCCTTAAGTCCGGTGGTACGTGCCCTTAGGCTCCTGTATCTTCTACCTGATGGAAGAGGAGAGAAGAGGGAATGACCCAGGTGGGTGGGGTCTTTATGTTGGCTGCTTCACCAAGGCAGCGAGAGGTAAAGACAGTCCAAGGAGGGGAGACTGGTGTCCGTGACGTGCGGGGCTATGTCCACAACTCTTTGCACAGTGTCCATCTTGATGTAACTTCCACATTGGATTATAATGTGGCAACTGGAAATAAAATCACAATGATGTAGTATCAAAACAGAGTACAGCAACTTAGATTCTACCTTTGTTGGGCTCACTAACAGCACCAGATTAATTGTGAGCCACAACCAAGGAGATTGATTACCTCTTGTGCCAGGCATCAAGGCAGATTCACAAATAGTTTACATTAACACTTAAAATTACTGTAACAGTTGACTGTAACTGCTAAAGTGGAAGTTGCCTCTGCAAAGTAAAAAAAAATGCATTATTTTGAATCGTTTGAATGGTAATGAAAATGGTGGGTTTTGAAAGACTGGTGACTTTAGCTTTTTGGAAAGAAGGATGAAGGCAGCGAGTTTGTTTTGTTGTTCGTGTATGCTTTGGTTATGAATGTGCCAAGGGGTTTGAAAATCTGACAGTGAGACAGTGTTATGTTGCATTCTCAGACAGCTACATATTGAAGCAGTGATGGCAGACATGGCAGATACTGGCTTGTGATGTTCTGGAAAACATTTTCTATGAAATATTTTAGTAAAATGCGAAAGAAACAACATCTAATGAATAGGAAGTGAAGAAGCAATGATATTTACCACATTTGATCTTCCTGAAAAGCGTATGCAGCATATATCCAGCAGAATAATTTTGAAGGCACCTTTCTCAAGCTGGATAGGAACAGAAAATATTTCAAGACAGAATGGAGCAAACAGTGATAAAAAAACTTGATATTCAAAGAATCATAGAATTGTAACAGCACAGGTGGCCATTCAGCCCATTGAGTCTATAGCCACCATGCAAACTATTCCTCATGGTGCACAATGACATTAATGCTCAGTTCAGAGATGGGGATAGTCAATGTAAATGAACACATAGAGAATTTGCTAGTTAAGTTCCAGAGTCCTTCAGTTTCTATTGGCGGAGACCATCTTACCTTTACCCTACTTACATTTAAGAACTTGCTGGATTCACACAATAATTATTCACTAAACGTGACACAGAAAATTAGGGCTCTTATGTACTGCTCGCGTACCCTTAACAGTGATCGATTTCTCTGATCCAAAAAGTAGCAATTTAAGCGATAGTTTCAGTTCTACCTGCAGTTAACCCTTTGTAAATATTTTAAAATATCATGCAACAGGCAATCCGCTGGAGGAACTCAGCGGGTTGAGCAGCATCTGTGGGGGGAAAGGAATTGTCAACATTTCAGGTTGAAACCCTTTAAAATCTTCATATTTTACACGCTAACAAGTTTTTCATTACTTTTGTTTTGTTCTTGTCTCTCTGAATCCAGTTTTCTCTTTCTGTACCCGATTTGATGCTAATTCTCTTCCCTCTTGTTCTGCCTCTTTCTCGTTGCTCAAGATTCATTGGCCATGAAGATGAACTGTTAGTCCCATTATTCAAGAAAGCTTCAGGAACCCAATTTCCTTCAACAAACTGCTATCTGCAAGTATTGGTATTGGTTTATTATTGTCACTTGTACCAAGGTACAGTGAAAAACTTGTCTTGCATACCGATTGTACAGGTCAATTCATTACACAGTGAAGTTACATTGAGTTAGTACAGAGTGCATTGAGGTAGTACAGGTAAAAACAGTAACAGTAGAGTAAAGTGTCACAGCTACAGAGAAAGTGCAGTGCAATAAGGTGCAAGGTCACAACAAGGTAAATCGTGAGGTCAGAGTCCATCTCATCGTATAAGGGAACCATTCAATAGTCACAGTGGGGTAGAAGCTATACTTAAGCCTGTTGGTATGTGCTCTCAGGCTCCTGTATCTTCTACCTGATGGAAGAGGAATGTCCTGGGTGGGTGGGGTCTTTGATTATGCTGGCTGCTTCACCAAGACAGCGAGAGGTAAAGACAGAGTCCAAGGAGGGGAGGCTGGTGTCTGTAATGCGCTGGGCTGTGTCCACAACTCTCTGCAGTTTCTTGCAGTCCTGGGCAGAGCAGTTGCCGTACCAAGCTGTGATACATCTAGATGGGATGTTTTCTATGGTGCATCGATAAAAGTTGGTGAGAGTCAAAGGGGACAAACCAAATTTCTTTAGCCTCCTGAGGAAGCAGAGGCAGTTACACTGTAACAAAAAACAAACTGCTGGAGGAACTCAGCGGGTCAACCAGCGTCTATGGAAGGCTAGGAATTTTTGATGTTTCGAGTTGAGTCCCTGCATCAGGAAACTGTACACTGTAAATCATATTCAACATGAAGGAAACAGGAGACACAAGAGAGACTGCAGACTCTGGAAATCTGGAGCAACACACAAAATGCTGGAGGAATTCAGTGGGTCAAGCACCATCTATGGAGGGGAATCTCTCCACAGATGCTGCCTGACCCATTGAGTTCCTCCAGCATTTTGTGTGTTGCTGAAGGAAACAGGAGAAAGTCTAATGGGGCATGCAGCAAACTGATCAACACATTTTATCTACATGTGCTCATAACTAACCAAAGGTTTTCAGGGACTGTAGTGGAAGCAACTAGAGTCAGAGTCATACAGCAGGGAAACAGGCCCATCGGCCCAACTCGTCCATGCCGACTGTGTTGCCCAGCGAGCTAGTCCCATCTGCCCACATTTGGCCCATAGCCCTCTAAACCTCCTCTATCCATGTACTTAGGTGGATGGCTTTTAAATGTTCCTAATGTGCTCGCCTCAACCACTACTTCTGGCAGCTCATTCCCTTTGTGTGAAGAAGCTGCCCCTGATGTCCCTTTTAATGCTCTTGCCTCTGATCTTAAACCTATGCCTTGTTGTTTTAGCACCCCCTGCATGGGCAAAAGACTGTGTGCTTTCACCCTGTCTATGTCCCTCATGATCTTGTAAACCTCTATCACGTCTCTCCTCAATCTCCTATGTTCCAGGGAATAAAGTCCTAGTCTACACAACCTCTCCTTGTAACTCAGGCCCCCAAGTCCAGACAACATCCTGGTAAATCATTTCTGCATTTTTTCTAGTTTAAGAACATCTTTCTTATAACAGGGTGACCAGAACTGTACACAAAACATAGTATGACCTCACTAATGTTTTATTTAACTGTATCATAACTTCCCAACTCTTATACTCAAGAGTCCTGATTACTGAAGGCCAGCATGCCAAACATTTTCTTCACCCCCCTATATACCCGTGACGCTGTTTTCAGCAACTATGCACTTGTACTCCTCTGTCCCTCTGTTCCATAACACTCCCCAGGGCCCTACCATTCACTCTATAAGTCCTACCCTGGTTTGATCTCCCTCTTATTCTTAACCAGAGTCTCAATACCTCTCATCAACCAGGGTTCCCGAAACCTACCAGCTTTGCCCTTCACCCTAACAGGAAAATGCAGGCCCTGAACTCTTGACATCAGACTTTTAAAGGCCTCCCACTTGGCAGAGGCTCCTTTCCCTGCAAACAAGCTCATCCAATCAACCACTGTAAGGTCCCATCTAATGGCTCCAAAATTTGCTCTGCTCCAATTCAGGACCTTAACCTGTGAACCAGCTGTATCCTTCTCCATAACTATTTTAAAACTAATAGTTATAGTCACTGGACCCAAAGTGCTCGCCGACAGACACTTCTGCCACATGCCCCACTTCATTCCCCAGGAGGGGGTGCAGTGTTGCACCCTCTCTGGTAGTTCCCTCTATATATTGATGAAGGAAGCTTCCTTGGACACATTTCACAAATTCCACTCTGTTCAAGCCTTTTATACTATGGTTGGCCCAGTCAATATTAAGGAAGTTAAAATCTCCCACTAATACTAACCTATTGTGTTTACAACTAGTTGCAATCTCTCTACACCTCTACTCCTCCAATTCCCGCTGATTATTGGGGGGGGGGGGGGGGAGGGGGGCCTATAAGACAATCCCATCAGAGTGACCATTCTCTATTTCTAAGTTCTACCCATATGGCCTCACTGGATGATTCCCCAAGAATATCCTCTCTAATGACCGTTGTTATGCCCTCTTTCATCAAGAAGACAACTCCACCTCCTCTCTTACCTGCACCTCTGTCACACCTGTAGCATCTGTGTCCTGGAACATTACGCTGCCAGTCCTGCCCTACCCTACCCTCCCCTCGGCCATGTTTCTGTTGTGGCTGTGATGTCCCAGTCCTCAGAGCTAATCCACACCCTGAGTTCACCTGCCTTACCTGCCAAGCCTCTTACATTGAAATAAATGCAGTTTAAACCAATGGTCTTTCCTCTCCCTTTACTATGCTCCTGTCTATCCCAATTACTAAACTTGCTCTCATTTGGTCACGGTTTTATCCCGCGATTTCTCATCAGCCACTCTACTGCTCAGGGTCCCATTTTCTTCTTTACAAAAGAAAATGATCTTCATTGCATGTTATACTTGGCAATCTTTATCCTGTATCCTTGTAAAATATAGATACAGTAATGTTGGGGTGGATGGGGAGAATGAGGCCCCAGTAATCATTGTGTTCATTAATAACATGTACTCTAAACACTTACGTGTATGATGTTTGACCAGATTTAATGTGTCCCTCCAAACATGGTCACATTTAATTTCCTTTGTATGCCCTTGATATCCCCTATAGATGTCTGACTTAAATTTGAGTGGAGTTTTATTCACGATGGTAAAATTCTCACTGTCTCTGAAAAGCAGCCAGCATAATCAACGACCCATCCTGCCCTGGACATTCTCTCATTTCCCCCTTTCCATTGGACAGAGAATACAAATGCTTGAAAACACTCACCACCAGGGTCAAAGACAGCTTCTATCCCACTGTTATTAGACTCTTGAATGGACCTCTTGTATGTTAAAGATGAACTCTTGACCTCACACTTTACCTTGTCATGGCCCTTGCACCTTACTGTCTACCTGAACTGCATTTTTTCTGTAATTGTAGCACTATACTCTGCATTCTGTTATTGCTTTTCCCTTGTACTACTCTGAAGTACTTATGTCTTGAAATTATCTGTATGGATGGCTTTTTTCCACTGTATCTCAGTACATGTGACAATGATAAACCAATACCAGCACTATTACCAATGATGAATCTGCGATGCATTTGTGTAACTTAGATAGTTATACAGCTGCTTTTGTAATTTATTTCTCTTGAAATAAATTAAAATAATCTGAAGTCCATGCAAACAAATCACTCTCAGAGTGATTTGTTTGCATGGACTTCAGATTATTATTTTAATTTATTTATAAAATTATGCCAATGTCCACTGGGATTTTGACACAATATTGTAGCAGATGAGCCTCTCTAGGAAATTAATCCTTGCATCTCCTGTGCAAGTGAGGGTCAGCTGTGTGTGCAAAGCAGGTGGTGAATGTACTGGGGAAACTTCTTTGGGAGTGTGCATTTACATTGATATTCTAATGTTTGTTCTTGCTCTTCAATTCTGAATTCAGACATCAGAAGAGATTCCAGAGGATCTCTGATTAAGGAGTTGGAAGTTCACTTCTACTGGGATCAAATACCATTTATAGACTACCAGGAAATTCAGGTAGAAGTGTGGCTGAATCTTTCAGCTGTCCATTTCTTCATATGCAATGATATTCTGTGGAGTCTACCTGGGAAAATTAATCCACTCTCTCAAACTAAGGAAATAAATCACTAATATATATTGTGCTTGGGCTTAAAGATATCAGAAACTTGTTCACCACCAAAAGGAACTTCCCAGGTCTCAGGCCAATAAGGTTGGTCAACAAAACTCCTGTGACAAGCTGGGAAGGACACCTTACTGGGGGACAATAACTACTGAATTACTGAGCTCTAGTTATTCAAAAAGTCTGAAGTACATCAGGTTACCTGGTAGACAGAAGAAACCACCCTCCTTATTAAGAGTGCAACGCTGTTTGGATTTTTTTTCCCCTTACTCTGGTCTGAAAATTTAATGGGATAATTTCCGCCAACATTACATGCTCTCTCGTTTTCTGCCTACCCAAGCAATTCAGAGCTGAACCTTTCCTTATTTCTGGAATGAACTCACTTAAATTTCCATTTGGCTAGTGAATAGCATAGCATTTGTGTACCGGGGGTGAAGTCATGATTTCTGGATGTTTAGAAATCAGGACAGCACCATTTAGGAAGAGGAGGAATATTGCATCAGCAAGTAGGAACAACAGCAAGAATGCAGAATGTGTTTGACACGCTGGCTTGATCCTTCTTGTATTTTAAAAATTCTAAAGTTATAAGATATTCTTGTAAACAAGTAGTGAATTGATTTGTTGCTTGAATTTGGCAATTAGTCAGTGTTCCATGTGTCAGTTTATTAGTATGAAGATTGTCCTCACAATGTTTTTCTTCACACCATATTTAAAAATTGTGAACACAGCTCAGCACATCGCATCGCAGAAAACAGCCTCCTCTCCAATGGACTGTCTATACTTCTCGATGCCTCAGTAAAGCAGCCAGCATAATCAAAGACCCCACCCACCCTGGACACTCTCTCTGCTCCCCTCTCCCATCGAGCAAAAGATACAAAAGCCTGAAAGTACGTACCACCAGGCTCAAGGACAGCTTCTATCCCGCTGTTATAAGACCATTGAACGGTTCCCTAGTACAAGATGGACTCTTGACCTCACAATCTACCTCATTGTGACCTTGCAGCTTATTGTCTACCTTCACTGCACTTTCTTTGTAGTTATTACACTTTATTCTGCATTGTTTTACCTTGTACTACCTCAATGCACTATGTAAAGAATTGATCTGTATGAACGGCATGCAAGACAAGTTTTCTATTGTACCTTGGTATGTGACCATAATAAACCAATTCCAATATCATTTTAAAGAAATGATGTCCTCAATATGGATTATCAGAATTATTGTAGTGCAAGTGAAAGTGAACTGAGAGAAAAGTAAACATTTCATACACGAATAGTTTTCATTCCCCAGTCTTGAGGATTAGTGACAGTAATGAAGATAAGATGGAATATATTCAGTTGGCCTTGAAATGGCACTTTTATTAGTGCTTGTCATGGACAATTGTCACAATTCTGGAAGAATATTTGAAACAAATCCATTTCTCTATGGTCCTCATTTTCACTGTTGCACATTTCAGAAGCAATGTGAAATACACATTAAAAAATGTGCAACAATTTATGCTCCTTCTGCCAATTTTTTTGTTCAGTGTTGGGAGCAAGCCAGAATAGCAGTAAAATTCATTTTTAACTGTTGACTATGAAGGTATTAATGTTAAAGTGTCTTTAGTACTGACCATCTGTTTACTTCCTCCTTTATGTTCAGTTTTAATGAAATCAATGACACCAGAATTGAGGGGGATATAGAACTGGCAACTGATATAATAGTGTTAAGCGTTAGTGACCAAAGACATGTTTTCAGCATGGCTTTGTGCAGAGCAAATTGTGTCTTACTAACTTGAGTTTGTTGAGGAGGTGATGAGGGTGATTGATAAGGTAGAGCTGTGGACATTATCTATGTGGATTTTAGAATTATTTAGCGCAACGCTATTACAGCACCAGCAATCGGGGTTTGATTCCCACTGTCTGTAAGGAGTTTGTACGTTCTCCCGTGTCTGCATGGGTTTCCTCCCACATTGCAAAGACGTATGGGTAGGTTAATTTGGGTTTAAAATGGGTGGTGCAGAATTGTTGGGCCAGAAGGGCCTATTACCACACTGTAATTAAAATTTAATTTAAAGATTTAGTAAGGCATTTGACAAGGTCCCTCACAGGAGGCTCATCCAGGAGATTAAGATGTATGGGATCCACCATGAATTAGCTGTTTGGATTCAGAATTGGTCCATGGGACTTATTCTGGCTGGAGGTCTGTGACTAGTGTAGGAGGCTAGCAAAGGATACAGCAGTATATTCAATAGATCAGTTGCAGGTATGGGCAGGGAAATAGCAGATAGAGTTTAACCCAGCCAAATGTGAAGTGTTGCACCTTGGGAGATCAAACGTAAAGAGACAGTACACTGTTAATGGCAAGACTCTTAAGTGTTGATGAGCAGAGGGATCTTGGGGTCCAAGTTCATAGCTCCCTGAAAGTGGCTACACAAGTTGATAAGGTGGTAAAGAAGTCATATGGCATGCTTTCCTTTATTAGTCAAAGCAATGAGTTCAAGAGTCAGGAAGTTGTGCTGCAGCTTTATAAAACTCTAGTTAAGCCATATTGGGAGTATGTGCTATAAGGTAGGGTTAGACAAACTTGAGCTGTTTTATTTGGATCAGCAGAGGCTGAGGGGAGATCTGATAAAGGTTTACAAGATTGAGAGGCATAGGTAGAGTAGATAGCAAGTATCTTTACCCCAGGGTTGAAATGTCTAATACCAGAGGGTATGCATTTAAGGTGGGAGGGGGTAAGTTCAAAGGACATGTGTAGGGCATTTTTTTTTTAAAAAGCCAAAGTGGTGGGGTGCCTGGAATGCACTGCCTGGGGTGGTGGTAGAGGAGGCATATACGATAGGGGTGTTCAGGAGGCTCTTACATAGGCACATGAATGTGAGGAAAATGGAAGGATATGGACATTGCATAGGCAGAAGGGATTAGGTTAGTTGGGCATTTGATTACAAATCTAATTTGTCAATATTGTGGGATGAAGGTCCTGTTTCTGTGCTGTACTGTTCTATGTTCCATATTCTACCTCCTATTGTTTTGATATGTAAATTCTATTCAGGAAAATAGAACTCTTGCTGGTGCTTGGAACTCCAGATTTAGTTAAATACTTTATATTATACTAGCTTTATAATGATGAGCTATAGCAATCTTTTAGTGATAAGACAGCAATATGACTTAGTTCTCTCAAAGAATCAGGACCAGTGTCAATTGCTTTGAGTTCTCCATTTTTAGGAAATAGCTCTCATATAGGTGTCATGTCCTTAATGGCACATGACCCAATTTACACCTTCCAACAAAATGTTTCATCTCAATCTAATCAGGAAAGTATGGATTTCTGAACTTTGACATAATTAAATTTCTTACCTGTAGTGTTTAGTTTAAATAGATTAAAAAATGGGTATATTACTCTGCAAACATTGGGAGAGTCACATGAGTACTTAAAGCCTTATGCTAAGATGTGGCAGGTATACCAAATTAATTCCACAATCTAAAATGTCAGGCACCCAGCAAGATCTGTGCTGTTCAACATTTCACAACCCATCATTTCAAAAATCAATGCCACAGGGCAGAAAATTACACCCAGCATATCTTAGAAGGAATAATTGTACTACACAATTCTACAATTATTTTGATGTGCAGAGAAAGTGTGGCACATGCACATAGGACTCAATTTTGGAAACTGTCAACCTATTATGATGCAATTATATTTTACTTTTCCATGGGAAGTAGTACTTGGTGTTCAGTTTCAGGAGTACTTGCTTGTCTCAAGTAAAAAAGATTGTTCCCAATCAGACTAGCTTCATCATTTGAACATCTTAAAATATTTGCAATGCCGTGTTCTGAAGCACTGCAGGCTTTTTCTTTAAACACCCAAATTGTCCCCGATTGTTCAGCGATGATATTATACTTCAAGAAATGATCACATGAAAATATAGTAAAGGTCATAAATGCCTTCTTGTGTACTTGCTTTGCTGTATGGAATAGACCAGTAAAAGGTCATACTGAATAAATAACTTACTATTTACAATGTCAGGCTGTAAGCAGCAAACATTTTATTATAACCCTATTCATGTCTCTTTGCACGAGGAAAATGAAGACTGACTATTTCTGGAAAAATCTTAATTCCACAACAATAATACTCACTGACAGAAGGCTTGGAGCCTTTTGACTGGTGGGCCCTATCCTTTCCAACATGGAGCCCACCAATCAAAAGGAGTGATGTATTACTGCTGGATAAGTGTTTAAATCCACTGAAAGAATAAGGCAGGAGTCATTACTGTCTGAATGCTGTGGAACTTTCCCATGCAGCCCTAGGAAGTGCAACACCCATCCTTTCACTTTTCCTTCTCACCATCTGGGAACCCAAACTGTCTTTCCAGGTGAAGCTGCAATTCACTTGCACTTCTTGGGAGGCCTAGCAGCAGAGTCTCAAAACACCAGAGACCCCAGGTGCTGTCTGTGTGGAGTTTGCATGCTCTGTGATCACATGGATTTCCTCTGGATGCTCTGGTTTCCCCCCCCCCCCCCAACATTTAGGGTGGTGATGGTAGGGGGAGTTGGGGTGGGGGAGACATTGATAAGAATGTGCAGAGAATAAGAAATAGGATTGATATAGGATTACTGTATACAAGTGGCTGATTGTCAGCATAGGTCCTTTGGCCCATCTACTCCATTTTCTCATCAATCTATGATTCAGACTCTTCCAATCCAATGAACTGCATCCAATGTGGCCTCCTCTGCAATGGAGAAACAAAACACATTTGCTGATTATTTTGTGGAGAACCCACACTTGCTCAGAAGGAACTCAGATCTTTGTTACCTGTCACCTAAATTCCCCAACCCACTGACCTTACCATCCATGGCCTCCTGCACTGTTACAACAAGAGCCAACAAACTCAAGGAACACCACCTCATTGCAACCAGCTGGGCTCAATATCAAATTCTCCAACTTTAGATAGCATGCTGTTTCTTCCTGTCAATATAAGAACTGTTGTTACCTATCATCCCTTTTATCTTCTATGTATAGTCAGGCCTGCTGGACATGTCCTCATTGGCCAGACCACACTAGCAACAAATTACAGCTTAATCTGATCCCACCTTCCACATGGCTTCACCCTATCAGAGACATTCACTTCGTTCCACCCATTACCCTCCCCCTCCTTTGATATTACCTAGACCAACTTGTTTCTTTCTGATGAAACACCCCCCATCTGAAATGTGATCTGTTTCTCCTTCCACAAATGCTGTCTGACTTGTTTGGGGGGGGGGGGGGGGGGGGGGGGGGAAGGGGGAGGGAGAAGGGGGTCCTGTATTTTCTATTTTCAGTTTGTGTCATGTTGGCTCAGTTTCATTTTTTTTCCTCCTTGTACAAGTCTGGCCTGTTGGTCAGGTCCCACAACCTTACCATTAACACATACAAACCAATAAGTTGAATGTGCTGGTAACTGCTGCCATGTAGACATTTCATCTCATCCCATCACAACTTGTATCTCACTCATTTCTAGTTCTGACAAAGAGTTGCAGGCCCAGTGTTGGATTTCTCACTTTCCACAGATGCTGCCTGACCTGCTGAGCTTTGCTGGTTTATGTAGTGTAAGCTATCCTCCTGGCTTTGGATTCCAATGTTGAAAGGTGTCACAACCCTCCAGCAATCTCCAAAAGGCCATTAGGATTGCTGAGGCTATGCCCCAGGGGAGTGTCACTGTACCTTTGGAGCATAGTCCCTGTTGTCTCTCAGAATGGCAGCATTCATGATCTCACCATTGCTACTCTGCCAGTGTTTTTGACAAGCTGTTTTTAATCTCTTAATTTTATTTTTTTTTAAAACAAGCTACCATCTGTCAGCCAGCCAAAACCGACAGACTGTGCTTTCTTAGCATAAGTAAAGTTTGGAATTATAAGACCCAAGCTGTCTCCCCAAGTCATCTACAATATCCGCCACAGAAGACAAGAGCCTTCTACTCATCACATTGCAGCCTCAAGGAGTACTAGGATAGTCAAAAGCATATGAAGAAATTCCTAAAACAATTATGTATACAATATGCATGAGCTAATTTATATATTCAGTTTTGAAGGATCTTTTTGCACCAGCTATCCATTTTTGTCTAGTATCATAAAAGGCTAGTGCCATGATCATTGGAAATGGAGTTGCAATGTTTATGAATGAAACTGTCTGGGCATGCACTCTTTTGGTTGATGGAACAAAGTTGATCACCCTCACTAAAGATCAGCTTTACAATTTACTACAAGACAAGTGACCAGGATCTCCTAACCAAATAATTTTATTCAAGTTTGTGTTACACTTTCTATCAAAACACACCAGAATTAGAACATAGAACACTATAGCACAGGCCTTTCAGCCCAATGTTGTGCTGACATTTTATCCTGCTCCAAGAGCTATCTATCCCTTCCCTCCCACATAGCCCCCCATTTCCCCCAATCATTCATGTGTCTATCTAAGTCTCTTAAATATCCTTAATATATCTGCCCCCACAACCTCTGTTGGCAGTACATTCCATGCACCCGCCTCTAAAAAGAACTTACCCCTGACATCCCCCTTATACCTTCCTCCAATCACCTTAAAGTTATCTCCCCTCATGTTAGTCATTGTCACCCTGGGAAAAAGTCTGACTGTCCACTCAATCTATGCCTCTTATCTTGTCCACCTGTATCAAATCATCTCACATCCTCCTCCCCAAAAAGAACCCTAGCTTTCTCAACCTGTCCTCATGAGACATGCTCTCCAATCCAGGCAACATCCTGGTAAATCTCCTCTACACCCTCTAAAGCTTCCACATCCTTCCTATAAGGAGGCAACCAGAACTGAACAATACTCCAAGTGTGGTCTGTCCAGAGTTCTATAACTCAATACCCCAACTAACAAAGGCTAACACTCTGTATGCCTTCTTAACAACCCAATCGACCTGTGCTGCAACCTTGAGGGATCTATGGATGTGGACCCCCAGATAGTCCTGCCATTAACCTTGTATTCTGCCTTCAAATTTGATCTCCTGAAGTGTCACTTCAGTTATCCAGGTTGAATGCCATCTGCCACTTCCCAGCTCTGCATTCCGTCAATATCTTGCTGTAATCTACATCAACCTTCCACACTATCCACAACACCACCAACCTTTGTACCATCAGTAAACTTACTAACCCACCCTTCCACACCCTCATCCAAGTCATTTAAAAAAAATGAAAGAGCAGGGGATCCAGAACAGATCCCTGCAGACCACCACTGGTCACTGTCCTCCAGGTAGAATACACTCCATCTACCACCACTCTGACTCCTATGGCTGAGCCAATTCTGAAGCCACACAGCCAAGTTTCCCTGGATCCCATGCCTCCTGACTTTGAATAAGCCTTCCATGAGGAACCTTATCAAATACCTTGCTAAAATCCATGTACACCACATCTACTGCTCGACCTTCAATGTGCTTTGTCACATCCTCAAAGAATTCAATCAGGCTCCTGAGGCACAACCTGTCCCTCAAAGGCAGGTTGACTATCCCTAATCCACCTGTGCTTCTCCAAATGCCCTTTATCTTGTCTCTAAGAATCTTCTCCAGTAATTTGCCCACCTCCGAAGAAAGACTCACTGGCCTTAGAGGAAGATTTGCCAACCTCCAATCATCTGACACTACTCTTGTGGCCAGTGAGGGCACAAAGATCACCACCAAAGGTGCAGCAATCCCGTTCCTAAATAACCTTGGATATATCCTGTCTGGCCCTGGTGACTTATCCATCCTGATATTTCTCAATATTTCCAGCACATCCTTTTTCCTCATCAACAGGCCCTAGCATATCAGTCTATATACATCTCCCCCTCCTATAAGAAATGAAGCAAAGTATTCATCAAGGACCTCCCCTACCTCTTCGACTCCAGGCACATTTCCTCTTTTATCCCTGATCAGTCCTACCCTCACTAATCATTCTCCTATTCTTCACACAAGTATAATGCCTTCGGGGTTTTCTTTGATCCTACTCACCAAGGACTTCTCATGCCCCCTTCTAGCTCTTCTAAGTCCATTCTTAAGTTCCCTCATGGCTGCCTTGTAACTCTCCAGAGCCCTGTCTGATCCATGCTTTCTAAACCTTAGGTAAGCTTTCTTCTTGACAAAATATTCTACATCTTGTGTCAACTACAGTTCCTTCACTATATCATCCTTACCCTGCCTCAATGGGATAAACCCATCCAGAGCACCATGCAATTATTCCTTAACAACCTCCACATTTCCACTGTGCACTTCCAAGAACATCTGTTCCCAATTTACACTCCCAAGTTCCTGCCTAATAGCATCATAATTCCCCTCCCCCACTTAAATATTTTCCCATATCATCTGCTCCTACCCTTCTCCAAGGCTATGGAGAAGGTCAAGAAGTTATGGTCACCATCTCCAAAATGCTCTCCCACCGAGAGATCCGAAACCTGATCAGGCTCATTGCCTAGTACCAGGTCCAATACGGCCTCTCCTCTAGACAGCCTGTCCACATATTGTGTCAGGAATCCTTCCTGTGCACACCAAACTTCACCCCATCTATCCCCTTTACACTAAGGAGGTGCCAAGTAATATTAAGGAAGTAGAAATTCCCCAAGACAACAACCCTGTTATTTTCGCATCTCTTCAAAATCTGCCTCCCAATTTGCTGCTATGGGGGGGGGGGGGGGGGGGGTCTGTAGAATACTCCCAATAGTGTGATTTCTCCCTTCCTCCTGTTTCTGACTTCCACCCATACTGACTCAGTGAATGATTCCTCCAGGACATCCTACCTTTCTACAGCTGTAACACTGTCCCTGATCAGCAAAGCTACTCCCCCACCCCTTTTACCTCCATCCCTGTCCCTTTTGAAACACCCAAACCCCAGAATATACAGCAGCCATTCCTGCCCTTGCAACAGCCAAGTCTCTGTAATGACCACCACATCGTAGTTCCACATACTTACCCACACTAAGTTAATCAGCCTTGTTCTTGATACTTCTTGCATTAAAGTAGACACACTTCAGCCCATCCAACTGACTGCAATTTTGCCCTTTCAACTACCTATTCTTCCTCAGCCTTTTTACACTCTGCATCTACTTGTACAGTAAGTGAACAAAGCTCTGACCTATCACTCTAGTTCCCATCCCCCCCCCACACTAAAGTAGTTTAAACCTTCCCCAACAGTTCTAGCAAACCTGCCCACAAGAATATTGGTCCCCCTCCAGTTCAGGTGTAACCCATCCCTTTTGTACAGGTCATACCTTCCCCAGAAGAGATCTATTGATTAACAATTGTAACCTTGCCCCCAAACCAATTTCTCAACTATGCTTTCATCTGCCAAATCATCCTATTCTTACCCTCACCAACACATGGCACAAGCAGCAATCCAGAGACTACTACCCTTGAGGTCCTGCTTTTCAGCTTCATACTTAACTTACCAACCAGGAGTCTCTTCCACATCCACAGAAGCTCCTGTCTGCTCCTTCCCCCCCCCCCCCTTTACTATAGAATCCCCTATCACTACTGCCCTCCTCTCCTCTCCTCCCCCCTTCTACACCACATGACCAGGCTCAGTGCCAGAGACCTGGTCACTGCAGCTTTCCCCTGGCAGGTCATCCCCACAACAGTATCCAGAGCAGTATCTTGTTATTGAGGGGAATGGCCACAGGGGTACTCTGCACTACCTACCTATTCTCAGTCCTTCTGACAGTCACCCAACTACCTGCCTCCCCATAGCTCTTGTCTATGTACTCCTCAGTATTCTGTAAGAGCTGAAGGTCATCTAGCTGCAGCTCCAGTTCCCTAACACAGTCTGTAAGGAGCTGCAGCTAGATGCAGATGTAGTTATCAGGGAGATCAGAGGTCTCCCAGAACTCCCACATCACACAAGCTGATGAACACACCACTGACCCTGGAGCCATTCCCACTACTCTGTAATGAAGGGAACCACCAAATCAAAGAAAGAAACTTACCTTCGCCTCAGCTTCCCCCACTCTAACACTAGCCACTCCACTTACACTTGCCTTACCTTTATTTGCTGCTGTTAATAAGCCAATCAGCAGGTAACAATTTGCAAATGTGCCTCGTTTAGACTCTTGCAAGGTGAAACTCACAAGCTCAGGCACAGAGACTCACCTCTTTTCAAAGCTCATGGTACTGATGTGTAATTCATGCACAATGTCCTCAACAGATAGCCCTCGTCAACCAGGTTTGTAGGTATATTTGATATAGAAGAATTCTGTGGAATGAAGGGATCATGATTAGTAATCCAGAGCTACATGATTAGCTGCAATGTCACACACCAGCTGGACATCAAGGGAGTGGAATCCTTTTTGGTTCCAGTAAGTGACAGAGTTAAAATGAAACTGTGAGTTGTGGGTATGTGGAATGTACTCCCAGCAGAGGTTGTGGGGCAGATACATTAGGGACATTTAAGAGACTCTTAGATAGCCACATGAATGATAGAGAAATGGAGGGCTATGTGGGAGGGAAGGGTTAGGTAGATCTTAGAGCAGGAAAAAATGGTACAAAATTGTGGGCCGAAAGGCCTGTACTGTACAGTAATGTTCTGTGTTCTATGTTCCATGAAACACCCACTAAATGATGTGCACAAAGTAAACAGCATCTTGTATTGTGAGGCAAACCTACAATCCTCACAAAGTCTTTGCTCAATGTATCCGCTCCACTCCAGTGCTAGTAAAATGAAATTAAGTTTTATTCATTCTTTGCATGGACTCTGTGACATTATGCAGCAGTGAAATTCGAACTGTTTGGTATTGTTGTGGGCTATTGAAGCTTCTAACCCTTTTAGAAAGAATCTGCAACATAGAACTGCTGAATACCCAGAAGAAATAATTCACAAATTTACCTGCAAGTTGTTGATGATCATTTTAAACCTACTAGTATGAGTGCCCTTCATTCTGCTGAATGCATGTTAGGTTGTGCATGGCTATAAAAGGCATAAACCAAATTACTGAGCTCCAGTTACACAGTAATTAACATTATGATCTGTCTTCTCTGCATACTTCCAGCAGTTGAACATGTTATCTGTTTATCAATGTGTCAGCAACTGACCTCTGCTTCTGAAACTTCCTGGATGGTACTTTGGAACTTTAAAATTCAGTTAAGCCCAATTTTACCCTCAGTGTTTCCAACAGCCTAACACTTCTTTGGAACTGCCCTTATGTGTCAACCTGGATTTTGTACTCAAGATTTCAAAATAAAGTTTGATCCTACAGCCTCCTTCCACAGCTATGAGAATTCTTTCACTGATCCAAGACTGACACAGAATGAAATTAATAGATCTCAGCTGGAGTAAGTACATTGACTGAAAATCACATTTAAGCTAACAACAATTTTATCCCTCTTCAGGTTTTTATTTATTTATGCATTTATCCTCTAAAAATGATTTATTTTTTGTATGCCTGCAAAGACATGTCCCACTCTACCTTGGATATAATTTCTTTTCCATATGTTTCATAGTTTTATAATCAGGCCTGGTTTTCAGTTTCCAGGGCTTTATTTGAATCTTTTGATCAGTTATTGTTGGTTTTCTAGACATGTATATAGAAGTTTCTTCATCCTGAGATCACGGTGTTGGAGTTAGAAGGGTGGAAAGTGATTCTGAGGGGACTTGACAGGTTAAATGTTAAGAAGACACAAGAGAGACTGCAGGTCCTGGAAATCTGGAGCAACGAACACAAACTGCTTGAACCCTGGGTCTCGACTGCTCATTTCCCTCCAATAGATGCTGCCTAACCTGCTGAGTTCCTCCAGCAGTTTGAGTTAAGTGCTGTGAAGATCTTTTCTTGAAGCAGGTGTCTAGATTTGGGAGACAGAACTTCAGGATAAAGGATCAGTCACCTGAAGACGGAATTGAGGAAGAATCTTTGTAATTCCTCATCACAGAGAGTTGAGGATGCTGAGTCTTTAAGGTTGAAATAAATTTTTTTTTGCACTACAGGTTGCAGGAATCAGACAGGAAAATAGATCTGAAGCCACAGTATAATTAGCTATGAACTTGCTGAATGGCAGTGTAGACATGGGGCCAAATGACCTACTTCTACTCTGATTTCTTGTGCTCTGATGTTCATTGAACTGAATGTGAAGGTTCCTGTTAGAGACTATAATTCTTGTGGTGTTCAGTATCAGTGATCAAAGTTATATTTCTCTCCCAATTTCTTTCTGGATTAGTATATTCAGAGAAGACGTTGGTATTTCACTCAGTAGCCAAGAATCCATGCATTGGTTTATTACCACTTTATGCTCAGAATGGTGGGCCTGCAATGTGTCAACAATGCATCTCCAGATGGTTTTATAGTATAACTCTGGACATTTTGCATTAAAATGCTGCAATGAGGCAAAATAACAGTAAACATTTAAAATAAGCTTTGGAAGTTTTATTGTGAAAACTGTCATTTGCAATGCTATGGGAAAAGTTACATTTTTGAAAGCACTGCATTTTCCATTAAAGCACGCCTCACTAAAATTCTATTTGTTAATAAAGGTCATTAGATGGTGTATTACAAAGTAATTGCACTAACTGCTAATGATAATTATAACTGTTATCACGTCTTTGCAATAAAATGATTTAGGCACATTTGTTGATGGACAAATCAGAAGACTAGATATGATGATGTCCTTAACCATTTCTCTGCAGGGCTTTGATAAATATTAATCCTTTGAGAAACAAGTTTGCTTTAGAGGAATCAAAACCTGGATTTTTCCAATGTGTTAAAACTGAGTGATGCTTCTCCCTCAGCTTTCAGTACTAAAGTCTTCAAACTACAAACCATTAGAAAATCAAGCACCAGTTTCCCATCATTACAACAGACTGCCCCTTACCCACAGTATAATCAGAGTTGTCAAAGGTTAATGGTTTGATGATGATGCTGTTCAGCTAATTATCACAGCATGTGTAATGTTTACTCCTCTCAATTTATCATTCATCTCCTGGTAACTAACTTTTGTTGGAGTACCTTTCTGTTTTTGTTTCTGACAGGTAGTGTCTACCATTCTAGCATCCAAACACGCAATTAAGATAACTATCGTTGTGCCTTAAACCAATCAAAAGAATAGCAAAAGTATTTACACTGAACAGAAGTTCAAAGACAGAAAAAGTCTTTCAATAGAGTTTTTGAGCTAAATCCAATACCACTGGAAAATGAGTGCTGGGATATTGATAACTCTCGTTGTCTTGGTGAAGCAGCCGGCATAATCAAAGACTCCACCCACCCAAGACATTCTCTCTTCTCTCCTCTTCCATCAGGTAGAAGATACAGGAGCCTGAGGGCATGTACCACCAGACTTAAGGATAGCTTCTACCCCACTATGATAAGATTATTGAACGGTTCCCTTATACAATGAGATGGCTATGACCTCACGATCTACCTTGTTGTGACCTTGCACATTATTGCACTGCACTTTCTCTGTAGCTGTGACACTTTGCTCTGTACTGTTATTGTTTTTACCTGTACTACATCAATGGACTCTGCACTAACTCAATGTAACTGCACTGTGTAATGAATTGACCTGTACAATCAGTATGCAAGACAAGTTTTTCACTGTACCTTGGTACAAGTGACAATAATAAACCAATACCAATACAATTAATCCATGCCTGTGTGACCTTTGAATTGGATGTTCACAACCCTTATTTTTATGCTTTCAGTGGACAAATAGTACTAACTGCTCTACTGCTGGCCTTAGTATGCAACCACAGGGCCCAGTTGTATGAGCACTGAGCACCACTTCAATCCAGACAACGATGATTGAAGGCATGCCTATATTTCTTAAAGGGCATTCCAAGCCTCAGAGGAAACCCTTGATGTGCTGAGGTGCTTATAGACGATTTACACATAGCCTTTCTCCATATTCTTTGTTGCACAAGGTCCATGGTGTCATGTGCAATAAGTTGGACCTTTCATAGAAAACACCAACAGAAACATTTCCTCTATTAGTGCATCAGACATTTGGAAGACTCTGAGAAGTTTCAGCTGACTCTGCATGGAAGAATCAGGATGTAGAGAGGAACAGAGAGATCCTCTGCCCACAGGACATGAAACAGCACCCCAACAATTCCAAAAACCTCATAGGAGCATTCATGGTCAGTGAATAAATCACTAGATCCTATCTATTTAAGCACCATTAGCCTTACACATTGCTCAATGTCCCATCCATATTGCCAACTACCAACAATGTCAATTATTTAACTGTTCCATCAAACATTCACCCACCTACAACTAATCCAAGCTGCACACCCATATATTGGAGCCACTAACTTTGAGTCATCAGGAGGTAAGCCCAGAGGTACCACTTGTACGTAGTGACTTATCAGGCATGAACAATGAGCTACAAGGACAGATGAAGAACAAAGCCCAGGTGCCACCACCTTCAATGTTAAGATAAGGTCTGCTCTTGAGTTCTTAGCAATGGCAATGCTAGTGCAATCTATAGAAGAAATCTGCTCGGTATGAACAATGAAATGTTCACTGCATTGGCAAACCTGCCAGAAGGCTGGCCTGAAAAGTCAAAATGCAAGTCTAAGCTTGCACATGGCTTCACATGGAGGCTGGAACCAATACTTTCCCACACCAGAATGCTGTTGGGCTCCACTTCACCATCTTCATCAGTTTCTATTGGCTGCCTTGTACTATGCAACTAGTTCCTTGTACTATGCAACTAGTTCCTCTCCTCCATTCTTTCCCCATTTAGCAAAGTTTTAAATACTCTCGTATGTGGCTAAAATAATATTTGGATTTAAACATTGCGTGTTGTGCAAGATTATCAATAAGCTTAGTTCTGACAGAGTGCCACAGACTGTTTCTGTTTCCACAGGTGCTGCCTGACCTGCTGAGTTTTCTAGCATTTTCTGTTTTTATTTCAGATTTCCAGCATTGGCATTTTTTTCAGGCTTAGTTCTTACACTATAGACACAAATAAAAAATTGCCTTGATCCGAAACAACTTTGAAATTAAAAATAACATTTTGATCAAAATATGTTAGTGGAGGTTCAGTTAGTAATTTCCTTCGCCTAAAGTCGGAAGAACACAGTTCAACCCACTCTCCAGAGATCGGAATAGAAAATCTATTACAGGAGCCACCCAGTGCCTGAGTAATGCAGTGGAAGATTAAATATCTGCAAAGCAAATCCAGCTTGCTGCCTCATGGGTCTGGGTAGAAATGTTCAGTGGGGCTTTGAGGGCTTCCCACAGAAAATGTGGGTTGTGGGACATTTTCCCAGGGAAGTGACAGTGATTCTGTGAAGCAGAGATCTGGTGCCTTTTATCGGGATAGCATCCTTCTATTCCTACCGCTCTGCTGTTGCCTTTTTAATGCCTGTCAGTCTGCCACTTCTGACTGTTGTCATTTGTTGCAAGAGGGTGCAGTCCAAAACCAAGTCAGAGCTACACAAGGTCAACCTCCATCTGTGGACTTCCATATAGAAAGCCAGGGGCCTTCCACCAGCCATTGGAACAGCCCTGTAATGACGCACCATGTCTGCCAAACTAACTCGGAAGTGCTATTCTCAAGGACTCTCAAGGATAATTGTTGATATTTGTATGCTTCAATCTAACTCAATATACGAATTACCTCACCCTCCCAGTTTAGCACACTTGTATTCCTAATGCTTTCAACTCACACAATGAGAGTAATTTGATCATGCCAGCCGCAACATGTTGACCAACATTCAGTTGTTGACTCCCCACATTCTTGTGGAAGGTGGCACATAACTGGAAGCAACACCAAATTAATGGAGGTGGGAAGAAAATGCCTGCATGTTTTAACCTTCAGGGAAAAGACTGTGTTAGAAGTTATGAGACTGAGTTCATGGATCTGACAGTACAGAAGCAACTAATGATGGAAGTTTTCAATAACTGGTTACCATTCCTCATTTCATTTCTTCCTCATCTGATAGCGTTTTGTGACTGAAGTGCGGCAGAGGATAAAGATTGCATTCTTTTTAATTTCTCCTCTGCCTTCATCGTGAATTAAACGTTGTCCGCATCCTGAAATCTGGAACCTGTCTAACTGACTAGCAAGAGAGAAGAAAAATGAATCTGAGCAGATACTGTCTCTTCATCTCTGCAGCTTAATTACATATTAGACTTCACACATTAGGGAACTTTGTAACACTGAATAAATAGATATTGCAGTACAAATTAAATTGCAGAAAAATTTGCATGATGCAACACCTCTCATGAACTCAAGGTACCTCAGAACTTTTTGACGTGCAATCATTGTAATGTAGGAAACATCGGCCAGTCGGAGCACAGCAAGCTCCCACAAACCTCAAAGCAATAATGGAATCATATTCTTTTTACTGATGTTGATTTATTTTTTTCTCCATCTTTTAAGTTGTTTTTACTCTGCCACTGTTGTGATTATGATTTGAGTCACCGGAGAGACACTGAAGCTGGTGACATAAAAGTCTTTATTCATCATGACAAGCAGACATTCTCCTGGAGATCCTCTTGGTAGAGTCTCCCAAACTCCAAGTACATCACATTTTTTATACCCTTAAGATCAATGGTAATTTCAATAACTACAATGACATTGTTTACTTCAATATTTTGTGTCAGACAAATGGTTCCATTGAAGTACATATTTACAGTGGGAGCACATTGTAACTGATAAGACACCTCTGAAGGTTCAAACACCTTTGCTGGGACAATGTAATTCACACAGATGGTCTAAATCTTCAGAGGACAGAGAACCCAGACACCCAAAATTAATGCTATGAGGGCTACCTCTCTGAGTACACAAATATCCCAACTACTGATAGACAAAATATGCCTGTGACCATGTGCTAAGTAACAATATTAGTCTGTCTGTAAGCTTCCTTGAACTCAGTCACAATGGTGCAAAATAATTTAGCCATAGTTGCCTGATTTGATGCAGGCCAATTAACATAACCCCACTGTCTTACATTTGACTGATGCATATGAGAATGTCTTACAGTCACTTCACTTTGTAAAGCATATCTCTTGAGCAGCCAGGCCCCTGCTGTGGGTCAACAGCCTGTGCTCTGTAGACAGTACTGGTTGTTTGCAAATCTGTTCTTTTAACTTCAAACTGATTCCTGCTTGCAATTTGCATTGAGAACTGAAGACTGGTTCTTGTTTGAATTAATATTTGCTGTATTCACATAATTCAATAACTCCTGAATCCCTAACACCACTTAATTAAACAATCTCTTATATCACGAGTTTCAATTAAAGTGTTGATTAATGCACCTTGATATCATGGTTTTCATTAAGGATGAATAACAAATTGTAAGAAATAGTGTATTTCACTGTTAACTTAAAATTTTATCAAATCTAATGTCTGGTAAAAGGGGTTTAATGATTTTCCTAATGACCCCATGAAATTGGTGTAAATGGTTCTCTGAACAATTAGTATGACAGTCAAAGGAAAAAAAAATGCTTGCAGCTAACAAGGCAGCAAACTCAGTTGTTCTTCAGGCTTAATTACATTATTACTCCTGCCAATATACAACTCCATTCAGTCATCGTCTCAGTAAACTTTGGAAAAACTTAATTATGGAGGGGCTAAGAACGTAATTGGAATGGCTTCCTTGGAATGGTTTAATTCATAGACCGGATCGATGGGATGGGAACCTCTGTCTTCAAGAAAACTTTTAGAATTTTATAATGAATGTAATTTTACGCCCCCACCCACAAATATACTGGTTATATGTCACGTTAGATTAAAATGAATGTAACTGATGTCTTGTGACCATATAATACATTGCTTCAGAAATAAGCCTACATGTAGATAACAGTCCACCCTGAAGTTACCACATGGGGTTATGTGCATGCTAAACTATGGAAGCAGGAGGGTACAGAGAGAAACCATAAACAACAGATTAGATCAAAATATTGCAACCATGCCATTCCCATATGTGATTGGTAAGGGACAATTAAACAAATAAGAGGGAGAGGATTCCTTCAATAACGTCTCCATTCTTAAAATGAGACAGCCCAGAACACTTGCAAAAAGATAAAGCTAATAAAGTTAATTCATGAGCGATGAGAGGAGAGAAATCCTGTTCCATTGGTTCTCTCAATGAAACAAAAATAGTTCACCTTGAAAAGTTTAAACTGAGAATAAGAGCAATGGAGGTTACTCATCATTTCATATTCTTGGTGATTGAGCACTCAGTTGAAATATCCCAGTTGTCCGTGGTGACTTGTTGGAAAGAACTCCATCCACCAAAACTGGTCATCAAGGAAGAAGCAAGCACAAAGAGTCAGAAAATGCAGTTGGAACCAGGTCAGACAATACTCGTGTTATGCATTTATGAACAAAATTAAGTTAATACACTGAAGAATTTAGTAGTAAACCTTTCAGCTGGATTCTAAAGAAAATCATGACAAGTAATGAACTGCTGATACTGGAAATATGAAATAAAAACAGGAATAGCCTTCATTATCCCTCTCAGTTGGTACTAACACTGTCTGCCATGCTGTGTCTATTGGCCTCCACCCTATCGCAAACATTCCTATTGTTCTTTCCACATGTTATTGCTGCAACTTAAAACATCTTTGATTTTTAAGTTTTCTGAATTTTGCTGAAAGGTCTGAAACATTAAACTTTGTTTCTCTCCCCACAACATTGTTGGAAGGATATTGTGGATCAAGATACCAAGGAAAGATGGCAAGCATTTACAATTTGCAACTGTCAAATTTCAGTTTGTTGGGAAAGGCCAAATAAGCTGTGTTATTACGGCAGACCTGAATTGACAAGGATAATCAAAGGGTTGGAATTGTCAGTAAAGGGCAAAGAAATGATAGTGGATCTGGTGATTCTGTCGCAATTAATGAGTTTCTTGTTGGGTTCGAGGAAGGCTCTGCATTTTTACAGCAAATCCAATGCAACCTGACCTGATGAGTACTTCCAGCATTTTCTAGTATCACAATCCTCAGGTTAATTCCTTACAGGAAGCTCTCAGTATGCCTTTGAATAACAGTAAAAATACCTATGACACTGTAATGCAGTTTATGAAGGAAAAGCATTACTGGTAGGGAACAAGTATAACAGCAGTGAGAACGTTCTACATGTGGCCATATAAAATTAGTTATCTGTTACCCAAGCAACCATGGTGAGGGTCATTGATGAAAGTATAGCAAATATCTATGTTAATAATTTAAAGAATAGTCATGATGAAAGTAGGATTCCTTTTGCTATGAGACTATTATCCTCATAAGGCAAATGGACAACGTGAAATAATCATTGCTGATTTAGAAGTGCCCTCAAGCATGTTGCTTAGCATTCAGCAGTTGAAATTCAATAATATGACGCACAATTGGCTGTGATTGACCCAAGCAAAGGAAGCGACAATGTGGGCACACAGACAAAGGATCCAAGGGCAGATAGAATAGGGGTGATGGTCATGGACTCATCGTTACTTGGTCATATCATCATTGAAGACACTGGTGACACCAAGGCTGAGAAGAACGAAGAGGTCTTCAGTGCACAATTTGCAAGAATAGTCAGCATTATGGCAGCAGATTTAGGGTACAGAACGGGAGTTAGATTGTTCAAATATATGCCATTATAAGGTCTGAGAAGATTATAAACCTATAAAATGTATTAAAAAATAATTATTATGATAACTACCCATGGGATATGTATGCATATATGTATATATGTGTGCATTGAGGTAATACAAGTTTTCCTTTGTACTACCTTAATGCACTGTTGTAATGAAATGATCTGTATGGATGGCATGCAGAACAAAGTTTTTCACTGTACCTTGGTACATGTGACAATAATAAACCAATTGATCAATATAAGTTATTAACTGTAACTGGATTCACAAGTCTATAGTAACTGTAACTTTTTGGTTTATAAACTCTCAATGTAAATATGTTCGCCGGTTTGTTCAGTATTGTTCGCTTTTCTCTTTTTTTTAAAAAAAAAGGTGAAGTATTGTTGTACAGGTCATCAAGTTTCATATTTTGCTATTACCTCAAGAAAACATATCCCATGGTTGTCTATTGTAATACTAGTTCAGCTTCAGTAAGATTAGCCTGCCACAATAAACAGTCAAGTTTCCTTGATGCACCCTCTCTTAGTGATTCATAATGATTCTTAACTGTCAGAGAAGAATCCACAGTGCAATGCTAGAACAATAAGTGCTCCAAAATCTTTAGCTACAGTTCAGACAAGTGTAGAAGAATGGGAACACGATTCCAAATTACCCACCTAAAGATGGAGCATCCCTTCTTTTGGGATTATTATCATCACTCCATACCTTCCTCCCTCCATCTATCTCCCTCCCCATCTCCTCAAAGTCAAATTTATTCCCATAAGCATAAGTACATATATGTGCAGGTTCAATGAAAAACTTACTTGCAGCAGCATCACAGGCACATAGCATTATACGAGCAGCATTCACAAGAAAAACAAATTAAGCAAAATTTTTACGAGAAAGAACAGAATTAGAACAAAAAAAAATGGTCATAGTGTTGCTAAACTGTAGTGATTAGGGTTGTACCAGTTGGTTCAAGAACCGGAATGGTTGAAGGGAAGGAGCTGTTCTTGAACCTGGTGATGTGGGACTTCTGTACCACCTGCCCAATTGTAGCAGCAAGAAGATGGCACGGCCTGGATGATGGGGATCTTTGATGATGGATGTTGCCATCATCTATTTATCTTCATCTCTCCTTGCCTCAGCTTTCCCCTTTTCCCACATCTCTTCCCCTTGCCCTCCCCATTCCTCCCTTCTCTTCTCCCCCTCATTGCTACCTCCAAAATCCTTTCCCTACCTTCCCTCCATTCTACATCCCCCTTCCTATTACAGCCTCTGCTGCCTTCTCCTCCCAGTGCTCCCCCTCTTTTTGTCCCTGACACTGCCATTTCCATGCATCCAATTCCCTCCCTCTTTTTTTCTTCCATGCCCCTCCCTCCTCCCCACCCTTGCCTCTCCACTACCCATCTCCAGTTTTCCAGAGTCTTCAGCCTTACTCACCCTGTGTCTACCTGGTTCTTCCTTCCTTGCTCTGAAACACCCTTGGTCCTTCTACAGCATCCTGCATCCACATCCTCCCCTCCTAAATTCTGCTGCCTCCCACACCCCTCCTTAACCTTCTAAGCACACCGCCTCCCCCACTCTGCTGTCCATCCCTCAGTTTGTTCCCAGCAGTTGAAGGCCAATCCATGCTGCTGCCCCAGACAGTGGACAGTTTGTGCAGAGCTCATCCGTGCACATAGAACATTACAGCACAGTACAGGCCCTTCGGCACGTGATGTTGTGCCGACATTGTATCCTGCTCTAAGGTCTATCTAACCCTTCCTTCCCACATAGCCCTCCATTTCTTTATCATTCATGTCGCTATCGAAGACTTTCTTACGTGTCTCTAATGTATCTGCCTCTACCACCTCTACCAGCAGTGCGTTCCACGCACCCACCACTCTCTGTGTAAAAAACTTACCCCTGACCTTCCCCTTATACCTTCCTCCAATCAACCTAAAATTCTGCCCCCTCGTGGTAGCCATTGTTGCCCTGGGAAAAAGTCTCTGACCGTGCACTCGATCTATGCCTCATTATCTTGTACACCTCTATCAAGTCACCTCTCATCCTCCTTCTCTCCAAAGAGAAAAGCCCCAGCTCACTCAACCTATTCTCATACAGCATGCTCTCCAATCCAGGCAGCACGGGCTTGCATTCTTCACATTCAGACCATTGTAGTGTCCTCCATCTGCTGTCTGGCTTCTTTGACCACATCAACTAAAGCCTCTGGAATTGCATTGGATAATCAGGTTGTCCACTCAGTGTGTTGAGTCATCCCGACCATCAAGCTGCTGAGTGCTCTGGAATGATCACCACCATTTTCTCCAGCCACATGTATCTACTCCTTATTAGGCACAGACTGGTTTCAGGCAGCGACAGCTAGCTTTGAATGGGGCTAACAAATCGTGCAAACAGGCCCTATTATGTTGCACTAAGGCAATCGACAGCATGGTTAAAATTGGCTGCTCATTGAAGTCCTGATAATGAGCTGGAAGCAAGGGCTTTCTTGCACAGCCCTCAATGGCTCGAGCAAGTCGGGGTGAATTGCTGATCATAATCCGAATTTGTGTTTTACAACAGCCTCCAAATTATCCTGTTTGTTTTCTGCAGCACTGCGTGTTCTAAACACATCATAGGACTGTGTACTTTTCCTCAATTTGCTTCCTTTTGTCTGTTATGCTCAGTGGTTAATACTCTGACCTCTGAATCAGAAGGTTATGGGTTAAAATCCCACTCTGGTTGTTCACATAATCCCAAACGATGCTTTATGTTAGCGTAAGACCGGTGCTGCATTACTGAGTGCATGTTTTTGACCAGACATTTCATCAAGATACTGCCTGCCTTCACAGGTTCACATTGGAGATCCTGTGGCACCATTATGAAGAAAAACTGAGATTTTTTTTCCTCTGTTCTGGGCAAAATTTATCACTCAACCAATTTCACAGAAGAATGATTATCTTGCCATTAACAGGGTACTTTTTATTGAAGCTTGCTGTGTAAAAAGGAGCAGCTGCATTTGTTACATCAGTGATTATACTTCAACAGCATTTCACTGAGTATTAAACACATTACTCCTTTGAAAGAACTATAGACATGTATAGTGCACTTGTTATAAATAATTGTAATTATTAGTTTTTAAAATTTACTAACATACTGACTGATAAATGGTTTCCTAAAGGAGATTTTGAATTATTTAAATTTAGAAAAATGTCTTAAATTATTGAAAATCAGATAGTAATGACACTGAATCAAAATGCTTATTTTTTTAAGAGAACCATTTTTCAACTGCAATATTCAAAACTGCATCATGTTGCATTCTATTTATATTAAGAAATGTTATAATGCAGGATTTCTTTTTCAAATCAATGCATTTGAAAGCGTTGCCTGATTGCACTTGTTCATGGTGGAATTTACCTTTATGCAAATATATGCAAATATATTTCAATAGCAATTTAGGAGAAAAAATATAGTTCTCAAAACCAGTGTAAATCTGAGTACAACTTGCACCTGGATCGCTGATTGTGCTGAAATGTATATGCAAGCTTGACAGAACTTTCTGACAACTAAAACTAAAATCTGTTTATTCTAGATTTAGTCATTGTGAGCACTTCAAATCAAGCTTGAACATTTTCTGCAGACATAAAACCTTGTGGCCCTATTCCAATCATTTTCGTGATGCTGCTGAGAATATAAATCATCCACTTCACTTGTGTTGAACAGATCATTGATAATACAAGATGTAGCAGCAGGTGAGTCATTGAACTGTTCTCACATTTGAGGTGCTTGCTGTTGGAAACCACAGGCTTTTCTATTGCCACCTTTTTTATGTAATCAACCACTTGATACAAGATGTGAGACCACAGGTGTTAAGAAATGAAAGAACAGCTTGTGCCAATGAGATTCATCATGTAAACAAGAGAAGAAGTTCTCACAACAGGGACAGATCATTAGGTCCAATAGACTTGTCATTTTTTAATGCACTGCCATTAAACTACCTAACCTCTCACCATAATATCTCTATCTCTCTCTCTCACTCATGATGATGGTACCACAGTGCCCAAAAATTTAATATCGACCCTTTTGTGGCGCAGAATAATGGTGCAATTCCAGCATCGAAAGCCAGAGTCCAAAGTAAAATTAGGCCTTGCACCTACTCATAAAAGGAGGGATCCTCCAACCTGATGCCATCACTAATGATAGGAGTTACCCATGCTTTGCTGAAATTGGTGCAGGCCTCGGGAGGCAATGAAACCTTCTGCTTTTCTGCCACTATCTGTGGCTGCTTCCTGCTGTACCAATGGACTCCTCATGTATTTTTTTCTCCGAGCTCAGCAGCACAACAATCCCCATTCGAATGAATGGGTCACATCAATTGTGGGAAAAATGATGAGTGGAAGTTGCTTTATTATTTAGTAATTTGTTTCAATGTCTTGTTTTTCTTTCATACCTGAGTGATTTCAACTACTTTAAATACATAAAACACATTAAGAAGATTTTTATTTTTCAACAATCGCAAATGATAAACATAAGAACATAAGAAACAGAAGCAGAATAGGCCATTCGTCACTCATGCCTGTTCCAACATTCAATAAGATCATGGCAGATATTTAGCTCAGCACATGTCCTTGCACTATTCCCTATAATCCCCTTATTCCCTTAATATCCAAAATTCTATGATCTTTTTCTTGAGTATACAGAGTGACTGAGCCGCTGAAAAGTTTTTGGGTGGAGATTCGTTCCCATCTCTTTTAATCCTGTCCTGAATGGTCAACACCGAATCTTGAAACTTTAATATTCCTGTTCTAAGGCCTCAATCAAGAAAACACTTCATCCATCCCTACCCACATCTACCCTGTCAATAAGATCATCTCTTACTCACCTAAACGCAAGAGTCCCAATCTGCTTAAGCTCTTCTCATGTAACAACCCCATCACATCCATCAACATAAAAGTCAGAGATTCAAAGACAATCAGTAACAGCAGCAGTAAAACAGAAGTGCTGGAAACATTCGGCAGAACATGTGGCATCAATGGAAAGAGAAACAGAGTTCATGTCACAGGCCGAAGACCCTTCGTCAGAACTGGGTGAGATGGAAAACAAAATTATTAAAATTGTAGCAAGGTTGGGAGAGGGATGGATAGGAAATGGGAAACACTGAGGGAGAACAAGGCAAAAGGATGAAATCCTCATTCTTGACCTTATTACGTCTCACTGTTCCAATGCACTTCCAGTTGACCTCCCTCTTTTTACTTACAATGGAAATGATGTCACCAAAGTCTGCCAATGGTGTCCTAACTCCTTTGTTCTCTTCATCCATTTGAACATAGAACAGTACAACACAGAACAGGCCCTTCGGCCCACAAAGTTGTGCCGACATAGCTTTTCCCTCCTACCTACAGAATGCCCATATCCCTCTATTTTCCTCTCATTCATGTGCCCATCCAAGCCCCTCTTAAAAGCCCCCAATGAATTTGCCTCCACCACCCCATCAGGCAATGCATTCCAGTAAAAAACGTATCCCTCACGTCTGTTCTGAACCTACCCCCGCTCACCTTAAATGCATGCCCTCTGGTATTGGATCGCTCAATAATGGGAGACAGATATTGCTTGTCCACCCTATCTATGCCCCTCATAATTTTATACACTTCCAACAGATCACCCCTCAGCCTCTCCCACTCCAGAAAAAAGAGCCTAAGTTTGTCCAGCCTCTCCTGATAGCACATGCCCTCTAATCCAGGCAGCATCCTAGTAAACATCCTATGCACCCTCTCTAAAGCCTCAACATCCTTCCTGTAGTGAGGCGACCAGAATTGCACGCAATACTCGAAATGTGGCCTAACCATACTTCTATGGAGATGCAACATATCTTCTTGACTCCTATACTCAATACCCCGAATAATAAATGCAACATTCCATAAGCCTTCTTAACCACCCTGTCTACCTGTGTAGCACTTTCATGAGTCATGGACTTGCACCCCCAAGGGTCTCTCTGCTCTTCAACACTGTTAAGGCTCTTGCCCTTAAAAAGTGTACTGCCTCTTAACATTAGTGTTGCAGAGGTTACCTTGGCTTCTGCATGATGAATTCTTATTCTAAGTTCTCATCCTTATTTTCAAATTCTTCATGAATCTGATGCTCCCAATCTCTGTAATTTCCAGCTCAAACTGGTGCAGGGCTTTGACCTGAAGCGTCAACAATTCTTTTCATCCCATAGATGCTGTTTGACCCACTGAGTTCTTTCAGCAGATTGATTGTTGCTTGGAATCTCTAATCTTGACCTGAGTCCAATCCATGCAATCCTGAATTTAAGCACTCAGCTATTTAAACCACATCACAATTTTTGTTTTTTTTTATGGTTTGCACCCTCTCCACCTTCACACCATCTGCAGGTCTATTATTTTGCAAGTTATCTGTATTACTCTAATTCTGGCCTTTTCAACATCTCTGAATTCAATCACTGCTCCATTTGGCAACCTAAGGTTTGGAATCACTTCCTGAAACTTTCTGCCTCTCTATTTCTCTTTCCTTGTTTAAAACACTTCTTAAGATCTACACCTTTGACCACGCTTTTGAGGCTCATCATCAATTTATTGATAATGGTCCTGTGAAATGCCTTGAAGGCAAAGGGGTTGTAGTATAATAGTAGGGAAGACTTACTGCAATTGTCTGGTTTTGGTCCCCTTATTTAAGAAAAATATATTACCTTCAAGGCAGTTTGGTGTAGGTTCACTTCAGGCTGGGATGAGGAGGGATTTCTTCTCTCAAAGAATTCCGAATCATGAGAATTCCTTGCCTCAGAAAGCTGTGGATGTGGAATCCTTGAATCAATTCAAAGCTGAGATGTGTAGACTTTTAATCAGTAGAGACATCGAGGGTAATGGAGTGAGGCTAGGAAAGTGAACGAGGAATGTTGGATCAACCATAATCTCATTGAGTAGCAGAGCAGACATGAGGGACCAAATGAGCTACTTCAGTCCCTTATTCTTAAGGTCTTATTTTCTTAAGGTCTTTTGCGACGTGAGATGTAACTGGATACTGTTACTTTTCACATGCTTGAACAGCTTTCAGCTCAGCATGGGGTGGGGCATGTTTTGGTTTTCCTCTGTGCACCATGAAATTGGTATATTTTACCTCCACTCTGCACCCAAAAGTAGGTTAAGCAGGATGAAACTTCCAAGCCATTGACCCTTGTCTATTTAATCCTCTCTGTTTTTGTGGTATTTGTTTACATTGTGTGACTTATTTTTCTACACATGAATATTCAAAAAAAGTAATATTTATGAGTGCTATTTTTCCTTTTGCCATTCTCTGGCTGATGGAAATTTTACTCTCAGGTGGTAGCACTCTCTACTCCAAGTCAGAACTTCATAGGTTCCATTCCCATTCCAAAGACTTGAGCACAGAACTAGACAGTGGTGATCTGATGCAGGACTGAGAGAATGCCACAGGGTTGAAAGTGCGGGATTAGAAATTCTCTCACACAGTGCAATGTTCCAATATGCTATGTGAGTGAAACTTAACTCAACTCACTCATTAAACTGAGTTGGGTGCATTGTGCTCATTTTGGGCACTTTGGCAAATTCAACCTGGGTGCTTGTAGATGGTGCAACTGTGGAACAACAACAACACACACACACACACACACACACACACACGCACACGCACACGCACACGCACACACGCACAACCAGGCCTTGATTGAAGAGTTGAGGTGCACTTCAACATTATCTAAAGGGCTTCAACCTGATCGCCTGGTTCATCACAGCAGATCCAAGATGTCTATGTTCCTGTAGGCTAGGTCTAGGTCTGACTCTTGGCTGTTTCTCAGTGTATGTCCCACTGCCTTCCTCCTCCCCACTTCTGGTGTCCTTCATGTCTTCATTCACCTCTTTGCCCATAGAGTCACTTGTATCCACTGACGCCTGACTGCAAGTCCAGTCCCCTTGATGCACTGACCCCTGTTGCCCATTGTCCAAGGTATTTCAAAGAAGACCCAAAGAAATATTTGTGCTTCCTGGCCAATAGTTACTTCTCAAGCAATATCAGCAAAGCAGATTAACTTGGTGCTATCACATTGTTCTCTGTGGTGCTTGCTCTGCATAAAATGATGCTGCATTTTCTGCAATGGCAGCTGTACCTCAGAAGTATTTATTCAGCTATAAATTGCTTCGGAATGACCTGCAACTTTAGAGTGAAATGGAAGTTTGGGACAAATACTTGTCTAACTAACTAAAGGGCAAAGGTTCATGCCATTGGAGCAATACCCTGTTAGCATTTCTGCAGATGATGCCTGTGTTATGACTCTAGGTAAAGTGAGTTACTTTCACATTTAACCAGACTCATCCCATATGAAAACAGAGACACCTACTTTATCCAGGCAG
The DNA here is from genome assembly GCF_009764475.1 of Pristis pectinata. Lineage (NCBI taxonomy): Eukaryota > Metazoa > Chordata > Chondrichthyes > Rhinopristiformes > Pristidae > Pristis > Pristis pectinata. The sequence goes on from NC_067413.1 coordinate 89,076,705, forward strand.
CAAATAGATCTTGCTTCTACCTAGCCCTGTCTTTTCATTTTGTGACCCATTCAGAAGCAGCAGAGCTTAACTAGTTTAAGACAGTCTGGAGTCAAGAATAGTAGAACTTATTGACCACTTCTATTACCTTTAAACTACTTACACAGGCATTACGGAGTACAATAAAACTCTCTTCATTCTCCAGATCCAGCTGAATTGACAGCGAATCAAAAGATTGGTTTAACCCTTTATTCGCTTGCCATTTTACTGGAGCTTATTTTACAGTTTGTAACGTTCAAAATATTATGCCCTCCACACAGTTTCCAAAACCCAATAATTACATTGTGTATAGAGGATACCTGGGAACAAGTCCAGATGTTCTCAGTTTTTCCAATTGCCTGGAACTAGAGATTAGATTATAGCACAGTATTCTTTCCAAAGTATCTATTGCATCCTCTCACACAGTGCGAACTTTATGGCTGGCTTCATTGATGGGTTGGTCAATCTATTTTGCTGACTTCAACAGCTGTCAATGAAAGCAGAGAACAAATGTATGATGTAGTCATTTCTGGAGTATTTAAAAGTAATTTAAAATATTACCCATTTTCGAACATACATGCCCTGATTAGATTCTATTGATCTACTTTGATTTCTGAACATATGTGCTCTGATTAGATTCTATTGATCTCATGTTCCTTACATTTAATTTTATATTCCTTCTGTGATTGTGGTTATCACTATATCAAAGTCATCGTTATTTATTGCCTGTAAAAAAAAGTATCTTTAGCACTAGCTTAAGTCATAAGTGGAGCCTTCACTTTTTGCTAATATTTGCAACTTACTTAAAAATTATGTTACTTAAGTGTTTGAATCTGAAACAATTTTTCTGGAAAATGTATCATACAGCAACAATTACAAGTGAAAGAAAGCCGCTTGTCTGACCACACATAAAGCACCAAGCTTTATTTATAAATGAATAGGAAAACACCATAATTAAGGATTATTGGGAGTGTTTTAACAGGTTTTGGCTTGCTTTATTGATATTGCTGGGTCTTCAGCTGTGATAAGTTGTAACAGGACACTATTATCTTCATATTACAAACCAGCATGTTTTGTTTCCTGTCAGCAAAAATGGCTTCATTCTAATAGACTGGTGGCAAAATTAGTGCCATACAGCTGGATTGTAGATGCAAGCAGGCATTGTCAATCCAATGGTTCGACTTTATAGTATTTTCAACACTTTAAGAAAAAAGTTCGAATGCCTTAGCCTAAGCTGAAAAAATAAGACTGAAAATAAATGGGAAAACCATGAAGTGGAAGAGAATTTAGGGCCATGTATAGAGACAGAATAATTGAGCTATGAATGGGAATTAGTTAGTTAAAAACGCCAATTCATGGGTTGGGGTGGCCTTTGTCCTTAATCCTGTCTGATTTCATATGGACAACAAGAATGAAGGTGTCCAGTTCCTGGGCCATTTCATGTCTTTTTTTCCTTCCCCATCACCAAGGGTTACCACATCTAGTTAGATGTAACCAAGGAAATGTTCCCATGTAACTCCCCCTTCCCCCCCCCAACCTCCAGCAATCCCACCCCCATGTTCATCGATGGTCACCCATCATGCCATCCTTGTAGCCCACCTCTCTCCCAAGACCTGAAAGGAGACAGGCACTTTCTTTACTGATTGTTAACTGAAAGACATACAGCCATTTTACATTAACTTCAATACTCACAGATCTCTTATATATAATAGTTCAATAATACTGTAAAAAGACAGACTTTGTTCTGTGCATTTTGATTTTTCTACCAATTGGTTCTATATGTAGATCAATCTTTAATCCAGAAATGTCGACAATCTGACAAACACCAATTCTTGGAACTACCACAATAACCCCACCAGAATAAGCAAACTCCAACACAATCTCTTGAACTATGTGTTGAAAACTATGAAGAAACCAACATAGTTTCCAATAGATATAGCATTGAAATATGTGCAACAGATTGAAGTTGTGATATTTACCAACTAAGTGCAGCAGAAAACCTGAGGGCAATTACATTCAAGTGTAAGTGATTTCTTAATGATAAAATTGTTGTCTAACAACCTCTCTGACACTCACAGATTAATTTCACATTTAATTAATGTTGGAAACCTTAAAAACAAATAATTTCATACATTTTCTATCACACCTTCATCCCTCTTTTTTAACTCAAATTTTCATTCCATTTTTTAAAAATTTACTTTTGATATTTGATTTTAAACTAATTAAAATTTCATGGTCTATAACTCCTGGCTCAGACTGTGTGTGACTTAGGCCTGTCAACCTTGTATTCCAGGAGTGAGGGACAGATTAATGTAATTGTTGCTCCTGCCGCTATTCCCATCTCTTCCCCACTTCCTCCCTCACTCCCTTCGCCGTCATCCCTCTTGCCTCTTTCCTCCCTTCTCCCTCCGCTGCACTCCTTTCTCCCTTCCTTACCCTTCTCCCTTCCTCCGTCACTCCTCTCATCCACCCACCCCTCCTCCTCCTGCACCAGTTTTAAAGTTTCGAGTTTGACAGACCTCTCAGAGTTTTTGCAAGGGTCTCACCGGAAGATTTTTCCCAATGGTTCATGGTTCCTACTAGGAGGATCACTCCGAGGTCATTTTCAATTTATTACAGAGGCAATTGGTGAGGCAACAAAATCCGGTCTTTGCGTCTGTCAGGTGACTTCTGGCTAAATATTGTCTCAATGTCATACACAGCTTGGGACTGGCTTGGAACTACATTTTTGTACGAGCAGACAATGTCTCATTTACGTATAAGATATCCTGTCCAATACAAGGCTGTTGGTAACCCTAGTGTAATTCAATGAGATTTCTTCCAACAGATTTATTAAAGAGCCTGGCTATTGCTTGATAGACACCACAGAAATTCTTAATGATGCCTCACTGGATCAAAAGCCCAATGCCTGCAAGTTACTATTCGAAAGGTGCAAACTCTGCGGGCAGCTGTCATCATAGTGCAAGGCAACTGTCCTCTTTTCCTGACCACAAAATCCAAGCCATCAAATATGGAATCAGACTCCATTTAATATGCAGTATAAGCCAATGTCATAGTGGCCCAGTGGCTGGCATCTTAACTTCTGAGTCAGAAGGTTGTTGTTCAAGCCCCATTCTAGAGACATAATCACATCACCAATGCAGTGCAGAGAATGTGCTGCATTGTAGTAGGTGCTATCTTTTGGAATGAGATGCTAAACCAAAACCATGTCTGTTCTCTAATGTGAGTTCAGAGGTCCTAAGTCACTATTTTAAAGAAGAGGAGTGGATTTATTCTTGGTGTCCTAGCCATACAAATGTATGGATATAGGAATTAAGAGCTGGAGTAGGCATCTTTACCTCTGAACCTGCTACTTCATAAAATCATGTTTGAGCTGAATACAAACTCAACTCCAGATCTCTGCCTATCTGTGGTAACCTTTCTTATGAAGAATATATCTATCTCTGCCATAAAAAGCACAAAAATAGTATCTACTGCCCTTTGAGGAAGAGTGTTCCATAGACTCACAATCCTTCAAGAGAAAAAAAATCACCTCATCTCTATTCTAAAAGGGCAATATTACTTTTAAATAGTGGACCCAAGTTCTAGGTTCTTTCACAAGGAGAAACATCCTCTTCACAGCCACCCTGTCAAGACTCCTCAAGATATTATATGTTTCAATCAAGTCGCCTCTCACTTTTCTAAACTCTGCTGATATAAGCCGAGCCTGTCATAAGACAATGTATCCATTCCAGGTACATTCTAGGTTTCACCTAGAGGTGGTCAGTATATGGAATGAGCTGCCACAGGAAGTGGTTGTGGCAGGTACATTAACAACATTTAAAAGGTACTTGGATAGGTACATGGATAGGAAAGGTTTAGAGGGATATGGGTCAAGCATGGGCAAATGGGACTGAATTAGATGGGAATCTTGGTCAGCATGGATCATTTGGACTGAAGGGCCTGTTTCCATGTTGTATGACTCTATGACTTGATGACTAGTTTAGTATACCTCCTCTGAACTGTTTCCAATGCATCTGTACCTTCCTTAAATTAGCAGATCAATACTGTACACAGTTCTCCAGATGTGAGCTTGGCAATGGCCTATATAATTGAAACAATACCAGTGCAATCAGACAATTTGGTGAACATCACAATGCTGCTAAGAGCTGGTTACATCCAAACCGATGACGCTTCCTGCATTACAACAGCAACCGGATTCCAAAACAACTGTTCATTAGCCAATAAGCACTTTGAATCATTCCAAGAGTGACGTGAAAGGCACTGTAGAGATGCAAGATCTACTTCCTTTCAATGATAATGAACTAATTTGTGCAATGAGAAGTCAGGTTTTCATTTAAATAATATCACCTTTGCAACCCCTGTTGTTGTATTTGCAGAATTTTACCAATTTACACCACTGATGCAAAGCTTGTACTGGGATTGGAATTTCACAAAGGTGTCTTTTATGGAAGACATTGATAGAATTCACAAATCGGTGTCAGCAGTATAGCTGTTATATTAGGATGAGTGTGTCTTCCTCTTCAAGGTTCTGCCCTCATACTCTAATTAGCAATATTATCTTTTGTAATCTAATTCACACTTCAGATCCAACAGTCTTGGAGTGTTCTTAATCTATTACGCAATCAATATACTTGACTGAAAATATATTAGTTATTCCAATGCTTATTATGCTTTGATTAAAGTTCATTTTTCTTATTGTTCTCAAACCTATTATAATTTCAAATTGACATTATAATTTTCTTTTGAAGTTATATTTATGCTCACCTTATCTGTAGTCTTTAATAATTTGTACAATTTTAAAAGGTCTCCTTTTTAATGTTCTCTGAAGTTGATAATGCTTTGGTTATTGAGAAAGAAGATTTACTTCAGATTGCAACCGTAGTTTGCTCTGAAGAATTCTTACTACTGTTTTAGGTTAGATATTAAACAGATTAAGATAAGTGGGCTCACAACTATGGTAAAACACAGAAGGAGTTTGAATAATAATAACTTATAGCTTAGTTTTAGGCTCAAGCTCACAAGAACATAAGAAAACAGGAGCAGGTGTTGGCTACCTGGCCCCTCAAGCCTGGCTTGACATTCACTCCTTTTCTCTGCCACTTCTCCATAGCCCTCAATTCCCCAATCTTTCAAAAAACTATCTGCCTCCTCTTTAAAATTATGCCCTAGCCACCCTTGTGATTCTCATGGTGATCTAGCTTCTACAATCCTGCAGGGTCAAGAATTGCAGAGATTCACCACTCTCTGTGAAACAAAACTCCTACACACCTCAGTATTAAATGAGCGCCCCCCTTATCTTGTAAGTATGTCATGTCACTCGAGACTCTCCCATGAGTGGAAACATCTCACCGTCAACCCTGTCATGCCCCTTCAGGATTTTACATGTTTTAATGAGATCACCCCTCATTCTCTTCACTCTAAAGAATACAGATCTAACTTCTTTAGCCTTTTGTAATGGGACAAGCCTTTCATCCCTAGAATAGCCTCGTGAATCTCTTCTGGATATTCTCCAATACCAATACAATCATTCTTAAATAAGGGGCCCAAAATTATGTTTAGTACTCCAGATGCAATCTCATCAATTGTCCATACAATTGTTATAATACTTCTCTATTTTTAAACTCCAATTCCCAGGCAATAAAGGCCAATATGCCATTCATCTTCATCATTACTTGCTGTACCTCTATGCTAACAGTTTGTGTTTCATGCACAAGGAATTCTGAATCACTCTATGATCCACTCTTTTGCCATTCTCTGCATTTGGATAATAGTCTGTTTTTTGATTCCTTCTACTGAAGTGCATGACCTCACACTTTCCCCACATTAAACTCTATTTGCCAAGTTTTCCCTTATCCCAGCTATTGCAGAGTCCAAATATCCTCATTGCCCTCTGACCTATTTTTGGGTCATCAGCAAACCTGGATACCTCACATTCTGCTCCATCCTTTGTCATTAGTATAGTTACCAAATACTGACTTGCTCTGGGTTGGACCGATGGCTTTCTTGATCCCCTCGTACATTCCACGGATGTTGCCTGTGTCAAATGATAACTGGAAGCTTTCGTAGAGCTGTAGCCAGTAGTCATTTGCACAGCGTCTAGCTGTTTTCTGAGCCCTGCTTCTTGCTGTTCTTAGCACTTGCAGTGTTGCCTGGGTGGGGTGGCATTTTTGCTCTAGTAGTGCAACATGCTTTGCCTCGATGACAGTGGTGAGCTTACTTGAGCTCGCTTCAAACCAGTCCTGTGTTTTGCCCTGTTTCTTCCCGAAGGCCTTGAGTGCAGTGCTGTGGATAATGTCCCTGAGAGATTCCCATCTCTGCAGAACATCTCCTTCTGGTGAGTCTGCAAGGAGAACATCCTCCAGTGATTTGATGAACTCCACCGTTTTGCCTGGGTGTTGGGTCTCACTAGCGTCAATGCGCTGCTTGCCTGGACGCTTGGCATAGTGCATCTTCTTTAGCTGAAATCTGATCTTGTAGCAAACCAGAGAGTGGTCCGTGTCACAGTCGGCACTCTGAAAGGAGCGAGTCATGAGCACGTTTCTCAGGTGGCGGCGTCTTGTGATTATCAGGTCTAGATGATGCCAATGTTTCGAGCGGGGATGTCTCCAAGACACTTCATGCTGTTAGTGACACACAATTCATGGAGCATGCAAAGCTCGAGCAGTCGTTACCTGTTATTGTTCATAGACATGAAAGGCGTGGTTCAATTTGACGGCTCTTCTTCGGAGGCCTTCAACATCCACTGCGGTGTGAAGCAGGGCTGTGTGCTTGCCCCCACCCTGTTCGGCATCATCTTCGCAGTCATGCTGAAGCACGCCTTTGGAACATCAACAGATGGTGTCTACCTCCACACCAGATCGGATGGGAGGCTATTTAGTCTGTCCCGGCTAAGGGCAAAAACCAAGGTTCTTGAAGTACTCATCAGGGACATGTTTTTGCAGACGACGTGGCACTGGCAACACACTCTGAAGAGCAACTGCAAAGCCTCATGGACAGCTTCTCAAGAGCCTGCCAGGACTTTAGGTTGACCATCAGCCTGAAGAAGATGAACATTTTGGGTCAAGGTGTTAAGCACCCCCCTGCCATTACCATCAACAACTACGAGCTGGAGGTAGTCCACGAGTTCACACACCTTGGTTCCACCATCACGAACAGTCTCTTCCTAGACTCCGAGATCAACAGACGGATCAGATGAGCAGCCTCAACATTCACCAGGTTGACAAAACGAGTCTGGGAGAACAGAAAGCTGACAACATGCACCAAGGTTGCAGCCTACAGGGCCTGCGTCCTCAGCACGCTGCTTTATGGCAGCAAGACCTGGAGCCTCTACTCCAGACAGGAGCGGCGTCTTAATGCCTTCCACCTTCGTAGCCTAAGACGCATCCTGGACATCAAGTGGACTGACAGAGTCACCAACAACGAGGTCCTGACCCGCACTCAGATACCCAGCCTCTTCACCCTGCTTCAACAATGCCGTCTCCGCTGGCTGGGCCACGTACAGCGCATGCCAGACGGGAGGATCCTGAAAGACCTGCTGTACGGGGAGTTGGTCTCCGGCAAGAGAGCGCAAGGACGGCACCATCTTCGCTTCAAAGATGTCTGTAAGAGAGGTATGAAGTCACTGAACATGAACATCGAGAGATGGGAAGAAATTGCAAGCGATCGCTCTCGCTGGAGGCTGGAACTACACAGAGGTCTGAAACGAGGAGAAGAGAAGCTGAGGCTAGCTGCTGAAGGAAAGTGCACTTGCCGGAAAAACAGCACCAAAGCAACACAGGAGGACAGCGCCTTCAAGTGCAGTCGCTGCAGCCGAGACTGTCACTCCCATGTAGGCCTCTACAGTCACAACAGATGCTGCTCTACCACTACCGACTGAAGCAAGACTCTCCATGTGCAGATCCATGGTCTCGCAAGACTAACGGATGCCACCAAGTTACCAAATAATTAAGGGTGAAGTGCTGATTCTTGAGGTATTGCACTAGTTATTTCTTTTCAGTCTGAAAAGGACCCATTTATTCCAACACTCTATGTGACAACCAGTCTTCAGTCCAAATTTACACATTTCTCCCAGTACCATGAGCTCTTAGCTTTTGCAATGGCCTTTCAAGTGGCACCTTTTTGGAAACCTGCCAGAAATCTGAATACACAACATGTACAGTGCCCACCCACCCCCCCCCCCCCCCCCCCGCCGATTGACTCAGTTTGTTACATAGTCATAGAGTCATACAGCACTGAAACAGGCTCCTCAGCTAACTATGTCCATGCCGACCATCGAATGAGCATCATTGAACCACCTACACTAATCCTATTTACCAGGACATGGTCCATAGTCTTCTATACTTTGGCAATTCAAATGCTTGTCCAATTACTTCTAAAGTGTTGTGAGTGTACCTGACTTCACCAACTCCTCAGGCAGTGCATTCCAGATTGCAATCACCTGGGTGAAAACAATTCACCCTCAGGTCCCCTCTTAACATCTTACCCCTTACCTTAAACCTAGGTTCACAAGTTTTAGACATGTCTACTATGGGGAAAGGTTTACTATGATCTACCTTCTCAATGGTCCACATAATTTTATCTACCTCTATGAGCTCCCCCCTCCGTCTCCTCTGCTCTAAGGCAAACAAACCTAGTCTATCCAGTGTCTCCTCATAATCGAAACACTTCATCCTTGGCAACATCCTGGTGAAGCTCCTCTGCAGCCTCTCCAGTAGAATCATGCTCTTCCTATAGTGTGGTGACCAGAACTATACACAGTTCTCCAGCTGTGGCCTCATCAATGTTTCATAAGGTTGTATCAAAAGCTCCCTGCTCTTATATTCTATTCCCAGCTAATGAAGGCAAGTATTCCATATGCCTTCTTAACTACTTTATCAACCTGTGCTGCCAGTTTTACAGATCCTTAGACTTGTACACCAAAGGCTCGTTGTTCCTCAGTACTCCATAGAGCCTTCAATTCATTGCATATGTCCTATACTTATTAATCATCCCAAGTTCATCACCTCACACTAATCAGAATTAAATTACATCTGCCATCGTTCTGTACCAAGTCATAAACATTGCTCTATGGCATAAGACAATTCTCCTCACAATCAACAATGCCACCAATTTTCATGTCATCTGCAAATTTGTTAATCATACCTCCCATGTTCATCCAAATCATTAATGTATATCACAGAAAGTAAGGATCTCAGTACTGATCTCTGTGGTACACCACTGGTCACAGGCTTCCAGTCACAAAAATAATCCCCCATCATCATTCTGTTTCCTATTCACAAGCCAATTTTGGATCCGATTTGCCAATTTACCCTGGATCCTGTGGCTCTAAACTTTGGACCAGTGTCCCATGTGGGACCTTGCCAAAGGACTTACTGAAGTCCATGTAGACTACGTCAACCGCATTGCCTCCACCAGTACATTTTGTTACCTCTTCAAAAAATTCAGTCAAATTGGTCAGACAGGATCTCCCTCTAACAAAGGGACTATTTTTGATTAATCCCTACCTGTCCAAGTGTAGATTTATCCTGTCCCTCAGTATTTTTTCAATAGCTTTCCTACTATTGATGGTAGACTTACTAGCCAGTAATTATATATCTTATTGCTGCTATCCTTCCAGAATAAAGGTAACACATCAGCTGTCCTCCAGTGGTCAGCTAACCTGTGGCCAGCAAACATTTTAAAATCTCTGTCAGGGCTCCAGTAATTTTCTCCTTTGCATCCCATCGCAACCTGGATACATTTCATCAGGCCCTGGGAATTTATCCACCTTTAAATTTGCAAAATACCTAATACATTCTCCTCCTTAATGATACATCTTAGAAGAACTCTAATAAATTTGTCAAACATGATTTTCCTTCCCTAAAATCAGGCTGACTTTGTTTGATTACATTAAGCTTTGCTAAATGATTCCATTATTTCTTCCTTGATTGTAAACCTCAGCATCTAGCCAATAGCAGCTAACTGGCCTATAGTTTCTTGCTTTTTGTCTCCCTCCCTGATTGAACAGGGGTAATACATTTCCAGTTTTCCAATCTTCTGGCACCTTTCTGGAACTCAATGAGTTTTGAAAAACTTCAAGTAACAGCTCTATTGTCTCTGAGCCACCGTATAACCTTTGGATGCAGGCCATTCGATCCTGTTGACCTGTCTGTCTTTAGTCCCATTAGTTATTTTTTTCCAATTCTTTGTCCCTTGTGATGGCAACTATTACCAGTTCTTGCCTCTTATTTGAAACTAGCCCATCTGTTATCCTTGGGATATATACAGAGTCCTCCACCATGAAATCAGTTGCAAAGTATTAGTTAAAAATTATCTGCCACTGCTTCCTTTCTCATTATTAATTCCCCAGTCTTATTCTCCAGAAATCTAACAATTACCTTCGCAATCTTCTTCTTGTTTTATGAAGCCCTTGCTATTTTTGTTGATATTACTTGCCAGATTTCTCTCATAACCAACTTTCACCCTCCTTATTAGCATTTTAGACTCTCACTGCTGGTTTCTATAACATTTCCAGTTATCTGGTCTACCACTAGCTTTTGCTACTTTGTATACTTTAATTTTTGATCTAATATTTTCCTTGACTTCCTTTGTTGACTACAAATGGCTCATCTTTCTCATTCGTTCCTTCTGATTCGTTCCGATTGAGATACATTTCTGCTGGTTATGAAACAGCTGCTTAACTATCTGCCTCTGCTCATCTACTGACTTTTTGTTTAGCTTATTTTTTCTCCAGACAACCCTAGCTTCATACCTTTCTAATTTCCCTTACTTAAGTTGAAGACACTGAGTTTGGATCCGAGGAGTTTGCCCTCAAACTGTGTTTGAAATTCTACCACGTTGTGTTTACTATCACCTAGAGGATTCTTCACTACAAAATCTCTTTGTAATTCTATGTCTTTACATGTGACCAAAACTAAAATAATCTATTTCAAGGTGGATTCTATAAGATATTTTCCTAAAAAAATCCCTGATGCACTTCATAAAGTCCTCTTCCATGGTACCCTTGCCAGTCTGATTAGTCCAATAGATTAAAATCACCCATGATAATTGTAGGTCCGTTCTGACTTGCATTTCCTCTTTCCCCATTTATGCTTTGTCATAACATGACGCAGCACTCTGGGCAACCCATAGACTAGTCCTACTGTGAATTCCTTCCCCTCTTTTTCGTTAAATCTACCCAAACCAATTCCACATCACTATCCACTGCATCTGTATCACCATTCAAAACCTCTTTGATACCTTCTTTAATTTCCAAAGTGATCCAACCCCCTTTCCCTTTTTCCAGTCTTTTGGAACATTGAATAAAGTGGGATATTGAATTCCCAGTCTTGGTCACCCTGCAACCATGTCTCTGTAATAGCTATTAAAGCAAGCTCATTTATTTCTATTTGTGTCGTCAGCTCATCTATCTTGTTACAAATGCTGCATGCATTCAGATACAGACCCTTAAGCTGCGACTTCTTACAATTCTTACTTACTTCGGATTCAATTACTGCTGCACACGTTTACTGATATTTTCTGCCCCTGCAGGTCACACTTTGATTTTCATTCACCCCATCACTATCCTTCGCCACTGCTCTCTCATTTGTTTCTGATTTATTAAACTTCCCTTCACTTGAACTCTTCCTCCCCTCGCCTAATTAGTTTAAAGCCTGGGCTATAACCCTAGTTATATGATTCTCCAAGACTCAGCTCCCAGCACGGTCACATCAATGTCTTTACTATTATTTCTTCAAATTACCTTGGAAGATTTTAAATTCTGATTTGGAGTTTTGGGGTTGGTTAAGAAATACTGTAATCTCTTATGCATGGTTTAATGTGAAACAGAATTTGAATTAGTCTCTTGGCAAATTGAAGTAGCTTACAACTATCTTTCTGAGCAGTAATAGTTTTATCAGCCAGTTGATTTCAGTGGTTAATTATTCTAAAGAGCTAATTGGAACAGCTAATTCATGTACTTACAAATAGAAGCCGGAGTTGAAATTGCTTAAGTTACATTGTTCTAAGACAAACGCTGACTAAGGTTAGAAAAAGTCAAGCATTCTATAATATTCCTTCCACGAGACTTACAAGAAGGCTGAAACCTATTTGATGCACATGGCTTATTATAATAAACATTGAGCCCTGTGTTTGAATCTTTAAATGTATTCACATTTGTGATGGTGTCAGCAAGTCCAGCTTCATCTCCATCAAATGTTGACCTTGCATCCACAGTACATAATGACATCTGATTTGGAAACAATTGGGAAATATGTTACCAATGGCACTACTAATAGTGTTCTGGGAACTGATGTAAAAATCACACTTCCCAAGAAACCCAGAAATCCCAACAGGAGGCAGATTTCATGGCAGAGGAAATAACGCTTGTATGATCAAGGTCAAAAATCTCCAGGTCATCAGCCTTGGAAGCAGGTTGAGGAAAATAGAACACATGGTAGAGAAGTAAAGACAAATCAGTGCCATGGGGTTGAATCACTAAATCAGAAGATAAAACAAGGTGTGCTCCACAACAGGAAGGACTATTATTAGCACAGAGTTACAGAACAATTTGGTTTCAATCTGCAAAATTATTGCAGATCTCATGAAAGTTGGGCAATGTTGCAGATATTGCTGGATTTTCTTTCAACACAAGGAGCATAATGCTAAATACCAATTGATTATATATTTAATACATGAGTGGTCTAGAACTTTTTACAAACACTGCTTTTGCAAGTGATACTAAATACAGAGTCACCTCACCAATTAATTACAATTGGGTAGCATTGACATTACATGAATAGTAATAGGTATTGCTAAAGCATCTCAACATGGTATAATGCCCAAAGACTCAGCACAGGAGAAATTAACAAAAAAACTGACATTGACCCACATTAGTGGAAAGGATCAAGAATATCATCAAGGAGATAAATCTTAAAGGAGGAAAGAAAAATTTAATGAGGGATGTTCATGTGAGAATAATTAATTACAATGGAATAATATGATATCTTTTGACAGATTCCTCCTGAACTGTAGGATCCTAGGACGCTCAAATCAAAATATATGAAAGTAAGCACAAGAGTTTATAAGATCGAAATGATCAAAAGTGTTTGCCTTTCAAGACACATGTAGTGCTGTACAGGAAACCTCATAGGACTATTATGCCGACTTCTCAAATCCTTATACACCACATAGCAAAGCTGATAAAGTCAATAGAAGCACAAAAATGAAAGCAAGTGAATACTGAACAGATTATACACTGAAACATCCATTTAGCAATTGAAAAGGCAATAGAGAGCTAAAGAAATGAGAGTGAAACTTACCGATATGTGCCCATAGATTTCTGTGCCCTAATCAAACAGGAAACTCAGGGTAGCAACATAGTAACTGATGTTAAAAAACAACTGTGAATGGAGATTTAGCATTTTAATCCAACCACTACCCCTATCTCCTGACAAAATTCAGAATAAACATTTCCTCCCTCATCCTCCAAAATTTATGAACTTGCCCCGCATTTCTCTCATGCTCCAGCTACAAGGTATTTCCAATTGGTATATGATAAGATTCTTTTTAAGTTCTGTACTATGCTACAAATCACAGAATGATTTTTTTCCAATAATGAACCATGCCTAATTGGAGTTTAGGGCAAAAGTCAAAACAATTACACCAGAGAGATTTTAAAGAGATTAGAAAAATGTTTTAACCCATCAATTTTTTGTGGAGGTGAGATATTTTATTCACAGAAAGGTGGGAATATTAACTTCAGGTTTTGTTTTAGAAAAAGTCAGAGAAGCAGAAACTGAAGCCAATGTTGTAAATAATTTAAGCCATGACAATTTTAATTACCTAAAAGCACTGAACACTATTTTAGTAGAAAATTATTCTGATCGATATTAAATTTGTGTGAGGATACCAGTATGCAGAGTCCCAAATTGTGAAGATAATTTAACTGTCAATTATGAATCCATCGACAATGAATATTTCCCACATCGAAGCAGCAACTCTGTAGGACATTTAGGTCACAAATTAATCTGCTCTCATGTAAGCATTTCGGATTTATTATTCTGCAGTGTAGAAACATCTGAGATAAGAATGAATATGTGAAAAAAGGTTGTTTAATTAAGGCTAATTCTGAATAATTGGATGGCATTTCAATGATTATAATTATGAAAGGAGGTTATTATTTGTGTTTGAGATATTCACTTCATTATAATGCTTTCTTTAAAGCATTTTATTAATCAAAACAATAAATCACTGTAATAGAACATAAACTTCTGAAGTAAAGTGAAAACAATAATTATATTAAGAGAAAATAAAATATTTCGTTCTAATTAGTTATTATGATAAAAAAGAGAGGTCAGTGTCAATAACTCACAATCTTAAGTTTATTTCATTCACACAGATGATGCGGGTATCAGAAGGCCAGCATTTAACAGTCACCAAAGGATGACCAATGTACTCAGACCCAATTGGATGAGCAGCCAATGAAGAACGTTGTCTGGCAGTACCTCTTTTCTAAACCAATGAGGCAAGGGGACCTAATGACTTTTTTTTATCTAACCAAGTGATTGGAGGTGTGCACGTGAGTATGTTGTGCATTTTATTTCTATAGAAGGCCTTAAGAAAATTTTACCTCAGCACTTCAAGTGGCAAGATGAGTTATGGAGATTGCACTTTGCTCTTTAAATGAAAAGACTACTGGCTAAGGAGAAAAAGGTTAAAATCATATAGTGGCTGCTGCCAAAAATCAGCATGTTACTCCCAAAATGTTGATCAGAGTTTTTATGTTTCAAATGCATTTTCTAAACATCTGTGCCAATAGAAAAGTTGCCAATAATCCAGTCAGTAGATTTTAAATTTATGCTCTCTCTGTGATTGCCCTGAACACTGATCTCAGAAGAATTCATTACTTCCAAATTCCTGCACAGCTTTAGAAATTTAGTTTGAGTCTCTATTACATCCACATCAATTTAAGTGATCATGATCTAGATCAGGCAGTTGTCACCCACATCAGCATCTTTCAGTTTCATAAAGTTCTCTCATTTAAAAAAAGCCATCTGCACTATTCACAGTTTGAATAACAGCCAACATTTCCATTTGCAATACACCAGTGTCACTTCAGCTTCACTTTTAAGTTGTGTAAAGTTTGGGTTGACTTCACTGGTGCACAGTTCAGGCCATGACTGGTTGAATTGTGCTTGTTGTGTCTGGCAGTTGTGAAGGGAGCTGGTGGTGCTGAGGCATCAGGAGGTGAGTATGCACCAAGCTTAACACAGACTCATCATGAGGCCAGGGTAACTCGAGTGGCAGACTGTGGTATTGTCGTCGGTGCATTTGTCCAACAGCTCATCGGTGGAGACCAGGTGGGGCCCAGTGCTGGCTGTTGAGAGTTCCCGTATTACACTGGAGAATCTGCCTCTGTCATCCCCCATCAGCCAGAGCTGGCAATAGGACTGGAAGGCCCTTTCACTTGAATGGACATTCCTGACCTGGAGATTTTAGGAAGAAGTTTTCATTAACTTCATACTCATTTTACATTATTTTAATGGTATAATTAGTTTGCAATGTATTAATCAATTTTATTTTGTTAATTTTAAAACATGTAATATAATATTATTTTTTAAATTATTTCCAACATCTCCTGATCTAGAGAGTTTAGGAGAAAGATGAAAGTATTCGTCAACTTTATACTCATTTTACATTAACGTTTTAAATCAGTTCTTAATGTTTTCATCAATTTTATTTTGTTAATTTAAAATATATAACATAATTTTCATTTTGTAAATTATTAACAGCACTTTTAATAGATTTTCAATGTTTCTGAATATCAAAGATATTGAAAAGCTGTTACAAGGCCTTCAAAGCTCTGACAGGTAGTGAGGCATTGATCCCTGCCTTGCTTTGTGTCAATGGGCATGGTGGTGGAGCAGGGCCTTAGTGGGATGTGCTACTGAGACATTGCTGCTCAACTCCAGGGTGTGGAATGACAGCTCTGCATCTGGTCCAAGGTGAGTACAGGCAGGCTGGGGCAGTGGGTGGTGAGTCTGTGAATGGGCCAAATCCTGCCAAATTCAGCTTATTAACTCATGGCTACATTTCAACCACTTGCAGTATTAGTCCAGGTAACAAGGATGCTGGGCAGAGCAGGAGGTGCTACCAGAGACCCCAGGTAACAGTCTTTTCTCATATGGATGCCAGGGATAGAGGCAAACATGTCAGGTGAACAGATAGAGAACTGTTAGCAGGTAGGATCTAAGGCTTTTCTGTGGGCAGTGGGGGAACACTCACTGCCACTGCAAAACAAAATTAATTCACTTCCTCAGCCCTCTTTTGGGATTGCTGCTCTTTGCAGAAGACTTTAAAATAAGATATCTTTATTAGTCAAATGTACATCGAAACACACAGTGAAATGCATCTTTTGCGCAGAGTGTTCTGGGGGCAGCCCACAAGTGTCGCCACGCTACCAGCACCAACATAAGATGCCCACAACTTCCTAACCCGTACGGCTTTGGAATGAGAGAGGGAACTGGAGCACCCGGAGGCTCCAAGCTGCACTTAATGGAAACTTCATTAAAATGACATTAATGACAGAATCAGATCGTCTCAATGAATTCCCTCATCCTTTACATTGGTTGCAAATGTAGGATCGCTGAGTGATGCATGGTGATGCTGATTTTTTTTTTAACCCACAGCTTTTCCCATTTCCAATGAAGTGCAGAAGATTAAGCTATGAGTTGTTGGCTGGGATATTGACAGGGAAATGACAGGGAGAGTGTGGGGTAGTGGTGAGGTGAAAGTGGGGCTGGCAGTGTGCAGTTTTGGTTTAGACTGGGGTCCTGCTGGCTGGGACCTGGTTAACATTTCACTCCTATTTCCCAGCCAGGGTGAGAGCTCGGCTGCCTTCTCCACTTTTTGTCTCTGGCGCCAACTTGCAGCCAGCAAGTGGAGAATCGGGAAGGAGGGATAAGATTGGGAAGCAGAGGGAGAGTGGATATCAGGACCAGGAACAGGTGGGCAGTTTTTTGAAACCAGAAACTGGTGGCAGCAGGGGAAATAGAAGGAAATAGAAGCCCAATGTCAAGAGTGATTAGTGGTCAAACGTGCTGGGGGTTGGAAGTTTTTTTAAATAACTTTAAAACTATATTTAAAACTTTTTACAGCGCAGTAACAGGCCCTTCCGGCCCAACGAGCCCGCGCCACCCGACTACATCCTTGTTAACCTACTAACCCGTATGTCTTTGGAATGTGGGAGGAAACCGGAGCACCCGGAGGAAAACCACGCAGTCATAGGAAGAATGTGCAAACTCCTTACAGACAGCGGCAGGAATTGAACCCTGATCGCTGGTGCTGTAATAATGTTACATTAACCACTACACTACTGAGCCGCCCTAAAGTTGGAAGTATTTTTCCCTGGGGTAGGGGTGGGGGAATGGCTAATGTGGAAATCAGCTATTGTGAGGATGATATTGAAGATAAAAGGCTTGTGTTGGATATTATGGAGTTTGGATGCTACTGCAAAGGGAGATCAGAGGTTGAACAGAGTTGAAGTGGCAGGTAGGGTCAAGGATGCAAGGGAGATCAGAAGGCAGTTTTGAGTGGGATTGGAGGCCAGTGCCAGAGGTCAGAGAGAGGAGGTCATAGACTGCAGCTGGGAGGAGCAAGTCCAGGGCAGCGGAGAAATGAAATGAATCTGGGGGGTGGGAAATCAAAATGGTAAGTGTGGTGTTGGGGGCATAGCTGGGTGAGGTAGATCAGGGAATCAAGAGATGAGATGGAAGGGGGAGAAGAGGTTGGAGGATTGTAGGGAGATCAGACAACACATTTGTGGAGTGCAGAGAAGGGAGAAATTAGAGAGACCAGATTGGTGGGACCTTGTAACTTGGGACGGATTGGATTTTGTTAGGTCGATTCCTGATTGCTCAGGGTGTCTGATTATAGGGAGAAGAATATAACAACACACTGGGAAGGGAATAAGGTCTGGCAAAGCTCTCCTGTCCCTGCTAGCCCAACATGCAAAGGTATTTTCTCCTCTCCACAGCAGTCCTCACCCCCCACCCCCTTCCTCCTTTTAGCTGCTGGCACTCTTAAGACCAGAGAAACCCAACCAACCATAATTAAGCCTGAAATGGAGAAAAATCTGAAGAACTCAGCTATATTGAAATATTGAACAGAACACCTCATGTCTCGTGGTTGAATAGTCAACACCTCCGTAAAACTGGAAGTTAGTGTGTCAGGTTCAGTTTCGATGCATTTAAGATTTTAATATCCAATCTAACCTAAACCCACCAATGTTCAGAGATTACAATTCCATGCTTTGTCTTTTAATGCCAATTTGCTTTGTTTGTTTCTAGTTACCTTCATTAAACACTTAATTGAATGGTTAGTCAGAGCTCTTCATTCCATTAGTAAGTATAATGGCTCACATTTTTGGTTTAATTAGTTAATTTGGAACCTTACAAGTACATATATTAGTATTTAAAATTACATAAACTTACACACAACAGGCTGGTAAAATAGCACATTGAGAACATAGGCATAGAGTTCACTGGGCCCCACAGAATGTTATAGAATATACCATGTGGACTCACTGGATAACAGCAAACCACAGGCTGGAAAGCCTGGAAGTCCTGCTTTAATGTGCAAAGTCTCATCAGATAAGACTTCTTTATAATAGGGGTTTCTGAGGAAGGCAAAATGGAACCCATATCTGGTGTTAGCAGGTGTGCCTTTAGCTACACCTATCAGATGTGACTGGGAATTTCTGAGGTGACTCAGGAACATTTCCTGACATGCCATGGAATTAGTGGGATAGGTCTAATAATGCTTCTTATTTTCAAAAATATTACTTTATTCTTAAAATTTGCAAATAAATTAAACAGTATATTCATATGTCACAATTGTCAGTACAAATTACATCATTCCATTTACATTACATTAACATGACATCAATTTTCTCTTATGGATATTCTTAACTAAGCAATCAGAGAGTTGCTTCACATGTGCTATCAATATTTGATAGATCAAAGAATAGAGGGGTAGGGAGAAATGACACAGAAGAGGAGTTGAGGCCAGCATAGATCAGACGTGATCATATTAAATAGCGGGACAGACTTGCAGAGCCTGGTGGCCAACTCTTGCTTCTATTTTCTTGTGCTCGTACGTCCTTATGTCCAGTCACTGTCGGAATCATGCTGGATTTTGTAGCCCCTTCTCCTTCCATCTAGAACTACAACCTTTAAATTGTACCAGCATAATTCTTTTTTTTAATCATATATATATATATCAATGTTCACATTCGATTGTTAGATTACAAATAAATTGAACATTTATATATAAACTGGACTATAACCTGAATAAATCACTGGAATCTTGCATCTGTGTTCCCATTTTAATTGAAAGTATGTATGATGAGATAGTTAAATGAAGAAAACGTGTTACTGTGTGGAAAAGAAGGCACAAACAAATTCAGCGATAAATTATCCAGAGGATCCATTGGAGACCAAGACAGCAAATAACAAAGCCAGTATCAGAAAAGCAATAAAATAGGATGAAATTGTTCTGTGTAAGAGTACCACAATATTTTATACAGTTTGTAGAAGGGTGCCCAGGAAAATCTTAATGAATGTATTTAGATTTAAAGGGTTTGGCACTGAAGGAACATAACTTTTAAAAGTCGAATGAGAATTAACTGGGATAAGTAACATAGAGATTGACAATTGTCCAAAGTGAAAACTGCACACAAAACTGAAGGTGCTTTCTTCAACTGAGCCCTCAGCACGACCATGAATTGTGTATCAACTGTAAGCAATAATATATCTGCAATAAGGTAAAGAGAGAAAGGAATGATACTTCACTTATCTCATGATGCACGGATTGAAAATTAACATTTAGTCAAAACAACACCGATAAATGAATTGTGGAGCAATTAGAACTGACTTTTGAAACCTTGGAAAAATCTGGTATAGGTTGGTTTGATAATAACTGAAAAGAACCCAGGGAGGTTAAAGTGACTTGTCATTCTATATTTGCATTTATATCGACATGACAATTAGATTTTGTAAATGACTTCTGAAGTGTATTTACCAGAATAAATAAGTGCGCAGAAAACAAGTCTTGATCTATAATCAGTGTTTGACAGCAACGTACATTTGAAGAAAATAATGCAGGGTCTTATGCTGCCCCCAGGGTATGAAACTTTGTAATTAATTATGATTAGTTTAAAATTTATGGTTTAGGTGTCGACCCCTACTGCCAAATTATTTTTTATGGGACAACAGAAATTTATGATTCAGAGCAAAATGTACTTGGCACAGCAGATTTTGCAGAGCTGAATGTGAACTGCAGTGTAGTTACAAGCTTGGGTTATAATGATGTGTTGCAGCTGATAAACACCTTTTTATAATTGAGCCCACCACAATGAAATCAAGGTGATTGTAAACGTTCTGGCTGTGGAATTTTAATGAGTTATCAGTGAAATTAATGACAATAATGCAGTGAACAGTGTGGTAATACTTGAGGCAGGCTGAGGAAAAAATCTCAAACTGAATTATCTTCCTCTTCCTTCACCATCAAATGCAATTAAAGCAAAAGAAATCTGCCTGGATTTCATCCCCTTTTGGTGTGTTAAACATGTGCTGCACTTAACATCAGCATCTCATCAGATTCCTGGCATAAATCAGTGAAATGAGGCAAAAATACATTAGGAAAACAAAGATCTGGGCTAAAACAGGACTTGTGCAGTTCCTGTCAGGAGCAGCACTCTGCTGCACTGATCACTGAGAAGGGTATCAAGATCTCAAATGTATTCTCTCAGGGCAGCTACACATGGGAGAAATTGCAGGGGAGAGGAAAATAGCAATCTTCCATGGGAGTCAGCACCCCTCACACAGTCATCTGCTCTGACTGAGTCCTGAGACATGAGTGGCCCCATGCATGGTAGTGTAGCGGTTAGCGTAACGCTATTACAGCGCCAGCGACCTGGGTTCGATTCCGGCCGCTGTCTGTAAGGAGTTTGTACGTTCTCCCCGTGATTGCATGGGTTTCCTCCCACATTCCAAAAGAGACTTATGGGTTAGGAAGATGTTGGCACCTGAAGTGTGGCGACACTTGCGGGCTGCCCCCAGAACACTCTACACAAAAGATGCATTTCACTGTGTGTTTCGATGTACATGTGACTAATAAAGAGATCTTATCTTATCTTATTGTGAAGTGTGATAATCAAAGGGACAGGGATCGTAACATGTACTTCTGGTATGATTTGTCAACAGTGAAGGTACAACCTGTGAGACGATTTCCATTATCCTGACCATTGAAAACTGAAGGTGACAGATGCTGTTTGCAAGACATTGATGTCAGATTGCAGACCATTTAATTGACAACTCATTGCTGATGTCAGGCAGATGAGCTCCTAGTTTTTTGTGAGTGTCCAAAAGTCGCAATCAAAAGCTCCAATTTATGTTGGTACTGGAGGAAATATATGATGCACAACTTATTATGAAATTAGGTTTGTAACTGACTCTGGGAATGGTGATGTGAATAGGGTGTGAAAGTTGCCCGGCCAATTTTTCAATAGGCATGATTTCACCTGGAAATGATTGCTAATGTGACCTAGCACAGGTTCAATCACTTCAACCAACATTAATTGCATGAAAAACAGCAGCTAATGGATCAAAGCTATTGTTTGCTAAAATAGAACCATTTTCTCTGCATAATACAAAATTAGTTACAATTGGAAAAGGCTCATTGAAGCTGTTGGCACAACATTGTGGGCCGAAGGGCCTGTACTGTGCTGTAATGTTCTATGTTCTATGTTTTAAGCTGTATGAGGGTACCATGTTAAGCCCAAGGTAAAGGGATAGTGACTGCCATTATTTGATAGATTGAAAAAAGGTAAAACCAATTGAGCTCCCCTTGGCCTTAACTTTATACGTTCTTTTGATATTTTGGAGGAAATATTTGTCCAGAACCCAAAATTAGAAGCCTGAGAATCACATTCAATGTGATTACTTCTGGCAAGCTGCAGGCGCCCACTTGCCTGTTAGCCACAGTTTGGGCCAGCCACAATGCCCACTGTTGTCATCCCTACTTGGAGGCTGCTCCTTCCTGATTCATTGGTGCTTTGCATCAGACGTAAAGAATGCAACCTTTAAATCAGCTGCAGCATTTTAAGCACTGCAGTTCCACTGAATTTCCCAATAAGCAACAGTTTAATTTCAATTAATACTCCCCACATACCTAATGAGATCCATATCAGGAAACTTAATACTCATCAAATGATTTACATGGGCAGTCTGCATCAATGTTCTTCAAAGAAAAATCCAGCTTTTTATGTTGGTAATACTGAATATATCTTTTTAACATACAAGTCTGTCTTTAGCTGCATTGTAGTTTGAGAAAAATACCACTGCTTGCCCCATTATCAAAATACAAAAGAAAATCATAAAAATTTTCAAGGATTAACACTGTAGTTCTTACATTATTGCATATATATCCCATGCCAGTCAGAAATATAAGCCAATAAACAAAAAAGCCAACTGCATAGATTAAAATAATTCTTTCCAGGCAAAGAGCTTGAACAATTATACTTGCAGGTCGATCAACCTACAAGAAGAATGGGACTAATGTTTAAGCCAGTTTGTGTGCAGGGGTCTCAAACTGTGCTGGGTCATTTATTAATTTGCATTAAACTATCATTCTAATTATTTAAGATTTAAAAAACAACCCTTTAATAGTTTTTTTAAATTTCTATTTGCTGTTTGATTCTGCAGCCCCTTCACAGCATAACCATTACTGTAAAATTAAAATTTAAACTGTCATGATGTTATTGATATATTGTTATCTTTTTCTAATAGATTCTGGTACAATTGACAAAATCTCAACCCATGCAACATCTTGAACAATCTCAACTCATCTCTTGACACATGAATGATAGAAAAATAGGGGGCTATGTGGGAAGGAAGGGTTAGATAGATCTCAGAGCAGGATAAAATGTTGGCACAACATTGTGGGCCGAAGGGCCTGTGCTGTGCTGTAGTGTTCTATGTTCTATGTTCATCCAAAGTGTCTGTTGTTCTTAAGTTCCATTTCTGTAATATTGTGCCTACCAGTGTTGACTCTAACTCCTTGTTTAGATATAGATATATATTTATTAGTCACATGTACATCGAAACACACAGTGAAATGGGTTGTTTGCATTACTGAGAATGTGCTGGGGGCAGCCCGCAAGTGTCGCCACGCTTCTGGCGCCAACATAGCATGCCCACAGCTCCTAACCTGTACGTCTTTGGAATGTAGGAGGAAACCAGAGCACCTGGAGGAAACCCATGCAGACATGGAGAGAACGTGTAAACTCCTTACAGACAACGGCTGGAATTGAACCTGGGTTGCTGGCGTTACAATAGTGTTACACTAACCGCTACACTACCATGCCACTCATAAATCTCCCTGAATGGAGTTCAAGTATCAGCAGCAAACTGGAAAGCAGTGATGAAGAGGAATGAGTTAATTTAATGTAGATGAGTGAAACTAATGCTCCTTGTCAAACTGCACAAGTGATCCCAATCCATAGAAACATCATTAGCACTAGAATACTTTATACATGTCCCAAGAGCTGTTGATGCTCATTTGCTGATATTAAAAAGGTTCAGAGAATTAGTTACCAGCAAACAGCAAGAATGATGCCAGTCAATTTCGACATTTGTTGATGGACTGAATTATCACAAAATGGCAGGCTGGAGTTTTTGTTTAAATCAATTGGGGAAAGAACAATGTCCAAAATTAAAATGGAATGATGTCCAAACATTGCAAATGAATAGTACCTACGGGTTAGTGGAAAACAGGGTTATGGTATCAAAGGAACATAAACTGAGACTGGAATATAGGATGGGGGGAGGTTGTTTGTAGAGGCGTATTGAGAAAGAGGAGGTTGGATGGTTGAATAAAGATTGTGTGGGGAAAGATTTAAAATCAGCAAAGGCAGAGGTCAAACACATGTTACTTAAGTAATGGCTCATAACTTTGTTCAGTGGTTTGCTGCTATGTAAATAGAGACTTACTTTTTCAAGACAGAGCAGATTTGACCACAGCCTGAAGCCAGAGTGATGCAAAATAACAATGCTTAGTGTAGTGGCTGGGCCTCACCCCAGGTAATACCATAACATAGATAGGCCAGTATAAACCTCACCTACAAAGCAGCTGCAAAACAGCTAGTGCAGCTAATTCAGCCTGTGGATTACCATCTATCTAATTTATGAAGGACTTTGCATGCTTCTTGTCACTGACATTAAGGGGCATTCAAAAATATTTAAATGTCATTTAAAATATCAATTAAACAATTACAAATTTAAAACTATTAAACAATTCTTAAAAAGCAAACAAAATACATAAAGCACATAAACAATTAGAAACATATAACTAAAGTTAAAAACAAACTGTAAATGACTTAGACATCTTCCTGCCAGCCTTTCTTCTCCATTCAGATGAGTGGATTCACTGTTCCTGTAACAGGTCTAACCTGGCACAGCTTCAAGGGGCAGATTCACAGGCATAACCACTGGGGAACTGCGACAAATTTAAATGTGTAGCAAATTGCAGCAAAGTCATACGACGCTTCTATCCTGAATGAGGAGTTCGCTTCAGAATTCAGTCAGGTGGATGCTGAAAAGACCAGCCAGTAAGTTTAGGATTCCTGCAAGTTTTTAGCTGAAACAAAGGATGAGGGAGTAGTTGAGGGAAATTTTATTTAGAAATTTGCGTGTTCCACTCACAAAACATTTTGGATTGGTGCAGATCATATAAAGCAAACACACTTCTGCCAAGTGATTATTTTCAAAAATCAGCAATCATCATTGCTTCTTAATTATACTGATAGCTGAAAATCCTTTTTATTTTGCTTCAGTATAACAGTACAACAGCTACAGATCTACCATGATCTTATTGAATGGTGGACCAGGCTTGATGGGCCAGAAGGCCTTCTCCCGCTCCTATTTCTTTATGTTCTTATGTTGCTTGAGACCAATGCTCTAAATTGTAATGAAGGAAAGAACCCTTTAAGTTTTAGAGAATCATTATTACCTCAGGTGGATCTTCAATATTCATTTTTTCCCATAATCCAGTATTATAAAACAGGATCTTGGCTATAAAAATCCTGACTTGCATGAGACAGTTCAGTTTAAAGGTCACTATAAATGTTTTTCCAGTACTCACCTGCCCAATACATCCCGACAATCTGGCATCTGCGTACTTTAAGGGCACAAAGAGCCCATCCACTCCAAACACAATGCAGATTTTTTTTATTGAGTGTTTCTAAGGGGGAGAAATGGCTGGTATATCTGATAAGAGCAACTCAGTGAAAGGAACTCTGGTCCCACAGTACATCCAGACAGATTTAGGTAAATGTGAATTCCTGCTTTCTGCCACCCGAACAGATTCTGCCTTTGTGTACAAGGTAGGTTAAAAGAATTAAATAGGGCTTTTAAAATTGCGACTGGTTGTTAGAATGTGGAGGCAAAAGCCATTTCCTCTTGTTGGGGATGGAAGAGTGCATTGTGATGGGATTAATGAAAAGGATCCATTAATTTTGATTTACCACTTTAAAAATACAAAAGGATTAGAAGAAATTTATTTGTAGAGAGAGTCACTGGCTTATTAAATGCTCTGCCACGTGGAATATTTGAGACATAGTCTTTTAAGGATAGAGTAAGAGAATTTTAAGTGAGAGCAAGAATAAGGCTGCCTTTGCAATGGTCCAAAAAAAAGCACATAATGAATGAAATGACCATTTTAAAACATCTGTATCCTTTCTTGCTGGTATTTGATTTAAAAAAATTGCAGAAATTTCAAGCACTAACTATGAAGAGAGAGAAACAGAATTAGCATTTCAGTCCATTAAGCTCTGTCAGTCTTGGTTTCCAAGAGCTTGTAAAGTTCTCTTAAGTCCTACCAGTTACATCAATGTAAGATAGTCCAAACAAACAGGTTGTCAGTAAATATCTGTATTCCACACAATGTTTTGTGTATGATGCAGTCTGGCTCCTGTGATCACGCTATCATTAAACTTCTCTATAAATCGGAGCATTGGCATGGTTTACACCATTTAGATTAAGATATTGCTGTTGGCTTAAAATCATAGTAAGTGGCAGGTGGCGTGTGAGTGCCTACCATCTGTAGCTAGAGCTAAACCCCAAAATAATTCATTAATACTGTTGGTCTACTAGTAAAAGTCATTTGATGCCAATCTCATTACTATATTCTGAGCGCCTGAAGGAAGAATATGCATCTAATTATCTTCCTTAAACTTTTAAATAATACATATACAAATCTAGAATTTTTTGTTTCAGAACCAGTAATTTATTGTAAAAGACATTGAAGAGGTGGAGGTGGGTTGCATTCTATCCCCTGGCCCTTTGGCACTTCAAGGTGTTTCAATAGTTTGAAGAGATTTGTATTCGGTGTTGGTGTTGTATTGGATTTAGGAGGGAGAAGAAAACAATGTCCCTGTACTCCCAATGTTTTGGTAGGTAAATTGCACCTGTATTTCTTGACAATTCAGGAGACTACATTACATCTCTATTGTACTGAAGCAAGTTTCCAAACACAACTCATTGTAGAATGCAGCACCAGCAATGAAGGAGGCTTACTGTTGTACCTTTGGAAGAGGGTTGATGGATTCCTGATCAAATAGAACAAAACTTGGAAAATAGAGCAGAGCTTTGTGTGGAGAAGGCTAGACTGATGACCCAAAACACTTCTGAGGACCACAGAGGCAAGACTGGAGTCCCAATCCTCCTGTTAAGTCATCCTTGGTGTCACTCAGATGTGCTCTGATGTTATATTCCACCTAGGGTTTAGCAGCTGAGTGCCAACGTCCTGCAGTTTCCAACAGTTTAATTGGACAATGCTCAGGACTAACTATTTTAACGTTTGAAGTGAGTGGGCTGTATGCACTAGGGAAGAAAATCTCAAATGCGACTATAACAAGCCCACTTATGATTAACACAGTAGATTAATGCCTAATACAGTAGACAATCAACTTGTTAGTTGTGCCAGATCAGTCGGTAAAATTCCTGAAGGTGCCTATTTGCCTTCATTTTCACGGGCTTTGTTTTTTTTATTGTTTTGGCCAGATATAGCTGTGTAGAGAGGTACATTTACAGCATGGCTGGTTGGCCTAAAGGAACAAAGGAAGGTCCTCCATGCTCAAGAAACTTTCCTGCTACCTCACTGTAATATGATGATGTCCCATCTCCAACCAAGAGCCCCTTCATCACATTTCTCCCACAATTCCAGCCCCCTCTCTACTCCCTGCTGCCCACCCTTGGTTTTGTGCCATGGGATTTCCTCCTCATCATTCTGCTGGGTGAGAAAACGGATGAAGAATTTAAAAGATCTCCTGCTTTTAACTTGGCCTTGTCATTCTTCCCTCTGCATCCCCAAGGATATTGAAGCATTTTCGTCCTGAGTGAAAGAGTCTTCCAACCTAGACAGCAATAATTGTCATTCAAGTTCTTTAGACTGTTATATAACTGGAAGAATATGAATTTCCACATAAGGGTTCTGACTATTCTGTCATTTGGCAAGGTCAGGATCCCTGTGAAAATGGATAAGCATGGCTGCTTACATGAATTATTTAGTGTTTCCACTAATGATCAACTAAAGTTAAGGAAGAAGATTGGGAGAATCCCATGGAGGTTGTCCTACACACTTAAGAGCCAGGAAGGAATATCATGAGTTCTAATATGCAGCACTTGCTGTTAATGATGTTAGTCAGAGTTGGCAAATAAAAACAAATATTTGGAATATTCATATCAATTTGGCGATGTTGTACTATTTTTCCACCCATGTTGGAAGTGAAAAGTACTCTGGCAAAAGTTGTTGGAAATTGGAAGTTAAGGCTGGATGTTGAAGCTTTAGTGCCACCTTTCCAGACTATGCTTGTCTCCCAGCCTCAGCAACCGGAATCTCCTCCTTTCCTCATACCCTGAAACAACAAAATGTAAAACAAAGAGGCTGGATACATTCAGCAGGTCAGGCAGCAACAACAGAGTGAAGCAGAGTTGATGTTTCAGGTCTTAGACTTCTCAGCAGAATTCGTAAACTCTATTTGTTTTAGGAAAAGTTCAAATTCAAAAGGCTCCAGTTTTCTGTGGCCTCTTTCAAATGGGATTAGAACTGGTGCAGATGTTGTAGTCTTCTTTCTTCTGTGGGAGGAAGAAATCTAATCCCTATATTGTAATTGGCATTACATTGGCAGAGCTCAAATAAAAATCACTGCTTATTTGTTGTTGTCACCCTCTAATTCTTACAGTATAACTACCTAAACTTGGGAATATAGTTCAGCTCTTCCAAAGTTTTTTTATGGTGACTGCATTCTCCGCAATTTTTTTATGGTTACCACAGCTGGTCTCAACTAGATTACTCGATGTCTTATCCTGCCTTTGGAACATTGTCTCCTAGTCTTGGGGTCATATGCATTTGATTGTGGAGCCTTCCACTACCAACTAAATCATTAAAAGCTGACCTTGAACTTTTCATATATCTCTTAAATTTTTGCATTGCAAAGCTCATGGTTCTAAAGTATCTGAGACTTCAGACAGAACAAGAAAAAAATAGATAATGTTGGAAATGCACAGCAGGTGAGATAACACCTCTGGAGATAAGAACAGAGTTAATATTTCAGGTCTATGACCTTTCATCAGATTTGGAAAAGCAAGAAATGAAGTGTCCCTTAAGTTACAAAGACTGGACGGCTGGAGAGAACAAAGGGAACGCCCGTGATAGTGTGGAGATCAATGTTGTTGAGGTCTCACAAATGCTATTGGTACCACCTAAGAGAAGATGGTGAATGTTTGTTAATCAATACCTATCTATTTGGAGGAGGAGTTGGTAGAGAAAGGTGAATGAGTTCAGAAGAGAAAGAAATACAATATTTGAACTGTGAAATGTAGAACATTGCAGTTGCTGGGAATTTCAAATGAAAGGGAACACTGAAATTTTCGGGAGATCACATCATTTGTGGAAAAAGAAAATTGAGTTAATATTACGTGGATGACCTTCCATCAGAAGTGGTCAGTGTTGATAGAAGCAATGCGGGGGAGGTCCTGTCTCACAAATTTGGTTGATGTTTTTGAGGTGGTAACAAAGATGATCGATGAGAGTAGGGCAGTGGATGTTGTCTACATGGCCTTCAGTAAAGCATTTGACAAGGTCCATCATGGTTTGCTGGTTTAGAAAATTAAGTCACATAGAATCCACATTAAATTAGTAAATTGGATATTGTATTGGCTTGGTCATAGAATACAAAGGATAGTGGTGGATGGGTGCTTCTTTGACAGGAGGACTATATCCAGTGGTGTTCCACAAGGATCAGTGCAGGGACCTTTGTTGTTTGTAAGATATATTCATGATTTGGATGAAAATGTAGATAATCTAATTAGTAAGTTTGCAGATGACATGAAAATTGGTGAAGTTGTGGATAATGAAGAAGGTTGTTGAAGGATACAGCAGGATAGGGATCAGTTGGTCATTTTGGTGGAGAAATGGCAGATGGAGTTTTAGACAGACACATGAACAGGCAGGGAATAGAGGGATACAGACCATGGGAAGGCAGATGGGATTAATTAGATTGGCATCATGATTGGTGCAGACATGGTGGGCTGAAGGGCCTGTTCTGTGCTATATTGTTCTTTATTGGACTTCTTGTGCGATAAAGGTGAACTCTTGATCTCTCAATCCACCTCATCATGGCCCTTACAGCTGATTTGTCCACCTGCACTGCACTTTCTCTGTAACTGTAACATCAGATTCTGCATTTTGTTCTTGCTTTTCCCTTTGCACTTTTGTTTGGAATGATCTGTCTGAATGATCGGTATGCAAAACAAAATTTTTCACTGTATCTCGGTACATGTGACAATAATAAACCAACTACCAATTAAAGGCTGGTTATCTCCACAGATGCTGAGCTTCTCCAGCACTTTCTATTTCTATTTCAGAATTCCAACAGCTGCAGTTTTTTGACTAAAACCTGTTGGATCGCAGGATTAGGGCAATCCCAAATTTGTTGAGATTACATCCTCTTTACCCATGCCTCTTAAATCTGGTAGAAAGGCCAAGGGGTGGCAGTATCTATTACATCCTTCCCTAGCCTTAACACTATGTCCAAAGGACCTTCCATGAAATCCTTATTGCCCTTGAAAAGACTCGTTGAAATTTATGCAAATTGAGGACTGGGTTGAATCCCTATGAGGGCTTTGAAATGTCTCAACCCTACCTGCCTCTGAAGTAATCAGTTCAAAAGAGAAAAATATCTTCTGTTGCTGTCAAATATTGAAGAACACTAATGTCTTTTCTTTGGCCAAGTTGAATCTCAGAGGAACAGAATGAATGATGTTCTTGGAAGCACCTGATAACCACCCCAGCCTTGCAACTGGCCATATAACTGTTTTTTAACACGAGGGCTTTAACCTGGAGAACTGGGTGGTTGAGGTTAAGCTTTGCCTTCCTAGTACTGGCAGTGATTTCTGGACTAGTTTCTTTACACAACACACGTGGAGACAGAAATGTTCTAGACATAGAATCAAGGTTAATAATCAACTGCTGGCATGTGATAACAAAGAGTTTGATTGATAGCCTGTGCTGGGAAATAATTCGAAATGAAAATAAAATAGCTGCTGCAGCTGTTTCACTAAAGAACTAAGCTAGCCAACATTTAAGCCTTTAGAAAAGTTAAATATTCTCTGTCACACTAAGTGGTTATTTTTTGAATAATTCCTTCAGGAAAACAGAAAGCTGAAGCATTGTCAGCATTGTGCTAGTACTTATCAATCACTAAAGAGAGTATTAAGAGTATAAAACTGAATAATTTATTGCTTAGAAATAGAGCAAGGGGTAAACTATGGGCAGTTACAAAATCTGTGCTGTTTGATATTTTATTAGTAGTCAAACTTGTGATTTGTAAAAGTAAATGAAGTATCCAAAATAACTAGGATTAAGCTTTCAATTAACATTTTAGATCTGAATTGGAAATTCAGGACATCTAACTCTACGTACAATTCTTCAAGTCATATTTAAAATTCTGTCTATTGCCCATATAATGTCTTTTTACAGATAAATTCCTGTTTGGTGTGCTGTTCCAAATGGAAGAGGTATATCCACTTTCATACTTATCATGTTGCTTGGCTTTATAAACAATGTGCCTATTAATACCTCATCTTTGAAATGAAAGCATAAAGCTTTTTAATCATAGCACAATGGTTTTTATGTTCATTTTTCAGAATCTGGGCATCACTGGTAAAGTCAGAATTCATTGCTGAAGTTTATCTACAGAGTTAAGGAATGTTATAATATTGTCTTAATGGAGGAAAGAGCGGCAGTAAGATGAGAAGGTCAGGAGGTAATTCCAAAGCTTAAGTCGTACCACCTGAAGACTCATTCACTGAGTAGTAATTATCAGGATTGAATTAGAAATGGATCAATATTTTGATAGTGCTAGAGGAAACTAGAAATATAATGAGAGGTGAGGCCACAGACAGATTTGAAAACAACTTTGAAAATAAGAGGTTGCTTAACTGGGAGCTGGTGTAAGTCATTGGTGTGAGAAGTGAATGGGACTTAGAGTGGGCTGGAGCTTGGACAGCAGAATTTTGGTTAACCTCAAGTATGGACAGGGTAACCAAAGTGAAGCTGACCAGAAGGTAGAATAGCTAAGTGGAGATACAGCACAGGACAAAGGTCTCTGCAGCAGATGAGCTGAAGTAGAGACACAACTAAACTCAATTATAACAGTAGAAATAGTTGATTATAGTGATGGCACTCATGC
The DNA here is from genome assembly GCF_009764475.1 of Pristis pectinata. Lineage (NCBI taxonomy): Eukaryota > Metazoa > Chordata > Chondrichthyes > Rhinopristiformes > Pristidae > Pristis > Pristis pectinata. The sequence continues at coordinate 89,108,515 of NC_067413.1, forward strand.
ACAGTCCCCTGAGTCAGATACAGCACTGAGGTTGCAAATATTCTCATTATAGATATTATTAATGTAATTCTTGTTGTACTTTTTGAGCTCCCTCTTGAGATCAGCCACCTCCATTTATTTACCATCTTGACGTACTGCCACAAGCGTGGGTGCCTATGTATTTTAATGACCCCTCCCTCCAATATTTAAAGCAGGAATATTGGTTTTGCCATATATAAGATTAAAAATTTCCACCCTGTCGTAATTTGTTTGTCCTTAGAACCACACTTTTCAGAAGCACCAAATCAAAATGTGTGACTTTAGATATGATTTATTTCAGGGCATCATCAGCTGGAAAACAGAAACAATGGCTTATCCAACAGGCTAAACCTGCATAACTCAAAAGCAGCAGAAGTATAATGAAAATGAGTAAACATCAGAAAATCTGATTTTAAAAGTACTATCTATCAACCAGCAACTTCCAGCAAGCCAATTCTTCAAATATTTTTGGGCACTTCTTCTCATCATGCTAATTTGTATGTAAAATAAAAATGATGGTCTGGAAATAATGCTCAAAATTCATCTCCAGCAAGGTTTCAACCAAATTGGTTGAAATTACGGCCGTTCCTGCATTGCATGGAAGAACTGGCTTTTACGAATGCTGAAAGCTTCAAATAAGCATTATTTGAAGGGCTAGGCCCTTTAATCCTGCACTCATTGGCAGAGTGTTGCAAAACAAACCTCAAGTAAACTGACACAAACCGGGATCCAGTCACTGCATCACCAACAGGTTTCTTCTGGTATTTCTTCAGTGTCCAGAAATACCAAAAGAAGTCCTGCAAGAAAAAAAAGTGCTTCCTCATTCATCAGATGAAAAGTGAGTGAAAAACAAGAGAAAGGCATCTGGCCAATGAGATGGTACCGCACGCTTTATTCACTCTGGATACACAGGGAACCTATCTTGTCAACACCTTTCATTGACACTATGTCAATGTCAGCTGTTCTTCCAAAGGTAGTCTTCACTTATGTCTGTAATCTTAGTATGCCTCAGGTACAAGCTCATTCAGGTCCCTGTACTGCTCTGAAAGTTGATATCAAGCTCACCTTCACTCTCAGAAACCTTGCATCAGGACTCATGCTGATATCTGCCACAACTGATACTTTTCTGTGCATTGTGTCAATACAGATGTCACGTAAAACTTAACCAGAGAGGAACTTTTGATTTTTGGTTGAAGCAACATCAGTATTCAGAGAAGAGGAAGGTATTTGGTTGTAATGCAGCATTTCCCAAAGAATTGACGTTCAAAGAAAACACTCATGTCCTTATGGACATCTCGCTGGTAACATCCTATCAGATGCAGCCTTGAACAAAAATGATGGTTCTTGCAGTACTATTCTTCAGCTGGCCATGCTAATTCTACTGCCACCATTCCTCCACTCCCCTGGAAGGGATCTGTCACCTTCTTCCCATTATGGTAGACTGTCAACCTTCCTTGTCAGCACTCCCCAGGAGCTAGAAGAGTTCTATAGTTATTGTGCTGTCAACTTTTAAATACTGACCTTTTGAGATCAGAGCTGTGTGGATATCTGAGAGTGGTGTGAGAAATCTAACTATGAGAAAATTAACACTCATTGTCCTGAAACTATACAGTGTTGCACAAGGGCGCCTAATTGTGCTGTCTTCAAATGGGTGCTTTTACAGTTTGTGATCCCTTTGGAGATTCTCAAAATCCCATTAAGCAGCATATTAACTCCGGGGGGGGGGGGGGGGGGGGTGGGAGGGGGTGGAAAACAGCACAGATTTTCAACGTGTTTCTCTGCAAAACTGAAAATTACAATACGGAAACTCAAGCAGTTGCAACAAAATGATTAACTTCAAATAAATCACTTTTTTTTACCTTTTATTTTGAAGAAGTCAACCTACAATAGCATTTTTACTGTACTATTTCTTTTAAACACTTAAATCAATTAGGAAAATAAAGGACTGTTGGGGAATATTGAAAAAGCAATCAAACATTATTTGAATGAAATATATGGAGAATGGCAGGGAGCTAATTGGGTCCAAGATTAGATGATCATAGGGAAGAGAAGATAGTCAGCAGATGAATTGTATACCAAAATGCAAAACAATGTAGATATATAAGTTGGACAGGTGGCACTCACGTTAAAAATAAGATGCCAGAATTGTAAGCTGGTTTCCCCACAGGAATATCTGATAATATATCTAAAACTAGAGAATAGAATCATCCTAGAATCACATCTCGAAGGAGACCATTCAGTCTGTTGGGCTTCTGCAGGCTTTTGTAAAATTATCCAATTAATCCTATTCTTGTGCTCTTTCTGATAGTTGTACAATTATCCCCTTTCGAGGATAAATACTAGAATGTTGCAATTGCACTGCTTACAACAACTCATTTTAAAACAAAGGTTCCTTATATGTTCACTGTCATTTTCCATATGTCACTGGAAGCAATTTATCCTTAATCACCCAATCAAATCTTTTATGATTTTGAATGTCTCTATTGAATATTCTCTTAACCTTATTTGCTATAAAAACAACTTCAAATTCTCCTGTCTCTGTACATAAACAAAACCCCTAGTCCTTCTATTATCTTCTTTACTCTAACAATGTCTTGATTTGCTTTCCGAAGTGTGTCCCCAGAGTTCTCATATATCCCTTGTTTTTGTGATCTATTCATCTATTAATAAAGCCAAGGATTTCCTGTAATTTTCAACAGCCTTTCCAAGTTGTCCTTCCACCTTCAAACATTTGAATACCTGTAGCCAAGTCTCTCTGCTCCTGCACTTATTTTAAAACTGTGCTCTTTAATTCAGATAGTCTTCCTACCAAATTATATCCATTCACACTTGCATGTGTTGAATTTCATCTGCTACACATTTACCAATTTCACCACTTTATCATCCTGATTTTTTTCTCTATCTGCCTCATTGTTTATTGAATTTTTGTATTTTATATTATCTGCAGGCTTTGAATGTTGCCTTGGATACCCATTTATATATTAATATTCCTACGAAGTCAATTGAATGAATTTCAGACATGAAGTGCTTGCTTGACTATCAATTGGAAGCGAATTTACAGGCAGATATTTCAGTCCTCCAGAGGGCTCTAGTGACAGAGAGCTCTTTCCTTGCAGCCCCTCTCCCCCCAGCTGTAAGGTAAGTGGAAATGATCCCGTAGAAGGTGGTAAACCATGAACATTTCAGTCAGAAATAAATAGGACAGCTTTGTAGGCAAAACCCTCCATTAGAAAATGAAACTGGAAAGTCCTGATATTCTGGTAGTACTAGAAATTAAGTCTGTAGATGATCATGCTGTGTATTCTGTAGTCTTCAGAATAAACTGACAACGACCTTGTAAAATGCAGTCACCAAATCTTTGAAAGGGCCAGATCCATCCATATTAGTTTCCGTCAGTTCCTTGAGCAACTGGTAACACAGGTGAATTATTGTACCTTGTGTACATGGACACGTAGAGTCTTTCTCTGGTCACTCATTCTGGGTGAGTCAATAAGTGCAAAATCTTTGTTTCAATCGAACCAAATGTAAATCTGTTGGTTGGTTCTTTGGAAAATGTGATTGACATTGTGTGTTTTGAAGTGCTGGCAGAGCTGATGAGACTGTTGACTGCTTTTCATTCATCTGGTATCTCTGAAGGAAGGGGAAAAAAGTGTTCAGAATGGTCTGTTGTGGAGAAAGGTTCACTTGTCATCTTCAATAAGAGTGTCTTGATGTTAGCTTACAGGTGAACAGTGCAAACTTCAGTAAACAAGGTGTCTTTGTGAACATTGCTGGTGCTTACTTCTCTGCTATTCTCCTCCTCTCTGGGATCTTGTGATCTCATTCCTCCACGAGTGAGAAGGCAGAGATAAAACGCAGCCACTTGGCTGCCTTCTCTTTGAAAACCATGATGTGTAATGAACCCAAAAAGTCAGTTTACATCTTATAATAAGTACAAGAATAGCTGAAGATACCTTTCGATTATGCTGAGTGTGAAGCTTTTAGTGGAAGAAACCAATGATTGGACATGAAGCTGTAAGTGAAGCTTTAAAAAATACTCTAGTGTCTTCTGGACATTGATGATAAGTATTTCATTTAACATAGTTTGGATTGAGGTTGTTGTAAATTATGGCTTTTTATTGTATTACGTTTCTTTTTTAACTGTGCCTGATCTGGTATGCTCATTACATTTTAGCTGGTAAGGAAATCATGGGCTTCTCCTCTGATTGCTCCCAAACAGTTCTTAATTTTATTGTATTTTCTTTGTATTACACAGAACCACTCCAACAATTCTGATTCAAAGGCTGGAGCCCTAGTGCATTCTCAGATGTGACTATTTCATGCTTTGCTTCTTATCCATTTTGGCTGATGATTGCTCGATTACATTGTTGCAGGCATTTAAGTCTTAGCAGAGCCTATTAATTCCTAACTCCTGCAACTCAGTCATGCTTTTTGTGCATGAGTTCACCCAGTCTACCCTGCCTAGTCTATTTACATCACAGAGCCAGCCCAACTCACTCCAACTAGCTATAAATCATACTCTGGCCTGCATACAGTCTCATTATGACTGAGTGGAAAACCTAAACTATAATGTGTTCATCTACCTGTTCAAGTCTGCACCTTGAGCTACGACAATCTTAAAGAATGTTATACAAGCAGTGCACATTCATCTGAGGGTATCTGAAAGTTTCTCTTAATTGTCCCCAAGCTCACATTATCTATTGAAGAGGATTGCTTTGATTATGAAATGCTATACATTATATAAAATAAATGACCTGTCCACTATTCTTTTCATGCATTTTGACAATGATACCACTAGATACCATTAAAAATTAGTTGAGTGCATAATAAAAGTACTAGAAATGTCTTTCAGTGTTTGATCATTGATACAAACTACTAGAAGGTGGCTGAGTTATAACTTTCTTAAGATTTCCAATTACAGGGAAGAGTAGCAATGAAATAGTGCAGGGTTAAGTATGTTTTAATCTGTACAAATAATGGAATGTTCTCTTTTAGTTTGAGAATTGGAAAATAATATAGTCCAGTTGTACTTTTCAATAACCTAGAACATTGCTCACACTCAGGAACTTCTTATGAAAAACTCCGTCTTCTGTTAAAGAGCAATGTGAGCTTATATTAAATTTATCTACATTTCTATTCTTTCAACAAGATAAAGATAACAAAGCATACACAATTCTATTTTCCTCTTGGTTGAACTACAGATTATGATCTATTAACTGTCCCTGAATACTGTAAATGCAACAATGACTTGCTACCATGGATTTTCAAAAGCACTTAAAAGGAATTTTCATACAGGAGCAGACTTTTGATAAGCATTTGATTTGAATTTGGGTTTCATTTTCAACAACAGCACCACAATGCCTTTGACAAATTCAATTTGTAATGTTCAAATGATAGAATTATTTCATTTCAACTAATCCAGGATCATTTTTATGGACAGCGATGATAAGTATGACCATTGTTCCTTCCTGTAGCACAGAACGGTGTGTCCAGAGGATTACAAAGTTTTAAATCCTTGGAAGGTATAATAAGTTCAATTATTCTCCAAATTGTCTATGCAATAACATTCCATTGTGCATAAAACCATGCAACTTTGGTAAAAATCATTAAGGATATATTAATCTGTCTTTCCAATTCCTTTAAAGATCATGGGTTGAGGGAAGTTTTTAATAAGTTCTGATTTGATAAAAGTGTGACAAATGCCGGTCTAGAGAACCTGTGCAGAAGAGTATGTAGGGGAATATCATAAACATTTCCTGGAATTTATCAGTTTAACCAAATGAGGTAAATTTGAGAGCTCGAGTGGCTCACTGGAAAACTGAGGGAAGAGGATAGAGAACATTTTTGTTCCACAGGTTGCTTGAAGTCACCATTGCTGGCTATCAACTGATGCATCAAGAAAAGAGAAACAGACAGAAAGACAAATAAACAGATAGAGACGGACAGAAAGACAGAAACAGGGAGGGAGAAAGAGAGGAAGAAAAAAAATGAGGTCTGGATTTCCATAGACATCAGGAGACATAAAGCTGGATTGGATTATTGCAGTCGCTCCCACTTTATGTACGTGTTGAAAATTTACCAATTCCTCTTTCTAATTGCATTCCATAGCAACAAAAGCATCCAAATTTCAAGTCAAAATTCAATCTAAGCACATGTTGCCAATGTTAGGATTTTGTAATTAACTAATTCTTTGAGATTTATGTTATACACATAAAGAGACTGCTGTACGTAATTGTATCACAACCAGTACCACAATGTGACAAAGTTCTTTAAGCTGCATGCAAGAGAACCAGACAACGGAATTTTCTGATGATTTAGGAACTTGGAAGAGGTTTGGAATAACATATACTGCTGACATCAAATTCATTTATTTTGGTGCAGGCTTAATGCAGCATTAAATGTTTTCAAACTAATAGAATGGCAGTATAATTTAGAGAAATGTCATAATTTTAGGAGGTGCAATATTTTGCTGTACTTGTGTGATAGCAAGAGAATATGTGCAACAGCAAAGGTATATTTCCTAGTGTAGAAAAGGTTTATCCAATCATTACTCAAACTTGAAAGATGCAACCTATTTCTTCTACTCTTTTTTTGTGAATACTTTGAAGGATATGATACTTCGAAAAGGAAATGTAACATTTGTAATACATCAACTAATAATCCAGATCTAGCTGGAAATTATAAGCTACAACCTGATCATGATTTTGTGTCAGCCTCCAAATCTATTTGTTGCTATTCAATCACAGCTCCACAAACTTTCATTACATTTCTTGGCTTATTTTAGCCACACTACGTATCTGGGTTTATAACTCTCTGTCCCTCTACATCAACCTTATAGATAATAAAAAGCCACAGTTGTGGTGGAGAATAGTAGAGAATACCATATCAAATGCTGCTTATCACCAGTGCTCTCTTCTTCACAACTCTCAACCTCCTGTCCCACAACTTAGCCCAGTTCATGAGCTTCCCTCCAACTTAGTATTTATACCATTGGTTACTCCTAGTGAAGAACTTTGTTGAATGCCTTCTGAAAGCCTTCAAATACAACATCCATGGAGACCCTTGTAATTCAACATACAAGTGACTTGAAAAATATTCAGCCAGGTTAGCCAGACTAGTCGAGGACTCTATTTCTTCAACTGCTCATTCACTTTGTCCCTGATGATAGATTCCTGTAAACTCTCTCCAACTGATGTTAGTATGAACTGTTAAACAAGATGATTTCATTCACCTTTCTTAAGAAATGAAGTGACCTAACAAAGCCTAAAAGACACAATTGAGTTGAATTTTGAATATAACCAAACTGGCTTTGAACTTAATGACAACTCAGAAATCAAGTACATGGGAGAGACAGAGATGAATCTACACAAAGGTACAAGCATAAAGACAGGCACACAGATCCACCAAGAGGTTTGTATCTAAGAAACCACCACAAAAGATTGAATTCAACAGTCACAGAGATTGCTTGCCAATTTATAAATAGCAGCAAAGCACCTCTAGCTCTGACAGATTCCATTTGGATTTAGGAATCCATATCATTACTGTTTCACAGTCTATGATCCTAATTTGCTGGAATTCTATTTACAGTTTCCAGTATCACCAGAAACACAGTGCTATTTTCAATGTATACATCTGCAAAATACCTTGCTATGAATCATCAGCCTTAAAAATTGCAAAGAACAAAATGCATTGACTAAGAAATCTACTTAACAAAAAGACCACTCACTGTACAGTCTTGAAGTTTTCTCTTTAGAATACCTGTAAAAATCTCAAAATGTGATGTTCTTAAAAGGGAACAAGGTGGTTGTGTTGGTTATTTATAACACAATGTCATTATTATGCAGGTGTATTTGTATTCATTGCACTTGTATGAGCTCCTTGAACTCATGGGTCTACTGTAATAAATATTGTTGGAGATTACTTACTGGCTATTTCACTATTAATGTTCCTGAACCATTTTATACTGCTTCCCCCAGACTATCAATGTTTATTGTCAATAGCAAATATTGAAATTATATTCCCTGGGCCCATGTCCAAATCAACAGTTAACAAAAGTCTACCTTGCATTGGGTGTGCTTGTACAAGCCTTTTAGAACCTGAGTAATAGCTATTTATTATAATCCTGATTTCTGTCCTTCAATTACTGCTGTTGCTGCTAAGTGCTTTCTTATGATATACTAATAATAATAACAAAAGAAGCAGGTATAGCACCTGCAGCATGGTAAGATTGTATGATTTTTCTCCAAATGAGAATCTCTGCAATAATAATATTGTTGTCATGAAAATATGTCCAATTCTAAACCCTTTTATAATCAGTGGGTGGACAATTTCACATCTGCCGTCAGTCCCTTCTAACATACTACCTAGGAATTTGTCTGTGCTAGTTTAGTTCCTTTAAAACACTATTTCTAATTCCACATTCCACCTTACACTTACACCAGCTCACTCCCGGTCCCCTTAGCCCCCCCCCCACCCTGACCTCTCCTCTTCTCTGCCTCTTGTTCCCTCCCCACATCCACCTCCTATCCTCCATCTCTCTCTTCACCCCTTTACCACTCCCAATCCCTCTCACCCCTTTCCCCTCACCTGCCCAGACCCCACCCCACCATCCCTCCACCCTCCTCTTCTAGCCCCAACTCTAACCCCTGCCGAGTCTTTACCAACCCCCATGAACTCCCCCTCTCTGAGGCGGAGCGGTCTGTTCTCAGCAAAGGCCTCACCTTCGTACCTCTACATCTCCACCTCAATGAATTCCATGCCTGGCATGATGCCGAGCTCTTTTTTCGCCACCTCTGCCTCCGTGCTTCCTTCTTCGGTGAGGAGTCCTCTCCCGCTTCTAATGACCCACTGTCCCGCCTCCAGCCCTCTTCTTCCACCTGGACTCCCCCACCGGGCCTGTTCCCTTCCCTGGACCTACTCATAGCTAACTGTTGGTGCAACATCAGCCGTCTTGACTTTTCTGCCCCCCTCACCTACTCCAACCTCATCCCTTCTGAATGCTCTGCTCTCCACTCCCTCTGCACCGAGCCTGACTGTCATCAAACCAGCCGACAAAGGTGGTGCCATGGTGCCTCTACCTTGCAGAGGCCAGACGACAACTCGCGGACACTTCCTTTGACCAACCCCTGAGGAATGACCCCACCGAGGCCCACCAGGACATTATATCCCACACCATCACTGACCTTATCACCTCGGGAGATCTCCCCCCCCCCCCACAGCTACCAACACGATAGTCCCACAACCTAGGACTGCCCGTTTCTATCTCCTCTCCAAAATCTACAAGAAGGACTGTCCCAGCAGGCCTATTGTCTCTCCGCATGCTCTTGCGCCACGGAGCTCATATCCTTGTACCTGGACACTATTGTGTCCCTCCGGTCCAATCCCTTGCCACCTATGTCTGTGACACATCACACTCTCTTCAACTCTTCCATAGCTTTAAGTTCTCCGGCACGCACAACCTCATCTTCACCATGGACGCCCAATTCCTATATACCTCTATTCCCCATCATGACGGCCTCACCGCCCTCTGCTTCTTTCTTGACCAGAGACAGAACCACTCCCCTTCCTCTAACACTCTCCTCCACCAGGCTGAACTTGTCCTTACCCTTCATAACTTCACTTTCAATTTCTCTCACTTTCTACAGACAAAGGGCGTAGCTATTGGCACTCTCATGGGCCCCAGCTATGACTACCTCTTCGTTGGCTACATTGAACAGTCTCTGTTCAAAGCCTACTCCGGCCCCGTTCCTTAATTCTTTCTCTGCTATATTGACGATTACATTGGTGCCACCTCTTGTACTCATGCGGAACTCGACAGTTTCATACATTTTGCCAATAATTTTCACCCTATGGATTCTGGCCATTTATCCACTTCTGCTTGTCGTATGATTGCTTTTGTTACAATAATGAGAAGAGATCCATTCTATTTAAATGGAAGGACCCTATACCTCCTACCACATTTCAATGGTTTTCTCAAACTATAACGTGTTTAAACTTAGAAAAAATTAGGAGTGATACTGTTGATCCTTCGCTTAAATTTGAGGAAGTTTGGAGTCCATTTATTCAGTATTTCTGTATGATATAAGCAGACCTTTTTCGAATCCCTTTCAATAACCTTTGAATATAGAGGAGCAGAGCTAACGACATAATAATGCTTTTTTTTAACCGAAGAAATATCAGTCCAGTTTTTTTTTTGAAGTTTTTGGTTTGCTTTTGTTTTTTTTTGATTTGAGGGTTCTTTTCTCATATAATTAAATTTCCTTTCAATTTTTTTTTGTATCATGCTCACTTAGCAAGAGTGCGGGACGTTCAGATAATATATTTTACTCCTTGTGTGTATAAATATTAACTACTATTATTGTTATCCCCATCTCTTTGCACCATATGTATAATCATTAATGTTATGTATATTAATTTGAATTAATTTGAAATTCAATAAAAAGATTGAAGAAGAAAGAATAATTTTCACCTAGCTCTCCATTTCACTTGGACTATCTCTGACACCTCTCTCTCCTTCCTCAATCTTTCTGTCTCTATCTCAGGAGATTCCTTATCCACTGACATCTTCTACAAACCCATTGATGCCCACAACTGCCTCAATTACAGCTCCACCCACCCTGTCTCTTGCAAGGACACTATCCCTTTTTCTCAATTTCTCCGACTCTGCCGCATCTGCTCCCATGACGAGGCTTTCCACTCCAGGTCATCTGAGACGACCAACTTCTTTACTAACCATTGCTTCCGTCCTACTGTGGTTGAGAGAGCTTGCACCCGTATCTCTGCCATTTCCCGCACCTCCGCTCTCACCCCCACCCTTCCCAGACCCAACAGGGATAGGGTCCCCTTTGTCCTCACATTTCATCCCACCAGCCTACGTATCCAGCACATCATTCTCCACCATTTCTGCTATCTCCAACAGGACCCCACCACCAAGCATATCTTCCCCCTCCCCCCACCCCTTTCTGACTTTTGCAGGGACCGCTCTCCCTGGGACTCCCTCGTTCACTTCTCCTCCCCCACACATCCCGCTCCCACCCTGGGGACTTTTCACTGCCCCACCATAGGTGCAACACCTACCCCTGCACCACCTCCATCACCTCCATCCAGGGACCCAAACAGTCCTTTCAGGTGAGACAGAGATTCACTTGCACCTTAATATCATCTAATATCATAATATCGTCTACTGCATTCGGTGCTCCAAGTGTGGCCTCCTCTACATTGGGGAGACCAAACGCAGACTAGGTGACCGTTTCACAGAACACCTGCGCTCTGTTCATGACTGTGATCTGCATCTCCCCGTTTCCAGTCACTTCAACTCCCCCTCCCACACTATCACTGATATGTCAGTCCTTGGTCTCCTCCACCACCAGGAGAATTCTAAGCGCAAACTGGAGGAACAGCACCTCATGTTCCATCTTGGGACCTTACAGCCTAAAAAGATGAACATTGAATTCTCCCACTTTAGGTAATCCCCACCCCCCTCCTTCCCCACGACCACCCCCCCCCCCCCCCCCACCATACTTTTCTCTTCTTCCCTTTCCTAGCCTCTTTTTTTCTACCTTTGTTTTCCTCTCCCTCCTTACCTGTGACCCATCCCCTGGTGGTTCTGCTCTCCCCTCCTCCCCCGCACCTGCCTATCACTATCTCTTACCTGCATCTACCTATCACCACCTTGTGCCCACCTCACCTCCCCTCTTTTGTCCACCTATCACTGCTCTGCTTCCCCTTTTCCTATCTTCAGTCCTGAAGAAGGGTCCTGATCTGAAAAGTTGACCACCTGAGTTCCTCCAGCATCATCGTGTTTTTCATCTGGATTCCAGCATCTTCAGTCCTTTGTTTCTCTTCCTTTAAAACAATGTCAACAACTTCCTTAACCTTTCATTTAAAAACTTTTAAAAAATCACAAATTCAGAAACAGTAATTTTGGGTTTCCTTGCATAAAGCTATTTTGTTTCAACAACATAAGGTACTAACAGTCACATTTCTTGCACTGCTAGAGTACATCCTTGCAGGTCTGAACTCAGAGCACTGCATTTAAAGGGTTGGACACAGTACTCTTTTATTTTCTGGGAAGTGTAGATAAAAAAGTTTATCCAATAATGGGAGGGAGGTGACACAGTCCTCCCAGGAGGGCAGTGGAACTTACAAAGGCAGATGCCTCAGGAGAATTATCTTCCTTGTTCACGCAGACACCCTACACAAGGTTGTCAGGGAGGTTTCTAAGACGACATGAGTGTTCTCTCCGAATGCCTGTACATAGGGAAAACCTGCAATGTAGCCAAATCTGACATTTCTGTATTCTAAAGTTGCATCAACCAAAGATCGAAGTTTCCCCACCATGACAGTTCAACATTTTGTGATTCTTTTTCCACATAGTGAACAGGGAAGTATGAGGTGCAGGAGATACCAGCAGAGACAGCTTGGAAGGGTCCTGAGGTTAGGTTTCAGAGAGTGAAGGTGAGCTTGACTTTGACTTTTAGAGCAGTACAGACACCTGAGTGAGCTTGTACCTGAGGCTTATAAGATTAGAAATGTAAGTGAGGACTATCTGATAAAGGGACAACTGCATTGATATTGCACCTGCAAGAAGTGTTGATAAGAAGCTGGTTCACTGTGTATCCAGAGAGGATAAAGTGTGGGGTGCCGCCTTGTTGGCTAGATGTCTTTCTCTTGTTTTTCACTTATTTCTCATTTGATGAATAAAGAAGCACTTCCTTTTATTTGAAGGATATATTTGGCATTTCTGGGCATTAAATTTTGCTAAATCCACCTGGTGGTCCACTGACTGAATCCCAGTCTATCAGTTTACTTGAGGTTTGTTTTGCAATGAACTGTGCAGCATTCTGCAACTGAGTGCAGGATTAAAGCACCAACACCTTTAAGTAGCTCTGGAGTTTCTAACATTGGTAAAATTTAATTCTTCTGTGAACAATCAGTTCCATTCATTATTTGGACTGATGTGGTTAAAAGTGGCAAATCTTGGGAGCTGACCAACTGTTGGTGTCGTTTGAACAAGCTGAACAGCAGAAAAGCAGTGTATAAAAGTACAAAGGAGTCTCACAGCTAAAAGACTGTTTAGTACTGTTGATGCTAATTTTCTCCAAATTGTGCACATAATTGCTTAATGCTGCATTCATGGGATTATTGCCTATGTGAAGCATAAAAGAAGTAGTGCGGCAAATTTTTAAGCTATTATGCTTGTGAAGGCTGAGTGTTGTGAGAGTGCTGTTTACTTTAGCTGGCCACCACCTGAGCTGCAGTGGATCCCCTGATGAGAGTCCTGATGAAGGGTCTCAACCCAAAATGTCGACTGTTTATTTCCCTCCATAGATGATGTCTGACCTCCTGAGTTCCTCCAGAATTTTGTGTGTGTTGCCCATTGTACATCCGACTGGATTTAATATCCCATTGAAATGAAAAGAAAAGAAAATCAAGCAGCAATTTTACTGCTGCCAAAATGGAATTTCAACCCACTGTATCCTTGTTTCTGTGTGTCAAGGTTTAGAAAGACCTATTGCTTTGTAAATTCTTTTACAGGGCAGCAGTTTAAAACCACATCAAGCTCAGAATGAAAAGAAAGCAGCTTCAGATAAATGATATTTTGTGGTTGGAATTTCCAGAGTGCATAATCTTTGGGAATAAAAGCATTGAAACTATTGCATAAAAAAAAGGGAAAGAAAAATAACTTGTGAGGGCTCCTCAGACAATTGATGAGGCAAAATGAAGGACATACAAGCCTTAAAATATTGTACCTGATGTGCACTAATGAGTAGACTTCATAAAGTTTATAGTTTATTAGTTATATCTTATATAATTATTATATGACTTACCATATTCTTCAGCAGGTTCAGATGAGGAACTAATGATGTTCTCATTCTTGCCTCTGGAGAGATGAGCTTCTGTGCTTTGCCAGTTTTACTGGTTGGCCTTTAGCATCAGGCTGGAATTCATTTCAATTTTCAGCTTGCTCAATTTGCATTTTGCTGATCTTTTGAGATTGCAAATGCATTTTTGACAGTCTATTGGATTCCTAAGTATTTTTTTGAATGTTGTTTAACTTTTAAATGAGGCAAGCCTATTCTTTAGCTCGTCCCTATGGTTTGAATCAAAATTGCATCCTCTCTTTTTATTTGAGAAAGTTTTATTTTCTATGAAATGGCCTCCTTTTGTTGCCAAGTTACTCACACAGAAAAGTGGCTCATTTACATGCAGAAACTACTGTAAATTGCTCATACCAAAAACATTATCCAAACAGTCATTTATAAACGCCAATCCAAAAGGCCCTTCTCTGTATCTGACCTAAAACAGTCTACCCCAAAACTGCTCAGTTTTCAGAATGTAATACCTTCCATTTATGTCGAATCTTCACTGCAGTAAGAATGTTTTGAGACCTTTAACTAGAGGAATATCAAAGAAAAAATCATGCTGAATAACATAAGGAAATGCTTGGTAAATTGGTTTATTATTGTCACATGTACCAAGGTGCGGTGTAAAACTTTGTTTTGCATGCCATCCATACAGATCATTTCATCACATCAGTGCATTGAAGTAGTACAAGGGAAAACAATTACAGAATGCAGAGTAAAGTATTACAGTTACAGAAAAAGTGCAGTGCAGGCAGACAATAAGGTGCAAAGCCATAATGAGGTATATTGTAAGGTCAAGAGTGCATCTTATCGTACTAGGGGACTGTTCCCTATTATAGTGGAGTAGGAGCTGTCCTTGAGCCTGATAGTACGTGCTTTCAGGCTTTTGTATCTTCTGCCAATGAGAGAGGGGACAAGAGAGAATGTCTGATGTGGGTGAGTGGGGTCTTTAGTTATGTTGGCTGCTTTACCAAGGCAGCGAGAAGTATAGACAGAGTCTATGGTTTCTGTGATGTGCTGAGCTGTGTCCACAAATCTCTGCCATTTCTTGTGGTTATGGGCAGAGCAATTGCCATACCAAACCATGATGCATCCAGATAGGATGCTTTCTACGGTGCATTGATAAAAATTGATGAAGGTCAAAGGGGACATGCCGAATTTCTTTAGCCCCCTGAGGAAGTAGAGGTGCTGATGTGCTTTCTTGGCAGTGGCATCTATGTGATTGGACCAGAACAGGCAATTGATAATATTTACTTCTAGGAACTTGAAGCTCTCAACCTCAGCACCGTTGATGTAGACAGGTACATGTGCACTGCCTCCCTTCCTGTAGTCAATGATCAGCTCTTTTGTTTTGCCGACATTGAGGGAAAGATTGTTGTCATGACACCATTCCACTAGGCTCTCTATCAATTTCCTGTACTCCGACTCATCATTATTTGAGATTCGGCCCACTATAGTGGTATCATCTGCAAACTTTAGATGGAGTTAGAGCAGAATCTGGCCGCGCAGTCATGGGTATGTAGGGAGTAGAGTAGGGGGCTGAGGACGCAGCCTTGTGGGGCACCATTGTTGAGGATAATCAGGGCGGAGGTGTTGCTGCCTATCCTCACTGATTGTGGTCTGTTGGTCAGAAAGTGTAGGATCCAGCTGCAAAGGGAGTTGTTGAGCCCCAGGTTTTGGAGTTTGGAGCTGAGTTTGCTTGGAATTATAGTATTGAGGACAGAGCTGTAGTCAATAAACAATAGTCTAACATTGCTGTCTTTACTGTCCAGATGTTTCAGAGATGAGTGTAGGGCCAAGGAGGTGGGACCCGCCATGGACCTGTTTCAACGGTAGTTGAATTGCACTGGGTCGAGGTTGTCTGGGAGGCTGGAGTTAATGTATGCATGACCAGCCCCTCAAAGCACATCATGATTGTGGATGTCAGAGCCACCAGCGATAGTCATTAAAGCACGTTGCCTTATTTTCCTTAGGTACCGGGATGACAGTGGTCTTCTTAAAGCAGGTGGGGAACTCAGACTGAAGTGGGGAGAGGTTAAAAATGTCTGCAAGTACACTGCCAACTGATCTGCACAGGATCTAAAGACATGGCCGTGGAGACCATCCAGGCCAGATGCTTTCTGTGGGTTCACACTCTGGAAGACTGATCTAACATCTGCAACGGTGTCTGTAGATACAGATGCATTGAAGGCTGTCAGGGCAGGTGGTGACATTTCATTTTCCTGTTCAAAATGCGTTAAGCTCATTGGGAAGGGATACCCTATTGTCAGTGATGCAGCCTGACTTTGTTGTGTAGCCTGTTACAGCATGTAAGCCCTGCCACAACTGACAGCTAGTCTGGGACTCATTTTCTTGTTTAGGTCAGGGTTACCTGATTTGAACGCTGCAGTCCTGGACTTCAGTAGGGAATGGATCTTCTGGTTCATCCATGGTTTCCGGTTAGGGAACACCTGGATTGACCTCTTTGGCACACTTGCTGGTAAAGTCTGTGATGGTGGTGACATATTCATCTAGGTTGGCTGCTGAGTCTTTGAATATGGGCCATTCTACTGACTCAAAGCAGTCACGTAGAAGCTCATCTATTCCTCAGACCAGCACTGTACAACTTTCTATACTGGATGCTCATGTTTCAGTTTCTGTTTGTACACAGGGAGAAGGAGCACAGCCTGGTGGTCTGATTTACCAAAATGTGGGCTGGGGTGGATTGGTAAGCATCCTTGATGACTGTATAACAATGGTCAAGGGTGTTTGGGCCCCTAGTGGGACAGGAGACGTGCTGGTAGTATTTTGGTAACACACTCTTGAAGTTGGCCTGGTTGAAATCACCAGCTATGATGAAGAGGACCTCAGGGTATCCTGTTTAAAGGCTCTGTTGATCACGGAGTATAGTTCATTGAGTGAAGGCTTCACATTCACCTGGGGTGGGATATAGACTGCCATTTGGGAGAGCTAGGGTGAACTCCCGTGGCAGGTAGTATGGGCAGCACTTCACCATTAGATATTCCAAGTCAGGTGAGCAGGAACTCACGAGGACCATTGCTGGGGCAATGAGCAAAATATTAGTCAATGATTCAGGCATTTTGGAGCATCTAGTTGGAGGGGCTTGGGGAGGAGATTTCAGAGCTCTGAGCCTTGGAAGCTGAATACACAGCTGCCAATGGTGAAGCATGTTAGTTTGATAATTGGTTTATTAGTGTCACATGTACCAAGACACAGTGAAAAGCTTTTGTTTGCATGCCATTCAGTTAGATCATTCCATACATAAGTGCATCAAGATAGTACAAAAGACTAAAAACAGAATGCAGAATATAATGATACAGTTACAGAGAAAGTGCAGTGCAGGCAGACAAATAAAGTGCAAGGGCCATGATGAGATTGAATGAAAATCAAGAGTCCATCTTTAGTGTATAAGAGGTCTGTTTAAGAGTCTTATAACTGTGGGATAGAAGCTGTCCTTGAGCTTGGTGGTACATGTTCTCAAGCTTTGCCTGATGGGAGGAGGGAGAAAAGAGAATGACTGGGGTGAGAGGGTCCTTTGAACAAAAGGATCAAGAAATATCTGAAAACCTCAGTGATAAGATAAGATTTCTTCATTAGTCACATGTACATCGGAACACACAGTGAAATGCATCTTTGGCAGAGAATGTCCTGGGAGCAGCCCGCAAGTGTCGCCACGCTTCCGGCCCCAACATAGCATGCCCACAACCTCCTAACCCGTACGTCTTTGGAATGTGGGAGGAAACTGGAGCACCTGGAGGAAACACACGCAGACACACGGGGAGAACATACAAACAACTTACAGACAGCGGCTGGAATTGAACCCGGGTCATTGGCACTGTAATAGCGTTAGGCTAACCACTATGCTACCATGCCTACCATGTAATTTATCAAACTAAAACATCAAAACACTGATATCTGACATCATTAGCCTTTCAATTTTAAGCAAATTGCCTCATCACATCTCAGGAAAATTCCTATCTCCTTTATTTAAATGACATCATCGAAACAGTTAATGTGAGGTATTTCTTATGTCAATTTGGGTGATTGACAGATTTCCTTGACTTTGAGTACACTGACTGCACAACATGGAAGCAAAACCAACATATTGCAAAGCATTTTTGTCAGTGGTGTATACTGACCAGGTGTTTACAATCAAAATGAAGAATTTAAGGAATTAATAGTTACACAATAGTCATCAGTTGCAGGTAGTTTCTTATTAAAATTACAATCCCAAGCATGTGGCTCTTGAGTAATGTGGCACTCAACTATTAGCTCCTGTACTAATGACATCAAATGAAGCAGCAAGGAAAAAGATTTACTCCAATAATTAATGTAATTCCTGTAGTCAGTCCCACAACCTAACAGTCCTTATCCATGCACTGAACGGGCACAGATTGCATTAAGCAAACCCCAGGCAGGTTCACTGGCTGATGTGGAAAAAAAAGATGAGATTAAGAAAAGAATGCCAACTGAAATTTTAGTTGGCACACCTCCCACACATTTGAGCTGTTGGTTATCATCTGAATAGAAGGTTCACTATAGCTGCAAACTCCAGAAAGGTCCATTGCCATAGCAACAGAGAGCAAAACGCTTTATATAAGTGAGTGCTGAGAATGCTAGAATTTCCTCTTTACCCTTGGAATCTCTAATTACATATTGACCCCTTCTTTCAGCTATCCCAACCTACCCAAGCAGGATGTGAGGCAGGTAAAATATGGAGACTCTCTAACCCCCTTGGATGTCACTAACTTTCTGCCTTTTCACAATACTAGCCTGTTCTTTTGACCAAGTCAGCAGGTGCAGGTTGGGTCCGATAACACAATTGAGATCTGATTTGCTATATCATCCAGAGGGCAAAGTAGGGAGGGGAGGGGATGGGACGTAGCTTTATTATCAAGCTGAACATGCAAGAGTCTTAATTCTATGCAAGAAGAGGACAAGACAAGAGTTAAGTTTGCTTTTATTTGTATTTCTTTGAGGGTCTGCCTCAGAAAGTAGACCTCCACTTGGTTACTCCATCAATCCCTCTCCTTCTCACAATTAATCATAACCAATCCCCCTTCTCCACCCTGGATAAAGCCTAGTTTCCTTCCCCGCTACTGCTAGAAGCTATTCTCTCAGGTCCTTGTCTCCGTCCCCAGATTTTTGTTCCTCCAGACTGATAATTTCTAAGGTAGGTGTAAATGTCTGACATCTATGAATGAAGAATAAGTACATGATGCACAGTCTTGTTAAAGAGTTTAGCAGTGCCGATTCTAGCATCTCTGTCTCCCTTCTTATTTCTCTATATACTCTGCATTGCTTGGATTCAAAGAAGAGAACTTGAGAACACACGCCCACACACACACACACACACACACACACACACGTGCGCACTCATATACACACACACGCGCGCACTCATATACACACACACGCGCGTACACGCGCTCATACACACAAACAGCCACACACACGCGCGTGTGCGCACACTCATACACAGACACACACACCCATACACACACACAGACACCCCCCACACACACACCCATGCACACACATACTCCCACACGCACACACACACACCCATATACACACACCCACACGCTTGCACTCATACACACTGCTATACACACACGTGGGCATTCATACACATACACAGACACACGCACAAGTGCGCAATCATATACACTCACACACACACACTCATATGCACATACACACGTGCACACTCATACACACACACACACACACACACACACACACACACACACACACACACACACACACACACACACACATAATGTTTCAGGGCAACAAAGTGACTTCAACCTGAGATATTGAGTCTGTTTCTTTCTCCACAGATACTGCCTGATCTGCTGTAGTTTCCAGCATTTTCTGTTTATCCTGGTGACGTTGGAAGCTTTGGTATATGCATTTGGGTGCTTGACCCTTGGAGCTCATATGTTGAAGGCATGGAAATGATAAGATATCTTTATTAATCACATGTACATCGAAACACACAGTGAAATGCATCTTTTGTGTAGAATGTTCTGGGGGCAGCCCACAAGTGTCGCCGTGCTTCCAGCACCAAAATAGCATGCCCACAACTTCCTAACCCATACATCTTTGGAATGTGGGAGGAAACCGGAGCACCCGGAGGAAACCCACACAGACACTGGGAGAACATATAAGTTCCTTACAGACAGCGGCCGGAATTGAACCCGGGTCGCTGGTGCTGTAATAACATTACACTAACCTCTACACTATTGTGCCTGCCCTAATGAAATGGTTTAACAGCAAACAGCAATGGAAGTTGATGATAATGGTGAGAATGCCACCACGTGAAATATTGTCACACAAGACCGTTACAAAGCCATTCTTCTAAATGAAATGGTTCTGAAATATATAGTACAGTTTTGTTCAGCAAAATACTTAAATAAGTTACAGAATTGTTTGAGTCCTAAGCCATCAGAACTTTTGGAAATAAGAATCAGAAGTCATGCAAGACTCTTAGGAATGTATTGTCTCATTAAAGGACTCATCTTGGCATTGCAGCTTCAGCACCTCCTTAGACCGCATGCTATGTGGTTGTGTTTAAATTGAGGAGCAATTTCATTCAAGGGTTTTAGACATACAGAATCTCACAGTTGAGCCTGGGTGCAAAATTGCAACATCTATGGAGCTGGCATTGAGGAGTGTTTAAAAATGTTGTCCAATGCAAGGTATAAATATGACAGAAGTTTATGGTCCCTGCTTGATAAAGAAGTTTAGAGTTGCAAAACAGAATGCAAAGCATATGGTGAGACTGGTGTAGAAGGTAATATAGATGTAATGGAAATCATCCACTCATGCATGTCAACTTAAAATGACAAAATGTTTTAATTACCAGAAAAAAAGGACATATATCTTCAGCATGCAAGTCTAAAACCAAGATGCTGAATCAAACTAATCCTAGTAGAGTGATTACTTTATAAAGGGAAAGTTTTCAAAGCAAGAACACATGGTAAGGAAGTCAAAACAATAATGAAACCAATGTGAAGAATGGAGAGCTGAGGTTACATACCAGTTACGCCATCTGCAGCAGTGGCAGAAAACAGAACAACTTCAAGTTAAAAGTACATTTAATTGTCAGTACATTGACTGGAGGACCAACATGGCTACAGATTACTCAATTATGGACAAGGACATTTGTTTAAATAAGCTCGGTCAAGTATCACTAGCAATGAGTACAGAGAAACTGTGAACACATTCAGGTGAACTTTAGGCCAAGTTAAATGGTTAGCGTGTCACAAAAATCAGCAATTGTTGTAGCCTTTTATACTAATCAACTAATATTGATGAGCAAAGATTAACTCAGAGAATTAAAGCTAGGCAGAGTTGTTCAATATGGATGCCTGGACATACTATTGGCAAAATATGCTGTAAAGTTCAAGGACTCCTACACAGGTATTACAGGCTATAATCTCCATACTTATGACAGGCCAGGTACAAAAATAAACCTTCAGCAAGTCTCGACCTGTCTCAGATGCATTAAAGAACCAAATGGAGGAAAGCTTGTATAAATTAGAAAAAAACAGAGTTCTGGTGAAGGCAAGGCATAGTAACTAGCCAACCCCAACCAAAATAGTGTGTAAAGTTGACAAGACTATGTGCTGGTTAGAAGATAACACTGAAACAAACAGTTAACGATTAGCAGTAGCCATTGCCTACTTCACAGAATTTATGTTCAGAGCTGGAAAGAGCCAAAACTTTCACAAAACTAAATCAGAAGTGTCATTAGTCTGACACAAAACTGGCTAATAGTGAGAAATGTTCACTGAATATCCTTCAAAGTTCAATGGACAACACCTTAACTACGCAATCAAGATGATGTACTAATAGTCATAAGCAATGAAGAAAAGAATATTTGAATATTAGAAGAAGAGTGCATTTGACTGCACAAGCTCAATGAAAAGCTCAAAAGAACTAAATACTTTATGCTGGTTAAAAGTAGATGAAAGTGAATCACAAGCGGTCAAGGAAAAGGTGAAAGCACAGGGCATTCCTAGGGGATTACAGGACAATTCTCAATTTTTATCATACCTTGCAACAGTATTAATGCTATTATATCTGTTTTTGAAGAAAGATGAAAAATAACAGTAATAGCACATGAACAGTAAATAGCATATGACATGTAAGAGGAATCTGGGAAAAATGTCTTTGATAGTTCACTGTGAAATAACATAATCAATGAAACTTCCATGTGATGCTTTGAATTATGGCTTGAGAGCTGTAATCAGTTATATAATGGATGATGGTGAAAGCCAGTTGTCTTTGCATCACGTACGGTGCTGAAGACTGAGAAAAATTATGCTCAAGTTAAGAAGGCATTGGTAGTTGTCTCTGGAGTGAAAAGGCTTCATTAATTCCTGTTGGGCAGACCTTCCACCCAGCTCAGAGACCATGAAGTGTTGTTAGCATTTCTTAGTTCTATGCTGACAATACTGATAATGAGTGAATCGAGAATGCAAAGGTGAACCATTCCCTTAGCTGTGTATGAATGCATGATCAAATATAAATGTATGAAATAAAATTGGATTGTCATGGTTACCATATGAAAATTCAGATATAGGAAGTGAAAACATGATCATAGTATTGAAGAAAGTGGAAGATGATTTTCCCGTTACATCAATGGAATTAGACGAAGAGACACAAAAAGATATTGCTCTAAAACAAGTATTTGAAACAGCTGTAAGAAGGTGGACTGATTCAGACAAATAACCCCACAACTGACAATATGAGGTCTTGATGGAGTAAAGTTGTTTGACTGGTTGTGTTGAGAAGACAAATTTTAAAAGAGTTTCACATTGAAGGTTTTGGTGCTGTGAGCATGAAGGCAGTAACTAAATGATTTTTTCCTTGACTGATTATATTCCTGCAAGATATTTACATGAGCATATCAATGAGCCGCCAGAGTAAGAGAATGTTCCAGAAATTGATGCAATGGAGACTGTGGAAGAAATGACACAAGGTGCTAATGAGTTGAGTGAAGAAGTGACACCTTCCTTGATGAAAGCAGAGGATGCAAGTTTCCTTGAGAAGATCAAAGTGATTTAGAAAACCTGTTGAATAGGTTAAGCCTGAAGCACCATAGTTAGGGAGGTGAAAAAAAAACAGATTGCGCCTGTTCTAGCAGCTCTCCGTGTCTCTTTGTGTTTCCCTATACACTTTACATTACTCAGGTTCAAAGGAACTTGTCTCTCTCTCTCTCTCTCTCTCTCTCTCTCTCACACACACACACACACACACACACACACATATCAAATATCAATTTAACCAGCTTTGGTTCAGGTCCTGCTATTAAAATCATTTCCTGAATACCGAAAATAAAATTTAAATTTAAGCTTTTGTTTCTTTTATGTTGCAGAACTGAATTATTTTTGGAAAAAAAAACAGATAAAAAATACATGCAAAAACAGAACATACTCTCTCTTGCAGGATTCATTGTCAATATTGAACTCCCTGCACACTCCACGCCAATCTATTAATGTCAGAGAATTGTTTCTGCCAAGGGGTTGTTATATTTAAGAATATACAAAGCTTTTAACATCTGATCTACTGTATTTTGTAAAATCAGGTTATTATGACTTTCCCCCTTTTCTCCCCCATCCTCCAAACTGAGCATCTATACCACTTATTGGCACGTAGAACCCAAATATATGAAGGTACAGAGCAAGCTGACACAAATTAATTTGTATTTTTTGTTCAAAGCAATGGTTCCAATTGTTTCCATTACATAAATAATGCATAGAGGATGTAGTCAGCTACAAAGACCTTAAGTCTAAAAAAACTTAATAAACAGAAAGGTTATGCCTGTTTATGAACAACTTATTCATAAAGTAAGTCAAATCAATTTGAATACAGCATGACAATTGCCATTTAAAATACATAGAAAATGGACGCACATTGTCACTCTTTTGATGCAACTGACATTTCTGTTACCAAATTATGTCATATTTTATCTATTTCAAGTACATTCTAGTCTCCTGAAATAAAATCACTCAGACGTATGCTGTGCTTTTACTGAATATTATAATGCTCAAAATCAGAACAATTTTAGAACATAAATTTTCCAATGAACCAGTAAGATAGTTAATTTGAACAATACTCCAGAGGTTATTTTTTGATTATCAGTAAGACTTACTTTTGCATATGCAAGGGTTTTACATCCTTTGATGCATGACGATTAGCAAATATGAACTGAGATTATGTTAATATTATTTGAATCAGTATCCCTCTTTGTGAATTATCCTCCAAAAACAAAGAAAAACATTTACAAGAAATGTATAAGAAGTTAAGCATGCTTATCTTCTGAGTTCGCGTAAACAACATTTCAAAAAGCATTTGTTCCAAGCCAGGTAATGTGCAATTGAATCATATTAATCAAATTATTTGCTCATGAATTTATCAAAATTCAACATACAATGATCCTAACAATAGTACCCTTGAGTATAGAACAGATGACTGAAGGAGCAACCAAACTGTGATCTTCAAGATGACTAAAATATTTGCTAGGATTTAAAGATGATTAAAGTATTTGATATAAAAGAACAATGTCCTTTTGAAGATAAGCCCAGAAGTAGGGATCATGATCTTAAAATTAGAATGTATTCATTCAGTGATGATGAAAGGGACTTTTTTCTTTCACATAAAGGTTAAAAGTCTAAAACTCTCCCCCTTAAAATTCAACCATGACTGATACTCCTGTTGGAAATAGGCACATAATTCCCATTTTATGAATGTATCCAACATTTTCTAGAACCAAGGTCCAATTTTATTTAAATAAAGGTCTTATGCAGCCAAATTGTGCAGCAGAAAAGCATTTGAAAATTTGGACAAGATGTTAGACAATGAAACTGTAGTTTATTTTTCAAGAACGGTTTATTCATCCTGTGTTCACATTGCAAATTTTTGATATGGATGTACAGATGGGATGATCATCAAAAGAAAAACAATATTTATTTGGGTACATGTCATTTGGGTACATACTTCTCTTTCCATCTGTCTCTTTCTTTCCCAGTCCATCACCACCTATTGGTATCACAAAGTGATATGGCTATCGAATTCCTCAAAAGCATTAACCAGAAGATCATGAGCAGCATTTCTATCTCTGATACCTCTCTCTCCTTTCTCGATCTCTCCATCTGCTTCTCAGGAGATTCATTATCCACCGACATCTTCTACAAACCCACTGACGCCCACAGCTACCTTGATTACAGCTCCTCCCACCCTGCCTCTTGCAAGGACTCTATCCCTTTCTCTCAATTTCTCCGCCTCTGCCGCATCTGTTCCCATGATGAGGCTTTCCACTCCAAGGCATTGGAGAAGTCCAACTTCTTTTATAACTGTGGCTTCCCTCCTACTGTGGTTGAGAGAGCTCGCACCCGCATCTTTGCCATTTCCTGCACCTCCGCTCTCACCCCAACCCCTCCCAGACCCAACAGGAATAGGGTCACCCTTGTCCTCACGTTTCATCTCACCAGCCCATGTATCCAACACTTCATTCTCCGCCACTTCTGCCAACTCCAACGGGACCCCATCACCAAGCATATCTTCCCCTCCCCACCCCTTTCAGCCTTTCACAGGGACCACTCTCTCTGTGATTCCCTAGTTCACACATCCCTTCTCAGCCATCCCACTCCCACCCCAGGGACTTTCCACTGCCCCCACCATAGATGCAACATCTGCCCCTACACCACCTCCATCCAGGGACCCTTTCAGATGAAGCAGAGATATCACCTACTACATTCAATGCTCCAAGTGTGGCCTCCTCTACATTGGTGAGACCAAGTGCAGACTAGGTGACCGTTTCGTAGAACACGTACACTCCATCCGTAACCACGACCTGCATCTCCCTGTTGCCAGTCACTTCAACTCCCCCTCCCACTCCATCACAGATATGTCAGTCCTCGGCCTCCTCCAGTGCCGGGAGAAGTCCAAACGCAAACTGGAGGAACAGCACCTCACTTTCCGTCTCAGGACTTTACAGCCTAACAGGATAAACATCCAATCCTTCCACTTTAAGTGAACCAACTTCCCCCCCCCCCACTCGCTTCTTTTCTTCCCTTTACTAGCCTCTCTCTCTTTTTTCTCCTTGCCATTTTTTCTCTCTCCTTTACCTCTCCTCCCCCCACCTCCATGCTGCCTGCCTCTATACCTTTGACCCACCCCCCGGTGGATCTTATCTCCCATCCTGCCCCGCATCTGCCTATCACAATCTCTTGCCTGCATCTACCTATCACCACCTTGTGCCCACCTCGACACCCCCCATCTTTTGTCCACCTATCACTGCTCTGTTTATTTTTAAACTACATTTGTATAGTACGGTAACAGGCCCTTCCGGCCCGATGAGCCCATATCGCCCAGCTTCCCCCTTTTTATTGCGCTTCCCCTTTTCCTATCTTCAGTCCTGAAGAAGGGTCCTGACCCGAAACATTGACGGCCTGCTTTTCTCCACGGATGCTGCCTGGCCTGCTGAGTTCCTCCAGCATCTTGTTTTTTCATCTAGATTCCAACATTCGCAGTCCTTTGTTTCTCTCGCATTTGTGATTCACTGTGTAACTCTTCTTACATTTCTGAAGTGTTCCACAAGCAGCTCTCCTCTCCTAATGACAGTAGGGTCCAGATTGAAAACATAGTAATGTAAATAATTGTAAGTTTGATCTAGGAACTTCCATTCATAACATGTCTACCATTGTCTTTGAAACTCATGACACATAGTAAACCATTTATATCTATCTACCTTCAGAAACTGCATGAGACTGTTTATCTCTTTCTCCCACTTTCCTCCTGCTTCTCTGAACAAACCAAAAATCTTTGCAGTCTCTCTCTTTCTCAGCTTCTGGAGTTAATTTGTGAGATACTTATATTTCTTACTTTCTTCAGACCATGCCTTCATAAGTCACTGGTTATTATCGTCACAATATATAGTTGCATTCTCTGGAACCACTTCATTATCTTCACCGTAGATCAAGTCAGGTTTCTACATTTTCCCATCTGTTAGCTACTTCTTTTTTTTAAGGTAATCTGCTACCTTAGTGTGGCTTTTAATTCTCACAAACAAGCATATGACTGATATATGGACCAAGGTTTCATTGTTGATCTTTCACCTCCTTTGGTTTCAATGTAAGATAAGATAAGATATTTTTATTAGTCACATGTACATCGAAACACACAGTGAAATGCATCTTTTGTGTAGAGTGTTCTGGGGGGCAGTCCACAAGTGTCGCCATGCTTCTGGTGCCAACATAACATGCCCACAACTTCCTAAACCATATGTCTTTGGAACGTAGGAGGAAACCGGAACACCCAGAGGAAACCCACGCAGACACAGGGAGAAAGTACAAACTCCTTACAGACAGCGGCTGGAATTGAACCTGGGTCGCTGGTGCTGTAATAGCACTACACTACTGTGCCTGCCCAATGTGATGTTACCTTTCACAACAGGGGGTTGTATCTGATTGGTATAAGCTGTACTTTGGGAGAAGTCTGTTGATGAATGGATATACTTTTCATTAGTTCTTGCAGTTGTTCCATGAAAGAGAAAATCTATCAATCTAGAAGACCTTAGCCCCTCAGTCTGGGCATGTTAAGTTGGACCATTTTTTTAAAACTCCCAGTCCCTCTAGTTCTTTTACCAGTTACATAGTTTCTTTCTCAACCCTCCTTCTGTCCCTGCAACTTCCCCTAGTCTCTGCTTAATCTTCAGCGAGCAGCCTTCCCTTCCACTGTAACTCTTCAGTCTCCTCTAACATCCTGAGGTCTCTCGGTTGCTTCATTGATCTTCATTTTGGCATCTGTCATCTAGAAGGAAGCTTGGATCACTTTGTAATTTAATAGCTCCAAAAATAATGATTGTTTCCTGATGACAGCTGAAGGAATCTGGACTTCCAGCCTGGTTACGCACAGCCCTCCATCATGACTTAGAATAAAGAAAACCATTGGTGGGTTCATCTAGGAGGTGGAAGGTCTCTTATAATCAGTCTGTCAAATCTCCTTAAGACATTTCCGAGAGGTCACTATGAAATGATTACACAGTCTGGGGACCAGTATATATCTTGAGTTAGTTGGCTTTCTCAAGGTATTTCATCTTAGCCTCCATCCAGCTTTTTGTACCAGTCACCTCGGTGACACCACTCCTTGGATGCTATTGCGCTCTTAGTTAATTCTCTATCTCCCTGGGTTTGATGAATTCTATTGATTTGTTATCTGTGGACCACCTTTTCTTGTCATTATATGTGTATGTTTCCTTAATATTTATATCCGGGCCAGTGATTTTACAGAATTTGCACAATATCTTGATTTCTCCACCATGCCTGTGTGGGACTTACTGATTATGTATGGATACCAGCACTCTTTAACAACATTTTGGGTGATGGTCTCTGTCCAAGCCCAAGGCAAAGTTCTCTGCATTTCTCTTCTAATGCTGTGCACTCACTGCAAAGTTAACTGTGTGAATTGTAGCTGAGATCTATTAGCTTTAGATATTAACTCTCTAGATATCAGCATTAATGCTCTAACCTCTGTTATATTTCTTCTCAAGTTCTACTAACCTAGGTATTTCTTCCTCAGTTCAAATAGATCAGGATCATCGCCAGAACTAGTAAATAAATGTCCGCCTAAAACTCTCTTTGTGTTGCATACAAGCAGATACCTATTCCTTTCATGTTGTCCAAGACCAATTTTGGTTGAAGAATCAATACTACACTGTGAACAGTGGAAAGACATGGCTATTCCCTGTCCATTACTAACCAAATACTGTTTAACCAAAGAAACACAATTTTTTGCCTTGTATCTGGGTTAATGGAACTCAATAACATGATCTTTCCCAACTTTATCATATCTTGAACACTGAATCTTAATGAACATATCAGGATGTTTTCTTTCATAATGTTTATTCATAGAATAACCACTACAAACCCCCTCATCATGCTGTTAATACTATTGCTTAATAAAATATACAGCCTTGAATTCTCTTACATTTACATTAATTTCAACAATAGCACTAGCCCGAGACAGAAGGCTTCCCTTTGTAAACCTCACACACCTTAAAATAGAGAAACAAAGGACAGCAGATGTTGGAATCTAGATGAAAAACATGATGAAGTTGGCCACATCATCGTGTTTTTCACCTTAAAATGGATTCTTTAAAATTGACATCTAAAACTTTCAAATCAAACAATGTAAGATCATCTGTTGAGATAATAAAAGCACTCTTGCGCTGGCACTACAAAATGGTTAAAATGTGAAAATCAGAAAGTATCCTTGCTCTGCTTGGGTTATCCTCATCGTTCATAGCCTCACCATCCTCTACTCTCACACCAATCCTATGCATGGGCGCAAGTACCAGACAAAATCTGGAGCTAAAATTCTTTCATCTAAAAATAATATCAAGCCCAGTAGCCTGAGTGCCTGAGGTATTGGTTAGAAGACAGCCTCCACAATAGGCACTTTTATCGCAAGAAGCCCCTGTGGAGATCATGGAAGGGATATTGTTTTTCCAGGATCCATTCCATCCAGATCTGAACACCTGACTAAGGAAACCACTCATGAATGATGTCTTCGACGTTAGGCCATGCAACACATAGTACCCAGCTCCACACAATCAGCAAAAGCTGTTGCCTAGTAGGAACCATGAGGAGGTGGGATCACATGGTCATGACATATAGTTCATTGTGGCTCAATAACAGAGTTAGTATCTTGCTCAATGGGTTAGACCACTGCCCGTACACATTTGCCACATTGTTGATTACTTTCCTCCCAAGAGAGTTATAATTATTCCCACCAAGAGGGATCCTTTTCAGGTTGGGATTTGGTGGGGATTGAGTTGGAGGAGAGTTGATTCTACAAAACTGAGCCGTAGTTTTGTGTTAAAATTATTGAAATCTGAGGTGAAGAACTTATTCATATGTATTAAAATGGGAGAAATATGTACGGTCTTGATTAACCTTCAGCATGAATAGGAGAGAGGTGGTGACTGTTAATAACATGGTTGAAAGCAACTCACCAATACTTCCTTGACATCACCTGCTACACCATAATCAATAGCAGCAGTTGCTTAGACATCCAGCTTGTAAGATGGTCACCAGTTCATTCACCATCCTGACTTGAAATATATTGCCTTTCTCAAGTTGTCATTGATTCCTAATTCCAGAACTACCCACTTAACAACACTGTTTGAGCTCCTTCAGTGCCAGTGTTGCAGCAGGACAAGGGGTTTCTGTAATATATCTTTCAAAGGCTAATTAAGGATGATCATTAAATGCTGACCTGCTGACAACCCCTGTATTCTATAAGCGAATAAGAATAAAGAAGAACTGAAATCCCCATAGCAACACAATTCTCATGTTGCTTTTTCCTCTTTTGCTGTGTTTGATTAACAACAAATCCATGGGTGTAATGCACAGCCAAATCATATTTACATATCCAAACAACACTACATTCATACAATCATTAGCTTGTTACATTTCTGCAAATCCTTTATCCCTGTCCTTGTATGTCTGTTAACTACCCTATTGCTTCCTAACAATGACTACAAAGGCTGCAACCATGCTGGTTGGAAGCTTGCCTCGTTGCTTTGGAAGAGCCTATAGGTGGTCATGAAGGGTTGTCTCCATCATCTTCAATGTCCTCTGTTCTGCTGCTGGCCATAAATTTTGTTGCAGCCCCTCCAAAACTGAGCAGCATTCTGTCCTTGAAGCATGAGTTGCAGGAGACATGCCTGCCCCTTCCAGTTAGCTGCCTCTGGTATTGTGCCATTTACTTCTGCAAAGCAATGGATGTTGATCAATGTATTTGGGTGTTTGGATGATGTGCCTGCTATGGTTAAATCACTGGAGAATATTTAAAATATGTCAGAGGAGTGATAAGTGTCTGAGTCTGTGGCAGAGCATATGAATGTTAGATAGGAGAAGTGATTGATGGAGATTAGATCTTAGCTGTGTGTGGAGCAGTGTAGTGGTGCAGCTAACGGGAGATGGGATTTTTTGATTTGTGTTCTGACCTTGAATGAAGCTAGGCTAATCTTACACAAGCAGCTACAGACATGTTTGCACCATTTATTTACATATACTAATTGCATAAATGAGGGCTTTAGTGTGGGAAGTTACTTTTTTGCCCATACTAATATAATGGGTGACACATTTCCTGCAAACATAAGAACGCGAGAAATAGGAGCAGGAGGAGGCCACCTGGCCATCGAACCTGCTCCGCCATTCAATAAGTTCATGGCTGATCTGTACGTGGACTCAAATCCACCTACCTGCCTTTTTCCCACAACTCTTAATTTCCCTACTATGCAAAAATCTACCTAACTGTGTCTTAAATATATTTAATGAGGTAGCCTCTACTGCTTCCCTGGGCAGAGAATTCCACAGATTCACTACTCTCTGGGAAAAGCAATTTCTCTTCATCTCTGTCCTAAATCTATTTCCCCAAATCCTGTGGTTATGTCCCCTAGTTCTAGTCTCACCTACCAGTGGAAACAACCTTCCTGCCTCTTATCTATCCCTTTCATAATTGTATATGTTTCTGTAATATCCCCTCTCATTCTTCTGAATTCCAGTGAGTATAGTCCCAGGCAACTCAATCTCTCCCCAAAGGCTAACTCCCTCATCTCCGGAATCAACCTGGTGAACCTCCTCTGCACCACCTCCAAAGCCAATATATCTTTCCACAAGTAAGGAGACCTGAGGAGTGCAGTACTCCAGGTGTGGCCTCACTGGTACCCTGTACAGTTGCAGCATAACCTCCCTGCTCTTAAATTCAATCCCTCTAGCAATGAAGGCCAACATTCCATTTTCCTTCATGATAACCTGTTGCACCTGCAAACCAACCTTTTGCGATTCATGCACAAGCACTCCCAAGTCCCTCTGCACAACAGCATGCCGCAATCTTTCACCATTTAAATAATCTGATCTTCTATTTTTCCTTCCAAAGTGGATAACCTCGCATTTACCAACATTGTACTTCATCTGCCAGACCCTTTCCCACTCACTTAACCTATCCGTATCTCTCTGCAGACTCTCCGCATCCTCTGCACAATTTGCTTTTCCACTGAATTTAGTGACATTAGCAAACTTAGATACGCTACACTGGGTCCTCTCTTCCAAATCGTTAATGTATATCATGAACAGTTGCAGGCCCAGCACCGACCCCTGCGGCACTCCGCTCACCGCTGATTGCCGACCAAAGAAACACACATTTATCCCAACTCTCTACCTTCTATTGGTTAACCAATCCTCTGTCCATGCTAAAACATCACCCCCAACTCCAAGCATCCTTATCTTATGGAGAAGTCTTTTATGCGGCACCTTATAGAATGCCCTCTGGAAATAAGCATGTCCCAGCTCTCTGTTTTACTGGAAATGTTGTTGGCTAGTCAGTAGCTTTAAAATTAATCCAACAGCCCCACATTTATAGGCACATAAGGTTATTGTGCTTTGGCATCATATACAAGACAGAAAGGACATCCTGGAGTAAAAGGATGGAATAAGTCCAAGGGACTCAAAACAAAAGGCATCTTATTGAAAGTTGGAACAGCAAGTAGAATTCTCCTAAACATCAAAAATAATCTTAGATAATAAAAATTAAATGTGACGTATTCAGTCACCATGTGATGGTAGCTTTGCTTGAGAGCAGGTTTCTGACACAACATAATAAGAGTAACATAGAAGGAAGCCATTTGGCCCATGAAGCCTAAGAAGTCTATTGGACTGAACAGTCAAATTATTTCCACTCCTTTGTCTTTTTCAAATAACTCTACATTTTTCTCCCAAATACCATACATCCAATTCCATTTTGAAGTAACTTTTGAAACTTTTTCCACAACCTTTCCAGGAAGTGCATTCCAGAAACAACATTTCAAGGTGCTGGAATATTTCTCTTCATCCTGCATCTACTTCCTTCAGCAAGTATCTTAATCTGAGACTTCTGGCCACCATTTATGAACATAGACAGGTCCTCTTGATTTTCTCCACCAATACTCTTCATTATTTTGAACCCCTGTATTAAATCTTTCTTGGTCTTCCCTATTCTGAGAAGAACTGTCCCAGCTTCTCCAGTCTCTCCGCATAAACTGCTCATCCCTAATCTAATTTGTTCTTTGTATTCTTGGTCACTTAACTTTTAACAAAGAATGATTGTGGTAGGACAACAGGAAATCAATCAATAAGAATACATTTTTTCAAGTAAGAAACAAAACGGGACTGAATTAATAGCATTGGGCAAAAATGACCTGGGTTGAGCTGCAAAGAAATTGTTAGAGATTTTCTTTAATTTTCAGCACTCTTTATATTTCGAACTGCCAAGGACAAATATTGTAACAGGAGTACACATCTAAACAAGGCCAATGAATCCTGGAAAGGGTTCCAGGGCATTCAAAGTACAACTGAGGAGTCAATGATGACAGGAACATATTTACCTGCCATTGTACCAAAGGGGAAAAAATATTTTTGCTACAGTAAACCCAAGAGTTTTGATCATAAATTAAAATAGCACGGTGCACTTCCTTCTGAGTCAGGCAGGGAAGAAAAGTGGGTGGCTGCTGTGAAGGATTGGGTTTGGTAGATTTTAATACAACTTATGAACAAGTAAACTTTCTTTATATTTTACTTCATGATTAATCATTTAAGGTGTGAAAATAAATAATGGAAACAAGTTGCTTATTTGAAAGCATATACTGTCCATTTAGTAGCTGGTACATTCTATCTGTTTAATAACCTGTAAAAATTACATTTATTTGTACTTTATCATTTTACTGACTATAATTCAACATGTAGCACGATTCTGCAATGATAGTCTTGCATTTTTCCATGAGCAGGGGGTTAGTTTCGATGTGCAGTGCAGCAAATCAATAAAGGTATTTTCATGCCAGTGTCCAAACAATGCAGGAAAACAAGAAAAACCAGGAGATAATCATCGTTCCAGCTTGGGTCACTCCAGATGACTTGAGCAAACAGGAGGAGATAGGAACCATTTAGAAGTCAAAGAGCGTAGGTTATTCTACTGATTGCTCTATTTTTCTTCACTCTGAAGCTGCTGAGACAGCCTGTAACTCTGTTTGAATTAGCATTTTTTTCACAATAGTTTTATTCATTGTGGAAAATGTCAGAAAAGGATTTTCACCATCTTGTTGCAGGAACCATGTGAAGGATCGTGGATTGAGGTAAAAGAACCACAAGAATTCCTTTCGTTTCCAGCATTGTTTCATCGAAAACTTAATAAAACTCTGGAGAAGTGATATAAGTAATTTCCCTTACCTTCTCCTATTATTTCATAATTGGAGATTGGGAGAATTCTCATGGAAATTCAAACCATTTGTTCCCTGGACTGGAATGCAATTATTCAAGAGAATACAAGCTGCACTTTTTCTGGTGTTGATCTTTTCTTTTTTCTGTTAAAAGGTATCCTTTTATGGCTGTTTTTCCCCAGCTGGATGCTGACATTCAATGTGTATGTGTTTCATTACATGTAACTGGATTTAACAATGATTAACAACAATGTTAATTTTAACAACAATGATGCGACTTGATAGAGGTATATAAGATTATGGGAAGCATAGACAGAGTGGACAGCCAGCATCTTTTCCCCAGGGTGGCAATGGCCAATACTAGAGGTCACCCGTTTAAGGTGCGTGGAGCAAAGTTCAGGGGAGACGTCAGAAGTAGGTTTTTTTACACAGAGAGTGGTGGGTGCCTGGAATGCACTGCTGGGGGTGGTGGTAGGGGCCAATACAATAGGGTCACTTAAGACACTCTTAGATAGGGACATGAATGAAAGAAAAATAAAGGGTTATGGGAGGTGAAGTAGAGAGGGGGATAGTTTGAATGTGGATAAGGTTAATATAGATCAGCACAACATCATGGCTGAAGGGCGCATACTGTGCTGTACTGTTCTATGTTCTAAGTGTAACCCAAAATTAGGTTGGTGCTCTGTGCTCATCAACCACCTCAGAATCCACAAAACCAGAGATGAAGCAAGTCATCCTCAATCTTGAGAGATTGCCTAAGAAGAAAAAAATTGCTTAATAACATTGTAATTATATGAACGTATGAAGTAGGAGCAGAGTAGGCCACTCGGTCCCTGAAACCTGCTTTGACATTTAATAAGTTCATTGCCAATTGATTGTAACCCCAATTTTGCATTTTTGTTTATCAAGTGCCTGTCTGCTTCTGCCATAAAAATATTCAAAGACTCTGCTTCCATCTCTCTTTGAGGAAGAGAGTTCCAAATATTATTTAACAGTATGTAAGCCTACCCTAATGTAGCTAAAATCTGAGCTTCTATTGGAGGATCCAGACATTGGGAGCTTCTGTTTGTTCTTGAGCAGAAGCTCAAACTTTAGCTGTCAGACTCTGAATCAAGGTTGATCCCACAAGTGAGGTAATGAATTCCTTTTATTCATCCAAGGATGTGAGAGTGAGATCGAACAGCTGATTGAGTGGTGTCGCAACAACAACCTCGCACTCAATGTCAGCAAGACCAAGGAATTGACTGTGGACTTCAGGAAGGAGAAGTTGGGAGAACACACACCAGTCCTCATTGAGGGGTCATCGGTGAAAAGGGTGAGCAGCTTCAAGTTCCTGAGTATCAACATCTCCAAGGATCTGTGCTGGGCCCAACACATTGATGCAATCATGAATAAGGCACACCAGTGGCTCTACTTCAT
Organism: Pristis pectinata; assembly: GCF_009764475.1. Classification (NCBI taxonomy): domain Eukaryota; kingdom Metazoa; phylum Chordata; class Chondrichthyes; order Rhinopristiformes; family Pristidae; genus Pristis; species Pristis pectinata. The sequence goes on from NC_067413.1 coordinate 89,144,086, forward strand.
TAGGAGTTTGAGGAGATTTGGTATGTCACCAAAGATCTTGCAAATTTCAATAGATGTATAGTGGAGAGCATCCTGACTGGTTGCATCACAGTCTGGTATGGAGGCTCCAATGCACAGGATCGCAAGAGGCTGCAGACGGTTGTAGACTTAGCCAGCTCCATTACGGGCACAACCCTCCCCACCATTGTGGACATCTTCAAGAGCTGGTGCCTCGAGAAGGCGGCATCTATCACCAAGGACCCTCACCATATGAGACATGCCCTCTTCTCATTACTACCATCGGGGAGGAGTTACAGGAGTCAGAAGACCCACACTCAATGATTCAGGAACAGCTTCTTCCCCTCTGTCATCAGATTTTTGAAAGGTCCATGAACCCATGAACACTACCTCATTGTTCCTTTTTTTTGCACGCTTTATTAATTTTGTAATTTATAGTCTTTTATGTCTTTGCACTGTACTGCTGCTGCAAAACAACAAATTTCACATCACATGTCACTGATAATCAACCTGATTCTGACTCTGAACTTAAAATCAAATGCTTTGCATTCAACTTTATAGGGCTGAAAGATGTTATCTTCTCTGACATATCGGGTAATATCATTTTCATTTGATCTTTTGATGTAAGTACACAAAAGATCAAAACTATTCCAAAATGTGCAGAGAAAATACTATGAAATACCTTGACATCATTGTTAATACTATGAAATACCTTGACACAATTAAATCTTGTTTTAACCAACAAAAGAAATCCAAGTGGTGTGCACCACAAATGGATTTATTGATGTTCCACTGTGGTCTACACTTTGGGAAGTTATTAACAGGCTTAAAAAGGCTGGATAAACACCACAATGTTCAACAACCTCTGCATTGTTAAACAATAATAAATACTCTGAGTAATAGTGTCAAGTTTGGACAATGTAAATATCAGAATCAGAATCAGGTTCATTATCACTGACATATGTCGTGAAATTTGTTGTTTTGCAGCAGCAGTAGAGTGGAAGATATAAAGACATAAAAATTACAATAAGTTACAAAAATAAATAAATAGTGCAAAAGAGGAATAATGAGGTCGTGTTCATGGACCGTTCAGAAATCTGATGGCGGAGGGGAAGAAGTTGTTCCTGAAACGTTGAATGTGGGTCTTCAGGCTCCTTTGCCTCCTCCCCAATGGTAGTAACGAGAAGAGGGCATATCCCGGGCTGTGCGGGTCCTTAATGATGGATGCTGCCTTCTTGAGGCACCGCCTCTTGAAGATGTCCTCCATATCTTGGTTTGCTGACTAAAATTTCATCTCTAGCATAAAAAATAATCATCTTCAGACACGATCTTACCCAATCTTTTAAGTCACTGCTCCTGATATGTATTTTAACACAAGTCAATGTCCATCTGTATAATTTTCACAACTGTTCACACACTACTAATATCCTCAGAGGAATTCAACCAACTGGTCTCTTTTTTGGAGTTTTGAATGACCTTGTATCCATTTTCAGTGTCTTTCAGTCCTGATATCTCAAAGTAGAATCTCCTCCAAATTGCTTGTTTCTGAATTGCCTCGTTTCAGTTTATAGTAAATTGTATAATCATTCCATTGGTACATGTGTGCCTGGAGGTAGGGCAGCATGGAGCCATGCTATCTTGATGGTTAGTTTCACTTTCCTCATGAATGCTTACAGCCTTGAAGACACATCTTTCTCTTTGGCCAATAAAGTTGAATCAGAGGATAATGCTGCACAGCTACACATTTTATTCATCGTACCTGTCCTGGTTCTTTGAAAATATCACACAATTAGTTTTATTCCTTCATGGCAGTGCTACTTTCCACCCTTTGAGTATTTATTCAGTTCCCCATTCCACTTAGATTGAATCCACTTCAACCTTCCTTTAAGGAAGTATAATCTAAATCAGAACAACCCTTGCATGAAAATCATCTTCTGATCATTCATCATTTACCTTTACTCTGTATCATAGCGGTTAGCATAACGCTATTACAGCGCCAGCGACGTGGGTTCAATTCCCGCTGCTGCCCGTAAGGAGTTTGTACGTTCTCCCTGTGTCTGCGTGGGTTTCCTCCGCGTGCTCCGGCTTCCTCCCACATTCCATACGGGTTAGGAGCTGTGGGCATGCTATGTTTGCGCCGGAAGAGTGGCAACACTTGCGGGCTGCCCCCAGAACATTCTTAGTAACGCAAAAAGACGTACTTCGCTGTGTTTCGATGTACCTGTGACTAATAAGTAAATATCTGATCTTATCTTTAAATTACCATCTCCTCTGCCAATGGAAACCATTATTTTCTTCACTGAAAGCATTATGATTTTAAGATAAGATACCTTTATTAGTCACATGTACATTGAAACACACAGAGAAATGCATCTTTTGCGTAAAGTGTTCTAGGGGCAGCCCACAAGTGTCGCCACACTTCCGATCCCAACGTAGCATGCCCACAACTTCCTAACCCATACATCTTTGGAATGTGGGAGGAAACCAGAGCACCCGGAGGAAACCCATGCAGACACGGGGACAACGTACAAGCTCCTTACAGACAGTGGCCGGAATTGAACCCTGGTCACTGGTGCTGTAATAGCATTACGCTAACCCCTACACTACTGTGCCTGAAAACCTATATTACATATAGGTTACAATATAGGTTTGAAAACCTATATTACACTTTCCTTTAAATTTCCCTTCTCCACTTAACTGAAGTTCCATGTTACAGAGTCATAGAGGTATACAGTATAGTATCGAAACAGGCCCTTTGGCCCAGCATGTCCATGCCTGCCAACATGTGTGTTTTTTTGATACACATATAAAGGTCACATCTGAATATACATTTTGCAATATTGTCCTGTGGTCTTCTATGCCTTGGCAATTCAAATGCTTATCTAGATATTTCTCATAGGCTGTGTACTTGTTTCCAACATCTCCTTAAGCTGAGCGTTCCAAATTCTAATCACCCTCTGGGAGAAAAAATAAAATTCCTCAGGTCCCCTCTTATCTTAAACCTATGTCCTCTGGTTTTATATACCCATGGGGGAAAATGTTTCTTACTATTTAATCTATCTATACCCTCCTAATTTTGTCTACCTCAATCAGGATTTACCATCTCCTGCTCCCCTGCACCTCCCCGCCCCCCACCCTGAACCTCCTGTGCTCCAAAGAAAACAAACCCAGCCTCTCCAGTCTCTCCTCATAACTGAAATGCTCCGACTCAAGCAACTGCCTGGTGAATCTCCTCTGCACCCTCTCCAGTGCAAGCATACCTTTGTTATATTGTGGCAACCAGAACTGCACACATATGGCCTAACAAATGTTTTATAAAGTTATAACTCCCTGCTCGTATATTCTATGTCCTGGCTAATGAAGGCAAGTATCCAATATGCCTTCTTAACCAATTTATGTACCTGTGCTCCACCTGAAAGGATCCTTGGACTTGTATACGAATGCATCTTTCCAGTAAATCTTTTCTGCAGCAACTTGACACTCTTCCTAAAGTGAGCAATTGCACACATCTGGGAATAAACCTGAAAATGTTGGAAGTATTCAGTTGGAAGTACTGTTAAGATTTGGCATTTCTTCCTTAACAAGAAGATTTTTTTGGAAAGATGCACAACTTATCTTGCTATATTAAAATTAGTTGTATATACAGTATATCCCCAGATCTCTCTGTTCCTGCACAACTTGTACCATTTAGTATATATTGCCCTTCTTATCATTGTTACAAAAATTCATCACTTTGTTTTTCTCAGTGTTAGATTTCATCAAGGATTGAAAATCAAAAATAAAACTGCAGACACTGGAAATCTAAAATAAAAACAGAAAATAATGGAAATACTCACAGGTCTGGTCGCATCTGTGGGAAGAGAAACAGAGTTAATGTTTCAGGTCAAAGACCCTTCATCAGAGCTTCAGCAGAACAGTGTGCTGAGTACTTCCAACATTTTCAGGTTTTTTTCTGTTTTGTAATCCGTCCATTTCATCATTGCACCTAAACTGCAGGCTAGTAACCTCATAAAACAATCAAACAAATCACTGTGATTCATCACAAAAGGGATTAGAATGAAAAACAAGTTATACTAATTTTGTACGGAATCTTAAGTCGTTTTGGTCCAGATCTTCTGTTGACTGGTGAGCTGTCTGAGCTTGCCAGTTGGATAATATTAGGTGCATACTCTTTCTGTCAGCATGGCCCTTGCGTACATTTATCTGTTGGAGGGATGCCCTCCCTTTCTCCACAGACCTTGTGAAATACAGGATCGTTCTGAGCAGAAGTAGCCAGCCTCATTCCTGAATGATGTTGGTCCTGACTCCATCAAAATACAGTGCACCCATGTGTTGTGGCAGTTTGGATGAGGGAAATTTACAGAATTCACAGATTACTGCCAAAAAATTTGAGACATGGGATAAAGGGTTGCTCTTTAGGAATGTATGTGAGAAAAAAGTAACTAAATAAATACAAAATGCAAAAGAACCAACAAATTCTGTCAATTTTTGTCAATGGTTCGCGTTGTGGAAAATCGAGATATGGACAGTTTTCCAGGAACACAACCCCTCCGTAACACAGGGGTGCACAGGGGTAGCTTTTACTCTCCAGTAGTTCAGTCCTGAGGAGTCAGAGGTAGAGATCTCTTGCGAACCACACTTGAGTTACAAACTGACAGTTTCTGCATGTATGTTTTTTTTTATTTTTATAAGTTTACTACCGTAGAGGGGATTTTAATAAAAGGAGCTGTTGGTTTATATGCTTTGCATTTTGCACTATTGCTGTAAACAATTTTTGCAGTGTTGGACTTGTTGACGCAGCGAACACATAGAAATGCTTCAAGTGCGACAAAAATACAACAGTCAGGATTTCACTGCTGAATCCACAGTTAACCTCAATTTGACTCTAGGAGTTTCAGATGACAACACTGTAGACCCTGTCTCAAGGATTTTATTGCTCTAAAAGGGGTATTGGGTAAGTCCTAGCTCAAATTTCATAAGACTACTTAAGATGCAGTTCTGTGGGCTTGAGCATTGTTGAACAGGTCGAGCACTCCAACTGCACAAACTCAGATTAGCACTACTTAGATCACCAGTAGCTAAGACTGGGGCAAGGATGTTCCACTGGTACTCTCCAGAGATTTTGGCACTGTAGCCGACATCCTGCTGTATCGACGGGAGGCTGCTCAGATGATAGGCAAACAGACACCAATGTTTGCTTGTCTCTCTCCCAATAAGAGAAGTCCATAAGTGCCAGCAGTTACAGGGATAACTGCCAGTTACCCAACTGAAAAAATGTCCCATTATAAAAGGATATGGAGGCACCGGAGAATGGATAGACAACAAAGGTTTGTTCGAATTAAACCAAACCTGAGATAGGACTTATCAGAAGAGATTGAATATGTTGAGGTTTTACTTCAAGAAGGATTTTATAGAGATCATAAATGAGAGGTTTGATGTTGTTAATGTACAAAAGGAATTTCCATATACGTTAAGAGCTTTAACCTAGTCACTTAAAGTCTGTTAAACAATTTAAAGAATTTAGGAAGTGAACCTTCCTGCTGCAAAAAGTGGAGGAAATTAGCAGGGAGACATTTAAATACATGCCTGATAACACAGAAAGGGTAAAGAAATAGAGGGATGTGTTGATTGAGGCAGATGAGGAAGTTCATATAGTTGCACAGATCTAACCTGTTCCTGTTCGATAAATACGAAGCAAGACCCATGATAGTTCAACTTTTCACAGTAAAGTACTGATGTGCCAGTCAAGCTGAAGTCTCCAGAGTGGGACTTAAACCTGGAGCCTTCTGATTCAGAAGCAAATGTTCAATGTCTGAACCAAGGTTGATATCTTGGGAGGAAATGAGTACTAATCAGGCAACTGCAACTGGTCTTCATCATAAATATGTTGTTAGAGGAACACTTAAAATCTGGCAGAACAGATATTGTGTAATTCAACTTTAGAACATAGAACAGCACAGCACAGAACAGGCCCTTCAGCCCACAATATTGTGCTGACGTAGTTAATCCCTCCTACTTACAGAATGCTCATATCGCTCTACTTTCCTCTCATTCATGTGTCCAGCCAAGCCCCCAACGAATTTGCCTCCACCACCCTATCAGGCAACACATTCCAGGAATTCACTACTCTCTCAGTAAAAAAACGTACCCCTCACATCTGTTCTGAACTTTACTCTTGGACACTTGCTACTCTGTGTTGGGAACATTATGTAAAAGCCAACAGCCATTTCTACATATTTTGCACCTCTCGACAGGTGTTTGATAAGGTCAGAGTTGACTATTAAGGAGCCAAATCCTCCTGGAAGTATAACTGCATGTTAATGATGCATGCATTTGTTAATGAGCAAACTGTCCAGCAAGATCAGCTGAATAAAATATCTGACATGAATTGTGAATCACTGGAGATTGCTGATCAATCTATTCTAATCTATTTCTGAACAAAAGGCATCTCACTCATAGTTTTTCCATTATTTTTAGGAACTTGCTAGATTTTGACATTAATTGCTTATCATATGTTGTTCTCAGTTAGAGCTGGTAATTAAGAGTGTAACCACCTTCTTAATGATATATTAATTAACAACTCTGTCCCCAAAAGGAAGCAATTAACCTGTTCCTCAAATTAAATTTTGTTTGTGTTCTAACTTTTCCTTTATGTCTCTTTTTTTCTTTCTCTCTCAGTTAGTTTTCTGCTCTTTATTTTTTCCTGCTTCTGATTTGAATTGAATTTACCTGTTCTACTTTATCATTTTCTGCTGCTTGCCATCTGCTTTTCAGTCTCTAATTCCTGTCATCAAGGAGGTGCACTGTTCACGGAGGTCCCAAGTATACTGTTACCCTCGATATCTTCCACCTGGTAATGGCATGTAATTTTGAGTTGGAAGATCTAACCAATAACCTCACTTATGCAAGATTTGCCCCATTGGCCTATAATTTGGTCAGTTTATTGGTATTGGTTTATTATTGTCACTTGTACCAAGGTACAGTGAAAAGCTTGTCTTACAAACTGATCGTACAGGTCAATTCATTACACAGTGCAGTTACATTGAGTTAGTACAGAGTGCATTGAGGTAGTACAGGTAAAAACAATAACAGTACAGAGCAAAGTGTCACAGCTACAGATAAAGTGCAGTGCAATAAGGTGCAAGGTCACAACAAGGTAGATCGTGAGGTCATAGTCCATCTCATTGTATAAAGGAACCGTTCAATAGTCTTATCACAGTGTGGTAGAAGCTGTCCTTAAGTCTGGTGGTACACACCCTCAGGCACCTGTATCTTCTACCCGATGGAAGAGGAGAGAAGAGAGAATGTCCCGGGTGGGTGGGGTCTTTGATTAAGCTGGCTGCTTCACCAAGACAGCAAGAGGTAAAGACAGTCCAAGGAGGGGAGGCTGGTGTCTGTGATGCGCTGGGCTGTGTCCACAACTCTCTGCAGTTTCTTGCGGTCCTGGGTAGACCAGTTGCCGTACCAAGCTGTGATACATCCAGATAGGATGCTTTCTATGGTGCATCGGTAAAAGTTGGTGAGAGTCAAAGGGGACATACCAAATTTCTTTAGCCTCTTGAAGAAGTAAAGGCGCTGGTGAGCTTTCTTGGCCCTGGCATCTTAGATAGCTGTCTTGCAATTGGATCAAGTAGTCCCATACTTTGTGCATCATCCAAGCCCTTATGAAGAACAGGACATAATTGAAAATTGAAGACATATCGCATAGATTGCAATTTTGTTCTTCGTCTTTTGTAAAACAGATTTGTGAACATGCACAGAAGCATCCAATGTTTACTTGGATGTCATTTCCATAATTTACAATGTGGCCCACACTTCCTTAGACACAAAACCCCTGCACTGCTGAAATGGCATTACCTGCCCTTCCATCAAACACTAGGACAGCATAAAGTACACAAAGAAAATCAGTTAAATTTGAGGTCAGAGTTGTGACCAAGTCCAAGGTATTACGGAGGGCAGGGGCCCAGGCCTGAGGCGATGCTCGGTGAATGAACTAGTAATTTGGACCAGGGTTTGTAGAGACATTGGAGCGAGGGATAGGTATACTCACGGTAGGTACACTTGGGATGGGGGTGTAGGTTAAGTGGGTGGGGGGGGGGGAGTTAGTAGTCAGGGGGTATGATTACCAATCTGATGGTGGGAATCAGTGTTTGGGAGAGGTTTTATATGATGGCAAGATGGTCACCAGGTTGCGAATGTGAAAGATTACTGATTGGTGGGGTTTAGAAACATAGAAAATCTACAGCACATACAGGCCCTTCAACCCACGAAGTTGTGCCGAACATGTCCCTACCTTAGAAATTATTAGGCTTACCCATAGCCCTCTATTTTTCTAAGCTCCATGTACCTATCCAACAGTCGCTCAAAAGACCCTATCGTATCTGCCTCCACCACCGTTGCCGGCAGCCCATTCCACACACTCACCACTCCCTGAGTAAAAAACTTACCCCTGACATCTCCTCTGTACCTACTCCCCAGCACCTTAAACCTGTGTCCTCTTGTGACAACCATTTCAGCCCTGGGAAAAAGCCTCTGACTACTGAGCACAGTACTCCAAGTGGGGTCTGACCAGGGTCCTAAATAGCTGCAAATTACCTCTTGGCTCCTAAATTACCTCTTCTCCTAAAGCCATTATCTAAAATGATCTAAAGAATAATTCATGTGGAGTGGCAGTTTTGCAGTGATTGTCAGGTGGGGTCGGGAGCTGAGGAAGAGTCAGGTAAGTAAATTAGTTAAGGGGATCACCTGAGTCAGATTTCAAACACTGACCTGGGACATACTCAGGAAGTATCCCCTTAAAGTTGTGCTGAAACAGACTACACAGGAGCTGCAAAGCTTCCTTCGGCAAGAACCGCCTGTGGGTGGCACAGACCATATTCAGAACCACAGAATGGCATCCAAACTCTCATTGTACAACGTTGGATGTCACTGCATATGTCCAGTCTCCTGCCTGAGCAAGGTTGAAGCATGGATGGCTTGGAATGAAACCTGCGAACTTTGTGATACTCACTTTATGTCCCCAGTGTTCAACAGCCATTTCTTTTTCATAGGAATTGCATTGGGCAGAACCCAGAAATGTGACTGGGCAATTAGCTTTTGCAACCTTTGATTGGGATCACCTTACTTTTCAAAAGCTGAATGAAAATTCGCCAATTTGATTGTAAACTTCACTATTTGAGAGATGCTTGCAGGGCCAGCATCTATTGCTCATTCTTCATTGTCCATGTGGAAGTTAATCACCTCACACTGCTACAGTCCTTCAACTCCCACATGGCTATTGGGGAAGAAGTTCCTCAATTGTCCCATCCCCTTGCCCACAACACTGCCCCACCCCACCATGCTTCTTCTCTTCTTCCCTCCCCTAGCCTCTACTCTTCTACCTTTTTCCCCTTTCGCTCCTTACCTTTGACCCATCTCCCGGTGGATCTGCGCTCCCCTCCTCCCCCGCACCTGCCTATCACTGTCTCTTACCTGCATCTACCTATCACCACCCTGTGCCCACCCCACCTCCCCTCTTTTGTCCAACTATCATTGCTATGCTTTTCTCTCCTACATATCGGGCTTCCCCTTTTCCTAGCTTCAGTCCTGACCCGAAACGTTGACCACCTGCTTTTCTCCATGGATGCTGCCTGGCCTGCTGAGTTCCTCCAGCACCAGAGACTTTTTCAGGGGGAAGAATTTCCAAGGTTTAGACCCTGCAACAATGACGGAACAGAATAAACTTCTGAGTTAGGATGTGTGCAATGTGCTGAATGTGCTGCCCTTGTCTCTCTTGGCATTAGTGGTTGGGGGTTCAGGAAGTGCTGTTGGAAAAACCTAGGTGAGTAACTGCAGTGCATTTTGTAGCTGGTAGACACCACATCCAGCATGCACCATTGGTGGAAGGACTGAAAGTTTTGAGAGATGGATGGGGTGCCAATAAGCAAGTTGCATTTTCCTGGACGGTGTTGAGCTTCGTGAGTGTTGTTGGAGCCAGAGTCATCCAGGTAAGTGGAAAATATTCCATCACCCATATGATTTGTTCCTTGTAGATAATGGGACATCTGTGAGGTATCAGGAGGTGAGTTGCTTGTCACAGGATACTTAACGTCTGGGCAACTCTTGTAGCCATGTTAGTTTTGTGCCTGGATCACCTGATTTATGTTGAAAGTGGGAGTTCTGCAATGTCATTGAGTATCAAGGATAGGTAGGCAGACTCTTGCATGTAGGAGATGATCATTGCCAGGCACTTCTATGGCATGGATGTTAGTTTCAGTTTAAGCCAATCCCTTGATTTGCTGCATGCAGGCATGGACTACATCATTTATTGAGGAACTATTTTGTACAACTCTCAGCAAACATCCCAAGTTTCACCATGCAGCAGTCAGGACTTGGAGTGAGATTTGGAGCAGGAGATTGGAAAGAGGTGGGTCTCTGTGCTTGTGAGTTTCACTTTGCGGGAGTCTAAAAGAGGCACATTTGCAAATTGTTAATAGTTGATTGGCTCATTGACTAGTTAACAGCAGGCAATAAAAAGAAGTAAGGGTCAAGTAGAGTGGCTTTTTTGGAGCAGTCACTTTAAGAAGGGCTGCTGGTTGTCTAAGTGCAGGCTTGGTGAATACCAGACTTCAGTGAGGTGCGGTACTTATTCTTTCTCTGTCCCTTTATTTTCCCTCCAAGCTTTTTAGTCATAGCAGGTGAGCTCAGACCTGTGTCATGCTCCTCCTATGTAATGTGGGAACTCTGGGAGGCTGCCAGTGTCCTTGATGACTACATGTGCAGGAAGTGTCTCCTGACAGATTGCACGATGGCACTGGAGCTGTGCATGGATTCACTTTGGAGCATCTGTGATGCTGAGAATGTTGTGGATAGCATGTTTAGTGAGTTGGTCACACACTGCAGTTTGAAGGCCTGGGAAAAGATGGGGGAATGGGCGACCGACTGACAGGCAGAGCAGTAGCAGGAAGGTAGTGCAGGAGTCCCCTGTGGTTATCTCCCTCCAAGACAGATATACTGTTTTGGATATGGTTGGGGGAGATGGCTCATCAGAGGAAGGCAGCAGTAGCCAGGATCATGGCACTGTGAGTGGTTCTCCTGCACAGGAGGGCAGGAAAAAGAGTAGCAGAGCTATAGTGGTGGGGGATCCCATGGTAAGGGGAATAGACAGGAGCTTCTGTGGTCACAAATAGGACTCTTGGTTGGTGTGTTGTCTCCCTAGTGCATGGGTCAGAGATGTCTCAGAGTGGCTGTATGGCATTCTGGAAGGGTAGGGTGAACAGCCAGTTACTGTGGTGCATGCAGGTACCGACAATGTAGGGGAAAAAGTGGGATGAGGTCCTTCAGGCTGAATTTAAGAAGAGAGGAGATAGATTTAAAAAGTAGGACCTTAAAGGTAATCTCAGGATTACTACCTGTGCCATGTGCTGGTCAGAGTAGAAAAAGCAGTATAGTTAGGATGAATATGTAGCTAGAGCAGTGATGCACGAGGGAGAGTTTCAGATTCCTGGGGCATTGGAACCAGTTCTGGGGGAGGTGGGACCAGTACAAACTGGGTGGCCTACACCTGGGCAGGACTGGGATCAATGTCCTAGGGGGGTTGTTTGCTAGTTCTGTTGGGGAGGGTTTAAACTCATATGGCAGGGGGATGGGAATCCATGCAGAAAGAGGGAAGCAAAGCGGAGACCAGAGCAAAAGTTAGAAAAGAGAAGTAAGAGTGGAGTACAGAAAGGTCAAATGCAAAAGACAAAGGTTACTAGATTCTAAAGGGACAATGTGTAAAGGCACTTTATCTGAATGCCTGTAGTATTCGAAACAAGGTCAGTAAACCTGTGGCACAAATCAGCACAAGAGGATATGATTTAGTGGCCATCACAAACGTGGTTGCAGGGTGGAGATGAGTGGGAATTAAATATCCAAGGGTATCGGGTAATATGGAAGGATAGGCAGGGAAGTGGGGTAGTATCCTTCTGAATCAGATCAGGGTGATAGTGAGAGCTGATATAGATATAAGATCTAGGGAGTAGAATGTTGAGTCCATCTGGGTAGAGATTGGGGAAAAAACACTGGTGGAAGTTGTCTATAGGTCACTGAATAATAACATTACAGTGGTACAGACAATAAACCAAGAAATATGATGCATGTGAGAATGGAACAGCAGTTGTCATGGGGGACTTTAACTTCCACATAGATTGGGTGAATCAAGTTGGTTGAGGTAGTCTTGAGGAAGACTTCATAGAATGTATCCATGATCACTTTCTTGAACAGCATGTTGGTGAACCTGTGAGGGAAAATGCTTTGATCTGGTCCTGTGCAACGAGACAGGTAAAATTAATGATCTTGTAGTTCAGGATCCAATTAGAAAGAGTGATCACAGTATGATTGAATTTTTCATACAAATGGTGGTTGCAATAGTTTGATCTAAAACGAATGTATGATGCCTAAACAAGGGAGACTACAATGGGATGAGGGAGGAGTTGGCTAGTGTAGACTGGAAACACAAGTTATATGGTGGGACAGTTGAGGAACAGTGGAAGACTTTCAGATTTTTCAGTGCTCAACAGAAGTATATTCCAGTTAGAAGCAAAGACAGTAAGGGTGGGGAGAGCCAGCCTAGGATAAATAAGGAAATAAAAGAAGATATCAAGCTAAAAGCTCATGCATACAAAGTTGCCAAGAGCAGTGGGAAACTGGAAGATTGGGAAAACTTTAAAAAGATATTAAAGAACCACTAAGCCAGCAATAAGAAAAGGAGAGAGATCATGAAAGTAAACTAGCACAAAATATAAAAACAGTAAAAGTTTTAATTATACAAAGCAGATAAGGGTGACTAAAGTGAATGTAGGTCCCTTGGAAGATGAGAAGGGGGGAATTAATATTGGGTAATGTGGAAATGGCCGAGGCCTTGAACGACTATTTTGTGTCAGTCTTCGTGGTGGAGGACATGTCTAGCATAACAAAGATGTGATGGGAGGTGAGGACATTGATACAACGACTGAGCAAACTAGTGGACTTAAAGGTAGACAAGTGCCCTGGTCCTGATGGGATGCATCCCAGGGTACGGAAAGAAATGGCTGAAGTTATAGAGGCATTTATGATAATGTGCTGAAATTCTGTGGACTCTGGGCAGGTCCCAGTGGATTGGAAGATAGTGAATGTCATGCCACTTTTTTTAAAAAAAGGATGTAGGCAAAAGGCAGGTAACTATAGACCACTTTGCTTAACGTCTGTAGTCATGGAAATTGCTTGAAGCCATCATTAAAGAAGAAATAGTGAGACATCTGAATAGAAGTGGTTCCATCAGGCAGATACAGCATGGATTCAGGAAGGGCAGGTCCTGTTTGACAAACTTGCTGGAGTTCTTTGAGGATATAATGTCAGTGGATAGAGGGGAACAGGTGGGTGTTGTATACTTGGATTTCTAGAAGGTGTTTGATAAGGTGCTGTATAAAAGACTCCTCCATAAGAGAAGGATGCATGGAATTGGGGGTAATGTATTAGCATGGATAGAGGATTGGTTAGCCAATTGAAAGCAGAGTTGGGATAAATGGGTGTTTCTCTGGTTGGCAGTCAGTGGAGAGTTTTGAACTATTGAATGGTTCCTTATACAATGAGATGGACTCTGACTTCACGATCTATTTTGTTGTGACCTTGCACCTTATTGCACTGCACTTTCTCCGTAGCTGTGACACTTTGCTCTGTACTGTTATTGTTTTTACCTGTACTAGCTCAATGGACTCAGTACTAGCTCAATGGACTCAGTACTAGCTCAATGGACTCAGTACTAGCTCAATGGACCTGCACTGTGTAATGAATTGACCTGTATGATTGGGATGCAAGACATGTTTTTCATTGTACCTTGGTACAAATGACAATAATATACCAATACCAATGGAGTGCTGCAGGGGTCAGTGCTGAGCCTGCAACTGTTCATGATATACATTAATGATTTGGAAGAGGGGACCGAGTGTAGCCAATCTAAGTAAAGACAACCCAAGGAGGGGAGGCTGGTGTCTGTGACGTGCTGGGCTGTGTCAACAACCAGGAATGTGGTTAGTTTTGCAGCCAGACATGGAATTGGGAACGTGTTTGAGTGTGGCTGGATCTAGAGGTCAGGAATGGGGAATATTATGTGGTGAGACTTCGGAACAAGGAACCAGAGTGGATGAGGGAATAAGGATGGAGGGCTGTATGCGGAAGATTATTTCCCATCCTTTTTCAAGGAACTACTTTCATAAGATAAAGGCAGCAAATACAATTGGTACATGTCTTTCTCTACATTTGTTGTACCATCAATTCAATGCATTTTCTTACAGTGGGTCAAATACACTTACATTCCTCATTAAACAATGCACCCCTAAAATGTTTCATTTACACAGGACCAGCCCATCAATGTCTGGTGGTGGCAGGACAGACTGGTCACAGTAGTGCAGTGGCTAGTGTAATGCTATTACAGCACCAGTGACCTGGGTTCAATTCCAGCTACTGTCTGTAAGGATTTTGTACATTCTCCCCGTGTCTGTGGGTTTCCTCTGAGTGTTCTGGTTTCCTCTCATTCCAAAGGTGTATGGGTTAGGAAGTTGTGGGCATGGTATGTTGGTGCTCCAGAGCACTCTATGCAAGAGATGCATTTCATTGTGTTTTGATGTACATGTGCCTAACAGATATTTTATCCTTCCCCCACAGAGTCCTTTCACTGGCTGCCATTTCCTGCTGAGCTGCAGCCACATTTACTATTCCCCCACAGTAGTGTCTCATGTAAGGCAGACCATGAGTGAGGCTTCGCTCTCAGAAAATGCTTAATCATATTTCTTTTGTCATGTGTCAATCACACCACTTTGTGTTGTCCACACAATGTCTCTCTCATTGCTGTTATTCAAGAAATCTAATTTCTCCTCTGAACATTAAGACTGCCAGTAGACAATGTGCAATTGAAACTTTTTCACAGACATTGATCTTCTATCATCTCCCAATTTTGCTGACATGCTTCAATGAAAGGTTTCTGATACGAGTAACCATGCTGGGATGTTTTTCAAATTACCACCACTTTCAGATTAGCAGACTCTTACCAATTACCACATGTGTGAAGAATTCACAGCTCATTAGCATGTGAATGGTAATGTTGCACAGAAAGGAGAGGATGTCATTCGTGAATTATTCATCAAGTGCTTCTTTAAAATTTGGAAACAAAACATCAACAATTCTTCAACTATTTCCATGCCAGTTTATCCTAATCTGCTATTTTTATTGTTTGTTTTGTGTTGTAACATAATCAATTTACTATTAAATTAAAAGGAGTAACCATTTGATTTGTCACTTAACAGAATCTAGGTTTCACAAAATGCCAACTGAGAAACAAAACTCTTTATTGAAGACAGGCTGAATCATGTGATTGTGGCCAGAAATTCAGGAGAGCCATCACTGATTACAGCACAAAACAAACTGTTGGAGGAACTCAGCAGGTCAAACAGCATCTGTGGAGGCAAAGGGATGGTTGACATTTCAGGCTGAGACCCTTTGCCTCCATAGGGGCAGTTTGACCTGCTGACTTCCTCCAGAAATTTATTGCTCCAGATTCCAGTGTCTGCAGTCTCTTGTGTTGCTGCCACTATTCAGCTGCATCCAGGTGGATCTCAGACTGACAAACTATCTGTTAGTACAGGACACTTGTCACTGTTACTCAGGTCCAGTGGCTAGAATCATAATCAGGCTTATTATCACTGACTTGCATGCTGTGAAATTTGTTTTGCAGCAGCAGTACAGTGCAAAGACCTAAGAATTTCTATAAATCACAAAATAAAGATGGACTCTGATCTCATGATCTACCTTGTTGTGACCTTGCACCTTATTGCACTGCACTTTCTCTGTAGCTGTGACACTTTACTCTACTGTTATTGTTTTTACCTCAATGCACTCTGTACTAACCCAATGTAACTGCACTGTGTAACGAATTGACCTGTATGATCGGCATGCAAGACAAGCTTTTCACTGTACCTCGGTAGAAGTGACAATAATAAACCAATACCAATAGTGCAAAAAAAGTGTTGATGGGTTCATGGAGCATTCAGAAATCTGGCAGAGGGGAAGAAGCTGTTCCTAAATTGTTGAGTGTGGGTCTTCAGGCTCTTTATCACCTCCCCAAAGGCAGTGATGTGAAGAGGGCATGTCCTAGGTGTTGAGGGACCTTACTGATGAATACTGCTGTCTTGAGGCACTGCCTCTCAAAGATGCCCTCTATGGTGTACCCATGATGGAGCTGGCTGAGTCTACAACCCCCTGCAGCCTCCTGTAATCCTGTTCATTGGAGCCTCCATACCAGGTGGTGGTGCAACCAGTCAGAATGCTCTCCACTGTATATCTGTAGAAATTTGCAAGAGTCTTTGACATACCAAATCTCCTCAAACTCCTAATGATGTAGAGCTGCTAGTGTGCTGTCTTCATTGCATCAGTGTTGGGCCCAGGACAGATCCTTGATGTTGACACCCAGGAAATTGCTCACCCTTTCCACCACTGACCCCTCAGTGAAACTGGTGTGCGTTCTCTCGACTTCCCCTTCAAGTCCACAATCAATCCTTGGTCTTGCTGATGTTGCATGTGAAGTTGTTGTTGAGACACCACTCAAGCTGAACTATCTCACTCCTGTATACCACACATCACCATCTATGATTTTATCAATGACAGTGATGTCATCTGTGAATCTATAGAATGGTGTTTGAGCTGTGCTTAACCACACAATCATGAGTGTAGAGGGCATGTCTTGTATGCCCCCTGCTTTACCTCTGGTCAACAGCTACCAGGAGTGGAGTCTCACCTTTCACCAGCTGAAGTTCACTCGCTGCTGTGTCCCTGGCCATCCATCTCCAGGACGTGTATTGGAAATAGAATGTAGTGTTTGGGGAACATCAGGACAGGAAGCACTTGGACCCTGAGCTAGCGACTCTGGATGGAAGGTCAAAGCCACACAGATGTGACCCATTATAAAGTGATGTCCTAAACTAATTACAGAACTCTAGTGGATGAAATCAGAAGCAAACAACTGCAAATGAGTAACTATAAGTGAATCTTAAAGATTCAATTACACAAGTGAGGTAGGTATGCATTATGGTCATTATGTGCACATAACTCATAGCACACATCTTGTGTATGATGAGCCAGTAGGTCCAAAGTTAGATAGAAATTGGACCTAAGGCCTCATTTTATTATCTGACTGACCCCACTTCACTTCCAAGGGCAACCTTACACTCACCCTGATGCAATTTAAACCAGCAGCTCAAACTCACCTGCCCATCACCTCTAATCTGATACAGCAAGTAAGTTTCCAAAAACAGCAAGTATGTTTAAATAATATCAAAATTTAAACAAAATAATTAGTCCTAATAAACAAAATGACTAAGATAAAAATAACAAAAAACAAACCACTTAGCTGCACTTAGCTTTTTATTTAAGGCCAGCAAGTGAATTCAAAGGAATGGAGCTGCCCTTTTCAATCAAGCTGGCCCTTCCTAAAGCATTTCAGTACCTCATGGATAAACTGCATCTGCAGGTAAGATGGTCAGAGGCAAGGCGACCAAATAGGAGGAGATAGCCAACAGTGAATCTGCAAGACGGAGGTGGGAAAATTGCAATAATCAACCCCACAAGTGTTTGCTGAATGCTTGTATGTGAGATTTCCATGCAAATAGTACTAGTAGGCTGCACAGTCCCATTTTAACACTTTTTTAATGAGTAATTTATTTGCAGTCCAATGTCTTTCACTTTTCCTTCATCACTTTAAACAATCAACTTTAAACAATTTGAATTTTGCTGGAAATATTTGGTTGATTGTTTAAATTAAGGGAGAAAACTAAAATCAGGAATTACAAGTCTCAGTGGTTTTAAATATGAAAAATAAACGATTCAATAAAATTAATGTAATTTGGCACTAATGATCAATGTTAATGGGCCAGTGTTTACAATTAAAATTTGTAGCCATGAGACGTTACACTTGTTAAAATTAATTTACAATGCTAAAGAGGATATTTGGCAGCAATTAAGATTCATTGTATTATTTAAAATAATTCGCATTGAAATGGACAGGCTCTGACAACCTAAGGCAAATTTAGACTGTATGTACCACAGAGGACAGGAGTTTCATGCTATTCAATACGACAGAAAGGAGAGCAAGATGCAAGGTAGCAGAGGAGTGGTGCATCTTGCATAGCAACTTCCAGATTTTCTATTTAACCTGGAGTTACTTTCTGTTTTGTCCATAAACAGCAGAAAGGACCATTAGCCTAAATACTAGCTGTAAATTCAGGCTAACATTGCTGAAATTACTAATTTTAATATACATTAACTCAGAAATCTTACTGCACATCATTTTGATGTCTTGCATATTTGCCTAAATACAATCGAACAGTATTAAGAAGTCACAACAATTGAAAGTTTTGACTATAATTTCAGAGGAACTTCACTATTTTTACATTGCAATGTATTGTAATAAAACTTGTTATTAGGATCACTGAACCTAGAATTGGAATGGCTTTTGTATTAAGCAATACCATTATTTTCTTTGGATTAACAACTGAGGTGAATTTTTCCTTTTTTACAGGCCAACTTCATGTAGAATTTTCTTGATCCCTGGGCATAATCTATACTTTCTCAGAATAGTGGGGGAAGGATAACATGGTCATAGCTGAGCAGTAAGTGGCAATAGTTCATGTCGAACTGCTGTCATTAACTCCTGTTGGTGTTGACAGGTGTAGGACTTGCACCTGAACACTAAAATCCTGAACTTGCTGAACACTTTGTGCTGGGGATTTGTCAACTGCCCTAAGGACCGATGCAAAATATTGCCCTGATTTTGTAAACTCTCCTTTGCCTGTTCTGTGCTGCTTGTTCTGATATGGCCTCCAGTATAACCTTCCCCAGGAGCTTGGCTGGTGGAGTGAAGCTTAGCTCTATCTCTATGCAGATAAATGGCTGCACCACAGGACAAACCTTAACCACCGGTGAAACCCTGGCCCCATGTCCTTCCAGGCAGCACAGGGGTTGCTGGAGCTGGTTGGGTCAGAGCAAAACATGTTGCCACTAGCTTAAGCTGTGACCATCTCTAGAAATTAATACTTCCAAGGAGATATCGGGTTAGTATTGGCATTGGAGGAGATGGTCTGTCCCAATACCTCAGTTGTTTTATTCTTCTCCATTGCTATCTCTCCTACCCCTTTTCAAACCAAAGTATCTATGTTTATATTTGCTATTCATTTCCCCTCTACATTTATGCAGAAGCTCTTAGTCATTTTATTAATATATTTCTGGCTAATTTACTCCCATATCTCGTGTTTATTAATCAAATTTCTTGGCTACCTTTTGCTGGCTTTCAAATCCCTAGCATTCAAGCTAACTGCTCCTCTTGGCAATATAATAAGCTTGTTTTAATATTTTATTATCCTCAGTCTCTTTTGGTCAGAAGTACGTTATTATTTTCATGACTTTCCTTTGTTTCTCAGTGGAGTGGTTACTCATTGAGAACTATGACAACATCTCACTATTGTTAATCTAGAGGCTAACCTTTCAATTTAGTGATCCATCTTAGAGTATTCCAAACAATTATTTAATTGTCTTTAGTGGAATTTTTAAGACTCGAGTGTGCCATGCTCAAATTTAGTGTAGAAAGCTAAAATATCACAATCGTTTTCCCTCAAAGATCTCTTACTGTGATATTAGCAGGGCTATTTCGGTAACCAGTTCCTTTTGTTGGTTCTTTAACATATTTCTCCAGGAAGCTGTTCATGATGTTCCTGAATGATAGAGCATCCTTAAAGGCACTTGAAAGAAATGCCACTCCTATTGAGTGCTAGTTTAGTCCCACAGAATTGCATTTTATTATTAGAAAGATTGGCAGCTAATTTTAGTTAGTGATTAAATTTTATATGATTTACCATAAGCTTGAAATGGCATTCCAAGCACTAATTCTTCTGTGGAAGTATTAATGTCAGCTTGTGTGTTGAGCATGTTTTACATAAGGTGATAAATGAATGAAAGTTAAAGACAAACATTGCAAGGAGCTGGTTATAGATGTCACAAGCATATTTCTTGTTACATGATTATAATTTCATAATGAAATACTCTAAACATTCATTGGTCCTGGTTGTTTGCACAGATGCAATTTATTACTAATAGGAATAATTTTTTTGGAAAATAACATTTGCAATGTAAAATCTGTCTGCACTCTAACAAAATATATAGATGTGTCCTGCTGTAGTACATTGTTTTCACTTGGTTGTATGCTGGAATATGAGCTACAGTTTCTAGCTGTATCCTACCAGTAATTCAGGAAATTGATAAAACTATATAATTTTATAATGTTAGAAATATACAGAAGCACATCCTTTGGCTCCACTGCAATGCTAAAGGTTATTTCCTGCTTCTGTTCCTCTCGCTTGCAATCGACACATCTTTCATTATACACCTTCCCATTTCCATCATCCTTTCAGATGAAGGGTCTCGACCCAAAATGTTGACAGTCCATTTCCCTCCACAGATGCTGCCTGACCCGCTGACTTCCTCCAACCATTTGTTTTGTGCTCCAGATTCCAGCATCTGCAGTCTATTGTGTCTCCGTCCTTTCCCTTCCCCCACTATTCTTCATTTTCCCATCCAATTCCCCCCCTCCAAATTTCCAATTGTCGTTTTCTCCCCCCTCCCAATCTTACCATCCTTTTACAATCAGCCACTGTCCATCCCTTCCAATGAATTCCTTCCTCTTTCCATCATTTCCTCCCTTTTCCAATTCCCTCTACCTCTCCCAATCATTCCCTCCCTTCCCAAGTTGCTGTCTTTCTCCCAATCACCTCCCCACCTTCCCATCCTTCTCTTCCCTTAAGTTTCTTTTTCTTCAAATTAACTCCAATCCTCTAAGCTACATCTGCCATCTGCAAATCACCTACCCCTTCCCCTCAATTGCATCTTCTCTCTCACATCTGGGCCACACACCCATCATCACCACTATCCTGCTTCCAGTCAGCTCTGCTCCTAATCATCTTCCTCAAACACTGATGCCCTTCCCCAAGTGACCCCTCCCTTTCCCGATAGCACTCTCCCTTTCCCCAAACAATTGGTCTCCCAACAATCTTCCGCTCTTTTATGATCCCTTCCTGCTGTCTCATTTACCTCATACTTCCAGGACCCCACCTGAGTGATGCTAATTGCAATGGCCCACAGTTGAAGTCCTGTGAAATGACTGCAAATATCTTAATATAAATAAGGTCTAAGACCCAATACTCCTATAATCCAACACCCCTGAGAATTTGGTAGGCATGGGACTAATAGATTTACTGGATGTTACTCCTGTTAGTACTCAAACATGCTTTTATTTCACTTTTCTTTCATGTTACACTTTAGTAATGTTCCACTGAATTCTGTGAAATTGAACAGACCCTGACTCTGGCTGCAAATCTCCCCACGTTCCTGACCCCTGGTGTTCTGGACCCCAACCCCCAGCTCTGGCCACACACTCAACTCAGTCTGGATCCTGGTCCCAGCTACAATCCAAATCCCCAGCTCTGTCTGCACAGCCCACTTGCACTCTGGAAGCCTGGCTCCCACTCTGGGTTAATGAGTAAGGCAGATGCCAAATCATCAGGGTTTCCAAACAATCAGATGCCAGATCATTGGATCATTGGATCATTGCCTCAAGGTAATTGCTTGGCCTAATGAGAGGACAAAAAAAGGTGCAAGATTTTCATTGCACTATTAACCTTCCCCCAAGACTCTTGAAAGGACCACTTGTGCAATAGAGGAAGAACTCTTGATCTCTCAATCTACCTCACCATAGTCCTTGCACTTGATTTGTCTGCCTGCACTGCACTTTCTCTGTAACTGTAACACTATATTCTGCATTCTGTTATTGCTTTCCCCTTATTACCTCTATGTACTGTGTTTTGAAATGATCTGTCTGGATAACATGGAAAACAAAGCTTTTCACTGTATCTCAGTACACGTGACAATAATAAACTAATTCCAATTTCAGGTGCAAGCAATATACAAAGTTTGGCTGCCTGGTGACTTACATCAATGTTGTGTACAGGCTACGTGAATCACACTGGCTGCACACCTCGACAGGAATCCTAAAGATCATGAGCTGCTTGTACCACTTATAGCTAAGTTGCAATATTTAATATCAGAGTGTACCACTGAAATGGAGGTGCAAGATGACTCTGGTGGATGCTAACTCCACTGGATCTGAATTTGACTTGAATTTGAAAATAAAAGCAGACTGTTGGAGAGAGAACGTCCCACAGTTCTCCAACACTGAGGAAGTGGTTGGATGGGTTGCAGGGGTGGGGGAGAGATGGGCAGTAGGATGAGGAGAAGAATGAGAAGGAGGAGGGAGGTTATGTTTTGTATGGAGTCAGACCATCTTCCAGATACAAAGGCAATAAAAGGAGATGGCTTTGGTCATGATTGTCAGGAATCGAGTCCTGGAGGCTGAACACATACCACAAGAAGTTCAATGCACTCCATCTTCAAAATCAATGACTCCATCTTCAAATGTCATACCCCATGAAATGTAAGACTAGCCTCGGGTACCGTTTAATGCATCTTGCCCCAGCACTTGCCTACAATCTATCCTCATCAACCTTGAAAGGGACTAACTCGCTTTCTCTCTTTCTCAGTTCTAATTAAGGGTCTTCAACTGACATTAACCTTTTCTCTTTCCACAGATACAGCCTGTCCTGCTGAATTTTTCCAGCATTTTCTGCTTTTATTTCATTAATATTGATATGGAGGTGGCATTCACATGTTTAAATCCATGGTCACTTCATACTACTTCAATCTTCACACCCAAATCTCAGCTTGCCCATATTTTGAGCTATTCCTCCATGAGGTAATTCACCCAAACAACATGCACAACACTCAGTTACACACTTCCCTTTTCACCGCAGGCCAGGGTGGGGCATTAATACAGGTTGCAGTTGTTGTTTGGCAGGGCACAGCTGAAGCTTCATGACCTTATGTCCTTGGAAGAGGGAGTAAACATCGCTGTGTGAAATACACGATGATGCTGGAGGACCTCAGCAGGCTAGGCAGCATCTGTGGAGAAAAGCAGGCTGTCAACATTTTGGGTTAGGGCCCTGCTGTGTCCCTGGTCTGTAGTGATACTGAAACCAGAGATTAGTGTACCCTCACACCTAATTTTCCTCCTCCCCACTCCCACATCCTACAACCTCATTTGATTCATGAGCTGCAGCTGGTGTCAAATTTGCTTTACTTCCTCCACATACCATAACCTGCTTATCTCCTTAAGATATTCAAGGACTACAAACCAGCCAGATACTAACAGAAAGGCAAAAGAAAAGATGGAGACTTGAAATGTCGCTGCCAGCTAAGTCTTAGGATCTGCAAAAAATGTCCTGCAAAATTACAAGAGGAAAAGATGGTGCAGGTATTAGATCCATGGAAGGTAAACTGCAAAGAACTCAGATCAGAATGGGATAGGTTACAGAAGAAGGCTAATGGTTCTGCTCAAGGAACTGTTTTGTGCGTTGAGGGATCTTCCACTGAGTCAGTGAGGTGGTTGGTGGCCGTTTTTTCCCGCACCAGCTTTCTCTCCCATCACAGCTGTTTCTGTGATCCTGTCTAACACACTGTTTTTGTTCATTTCCAACTTGCAAAACATTCAGATTACACAGTTCTCGGGAATGAAACCCTGTCGTAACCTGTGGACTGTCTCTGTAAAACCATAGTGAAACCTGGATAATTGTGGACTGGTCTGATCATTCTTTCTATGGAAAGATACACTTGCAATGGAGGGAGTGCAGTAAAGGTTCACCGGATAGATTTCTGGGATGGTGGGGATGACGTGGGTCATTCTCTCTTCTCACCTCTCCCATCAGGCAGAAGATACAGGAGCCTAAGAGCACATACCACCAGTCTCAAGGACAGTTTCTATCCCATGGTGATAAGACTATTGAACGGTTCCCTTATACAATGAGATGGACTCTTGATTTCACAATCCACCTTGTTTGATCTTGTAACTTATTGTCTACCTGCAATGCACTTCCCTGTAGCTGTGACACTACTCTGTATTCCATTATCGTTCTTACCTGTACCTCAACGCACTCTGTACAAACTCAATATTTCTGCATTGTGTAATGAATTGATCTGTACGAATGGTATGCAAGATAAGTTTTTCACTGTACCTCTACAAGTGACAACAATAAACCAATACTAATACCAATATGAGGTGACATTAGGCAGATTAGGCTTGTACTCCTGAGTTTAGGTGATCGCATTTAAACTACAAAATGCTTACGGGGCTTGACAAGGTGGATGCAGGGGTGATATTTCCCTGAATCAGGGTGTCTAGAATCAGTACAGACAAGCAAATAGGATTGATAAAGGTGCAAAGTGGCACAATCTTGGAGGCAGCCAAAAGAAAACAGACCCAACACCACAGTGATGCTCAAAAAATTGTCAGTGCTGACAGCCTGATGCACAGGGAGGATGAAGCTATCACCTTGTGGGAAAAGACAGTGATGACTTGACAAACAACAGCCCTGATCATACAAGGTCATGGTGGAGGAGAATGTCCTGGATCAAAATAATAACTGTATGTCAGATCTTGCAGTTCAGTCCATCACCTCAAGTGTCTGAAGGACAATTTGCAAAGTATAGCAGAGAATGGACAGGTATCTTTTTGGATTTTTTTTACTTTCCATTGTTAAAGAACAGATGCAACAATTGTGGCTCATGTAATATTGGGAGAGTGCCCCTTTAAGGATTATAGCATGTGACCAATTGCTGTATGTGTGTTATAGAGCTGCCTGTTTTCTATATGTGGTAGACACACAGTAGAGAAATGTTTGTTTAATAAAGCACTTTGTTTAACTTGCTGACCATCCTCCAGTACGTTAGAGCAATGATGATGGACTGATTTTAAACACAACAGATTTCTTGACTCGTTTCAATTTTAGGGTATAAACCAAGCAAATGTAATTGGAGAACTGGCCAAAATGTTACAAGACCAAATCTTGATCCATTTCCACATTGAACAAGTAGAATTGTTCCACTTCCTAAACAGTAAATGTATATCTGCACCTTGCTGTGCCCATTCAATGCAACTTGCAACTTGTACATTTATTCCACCTGAATGTATATTTATCTTGTTACAAACCAGCAACAAAAGAAACAGTGAGTCATGTATAAGTGTTAGAAACTATTTTATTAATAACTACTTATAATAAGAAAAATAAAAAAATGTTAGATCTGAAACATTAACCCCAAAAACTAAACTCAGTGTGTGTGGCAAATTCCCAAACTCCAGGAATAATTTTCAAAGGGAATAGTCCCTCCCCCTCCCCCAATGTCATTACGTTCTTATCTTCCGTTGATGTCATCACGACACACACACACCACTGTGCTATGTCTTAAAGGGACATTCACCAATAGTAACCTAGTCCGTAACAATCTTTAAACATGGCAAGTGCAAAAAAAAATAGAATGGTGTCATATATTAAATGTGGTTACATTGATCTCCAATGTCTATTTTTTTTAATGCACAATGCAACATTGACCATTTAACTTAGCCCTACAGTTTTGGGATATGACTACAAATTTAATTGCTTAACTCCAGTAAATGAGGATGTCGGTTGAGCAGTAGTCCCAGATGCTGACAAACCATCAGAAGTGGTTCATTGTTTGGGTAAACATTGGTCCCCTCAATGACTTACTGTGATTTGAGTGCGACCATTTTATAGTCTTCAAGGGATTCATTGTCCTCCAACTCCTAAACCCAATGTATGCTTCCTTTTTTTCTCCTGAGTAGAGCCTCAATATCTCTTGTTCGCCAGGATTCTCTAAACTTGCTAGGTTTACCCTTCACCCTAACAGGAATATGCTGCCTCTGGACTCTTAATATCACACACTTAAAAGCCTCCCACTTGCCATTCATTTCATTCCTTCCCCTTCAAACAGCCACCCAATCAACCTCTGCTGGATCCTGCCTACATCCCCCATAATTAGCCCTGCTCCTGTCTAGGACCCTAACCTGTGGACCTGTCCCATCCTTTTCAACACCATCTTAAAACTTATAGAATTGTGGCCACTGGACCCAAAGTGCTCATCTACGGACACTTCCGCCACTTACCCTACCTCATTTCCCAGGAGGAGGTCCAGTGTCACACACTCTCTAGTAGGTCCTCTAAATATTGACTCGGGAAACTTTCTGGGACACATTTCACAAATTCCACTCAGTCCAGGCCCTTAACGCTCTGGGTGGTCCAGTCAATACCAGGGAAATTAAAATCTCCCACTAATACAACCCTATTGTTCTTACAACTATGAGCAATTTATCTACACACCTGCTCCTCAAGTTCCCGCAGACAACTAGGGGTGTCTATAATACAGCCCCACTAGAGTGACCCTCACCTCCTTGTTTCTAAGTTCTACCCATATGGACTTACTGGACAATCCCCCAAGAATGTCACCTTTGGCCAACAAAAGTTTAAAATTTCAAAACTTGTTAAAATGGAGGAACATGTCCTCCTTCCAGTCTTTAAAAGGCAGGTTTTATGAAATATTTTATGAATCCATAACATATAGTCATTCCATTTCAAAATGAATGGTCCTTCAGACACAACTTGTTGCCCCAAGGCAAATTTTAAAACATTTCTGTTGAGCTACTTTCATAAAATAACACATTACAATAATGCTGCATTGTGTTCTAAGAGGTTTAATTTACATGCAAGTCATTGGTGCAATTGATTGACACTGATCTTAGAAACAATTGCAAGGAAGGGACTTACAACTGACAATGAGATGCTCCATTTCTCTTGCAGAAAACTACTTAACTGAAATAAAATATACTTTTTGTTAAGTCCTGAGTTTTATTATACTTATTGACAATAAAATAGATTTTTATTTTCTCCAATAAGGTTCAGTGTTTGTGTTGAAGGGCATTTATCTGTCAATCTTTGGTTCAAGACAATTCTCTTCTTACTTCAATTCACATACATGACAAAATATTGGAGTTCCTTAGCACCCAAGTGGCAATTGCTGCAGAGAATATAAGCATTGTATCAACTAATATGTTTTCACAATGTAATATCATACTTAGTTTTATGTTCAATGCTTTCCATCCCAAAGAACAAGAATATTTTGTTGGTAGGTTTACTATTATAAGCTTTTGATCAACTTGATCAAATGGGTTAGAATTATTTCCAAGTCTGATAATTCAGATTGCCCTTTCCTGATCTTTGAATTTATACACAGATTGAAGCAGCACAACCATTCTGCATGTCACAGGATAGAAGACCTCAAAACTAAAATAGGCATAAGCATAGAAAGTGGACAAAGAAAAATAACTCGAATAAAATTGAACCCAGTCCATATGTAAGAAAAACACATTGAACTGAAATGGAAATTATGTATTTCAATATTTGTATGTGTGTTTGTAGGGCACTTAAGTAATTTTGTACAAAAATTATGCCTTGTATAAAGTCACATAATATAAAAGCAATTAAAGCTGAATTTGAAATGTTTTGCTCTTTATTGAAAAGTTTAAAACTAGAATCTGGGGAATTGATGGGAATATGGGAAGAATAAAATTAAATTTGTTTGAATGAGTATTTGATGGTCAGTGTGGACTCTGGGCTGAAGGATCTGTTTCTGTGCTGTATGAATCTGACTAACATGGTTACACTAAGCTTACTGGAGGTGAGAGATACTGTTGAAGTTGTAATAATTATGTTTAAAAAAAATAACATTTCCAAATGGAATATCAATGTACTATGAAGTAATTAAAGTTTCAAATAAAATATTAGTATCAGTTGAATTACTCCCATTATTCAGTAGATTGAAATTAAGCACATTTGAAACACAATGGCCTGTGACCCTCTAGTGGCTTCAATGCATTTCATTTTTATGCATAGGATTGAAAAAAGGCCTGGACGATTTGGGAAAACAGCTGACAGATTGGAAATTGTAAGTATAAGTATGTGGTATTTGATATGTACACCTAGTCAATTAACATCTAAAGAGAGAAATAAGTTGATATTTGCCCAACCCATGTATATTCTCTCTAATGAATCACCAGATGCAAATTGCACTGAACCTGTCTCTGTATGTAAATGAAATTTAGTAATGTTGATATCGCCATTGTTATTATATCTATTGAGCTTTCAGGGACATTGATCATATCCCAAAGTACACATTTAAGACCACATTTAAGAGTTGCTCGAACTTCATGAGGACAACTGTTTCTAAACTTTAACACCGTAATGTCAATAAAACAAAAACTCAAGTTTGAAATAAGAATCTGGAAATTATATTATTTTTGAGGAAATACATTTTCACCTGTAAATCTTTCTCCCTCTGTTATAAATAGGATGCATAGGATATATCAGAGCCTAAAATAGAACAAATGAGAGCAAAGTACCACTTATGATGATTGGAAAGCTCGATAGATACACCTTTATAGTTCTTGGAGAATATGCCTTATTATTACAATCCATACACACACCCTGACACCCTACCACCCCACCCCACAGCACAGAGAATTAAAGGGGAAATTGCCCCTGATGCTAGCAAAAGAAATGTAGTCCCTGCATCCCACATCAACAGATAGTACAGAATTATTTCTCACAAGAGGTAACATGTACTTATTTATTCATTAGCTGAGGGCATTGCTGGTAAGGACAGCATTTGTTGTCCACCTCCAGTTGTCCCCAGGACAATTCAAAGGGCAGTGAAGATTCAACACCTTGGTGGGTGTGAAGTCACATACTCCTAACCAGATAAGTACAGGAGATTTCTATTCTCTTTGGGACGATCCATCCTTGGAACCAATAACGTGCCTAGGTAGAGACCAATCAGCCCAGCACCTGTCTACTGTTTGACGGCTGCTGGAGTGGAAGTGGTGCTGCGTTAGATGGCTTGAGGAAACGTAGCCTTGTTGTTCCTATTCATGGAACCACCCATAAAGGGGTGGTATGGTGCCACAGCAGTTAGCACCACTGCCTGAAGGCTTCAGGGACCTTGGTTCAATCCCGACCTTGGGCGCTGTCTTTGCGGAGTTGACATGTTCTCCTTGCATCTGTATGGGCTTCTGCTAGGTTCTCCAGTTATCTCCCATGTACAAAAATGTGCTGGTAAGTTAATTGACTACTGTAAATAACCATTTAGTATAGGTAAGTGTCAAAAGAATAAGAAAGGGGAGTTGATAAATATAAAAAAAAATTATAGAGGCACAGGGGAAATAAGGAGAGCGGGAATGGGGCTGATGGGATTGCTCTGCTGGTTGCTGACATGGACCTGATGGGCTGAATAGGCTCCTTCAGTGTTGTGGTAAGTATCCTCCTACAGATATTGCAAACTCTGTGCCCAGAGGTGGATTAGATTATGGCAGACGATGCCTGTAACTGAGCCTAGTGCCATGTAGTTCCATCAATGCAAGAATCCTGACAACAGATACCTTTAACTAAGAAATTTTTTGACATATTCCTTGAAAGTTCACCATGGTTGTTGCTACTTCAATTGCCAGACCCTGTGGAAATGTTAAATGGTAACTTGACTTTTGCATATCAGATTAGATCAGTTTTTGCAAGCTATTGATCACTTTTTAACTAAACTGCTTTCAGAACAGCGAGAATTGCTTCAAATGATCAGTATGCCAGGGGCAAACACTACCATTGTTTCTGCCAAGGACTAAATTGCCCAGGGGGTCATACACTCAGCCACCTTCAACCCTGCTTGTCACCGAGGTGAGGAAGTTACAGGAATCCCAGGCTGATCAGATTCTTTCAAAACAACCACCTTTATTGATTGTCTAATTTCAGAAGAGGCAAGGCAGGATATTGACTGCTGTTTGATGTGTGAATTAATTTATTTAACCAAACACTTCTTTTAAAATTTCTAGACTATCCTATCTTAAACTAAATCAATAATAAGTGGATGTCAGATGACATTAGCTTTCTGGAGTTAAAACAAAATTGGAAAAACATTGGGAACCTACATCATTTATTGCAATGTAAATATTGCCTTCATTTTTCAGTAATGACTTTTGACCAGCATAAATACTCTCGATGAACTGGTATGATTTGTATATCATGCTCTGAAATTGGATGGTGCACTGGTCTTGAAAGTTTTTTGTTCCATAAGTTTCCGTCAGAGTACATAACATAGTTGTGGAGTTTTATTGGATTTTGATATTAAGATTGCCATATTACTGAATTGCAGGTCTAATGCAGGTTGGTGTGCAATGATGTAAATTCTATTCTGTACTTCATTTGGATCAATTACATGATATCATATTGTCACAAATCAGAAAATGATGTGAAAGTGGTTTCAGACTTGTAAGATATTTATAGTAATCATGAATGATTTCATTGTCATAGAATTGAAATTGTGAATGATTGCCAGGTACTTCTAGCCATCAGAGTTGTTGAGGGGTATTTGGTGCAGTGAGATAGAATACTTCCCTTTAACCTTTGGTGTCAGCTCAGAACACGACACAGACAACTGAAAGTATGAATATTGTTGTTGTAGTAACAAAGTGAAGCTGAATGACCCTCATCCAGTTCCCAATGAAATGGACTTTTGTGACAAAATGCATAAAACCTAGCATTCATTAATGCTGTATTAACAATCTTACCCAGTCCATATCAAGTATTTGGGATTGTTTTGAAACACAAGGAAACAGGTTGTCAGAGAAAGAAGCTTATCATGCATGTGATCTCTCAGGAATGTTTGACATCTGAGCAAATTAAAACAAAGGACAGAAAATATCCTGCTGCTTCATTGAATCTTTCACACGTGATCTTCGTGAATCTTTTGCACTTCATGATCCTTTCTCTTTCCCTCATCCACTAGCCACTTTTGTGGAGAGGCAGAAAAGAATCCACAAAAGCACAAGCCATTAGGGGAATAAAAGTTTCCTCTCTGACTCTGGATGGTGATCAAACCAGGTGAAAGAGAGATCTTCCCAAATATCCAGTTACTTTCTCTCTCTCATTGCATTGTCTGCACTTAAAAGCTTTCCACTTTCCTTTTGATTAACTGCAATAAATTCCCATGCAGTATTCCAGTTGACAACTTGCTTGAAGACCATGGGGAGGGAAAAAAGTACCTTCTGGCAACTAACTAACTCTCTGCTTGGGTAACCCATGCCCATGCTTTGAGTCCTCCTTAATCTCCACATGGACTCTATCTACTCATTGTGTTATATTAAGATGATATTTACAGTATCCTAGTAGGATCTGGCCCAAAATATCACAGAATGCTATCTTGAAAAGAAGGGAGTTTTCACAAGTGTGCTGCTTAATCAACATCTATGAAAAATAGAATATTTTGTTATTATTGTGTTACTGTTTGTGGGAGCTTTCTGTTCTCAATTTCGTTGCTACTTTTCCTTCATTACAACAATTATACTTTAGGTACTTGACTGATACTTCAGAATATCTTGAAATTATAAATGTCATATAATCTTTATTGCATTCAAATCTACTTGCAATCATTTTTCCCATCTGAGGACCAAACACCACATATATTTTCATGCTCTCTTGAACCTGCAGACAAAGCCACCAAACGTTAAAGTCAGTGAATGAAAATGAAAATTCAACTCATTCCTTATCCAAACTAATACCTCCTTGTTAATCCCACATCACTCAAGTATATTACATGGCCTTTTTGTGGCACCTTGTGAAAGGCTTTTTCAAAATTAAGGTAAATGATGTCAGCAGGCCTACTGTAATCGCCACAATTATAACCTCAAAACAGTTGCTCTGGCAATAAACTGCTAATTCAAGTCACGCCAGCAGACCTGTAATTTCCTGGTTCTTACAGTGCGTTAATTTAAATATGAGCAGTTCACGACTCGCTCTACTCCATTAAAATGAAACCATAAGCCAATAAACATATGAGCAAAGCATTCTGAAGTATGGTCCCTTTCAATCTTGTGTTATAAGTTCCAGCAATCAAATCTGTTTATAGATATCTTATTCCTGGCAGCACAATTTTGCATTCACTTTGACACATTCAGATTCAGCATCTATGTTACAATTTATTTATTGGAAACTCAGCATCTACCTCTGCAATGATTTAAAACACATGCCTGATGCCTTAACATGAGGGGTTCTTCAATGTCCTCATAAAGACATTAACGGCTATCTTCCAACTAAGACAATGATCTTCCATGCAAGGCTCCTGCAGAGATGACTACAAAATGGCAGCCATGAATTCTAAGTATTCATTCATGCCTCAGGCATGGCCCAGCAGGAATGCAAGGACAATACTGGAATATTTTGTTTGGATAAACAAGTCTGGGCTGGTGGATCATCCAGACAGATAGTGTAACCTGCTTAGATAAACCCTGAAAGGAATTCAGTAAGTAACAGGATGAGGCACAGGAGACAGGAATCATATCCAGATTTGTGTGAAGGCTCGTGCCAAGGATGCCCTGCTTGTGGCTTGGAGCCAACATAGAACACTGAGAGGCAGATGTAATGATATTGAAATAACTGCATTTAAAGAGGGCTGAAAAATCCCTAAATCAAGGACAGCTCTGGAGACCAATCAGCATAGAAGAAGTGGCCATCCCTGAGGCTGGGATGAAGTGATGGAAACGCCCCTCTTGCCAGTTCACAAGTGTACAGATAATATCATGAGCGAGTAATAAAGATCATGTAATAAGGAAAGAACCAAAAAAAAGTAGTGAAGTGTTAAAGAGAAAGTGTAGTGTCTCTATCGTCTATTCTAATGTGTTGTGACCAGTTCAAAAGAATGGCCCAAATCCCAAGAGCTGGAAGTGGTTGCAATGGAGGCATGTGTGGATGGAGCTCAGGTAGGGAATAGGAGGAGGTGTATGGGTGGACTGCATCGGGGAATGGGGGAAGATGTCTGGATGGAGCCTGGTGGAGAAACCGGGGCAAGTGAATGGAGGGAACCCACAAGTGAATCAGGGCAAATATGCAGAGGGAGCCCAGTAGGACCTGGGACAAGTGTGCAAAGGGAGCCTGATGGATAAAAGGGGGAAAGTGTGTGGATGGAGCGTGGTGGGGAATGGGGTAGGTTTACACCTAGGAATTGGGTGTTAGGCCTTGTCCAGGGCTGAGATTGGAGCTGGAGACTGGATTGTGGTCAGGAATGTTCCCGGGGCTCTGTAGAAGGGTGGGCGTCCAGAGAGCAGGAGTAGGGGAGGATACTCAAAGTGAAAAGGTTCAGGGACATGGAGAACAGCAGGTGTGCAGGGTAAAGTGAGGGGATTGGAAAGCATGGACGGAGACAATGAGCAAGGGTACTTGTACCTGAGTGTGAGAATGTGTATGTGTCTCTTTCTCCTGCTGAGAATGATATACGTATATTGACCAAGATCAATTTTCTTTTAAGCCTGTCAAGATATTATTTTGCAGAAATCTAGTTTATCTTTCAGTATTGCATAATATGGGTTTTATTTTACTGTGTTATCCTCTTTTAACTGAACAGATAACTGGGCTCATGTTGCCTGGATCCTTTAGCTTCCACATTATGATTGTCAGCAGGATTATCCAGCTAGTTTGTTAGCTCTTGAAACTTAGCTGTCATCATCTGAGGTGGACATCAACATTCTGGCAGCTTTGGTTTGATTGTGAAATATATGTTGCATAGAAGGAAGTCCCACAAAACCCTCCCATTCCTCTTGTTTATCTAACTGCATCAATATATCCAACTATTCCCTTCTTCCCTGGGTGCTTACCAAAGTTCCCTTAAATGCACTTCTCGCCTTGTATGCTCTTTTTGGTAGCAATTTCCATATTTAATCAACGATCTGGAAGAAGAAATTTCTACCAAATTCCTCATGTTGTATCTATGACCCTCGTCCTGGTCCCACATCCGTGCATGTATTTTCTTCATGTTAGAGCATTACTGAGTTGTCTTTCTAGAGGGAAGAACTTCTGATCAATCATCATTTTTGAAGCTTTTCTGCTGCTTTTCTCCTTTTTTTATAATATGTTGCCCAGAACCTGTAAATCATGTTGAATCTTGCCATTACTGTCAGCCAATGTTTCTGAATTTTATAGGTTTGTTATTGTACCAGTCACTTCTATGTAATTGCTTCCAACTTCATCACAAGCTTCCTGTATACAGATCCAATGAGTTAATACACCCAGTTTATCACTAAACTATTCTCTTCTGAACAACCAACAATGTGAAATATTGTATTATGGTTGAATGGGTAGAATCATAATCTGTTGTATTTGATTTTGTTGTATCTGCAAGGTTCTCATACAATCAATGGCTGATTGTGAGCAGGAGGGATATGAATACAACATAGTATCAAGCACTTAATCCATGACAAAGAGGACATTTCACAGAATGGAATTTTCAGCATCTCAACTTCTGCACCAGGGATGTAAACTCAAGAAATTGTCTTTGCGCCATAATTAAAGCTATTAAAATGCATAGGGAAAGTAGAATAATACCATCAAAAAACACTTAACATAAAGGTAACTGGAAACCCTAGAGTTAAATGACACTCTGAACAATTATTAAGGAGGTGCTTAAAGCTGACGAGCTGGAAATGTCGGGGAACAGTCGAATAAACTAGTACATAGTGAAAATATTAAAGAAAAGGTTGTCTTTAATTTGCTCACATTTGCAGAAAATAAATTATGTAGGAAATCAGGAGAAAAGGCAAGGAGAGGGAGGAAGGGCATGTATTCTAACTGGATGTGATTAGCAGTGTCTTAATGATTTGTGCTGGAGCTGCAAATATTTGGAGCATTTTTCAAAGCTTTGGACGATGAGGTAGAAATCCATATATTCAAGTCCATTGAAGACACAGAAGTAAGCAACGTGAAAGGTGGTATTACATTACAAAGGTAAGTTAATCACAAAATCATAGAAATTTCAGGTAGGAGGAACCATTCAACTTATTCTGTCCATGCTGACTGGAAATGAAACTCTTAAGGTTTTCCTCATTTCCCACCTCTTGCTTTGTAATCCTGTGGTTTACAGCTTTTTAAATGATTAATCAGGTCTGATGGAAATGTGATGAGGATATCTCCTTTCTATTTGACCCAATGAGCTCCAGACATCCACAACACCTTTGGTAATATCTCTTCACAACTTCCTGCTGGTCTTTCTACCAGATAAGATAAGATATTTATCTGTCACATGTTCATCAAAACACACAGTGAAATGAGTCTTCTGTTTTGCGTTACTGAAAATGTTGTAAATACCAACAAGAACACATAAGAATCTGAGGGGATGTTAATGTTAAGTTAAGGGAGTTAAAGACAGCATATGCAAGAAGATTAGCTGTCAACATAGATGGGAATCCAAAAGTATTCTAATATAGTACAAGGATAGTATATGGAGGGGTGTGGCCAATTAAGGACAAAATTTGGGACTTGCATGTGGATGCTATGGGAAGAGTTAAGGTACCATACAAATACTTTGCATCTGTTTGCACCGGAGAAGACGGTACTTCCAAAGTAGAATGAAGGACGAGCTGATCGAAACACTAGATATATTTTTAAAAAAAGAAAGCACAGAAGTATTAACAGTGTTGATTGGAGTTAAAGTAGATAGGTCACCAGGATTAGATAGGATACATCCTAGGGTTTTAAACAAAGTGCAGGAGGAAATTGTGGGATCACTGACTATAATATTCCAATACTCTTTGGATACAAGGGTCGTACTAGACAACTGGAGAGCAGCACTTTCTCCTTTGTTCAAAAAAAAATCAGTAAAGATAAGCCAATTAACCACATGCCAGACACCTTGGAAGTGGGAAAGCTTTTACAAACATTGATCAAGTGTAGGATTAATAAAGGAAAGCAGATTAATCAAGGTAAACTAACATGGATTTGTTAAGGGAACAAGATAAGATATCTTTGAGTCACATGTACATCGAAACACACAGTGAAATGTATCTTTTGCGTGAAATGTTCTGGGGACAGCCCGCAAGCGTTGCCACACTTCCAGCGCCAACATAGCATGACAACAACTTCCTAACCCATATGTCTTTAGAATGTGGGAGGAAACCGGAGCACCCAGAGGAAACAGACACAGAGAGAACATATAAACTCCTTACAGACAGTGGCTGGAATTGAACCCGGGTCGCTGGCACTGTAACGATGTTATGCGAACTGCTACACTACTGTGCGGGTAATTGATAGATCTAATGAGAGTAATGCACTCATTGTGGTAGATAAACTTTCAGAAGGCTTTTGATAAGGTGCCACGTGGCAGGCTTATCAGCAATGATAAAGCACAACAGGAACATTAACAGCTTGGATATGAAGTTGACTAGTTAACAGACAACAAGATTATGGTGAATATTTTTCCTTGAAATGGCAAAAGATGCATAATGGCATTCCCCAGGGATTGATTGCTTTTCTCGATCAATATTAATGAGCTAGACTTGGGGGTGCAAGCCAGGACTTCTACCATAGAGCAATACAGCACAATACAGGCCCTTCAGCCCACCACGTTGTGCCAACATTCAAACCACTCCTAAGACTATCTAACCCCTTCCTCCCACATATCCCTCTATCTTAAATTCCTCCAGATGCTTATCTAACAATCTCTTGAACTTAACCAACGTATCAGTCTCCACCACCACCCCAGGCAGCACATTCCATGCACCAACCACTCTCTGGATGGAAAAACCTCCCTCTGACATCTCCCTTGAACTTCTCACCCATTACCTCAAAGCCATGCCCTCTTGTATTGAGCATTGGTGCCCTGAGAAAGAGGTGCTGGCTGTCCACTCTATCTATTCCTCTTAATATCTTGTATACCTCTATCATGTCTCCCCTCATCCTCCTTCTCTCCAATGAGTAAAGCCCTAGCTCCTTTAGTCTCTCCTCATAATCCATACTCTCTAATCCAGGCAGCATCCTGGTAAATCTCCCCTGCACCTTTTCCAATGCCTCCACATCCTTCCTATAATGAGGCGACCAGAACTGGACACAGCACTCCAAGTGTGGTCTAACCAGAGTTTTGTAAAGCTGCATCATTACTACATGGCTCTTAAACTCAATCCCATGATTTATGAAAGCTAACACCCCATAAGCTTTCTTAACTACCCTATCCACCTGTGAGGCAACTTTCAGTGATCTGTGGATATGAACCCCCAGATCCCTCTGCTCCTCCACACTGCCCAGAATCCTGCCATTAACCTTGTACTCTGCCTTGGAGTTTGTCCTTCCAAAGTGTACCACCTCACACTTCTCCGGATTGAACTCCGTCTGCAACTTGCCAGCCCAGCTCTGCATCCTATCAATATCCCTCTGTAAGCTTCGACAGCCCTCCACACTATCCACAACACCACTGATTTTTGTGTCCTCTGCAAACTTGCTAACCCACCCTTCCATCCCCTCATCTAAGTCATTAATAAATATCACAAAATGTAGAGGTCCCAGAACTGATCCCTGTGGGACACCACTAGTCACAGACCTCCAATCTGAATGCACTCCCTCCACCACAACCCTCTGCTTTCTACAGGCAAGTCAATTCTGAATCCACACGGCCAAGCCTCCCTGGATCCCTTGGCCTCTGACCTTCTGAAGAAGCCTACCATGTGGAACCTTGTCAAACACCCAACTAAAATCCATGTATACCACATCTACTACACTACCCTCATCAATCTTCCTGGTCACCTTCTCAAAGAACCCTATCAGGCTTGTGAGGCAAGATCTTCCCTTCACAAAGCCATGCTGACTGTCCCTAATCAGTCCATGATTCTCTAAATGCTCATAGATCCTATCTCTGAGTATCATTTCTAACAGCTTACCCACCACAGATGTAAGGCTCACTGGTCTGTAGTTCCCTGGACTATCCCTACTGCTTTTTTTTGAATAACTGGACAACATTCGGCTCCTTCCAATCCTCCAGTACCATTCCCGTGGACAACGAGGACTCAAAGATCCTAGCCAATGGTTCAGCAATCTCCTCCCTGGCCTCAGGAAGCAGCCTGGGGAGTATTCCATCAGGCCCCAGGGACTTATCTGTCCTAATATTTTTCTAACAGCTCCAACACATCCTCTTTCTTGATATCTACATACTCTAGAAAATTACCCTCACCTATGCTGTTCTCAGCATCATCAAGACCCCTCTTCTTGGTGGATACTAAAGAGAAGTATTCATTGAGAACGTCACCCATTTCCACAGCTTCCAGGCACATCTTCCCACCTTTGTCTCTAATTGGATCTACCTTTACTCTAGCCATCCTTCTGTTCTTCATGTATGAGAAAAAAGCCTTGGGATTCTCCTTAACCCTACTTGCTAAAGCCTCTTCATGTCCCCTTCTTGCTCTCCTCAGTCCCTTCTTACGTTCCTTCCTTGCTACTCTATATTCCTCACGAGCCCTATCTGATCCTTGTTGCTTACACCTTATGTATGCTGCCTTCTTCTTCCTAACTAGTTGTTCCACCTCCTTTGTCACCCATGGTTCCTTCACCCCGCCATTCCTTCTCTGCCTCACTGGGACAAATTTATCCCTAACATCCTGCAAGAGATCCCTGAACATCGACCACATCTCCATAGTACATTTCCCTTCAAAAATGTCATCCTAATTTACACGCTCAAGTTCTCACCTTGTAGCCTCATAATTCGCCTTTCCCCAATTAAATATCTTCCCGTCCTCTTTGCTCCTATCCCTGTCCATGACAATGCTAAAAGTTATGGAGCAGTGGTCACTGTCCCCCAAATTTTTGTCTACAAATCTACATTTGTAGATAGTACAAAACTTGGTGGTATTAAGAACTGGTATTATGGGGATAGAGATAGATTGAAGGAGAAAATAAACAGGCTGGTGGAATGGGAAGATGTATGAGAGATGAAGTTTAATGCGGGGAAATGTGAAATGATGCATTTTGGTGGGAAGGATGAGGAGAGGAAACATGAAACAAAGGATATTGTTTTAAAAGGTTTGCAGGAGTCGAGGGACCTGGGTGTTGGTGTGCACAAACTATTGAAAATGGTGGATCAGGTTGAGAAAGTTGTTAATAAGGCTAATACACTTCTAGGTTTTATTAAGAGGCATATAATATAAACACCGGGAAGTTATGCAGAACATTCATAAAATTGTCTGAAGTATTGTCTCCATTTCTGGTTACCAAATTAGAGGTAGGGTCTGAAGTCAAGAAGAAGATTTACGAGAATGGTTTCTGGGATGGAGAACCACAGTTACAAGGATGGATTGGAGACACAGGGACTATTTTCTCTGGAGAAGAAAAGGCCGACGGGAACTTTGATAGAAATATAAAGTGATGAGTGGTCTGGACAGACTGGATGGTTGAAGGTTGCCTCTTAGGTGCGGGGATCGAGAGGTCACAGTATAAAATAAAGGGGAAGAGAATTAAAAATGACTCCTTACCTTTTGACCCATCTCCCCGGCATATCTGCTCTCCCCTCCTCCCTCGCACCTGCCTATCACTATCTCTTACCTGCATCTACTTATCACCACCTTGTGCCCACCCCGCCTTCCCTCTTTTGTCCACCTATCACAGCTCTGTTTTTCCCTCCTATATATTGGGCTTCCTCTTGTCCTATTTTCAGTCCAAAGGAAGGGTCCTGACCTGAAACATTGACCGCCTGCTTTTCTCCATGGATGCTGCCTGGACTGCTGAATTCCTCCAGCATCATCGTGTTTTAAATCCAGATTCCAGCATCTGCAGTCCTTTGTTTCTCTGGTCTCCCTCAAACTATTTTCGTCTTTATTAGTAGCTCCGATTTCCATTTTTTAAAAAAAAGAACAGAAAATGCAGGGAACACTCAGCAGGTCAGGCAGGATCTGTGGAAAGAGAAAAAGTTAACATTTCATGTCTGGGACCCTTCATCAGAACTGATAGATGCTACCTGACTTGCTGACTGTTTCCAGCATTTTCAATTTTTATTTCAGATTTCCAGAATCTCCAGCTTTTGAGTTTCTTTACTATTTGCTTCTATTATCCTTTTTACTTCATGTATTTATAAAATATCTTTGGACTTAAACTTCATTTACTGTTAATATTTTATTGTGTATCCTCTTGAACCTGCTCGTTTCTGTGTTAGCTTCACTTTTGCACCTTTATATTCCTCTAGACTTTCTGCAGCTTTGAGTTCTAAGACTGTGTGTGTGTGAACAAAACTGTAGCAAGTTGAGTTCAGTGTAAGCAAACAGGATCGTCCACTTCTGACCAAAAATGGATAGAGCAGGGTACTTTCCAAGTAGTGATAAACTAAAAGCAGGCAAGCCTATTTACATAGAATTAACATAACATATATACAGTACAGAAAATAATTCGAAAATCTAAGGGAACATTTACCTTTGTGTTGAAAGGATTGGAGGGCAAGGGTTTAGAAAATTATACCACAACAGTACAAAGCAATACAGAGACAAGTTCTGTCCACTACACCTTGGGAAGCAGACATTGCACTTGGAAGGAAGAATTATTAGAATGATTCCTGAATGATTCCAAGGTTATCTTGTCCGGAAGTGAATGGGAGCAGTTAGAGGGAGAGAACATAGACAAAAGAAAATGGATAAAAGAATGTGGAAGTTGCAAAATGCAGAGCAGGAAGACATGACGGGCAGGTCAGTCTGGGCATGTCCTCCACTCCCAGAAAAGATGAAAAGAAAGAAAATGAAAAGAGAGAAAGGGACTTAGTGGAACACTTGCACTCAAGTCTGCAGAGGCAACACTAAGCTTCCTGTTGTCTGTCACTTAATCTCCCTATCCCACTCCTACTCTGACCTGTCAGCCTGTGGCCGCCCATGCTAATGTAACGAGGTCTGATGCAAGCTTGAGGAATAACACCTCATCTTCTGTCTGTGCATGTTGCAGCCTTCTGGATTCAACATTGAATTCTACCACTTTATGTAACTTGATTTCTCTGTCTGTGTCAGCCATCCATCTGTGATATTGGCTCTGCTTGTTTGTTTTTCTTTTCTTTTTGTTTGCTGGAAGTGGAGGACATGCCCATCCTGACCAGCCAGGCACGTCTTCCTGCTCCGTATTTTGCAACTCCTACATTCCTTTGTCTATTTTCTCAGTGTCTAACTATCCCCATTCACTCACTGACTAGATAACCTTGTTTACAGCTTA
This sequence comes from Pristis pectinata, assembly GCF_009764475.1. NCBI lineage: Eukaryota > Metazoa > Chordata > Chondrichthyes > Rhinopristiformes > Pristidae > Pristis > Pristis pectinata. The sequence goes on from NC_067413.1 coordinate 89,185,110, forward strand.
TCCCCATGGTCACCCCAGTTTTACCCTATCAGAGACATCCCCTCCTCCATCTTCCCTGCAGCTAAACAAGCTTCTTTTCTCTCATTGCCAGTTCTGACGAAGGGTCTTTGACTTGAGATGTTGACTCTGTCTCTCATCCCACAGATGTGGCCTGACCTGCTAAGTATTTCTAGCATTTTCTGTTTTTAATTTTGGATTTGCTGTATCTGCATTTCATTTACAGATTGCATAAACTTGTATTGTGAGATAATACAAAATGAGATTCTTCAAAATTCAGACAAACTAGAAGAGCATAAGGCAACTTAACAAGGGCAGAAAGTAAATAGAACTTATTACATGTTATGAAAACGATTAGTGATCCAAGCAATTCATTAGTGAGAGCACAGGAGATGAGCCAAACTGCACTGATAGCTAGTCTGTTGGACGGTAGAGTACTGCAGCCTGGCTTCAGTTTATGTGCCAGCAGATTCCAGACATCTGCATTTGTTGGGAATGTGTGGACGTCAGATGAGCATGCATTGGACCTCTCACTCCACCCTCTTGGTGAAAAGGTAAACTGCATTACTACTTTCAACATGCTAGTACCTTTGATCAATTGAGGAAAAGGGTATTTGAAGATCAAGACCTCACACTTGTGATCCATCAGGCAACTGTGACCCTTGCCCTTCGATGTGCACCCGAGACCTGGACTATTTATGGCGGATATCTCAAGGCACTGAAAAATACCACTAATGCTGCTATCATAAGATTTGCTAAATTCACTGGGAGAACAAGAAAACCAACATCTGTCTCTAAAATACGTCAACAACCTCAGTATTGACACCTGTAGTTACACTCAGTTGGCTACGTTGGGTAGACCATGTCATTTACCTGCCTGATACTAGACTCTTTACCAAACGTTCTATTCTGAGCTCTGTAGGGCAGACGCGGTAGTGTAGCGATTAGTGTAACATTATTACAGCGCCAGTGACCCAGGTTCAATTCTGGCCATTGTCTGTAAGGAGTTTGTATGTTCTCCCCATATTTGCGTGGGTTTCCTCCGGGTGCTCCGGTTTCCTCCCACGTTCCAAAGACGTACGGGTTAGGAAGTTGCGGGCATGCTATGTTGGCGCCGGAAGCATGGCGACACTTGCGGGCTGCCCCCAGAACAGTCTACACAAAAGGTACATTTCACTGAGTGTTTTGATGTACATGTGACTGATAAAGATATCTTACCTTATCTTAAACGATGAGTTAACCAGGGAGACAAAGAGAAAAGATTTAGGAATGTCCTCAAAGTGCAACATTCCTGCTAACTTCTGGAAACCTCCGGCCCACAACTCCTCAAGGTGGAGAAGGAGCACTCAGGATGGTATTGGTATTGGTTTATTATTGTCACTTGTACCGAGGTACAGTGAGAAGCTTGTCTTACAAACCAATCGTATAGGTCAATTCATTATTGCGAACTGAGTCCGTGCATCAGGAGCACACAGGGGCCCTGTGCCAGCAGCAGAAGCTGCACACGAACTACCGACCATCTGTCACCACCTGCCTTGTCTATGGTAGAATCTGCGGTTCTCCATCTTGGCCTCTTTAGGCACTTCAGAAACAACAAAATTGGAGTGGAAGTAAGTCGTCCTTGATCCGGAAGGTCAACCTAATGAGGAGAAGAGTCCAGGGATGCTCAGCAAGTAACATACTCAAGAGAGGAGATATAATTGGTACAAGGTTCATCTGGTGTAGCTTCATTCATTTTAATAAGGTCATCAACTTTCACTTAAAAGCGAAGGTTGGGTATTCTTTTACTGTTTTTCTTTATTTAAATGAATATTTATGTTTATTTAGTTAACAGCAATTTCATGTTTTGCAATACATCTATTTAATGCAATACAGTTGTTTAAAATATTATCCTTTAATTATTTGTTTTTTTTACCTATTTCCAAATGTCTTTGGTTATTTGGAAATGGTGAAACGGAACAAGCTGTCAGAAAGCCATCAGGATGGTCTGTGTAAGGGGCTTTAGTTCCCATCACCTATGGCCCGTTTTTCTCTCTGTAGATGCTGCCGGATCCGTTGAGGATTTCCAACCTCTGTTTCTATTTCAGATTTCCAGCATCTGTCATTTCTTATTTTTGTGGTTCCCAGTTAGGAACAGGTTAAGAATCTGAACAAAAAGTATTTGCAGAGGTATTGGGGAGAGGGCGAGGGAGTGGGATTAGCCGAACTGCTGTTGGTGTCCCACTGCACCTCTCCGAAAGGGTGACACCAGCAGTGTGTGGGGAGCCAGGTGGCCCACAGAAGTTCAAGGTGGCTGCAAGGGCAGTGAGGGAGATGAGTGCAAGGCACAGGCTAGGACCAAAGCCACCTGGTCCATCATAGACTTTACACCTTTGGGGCAAAAAGTAATGTGACAGAGGATTGTATCAGGATTATGAAGACTGTGAAGAAAATAGACAATACCTCACAGCCTCCATAAACCCTTAGCAAAACTTGTTCAAGTTATTTGTCATCTCTTGCATGCTATTTATATAATTTCTCGTACCCTTGTCAATTCCTCTCCAAGTCTGACACATTTAATAGAGCCAAAACCGACTGGCATTCCCATGTGCTCTAGATCTATGTCAACACCTGCATTAAGAGATAATCCTTCTAATCCTACTTCTCCTAATGAGGTGTAAACAGACCGTGATGAAGAGAGTTCAGCAGGATTGTACCACAAGGAGCTTTTGGTACCTTAAACCAAACACAGATGAATTTTACATCAAATAGAAATAACAGTTTTAATTTTGAAACCGCTACATCTATTACTCATTTTAGCAAAAACTAACAAGCAGTAAACAGCAGTCAAAATAATTCTTAATGTGCAAAAAATATGTTTTTGTTTCTGATAATAAAACTATTGTTCTCATATCTAGGAGTATTTCAGGTTATTCACTCGGTCTCGGATATTTTTGTTTGAAACAGATTATTGCAGAATCATTTTCTCTCTGGTCAGTCTCTGAGTTTTTTCTAGGTGACATATGTTTGCATTTTTCCTCTAGGAGCTAAAGAAAAAATGTGTTTGTGCACAACCATACTCTCCACCTTTATGCATTGCAAAGCATTGTGTGCAAGCATTGTGACAGTTGTGTCCAATCACCCATTCTAAAGTAATTGCGTGTGAATGTAATATGCATGTATTCTTCTGCACTGTCCTGATTGCCAACCTCCACCATCTGTCCATCACTGTTGCTTTCTCATAAGACACCGGTAATAACATGCAGTGTTGTCATGTAGTACAGGATGCAGCATGGAACTATGTTCTTCCTAGTGTGGTAGACATCTGCCATCTGTGAAATTTAAGCATGAATTCTCTGACTATTCATTACAAATTTCTTGGATTTGGTTTTCAGGTCTTGAAACTGGATTTGTGCATTATTGTTTAACTAAATGCTTTACTATCTGTTAACCAGAGACAATTAAACCACAGGCATTGATCGATTGATTAATATTTTACATAGTAATCAGTCACCTATAAATCTTATCCCTATAAGGTGCTCAACAAGTCCAAAACCAGTAAAGTGAAGTAAATAATGAGTAACACTAGATTAGTTATGTGACAAAATTGTGTTTTTATTTACTTTTCCAGAAATAGACACCACCGACAAGGACAGCATTTATTGTTTACTTCTAATTGCTCTTCATTAGTTAGCGCTGAATCAGTTACCTTTTTGAATTACTGCAGACTTTCTGGTGAAGATATTTTCGCAGCGCAGTTGGGTAGGGAGTCTCAGGATTTCAATCCAGTGACAATGAAGTGTCAGTGATGTATTTCCAAGCCAGGATTCTATACGACTTGGGGAGGGTGGAAATGTGTCGGTGGTAATGTTCCCATGCCCCTGTTGCCTTTTTTTTGGTGATGAAGGTTGGAGTTTGGTAAGTGCTGTTGAAGTAACTTGGGCAAGTAACTGCAGAGCATGTTGTAGTTGGTACCTTTTGCAGCCATTATACACTGGAGTTGGAGCCAGTAAATGTTCAGGGTAATGGACAGGGTGCCCTTCAATAGGTTACCTTGTCCTTGGTGATGTTGAGCATTTTGACAGTTGTTGAAGAAAGGCAAGTATACTTCATCACTCTCCTGACTTCTGCCTTGTAAATGGTAGAAAGATTTTGGATTGTCAGGAGATGAGACAATAAACACAGGATTGCCAGCCTTTGACCTGTTTTTTAGCCACAGCATTCATGTGGCTGGTCCAGCTGAGTTTCTGGTCAATGGTAACTCTGAAGATATTGATGATGGGGGACTTGATGAGTGTAATGCCATTGAACATCATGGATGGGTTTACAGACTCTCTCTTGTTGGAGATGGTAATTACCTGGCACTTCTATGGTGCAAACCTTACTTGCTACATCATCCAATCCCTCAATGTGTCTGGGGCTTGATGCATGAAGTCATGGACCACTTCATTTTCAGATGGAACCAAACATCAATCAATCCTTAGCAAACATTTTCAACTGAAGATGCTTGGATCTCTGGCACTGCCCCTAGGAATTCCTGCAGGTATTCTTGGGCTGGGATAATGGATTTCCATCAACCACGATAATTCTTGGGTGAGATACAACTCCAGTCATTGAAATGTTTTCCCTTAATGCCCACTGACCAGATATACCAGGGCTCCCCAATCAATAGCTGCTTCGATATCAAGGGTAGTCACCGCTGGAACCTAAGAGTCTGTGTTTGGACCAATACTATAATGAAGTCTGGAATTGAATCATCCTGAGGAACCCCAAATTGGAATCGCTGAGTAGGTTATTGGTGAGTAAATGTCATGAGAAAACATTGTTGACAATACCTGCCATCACTTTGCTGATTGAGAAAAGTCTGGAGACACAAGAGATTGAAGATGCTGGAATCTGGAGCAAAAAGCAAACCCCTGGAGGAACTCAACGGTTCAGGCAGCATCTGTGGAGGGAAATGGACAGTCAATGTTTCGGGTCGAGGCCCTTCATCTGGACTGAACGAAAGAGGGAAGATAGATGAAGGGGGGCACAGTGGAAATAGCAACAAAAGTTGGGAGGTGATAGCTGGAGGCAACGAAGGGTTGCAGATGGCAGAATCTGATGGGAAATGAAGGTGGAGCATGGGACCAAATAAGGGAGGGAGGGGGTGGGAAGATAGGAATAGTAGGAGGAGGGGACCTAGTGGGAGTAGTATGTGGGCAATGGGCAGATGCAATGGGTGGGAAAGAAACAGGGTTTAGAGAGCTTGGGAGTGTTGGGCGGGTGTCGGAGGAACTGGGTAGATCAGGTGGAGAGAGAAAAGAGATGGAGAAGCAGTTTATCCGAAGTTGAGTAGACTGATTGGGTTGTGATCGTTTGATCCTGCTTTTTATGGAGAGGATGTAGTTAGGTATTAGTTCATATTTTATGGTGGATGCGAATGCTGCAACTTCACTGGAAAAATTTAGATGGATATATTTAAGATAAGATATCTTTATTAGTCACATGTACATCAAAACACACAGTGAAATACATCTTTTTGTGTGGTGTTCTGGGGGCAGCCTGCAAGTGTCACCACGCTTCCGGCACCAACATAGCATGCCCACAACTTCCTAATCCGTACGTCTTTGGAATATGGGAGAAAACCAGAGCACCTGGAGGAAACCCATGTAGACACGGGGAGAATGTACAAACTCCTTACAGACAGTGGCCGGATTTGAACCGGGGTCGTTGGCGCTGTAAAGTGTTATGCTAACCGCTACACTATCGTGCCTGCCTTATGACTGGTTCTGGAGGGTAAGTCATCAGTATTACAGTGGGGATGTTGCCTGGTCCCATGACCAGTGATATCAGAAAGCACCTGTTTCTTACCAGAATAGGAATTATTTTGTTTTTAATTCAATGATCGACTCAGCATTGCATAAACACTCCTGGTCTCAGAAGGTCCTGGATCCAAGTTTCACTGCAAAAAGGGTGCAATCTGCACTAAGACAGCAGTGCAGAGCTGACAGAGTATTTTACCTCAGGAAATGCAATCCTTCAGATGTAGAAAGAGAAGTAGAATTAACATTTTGAATGAAGACCCTTCGTCGAAACTGTTAGAGAGAAAAACATGTGAGTTTTAAGCTGCAGAGAAGGCAGGGAACCGATGGTTAGGAAAAAAGGGAATACCTGTGACAGAGTAAAGCCAGGCATGCCATGGGGAAATGTAGAAGTTAATGAGGACAGAGAGAGACTGAGAATACAAACTGAAGAGTGCAGCAAGTGGGGAAATGTCGGGCTGTAAGACATGCAAAGCAGGTGAGACTGTGTCAATGGAGAGAGAAATACTGAACAAACTTCACAGGTGGGTGACCTCTAGCAAAATGGCCTGTTCTGACAGAAAAAACAGTTACCGGAAGATGCAGTATTCAGTACTGACTCTTGCAGATGGTAAGGTATCTGGACAAAAGATGAGATTCTGTCCTCAAGATTGGATCAGGTCTTGTTTTTACAGTGCATCAGACAACAGATAGATAGGTTAGAGAGAGAGTGGGATGGAGAATTAAAGGAAGCTCAGGATTCCTGCTGTGGACAGAAAGCAGATGCTCTGCAACATAATCACCCAATCTGTGTTTGGTTTCTCCAACGTAGAGGAAACTCCATGGTGAGCACTGAGTACAGTGCACTGGAGTGGAAGAAACGCAAGTATCGCTTGGAAGGATTGTTTAGATCTCAGCTGTTGGGATGGGAAGAGATAAAAGGACAGTTGTTGCATGCAAAAGTGTTGTAAGTATGAACGTATCTAGAGGGGATAGAAGAGCTGAGCAGGGAATTAAGAAGGGAACAAACCCTTTGAAATGCCGGAAGGGAAAATGTGCCTGGTGGTGGAATCTTGGTGAATTTGGTAGAAATGACAAAGGATGACCCATTGAATATGGAGGTTGTTGGGGTGGAAGGTAAGGACCAGGGGAACTCTTATCCTTGCTTTGTCCCATTCCCACTCCTGCCTGTCTGTAGGTGACCTCCTGCAATGTTCTAACAATACGCAATGTAAGTTTGAGGAACAGCACCTCATTTTCTCTCTGGGTATGTTGCAGCCTTCAGTAGTGAATTTTACAGTTTCAAGTAACTAACTTTAAAACTAGTTATTTTTGCTGTAAGTCATCTGCCTGCAATGTTGATTCAGTTTCTCTCTCCATTAGTACTGTCTGACCTTCTGGATTTGTCCTACAGTCTTACATTTTTCAACTTTTCACACTCCTTTGTCTGCATTCTCACTCTCCGACTGCTCCCATTAACTGATCAACCAATGACCTCTGCAACTTTTCCCCACAGCAACCCTGGCCTCACCCTAACAAAAGTATTCCCCTTGTCCTCTCCATCACCCTCCTCCCACCTTCTCTATACATTAAAACTCGTTTCCTCTCTTTCTCAGTTCTGATGAAGTGTCTTTGATCTGAAATATTAATTCTGTTTCTCTCTCCCCAGATGCTGCCTGACCTGCTGAGTGTTTCCAGTATTTTTGTTGTTATTTCAGATTTCCAGCATTTGGGGTTTTGCTTTAATTTTCACTTAAAATTCAATTATTGCTTTCAATTAGGACAAAGCTATTGAGGTGGAAGGTGAGGACCAGGGGAACTATTATCCTTGCTTTAATTAGGACTGGTTAAGAGTCGAAACAAAAAGTCTTTACAGGGCTATGAGGAGAGGATGAGGGAGTGGGATTAGCTGAACTGCTCTTCTGTAGAGTCATGGAGTAGAAGAGAGATAAGGCATGGAAATAGGCCCTTCAGCCCATCGTGTCTGCTCTGACAATCAACCACCCATTTTACACCAATCCCACATCAAGCCACTCACCTACACACTAAGGCAAGTTAGTGGCCAATTGACCTACCAACCTGCACACCTTTGGGATGTGGGAGGAAGCCAGAGCTCCCAGACGAAACTCATGCAGTAACGGGGAGAACATGCAAACTCCACACAGACAGCACTGGAGGTCAGGATTGAACCCAAGTCTTTAGTGCTGTGTGGGTCTTCTGTGATGATAATACTCTTTCATGCCATTATTGATTTTTCTGAACCTTGAATATTAGATTAATCTGCAAGACTATGAGACATTCATTAAAACTGAGAGAGAATGCTGTGTTTTCAATTCTATGCAACAGAATGCTAACCAATTGTGTTAGCCTTCTGTTTTCTAGTGAATTCATAATCACATTTCAGAATATTTATTTGTTTTCATAAATCAATAATGCGTTTAGTGAAGAGAACTGCATTAGTAGATACGTATTTGTCTACTGAGTAATTAAAACAATACTAAAAAGACCATTACTCTGCCACACAAAGGACATGATTTACAATTAAATATGGTCTACTAAGTTTTGTGGCCTTGTGCTGGAAAAAAATAAGCTGAAGTTGAACAGTATTCCAGTAGTTACAGGTTAAAGGTGTGAGTGATAGCATGTGAACCATAGCAAGTGACATTCCACCAGATATGAAAAAGTACTCTGCTCTTCCATCAAACACAAGCAAAAGGACGAGCATGTTTGGTCATGATTTATTGTCAGAGATCTTCAGGGGCCTGGATGAAGTATTGGAGGAGAACATGAAGCAAGAACAGCTGCTGCAAAGGAGTTGTACAGGAGGGTGAAGAGAAGAGGTGACATCCTCCCACTCACTTCAGCCAGTGTAAGACATCCCCTGAGCTCTTACTTTTTGGTTTTAAAAAAAACAATACATTAGTATATATTGGACAAAATTGGGATAGTGTAACTTCCCAGTGTTAAATTTATAAGCATAGCATACATGGAATAGATTCAGGAATAGGCTTTGGAGCTCTTCATCCCTGGTTTAGCACTCAGAAAGACCCCCTGCTAATCCTGAATCTTAATTCACTTTCTCCGTTGATTCCCATAACCCTTCTTTCCCCTTGTATTCAAAAATCTGTGTAGCACCAGATTAAAACAGATACTACCATCAGGGAGGAGGTACAGGAGCCTGAAGACCCAAACTCAACGATTCAGGAACAGCTTCTTCCCCTCTGCCATCAGATTTCTGAACGATCCATGATCACTTCCTCATTATTCCTCTTCTGCACTATTTATTTATTTTTATAATTTGTAGATTTTTGATCTTTGCACTGTACTGCTGTTGTGTACAAATTTCACCATTTGTTAGTGATAATAAATCTGATTCTGATACAATAACTGAACATCCACAAACATCTGAACAGAAAGTTTTAAAGATTTACAGCCCTGTGAAATTTCTCCGTATCCCACTCCTAAATAGCTGATCCTTATCCTGAGATTATTTCCCCCAGTTCCAGGCTCTCCACCTGACGTCACAACTGATCATCACCTATCCTGTTGATTTTTTTCAGGATCTTTGTTTCAATGAGATCACTTCTCATTCTTATAAATTCCAGTGAAGATGGCTTGCTCAGAGTTATTTCTCTGCAGGAAATTCATCTTTGGAATTATCTCTGAATGGCTGCCTGCCATTATACATCTGATGCTTGATCCCTTTGGATTTTGTTTACAGCTAGAAAGACTTTCATTCTTTAACGTACTTTTTCCAATGATGGGTGAGCAGTGAATGGCCAACTGAAAATTTGCTCCAGGGAGGATGCAACTTTACTTGAGCTGCTGATAATTTATTAATTGGTGGAAATTAATGGGATTAGGATCAAATGTAACGGTTAGCATAATGCTATTACAGTGCCAGCGACCTGGGTTCAATTCTGGCTGCTATCTCTAAGGGGTTTGTACGTTCTCCCCACGTCTGCGTGGGTTTCCTCCGGGTGATCCGGTTTCCTCCCACATTCCAAAGACATACAGGTTAGGAAGTTGTGGGCATGTTATGTTGGCGCCGGAAATGTGGCGACACTTGCGGGCTGCCCCCAGAACAGTCTACACAAAAGGTACATTTCACTGAGTGTTTTGATGTACATGTGACTGATAAAGATATCTTATATTGGGGTGACTTTTAATTTTTGCAGGACTTGGGGTAGGGAATGTAGTGGTATTGAATAGTTGGTTGGTACCAGATAACCAGAAGAGGCTGATTGATTCAGCTAATGTTCAAAATTACCCCCATCCTTTTCACTATAGAAACTTTTTTCTAATAAAAAAGTTTGGTGTAGTGAATAAAGTAATCAATTTTTACAATTCCTCAGCAATATTGAACCCATGAAATATTAGTTGGTTCTCATACGATGTGTGTTTTGTAGATTAATGCTGAAAATAAAACAACTATCGATGATGTGTAATACACTTGGGCCTGTTCTGTAAAAGCTTGGTCCTCAGAGAATTTCAGACTCATACCTCTAAACCTTTGACAACATACACAGGGCTTAACAGATAGACAAATTATTTCCAGCAGAATTTCAAAACTTATTCAATGTTGTTTCTATCTTATCTTGGAGAGAAATCTTTGATTGCACTACCAAAATATTGCATCATTAACAATTCATCACTTAAGTATTACAGTGATAACTTTAAATATTTAAGAACAGCCACACTCTACTGTTCTAATATAATAAACTATTTTTGAATATTCAAAACTATCACTTTCAATTTGATTAATAAATTTTTCAGGATCAGTAAATTAAAAAAAAACCAGAATAATGCCAAATCCAACAATATAAAGTCACTCAGAATATAAAACAAATCTTTTGTATGTAATTTTTTTACTCCTCTGACTTAAAACAAAAAGTGTTGCCAATTTCATGTCCTGCCTTTTAATTATTATTCAGGAGTGGGATAAGTATATCGTGACTGTGGTACACATTGCAAAGTACTTTCTTAAAATTGTCATTCACAGTGATCTACTTGATGTCTAGTTTGTTCATGTGTGGTATTAGTTACCTTATTTCAGAAGCTATTGAAGGGACTTTCAATTGTTGCAAAATGAGGTAAGAAAAATGTTTTGCATTTGCAACCCAGTAATTCATCTCATTGTTTCTTTGTGTTTGTATCAGGGTGTACTTTCATTTCTGAAGCTAGTAAAGATGCCAGTTTTGCTCAACTGTAAATGAAAAGCAAACAAAAAATGCAGCTGCTGCAGCACTGAAATAAAAATAGAAAATGCTGGAAAACCAGAGTTAACATCTCAGGTCAACAACCTGTCACCAGATCTAGGAAAATTTAGAAAAATGCATTTTTTTAAGTCACAGTAAAGAGGAACAGCTGGGGTGAGGGGGCAGGGTGTAGGAATGGAATGTCTGTAGTAGAGTGGACAACAAGACAAAATGGATGCAACAGAATGTTGTGGGCTGAGAGAGGGTGTAGAAAGCTTGTTAATGGCAACTAATCTGTCTGGAGAGGTGTAAATAGAGGGAGAATAGGAGAGCAAAACAAACAAATATAAATAAACTGAATAAGCTGAAACTGTGAGGTACAGAATGCAACAGTTGCTAGAAATCTGGAATAAGACGATAAGAAACAGGAGCAAAATTAGGCCATTCGGCCCATCAAGTCTTCTCTACCATTCGATCATGGCTGATTTCTTTTTCCCTCTCAACCCCATTCTCTTGCCTTCTCCCTGTAACCCTTGACACCTGTACTAATCAAGAACCTATCAACCTCCGCTTAAAATATACCCAATGACTTGGCCTCCACAGCCACCTGTGGCAATGAATTCTACAGATTCACCACCCTCGGGCTAAAGGAATTCCTCCTCATCTCTGTTCTAAAGGGATGCCCTTCTATTCTGAGGTTGTGCCCTCTGGTCTTAGCCTCTGCCACTGCTGGAAACATCCTCTCCACATCCACTCTATCCAGGTCTTTCAATATTTGGTAGGTTTCAATGATCCCCCCCTCATCCTTCTAAACACCAGCGAGTACAGGCCCAGAGCCATCAAACTCCCCTCATACACTAACCCTTTCATTCCCGAGATCATTCTTATAAACCTCCTCTGGACTGTCTCCAATGCCAGCACATCCTTCCTTAGATATGGGGCCCAAACCTACACACAATACTCCAAATGTGGTCTGACCAGAGCCTTATAAAGCCTCAGCATTACATCCTTGCTTTTATATTTCTAGTCCTCTTGAAATGAATGCTAACATTGCATTTGCCTTCCTTACTACCGACTCAACCTGCAAGTTAACCTTCAGGGAACCCTGCACTAGGACTCCCAAGTCCCTTTGTACCTCTGACTTCTGAATTTGCTCCCTTAGAAAATAATCTACGCCTTTATTCCTCCTACTAAAGTACATGACTGTACACTTCCCTACGCTGTATTCCATTTGCCACTTTTTTGCCCATTCTCCCAACCTGTCCAAGTCCTTCTGCAGACTCCCTGCTTTCCTCAACACTACTTGCCGCTCCACCTATCTTTGTATCTTGTAACTTGGCCACAAAGCCATCAATTCCATCATCCAGATCATTAACATATAATGTGAAGAGTAGCGGACCCAACACTGACCCCTGCAGAACACCACTAAGTCATCAGCAGCCAACCAGAAGAGGCCCCCTTTGTTCCCACTCTTTGCCTTCTGCCGGTCAGCCAATCTCCTATATGAGTTAGTACCTTTCCTGTAATACCATGGGCTCCTATCTTGTTTAGCAGCCTCATGTGTGGCACCTTGTCAAAGGCCTTCTGCAAATCCAAGTAAATAACATCCACTGACTCTCCTTTGTTTATCCTGCCTGTTACTTCCTCAAAGAATTCCAACAGATATTTCAGGCAAGAAATTTCCCTTAAGGAAACCTTGGCCTCTTTTATCATGTGCTTCCAAGTACCTTGAAACCTCATCCTTAGTAATGGACTATAAAGGAGAATGCTGAGAAAACGCAGCAGGATGGACAACATCTGTGGAGAGAGGCATTACTGAGGTAAATTAGAACTGGCCAGGGACTGAAAAGAAAAAAAAATAAGCTACAGATGTTGGAAATCTGAAAGAAGATCAGAAAATGCTGGAAATACTCAACAGACCAGGCAGTACCTGCAGAGATACAATCCCCCACCACCTCCCCCCCCCATCCATCCCAATCATGAAAAATCATTGATCCAAAATGCCAACATAGTTCCTCTCCCCAGGAGTCCACCTGACCCACTGAACACATCCCAGTATCTTCAGCTTCTATATCAGGCTGCTCATTTCTGACACAAACTGGAAAGTCCGGTTATTGAAATTGAAGGTTGAGTCCTGTGGGCTGTAATGTACTTAAATAATGAGATGGTGTTCCTCAAATTTATGTCGGGCTTCTTTGGAAATGGTTACAGACCAAAGGTAAGGAAGTCAGAGTGGAAGTGAACTGGAGAAGTAAAATGATACATGAAAGCTCAGGTCACAGTTGCACACTAAATGAGGGCGTTCTGCAAAGTGGTTACCAAATCTGCCTGGTTTCTCTACATTGGACAACACAATGTTGAGCATTTTGAACATTTTCTATTTCTGTTTCAATTTAGCTCAATCTTGCAGCCAGTATATATCCATTCCTCATTGATAAAAAGAAATGAACCATGTGATTTGACTTGAGTGGGCAAAATTTGATCCTACTTTGCTCATTTTTCAGACATGCAACTGATTCACAATTCGTTGATTGTTGTCACAAACAAAAGGTGAACATAGGCTACAGAAAGTACCCCAGCCACCATATTGATTAGAGCATTAAGTGAATGGAACGTTCAGCTAAAGTTTTATCTGTGAGAGCCTGCTTTTTCGGTTAAGGTGATTCCAAATGTCATCCCAAAGTTGTGTTTTCTTTTGCAGTATCCATTAATTTTTAAATCATCTGTGCACAGCTGACAAGCTAATCAGATAATCCCATTGATAACCTATGATAATCCTCAAGCATAAATGATTAGGATAGGTAAAAAATTCAATGTATTAGAATTATTTTCGAACATGTATCCCCTGCTTCATAACCAAAGTGGAAACACTGATCAAGTTTATTCCTTAATCATTTTATCACAAGTACTTCCTGATATAGAAACATCAAATTGTTACAATGACTAATGAGGCCATTTGCCTCAGCATCAATTCCACTCCAAGAAGAGCAATCCCATTAATCTCATTCATCTGCTGTTTTCCCAATATTCATCGAGTCACAGGGTGATACAGCATGAAAATAGGCCTTCCACCACTCTCCCAGGCAGTGTATTCCAGGTACTCACCACTCAATGGGTCAAAAAGGTTCTCCAATGATGATCTTGTACACCTTAATCAAAATTTATCTCAACCTTCTTTGCTCCAAGGAGAACAATCCCACCTTCCCTAGTTGAAATCTCTCAACACTATAAACATCGTAATAAATATTTTCTGCACCTTCTCTAAGAACTTCACATACTTCCTAAAATTAGATAACCAGGCTTGGATGCAATCCTCACACTGTGAGGTAACTGATGTCTTGTGCAGGTGCGACCTAACCTCCCTCCCTCTGTACTCTGTGGTTCTGTTTATGAACTCCAGAATCCCTTATGCTTTATAATGTGCCTTTATTCCATGATGCCTGAGGTAAAATAACTGAAGACACCCACAGTAGATTTTGGAATTTCATATAAAAAGATTGTAGGCTTTGTTAAATGAAACTTGCAATTTGTACTTGGGATGGTGAAGGAAGTGACCAAGAGCAGAGGTCAGCTATCTGGAGTAACTTTGGAGCACCATTATCTGAGGTTCTTGGATGAATAAAACCTGCCTACGCCAAGCTAAAGTGGACCAGAAAGTCCACCAACTTTCAACTTTGCATTGGACTTCCCAATTTACCATGTGGTGCTCAGATCTCCACCTACCAGATTATCCCATCAACATAACGGGTTGGGTTTCTCTAAATTTGGAGTCACCAAATTCAGATGTCAATTATAACCTGGCAATACGTGGACAGAGTTACTCTTGCCAAGAAAGAGGTTTGTTCCTCTTGTTGATCTAAGCTGGAATCGGGGACTGGACCCTTGAAACTTGCCTTCATGAACATTACCTTTCTCAATTAAGTGGATGTTCCTTAATGCAAGAGCCTCTTCTCTTTTAATGACATACCTGCCTGCCTGAGGGATTTCAGCTGATGCTTCTAAGTAACTTCTTGACTTGTCAATTGCCTTCTCTTTTATATTTTTCCCCCTTTGTTAGGGACAGTGTTAAAGGCCATGGTTGGACTATTGTTGACACTTAAACCGTCTTTCAGCATTCTCAAAGGTTCAGGGATGATATGCTTTAACCTCAATGTGAGCAATTTAAAACATAAGTGCAAATTTTAATCTTTTTTTCTGCAAAACCACTGCTGTCTTCTAGTATGATTAGGTGCTAAATTGTGCTTGGTTTTCTCTTTGAGCTGTATTGAGACTGACAAAGCTCATTTCACATG
The DNA here is from genome assembly GCF_009764475.1 of Pristis pectinata. NCBI lineage: Eukaryota > Metazoa > Chordata > Chondrichthyes > Rhinopristiformes > Pristidae > Pristis > Pristis pectinata. The sequence continues at coordinate 89,200,359 of NC_067413.1, forward strand.
GAATGCATACAGTCATTAGGAAAGGACAATTTTATGCCTTTTCCGTTTTATGAATAAAGGTCTTGACTGAATTATTAAAACGTATAGTTAGTGACTGTTACATTTCTATGCTCTTATGAGCACAGTTGATGAGTTTGAAGGAATCTTCTGTTATAATGGTGATGTCGCATGACTCTAGCCAAAGAGTCCTACTGATCTGCTGCACTGATGGGGTTAGTGCTGTGCAATTGTTTTCATAATAAAGAAATTCCAAAAGATTTAGGCCTGGATTTTGTCGTCATCAGTGAAGCATTGTTTTTGTCCCTGACCTTGAAGAAAACTTGCCACAAAGAAGTTGTAATCTCTGTGATGTGTTGCCCTTTACCAACATTGGTTGCTGTCTTTCCTCAACTCAAACAAATTTCTGATGTTTTCCAGCTGTGTTGTCATGAATCTGGTTGAGAAGCCAATCACGTTTAAGAATTCTCAAAGACAGCAAATCAGAACAAACAATTGTTATTAAAGTTTATTGAATCCTTTATATGAGGGAATTAATATTAGCCCCCAGGACCACAGAGTTTGTTATTCAGTCATAATTGCTTCGCATGCGATCAACAACTCGATTGAACCCCATGCATGTCACTGAGGTGGGTTTGTAACTACATTAAATCTCTCAGCAGTTCAGCTGATTTCCATTGCCTCCACTAAAGGGTGTAAATGAAGCATTAAAGGAGGGCTAAATCAACTGCAAGATTTCTGTGCTAAACCATCCACAAACAGAAGTCCCAAAATTGCCATTAGTTTCATAACAGTTCCAAAATCTGGATTACTCTTTCAAGAAATCTATTAAATAATAATTGAATGCACTTTTTTTTAACAACTTCCAATATTCCTGAATTATGAACAAATCTACATTCATAATTATAAATATAATGATCAAGTCTGTTTTTATTTCATTTGTTGCTACTGCAATAATTTGAAATGCCATTGAACCATAGAACGATACAGCACAATACAGGCCCTTCAGCCCACCATGTTGTGCCGACCTTTAAACCAAACCTAATACTATCTAACCCCTTCCACATATCCCCCTATTTTAAATTCCTCCATATGCTTATCTAACAATCTCTTGAAATTGACCAACGTACCTGCCTCCATCACTACCCCAGGCAGCGCATTTCATGCACCTACCACTCTCTGGATAAAAAACCTCCCTCTGGTATCTCCCTTGAACTTACCACCCATCACCTTAAAGCCATGCCCTCTTGTATTGAGCATTGGTGCCCTGGGAAAGAGGCAATGGCTGTCTTCTCTATCTATTCCTCTTAATATTTTGTATGCCTCCATCATGTCTCCTCTCATGTTCCTTCTCTCCAAAGAGTAAAGCCCTAGCTCCCTTAGTCTCTCCTCATAATCCACAATCTCCAAACCAGGCAGCATCCTAGTAAATCTCCTCAGCACCCTTTCCAACGCTTCCACATCCTTCCTACAATGAGGCGACCAGAACTGAACATAGTACTCCAAGTGTGGTCTAACCAGAGTTTTGATACAAAGTTGATTACCAAGTGCAAGCATGAAGTCATAAAATAATATATTTCTTTGTTTTCAACTATTAATCACATCAATAATTAAATCTTAATTCCATTATGTTTACCAGAACAACCAACTGTGGTAGAACTGTGTGGAAGCAAATCCACAGGGAATGCTAAATTCTCGATATTAATATGTTCTTAATATTCAAAATTGCAACAGCTAAATAATGGAAATAGGGACAATAACAAATGGCAAGTATTGAATTAGTTATATATCTTGAGGGCAAAAACTGTATGCAGAACGAGGAGGGTCTGTTAATAGGCTAAAATAGCTGAGAGGCAGATCAATTATAATCCTTTCACCTTTGCTGAGGTCATTTTAATGTTTCTGTCCTCCGTGTGTGTTTTCTTAGTGTCTCTTAGTCCCATTCTAAAAGGGAATGGGAGGAAGCTAGAGTAAAGGCGTGGGCACAGGCCATTTGAACTGAATGGGTTGTCCTTGTACTGTAGATTGCATTTCAATTTTAAAATAGGTTCTGTATTTTAACTACCTTATTTTGCATTCAAGTACTTTTAGCCGTATAAAATGTTTGTAACTTAAAAATGTACATAAGTTACACTTGGTTGATTTTCAACTTTCTTCACATTATCTCATATTATCTAAATTTGCTCTAAGATGCATTGATTTTTTCACTTACAAATTGGCTCACTAAATGCAGTTTCTGGAGCTTTACTGATCTTTGATGTTTCATTATAATTTAACAATAATTGTCAAAGTAAGAAATTTAATGAGCCAAACCAACCTCATCTGATTCCTGTACCATAGCAGAGCAGTTATTTTATTCTAGTTACCATGGAAACAAGACATTACTTCAGACATATTTTTCATTACTTTTTTCCTGTTTATCTCATCTCAAATTAACCACTGCAGTTTACCTTGGTGGTACAGCACACCTGAATAATTCCATATCCATTACTGAGCAAAATGACAAATTTTTCTATATTTATTGTGGATTCCGTATTTAAAATAGTTCTCTTATATTCGCTCATCTGAGGATTTATACTCTAGAGTTTACCATAGGGCAGAACTGGTGGCATGAAAGTGACCTATTCATTATAAACCCTCTCAGCTGTGGGAACTGTTTAATTGTGAGGAGAAATTAATATGCTGTGGAAATGTGCAGGCATGGGAATGGGTTACTTAGTCAACTACAATAAATAGTGAAGGTTGACAGCAAATTGAGAAAGTGAGGGCCTCTCCAGACATTTAAAAATATGATCATTTACAGATTATGGAAATATAAACAGATGCAAGCAGAAAGAAAGAGTGTGCAATACATATACAGCATCGAAACGACAAAGGAGAACTTGATAAAGATTCAGAGGTGTGGTGGAATCACTACTCAACAGATTTTGTCTCTGTAGAGCATCAGTTAACACTGACAATAGATTGCCAATCTATATAGCTGCAAGACATACTTTTTGTTTCAGTTCCATTCATCGGTTTGCAATTATTGTCCTTTTATTGACAGTGATAATGTGGCAACCTCCTTGACTGAGTGTGGTTCAGCTGATTATGGTGTTATAATAGACTTTTGTTCCATGATGGATGAAAGAACAATGGACATGTTCAAGTCAAGATGGTATGTGATGGAAGGACCTCAGTAAAATGGAAGTGTTCTCATTGTATTTGCTGCCTTGTCCCTCTGGGTGGGTTTGTGAGGGGATGCTGCAGAAGCCTTGGTGAGTTGCTGCAGTGCACTTTGTAGATGGTGTTCACTGCAATGGTACCCAATGGAACCCAAATGAAGCAATGGTGAAGAGATTGGGTGAGCAAGTACCACTTGAGTGGAGCACTAAATTGTAGTAATTTATAGCAAAGAAGGAGGCTCTTCTAATCACTCCAGCCAAAAATGCAGTTATTTGGGCCACTCTCACTTCTCAGCTCTTGGTCTGTATCCTTGTGAGTTATGATTCTTATCATAACCTTGTAAATGCGATGAGGATTTCAGCCTTCAGCATCTTTTCAGGCAGTGTTCCAGACTGTGGAGAGTGGTTCCAATTCTTTTGTATAAATGAGGATCAGTGGCATAGAAGGTTAATTTCTGTATGACTAAAGACAGTGAAAGCATGTGCTCACTGCCTTTTGGTTAGTTAACAGTCAGTCATGGAGACTCTTTAGGTAAGCAAACAGTACAACAAGCAGAAATAGGCATGACATGAATTAGTCCCATGATAGTGAGTAATCAGGACTAAGATCGTATAGGAACCCTGTGTTCACAACAGATGTGGCAGAGACTATCAATGTTGCTTTGTGACAACACAGAAGTGGAGAATGTTAGTTTGTTCTTGGTACAGCCCTTAATTATGGCAAGACAGCACCTTCCTTTCTCAGTGTAGGTCTTGGTGGAGGTAAGCAAAGGGCCAGAGACATTAATAACTGATTACCATTCCTTTACCATCCCATTGGTTCTGTGCTGATAGGGGAACGTCTGTATCATGTCATTGATTATGTATAAAAATACCACTATCTGTACAGTTTGGAAGAAAGTGTGAACCATTTTCTCCCACTTGCAAGTGTAAGATCGAGAAAAACAAACAGGTTGCTGTTTGACCTGAAATATGGACAGTGAGAGTGACTCATTCACCACAACACAGAATCTTACCACATTTTGGGTGATGTAAAAAAAATTCTCAGCACCCTGAGTGTCCTTTTCAGAGTTTTCTTAAATTTATGTCCCTCAGCGACTGGTTCTCTGCAAAGGAATGGAGATTCTTCTTCACCTCTGGATCTCTCATAATTTTGTGCATTTCAATTAAATCTCCCTTCAGACTCCTTTTGTTCCAAGGAAAACAATACCCTGCTCAGTTACTCCTCATTACTAAAATTCTCCAGGCCAATAACATTCTTGTAAATCTCTTCTGCACCCTTTCTTGTAACCATAACTGAACACAGTACTTTATCTCTCGTGTCCATAACTTTATTATAATATCCCTACTCTTGTATTTTATGTCTCAGTTGGTGAAGGCAAGTTTTCCTCCTAAGCTATCTTATCCACTTGTTCTATAGTCTTCAGTGATTGGTGGATGTGCAAACCCTTTTCCTTTACACTTCTTTGTATTCTACCATTTATCCTACATTCCCTTGCCTTGTTCAACCTCCACAAATGCATTGTCTCAGACTTCTCCGGAGTGAATTCCACTTGCCAGTTTTGTATCCAATAAACCAGTCCATTGATATCTCAATGGAGCAACCTAAAACTTTCTTCCTCATTCTCAATCACACAACCAATTTTGATATGATTGGCAAACTTTTTATCCATAATCCCTTCATTTAAGTCTAAGTTCTTCGTATACATTAAACAAACAGCGACTATGAATTCAGCCCTGTGAAACCCCATTGCCTCCAGACACTAAAATCCATTTGCTTTCATCCTTTGACCCATTTTTAAATCCACTTTAGCTTTGTTCCCATAGGTTTACACTTTCCTGATCAGCCGACCATGTGGGGCTTGATCAAAAGCCTGTCTGAAATACATGTGCATTTCAAATATGCTGCAGACATCACCCCTCCTTGTTACCTTCCTTTCCAGCCTTACAAGATGTCTCTAATTCTGGCTCCCTGCCCCTACCTTAAGCATTCCACTATGGCAGCTCTAAGTATCTGAAGCTCTCCAAAACCCCTCAGCTTCTCTTTTCTCCTTTAAGATGGTATTTAGAATCTCTTGCTTTGATTGAGCTATTGGCCACCTGCACAGATATCATTGTATGTCGCTAAGCATCAATTTATTGTTGGTGGAACTCCTGTGAAGCATCTTGGAGATATTATGTTACATTAAAGTAGACATATAAACCTAAGTTGCTGTTCCCAAGTGGCAAAACAGGATCAGTAAAAATATTGGCTTATGTCCTGTGTAAAGAGAAGAACTTGCAGCAGTCTGGTTGCTGAGATATTTGCCTCTCCACTGCCCAGTGCCTCATCGCACCCACATCTGAAAATCATTCCATTACCTTAATATAAAGAAAGATCAATGAGTATTCAAGAGTGAATTCTCCAGATCCTCAATTGTAATCTACATGGAAACAATGGACAATTACACTGATATCAAAGAGATTTACCTGAAATGTTCAAAGTTCTGCTGGTAGGGGAATGGATGCCCTCTATACCTAGGCAAAGGCCAGAATTTCAAATGAGCTACAGTCCTGAAGAAGGGTCCTGAACTGAAATGTTGACCACCTGCTTTTCTCCGCAGATGCTGCCTGGCCTGCTGAGTTCCTCCAGCATTATCGTGTTTTTCATCTAGATTCCAGCGTCTGCAGTCCTTTGTTTCTCTTTTCAAATGACCCTCATGGCAAAAAGTCAGAGGCAAGTGAAAAATGGAGGAAAACAAGAGTTGAAAGGATGAAAATAAATATAAGCAAGAAAAGAAAACAGTTCATTTGATTTTTCTGCACAACAATGTAACCCTAGGGCATAGTTTTTGCTGCTTGCCTCAATCATTGAAGAGATGGAAAAGACAAGAGTTTATTTGAGTACAGTCAGGGAGAACAGTTCACTGACTCCTCATCATCATTTTCTTTCTTCTCGTAATTTTCAGGATTTGCCACTCAGTTATACTTAAGGTCAGTGACCTGAAGTAGTTATATTAGCAGTAAAAGGGAAATAAACCCACATCCAAGCTCAGACATTGTTTTTACTCAGAGCTAATTGCTTTTAACCCTTTCTGTCCTTTTAGTGGGTGATTCCAATTTCAGGATGGCAACTGAAAATCTCAGAACTGGGTTTTTCTACATGTTACAATGCTGACATCATTACACCCTCACTTCTTCAGTGCACAGAAGGAAATCCTTCTCCAGTCAATTTACCATGCCTTCTTCAGTCAGGCTTTGCTAGCTTCCAGAATCAGCCTGGCTAAAATTGGTGAAATTATTCCTAAGGATATGCCTGACATTCAAACTTGTGGGTGACAATCTGATGCCCTAGGGTTAGTACAACCTTTTCAAAGCACATCAACGATTTAACTAAAACAAGGGTCCAATAGTTATAATACAAAAAATGTTGAAATCCTGACAAGAAGGCTTAGGTTCACAATTACAACTCCATTATTCCCCATTCTCAGTCGGTAGTTCCTTCACAACAAGAGATTTGACAATAAAAAGAAACCTGCAGATTGAAATCTGTGGACGCTGGAAAACTGAAATAAAACAGAACAGGACGGGCAGCATCTGTGGGAAGAGAAGCAGGGTTAACATTTCGGGATGGAGGCTTGAGGAAGGACCTCTGATCTGAAAGACTAACTCTGGTTCTCTTTCCGCAGATGCTGCCTGACCTACAAAGTGTTTCCTGCATGTTCTGTTTCAATACAAGAGATTTGTCAGCCTGGATAAGGGTCTCTGGGAGAGGAAACATGTACTGAGAACCTTCCTACATTGTTCAAGCATATTGTTGGGAGAATTAACAAGAAATACACTGATGACAGCTGGGAAAATGGTGATGGATTTGACATAAGTGAACTCCAAATACAGATATAGGTAGTCACCTGCCATTTGTAAAAGTGGCCGAAAATACCTCTGTTCATATCAGACAATCCCCATCACTATTTGAACATTAAGCTCATTTAATAATTGTATAATTTTTTGACTCAAAATTATCCATATATCATACAAAATCTAATTTTCCTTTGTATTTGTCAAAACATTAGACAAATCTGATAAGATCAGATCATGGCACAAGATGGGACAAGAATTTATTTGACTTTTATGGAAAGACATAAACCATGTACAAAGTTTGGATTTAAGAATGGTTGAATGGGATCACTTCCATTGTTCCCTTCCACTTCCAGTGATGGTAGGATAGTCAGATGATAGGGATTGGGTTAGATGGTCAATCCACTGTCAGGAGTTGGGTCAGTCGACAAAAGATTTTAAACAAGTTGTGCATCCACTTTAGAGTGGATTGGCCACCCATTTCTGTCCCTTCCTGAGAACAGATTAGTCACCCACCTCTGACTCTGTCCTGGAAGTGGATTGGATTCTCATCCTTGAATGGATTGGTCACCCACCCCTGAACCTCTTCCAAGAGCAGATGGGGCAACCACCTGATTGGCCATTCAACTTGACCCTCTCTCAAGAGCAAATTGCCCAAATGCTTCTACCCTGCATGAGAAGATGCTCCACTGCTGAGTTCCTCCAGCATTTTGTGTGTGATGCACCTCAATAGATACCTCAGTGTTGGCTTCTACCACATGATCCATCAGCCTACCTCTCTCATCTTCCACCCACACCCTATCCGTTTATAGGTGGAAATCCATGAGTCCATCAGCCAATTACTCCCCAGCCCTGCAATGAACAGATTGCCAATCTCTTTGGCTGTTGGATGGTAAACATTTTTAAATAATTCACAAGATGTCCCTTAATTTACAAAACCTCCTTTCAAAGAAGAATCCTTTCTTAAAAATTCTTACTTCCTTTCCAGTTCTTAGCAACCACTGGGGTTTTTGCCTGTTTAATACCAAAGTAATAAATATGGAAGAAAATCTTATCTTGTTGGTAATATCACAGAGGAAATTTTCAAAATAGAAAATGTCACTACACAGTGACATGAAATCTTATCCTTCAGCTTCCCGGAAGCCCAAGAGAGTGTCATCATGAAGGGAGAGTTTTTTTTCAACTTCAAGAGGACCAAATTGCAGAAAGTTTCCAGTGCCAGATTCCAGGTCCCCGAACCAGCTCAGTGGGTCCCATTTAAATGGCACATCTCACAAGTTTTGTAAGGACTTGCTTCTGTGTGAGTGGCCTTGTGATGGAAGGGCAAAATCATGGAGGTCATTATTGCAGAGCATAAAATGAACTCCACTTTCAGTATTATAGAATCCCACAATGCAGAAACAAGCCCTTTGGCTTATACGGTCCATGCTGAACATCAAATACACATCTATAATAATCCCATTTACCAGCAATTGTTCCATAGCCTTCTATGCCTTAGAGGTTCAAGTGCTGTCTGGATATTACTTCAATGTTGTGAGATTGTCTGCATCCATCACCTCTTACACAGTGCATTCCAAATTCCAACAACCCTCTTGGTGAAAAATTCTTCCTAATATCCCCACTAAACCTCTTTCTTCTTACCTTAAACTTGTGCTTTCTGGTTATAAGTTCTTCTGCTATGGGGAAAAGTTTATTACCGTGTACACTATCTATGGCCTTTCATAATTTTGTATACCACTTTCAGGTCCTCCCTCAGCTTCCTCTGCTCCAAGGAAAAGAAACCAAGCCTTTCCAGTCTTTTGTTATAATTTAAACACCCCATCCCAGGCAACATCTCCTCTGCATCGTCTATTATAGGCTACAAATTGTTTTATTACCTCTTGGTTGCAACAAAACGGCTCTCTTAGCAGGAGTACAAAGAGCACTCAATCGTACAGTAATCTCTTAGAACTTCAAACGCAAATAATTGCATTAGCCCAAAACCTGAAATAAAAGCAGAAAATGCCACAAATATCATCTGTAGGGAAAGAAACAGAGTTAGCATTGCAGGTCAACTCTATTAATGGTGTTTCTTTCTCCACAGATGCTACCTGATCAGTTGATTCTGTTTTCAGAATATTTGGAGCTAGCAAATTTTTGCCTCTAAATTCATGGGATTGCATTGATTTTTTTTCAGTGCAATTCAAGCCACATCAGCTAAATCAATGCAAAAGATTAAGGAAATTCAAACATAAGTTATGTCAAGCACAGAATTAGTTCCCATGGGTTTTTGTGTAAGTTGAAAGAATATTATTCTAGCAGCCATCAATGCTCATAAAAACTGCCATGCCCACAGATTGAATTAATTACCATACCTCTGCTAATTGCACATTTATAGACTCTAAAACTGAGGCTGTGCTTTAGTTGCAAAGGCACCAGTTGGCAAACTTGAGCACATTAAATATTAAAAAAATTATTCCCCTACCAATGGAACAGTAAATGCCTCTACATGGTCTTTTTTTATTAACTTATTTTTAATTATTCATAATCTGTTTATGCACTGATGGTTAACTGAATTTTTTTTATTAAAAATGACAGTGGGACAGACCTTGCTGGAAAATGTTTGTGATTCTTCTTGGAACTGCCATCGTTTCTCCTCATGTGCCAATGGAGATTGGGTGTTTCCCTGATGGGGAGTCAGCCTGTTGAGCCTACATAGGAGAAGAATGGTTATGAGAAACCTAGGTAAGTCAAAGTTATTTAATTCTCTCTTAAATTAATTGAATATTGTTAAATGTTTTAATCATTTAAAAGTGTTTTTCTTTGCTCGTGTTTTAGATTTGGTTTATGTTTAATTTTTAACATCTTTCATTAATCTTAACTGTTTTTGAATGGTTCTAAATGTCATGATCATTCAGAAGCAATTAAAAACTTTGACAGGTTTATCAGGAGTTTAGCCAGGTAAATGTAGTTTTGCACACTGTTCATATGGGCAACGTTAGTTCTTCCTCTTGACCCCAGCAAGATAATATTGTTCATTTTTCAGAACCTGGACTTCACTAGCAAAGCCACCATTGATCGCCCATAATGGAATAATGGGCAGTAAATGTCCCTTTTGATGGTGGTGACAATTGAATAGCTTGCCGAGGACATTTTAAGAATCAAGCAAATGGGGTGGGCCTGGAAGTCACATATAGCCAAACCAGACAAGAACGTCAGATGTCCACCCATGAAAGGCATATTGAACCAGTTGAGGTTTTGCAAAAACCTTACTAACACTAATGTTTGTTACAAATCCCAGATTATTCATTGAATTTAAATTCTATATCCGACATGGTGGGAATTGAACTCTGGATTATTAATCGGGCCCTCTGGAATAATAGTCAGATTATTCCAGAGGACCGCTGGGCCAATATTCAACAAACAAGACATTTTGTAATGCAGTGCCTTGTCATTTAGGATCAGGGCAGCATTTACCAGTCAGCCAACACCAGGGACCATGTTAATGTCAAGTGTGCTCTTGTTACATGGGTCAACAGCAAGCTTTAGCCAGAATGTTGTGACCCTTTATTTCAGGGCAAGACATTAGCCTGGAATAACCATGGTAAGAAGCTGAGAATGGCCTTGGTCCTGAGTTCCAGGGGCAAAGCAGTCAAGGTACATGTGTCATGTTTGCTGTCATGAGCGGTCAGAGGATTTAATGACCCTGACCTCCCAAGGGCAAAGTGGTCAAGGGACTTGTGTCAGGTGGTATTTGGGGTCATCAGAAATCAGAGATTTCACTAGGACAGGAGATTATCCGTTGTCTCTTTAAGAGTACACTTTCAGGGAGAAATTAGGTCAGCAAATCTTGATAGTTCTGGGAATAAAGCTCACATTTTTCAGCCCAGTGAAAGTAAAAACCTCACTGTAGATGAATTTTGTGTGTTGCATGACTGTTAACATTATCTGGGGATTGTAAACTAGAAGATAATGCTTGGGAATACAAAAATCTGGCAAAAATCGAGGAGACATATTTCCCAACAGGTGCAAAGGCACCCAGAAAAGTGCATAAAATTGCTTGGTTAACCAGTTTTTCAATTTCACAGCACATTTTTAGGAATTGTATGCATAATTTTCCAGCTCACAATTCTCTGTGTGCATTTGCTCTACTTGTAGATTTCAGAACATTTATTTTCATTCTGAAACTGTGTATGACTTCATTGAAACAGCCTTGTCTATTCTGAGTTGAACTGCCAGCTACCACAGTTTGGAAGTTTGGATTTCCTCTCTGGAATTGATTGTTACTGGCACGAACACCAGGTTCATGAAAGTAAACGCAGATCCAAATGAATTCAAACTTGTGTTAAATATAGTTTCAGTGTCACTTTTACATGATGAATTGGCTAAGGATGCTAAGATGTAAGAATTCCAGATCTATATTAACAAGCTTTGAAGTGTGATGAGGCATGCAAAGCTTTCCTGGGCTTCTTGAGTCTCATTATTGATAGCAAGCAAGAACATAACTTCAATTCATGGGGCTCATTATGCAAATATTCCTATAAATACCTGTGATCACGAAACAGCAGCACAAGTGCTGCTCGCTGAATTGAGATTCGGATCAGAGATGGCTGCCTCAGACTGGAACTTAGATGAAAAGCAGAGCGGCCAATTGCAACAACACCCTCCTGCCAGGGAGAGCTCTCTCTGGGTCGTGAGCAGCGAGGGGAGAAGCAGAGGGATTGAGATGTTGGGACACACTCCCTGCCAACAGAGCCTGCAGACAAAATTGGAGTTCACTTTCCATCTTGGAAAAACAGTGTTTCCAAAGGTGGCACCAGGTACCTGCTTTCTGCGGGACCAGAGTCCAAGAGCAGAGAGCTTAACAATTTTTTTCCTTCAATGGACAAAGTAGGTGCAGACATTTACCTGCGTTTCAGGCTTTCCCATGTTGCTGTCATTCGTGGACTGCACTTATGTCTTATAGAGACAGGCTGGCAACTTTCTGCCAGGACGAAGTGTTCTGACCCAAAACATTGACCGCCTGCTGTTCTCCAAGGATGCTGCCTGACCTGCTGAGTTCCTCCAGCATCATAGTGTTTTTCTTCTGCCAGGAATGCCTGACTGTAGCCACGGCGTGTCTCCATGGCTACCTTGGCCACTGTCCTTAACTTGCTGGTCCGTGTCCTTCTGACCTTTTCTGTGCACTCTCCCACCTGCTCCCATTACTGTGACACACAGTATATTACCTGTCAAAGGGATCACTGTCCTTACTTGTTGTACCTCTGGACACTTCCAGATCTCTATTGGTATTTGTATTGGTATTGGTTTATTATTGTCATATGTACTGAGATACAGTGAAAAACTTAGTTTTCCAAGCCATACATACAGAACAATTCAAAAACATAAGTATTTTGAGATAGTACAAGGGAAAAGCATTAACAGAATGCAGAATATAAGGTTACAGTTACAGAGAAAGTGCAGTTCAAGTAGACAACAAGGTGCAAGGCCTATGATGAGGTAGATTGTAAGGTCAAGAGTTCATCTTCAGTGTACAAGAGGACCATTCAAGAGCCTTATAACAGCAGGATAGAAGCTGTCCTTGAGCCTGGTGGTACATGCTTTCAGGTTTTTGTATTTTCTGTCCAATGGAAGGGGGGGTGACAGAGAATGTCCAGGCTGGGCGGGATCTTTGATTATGCTGGCTGCTTTACTGAGGCAGTGAGAAGTACAGGCAAAGTCCATGGAGGGGAAGCTGGTTTCCATAATGGGCTGATGGACTCTCTACTGATGACATACGCAAAATCTTTAGATCAGCTGGTGATGGGTGTTTTCTATAGTCAGGAGTTACATACATTTCCTTTGGTGATGTCTGGTAGAATGAGCAAATGCTTATATCTTGGTCTGGTTTACATGTTAGGCTGCTTTATATCTCAAGCCACATTCTCTGCTTTGTCAGGCGTTGGGGCATCATTGACTGTGCAGGCAAGGTAATCTGCTCAACAGAGATCAACAGGAGTAACTGTAAACATTAGGGAACTTCATTCCATTAATGGTCTTACTAACATTTTCAATGCTCCTATTGGTTTTGTCACCACAGGAAATGGGTTATGCAGAAATTTACAAGATTTCTGGAGCAGGTGCTGGGAAAGTAGAGGTGGTGGACTGAAGAGTTTTGCTTTATTCCAAGCTCCCCAAATGCTTTTGATGAAGATTTTGAAGCAGACTTAGGGGGATGGCTGCTTTGAGACTCGCCTCAGAGATACCACAAAAACCAAATGACGGCCAGATCATCATTGGTGAAGACATCGGCGTGCTGTATGCTTCAGAGATAGCGCACACCAGCTGCTGTCTCCAGAATGAGTGTAGCTTGCTACATAGAATCATAGAAAGGTTATAACATCGGAGGCCATTTGGCCCTTCACATCTGTGTCGGCTTTCTACCAGAGCAATTCTCTAGCTTCATCCACTGGCCTTTTCTCTGTTTCTTTTAAAGTTTTTTCTCCCCCATTCATTTATCCAATTCCCTCCTGAAGGCCACAATGGCCACCACTTCTTCACACTTTTCACTCTACATTCCAACCCTACACCATGTAAAAGGAATTTTCTTCATGACATTAAACTCTCCTCACCTTTATTTTATCCCCATGACTTCCAGACCTTGATCTCTCCAAAAATGGGAACAACATTCCACTATCCAATTTGTCCAGGTATTTCAATATTTGACATACATCTCAAATCTCCACTCAGCCTTCTCTTCTTTGCAACTTTGCAGTTTTGTAAAACTTTAGTTAGGCTGCATCTGGAGTATTGCATTCAGTTTTGGTTGCCCCATTGTGGGAAGGATGTGGAGGCTTTGGAGAGGGTGCAGAAGGGGTTTACGAAGATGCTGCCTGGATTAGAGGGCATGTGCTATGTGGATAGATTGGACAAACTTAGGTTTCTCTGGAGCGGTGGAGGATGAGGGAAGATCTGATGGAGGTTTATAAGATTATGAAAGGCATAGATAGAGTAGACAGCTAGTATCTTTTCCCCAGAGTTGAAATGTCTAATACCAGAGAGCTTGCATTTAAGGTGAGAGGGGGAAAGTTCAAAGGAGATGTGCAAGGCATGTTTTTTTTTTACACAGAAGGTGGTGGGTGCCTGGAATGCACTGCCTGAGGTGGTGGTGGAGGCAAATATGATAGGGGGATTCAAGAAGCTCTTAGATAGGCACATGAATGTGAGGGAAATGGTAGGATAAGGACATTGTGTAGGCAGAGAGATTAGTTTAGTTGGGCAATTTATTACTATTGTAATTGGTTCAGCATAACATTGTGGGCCAAAGGGCCTGTTCCTGTGCTGTATTGTATTATGTTCTACATTCTTCAAATAAAACAGTCCTAGCCTCTCTAATCAATTTGTAGTCCCTCATCTGGGATCCATTCTTGCGAATCTTTTTTGTATTCTCTCTAATGCCTTCATATTCTTCCTGCAGTATGGTGACCAGAGTTGAATACATTCTGCTCAGCGGACTTGGAGCTACAAGGAGAGGAAGACACTGACTCATGTCATCAAGGTAGAAAGAAAAGATGATCCCTAAACAGAAACAGCTACTCACATTGCAACCCACCAAACCCAGAACTCATGAAGTTCAATAGTTACCATCATTTCGCCTGTGTGACAAGTTTTTTTTCTCACCCATCCGATTTACATTGAATAGTCCTGTTGTTGCCAGTCAACTACCCAGCGAACATCAGTCTCCATCTGTTCAGGTCTTTCAATTCATCAGCAACCAAGAATGAGCAGCATTGAAAAGAGGTGCAGTGAGATGCTTGTTACTTTTTCTATTAAACAAAGAACACTGCACATTTTATCACGTCAGCATATGCAAACACAGAAGCAAGTGTAAAGTTTTGCTATTCTTTTTCCTACTGCTCCAATGTGGGGAAACACCCCAGCTTGAGCCAAATTCGTGCTCCTTATTCATGTGCTAGTGTTTTCCATGATCCATTTTACCAGCATTCCCTTAATGTTCCTGACCAACTTATCAGAGGAAACTTATGACACAGAGGAGCTCATTTAGTCTATCGTGGCCGGTCAAACAAAGAGCTCTTCAGCCTAATACTACCTTTCACTAGAAGACCAAGAGTCCTGCAGGTTACAGCTCTTCAAGCACACCTCCAAATCCTTATGGAAAGTAATGGGGGTTTCTGCTTCCACCACCCTTTTTGTCACTGAGCTCCAGGTGCCTGCCACCCTCTCAGTAAAAAAGTATTTTCCCCCTCACATGTCTAATTCTTCGCCAATTATTTAATATCTCTGCCCCTTGGATTCTGACCTCTCTGTTCAGCAAAATAGATCCTTAATACTTATTCCATCTTGGACCCTCAAAATTTTATACATCTCATTCACACCTCCCCTCAGCCTCATTTGTTCCAATGAGCACAGCCCTAGTTTATTCACTCTTTTCTTCATGGCTACAGTTTTCTGGTCCTGGCATTCTACTGGAGAGCAGCGGCCAAGGATAAGGGAACTGTTCTAATTTTATCATGGCAGTTCTATTACCATCCAGTCTTTGTGGCTTTGGACAAGAACAGTTTGGATTCATGTGATTGACCCAATTGCTGTTCCATGGAATTGACAGCACTGTTCTGGTATCCTGCGACATTAACATGGCAATCTCATCCATTTACTCAAAATCATGGACAGCGCTTTCGGGAGGGCTGTCCAAATGAGGCAAACCTTCTTCTGATAAGATAAGATAAGATAAGATCTTTATTATTCACATGTACATCGAAACACACAGTGAAATACATCTTTTGCGTAGTGATTTTGGGGGGCAGCCCACAAGTGTCGCCACGCTTCCGGCACCAAGATAGCATGCCCATAACTTCCTAACCTGTACGTCTTTGGAATGTGGGAGGAAACCAGAGCACCTGGAGGAAATCCACACAGACACGGGGAGAACGTACAAACTCCTTACAGACAGTGGCAGGATTTGAACCCGGGTCGCTGGTGCGGTAAAACATTGTAGTAACCACTGTGCTACCGTGCCTCTGCTCTTCAGTGATTATCTAGTTTGGTCATTAAAGTGCTTTCTGCACTGACTACAGGAAGAGGATGCAGTGCTCCTTCTGCTGACCTGCTTGGCTAAGTCCAGGTGAGAATCCATTGCTACAATGTCTCTCTAACCACTAACTTAGTATAAAAAGCAAGACATTATTAAAGCAGGGTTCAGATGGTAAATGTCCTTAGTCCTTATTCTGCAGTTCCTGGTTCCATGAAAGGCTGCTTAACTCCTCCAGTTTCCATCTGAGGAGTGGCCCTTTAAATACCTCAGTTGAAACCAAGTCATGAGGTCTTTCCCAAGACCACTTGTTCCACTCAGTGGAAAACTCCAAAGCAAAACATCAATCATAAAAGCAGAGAATGCTGGAAACACACAACGGGTCAGGCAGCATCTGTCGAGAGAGTAACAGGGAACAAGTTTCAGGTTGGTGACTTTTCAACCTGATATTTTTTGCCAAAACAATATTAATTTGTCTGCTATAAAATGTCACAGATATACAGGCTGCAAGTTCCTCTGGATCTCCCAGCACATAACTGATCACCACCTTCTCTAGATGATATCAGAATACTTTGTTGCTCCCCACACACTGAACATGGGTCAAGTTATCACCTGGCTTAGAACTGAACAAAGCTACAAGAGGTTACTCCTTGCCTCCATACTACAGGTGCCACAACAATACAACTTTCAGGAGCAAATGATCCAAAATAAGGTCCACCCCAGAAAAACAAACCTCCCAATCAAAGCTGCAACACAAACTGACAAAAGCTGAGTGACAACAGACTGCTAACAGAATCTGTGCAGACAGGGAGGAGAATGAAACCAAAGGAACTGAGAGTAAGTGTTAATGGTAAGTATTAAAGCAAGAAGAAAGAATGTTAAGCTAAGTATAACAATATGGAAAACCTACCAGTAGCATCTAGTCAGTTGATATTAACAGTTTTCACTCCTTAAGTAGTGATAATTCCAAAGGAGAGCTGATTAATAAGGAACACAGGTTTTTTTTGCTGGGAGACTGTTGTACCTGAGGAACCTATAAGTTACTAATAGTTTATTAAATTAATAACAAACTAGATAAAACTAAAATTAAAGGTAAACCAATGACATAAAAAAGTGATTAAATAAATATTTCAACCAAGGTTAGTTTAAAGAGGCACTGTGGCTAATGTCTGGTGTGTTGTAACTACTGTGTGTTTGAGGAAAGCTTTGTGCTCTTAAGCAAGCACATCTGCAGTAAGTGCCTGTAATGGTAATTTGCCATCGTAAATTGCCTTTGGATTGTAGGTGAGTGATACAATCTGGGGGAATGTTGGGGGGAATAAAACAGGATAAGTATAGGGTTAGTGGTTAATGGATGGTTAATGGTTGATGTAAACTTAGTGGTTCAAAGGGGTTGTTTCTACGTGTATGACTCTATGATTTCATAATTTGAGAAGCCATCAGCTCAGCTGGAGTCAGAGATGCAGACATTACAATCTATCAGCAGGATATGAGTTATCTGGACATTTTGACCCAGGAAACAGTCACATTCCTTAGATTTGTTAGTGGTTCAGATTTGGTTAGTTGTCAGGGTCAGTTATGAGTCAAGCTGGTTCAGGAGGTTTAAATGTCCAACAGGTATGAGCCACTGTCTACCAGTGAACAAAAACTTTGGTGAGGATGGAGAAAAGGACCATGACACTACTAAACAAAGTTAGTTTGTTACAAGGACAAAGTGTGTGACAGTGGTAGGGGATGGTATAACAATTTCTGCAGTTAGATCCAGCAGAAAAAGTTGTGCTCCATCTCAGTGCCAAGGACAAGTGTTTCTCCTCAAGGCTGAAATAGGTGTAGAACGACCCAGATATTAGAGCACACAGAGGAACTAATATCAAAATTTGAAATCAGAATGAGTTTCTGCAGAGAAAGGCTGAGGGGGTAGGTTTCAAATTAATCACTAGTTCTGAAATGCACAAACTAACTCAGGAACAAAAGAAGTATAAGTTAAATCTGTGTCTGAAAATATAGTGTGGAAGCCACAGGTTTAAGTTCATGAGCACTGGTGTATCAGTCACAGAGCAAGCCTTCCCATTGGAATGGACCAGTTCAATCAGGTTGGTTCTCATGTTCTGGCCAATCAAATAACTAGGCAGTAGGTGTGACTTTCAATTAATGTTGGGTAGGAGGATTCTGGTAAAAGTAAACATCAATCTAAAGGTTGGCACAACGTGGTGGGCCGAAGGGCCTGTATTGTGCTGTATTGTTCTATGGTTCTAAAATAAAAATCGAGCATGTAGCTGTTGCAATTTAGGCAAAATTGAGCAAAGTGGCTCACTAAGAGATAAAGTTTTAAAACAGGAATGAGGGATTATCGATACTAGGTGAAAATGGTAAGCACTTAAATGTAAAGGTAAAACCATTGGAGGAATAGGCAGGTCCTGACTGCAGTAGCCCGAGGTTTCAGTAAAAAGGATAATCCATTGCCTCAAAGTAGGAGCATAGAAGGTGATTGGGGGGGGTGTGATCAGCTGGATGGTCAAGGTCAAGATCAAAATCAGCTGCTGTGGAGATCAGATTGAAATTGGCTGCTGATAGTTGAGGGGGTATGGGTGGTGGAGAGTTTAAGGATGCATTTGAGTTGGTATCTAGTGGTAGGAGCCAGAAGGAAACAAGCAGCGATGGTTGTGGGTGAGTTGGTGTTAGCAAATAATAAGTTAAATCTTAAAGAGGACCTACATTTAGGAGAATCCAGGCACTAAACACCACGGTGAAGGACCAGGTACATCAGCTCGCCTTTAAGGAGCTCAGAAGCAGACCTACATGTCTTTTGCAGATCCGCTTCTGCTTGTATGTCTTTTAAAAGGTGATCAAAGCTTACTCCTATTTGCTCATTTGAGATTATTTGTACACAGGTGATCAGATGTCTCCTGTGTAGTGTACCATACGCATGGAAGATTTGGAACCAATTTGACATCCATCAGGAATCGTATGATAGGTACATGATTATCTTTATCAATCAGGTTTTTTATTACAGTTCCTGCTGTGTTATGTGGAACAATTTCTGGGCCATCAAATTTTAAGGACAACTAGCTGAACTGCTCAAGACCAAAACTACAAGAATGAACAAATGGAGACACAACATACTGCAGATACTGGAGTTGGAGCAAAATATGAACTGCTGGAGGAACTCAGTGGTCCAAGCAGCATCTGTGGAGGCAAAGGGATGGTTGACATTTTGAGCTGACACCCTGCATCAGTACTGAGAGTGTAGAGGGGAGATAGCAATTAAATTGAAGTGAGAGGGAGGGGTGAGACCAAGACTGGTAGGTGAGAGGTGGAACTAGATGAGGTGGGGGGGGGGGGGGATGTTGGGTAGATGGAGCCAGGTGAGGGAGGGGGAGAGGGGTGGGAGAGGTGCTGAGGCACAGTCTAGTAAGTGATACGTGGAAACACAAGAACAAAAAAAATGTTTTAGTTAGATGGACCCAAGTGGAGGAGAGGAGAGGTTAGGGTTGAGACAGAGGCTAGTAGGTGATAGGTGGAACCAGGTAAGGGAGGGATGATGGGTCATGGTAACTAGGAAAGAGAGATGGAAAAGGTGAAGAAAGGGAGAGAGAACCTGGATGGACTGGTGGGAGTGGGGAAGGAACACAGGGGGAGTGGGTTACCTGAAATTGGAAAATTCACTGTTCATGCCATTGGGCTGTAGGCTGCCCATGTGGACTGTAAGGTGCAGTTCTTCTAGTTTGCATTTGACCTCACTGTAGCAGTGGAGAAGGTCAAGGACAGACAGGTTGGAGAAAGGGAGTTGAAATGACATTCAACCAGATGTTTGAACAAATATACAGTTTTGGCCTAAAAGTTGGGCCTCATTAGTTTTGTAATGGCCTTGGTGCCCAAGAAGGTCAACTGTGGACCAATTACATTTTTCACCTACGTTGCGTCCAACAAAAAGGGTGCAGCAATATTAGATGTCAACCCCAGTTATTTTAAGCACACACATTTCATGGATTTAGTTCCTGAAACAACTTGTTTTTCTTTAGAAGGTATTACAGAATTTACTTTTGGAATAAATTATCTAATACTACTATCATTTTGTTTTAACATCCTGGCTGAATTTGCTTTGTGAGATATTGGACCAGAAATTCAAGCTGTTAGCTTGAATATACACAAAATAACCCCTTTTCAGGATCACTTTTAATAGTGTTAGCTCATGGTATGAGTGACAAGGCATCATTTAAGTATAGTTCAGCTGCATAAATGTTCTAATACCGCTGGGACACATTTCCATCAATTCACTGCATGGATGATATTGAAGTTTTATTTATCATTGCTCAGTAAGTGCAGCATTGAGTTGCGGTTTCTTCCAGTCTCAGAAGTAAGCACTCAGCAGCTGTTGTTGGAGATCTGATTTGGCCCTGACTGCAAAAAAAGGAAGATTTTAACTTTTGCCATTCCACAAAATGGCCCCTGTAATATGTATGAGACATTACAGCAAAGGTGACGGTCGACATTGTATTCTGACTGTGAATACGACTCAAAATTTAATTAACTCCTTTAAATGTCATCCTCGTGAATGTAATAATAACAAAAGTCTGTTGTTCTTGAGCAGAAACAATCCAGGCAACAATCTGTGTGACAATGCATGACTGATGCATGCATAAACATTAAATATTGTATTAGTATGCTGTCAGATAAATACCTGTCAATCAGGTATTAAAATGGCAAGAAATTGTAGTACATTATTTGACATGCAGAAGAAAAAGATAATCTTCAAACATCAAAGTCTCCAATATATCAATATAGACCCTGACATCCAACGATAAAGTCTAGAAAAGTGATTAAAGCTTGACTGTGACTATCAATCACCTTGTGTCTTGCACAAAAAACTACACCAGTTATAGCCTGCATCACCATTACTCACTTAATATTTAGTCAACAGTCACAATGCTTAACCATGTCTCACTAAAGAGATAGCCTCTGGCATGCTGCATTATGTTGCACCCTACAATGCTGAGCCTGCACTCATGAGTTGCTGATTATGCCTCTGTGGGCATCTGACGAGTTGTGGTCAGCCACCCGCATACAGGTAGAAAATCAGAAAGTATGGGGCCAGTTGTTCATTAATGCAGTTCTTTTCTTACTCTGTCCTTTCATACATTGAATGGACTTCGGGATGATCTAGTCTCATAGCTTTCTCCTTTGTAGACAAGCAAGAGAAATACTAAAAACAGATCTGTGCATTTTGAACAAAGATCCAGAGGCATGTAGAAAGTAATAATTTCGCTCAAGCAATATTTCTGGCAACTGGCTGTTAATTTTGCAAGAGTGGTGTTTCATTTCTTCAGAATTTCTCTATAACCACTTTTTTCTTTGTCTTTATGTCTTTTTCATCCCTTTCTCTTAACTTTAACTTTCTTTCCCTCACTTTATTTTGCTTTCTGTACATGACTGAAAACTAATTTATGATTTCTTGTTTATACTTCCTGCTTCAGACTCTGCATGTCAGACTGAGTAGTTTTTAATCTGGTTGAACAGATTTTCTGCTGCTTGATCCGCTCACACACCCCGCGAATCCCTTGGGGAAAGCACCACACTGGATCAGATGCTTCAAGACAGCAAACTGCCATTCAAATATAAACACAGGCTTTGTAGCCAGCTGTCAGCATTATGAATGTCGTCCCTGTGCTGCTGACTGCAAATACCATACCATTAAATTTATGCCCCAAAACGGCGAATGTTGATTTGCTGATGTTACAGCAACACATGAAATATCATGAATGGTATTCTCAGTGGATAATTTCCCCAGATCAATGAAACAAATTGAATGAGGAAGAAACGTAATGAAATATGGGGAAACAAATGGGGTGAATTGGTTCTAAAGAAGGATAAAAGGGGAAAGAAAAAGGAAAAAGAAAATAAAACAAAAAAAAATTAAGATAACCAGCAGAATAAGAGAACACTGTAATCCACTTTAAGAATTACTTTATTGGCCTTGGAGAAGATAATGATCTGAGATTTTTTGCATAAATTTCCTCCAGTTAATGCATTCTACCAGTATAATCAAGCCAGGGGATCAACCTCAATGAGAGACCAGAGCACCCAAAAATGAGCTGTCGTCCTGGTTGTTGCAAGGCAGGACTGAAAGCAGCTAAAAACAGCATGGAATTGACAGAACCAAGCAATCACACAAACAACGTCAGATCAAATCTTTGCAGTCCTGCCATACTGATTCATGCATAGAGGAAGACGATTAAACAGCAACCAGGAGGAGGAGGATCCAAGAATATTCCTATCCTCGTGCTAGTGCCAAAGTGAAGATTAAAATCTTTGTATCCATGTTCACCCAGAATTTTTTTAGAACAGTAAGAAAAGGTAAATAAGATATCTTTATTGGTCACATGTACATCGAAACACACAGTGAAATGCATCTTTCGCATAGAGTGTTCTGGGGGCTGCCCACAAGTGTCGCCACGCTTCCGGCCCCAACATAGCATGTCCACAACTTCCTAACCCGTACGCCTTTGGAATGTGGGAGGAAACCGGAGCACCCTGAGGAAACCCACGCAGACACGGGGAGAACGTACAGACTCCTTACAGACAGTGGCTGGAATTGAACCTGGGTCGCTGGCGCTATAATAGCGTTACGCTAACCACTACACTACCGTGCCTGCAGGCCCCTTGGCTCACAGTATCCGTGCCGACCATGATGCCAACCCAAACTAATCTCATCTGCCTGCACATGGTCTTTATCCTTCTATTCCCTGCCTGTTCGTGTGACTGTCTAAATGCCTCTTAAATATTGCTATTGTATCTGCTTCCACCACTTCTCCTGGCAGCATGTTTCAGGCACCTACCATTTTCTGTGTAAAAAGCTTGACTTGTAAATCTCCTTTAAACTTTCCCCTCTCACCTTAAACCTATGTCCTCTGGTATTTGACATTTCCACCCTGGGAAAAAAAACTCTAACTATCTACCCTATCTATGCCTCTCATAATTTCATATACTTCTATAAGGTCGTCCCTCAACCTCCAGCGCTCCAGAGAAAACAATTCAAGTTTGTCCAGCCTCTCTTTATAACTAATACTCTCTAATCCGGGCAACATCCTGGTGAACCTCTTCTGCACCCTCTCCAAACCTTCCACATCTTTCCTGTAATGCAGTGACCTGAACTACATACAATACTCCAGTGCAGTCTAACTGAAGGTTTATACAGCTGTGAAATGAATTCCCTACTGTTATACTTAACGCCCCACCCGATGAAGGCAAGTATGCCTTATACCTTCTTTACTATCCTATCTACTTGTGTTGCAGAGAGCTATGGACTTGCACTCCAAGATCCCTCTGTACGTCAATGCTTCTAAATGTTCTGCCATTTAATGTATACTGTCCTCTTATATTTGACCTCCCAAAGTGCAACACCTCACACTTGTCTGGATTAAACTCCATCTGCCATTTCTCTGCCCACACTTCGAACTGGATGTTGAGTGGATTATCCAACTTGGATTCCTCATAAGCCACTCACCATCATAGAAGCTGGTTTTCAGCCAACTTAATTCACCCCATGCCCGATCAATGAACATCTGAGGGCACTAGATATGGCAAAGGCTATGGAGCCAGATTATATTGCTCCAGAATTATTCATAGTTTTTGACAAACAGCTTTGCTACAGTTGCATCACTGGTATCTATCCAACAAGATGGAAAATTGTACAGCATCAGCTTGGCACAGCATTTTTCCACAAAAAACAAGGCAAATTTAATTCAGTCAAAACTACCCAATTAGCCTACTCTCAAACTTCAGCAAAATGATAGAAAGAATCCTCAATCATGTTGTCAAGTGGTATTTACTCACTGATAACCTGTTAACTTGTTCAGTTTGATTTTCTCCAGGTCACTTGGTTCCAGACCTGATCACAGCTTTGGGCCAAACATGAACTGAAGATATCAATTCCAGAGATGAGGTAAGAGTGACTGCCCTTGGCGTCAAGGCAGAACTTGACCAAACGTGGTGTCAAGGAGCCCTGGCAAAACTGAAGTCAATGGGCATCAAGGAAAAAAAAAATCTGATGACTGAAATTTTGCTTGACGCCAGTGAAGATGAATGTGGGTGTTGGAGGTCAATCACCCTAATATAGGAGCTCCTCAGGGCAGTCTCCTGGGCCAACCACCTTCAGATGTATCAGTCTTCTCTCCACCATGAGATCAGCATTGGGCATGTTCACCAATGACTGCATAATGTTTAATTCCGCTGGCAAGTCCACAGCAAATGAAGCGCTCCATGTCTGCATGTGGTAAGGTACAGATAAAGTTCAGGCTTGGACAGATAAATGGCAAATAATACTCACACCACAAAGATGTAAAGCAATGACTATCCCCAATAGGAGAGGGTCTACCCTTACCCCTGACATTCCTACCTTTGCCAAGTCCCCTTCCATCAATATTCTGGCAGTCACAACTGACCAGAAATTCAACCTAGTGACAGGAATTGGTCAGAGGTTGGGTATCCTGCAGTGAGTGACTTACCTCCTGATACCCCAAAGCCTTTCTACTGTCAGCTTGGCACACACTCTGCTTACCTGGGGGAGTCCAGTACCAACAATACGAGAAGCTCAACACCATCCAGAACCGGTGTGGTGATGCATTTTAGGAGTACTATTGAGACTAGGAAATACACCATGATTAGAAACGTCCTAGGCAGTATTGAGGGACAGACGGACATTGATGTGCAAGTACAAGGATCCTTGAAGGTGGCAGTGCAGGTAGGTAATACTGTTAAGAAGGCATGTGGGATGCTGGCTTTCATCAGTCAGGCCACTGAATACAAGAACAAGGAGGTCATGCTCCAACATGATAAAACATTGCTCAGACCTCAGTTGGAGAATCATGTTCAGTTCTGGTCAGCACACTTTAGGAAGGATTACTGGAGAAGATTCAGAGGAGATACACCAGGATGTGCCAGAGATGGAGAATTTTAAGGATGAGGAGAGAATGGAGAAGCTGGGTCTGTCTTCCCTGGAGTGGAGGACATTAAGAGGGGACATGACTGGGGTATATAAGATTATGAGGGTTATTGGTAAGGTATCCTGCTGGAACCTTTTCCCCTTTTCAGAAATTAATAAAACTAGAGGGCATAGATTTAGGGGAACGGGTAAGATGCTTAGGGGGGATCTGACGGGGATCCTTTTCACCCAGAGAGTGGTGAGTGTCTGGAATGCATTGCTGCAGAGAGTGGCTGAAGTCGAGTTGCTTACAGCGTTTAAGAGGTATCAAGACAAGCACCTGAATCGCTTATGCGTTGAAGGCTGCAGTACTTCAAGTACTGGAAGGTAGGATTAGCACCGATGGTCAGAGTGGATGCGATGGGCTGAATGGCCTGTTTCCCTGTTGTATGACGCTCTATGACTCTAAAGCAACCTTGTTGATTGGCACTCCATCCATCATCCTGACCATGTATTCCCCCCACCACCAATGCAACATGGCTGCAGTGTGCACTAACCAAGGCTAATCTGACAGCTCCATCCAAATCCGCAACCTCTACCACCAAGGACGACAATGGCAATGGGCACGTGGTAACATCACTGCCTTCAGCTGCCCTCTAAATCATATATCACCCTGGCTTGAAATATGTGCCAGCTCCTTCATCGTCTCAGGGTCCAGGATCTGGAACTCCTTACTGATCAACACTGGGAGTACCTTTACAGACAGTGGTTCAAAGAGGCAGCTCATCACCATCAATTAGCTGACGGCCCACATCCTGGAAATTATTAAGAAGTGGAAAAACCTCATTAATTTGTACAATGATCAAGGAGCTTTAGGCAAAATCGAATTATGCCTGCCTACATTATGCCCATTTATCTGTGACATTTAAAGCCATTCAATTTCCTTGATGCTGCGTCAGTCTCTGTCCTTACAACAGGACCCATCTGCACTGGGAAAGGACAGTATCCGCTGTTTGTACTCTTTCAGGAGAAAGTCATTGAATTCCACCTAGCTTTTCAGTTGTGTTACTATGCATCCAGCGTTAACACATGAGCAATAGTAAGAACTGGTGAAGTAAAGCCACAGGTCTGCTGTTTACCCCAGCAGTCTGAAAGGATAAGTTGACAGCATGCCATTTAGTCCAATGGGTCTGCCACCTTTAATGAGATTCCACGATCAGATACATTTCCAGTTCAGCATTTCAAAGGAACCGTTCCCTTCATGTGGTATCTTCTGTCTCCATCAACCATTCCCCTTCTTAAAACATTTTCCCTTGTAACCACAGGATTTGCAGAACCTGTTATTTTACCTCTTTACTTCCCACCATCCAGGGATCTAAGTAGTCTTTCCAGGCAAAGCACCAATGCTCTTCTTCCATTCTGGTGTATTCGATGTTCACAGTGTTGTCTCCTCTGCATTGGAGAAACCAAAGGCAAATTGGGTGACCTCCTTGTGGAACACCTGTGTTCAGTGCATAGGGGTGACCCTGAGATTCCTGTTACATTATTTCTCTATCCCGCTACCACACTGAACTATCCGTCTGTGGCCCTCTGTGCTTTATAACAAGGTGCGATGTAACCTGGAGGAACAATACCTCATTGTCTGTCTGGGTACATTGCAGCAGTGTAGACGCAATATGGAATTCTCTGACTTCAGGTAACTCACCTCCTCTGTTTGTATCAGAATGACCAGTACACCTGTAATGTTGGTTCAGTGTTTCTCTCCATCAGCACAGCCTAACCTGCTGGGTGTGTCTTACAGCTCTGCTGTTCACAACTTTTACATTCCTATGTTTATATCTGCTGTCTCTAATTGTCCCAATTAACCCATGAATTCATTTACAGCTCACTCTCAGCACAACCCAGGCTCACCCTATTCCCCTTGTCCTACCTTTCCCTCCCCATCCTCCCTACAACTTAAAAATAGTTTTCTTTCTGTCTCAGCATTAGGTCTTCACCTCTGAAGCACTAACTCTTTTTTTCCCATGACTTTCTGAGTGTTTCCAGCACCTTCTGTTTTTAGTTCTGATTTTCTGCATCTCAGTCCTTGGTTTTCATTACATTTTATAAATTAAGGAATTATTGAAAGCCTGATGATTTAAAATTAATTAAAATGTATTTCCAAATTTTTAAGAGGAAAAGTTAAGTATTGTTTGTGATCTGCAACCTCATCTAAGAGGGGAAATTTGACCTTTAATACCACCCACAGTGGCTCTGTTGCATCATAAATCAGTTGCTCTCAATTGTGCTGATTGATTATGCTAACTACGGGAGGGGTTTCATGGCTGGAGAGTGTCCAACAATGTCACCTCGGTCATGCATCACGTCCAGTGCATTCTTGGTAACTGCGATCAATGAAAAAATCAAAGCCTATTAGTTCAACTCAGCTTTCATGCTCTGAGCAAGCTATACTTACCATGGCATGTGTCATTTGGGAACTTGTTTGTACATTGCATAAGCTCCCCCTGCCTTTTGTGTTGTTGGTATCTCATCCATTCAGTACTCGTGTCCAATATTGCAGATGATTATTCAAAATTAAGTCATCGGGTGTGAAGACAACATCAGTGGCCAGAAAGTGGGTGATTGCTCAGGCTGTACTGGTGCCACTGTCAATTCCAAAGGAGGTCATCTATCGAGTGATGGGAATGCCCAGATAGTAGGACTTTATCATCGAGGTGGGTCCCAATCGGAGTTCTGATAGGTCGCAAGGTGTAATGTGCGAAATGCAGGTTTTACCGGCCTAGCTTACAAGACAGCGACAGGAAGAGCACGATTGTAGGCTTAAAATGACCCCTTCCAGCTGGCAACTAATGTAATTTTACCTCTTTACTTCCCACCACCCAGGGATTCAAATAGTTTTTCCAGGTGAATCACCAATTCACTTGCTATCTGGCCATTTGGCTGGGCCTGCTTCAAGTGTGCTTCCATATTCCTGTTTCTCCAGCACAACTTCCATGACCCCACAACCATTGGAAAAGCTACTGGTGGCAAGTATGGATGGGCATATCCTACTATTGACACTGACTTCCCCTGCAGATTCTCGGACCTGCCATCTGTGTAATCTTCAACGTTCCCTGGTCCATACTATTGCATAGTGACTACAGAGTTGCACCTGTGTTACCCATATGTGCTGCCCAGTGGGAGTGATGAAGAAGTAAAGTACACAGACATTCACAGCAGTGTGTGTGTTTTCTCTAAACCCCCATCAGCATTATGACAGGACAATGTTAAAATCCCCAGAAGTCCTTCTGTTTGAGATAGCAAATTATAAAATCAATCAATAAAGCCCAAGTAAAAATAAAAACATTACACATGTTGAAAACTGGACATAATAACAGAAAGTGCTGGGGGTACTCAGCAGGCCAGGCAGCATCTGTAGAGAGAAAATCAGAGCGTTAGTGCTTCAGACAAATCACTTTTCATCATAACTGTAAGAACAGCTAAGTATAGCTTCAAATGTCACTCTAAATATAGCTGAACCTACTTTACCTCATCTTTTCAGACTAACAACTATCCTGCAATTCTAGTAAAGGCTAACGGCTCAGTAGCTGTCAATTACAGCTGTGCCAGCTTTTATATAAAACTGACTGACATAAAAGGAAAACCATAATTGGAATATTTTATGAGTGTATTGTAAAATTGCCAACAAGAAACTAGTACCAAGAGTGCCTTTGTGATGCACTGAGAACATAACCAAGAATGATGTTGAAAAGAAGCTGCATATTGTCTGAAGGACCCTGGGAGTAGAAAGTCCAAGTAGAAAAGGTTCTGTGTTTGATCAATGAATTTCTAATGCACAAGAAATGTTCCAAGCAAGCACTATCACCTATATTCAGTGAAAGCAAGTACTTTCTAATCTACTTGTTGAGAAATCCAATTGCATGGCCCTATCTTTTTCAGAACAATGTGATTGAAAATCAGAATTGATTGGCAATCATTGATTGTGAATTGATGTAAATCACACTGAGGTCCATTTCCGGATCAATCATGCTCTTTGGGAAATCTGACTGGGGAGTTCCTGTTCTGAGACACACTCACAACCCCAATGTGATTTTGGCATCACAGTCTCAGATGATGATGTCCTTCCTTGTGAATTTGCTAATTTGAGGCCATGTTGTTCTAAGACAATCTATCTTTGGGGACTCCCAGAAGAACAGGGTGATAAGCCTGCTGCACGGATCTGAGGTGGCTGTAGTTAAATAAAGTACTCAGGCCACAATCCCCATCCCTGTGCTAAAACAGCACCATAACATCCATCATCATCGCCAACTTAGTCCCCGAACCCTGGCCTGGGTCCACCCCCAACACCATCAATCTCCCCACCACCCATCTTTGTAGCTGCTCCACCCCTCCCTTCACACATTTGCATCTTGGCCCTCCTTTCGATTCCCTGACAGAACATGTTGACCACAATCCTGACCACAAACTGTGTCTCCAATCCCTTCCCCCCTCCTCTCTTCACTATTTCCCTAGTAGCGGTGTGGTTAATCCCTCCACATCCAGACACTTCGTAAACTCCACCAGTGTCTGTCGACTATTCCTTTTGCCCTCTGGTAATCAGTGATGCTGGTAAGCAGCATAACCAGCGTCCCCAACTGTTTACAGACCACATTGGCCTGTAGCTGACCTCCCAAGCCTGGCTTCAAGGGAGGAAGATTGAGCAGTACAATCCCATCATAAATCTGTGTCATCCCCTGAACTAACTGCAAAGCCTGAGCATCAGCCACAATGTATCTCTGAAACAGTGGGACAACAACCAAATTGCTGGCCCACAGCATGACTGCCACTCCATATTACCTTCCCCTTCAGACTGAGATTAGTTTAGTTTCATATACACCAGGGTGCAATGAAATTCCTTGCTAGTGTGAAGTTCACAGAGTAAACAGTATACGTAGTAATAATAAATACAGCAATAAATAAAACCACAAGCACAAAACAGTAGAACGGTAAAAAGGTTGTGTTACAATCTAAGGTAGTGCAAAAAGAAGTGCTAAATAACAATAATGGAAAACCAAAAAAGTCATAGAGCAATACAGCACGGATACAGGCCCTTCGACCCAACCAGTCCATGCCGACCACAGTGCCCACCCAGCTAGACCATATATCCTGTGTTCAACCCATATCCCTCTAAGCCCCACCCCTCCATGTACCTAATCAAGTGCTTCTTAAATGATACTATTGTACCTGCCTCAACCACTTCCTCTGGCAGCTCGTTCCATATACTCACCACCATCTGCGTGAAAAAGTTGCCCCTCAGGTCCCTTTTAAATCTTTCCCCTCTCACCCTAAATCTATGCCCCCTAGTTTTGGACTCTCCTACCCTGGGGAAAAGACTGCTGCCATCCACCTTATCTATGCCCCTCAAGATTTTATAAACCTCCATAAGATCACCCCTCATTCTCCTACACTCCAAGGAATAAAGATCTAGCCTGGCCAACCTCTCCCTATAACTCAGGGTCTCTAAGCCTGGTAACATCCTCGTAAATCTTCTCTGCACTCTTTCCGGTTTAACCACATCTTTCCAATCTAACAGGGTGACCAAAACTGTACACAGTATTCCAAGTGCGGCCTCAGCAACGACTTATACAACTGCAATGTAATATCCCAACTCCTATACTCAGTGCCCTGACTGGTGAAGACCAGCATGTTTAATGCCTTTTTCACCACCCTGTCTACCTGTGATGTCGCTTTCAATGAACTGATAGAATTAAGAGTCCGAGAGTGTGGCAGAACCACCGGGAAGGGGATGTGAAAGAGGTGATTGGTTCAGAAGTCTGATAGCAGTGGGGAAGAAGCTGTTCTTAAGTCTGGCTGTCTGGGTTTTCAAGCTCCTTTATCTTTTCCGAGAAGGTAGAAGAGAGAAAGGGGAATGGCTAGGGTGCCAGGCATCCTTGATCATACTTCAGCCTCCCTGAAACAACACACCAAGAAGATTGGAGGCTTTTAAGAGAGGCTTAGATGGACACGTGAATGATAAGGTAAGATAAGACAAGATATCTTTATTAGTCACATGTATATCAAACACACACAGTGAAATACATCTTTTTGCATAGTGTTCTGGGGGCAGCCCGCAAGTGTCGCCACGCTTCTGGCGCCAACATAGCATGCCCACAACTTCCTAACCCGTACGTCTTTGGAATGTGGGAGGAAACCGGAGCACCCGGAGGAAACCCACGCAGACACGGGGAGAATGTACAAACTCCTTACAGACAACTGCCAGAATTGAACCTAGGTCACTGGTGTTGTAAAGCGTTACGCGCATTCTGTAGGTAGGAGGGAGTAGCTACGTCAGCACAACATTGTGGGCCGAAGGGCCTGTTCTGTGCTATACTGTTCTATGTTCTATAAGATGGGCCGGACCTCTTTAGAGTGTACTGGAATTTCTAGGCAACCAAATGTTACTAAAAGATGTATATAGTATCGACTGGATAAAATAAACCAAATGACAAAACCCATTTGCAATAATTGCATTAATAAATTACAATTGAAAATACAATGCTACGATAAAAAACGCAGCCACACAATGATGCTGTGAATATGCAGATGTATTTAACTGAATTAACAGCAACTCACAGAACATTTGTTTGATTTGGGTTACTATCTGCCACAAGTGGAATAAGTAGAGTATTTCATGTGTTCAGAGAGAGAAACAGTGAACAACCTCACCAGAGCTAATGCACACTAGCAGAGCATAGAATTTAACAAAAGAGAGGAGCGTATGAAATATTTGAGCATGCCAGTGATCTGAAAAATGGATTCTGATGGTTAAGGGAACACCAGCAGCCCTTGGCACTGCAGCAGAGCTGAGAGAGGCATTCCTGGTCAATACAACTCCCGATTCAGATATTTCTCTTCAAGTTTACCATTTTGCTGGCAGCTGTTCCCCAACCCTCCACACATTAAAACTCTGTTTAAAACACCACAGGGTAGGACTTCTTCCTCAGTCATTTGTACAAGATGCATACATATGAATTCACAATGTATACTAGTTACACAGCATGGTTTTGAATTCTCATTAGTCCTGTGATCCAGACCTCAGATGGTCCAGTATTAACTGTGTTGGGAAAGCCCATTTGATCACAGCACACCTTAACCAGCTTTTAGGCCTCTGATTTGTACATTTCTTATGGCATCCACACCTCTTTTATAGCATTGTTATGTGGTAGGCAGCACACCTGTGTCATACCTGAAAAATGGGGTCACAGCATCACTGAAATTGTAGGCTATTGTTTGGTATGTAGGGCACAAATAGAACAGGATAAAATCCATTGGAGCAAGTCGGAATTTGACTTACCTTGTTTGAGTAAATTTACCTATAAAGGTCATGATTGCGCATTATAGTCGATTTCTGATATTTAAAACCAAATTTAGTAAGCTGAGTATATTGTGCATTCACGATTTTATGTGTGTGCATTCAGTATAATTGGCCGAGGGAGTATCCCTATCCAGTGAAGCTTTGAATTCATGCATATGGTTAACTCAAAACTGGGCTATAGGTTTAATATTAGTAGGGCACTTGATCACATAACCAATTCATATTATTTTGGCCCATTACAACCTATTTAATATGGGCTGCATCATGTTGTCTTGGCTGCAATTTTTTATTCATCTATCACAGGATGAAGGCTAAAAATATGATAAATGTAGTTACAATTATTTTGCATTTTAATGAGTTATCGTTGATTCTATTTAATTTCTGCTTGAATAACTCAGTGACATTTTAACATCTTGCACAACAGAAATTTACAAGTTAAGAGTTTAATTTAGGTATATAAGTAAATATTATTAGTGTGGGTGTCACTGAGCACCAGGAAAAAGGACATCTTGTCTTCAACTTTTATGTTGCTGTACTGCAAATAAATCCAATATATTTTGGAAGTTAAGTTGAAATTAGTTGTTTGGTAAATAGTTAAGCTATATTTTCTGAGCTATAGCTTCAGGAATCTAAGGATAAAAAAATGTCATGTTTCATATTAAGCCACAGAAGTGTTTCCAATTGTATTCAACAAGGTTCAACAGAATATGGGTTTCCAGTCACTTCTTATTACTTGCAATGAACTGCTAGTGCCAGTCACATTACCTGAGGTGATTAACCATTTGCCAAGGTTAGAGCTCAGCTGCATCACCGACAGTTCTACGTCATTGTTTGGGTTGTGAGTGGACCAGGTAATACTGGCTTGCCACCCATTTCCTTTGGATCCTGGAGAAGTCCAAAGACCCGTTCACTCACCTATGCACGGTACTTGCTGTCTGTTTCAGGTAACCATTTCAGGCACCTGAGGAGCCGTCTTTACTAATGTGGCATCACCCATACGAGTATCCTTACTCCAATCATCATACAAGATGGCCACAGGATATCAAGTTCAAGTTCAAGTTATATTTTACTGTTATTCACCCATATGCTATAAAAACCCACGGAGGAACAAAATGTTGGTTCCCACAGACTCACACAACAGAGGACATACATAGAAAAGAGGACATATAATAAACGCAGACAAAAAAATTGTGCAAATACAAATAGTGCAAAAAATGGTATATACAGAATACAAAATTAGTGCAGGGTCAGTGCAAAACCAAGTTGGATGAAGAAAATACAGAACTCAGTGTGTTGCTCCAAAGTTCTTATACGCCGTTGTGCAAATCAGGGCTTTTGACACGGCATTTGACTGAAACTGCCTCTAGGGTATTCAGGAGCCTGACAGCCTGGGGGAAAAGCTGTTGCACAGTCTAGTAGTTCTGACCCGGATGCTCTGATACCGCTTGCCAGACAGCAGTGGGACAAATAGGTCATGGGAGGGATGAGAAGGGTCATCTATGATTGTGCAGACCTTGCATGTGCATTGTGTGTTGTAGATATCCAGGATGGAGGGAAGAGGTACTCCAATGATCTTTCCAGCCGTACTCTCAATTCTCTGCAAAGTCTTTCGGTCAGAGATGTTACAGTTACCATACCAGGCAGAGATGCAGCTGGTCAGGACACTCTCAATGGTACCCCTATAGAATGCAGTGAGGGTGGAGGAGGGCAGGTTTGGTCTCTTCAACCACTGTAAAAATGGAGACGCTGCTGTGCCTTCTTGGTGAGGGAGGAGGTGTTGGTTGACCAGGATAGGTCGTCTGTTATATGTATTCCCAAGAACTCATAACAGCTGACTCTCTGTACAATGACGCCATTGATGCACAGGGGTGAGTGGTCAGCCTGGGCCCTTCTAAAATCCACAACCATCTCCCTTGTTTTGTCCACGTTCAAGGAGAGATTGTTGATTGAGCACCAATCCGCCAGCCTCTCCATCTCCTCTCTGTAAGCTGTTTCATCGTTCCTGCTGCTAAGGTCCACCACTGTTGTATCATCAGCAAACTTGATGATATGGTTGGAGCTTGAGTTGGCAGAGCAGTCATTGGTCAGCAGCATGAACTGCAGTGGACTGCACCTATACCAATATTTGCATTGCTTGCTTCTAATTTGACCCTAGACAATACATGCAATAAAAACACCTTTCTTCTTTTTGATTAAGTTAACTAGGTTTCTCATGCTTATACCATACACAGAATTTTTAAAATAAAATTTATATACATGACATAGGAATTCTTAATGTGGTCCTAAAACTATCATTAGAAGAGGCAGTATGCTCCAAGTTATTAATAAAGGGAATGAATAAGCAATGGGTCAAAATATCCTGAAAACAAATGTGTGACCAATATACATGATTGAATTCATAAATTATTTGCAGGGGCATTTTAAATGAGTTGAGCGACAGTTAGGTATCATTTAAAATAAACAATTGCTTTTCAGATTTGGCTAAGAACACTTTCAGCTTGAGATGATCAGGAAGTAATTGATTGTCCTTACTATTCTTTGAGAAGTAGTGTTAAGCAGGCTGTGACTTGTAAGAAATTATCAATGCTGAAAAGGCAGCATGGCTGCATATTAAGTTAGCAGAAACAATCCCTCTGCTCCTGGAAGCTTCGCAACTGATGGAGCCACTCTCTCCGAGCAGGGAAATTTGATTTTATTAAGTCTAAGAGATCTGTACTTATAGTTAGGCATGTCCAACAACCTCTCCTCACAGCAAGAAAAAAAAAGCTTTATTCTTCCCTAAGGCTTCAGGTATTCTTCCACACACAAAACTTCTCGTTTCATTTGAAGTGTCAACGTGTCACAGCAATGTTCTTCTTGCTTCTCTCAGTCCCATTCTAGGTGTTCACAACTGATGAGATTATTGCTTTGGTAGTTTAATAAAGTATCAGCGGATTCTCCATGGTAAGTCAAATGCAAAAAATCTCTCCACTCTTAAACATGTTCTTCAAGAAGTATTAATTGATTTCTATGTGCTTAGGAAATGATTTGCAGTGGATTAGTCAACCATTCTTCATATCCAGGACTTTTTATTGACATCAGGACACTTCTTCTGCAATAAGAAGGCAGGAGAGCAAAATGTCAAACAGATAAAGAAACAAAATGAACTGAAAACAGAAAAGAGGAATAAAAAGAGAAGTACAGGGGTGTTTTGGATTTGCCTCTTCAGCACATTCAAAGGCAGTCAATTGACCGATAAAGCACTTAATTTATCACTGGCAAAAATAATGAAAACTGAGACACAAGAGACTGCAGATGCTGGAAACTGGAGCAAAAATCGAACTGCTGGTGGAACTCAGCAGGTGAAGCAGCATCTGTGGAGGGAAAGGAGTAATCAATGTTTTGGGTCAGGACCCTGCATGGTGAGGGAAGGTAGCTGGTATAAAGAAAGGATGGGGAGGGGTAAAACAGGGGCCAGTAGGTGATAGGTGGACCGAAGAGGGGCAAGGAATGATGGGCAGGTGAAGCCAGGCACAGAAGGGGAAGAGGTGGAGTTGGGAGACGGGCAGGTGAGTGATAGATGGAAGCAGACAAGGGAAAAAAGGAAAAAAAAGGGATTAAAAAGGGGGCAGGTGGAGCCAGGCGGGGGGGGGGGGGGGGAACGCGGAGGGGGGGAGGGTGATGAGCAGGAATACAAAGGCTGGAAGGGCTAGAATCAAAGAAGTAAAGAAGGTAATAATGGGAACCATTTAAGGGAGAGATGGACAAATGAAACCAGATGGGGAAGAGGCTCTGGTGCATGACGTGTGTGATTGTAGGTAAATGGAAATAGGGGGAGGAGGAGGAGGAGGGGGACAAAAATAGATGAGAGAGGCTGGAGGTGGTGTATGGGAAAGGGAGCAAAAATGGGAGGACCAGGTGTGGATTGCAAGGAGAGAGAGAGGGGAATACGGGGGGCGGGGGGGGGGGGGGGGGTGAGGGTTACCAGAAACTGAAAGATTCAATGTTCATACCATTGGGTTGTGGACTACCCAGGAGGAAGATGAGTGATGGGTCTTCTAGTTTGTGGTGGGTCTCACCCTGGCAGTGGAGAAGGCCGTGGATGGACAGATCAGTGTGGGAATGGGAAGAGGAGCTGAAATGGCATGTAACTGGGGGCTGGGGATGGCCACTGTGGACAGAGTGCAAATGTTCTGCAAAGCAATCGCTTAGTCTGCGCTCGGTCTTGCCAATGTAGAGGAGCCACATTAGGAAGACCAAATGAAGTGGAGGAGGTTAGAGGAGGTGTATGTTCACCTTTACTCACCTGGGAAGGCTGTTTAAGTCCCTGGATGGTGCTGAGGGAGAAGGTCAAGGAACCTGTGTTGCAAATCCCGTGGTTGCAGGGGAAAGTGCCAGGGGTCAGGGAGGGGTGGGTAGGGAGGGATGACCGGCCTAAGAAGTCATGGAGGGAGTGGTCCCTGTGGGAGGTGGAAAAGGGATGGGGAGGGGAATATGTGGCTGGTGGTGGAGTCCCATTGCAGCTGGCAGAGATGACAAAGGATAGTGTGCTGGATGCGGAGGCTAGTGGGTTGAAAGGTGAGGACTGGGGGAACTCTATCTCTATGTTTTGTTTAGAGGGAGATGCTGTGAGTGCGGGGAAATGGAGACAACGTGAGGAAAGGCCCCATCAACCATCGTAGAAAGGAAGCCACGTTTCCTGAAAAAGGAAGACATTTTAGATATTCTGGAATGGAAGGCAGATAGGGCAGCGATAGAGAGACTGGGAGTAAGGAAAGGTATCCTTATAAGAGACGGGAAAGGAAGAGGTAAGGTAGCTGTGGAAGTCAGGGGGTTTATAGTAAACGTCAGTGGATAGTTTGACTCCTGCAATGGAGATAGATCCAGAGAAAGAAAAGTGTCGGAAATGGTCCAAGCTAATTTGAGGGCAGGGTGGAAGTTAATAGCGAAGGTGTTGAGATCCACACTAATAAACATCCATGCTGGAGAACTGACATCAGCCTCATGCTTAAATTAGTTTTGTACCTTCATATATGTGCAAGGCTTTTAATGAGCAATCATGAAGGCCATTCTTCTCAAGAGGTCTTCTCCTTCTAATAAGTCAAAACCCATGGTGACATCCAATGCACCCTCATGAGTGTGCTGGATGCTTTAGAAGTGGCATGCCATTGACCATTTTGGGCATGGGTAGCAAGTTTCATAGTTAAGCCTTGGGTGCAATGACGTGTCCAACTTCCTTGTGACCCAATACCAAAGCGAGGCTGTGAAGGGATAAGAGGTGGAAGAGGGTCAGTTGCTGTCAGCCAAATTAGTGCCTGCATTCAGTTCAGTGGCTGCGGTGTCAACGAGCAAGTGAAGACGAGGGTTGGGGGGTAGGGGGCTGATTATATTGGTGATGTGCTGGGAATGGGAACTCCATCATGGTCCTGATGGAACTGAGGGTTTGGTTGAGAGATCAAGAGGAGATTTAATATTTAGGCTGTTAGGCTATTAGGAAGAGGGGCTTGGATGGGCACATGAATGAGAGGAAAACGGAGGGATATGGGCATTCTGTAGGTAGGAGGGATTAGCTATGTTGGTACAACAGTGTGGGCCAAAGGGCCTGTTCTGTGCTGTACTGTTCTATGTTCTATGACACAGTAACTCTGTTTCTCTCTCTCTAAATGATCCCCGTCCTGCTGAATTTTTCAGCCGTCTCTGTTTTTCTTTGCTTTTTTTAAACCTGTTTATTAATGATTCTTTTCACCTGCATGTGATAATTAATGTCTGTCTGTGCAGGCGGATAGGGTGTCAGTTAAAGACCTTATTCCCAGCAGTGCATTATTCCTTCACGATTGCACTGGAGCGTTAGCCTAGATTTGGATCTAAGGCTAACTTGCACCTGTTCCCACCCACTACAGAAATGGAGATGTTCCAGGTTTGAATGATCTGGGGCCAAATCCTTTCAATACTTGTGACTGACATGCCCCATAAAAAAAGAATTAAAACAAAAAGATCTGATGTTTCTCCATGGATTTGCACAGCCAGTACTATAACTTCTTCTACTGCATTCCTGATAGGCATGGATACTTTTTGGGAAACTCTAAATGGAATTCAAGGAGTCGGATTCCATGAGATTCTCTCAGTTCTCCATTTTGACAGAAGTTCTGTGAAAATACAAGTAAAATCTCAGAAGTACTATGGTAATGCACTAAAGGTGTTTTTATATTTCTCCAGTTTCCTTAGATGTTTCATGAAAGTTAAACTGGCTAATCAGACAATCTTGTGACAGAATTTGCTCCATTTGTTACATAAAGCGTTTGAAGCGGTATGATAGAATATTACCACAGAGTTGCTTAATGTATTTGTTGAAAATTCCTTTATACCTTTTGCTGAAGACGTTTTTGTAATAGTTGGAGTGAAAAGTGTTTTTATAAAGGACACACAATAACATTCATATAGATGAAAGCAAGAATGCTATTTGTTTTATTCATTTGTGGATTGTAGGTTCTGAAGGTAAGACCAGCATTTACTGGTTTTTCCTGCTTTTTTTAAGGTGAGTTAGATAAACTTTGGTAAGGAAATAGTTAGAGAACAGAACTAAACAAGAGCTGTCCAATGTAATGACCCTATTGCCTTCGAGGACGTTGCATGATTTAGGTATCCTCTGATGCAAAAAAAGAATCATGAAAAACAGAATTAAAAGGAAGCAGTCTGTCAGCCAATGTTTTTCAATTTTTCCCATGTGCAATCTGCCTTATCACTTGCTCCACAAAATCCATTTAATCTGCTCATCAAAAGTTGCATACAAATACCTTTTGCTTCCTGGAGTAATCATTCAAAAGCATTTTCTCCTCTCAGTATAGGAGATTTAAATAACAGAATTAAAAAAAACAATTGTTTTCTGGTAACATTATACAGTTGAGTCAATCAGTTTGTAAATAATGCAACTCTGTAGTTAATAAAGAATAACAAAAAGGCATACACTTATGAACAATAACGTTAACACCCCAGAATAAAGCAAAATATTAGAAATTCCAGAATGGTAACATTTGAATATTATGCAACCATTTTACACCCAGAGGATGCCTGATGAACATCTAACATAGTATTGCAGATGGTGAGATGATTGCTTATTTTAAGCTCTTTTCGGGAGAGTGTTACATGCACAGGCTTGTTCCCACCAGCAGAGACCATCAACAAAATGTACTTTAAGAAATGTTGACATAACCAGGCTCCACAACTTGCCTCTATACAGCAGTTTAACCAACTGATGTTAAATAGCCTAGTTATGGATTAACTTTTGGGTTGCTGGTCTAGGTACCCATTATGGCCACATCTCAACCAAAACTGGTGCCAGATTTTTTTCTATCACAGTAACTGCTTTAAGTGCAGCATGTCAACCTTTTTTTTAAATCCAGTCACTGCATAAGTACGTTAATGTATTACTTCCAGGCTTCTTAAAAATTTAAGCTTAGCAAGTGTGACAAGAAGGTGATTGAATGAATTTCAACTCCATTATTTAAAACAACATTGGAAACATGTTTTTTAATGGATTTCAGAGCACAAGGAGGAGTCCTGGTAGTGAGAGGATAGAATGCCGACATACAGAGGCTGCCTTTCATTTTTAATGACACCTCACTGGCCTTGAGTTTTAATGATACCTCACTGGATGGGATATTGGGGCAATAAGGACAGGCAGGGAGATACTCTTCACTGCTGATGGAAGAAAGTAGCCTCACAGAAGAATTTGTAGCAGCAGGACCCTGGATGTAGTGTTTGAAACTGTTTGGTGGTCCAAGGAGATCATGAGGTAAACATTGTTCCATATTTACCTATTTACCTGCGTCTGCCCCCTCACACTGTCTTCCAAGGAGATCATGAGGTAAACACTGTTCCATATTTACCTATTTACCTGTGTCTGTCCCCTCACACTGTCTTCCCAGCCCATCATCCCCAACACAAGGACCCTTTCCAACAACAACCATCTTCTCTATGTGCAACCCAGCACATCCTGGTCTCTCCTCCCACCACTAGTAATCTTATTTTGACATAACATCATGGCTCTCCCTCTTTGTTTCCCTTGGGTAAAGCTTTTCATCCATCCATCCATTCAATACATTCAATACATAAACATGCTCCAGCAGACCTTTTGTTCAATTTGACTTTGATCTCACCCTATTGTAGATATTCCCTTTGACCTATTCTTTCCCTCCATTACCTTCTCTGCAATTTAAAACTCTCTCTCTCGCTCTCTCTCTCTCTCTCTCTCTCTCTCTCTCTCTGTTCTGATGAAGGATCTCAGACCTGAAACGTTAACCCTGTTTCTCTTGTCACAGATACTCCCTGATCTGCAGACTGCTTGCAGCATTTTTTGATATTATATTACATATCATTTCCCTTGCTTCCGAGAAGTTGCCAGTGAAGGCAAAAACACAGGAGTGACAGCAAGGAACACAGAGTGTGGGGAGAGGCAAAGAAATGACTATAACACTCCAGCCTCATCAAAACTCATAACTTCAGAGCAACACACAAAAAATGCTGGAGGAACTCAGCAGGTCAGGCAGTATCTATGGAGGGAAATGGACAGTCGATGTTTCAGGCCGAGACCCTTCATCAGGACTGGAAACAAAGTGGGAAGAAGCACGTACCACCAGACTTAAGGACAGCTTCTACCCCGCTATGATAAGACTATTGAACATTTCCCTTATACAATGAGATGGACTATAACCTCACGCTCTACCTTGTTGTGACCTTGCACCTTATTGCACTGCACTTTCTCTGTAGCTGTGACGCTTTACTCTGTACTGTTATTGTTTTTACCAGTACTACATCAATGCACTCTGTACTAACTCAATGTAACTGCACTGTGTAATGAATTGACCTGTACGATCGGTTTGTAAGACAAGCTTTTCACTGTACCTTGGTACAAGTGACAATAATAAATCAATACTAATACCAATAAACCAATAAAAGGGTAAGGGGAGGGGGAGGATCACAAGCTGGTGGGTGATAGGTAAATCCAGGTGAGGGGGGAAGGTAGGTAGTTGGGGGAGGGGGGAAGTGGGAATGATGTGACAAGCTGGGAGGTGACAGGTGGAAGTGGTAAAGGGCCGGACAAGATGGAATCTGATAGGAGGGGAGAGTGGACCATGGAATAAAGGGAAGGAGATGGGGAACCAGAGGGAGGAAGGTGTGGGTGATGGGCAGGAGAGAGGAAAGAGAAGGAGTAAAGGGGCCAGAGGGATAAGGGAAAACAAAAGGGGGAAACAGAGGGGAGTCGTTACCGGAAGTTAGAGAAATCAATATTGATGCCATCGGTTGGAGAATCCCCCACCTACCTACCCTCCCCCCTCACCTGGACTCACCCGTCACCTGCCAGTTCGTGCTCTTCCCCCTCCCCCTCCCCCCCCCCCATCCTTTTTATTCCAGCTTCTCCCCTCTTTCTTTCCAGTTCGGTCTCAGTTCGAAACGCCGACTGTTCATTTCCCTCCACAGATGCTGCCTGACCTGCTGAGTTCCTCCAGCATTTAGTGTGTGTTGCTCCAGATTTCCAGCAGCTGCAGTCTCTCTTTGTGTCACACGTTCAGAGGGCTTGGCCCAATGTGTTGAGAAGTTTACCTGCCAATTCTTCAACAACCTCCACTGCTGTTGTCTTCTTGCTGTCACCGGCGAGTTCTAGGAAGCTAGGGAAATGCATCATCAAACTTACAGACCCTTGTTAACATCATTTTAAATGAGCAATTAACAGATTGGCTGGCTGCCTGCCTTTCCGGAGGGCATTGCTTACACACTGCCTAACAAGTTAAATGCAGAAGTCGGTACGTTGGAGCTAGCCTCGTGGTCTTGCTGTCACTTTTACTGCATTTTTCCTCCCTTACATATTCCCAGACCAACCCACTCACACCACAGCCTTGTGTGCCTTTGTGAGGAGACTTCAGTTTCGATGGTTGAAGAGCCTTACCATTGTTCGACCAGGTCACACAAATTACAGACCTTCTGGTGAGGGACTCCATGAGATCAGCTGCCAGATGACAGCAATTCACTACTCAAAACCCTGACAAAGCTCTGTGGACAGCTCTTAGCATAGTGAACGGAAGTACATCTTTCCCATGCACCACCGGTGAAAATAGTTGCAGACGTTTGAAAGGATAATGTCATTCCAACAATGGAGATTACAAACCCTGCAACACAAATGATTGGCTTTTACCTTTTTACCCTTACAAAGCTGCCAAGG
This sequence comes from Pristis pectinata, assembly GCF_009764475.1. Classification (NCBI taxonomy): domain Eukaryota; kingdom Metazoa; phylum Chordata; class Chondrichthyes; order Rhinopristiformes; family Pristidae; genus Pristis; species Pristis pectinata. The sequence continues at coordinate 89,242,833 of NC_067413.1, forward strand.
ATCATCAGTCATTTTTTAAAGTACATCCTGCTATAATTCAAGCAATACTCGGCAGCTGTTCCACACACCATCTGCTATAATAACAGAAAATTAACTAACAGAATATATAGAATCACTGAACGAATACAAAGTGGAATATTTTGTTCTAATGCCATTTTTTCCCCATTTGATGTGAAGTGAAACTTGGAATGACTGGACTTGGCCACTGAAATCTTTTGAAGCAGAGTTCAAGATATTTAGGATTTTGCTTAAACTTCATTCAGTATTTTGCCTCTATATTGTATGCACTATCTAAAAGCTCTGTAACCCCAAGGTCCTTGTACCTAACGAGAATAAAGCAACAATGATAATCACCCTAATTTTCCTATTATTTGAAGACTGGGCTTTAGCTGACGATGGTGTGCAGAAATATCTGTGTCTGTAGTACAGTGCTATATATTAGTTCAAACGTCACATCTCTATATACACATGCTGCAGTGCTTTAGAAAATCTGCAACAAAGCTATTACACACTAACCTGCATTGGTCTGGCCCTGCGGCCTGACATCCACTGTTTGTAGTGGAACGAAAGTCATTCGTATCTGTGTTTACGAATGGACTTGAAAGGATCCTTAATCCCCACATTCATACCTGTGAGGCTGAACAGTTTTTCTGGAAAGCTTACCACCTGATGCATTGAAGGGTTTGTGCAGACAGCTAGTCATTGGGCCTTGAGAACCACTGGCTAACTGTAGTGTGCACAGCAGCATATTCCAGACTACAGGTATATCTGACCTCTTCCTCCAGCCCCTGGACTCACTGCTGAGCTGAGCTGAGATGAGCTGAGGGTCTGCTTTTACTTTGTATCCAGCTTTATGCCAGCCATGGTTGGTACATCTAGCATGGTCTGTTCCTTTGAATGGAGTGGCCAACTTTCATCAAAAGGCTAGGTGAAAGAAGGTTCTTTGTTCTTTTAGTTTTAATATTAATTAAACTAAAATAAAAATAGGAGACTTGATTACTTACATAATGAATGTAGTTTAAAGTGAATTTATTACTCTTTATATTCATATTAATAATTTTTATTTAAGTACTTTCCAACTGATTCTAAATGTGCCTAATGATCACAGACATTTGACAATGGTGAAAAAGTCTCTTTTCTCTGGAGGTGTTACACGTTATTCTGCACTTTTACCTTTACTACCTCAATGCCCTGTGTAATGAATTGATCTGTATGCAGGACAAGTTTTTCACTGCACCTCGGTACATGTGACAGTAATAAGCCAATTCCAATTCCAATTCCAAAAGTTTCTGATGGCACAAGCTATCAGAAAGCCCATCAGGTGGTCCATGGGTGAAGTCTAGTTTCTACTGTCTGTAGCCTACTTGGCATTTGTGAAGCACTTCAGGTGTGGTACAGCTGGTAGAGACACTCCCTCATAGCACCAGAGACCCAGGTTCAATCCTGACCTTGGACGTTGTCTGTGTAGAGAGTGCATGTTCTCCCTGTGACCACATGGGTTTCCTTCAGGTGTTCCAGTTTCCTCCACCATCACAAAGACAATAAGATTGATAGGTTAGATGGCCACTGTAAATTACCCCTTGTGCCTCAATGAGTGGTAGAATTTGGTGTTGGGGGGCAGTTGATGAGAATGTGGTTAGAATAAAAAACGGGATTAATGTAGGATTAGTGTAAATGGCTGGTTGGTCGTTGGATGGTCAGTGTGAACTCGGTGGGTTGAAGGTCCTGGTTCCATGCTGTATCTCTCAATGACGCTATGATTCTGTGACTTCACTTCATGGAGGGATGCCAGGAGGAGATGAGGAGCTGCCCATCTGTGTTAGCTACATGTGACTGCTAGAGCGGCAAAGGGGCAAATGCAAGATGCAGGTTAGGTCCAGCTTAATGTATTTGTCTAGTGCAGCCATTTTCTTTTAATGGGGAAACAGATTAAAAGGCTTCTTTGAGCATAGAAGTCCGGGAGTTTAATCATCTACAGACTGTACATTGATGAACTGACTCTCGTTGTTCTCCTCAGATTAGAGATGGTTAAGGGTAGATCTGAGGGAGGTATTGAAAATCGTGGTAAAATAAGAAGTTGTTCCCATGGCAGAAGGTTCAACTGAATTGCACTACAAGAAATGGTGGTGACAGATGATTTAATGTTACCTTTCATTGGGAAATTGAATAAAGGGTGAATGGGGATAACTCTTCAGGACTGTGGGGCAAGACCAGGGGAATGGCTCGAATTCGAAAGCTTATTCAAAGTGCCTGCATAATCATGATGAGCTAAATATTAATATCCTTCAGGGAACCAAATCTCCCATCTTTCCTTGGTCTTGCCTACATGGTCCCAGCAGAGCGGTTAACTCTTAACTGTCCTCTGAAATGATATAGTAAGCCTTTTAATTCAAGGGCATTCAGGGATGGACAACAAATGTCAACAATGCTCACATCCTATGAATGAATAATGAAAAAATGGCTTCTTTTATGCCAAATGATTCTATGATTCAATATGACAAAAACAGTGGCTGAATTGATTCACTTATGGAAAATCAAACTAATGCTGTGGCACTTTTCACAGCCACCAAAAGACTGTGCTTATTTTGTGATTTAAATTATATTAGCACTGTGGTTCTGAGTGTGGCACTGTCAAGATACATTTAGAGTGAAGCCAGGTTTTACTTAAGAAGCTGAAGTCGGAGAGGTTAGGTCTGGAGCCTTGGCTACTGGGGTGAGTTTTAATGCAACCTTACTGCTGGAATTTCAGCTGCATCTGAAATACCTTCCTCTTCCTAGCACGTTGAGAGCACTGGGTGCCCTGTAATGAAGGCTGTGACTGCTGATGACACCATTCACTCTCAGGAACTGTGCTGTTGGAGAGATAATCTTTAACATAATCTTGTGGGAATACTGATGCTATTCTTTGTAAAGTGTAAATATATTTAACTGGGCCTTCGGCCAGGAACAATTTTGCTGTTACAATGGTGCAAATATCACTGGGAACCCACTACAAATATTTTATTGACATTAATTCCAGGTCAGTCCAAATCAGTGGTAGATGCTCACCCGATTTGGTTGGAAAATCTGGACCAGTGTATTGTATTGTTCTCACACTGAGGTTTAGCCTGTATCCCTTCACCTGTCCCCACATGACTGCTGAATGCCTGTAGAGATTACTGCTGGGGTGCATGAAAATTCATTGACCTAAAATCTTGACTCTGTTTCCTCTGTCAAGAAATCTTGCCTGACCCGCTGTATAATCCATGCACTTTCCATTTCAGATTCCCACTGCCTGCAGTATTTTGCTTCTGTTACTGGTTAGAAGATGTCAGAAATAAGATAAGAGGTAAGAGATCTTTATTAGTGACATGTACATCGAAACACACAGTGAAATGCATCTTTTTGAGTAGAGTGTTCTGGGGGCAGCCCACAAATGTCGCCACACTTCCGGCGCCAACATAGCATGCCCACAACTTCCTAACCTGTACACCTTTGGAATGTTGGAGGAAACCAGAGCACCCGGAGGAAATCCACACAGACACAGGGAGAACGTACAAGCTCCTTACAGACAGCAGGAGGAATTGAACCTGGGTTGCTGGCACTGTAATAATATTACGCTAACTGATACAGTACTGTGCCTGCTGTATATGATTGACAGACATACATCAGACTGATTCTTCTGCTTTCTTATATTTGGGAATGTGTCCTGGAGGACGAGTGTTCTGGCTCTTGACAACTTAGACATTACCAGGCACATATTGTTTCACATTAAATTATTATTAAGTTTCTCCATGATACACAAAGAAAACTAACTAACAAAGCACTAAATGATCACGAAGCTTGGTGCCTGTATCAAGGCTCCAGAACTCTTCTGGGATACAACCCATTCTCTTTGTCACAGTATAGGAAGGATGTGGAGGCTTTGGAGATGGTGCTGAAGACATTCACCAGGATGTTGTCTGGATTGGAGAGTATTCTATAAGGATTCTATGGTAAATCTATAAGTATTCTCTATAAGGAAAGGTTGGATAAAATTGGATTGTTTTCTCTGGAGTATTGGAGGCTAAGGAGAAACTTGTCAGAGATATATAAAATTATTAGAGACATAGATAAGGTAGATAGTCAGTCTTTTTCAAATACTAGAGGCCAAAGCTTTAAGGTGAGAGGGGGGAACGTTTAAAAGAGATTTATGAGGCAAGTTTTTACAGAGAGAATGGTAGTTGCCTGGAACACACTTCCAGGGGAAGTGGTGGAAGCAGATACAATAGCAAGATTTAAGAGGCATTTAGACAAATGAACAGGCAGGGAACAGAAGGATGTAGACCATGTGCAATCAGATGGGATTAATTTGGATGGGCACCATGGTCAGTGCAGAGATGGTGGACCTAAGGACCTCAGGGCCTGTTTTTCTACTGAACTGTTCTATGTTACCCAAAGAATCTAGGAATAGTTTCCTTTATTGGTTCACAAAGTAGTCACTACAATTGTCACAGTGTAATAATACAAATAGCCATGTGACCTGCAACAAATGACACAATTTTCTTATGATGGTTTGGTCTATCAGGAAGTAACAGCTGTGTCTAAGCTTTGGCTGCAGGAAACAATGATCTTCTTGATCTTCATCTATGAGCTATTTGAGGTGGTAAATCCAAGGCTAGCATAGAGAACCCACCTTAAAAGAGCTCCTGGTGAATTGCCTATCCTTCACCCTTCATGCAAGAACATAGCATATTATAAGGGATGAGCAAGTGCTTTCTGTCCATCACTATCCTAATTACCTCATTCCAAATAAAAATACTTATGAACTGGTCACAAACAGACAAGTATCCTAAATTACTTCTCACTGATTGGACAATGTGACAGTGATCCTTGCTCATCGCTGGCCTTATTCAAGTGGTGTGTCCTGTTTAAACAACTTTTTCTGCTTAGACCACTCTAGTGGCATGACTTATTGACTCAGCTGTCTTATCTAACTAAAGATATTAACACCAAGGTTCCCATTTCCATGATCTGCATTCCAGCTAGCATTGTGTTTTTATTTTATCTTCTTTGGGGAAATGTGACTTGGCCTTGCCCACAGACTGATGCTTTTAGAGCACAGCAAAAAAAAAATACATGCTTCAGCCTCTAAATTAGATTAAAGCTGCCTCAACCTTTTTTTGTTTGTCACATTCCTGCCTCTTGTTTTTCTCTGACCGCAATAACTCGACCACAGCTATTAGATTATGTCGCTAATATTTTCATGCAATAAATACCTCATACTTTCCAGCCATACTCTGTTCGACAAATTCATCACATCAGTTTTCACATATAAATGATGATTAACTCTACTCTCTGACAAAACTTAGAGCCACCAGGCCATTAGAAATTTGGGGTGGTCTTGTCAAAATGAATACATTGTAACAAAGCTCGGAGGACTGCTTCAGTATAAAAGGTATATCCAGTCTTTGAAGGAGATTGTAATGGGATGCTAGATACAGGGAACCAAGTCACTTACATCCAGTGTTCTGAAGGCACATTTGCTTTAATTTCATATTGATTCAATGTGACTGCTGATCTATTGTCCCAGAATTGGGTGGCAAGTAGATTATGGTAAAGGCGTGATGAAGTGTGTCTCCAAGTCATTTTCTATCCCGTTCACTCCAGATAAATGGAGAGCAGAAGAAAATCCCAGCTATGTTTTTTCTTTGTTTTTAGGACAATGCCATCTTAGACATTACAGTCGAACTGAAGAGAACAAAAAATCCATCACCTTTGCTTATATTTCGCATATATCTGGTGTTCAGGATATCTTTGTCATACAGCATTGGTCTAATGGTCTGAGCAATACATTAAGTGGTGATTACTATTCAGAGCCATTGTGAAATGTGTATTAAGTATGTAATCTTCATAATTTTCTGTAACTTGCAATATATTGGCTCAGATTTTGGTGGTAAATTCCAGTGTTTCCGAATGAAACTGCTAGGATTAAACTGTTTCAATGCCAGTAAGTCCAGCACTTTCACATGTGTACATCTAAACATGGGAGTCCTGAATGTCCCCACTATTAGTTTATGTTGCACAGCTCAGTATGTTCCATCCAGTTCAGACCTGGCACAGGAACTGTGACACCATTGATTTTAAAAAGAGACTGTAAGTGTGCAGGGAAGAAAAACAAGGAGAGAGCATATTATACATTTTTAAAAAAAATTTCACTATTCTCTTTAATAATTTTGGTTATTTAAAAGGTTTTTTTGTTATTTTAATTACTAAATCATGTTTAATAATTTTAAGTTCATTTTTTCATTCTGAATGGTTTCTGAATGTCAGATGTCCAGATACATTTAAAGTCTCAGACAGCTGGCAGAGCTAGAAGCAATGTTTTGCCGGCTTTCAAAGAGCTTTAAGGGATACACTTCTTCATTATGTCTCAGGGGCCTTGTCCTTGACTTTGTGATACTTTACGCTAGCAGGATACACCTTTGAATCCATAGAAGATCTGGGGTGACTGTAAACAGCAACTACCCCACTGACAGTACACAGTGGTGGCCCCATGTAAGCAAAGTCTGGGCTGTTATTCATGCTAGAATGTATTAATCTGTCAGAGTTGGATGAATGTGACCATATCAAGTGGTTAGCTTGGGTTTTAATACTTTAGAATGTCAAATTGTTGTTACCTTTGAAGAAAAAAAATGCTCTCCTTACTTAAACCTTAAGAGAATTATTGAAAAATGGTCACAGTTAACAAGGCTGATGTGCAAAATCATGATAATGAGATCAGCAAATAGCTGCAATGAAGATAAGTAATTGTGATGCGTCATGCATACTCTGATGAATGTATGGTTAACATAATCAGAAGGGCCTGTACTGTGCTGTACTGTTCTATGTTCTATAATGCAGTGCATCTTGTACCAGAATGGTCAAGAGCGAGATATTTAACCACATTTGTACGCAGTACGTTATTTCCTGGGAGTTGGACTGCATGACGCTGCAATTGAAAATTAGTATTATTCGGAATAAATTGCAGAATTTTGGATAATATCCAAGAATTGCACAGGATGGGGAATTTGACTCATTGTTTCCAGTTGCAATACCTGCTCTCTGGCCTGAATGGGGTGATGTCATTTGCAGTGCAGTGCTCATTTTGAGTGTTGCAAGGTAAAACTGGGTCATGCTTGTCTCCTGTAGGAAAATGATTGGTCCCTCATATAAAAGCATGTTTTCATTTCCCTCCATTCACTGCAGCCATCTGATTTAAAGGGCCACTCACCCAATTCATGCTTGCTTATGCAGCCTGCTGTAGAACCTTCTGGAGGCTGTCTGTTTCTTCAAGCGACTTTGCTAATGACCATCGAGGACTTGGGTGACGTTCGCTGCCAGTTCTGTGAATTACCTCTACAATGGGTGATTCTGTGGTGGCCCCTTTGGATACATTATACAAGCAGGGATTGCAAGGCAGACTTTGAGGGAAAAGGGAAAGAAGGGCTCATTTTGTAGAACGCTATTCCCCCGAAAATATTCAGGGAGCTGTATTCCTATTTCTGGCTCTCTGAAGAACAAGGTATCTGGTTAAGGATTCTCAGGTAGGACATCAGGCCTCCTGTGGACAGAGCCACTGACCTGCGCTTGTACACTCTGTCCATGGAGGGTCAGATAAATGTCTCTGTGTGAAGTCCTGTGTAGGATTACTGTAAATGGATACTTGATGTTCAGCACAGACTTGTTGAGCTAAAGAGCAAGTTTCCATGCTGAATGTCTCTGGCTCTATGACTCTAAGCCTTTGGATCATTCCAAGTAATGGTAGCTGATTAATGCCCCTTTTCTTTTCATGGTTTGCTATGCATGGTAGTATTAGGAAAGTCACTGGTACACTCCACTCAAGGTAAGAAAACTTCATTTAATTTTCCTTAAAAACAGAGATTAATATGTGGATGCACAGATTTGCAAGCATTTAGGCTTCCCGAGAGTTCTATGAATGACAGACTGTGCTCACGTGATACTTCTGGGTCATCTCCAGGACCTGCATGAATTGCAATGATGATTGCATCCTGAACCTTAAGTTGTGGTAGACCATGAAAAGGAATCTCTAATAGCCAGTGCTATGTACTTAGAGAGTTTGCATGACTTATCTGTTCTTCAGCAGTCTGCATTTGTGTCATATCTCAGTGGCTGCTTCACCCAAAGAGCCAGGCCTTGGAGAATCTGAACTATCTTCTCCTTCCTCAGTTTTGTTTCCTGTCCATGCTCCAGTCAATGCAGCAGCCTCAGGATGACAAGGTGCCCAGTAGGGAATGGCCCTCAAGGTGAGTTTGCATTGGCTGTACCCCTGGTACAACAGATGTCGCCTCCTGCACAACCTTGGCCAGGGACAGTCCAACAGCAAAAAGAAGAAGAGGAGGTGAAGGAACAGGCAGTGCAGGCAGCTGAGGAAAGGAGCCACCCTCAGACACATTGTCTTGGACAATTCAATAGCCCCAGATTCTCTCATGACAGGAAGGTAACAAATGTGGAAATGCCAGGTCACCTTCTCATCTCCTGCCTTCAATTTTCAGTTAACAAAATCTCATGCTGAGTGTATTGTCTAACTCCAGTCTACAGTAACTTCTGAAAGCCTTTGTGATATGCTTTTACAAAGCCTGCAAGGCTGCTAGCTGGAGTCCACAGAGAGACCAAATATTCCACTGCTCCTAGCACAACATGAACAAAGTAATGGGGATTTAATGATGGCTATCTTACCTTCCTTGAAGCCAGTTAGTCTCTATGGTTTATTTTATCAAGATGCCCAACAAAGACAGCTTATTGATCACCAGTTGTCCTCAGCAAAGATTTCTCAGCACGCTCAGAAAATCATTCATTCCAATCAAATGGACATTAAGGATCCTTGCAGAGATGTGCTGCAATTAAAGTTCACGCAGCTGGCAAACAATAACATCCATACTGCTAAAGCCTTGGAAGGATTTAAATCTGTGACTCCCAGACAACTCACAACAAACTCTACAACACTCTGGTAACCAGGTCATTTGACCAGCAATCAGTGCGCACCATCGAATCCAAACTTTCTGTCCTCCTCCCGCTTCTCCTTCTTACATTCTTATGTTCCAAGTAATCTGATCAAAAGGTTGGAGTACTTACCTTGACATTTCTTGAAAGATCATGGAATTTCTAATGGTATTGCTCCCAGTTACCAGGTGTTTCACTCCGAGAGGATAGCTCTACTACATTTCCTGCCTCCTTCTCTTTCTGACAGCACTGGTGCAGAGGATACATCTCCTGCCTCTACTATTTCCACAAGGATGATGAGGGCTGTATCTGAGAAGTGGAGTGCCCTTCTCTGCAATGCCAATCTATCAACTATTTCATTTCAGTCAGCAACAACAGAGCAGTGGTTCAGTGGAGATATCCCTTTAAGAGCTGGCACCCTGAAACCAATTAGAGGAGGGATGTGACTCTTGCTGCAGTAGATTGCAGTATCATTCTGGTCATTTAAGGTAGTTGCAAGAGGATCAGAATCTAACCTTGTGTCTGATTTGCACAGGCATGAATAGGTGCAGGTTAATTGCACTGTGTAGGATTAGCACTCCTCTTTAGGGGGTGATCCAATTTCTAGGTTTATGTCTTGCAAACTTCACCTGATAGATGTGAGAGCTATGTCTAGTACTTGACTGGTAACTGTAAGACACTTTAATACAAATCATCTGTCTACGTTAAAGACTTCAGGTTATATTGTATCAGATTTAGACAGTGACTAATCTGAACATGTCAAGGTTTTGAGTCAGATTTCCCTTTCCCTGTACTATTCCTGAATCAAAATGTCTTTTGCTTTAATTAAATATACTTTAAGTAACTTTTCAAAACAGCCTCTTGGCTTTTAGACCGTGTATTTGCTTATCCATTGATGATGAATCGTATCCAAAAGTCTCTGCTTTCTTACTTTGACAAGCACTAACATTTGAAGATTTCACGGTTTTATAATAAAACAGCAGATTCTAACTAAATAGCTCTTTAAAAGCAAACGCATTGTTCAAACTTCTGTTTTGATTTTCATCCAGATTAAATTTTAAAATCAGCTCCACTCCTCTCAATTAGATTGAAACTCATCCTCAGTACTAATGCAATCACTTGCTGAATGGTTGGCAGATTAACATGTTGTGATAAACTGCTATGGCCTTGTCCCTTGCTCCTCTGTGCACTTGTCACAGATCGTGTTTCTACAAGACGTATATAAAATTTGACCAGACCTTGTGCAAGTCTTGCATATACGGACAATGATGAATAACATTTGTCACAACAAGCTATTATGACATAAATTTGCTGTTATGTCTCATTATGAAAGCCATCTTAACAGTTGCAATTATGTAATTTCAGCTCTTTTATATTTTTGTCAGTAATTCCATTGGAAACAGAATTAGTGAAGTCATTCAGGTTCAGAGTGAATTACATTTAATTTTAGTTACAATTAAATTTCCTGTTTTGGCTGATTTTATGGAGCACAGTATATCTTCATCTGGCAAATTTGGCAGACATATTGATCACTCACTAAGGCCCAAACCATGTCCGACCTCGGATAATTACCTCAAGATTGCGTTGGAAACAACTGTTTAAACATTTTTAACATGACTTTTATAGCAATTGCCATTTGCATGTTATTCTGATTTCAAGTCATTGAAATGTTAAAATTAGCTCCTTGTAATGAAAATAGGACAGACAGCAACTACAGTGTACTAAATTGGTATATCATAAGAGCATTGTTCCTTTGACCTTATCAATCCTGACTGCATTTTTTACCTCTTCAGATTTAATGAACTTATAAGAAATAATAACTATATGATTGTAAGAAGAAGCTGGTCTAAATTCTGCATTGCCTTAACAGAGCTCAGTACCAACATCCTTAGTAAATTGCCCTTAGATAGACTCCCTACAACATGAAAAGACCCTGGAAAACATAGGTCACTTTTCATATGTCAGAAGACACCTCTCAGTGAGGGAGAAATTGATAATGAATTTCACACTGCCTCCAGTAACATCAGCTGACCAAAGGGAAGAATGTTTGAAATATAAAAACTTTAAATCCAGTACCGCGCTGCCGGTCTACTGAGTAGCAGTGATCTCCTCCCTTCTGTACATCTTAGAAACATGGGCAGCCTACAATAGGCACCTCAAAGCATTGGAGAAATACCATCACCACTGTCTCTGCAGAATCCTCCAAATCAAATGGCAGGAAAGCTGACAAATGTTCCCTCCCAGGTCAGCACCTCCACATTCCTGCAGCAGAGTACATGGATCCTGCACAGGACTCTTCAACCACCTTGGAGCCAACACAATTCGAGTGGAAGAAGTCCTCCTGAACTCTGACGGGCTGCCTTAGAAGTGATGATATTTAAGTTGTCCTGTTAATCATTGGACATGATGCCTATTTACCTTGTTGTAGCCTTGCACCTTCTTGCACTGCACTTTCTCTGTAGCTGTGACACTTTACTCTGTACTGTTATTGTTTTAACCTGTACTACCTCAATGCACTCTGTACTAACTCAATGTAACTGCACTGTGTAATGAATTGACTTGTACGATCAGTATGCAAGACAAGTTTTTCACTGTACCTCAGTACAAGTGACAATAATAAACCAATACCAACACCAATACGTATTAATGTAAAATTAAGTTTGCTCTTGAGAACTCATGCCCATTTTAAACTCAATTGAAAGACTTCCAAACAGAGTCAAGAGCAAAGCGACTTCCATCAGGCCGTAACTTGAATTTTGGGAAAGTCAGAGTCATAGTCACACGGCTTTGAAACAGGCCCCTTGGCCCACTGTATCTACACTGACCATTAAGTTCTATCTATACTAATCCCATGAAATATAGGCATTGTGGCTGCTGTGGAGGAGAGAAAACCTGCAGAGGAGAGGGAGAGAGTTCCAGGGAGGTCCTGTGCTCCAGAGGGATTATGATACCCCTCCACAGCCACTATCAAAAGAGCTTGGTAGGACATGGCTAGGGTTTCTCTTCTAAGGCAGGCACGGTCATGTAGCAGTTAGTGTAACTCTATTACAGCACCAGCGACCCGTGTTCAATTCTGGCCGCTGTCTGTAAGGAGTTTGTACGTTCTCTCCATGTCTGCGTGGGTTTCCTCTGGGCGGTCTGGTTTCCTCCCACATTCCAAAGACGTGCAGGTTAGGAAGTTGTGGGCATGCTATGTTGGCACCAGAAGCATGGCGACACTTGTGGGCTGCCCCCAGAACACTCTATGCAAAAGATGTATTTCACTGTGTGTTTCAATGTTCATGTGACTAATAAAGATATCTCATCTCATTTCATAAGGGTGAGAATCCCCACACAATGCTGCAAGAAATTTCAACGCCTCACAAGATACATCAAGGCGAGGAGCAGACTACTAAAAAAACAAAATTGTTACCTACATAAATTGCTATTCAATCTATACCCACCATATTCATTCCCCTCTCCTACCTAACCTCCCCAAACTCACACCACCACTGACATTATTCATATTCCACATAGATGTGATACCTCCAAAGACAGGATAATGACAAGGTTACTCAATGCTCTTCATCACCTCAATTCATCCAAACTAGAGGAGATAATCCTCCTCATGGGCAAAGCAACTAACCACCTTATGAGTCAAGGCTAAGGGGAACCTGCCAAGTGTGCTCACTAACATTTGATTACGATGCCCCCTTTGTATGGTTCAATAGTTTATATCTTCATTACCATGTGTACTCCTGACCAACCACAAAGCTTTCTGCCCACTGCCTATAAGTGCACCTTCTTCTGCTTTGTCATTGAGGAGAGGTCACCGGTTTCCCTCTCCTCTGAACATTAGGCCACTCAACATAAAAAGCAGGTGGAGCATGGAGGAGCCAAACGAGTGGGTGGAGGGAGAAGAGGATAACATGGATGATGAACATCACATTGGGTCATTGTACAAAAACAAACTGCTGGAGGAACTCAACAGCTCAGACAGCTTCTTTGGAGGGAAATGGACAGTTCGCATTTCAGGTCGAGACCCTGCAGATGAGTCCAGATGAAGGGCCTTGACCTGAAATGTCACCTGTCCATTTCCCTCCATAGATGTTGCCTGACCTGCAGAGTTCCTCCAGCAGTTTATTTTTTTTTTGCACCAGCTTCCAACATTTGCAGTCTCTTGTGTCTACATTGGGTCATTGTGCTTGATCTCTCACAGAGCCATGTCAGAGAATGCAGCACAACACTTTTCTTCATTGCCATAAACTTCTGGCTCTTAAGAACCTGAACTACAATGAAGAATATGTCCTGTTCTATCAGATTTAATGCAGCAAGTTACACTAATTATATGCACGCATCATTATTTTCCATGCAAAGTCTGGGCCTCCCGTTCCTCTTGCTAAAATTAGTGTAAAACTTCTGCATGTATTAATCACTAAACTCGTTGAAAAGCCAAAGAGTAAAAGCAACCTGTGAAAAAACACCAAGTTACATTGGCTATAAGATCCAAGATTGCCTCTTGCTCCATGCTGGAATCATTGGTCAGATCTGGGCAACTAAATTCACCTCACAGCCCCAGATTATTCAGAGAAGAAAGCTGCCAATTCTCATGCTTTTGCTTAATTTATTGAAAATAATGCTCTAATTCTTCAGGCATAATTATGCGTTAATATCTGCAACACAATTAATACATACCCAAGTATGCAGTCAAATTAACATTAACTCCTCTCAATGTTCCATTAATGTTTCCCACCTGGCCCACCACCCCACCCCCAGTACATTTTATCTGATATTCATAATAGAACCTAAGAAAACAATGTTCATGGAAGAAAAGTGCTGTTTTATTTCACCATGTCATGGACCTTAACTGTGACTGACTTTACTTGGAAGAGAAAATATAAATGGTGCCAGCTCTAGTTACATCAGGTAAGATTTCAAATTAATTATTTTCTAATCTAAAGAGAACTCTCTTTTCACCTGTCTGTTTTATATGTCCAGTTCTTCCAGGTATGTACCAGTATGTTAATTAGCAGGCAGGTTCGGGTTAAGGGTATCTCTTGTTTGGAGACAGGTTGGAAAAACTGTAATCAGTAGGTTACTGTTGGGTCCACCTTTGTGTTTAGCACATGTAAGTGAATTGGACAAGCAGAACAGGCAGAATATCAAGATTTGCTGAAAACACAATCTCTTCTGCTTTTCTAGTAAAACACTTAAGGAGGAGAAAACTGGCAGAGCGGAATAGGCAGATGGGTGACAGATGAAATTTAATCTGTAGGAAACACAAGTAATGGGAGTATATGGATTGAAACATCCTAAAGAAAGTGGATGAAAGGAAATGCACAAATAAATCATTCTTGGATGGTATGGTGAGATAGGACAGCAGCACATGGTGTGTTATAAGAAGGAGCATAGGGATCATGACAAATTTACATAAAGCAGAGCTTAGTCAGAGTTTTGTTTGCAGTTTGGGATAGCACATTATTAAAAGGTCATTAAAGCCAAAGAAAACGTAATTTTACAACAAAATTATAGTTATGAAGATGGATTTGACTGTCTCAGACAATTTCTATTACTGCAGAGAATGTTGTAAACTGGATTAATTGGCATAGTTCACATTAAAGGAAGCTTCATTTTGTATAAGGGAACAAGGAAAGACAACTTCCTTTTGTTTGGAGATCAATAACAGAGGAATCATCAACTTAAAGTAATCACAAATGAAGTTTTTGCAGTGCTTTGAATCAGGATTAACTGTTAGGATTTTTAATATCAAAATAATAAAATATTTGCAGTTCTATTTGGGACAGTGACATGGGGAGTAAACAGCCAGTGTTGTGAATTATTCTTGTATAAAGTGGCTCAAACTCAATAAAATTAGAAAAGACCAGTTTTGCAGGACAAAAGAAACCATTGAGGTCAAAGTCTGTCTCTAAGGACAAGATACAAAAGTACTTTACAGGAAAATAAGTATTTTTGTTCAGTACAGAAATTATAACAGCCTATTTGTATACAGCAAGGTCCCTTCAACAGAAATGAGATCATGGCCATAGAATCATTCTCAGTTATGTTGACTGAGCATCATTATTGGCCAGTGCACTGGGAGAGAAGTACAACTCCTCTTAGATGTGCTAGAATGAGCTTCTTTGTACTGAGCTGAGAATGTTGTCAAGGCCTCAGTGTTTCACTTGACTGGAATCTCTGACAGTGCAGCATTGTCTCATTGGATTATTATCTACATTGCATGTTCATCTCTGGTGGTTGTACCTGAGTCCATGAACAACTTTGGTACATGTTATCAACTGACACTCTGCTAATGGACCTGATTCATGGCCAGCAATTGCTGCTCCCATTCTACCCCATCACTGTGGATAGGCAAACATATAAAAGAATTCTTGAAAATGTACAAAAGAACCTGTTACCTGTGCTGCAAACATCTTTGGTTCTACTCATCAAACATGTGAACCCAATGCAAAGCCAAAACAAAAAGCAGACTAACCAAAAAGCTATTGAGGCCTAACGTTGTTTTGAAAGAGAGAGGGAATGGGAAATACTGAAATGGCCAGAAGTTTGTGGTTTACCTCAAACCCAATTTCCATTTCTATGACTTCTATCCCACGGTGATAAGACTATTGAATGGTTCCCTTATACGATGAGATGGACTCTTGACCTCACAATCTACCTTGTTTAACCTTGCACCTTATTGTCTACCTGCAATGCACTTCTCTGTAGCTGTGACACTTTACTCTGTATTCTGTTATTGTTTTTACCTTGTACTACCTCAATGCACTGTGTAATGAACTGATCTGTACGAACGGTATGTAAGATAGGTTTTTCACTGTACCTCGGTACAAGTGACAATAATAAACCAATACCAATACCAATTATTGTAGTTGCTGTTATAAGACTATTGAACAGTTCCCTAGTACGATAAGATGGAGTCTTGACCCCACAATCTACCTCGTTATGACCTTACACCTTATTGTCTACCTTCACTGCACTTTCTCTGTAGCTGTGACACTTTATTCTGCATTCTGCCATTGTTTTACCTTCTACTACCTCAATGCACTGTGTAATAAATTGATCTGTATGAAAGGTGTGCAAGACAAGTTTTTCACTGACAATAATAAATCAATGTACTAATTTACTAATTTAGTGCAAAATTGCTTATTCTGACGAAGTGTCTTTGACCTGAAACATTAACCCTCTTTTTCTTCCCACTGATGCAGTCTGACTTGCTGATTATTTCCAGCATTTTCTGTTTTTATTATAGATTTCCAACATCTGCTGTTTTTAGATTTTGCCAAACTCTTGATTCTCTCTCTCGAGAGGTCAGATTTTCTTCTCTTAGAGGATATTGAATCCCTGGCATTCTCTGCCCTGGTGGGTCACGGAGGCCAGATCATTGAAGTGGAGACTGATAAATATTTGAAAGATTGAGGAATTGAGGGCTTTGGGGCACTGGCACAGAAGAGGAGTTGAGGCCAGCATTGATCAGCCACTGTAGTGTAGCGGTGAGCGTAACGTTATTACAGCGCCAGCGACCCGGGTTCAATTCCGGCTGCTGTCTGTAAGGTGTTTGTATATTCTCCCCAAGAGCTTGGTGACACTTGTGGGCTGCCCCCAGAACACTCTACACAAAAGATGTATTTCACTGTGTGTTTCAATGTACATGTGACTAATAAAGAAATCTTATGTTATCTTATCATATTGAGATTGAGTTGTGGGGTGGGCTTAAGAGGCTGAGTGGCCTACTCTGCTCCTATTTTCATGTGTCCGTGTGTGTTCTCTCTTGTTCAGACAGATATTTATCCTGGTAGACAGATTTTTGTCCCAGTAGAGGCTGCAGTAGAGGATCTTTGGTAGGTCTTTCCTCGTGGCTTCTCCCAACTCTGCCACTATAACATCGCCGGAAGAGTGAGTGGAAGAACCAGTGATGTGGAAGCAACAGCAAACAAATTTCCAGCCACTGCCTCCAGATCTTCTTACAATATTACCAGCAAAAACTAAGTCTACGAACAGAGCTTATTTTCCTCAATATTACATTCTCATATTCTGTGATGGCACCAATTTTCATTTCCGTGATGGATTTAGCATGGAACCAAATCCTGACACTGCATATTAGCAACCATCGATAGCAAGCTGAGAAGGGGACTCTTGAAGCAAGAAAAGAATGTGATGGCTTAGAAAGGGAATGCTATAGTTGGCCATCTCAAGGCCAAGCCATTAATGGTGGGATGGTTGAACTCATAAAGGATCTAGAGGCCACAGAATTGCTGAGAAAAACGCTGGAGGATCTTTGCAGAAGTAGAAAGGGTTGTGACAATGGAAGGATGCAAATTTTAAGATCAAGTTTTTGCATAAAATGGAGCCAGTCTAGTTTATCAAGTGTAGGGGTGATGGGCAAACTGGCTTGGTGGGGGTTTGGACAAGGGCACCAGTGCTTTGGATGATTTCAAGTTCATGGTCTGTTAGATGAAAGAGCTGGACTCAAGAGTATTGGGATAGTGACGACAAGAGGTAATAAAGGGCTGATGCTGCTTCTGTTTCTTAACTGCATTCATGAGCATTTCAACGGTAGGGGTAGGAGAGAGTTTCATGCTGATATGGAGCTGGGTCTTACTGATGATGTAGTTATACGACCAAAGCTCATCATGGGGTAAAATATTTCAAATACATTGCAAACAGGCTCAGTTTCAAACAATTGTCATGGAAAGGGATGGATTCAGTAGCCAGAAAATGGGGTTTGAGATGGTATTGATATTGGTTTATTATTGTCACTTGTACCGAGGTACAGTGAAAAGCTTGTCTTACAAACCGATCGTACAGGTCAATTCATTACACAGTGCAGTTACATTAGGTTAGTACAGAGTGCATTGATGTAGTACAGGTAAAAACAGTAACAGTACAGAGTAAAGTGTCACAGTTACAGAGAAAGTGCAGTGCAAAAAGATGCAAGGTCACAACAAGGTAGCTTGTGAGGTCATAGTCCATCTCATTGAATAAGGAAACCGTTCAATAGTCTTATCACAGTGGGGTAGAAGCTGTCCTTAAGTCTGGTGGTATGTGCCCTCAGGCTGCTGTATCTTCTACCCCATGGTAGAGGAGAGAAAGTAGAATGTCCTGGGTGGGTGGGGTCTATAATTATGCTGGCTGCTTCACCAAGACAACAAAAGGTAAAGACAGAGTCCAAGGAGGGGAGGCTGGTGTCCGTGATGCACTGGGCTGTGTCCACAACTCTCTGCAGTTTCTCGCTGTCCTGGGCAGAGCAGTTGCCATACCAAGCTGTGATATATCCAGATAGGATGCTTTCTATGGTGCATTGGTAAAGGTTGGTGAGAGTCAAAGGGGACAAACCAAATTTCTTTAGCCTCCTGAGGAAGTAGAGGCACTGGTGAGCTTTCTTGGTCGTGGCATCTATGTGATTTGACCAGGACAGGCTGTTGGTGATGTTCACTCCCAGGACCTTGAAGCTGTCAACCCTCTTGACCTCAGCACCATTGATGTAGACAGGTGCTTGTACACCGTCCCCTTTCCTGAAGTCAATGACCAGCTCTTTTGTCTTGTTGACGTTGAGGGAAAGGTTGTTGTCATGACACCATTCCACTAAGCTCTCTATCTCCTTCCTGTACTTCGACTCATCGTTGTTTGAGATACAGCCTACAATGGTGGTATCATCTGCAAACTTGCAGATGTAGTTAGAGCAGAATCTGGCCACACAGTCATAAGTGTATAGGGAGTAGAGTAGAGGGCTGAGGACTCAGCTTTGTGGGGCACCAGTGTTGAGAATAGTCGTGCTGGAGGTACTGCTGCCTATCCTCACTGATTGCAGACCAAGAATAATGTTTTGCTCTTCCCAATATTCAGTTTGGAGGAAATTTCTGTTCATCCAATGATGTATGACTGAAAGGTAAACTGAAAATTTACCTATCCCATGGCGGAATTAAGGGATGTAGTGGTGAGGTGAATTTGGAAGTCATCCATGTGCATGTCCAAACTGATGCTGTGTTTTCAGGTAATGTTCAGGTAATACTGCAAGGGGCAGATTGTAGGTAAAAGATAGAAGGGATCCAAGAATAGATTATTGGCAGATAGTGAAAGCAATGGTGATAGAGTGTGATCCTTTGGCTACATAGAACATAGAACAGTACCACACAGTACAGGCCCTTCGGCCCATGATGTTGTGCCAACCAATATAAACTTACCCCATGATCGCTTCTAACCCTTCCCTCCTACACAGCCCATAACCCTCCATTTTTCTTACATCCACGTGCCTATCCAAGAGTCTTTTAAATGTTCCTATTGTATCAGCCTCTGCCACCATCCCCAGCAGTGCGTTCCAGGCACCCACCACTCTGTGCGAAAAACCTATCTCTGACATCTCCCCTAAACTTTCCTCCGCTCATCTTAAACTAATGTCCTCTGGTATTGGCCATTGCTGCACTGGGAAAAAGGTGTTGGCAGTCCACTCTATCTATCCCTCTCATAATCTTATACACCTTTATCAAGTCACCTTTGATCCTTTGTCACTCCAAAGAGAAAAACCCTGGCTCGCTCAACTTTTCCTCATGGGACATGTTCTCTAATCCAGGCAGCATTCTGGTAAATCTCCTCTGCACCCTCTCCACAGCTTCCACATCCTTCCAATAATGAGGTGACCAGAACTGAACACAATACTCTGTGGTCTAACTGTGCTCTAACCAGAGTTTTGTAGAGCTGCAGCATTACCTCACGGCTCTTGAACTCAGTCCCACGACTAATGAAGGCCAGCACACCATACGCCTTCTTAACCACCCTATCCATTTGTGTGGCAACTTTGAGGATCTTTGGACTTGGACTCCAAGATCCCTCTGTTCCTGCACACTGCTACGAATAGGTAATGGACGTATGCATACAGTCCTATCCAGCTAGACAAAGAGTAGATGGAGGATGGGGAGGTTCACAATGCCTAAGGCCCCAGCCAACTGTAAAGGATAAGAAGGGAAGAATTACTTTACATAGTCATGTGGGGTGTGATTAGTGACCTTAATCAAATCTGCTTCAGTACTGTGGTATTTGGAAATTATTGGTGGGATTCAAATATGGAGTTCTTGGTAATCTGGGCACAATGTGGTGTTCTGAAATTTGTTCAAATGCAATCAAGAAGTATGACAGTGTGTTGCATTACCTCTCTGCTTTGCTCCTGGGTAAATTCCTAGAAAACATAGAACATAGAACACTACAGCACAGTACAGGCCCTTCAGCCCACAATGTTATGCCGACATTTTATCCTGTTCTAAGATCTAGCTAACCCTTCTCTCCCACAAAGTCCCCTATTTTTCTATCATTCATGTGTCTATTTAAGAGTCTCTTAAATGTCCCGAATGTATCTGCCCCCACAACCTCTACAGGCAGTGCACTCCACGCACCCACCACTCTCTATGTAAAAAACTTGCCCCTGACATCCCTCTTATACCTTCCTCCAATCACCTTAAAATTATGTCCCCTCATGTTAGCCATTGTCGCACTAGGAAAAAGTCTCTGACTGTTCAGTTGATCTATGCCTCTTATCATCTTGTACACCTCTATCAATTCACCTCTCATCTTCCTTCTCTCCACAGAGAAAAGCCCTAGCTCGCTCAATCTATCCTCATAAGACATGTTCTCTAATCTAGGCAACATCCTGGTTAGTCTCCTCCGCACCTTCTCTAAAGCTTCCACATCCTTCCCATAATGAGGCGAACAGAATTGAACACAATACTCCAAGTGTGGTCTGACCAGAGTTCTATAGAGCTGTAACATCACTTTGTGGCTCTTGAACTCAATACTCTGACTAATGAAGGCCAACACTCCATACACCTTCTTAACAAGCGTATCAATCTGCGCAGAAATCTTGAGGGATCTATGGACGTGGACCCCAAGATCCCTCTGTCCCTCCACACTGCTAAGTGTCCTGCCATTAACCTTGTATTCTGTCTTCAAATTTGACCTCCCAAAATGTATCACTTCACACTTAACTGGGTTGAACTCCATCTGCCACTTCTCAGCCCAGCTCTGCATTCTATCAACATCCTGTAGTAATCTACAGCACCCTTCCACACTATCCACAACACCACCAACCTTTGTATCATCAGCAAACTTCCGCATCCTCATCCAAGTCATTTATAAAAATCACAAAGAGTTTTGAATGGAAACTCCTAACTTTAAGAGGAAATAAGCCAGGTGGTTGTCTCCAGTTTTCCTACCTCAAAATCCTCATTGAGTGACAGAGGGCTGCCATATGCAGAGGTGCCTGAGGAAGACAGTCTTTAATATCAGATGGCCTGAGAGAGATATGCAGTAAAATAAGTCAGACTTTTTACTTCCTACCCTCAATGGATTTTTCATCTTGAAAGTTTAGCAGCTGCTGTTAGCAATGAGAAGCTTTAGGCCATCTGCCAATGCTGAATCTCCAGGCTTTATGCAACATAAACAACAAGATGTATTTATATGTTAAAAAAATGTCTCAGTGTGCTTCAAGGAAACATGATCAATCAAAATTCAACACAGATCCAGAGATAAATATCACTGCATGCATAGTGGCTGAAATATAATTGAAACTGACAACATCTTAGGGATTTCATCCCATTCATGTCCCTACAGGAAAGTCCAACATTTGTTGTTGCCAGTTCTTTGCCTTTTGCGAACAATACTTTGATCTTGGACTCCTCCAATGTGAGAGAAACAAGCTGGACATTTTGCTCTGCACTTGCATGGCAAACTCATGATGAAAGTCTGCACTACATGCACAGAGGTTCAGCTGATCTTTCCTCTTGGCTTTGAATGGAAGGAAACAGTTGGGAAAACCTGCTTGAGAAGCAGGTATTCTCACAACTTCTGAAAATATCTGGATATGCACTTGAATCACCAATGCAGAGTAACCTGGTAAATAGGATTAATACAAATGGTTACTTGATGATTGGCATGGACTAAAGGGCCTGTTTTTATGCTGTTTGACTATGACTTTATGAGAACCTCATTTATCTGCTTATTATTTAAAAAAAACTCTTGGGGCTTTCAGTGTAAAATGCTCTTTTTAGTCTCCATGGATTTTTAATTTAGGCTTTTATTGGATGACATTTAAAGTTTTATGGAGCATTTTAGCATCTCTTAAGCTTTAAATACTTCAATTCTTTAAACGTTATTTGTTTTCTTTTAAATAAGTTTTTAACTTTGCTTGTCTCAGCACGAAATGATTAGACTGGTAAATTGGAGACTGAATGGAAACAAATGGAGACCAATGTGTACAGGGGTGATGTGAGTGGACTTAAGGTGGTTTGACAAATGTGTTGCAGAGATTTGGTTGAGCAGGTTTATGGAGATGGGGGAATGGGAAACTGCACAGCAAAGCATTGGAATGGTCAAGCTTAGAAGAGACTAAAGCTTGGCTTAAGCTTTTAATGGTTGGTAGAGCAAGTGGAAACAGGTGGTGTTATGGAGGTAGACTTTGTACAGGAGACAATATGAGATTGCATGTTCAGATCAGGGTGACATTGCAAGAAACTGCAAGAAACTACAGAGGCTTGTGGACACAGCTCAGCACATCACAGAAATCAGCCTCCCCTCCATGGACTCTGTCTACACTTCCCGTTGCCTTGGTAAAGCAGCCAACATAACTAAAGACCTGACCCACCCTGGACACTCTCTCTTCTCCCCCTCCCATCGGGTAGAAGCTATAAAAGCCTGAAAGCACATACGACCAAGCTGAAGGACATCCTCTATCCCATTGTTATAAGACTATTGATCAATCCCCTACTACAATAAGGATGGACTCTTGACCTCACAATCTACCTTAATATGACCTTGCACTTTATTGTCTGCCTGCAATGCACTTTCTCTGTAACTGTAACACTTTATTCTGCATTCTGTTGTTGTTTTCCCTTGTACTACCTCAATGCACTGATGTGATGAAATGATCTGTTTGGATGGCATGCCAAACAAAGATTTTCACTGTACCTCAGTACATGTGACAATAATAAGCCAATTTACCAATTTATATCATCTGAGATGCAGGTGAATCACCACAGTGCTCTCACTCACTGCTGAATCAACAAGTAGTGCAGGGCGGTAAGTTGTTTAGCAATGTGAATGGTAATGTTGCCGAGGTTGTAGGTGAAAAAAGAAGGCCAAGGATAGATTAGTGGCAAGTAACAAAAGCATTGGTGAAGGAGTGTGAAGACAAGCCATTGCTGATCATTCCCTGGCTACATGATGGATAGTGGACATGTGCATACGGTCCTATTGAGCAAGACAGAGAGTAGGTGGAGGGTGGGGAGGTGGGATGCAGTGGTTTTACATGAAGGAGGAATAAAAGAGGTGCAGTTATATTGTCATGGTTTAAAGAAGCAAGTATGTCTACTTTCCAACAACCATAGCCAGTTTGGGATGGAAAAATGGTTCTCCACCAGCAGCCTGGCTTTTGGCAGAAAATAATTCCAGTGGCAACTTCATTTATGCAAGCTATAGACAAAGCAAAGAGGCTTTTCTGGTGGAAACCTCCACTATTTTAATGGCTGCTTGGGGAGCCAAGATTCAAAAAGCAGTCAATGCCAGCTTAAATGTATGAGCAGTGCCTACAGACGACCATCAGGGAGCAATTTTAAGACCTCACAGAGAGCATTTGTTCTGTGTTCAGTCAGATTATTGAACCGTGTGTGGAGACTGCCTCTAGCAATGACATCTATGGAGTAATGTAGGAGCAACTTAATGACAGGAACGTCAGTGCCAGTTCTCGACTGCTCTGCCACTCCACAGAAGCAACGAGAGACGCAGCCTCAGAATAAACAGAAACACTGATGACTACAGCACAAAGTACTGTGGCAATGTTGCAGAATACTCAAGAGTTAGGCACTGATGTCAATTCTACTGCTTCTAATTTCCAGTCAGTTTATAAGGAGGGGCACTGTGACACAACAAGTAGAACTGCTGCCTCACAGCTCCAGCAACCCAGGTTCAGTCCTGACCTCGGGTACTAAGTTTGTAGAGTTTGCATGTTCTCTCTGTGACCGAATGGGTTTCCCCCAGTGCTCTAGTTTCCTCTCACATCCCAGAAACATGCAGGTTAGTAGGTTAATCAGTCACTGCAAATTATCCCTAGCACATAGGTGAGGGGAAAACTAATAGGAGATTAAGATTGTTCTGTGAGCCAGCATTGATTCAATGCGCTGAAATTTTGTTCTCCCTCTATGTCATAAGGAAATATGGAGTCAACTGCAACTGGTACTTCTGAATCCAGATCATCTAACAGAAAACAAACTTGAAATCGCAAAGTAATTGACAGAAACACAATAAGTATTAAAGACAATATCTATGGAAAAAGAAACAGTTAATGTTTCAGATAAAAAATCTTGCAAGGTTTCATTTCTAGTGTCTGCAGGTTATTTTGATTTTCCTTTTCTATCTCTGGCTTGTTTGACTTAATTGTGACTACAGTTACAATGGAGTGCCTATGTAAGCAGTTGAGTTCAACATACCTGAGATTGATTTATCACTATTCTGGGTCAAGTAAAGATGGGCAACCTGTGCCCCCATGCTGAAAATGGAAATTCAAAAAATCACAGATCTTTCTCCAGTTTACAGTCAATCTGATTGGCACCAATGAACAGGGCTAACACAAACCAGTAAATAAAGATTAGATTAACAATTGCAATAAATTTCAACTTCCATTAATTTAATTTGGGAATTGTGTTCCAAACACAAATAAACAGGACAAGATACAGATTTATTTGTGGGTGAAACAAAACAGTTTTTGATCTGTGCCTCTTTTATATTTTACTTAAATTTATTTTGAGGAAGGAAAGTTGATTTTATCTTTAATATTCACTTGTTTTTCATTCACACAAAATGATAACAACATCACGAAGTGCAGAGCACGGCAAACCTCAGAGCTATGGTAAACATGACCATTTTCAAAAAGTAAGGAAGTCTGGTTGCTGTAATCACAGAGGGTTCTCTCTTCTGTCTGCCACAAGGACACTGCATGAATTCTCCTCCACTGCCTACTCCCGGTGGCTGAAGATTTCCTCCTGGAGTTGCAATGAGGATCCCACTCATTCGACACAAAATTGGCATGACCTACACTAAGATAAGTCAAAGAAAAATGCAGGGAACAACAAACAAGATGCTTGAGGAGAAGAGAAACAAAGGACTGCAGATGCTGGAATCCAGATGAAAAGCACTATGATGCTGGAGGAACTCAGCAGGCCAGGCAGCATCCGTGGAAAAAAGCAGGCGGTCAACGTTTCGGGTCAGGACCTTTCTTCAAGATACTTGAGGAACTTAGCACATTAGGCAGCATTTGTGGAGGGAAATGGACAATCAACGCGTCAGGTCGAAACTCTTCATCTAGACTGGAAGTGGACAGTTGACATTTTGTGTCAAGACCCTTCCTCTGGACTCCTGCACCTGCAGTCTCTTGTATCTAAGAACATTCAGGGAGCAGCGTTAGCCGTTGCATGCCCTTTTCTGACCTCATAGTAATCTTTGACTTCATCAACCAAGAGCAATTATGGAGGTAAAAACCTTAGTCTTTTCCACTTCAAAAAATCATTCCAATTTCACTCTTTGGTTTACAGTACACGGAAACGATTCGCATGTGTACATACTTGGGGCTGAACTGCAAACCATTGTTGACTCCCAGAGGATGAGCTTTAGACCAAACTTCTGAAGAAAGGAAATCTTCATCAACCTGTCCCTCATACATCACCACCCCCAACAATTAAGATCAATGGCAAGACCAGAGATAAAGTTCATCATTTTCATATTTGTGAACCAACAAAATTTACCACCATCTGCTGTGTACCAGCACAACATCTGGCCACCTGAGGAAGCAAAAGAAATTTAGCAATTACCTTGGTTAGTCAGTAATAATCATGGCTACATGATCTTTCCTCTACCACAGCACCTCCCATCCCCTTATGATGATCTGTCTTCCTCCTTTTGATGGTAACCTCCAATAAATATGGTTCTATAGACTTGAGTCTCAATTCTGACTGGAGAACCTGAGGGGAATTTGTCATCTACCTCGTCACATGGAGATTGCAAGGATCAGTCTTTAATTCAGACTCCTAAAGATTTGGGTGTTCATTTTCTACAGCAAGAATGAGCCTGAAAATGTGAGTCAAAGTAAGAAAGAGAGCCCATGGAGATGGCAGGATATGTTGGTTATTACATTTCCCCTGCATTTTTCAAGGAGAATTGAGATTGTGCTGACTGTGAAATATTTTGCTGTTATTGATATGAATTATTCAGTAACATAATGTAGCTGAATAACTCATATCTTTTCTCATCTTACCAAATGATTCTCAGTCATCTCTTGAAAAGATTACACATTCGCACAGCAGAGTGGACATGAAAGTATACTGCTCCAGAATATTCCTGTTGCTTTTTGCAAGCACAATGTAAAAGTTAAGTTGCACACGCCTATTCTGAGGATGTTTGCACATGAGCATCTTATGCTGGTATTTCAGTGCAGAAACAACTCCAAATGATAACGGACCAAAGGAAGAGATACTAAGAGGATTTACTAAAAACTTGGTGAATGACATAGATACGGACAGAACTAGTGAGGTTGATGAAGGAAGGTTGCTTGACTTAGAAGGAACAATAGAACATGGAAATATGCAGCAGGTCAGACAGCATCTGTAGAAAGAGAAACAGTTAACATTACAGGACTGGCACACTATCGGAACTGGGAGAGAGAGAAGAAACAAGTTATTAAAATTGCAGAGAAGGCGGGGAGGGATTCACTTGCAGCACCTGTCCTTTTGGATTTGCAATACTTATTTTACCTTTCCCACTATCCAGGGACCCATACTGTCTTCCCAGTGATTCACTTGCATTTCTTCAAATCTAGTATACTACATTTGGTATTCATAATGTGGTAACCACTAAACTGGAGAAACCATACATTGGATGATTGCTTTGCAGAGCACCTGCGTTCAGCCTGCAACAGTGATCCTGAATTTCCGGTTGCCTGCCACTTTAATTCTCTATCCCATTCCCACCCTACCCAATCTCTTGGTAGCCTCCTACACAATGACAAAGAGGCCCAATGCAAGCTTGAAGAACAACACCTCAGCCTCCGCACGGGTGTATTGAAGCCTTCCAGACTCAATATCAAATTCTTTAACCTTGGGAAACTTGCTCTGTCTTTCTATCTGTATTGGAACTGGCCATTTCTGCCTGTGTGATTTCGGCTCAATTTCTTCTCTCCTGCTGGACATCTCCCACAGCCCTGCTATTATCAACACGTAGGAGAGAAACATAGACAAAGGATCATAATCTGCCTCTAATTTCTACATTAACCCATTTGGCCCCACCTTATCAGAACTATTCCCTTTGTTCTAACGATCACTGCCTCCTCCATCTTTTTTGCAGTTTAAAAATAACTTGATTTCTCCCTTTCCCAGTTCTGACGAGGGTCTGGGGCTTGAAGTGATAACTTTATTTCTCTTTCCATAGTTACTGCATGAATGTTTCTAGCATTTTTTGTTTTCATTTCAGCTTTCTAGCATTGTAGTTTGTTATTTGATTTTCTTGCTGAGTTGTTTATGGACAGAGAGAAAACTAGAACATTTAGAACTGGGAATTTGGTTCCAAGCTAGAAGGATGAGCTACATTTTGTTTTCAGGATTTGTAGTGATTTGTGAATGTTTGAGGCACTAAGTAACTCATTTTTATTAACTGGTGTGGACAATGGACTAAGAAGTAGAAGTTTTAAATAAGGTGGATTGAGATATGATACAGCAGGTTACGTATCTGGACCATGCACTGGATTTTGCAGCAAGCAAGACTTTTCCAAGAAATCCATCAGCAGTTATTGTTTCCAATCCAAATCCCCCTGTCTCAAGGTCAATAGTTGCAATGAGAGAGGTGACACCCCAACATATAAGGAAGAATGTAATGTATCTAAATAGCTACCTCAAGACCTATGCCTCTTAGAGAATTGAACTGAATGGAACCGTACAATGCACTGACACTACTGCAGCGCATATAATATTACTGAAAGGGATGAAATTTTAGGTAGAATTGAAGGGAACCCATGTGACATCAAGATCAACTTTCACAGAAGCAGATCCAATCAAACATTTACAGTGCACATTGATGAAGATAAGAAAAAAGAATGATGAATAGACAGGCAGATTGCTGACCATGAAAATTGTCCAATGTGAGTAGGAGGAGGAGGAGGAGGGTAATGTGATAGTTAGAGGGAACTTAGGGCCACAGTAAACCGAACCAATTATCCAACATGATATGTTGCTTACTTGGTGTCAGGGTGAGGCACACCGTGGACTGATACGGAAAGATATTAAAGAGGATCAGGGAGAATCTAGTTAATTCCCTTTTTTCAACTACATACAGCATGGAAACAGGCCCTGATGAAGGGTTTCGACCCGAAATGTCAACGGTTTCATCCTCCCACAGATACTGCACGACTCGCTGAGTTCCTCCAGCATATCGTTTGTTTCTTCAGCTGAACTCATCCGTGCCGACCAAGATGCCTTCCTGAACTAGTCCCATTTGCCTGCATTGGGCCCATATCTCTCCAAGCCTTTCTTATTCATGTCCAAATGTCTTTTAAACGTTGTAATTGTTCCCGTCTCTACCATTTCCTCTGGCACCTCGTTCCATATACCAACCACCGTATGTGTGAATAACTTGCCTCTCAGGTCCCCTTTAAATCTTTCTCCTCTCATTTTAAACCTTTACCCTTTAGTTTTAGGCTACCCTACCCTGGGGAAAAGACTGTGTCCATCCATCTTATTCATGCCCCTTATGATTTTATAAACCCCTATAAGGTCACCCCTCCTACACTCCAAGGAAAACAGTCCCAGACTATCTTGTCTCCCCTTATAACTCAAACCCTCCTGTCCCAGAACCACCCTTGTGAATCTTTTCAGCACCTTCTCTAGCTGAATTACATCTTTCCTACAGTATGATGACCAGGTGCGATCGCACCAACGTCTTGTACAGTTGTAACATGATGTCTCAACTTCTGAATTCCCCTTTATCTTTACAGAATGTGAGAAGTAAAACATAATAGCTCACTGACAGGAACTGCTGCACTTAAAATTCTGTTCATATTCAGCTTCCCATGGGGTTCCAAAATATTGATTTCAAGAGAAACTCTGAAACTGCCTGGCTGTTTGTGAATCAAGACATACGACACTCAAACTAAAATTATGCTGTGCTTCTCCATCTAAGTGTCTTCTCTGATCAAAAAATGCAATTTTTCTGTACAGTGATGTTGATGAAATTATTCACAAAAGCTAATAATATTGCAGTATATTCTATACATTCTCTGAAAACTGATTTGATTACAACTGGTATTGAGTAAACAGTGATAAAACAAAGCTCCTTTCTTTAGCCGTTAGTCTTGCTAAATATTTATATCTGAATATATTTTCATTGTTCTGCATTTTGAATATACATCTGTCACCATAGAGATGTAACGGGAAGCATGCAATAACAGTTGTTAATTTTTGAATTATATTTTAAATGGTTAAAAATTACACCTTTTCTATATGTAACCATTTGTAATGTTACTTGATGAATTTGCACATACCCAGTCATTTCTGAACTGATATAAATTATCATCAGCAAGTATTTATGAAAGTGGGAATATGTATTCAGTATTGTACTTAAATAATAGCATTTGAATCATTTCCATTCATCAGAGAATGAAAATATTCAATGACCATACACAATTTTGAAATGTTTTATTAAAAAGTTACCTGTCATTATTGCTTCAGCTTCTGATAATGATGAAAACTTTATAACAGGACACAGCGAAAGAAGCATAAACTGGGGAGAACCTGTATTGGAGCGATGCCCATCGACTCTGGCCTTTGCATCCTCTGTACCTGCAGGACAAGTACCTCCACCAAGCCTACTACACGTACAACAGGCAGAAATTGAACTGCCACCAGTATTCAAGAGGCCAAGCCACTACATGCAACAAACTAGAATTTCTCATTCTGTGATGATCTACCTTTACTTGATTAGAGACATCATAAGGTAACAGCTAACTCCACAAGCAGGTATTGGTATTAGCATTGGTTTATTATTATCACTTGTACCAAGGTACAGTGAAAAGCTTGTCTTACAAACCGATCATACAGGTCAATTCATTACACAGTGCGGTTACATTGAGTTAGTACAGAGTGCATTGATGTAGTACAGGTAAAAACAATAACAGTACAGAGTAAAGTGTCACAGCAACAGAGAAAGTGCAGTGCAATAAGAGTCCATCTCATCGTATAGTCTTATCACAGTGGGGTAGAAGCTGTCCGTAAGTCTGGTGGTACATACCCTCAGGCTCCTGTATCTTCTACCCAATGGAAGAGGAGAGAAGAGAGAATGTCCTGGGTGGGTGGGGTCTTTGATTATGCTGGCTGCTACACCAAGACAGCGAGAGGTAAAGACAGAGAGTCCAAGGAGGGGAGGCTGATGTCTGTGCGCTGGGCTCTGTCGGCATGGTAGCGTAGCGGTTAGCGCGACGCTATTACAGCACCAGTGATCAGGGTTCGATTCCCGTCGCTGTCTGTAAGGAGTTAGTACGTTCTCCCATGTCTGCGTGGGTTTCCTCCGGGTGCTCCGGTTTCCTCCCACATTGCAAAGACGTACGGGTAGGTTAATTTGGGTTTAAAATGGGCTGCGTGGACTCGTTGGGCCGGAAGGGCCCGTTACCACACTGTAAATAAAATCTAAAAAAAAAATTTAAAAAACTCTCTGCAGCTTCTTGCGGTCTTGGGCAGAGCAGTTGCCATACCAAGCCGTGATACATCCAGATAGGATGCTTTCTATGGTGCATCGGTAAAAGTTGGTGAGAGTCAAAGGGGACAAACCAAATTTCTTTAGCCTCCTGAGGAAGTAGAGGCACTGGTGAGCTTTCTTGGCCGTGGCATCTACGTGATTTGACCAGGACAGGCTGTTGGTGATGTTCACTCCCAGGAACTTGAAGCTGTCAACCCTCTTGACCTCAGCACCATTGATGTAGACAGGTGCTTGTACACCGTCCCCTTTCCTGAAGTCAATGACCAGCTCTTTTGTCTTGTTGACATTGAGGGAACGGTTGTTGTCATGACACCATTCCACTAAGCTCTCTATCTCCTTCCTGTACTCCAACTCATCGCTGTTTGAGATACAGCCTACAACGATGGTATCATCTGCAAATTTGTAGATGGAGTTAGAGCAGAATCTGGCCACAAAGTCGTGAGTGTATAGGGAGTAGAGTAGAGGGCTGAAGACGCAGCCTTGTCAGACACCAGTGTTGAGAGTAATCATGCCAGAGGTATTGTTGCCTATCCTCACTGATTGCAGTCTGTTTGTTAGAAAGTCAAGGATCCAGTTACAGAGGGAGGTATTGAGTCTTAGGTCTTGGAGTTTGGTGACAAGCTTGCTTGGAATTATTGTATTGAAGGCAGAGCTGTAGTCAATAAACAATCTCTCCGGTACTTTCTCTAAGCTACAAGTTCAATGTCACTGGGTGCTCTGGTTTCCCCCCACATTCCAAAGACATATGGGTTAGGAAGTTGTGGGCGTGCTATGTTGGCGCCCGAAGCGTGGCGACACTTGTGGGCTGCCCCCAGAATATTCCATGCAAAAGGTGCATTTCACTGTGTGTTTTGATGTACATGTGACTAATAAAGAAATCTTATCTTATCTTATCTTACATACTCATTGGCTGTCTCAGTGGTCCTGGCTGGTGATCTGAAGATGGACTTCTCTGCTGATTAACCCTGTCACCTCTTCCCAACAGCAGTGACTTTATAGCTGAGAAACCATTCTATTGGTCATTATCAGCTGTCTCCCAAATTTCTCTTTTGCTCTTCAGCTAAACTTTAGGCTGCCTCCTCCCAGCCTAGTCACAGGTTTTTAAGTCCTGCTTGTCAAGTCTCCAGACCTCCTGGCCTTGAGTATACGAGAACTCAATTTGAAATATTTTATTTGGACAGGAGGGCTCGAGTTATAAGGAGAGATTGGATGGCTGGGACTGTTACCCCTGGAGCGAGGGGGCTGACGAGAGTATTTATGGAAGTGTATAAAATTCTAAAGGGCATAAATAGGGCAGATATTCACAGTCTTTTTTCCCAGGATAGAGGATTCTAAAACTAGAGGACATAGGTTTAAGGTGAGAGGGGAAATGTTTAAAGGAGATCTGAGGGGTAAGTTTTAGAGGGCGGTGGGTATATAGAACGAGCTGCCAGAGGAAGTGGTGGAGGGCAGACACAATTTCAACATTTAAAAGACATTTTGACAGGTACGCGGAAAGGAAAGGTTTAGACGGATATGAGCCAGAGCAGGTAAATGGGATGAGTGCAGATAGGCATCTTGGTTAGTGTGGATAAATTGGGCCCAAGAACCTTTCCCATGCTCTTTAACTCTATGAATCTATGATTCTTGACCATAGGATCATCCTCATATTTGGCTCAGTACAATTTAATAGATCACAGATCCACATGTGATAAAATGCCTTGGCACACAACCAATTTTGCTACTCCCCACTGTCACCGCCTGCTCTCTGATGATGCCACTTTTGTCCTGTTTATTTGTTGCAAGTCCATGAGTTAACCAGTTCAATTCTGTTGGGCGACCCTCCATTATCAAACGAAGGTGCTTTGAAGGGACAAGGTATGGGTTAATCAGCATTTCGAGGAGCTGCTGGTTGGGTTTCACTCCGACAAAGATCTAATCATTAACATTTCCAAATACTTTGAAGGAGGAATCCACACTCAGTGAAGCCAATGTTACTACTTTTCTGAGGATTTGTAAGTCTTGTGAGCAGATAGAACAAATACAACAAATACATGCCAGTTCCTCCAACATTTCCTTCATCTTACAGCCTGTTTTAGTTTAAGGTTCATTCTATAGCCCCTTTGTTCTTTAAAGCATTTTGGGATGTTATGTGGTCAACTTCTATGTATGGAACCACAAAATTACCTTAAAATATAGCCCCCTGACCATTTAATATTGGTTTGGTTAAATGCATTCTTGTTGCAGGTTAGGCTACAAGCAGAATACTGTATTGTATGGATCCTATGTAAGGACACCTTGTAATGGCATCCAACTGAACAGAGAAGTGTGGTGCATGACAGGAATCCTAAAATAAGCCCCAGCACCCTGATGACCTGTGCCGTCACATATAATCCCACCATCCATGTATTGAAAAGGGAAACCAAATGGGAATTCCAGTTAATTAAGGAGAACAAATCTTTGTCTTCCTTCCCCCCCTCCATCTCCCCCTCTCCCAACTCCATCTGTCAGGAAGCCCTTCTCCCTTATCTACCAGGACCTCAACAACAATCTTCACCATCTCCTCAAGTCACACAGGCCCTCCTGCATCTCCACATTCAACCATCAACAACGCAACTTCAACCCTGGTAAAGTCTGGAAAATTGGAATAAACACAAGAAACAACAATGTAGACAGCTTTGATCTTCCATGAAGGTAATGAGCAACTCTAAGCTGTATTCACACAAACCATGAGAAATGCAGATATTTGATACATAAATATAAAATTAAAAGCTCTCCATGTACCCTTTGATTACCTAAAACAAGTCACGGAACATTTACCAACCCGATGTTTGATCCAGAAAGATAAAAGGGTGTCACAGTTATTCATGCTGCTAATCCTGGTGCAATTGTCTGGCTCAACCACCTAAATGTAAAATTATAGTTTCTATTCTATGTCTGCATCAAACATACAGAAGCGAAAGAGAGACATTTGCATAGAAGAACATATTTCCCCAGAGTATTGCATATTTGCTGATCACTAAAGTAATGATTATTGGGAGATTTTTTTCTCTGTTGTGAGTTTGTAGGAGATTTTAGTTTAGACATCCAATGCTTTCCTCAAAACAGGCAAAATCTAATTAATATTTGTACACCAATGTTCTAAGGCACTTTTAGGAAATAGATGGGGACACAAGAGACTGCAGATGCTGGAATCTGGGGCAAAATACAAAACGCTGGAGGAACTCAGCAGGTCAGGCTGCATTTGGTGAGAGGGACATGGACAAACAGATGAAGGGCCCAGATGGAGGGTCTTGACCCAAAACATCAACTGTCCATTTCCATCCACAGATGCTGCCTGACCTGCTGAGTTCCTCCAGAATTTCGTATCTGACTTTAGAAAACAGATACCGTTTTGTTCTTCTATTGTGTTGTGCAGTCAAATCAGGAGTCCAAAGAGGGTTATCCAACTGAAGTCAAGAAGAGGATAAACACTCATCTAGGCTCTGTATAGGTCTTCTTGCCCACTACCCAGCCCAACTTGTTGCAGTCCCCCTAATGGAACATCCTTCCCTGGCCCTTCAGAAGAATCAGAATGAGAATTAGGTTTATTATCACTGATATAATAGAACATATATATATGTTCTATATATATAGAACATAGAACAGTACAGCACAATAAGGCCCTTCAGCCCACAATGTTGTGCCGACCTTTAAACTTCACCTAATACTATCTAACCCCTTCCTCTCACATATCCCTCTATTTTAAATTCCTCCGTATGTCGTGAAATTTGTTTTGCAGCAGCAGTACAGTGCAAGACATAAAGATATAAAAATTACTATAAGTTATAAAAATAAATAAATAGTGCAAAAGAGGAATAATGAGGTAGTGTTCATGGGTTCATGGACCAATCAGAAATCTGATGGCGGAGGGGAAGGAGCTGTTCCTGCAATGTTGAGTGTGGGTTTTCAGGCTCCTGTACCTCCTCCCTGATGGCAGTAACGTGAAGAGTGAATGTCCGCTGGGTGAGGTCCTTAATGATGGATGCCGCCTTCTTGAGGCACTACCTCTTGAAGATGTGCTCTTTGGTGGAGAGGGTTGTGCCCGCGATGGAGCTGGCTGAGTCTACAACCCTCTGCACCCTCTTTAGATCCTGCACATTGGAGCCTTCATACCAGGCAGTGATGCAACCAGTCAGAATGCTCTCCACTGCACATCTGTAGAAATTTGCAAGAATCTTTGGTGACTTACTAAATTTCCTCAAACTCCTAATGAAGTAGAGCCAATGGTGTGCCTTCTTCATGAATCCATCAATGTGTTGGGCCAAAAATAGATCCTCTGAGATGTTGACGCCCAGGAACTTGAAGCTTCTCACCCTTTCAACCGCTGACCCCTCAATGCAGACTGGTGTGTGTTCTCCTGACTTCCCCTTCCTGAACTCCACAATCAATTCCTTGGTCTTGCTGATGTTGAGTGCGAGGTTGTTGTTGTGACACTACTCAACCAGCCGAACTATCTCACTCCTGTACGCCTCCTCATCGCCATCTGATGCCTTTGCCTCAACTGGCTGGTGAGCAGCTTTTCAGTGATTGTTCAATGATGGCACTTGCAAATAGGATCATATGAAAGCCAGACCATGGAAACAGGTCAGACTTTTCACTAACACTACTGGGTCATTCATGGTCAGAGCGAACACCATGAACCACCTTTGCTGTTGTACATGATAAGTCAGATCAACTCCATAATTCAGAGCTGATAGTCCACCAATCAATCACAATATTTGAAGTACATGCTACTTAGCAACTGAAATGGTTTTTGTTGAAAAGTGACCCAAGGAACAAAAATACAGTAATTTTTTCCATAGGCTGGAATTTTCTAATCTGTTTAATGCTGATAATATGCTAAAATATTGTCCCAATTCTGTGCCTTTCTCACCAACAATAATTTATACCAGCATTTTGTGATAAACTAGTCAGCATACATCTTATCAGATCAAACAGCATAAGACAAGTGTAATCAACATCGCTAATCAGGACCAATAGGATCATAGAAGCAGGAGTGAACACTTCTCACTTGTTCTACCTTTCAACTAAATCATGGTTCGGATATATTGTAATTTTTTCTACTCTGTTACACAATCCTTAACGTGATATTTTTTATTAATTAAAGGTTTTGAAATTTTCAACTTTTTGTGGAAGAAAATTGCAAACTTTTGTTTTGACATCACCCTCGATCAGGCGAGTTCATGTATCAGTTTATCTCTATCTGTCTTAATATGCACCACTTCAATAACTGGCAGTGCCATTTTTCTTATTAATGTTGAAATTACTCATTGAAGCTGTCAAACTATTACTTACGCACATTAACACAGTGGAATTGAATCCAGATATCCAAAGTCAAAGTCAAGTCACATGAACAACATAAATTGAACGTAAATTATGCACGACTTTTACAAGGAAAAACACAATTAGAATAAAAAGAAGTCCATCTAAAAACAAAGTCCACCTATGAAAGCTGCACAAGCCTTGTTTTGGGAACATGATAAGGGAATGTGAAACAACCTGGAGACCTAAAAATGTTGGGTTGATCTTATGAGCAAGTTTGCAGCAGGTTGAAGGCACATGCTTAGCCATGTGTTAAACTGCACTATCTTCCTATTCCTTGCCTCACTAGCATGCGGCACGGGTAGCAGTCCTGAGATCACCACGCTGGATGTCCTGTCTTTTAACTTAGCACCTAAATCCCTGAACTCACCCTTGCAGGACCTCGTCACCCTTCCTGCCTATGTTATTGGTACCGATGTGGACCACAACTTCTGGCTACTTCCCCTTCCCCTTCAGAATACCGTGGACTTGATCCAAGATGTCTCTGACCCTGGCACCTGGGAGGCAACATACCATCCATTTCAGTTCTGAAATAATTTTTCTGAATCAATTTTTGGACTTTCTTGTTGTTTGTGTCCTTTGTATAACGTGAAAACCAGGATGGTGCAGATATGATCATGTGTGGGCCCAATCAAAACTAAATCATTTCTCTGCTTTTCAATTTTCCCCTCGAAAAATTCACAGCAGTGCTTTGACTCATTTTAAGAACTGTCACTAATTTTCATGATTTGTACATATGCACCTTTAAAGCTGAAGGGAATTTATTGCCTTGTCATTCTTCCCAAAAAATACACTATCTAATTGTTTTCTGCATTGAAATTCATTTGTGAGTTACTTTTGTTGACTGTTTTTACTAAATAATAAAGCAGTTTTGGTGCATAAGAGGATGGACAATAGTTCACATTTGTCTGCTGTGATTTGGAATAAATATTCAGTAAATCTGATGTTTTGCTCTTTCAGTTTAATAGAAAGCAAATTATTTACACAGCATTTCAACAAACTGCAAAACCAAATATGCATGTGAAGAAAAACATGTAGTAATGAAAAAAATAAAGAAAGTAACATGGATGTTTTACTCCTGGCTAAAAAAGTTACATCTGGGGAGATCGTGGCTGACTAGATCCTTGGAGTTGTACTGACTCTGCTGGCATAATTCATCAGAAGCAGAAACCCTCTTCAGAAACAAAGAACAAGTTTCCACCAGAAGTAATGGTGATGCTGGAGAAAATTCCTTATGACTTATTCCTTACTCCAAAACAGAGCCGATAATTCTTATTATTTTCACACTAGTACATTCATTATTCATTCATGTTGATGCAGTATCACAGAATCATGGTACAATTACAGCAGAGATACAATTTGTGTTGCAGTTTGGCTAGTGATACTCTTCTCATGACAAGAACATAGCCAGTGACAGGTGAATGAAGCCTAGGGAACTATTCCATCAGTACATTGCTTGGCAGAAAGGAGTGAGCTTCCTGGCCAAATAAACCATCAACATGTAAATTAAACTCGAGAGAAGAACTCAGCCATTAGGATAGATAAAGCTAATTATTGTTAATAATAATCAAAGGAGATTTTCTGTTCCTTGAGTAGTAAAATTGTAAACCCATTCTTTTTAAATGGGCTTATGACTTTGCCACACAACACATGGTGAGGGAATTTTCTCCCATAAAATGAAGTCATTACTTTTTGTCATAACAGGAACATAAAGCGATAAGGATGCCCTTGGCATTTTTTTGAAAAGTGAAAAAATAGTAATAGTAGACAGATTTGTGTTATTGAGTTTATTACTGTAGAAAGTGGCATCGCAGAATAGTCATTACATGTTTCCCTGAGTGAAGATAAATAAAACCACAATGGGCTCTTCCCATGAAAACATATCACTGTTACTACAACACTCTGTCCCTCAGCAACAAAAACAATACGAAAATTGTACCTGAAAGGTGCTTTTAGCCTAACACTGGATGTTTCCCTTCCACTTACAGCAGCATATTTATTGCCAGAGATTGTTTTAGTTTAATTTTGATCCTATCATTTTCTCACTGTGGGTCATTTTGGGAAATGCACCATTTCCTGGCTGATCTAATGAGAAGATGACTTGCTCCATTGACTCTGAAAGTGCTGCTCTGTGATCATTAAAACATGCACATTAGGGCCTCACCGAAATCTGGCTCATGATTTTCCTCCCTCCTGCTCACCCTCCCACCAGGTGAAGTACCAAGTCTTCCATCTTCCGTTTGCCTTTATGACCTATTTCAGAAATAAGATATCTTTATTAGTGACATCGGAACATACAGTGAAATACATCTTTTTGTGTAGAGTGTTCTCTGGGCAGCCTGCAAGTGTCGCCACGCTTCCGGCGCCAGCATAGCATGCCCACAACTTCCTAACCCGTACGTCTTTGGAATGTGGGAGGAAACCGGAGCACCCGGAGGAAATCCACGCAGACACGGGGAGAACGTACAAACTCCTTACAGACGGTGGCTGGAATTGAACCCGGGTCACTGGCGCTGTAAAGTGTTACGCTAACTGCTACACTGCCATGCCTGCCATTAAATTCGCTCCAAAGCTTGTGAACAATTTACAGCAATAGTACCCCTTATCGGTCTATCCATATTTGTTAACGTATAAAAATCTGAGCAACATTTCTTACTTACTGCAAAATTCTTTGTTGCTCCTCATGTTCCAATTGCTAATTAATGCAAATTAATTAACTTTATTAATACCACTTGTTTATCCCTCTCCTTCTGCCTCCTATATTCTGCATCTTACCTTCTTAGAGTCATAGAGTCTTAGAGCTGTATAGCATGGAAACAGGCCCTTTGGCCCAACTTGTCCAGTCTGACCAAGGTGCCTACCTGAGCTCGTCGCATTTGCCTGTGATCAGTCCATATCCCTCTAAATCTTTCCTGTCCATGTACCTATCTAAATGCCTTTTAAACTATAATTGCTCCAGCTTCTATAGCTTCCTCTGGCAGTTTGTTCCATATATCCATCATCCTCTGTGTGAAAAAGTTGCCATCACGTCACTTTTAAATCTTTTCTCTCTCACCTTAAATCTATATGCCCTCTAGTTTTAGACTCCCCTACCATGGGAAAAAGACTGTGACCTTTCACCTTTTCTATGCCCCTCATGATTTTATAAACCTCTATAAGGTCACCCCTCAGCGTCCTACACTCTAGGGAAAAAAAAATCCAAGCCTATCCTTCCTCTCCTTATAATTCAAGCCCTCTGTTTCTTGTAACATCCTCATGAATCTTTTCTGTACACTTTCCAGCTTAATGACATCCTTCTTATAGGTGGGCGAAGACAACTACACACAATACTCCAAACATGGTTTCACCAATGACTTGTACAGTTGTGATGTGATGTCCCAATTCCTGTAGTCAATGCCCTGACTGATGAAGACAAGAGGGCCAAATGCCTTCTTCACTACTCTTTCTACCTGTGTCTCCACTTTCAGGGAACTATGTACTTTTACCCCTTGGTTTCTTTGTTCTACAGCACTCCCAAAGGCTTTACTGTTTACTCTAAGTCTTGCCCTGGTTTAACTGACTAAAATGCAACACCTCACACTTGTCCGAGTTAAATTCCATCTGCCATTTTTTGGCCCACTTCCCCTGTTGATCTAGATGCTGTTGTAATTTTAGGTAACTCTCTTCCTCCCTCAAGTCTACTTATGGGCTGAAATTTACATTGTAACAGAAGGAAAATGATGAAAATTCCTCGTCATTAAATCTTGAAATGAACAGCAGTTTTTGAAATGGGCAGTCAAAAGAGGAAATCAAGAGGTTACTCTCAGTGACCCTCTACTCCTCCACAGGTTAAGTAATTTTGTGACCTACCTCAGTTTAATCTGCAGAAATCGATGACATTTTGATCTTAAGATATTAAGGAACTAGCTTTATTGTAAAATCTCCCAAAAATGCATTAGTTTGTCATATGAGATTTAAATGAGCTTTTAATGGTATAATGAGCCACAATTACAGCTTAATAAACTTTGACTGTAAAAATTAGCTTTAAAGATGTGAATTGTAATTCCCTTGGATAAATATATCAAACTATAATAGATTTTTAAATAATACATTCTTTTTTTAAAAAGGAAGTTAGTTTATGATATCTCTTCTCCTACCTTCATCTCCAATATGTGTTCCAATCTTTATTACACTTTTAGTAAAATATTTAAAGTGTTAATTAAAAATACTTTACTCTTTCAGGTGTGCTCCATATAAGAATTGATCAATGTGATTGGCCAGCTTAATGACATCAAAGGGTGGGTTTCTCACTTCGAGATCAGCAGCAAACACCTTTACTTCACCACTGACCACAAAGTTCAGGTCTGTGACTTTTAAAATGTTTCATCAATTCACAAAAGTGGATATAAACAAGATGTGGGGTGAGATGTAACATTGACAGGTGTATGCACTGACCAGGAGGCTGAGGGACCACCTTACGGAGGGTTACAAAATTATGAGGGGCATAGATTGGTCAGATAGTCAGAATCTTTTCCCCAGGGTGGTCTAGAACCAGAAGGCACAGGTTGAAGGTGAGAAGAGGGAAACTTAAAAGCAATCTGAGGGTTATGTTTTTTTCACACAGAGAGTGGTTAATTTCAGGAATGAGCTGCCATAGGAGATGATGGAAGTAAATACAATTACAACAGTTAAAAGGTGCTTGGAAGGGACTTGGATCGGAAAGGCATAGAGAGATATGGGTCTAATGCAGGCAAATGGGATTCATACAGATAGGCACCATGGTGTATGTTTCTATGATTCTATCCCAATAATATTGTTCACAAATTTCCTGTCTTTTGAAATGTTTAAACTTTTGGTAATATCTTAAACAAAAAAAAGAACTTGAGGAAGATGGAGTAACCTGGACAGATGAACAGAGAGACTGCCTCAAATCTGACCCAGAAAGCTGATTAAAAATATTGCCAGAAAACATTTTCCAAGAGGTTGCTGAACAAACCAGGTACCAGAACCCACACCAGCCAAAACCATCAAGTACACCAGCCATATGATCCTTCCACAGAAGATGCCATTACAAAGAGACAGAGACGCCTGTTTCTTGTTTGACAGAAGAACACCACAGTTCACTGCAGCAACTACTAGACAATGCAAGCAAGACACAC
Source organism: Pristis pectinata (assembly GCF_009764475.1). Taxonomy (NCBI): domain Eukaryota; kingdom Metazoa; phylum Chordata; class Chondrichthyes; order Rhinopristiformes; family Pristidae; genus Pristis; species Pristis pectinata. Next base: position 89,284,043 of record NC_067413.1, read on the forward strand.
AGAGTAAGAAAACTTAGTTAACAATTACAAAACTGAGCAATGATCCACAGAAAGCCAAGCAACTAAAACATAACAGCTAACCAGATAACATAGTGTCTGCTTAAAAATGGCAAACCCCCCTAAACAAACAACAGAAAAGGAAATTGCAGAAAGAATGACATAAAGACAAGAACAATTTCAATAACTACTACTCAGCAACTGAAATGGGTAAGACTGTCAATGGCAAAGACCAGCAAGGCTGTAGTCTTAATGACAAGTACACTTACAACAAATAAATGGAATCTGAGCCACTTACAAAGGCCTGGCTTCCAAGAGTGTTCAACACCTGGATGGGGTCAATTGTTTACCTTGGACCTGGAGGAAATGGTTGCATTTCTGAAGATTGTCAAGGAAGCTTAAGATCCAAGGACATATTGACCAATTTCTTTTTCTTACCGCCTCTACAAACCTTCTGTTTGCCTCTTTCTGGATCAGTTTGCACCAAGTTTTGCAGGTCATCATTGAATAAGCTGGTTTCTGGCCAAGTAAGTCATCCACTGACCAAGTGCTGAGTCTTATTCAATACAATGAAGTTGCCTTGAGAAAAAAACTCAGTCATTGTGTCATTTTTATAATCTCCCAGTCACATGTAATACTATAAATCTGTACATTGCTTTGCAATATTTCTTCTTCTTCTTCTGAAGCAGTCTCTTGGGCTCAAAGATGACTTCTTTTCACTCCTGTTTTGTGGGTTGTTAGGTGGCTAGTAAGGCCAATGTGGGAACTGCAGACTTTTTTATGCATGAGGCAGGAGGTACCTGACAGGGCAAGTGGGTGGGCAGTATATGAGTTGTTGTATGCCTTCTGTCACTTATGCAGGGCTCTGTGTGCTCCTGATGTATGAATTCAAGGCTTTTAACACCATCCCAAATGCTCTTTATTCACCTTGACCAGTCATGGGTGTTGTGATTGTGACTAAGCCACTGAAGTCAGATGCTAATTGAAGTAAAAGGTCTGTATTCACCATAAGCAGGCCTTCTGGAAAATCTATTTCCCCTCTTCTGGCACAACAGTACAGTGATGTTTTATACTTTATAGACACAAAGACAACAATAAATGATCAACTATAATTTCAGTAGCTATAATTACCTACTTAACTTTAATATTTTGAGTGTCGACATGTGACTTTGGCAGAATTACATATTTACAATGGGAGCACATCCACCTTTGAATATTCAACTACCAGTGGCTGGTCCAAGGGTTTCTGAGTCCAAGTTTCAGAGGCCCTCACTACGTACCTTTATCTTCAGAGACCAGTGTGGTGCAGTGGGAGAAGATTGCTAGAGCAGTTTATCTTGCAGATTTTGAGTGTAAGGCCAATCCTCTCTCTGACTTCACTGAACGAGTTGACGATGAGTTGGAGCTCAGCATCCAATAATGCATAAAATACAGCTGGAAAATTTAGGACGTGATAAGGGTATTAGTTGCCCTGTGAGGTTCAAATGCTCATGGAAAACCACCACCTTCACCTACACCTTTGAGGAAAAGTAGTTGCTGGCACTGGCAATGCAATTGCTTACCCCAAGGAAGTACATCAGTGGCTTTGCTCTTTAACATTTATAACCAATCCAAACGCATACAGCTTTATCTATATTGTTGACCACTGAGAGCAGAGCAAGCAGTGGCCCTTGCCCAGTTTAAACGTACTGTAATAGCTGCACTGGTCAGATTGATTGGGTACTATTCTGATAATCAACTTAAACCAAACCGGAATAAGTCATAGATCACCCTCTTCCACCTGCACAATTGTGATAAGAATAGAAAGTCAAAGTCGAGGTTATTGCCATATGCACAAGTACATGTACTGTATGCACAAGTACAATGAACAACGTACTTGCAGCAGCATCACAGGCATATAGCATCAGATATACAATTTTGTCATGAACCAGCAACAAAAGAAACACACTGACCATGATTCAGTGTTAAAAACTATTTTATTAATCACTACTTATGATAATACGTAAAATAAAAGTAAAAATGTTAGTATGTTAGAATTCAAGAATGTTAAACCTCGAACGTTAACCCCAAAACTAAACTCTTCGTGTGTGTGTGTGACAAAGTCCAAAACTCCCAGTTCCTGAATGGTTCTTAAAGTTCAGTTCCGCAAGCCATAAGGTGAAACATGAGCAAGGGCTTCTTCAACAACCACCGTTGTCTGAAGATAAGATGTAGATGTAGAAAAACATAGAGAGAGTACATACGAAATCCAAATGTTCCACGATGGAACCCAAACGACACTTCAGTGTTTACTCGGTAGTGACTTCCTCACCCCGAAAAGCATCCGAACCGTGGTCGTCCACACACAAATACCTGTTTCCTTCTACAGGTCAGCAACAAAGTGAACTCCACCGGATTACTTCCAATTTCCATACATGGATTTCAGTGGCAAACACAGTTATTGTTTCTCATCCATCGATAGAGAAAACAAGCAGGCTGGTGTCTCTCTCCCTTCTCTCTCTCTTCTTCTTCTTCTAACTTCTTCAACAACGTCATTACGTCCTTTTTCTTCTATTGACGTAAGCACGCCCCACACACACATACACACACACTCTCTATCTTAAAGGGACTTTCACTGAGTCCGTAACAACATTCACAAGGAAAACATAAATTAAACATAAATTATATACAATTATAAAAGAAAGAACACAATTAGAATGAAAAATGACAAAGTCCATTGTACTGCAAAGTGGTCAAAGTGGTCATAGTGTGTGTTGCCCTTTCCACTCACTGCACAAAACCAGTTCTTGGGTTGTGTACACTCTTACAGGAGTCACACTGAGGAGATGAGATGCTGCAGGTCAAAATAATCACCTGGGAGCCTGTACTCACAAAAAGGTGTTGCCTAATCATGGTTAGAATATCCCTATTCACTGTTTTAGTCCAGAACCCACCACACTTGCCCAGTGAGGGAACAATTTGCCTATACAATAAAAACATTGATCCAGGTCTTAATGACAGGCTGCCTTTAACCAGCATATGTCAAAAGTAAACAAAATTCAAATTAAAAATCTGGAGAGGTTGGAAAACTGAAACGAAAACAGAAAATGCTGGAAACACTCAGCAGGTCAGATAACATTGGTGGAAAGAGAAATTGATGAAGGGATGGGACAAAGGGCCTGAAGCCTGGAAGACTAACTCTGTTTCTCTTTCCCCAGATACTGCCTGACCAGCTGAGTACTGCCAGCTTTTGTTTCATTTGCCAACTTCCTCAATGGGATGCCTCCACCAGGTACCTGGAGCCAAGGACGGAGGAAAACATCAAACAGCAGGTACCAGATATCCTCTACATGCTCCTACTACTGCAGAAAAATGCCCAAAGATGCACAGGATCTTTGACTTGGAAGGCTGCACTTTCACTGCAGCCACCCACCAGGAGTTGTGGCAGGAACAACCTGCGGAGTTGGACTGTGGGGTCAGCGAAGGCATCATGGTGATCAAGCAGCTTCCTGTGCTGGGACATGGGCCATCAACAGACCCTAAGGCACCTCAACAACCAAGTCAGCCAGACAAGGGCCAATATGGTGAAATTGGATAGAGCTACAATACCTTAGACCAGCAACTGCATTCAAATTTGTCCTGTCCCTGTGGGTGGCCCATGCATGGTTCGGGACATTTGTAAGGCCAACCTGTAACCTTACCTTTGTACTCATCAATAGAAGCATTTATAACAAAAGGAAAAGAAACTGGACCTCATCCTAATTGTCAGTTTATTGAGTTTGCTTCTTTTACTCAACTCCAAATGTAATCACATTGTTTACTAAAATATTCAAATAATTGATATTGAGAAAATTGTTATTCAAATAAACTGGAATCAAATGCAATTGGGTCAAATATTTTTGCACCTGTATGCATTTTGTCTTTTACATTTTGGTCTCTTTCACAATATGGTGGCAATGTTTCATCATAATTCTAATACTTTCGATTACATTAAACGATCATACATCGGAGTGAAGGATGAACATGATCACTCGCTGCTTGCCTTGGGTTTTGAGACACTGGCCAAATGATAATCTCTGTCATGTACAGCATGACCACAGAGTCTGGCAGTGAAGTCATGGCAATGGATGGCTTATGTCATTGATCCCGGATGAAGCAGTTTATCAGGGAAGGCCAGTACCAGAGCTCTGGCACCTTAGGTTAAAAAACCCATAAAGTATTCAGCAATGCTAATAAGTCTACAGTGCCTATTTCAATGTCACAATGCTCTTTGCAGTTTGATTAAGGTACATGAATAGGTCCAGTGGACTAGATCTATTGATCCTTGCTAATAGTGGGTATCACATGGTATGCAGCAATATTTAAGGTTAATTTTAACTCATTAGAAACTAGTTGGGCAGCTGATCTCTGCTTTCCTAATCATTTTAATCTTAACCTGGTCTTTTGAGCAACTGTACGGAATACCACAAAGGAAATAAAAATGGAACTCTGACTTTCAGTATGCTGATTTGGCTCTTCTGATATAATTGGGGTACATCTGCAATCGTAACCTGATGACTGTGTGGGAAAAGTCACCATGGTTTTCCATGTGGTCATGAGGACTGCTGAGAAAGAATGGGTCCAGTAAAGTGAAATATTTTACATTTTGTTATTTTCCTGATCGACCAGGAGGACACAATCCTTTCTCAACTCCCACCCACTGCTCCCTACACTTCTTCCACATCCACTGATGCTCTTAGCCACCCAGCCAGACTATCAAGACTTTATTCATTTAAGACTGCCACACATTTAGCATGGAAAACTGGCGGGGTCTGCAGGTGAGGCCAGATAGTAAAATCTGCAATTGCTAATTCAGAACAGAGACAGTGAGTCTGGCTTGTCTTGTCTCCTACTTGCTCACAAATCTTGTCTGGTGTTTAAAGCAACACTTCAATCAATTTTAGATGTTGATGCCTTCACCAAAGTACATTTCTTGAATTTTCTAATATCCTCCTTAAATTTCACATTAATGCAAACTAAATTTTTATTCTGTTTAGTATATAATTATATTGCTTCAGATGAAAATCAAAAAAAAACTGCAGATGCTGCAAATCTGAAATGAAAACAGAAAATGCTGGAAATACTCACCAGGTGAAGCAGCATCTGTGGAGAGGGAAACCAAGTTAATGTTTCAGAAGAATTTATTGGTGCAACAATGTTTCTTCTGGTTTAAGTGAGCTTCCTATATAACAGGAAGAAAACTGCTGTTCAGTATGAGCCAGTCACCAACTATATCATTATGGTCAAAATAAACAGGTATGATAGGCCTCTGCCTGATAAAGGAATTAAGTCCTTTTATAAGAAGAGATATCTTTATTGGTCACATGTACATCGAAACACACAGTGAAATGCATCTTTTTGTGTAGAGCGTTCTGGGGGCAGCCCGCAAGCGTCGCCACACTTCTGGCGCCGACATAGCGTGCCCACAACTTCCTAACCCATACGTCTTTGGAATGTGGGAGGAAACCGGAGCACCCGGAGGAAACCCACGCAGACACGGGGAGAATGTACAAACTCCTTACAGACAGCGGCCAGAATTGAACCCGGGTTGCTGGCGCTGTAATAGCATTATGCTAACTGCTACACCAAATCAGGGGACTATTGCCCATTTGAGGTTCTCTTTCTAACACTGGTCTGCATTGAGTTGTATTACATGGGTTCAGGTAAGCAATTCCACAGCAACCAATATCAAGTTCACCTTGGGTGTACCTTGTTTGGTGGAAGGATTGCAACCTGTATGCAGTCCATACTGGCAGCCTAACAAAGTGATTCCAATGAAATGTTATCCAAAATCTATACTCAGTATTTCATTCCCAGTCACCAACTGTGGCAGTTCATTGCTCTCTTCCTGTGAACATTATTCTATTGACTTCAATGGAATTACTTTCAGAGGCAGAGAACATCAAACTGATGCGATTGCACAGCGTGTTTAGCTCTACTAGCTGGGAGCGAGTTTTTAGGCAATAATCCTTTCAACATCTGTAAACATTTGTTGTGCACTTCCACTGTGGTGAAAGTTACAACGACGTGGGTGTTATATTAACTTGTTATCTCTGGGTTCTTGGTTAAAATCCAGTCGAGGACAAGAGGTGAAAGCAACCACTGCCCAGTGGCTATAACGGTCATACATGAAATGAATGTGGGCAAGTACATTATTTATCTTGTCCAGATGCACAAAACTGGCCATAATTAAGCACCAACTTACCTTCACGCTCAGAAGCTATTCCAGAGAACAGAGCACAAGAATCCAATGTAGTACTGAATGAATTCTGCACTGTTGATGTCGCCTTTAGGATTAAATGCTAAACCAAGTCCATAACCTCTCTCTCTCAAGACAAGATAGAAAGACAAGATCTTTATTACTCACATGTACATCAAAACACACAGTGAAATACATCTTTTGCATAACGTGTTCTAGGGGCAGCCCGCAAGTGTCGCCACGCTTCCAGCGCCAACATAACATGCCCACGACTTCCTAACCCTTTAGAATGTGGGAGGAAACTGGAGTACCCAGAGGAAACCTATGCAGACACAGGGAGAACGTACAAACTCCTTACAGACAGCGGTGGGAATTGAACCCGGGTCGCTGGCGCTGTAATAGCGTTACGCTAACCTCTGCACTACAGTGGCTGCCCTTAAGTGAATGTGAAGGTTCCGTGGCACTAACTTGAAGGAGAGCAGGAAAGTAACCTGGCTGTCCTGGACAATATTTATCGACAAACATTTTGGAAAATTAACTGGCCATCATTTCTACTTGCGGGAGTAAGCAAAATTTTCTTAATGAGATTGCTGTCTGGTTCTTTGATTTTATGCTTTTTATTGGATGACATTTTGAATAATTTAGAATACATCAAATAAGCAATCCAGCTGAGCCCAGAGACTCGACTCCTCCATTCATTAAGATCCTTTTTGTAATCTTTACAGCTGGAAATATTGAAAAATAAATGCAACAGTACATTCAGCCCTTCCAGACAGTTTGGCCATTCAATGTCATTATGGCTGATCCTTTGCCTCAATACTATATTCCCATTGTCTCTGTATACCCTCTTATGTCTAGAAATCTATCCATCCAATTCTTAAGTATATTCACCAAACTCGCCTCCATGGCCTTTTGTGGTAGAGAATTCCAAAGGTTCACCACCCTCTGAATGAAAAAGTATCTCCTCATCTCTATCCTAAAATCAGGTAGATATGGCAGTGAAAAAGGCATTTAGCACGCTGGCCTCCATCAGTCAGGGCATTGAGTACAGGAGTTGGGACGTTACGTTGCAGTTGTATAAGTCGCTGGTGAGGCCGCGCTTGGAGTATTGTGTACAGTTTTAGTCACCCTGTTATAGGAAAGACATGGTTAAACTGGAAAGTGTACAGAAAATATTTATGAGGATGTTGCCAGGACCAGAGGCCCTCAGTTATAGGGAGAGGTTGGCCAGGCTAGGTCTTTATTCCTTGGAATGTAGGAGAATGAGGGGTGACTTTATAGAAGTGTTTAAAATTATGAGAGGCATAGATAATGTGGACAGTAACAGTCTTTTCCCCAGGGTAGGGGAGTCCAAAACTAGGGGGCATACGTAGGTTTAGGGTGAGAGGGGAAAGATTTAAAAGGGACCTGAGGGGCAACTTTTTCACGCAGATGGTGGTGAGTATATGGAACGAGCTGCCAGAGGAAGTGGTTCAGGCAGGTACAATAGCATCATGTAAGAAGCACTTGAATGGGTACATGGAAGGGCGGGGCTTGGAGGGAGCAACACACAAAATGCTGGAGGAACTCAGCAGGTCAGGCAGCATCTATGGAGGGAAATGAACAGTCGACATTTCAGTTCGAGACCCTTCGTCAGGACTGGAAAGAAAGGGCAGAAGCCAGAATAAAAGGGTGGGGGGAGGGAGAGGAGCACGAGCTGGCAAATGATAGGTGAATCCAGGTGAGAGGGGGAAGGTGGGTAGGTGAGGAAAGGGGAGAATGGGAATGATGTGAGAAGCTGGGAGGTGACAGGTGGAAGTGGTAAAGGGCCGGACAAGATGGAATCTGATAGGAGAAGACAGTGGATCATGGAATAAAGGGATGGAGGTGGGGAACCAGAGGGAGGTAGCTGTGGGTGATGGGCAGGTCGTGAGGGCAGGGGAGGGGAAAGAGAAGGGGTAAAGAGGCCAGAGGGATAAGGGAAACCAAAGGGGGGGGAAACAAAGGGGAGTAGTTACCGGAGGTTAGAGAAGTCGATGGACACTATCAGGTTGGAGACTACCAAGACAGAATATGAGGTGTTGTTCCTCTAATCTGTGTCTAGGCTCAACTTGGCAGTAGAGGAGGCCGTAGACAGACATGTCAGTGTGGGAATGGGAAGTGGAATTAAAATGGCTGGCCACTGGGAGATCCTGGCTGTTATGGTGGACGGAGCGAAGGTACTTGAAGGAGCGAAGGTGCTCGATGAAGCGATCCCCAAATTTGCATCAGGTCTCACCGATGCAGAGGAGGCCGCACTGGGAGCACCGGACCCAATAAATGACATTGGTGGATTCACAGGTGAAGCTCTGCCTCACCTGGGAGGACTGTTTAGGGTCCCGAATGGTGGTGAAAGAGGAGGTGTAAGGACAGGTGTAACATTTGGAACAGTTGCAGGGAAAAGTGCCTGGAGGGGGATCGGTGGGGAGGGACGAGCGGACCAGGGAGTCGCGGAGAGAGCGGTCCCTGCAGGAAGCAGAGAAGGGAGGGGAGGGGAGGGGAAGATTTGCCTGGTGGTGAGATCCCGTTGGAGATGGCAGAAGTTGCAGAGTATGACATGTTGGATGCAGAGACTTGTGGGGTGGTAGGTGAGGTCAAGGGGAACCCTATCCCTGTTATGTTGGGGGGAGGAGGAATGGGATGAGAGTAGACGTGTGGGAAATGGAGGAGATGCGAGTGAGGGTTGCATTGATAGCAGTGGAGGAGAAACCACGTTTTCTGAAAAAAGAGGACATCTTGGATGTCCTGGAATGGAAAGCCTCATCATGAGATCAGATGTGGTGGAGAATGGAGGAACTGAGAGAAGGGAATAGTATCCTTCCAAGTGATAGGGTGGGAAGAGGTGTCATCAAGTAACTGTGGGTGTCAGTGGGTTTGTGGAAGATGTCAGGGGATAATCTGTCTCCGGAGACGGAGACAGAGAGGTCAATAAAGAGGAGAGAGGTGTCGGACATGGACCAAGTGAATTTGAGGGCGGGGTAGAAGTTGGTAGCAAAGTTGATGAAATTGACAAGCTCTGCATGGGTGCAGGAAGCAGCACCAATGCAGTCATCAATGTAGCGGAGAAAGAGTTGGGGAGCGTTACCAGTGTAGGTTGGGAACATGGATTGTTCCACGTAGCCGACGAAAAGCCAGGCATAGCTGGGGACCATGCGAGTGCCCATGGCTACACCTTTGGTCTGGAGAAAGTGGGAGGAGCTGAAAGAGAAGTTGTTGAGGGTGAGTTCCAGTTCTGCCAGAGGGAGGAGGGCGGTGGCTGATTGGTCTGTTGTCAAGAAAGAAGCAGAGAGCCCTGACGCCTTCCTGATGAGGGAAGTGTGCAGGGACTGGACGTCCATGGTGAAAATGAGACAGTCAAGGCTGGGGAACTGAAAGTTGCTGAAGTGATGGAGAGCATGCGAAGTGTCATGGATGTTGGTGGGAAGGGACTGAACCAAGGGGGATAAAATGGAGTCGAAATACAAGGACATGAGTTCAGTGGGGCAGGAGCAGGCAGAATCAATGGGTCTACTGGGGCAGTTAGGTTTGTGGATCTTGGTTAGGAGGTAGAAATGGGCAGTGCGGGGATGAGGAACAATCAGGTTGGAGGCTGTAGAAGGGAGATCTCCGGAGGTGATGAGGTCAGTGATGGTGCAGGAGACAGTGGCCTGATGCTTCTCAGTTATGTCCTGGTTAAGGGGTAAGTAAAAAGAGGTGTTCGAGAGCTACACCTCCCAGCTTCTCACATCATTCCCACTTCCCCCCCTCCCCTACCTGCCTACCTTCCCCCTCTCACCTGGATTCACCCATCACCTGCTAGTTCATGCTCCTCCCCCTCCTCTCACCTTTTTATTAGAACAGTACAGCACAGAACAGGCCCTTCAGCCCACAATGTTGTGCTAACATAGCTAATCCCTCTAACTACAGAATGCCCATATCTTTCCATTTTCCCCTCATTGATGTGCCCATCTAAGCCCCTCTGAAAAGCCCCCAGTGAATTTGCCTCCACCACCCTATTAGGCAAAGCATTCCAGGCATTCACCGCTCTCTGAGTAAAAATGTACCCCTCACGTCTGTTCTGAACCTACCCCCTCTCACCTTAAATGCATGCCCTCTGGTATTGGATCGCTCAATAATGGAAAAAGGATATTGCTTGTCCACCCTATCTATGCCCCTCATGATTTTATACACTTCCAAGAGATCACCCCTCAGCCTCTGCCACTCCAGAGAAAAGAGCCTAAGTTTGTCCAGCCTCTCCTGATAGCACATGCCCTTTAATCCAGGAAGCATCCTAGTAAACCTCCTCTGCACCCTCTCTAAAGCCTCGACATCCTTCCTATAGTGAGGTGACCAGGAATGCATGCAATACTCTGAATGTGGCCTAACCAGACTTCTATAACTCCTTGACTCCTATACTCAATACCTCGATTAATGAAAGCAAGCATTCCATAGCCCAATATCCTGGCTTCTATCCTCTTTCTTTCCAGTCGTGATGAAGGGTCTCGGACCAAAACGTCGACCATTCATTTCCCTCCATAGATGCTGCCTGGCCTGCTGAGTTCCTCTAGCATTTTGTGTGTTGCTTCAGATTTACAGCATCTGAAGTCTCTCTTGTGTCTCCACAGGGTTTGGAGGAATATGGGCTAAATGCAGGAAATTGCGAATAGCTGGGTGGACAACATGGTCAGCATGGACTGGTTGGGCTGAAGGGCCTGTTTCTATGCTGTATTGCTCTATGAATCAATAATTCTAAGACTCTAAATGTCCTACCCTGTTTCCTGAGGCTGTGGTCCCTGATTCCAGTGCTCCCTGCCCCTCCAACCGGCATAAACATTTTCCCCACAATACAACCTGTCAAGCCTTGTCAGAACTTTGTACATTCCAATGAGATCTCCTCACCTTCTTCCTAGTGACCCAATATCTCCTCATACGATAGTCCTGGCATCCCATTTAGTCCAGTATTTCCATTCTTTGGTAAGGAGACCAGAACTGCATACACTACTTCAGGTGTAGTCACCCAGGCCCTGTATAATTGTGGAAAGATATGCTTGTTTCTGTACCTAAAACGTCTTACAATCAAAGCCAACATGTATTTGCCTTCTTAACAGCTTGCTGCACCAGTATGCTTTGGTGATGCACAAGGACACCCAGATCCTTGAGTACGTCAACATTTAAGATAAGATATCTTCATGTACATTGAAACACACACTGAAATGCATCTTTGCATAGAGTGTTCTGGGGGTAGCCCACAAGTGTTGCCACGCTTTCGGCACCAACATAGCATGCCCACAACTTCCTAACCCGTATGTCTTTAGAATGTGGAAGGAAACAAGAGCACCCAGAGGAAACCCACGCAGTCATGGGGAGAACGTACAAACTCCTTACAGACAGTGGCGGGAATTGAACCGGGTCACTGGCGCTGTAATAGCGTTAAGCTAACCACTACACCACCGTGCCTGCCATCACCATTTAAGTAATACTGTCCTGACACAAGAAGATACAATAGCAACATTTAAAATGCATTTAGACAGGCACATGAACAGGCAGGGAATGGAGGGATATAGACCATGTGCAAGCAGACGCAATTGGTTTAAATTGGCATCGTTGTTGCCACAAACATTGTGGACTGAAGGCCCTGTTCTTGTGCTTTACTGTTCTATGCTCTATTCTAGTCAACAGGAATTTATCCTAAATAGAAAGAGAGATTCCATGAGAAAGAGACATAATCTGTGTTTAACAAAGAAGGGCAGGGATTAAGTTAAATGAAAAGTAAGTCATACAACGTTACTAAGAGCTGGTGGTAGGCCAGAGGACTGGGAGGTTTTTAAAATCCAACAAAAGCTCATAAGAAGGGAGAACATTGATTTTGAGAGAAAAGTAACAGTAAGAGTTTCCATGGAAATGTAAATCGGAAGAATGTGGCTAAGGTGAATGTGGGATCTCCAGAGAATGAGGCTGGTGAATTAATAACAGGAAAGAAATGGCAAATCTGTTAAATCATTTTTTTTTCATCAGTCTTCTTCATGGAGGGCACTAAGGTGGGCTAATTTTAAATAACATGGAGGAATTTGTGAAAATCTCAATCACAATGGATGAAGTATTGGAGAAATTCACGAGATTAAAGGTGGACAAATCACCAGGACTTGATGCCCTGCATCCAAGGGTTTTAAAGGAAACGGCTCCAGAGTTGTCAGCCCATTAGTTAAACATTTTCAAAACTCACCAAATTCTGCAGGGTAACTGAAGATTGAAAAAACAGTCAGTGTGACTTCCTGACCAATCTTGCTTCAATCCCAGTTCACACACTACTAATACAGTGGAACCAGTGTCAGATTCCATTATCACTCTCTTTTTTTCCAATGTATACTTACATTTGGAAAGGTTCATTAGAATTCTGACTTCTCGTGGACAATCCATATGATCTAGTCATCACCATCTTAACGAGTTCATTTGTATGATGACCATTACTGTTCTTCCTAATAAACTTTGCACTGCTTAGTTGGCTGTTTGTCACGATCTTACTTTGTTTTCAAATAAATTATGGTACCTCAGTTATGGCAAGCAGACTCAGTCTGTGCTCATTATCCCAATATCATGTGTTGTCACAGCAATAATATCATCCATTTAGCTAGCCCTACCCTTTTTCCAAAAATGACAAGGAACTCGGTCCTACCTTATTAACACTCTGAACTTCACTGGGTGATGTTGCAAATGCTATGCTTGCTCTGCTGTAGTTTTCATTGCCTGGGTAACATCAAATACCTGCTTGAAATTTAGTTTCTTCTCACTGAGCAGCTTCTTCTGAGTAAGCACATCAGAGGTTTCAAAACATCTCCTCCAAACATACCATACCTGCATACCTAGGAATCTGTTTCAAATCTGCAAAGAGGTCTGCTCTGTGTGGATGCTAATTCTGACAGTTAAAGGTTTCACCAGAGGATTGAGGAGTGGACCACTCAGTTTGGTCAACTATTTAACCAACTCTTCAAATGTCTCATCTTCGGGTTTGGTTGGAATCGGCAAAGTTATCAACTTCTATGTCTAGGTTGCTGCAGCTGAGAGCAAAATGGATTTCTCCTGCAATATAATTAGGAGCTAAAATAACATCCTTTCTATATATTCAATCAGTAATTCTTCTGAACTGTTAAAATTACCTAAAGTACCAGTTGCCGTCATTTTAAGTTGACTATGCCACCACAACTAACACAAATACAAAAGGCTAATTCCATGAAATTCATCCTGGTCTCAGTAAACCATGCTGCTCCGCAAGCTCCAGAGAAAGAACCTCAAAATCGAAAGGAAAGCCAGAAAACATCCTGAATAGCCTCCATTTATCCTCACTGCCAATAATCATAACAACACGATTCATTGAATAAAAATACTCACAAAGATCAAATAAAAATACTCACAATTCAGCAGATGAAACATGTGAGAGAACACCCTCTATGTAAGAGGGTGTTTTTATTTTTCTGCCATTTATCTTCTATGGGACATTGCTAACAATAGGGTTACATTCTTGAAGTACCTTCATAACGCTGTATTTTAAGTGCACCCTAAGAAGTAAATGAGGAAAACTGACATGATATGCAGCAAATGGTTAGTGAGAGGATGTAAGGTGATGGGAAGGGGTAGCCTGGGGTGGGGCAGTAGGTGGGAAATTAGAATCAGGTTGAAATCCTACAACACTCTTGGAAACATAAGTAGAACTCTGATAATCTGGCATCCTCATGACTTTGGTGGGGCCAGATTAGCGGATTTTCCAGCCTATTGGATGTTACTATTACTACTTCAACATTTCCTCCATTCACGTTTCTATGATGTTACATGGTATGATTATATTTTCCAGTGAAGCAGGTTAGTTGAAAGAGATAGTGGGAACCAGGGCCCTAATAGCTTGAAAGGCACTGTGGGAGTCAAGATCAGCGTGAGTGGAAGGTTCAGGAACTAGGTGAATGGAAAGGGAGCACAGGAACTGGGGCTCTGGTGAGTTGAAAGGGAGCACAACAAACATTACCAGGTGAACCAGATGCCAAACCATCAGGATTTCTAAACAGAGAAACAAAGGACTGCAGATGCTGGAATCTAGATGAAAAACACGATGATGCTGGAGGAACTCAGTTGGCCAGGCAGCATCCGTGGAGAAAAGCAGGTGGTCAATGCTTCGGGTCCTGAGGAAGGGTCCTGACCCAAAGCGTGGACCACCTGCTTTTCTCCATGGATGCTGCCTGGCCTGCTAATTTCCTCCTGCATCATAGAGGATTTCTAAATATTTATTGGATTACTGGAGTTATACTGTACACAGAATGGGGTATAGATCCACATGATAAAAGTACCTTTAGATGAGTGTTCTTTTAAATTCAGCTTCCAGGTCTTATCAGTGACTTTGTGAAGCTAATGGTCCCTAGGTTTTAATTTTACCAAACCACTTATGCAGGCCTTAATGCCTAAAACATATCTCAATCCTTCCTACCTACAATTAAAAGCATTTGCAAATTCCAAAATTAACGGCTATGGCTGTTGCAAGAATCAGACACATCAGCTACATTTATTGCCACAAAACTTTGTGTTTTTGCAGACCAGCTTGCACATTATCCCCCATTCTGTGATGAGGCTCCAATGTCTGCCTTTGGTGTTTGTTTACTGTCTCCTGTGCCTTTCCTCCACTGGGTGAATTAGCTCACTCAAAGATTCACAATATACTTGTGCTCAGTGACCTCTGGGATCTGAGGCACAAGGGAACAAACCCATTATGAGAATTTAGCAACTTGGTATCTGCAACAAGAGTGTGGGGCAGCTTATTTCTCAGTGCCAGAGCAGGTATCTGTTGAAGAAGCCACAATAATGTTGTTGTTGCACAACTGCCCCTGATACTGCCACACATCTTCAAATCTTTGAACCGCCTGACCTACCAACCTAGCTACAGTGGAGGTCTCCTGTCTGATAATGTTACTATTAAGAGCTAGACTCCAGAAGAGAAACGGCAACTTCAGCAGTGATTTATGTGAACACAAGCTCTGGGATTGACTGTTAATTGCAGGGTCCTGTACCAAACATGTTAGTAAGCTTCAATAATACGCATCTACAATACACATAATTTATACCAGCATAACTGAATCTCCACTTAGTCCTTTTCTGAGTCTTTCTTCCGTTCTTATGTGATCCTTCTTGTTTATGTTCAAAGTTAATAGTGAATGATAATACCTGTGTGTTGGTGTTTGCCAGGATAAAAGTGAATGGTGATCTATCATCTTCAGAGTTACCCATGTCACCACGGCCATCACCCGCAACCAAATCATTTGATTGACGGAGAAGAATGAAAGAAGGACAAAGGTGCAATTGCCAGGGGAAGCATTGGCAAGGAAGAAGCAGAACATTGTATCAGCGGGCTGTTTTGCCAAGTGTGTCACTGTATGAGTGTGCCAAGCCTTGTCCTTGCCACCTCTATTCCCGGCTGCTGTATGAATTCTGATGATATTGTCGCCAGTTCCTACCATCGGTGTTCATGTATGAAGCAGGACCTTTGACTGTACAGGTCAGTCTTTCCTTTCGTATGGCAGTTTTTTTTAATACAAGCAGGGTGGAAGTGCTCTGGACAAGGTCCAGTGCTAAGAAGGAGATAGCTTTCCATGGCCCCCTTTTGAAAGGAGTATTTCTGACAGATGGCAGTAGCCACCTACCATCTGTTGAAAATGGAACATTATTTCCATGTTTTCCAGAGTTCTCCAGAGCTCCATTAAAAAAAAAACCCCTTGGGCCCCACTGCAATCAATGTTTCCTACAGAACTCTTTCGGCAGCTCCAGCTTCTGCTCCTCCCTTTTCCCCGCAATCAAACCTCCCTGCTTCAGACCTCTCAGAACCACAACCCCAGGTTTATAAACATCGATTGGTGAAATATTAATTGTTCCTTCAAAAATAACTTGATATTGAAGGTACATTGTTTGCAAATAGTTGAATGATATAATTTGCTTACAGATAGAATGCAAAAATGGTGATGAAGGATGATATGTTCACAACAGCAATACATGTGTACAGAACAAAATGAGTGAATGTACCAATCAATTGAAGCAAATGTTGCTTCACCTGGGATTGTGTATAAGTGTCAAAGTCCTGGGACAGATGGATGAGAAGCTGATTGAGGAGACAAATGTGTTTGAAGGTAACCTCTCAAATCATTAACTCTGTGAGCCCAATTTTCTCCTTTGTTTGTACAGCTGTTAAGTCCTATTATATTTTCCTTCTGTGCATTTCACCAATCATGAAAAGTCATTTTAAAATAGAATGCTAGGTTCTTAAGGTGCCGAATGATATTTAAAGGACATAGTGAGACATGAGTTGACAAACACTCAAAAGGTCACAAATGTAGCTTAGCAATAAATCAGCATTGCAAGTATTTTCTCTGTTACACTTTGAATGGAACATTGCAGTACTTATGTTGCTATTGTAGTGTAGGCCAGCTAGGGTTTCAGAATGAATTCACTCAATGGAATTTTAACATGCTTTTGGTACTGGTGGGGGGACAGGTGGGGTTGAATGTACTGAAATTTGCAGCGTGCCATGAAACCACCTTCAAGCTCTATGTACCCTGAGGTGCAAGTTACCTCATTCGCAAAATGGGGGCATTTTCACTGAGTGAAAGGCCAGAGGATGAGCTTCTACAGCACACCTGCACTGCAGTGTCACAGGAGGCTTGGGGACTCATGTCAGGTGCTGGAGATATTTCATCTGCGGCAGCCCCAGTTTCCAAATGGACATAGTGGGCATGTAATTAGTGGCTGCCAACTTCATCCTCAACCTCTTTGGCTCGACATCCCTCTAAGCTTCTGCCTGGCATACTTGCCAGGTCATGGACGTGGATGCTCACATTTGCCGTGGGGAGGGAACTGGTAGCTTGTTTGGCAGGGCAGCCGATGATGCCAAGTTTGCTTGTGAAGCCACCAGGCAGGCTGAACAGGGCCTGGGGCTGTGGTTGGCTTCTCTAAGGTCATTGGTCACATGCATAGAAGGCAAAGCATCTCAAGAGTGTTCTTCAACTACATGAACGTTCTCTCCAATCACATGTAGCTGGTATGAAGACAGTTCTGTAGCTATGCACAAGACCCCCTCGGCAGGTACCATGATGAATCCATACGACCATGGTCGGAGAGCTGTCAGGTGTGTCAGCGGAGTGACAGATTCCATCAGTGTGTTGTGTTTTAATGTCAGTGCATAGTAGACCCTGGGGCTGGATATGAAGCAAGTGATGGTGCAGTAGGTGTGAAATGTGCTTGTGAGACAGGAACTTACTTGACTACTCAAGTGTTGTTAACCTTCTTGTGACATTGGAGCCATGACCTGGTTCAAGGCTTCTGGATGACAATTCTCAATAATCTCTCCTCATTTGCACTGCATTAGATGTCTCTGTGGCCTCATTGCCTCCTTGGGAATAGAGGATTTTGCGCACTTCCAGGGCCCAATTGAGTACTGGATGTTGCTCTGGGTTTGTCAGTCACCGTTTCACCTTGGCTCTTCCAGACAGTTCACTGCACACCTGTAGTGGAAGCAGGTGAGTGTAGGCTGGCTGCACTGCTCCAGGTAAGTTGCTTTTGATCAGGACCTGAGTGTCTGCAGATTGTAGGCGAACAGGGAATGTAGCAAAGGTAAAGAATTCTCCAGCTTTGAGTTCCAAGAAATGATTTGAAATTAGGTGTGATTGCTTGGTTGCGCATGACACAAAGTCTAAAACTTATGTGATGACATAAATCTCCTCCATTTACTTGATATAAGAGTCTAATATAAAATGATTTTGAACCATCACAGTCCAATCACCAGTGGAAATGGTTCCTCAGTGCAAGATGACACCAATTGATGTGAATTATCTACCATATCTAGGGAAAAGGAGAGTTGGATTAATAAGATTGTTGGTATAAATAGCCTTCTTCTGTATACAGTGATTTTGGGGATGTTGCAGGATAGTGGATGTGTGTAACACAAAGTATTATGGGGATTCCTAACATCTCGTAATTGAGGATTTCTGATGTCACAACAAACTCAGGTGGTGAGGCACCAAGTCAGACTGAGTATGAAGGTTGCAGCTTTAAACTGTGGGTCACCAGGCCTCAGTCAGCTTGACAAAACTAAGCAGGGAAAGTTCTGGTGAGTCTCTGGTTGTGTTTGCTATCTTGGTGAGATATGCGTATGTGCCAATGAGAACTAAGTTGGTTTCTGCTGTAGTTTTTCTTCCATTCAAACAGCCTGACCATGTTCTTTCTGGTGAAGAACCATTGTTGAAGCATATCGCAAATAGCGATCAGTAGAGAGGAGAGGAGTAAATATGCAGTCCCTCCTGATGTTTCATTGTGGGCCCCAAAACTAGTATTTGAGGTGCATTTCCATTTGGATAAAGATAAGAAAAGGTACTTGTTGAACTGTAGCCACATAATATTCAAAACTGATTTTAATAAAATAAATCTGTCACAGACAACTTTCCCCTGAGATCTACTTATTTGTCAAATGTGTCTCCAGATAGTCCTCCTCTGTGTAATGTTCAATAACATGCATTAGACAACAACTATAATTGCATGACTGTCACTATAATGAGATATAGCCTGTCAAACATTGCCTTTTTTAACGTCAGTTATTGTTTTTGTTGTCATTGTTGGAAAGCTCTTGTTGTTCTGCTCTTGCAGGACAACTTGAATTAGATGACAATAACATTATCTTTACAGTTTACGGGCACTGCAATCATTTTGGATGACTGTCTTTGAAAGATTCTGTTTTTGCAGCACATCATGATGTGCTACAATGTGTGGCCATCAATTTATGGGCAGCTTTAGCATTTGTTACAAATAAATTGAAATAGATTGCCACAATATCTTCTTCAAGCCACTCTAGGCGTAAGTAGAAAGAAAAATGTAGCATCAATTTTTGTTGCCGTCCTGTGAAAAGAGACAGGCCTGGAAATTAGTGCAAGCTGGTTCTAAGGTATTAAGTGCTGTGAAGATTGATACCTGCACTAGATCACGGAGGCTCAATCATCAAATCAAATTGGTCCTTAGGGCTCTTCTGCATAACCACAGTCAGCTGTAAGTGCTTGTTTCTTGCCTCATAAACACAGCAAAGAGCTGCCCCCTACTTAGGGATAACTAAAAATAGGGCTGGCTGAGAGGCAGAGGTCAGGTCCAGGACACAGCTGGAGTCAGAAGAGGAGCCAGAGAACATTTAAATTCATTCCTGGATGTGAGTGACACTTGTACCTTTGAGAAGGTTCTCATGAACCCCTATCCTGATCTGCTACAGTCCTTCTGGTGAAGGTAGTCCTACTATATTATTGGGTAGGGAGTTCCAGGAAATTAGACCCAGAGTCTGAAAAGACACAGCAATATATTTTCAGGTCAGGATGGTGAGTGATTAGGAGGACAACCTACCGATATTGGTGTTTCCAAGGTCCTCCAGCCCTTGAAATCATGTTTAATAAGCTTTGGCAACTTTCTCTAGTGCATCTTGCAGAAGGTGCAGCCATAGTGATAGTGGTGAAAAGAGTAAGTGTGTAGGGTGGCGCTTACTTCAGGCTCAGTCCCAGGATGTGGGGCGAAACTGGAGCCATCAACAGAGTGGAGCCAGGGTCTCGGGGAACCAGGAGTAGGGCCCAGTTTTGGAATTAAACCAGGGGGAGAGCCCAGGTATGAAATGGACCTCGTAGCAAAACAAGTGGTGCAAGATGTGGTGCTGGGGTCTGGAATGAAGCCTGGGGTGGATGTGAGCAGAGCCAGGATTCAACCCTTGATCTGGTGTGCAGTCAGTGGGCAATCAGAGGGCTGGAACAAAACCAGCAGTGGTTTGGTTCAGAGTCAGTATCCGGAGTGGAGCTGGAGTCTGGTTGGAGGTATTCTATAAATCAGGAGTTCCTTTTTCCGTTGCATAGTTGGTGCCTGGCATACTCAGTGAAGGAAAGCACATCAGCCAAGCCTGGTCATGAGTCTTTCTGTGGAATCTGAACCCTCAACACAGTTAAATTTGTCTCCAGTGTGACCTTCTTGCTCACAGAACGTATAAGGCAATAATCATGTTGGTGGATGCCAGAGACACTACATTCACCATGTATTCTATCATCAATATCCTACAGGTCACCTTTAACTAAAACCTCAACTGGACCAACTTCATAAATACAGTGGCTATAGAGAAATGAGGGGCTATGTAGGAGGGAAGGGTTAGATAGATATTAGAGCAGGATAAAATGTCGGCACGACATTGTGGGCCAAAGGGGCTGTATTGTGCTGTAATGTTCTATGTTCTATGTTCTATAAGAACATGTCAAAGGCTGGGCATCCTGTGGTGAGTGATTGACTTCCTGACATCCCAAAGTGTTTCAACCATTTCCAAGGCACTTATCAGGAGCATGCTGGATTATTCTCCACTTGCCTGAATGAGTGCAGCTGTGATAATACTTAGGAAGTTCAACACCATTTAATACAAAGGAGCCAGCTTGATTGGTACACCACCCTTAACATTCATTCCTTTACTATTAGCACACAATGGTTGCAGCGTACATCACCCACGAACAGCACTGTAGATACTTAACCCTGGCTACTGCAGCAGCACCTCCCAAGCCCATGACCCCTACCACAAGAAGGCCAAGGGCTTCAAGTACACGAGAATACTACTGGCTGTTCCCTTCCAATTCGTGCACCCTCCTGTCAGAAATATATCGTCATTCCTTCACTGATGCTGGGTCTAAATGCTGGAAGCTCCTCTCCAATACATTGTAGGAGTACCTTCAACAAAAGAATGGCAGCAGTTCCAGATGGTTCACTAGAACCTTTTCAAAGGCGGTTAAGGATAAGCAATAAAGTGAATAAATAAAACTCTGATCACCCTCCCCCCCTCTGTGGGTGTTGCAAGGCTGAAGTCTTCTGCAGACTGGCCAATATCAGAATTGGCTTCTGTGTCCACCTACCTCTTACCTAAGAGATGCTTCCAGCCAACCCTTCAAAATGTAGAGCAAAATGGGATCACAAGTTAACATTTTGTGTCTTGAGCCTGAAATACCTACTAATCACTGGTTCCGAAAACTTCATTAGATATTAAAAGGTAGAAACCAGTCTACCTTTCTGTAAAAAGGTAGACTGGTTTCTACCAGTTCTGCAAAATTAATGGAAACTTATTGCGATATGTTGAGCTGCCTACCAGCCCCTTTCTGCTGATCTTACCTCCATTCAATCGACAGAATAACCTCAACCATTTACACCCTTATTGTATGATTTCAAGGTTAGTAAATGCCAGCTGCCAGCACTTTTTTTGTACACTTCATGTTATGTTCGGAGTGCTTTGAATTCTGAGTTTTTGTGGCTGGAGAGTCTGCCAGAAAATGTTGTATTGCTGCAGAAATTACCTGCCACTACAGATCAATCAGAAGAAATATCAGAGAGTTGACTCCTATACTGGTCCAAGCAACAAGCCAAGCTGCACTCTGGGCTCAGGGAATGACATGCACTTCGCGTATCCTTATGCAACAGCAGGCATGATGCTATAGTTCATTACCGGCCTCCTGTTGGATTGGGTCAAGAGATCAAAAAACCTAGCTGGGGCAGCCTGTCAGCACTCAGATGATGGAGGGGTCTGTCAGAAACATCAACACCTTCAAATCATAAAAAACAGACGTCGTTGTGACAGCTGATGATTGGGCTAAACACTGCAGTAACTTCCCTGGTTCTGCTCCTTCAGGACAGCTGCTCATGTCGAGAATAGAAATGTACTACAACGCAAGTCTTTTTTTTATTTTCCAGCTGTACGATGAGGACACATTAGTACATAAAAATCCACTTCCTTGGGGATTTTTGGAGACTGAGGTTAGGGTCTTCACTACAACATGCATCTCATATAACGCACCATTGCAGGGAAAATATTGTTGAAAAAAAAATGAATTCTTCACTTCGAGTCAGTACTTAAAGATGGTGAGTGTAGAAAGCTGCTTCAGTTAAGATTAATATAGAAAGCCTTGACCAATTGTTATGGTCTAATATTAAATTATAGATACAGACACTGATTTATGAAACATAAAACAGCAATTACTTCCTGCCGTTTCCATATCTTGGCAAATATATTTCAACCAGACAAATTATATTTTGCTGAGTGTTAGAGAGTGGTCAGTTAACACACAGATTTCATAAAATATATTTTGCATTGATGCACAGAGATTATAAATTAGGTCTTTCTCTGACATTAATTCAATTCTCTTAATATTGATGGGCCCTAATGACACTTAAATTGTATATTGATTATTAAATTTAACAAATTATTTATCATTGGATTGTTTTTATTTTAGATTGAGGAAAGTACTTTGTTCTGTGGAATATTGTAATGCAACTTACATGACATTTGATACCGGTAGGCAGGCACCATCAAACTGTGCAGGTTAACAATGAATATGCTAATTACTTTTCAGATACTGCAGTTAGTGGAAAATTAATAAGTGGAATCAAATTTCAGTATTTCAATGGACTGCTAGAGATATAAATATCTATTACAGTCAGGTAAGCTTACCAATAATTTCATACAAGATGATTATTAAGTTATATGGCTAAACGAACAAACATCACACCTTGAAGCAATGTGTCCAAAGATAATTATTTTGCTGCATTACAACTCTTCCTAGTCAGTTGCTTAAAAACAACATGTTGCTGGAGTGTAATTAGAACTGATCAATGATTTGCTTTCAAAAGTTGCACACTGCATGCTCAAGCATCCGTAATTAAATCATACATAAGAGGAATTCAAAATGAGTCATATTGAAATAGAGAGACACTAGATGGCAGTATTTAACAATAAATGAATTTTTATCTCCCTTCTGTAATGAGAATAGCAAAGAGCAAAAATCTTCATATAAAATGAACTGTCACAACAACATGATTAAATACAAAAATGAATAATATTATATTTTATGAACAGCAGTAAATTTTAATATTTGTGGAGAAGCCTGGTGTTTTCCTAGTTTATCATGACTGGTTTGTATTGCACTTCACCAGTGACGTGCTTTGCCCATTTTCTTCATCAGCGTTTCACGTCATGGAACAAGGAAACAAAACAATGTACTACTGACTATTCTCATTCATCATTTTAGTGCCTAAAGTACAATATAAACATGGTTTTGCCAATAAGAATGCAAGTCTCGGCTTCTCCTTAGTGACCATCACCAATGTACCCTGATTACTCATGATCCTTGCCCCCACTGAACTATTCTTCACTGGGCTCTGCTGACCTATTTCCTGCATTCTGACTCTGGCTTTCCCCTCGCTCTCTCCTTGTTAATGCTAACCCAGTCTACATTCAACTGATATGTGATAGCTTTTCTGAAAAGGTAACTATTTCTAACTTGAAGAATAGCTAAGAAAGGAGAGTGAAAGAGACCTTAATAATGCTGCAGGAATCCATAGAAAATTGTGTTTATTTTAATCAACATAATCATTTCTTCTGGAAGATATCAGCCTTGGCCTTCTGACAAAGCTGTGCCTAGTATTTGTTTTTTAAATGTAATTCCATCATTAACATACTTGAGTTTAACAAGCACTTCCAATATCTGTGTAAAATATTAATCATATTCTGACAGGCTGTAAATCCACCACAGGTCACAAACTGTTAGAGATGTAAGTTCCCACTTTCACAAGGAGCCAGTGAAGCAGAGCCCCTCTTGTCAAACCAGACACATGATTCACACAGACCACAAGCTTTCAGGCTGCACTTTTTTGGTGCATCAAAGGAACCTGTCCGAATGGCAAACATAGGACTCATTTCTAAAGCAGAAACTGATTCATAGCAAATACAATACCATTTGTCTGAGCTCTTTAACCTCATCTGCAAAATGGCCAAAAAGTGCCCTACATGCTTTTGTTCTCTTCCTGGGCCTAAGCTCTTGTTTGAATAATTGAGGACAACTGTCGTCTTTATTTTGTGTTTGTATTTTGTGTTTTGTATTTTGCATTTTTTATTCCTTGCTGTGCCTTGTGCCAGTTTCACAAATATATTTTCTTGATCTAAGATTTCCTTGGTCAATTTTTTCTAGATGTTTTTTTGTTTAGTGACTTCTACAAACAGGCTGAGAATGGGAATCCAATTGAGTTCCCATTGTGACATATGTGCTAATCTTATCTTGTCTCATCTACCTATCACAACCCTGTGCCCACCCCGCCTCTGCTCTTTTGTCCACCTATCACTGCTCTGCTTTTCCCTCCTATTTATTGGGCTTCCCCTTTTCCTATCTTAGGTCTTGAAGAAGGGCCCTGACCCAAAAGGTTGACCACCTGTTTTTCTCCATAGATGCTGCCTGGCCTGCTGATTTCTTCCAGTGTCATCGTGTTTTTCAAGGCCTTAAATGCGCTCACTTGCCTCCAGTGGGCAGGCCATGCAGTTGATGCATCATACACCAGGCTCCAGTCCAAGCTCCATGGCAGCAAGATGGACCGAGGAAACCATTCAAGGATGTTCTCAAACCCTCCTTGAGAAAGTGGAAGATCCCCACTGTAACCGTGTACTGTTGCGCAGTGAAGATCATATGCACTGTGCCTCTGGATGGATGAAATCCACATGTGATTTGTAGAGCAGTTCTTTGGCCACTGGGAAAAGACAGTCAGGGAGGACCTTGTCAGTGACCTTCCCTGTGATAGACTGCAAGGAGACCCCTCTGTAGGCACCATGGTCAGACTTGTCTCCTTTCTTGAAGATGGTCATGATTATGACACCTCTGAGTGAGCCTAGTATATCCTTCCCTTCCCAAATATGTACAATGAGATCATGATTTGTGACTGAAGCTCTTCACCACCATGCTTAGCATTTCAGCAGATATACTGTCAGCTCCTAAGGCCTTGTTATACAAGTGCATAGTTCGTTGAAAGCAGCATCACAGGTAGACAGGGTGGTGAAAAAGGCACTTAGCGCACTGGCCTTCATCAGTCAGGGCACTGAGTACAGTAGATGAGACATTATGTTGCAGTTGTACAAGTCATTGGTGAGGCCGCACTTGGAGTACTGTGTACAGTTTCAAGATAAGATAAGATCCCTTTATTAGTCACATGTACATTGAAACACACAGTAAAATGCACCTTTTGCATAGAGTGTTCTGGGGGCAGCCCACAAGTGTCGCCACGCTTCTGGCGCCAACATAACATGCCCACAACTTCCTAACCCGTACGTCTTTGGAATGTGGGAGGAAACCAGAGCCCCCGGAGGAAACCCATGCAGTCACAGGGAGAGCATACAAACTCCTTACAGACAGTGGCCAGAATTGAACCCGGGTTGCTGGCGCCGTAATAGCGTTATGCTAACCGCTACACTACCATGCCAGCCAGGATGTAACATAGAGTAGTGTGAAGCTCTACTTCAGAACTCTCTGCATATAATTGGGAGTTTCTGGTGATTTATGAAAACCATCAGGGCTTTGGAAAATTTTGATTGAACTGTGGGATACTGCACACTAAGCTGTACGTGCCCTTCTGACCTACTGCCAAGCTGGTGCACAACTAGCCACAGTCTAATGCACATGTATCCATGTTTGGTTTTACCCAGGCACAAGGCCCTGACCTCAGGACCTGTGATCACCAGTTGTCAGGTCCACACCCAGCACTGAGGAGCTGCACTATTGCTGGGTGATCCCGTGGCCAACAAAATCTCGGGGTCACCCGCGTCAAAGTTCCCAGAAGTGATTCATTTTGATGAGAAAAATAAGAGGAAATAAAAACTAAACAGTAGGATTTTAAAGAGGGTGCTGGATAAGAAAATCCCGCACCCATGCAGACAAGTCTGGAGCCAGCAATTCAAGTGGAGAAAAGAGGTAATCAGGCATTTGTGATCCATGGGCTTTGTACACAGGGGCTCCCTCCTGGGTTTTAGCCCAGAGGAGATTTCTGTGCAGGAAACCTGGAAGGAAGGGTTTACTGAATTTTGTTTGGAATATATCTGCAGTATTCGTGTTTATGAGGATTGTACCCGTTGTCTACCTGAGTGAGAAGGAAGGGGGCTCCTTGAGAAAGAAGCCTGGTTTATGAGTGGAAGACTATAAGACTGTGCTGGTAAAGGGGGAGAAGATTTTGGGTGAGTGCCTGCATCACAGGATGCAGAGGGGCAATGCTGGGATGGGGCAGTGCCTGAAATAGGACCGTGGTGCTGGGGTGTGTCAGGATCACTGGATATTTCTGACATTCGATGGGAGCAGTAACAATGGCAACTTCATCTGTGGTTGAGGGGGAGGGGCTCAGAGTCAGTATTCCCAATGGTAGCTGGCTGAGCAACAGATGGTGAGGGGACCCCAACTCATCAGGGAAGAAAGTCTGATGGTGGTGGGGGAGGTGTTCAATGATGGACAGGGATTTGGAGAGTTCCCATGCCAGTTCGTGGGTTCTGGCCGTGGTCAGGAGGGAGTAGACAGACCAGGGGCAATGAGTGTTCTGTCTGGAAGTAGTAATCCTGCCATTTCTGAACCACAAAACATGCTGTAAAACTTCCAGTCTCATGGATTCAGCCAGCATCCGCTTTTCACTGGAAAAAATTGGTGCCTGTGCCAAAGGAAAGAATAATAGTTAAACTGAAGGCCCACATCTGATTATAACATCTAAATGACAGTAACTTCCCAGGACTGGAAGTTCTTCCATCCCAGTACTGATCCTCACGTCACAGACCAGTTGTTTTTGGGTTGTGTTGCCCTCTCATTGAGACAAGTTCCTAATTTCACCCAGTCATCTGTGGTACCTTTGGAAGGGGCCACATGATTCTGCAATGAGGAGGGCCAGACTGGGTGTAGCACCAGCCTAGATCCAGGTCCAAACCCATCTCTAGACCCAGGGGTACAGTATTTTTTTTTCCCTTTTCCAAAGGAGGTTTATTCAGTGAATACAGCATCACATCATTACAACACTACCGTATTCCACAGTTCGCTCTATTTACTGTCGATACTTCTGAATTATAACACAGTCATCTCTATCCAGAATGCACTCGAGCTCCTGTGGTGGTCGGAAAGCCCCCAATGTACCCATGGATACTGCTTGCTTCTTTTCCAGGGACTCACAGGCATGGACGGAACCCCGGAAGAGGGGCAGGCAATCAGCTCGGGCAGAACCCTCAACTGCCTGCCATCTGGACCCACGAATGGCCACCTGGGCCAGTCCCAGGAGCAAACTGACCAGGAGATCCCGTGAGCAACCCACGCCCCCTCTCCACAGGGTGACCGAAGATCAGGAGCGTGTGGCTGAAGTGCAGCCAAAACTTGAGCAGCAGCTCCTTTGGGTACTCAAGTAGGGGCTGCAACCTCTCACATTTCATACGAACATGAAACACCGACTACTCCCAGCCACAGAAATGGCAGGCGGGCCTGCCATCTTCTGAGCTTACGTCCGCTTGCAGGTGTCCCTTGGAGAGGGAACACACGGTATCCGCAGGGATGCTGGTTGAGTTCCACGATCGGTGGACCCATCAGGGGATCGCGTGTATCGTGGACGGTGAAAATGTGATTCTTCTCTGAAGTGTTGCATGTGTTTAGCGGGTGTTCTCTGCTGTGTTGCGTGTGCATTCAGAGGGTGTTGGTTAACATTATTGCTGTAGTTATGTAGATGTTTAGTTTGGTTTCTTCTCTTTTCTGTATTAGTTGTAGTATTTTGACACTGGTTGTCCTTTTGTAGTGCTTTTAGCTAATAAATGTTATTTAAAAAAAAGGCAGGCAGGCAGGGAGTCAGTAAACTGACTTAGAAATCTGTTACATGGTACTGCTCTGTGCAACACTCTCCACCCCAAGTCCCCGATGTAAAGGGGGAGGACTCCCATATAACGAGACCTCCACTGGGGACCTCCGTCATTGACAGATGGCAAAACAGACCTACGCGGTGTGTCTGGACGGCAGATGAGGGCAAAGAAGTGTATATTGTGCAGGAGCAGCCCCTGCAAGAGCTGCCTACGCACATCATGAAATGGCATAGTGGGCATCTCTGAAAGGCAGCTCATGTTGTGTGGGACTGGCTCCCGAGAGAGATTTCAGGTCTTAGGTTCGATGAACAATTCCTGCTGAGCAGGGATTAGCACACTCGGGATCCCCACCCCCTCGACACCCACAGCGACAGGATGGGGAGCGGCCTCTCTCACAGCCAAAACCCCACTCTTCACTGGCGGAGGAGCACTCTGACTGGAGGTGACCATGTCCCAGACTCCGAACAGCTCATGATAAAAGCTGGGAAGCTCCTGCAGAGCAGCACGGCTGATGTTCACAGCTGGGAGCCGCGTGCTCTCCCAAAGGCAACGCACCTGGCGGAAAAAATATAGAACCATAAAACCATAGAACAGTACAGCACAGAAAACAGGCCACTCGGCCCTGTGTTGCCAGTGCATGCCGCCTTGGAGGATGCTCGGTGCACAGGTATCTCTGCAGGTCCTACGACGTGTTCACACCAGTGACTGACGGCCCTCCTCAATCGGGTGACTCAGAACTGCAGCAGAGACCCAATGTTCCTTATTGCCCCAAAAGAAGTCCACCAGCTTCCTCTGGGTCGTGGAGACAAAAACGCAACGGCCAAGAAAGCTCACCAGTGCCTCTAATTCCTCAGGAGGTTAAAGAAATTTGGCATATCCCCTTTGACACTCACCAACTTCTGCCGATGCACTGTAGAAAGCATCCTATCTGGATGCATCACGAGGTGGCATGGTGTCATGACAACAACCTTTCCCTCAAAGTCAACAAAGCAAAAGAGCTGGTCATTGACTTCAGGAAGAGGGCTGGTGTACATGCACCTGTCTACATCAACAGTACTGAGGTCAAGAGGGTTGAGAGCTTCAAGTTCCTGGGAGTGAACATCACCAATAGCCAGTCCTGGTGAAATCACGTAGATGCCATGGCCAAGAAAGCTCACCAACACCTCTACTTCCTCAGGAGGCTAAAGAAATTCAGTATGTCCCCTTTGACACTCACCAACTTTTACCGATGCACCATAGAAAACATCCTATCTGGATGCATCACAGCTTGGTATGGCAACTGCTCTGCCCAGGACCGCAAGAATCTGCAAAGAGTTGTGGACACAGCCCAGCGCATCACAGAAACCAGCCTCCCCTCCATGGACTGTCTATAACTTTTGCTGCCTTGGTGAAGCAGCCAGCATAATCAAAGACCCCACCCACCTGGGTCATTCTCTCTTCTCTCCTCTCCCATCAGGCAGAAGGGCACATACCATCAGGCTCAAGGACAGCTTCTATCCCACGGTGATAAGACTATTGAATGGTTCCCTTATATGATGAGATGGATTCCTGACCTCACAATCTACCTTGTTTAACTTGGCACCTTATCGTCTACCTGCAATGCACTTCCCTGTAGCTGAGACACTTTACTCTGTATTCTGTTATTGTTTTTACCCTTTACTACCTCAATGCATTCTGTACTACCTCAATGCACTGTGTACTGAATTGATCTGTACGATTGGTACGCAAGACAAGTTTTTCACTGTACCTTGGTACAAGTGACAATAATAAACCAATACTAATACCAATACAAAGACAGAGGGAGGGACCAAATTGACCAACTGATACCATAACATAGAGGCCACCAAGTTGGTTTATGACCAGGACTCTGTCCTGGTAAGAAAGCACTGTAAGTAGCCCTGACCAATGCCCTATCTGGGCAACGACTTTTGTCCCTAAGTCCTGTCAGTTCACTGGCCAGGTTTCCTCAGTGGAACTCAGGTAGACACACGGGTAGAAGAGGTGCATGGCACTCCACACAAATATCTCATTTCCTCTGGAAGGAGACCACCTGCCATAGACCCACCAAGAGACCAGAACACTTCTCCCAGTTGATCCTGGCAAAGGACGCAGCTGAGACAACCTGTTGGCACTTGTGCATCCTCCCCCACATTGATACAGTAATGAGGACACAACACAGGTCTGTCACTGTAACACAGGTACAGTACTGGAGACACAGGTCTGTCAGTGTAACACTGATACAGTACTGGGGACACAGGTCTGTCACTGTAACACAGGTACAGTACTGGGGACACAGGTAGAGTACTAGTACCCAGCTGGTGGCTCTCCACCTCAGGACCCTGCAAAGATACCTATACACTGAGCACTCTCCGAGATGGCATGCACTGGCAACATATTTTTTGCTCAGCAACATTCTTGAACTGCTGCAGTCCTTCTGGTGATGGCATTTCCACAACACTTGGTTATTTCCAGATTTAAACCCCGCAAAGATGAAGGTGATATATTTCCTGGTCTGGATAGCTGTGAGCTGGAGTCAAACCTGTAGATGCTGGTGTTCCCCTGTTGTCCTTCTTGGTGGCAGAGGTTACAAGTTGGGAAGGAGCTGTTGGAGTATCCTTGGTACTGTAGGGCATTTTGTAGATCGTGCACTCTGCATTCACTGTGTAACAGTGGTAGAGGGACTGAATATTCAGAGTGGTAGTTTAGGTGCCAGTCAGAGAGTGTATATAGAACATAGAACAGAGAACACTACAGCACAGTACAGGCCCTTTGGCCCACAATGTTGTGCCGACATTTTATCCTGCTCTAAGATCTATCTAACCCTTTCCTCCCACATCGCCCCTTATTTTTCATTAGAGTTTAATTAGAGTTATTGGAAGTGGAGAGTTTTCTTTCAAGCCCCTGACTTGTGCCTTGTGGGAAATGCTCTGCATAGTCAAGAGGTGAATCTCTTGTCACAGAGTACCCAACCTCTGATCTGCTCTTGTGGTGGCTGGTCCGAATTAATTTCTGGTTAATAATGACTTCTAGGCAGCTTATGGTGAGGAACTTGGCAATAATGATGTCATTGAACATCAGTGGTTGGAATCTCATTTACTGGAGGCGGTAATCCCCTAGCACTTTGTGATATGGATGTTCCAGACCACTTATCAGCCTATTCCTGAATATTGTCTGTGTCATATTGCATGCAGGTATGGGCCGCTTCATTTGCTGAGGAGTTTTGAATGGAGTTGAACCTTGAGCAATCATCAGTGAACATCTCCATAATACATGAAAGGTCACGGATGAAGCAGCTGAAGATGGTTGGACCTAGGGCATTGTCTTCAGGAGCTCCTGCAGTCATGTTCTGGGACCAGCGTGATTAACTTCCTACAAACACAACCATCTTTGTTTGTGTGAGGTATGATGCTCATTGACCAATTTTACCAGGGTGCCTTGAGGCAACACACAAATGCTGCCTCATCACCAATGGGCCCTCTCGTCTTACCTGCGGAATTCAACTCTTTGGACAAAGTTTGAACCAAGACTTTGATGAGCTTAACGGTCAAAAGGTCCTGGCAAAACCCCAGACTGGACATCAGTGGGCAGAATATCGGAGAGCAAATGCTGCTTGATAGCTTTGTCTATGACACCTTTGATCATTTTGCTGATGACTAAACTTTGATCCACTGGGAAGTAATTAACCAGAATCATTTGTTCTGCTTGTTCTTTTGTGAATAGAATATATATGGGCAATTTTCCACATGGTAGATGCCAGAGTTTTAACTGGACTGGAATATCTTGGTTAGAGATACAACTAGTTCTGTAGCACACGTCATCAGTACTGCCAGTGGGATGCTTTCTAATGCCAAAGCATTTGCTATTTCCAACACTGTCAGCCTTTTGCTGATATCTCATGGAGTGAATTGATTTGGCTGAAGACTGGCTTCTGTGATGATGGAGATCTCAGGATGAAGCCAAGCCACTTGGCTGTTCTGGCTGAACATAGCTGTGAATGCTTCAACCTTGACATTAGCACCTATATGGTGGGCCCCTCTCACTGAGGATGGGGTTGAACTTGGCTGTTGAATGTGACTAGATGTGGCAGGACCTCAGAGCGTCAATCTGAACTGAGGTTGAGGAATAGTGCCACATGAAGTAGTAAATGATACTATGTTGAATGTGAGACATCCCTTTCACTTTCTAACAATGTAGAGTAATTGTACAGTCAGAGAAAGGAGCACCCAAGAGAGACTGCAGATGCTGGAAACCTGCAGCAATGCACACAAAATGTTGGAGGGACTCAGAATCAGAATCAGAATCAGAATCAGGTTTATTATCACTGACATATGTTGTGAAATGTGCTGTTTTGTGGCAGCAGTACAGTGCAAGGCATAAAGACACAAAAATTACTGTAAGTTACAAAAATAAATAAATAGTGCAAAAAAGGAATAACGAGATTGTGTTCATGGGTTCATAGAACATAGAACAGCACAGAACAGGCCCTTCGGCCCTTAATGTTCTGCCAACATAGCTAATCCCTCCTACCTACAGAATGCCCATATCCCTCCATTTTCCTCTCATTCATGTGCCCATCCAAGCCCCTCTTAAAAGCCCCTAATGAATTGGCCTCCACCACCCCATCAAGCATCGCATTCCAGGCATCCGCCACTCTCTGACGTACCCCTCACGTCTGTTCTGAACCTACCCCCTCTCACCTTAAGTGCATGCCCTCTGGTATTGGATCGCTTAATAATGGGAAAAATATATTGCTTGTCCATG
The DNA here is from genome assembly GCF_009764475.1 of Pristis pectinata. NCBI lineage: Eukaryota > Metazoa > Chordata > Chondrichthyes > Rhinopristiformes > Pristidae > Pristis > Pristis pectinata. Next base: position 89,316,715 of record NC_067413.1, read on the forward strand.
GACCATTGTCCATATTGTCCTCATGGACTATTCAGAAATCTGATGGCAGATGAAGGGTCTTGGCCCGAAACGTCGACTGTCCATTTTCCTCCATAGATGCTGCCTGACCTGCTGAGTACCTACAGCATTTTGTGTGTGTTGCTCCAGAGAAGGGAGCATATTGGTTCAGAAGCATCCTTAAATTAGCTAGTGACTAGACTGGGTTAATAGAGTCAGCAGCACAGGCTTGTCCTGGAAGGACTTTGCACACACCTGTTACATAAGGATAAACCATTTTTGCGCAGTGCCTCAGGATCAAGGATGATGTACTTCCACTCCAATTCTATCAGTGACTGAAGAAGCCAGTGTGGGACCTGGAGTAGGCAATGAGGTGCCTGCTGGAGTGGACAGCAGGGTGGTTTGGGAGCAGGTGCACTCCTTCCACCACCCCCACTGGATTTCTGCATGCTCCCGATACCGGAACTCAAGGTTCTCAATACCAACCCAAATTCTCCTTCTCCAAGTAGAGCAGTGATGAGCCAAGGATTCCTCTGAATCAGTGGGAATATCGCACTTTCTCAAAGAAGTTTTGAGCACATCTCGACTTTCCCTCCATCGACCCAGTAATCTCTTTCCATGACAGAACTCGCAATAAGAAATCTATTTCAAGAGTCTGGCTGTGGGCAGGTAAACATTGTGACCTGGCCAACAAAGTTGACCGAGGATAATTAGGAGCTTAGTGCTGAGCGCATTGGCCTGATGTTCCTTTATTTATGCTAAATCATGCAAAGTGGAGCAAGCTGACCTGTGTTGGTCCTGACTCAGGAGTGCAAGTCCATGAGTCCATAAGACCAAGGAGCAGAAGTCGGCCATTCGGCCCATCGAGTCTGTTCCGCCATTCTATCATGAGCTGGTATATTCTCCCATTTAGCCCCACTTCCCCACCTTCTCACCATAACCTTTGATCCCCTGGCTACACAGATACCTATCAATCTCTGCTTTAAATATACCCAATGACTTTGCCTCCAGAGCGGTCCGTGGCAACAAATTCCACAGATTCACCAGTCTCTAGCTATCGAAATTTCTCCGCATCTCTGTTCTGAATTGGCGCCCTTCAATCCTGAAGTCGTGCCTTCTTGTACTAAACTCCCCTACCATGGGAAACAACTTTGTCATATCTACTCTGTCCAGGCCTTTTAACATTCGAAATTCCCCCCCCCCCCCCCGCCCATTCTTCTGAACTCCAAGGAGTACAGCCCAAGAGCCGTCAATCATTCCTCATATGTTCCTCTCCTTCCCCTTTGCAACTGGTGTCTGTCGGCTTCTTTGAATAAGCTCCATCATCAATGCTTTATCCATTCTCATTTACACATCAGAAACTGCCTTCTCTGCAGCTCAATGTCACCCGCACTGGTTACAGGCTCTGAACTTTCTGAGAAGCTGCTATTCATAATCACCTGTTCTTGCAAGAAAATATCACTTCCAAATGAGATTAGCTCAGGATGTAGCATATGAATGAGTCAATCATTCAGTTTTGATTACATTCAACAGAGCAGCAAGCATTGATGGTGGAATTGTATTTGGCTAATGACCATGTTGTTATGCCAAAGTTAAGCAGGATTGTTCACAGATCCGATGGAAATAAGCCTTGCGCACGCAATGCTGCACACAACACCCTTTATTGCTAAGTTACAACAAGTGGTACTTATCTCGAGAGTGCGCCTGAGCCCGTTTAACTGCAGCACCCGGTTCCAATTGGTCCATAGCGTCAGTCGCGACCTAACCTGTGGTGAGCCCAAACCCAAGAGACCTCACCACCGGTGTGCTCACTCTTTTATACCCTGGTCACTTCTCTCCACCCCTACCTTGGTCGATCCTTTGTCCAGGTCGACCCATCACATGACCGTTGCCTCGGGCACTGCAGGCTCATGTCTGCAGAGAAAACACCTTGGCTCCCTCGCACCCAGGTCACCCGTTCCCCGCACACATACACACACATTTGATTCCAGCAATTGTTCCTTGAGCTCTCTGGCCGACATTTCAGGACTCTTATGACACGTGTAAAGTTGGAATAATGACAGCTGGTTACGTCAAAAGCCCACAGCTGAATTATGGGGAGTGTTCCTGGGCAGGCCATAATGTTATTATGTGCACAGATACAATAAACAACAAAAGCCTTATTGCATTTGAATGTACTTACATAATGATAAGTGAAATAAATGGGCCTTGGTCTCAGGTGGGAGCCACATGAGAACGCCAGTGGCCAGTTCTGTCCAGCAGATGAAAGGTCTGACACACTAATGGCAGGAGACTCCGTCAAATCCAGGCCCTGGCTTAATTTCCAAACTCCAGGCCATCGTCCTGTAGGGGGCCAATGAGTCTGGCTCCCTATTTTTTCATTTAACTTGGTAATGGAGCTGTCCTTTCGATGACACATTTCAAACACATATTAATGATGACAGCTCTTCATACACAGTTCAATCAGCCTGAATTAATACAGCTAAGACATCCACAAATCTGTCAAAGATATAGTTACTGTTCCCATATTCAGGGAGAACAAATCCCTTGTACTGCAGCATAACAAACTAGCCTGCTATCCAATAGGTGAGCTTGGGATGTGGAATGCCAGGACTCTAGAGGACAACCCTAACAGAGTTAGCTCTCTGCTATCACAGCTATCACTCAGACACTTTGATGTCGATGCTACCACACTCAGTGAAACAGGTCAGCATACTTAATACACAAGGTGGTGGGTACACTGTCTTCTGAAGCAGCAAAGCGGAAGAGGAGTGCTGTCTCCATGAAGTGCGCTTTATCATCAATAATGAACTAGTCTGCAGCACCTGCCACAGAATTAGAGAATCTTAGTGATTCTTGGCTCACTCTAACATGGAACAATGCACCACAGTCATCTGTGCATGTACACCAACTCTGGAAGCTTCAGATATGAGACTAAGCAGGGCTCAAAAACACCTCGTCCCTTATCCCAAAGAGAGACAACATGATTCTACTGGGTAACTGTCGATTGTAAAACTCAGACTTCTGCTCAGCTAGAGGAAATAAAACACTTCATACACTTGGTTTAATCCAAGACCCCTTCATTAATTCTCTGTAAATAACCAGTAACTGTTGTTATTACCCACTTATTTCGGAGCTGGCCACCATTGGTACAGTAGTGGTTCTCTCACTTATGCCCCATTCCCAAGGTTCTTCTTCTTCCTTGTCAACTGCTGATCTCCAGAGTTGTCATTGCTGATGTATTCAATGTTTCTTCTTTTCAATGTTTTTGCACCAATCTTTCAGAACATTGGGGCTCCTCAAACCTCAACTGAGCCAATCAGACACACAGAAGCATGGAACTGATTACTTTGACAATTTCCCCTAAGTTTTCCCATGTAGGTATTTCACGATTGTAACCTGAGCCTCTTGTTATTGCCTATTACCTGAGTAATGACTAGCTCTTCTGTCTACTGTTGAGGCCTTGGATGCCATGGGAGATGTTTCAGAGTGGACCCATTATTTCTTCTCTTGCTACCACCAAATGACCATTACCTTGTTGCTTAAAAGGTGGGAAGGGACACAATTCACTGGCAAGGCATGGTTGATAAGGAAGGTAGTTCCTATGGAGTTCTTCTCGAACTCGGTTTCATCATCTGGAAAGAGAAGGATATACCAGGGTAATACAGAGGTACTGTAATCATGACCTTCTTCAAGAGTGGAGACAAGACCAACTATGCTACATACAGGGAAAGTCATTGCCAGAGTCCTCCTCAACTACCTCCTCCCAGTACCTGAAGAGCTGCTCCCTGAATCACAGTGTGGATTCGGTGGACATGATCTTCACCACGAGACAACTCCAAGGAAAATGCAGCAGATACAAAACATGGCCTTCTTCAATCTCACTGATACTCTTCGCTCCATCAGATTGGGAGGGACTGTGGAAAACCTTGCTCAAAGTCGTTTGCCCAGAGAAATTTGTCGCCATCTTGTCCTTGTTCCAAGATAGCATGTAAGCCATGACACTGAATAATAGAATCAATCTCAGTGAAGACTGGTGTCAAACAAGGTTGGGTCATTGCCACAACACTTCTGTCATTTTTTTATCACTGCTATGTTGCACTTCACCTCCAAAAAACTTACCATGGGAGTGCAACTAGTCTTCCAAAGTAGTGGGAAACTATTCAATCTATTATGACTGCACTCCAGAACAATGGTCACTCTGGTTGAGCAGCAGTATTGGTATTAGTATTGGTTTATTATTGTCACTTGTACCAAGGTACAGTCAAATGCTTGTCTTACAAACCGATCATACAGGTCAACTCATTACACAGTGCAGTTATATTGGGTTATTACAAAGTGCATTGATGTAGTACAGGTAAAAACAATAACAATACAGAGTAAAGTGTCACAGTTACAGAGAAAGTGCAGTGCAATAAGGTGCAAGGTCACAACAAGGTAGATCGTGAGGTCATAGTCCATCTCATTGAATAAGGGGACCGTTCAATAGTCTTATCACAGTGGGGTAGAAGCTGTCCCTAAGTCTGGTGGTATGTGCCCTCAGGTTCCTGTATCTTCCACCCGATGGTAAAGGAGAGAAGAAAAAATGTTCCGGGTGGGTGGGGTCTTACAGAAGATTCATCCACCAAACCAAAGAGGAGATGGGACGTACACTCAACATTCACAAGACTAATGTCCTCTACCAACCTGTCACCAATGCACCACACTGCCCTCCATCAACGTAAATTCATGGTGAGGTCTTGGGAAATGTGAACCACTTACTGAACTGTTGTATGGAGGGAGACATCTAGCTGTGGGAGATCCTGGCCATTCACATATCATTACCTGGGAACAAAGGCAAACAATTGAAACAAGATAGAACTTGCCATTAATATTTCTAAAAATATTTCAGAAGTTTTGGCCTAACTCACACATCTTTACAATTGTGTCCATTTTTCAGCAGGGTGGGTATACGACAACTCCCCACTCCAAAGAAGAGCAAAGACATCACCAGAGGATTGTTGTGAAAACAGATGAAATGTGGTAAAGAGCTTGTCCTCCCTGGCAGGAGGAAAGTCTAGGTTCAGAAAGAAAGAAGACACTTGTGTTGAAAATCACAACATTGGAGCAAATATGACAGAGTCCCATTAGATCATCTCCTCAAACACCACTGTTTTTATATCTTTTCTCCTTTATTAAACCCTCCTTGAAACCCAACTCAGTAACTAAGCTTTTCCTATTATCTGTGTCTTTTGCCCAGCACCCATCATATTGGACTGTCCTCCTGTGAAACCTCTTAGGAACATATTCTTTCTTAAACATTCAATGTAAATCAATGTTGTTGACATTGATAATGAATATTAACAACAAAGTGGATCAAAGAGTTGTGCCAGCAAGCTCACTTCAGGAGATCGTTTTGATTACTACTCCTTTGTCAGGGGCTTCTGTAGCTTTGTCTGTTATAGCCTTTCAAAGCTTTCTTAAACCAGTTCTGTCTGCATTCTTAAATGATGTTATTCAAAGAAATATTTGGATCACATTTATCTTTCAATGAAAAGAGATTAATGGGTCTTTGAAATTCTGCTTTGTTTGGAGTTCTTATTATGTCAAACTCACAGGGGCATTTTATGTTTTATTACCAATTTGTTGATTGTAAGATGCTTATTGTGTGAATGACATGAAAACTACAATAGGATTGATTTTATTCTCAGGTAGTTGACACTAGTCAGGGAGCAGTATAATTAGTTTCAATGTTTAGATTATGAATGATAAAATTAGTAAGGTTTCTCCATCTGATGGTTGTGTGGCAACCTTTGGCTGAATTGCACATGAGTGGAATAAGACTAGGGTTGCACTTGAAACAGTTTAGCAATAAAGGACATAAAGACTTGTAAATCAATAATGATAGCTTGAATGAAGCTGAGAGATGGTGTTCTAGAACTGTACACCCACGGAGAGTGGATGGGGCATGGGAATGAGAGAACAGTTCAAACTGGCTTGCTGCACTAATTGGCTCCAGGGGTTCCTGTGATGGAGTAAGTAGGGGGAGTCTCAATCTATATTAGGCCTCAGACCAGTGAGCAACAGGTACGTGATGTCTGTCCCTGCAAACTCACCAGCATAGTTGATCTAAATTTTGGATCATTCCACTGGGAAGATGATCAGCAAAGGGATAAGCATGTTCTTTGATGATGCTTGTCCTGTTGGTGCCACATTCAGGCAAGTACTTTCAAAACAACAAACATTTTGCTGATGGACATAAGGCTTAAGGTAGCCTAATTTTAGAAAAGAATCCTAGGGGCCAACTTAAACATCCAGCCACATTTATTTACCTTTCCGGCTGGTTTTGTACACCACGGTAACGTTTAATGCCTGATCAATTATTGCATATTTGGTTCTCTTGACTCCTTAAACAATTCATACTCTTCAATATTAGTGCAACACGCACAAAATGTTGGAGGAACTCAGCAGGTCAGGCAGCATCTATGGAGGGAAATTTCCCTCCATAGATGCCGCCTGATCTACTGAGTTCCTCCAGCATTTTGTGTGTGTTCCTCCAGATCTCCAGTATCTGCAGTCTCTCTTGTGATTTCAATTTTAGTGATCGTATTTGCCATTTTGTTCATTTCTACCCTCCATCTTTTCAATACAAAGAGTGGCCTTTGATTCAGCCATTCAGCCTATAAGTTTTGAATATATATTTAAATAATGATATTGGTTTCATCTGTGGATACCCCACAAGAATATTGCATACATTTTTTTAAATTTATTTGAGGTGATTCTTTATGCATGTAAAGGAAGCACAGGAATATGGATGATTTTCCCATTTCATTTACAAGTATTCATAGTATGATTAAGCATATTTTAAAATAAAAGTTGGAAAGCTATACTGCTAAATATGTTGCATAATTATTCTGGAGTGAATTGGAAGTTGTGTGTTCTCTATTTATATTTAAAGATCTGAGCACTGTTAGCATAGCCAACAATTATTTCCCATCCCCAACTGCCCTTGAGAAGGTGGAGGTAGGTTGGTCTTGCAGAACTTCTTGAGAAAGTAGAATGTGGATTTGTATCATTCACATTCCTTTCAGAATGTTCCAAATCACCTTACAGCCAATAATGCTATCATTCCTGTCATATGTTAATTTGCAACTCACTCAAACAGAAATTTAATACCAGATGATCTATTTAGTGATTAGAGATAAATGTTGCCCTGGACACCAGAGGTAATTCCCAAGGTCTTCTTTGAAATAGTGCAATGGGTTATTTTTACGTCCACCTGAGAGAACAGATGGAGCTTTGATTGAACATCTAAACCAAATGACAACATCTCAGTGCTGTGCTGGATTGCCAGCATAGATTTGTGTACTCTAATTTTTGCTGAGGGATTGAATGTGCAGTTTTCTGCTTGCCAGGTAAGAGTGGCACCCACTAATGCCAGATAACAGTGAGGGTCAATATGCAAGTCTTTTTCTGATTCATCTTCAGAAAATAAATAACGGCTCCAAAACAGACACCAAAGAGGCACCATTAAACAGTTTCACCTGCCAGAATACCACATGCAGTCTACTTCATAATCCAGAGAGTTAACTGATTTATATATACAATGGTGTTGGTGTAGCTGTAGGTTTGTATAAGCCAGGGTACTGAACTGGTTGAGGGCAGGACAGCAAACTTCAGTTTCAATCTTTAAAAGTCAGCAACTATATTAGCATTTTTTTAGGCTAGAAGAGCAACTCTGACTTTCCAACAATATCCTTAATAATATTTGAATCACATTTTTACATGAACCTTAACAAGATTGAATTCAGTATCCCTTAGTCATTGTAAGTGTGTCATATGATATGGCCTGATATTTTAAAGAATTTCTTCTCTTGGACAAGTTAATGATTCAGTGACCTAAAGGAGGAAGTTAAAAAAGCAATACAGAAAAAGGAAACTTTTATTTTAGAACTTCAGATAATCGTGGATCAAAGTCACCAGAAGAGTTTAAGACTGCTGGGAGCCGAACTTTGTGGCCTTCCAAGAGCACATTTAGAGTCATGGAGGTGGGATTGATGGCAAATCCCACTCTCTCATCCCCAGTGATGTTCCCAGGCTCGTGCAGGAAGAGATTCATTGTTGTGATGAGTGCAGGCAAGTGAGAAAGACACCATTACATCCGTTTCATTTTTCATGGGATGTCCTACCCAATGTGTGGATATTTCACTGGAATTACAGCAGGTAATTTTGTGTTCGACAGTACCATTACTAAAGATATAAGTCTCTTTCACCAGAGTTCACTGGCAACCTTCAAATTAAATTTATTGAAATAGATTTGGGCACTATACTGCAAGAGTTTAAGTTTGACTTATGCCTTGTCAACCCACACATTTTGAGATGCTTGTGTGTAATGTTATAACATTAATCTCTTACATAAAAAGTATATCATTTGTGGTTGTTTGCTCATCAGTCAATCTCTACCACTGACTTATAATTACCACTGAACATCGGAACAGAACTAAACAACTAACATTGTATTTAGATTTATGTCAAAAGGAATATTCATTATTTAATATTGAATGGAAATAACTAGTAATAGTTTGTTACTGAGCTTTAAAATCAAAGTATTATTTTGCACTCATTGCAAATTTTGGACAAAAAGGATTTTTGGAAATTATACTAATTGAAAATGGAACCAGCTTTCATAGCAAAGACACATCTACTTATTTTGTTTTGCATTATGCATTAATAAATAACTTTCTTGTGCCTTTATGCTGATCATGTAAATTAAGTTACTGAGTGATATTTATGCCTTTGAACATAGCTCTAGTTGTTATATTTAATACCAAAAAAAACATCCTTTGTCAAATTAATTGTTCATTTATTCTTCATCCAAAAATGGGTCTTATTGAAAATATGCTAATAGTTTTAGCTTTTGATTAACTGAGAATGAAGAATATATGTTAAATACAGTGGCAAAGCTTGTTTAATGCAAAACCATTTATTGTTATTGTACAATTACTTTGAAGTTCTCAACTTCTTCCAATGGATGGCTTTTCAGTTTCAATCTGACATGCTACACTTTCTTTATAGCAATTTTTACTTATTGTGTCTACTAAAGTTTGCACTTTTTTCATAGTTGTATACACAAGTAAATGTTCTTTTGCAAGTTCAAAAATTGACAAAATGCTGGATTATTGGACCAATAAAACCCAGCAGAAACCACCTTATACCAGAGTTATTGTTTACAGATTAGCATGTGATATTGATTTGCTTGAGTCTGACAGAATCAATTGCTGAGAGCAAGCCCAGAGCCAAAATAAATAAAATGGTTAAACTTGTTCTAAAGGCATTTTTGTAAAGATTTGTTCCAAGCTTTTGTACAAAGCGAAAACCCAAAAAATCAAATTGCTTTGAATACCACCATGAAGGCTTCGTTTTTTCTATTCATTATTACCTGAGCAAGAAAATGGCACTGAAGCCTGATTGATCTTTGGCAAAAGAGCCAGAACCTGCTTTTAAATGGAATAGACACAACATTGATTAAATCGTCCAGTTTTCTGCAGTCTTGTTTATGAAAGGTGTTAAAGGAGAAGCAGTTGTCAATTCTTGGAGTTATCATTGGGTCCTTATACAATGCTCTAATCATTGCAACATGCTTGCAGCATTGAAAATTTGCAGCATTGAGTGCACAGTAAGAATTGTGAGATGCATTTATTAAACTATTGCTACTTAGGAGCCAAAATCTCAATGTCTTTTGTGGAAAGTAATCAATTATTTCAATCCTTGGTTTCAGGAAATCATAATTACAGCTGCTAAATAATAAAAAGAAATTCTGAAGTTTAGAAAAAACAGTTCAATGCACAAGAAGAATAAGCTTTCATTAAACAGTGAGAGAAATGGATATAATTCCTGTGAGAATGAGATGTGGGAGTACATAATGGAATGGGCACAGGCTAAATTGGTGGCTTCATCAGCAGAACTCTGGAATAGGGAACAAAAGAACAGGGTAGGAAAGTAAAGTAGAAGATAAGCTATGACTGAAAGAATGGAGTAGCCCCATGATGAGCTTGTTAGAAGAAATGCTTTAGTTTTAAAATTTATCAAGAGGTAAAAACACATGATGGTGAACCCTGAAATGCTTTGCAGCTTGACCATATTTTGTTTTAAAAGCTGCACGTACTGAAAATCTGAAACAAAAGCAGAAATGCTGGAAACCCAGAGAAGATCAAACGGTATCTGTGGAAAGATCAATGGAGCTAGCATTTCATGTTGAAAGCCCTTCATTAATAGAAAAGATTTGCCAAGATATAAGATCAGCTATAAAATTCTCTGTGACCCATATTGCAATCAGCAATAAAAAGAGAATTTATCAGTCTCTGTGATTTCTTTTCGCCATAAGTCACCTTTTTTTGGCAAAAGCAAGATGCAGAGGTACATTGATTGTCCCTGAGCTGGGAAAGGGAAGTAGTCAGCCAGCAGTTTCAAGAACCACCAAAACTGCACATTTCTGTGGGAGTTGAATCTGCAAACCATTAATTCAGAGGCAAGAATACTGTTAACTAAACCAAGGTGACATAATTACAAATTTAAAGCACACATGCTAAATCAAATACCCAGATTGTGTCTGGTTCCCCTTGTTCCTACAGGTTATTTACAATATTGCTACCATCGGTCAACCTATTTACCAAGCACCTCAGCAGAATCACTTAACACTTATGCTGTTAGGCATAAATATAATAATTAGCAGGGACAGTGCTACTTTCCTTCACTGTCTTGGCAGTAATGATAGTCTTGCTGTCCATGTGCTTGATTGTTCACATGTGTAAAATTATACCTTGCACTTGGCAGCTATGCATGATTGTCCAGAATTAATTTCATTCCATGGAAGAGGACCCAAGATGCTATTAATTTTGCTATTTAATATTGTTAGGCAAATAGCTCCTTTAAATTAGCCAAAGCCTGGCTACAGTAGAATTTCACAATGAGCAGACAATTGATTCCCCAGGTAGATGCAAAACATTATTACGGAGTCAATTAGCACAGAACATACCATCTCAGTCTCTTTTCTCAGTCACTCTTTAAGTTACTGAAGAATCGCAAACTAGGTTCCTTCATATGGAACACTACTTACATTGAGTAAAGTAGTATTTCTTACAGTGGCTTTCTCTGCAGAGACAGACTCTTCAAGCTTCTATACTGAAACATTGCAGCCACATATAAAGGGAGCAGTTGGTCATAACTCTTAAAGTGGTAACAAGTGAACATTACAAAATCAAAGTCGAGTTTATTGTCATATGCACAAGTACATGTATGCACACAGGTACATAGCATCATATAAGTGGCTGCATCTGCATCACAGGCTCATAGCCTGTGTATAGCTGCATTACAGGCATATAACAACACATAAGTAGTATTCAGAAGAAAAACATAAATTAAACATAAATTATACACAATTTTTACAAGGAAACAAAATTAGAACAAAAAAACAAACTCCATTTTAGTGCAGTGTGGTCAATGTGGTCATAGTGTTGCAAAACTGTATTGATTAACACTCCTTTAATCATAAACAAACCATATCTAAAATATCTCTCCAACCTCTGTATGCTTTACATTAGTTCAAAGATTTCCAAAGGTAGGCTGGCAAATTGTCCTTCCATATGTGCTCCTAACTGGTTGTGGTGTTCTCACTCTGCAGGGTTAGTACTGCACTCTCTGGTATCCCTGCATCTGCTTCTATCAAACAAGCCGCTTCGTTGGTCTTCCTGAGATGTGCCTGTTCATCCAGTATGGGAGATTGTCTCCTGTTGTGGTCCAGCATGGTCTTGGGTATGATGTATGTCAAATCACTATTGGTTCCTGCCAAGTCAGCCATTGGCATAGAGTGGTCCAGCACAGAAACAGGCCCTTCAGCTCACCATGTCCACGCCACTGACTGATGTGGACTGACGTGGATTTCACCTTCACTGTATTTCCAGCACTTAGTAGTGGTAGGTCTTTGGCACATCTGTTAGGGTAGTTCGCCTGTCTTCTTTTAGCCATCTCTAACTGTCCTCCTGTATTCCTTACTTTTCAGGCTCCAGCAGCCTTTCTGTTGGGGTTCAAGTCCTAGCAAGAATATACATGAGTACTTCATAAGACTGCAGTCATCCTGTGGCTTTGGGCATTGTGGGAGGCTAGGATGCTTAAATAGGGGTCTGACTGCGATGATTTCACCTTCTTCAGCAGTTCCTTGGCCACCTTCACATTGTTCTCTGCCATTCCTCTACTGTCTGGAAAGTAGGCTGATGATGTGTGGTCATCAATCTGCTAGTCTTCAGGGAAGCTGTTGGAATAGTGTCTTCCCTGTCTACTTATGTTTACAATGGCCGTCATTGAATCATCACAAACTGTACAAAATACTGACGACAGGGATTTTGAGTAAATGGCAAAAATATTACTTCCTTATTCTGTTGTGCAATACTTTTATTTGAGGTTGAGTTTACAGTAATCTGATACAACAGTTGAACACTCGGGTACCCTTCACCTCTTCCCCTTCTTCCAGCACACTGATTCGCCAGGTTGAACTCATTCTTACACTGAACAACTTTGACTTGAACTTCAACTCATTTTCTCCAAATCATAATTGTGGATCTGGGAAGTCGTGGGACCACCTAGACCTGTCTCTTTGTGAGATAAGTGGAACAGTCCTTTCTTCAGTATTATTCAGACCACCCCCTCTGCTCTTTTTCTGGTACATTGATGACTATATTGCTGCTGCTCCCTGCACTTGTACAGAACTTGAAAATCTCCTCACTTTTACTGTCAATTTCGCCCCTGTTCTCACTTTCACATGGTCTGTACCGAAGACTTCTCTACCTCCATCTCAGGTTAGCTACCAAAATCCATCACAAATCTAGAATCACATGGTTTTGTCAACTATGTTCCTCCCACCCTGCTCCCTGTAAGCTGCTCATTCTGTTCTTCATTTCTGCAGAATCTGTTCTGACCATGAGAGTTTCCACATCAGTGTATCTGAGATGATTTCCTTCTACCCTTACTGTGGTTTCCCCTCAATCATAGTTGACAGGATTCTCAATTTCATTTTGTCTCTTTCCTGCACTTCTGCTCTCAGCTCCCAGCCAGAGCATCATTGTCTCCTTCTCCTATTCAGTGGGTCACTCCACTGTAATTTCTGCCATGTTCAACATGAGTCCACCATTCCTGTTGTGAATCTTTGGTCTGCTCTTCCATTTCAATCAACCACTCCCCTTCTTAGGGTACTTTCCATTCAATTGCTGGCGCTGCTATACCCATATTTTTACCATGTCCCTTTCCCATACCCAGGGACCAAAACAGTCCTTCTCGTTGAAGCAGTGATTCACTTGCACTTCCTTCAACCTAGTTTATTGCACTTGGTGCTCATAATGTGGTCGTCTTTACACTGGAGAGGACAAAAAGAAATCAGGTGATTGTTTTGCAGACCACCTCCATTCAGTCAGCAAAGGCGATACTGAACTTCCAGTTGCCTGTCACTAATTTTCCATTCCATTCCCATGTAAACTCTTTGTGTTTAGCCTCCAACACTGTTCCAGTGAAGCCCAGCATAAGATTGAGGCCATTTACTGTCTTTAGGACTCGGTGTTAAACACAGCAATTTCAGACAATCATGTTTTCCTGCTTATATCAGGTCTGACCAATTCTAATGTAAGGTCTTCCAGCAAAACTTTGTTTCTCCCTCTCCCTTTTTCTCTGAAGATGCTGCCTGATCTGTTGGGTATTTCCAGCATTCTCTTTTATTTCAGATTTCCAGCATCTGCATTGAACAGTTCCAGCATGTTATTCTTTTTATTCTCTCTCTAACTGTCCCCTTTCATCTGTTAACTTGACAGCTCTGAAAACATTGTGTCACCTGGACAACCTTGGTCTCCACCCTATCACAAGCATTGCCTTTGTTTCTCCACTCCTCCCCTTCTCTGAAGTTTAAAACACATTTGTTTTCTCATTTTTCCAGTTCTGATGAAGAGATGTTGGCTTAAAATATTAAGTCTGTTTCTCCTTCTATAGAATGCTATCTGACTTGCTGAATATTTTTAGCACTTTCTATTTTTCTACTACAGTGCCTTTCTCTTTCTCCCTGCTCCTCTTTGTTATGGACTAAACTCTGCGTATTCTTACGATCATCACTGTGGTCAATCTGTTAATGATTGATTGAGATACAACTTCCAGTGATTGATCATGTCAGCTTTTCTGACTGCATTGCTTTTGTGGCTGAGATGTCTTAAAGTCAAACACCACTTGCCATAGGCAACAGGAACTGCAGCCTCTCCATAGCTACAGATCAAAGGAGGAGCTGCAGTTTCTATTGTTAATGGCGAGTGGAGTTTTACTTAGATTTAGATCAAAGTTTTGCATGGCCCTCCTTTAGTCTGAGCAAACAGCTCTCTTCCACCATTCCGAGTGGTATCCATGTTAGCTGTTTGATACAATTTTTAACATCACAAAGTCATAATTCTGGATTATATTCCAGGTATTTCACACAATTTCACAATTTCAGCTGTTACTTTAGCAACATTTCAAGTGGTTAACAAAGGAAATCAAAGATAATGTTAAATTGAAAAGTAGGGTACACAAAGTAGCAAGGGCCAGTGGTAGGCAAGAGGACTGGGAAGTTTTTAGGATCCAGCAGCAAAAGATTAAACATCTCATAAGAAGGGAGAAAATTGATTCTGCGAGAAAACTTGCATGCAATATCAAAACAAAGAGTAAGAGTTTCTATAGATATGTAAATAGAAAGAAGGTGGCTAAGGTTGATGTGGGACTTCTAGAGAATGCAGCTGGTGAATTAATAACAGCAAATAAAGAATCGGCAGATTTGTTAATTCAATTTTTTGCTTCAGTCTTCACCGTGGAGGAGACTGCAAATATCTCTTAGATAACAGATGGGGTAATTTCAAGTAATTGGGAAGAACCTGTTAAAATCCCAATCACAAGGGAGTAAGTATTTGAGAAGCTCATGGGGGTTAAAGGTGGACAAACCACTTGGACCTGATAGCCTGCACCCAAGGTTTTTAAAGGAAGTGGATGCAGAGAAAGTGGACCCATTGGTTGACATTTTTCAGAACTTGCTAAATTCAGGGAGGGTACCAGAAGATTGGAAAACAGCCAATGTGACTCCCTTGTTCACAAAGGGCAGAAGATAGAAGGTGGAGAACTATAGGCCAGATGCAGGTTGGAGGAACAGCACCTCATGTTCCGCCTTGGGAGCCTCCAACCTGATGGCCTCAACATCGATTTCTCTAACTTCTGGTAACCCAAACCCTTCTTTTTCTTCTCACCCAAATCCTTTGTCTTCCCTTATTCCTGTGGCTCCCTTCCCCCGCCTTGATGACCTGCCCATCTCCTCTCCTCCCCTCCTCCGTCCTTTATTCCCTGGTCCACTGCCCTCTCCTACTGGATTCCTTCTTCTTCAGTCCTTTTCCTCTTCTACCTCTCACCTCTCAGCTTAATACATCTCCCCCCTTCCCCCCATCCCCGCCTACCTTCCCCCTCTCCCCTGGACGCGCCTATCACCTGCCTGCGTGTGCTCCTCCCCCTCCCCCTACCTTCTTATTCTGGCTTCTGCTCTCTTCTTTTCCGGTCCTGATGAAGGGTCTCGGCCCGAAACGTCGACTGTTTATTTCCCTCCATAGATGCTGCCTGACCTGCTGAGTTTTCCAGCACTTTTTTGTGTTTTGAACTATCGGCCAACTATTTTTGCCAACTATTGTTGGCAAGATGCTCAAATCAATAATTAGAGAGGAAATAACTAATCATTTGGGAAAGATGAATACAATCAAACTGAGTCAACATGGTTTTATGAAAGCTAAATTCAGTGAAGAAGTAGATAGATAGTTTTAACCAAGTGATCATGGAATAGGGGCAGAAGGTTGGAACAGGATACTGAAGTGGATGATCAGACATGATCATGATGAGTGGAGCAGAGCTAAAGGTTCTACTGCTACTCCAAACTTCTATGTTTTTAACGTTCAAACTCCACACAGACAGCACCCAAGGTCAGGATTGAATCCAGTTTCCTGGAGCTGTGAGTAGCAGCACTAACTGCTGCACGACCATACCACCCTGCTGCTGAGGCAGCCATTCACTCCCAGATGTCAACAGTGAATGTGTTCGATCATGTCGTACTAGTATAGCTTGAAAATGAAACTGGAAGTGAAGGCGCCCTGATTTTCACATGCAAATGCCTGTTCGGCTCTCACATGGATGCATCCTCCCACTGTATCCCTTTCCATCCTGACTGCATCACTCTCTTCAAGCACTGCATCATCTCATCTTGTCTTCTAGCCTTCTCAGTCTCCTGCATCAATGGCTGAGATATTGGAATATGACTCAAAATGGCCCAAATTTATTATGTCATGCCTTTTAGATGGACTTGGCAAAGCATGCCGTTGCCCAGAAAGTGCAGAATCTTTACAGTGAATAGAATAAAATCATAGAATTGTACAGCACAGAGAGGTTACAGTGTCCATGTCAATCTAAAAAGGGCTACTCAAACTAATCCACCTTCCAGCACTGGGCCCATAGAGCTGCAGACCAGAGCACTTCAAGAACACATCCATGGTCGTTTAACTGTCATGAGGGGTTCTGTCACGACTACTTTTCAGGCAGTGAGCTCCAGATTCCTGCCCAGCCCCTGGGTGAATAAACTTTCCTCATGTCCCCTCTAATCTTTCCTGTATGTTACATTTTATGTTACTTTATGTATGTTATGTTACTCTAATCTTTCCTGTATGTCTCCCCTGTAATCTACCAATTACATTAAGAGTACGCCCCCTGGTCTTTGACCCCTCAGTTAGGGAAATATGTCCTTCTTATTTACTTTATCTGAGCCCCTGTCATCTTATATACTTCAAGAAAGTCTCTCCTCAGCCTCCTCTGTTCCAAAGAACCATAGCTTATTCAAAATGAAAATCTACAGGTGCTGAAAACCTAAAATAAAGATAGACTATGTTGAAAATATTC
Organism: Pristis pectinata; assembly: GCF_009764475.1. Taxonomy (NCBI): domain Eukaryota; kingdom Metazoa; phylum Chordata; class Chondrichthyes; order Rhinopristiformes; family Pristidae; genus Pristis; species Pristis pectinata. The sequence continues at coordinate 89,333,674 of NC_067413.1, forward strand.
AGCAGGTCAGATCAGTGACCCCAATTATGCAGATTTCTTTCATGGTACAAGAAAACTTGAAGGCAGGTATCATCTAGTCTGTGATAAGAGCAAGTAGCCAAAACTGTGTTTCCAAATTTTCATGGAGACATCCAAATACATTGAAGTATATTGGGATGTAAATCTTTTGAGGTCCAGTGCGTAAAAGTGACTTCCATTAAAATACCAGCAAACCTCCACCTAATTTTCACTGACTACAGATGAGGACGCCTTTTATTTTCACTGGAAGTACTGACTTCCCAACTTGAATGATTCATGATTGGTGTTAGGAAGCAGGACGCAGCAATCCTCCAACTAGCCGGGGTGAAAGTGCCGGTAGGATTTCTAACTGCATCATCTGAACATGGTTCAGCTTCTCATCGGTCTCTGATGTAATTTTCTGCCTGTCAGAATGACTGGCCATACAAATGCTTGGACTCATTGCAGCTAAGCGGCATGTTAGTGGATCTACTTGCTTCATTATTTCAGCCCTGCTGGTCAGCTGGTTAAACGTTTCTAATGCAACCCACTTTAAATATTTTGAAAATGGAGGTCCTATATATATAAAAAACAAAAAAAGACAACTAAATGAGAATTTTTCTACTTGTAGATGGATGCAAATGCATTAACTTCATCACTGTGTTGTGTGTGTGTGCTTGTGTGTGTGTGTGTGTGTGTGTTTGTGCGCGTGTGTGTGTGTGTGTGTGTGTGTGTGTGTGTGTGTGTGTGTGTGTGTGTGTGTGTGTGTGTGAAAAAGAATCTGGTGTGATTTGCCACTGCAAATACTGTTATCCAGGCTGACGACAGTGAGGTCAATTCCCTCAGCTTACTTAACTAACTATAACTTCATTTAAAACCTGGCAAGATGAAGCTTCCTAAGTGAAATTTCTTTAGTTGTATCCTTTATGTATTGGTTTGAATTAGTCAGAAGCAATTATCTTATTGTTGGCTTGTCTCAATTGTGCAATTCACTAAGATAAATGCTAATTTCTCAGGGAAAAGAAAAAACTTTTAAGCACAATTGGGTGTTGGGATATATCTATGTTGATCACTGAAGAAAAAGCCCACACACTCTTGGTGCCAGATGTAACAGCATTTTTATAAATGTTGCACTGGAGAACACTTGTAACATATTCTAGAGACATCAAAGACTGGAGTTCCCTCTCAATTGGCAACAACACCCTTTTGGCAGTAAATCATAAATAATTTTTCTGATTTCGCACTGAAAGTGCAAACTCAATATTTTATGATTTTGCTCGGTAGAAACACTGCTGACAGGAAGTCGAATCATCCGATTAGATGTAAGATAAATGTACGTCAGCCTGAAAAAAAATTGGTAAATTCCTCAGCTTTTTACAATTGCAAGTGCACATTTTTTTTATTTACAGTGTGGTAATAGGCCCTTCCGGCCCAACGAGTCTGCGCCGCCCATTTTAAACCCGAATTAACCTAACCTTACGTCTTTGCAATGTGGGAGGAAACCGGAGCACCCAGAGGAAACCCACGCAGACACGGGAGAACGTACAAACTCCATACAGACAGCAACGGGAATCGAACTCCGGTCGCTGGCGCTGTAATAATGTCGCACTAACCGCTACGCTACCGTGCCGCCCATTCAGTCAGATATTTTAACTTTTCATCTTTAAGGAACAAATATAACAGGGCCAGGCTTAGGCAGAAGAGGCTGGGTGTTTTGATTAAGTAATCAGAACACAAATTGGTTTGTATGTTCAGGATATCCTGCTGCTCGTGCTGGAACTGCTAGCTAAATTTATTCAAGATACAGCACAAGGATTGTAAATTTTCAGAATTTCATTGAAGCTTTAAACGTCATAACTACACAAATTATTGGGGAAGACATTTAAGTGAAATCCTGTTCGACTGAAAAATTTGGGTCAATGACTATTAATTCAAACATTCTTCAATATCAATGCTTAATGTGCTTTATTTTATTAGTTATAGTTCTTCCCAAATTAACTCTCCAAGAATCAGATACTGTATTTCCGTCTCAACCTTCTTCTGTTTTATTCTCTAACTTCCTCTATCCTGAAGATGCTTTTTGCCATAAATTGTCATCTTCAAAAATCACGTCCCTCTTGTCCAGGACTCTCTGTCTGAATCCCTTCAGTCAGGTTTCATTCTACCAGCAGCAACAAAAGACAAGATCCCATCTGAATGTGACAAAGGCAACTTATACTCCCCTTGTTCTCCTCGACCGGCCTGCGGTCTATGACATATCTGGTCACAACATCCTCCTCTAACACTTTACCCCCATTGTCCAGGTAGGTAGGACCATATTCATCTAGTTCTGTTCTTATTTATTCATTCATGGGCGGAGAGTCACTGGCAACGGTATCTCTTCCTCTGTTCATGCTATTACCTCTGGAATCCTCTAAGGTTATATTTTTGTCCCCTCCTACTTCCATCTACATGCATTAGGAAGCAATATGCTCCAGAAATACAGCCTTAATTTTTGAATTATGATGATGACACCCTGCTCCATCTCATCATTGTTTCTCTTGATCTTCCACTGTTATGTGCCTTGCCTGATGTGTTATAACTGGCTGGATGAACAGAAATTTTCTCTCACTAAGTATTGGGAAGATGTCAATGTATTCAATCCCCATCACATACTCGATTTCTTCACCAATTCTTCTGGCATATATCAGAAATTGAATCAGACTGTTTACAGTACTGGTGTCATTTTGGCCCCAGGAAAAACTTCAAAGCACAAAACCATGGCATCTTGAAGAACATCTATTCACGTAAGATCACTTGATTCCAACTTGCCTAAGCTCATTGGCTGCTTAAGCACTTATTCAGGCCTTAATACTTTTGTTTTTCCAAAAGGCTCCTAGCTGGGCTACTTCTACCTACCCTCTGTCAACCTGAGATCATCCAACATGTAGCCACCCGTAATCCTAACTTATACCATCACATTCACCAATTGGACTTGTGCCTGCTGGCCAATATCAGTTCCCAATTAAACAATGTCTCAGTGTTAAAGTTTTCATTCTAGTTTTCAAACTCTTCGATCTGAGCTCCATCAGTTCTGATTTCTTGTTCATTTGGACTCCTGTCTTCATTTGCCAAAGCTCTAACTTGAGTACCCTCCCTAAACTTTTTCTGTTTATCGATTTTGCTTTCCTCCTCGAAGATGCATCTTAAAATCTGTCAATTTAACCTATCCTACTATATTCTTAATTGGCTTGGCACCAAACTTTGAAGGATAAAGCCCTGTAATGCCAGCAGGAAAGTCTTGCTATGTTAAAACCACATAATAAATTTATGAATGTTGGTCTGCCTCCATCTCCACAGTAACTGTGTTGCACAGCAACTCATCACACATAAATTATTTGGGTAATTTCTGACAGACACAATAAAAGTAGTACTTTTCTCTGAAAACCATTAACATATGCTTTGATTAAGTGAATTCAAGAATTGGTATTGGTATTGGTTTATTATTGTCACTTGTACCGAGGTACAGTGATAAACTTGTCTTGCATACTGATCGTACAGGTCAATTCATTACACAGTGCAGTTACATTGGTTTGGTACAGAGTGCATTGATGTAGTACAGGTAAAAACAATAACAGTACAGAGTAAAGTGTCACAGCTACAGAGAAAGTGCAGTGCAATAAGGTGCAAGGTTACAACAAGATAGATTGTGAGGTCATAGTCCATCTCATCGTATAAGGGAACTGTTCAATAGTCTTATCACAGTGGGGTAGAAGCTGTCCTTAAGTCTGGTGGTACAGGCCCTCAGGCTCCTGTATCTTCTACCCGATGGAAGAGGATAGAAGAGAGAATGACCCGGGTGGGTGGGGTCTTTGATTATGCTGGCTGCTTCACCAAGACAGCGAGAGGTAAAGGCAGAGTCCAAGGAGGGGAGGCTGGTGTCAGTGATGTGCTGGGCTGTGTCCACAACTCTCTGCAGTTTCTTTCGGTCCTGGGCAGAGCAGTTGCCGCACCAAGCCGAGATACATCCAGATAGGATGCTTTCTATGGTGCATCAATAAAAGTTGGTGCGAGTCAAAGGGGACAAACCGAATTTCTTTAGTCTCCTGAGGAAGTAGAGGCACTGGTGAGCTTCCTTGTCCGTGGCATCTACGTGATTGTGGACATCTCACTAAAGTAACCATTCTTCATCCTTATGGTTGGATAGTGAATGTCAGAATGCCACAGGATGAACAACTTGCATAGGAACGAAGCTAAAAAGCAGGACCTCAAGGGTGGTAATCTCTGGATTGCTCCCTGTGCCATGTGCTAGTGAGGATAAGGATAGGAAGATATGGCAGACAAATGAGTGGCTGAAGAATTGGTGCAGGGTACAGGGCTTCAGATTTGTGTGTCATCGGGATCTCTTCTGGGGAAGGTATGACCTGCACAAAAGGGATGGGTTACACCAGAACTCGAGAGGGACCAATGTCCTTGCAGGCAGGTTTGCTGGAGCTGTTGGGGAGGGTGTAAACTAGGTTGGCAGGGGGATGGGAACCAGTGTGTTAAGTCAGATGATGGAGCAGTTGGGGTAAAGGTAGGTGCGATGTGCAGAGAGACTGTGGGGAAGGATAGGCAGTGGATAGGGCATAAATGCAGTCAGTTGGATGGGTTGAAATGTGTTTACTTTAATGCAAGAAGCATTAAGAATAAGAGTGATGAACCTAGAGAATGGATCAGTACACGGAATTGCAATGTTGTGGCCAGTACTGAGACTTGGCTGGATTAGCTGTTTTATGTTCTGGGGTTTAGATGTTTCAAAAGGGTGGGGACGGAGGTAAAAGGGTGGGGGGATGTGGAAGTGGCAGTGCTAATCAGGGATAGTATCACAGCTGCAGAAAGGGAGGATGTTGTGGAGGGATCATCTTCTGAGTCAGAGTGGGTGGAAGTCAGAAGGGAGCAATCACTCTGTTGGGAGTATTCTATAGACCCTCCAATAACCATCGGGACACTGAGGATCAGATAAGTAGGCAGATTTTGGAGAGGTGCAAGAATCATGGGTGACTTCAACTTCCCTAATTTTGATTGGCACCTCCTCAGTGCAAAAGGATTAGGTGGGGCAGAATTTGTTAGGTGTGTCCAGGAAGGATTCCTGACACAGTATGTGGACAGGCTGACCAGAGGAGAGGCCATACTGGATCTAGTACTAGGCAATGAACCTGGTCAGGTGCCAGACCTCTTGGTGGTCGAGCATTTCGGAGATAGTGACCACAACTCCCTGACAAGTTAGCATAGCTGTAGACAAGGACAGGAGCAGATGTTATGGGAAAGTTTTTAACTGGGGGATGGTATTAGGCAGGAACTTGGGAGAGGAAATTGGAAATAGATGTTCCCAAGGAAATGCACAGCAGAAACGTGGAGGTTGTTCAGTGACCACTTGCATGGGGTTCTGGATAGGTTTGTCCCTCTGAGAGAGGGAAAAGATGGTAGTGGAAAGGAACCATGGTGGAAAATTTTGTCAGGAGGAAGAAGGAAACATACTTAAGATTTAGGAAGCAAAAATCAGACAGGACTCTTGAGAATTATAAGATAGCCAGGAAGTAGCTTAAGAAGGGACTTAGGAGAACTAGAAAGGGACATGAGAAGGCCTTGGTGAGTAGGAGTAAAGAAAGCCCCAAGGCATTCTACACATACATGAAGAACAGGAGAATGACAAGAGTGAATGTAGGACCACTCAGGATAAAGGGGGAAACATGTGCCTGGAGGCAAAGGAAGCAGGGAAGGTCCTTAATGAATACTTTGCTTCAGTGTTCACCAGGGAGAAGGACTTTGATGAATGTGAGTTCAGCGTAGAACGGGCTAATGTGCTGGAGCATGTTGAGGTTAAGAAAGAGGTATTGTTGGAGCTTCTGAAAAATATTAAGGTAGATAAGTCCCCGGGGCCAGACGGGATGTACCCCAGGTTACTATGGGAAGTGAGGGAAGAGATTGCTGGGATATTGATGATGATCTTTGCATCCTCCCTGGCCACAGGAGTAGTACCATAGGATTGGAGGATGGCAAATGTTGTTCAAGAAATAAGGTGGTATGCATCTGTTTCCTATCTTCACACTCCCCTCCCTCTACCTTGCTCCACCTGCTTTTTCTCTCTTTTTCCTCCTTCTCTTTGTCTGCCTTCATCCATCATTCATCTGCCACTCTCTCCCAACTCCACATCCGCTCACCTCCCCCACCCGGCGCAACCTGTCATCTTACACCCCTCCTCAGTCCACCAATCGCCTCAGAATCCTTTCTCGCCACTCCCCTTCCCCTCTTTATGCTGACCATCTTGCCTCTCCACTCTCAGTCCTGATGCAGAGCTTCGACCCAAAACATCGACAATTTATTTCCTCCCACAGATGCTGCTGAGTTCTTCCAACTTGTCATTTGTTGCTCCAGATTCCGACATCTGCAGTCTCTTGTGTCTCCAAGGCACATGACATGCTTTCCTTCAAAGGTCAGAAGACAGAATATAAAAATTGAGACATTATGTTGCAATTTTACAAACTAGTTTGCCTGCACTTGTCGTGTTCTGCGCTGTTCTGGTCACCACAAGGTAGGGAGGATTTGAATGCACTGGGGAGGGTGCAGAGGAGATTCACCAGGAAGCTGCAATGGACTGGAGGATTTTAGTGAAGAGATTGGATAGGCTGGGTTTGTTATCTCTGGAGCGACGGAAGTTGAGGGGTCACCTGGTGGAGGTATATAAAATGATGAGAGGCATAGATAGGGTAAATGGACAGAATCATTTTCCATTGGTCAGGGTATCAAAGACAAGAGGGCAGAGGTTTAATGTGAGAGGAAGGAGTTTTAAAGGACATTTTTGAAGAGAAAGATTTTTAAAGGGGATTTGAGGAGAAATATTTTTTACACAGAGCGTTGTTGATATTTGGAACTCGTTCCCAGTGGAGGTGGCGGAGTCAGAAACAATTACCTGAAAATATTTTAAAAAACCTGTAGATGCTCAAAATCTAATACACAAACAGTAAAAAAGGTGGAAATTCTCTGCAGGTTAGGCTGCATCTGTAGGACCCTTTGGCGAAGGGTCTTCAACCTGAAATTTTATTTCTCTTTTCATCGATGCCTTCTGACCTAGTGAGGACTTGCAGCATTTTCAGATACAATCACTATATTTAAGAAATATTTAGACAAGGGCTTAATTAAATTGGCAAAGCATAACAGGATATGGACCTAATGCATGCAATTGGAATTAATGTAGATGCATTGAAAGGTTGATATGGCCATGATGGTTCAAAGGGTTATTGTATAACTCTATGACTTAATGACTATGACTGTGAGAATTTCCCAACACTTGCTGGGTAACTTTGTATATCCTCTTGCTAGGACAGATGGAGCCTCAACATCACATCCAAAAGACAGCACCTCAAAGAGCACAGCATATGTTCAGTGTCACAGTAGAGCATCAACCAGCTCCACTTAGGAGGCTTTGGTGACTGATATAGGTTACCCTCCCTCTTATGAGGTCAGCCAACACTTCCTCCAGAAAATCTCATCCGGGAAGACCTGTGAGCCAGCATTTAAATGATACTTGCCTCTTCAGCATGTTCTGCACCACTTGCCCGAGCTTTTCTGTGGCCTCGGTGCTTGATCTAAATGGGTCAATGTCTGCAGAAAGCAGGAGAAATCCTCTAGTAAGAAATTGCTGAAGTTCGGCTTAATTGCTTAAACCTAGAGTGGAGGATACTCTAATTACCTGGTGTATCTTCAGGAATTTGGTGTTGCTTTATCTTGCTGTCCACTTTAAACCCAGAAGCAACATGTGTCCTCTCCCACTTTACAAGATTTAATAACTTACTCCTATATTACACTGACACTTCAACAGTTCTCCATTAGCTGCTCCTGCAAAGACTGGTGGAATTAATGGCACCTCACTCGCTAACAGATCTCTTGCCTGGTAATATTATTGAAGTCTGTTGAACTCAGAGCTTGGAGTTCAATAAAATATCAAAGGGAAAATGAGAAGTATTTCTTAGAATGGCTTTCATTAAATGGATATAATCTGCACATCGGAACAGAAACAGATTTATATATTACTTTTCCTGTTGTGTAAACATCAGTTAGCAACTCTGCAGGATTCAGTGCACCCAGTAAACACTGCGCTTTCAATGAGTGATTGATAAGCTAACTTGGGAACCTCAACAAACTTCCACTTGGATACTCGTGAGACAGTTGCATCACAGCAAGTTTCACACTGTCTGAACTGTTACCAACACTGTCATACAAAGAGTAAATGGCTCTTTAATCCCGTATATCAAAACATCACTGACACTAGAAATCAATTTGCTTTTTCTTCCTTCATGTTCTAGGATTCACTCAGCTGTTAAGCTTGGCTTGACCATGTCTCTGTTTGGAAGAATAAACACATGCACAAACATTCGTCACTTTTTACTTGCATTGTTAAAACAAAAGTAAACAATTCGCAATTTGATTTTTAAAATTTTGTACGTTTAACAAAATCTAGCAACTATATTATAAATTTTAGTAGCCAAATAAATGCCACCTTTGCTTAAACTATATTGCACCCACAATCAAAAAGTGATCTAAAAAGCCCTGGGTGTTTCCCCATATATGGCTGCCTTTCCCTTCCTTCAACACAGTCCCTTCATCTCCATCATTCATTAACAACAGATGAACCAAATGCTTTTCCTGTATCTATTCACTCCTATTTCCTGGTTTCCCTGCATTGTTGTGCCAATTTGCAAATCCCATTTTATTTTGGGGGATGTGCATTCTTGTCATGAATGACATGGCTTCAGCTAAGATGCTTCAGTGCTCTAATGATTTCAGTCTTCTGTTCCTGCACTTAATGTTGCTTAAATTTGTACCATAGTTACAGACTAGAACAGTATTTTCTGTGACTGGAGTAGTTTTAATCAGCCATGTGTTTTTTAATGATCTGCAGGCCCATCTGGCTTTGTTCTGGTCTCATACCTTTGCTATTTTTTTTATTCTGAACAACAAAACCTTTGATGTAATTCCTGCAATAAGTTTCCACAACATTGATTAAATATTAGGCCAATGTTTCTATGCCCAGTATGATTGAATACAGATGCAAAATACTATGATGCTATAAAGGTCATTGATCTGAAACGTTAACATTGTCTCTCCACAAGTGCAGCCTGACACGATAACTATTTCCAATATCTTTCTGACTTTACTTATACCTGAGTATAACATCACCATATATCCTCTGGTGCACCCACACATTATATGTGGGCATTGCCTATGACATCTTTTTCAAGCAATCTCTAAAATTCAGTCTATTCCCAAGCGTGTTGTTGCTATTTTTTCCTAATTTAAGATTACATCTGCATATTCATGACAATGAATGTAGTTAAATAGCACCTCAACATAGTAAAACCAGTCTGAAGCATTTTGCAAGAACATTGTCAAGGTTTTGTACTGAGGAGATTCGGGATTAAGGCAGAGGCTTGGTAAGAGAAGTAGTTTTTAAAGAGAGTATCAAAAGAGGAAAGAATGGTAAAGAGGTTTGGAGCTGTAACGAAGGAAATCCATATCTAATGGCTAAGCAGTTGAAGGGATGATCAACAGTAGTAACTTAAAATGCTGAAGGTTTACACCAGGTTTTAACATTCTTACTACTGTGAAAAGATATTTGGATTGTGTCAGACATTTGATTGGAATTACATTAGGAAAATGGTGTGTGTAAAACATATTAAGGAATGACATTTGACACAGCTAATTGTCATGGCCTATCATCCACAGTGTTGGTTTTCAAACCATGGGATGCGATTATGCTCAGGCAGGGAGTCAACCATGTGAAATTAATAACAATATGCGGAGCTGCCAGCAAATGATCTGGGTTGTCAACGGTGTTAACAGGAAAAAACGGTACTGCATCTTGTCAAGGATTCTCAAAAAAAAGTGTTTGGAAGAATAACTCACCTGAGCTTGCCTTGAATATTGAACACTCCAACCTCAGGTAATTCTGGCTCATCCTCCTGCATTTGCAACCCCTCCAGATCCCATAGGTGGATAGGGTAGTTAAGAAAGCTTATGGGGTGTTAGCTTTCATAAGTCGAGGGATAGAGTTTAAGAGCCATGAGGTAATGATGCAGCTCAATAAAACTCTGGTTAGACCACACTTAGAGTACTGTGTCCATTTCTGGTCACCTCATTATAGGAAGGATATGGAAGCGTTGGAAAAGGTGCAGAGGAGATTTACCAGGATGCTGCCTGGTTTAGAGAGTATGCATTATGAGGAGAGGCTAAGGGAACTAGGGCTTTACTCTTTGGAGAGAAGGAGGATGAGAGGAGACATGATAGAGGTGTACAAAATATTAAGAGGAATAGATAGAGTGGACAGCCAACTACTCTTTCCCAGGACACCAATGTTCAATACAAGAGGGTATGGCTTTAACGTAATGGGTGGGAAGTTCAAGGGAGATATCAGAGGAAGGTTTTTTACCCAGAGAGTGGTTGGGGCATGGAATCCGCTGCCTGGGTTGGTGGTGGAGGCAGGTACATTGGTCAAATTCAAGAGATTACTAGATAAGCATATGGAGGAATTTAAAATAGAGGGATATATGGGAGGAAGGTGTTAGATAGTATTAGGAGAGGTTTGAAGGTCGGCAAAACTTTGTGGACCGAAGGGCCTGTATTGTGCTGTACTGTTCTATATCCTGCATTTGCAACCCCTCCAGATCCCATAGAGTCATGGAGTTGTACAGCACATAAACAGGCCCTTCAACCCACCATGTCCATGATGATCATTGTACTTATCTACACAGCTCCCATTTACCAGCATTTGGACTTCAGCCTTCTATGACTTGGCAATGCAAATGCATATCGAGATGCTCTTTAAATGTTACCCTGACTACCTGGACTACTCACACCCAGAGTACCAGCATCAACTATGCAGGGAAGAGACAGCAGGGAGGAAGACTGCAAGTCATATGCACTCACCTTTGACTTTTGCTGCTGGGGGACTTGTCGGGCTTCTGAGAGAAGAGGAGCTAGGGTGAGGAGGAGGAAGTGAAGGGGAGGGAAAGGAAAAGAGAAGGAAAAAAAGGAAGGAAACAAAGTGCAGAGTGTTAAGAAAGGAAAGAGGGAAGGTAGTACAAAGGAGGAAATCCGGGAGGGGAGGCAAGGAAGGAAGGAGGTAAACAAAATAAGGTAGAGAAAGAGCAAATGAGGGAAGGTCAAAGGAAGAAAAGTAAGGACAGAAGAAGGAAAGAGTAATGGATGGCGGGATGGAGGGGATTGACACCTTCAACTAAATGCTGGCTCTCTGTCTAATTAGATACATTCTCTCCTGCCATTGGCATGGGACTGCAGGAGGAGTGAGGCAGTAACAAGACAGGGCAGCAGCAGGTTTGAGCAGGGCCAGATATGAGGCAGTGCCAGATGTGGCATAAAACCAGATGTGGGCAGCAGTGAAAGGTGTGGCCCAGGACCAGATGTAGCCCCGCATCTGGTGCTGGACTATACCTGGGGCTGCTCCACATCTGGTGCTGGATCCCACCTGGTGCTGGCCCACTTCTGGTGCTGCTGCACATCTGGTGGTGCCCCACATCTAGTGCCGACCACATCTGGCGCTGGACTGCCCCTGGTATTGTCCCAGGCTTGGGTAGGTGCAGGAGTGGGGCAGCCCCAAGCTTGCAATGGATCAGATGTCTGGCAGCACCATTCTCGGTGGTGGAATACAGTTTCATCATTCAAATAAACAGATGACTGAACAGGATCCATATCCAATCTGGTGCAAACTCTTGTCCTTTGATCATCCTGAAACTCACTCCAGCTCACCCAACGATACCCAGGGCAGTTGGAGAACGAGCAGCGGGCAAAACTGAACCAGACTCAGACCTGTGTTCCTTGCTCTTCTCCCCATTAGCTAAGACTTTGCACTGAACAAAGCAAATTGGACTTTCATTGGCCTGCATTATTTTCTTCTTTTATATGGAGTCATCATAAATACTCGATGGTATTTTGACTGGAGAAATAAATAGTCTTTGTTCATTTTTTATAATTATTACAGAAATAGGGTGGGAGGAAGCCCAGAAAGGGCAAATCCTGAAGGTGGGCTCAACGATAAAAGCTTAGAAAGCACCAATCAAAGGGACTGTTGAAATCCCAGTTATCTGCAGCACTCAACAACGTGGTATATAAAACCAACATTGCTATTTGGGTAAAGATCTTTTTATGACTATTGGTATTATGACTAATGCGTGCATATCAATAGGCTACTGAGATGAAAAAATTGCTCCTATCTTAGGAAGCACTCGTCTTGTTGAACAATGCTTTCTTGATAATGCTTATTATGATTATAACTTAGAATATATAGCACAGTAATTTAGACCCTGACCCTGGTGAATCAGAATCAGAACCAGAACCAGAATCAGAATCTGGTTTATTATCACTGATGTATGACGTGAAATTTGTTGTTTTGTGGCAGCAGTACAGTGCAAAGACATAAAAATCTATAAATTACAAAAATAAATAAAAGGTGCAAAAAAAAGGAATAATGAGGTGGTGTTCATGAGTTCATGGATCATTCAGAAATCTGGTGGTGGCGGGGAAGAAGCTGTTTGTACCTGAAAAATTGAGTGTGGGTCTTTAGGCTCCTGTACCTCCTCCCTGATGGTAGTAATGAGAAGAGGGCATTTCCCGGATGGTGAGGGTCCTTAATTATGGATGCCAACTTCTTGAGGCACCACCTCTTAAAGATGTCCTCAATGGTGGGGCGGGTTGTGCCCATGATGGAGCTGGCTAAATCTACAACCCTCTGCAGCCTCATTCAATCCTGCGCATCGGAGCCTCCATACCAGGCTGTGATTTAACCATTCAGAATGCTCTCCACCGTACAACTATAGAAATTTGTAAGAATCTTTGGTGACAGACCAAATCTCCTCAAACTCCTAATGAAGTAGAGCTGCTGGCGTGCCTTCTTCATGATTGCATCAATGTGTTGGGCCCAGGATAGTTCCTCTGAGATGTTGAACCCCAGGAACTTGAAGCTGCTCATCTTTTCCACCGTTGACCCCTCAATGAGGACTGGTGTGTGTTCTCCTGACTTCCCCTTCCTGAAGTCCACAATCAATTCCTTGGTCTTGCTGACATTGAGTGCAAGGTTGTTGTTGTGACACCACTGAACCAGCTGATCCATCTCACTCCTGTACGCCTCCTCATGGCCATCTGAGATTATACCAACAACAGTGGTGTCATCAGTGAATTTATAGATGGTGTTTGAGCTGTGCCTACCCACACAGTCATGAGTGTAGAGAGAGTAGAGCAGTGGGCTAAGCACACATCTTTGAGGTGTGCCTGTGTTGATTGTCAGCAAGGAGGCAATGTCATTAATGATCCACACTGACTGTGGTCTCCCGATGAGGAAGTTGAGGATCCAGTTGCGGGGGAGGTACAGAGGCCCAGGTTTTGAAGCTTGTAGATTAGTACTGAGGGGATGATGGTGTTGAATGCCGAGCTGTAATCGACAAACAGCAGCCCGACGCATGTTCTGCTGTTGTCTGGGTGCTCCAAAGCAGAGTAGAGAGCCATCCTGTTGTAGCAGTAGGCATATTGCAGCAGGTCCAGGTCCTTGCTCAGGCAGGAGTTAATTCTAGCCATAACCAACCTGACGAAGCATTTCATCACAGTAGATGTGAGTGCTACTGGGCGATAGTTGTTGAGGCAGCTCACCCTGCTCTTCTTAGGCACTAGTATGATTGATGCACTTTTGAAGCAGGTAGGGACCTCAGACTGACACAGTGAGAGTTTGAAAATGTCCTTGGTGTTGTTTAAATGTAGTGGCCTCATAATGTGATGGGACTTTTGAGTTTTACTCCAGCCATACAATATTGGTTCTGAATAGATACAAAGGATGGCATTCAAAGCCTGTGAATTAAAAAAAAACACTCCTTGCCTTGCCAGTTTTGACTGGTTCCTCTGCCTCTGCCCCTCGACCTTCACTCCATACCAGCATCGTTCCTTATTGACTTGGAAAGTTTCCATTTTCATGAGACAGACATCCCGAAAGGCAGGAAATTATGCAGGTTAACTCACCATGCAGTACCAGGTGTCGCATTCTGTCAGTACAGTGCCAGAAGTATGGCACTTTGTATGCTTGGTCTAACAACAGAAGTATTAGGGTAAAAACAAACATATGGTGCATATGCAAATTATATTTAACATTATATGTTTAATTGCACTTCATTTGAACTGTGTTAAGTGTTTTCCTGGAAGTGAATCCATTGCACTTGACTTGTTGTAGAGGTCAGTGTTGGTATGTATTTATTTGTCCCAGGTAATATGTCATTACACAACTCCATTTAAATGAAAATCTCATTACTCAGAATTGACTGCAACACTGTTGTTGTCTGAGATACAGTTGCTCATTTGCACTATATTAATTTGTTGGACAATGGTGAATCTTATTCTAATGCCTTGAAGGCAGTTTCAGTTCATGAGGCAATAGGGGAACTGGATAGTGCTGGAAAACATAAATTGCAATCACAACGCGTGATTAGCCTTTGCCAGTTTGACTTGTTGGAGGATGCTCCTATCTCGTTATCACGAGTTCAGTGAGGAATCAGTTCAAACCATGCTGTTTAATGCTTTAACACACTATCACAGGCCCAAGAAGCTGTGAACATCCGTTCAAATTAACTTACATTGATTAAAGCCATTCTGCATTTCTTAAAGAAGAGATGCTTTGTGGCTGAACTACTGGTGGGAGGCATTCCAGATACGTAGGTTATTAGTTTGCTTGGTGACTTTACTGAACACCAGCAAGAGCAGGAGCCAGATTTTCAGCTCTGAAGGCCTTGGCAACACCAAGAGAGTGGAGATGTCCTTCACCCACAGGGACCAGGAAGTCCTCTGACCGCACAAAAATGGCAATGGGAGGATGCAACAATCAAGGTCAATATCTGCACTGCAGTCCAAAGGACATGGACAAGGTGCTACATGAAGTTCAATGACCTCTCTCGATCAAGAAAAATGAATGCACTTTCAGATGTCATCTTCCACCAACTGCATCACTAGCATCAGGTACTGCTCAGTATAGTACAACCCATCACTCATCTTCTGTAAGGAAAGAGTTAAATTTGCCAGAAGTCTTATTTGATTCCTCCTTGATATGTGCAAAAATGTGTGACTCAAAATGGTGGGCGACTTCTCTATTCAAGGGAATTCTCATTTTAGGCTGGAGTCATGAAGTCATTTACAGACAGAGGGAGAAAGAGGGAAGGAGAGAGAGAGAGTGAGTGAGAGGGAGAGGGAGAGAGAGAGGAGAGAGAGAGAAAGAGAGTGTGAGAGAGAGGGAGAGAGAGGGAGAGGGAGCGAGAGAGAGAGGGAGAGAGAGGGAGAGAGAGGGGGGGGGTCAGAGAGAAGGGGGGGAGAGAGAGAGAGAGAGAGAGAGAGAGAGAGAATAGTGGAAGCAGCTGTTGGGCACCTGGGCTTCTCTCCAGCGCTCTGTATAAGTATTCTTCGTATTCTATCGTTCTGTAGTTTTTGAAGTGGTTAATGAGTAGTTTCCCTATCATCCTAATAAAATAGTGTCTTTACAACCTTTAACACATGCACAGTGTCTCCTTTGTTTGCCAATACCTCTTGCTGCTGAATCCGAAAAGAACAAGGAACGAATTTTAAAATATTTTCGCTACACCTTCCAACAATGCCTGTCAATCAGAACTCAGATGTAACATGTATTTGCTTCACTGCATGCTCAAACATGACTTCTGTGGTAAACTTCACAGCCGTCTCAAAGCTTGCATGCCGTTAACTCATTAATCATGACCATATTCATTGTGCAGCACTCACAACTGTACTTCCCTCTTTCCTGCAATGAAAGCTAGTGCACGGTCAGTGCCAGCAACAACAAACCATGGCTTCAGAAGTTCACTCCCTGGAAGGTAGATTGGGAGCTATTACTGGAGATGTAATTACAGAGGCCAGGACATCAGTGGCGCATAGGAGAAGCTCAAATCCAACCTTCCTCCTCATATCCCACTTGCCCCTCAAGCTACATATGGACTAAGCACAGTGCCTTCAACTTCCTTCCCTCTTTCCTTTACCATAACCTTACCCTCATGCCTTTCAGAAAGAACTCCTGTCTAATCATGAATGTCACTTAGTCTTATAGTTGCATCACATATTGGCACTTAGTGCACTTTGTAGATTAACATATATGTGGATGGTAAGTGTATCTAATAAGGCAGCAGGCACAAGTGGCCTACAGCCATGGTAAGACAGAGGGATAGCCTAGGTGCCAGACTCCTGGAGACAGCAGTCTGCTGCAGGAGAAGAAAACTGATGGGCACATACAATGAAATGCTTTATTTTGACAAGCCTGCTGGACTGCATACAATGTCAAGGAATATGGACCATACTACTCCCAACCTTGCAAAAAAATTTGCAGTGAGATTGGAATCTTCCCCTTCCTGCATGGAGTGGTGCGGCCAGCTCCATTTCAACACCTACTGATCAAGCCATCATGCTGTGCCTGAAGCCCATGAACTCAACTTCCACTGCACACAAGCAGAAGATATTCAATGTTCGAGTGTTGCCATACAAGCTCACACTTATGGGATTGTCTCTCTGAGTACCAGTGTTTGTAAGATGCCCAGTGCTTTGGTAATCTGTTATCCATGGATTATGAGGCCTTCTTGAGGTATTAGTGTTGGGAGTAGCTGTAGCTGCACAAAGTACAGATTAGTTATCCTCTCTCAGAATGACAGTATGTGCTTTTTTTTTACCTCTGCTAATATGCTACTGCCTTTGTTCTTGCCTTCCAGCTTGTTTGTTAGATCAGGCTACTGCACTCATGGAGAAATTGTGCAGTCCAAAGCCATGCTTTCTCAGTCCAGGGGTGCTTGGCATCTTCCAGGGCTATTTTTAATAGCCTTTCATCAACATGACCAGTAGCAACTGGGGAATCATCATGCAGGCTCTCCAGGACAGGAAAGAGGACATAAAATGCAGACACCAAATGGAGAGGAGCAATTAATTGCTTGTCATGGTTGGATGAACAACTATAATTTTGATGAAGTGATCTTGTGTTGGTTTTTATTCTACCATTGTGGTCAAATGCAGGCTTGTTGATCATTGGCTGAAGGAAGCTGTGAAGGGTAGGAAAATGGGGAATGGAGACTGTGGTCAATCAATTGGTCATGGATAATCCATCCTGTAACAGTGCTCCCTTCTTCTTCCTCCTGCTTTGTAGCAGCCAGCAAGGGATGAGCTTGCATGGTTTCCAGATTATAGAGCACATAATGGACAACAGCACATTTGGAGACACATTCAGCTTCGTACCACAAGGTGCCTCCAGAATTGTCCAGACAGCAGAAGCAACTTTGGAGAATACTGATGACCTGCTTAATGAAATAATGGTAGTCAGCACATTCTCCTATATCTGGCTTGGCACTGGAGTCAAGAACCAGGGTTGAGAAGATAAGCCTTGTCTCCCAGAGTCCACCTTCTGAATTGATGTGATATCCAAAGATAGAGGTCACACCGATGGGTGGGGTGAGAGGTCTTGGGAGGATGTTGGTCGAGAGATTTGTCTTGGGAGGATGTTGGTTAGGGTGGTTAAGTTGGAATATTATTGGGTTGGGAGTTTTGAGCTGGGGGGTGGAGTACAGTCTTCATTGCAGAGGTGATTGCCTGGATCAGATTACGAGCACAGCTTGCAACATGGACAGGGGTCCCTCTTTAGATTGTGCTAACGCAGATTTGCTAGCACATCAGAAACCTGCTTCTGCACATGAGGCTTGCTGATTGACACTCACACTACTGACAATCTGAAAGGCAGCATCCAGAGATGTACCACAAGTTGTTGAACGTCACTCTGCATGTGCAATATCCTCCACATGTCTGAAGCATCATGCATAGAAGACCCGGGAACAAAAATCATGGACTTGTCAAATCATGTAGTAGGTCCTCAATTTTTGTCAGCACTTTTTTTTTCCAAAGAAAGTTGATTGTGTAGCACTTAAAGACTTAATACTCTGCACTTCAATTTCCAGATGGTGGTGTTAAGTCTACCTTTGCAATATTGGTGTTGCGACCTGGTAACTCTGCATACTGATGATATCCATCAGCACTGCCTGTATTGCCAGCAAAGCTAATATGGCAGATGGCTTGGGTCATGACAGATGCCCATGCATGCCTTACATACAAAATGGGATGCAATTAATCTCCCAACAATGATGTCGTAATTTTATAGCAAATGATTTTCATGCAGGGACTTCTGAATTTTATTTTACTGCTCTCCACTTCAGTTATGTTCAGCTCCTGTGTTCCATTTTTGAAGTCTTTGAATATGCTTGATAGAAACTTTATTTGCCTGGTTATCTATTGAAAATATAATGATAAGAGAATTTTTAAAATTTTGTTTCAGCCAAAACTGAAGAATAACATATTTCACCACAATTTAAGATTTGATAAGCAAAATCACTTATTGAGCAGTAAATATAATGAACATGTGGTTTAAATAATACCTTGTATCAGCCTTTCTTTGCTCCAGAGAATTTTTTTCTTTTAGTAGCACTACTTGCTACTCTATTTTCAATTGTTTTTTTGACTCACATTTGAAACTCACTGTTGATTGTCATGGTTATTGATTCTGTTGTGTTTGTAGTCACCCTTCAAGCTATTAAATGCACATATTGGAACAAGCACAGAAAGAATAACATTGAATCATAATAATCTTTGGCACAGAGTGAGGCCATTTGGCTCACTGTTTTGATGTTGGCTAAAGATGATGGAGATGGGAGAGAACATTGTTAATTCGAGTTTTAATGAGCATAGAAAACTAAAATTAACATTAAGTTGACTCCTTAAGAAAGTACTGGCAGTAATTCCTAAACTAGGAGTATCAGGTAAACGAATCACTGATGATATAAATTATTTCACAGTCAAGCATCATTCAATTTAATTAGTCAGTCAAAAGCATGCTGATTTGCATGAACTGTGCAGTTACAGATCTTCAAGTTTTGTCAATGCAAAATAAAGAGTAATGAATTTAATGCCCCTCATTGCAAATGCGATAAGGCTTTCCTGCTTTTAAGACTGAAAGCTGCAAGAAAAGGTGAAGCTAATCTTCTTGTGGTACTGCCTATTTCAGTCACTCTTATTACCTAAAATGAACAGATAAGCCATGATGTAACTATTTTTAAACCTGTGTGAAACTTGCTTCTCAAGAGTCAGTGTTGGGCATATATTAAATCACTCTGATACCACTTGGGGAAGAGCCAAGTACCTCCGGGCTATTGACAAGTAAACAGCAGGGGAGTGGTGAAAATGTGCTTTGCAGATTCATTAATCAAGATGGTTGCTTGATATGACATCTGCTGCAGTGTATTCAATGTATCATTTAATTGAGGACATCTATACCTCCTTGATCCTTTCTGAATCATTCCCTTTATGCATTGAAACAACATTTCTCTGCACGTACCTTTACGTACTGGCTTAATATAACCCAATTTACATTCAAATTAACATGCAAAAACTAGCTACGCATTTGATATTTGTTTTTGCTCCTTCCCATATTATTTTCATATTGTCACTTTCTGAATCCAGCAGAAATGGAAATAATCTACAGTGCAATAAGTGAATTCAAAGATAACTTATTTCAAGTTCTTGATATTAGTTATTCATAAAGGAAGGTTCTGAAGAACAATGTAAGGATACAGCAGCCATTACAGTGCTTGCCTGTGATATTCTGAAGTTGGCGAAAAAGTGTTACATCTAGTGCAACCGCAGTGTGATGTTCACTCATCCCAAACTAGCAGTGATGTTTTGAAAGGAAAGGCTGACAAAATACTCAGCTCTTTCTTTCTCATCAGAAACTTAAAAGAGGCTGTAAAAGTTTATTTTCACATCTAAAAGATCACTTGCAGTTATACACAACGCTTATTACCTGTTCCAGCAAATTGACATCAAAGCCATTTAAGCATAAGGCTTAGAGTGAGAAGTAACAGGGTTAGATGGGACCTGAGGGAAAACAAAAATTACGCAGAGTGTGTTTGCAACCTGGAACGCACTCTCTGAGAAGGTGGCGGAGGCAGCTACTCTTACAACTATTAAAAAGTATCTTGAATCACAAAGGCACAAAAGGCAACAGTGCAGGTGAATGGGGTTAGTAAAGATGGGCACTTGATGGCCGGAATGAGAATGGTGGGCTGAAGGGCCTGTTACTGTGCTGTATAACTATGTGACTCCATAACATAATTTTTTTCTCTGAGCTGCTGCTGGCTCAGTTCATGTACCGCATTTTTACCAGAACAGAAAAAACACAGAAAAGAGGTTTTGGGTCATGCTTCCTATGAAATTATGCTGCATGTTCAAGTAAATTCAGCCTAAGGTTTCAGTGAAGTGTGTGGGGCTATACTGTATGTCTGATTTTTTATTACCGTAATGGAAAATAACTTGTACTGGTTTACAATTGTTGATAACCATTTTTCAGATGCAAATTTGCAAGTATTGAATGGAAAAATCTGATAAAGTATGCAACAACTGAATTTGAATATGATAATGAATCATGATGTCATTTACCCAGCCACACAAATACACATCCAACATCACTCTATGATTGCACCTATGTAAATAATTGTCCAACGGCTCAACTATATTTGGCACTTAACTGGATCAATTGCATTCGGGTATAGTAGTAGGTCAGAGGATGGGTATTTTGCAGTGAGGGATTCACCTAAAAAAAAGTCACCAAGGAATGGGCATGCCAAGAGTGAGATCAGCTCTACGAGCATTCATTAAAACTCAATACCACCTGGAGAAAGGAAACCTCTTGACTGGAACACAAGCCACCATTACCAGTGCACCATGGCTGCAGTTTGCACATACAAACCACACTCCTGTAACTCACCAAAGTTTCTTTGACAGCCCCTCCCATGTCCAAGATCTTTAACGCATTGAAGAACAAGGTAACAGAAGCTTTAGGAAACCAGCTTGTATAAGTTTACCCCATCCTATCAAAAGTCAACATCCATTCCCAATAGCCATGGAGAATACAGCGGTGAGTTGTCATCATGAACTATTACAGTCCATGTGGTGAAATTACTCCCACGGTGCTGTTAATTAAGGAGTTGAAGGACTTAGACCCAGCAATGATGAAGGAACAGTGATAAATTTTCCAGAAGGCTGAAGAGTGCAACCTTGCTAATGAAGCACCGTCCCATGAGAAAATAGTTGTTTAATAATATGGACAATTAAAGCATAAAAGTGGAATTAGACCAGGTGGTTCATTATGTTAAAAAGATGGATGTAACTCTAATTAAGTGAATTTGATTTTCATTCACAAATAAATGCGATTACAATTCTGGCAGCAAACCATGAACCTAGATCTGGAAGAGCAAAATATCATTCCACATCTGGCCATGGACCTTATTGATTGCATTTGGAATATTTAACCATGAATATGGTTTTTACTGTTGCAGTCAAGGAGAAGTCATCATTCCAATGGAGTTTCCTAGATTTCAGGGTCCTGGGGGTTCAAATCCACAGGAATTCCAGACCATGGAATGTGGAATTGTTCCCTCTAATCTGCGCGTCTGCAAATATATTACAAGTTGTGTGGCGAGGCAGCCATGATATTTGTTGCAGATCAATCAGCACTCAGACTCCAGAGGTACAGGAATGAGCAAGCTAAGGAGGATCTCTGATGAGACAGTCTATCTGATTGTAACAATATTCTGATTTTTATACATACTTGAGGCAAAGACAATAATTAACAGTTAACAGATAGTGTGGTGACCATACATAAAGTATTGCTGTCTGACCCTGTCAGCTTGATCAACCTGCCCTCCATAATATTCTCAAAGCTCTCAAGCAAACTCTATCCTTGAGACATTGTGACTTATGATTCTCATCCATCTAGACTTCCCTCATTCTTTACTCCAAATTCTCAGGGTAATAAAGTATTGAACATTCCTGTGCCAAGTGGTATTACCTAGTTGTCCTAGGGCTGACAGGCAGGGCTTGATCAATCAACCCCGAGCTAATGACGACTCTGTTCCTTGCCTTCTAAAACTCTTAATTTGGTCAAGTATCCCAACAGGCTTTGTCAAGTTAGTTCATAGTATTTTAGAAATGCAGAATTTATTAGCCTGTAACTTGCATAATTAATTCGTTTACATATTGGCAATACATACACTCTCAAATTACCCTATGTTATGATTGACGTAGAATAAGAATATTGAAGGGAGTGCTTATGTTCGGTGTGTTTCTAAAATCTACCTCCACGCTAACCTATATCTAAAAGCTGCATCTAAAACCGATGATATTTGAGGTCTAACACATCAAAATAACTGATTCACTTGTCCTAGCAAAATGAAATTGAGATGATAACGCTCCTGTGATCCTTCTCACAAATGGAGAGGAGAGCTAACCTTGTTGTTTTACTGTGATAATCTATATATCCTTCACAATTTGTTTTGCGAGGTACAGGGCACATAAAATGAAAGACATTCTTCATGAGTGCATAAACTGTTAAAAAGCTGATAGCTCATTTTAACATCATATTGACAGTAATGAGAAGCAGCTAAGGAAGATCTAGTGTGCTTCTGCTTGTTGTGATGGAAAAGATACAGTTGTATCAATTGTTTTGTAAAAGCTGAAAATTGGATTGATAAATTTAGGATAAATATATGCCCAGTTTTGAATGCATTTTAACTGCAAGTAAAATAAATCTTAAATAATTAATTTCTGAACTCTTATAACTGTTTAGATTGTTCATTCTAAGGGAGTCAGAGTCAGAGCTCGACAGGAGCAGAGTGGCACTAATATGGCAGGCACCAGATCCATTTTCCTATTGCTCTTGCGTCAAAAGTCACCCGAATATTTTCACTGGTTATCCTCTAGCAAACAAAATGCATCTGGAGGGGGAAGGTAAAGCAACAGTTTAACATTAACTAGGTTACATAGAGCATGTTAGTCTCCTTACCATTCCAGCTGCCTCTGCTTATCTCAGGTGGTCCTAAAATACTGGCTTTAGAGATTTGCTCTTGTCACAGACATCAATTATGTAGGTGCCACCTGAAACATATTAAACAGGCTAGCTATTTTGGGCAGCTCACATTCACATCTGGTCAGTGTGATAGAACGCAATCAAAACCTAACCCCAGTGACTTCCAGAATGCCTGCTACAACAGCAAATCCTTCTACATATATTTTAAAAAGACCACAATTTGACCGTCTCCCAAACAGATCGAACCCCAGTTGCTGAGGAAGAATTGACAATGAAATTTCAAGTTCTCATCATTATCTCAAAATGCTTTCATGACTACTTGGCTGAACGTTTGATTACTTCAGTAACTATGCTGTATTTTATATTTCTCACAACATTCAGGTCATTCGAATGACATGGGTGATTCAGCCCATTGAATCTATGTCAGCCCTCAAAGCATTCCCACTTATTTCCTTGGAAAATTTTCTGTCTCACGTGTCCATCAACTACCTCAGTGCTCCTCTGCATGGAGGGTAATTTACAGGAGCCAATTAACCTCCAACCAGCACATCTTTTGGATAAGGCAGCGATCCAGGGCATCCAGGAGAAACCCCCAGGGTCACAGGGAAACAGTGTAAGGCCCACAGAGGATTGAACCTGCGTCACTGGACTCTGAGACAACAGTATTACTTGCTGTCCTATTCTGTTGCCTATAAACGTCACCTGCATAAAGCAAGGCGTGAAAAGACGAATGATAAAATCCACCCCTCACTACACTAAAAATTGAAATAATTTTGGATTTGATTAATTATTAAATTAATAATGTTACTGCCATATAACAGCCATTGGGATTCATGGGGAAGTCTCCTTCGTGTGATTGGGATTATACGGTCATGGAAAAGACAGCCAAAGGAGACAAATACTTCGCAATTTTTATCTGTAAATTTAAGAAATAAGGACCTTATGAAAATTTAAAGAGAGGTTTTAAAGATATCATGACAATATCTACAGATTGGGATTGTGTAGTTGTAGAGCTCTTCTACTCTCATGCAAGTTCTCATGTGCAATCCAATCATTATTAGGTGAAGTCTAAAGAGAATCTCAAATCACATGATATGAGATGCAGACCATTGATACTAAAACTGGGACAAAGCAAAGGTATTCTATCCCCCAGATACCTCCCACTCATTCTCTTATTCCCCCCACACTCCCACGCATGTTAAAGGTTACATTACAGGTTGAGGATGCACTGAATGAAATGGCTTTTTTTAACAATAGTTTGATTCAAATCCCAGCCACACAATTTGCATCTCATTTTCTTTCTTTCTGCCACATTTGGATTCAAAAACAATTGAGCAAAAACATAGATGTATGAATTAACAATTTAATAAAGGGGTAGTATTAACTATATAACCCATGAGGCTTATAAATCTAAACATTTCTACTTCTAATTGTATTCATTAAACAATTTTATCCAGAGTGACGTTTGAGCCATAACAGGAATGGACTCCTGCTCTTCATCTCAGATGCAAAATGAGTCCTAAAGGTCATATTATCCTGCTCATTAACTTTAATAAAAACAGTCTCAATAGATTCTGACACAGTAAAGCACTTCAGTAACATGCTTAATGCAGATAAACTGCGATAAAGTTTAATGGCATTTGGCACTTAATAACTTTCAATCTTACCTTTCTTTCTCTTGATCAAAGAAGCAAGTTTTCTCCCAAATCAGTATGATTGCCAAGAGTTTTCTAACATTATGTCCAATGACAGGGTGCATTGCCCCTGTTTGTTCAGTGAAGATATTTTTACACAATGTTACCTTAACAATCCATTCATCGACACTTGACTGGATGTAACCATGAAAATTTATTTGAATAATCAGCCAGGGTCAGAAACATAAATTGATATAATTATCTATAGTCTGCACACTACATTCCCTAATGCCTAAAACATGTATTCAAAGTGAGGTGGAATTTCTGTCGATTTGTGACCGGAAGGTAATTTCTTTCAGCCTTCGTTGCAAGGGTTTCAGGGTTAATTGCAGAGATACTGAATTCTGACTGTTTTTGCTAAACACATAATAAAATAGTGTATGAACATTGCATTGTGCTTCAGAAATTCTGTTCTATTAAGGAAAAATTGCATATGAAGAATTTTACTGTCTTTTTTTTACCACAAGTGAAGATGAAAAATACCACAATTACTAAACCATTTTCTGCATCTGGTTAGAATCAAACTGTCCCAGAGTAGACACTCTATCCAGAGAAGCAAAGGACTGCAGATGCTGGAATCTAGATGAAAAACACTATGATGCTGGAGGAACTCAGCAGGCCAGACAGTCTCTCCATCCTTTTGAATCTTACCCAACAATCTTACCCAAATCAGCAGGTCCTTTCAGTGGGATGTGGTGTAATCCAGAGTGAAATAGATTATGGTCTTCCTGCTATTTCCCTGGGGTCCTGCCATATTCTGCCACCATTACAAGAAGAATCTGGGACAATCTCCCGAGGAAGTTAGGGCAATTGACCATGAAATTTGTCTGCATGGTGCTCATTGTTTGGAAGCCGTAGGCACTGAATTGATTTTCAGAATGACATTTGATGTGAACCTATACATTGGTGGTGTGAGTGACTCCATACTGGGAAGGATGTAAGTGTGTGTAATGTTCATGTCACAGTAAGCATGCAGAAAGGGCAAATCAGTGTGCGCAGATGTCACAGCACCACTGCCAAACTTCAGCTAATGCCTTGTTTTAACCTCTCACAGCTGAACACACACTCAACAGCAGGAAGGACTACACACCAGCAATTTTTAAAGAGATCATCAACTAGTCACAGGTTAATTGCTGATTGATATCTTGAGCTATTGCTTCAATTTAACTAGCATCTGGTGGTGGTTGGAATCTTTAAGGTATCTGAAGTTTTCAGGAGCCAAGGATGTACGTCTTCACTTCTAGCCTTCCACAATTACCAATGGCTCCCAGACAGGAGTGTGTAAATAAAATTCCTCTTGCTGTGCAGCATGATAGGGAGAGTGAGTTGAGGGGATGGGGGCAAGTCAAATTGTGGAAGAAAGGAGGAGGGGCAATGGGAGAAGAGATAGAAGAGCTCCCAGCTGTGGCTAATGTCCACCCTGGCTGTTTAGGGAAACACTTTTTCTCCCCAAAATGTAGTGAGGAACCACATGCCAGGCGTCTGTGCTTTAGTAACAACATCCGAACATCTTCCAGGCACAACAGCTTTCACAAAGCTTCCTGGGGACCATTTTGCCATCAAGTTAAAAATGGCCATGAACTTCTACATGTCAAGCTCACTCCGAGTTGGGATATCCATAAATATTTCAGCTGACTTTTCACGGTTACATTAAGGAGGTCATCTGGTCTCTATTACACAAGTGTTGAATATATTCTCTTCTTTCTTGGAAGGGGACAGAAGGCAAAACAAGTGCATGGCTTCCCACAAATTTTTGGTTCCCCCATGGTGCAGGGAGTCACAGATTGATGCATGTCACTTCATGGGATCTGCAGGTCAAGCTAGCAGCCAGCTTTCAGTCCCTCAATGTCCAGTGGGTGTATGTGAATAAACAGTTCATCAGGCAGGTCAGTGACTCACAGCAGCAAGCACAATACTTTCATTCTATAGCAGTCTATGGTGCCATCCATAATTGAGTGACTACAAGAAATAAAAGGCTAAATATTTTGTTAACATCAAGGTGTAGCCCTTATACACAACCCATCGACACATTGGCAATGTGGATAGAACAAATTCAATGTTGCTACAATCAATCAGTTAATGCAAACTACTGGTGTGATCAAACAACGATTCCACTGACTAGAACATTGCAGAAGAGTCCTGTTGTGGTTCAATCCTGAGCCTGCTTTATGTTGCACAGCTTCCCTATAAAGAGGATTCAGTCCTCATCCCCACTTACACAGTAGGTAGTTGTTGATCAGAAGGAGAAGGAAAGAAAGGGGTGGAAAAAACGCATACTACACAATTCCTTTCTGTCAGGACAGTCTATCACCAACTCATCTTGCTGCACTGACAAATAATGAACCAATTTCTCATTCACAAAAATCTTTATTTTAACCTCCCGCTATTGTTGACTACTTGGCTACAAAACCAAAATCAATACAAAGTTCATATTCCAATCCAAATTTATGTTAAACCTTTTCCAAATATCATACAAATATCAAGCAATCACCATTGCACACTCCCTCTCTGTCTTTGCTTGTTCTTTAACTCCTGTGAATGCTTCCCACCAACATCCTTGGTAGAAGGCAATCAAGGTTGCTGTGCATGAAATAGCTCTGGACCTGGAAGCCCTGGCTTCTCTCTGTACCTTCTTGGCATGAGTGGCAGCAAACTGGTTTGGTTTGTTGATGGTTAATAGAAAAGGTAATGGTGGAGTGAACATCATTTAATCATAAAAGCTTCCATCTTGCAGCTGATTTCTGGCCCACAGAGCCACTGCCACTCCCCGCAGCTAGTGTCTTGACAACTCATTGGAAAATGGAATGCCGTCTGCAGTGATACCTTGTAATCCTGTTTGAGCACTGGTACCCTAAGTTTACACAGCAGAAGTTTCAGCTTCCTATGCAGCCCTCAGGCATTGGTGGTTTCTGCTCAACCTACAACAGAGTCTGGATGCTGGATGATGATTGAGTATCTATGTGTGCTATTGCAGTTCCTTTCACTTCCACTTATAGTATGGGCTCCTGTAGTCACTCAAATATTGTGGCAGAAATGCCTGCACCTAGTTATTAGAGCAAATTTGTTTAAACCAAAATTTAGATGAAAATGATTCTCTCAACAGTCATCCCAATTAGCTACCTATAAATGAGTTACCGCTCCAACACTGAGTTATGTGCAGTTAGTTCCTATCGGCACAAAGTCATTTAGAGCAGGGCAGGCAGTGCCCCAAATTCATGCTGTTTGCTTATTATAATGAGTTCAGCAGCCAGACGGAGCTAATTGTGTGGTTTATCATCAAAGCAGAGTGTCACCAGTTCACATCTGAAAGTGTCTTTTAGAGCCAGCTTACTTCTCTTAAAGGGGAGTGTGGCTGCAACAGACAGTGGAGTAAGTAAGGAGGTGGTTGGGACTTGTGAAAAGCTTCTAAGCAGAGAGATGAGTCATTTATGTGAAAATCCTAAGATGGAGCATTCTCGGGTCTGGAGGCCATTATCCTCTTACTTCTTTGCCTGGTTTTCTTCCAAACAGGCAATGATATTAATTTTGTACTCTCAGTTCACCACTGACTTTTCAACTCTGGAACTTTAGTGGTATCCTTCCCAGATTCAAATCCCACTCCTGATAGTCCAGGGAACTGCTGACTGGACCTCTGTCCCTGTATGTCTCCTTTCCATAACCAGGCTTATATTATTTGTCCTGTCTGGCAGGAGTGTTTAACAGTTTCCAATAGCCCATAGAATGAATAAGAGATTATTCATACTCATCTGATGTGAATATCCATTGAGTCATACTACATGGAAAGAGGCCATTCAGCCTACTTCATCCACACTGACCAGTGGGCACCCATTCATATTAATCCCATCGCCCAGCACTTGGTCCATGGCCCTCTGTGCTTAAATGATTCAAGTGTTCATCTGGACACTTCTTAAATGCTGTCAGTGACTCAGCTTCAACCATTCTCTCTGGCAGTGCATTCCAGGTACTTACCACTCGCAGGGTGAAGGTGGTCCCCCTTGTATCCCCTCTAAATCTCTTCTGCCTTACCCTTAACCTATGTCCTCTGATGTGGGGAAAAGTTTCCTGCAGTCTGCCCTATCTACACCTCTCATAATTTTATATACCTCAGTCATGTCCCTTTTTAACCTCCTCTTCTCCAGGGAGAACAGACCCAGCTTCTCTGTTCACTCCTCATAACCGAACTGCTCCATCCCAGGCAACGTCCCAGTGAATCTCCTCTGCACCATCTCCAGTGCTATCACATTCTTCCTATACCTTGATAACCAGGACTGCATGCAGGACTCCTGGTGAGGTCTGATGACGATTTTATTTAGTTGGAGCATAACCTCCCTACTTCTGTATTCTATGTCCCAATTAATGAAGGCCAACATCTCCTATGTCTTCCCAACTACATTATTTACCTGTGCCGTCACCTTCAAGGATCTATGGACTTGTACTCCAAGGTCCCTCTGTTCCTCAATACTGCCTTTGACCCTACCATTCACAGTGTATGTCCCAGACTCATTAATACTCCCAAACTGCTTCACCTCACTGTCTGGATTAAAGTCCATCTGCCATTTTTCAGCCCATTTCACCCACACATCAATATTGTGTTGTTGATGGAGTTGTTGTTGGTAAGTTGATGGAGAAGATCCTGACAGGCAGGATTTATGAACATTTGGAGAGGTATAATATGATTAGGAATAGCCAGCATGGCTTTGTCAAGGGCAGGTCCTGCCTTACGAGCCTGATTGAATTTTTTGAGGATGTGACTAAACACATCGATGAAGGAAGAGCAGTAGATGTAGTGTATATGGATTTCAGCAAGGAATTTGATAAGGTGCCCTATGCAAGGCTTATTGAGAAAGTAAGGAGGCATGGGATCCAAGGGGACATTGCTTCGTGAATCCAGAACTGGCATGCCCACAGAAGGCAAAGAGTGGTTGTTGACAGGTCATATTCTGCATGGAGGTCGGTGACCAGCGGTGTGCCTCAGGGATCTGTTCTGGGTCCCTTACTCTTTGTGATTTTTATAAATGACCTGGATGAGGAAGTGGAAGGATGGGTTAGTAAGTTTGCAGATGACACAAAGGTTGGAGGTGTTGTGGATAGTGTGGAGGGCTGTCAGAGGTTACAGCGGGGCATAGATAGGATGCAAAACTGGGTTGAGAAGTGGTAGATGGAGTTCAACCCAGATAAGTGTGAAGTGATTCATTTTGGTAGGTCAACTATGATGGCAGAATATAGTATTAATGGTAAGACTCTTGGCAGTATGGAGGATCTGAGGGATCTTGGGGTCTGAGTCCATAGGATGCTCAAAGCAGCTGCACAGGTTGACTCTGTGGTTAAGAAAGCATATGGTGTATTGTCCTTCATCAATAGTGGAATTGAATTTAGGAGCCGAGAGGTAATGTTGCAGCTATATAGGACCCTGGTCAGACTCCACTTGGAATACTGTGCTCAGTTCTGGTCGCCTCACTACAGGAAGGATGTGGAAGCCATAGAAAGGGTGCAGGGGAGATTTACAAGGATGCTGCCTGGACTGGGGAGCATGCCTTATGAAAGCAGGTTGAGTGAACTCGGCCTTTTTTCCTTGGAGCGATGGAGGATGAGAGGTGACCTGATAGAGGTGTATTAGACGATGAGAGGCATTGATCATGTGGATAGTCAGAGGCTTTTCCCCAGGGCTGAAATGGTTACCACAAGAGGACACAGGTTTAAGGTACTGGGGAATAGGTACAGAGATGTCAGGGGTAAGTTTTTTACTCAGAGAGTGGTGAATGCGTGGAATGAGCTGCTGGCAATGGTGGTGGAGGCGGATACGAGAGGGTCTTTTAAGATACTTTTGGATGGGTGCATGGAGCTGAGAAAAATAGAGGGCTATGGGTAAGCCTAGTAATTTCTAAGGTAGGGACATGTTCGGCACAACTTTGTGGGCCGAAGGGCCTGAATTGTGCTGTGGGTTTTCTATGTTTCCACGTCCTAATTTCTCTGCAGTCTAAGACTATCTTCCACACTATCAATAAATCTGTCAATCTTTGTTTTATCCATGAACTTACTGATCTCCCACATCCACATCCAAGTCATTCACGTATATTACAAACAGCAAGAGTCCGAGCACCAATCCTTGTAGGACACTACTAGTCATAGGCATCCAATCACAAAAACAACCCTCGACCAATATCCCACTGCAACTCAACCCAGAGTTCAGGACCAAAGTTCCAGCATCCACTCATTTTTACTGTTGGCAGAGTTTGATGCACCTGGCACCTTTTAACTTGGAGACAGATGTTCCAGAGCGAAAAATCCAGTGGGGTCTAAATTAAACATCACTACCCATCTACTGCACCTGAATTAAGTGTAATAGCTAATTTTGCAAAGGAGAAGCCATAAAGCAATCCATTAAATTATTTGGATCCTTTATTGAGGTAGCTCTGTAGTAACTGCTGGTTTAATTTCAATATTTTAATGCACTCACTTTGGACTCAAATTCCTACAGTTCTTTCATCTAGTCAGAGCTAACAGAAAAAGATAATGTGAAGTCTATTTAGTGATATTGTTGCAGGCATTCCTGCCCTTCACACCAATGATTAGTTAGGCACAGAGAGAATCTGTTTTAACTCTTGGTTATCTTTATTGGTTCAGTTACAAACAGACATGTCATTCACACAGTTTAGACGTAAGTAAGCAAGCAATTCATACAAGATTAACCTCCCATCTACACACCAACAAGGTCTCCTTGACACTCCGGAATAGTCAGTCAGAATAGAAAGGCTATTACCCGAGAATCATGAGTTAGCGCTGGCCAGGTGTCCTTGTTGAGTCCGACATAATCTCCATGTCTCAGATGTAGGGTCATCCACTTCCACGATGGTTGGTTTCTGGAGTTTATGCTGCTTCTGCACCCAAAATACTCCATTCTTATTCTCTTTCCTATCAGCTCTGCATGCTTGTGTTTCAATTTTGTTGGTTCTGTCTTATCAGGTGAGCCTGTCTCCCATCTCCATTGGATCTGGCCCAAATTTACAGGCAGTATTACCTCATTGCTCTTCTCTCAGATAAGGAATTGTGCCTCCCGTTGTTTTTCTCAAAGTCAGGTTGATTCAAACCAGTTTCAGCCAAGGTCATGTCAGTTGCTGGGCTCAGGTTACCTCCATTCATAGACATGTTCTTCTCATTAATCTGTAGTTTTTCTGGCCAACAATATCAAAATAACTCTGACCTTCTCTCAACCTCCTTAATGCTGCCCTCTCAATACTCCTTATCCTGGCTTACCACTGAACTGCAATGCAAGTTACAGTTCACAAGGCCCCTCATGTACTCTATATTGGAGGATTTTTAATCTGATGTGACTGATATTCTTTGGTCCTGAGGCTCCATGTTCAGGCATGCCATTGCTGCATGTTTAATCCAACTGCATCATTCATGACAGAATTTCTAATCACAAATATTCTCAAATTTCGACTGAAAACATTGGCCAAGAACTTCTGACCCCAAGCCAACACTATTGCTGAGACTTACCCACACTGTGTCACAGAAGTCCTAAAAACCAGGAGTGGTGCAGGTTGAAGTCAGCAGCAGTGTCCTCTGCCCTGTTGCCTGGGTTGCCAGCTATCCTTTTGGTCTACCAGGGAACTGCTCATGGAGTCCAACACTGCAGCACCAATGAATGCAGATCTCCCTACTATTAGGATGCACTCAGTTTAACCTGATACAAGCACAGTGGCTCTATTCAAATGAATGGGAGAAATAAGTTGTTGGGAGAAAGGCAATTAGAACTATTTTTAAATGATTTAAGTTAGCTTCAATTGCCTGGAACTTGAGTCTCGCCCACTTTCAGTGCACTAAATCATCATTGGTTCACCCACTCCGACCCCTCACAAAAATAAATAAAATTGACCAAAAAGACATTTGGAAGGACTCTGGATGATTATGCCCAAAGAACACATGCTAAAGGAAGCTTACGTGATTCCTAACAAGACTAGGTTTGTCGATCAGTCACATCTGAATTGTTCCATACACCCTTGCCTTCTATTGACAGCAGTCCTTCAGGACATTATCTCAGAATGGCCTAGCATAGGCTTAAGATAAATTCTTGTATTTCCTTATGACACATTGAGTCCATGCAGGGTCTCAGAGCAATCTTATTCCACCACTCATCTCCCTGTAACCTCTTTTCTCTCACATGCCCATCAACTCCCCCCATCCCCAACACCCCCATCCCGAAATCTCCTGCCACCCACCTACACTATAGACAATTTACAGTGGCTAAGTAATCTTCCAGTATGCTTTAGGGTCATGGTTCATTGTGAATTGTACTTTCATTTTTGTTTATTTTGTTTATTCAGATTATTTTCTATCATTGTGGGTATTTTGGTGAGCTATAATATGGCAATTTTCTTATGAGCATCCAATTGCGTATCTAAGTAGGTATTTGGCTTATACTCAGATTTTCTGAATGACATTGTCTTCTGAGAATCAGGCACTCACTTGCTTAATCCAGTGTTAATTGCATTTTCCACTCCACATTATAATATAAATATAATTACAGACCCTACTTTCTGGTAGGGTCACAAATTCATAAAGCTCCTCCCATGATATCCAAGGTAAACTATTCATAGGACTGTATTGAGCAGAATGGGTATAAAAGAAGGGTATAGCATTGGCCAAGATAGTTTACGGAATCCTATTTATCATGAGACTTTAGATGTTGCCTTCTTGGAGAACTGCTAATGCTGGATCAGTGCATTCACCTGCTTCATACAGACACTGGTAGCATGTAAATCAGGACCTGTTGGGCACATAGGTCCTGCATTACAATTTTAAGACAATAATGAATAGAACTTGCACCATACAAACTTCACTACTGAGCAGCTGTCCTACCTATTTCAGACCCTCATAATTGTATACCCCTCAGATAAGTCTCCCCTCAGTCAATTCTTCTCTTGGTCCTAACCAACTAAAACCTCATACCCCCAAACCCTCAAAGTATTGTGCCTACTCCTTGATGTTCCAGCTGAATAACGTAACTTCTCAGCATCCACCTTGTCATTCCCTTTCAAAATCTTGTCTACCTGAAAGAGATCATTTCTCAGAGCAGGTAAATTTTCAGGTGTTATGATTAAGGCAAAGCTTCTTGTGGTGGTCTCATTTCCAAGACAACCAAAGGATTATTTTGTAGATTTCAGTTGAATGAGAAACATGCTCATTAGCTATGCTGAAATTTAATTGCGGTTTCATTCCAAATAAATCTCCTATGATGCAGGAACAAGAAAGGAATCTGTTATTGCTGTAATCACTGTATTCTAGCTGGTTGACACAGAAGCGTAACAGTAGTCAAGTCTTCTACTGTCAATTTCAAGCTGGCGATCACTGCCATTGATAATAAACTGAACTGTCAATGAAAACTGGAGTTTGGTGTAAGTGCCAATTTAATCTACACTTGCTAATGCCTTTTTACTATGATAAGGAACTAAAATAAAGTAACTAGTTCAGGTGCTACATGGTTGATATTGTAATGAATTTGCAAATGCATTAAGACACAGCATATGCAATAAAAAGCTTTTGGTTTTGTTACAAGGCAGAACAATTAACCTACGTGCATGTTGGGTTTTAAGCTTCTGCTCTCAAATGAGAATTCCAGTCATTTTAACATTGCCACTAAGCAGCCACACCTCATGACTCTCCCATCCTGGAGGCTCACAGACACATGGATACATATCACTTCTTCCTACAGTTTTGTTAGAAAAGTTATTTTTGTCTCTACCCCATTGTACTTTGAACAGTGAGGTACAATCAGCTTACCAATATACACATTTTCCAATATCAATTATAATTTTGGTATATATTTTGGACTTTCTTTAATTCCTTTATGGATTTTGATGTTGAATGAACTTTTAGGCTGTTTTGTTCTGGATTTGAACTTAACTTCTGTTTCTTTGTCAGGCTTGTTTGGATTTGGTGCTTCACATCCTGTATTCAGCACAGGCTCCAACTTGGACACAGTATCATGAGCTAGACTTGATTCATCTCCCACAGAGATCATTTGACCTTTACGAAAGCTTCTCATTTCAACAAAATACCTCTTGGCTGCACAGACCTCTGCTTTGCTTTCCTCACTTATGGGAGGTCGACTTGTTGCGGGAGTGGGTGGGTGGGTGGGGGGTGCTTACTCAGAGCACAAGTTGCTCATTTTCCTTGAAACTGTATTCCTCTGATATCTTTGACTCTGTTCAATTCTGGATGCCAAATTTGGTCAAAAACAGCTCAAGCATTTTCTCATCCTTCTCTTCAAGACATTCTGGCAGTCAACGTCCCATAGTAGTTTGTGTAATTGTCAGTACTTGAGGAACAAATTGGCCAGGTGATGTTTAAATATCCCCGCCACACTTGCTTCTTGAGAGCTTTTCTGTCTCTGCTGAATGACTTCTCAACCACTCCATTTGGAGTCAGACAATGTGAAAGAACGAGGGAGTGCCCTAAAACATGAATAAAAACAGAAAATATAGGAAATAATCAGCAGTTTAGACAGCATCTGCACAGACAAGACGTCTTTATTAGTCACATGTACATCGAAATGCATAGTGAAATGCATCTTTTGCATAGTGTTCTGGGGGCAGCCCGCAAGTGTCGCCACGTTTCCGGCACCAATATAGCATGCCCACAACTTCCTAACCCGTATGTCCTTGGAACGTGGGAGGAAACCGGAGCACCTGGAGGAAACCCACGCAGACACAGGGAGAACGTACAAACTCCTTACAGACAGCGGCCAGAATTGAACCCTGGGTTTCTGGCGCTGTAATAACATTATGCTAACCGCTACACTGCAAATGAAAAACCGGCGTCAGAAATTATTGAAAAGCAAAATAACCTGCAGATGCTGGAAATTTGAAACAAAAACAGAAACACTGGGAGCAGCCAGCAGACCATAAGGTATCAATGGAGAGAGGAATAGAGCTAGTTCCCCAAGATGATGATCATCCTGCCATATGAAAGGTCAATGATCTCAAATGCTAACCTTCTGCCCCTCCATCCTGATGCCATGCACCTCAGCATTCCCTGTTCTTACACTAGAACTGGCCAGTTTTATTTGAAATTCATTAATGAGTCCTGAGTATTGCAGGGTGCCCAGCTGAAAGATGAAATGTTGCTCCTTGAGGTTACATTGGACTTTGTTGGGACAGTGTTAAGGAGGTCAGAGTGGGAGTGGGATGGAGAATGAAAGTGACAGGCAACTTGAGGTTGAAGGACACACTTGTAGACTGGAGGTGTTCCGCAATTGTATTCGGTTTCCCCAGTGTAGAGGAGACCATGATATGAGCCTCACCAAATCTGATGACGTGTAACTAAATTACTGCTTCACCAAGTAGAAGTGTTTGGGTTACTGGGTAATGGGAAGGGAAGAGGTAAAAAGGCAGGTGATTCTTCCTTCCCAATGTTTGATACCATTCTGCTTCACAACACAAATCAAAATGTCAGACGTTAGCTATTCAGATAATACATACAGACCTCAAGTCATCCATGGAACATTCACCAAAGTACATGAACCCATCTGTTCATTTCAATCCATTTTAAATGACTATAGAGCTTACCAGTAACATCATTCCCTTTTTTTCGGAAGTGTAGATGTACTCTCTGAAGAAGTGTTGTAGAACATAACCAATGCCGCAACGGAATTTTTTATAGCTTGCTGCTACAACTTTGGGAAATACTGTGTTTGCTTGCCAATGATTTGAGGTCATTGTCCAAACAGGACCCGTAAACAAAGCATTTTGCAGTTGCTTTTATATGACTATTCCTGTGTTCAGAATGAAGTTTAGCCAAAATATTTTCTCTCAAAGTGCTGGCATTCCCAATCCATGACTCCATTTGATTCGCCCCTGCTCACACAACAACTCATGACAATAACTGTGCAAAGATTTCAGTTTGTTTCATTGACCATTGTTTCTGCCTGCTCCTGCCCTACTGAACTTGTATCCTTGTACCTCGACTCCATCTTGTCCATCAGTCCCTTCCCACCTACACTTCGCATACTCTCCATCACTTCGACAACTTTCAGTTCCCTGGCCACGACCGCCTCACTTTCACCATGGACATCCAGTCCCTGTACACTTCCATCCCCCATCAGGAGAGCCTCAGGGCTCTCTGCTTCTTTCTTGATACCAGACCCAACCAGTTCCCCTCCACCACCCCCCTCTTCCGTCTGGCAGAACTGGTACTCACCCTCAACAACTTCTCTTTCAGCTCCTCCTACTTTCTCCAGACCAAAGGTGTAGCCATGGGCACTCGCACGGGCCCCAGCTATGCCTGCCTTTTCGTCGGCTACGAGGAACAGTCCATGTTCCAAACCTACACCAGTAATGCTTCCCAACTCTTTCTCCGCTACATTGATATCTGCATTGGTGCTGCTTCCTGCACCCATGCAGAGCTCATCAACTTCATCAACTTTGCTACCAACTTCCACCCCGTCCTCAAATTCACTTGGTCCATGTCCGACACCTCTCTCCCCTTTCTTGAACTCTCTGTTTCCAGCTCCGGAGATGGATTATCCACTGCCATCTTCCACAAACCCACTGACTCCCACAGTTACCTCGACTACACTATTCCCACCCTCTCACTTGCAAAGATGTTATTCCCTTCTTTCAGTTCCTCCGTCTCCACTGCATCTGTTCTCATGATGAGGCTTTTCATTCCAGGACATCCGAGATGTCCTCTTTTATTCAGAAAATGGGGTTTGTCCCACACTGCTATCAATGCAACCCTCACCCGCATCTCCTCCATTTCTCGCATGTCTGCCCTCACCCTACCCTCCCCAGGGCTAAATGTTACACCTTCCCCTACACCTCCTTGCTCACCACCATTCAGGGGCCTAAATACTCCTTTCAGGTGAGGCAATCCTTCACATGTGGATCCATCGGTGTCATTTATTGCATCCAGTGCTCCCAGTGCGGCCTCCTCTGTATCAGTGAGACCCAACGTAGATTGGGGGACGGCTTCGTCGAGCACCTTCGCTTCATCGAGCACCTTCCCTCTGTCTGCCGTAACAGCTAGGATGGCCAGCCATTTTAATTCCACTTCCCATTCCCACACTGGCATGTCTGTCCACGGCCTCCTCTACTGCCAAGTTGAGGCTAGATGCAGATTAGAGGAACAGCACCTCATATTCCATTTTGGCAGTCTCTAACCTGACTGCATAAACATTGATTCCTCTAACTTCTGGTAAACCCCTCTGTCCCCCACCCCCCCCCCCTTTCCCACTGACACCTATACCCCTTCTCTTTCCCCTTCCCTGCCCTCTCGATCTGCCCATCACCCACACCTCCCTCCCTTTATTCCATGGTCCACTGTTCTCTCTTATCAGATTCCATCTTCTTCATCCCTTTGTCACTTCCACCTATCAACTCCCAGTTTCTAACGTCAATCCCACTATCCCCCCCACCCCCCGACATGCCTATCTTCCTCCTCTCACGTGGATCCACCAATCACCCGCCAGCTCTTGTTCCACCCCGTCTCCCCACATTCTTATACTGGCTATCTCCCCTCTTCCTTTCCAGTCCTGATGAAGACTCTCAATCTGAAGCAACGACTGTCCATTTCCCTCCATAGATGCTGCCTGATCTGCTGAGTTCCTCCAGCATTTTGCGTGCTGCTCAAGATTTCAGTTCCATCGTGCATGCTGGTCAAGTTCTGTTATCCTTTCAATGTTCATTCATAGAGTTTCTTCAGAATATGGTCTTTCTGAGCCTTGTCTGCAATTTCAGACAAAGTTACTGGAAAGTCTGCATCACACACATCTAATCTGTGCATCCCATTTTCATTTCCAAAAACAGATTTCTGAAGCAGTAGCCATGAAATGATGAAAGGCAATCTGCTTAGTTCCTAGATTCATTTTAGTGCTTGTACCATAATAGAAGAATTGTCATCTCTGTATCCTTGATGTTGTTATGGTAAGAACCTAATATTCCCTGCTGTGGCAATGACCTGTTATTAGGGTAAACAGTCTGCTGAGGAAAAGCTGATGGAATTTCGTGATTCCAAACAGTAACCCAAAAGTTTCCTTCTCAATTTCTACATAATTGCATTGGTTCCTCATAAGTGTGCAAGACCCAAAAATGATTGTTTCTCCATCTTCATCTATCCTGTTGCTTACGACTACAACTATAAACATAATTTGATGCATCACAAGCTAACTTCAACACACAAGCAATGTTGTTTTCACTTCCTAATGTTTTCTTGAATTTATTACATGAAATTTGGAGCTCCTTGCTTTAAATCTATGTTACATTTTCAACAAGTGATGCAATGGTCTGAGCACCATCACATGATCTGAAAGGAATTGTGTATATAACAACATTTTCACTGGGAATGATATCAGCTCTCATATATTTGTTTATCATTGATGGCCTCTACTTTGTCCCAACAGATCTCAGTTACATGACCAATGATCCACCCCATGCAAGATTTCATCCACTTGGTCTAAAATATGGCACGGTAGTGTAGTGGTTAGGCGTAATGCTATTACTGTGCCAGCGACCCAGGTTCAATTCCGGCTGCTGTCTGTAAGGATTTTGTACGTTCTCCCTGTGTCTGTGTTGGTTTACTCCAGCTGCTCCGGTTTCCTCCCACATTCCAAAGACGTATGGGTTAGGAAGTTGTGGGCATGCTATGTTGGCACTGGAAGAATGGCGACACTTGCAGGTTGCCCCCCAAACACCTTACGCAAAAGATTTCACTGTGTGTTTCAATGTACATGTGACTAATAAAGATGCCTTATCTTATCTATAACTGCTTTAACCTTAAGTTGTACCAGTCTCCTACTTATATCTTTGGCAAAGATCTGAATCCCTAATAAAACTCTTGCAGGAACAGAATCTTTTGTACGTGATGATGATGCTGACTATCTTTATTGGTATTAGTTTATTATTGTCACTTGTACTGAGGTACAGTGAAAAACTTGTCTTGCATATCGCCATCTAATTGTATTTTTGGCATTGGAGAGGTTCAAGTTTGTGAATGCCTTTGATCATTCTAACTCAGCAAGTCCCAGAAAGGGAGAAGCAGATGTTGTTCATTCATTTACCACTTGATGTAGTGCAAATTTGTGGTTTCCACATCCTTTTGTCTGCCTTGGGTACAAGCATTATTTGCACAACAGACTCATTCTGGTTGGTTTTCACAAGCACACTATTTATCCCTAATCTGTCATCACAGCTGTGTCAAAGCATGGGATACATACAGCAAAAAGGCAGTGATTTAGTTGTAAGGCCTATACACGTTTGGCTAGAAACTGAATTTTACCTTTTGGTGCACTAGACAAGTGTTGCATAAAGCATTAATGCCTGAAAAAAACACCAAATGGGGCAAAAATACATGAAAAGTAATACAATGGCGTTTTGTACACATTCTTGCACAATAATGGGACTGCTAGTCTTTGTTGAGAGCTGTATGTAGGGCACCCAATGCTGCATCATTCTTGTGCTGACCTCTGGAAATGCAACGGAAGAATTCTCCCCATGGTAACAAAAATACATCTACAGTAAAGGCTATGATGGAGGTAAGGGAAAATGTGAGGGAGGGGAAACATTGCTGTCTCACATATAGAACAATACAGCACAATACAGGCCCTTCAGCCCACCGTATTGTGCCGACCTTCAAACCACGCCTAAGACTATCTAACCCCTTCCTCCCACATATCCCTCTATCTTAAATTCCTCCATATGTTTATCTAACAATCTCTTGAACTTGACCAACATATCAGCCTCCACCACCACCCCCCCAGGCAGCGCATTCCATGCACCAACAACTCTCTGGGTGAAAAACCTCTCTCTGACATCTCCCTTGAACCTCCCACCCATTACCTTAAAGCCATGCCCTCTTGTATTGAGTATTGGTGCCCTGGGAAAGAGGCGCTGGCTGTCCACTCTATCTATTCCTCTTAATATTTTGTATACCTCTATCATGTCTCCTCTCATCCTCCTTTAGTCTCTCCTCATAATCCATACTCTCTAATCCAGGCAGCATCCTGGTAAACCTCCTCTGCACCCTGTCCAACGCCTCCACATCCTTCCTATAATGAGGCGACCAGAACTGGACACAGTACTCTAAGTGTGGTCTAACCAGAGTTTTGTAAAGCTGCATCATTACTTTGCGGCTCTTAAACTCGATCCCACGACTTATGAAAGCTAACATCCCATAAGCTTTCTTAACTACCCTATCCACCTATGTGGCAACTTTCAGTGATCTGTGGATATGAACCCCCAGATCCCTCTGCTCCTCTACACTGCTCAGAATCCTGCCATTTACCCTGTATTCCGCCTTGGAGTTTGTTCTTCCAAAGTGTACCACCACACACTTGTCCGGATTGAATGCCATCTGCCACTTGTCAGCCCAGTTCTGCATCCCATCAATATCCCTCTGTAAGCTTCGACAGCCCTCCAACTATCCACAACACAACCGATCTTTGTGTCATCTGAAAACTTGCTAACACACCCATCCACCCCCTCGT
Organism: Pristis pectinata; assembly: GCF_009764475.1. Taxonomy (NCBI): domain Eukaryota; kingdom Metazoa; phylum Chordata; class Chondrichthyes; order Rhinopristiformes; family Pristidae; genus Pristis; species Pristis pectinata. The sequence goes on from NC_067413.1 coordinate 89,374,808, forward strand.
CTAAGTCATTAATAAATATCACAAAAAGTAGAGGTCTGGGAATTCCCTGTGGATTGACTAGCCCAGTCTATTCTCTTGTTACAATGGTTCCACACTGTTGTGACCCGATCAAGGATCAGTAATCACATTTCACAGCTGATTCAAATGAAAAGGCTGTGATCAGTGAAGGGAGCACCGCTGATTATTTTTCTACAATGCTGATCACTGGACACTGAGGTTGGAAGATGTTGTAAGCAAGAGAGCACGGTGACAGAGTAGAACCTCTAAATTTCTGCTTTCTGTCCAAATCTTGGGTGATATGATCCTGGTTTATCTGTGAGTGTAGAGCAAAGATTTTAGGTACCCCCAAAACCAAATGTTTCTGCCACCAATTGGTGAACTTTTCACTGCACAAACTGTCAAGTCATAAGCTTCATGACTGGCACCGGGTATACATCAGCCACTTTGAATTTAAATATTGCACAGAAATGCCCAATTTCCTATTGGATCTTATTTGAACCAAAAATAATTACTAGTATGATCTACTCCAGGGAAAATCACTTTTATACACAATATATGCATGAAAATAAATCCAATTTCTCAGTTATATTTTAACTTCCTATTCCAGTCTGAGCATTCTCATTATTGTTACATCATTACACAGCAGGCATACCACATGAATCTGAGATACAAGAGAGACTGCAGCTGCTGGAAATCTGGAGCAACACACATTAAATGCTGGAGGAACTCAGCAGGACAGGCAGCATCCATGGAGGGAAATAAACAGTTGACCTTTTGGGCCAAGACATCATCAGGACTGGAAAGGAAAGAGGGCAGAAGCCTGAATAAAAAGGGTAGGGGGAGTGGGAGGGGCATGAGCTGTCAGACTGCCATGTTGAGGCCAGACGCAGGTTGGAGGAGCAACACCTCATTCCACCTTGGTAGTCTCCAACTTGGCCGTATCAATATTTATTTCTCTAACTTACAGTAACCATTCCCCTCTGTTACCCCCCCTCCCATTTTGTTTTCCCTTATCCCACCAGCCCCTATACCCCTTCTTTCTCCTTCCCTTCCCATCACCCACACATTCCTCCTTCCGGTTCCGCTCCCCACGTCCTTCCCTTCATTCCATGGTCTACTGTCCTCTCCCATCAGATTCCTTCCTCCTTAGCCTTTTGCCTCTTCCAGCTACCACCTCCCGAGCTTCTCACATCATTCCCTTTTACTCCCTGTCACCTACCTACCTTCTCGCTCTCACCTGGGCTCAACTATCACCTGCCAGCTCATGCTCCTCCCCCTCCTCCTACCCTTTTATTCTGGCTTCTGCCCTCATTTCCAGTCCTGATGAAGGGTCTCAGCCTGAAATGTCGACTGTTCATTTCTCTCCATAGATGCTGCCTGACCTGCTGAATTCCTCCAGCATTTTGTGTGTGTTACACCTCATGAATCTCCTGTCCAGTAGGATCACAGTATATTCTCATGCACAGACATACATTGGTATATAACAAATACAGGCTGTAAATTGGAACCATCAGCACTTGTACTTCACACACAAATTGCATACAAAATCTGTTTAGCCCTACTTGTGATCAATTTTTGGTGCAATATGTGGCCTTCATGCTGTGAACAGTCATACTGTGACTTGGTGAACAGTCACAAAACAACTGGAAGCACACCATGTTGAGGTCACTACTCTGGCATTGATATCTTCCATATAACATCAACCAGCCTTAGCTTTTAAATAGTAAGGGTGCCTGAAACCTCACCACTGACTGAAGACTTATGCTTTGCACCTCACTTCACACTTTGCAATGGCCTTGGCCCAATCACAGCATGAGACCTGATCAGATCAGGTGATTTCCTTAGTGTGATTGTACACACAGAAAGATATGAGTGGTCCCTGTGAACAAAACTGAGCAGCAGTGAGCACATTATTGCAAAGTAGGCATAGCTTTAATGATGACTGAAGGTAGACTGAAGGGTTAGCAACCACCAGAATTGGATTTATCTTGCTTTTGGCAGACAAGAGATAACTAATCTTCCACACTGTCAGGCAGTGTTGTTGATGCTTACGTATGCTTCACTCTTATGCCTTGCACCCACATGGGCAGCACCATCACTTGAAGTGTGATCTACATCCTGTTTGGTTGAATAAACACCCGTCATTATTCATGACTGAATGTGACAGGACTGCAGAGCTTCAGTCTACTCATTGCCCACTGTAAAATGGGCACACCTATGATACCTTTATACTTGGTTGTTATTTCACACTAGTACAGGAAATTTGACTGGAGTACAGCATTCCTTCATTTATACATCCACAAAACTGGCAAAATTCTGCTTAGGCATGCACACCATTATATTTGGTTCAGTGCCGAGTCATGTCAGCAGGTTGCCAACGTGCAAACGTACATGGATTGTAATCCATGTACAAATTATGCAATGTTCAATAGTAAAGGACATTGGTCAGTATGCATGGGCAGGCACAGTAGCATAGCGGTTAGCGTAACGTTATTACAGTGCCAGCGACCTGGGTTCAATTCCGGCCACTGTCTGTGAGGAGTTTGTACATTCTCCGTGTGTCTGCGTGGGTTTCCTCCAGGTGCTCTGGTTTCCTCCCACATTCCAAAAAGACCTATGGGTTAGGAAGTTGTGGGCTTGCTATGTTGGCGCCAGAAGGGTGGTGACACTTGCTTGCTGCCCCCAGAACACTCCACGCAAAAGATGCATTTCACTGTGTGTTTCAATGTAACATGTGACTAATAAAGATATCTTATCCTCATTGTGAATGTCAAAGTCAAAATCAAGTTTATTGTCATATGCACAAGTACAGGTATGCAGTGAAAAACTTACTTGCAGTAGCATCACAGGCACATAGCATCTTAAGCAACACTCACAAGGAAAAGAGATTATACATAAATTAAACAATTTTTACAAGAGAGAACACAATTAGAATTAGAATAACACCAATGTTTGAAGCTCCTAAGGATAATAATTCAATATTTCAGATCAATTTTACAGAAATGGCTTCTGCCTTCTGGATAATTTTCAGTTATCCTTTGTAATTTAGGCTAATCTGACCTATGCCACAACAAGGATTCTCTCCAAGCAGAAGCAGAGAGGATTATTGTAATCCTTCTTGTCAATTGAGGAACAGTTGGATCAGCTACACAATTGTACTTTTTATTTACATCAACAATTAGAACTGTCCCTCAGTTCATTGCATTTCTGCTCTTGAGTCAGAAATTTCATGCCAGAGACGTCAGCAGAATGTCAATGATATGTCTGTGAAGCACTGGTAATGTGCAGCTGTCATAGAATCTGCTGTACAGGTGAAATCGGAGACCACTGTTCTGTCTCCCCCACCTTGGGTGGATATGCAAGGTCCTATGAGTAGCAGTGTTCGTCTTTGTGTTGTGATTGATATTTATTATTCAACCTGCACCCATGTGTTATTTGATTATCATAGATACCTTTTTTGAGCTGTTATGTGAAAATTGGCTGTTGCAGTTCCTTGTTTACCCCAGCGAGTGCTCTTCAAAAATGACCTCACTCTTTGCAAGGGGATGTGCTGAGGTTGTCAAAAGTTCCACATAAATGCAATACTTTCATCTAAATGATTTCTTGTCTGGTAAATGAATCTGAAATTACCCCTTCCCCCCAGCCCAATGATTCATGTTAAATGAATCATTAGGGAGAAGGATGCGAAATTGCATAACACTCCAGAGATTTTAGGATGAATACTCCAAAAATTTACAATCAAGACACACAAACAAGGTACCAATGAAGCACAGCCTCTAGGAACTGGAGTGGTTGGCCTGAATATAGCTGTCAGGGATAATGTACTCCCGTCAACCAGCCGATTATTAACTGCAACATTGGATCGCCATCATCCAACACGTAATTGAAATATTGGATATTGTCACTTTATTTCTGATAACAGAGCACTAAAAATCCTCTGTATTGATCAAAAAAGATAAACACCTTGTAGGATACTTCTCTGATGACACTGTCCTTTCTTGGGACATTGGATTTACACTCTGGATCATCAGCTCCTAGCTGGAAGGTCAATTTCACTCACCATTGCAACAGTGCTTTCCTTCTGCAGTCACTCATAACTATCTACAGGCACTACTGAGGGTATAAGAGGGGTTGTTAAGTAAATTCTTATGCGGAATAAAGTCTGCCTTTTTTGTTTCTATTACAGAAAATAATTGTGATGACCAGCAGAGTCCATAATGAAAATCTATGCATAGCATAGTTGAGAAGGTCTAAAGTAAATTATTTAGCCATTTATCATTTTAACACATTGAAGTAAATATTTACATATTCTCTTAATCATTCCAGTTACAGAATATATAGCTAGAAATGGGATTTCACCCTTTTTATTGTGCTAAGCATGTGCTTCTTATAACCACCAACAATCAACTGGAACCCCCCCCTAATTTAACCATGAAGCTGGCCAAATTTATGCTACAGAAAGTGCTTTGATGGTTTACACTCAGAGGAAGCACTAAAGTGGGACCTGAATGGTCCGCAACAGAAGCTGCATGTAAGGTTCACAGCTGCCATTTCTTTGCCGTGCAGATCACTGGGAAGGGCGCCAGACCTCAAAGGAACTCACTACACAGAAGGGGGAAGTAAAACATGGGATGGGGGGGGGGAGGGGGAGGTGGGCTCAGTGACAATGACTGTCTATGTGAGCCACAGCTCCCTTCCAGACCATGCATTTGTTTGCCCTGATCAAGTCCGATGCTGTGGATTTGCCCCACGTCGCAATGAATTTGCAGAATGATTGAGAATACAGAGATCACAGCATGCATCTCTGATGTGCAAAGTACAACAAGTGGAATCAATGAAAGGACAACCAGTGATGATGTTTTAATTATCCAGAGCACTGAAACCTCAGGCTGGCGGATGCTGTATGCAAAGTAATGATGTGAGATTGGAGGCCCATTTTGTGTGACTGGTACAACCTATGACATTCATTGAACAAAGTATTCCAGTTAATGTTGGTAAGGGAGCAAATTTATGTTGTGTGACTGGTAGCATTGTTAGGTATGTGACTGATGCTGAGAAAATGTCAGCCATACCAAGGTGAACTGCACATGGAAGAATCTGGGCCAATTTTTTGTTGATAACTGGAGTGCTCCAATTTGAATTAAATCACTTCTATGTTTAATTTACATGTAAAATGGACGGCAATGGATCAAATTTTAGACCACAGACTTATTCTATAAGCAACATGTTGTGACTACTCTGCAGTGAATTACTGTGAGCACTCTCCAGTATCATATGAATACTTAATGTTTCTGGATCAAATTTGATTTTCCATCAATTTAAAACAGTCAGATGAGTTTACTGCAAACTGTTCTTGAATTTGAGGTAGTGGCACATGACACTCATCATGAGGATAAACAGGTTAAATAGTAACTTTAAAATATTTTAAAGTTATTCCTGATAGCCATGCAGTTTGGATACCTCAGTGCAAATCTAGTCAGCTTTGCCATCTATCACTGGTTGCCTCCAGAAAGGAATGTTCAGGGAAACAAAATAACAGAGCTCTATGAATTTGAGCAGTATATGTTACATGGGATGTAATATAAAATATTGCAGGACTGGGCCAGCATTGGTAAGTCATTCATGATTCAATCTTGTGATTTATAAACCTTATTACTTATTCTAGTCTCTGGCCCATAATTTGCCAAAGTGAGTCATCTGTCGGTGAGCTCCATGAGTTGGATATTTTCTTCACCTTTCAGCTCCAATTAGTTTTGCACTGCAAATTGCTGGATTGGCAAATTGATAATGTCACAATGAGATCAACAGGGCATCTGGGATGTACAGTGGGGCTAATAGTGTATCTCCTTAATTAATGACATTTAAGAATGCAGTGGTTTGGAGGACTCTGAAGTGTGAGTTTGGACAGTTTATCATTGAATTACATGCAGGAAAATGACTAGTTCCAAGTCTTTTTCTGTGCAGAACATCTCACATAAACATATGCATACCTGTTGCTCACAATGCAGCCTTTTATATAATTCGTGACAATCATAAACCAAGACAGCTCCTGCCAAGACAAAGGAGCCCAGAGCCTGCTCTGTCATTTAGTGAGTGTGGCTGACCAGTAGCCAACACATATGTACCTGCTTTTCCTCCATATCCCTGAATTCTTTGTTTAACAAAATTGCAGTCAGATTTTAAACTGATACTTGATGTAGTCACAATTACTGTTTGTGAAGAGTGGTTCTAATTTTCTACCCTTCCCTTTGAGAACTGTTTCCTAATTTAATTTCAAAACCCTGGCTGCTTTTTTTTTTAGACTGCATAGGGAGCCAAATTATTTCTGGGTCCTCCAAACATGCAGTCTGCTTATGCAAGGAGATAGCTGAATGTGTACAGGGGGTACATATTGGCCCACACACTGTTTGGATGCCACTTCTACAAACTTCACTTGCACAAGCAAGGCACAGGAATTGTGCAGATCACTCGAGTGTAAGTGGGTCTTTGCAATGAATCTGAGCCCTGAGCAAACCTGAAAGGAGACTGGCTTAACCAGGATACAGCCTTTCATATAATTCATAAAAACCATAAACTAAGACAGCTGCTGCCTACACAAAGGAGCCCAGAGCCTGCTGTCATTTAGTGAGTGTGGCTGACTAATAGCTCAACACATACTTGGTATTGGTTTATTATTGTCACTTGTACCGAGGTACAGTGAAAAACTTGTCTTGCATACCGATTGTACAGGTCAATTCATTGCACAGTGCAGTTACATTGAGTTAGTACAGAGTGCATTGAGGTAGTACAGGTAAAAACAATAACAGTACAGAGTAAAGTGTCACAGCTACAGAGAAAGTGCAGTGCAATAAGGTGCAAGGTCACAAGGTAGATCATGAGGTCAGAGTCCAGAGGTCACTTGCCTTTCCTCCGTATCCCTGAATTCTTTGTTCAACAAAAATTTTAAACTGATAATTGACAGTCACAATTACTGTTTGTGAAAACAGGTTCTAATTTTTGATCCTTTCCACTTTGAAGTAAAATCCACGTGAAAGGGACTGAGCTCCACAAGGCGCTTGGAGTCCCTAACACATGGATTCCCTGCGAGTTTCTCCATTCTCTCCTTGGTGTGGGTGTCCACTGAAAAGTCAGTCCAACGTGACCCAAAGTTAGAGAAACAAAGGACTGCAGATGCTGGAACCTAGATGAAAAAACAAGATGCTGGAGGAACACAGCGGATCAGGCAGCATCTGTGGAGAAAAGCAGACTGTCCCCTTACCAATCAAGAACCTATCAATCTCTGCCTTAAATACAATCAATGACTTGGCCACCACTGCCATCTGTGGCAATGAATTCCACAGATTCACCACCCTCTGGCTGAAGAAATTCCTCCTCACCTCAGTTTTAGAAGGATGTCCCTTTATTCTGAGGCTGTGCCTTCAGATCCTAGACTCTCCTACTAATGGAAACATCCTCCCTACATCCACTCCATCCAGGAGTTTCAGTATCTGGTAGGTTTCAATGAGATCCCCCCTCACCCTTCTGAACTCCACCAAGTACAGGCCCAGTGACATCAAACACTCCTCATACATTAAGCCTTTTATTCCAGGAATTATTCTTGTGAACCTCCTCTGGACCCTCTCCAGGGTCAGTATATCTTTCTTTAAATATGTGGTACAAAATTGCTCACAGTACTCCAAATGTGGTCTGATCAACACCTTATAAAGCCTCAGCAGTACATTCTTGTTTTCATATTCTGGTCCTCTCAAAATGAATGCTAACATTGCATTGGGCTTCTTTAGCATCAACTTAACCTGCAAGTTAACCTTGAGGGAATCCTGAACTAGGACTCAAGTCCCTTTGCACCTCTGATTTCTGAATTCTCTCCCCATTTAGAAAATAGTCTACACCTTTATTTTTCCTACCAAAGTACGTAACCCTCGCACTCCCCTAGGCTGTATTCCATCTGTCACTTTGCCCACTCTCCTGACCTGTCCAAGTCCTTCTGCAGACTCCGTGCCTCTGTGACACTAACTGTCCCTCCACCTATCTTGGTTAAGTCTGCAAAGTTGGCCACAATGTCATCAGTTCCTTCATCCAGGTCATTAATGTATAAATGGAAAAGGTCCTAACACTGACTTCTGCAGAACTCCACTAGTCATCGGCAGTCATCCTGAAAAGGACCCCACTCTGACTTCTGCCAGTCAGTCAATCTTCTATCTGTGCTAGTAACTTTCCTGTAATACCAGGGGCTCCTACCTTGTTTAGTAGCCTTGTGTACGACACCTTGTCAAAGGCCTCCTGAAAATCCACATAAATAACATCCACCCACTCTCCCTTGTCTAACCTGCTTGCTGAGAATTCTAAGAGATTTGTCAGGCAAGATCTCCCCTTAACGAAACTATGCTGACATTGCCCTATTTTATCATGATGATTTCCATGAAATCCTAACTTTCCATGATGAGTTGTACAAAAGGTAGCAAAGCATAAACAATTTTTATATCATCATTTCAAGCAACTGAGAAATAATTCCACCTGTCACTGAAAAAGATCTTTGGGGAATGACTGCATAGATTATTCTGTTTGTTACCTACACTGTCATTCTTCTCATCTGTTTCAAAGACTGGGAGAAGTTTGTTCTTCCCACCCCAAGTTGCCCAACTCTGAAGCAATGCACAAACTCTATCACTTGCTGTGAGCATATCCTCTATCCAGAGAAAGCGCAGTTATCCAGCACTGTACTAACTGCTGCTCTTCAATAACTGGTAATTCAGAAGGAGTGCATGATCTATAGTTAGGGTGCTGCTGGGGGAGTGCAGGACCACCCAGATCAACATGGGGCAGTGCTAGTGGAGCAGTCAGGCAGAACTGAAGAAGTGACCAGGCCGACATAGAGGGAGCACACGGGCTGGTGTTAGAGCAACATTGAGTGGTTATCATCTGGACTGATGGCCAGGACCTCCGAGGGACCAGCCCAGGCCCGATGTCCAGGACCGCCGAGGGACCAGCCCAGGCCCGACCTTGGGGAGTATAGGGGCATTGCTTGGCATCACTTCTGTCTGCTAGGTAATGCTGGTGGCCAACTCTTTGGTCAGTGCTGTTGTACTTTGCGTCCCTGTTCTATAACCTTTAAAACATACTTAACTGGCATATCTGAGGAACCCATCCTCTTCCCTCCCATTCTCCATGGATGTGGGATAGCAAAGCTTTCACTGTACTGCACTTTGTTGAACAGAACAGGAGGTTAATGCTTATCAGAAATAAAAGAAATCCTGGGAACTGACAGCAGGTTTACAGAACTATGGTGAGAGGAAAGACATTTGTGAGCTTTAAGAAGGATGAATCTGTCACTTACCTTTTGTAGATTTTGAATGGCTTGTTGTATTATTTACTGCAGGTTCTATTTGCTGCTGTATGTATCATATCATTGATGTAGTTCAGATTATCTCGGAGGAGCATTCACAATGGGACAACAGTATGGGTTATATTCATGTTCAGAGTATCTTTTGGTACTCTATTTGATACACTGAAAGGTGAATTCTCAATATTCTAAGTTGGCTGGAAGCAGAGTGCTGAGTTACCAATATGACAATAACTTTATAATCTTTATTCACTCGCAATCAAGAAAGTGGTTTAATTAAAATTCACCAACCAATAAGTATCATTATTGTGAACTTCAAACAAAATGGATTTAAAATTTGTTATCATGAAGAGGTGAAGGGGAAAAAACGCACCTCTATTTCACCTTATTAAAACATTACACAAATATTTCAAGTGGTTTCAGTCTATGAAACCAGTAATTCATTTTGCCCTAATCACTGCCATTACTTAAACACGCAGGGCATAGCCATCAACACTAACTGCGGAATGAAATGGACAACAGCATCCAGCCATCTTTTATTAAACAGACCACATTCCAGTCATTTTGCAGGCAGCACGAAAAGTAAGGGTCAGCCAATCTGCTCTTACTTTGCGGTTAAGGAATGGAATGAGGTATAGAGTCATACAGCATGGAACCGGCCCTTCGGACCAACTGGTCCATGCTGACCAAGACACCCATCTAAGTGAGTCCCATTTGCACGGGTTTGGCCCATATCCATCTAAACCTTCCTATCCATGTACCTGTCCAAGTGTCTTAAATGTTGTTAAGGTATCTGCCTCAACCACATCCTCTGGCAGCTGATTCCATAAATGGACCACCCTCTAGGTGAAGAAGTTGCCCCTCAGTTTCCATTAAATTTCTCCCCTCTCACCTTAAACCTATGACCTCTAGCTCTTGAATCCCTGACCCTAGGAAAAGGATTGTGTGCATTCACCCTGTCTATGTCCTTCAAGATTTTATACACCTCTACAAGATCACCTCATTCTCTAATGCTCCAATGAATAAAGTTCCAACCAGCTCAACCTCTCTCATAACCCTGATTGATGAAGGCCAACATGTCAAAAACCTTGACCAAAAAAATCTTGAAATTGTTTTTAGCCTTTCACATCTCCAGAATGCCCCAATGACTTTTCAAGTTTTTCCATATTAGGGAAAAAAAATGAGGAATGAGTGGTTCATACTTCAGGTGAATCTTCATCTGGACTGAAAGATGAGGGTGGATAGCCAGTATAAAATAGGAAGGGGTGGGGGGGGGGGGGGAGAAGGGTTGGAGCAGGAGCTGGCAGGTGATAGGTGGATCCAGGTGAGGAGGGGTGATAGGGAGATGGAGGAGGGAGAAGTGGAAATGGGGACAGAAGCTGGGAAATGATATCTGGAGGCAACAAAGACCTGCAGATTATGGAGTCTGATAGCAAAGGAAGGTGGAGCATTGAATCAAAAGGGAGGTGGAGAGGATAGGAGGGAATAATAGGAGGAAGAGTCTTAGTGGAAGGAATGTGAGGGTGATGAGTGATGGTGTGGGTGGTTAGGGGGAAAGAAAGGGAAGCAAACAGTGATGGGGGACTGGGATGGGTGTAAGAGGAACTGGGTAGATCAGGAGGAGAGCGATGCGAATCTCTGCCTCACCTCGAAGGGCTGGTTAGGTCCTGGGATGATGGTATGGGAGAAGGTCTTAAACACCCCTTCCAAGTAAGGCAGAGATTCACATACACCTCCTTCAACATTGTTTATTACATTCAGTGCTCAGTGGGGCATTCTCTACATCAGTGAGACCAAACAGACTAGACAACTGCTTTGTCAAGCACCTGTGTTCCATCAGCCATGGCTGCCTGGATCTCCAGGTTGGCAGCCATTTTAATTCTCCTCCCCATTCCCACATTGACATGACAGTCCTTGGCCTCTTCCACTGCTAGGGTGAGGCTAACTGCAAACTAGAGGAACCGTACCTCGTATGCTGCCTGGGTAGTCTACAGCCTGCTGGCATGAACATAGAATTCTCCAGCTCCCCTCTGTCCATTTTCTCTCTCCTCTTGATCTACCTAGCCTGTGTCACCATTTCCTCCTTCCCTCCTCCATATTCTGATCACACCTCCTCATCTGGGTCCACTTATCACTGGCCAGCTTTTGCTAAATCCCTTTCCCTTACCTCTTTGTACTGGCTATCTCCCCTCCATCTATCAAGCCAGATGAAAGGTCATGACCAAAATGTTTTTTTCCTTCAGATTCCAACATCTGCACTCTTGTATTTTCATTTAAATGTGTGCCCTATACTCATGTCTTGTTGGCCAATATCAGGTGAACAATTATACAGATACACAATGTTTAAAAAGTTCACTTTTCTTACAATACCCCCTCCTCTGGAGTCTCATACTGAAGCAGAGTCCCCAGAAGTGGTCACACTTTCACTCATCTAGAGGTCTCCGTCCAAACAGCAGATCTTAGCAAAACAGCATTGATGTATGTTGGGGATCATTCATCAACATAAAGACCAAGATATTCCTGCTCCTGGTAATATAGCAAGGCATTGACCTTGCTGGTGAGCAATCTTTCAGAAACTGGGTTGGTTACCAACAAACCACTCTGCTAGTCCAGCTACCTTTTAAGAACACAAGAGATGGGAGCAGGAGTAGCCCTTCTGGCCTGTCGAGCCTGCTCCATCATTCAATAAGATCATGGCTGATCTGGCTGTGGACTCAGATCCACCTACCTGTATTTTCCCCATAACCCTTAATTCCCCTACTGCACTAAATCTATCCACTGTCTTAAATATATTTAATGAGGTAGCCTTACAGCTTCCCTGGGCAGAGAATTCCACAGGTTCACTACTCTGGGAAAAGCAGTTTCTCCTCATCTGTCCTAAATCTCTTCCCTGAATCGTGAGGTTATGTCCCTGGTTCTGGTCTCACCTATCAGTGGAAACAACCTTCCTGTGTCTATCCCTTTCATAATTTTATGTTTCTGTAAGATCCCCTCTCATTCTTCTGAATTCCAGCAAGTATAGTCCCAGGCTCTCCCCTCATAGGCTAACCCCCTCATCTGCGGAATCAACCTAGTGAACCTCCTCTGCGCCACCTCCAAAGCCAGTACATCTTTCCTCAAGTAAGGAGGCCAGAACTGCACATAATACTCCAGGTGTGGCCTCAACAGTACCCTGTACAGTTGCAGCATAACCTCCCTGCTCTTAAATTCAATCCCTCAAGCAATGAAGGCCAACAATCCATTTGCCTTCTTGATAACCTGTTGCACCTGCAAACCAACCTTTTGCAATTCATTCACAAGCACTCCCAAGTCCCTCTGCACAACAGCATGCTGCAATCTTTCACCATTTAAATAATCTGATCTTTTTTTTCCCTTCCAAAGTGGATGATCTCATTTACCAACATTGTACTTCATCTGCCAGATCATTGCCCACTCACTTAACCTATCTATATCTCTCTGAACACTCTCCACATCCTCTGCATAATTTGATTTTCCACTCAATTTAGTGTCATCAGCAAACTTAGATATGCTACACTCAGTCCCCTCTTCCAAATTGTTAATGTATATTGTGAACATTTGTGGGTCCAACACTGACCCCTGTGGCACTCTGCTCACCAATGATTGGCAACCCATTTATCCCAACTCTGCTTGTTATTGGTTAATGAATTCTGTATCCATGCTAATACATTACCCCCAACTCCATGCATCCTTATCTTATGGATAAGTCTTTTAGGTGACACCTTATCGAATGCCTTCTGGAAATCCAAGAATACAACATCCACATGTTCCCCTCTATCCACAGCACTCATTATATCCTCAAAGAACTCCAGTAATTCTGTCAAACAGGACCTGCTGTGTCTGCCTGATGGAACCATTTCTAGCCAGATGTCTCACTATTTCTTCCTTAATGATAGCTTCAAGCATTTTCCCTGATTACAGACGTTAAGCTAACTGGCTTATAGTTACCTGCCTGCATCCTTTTTTAAACATTGGTGTGACATTTCCATGCTTTCAATCTGCCAGAACCTGCCCAGAGTCCAGAGAATTTTGGTAAATTATCACAAGTGTCTACTATTTCTTTCAGTACCCTGAGATTCATCCCATCAGGGCTATGGGACTTGTCTACCTTTAAGCCCACTAGTTTGCTCATCACTACCTCTTTAGTGACAGCGATTGTATAGAGGTCCTCACCTCCCATTGCATCCATAACATCTCTATTTGGGATGTTAAACATGTCCTCCACCATGAAGACCAACACAAAATAGTCATTCAATGCTTCAGCCATTTCCACATTACCCAATATTAATTCCCCCTTCTCATCTTTCAAGGGACCTACATACATTTGAGTAACTCTTTTCTGCTTTATATAATTATAAAAGCTTTTACTATGTTTTTATATTTTGTACCAGTTTACTTTCATAATCCATCTTCCCTTTCCTGATTGCTTGCTTTGTGGTTCTTTGTTGCTTTTTAAAGTTTTCCCGATCTTCCAGTTTCTCACTACTCTTCATGACTTTGTATGCATGACCATTTAGCTTGATGCCTTATTTCCTTAGTTATCCAAGGCTGGCTCTCACCACCTTTACTGTCCTTGCTTTTGACTGGAATATACTTTTGTTGTGCATCATGAAAAATCTCTTTGAAAGTCTTCCACTGTTCCTCAACTGTCCCACATATAGTCTCTGTTCCCAGTCTATTGCTAGCCAACTCCTCTCGTTGTAGTTTCCCGTGTTTAGGCATAATGCACTGGTTTTATATCAAACTATTGCACCCTCCATTTGTATGAAAAATTCAATCATACTATGATCACTCTTTCTAAGAGGATCCCTAACTACAAGATCATTGATTTTACTTGTCTCATTGCACAGGACCAAATCAAAGAAATTTCCCTTGTAGGTTCACCAACATGCTGCTCAAGAAAGCTATCATGGATGCATTCTATGAAGTCCTCGACCAACTGGATTTGTCTAATCTATGTGGAAGTTAAAGTCCCCCACGACAACTGCCATCCTACTCTTACATGCATCAAATATTTCTTGATTTATTGCCTGTGCTAGTGTAATGTTATTATTCGGTGGCCTATGGACAACTCCCACCAGTGACATTTTCCCTTTACTATTCCTAATCTCTACCCAGATGGACTCAACATTCTGCTCCTTAGATCTTACATAGTCTCTCATTAGTACCCTGATCTCATGCTTAATTAAGAGCATGATCTCACCTCCCTTACCTTCCTGCCTATCCTTCCGTATTACCCAATACCCTTGGATATTTAATTCCCACCTATCTCCACCCTGCAACTATGTTTCTGTAATGATCACTAAATCATACCCCTTTGTACTGATTTGTGCCACAAGTTCACTGACCTTGTTTCAAATACTACAGGCATTCAGATAAAGTGCCCTTACACTCATTGTCCTTTCAGGATCTAGTAATCTTTGTGCCTTTTGTGTTCAACTTTTCTGTACTCCACTCTTACTTCTTTCTTTTCTAACTTTTGCTCTGATCTCTGCTTTGCTTCCCTCTGTCTTTCTGCATGGATTCCCATCCCGCTGGGATATTAGTTTAAACCATCCCCAACAGCACTAGCAAACAATCCTCCTGGGACATTGATCCCATCCTGCCCAGGTGTAGACCACCCAGTTTGTACTGGTCCCACTTCCCCCAGAACGGGTTCCAATGACTCAGGAATATGAAACCCTCCCTCCTGCACCACTGCTCAAGCCACAGATTCATCCTAACCATGCTGTTATTCCTACTCTAGCACGTGGCACAGGCAGTAATCTTGAGATTATTACTTTTGAGGTCCTACTTTTCAATCCAGTTCCTAGCTCCCTAAATTCAACTTGTAGGACCTCATCCTGCTTTTTCCCTATATCATTGGCACCTATATGGACCACGACAAATGGCTGCTCACCCTCCCCTTCCAGAATGCCCTGCAGCCACTCTGAGACATCCCTGACCCTTGCACCTGGGAGGCAACACACCAACTGGGAGTCCCATTTGCGACCACAGAAGCTCCTGTCTATTCCACTTACCATGGGATCCCCTATCACTAAAGCTCTCCCACTCTTTTTCCCGCCCTGCTGTGCGGCAGAACCATTCAAGGTGCCATGATCCTGGCTACTGCTGCCTTCCCCAGATGAGCCATCTCCCCCAACAGTATCCAAAGCAGTATATCTGTTTTGGAGGAAGATGACTGCAGGGGACTCCTGCACTACCTTCCTGCTACTGCTCTGCCTGTTGGGCACTCATTCCCTATCCTTCTCTAGGCCTTTAAACTGCAGTGTGACCAACTCACTAAACGTGCATCACAGAATGCTCCAAAGTGAATCCATGCACAGCTCCAGTGCCATCATGTAGTCTGTCAGGAGCTGCAGTTGGACACACTTCCTGCGCACGTAGTCATCAGCGACACTGGCAGCCTCCCTGAGTTCCCACATTGCACAGGAGGAGCATGACACAGGTCTGAGCTCATCTGCCATGGCTAAAAAACTTCAAGGGAAAAGAAAAGGACAGAAAAAGATTAAGAACCTACCCTCACCTTACTTAGTGTTGCTCACCCTCCTCACTGAAGCCCAGTATCCACCAAGCCCACACTTAGACAACCAGCAGTACTTTGACTAGACAGCAGCCCCTTTCAAAATGGCCACTCTGCTTGACCCTAGCTTCTTTTTATTAGCTGCTGATAGATAATTAGCTAATTAGCCAGTCACTTATTAACTAACAATTAACTGACTTGCCTCTTAAATTCCTGCAAAGTGAAACTCACAAGCAGAGAGACTCACCTCTTTTCAAAGCTCCCACTTCAAATCTTGTTCCAAGTCCCAACTCTGCAAGGTGAAACTCACAAGCACAAGCCAGAAATAAAGGGAGATACTGACAACTACTCCTGTAACAGTCAGACAATCCAGCCCAATATGTCTTCCCAATGCCTGAAATTTCAAGTCACAAAGTTCATCCGCAGTTGGTGAACAATTAAGGCCAATCCCTGAATCTTAGATGTTTTTTTTGTTAAGATTCAAAACCCATCTAAAATCCAGTAAATTTTGATTTTCCAACTCATTCCCAGCTGTAAAGGATCACACAAGATAATATCTTCCCACATATCAAGTTCAGTCGTACTTGTTCTGATTTGGATTATAATATTTAATTTTCAGCCTGAATATGAAACTATGGAAAACTCCAGGGGTGCTTTACTTCTGATTTTTCCAATGCCTTGGTAACCAAATGCTCATTTTTTTTTCATAGTTACTACTAGCTTGTTTATTACAAAAAATATTTTGGAGATGGAGGCATTAGACCAGCGATAAACATAAATGTGCAGGCTGTTATTATTTGCTGCTGTTATTGTACAACTGCTTATCTACGATCAAACGCTAGGTCATTTGCTATATTATCTAAAACCCAGTCCAATTCATTTGCGATATCATATAAGAAAGTAATGAAAGCCATTAAATCTAGTCTGTTTTATTACCTTGATAGTAGTCAGAGAAATATTCATTTAATATGAATTGATTGGAGACAGTAGAAGGTTATACAATTTCGACAGTAGTAAATACTTTTCTCTTCAAGCATTTTGAATTAATTTATAGTCTGATGTCCAAAGCACTTTGCCCTCTATAGTGATTGAAGAACATCTAATTGAGGTCCATAAAATCCCCATCTGATTAGATAAGTAATTTTTATTGGTTCTTGAATTATAATGATAAGTCAGGTAATGAATCTTTCCAACATTCTTATTTCCTAGAGCAATTTATCTTTATCATAAGGTGGCATTTGAAAGGCTCAAAACCACATCACTTTACAGTTTAAATGTTATCCTCAAAACTGAAATAATTAAATAATGTAAGCCGTTAGTGTGCTTAAATCTGAGATATATACATAAAGATGAGTCGTAAGGTCACCTTGAACAAAATATGTTGGATGAAACTTTGAATTTTAGCTGAAGAGTGAAGCAGGCAGTAACACCTCCACCATCCACTAGATACCAATTAAGATCAATTGGGATGAGTAAAAGGTGCCTGCTCACTATCCATTTTATGACATGGCTGGTGTGGATGATTATGCCCTTTGTGCTTAATTTAGTAATGGCAGTGATTAGTGCAAAGTGAAATACCAGACCAAATGAAAGCCTGCAAATTATTAATTTTTAAAACCATTGGGTCTTCTAAGCTTTTCTATATGGTTTCCATTTGACACCACAGAGGTGAATTTTCAATTACCTGTTGCCTTGACGATAAAGAGACCAACAATTGAAAATCATGGGGGAGTAAGCAATGCCTCATGCCCGCCAGCTGCATCTTGCAGGAAGGCCTCTGAATGAGCAGTTGGCACAACAGTTTGTTTCTTGTGGGGAGCTAGTTACGTTTGCAAAATGAAGCCATGGATTAGCGTAGGATCCTGACTTTAAGTAGAAATGAATGGCTTGTGCATCACCCACATCCAACCTTTTGAATCTGTAGTTCTTTGGCCTGACACTGCTCTTTAAAGGCAAGGGTCCTCAGGAAATTGCAAAATAATCTTTACATTGGCCATCTGTTGGCCTTTGTGAGTTGCACTGCAGATGGACCTCTCTTCCTTCAGACCACAGGATTAAAGTTTGCCAACTACATGCTCGTCTTGAGTGAATGCCTTTACTGAGAAAGAACTCTGTGGATTTCTGTGAACTTAAGTGAACTGATTTAGGTGGGCAAAATGGAGACAGACAGAATTCAGTCCAGATAATGTGAGGTAATGTTCTCAACAAAGCAAATGAGGGAAAGAAATATGCAATGAATGGGAGGATGCAGAGATGCAAAGGAACAGAGGGAATGGATGCCCACATATCTGTGAAACTAGCTCCAAAGACACAGAGGGATCTTGACAGGGTGAATGTGAGAGGATGTTTCCTCTTGTGGAAAAATGTCTGTTTAAAAATGTATTTATCCATTTAAGGTAGCTTTATTTTTTCTCTTTTAAAGGGTCGTGAGTTATTAGGATTCTCTTCAAAGGGCAGTGGGAGCAGGCTATACTGTACAAGTATTGTTTTTAAGGCAGCAATAGATAGATTCCTGATAAGAAAAGAGGTGAAAGGTTGCAGGGTCATAGGCAAGAATGCAGATCAGCCTTGGTCTTATTGAATACTAAATGACAGAGCAGACTCAAGGCACCAGACTCTTGGCCACTGCCAAGAAAGCTCACCAGCACCTCTACTTCCTCAGGAGGCTAAAGAAATTTGGTTTGTCCCCTTTGACTCTCACCAACTTTTACCGATGCACCATAGAAAGCATCCTATCTGGATGTATCACAGCTTCGTAAGGCAACTGCTCTGCCCAAGACCGCCAGAAGCTGCATAGAGTTGTGGACACAGCCCAACTCATCACAGACACCAGCCTCCCCTCCGTGGACTCTGCCTTTACCTCTTGTTGTCTTGGTGTAGCAGCCAGCATAATCAAAGACCCCACCTACCCAGGACATTCTCTCTTCTCTCCCCTTCCATCGGGTAGAAGATACAGGAGCCTGAGGGCACGTACCACCAGACTTAAGGACAGCTTCTACCCCACTGTGATAAGACTATTGAACGGTTCCCTTATACAATGAGATGGACTATGACCTCACGATCTATCTTGTTGTGACCTTGCACCTTATTGCACTGCATTTTCTCTGTAGCTGTGACACTTTGTACTGTTATTGTTTTTACCAGTACTACACCAATGCACTCTGTACTAACTCAATGCAACTGCACTGTGTAATAAATTGACCTGTATGATTGGTTTGTAAGACAAGCTTTTCACTGTACATCGGTACAAGTGACAATAATAAACCAATACCAATACCAATACCAATACCAAGTGGCCTTCTCCTGCTCCTAATTCATAATGTGGTTCAGAAGACATACAGGAGACTTGCCTTTATCTGCAAATGCATAAAACACAAGAGCATGAAGGTCATATTGGAACTGTATAAAACAATAATTAGATCACAGCTAGAATACTGTGTGCAGTACTGGCCACCATACTATTGGATGGACGTGATTGCACTTGAGAGAGTGCAGAGGAGATTTATGAAGATGTTGTCAGAGGTGGAGACTGTTGGTTATTTACTTTATGTTCTGATGAAGGGTCTTCAACCTGAATGTTCTCTTTCTCCAAATACTGTCTGACTTGCTGAGTGCGTCCATCATTTCTATTTCCATTTTAGTAATTTATCAGATTGGGTTGTTTTCATTGGACTAGAAGAGTCTGAGGCAGCCTCAGTTGGGGTGCATAAAATTACAGAACACCTGGACGAAGTGAGTAAGGAGGAACTGCTTGTCTTGGCTGCGTAATCACTGATTAAAGGAATAGACACAAAGTACAGTCAAACTCTGATAATCTACTATCCGATCATTTGGAAATCTGGAGCAACACATACGAAATGTTGAAGAACTCAGCAGGTCAGGCAGCATCTGTGGAGGGAAATGAACAGTCGACGTTATGAGCAAAGACCCTTCATCAGGACTGGAAAGGAAGAGGGCAGAAGCCAGAATAAAAGGATAGGGGGAGGGGGAGAAGCACGAGCTGGCAGGTGGTAGGCAAGTCCAGGTAAGAGGGGGAAGGTAGGTAGGTGGGGGAGGGAGGGGAGGGGGTAAAAGGGAATGATGTGAGAAGCTGGGAGGTGATAGGTGGAAGAGGCAAAGGGCTGAAGAAGAAGGAATTTGACAGGAGAGGACAATAAAGAGATGGAGGTGGGCAGGTCATGAAGGAAGGGGATGGGAAAGAGAAGGGGTGAAGGTGCCACATTTGGAAATCTTGATGGTTTGGCAGCTGGCTCAATGGGTGACATTTTCTACCCTTCCTATTGATTCACCAGGGCCTTGGTTCTTCATCTCCAGTTGGGATGCTCAAGGGACCCTGACTCCCACGCTTCCTCTGACCTGACTGGCCTCAGTTCCCATGCTTCCTCTGACTCAACAGGCTCTGATCCCTGTGCTCCCTTTGAACCTACTGGGGCCCCAGCTCCCAATCTCCCTTCCAAAAATCCTTGGATAAGCACTTGATGTGCTGTTATCTCCAAGGTCACATACTGACGGCTGAAGAGTGGTCACTAGTTGTCAATTCTTTCTCAGCTGGCATGGAAATGTAAAACTGAAGGACCTCCTTTTCTACCACATTTTCTTTGAATTTGTGATATTAAGTTTGGTTTTAGATACTGCCACCAGCAGACAGGCATATATTAAACTAATTCCCATATACACAGTGTTTGACTTCCTGGACTGTTAAACAGACAAGCTTAAAATAGTACCATCTTCTCACATCCCACTTCCAATGCCACTGCAAAATATGTTCTGAACCATAGGAGACCAATGAGTCTAACATGCTCCATCTCCTCATTGTGATCAGATACCGTGCCCTTCCCCTTTCAGATGTTCAAGAACTTGTGCCAATAAAGATCTCGGCAACTGAGCCACAGGAAATGGGAGGCAATAGTGCATCACTCAGTCTGAGACTCTCAGCCACTAGCTCAGATCCTGGCACTTTGTAGACAGCACAGGGCTGGTTTATAGGCAGAATCTGCATTTGGTGAATCATAAGACACCAGTGACCTGCTGCCAGGCCTGGGGGAAATAATAATTGACAGGCCAGTTCCCTGAGAGAGCAAGTACGTTCACTGACTCTGCATCATAAAACTTGGATGCGTTTCGCAACGGGGGTAGCTTCTGGAGAAAGTCCGATCTCTAGGTTTTGAAAGCCTGTTGGAAATGTTGACCATCGTGGAGTGTCCAGCTTCAACCTCATGCGTGGCATTGTGCAGTGTAGAGGTGGTGGCCAGTTCCATGTCAAATCTAGTAGATAAGATAAGATAAGATAAGATCAGATCAGATCAGATCAGATCAGATCAGATCTTTATTAGTCACATGTACATTGAAACACACAGTGAAATGCATCTTTTGCGTAGAGTTTTCTAAGGGCAGCCCACAAGTGTCACCACGCTTCCGGCGCCAACATAGCATTCCCACAACTTCCTAACCCGTACGTCTTTGGAATGTGGGTGGAAACCGGAGCACCCGGAGGAAACCCACGCAGACACGGGGACAATGTACAAACTCCTTATAGACAGCGGCCGGATTTGAACCCGGGTCGCTGGCGCTGTAAAGCGTTATGCTAACTGCTACACTACCGTGCGTATCATCTGTTGGCTGAGGTCTCAGCTTTGATTGATATCCATGACTCCTGTCATCCAAGCTCAGCTTGATCCATGTGCACTCTGACTGCTGGAGTTCCAGTATTCAAAGGTGCTTTGACAAGGATGACAGCATCCAGCAATTGCTCCTCCATGATATTGCACGGATGGCTGAGGCTCCACCCCAGAGACTTAGTGAAGCAAAATTTGCAGAGCTCCCTCGGGATCACAATGTTTATGCTGCCATTAATTCCTCTCAGGCAGTACTTTTTGTCGCTGCCCCTCCGCTAGCCTGGCCTGCTGCTTGCTCATGGGGAAACAGTACAGTGTGAGGTCAGGCCCATACTATTTGAGGGAACCCTTCACAGCCATCTGTAACTTCCTTCACTGCAAGCAACCAACCACCAGAAGATCAAAGAAGTCATAGGGCAGGCAAAGGCAAAATGTGCACAAGAAATGTTTAGTCAATGATTGGTACCAACATTGTGTAAAGTTGATTGGGATGCTGATATGGTTGATTCTCCATTTTTGATTTGTGCTAAATTAGCAATAGAGGGAATCTAACACTGGTATTGCGTTGCTGCGTGGTTTCAACCTTATCTTGCAGATAGTGGAATGGTTTTGGAAGCACAAGAGAAGAGTCCCACTGTAAAATGCCCAGACTCAGATATACTCTTGCTTCCACATTACTTAAGTGTCTAGTTTGAGTCAACTTTCTGTCAGTGGTAATCCTATGGATGTTCAAGAACATAGAACAGAGAACACTACGGCAGAGTACAGGCCCTTTGGCCCACAATGTTGTACTGACATTTTATCCTGCTCTAAGATCTATTTAACCATTCCCTCCTACATTGCCCTCCATTTTTCTGTCATTCATGTGTCTATCTAAGAGTCTCACAGATGTCCCTCATGTATCTGCCTCCACAACCTCTGCCAGCAGTGCGTTCCACACACCCACCACTCTGCGTAAAAAAAACTCACCTCTGACATCCCCCTAATACCTTCCTCCAATCACCCTAAAATTATGCCCCCTTGTTTTAGCCACTTTTGCCCTGGGAAAAAGTCTCTGACTGTCCACTCGGTCTATGCCTCTTCATCTTGTAGACCTCTATCAAGTCACCTCTCATCCTCCTTCTCTCCAAAGAGAAAAGCCCTAGCTCACTCAACCTATCCTCATAATACATGCTCTCCAACCCAGACAGCATCCTGGTAAATCTCCTCTACACCCTTTCTAAAGCTTCCACATCCTTCCTGTAATGAGGCGACCAGAACTGAACACAATACTCCAAGTGTGGTCTAACCAGAGTTCTATAGAGCTGCAACATTACCTTGTGGCTCTTAAACTCAGTACCCCAACTAATGAAGGCTAACATGTTGTTGGTGATGGACCAGCCCCTATATCTTTTCAATGAATCCAATTTTTTTGGCCTAAAAAATTGCATCATGTGTTAAAGTGTATTATGGGTCCCTACATGTATGCAAACTTGATTGTGATTCAAGATGGATAATGATGCACCTTACACATGTTAAGATGAATCACCTTGGAATCTGCCCCCTGCCAGAACTCCACTCACCTATTCCAATTATTGAGGTCTGGCTGAGCTAACCCTTTACACTGAGTGGTGAGTTGGCTTCAGGCAGCATAACTCCCTGGCACTAGGAACGTACTGATGTCCTTTGACAGAAACGTTATGAAATGCCTGATAGAGATATTTAAATATCATTCAGATTTAAATAAATGAAAATAAACATTATTAAGAAGATTTAAAAATTATTTTAAAACATTTAACATGCTAGCAAGTTATTAAAAATGTTATAATAAATTAAAAAGAAATCAGTAAACCTCTTGCCTGCACTTACATGCTTCCACAGTAACTGTAACCCTATACAAAGGAACAGGACTGCAGTTTGTATGCCAGTCCTCCTTAGCATAAAGCTGGGAACCATTCCTCGGTACATCAGTTCACCATCAATGGTGAGTCCAGTGCTGGAGCAGGAGGTCAGATGTGCTGCCATCTGACCTCTGGCTTCTCTCAAGACGCCAATGTTTGACTGTGCATGTGGAGAAATCCTCAAGAATGCTCTACAATGAGTGGCACATAGCCCTAGTAGTCCTTACACGTAGTCAAAGCACTCAGGGCTCATAACAGTGAAGGTGATCATAATGCCATGCATATGCTCTGCCACTTTGGGCCACATATTTACACTGAGAGCCATGCCCAGGAAATCGGATATGAACAACAAGAAAGATGATTTATGATGGCTGAATCCGTAAGCAGCTTATCCTCTTGTGAAGTTAGACATCATAAAAAGTGTCACTGAGAAAAGGATGAAAGCAGGTGAAATATGAAAGTTTGTTTATCAAGGTTTGTTTTCTATGAATTATGTTTGCAACCAGCTAATCAAGATGATGAACCTTATGGAATGAGCGATATTTCTTTAATTTATACATTTGCACTCGACAATCTGAATACCTCAAGTAAAGTTCATTTCAGATTTGAATCATTAAGACCTCCACTGCCTACTTGGTAAAATATCCTTTCCTAGTGGAGAAGAAGTGAAATGCTCAAGTGAGTCATCCAACCCAATTATCATAACAAGATAAGATGAGGTTTCTTTCTTCGTCACAGGTACATCAAAACACACTGTGAAATGCATATTTTGCGTAGAATGTTCTGGGGGCAGTCCTCAAGTGTCGCCACGCTTCTGGCGCCAACATAGCATGCCCACAACTTCCTAACCCGTACATCTTTGGAACGTGGGAGGAAACCGGAGCACCCAGAGGAAACCCACGCAGGCATGGGGAGAACGTACAAACTCCTTACAGACAGTGGCCGGAATTGAACCTGGGTCACTGGCGCTGTAAGGCGTTACACTAACCACTACGCTACCGTGCCTGCATTATTGATGAAATAATGTTTCATCAAAAACTTCTTCTTGCCTGTATACACCGTGTTACAGGCTGAAAGTAATTTTCTTCTGGTTTTCAGGTTGGAACCCTTATTTCCTAGGGCAGACTGGAATCAGAATCTGGTTTATTATCACTGATATACTGTATGTCATGAAATGAGTTGTTTTGCGGCAGCAGTACAGTGCAAGACATAAAAATTACTATAAGTTGCATAAATAAATAAATAGTGCAAAAAAGAAATAACGAAGTAGTGTTCACGGGTTCATGGACCGTTCAGAAATCTGATGGCAGAGGGGAAGAAGCTGTTCCTGAAACATTGAGTGTGGATCTTCAAGGTCCTGTAACTCCTCCCCGAAGGTAGTAATATGAAGTGGGCATGTCCCGGTTGGTGAGGGTCCTTGGATGCTGCCCTTTTGCGGCACCGCCTCGTGGAGATGTCCTTGATGCCTGTGCTACCTCTGCATTTCAAGCACACATCTGAGGGTTTCCCTAAGTGATGCCAGAGTGATTTTATCTAAAGCAGGTGAACATACTAGTAGGAAGTGATGCTTTTCAACACTTTCTCCTGAATCTCTGAAGCAGTAACATTAGGAAATGGATGAATTGGAAAGTGAAAGGAAGATAAGCTGCAGATTCTCAGAAGAACAAAAACATATTTTAAAGTATTAGCAAGATGAGTATTGAGTCTGGAAGCTGTCTAATTGGTCATAATCAAACTGACCTGGAGACAGTTTCATGATTGACTAATGCAAGTGATTATTTAAGAACTGAACGATTCTTGCTTTATATTTAATTCTTGATATGTAGTACTGCATTGGTTTTCTATTATTTCATCAGGGTCTTGTTCCCAATACAGGAAGTCCCCGGGTTACGAATGCTCGACTTACGAACGCCCGTACTTACAAACTGACCTCCGTAAAGCCCATTATTTTAAAAAATCGAGTTACACACAATGGTTTGTACTAATGAACGGGTGGACTACTTTGCGCGATGCTCAAAACACTGCGCGTTTTAAGTGGTTCGTCGGCCCGAGGGAGAACTGTTACTGCATTATTATATTTATGATGTTTTAGGTAAAATATGTACTCTATACTAAGACAAACATTTGACTAATTGACGCTAGATGTGAACTATAGGTAACTGTTCCGACTTACATACAAATTCGACTTATGAACAGACTCAAAAACAGAACTCGTTTGTAACTGGGGACTTCCTGTATTTCAAGAAGTATAATTTCTAACTATTCAATGTTGAATTGCTCCATTAGTTCCTTTCAGAGAAACTCACTTGTTGACACAAAGCAGCTGAACGGGGTTAGTGAAGAAGGAAGATGAAGCTGTTGAAATTTCAAAGCTCCAAAGTTATTCTGTAAACATTGTGGAAAATGCCAATTTAGAAATTGCATTCTGTAGTCAGAAGTATTCAAAGTCCAGAAGCTACAGAGTATAAACAAGAGTCACATATTGTAGGTGGAGCTGCTGATGACTCACATGAAAATTACATACCTGTTGCTCAGTGTACAGTACTGCGCACAGAACAGGCAGCCTCCAGGTTTGAGTTAGTTGAAGGTATTGGGGTTCAATCCACCACAGAGCCCCTGATTCAACCAAGACATGAGCCGAGGTTGCTGCTTCCCCTTGATCTAGCACACAGGACAGTAAATTGTTGGCATCAGGAGTTGGATGCTTTTCCTCTTTCCTTTTGGATCTGGAGCAGATGCAAGCACTTCAATAAATTGTATGCTAACCTGCTCAAAAGCATCACAATGTCAGATTCTGTCTTGGACCAGGGTCATTGTTCTAACTGAAATGAACAATTGATCCAACTGGCAGATAATAATTCTAACATTAAAGAAAGCTACTGTGAAAAGAGACAATGTTAGGAATAACAACCAGAAGGATGGAAGTGACTTTTAAATAGACACCTTAGCCAAGAAGTTCAATTGCATAACGGTTTTTCTGCAGCATTACGCGTTTGGAAACTAATATTGCCTCAAATGAAAATGTGATTACAACCATCTCTGGGTCACTTTGGAAAATCAACCAAGCACTTCCTTCAATGATTAACCCTTGTGCACCAGAAGTGATTTCTGCATCTATAATGTTTGGAGAATAACATCACTCCCTGTGCCATGTTTCTTCTTGAAGCATTGCAGGGCGGTTAGTCAAAGTTGTTTCATCATTGCGCATTCTCCCCACATTAAATTGAGCATACTGCACACTTATTCTGCTTGAGAGGTAGAAGTAAAACAATTCAATGTTATGGGTGATATGAATGGATTTTTGGTATATCATATTTGAGTTTTCTCACCAATTCTCTAAAAGTCATTCAGCAGATGCATAACTTTCAGAATCTCTCTGGTTCCTGAGGATTTTCAAGGTAGACTTTATCAACTATTTGGCAAGAGGTACTCTCTCAGCAGATGACATTTTAATCTGTGGAACAAACAAAGAGAATCATAAGTGGAAATTGAAAGAACTGTTAAAATTATGAGAACAAAATCAAATCAACCTGATTTAAGACAAAATGAAGGTCAAAGAGCAATAGGTCAAATATGCAGTCAGCACTATCTTTAAGTTGGACCACTTGCCTTACTCATGAGGACCTCACTTTTGTAGATGCTGGTACACAACCAATTAAATCATTGCACTTTATCTTTGGAAGCATAGGCCACAGTGAAGACCATAACCTCCTCGGTGTAATGGTAAAACATTTTCTCTCCAAAACCCTTAACTATGTTGTGTCCTTCTAAATTCATGGAACCTTCTCAGAGTTCTGTGTGTTTGAATCTCTGCGATCAGTTTACTGTGTCTGTCACCAAGCAAAACAGTTCTCATCAAAGGCACAACTGAAATCATATCCTTTCCATCCTCTTCCAAAGTCACTCAGTCAAAATCAATAAAATGGTCTCAAAACTTACTGATCATTTCAGCAACAAACCATTTAAAATGCACTGTGGGTGGACTGAAACAGACTGCAAACACTTCCTTAGGCATCCCTGATCCCGATGGAATGTATCAAAATCCTCTGGACTCTGGGCAGGTCCCGGCAGATTGGAAGACAGCGAACGTTACGCCGCTGTTTAAAAATGGATATAGGCAAAAGGCAGGTAACTATAGCTAGCTTAACGTCTGTAGTCGGGGAAAATGCTTGAAGCTCTCATTAAGGAAGAAACAGCGAGACATCTGGATAGATATGGTTCCATTAGGCAGACGTAGCATGGATTCAAGAAGGGGAGGTCCTCTTTAACAAACTTACTGGAGTTCCCTGAGGCTATGACAAGTAATGAGTGCAGTAGACAGAGGGGAATAGGTGGATATTGTATACTTGGATTTCCAGAAGGTGTTTGATAAAATGCCACATAAAAGACTTACCCATGAGGACACATAGAGTTGAGGGTAATGCATTGGCATGGGTAGAGGATTGGTTAACCAATAGAAGGCAGAAAATTGGGATAAATGGGTGTTTCACTGGTTGACAATCAGTGGTGAGTGGGGTGCTGCAGAGGTCGCTGCTGGGCCTGCAACTGTTCATGGTATACATTATCAGTTTGGAAGAGGGGACCGAGTGTAGCGTATCTAAGTTTGCTGATGACACTAAATTGAGTGGAAAAGCAAATTGTGCAGAGGATGCAGAGAGATATAGATAGTGAGTGAGCAAGAGTCTGGCAGATGGAGTACAATATTGGTGAATGCGAGGTCACCCACTTCGGAAGGAACAATAGAAGAAAGGATTATTATTTAAATGGTGAAAGATTGCATCATGCTGTTGTGCAGAGGGACTTGGGAGTGCTTGTGCATGAATTGTAAAAGGTTGGTTTGCAGGTGCAACGGGTTATCAAGAAGGCAAATGGAATGTTGGCCTTCATTGCTGGAGGGATTAAATTTAAGAGCAGGGAGGTTATGCTGCAACTGTAAAGGGTACTGGTGAGGCCGCACCTGGAGTACTGAGTGCAGTTCTGGTCTCCTTACTTGAGGAAGGATATACTGGCTTTTGAGGCTATACCTATCCTGTGAAGCCCCATTTAAAAATAGTATATTTCAATGAGATCACTTCTAAACTCTACAGAGTATGGGCTCAATCTACATAATCTCTTCTCAAATCCCTAACCTCGCAGGAATTAATCTGGTGATTGCCTCTATTGCAAGAATATTCTTCCTTCAAAGGGAGATGGGACGTGTCCACAATATTCTGACTGTGGCGTCATCAGAGACTTAAATAATATTGATAAGGTGCCTGTAATCTTGCAGTCAAGTTCTCATCCATCCTAGTTACCAGCTGTTCAATTTATTGATGAATGCGACAAAGACTAAAGGATTATCTCAAACTATGTTGATGATTCCAGAAGTACATTGAATGGGCTACTGTTACAAATAATGTACCAAAATCAGCTTTGTATTCTGTTGAGTGACCAATATAATCCAGGGTTGAGCTGTGTGTTATAGTTGTTTTCATCCTTTCTAAATTAAAGGTGAAGAAAGCAGCTATTTCTGTTTGCTTTCCATCTGGAATAAGTCATGTATAAGCATTGGGTGGCACTGCTACTGACTAAAATGCATCTTAGAGGCGAAGTATAAAAAAGTGATGTGAGAGTTTCATGCTAACAATGGGGGATGAATTTCTAGCCAAATGTTTTTTTTCTCTCCCTGCTCAAACAATTTCATTTGCACTGAATTCAAAATTCTAACTCTAAGAACCTGAAGTTTCAACTTAAAGAAGATAAACATACATATTCTTGCAGTTGTCCATTCTACCATAAATTGTTGCTACCTACCACAAACTGCTCTTGGTCAGCTACACTAAGAGAGATATATACAGTAATTGGCTAAATTACAGTAAGCAACATTACAGTCAGTAAAAGTAGATACCACTTTCCATCTCTGAATTATAACATAACTGCTTTGTATATAAGTTGAACTTAAATGACATTAAAATAAGCAGTGCACAATGCGGCAAAAATATATGTTAACATTGAACATTAGAAGGATAGAACCATAGAGAAGCCACTAAAATAGGATAAGGACTTTCCAAGTTTCTGTATGTAGTATGTGTGTATAATGAATGTATAAAAGTAATGAATGAAAAAGTAAATATCCCATGTTAAGAACTGAAGAAATTCAGACACAATTCTCTTGAGTAGGTAAATATGTCACAATCATATTTCCTTGCTCTTTTATGCTTATCAATCAATCCTTGCTCACAGAGCCATCACAGCTCATTGCATTCAAAATGACCCAGGCACTGCAGAAAATAAATATATTTTCTAGTGTAAGTTTATCACCCTGAAACATTAATTTTCTTTCTCTCTCCATAGATACTGCCTGATTCCCATGTATATATAGAATCAGAGTCAGAATCAGATTTATTATCACTGACAATGACGTGAAATTCATTGTTTTTCTGTTGCCACACAGATTTTTAACATCTTTAACATTTTGCTAACTTTTGGACTTCAATTAATTTTATAAACAGTTTAGAGTGAAGTGATCTTCATCAACATTCAAAAAATCTAATTCAAATACTTTATTTATATTTTTAAGATATCAGCACAAGAAAATAAAAATTGAAATATTTGACAATTGCTTGCTACCTCATATGTTCATGAATGCTAATTAGATGGCTGGATACTTTATCTTTTATACAGAATGAACGAATGTTCTATACAAATTCAATGTTTCTTAAGCCCCTGATTTGACAAATTGATCGCTTGAATAGACATAGCTTTAGAACTGAATACATTTTCACAAAAAATATTATTTCCAATGGTATTACTTTCCAAAAATTAAATGTATATCATTTATGAGTGGAGATCTGTTTTTTGCAATCTTTTTCCAATGCCAGATGCACCTTTAAACAATATTCCATTATTATATGATTGGCTCTGAAAGATGTGTGTGGCTCTCCTTCACAATGTTAAATGTGACATCAGATTAAGAGCAGACGTGGGATAGTTATAATTAACTTCATCTGACTTGTCATCAGATAAGAGGGAGAAATTCAAAGCTGATTGTTGCTGCATAACTATGTAGGATGCTTGTTAATGTTCTATCATTCAATTTCTTCTTAGCCACACACTGATCATTTAAATCAGAAATGATACAGAGATTCTGATGGCTTCCACTTTGTATTTGTCAAATAATGTCTTAAAACAGGCTTTATTATCTTATTATTCAACAGACCTGATCACAGAATTAAGCAAGACTGTGGAGGTTCTGCTTTCTGAATAAGAAACAGAATCTGCAACGAATATCAATCAAATTGTAATTTAGAAGCTGAGCATGACCATATCAGTAATTTAATCAGTATATTTCACACAGGTTTCAGGTCACCCTTGAACATTTCTCCTCTCATTGATGATTCATAGCATTGAACTTTTCTATCCTACACTACAACAATAGCTACACTTCAAAAGTACTTTGTTGGCTGTATAGTTCTTTGAGACAGCCTGAGGTTGTGGAAGAAGTTACATGAATGTAATCTTTCTTTCCTTTCCAGATGTATTCCTTGGTTACAGACACCTTGTTGTACTTCACTTTAGCTTGTTATTTTTATGGTAATAGTCGTTATAAAACAAACTGGAGCTGAGCTTCCACTTTCCACCGTAATAAATGAAAGAGCCTATTTTGTTATTTAATAAAGCAGGCCATTTCCTAGTATCTTGTGTTTCAATGGCAGCCAGTTTTGCTCCAATTGATATGTGTCACATACACCTGGACGTTCATAAGGCATGAGAGCCATGAAATCTATCTGGAGTTACTTGCCAGACATATTCCTGGATGGTTGATCAAGTGATGTCTGAACTTTTAGCATTTCACTGCAGTTTGCTGGTAAAATGGCACATGTAAAGGAAAGATGTAGTCCTTTGATTTGAAGGTATTTGCTGGTTGGAAATCATGATGCAAGTAGTTCCAAGAACTGAGAGACTTTTTGTGAGTAGACGGATGAAGTACACAGGCACTTTAAGTGGTATAAAGTCCTTAATTTCTCCTTCCTTTTCATTGTTAGTCGTATTGTGTAGAAGATTAATTTCTGTTTCAGGAAAATCCCAGAGAATTCAGAAAACTGGTAACCTCTCCTATACTTGAGTGACATCAGTGTGATTTATTAAAGTTTATTTGCTGTCAGGTAGTCTCTTGCTTATCTTCTCAAGCTTTCTTCCAATTGGCAGAAGGAACAGAGACAGCAAACAACAGAGAGAGCTTAAATCCTTCTGTTATGAACACAGAACATAGAACATAGCCACATGAATGCTAGAAAAATAGGGGGCTATGTGGGAGGGAAGGGTTAGATAGATCTTAGAGCAGGATAAAATGTCAGCACAACATTGTGGGCCGAAGGGCCTGTACTATGCTGTAGTGTTCTATGTTCTATGTAACAGTACAACACGGGGACAGGCCCTTCAGCCCACAACGTCTGTGCCAACCATGATCTCAATTTAAACTAATCCCATCTGCCTGCACATACTATACGTCCCTCCATCCTCTGTCTCTTCATGTGCCTGTCTAAATGTCTCTTAAATATTGCCATCATTTCTGCCTCTACCACCTTTCCTGGCAGCACTTTCCAGGCACCTCCCAGTCTCTGTGTAAAAAGATTGCCTCTCAAATCTCCTATAAACTTTCCCCCCTCATCTCAAATCAATGCCCTCTAGCATTTGACATTTCCACCCTGGGTAAAAGACTGACTATTTACCTACCTATGCATCTCATAATTTTACATACCTCTATTTATGGATGCAACCCTGTATGGTATTGGTATTGTTATTGGTATTGGTTTATTATTGTCACTTGTACCGATGTACAGTGAAAAGTTTGTCTTACAAACCAATCATACAGGTCAATTCATTACACAGTGCAGTTACATTGAGTTAGTACAGAGTGCACTGAGGTAGTACAGGTAAAAACAATAACAGTGCAGAGTAAAGTGTTACAGCTACAGAGAAAGTCCAGTGCAATAAGGTGCAAGGTCACAACAAGGTAGATCATGAGGTCATAGTCCATCTCATTGTATAAGGGAACCATTCAATAGTCTTATCACAGTGGGGTAGAAGCTGTCTGTAAGTCTGGTGGTACGTGCCTTCAGGCTCCTGTATCTTGTACCCGATGGAAGAGCAGAGAAGAGAGAATGTCCCGGGTGGGTGGGGTCCTTGATTATGCTGGTTGTTTAACCAAGACAGCAAGAGGTAAAGACAGAGTCCAAGGAGGGGAGGCTGGTGTCCATAATGCGCTGGGCTGTGTCCACAACTCTCTGTAGTTTCTTGCGGTCCTGGGCAGAGCAGTTGCCTTACGAAGCTGTGATACATCCAGATAGGATGCTTTCTATGGTGCATCTGTAAAAGTTGGTGAGAGTCAAAGGGGACAAACCAAATTTCTTTAGCCTCCTGAGGAAGTAGAGGCGCTGGTGAGCTTTCTTGGCCATGGCTTCTATGTGATTTGACCAGGACAGGCTGTTGGTGATGTTCACTCCCAGGACCTTGAAGCTCTCAACCCTCTCGACCTCAGCACCATTGATGTAGACAGGTGCATGTACACCACCCCCTTTCCTGAAGTCAATGACCAGCTCTTTTGTTGACATTGAGGGCAAGGTTGTTGTCATGACACTATTCCACTAAGCTCTCTATCTCCTTCCTGTACTCTGACTCACCGCTGTTTGAGATACGGCCTACAATGGTGGTATCGTCTGCAAACTTGTAGATGGAGTTAGAGCAGAATCTGGCCACACAGTCATAAACGTATAGGGAGTAGAGTAGAGGGCTGAGGACGTAGTCTTGTGGGGCACCAGTGTTGAGAATAATTGTGCCGGAGGTATTGCTGCCTATCCTCACTGATTGCAGTCTGTTTGTTAGAAAGTTAAGGATCCAGTTACAGAGGGAGTTACAGAGTCCTAGGTCTCAGAGTTTGGTGACAAGCTTACTTGGGATTATTGTATGGAAGAGGCATGCAGAGAGAACATTTACCCTTGAAAAGAATGCACACTTCTCTCAAATTTAGAACTGATCTAAATAACTCATCAAAATAATGTTTATCAAGACCATTAACTAATCTTAAACATATTGGCCTGGTAGGGATGAAAGAAAAATATTCATAGTAAAACTTAAAGGAAGTTTGTTCAAAATTGACCCAAATCATTTCATTTGAATCTCTGTATTTCAATTGATTACCTTTCAATGTCATGATATTGGCGTTATATTGCAGCCCAGAAACATTGCCAAAAACAGCCTTGGTCTGTCATGTAGCCTTGCTCCCAGGGCAGAGGTCCAAATCAGTGAAAATACCACAGAGTTAAGTAAACTAATTTAAGATATGCAGAACAATAATTGTGATGGAAACATTACATGAAATTATTACCTTATAATAAACACGTTCGATAAGGTTCTAAAAGATATCCTGAAATATGCCCTGTTATTTTTATTTGGATAATGCAAGCAATGTTTTTTTTAATTGTCCATCTCCTTGAAAAGGTGTGGTTTCAGTGAGAACCATTCCATTCCTTGTGATGTTTCTACAATGCTATTTGATTGGGGATTCCAGGATTTTGACCCAATTATGAGCTGATATCGCAGGGCTGGTCTCCTTCAGCTTGAGCAGGACACCTCTGGCCATACTCACCTAACCCCCTTCACCTTCGAACACAGTCAGTTAGATGTCTCCCCCTCAGCTCCCACAAGCGATTTTGCATGGCGGTGGTTTAAAAAGTCGTTGAAAATGTCACTGAGGGAATGAAATACATGGCTTGGTTGCAAGAATGTGTGATCTGTGAGGCTGCTTGGAGGTATTACTGCTTGAAAGACATTGTCCTTCTAAGAATTAGGGTGATTGGTGAATGACATCAAGGTAACTTGGCAGTAGTGATGCCAAGAGGAGATGACTGGACTTTTAATACTTGGTATTTGTGTTGTGTGAATGTTAGCTATCATTATTTAGTTTGAACCTGAATATTGTGAGAACTCCCCTGTCCTCTGACATGGCACACTTTATTATCAGAGGAGGTGTGAATGAAATTGAACACCCTAGAATCAATAATGAAAAGTTTCTTTCTTGAACTATGAAGCAAGATCACTGGTGAAGAAGCAAGAAATGTTCAGGCTGAGTCTGCTTCCCTGAAGAACTCCTGCAATGATGACTTCCCTCTGAAAATCACAGCTAACTGCATCAGGTAAAATTCTGACCTGTGATCCATACTGTACCTCAGCTCATTTAGGACTTCTCCTTATGTCAAGGGCAGCAACCCTCCTCAGGCTTTAGCTCAGTGTCTCTCGAATGAAGTTTGGAACCAAATGACCCTGTTGAAACCAATCCTGGAAAATTCTGCCAATTAGTCATGGTCTGAATCCATGGATGTGGCTTAGCAGTTCCTCTGAAATGTTTACTGAAAATGTAATGCAGGTAAAGCTTAGATTTTTGAAATAATAATTGAAGCCATGGTCAATTTTTGGATCAATGTATTAAAGGACACAAATACAATTGAATAGATGCATTTAATTATGTTTTTACTGTTCTTGGTCCATTATATTCAGGTTAGTGTGTGGTATTGTGCAGGCATATAATGTGCTGAGAGCAGCAAATATGGGACCAACAGAAATCCTATTGAATTATGATAGTGATATCTCCTTTTTTTAACATCCTTTGCAAAGAGATGCGAAAACATTTCCTCCTCCCTTCAACCTGCTTCCTCATCAAAGGAGACAACAACAATGATAGAACAGGGGGATATGGCTCAAAAAGGATTCATGTTATCCTAACCTAGTCCTACGCTCAAACAATAATCTTAGAGGAGACTATTTCCCCAGGTATAGAGTACAAGACTATGCCAAAGACAAGAATGAATGCAAAGACAGTAAAACTACCTTCAAAAATAAGCACTGGCAGGATAAGTGGACCACTGTTAGTACCATTCCCCAGGCCAGCATCCCAACACTGAGATCCTAATTTTATTCTGTCGATCATTGAGCAAGCCTTGTTGTTTGAATGTTTGACACAAGATTCCTGAAGCAGACAACCTACTTTGAGTTCCATCATGGAAAGAAATTACTGGGTGGACAGAAGGAAAGATTTGAAGATGTGCTCAGTCCCCCCTTGAAAAAATGCAATGTAACCACTGACTCCTGGGAATTCTCGCCCATGACTGCTCAAAGTGAAAAAATAGCTTTCAGGATGGCACTGAGAACTCTATACATATACGTCTATATGTCTATATGTCATGACCACACAGAAGCCCAACATTAACGTGGAAGAAGTGAACCATCTCATAAACTACCCTCTCATCAGTCCTGTCGAGCTCTTCCCACCCTGCCTATGGCTTCAGAACCCACAGATGGAAACAAGTCATCCCTGATCCCAAGGGATGACCTAAGAAGCAGATCTTCAAAGGCACATCCAGTAATCTACATCCCCAGCCTTGGGCTGCTGGTCAATACACCACATCTCCATCACTTACTGTTGTGGGTCAATTGTCACTCAGATTATGGAGGTGAGGTCTAGCAAGTTTTTATTTCCATTGATACAAGCATGCAATGGAGAATCCCTGGTTGTCAATAAACATTTATTATACACAAATGAGACAAAAACAGTGATTACCATTTAATAAGGAATGGTATGACCCATGCACAAGTATTATCGAAAAACAAATGACCACGTTAACGCATCCAACTTGCCCACCATGATGTTCTCAACACTCTGCACATAGACTAGAGCAAGTGGACTTTGTTCCCTTCAGTAATACCACCTGACCACTAAGCCTACTTTTGATTCCCATTCAGCTCATCTCCATCCCAATGTTCAAGCTAATAAAGCAATTAACATTTGCGTGCCAAATGTTCTTATCCAAATGCCCTTGGACTGACTGGTATGGCTTGAACAGCCACTACTGAGTTAATCCCTGTTCTTGGTCTTCTGAAATTTCTTCTCTGGTCAAATATCCCTGCAGGCTTTGCCGAGTTAGTTCACAATGTTTAACAGTACAGAACATATAGAATATACTTTTCAATTGTAGTTACAATTAGTT
The DNA here is from genome assembly GCF_009764475.1 of Pristis pectinata. Classification (NCBI taxonomy): domain Eukaryota; kingdom Metazoa; phylum Chordata; class Chondrichthyes; order Rhinopristiformes; family Pristidae; genus Pristis; species Pristis pectinata. The sequence goes on from NC_067413.1 coordinate 89,411,206, forward strand.
GGTTTCTCTAATTACAGCTCATAGAATAAGTGATTTTAAATTCTCAAATCATCCTACACAATCATGGTTAACATGGAATAAGAATAATAATGGCAAGTGCTAATGGTGCTTTTGTTTAGTTAATCAATATCGAAGAACTATACCTAATGTTAACATAACCATTACACACTACACCCCTGTCCCACCCATGGATAGCCCCCTGGACAAAAATCTGTACCATGAAGATCAAATCAAACAGTTTGGGGGCATGCTTCATAGCAATACCCAGCATCCTACTGCATACATCCATCAGCTGACTCCCTACTAGGTTGCATTGGACTACAACAGCCCTTTGTGTACTTGGAACCTACCGGAGGATGTCCATCTACAGGCCTTGCCTAATCTCTGTCTGTCCTTGTGAATGCTTTCAATTGTCCATCCTCCAAGTAATGGAAAAGAGGTAAGGACTCATTATCAACTGGACAACGACAAGTATATAGAAACTATCCAAATCCTCAGAAGGATCTGCATATTCAGGCCGATATCCTATGAATATAAATTATCTCAAATAGTGGTTATTTTGTTTCTGATTTCCCATTGTTTTGTATTAGAATGTAATTATGCTTTTGTGATTCATTCACGTGTCCTGTGAGTTTTACTAAATATTCTGGTATCAATGAACTATCTGGTATGGGAAACCTGTCATATTGTGTTAGGCACTTTGTCCGAGAGAATATTCACTACCATTTTTATTTGGCCTCTTGTGTATATATATTCAAAATTGTCCTCTGACTCAGTGAATATCCTTTGATGGGTAAACACAAAAGATGAGACTACTGATGGACATATCATCATATTGGGTTGGAATGATTATGATACGGTATTCTCTCTCTCTCTGTGGTATGTCAACTGAGCTTTGGAATACTGCCCCATGCTAACTTCAATGGTGCAGATCCAGGCTGAATGATCCCAGTCAGACTCAGATAGGGCTCCTTTTCCTTATTCCTCTCATCCTTCTCTAAGCTTGTTCAGCCTCAGTATCATAGGTCAATATAAGGTAAGGTAACTTCTGGTTCTTTTCTGTTCTTTGTTGTTTCTTTTCTGGTGTGCTTTCACCTTAATGTCCTCTTCTGGCAAGTGCACTACTTCTAACACTTTCTGTTTTACGTTCCTATCCCGAATCCCAGTGTCAATGAGGATTACAAATCCCTGCTGTACCCAAGCCATAAGAAATAGTCAAGTACACCCTGAAAGGATACCTACTGTCTTTGTACATATTTAACTGTCAATCCTTCCCACATTGTAATGCCTCTATTAGGACATCATGAACAGAACATGGCCCTTGCAAAGCTCACATCACTCGTTCTTTTCTCCATTGTGTCACCACAGTCCATCCAGTCTGTGGTTTGTCCTCAATATACCACTGGGACTCAGCAATGAAAGCCTCCCCTAACTCCTTTTCCACAGGTCTCTCTCGCATTGCTATCTTCTTCCTAATCTACTCCAACCTGACATTCACATAATTCATGACACTCATGACCATAAAGTTGTGTTGGATTTATCTTTGGGAATCAAGACTGCTTCCCAGGCTTCCCTTCAGCTCCCAGGGACAGACCTCAGCCTTCCAGAAGGTGGGGGAGGTCTGGAGTATAAGCTGTCCTCCAAGACCATGGATTCATTGGCTTCCCAGCCTATGCTGCACAATCTAAAATGGCAACGGAATGGGGAAGGATTGCTGGTTCAGCGGACTGCCTTGTGCAGCAATCTGCCTCTGGCACTTTTACCTCCCCATGGACCTGGATACTATAGCATTATAAGTGATGGGAGGGTATATTAATCCAATCAAATGTGCTAATGTTATTGTCCTCGCATCTAAAACTAGAAACCCATCTGATCTAAATTAATATTTAAATTATGATGGAAGGTGCACCCATGATTTGTATAATGATTAGACTGTGTTGGCGTTAGAGCTATTAAATCCATTCTTGCAAATGACATAATTTAAGATTAAAGTACTTACTATTCAAATTGTTTTCAAGTGACAGGAAAATAATATGTTTACAGTTGCAGCTGCATGGCTGAATGATGATCTATCAGAGATTATTATAAGGAAATTAGAATAACTGATTAGACATGGTAATGTTCACCATTTCAGTCTGGAAATTGATTGACACATATTGATTAAAATAGAATAATATCAAATTCTTTGCCTCACTTTCGTGATCACACTGCAGACATGTTGTGGAAATTAAAATATCATACAGCACCATCGATCATAGGCAACATATCAATCATAGCAGCTGATAAGTTACTGTATTGAACAATGAACAGTTTAGAAGAAGATAAAAGCAAAACATTAAGATGCTTTTATGTACACTCAGAGTAATCCAAATAGGTCAACAAATAACTTACCGAAGTGAATGTTTATGCTTCTGCTTCAAGAGGAGACAGATGTATGCCAAACAAATGCATTAGGTCAATACAATAATATTTCAATCTGAAAATATTCTGCTACTATTACATTTGAAAAGATGCTTTAGTTTATTTAACTCAGATGAATATTATTATGAATGAAAAACACTATGATGCTGGAGCAACTCAGCAGGCCAGGCAGTATCCGTGTAGAAAAGCAGGCAGGCAATGTTTTGGGTCGGGACCCTTCTTCAGGACTGAAGGTAGGCAAAGGGGAAGCCTGATATATAGGAGGGAAAAGCAGAGCAGTGATAGGTGGACAAAAGAGGGGAGGTGGGGTGGGCACAGGGTGGTGATAGGTAGATGCAGGTAAGAGATAGTGATAGGCAGGTGCGGGGGAGGTGGGGAGAGCAGATCCACCGGGGGATGGGTCAAAGGTAAGGAGGAGAAAAGGGGGTAGAAGAAAGAGAGATAGGCTAGGAGAGGGAAGAAAAGAAGAGGCATGGTTGGGGGTGGGTGTGGGGACAGGGTGGTGATTACTTAAAATGGGAGAATTCAATGTTCAGTGTTATTATTATGCTTTACTCATAGAAATGTTCAAACTATCTGTGCCAGAAATGCGACCCAGGTTCAATTCCGACCGCTGTCTGTAAGGAGTTTGTACGTCCTCCCCGTGACTGCGTGGGTTTCCTCCGGGTGCTCCGGTTTCCTCCCACATTCCAAAGACGTGCAGGTTAGGAAGTTGTGGGCATGCTATGTTGGCGCCGGGAGCATGGCAAAACTTGCACACTGCCCCCAGAAGACTCGATGAAAAAGATGCATTTCACTGTGTGTTTCAATGTGTAAGGTTGACCCAGTGAGGTTCGGACCAGAAGACTTGCCTCATTATTTGCAGTACAGCATCCAGACAGCACTAAATTTGCCGTGTTATCCATCAGGGTATGGTTATGGGTGTAGTGTAGCAGTTAGCGCAACATTATTACAGCTCCAGTAACCTGGGTTCAATTCTGGCCACTGTCTGTAAGGAGTTTGTACATTCTCCCCGTGATTGCGTGGGTTTCCTCTGGGCGCTCCGGTTTCCTTCCACATTCCAAAGACGTATGGGTTAGGAAGTTGTGGACTGCTATGTTGGTGCCAGAAGCCTGGCGACACTTGTGGGCTGCCCCCAGAACGCTCTACGCAACAGATGCATTTCACTGTGTGTTTCAATGTACATGTGACTAATAAAGGTCTTGTCTTATCTTATTACATAAACCTAAGCGGAACAGACTGAAGCCATGACAGCACCTGAAGAAGGGATGGAGCTTGTTACTTCCAACCATTGCTGGATGCTCTTTACTCAGCTTTGTGTCAGAGGAGGCACAGGAGCAGGCTCCTCAGCTTTCAACATGCATAACCAGAGGAGGTGCACAGACCTGCACACAGTCCATCACTCAGTGAACTGATATTTTGGCCAACATTTGTGCCTACACTGCCTGTGCTGCTTCCACCAAGGAGGAGATAAACTCACCCATCCTTAAAAATTGGCGGTATATACCAAGTCCCTTATTCAGCAGTGGACTGCAAACTGTGACTTGTGGCAGCTGTCCGCCAAGACTGTATCTGGAGGCCAATAAGTTGACAAGCACCATGACTTTGCCGCCACAGGCTGAGTGTCCCAGGCATGGGTTCAGTGGCAGTAGCTTGACCTGCAGCAGCTCAGAAGAACATCTGAGATCTGAGCATCTGTGATCCCGACCTCCTGGTGAATCATGGCCTCCAGGCAAACTAGCCTGGAAATCAGATCCAGTCCCGATGAAGGGTCTTGACCCAAAATGTTGACTGTTTATTTCCCTCCACAGGTGCTGCCTGACCTGCTGAGTTCCTCCAGCATTTTGTGTGTATTGCTCCAGATTCCGGCATCTGCAGAATTTCTTGTGTGTCTGTGCATCAGATCCATCAAGATAAGATAAGATATCTCTATTAGACACATGTACATCGAAACACACAGTGAAACGCATCTTTTTTTGCATAGAGTGTTCTGGGGGCAGCCCGCAAGTGTCGCCGTGCTTCTGGCACCAACATAGCATTCCCACAACTTCCTAACCTGTACGTCTTTGGAATGTGGGGGGAAACTGGAGCATCCGGACGAAACCTATGCAGACACGGGGAGAATGTACAAACTCCTTACAGGCAGCGGTCGGACTTGAACCCGGGTCGCTGGAGCTGTAATAGCGTTATGCTAACTGCTACACTATCCTGCCTGCCCATTTTTATGCCCATTGAAGCGCTTTTACCCAAGGTAGTGACGACTTTCTGCTAAAATTGTGCCTGTAGGTAATTGGTCTGGGCCCTTCCATGCTCCATTCCCCGAAGCACAATTGATGCTTTCCTGCATCAATTGAACATCTAGTGATGCTTCTAGTTGGGCAGCACATGATTCCGTACTGCCAGCAGGTATTTGAGCTTCTGGGCACCTGCAATGTTCACTGTTCATTGTGAGATAAACCATGGGTAGATGCCCTCAGGATTGGCAGTGAGATGGCAATTCAAAGTTGCATCGATGTCATCCACACAGCATCTCCCAACCTTTTCAATAGTCAGCATTTCAGAAAATGGTCTCTTAATGTTCACAGCATTTTAATTCAAATCAGTTCTGAGCTGAATGCTATGATCATTGTTCCCTTGGATTACTATTCACATTGCAGTGGCTTGGGGTTCACTCATAAGGGAGTCAATCAGAGCAGTTTATCACATGGTGGAGTTTCCAGAGACACTGGGTAGTGGTAGGTCCTCTCTTCCTCATCTCCCTGCAGTTTTCTTTACGCAGCTATGGACTGCTACAATGGGAAGAATCCTTAATAGACTTTTCAGTCTATCATGAAAACCAGCTTCCTCTCCATTGGCTCTGTCTATACTTCCCACTGCCTCGGAAAAGCAGCCGACATAATCAAAGGCCCCTCCCACTTCAGGCATTCTCTCTTCTCCCCCCTTCCATTGGGCATAAGATACAAAAGTTTGAGAACACATACCACCAGGCTCAAGGACAGCTTCTATCCTGCTGTTATCAGAATCTTGAATGGACCTCTTGTATAATTAAGCTGAAGTAACCTCTCAATTTACGTCTTCATGGCCCTTGCACTTTAACTGTCTACCTGCACTCCACTTTATCTGTAACTGTAATACTATATTCTGCATTTTGTTATTGGTTTTGCTTTTGTACTACCTTGATGTTCTTATGTTTAAGATGATCTGTCTAGATGGCACGCAGGGCGGCACGGTAGCGTAGCGGTTAGCGCGATGCTAATACAGCGCCAGCGATCGGGTTTCAATTCCCATCGCTGTCTGTAGGGAGTTTGTACATTCTCCCGTATCTGCGTGGGTTTCGTCTGAGTGCTCCAGTTTCCTCCCACATTACAAAGACGTATGGGTAGGTTAATTTGGGTTTAAAATGGGCGGCGCGGACTCGTTGGGCCGGAAGGGCCTGTTACCACGCTGTAAATAAAATTAAAAAAAACAAAGCTTTTCATTGTATCTCAATGCACATGACAATAATAAACCAATTACCGATTACCAATTATGTATTAACAATGAAGTAGCAGCTGTGTAGTTTTCTCAGTGTAACAAACTTACCCCGCACATCTCCTTTAAACATTCCCACTCTCATCTTAACACTGTCTTCTAGTATTCGACATCTCTACCCTGGGAAAAAGACTGTAACTGTTTATCTCATTTTATAAATCTCTATCCGGTCTCTCTTCAGCTTCCAATACTCCAGAGGAAACAATCAAAGTTGGTTCAACCTCTACTTATATCTGACACTCTCTAATCCAGGCAGCATCCTGGTGAACATCTTCTGCACCCTGTCCAAAGCCTCCATATCCTTCTTGTAATGGGGGGGGACTAGTACTGCAGGCAATACTCCAAATGCAGCATAACCAAAGTGTTATACAGCTGCAACATGACCTCCTGACTCTTATACTCAATGTCCTGACTGATGAAGGCAAGTATGCCATACACGTTCTTTACTTTTCAGGGAACAATGGACTTGGACCCCAATATCCTTCTGCACAACAAAGCTTCTATGAGTCCTACCATTTACTGTACTTTGTTGAGAAGTGGTTCACAACTGAAATTCCAATCAAATTGGCAAAAAATATTGCCACATGATTCAGTTTCTGAACTAATTTTCCTTGGTCAGTTCCCCAGCTTCTGTTCCTCAGCCACCAACTTTCTTTCTTTCCCCAGAAACTTCATGCTTGCCTATGGTGTTAGATTTGACACAAGATGAGCTTTACACCATATACCATGACCATGTTTGCATATTTTTACTCTGACAGCAACGATTGACCATTCTAACAATCAGTTTAAGTCATATGACCAGCTTGAGGAACTAGAAGTTATTTAAGCTGAGATGAAAAAACTTAAAATAGATGTTAATCAATTATTCAAGATTCTTCAGAGAATAACTGAATTGAATGCTGTTGATAGCTATAGAAATTAGAACATTAGATCAAACAGAGTGGAAAAATGTGAAGAGAAAACTCAGACTTAATTTCAATAGGTCAAAGAACAGAGTGAGGTGATATCTATAAAGGGAGTAGTGGTGGATTGTATTAATCTTAGCAAGAAGATCTGTAGATTTTTATGAAAGTTGGTATCACTGCTTTTTGGGAAAGGCAAAATAGATTGTAACATGATAATTCCAGTGACTAGTTTCTGGATAGCAAATTACCTCACATGATATTAAATAAATAAATAGTTCATCTTTTTTATGGATTAATCGAGGGATAAAGGTTGTCCAGAACAATGGGAGAATTATTCTGCTCATTTTTAAAAGAACATATCATGGAATCCTTTAATCCAACCTAAGATCTTACTTCATCGTGTCATTAAATTATAATGTACCTGACTGTGAAATACAGGTGCCAAGTTTCTTATTGAAATCTCCAGAATAGGGCTTCAACCTACATCATTCCAACTTAAGTGTGAGAGTGCTGCCTCTGAACTAAGTTAGACACTCCCAGGAGAGGAATATGGAGCTATTTAATTCACATTAAGAACCCAAAAGCAGAATTGATCAATTTATCCACATCAAGTAGTGCTCAGTGAGAGCAGAATGAAAAAAATACTGAATTTTCTTTCAATGATGAGATGATGGTCCCAAATTACTTTGGCACTTGCTTTGGTTTCCCACTGTACATTTTGCTGAACTTTTGTAGAAATGGTGTAAATTTTTAATAACACCCATTTAGGCCATTTCTCCAGAGCCTTCACTAATCTCTTGCTGATTTTAGAGTGAGAGATTAAAACATTCTGTGGAAATTCAGTAAAATATATTGAATGGCCAGCTGAGCAGGTGGATCAGGCCTTGTATTAAAGAGCAACATTTTGATAAATACACACTCTTCAGTAATGTGTAGGTTTATATTCATAACTTAGAGCTTATATTGTCTTTAATCAGGACCAAGAACCGTAACAACAGTGTCAAAGTATCACTTGGTGTAAGGAAGAAAAGGAAATAAAAGCTGAAACATACAAATGGTGCTTCAAATGATATAAATCCACAGAGAATTCAATGCATACCAATATGGGACGTGGTGTTATTTCCCATCTTTGAACAGAATGGGCAAGATTGGACTGATTTTCAGTCACCCATTGTAACTCAGCAGTCAGAGACAGGCTGGAGATTAGATGTCAGTACACTTGACCTCCCACTCTGCCACTGGACTCACCATGAATTGAATGGTGCAGCACAACAATCCCAAACTGAGGGACCAGAGACATCTTGACTGTGACTCTATTCATTTCAATGGAGTTATCGACTATTGAAGAAGTAAATACAGGTAGGTTTTATTTATTTTTTCTTTATTTTATTTAACTTGAATGTTTGAAGCAAATTAATTTATTTTTTTAAAAATGTTATATTTATTTAAATCAATGTGAACGATGTTTAATTTTTTCTCATTATCTGAGATATTTAAAATTGTTCAAAATCTTTTGAAAACAGTGAATTATCATAAGCTTGAGGGTGGGGTTTCAGAATCTGCTGCTTGAGGTCTGATTGCTGTTCACAGCCTAATCCGTCCCATGGGATGGTCGTGACTGTCAGACCACCAGCTCAATTGTTCTCTCAGGGCCCCCAGAAGTAAGTATGACCATGATAATAGTGCAGGGTTGAGCATGAACGTGTACTGCATCAAGGATGATCCAACCTATTGTATGCAGATTATCAGAAGTGTAATTTTTCACTTGATTGCTTGAACAGTTCAATTTTCATATGAGCTAGGTTAAGTCAACTCTGTTAAATTGGTGACATTCCTGATTTATTTTTACATTGCAATGATAAGGAGTGGTGAACACATCCAGATTGGAAGAGAAGAAAGGGCACTTTCAGCCAATGCGAGTCAGCTGGGACGCAGTCATCAGTGTCGTAATGTTAACAAAGGGAAAAGTTGGGATTCACACACACACATACACACACACTCATACATAAACACACACATTCACACACACGCTCACACTCACACACACACATGCTCACGCACAAGCTCACACTTATACACACACACACACACACACACACACACACACACACACACACACACACACACACACACACACACACACAGAGCTTCTAGGCATGCTACAGGTGAACCCCGCGATACAGCCTTTCAGATAACTGAAACTTGTCCTTGCAGAATTTGCAAATCACTAGCCAAAATGTTGAGGTATGGAATAAAATTCTTTTTACAGAACTTATGTGACAAAAAATAAATAAATCAACACAATTCAACTCGCATTTCGTGGTGCATGCGCAGATAACGCGAACACGTTATGGTAAATCACAATACAGTCAGTTTTCTAAGAATGCAACCTCTGCACCTCCACACTGTACCGCTAGTGTCGACTGTACACTATTGTCACATTTTGTATGTCTGGCTACCTACTCGTATTCTGCCACTGCATACACATGAGAACATAGGACCATTGCCATAGCTAAGAGCCAAGAGCTCAATTTGTGACACTGCAATAAAGCTGGAATATTAATGTACATCTAGTGAAATACTCAGCCTGGAAGTCACATCTATTTCAAATCTTAATGGCTTGACCTAAGTATGATCCTCTTTAAGTTTCTGGTAATGACTGGCCCAGTTCTAATACTGGAGCATCCAAATCGAATAAACTTACCTGAATAATCCAAGTGCTGATTTCAATTTATGGCTTCAGCCCACAGCAGATTTCTATAACTTCCCTGATTTACAGACAAAAGAGCTGGGAATTTTTTGCTCTGAAATAAAATTAAAGGATATAAATTTCCCAGCATTTACACTGCACCAGCCAATGTGATGACGCAAAGGACTCATCGGAAGTCAGTGCTTGCAGCACATGTATAATGTAAAATGCAAATGCTGCGCATATTGTTGGAAACCAGATCACACAGAAGTATTGACCAATGCAGGACTGAAACTTTTAAAAACTTTTGTATCTCAAGCAGCAACCGTAGGGAAAAGCAAAAGCATTTGTCTTTCAGATAAAAACCTATTGATGTTGGTTCAATGACATTTTCAGCAATGAGATCAATAACTTTTTATTAGGTAGGAGTATCAAGGGATATAGAGCAATGCATAGACGTGGGATGCATATCAGACATGAGTTAAAAGACTGGCCAATGAGACTTAAAGAGCAAATGCTCCTCTGACCTTTCAGGGGATTATTTCATTACATAATTCCATTACTTTTTGAAGTCATGACTTTCACAATTTATGCTGTTTGTCCTTGACTTGTAGCTGAACAGGATCTTGTAACTTCAAGGCCAGATTTGGTCTTCTGCCATAGAACTCATATTAGCATAAATTAACAATGTGTTGACTGGTGAATTCAACACCCAAGAAGGTGCTCCTTCCACTCTCTACACAGGACTTTCATGTGTTCCCAATGAATAGGCTCGAGATGCTCCATCTCATTCTGCATGTTCCTTCTTTATTTTGAGCAGTGATGGGTCAGGAGGAATATTGAATTTTTCCAAGGAAGCTCGGAACACAGCCACAGATCTTTTCCTCTGTTTGGCTGGTAATATCTCCCAGTGACCAGGCTTGAGTAGAGTATCTGTTCTGGGGACTCAGTTCAGGTATACAAATCAGGTGGTCTGCCCCTCTGGGATGAAGGTAATTAAGGTTCAGAGCTGGGGATGTTGGCCTGGGAGAAAAAGCTGACATTGGTTTACTTATCTTGGCAATGAATTCAGAGGATATTATGGAGACAGCATTGGTGGTATCTCACCAGAGTCTTGAGCTGCCTGCTGTTGGTAGTTCTAGTGTCAGAAGCTTACAGGAGGGCTGCTTGGTGGACCATGAGTTTTGTGCAGGGTTTGTGGTCTTGATTCTCAAATACTCTTTCCCCCGGATAGCTGAAGACTGTTTTCGTGCATTAAAGGCAAGGGTGAATTTCCTCATTGGTGTCTGGCTTCATTGAGACATGAGTCTCAATGTGGTGATCCTAATAAGGAATGGTCCACATTTTCCAGAGTCTTGTCACAGACCACTAGTGAAGGGTGGTGTTGTACAGCTGGGGCAGGTTTGTGATGGACCTTTGTTTAGTGGGCACTAACCATAAGGCCTATTCTCTGACATGTCTCAGTGGGTGATTTGACTTGGAGACTGATCTCCAAAGGTACGCAAACACAAGTATTGTCTGTGTGCTGCAGCTGGGCTACTGAGGTTGGACTGATGTTGGTTCTGAAGTGGAGGTGCCGTAGCTTAACTTGTTTTCCACTGGCTTTGTAGATCCACTCCACTGCAGCAGAAAGCTTCTTAGAGGTGAGGTGTAACATTGATGTGTGAAGGACTAAGTGATAACGCAGCCTTGTTTAACACTATCTGAACCGGGTCTGTTTGTTAAGATCACCTTTATGTCATCATATAGCAGATGTCAAATGAGAGGAACTTCCGCATGCATGCAAACATGAGAGGGATGCTTCACATTTCTTCTTCATTTTCAGTCAACAGCTTCTGCAAGTTCAAGAAGTGTGTGTATAATGGTTGATGATGCTCCTTGCATTTCCTTTGGCGTTATTCCAAGGTGAAGGTCCTATCTATTTACTCCTTGATGAGCGATTTCCATACAGTAATTCAGGGAGGAAATGGATGAAAAGGACCTTGGCGAAGTTCTTCACTACGGCTGACAGTTCTGCGGTTAAGCAATTGGATTTGTTCCTGTTTCTTGGTCCTGAATGTGACATTGATGAGCTGTCCTGGCACATTCTTCCCTTCCCAAATGTGGGAGCTGAGGTTGTAAATTTGTGATTGAAGTTCTTCTCCATTAAGCTGTAGAACTTCACCACTGATACCTTCTGTTCCCAAGACCTATGTTGTTTACCAGTTGGCATATGGCCTTTTCAACTGTGAGAATTTTATGGGTTTATTAACACCTCTCTCCTTTTAAAGGTCAAACACTTGTTTTGTCAGGTCAGCCAAGTGAAATGTTAAACATCTTGAACACTTTGGCAAGTGAGATGTGAATTGAAGTTTCCTGACCAATGAACAGTTTTTTTTTTGTTTTGGACACTTACCAGATAAGAAATACATCCTGCCTGTTAAACCTGAAATTATAACACTGGAAATAACCTGGTTTAACCACCAAAGCTATTGTAATTAAACTGACTCTGGGGCATAAGTTTTTGCTTCATATTAAGGCCTTTGGGGAGCCAGTGAAGGTGCCAGAGTGGCTGGAAAGAACCAAGAGATGTGGCAAGACTAGGAACGTGGAATTTCTGCTGAACTTTTCCAGCTCAGCATTCAGCCATCTTGATGATCTTTCCCGCAGTCTGGAGGAAGGTTGAGGCTGAGGATACTTGTGAGCTGTCCCAACAATCAAATCGAGGGAGAGAGAGAGAGGCCATTGAAGCCTTAGAAACTTTATCTCATTCATTCCCTGAGAAACAATAGCTGATAACTTAGTATAACCAACAAAGATATTTTATTTATAAAATAACTTAAACTGTACAAAGCAGTTTTTGTTGTGATGTTTTTCTCCACACAGCCTGACAACCTTCTGCAATAAAACATCACAGCAACATACAGAGAGCACGCTATAATTCTTAATGTGATACCGACCAAAATGACTTCTGTTACAACTCGGGTACAGTGGGTCAGCAACTGCAAAAAAGAGTGAAGGGGTGGAGGATGGGTGCAAGTCAGATGGGGAAGTGAAGGCTTCTTTGTGAGTTCTGAAGTGGTACTTTCCTCATTGTGGTGGGTAGAGGATTTGTGAGGTGTTGGGGCTGGGGCAGGGTCTATCACTGTGCACAGTTTATCTGAAATCTTTCAAGTTAAACCTAATTACCATTCCAATTTTTTCGAGTGTTTATGTAACAGCACTTATAAATGCATCACACTGTCTCAAGAAAAATATGAAACAAATCCAATTATCTGGGCTTTCTTCAAAAGCTGGGGAAGATGAAAATGAAGTCCCAAGTAGAGGTGAAAGGTTTGTAGAGCTGGTCCAGTGATCATGTCCTCTGAAAGTGGGGGAAGTACCAGCTGAACCAAACATTCTCAGTGTGGCTGCAAGACCCATTGCAAGTATTTTAGGTAGTTGGAGGTTTTTTTTTGCTGTTCTAAGAAGATTACAAAACTGCCAATGGTTGGGGAGAAGGTATTGTGTTGCTTAAAGTCAGATCTGCCTGGAATTTCTCCCACATGGTACTGTTTCTTATTATGTGATGGAAAATTGAGCTTCTTCCTAAGAATGAAACGTATTAAGGACTATTTACAGCTAGTTTCACATCATTCAAAAATTGACCAGGCATGTAGGTAAGGTAATGTGCAAGGGATGTCATTGTTCACCTTGCAACAGTCTTTGTGGAGTATGGCGGGGACCTTGGTTGATGTTACCCTGGGAACAAGCATCCTGAGCTCTTATGGAACAACCTTGTCTTCCCAGCACAGATCTGGATGGGGAGGTCCATCAGCTAAGTCCCTTTCTTTACTTTTATGATCTTCTGGCCCATCCCACACTGCACAGACTACTCAGGGCCCCACACTGCCAACATGCACCCTCCAAATCCTACACCCATCCTCCGAACCACAGCATAGGAGTCCTCTGACTTGTCCCCCTTGGGACCCCAGCCCTCATGGCAGCCAGGTACCAGTAGCACATGGGACTACCATGGGGGAGAGACGCTGCAGGGAAAAGGATCTTTGCAGTATGCCTGCTCCTGCAGGGTCTGCCTCACTGAGTCAACTGCTGTTTCTAGCCCCTCGCTTGTGGTAACTATGGGAGGAGCACTGAATCAAACATAACATTATGTTCTCATTAGTTACATTGTTCAGGAAGGAATTTCTGTCAGTTTGAGCACAGACTGAGCAGTTTACAATGTACATGAGCGGTGTCCAGGGAGCTTTGGAGCTGTGTCATAAGTGTCCTGATATCAGCAGAGTGATTACAGGAAGCGAGGGAAGAGATTGCTGCGCCTTTGGCAATGATCTTTGCATCCTCACTGGCCACAGGAGTAGTGCCAGATGATTGGAGGGTGGCAAATGTTGTTCCTTTGTTTAAGAAAGGGAGTAGGGATAACCCTGGGAATTACAGTCCAGTGAGTCTTCAGAGCTGGACCAATAACTGGAGAAGATTCTCAGAGACAGGACTTATGGGCATTTAGAGAAGCATAGGCTGATTAGCGACAGTCAGCATGGCTTTGTTAGGGGCTGGTCATGCCTCACGAGCCTGACTGAGTTCTTTGAGGATGTGACAAAGCATATTGATGAAAGTGGAGCAATGGATGTGGTGTACGTAGATTTTAGTAAGACATTTGATAAGGTTCCTCATGGAAAGCTTATTCAGAAAGTCAGGGGCATGGGATCCAGGGAAACTTGGAAGGCTGCAATGCCTTTCCTTCTCCCTTATTACATAGCCAGGTTCCAGAATGCGTTTTAGCACCACATTGCAAATCCCATCTGTGTCCATTTTTGAGTCACAGTATTTCCCTACCTATTGGAGAGGGGGGATGGGGTGGGCACAAGGCAGTGATAGGTAGATGCAGGTAAGAGATAGTGATAGGCAGGTGTGGGGGAAGAGGGGAGAGCAGATCCCACCAAGGGATCACCAGGGTCTCCCAGTTTTTCTTCCTCATCTCAGAAGTTCAACCCGGAAAAGTGTGAAGTGATTCACTTTGGAGGTTTGAATTTGAAGGCAGAATATAGGGTGAATGACAAGATTCTTAGTAGTGTGGAGGAACAGAGGGATCTTGGGGTCTAATTTCATAGATCCTTCAAAATTGCCATGCAAGTTGATAAGGTTGTTAATAAGGCATATGGCGTGTTGGCCTTCATTAGTCGAGGGATTGAGTTCAAGAGCCATGAGGTAATGTTGCAGGTCTATAAAACCCTGGTTGGACCACACTTAGAATATTGTGTTCATTTCTGGTCGCCTCACTCTTGGAAGTACGTGGAAGCTTTAGAAGGGGTGCAGAGGAGATTTACCAGGATGCTGCCTGGATTGGAGAGCATGTCATATGAGGATAGGTTGAGTGAGCTGGGGCTTTTCTCTTTGGAGCAAAGGAGGATGAGAGCTGACCTGATAGAGGTGTACAAGATGATAAGAGACATAGATCGAGTGTACAGCCAGAGACTTTTTCCCAGCGCAGAAATGGCTAACACGAGGAGGCATAATTTTAAGGTGATTGGAGGAAACTACAGGGGGGATATCAGAGGTAAGTTCTTTTGCACAGAGAGTGGTGAGTGCATGGAACACGCTGCCAGGGGTACTGGTAGAGGTAGATACATTAGCGACATTTAAGAGACTCTTAGCTAGGCACATGGATGATAGAAAAATAGAGGGGTATGTGGGACGGAATGGTTAGATTGACCTTAGAGTAAGCTAAAAGGTCGGCACAACATCGTGGGCTGAATGGCCTGTACTGAGCTGTGACGTTCTACGTTCTTTGTTCAAACTCTTGTCTTTGGTTTGTTAGATTACCAGTGTGCAGCATGGAGCAATGAAGCCTTTGTGTCAGCCAGGCATGTGCTGCAGGGTGTCCCTGGACGAATGCAACTAACAAAAACCTTAGGTTTAGGAAACCTAAGGCACTTTCCATTAATATTCTGTTACTTTGGTATTTCTCTTTGTTTTTCTTTTGCATTCAGTCACTGTGGTTGGAGGGTGCACAAGCAAGAGGAGTCAGGGAAGTGGAAAGTTGTCCTTCTTCCCCTGGACCCATCACTCCTGGCAGTGCTAACCACCAACAATGTCTGCCATCATCCCTGGAAGCACCTGGCCTAATTTCATTATTGACAAAAGTTTGCCCCAAAATGATCGATAGCATGATCTACTCCAAGTGCAATCAAATTTTGCATGATTTGTGTTTGCCACATCATTCAATTTCCGGACAAATATTTCGTATTTAAATTTACTTTAAATGTTCTAATCCTTTTAAAACTGCATCAGTGCTTAGCATTCAATACTGAATAATTGAAATTGGGAGTGATTTCCAAAGAAGGATTATTTTAGTTTATTTTATATGTGTTTACTATCTTCCATTAGTGCTTTAATGGTCCGTTGGCTGTAATAGCAGTTTAATTAAGGGATATGCATTCAGGCAAACCATTGAAGCTTTAGCTTAGTGCAGTAATTGGAACAGAATCTGAAAGATCCACATTTCAATTTTCTGAATCCAATATCTCCATAATTACCCTTTTCTATTGCAAGCACTAATATAGAAACATTATTAGGTTAGGACCCTCAACTGAACACACAGAAATAAATTGCTAGAAAAATAGTGACTATGAAAGTGTAGGCAAAGAGAGCAGAGCAATTGCAGTGGGTCGCAAGCCAATGACTGGTGAAATGAACAAAACCCAAGACCTTTTAGAATAACCACACTGTGAAAGACTGATAGTTAAAGACTATCTTAGAGCTAAGTTACAAATTTGATCCTATTTTGATTGCCAGCACACAGCAGTTAAATGGACCAATGTCTTTGCATAATTGGTCATGGAATTAGTGTGATAAGGCATTGTATTCCTAAATAGTAAAATGATAATTCCAATATTTTAATAGTGTCAGTATTTCATATTCCAACTTTTAAATTTCATTGATCCCTATTTAACAAAAAAAGTACCAACTGAATTTTTGCAGTTTTTCTGATCTCAGCTTGTGTCTCCTTTCATATTTTCATTTCTCACAAGTTTCAGAACACTTTCAATCACAACAACAAGATTTTTTTTCCACATCATTCTTTTAGTGAGTGCAGTGCAGGCAAGTTTCTGAAAAGATTCTCCCACTTATTCAACATTCTGTTGAAAAATTTGCATTATTGCTATTAAGCCATAGAATCCCAATTATTTGCCTGGGGTGTAGTTCCATGGGTATACATCAGATTCTAAATGTCCTGTTATACTTGAACTGCCTCCTCTTCACACACAAACATCCTTCCAGAATAGTTGCCAGATAATTAGGAGTGACAGTGCTAAATGTTTTTACTTTTTTCTTACTCAGAGGCACAGACACCATTTATGGAACCCTTATAACCATCCTCTTTGGATTAAATAAGGCAGCAGAGTTGGAGAATCAATCCTAAAATCTAACTGGTCAATTTTATACTGTCTCAACCAGCTGGGCCATTGCTAAGCATTGATCATAGTAGTGTAGCAGTTAGCATAACGTTATTACAGCACCAGCGACCCAGGTTCAGTTCTGGCCACTGTCTGTAAGGAGTTTGTACGTTCTCCCTGTGTCTGCATGGGTTTCCTCCAGGTGCTCCAGTTTCCTCCCACATTCCAAAGACGTGCGGGTTAGAAAGTTGTGGACATGCTATGTTGGCGCCGGAAGCTTGGTGACACTTGCGGGCTGCCCCCGAACATTCTACGCAAAGATGCATTTCACTGTGTGTTTTGATGTACATGTGACTAATAAAGAAATCTTATCTTCCAACCTTTCTGAAGGCTCTTTTCCTTATTTCTTTGACAGCAATTTTTTTTTCCTCTATATATATTTAGCAAAAACAAATTTAAATGAATCAGGTTGCTGTTTATGAGATGAGACAACATTTATTGTTTTGTTAAATGTAGGCTATATTTTGCCCAGAAATTCCTTCAGAGATGCTGTCTGACCCATTGAGTGTCTCCAGCCTTTTCTTTCTTTTCTTTTTCAATCTTTTTATTAGTTTTCAAATTAATACAGATTAATATATAACATCGATGTTTGTACATGTAATACAAAGAGATCAGGAGAACAATCATGACATAGATAATCATAAAGAACAATAAAATATAAAAAATCTGTAGATCCAATGATCTCTTAGTAAATGAATATAATATAAAAGAAAGGAAAGAAAAAGATTTATTATACAAAAAAGAGGAAAAAAATCCCCAAATCAATAAGAAAAATTATAAACAATATATCAACCCAAACTAAACTAAACAGAAACATTTCAAAAAAAAACAAACAGAATAAAAGAAAAAAAAAGACTGGACTAAAATTTCTCAGCAGAAACAGAGCAATATTATATCATCAACTACCAGCCTTTTCTATGTTTATTTCAAATGACCAGGGATACTGATGCAACTCCTGTAGCAACTGCACATTGTTGGCAATTTACATCAAATTCGTAGCTTAGAAACAAACCAATGTTTACATTTCATGCATCCCTCCATTCACTGTGCTTCACCCATCCTGAATGGCACATGCTACTCGTTAGGGTAAAGCAGCCATAGCCAAGGTATACAGTTAAAGAAATAGTAACATAACTGATAATACAAACAAGAACCAATCTTCATGACCTATTTTCAAATACAAACTTCAAGCAGTAATCAGATTTTAAATTAGATGCACAACTGCTTGAATAAGCACCATTGCCTAAAGAGAGCTGGCTACTGGCTCACAGCAGGAGGCTGCTTCAGAGATATGGTTTGTAAACTGACATGACCATGAGACATCCTCATATGCATTGGCTGAACATTACAGACTATGGGACAAAGTTAATTGGCCTACATGAAATACCCTCAACTAAGCAATTAACAATTGGGTTTATATGTGTATCCAGAGAGTCAGCCCTCATAACAATTTCAAGAGTCTGGTGTTTTTGTTTTTAGCTTTTATTTTATCCATGTGAATTACTTTGGCCCAGTGAAGATATTTAAATATTTTATTTATCTGCACTCAAAATATTGCCAAAAGCAATGTAATTGCAGTTATTGAAATTGTATTCCATCACCTGGTGGTGAAGAGGGGTTTTGCACGCTGACCTTCCTAAGTCAGGGCATTGAGTATAAAAGTTGGGAGGTCATGGTGCAGTTGTACAGGACACTGGTGAGGTTGCATTTGAAGTATTGTGTTTAGGTTTTGGTCACCCTGCTATAGGAAAGATGTTATTAAACTGGAAAGAGTGCAGAAAAGATTTACAAAGATGTTGCCAGGACTTGAGAGACTGAGTTACAAGGAGAAGTTGGAAAGGCTAGAACGTTATTCCTTAGAGCGTAGGAGTCTGAGAGGTGATCTTATAGAGGTGTATAAAGTCATGAGGGACATAGATAGGGTGAATGCACTCACTTTTTCCCAGGGTTGGGGAATCAAGAACTGGAGGGCATAGGTTTCAGGTGAGAAGGGAAAGATTTAATAGGAACTTAAGGGGAACTTTTTTACACAAAGGGTAGTATCAATGTGGAATGAGTTGCCAGAGGAAGTTGTTGAGGCAGGTGCAATAATAACTTAAAAGTCAGTTGGGCAGGCACCTGGATTGAAAAGGTTTAGAAGGTTATGGGCCAAGCACTGGGAAGTGGGACTAGCTTGGTTGGCATGGAACAGATGGGCAGAAGGGCCTGTTTCCATGCTGTATAACTCTATGACCTGTTTTATCTCTTTCATCTCCTCCTCTTCCATCGGGTAGAAGATACAGGAGCATGAGGGCACGAACCACCAGACTTAAGGACAGCTTCTACCCCACTGTGATAAGACTATTGAACTATTCCCTTATAAAATGAATGGACTATGATCTACCTTGTTGTGACCTTGCACTTTATTGCAGTGCACTTTCTCTGTAGCTGTGACACTTTACTCTGTACTGTAATTGTTTTTACCTGTACTACCTCAATGCACTCTGTTCTAACTCAATGTAACTGTACTGTGTAGTGAATTGATCTGTACGACCGGTATGCAAGACAAGTTTTTCACTGTACCTCGGTACAAGTGACAATAATAAACCAATACCAATACCAACCTTTGTTTTTAAGAGAATAAAATCTCGATGTATTTTGAGTTCAGGGAGATTCTACTGAGAGATTCTCACAGAAGAGAGTGCTCCACTAACTCTCCTCCTGAGTATCTGCTTCTGTTGAATAAAATCTTTTTACATCTACAGCTCTAGTCTCCATGTGGTTCATTCAAAGTCATAACACTTCTATTCCTTTTTTCCTCAAGCACATGTTTTTAAATGCATCTGAGCTCTTCACCTTCAATACTTCATTTGGTGATAAATTCCAACCACACTGAGGTAATGAAAATTCTCTTGAATTCTCTCCTAGATTTGATTCTATATTTTATATATCATATTCTTGTATGAACCCTCCTGCAAGTTAAACAATCTTCCCCTTGTCCCTGTTCTCATAGCCCTTCATAGTTTAAGTTGCCCCTCAATATAGAAACATTTTGTCCAGTCTTTCCTAAAAGTTATAACCTCTTGGTCCTAATATCTTTAAATCTTCACTGCTCCCTCTCCAAAGACTTCATATTCTTGTAGGGCAAACAACCTCCTATATAACTTCCCAACAACTTTTTTGTAATTGCATTCTGTCATAGAAAAGAATACCCATGCTTTATGAGCATGTTTATAATCTTGCTAATTTGTGTTTCAGTCTTTCATGATTTGTGAATTTGTGCGGAAGGATTTATTTGTACCACTTGTCCGTTTAGATGAAAATCAAAAAAGGCAGCAGTTACTGGATATCTGAAATAAGCACAGAAAATGCTAGAAAAACTCAACAGATCAGGTAGCATCTGTTAAAAGACAAATTGAAGTAATAGTTCAGTTCCAGGAACCTTCACCAGAACTGGGAAAGAGAGAAAAGTTAGTTTTTAGTAGTAGAGCAGGTGAGAGTGGGATGGGTACAACAAAGAGAATATCTCCGATAGTGGGAGTTAGCAGTTAGGATAATGCTTGTCTGTGTAACGTGTTGCTGATAGTAAGGCTATGGAACACACCCAGAGGTCAATACAATAAAAAAGGAAAAAAATATTCCAAAGATTAATTTGTCTTCCATGTTTCCAATCAAATTTTAACATTTTTGACATACCTACATTTAATCTTATTGGCCATTTAAATACCATTCCTACAAGTTTGTTAATACCTTTCTCTATTTTAAAGTACTCTTGTCAATCCTTGGAGAAACCTAATTATTAGTGGTGGCACAATGGCACACCGAGTAGAGCTGCAGCCTCACAGCTCCAGTGATCAGGGTTCAGTCCTCACCTGGTATGCAGTCAGTGTGGAGTTTGTGCATTCTCCATGTACCCACTGGGTGCTCGAGCCTCCTCCCACATTCCAAAGGCATGCAGGTTGGTAGGTTAAGTGGCCACTGTCAGTCACCCTCAGGATGTAGATGAGTGGTAAAACCTGGGGGGAGTTTACAGGAATGTGGGGAGAATAAAATCGATCAGGGTAGGATTAACGTTAAAATAGGTGTTTGATGGTTGGAGAGGACTCAGTGGTCCGAAAACCCTGTTTCTGTGCTGTATGTCTCTGTGACTCTATAAAACAATAGTCCCAATTTACTAGAAAGGAAGAATGTCGAATGGGTTGCATTTTAACCATTATCTTGGACTAGCACAGAGTAAGCTACCAGAGTAATGGAAGTATATTTTATAACCTCACAGTTTACAATATCTTGCACTTCTTGATTTGAATTGACTCTGAAATGTTGTCTTTTGCATGGCAAATTCATATGAATTTAGACTTCAAAATGAAAAGGTTGGAGATGATTTTCATTTAGTCAGAGATTAATTATTTAAGTGCTTCTTCAATGTGATTGACTTGGTCCACATGTTTACAATAAGAATAAACGACTCTGCTCCAACTTCACCATTTTACAGTTCTGAATAAGCACACCTCACATTCCCTTTTCCTGTCATTCTTATAATTTGGCACAATATGCAACTCAATTTGCCTTTGTTCCTTTATTATGAAAACCACAAACTCCACAGGCAGTCCTTGGTAATAAGCTACTTGTCTTTCTCCTCAGTCCAGGCATCAACAGAGAAAATGGACTATTGCAAACTTGAGATTTCCCCTATCTCAGAACACCTTGAAGTACTTCTGGGGCTTGGAGAAGGGGCATTTTTTCAGGATACTGGTTAATCTATGAATTTTCTTTCCTTGTTCTCTTTTCCTGTTAGATGTTTCCATGGGCAGAGATAAGCTCAGTCAACGTGATGTTATCTCTGCCACCACTAAAAATCTGGGTCATTGCAACAACAAATGCAGTTTACAGTTCTGTCCTAGTTACAGTAGGACTCCTGTCTAATAATGGATTGTATTTATACTATTGCAGCAAACTAATGGAATATTTACAGCTTTGTTAAATTACCAGCTGTCACAAATGTAAGAAAGAATATCTACACAAACGTGAATAAAATGAATGATAATTTCATTTCAATGATACCAAATGTCTCAATTTAATAAAAATCCAATTTATTTTACCAGGTGTGCAATGTTACAGCGCATATTTGTATTTTACATTGTATAAAATAGTGTACAAAATCTAAGTTCAATTGTCAAAAGATATCCTTCCCCACGATTAGTTATCTATTTTAAACATATTGCCGGGGGGTGAAGAGGCAGGAGTTGCTTTAACTTGGCCTTCAGTGAGATTAACGTTGGACCATGATAAATGGGAAAGTACCTTTGATACATGCACCTGAATTCCCCACAGGTTGTGGGAAGGTGTAATCCACTCTGTCATAATGACACTTAAATTAAGATACATCTGTAATGCAATTACATCTTCCTCAAACACTTACAGATTTTCACATACACTTAAATGTACAGATCTATAACTTTTGTTTTAATCACTATGGCCTTGTAATCATTAGAATATCAAAGTGTGTTTGGAAGCTTCAAGCTTTAAGTATGTCACCACGAGTAAATTTTTTGCTACCTTGTACTGCTGCCAAAGCCTCACATATGCTATGATGATAATTTCCTGTCCATGAAAATCAGTGTCTGATTTTCTACGTCAACCAACATGGGTGGAAATTATTGAAAATTTCACTTCATGCATCTTTCTGATACTGGACAAACTCTGCACTATTTTGTTGTCCATTAACGTTGAGACCTTTCCATGGACATGTATCAGGTGGATGGACATGTGATCTTCTTGTGCAGATGAAGCATTGCAAAATAGAAGTCCCACACATCTACTCAGAAGTATTAAGTATGTATAACTTGCAATCATTTGCATAAATTCATTCAATTTCATCTAATTACCTGAGGCCAGACTAAATTTCATAAAACATTTTACATTTTGAATATCTCTAGACATCACAACACATAACCACTTTGAATCTATCTTTACAATCATTGACTCATAGAGTTGTCCAGTATAGAAACAGGCCCTTTGGCCCATCCTATCTATACTGACCATCATGCCGATCTATACTAATCCTACGTACCTGCATTAATTCCATATCCCTCTTAGCCTTGTTCATTCAAGTACCTGTGTTGCCACTTTGAGGAAACTATGTACTTGTACCCCAAAGTCATGAATATACATCAGAATCAGAATCAGGTTTATTATCACTGACATATGTCATGAAATTCATTGCAGTACAGTGCAAGACATAAAAATTACTATAAGTTACAAAAATAAATAAATAGTGCAAAAGAAGAATAACAAGGTATGATAAACAATGAGGACCCAGCCCCGATACCTGTGGCACACCACAGGTCACAGGCCTCCAATCTGAAAAACAACCTTTCACTACCACCCTCTGCTTCCAACCACCAAGCTAATTTTGTGTCCAATTGGCTAGCTCACCCGAGATCTCATGTGATCTCACCTTCTGGACTAGCCTGCCATGGGGGACCTTGTCAAATGCCTTGCTAAAGTCAATTGTTAACATAACTTTCACTCCAGGATCACGGGATTACTTTTCAGAATTTAAGATCACGTAATTTCCCAATGATCTGTTTATCTTCCCGTACCTAGATTTCCACTCCAATTGTGATGTTTGCTGTTTTTTCATAGATTTGCACAGGTGTATCTCACCACACTCTCCACCCAAAACAATTCTCCTTCATTACCCCATGGAATTTCCCAACAACAGACTTAGAACCACGCCCCAGAACAACATAAGTAACAGACCTGTGACCAGTGGTGTGCCGCAGGGATCAGTGCTGTGTCCTCTGTATTTTGTCTTATATGTTAATCAGTAAGTCTGCGGATGACACCAAAATTGGTGGCATAATGGACAGTGAAGAAGATTGTGTTACATTGCAAAAGGATATGGATCAACTGGGAAAGTGGGCAAGGGAATGGCCGATGGAATCTAACTCCAATAAGTGTGAAATTATGCATTTTTGGGAAGTGCAAGACATACACAGTGAATAGCAGGGCTCTGGGGAATGCTGTTGAACAGAGAGAACTTGGGGTAAAAGTACATAGTTCCCTGATAATGGGAATACAGGTAGACAGGGTGGTGAGGAAGGCAGAATCAGAATCAAGTTTATTATCACTGACATATGTTGTGAAATTTGTTGTTTTGTGGCAGTAGTACAGTGCAAGGCATAAAAATTACTATACGTTACAAGATAAATAAATAGTGCAAAAAAAAGAATAATGAAGTAGTGTTAATGGGTTCATGGACCATTCAGAAATCTGATGGCAGAGGGAAAGAAGCTGTTCCCAAGTCATTGAGTGTGGCATATAGCATGTTTGTCTCCATCGGCCGACGCATTGCGTATAAGAGTTGGGCCATTTGTTACAGTTTTATAAAATACAATTGAGGGTGCACTTGGTGTATTATGTACAGTTCTGGTCACCAAACTATAGTAAGAACATTATTAAGACAGAGAAGGTGCAGAAAAGGTTCACAAGGATGTTGCCTGGATTGGAGGGCTTAAGTTGTTAGGAGAGATTGGATAGACTATATTTGTTTTCTTTGGATTTATGGAGGCTGAGAGGTGACATGATAGAAGTATATAAAATTGTGAGAGGCAGAGGTAGGATAGATAGCCAGCGTCTGTTTTCCCTGGTGGGTGTATCTAAAACTAGAGGTCAAAGATTTAAAGTGAGAGGAAGCAGATTGAAGGAGGATTTGAAGGGTAAAGTTTTCACACAAAGAGTAGTTGATATCTGGAACAAGTTGCCAATGAAGGTGGTGGAGGCAGAAACAGCAAGAACACTTAAGAGGGATCTCAACAAGCAGGGCATATTTGGGTATGGAATTAATGCAGGCAAGTTGGATTAGTATAGATAGGCATGATGGTTGGCATAGACACAGTGGGCTGAAGGGCCTGTTTCTATGCCATGCAACTCTTTTGACTTCATGACTCTACCTAACATCAGAATTTACTTTTGATTCATCACACCTGCAGTACAGCAGCCTTCAACTTTCCAATGCAGAGGATGTCCCTGGCTTGACCCTACAGGCTTGTTCTGTTGACACAAGAGACCGCAGATGCTGGAATCTGGAACGAAAAGCAAGCTGCTGGAAGAACGCAGCAGGTCAGGCAGCATCCGTGGAGGCAAGCGGATAGTCAATGTTTCGGGCCGAGACCCTGCATCGGGACAGAGAGTGTCGAGGGGAGATGGTCAGTATAATGAGGTGAGAGTGAGGGGTGAAGCAGGAGCTGGTGAGCAATAGGTAGAACCAGACAAGGAGGGGCTGATGGGCAGCTGGAGCTAGCTGGAGGGAAGGGAGAATAAGTGAGAAGGTGATCGGTGGGACAACAAAGTGTTGAAGGTTCTGGAATGTAATAAGCAAGGACGGTGATAAGTGGAACCAGATAAGGGAAGGATGATAGAAAGATGGAACTAGTGGGGGAGGGGAAAGAAACAGGGTAACAAAGGGTTGGGGTGGGGTTTGGAAAGAAGGGGAGGGAGTGGAGAACCTGCATGGATCAGAAGGAGAGGGAAAGGCACACGAGTTGGGGGACGGGGTGGGTTGCAGGTTACCTGAAATTGGAAAACTCAATGTTCATACCATTGGGTTGTAGACTACCCAGGCGGAATATGGAGAACTGTTCTTCTAGTTTGTATTTGGCCTCACCTTGATAGTGGAGAAGGCCAAGGACAGGCAGGTCGGTGTAGGAATGGGAAGGGAAGTTGGAATGGCATGCAACTGGGAGCTCAAGATGGTGATTGGAGACAGAGCACAGGTGCTCGGCAAAGCCGTCGCCCAGTCTACACTCAGTGTCACCAATGTGGAGGAGGCCACTTTGAGAGCACTGAATGCAACCTGAGAAGGTTGGAGGAGGTGCATGTGAGTCTCTGCCTAGGTCCCTGGATGGTGGCGAGGGAGGAGGTGTAAGGACAGGTGTTGCACTTCCTATGATTGCAGAGGAAAGTGCCAAGGGACAGGGAGGGGTGGGTGGGAGAGATGAGCGTACCAGGGAGTCACAGAGAGAGTGGTCCCTGCGAAAGGCAGAAAGAAATCCCTCCCCACCCTCACCTGCCCCCACCTGGCTCCATCTGCCTATCATCCTCTTCCTTACTTGGTTCCACCTATCACCTGCCAGCTCCTGCCTCAACCCCTCACCTCCTCACCTTTTTTTACTGGCTATTTCTCCTCTACACTCTCAGTACTGATTCAGGAGTGTATAGGAGAGATAACCAGTATAAAGAGGTGAGGAGGAGGGTAAAGGCAGGAGCTGACAAGCACTAGGTAGAACTAAGGTATGGTTCCACCTATCATTAGGTGAGTAGAGAGGAGCACACTCTCTCTGGAAACTGATGGAGCTGTTCTTTATCCAAAGAAAGACCAAGTGTTCCTCCCTGGATACTTCATATCCCTCTGCCTCCGCAGATGCTGCCTGACCCATTGAGTTCCTCCAGCAAGTTTGTTTCTCACTTCAGCCTTATTCTGTTTCCACTCAAACTCTACGTCATAGGTCCACAACATTTCAAGTGGAGGGTTAGATTGACAATGTAAATCACTTCTGAGGGCTACTCATGTGAAATGTATGATTTCAACCTCTCATAACCAGACATTGATATCTTAGTCACTTTTTGAAGGCACCCATACTCAAGCAATTATCTTTCCTTACTTAAAATGTACAGAATTGTAAATTGTGGCTAAATATTTTCTTGAAATAATCTTCAGCCCTTACCAGTGCCAGAGACCCAATAGCAGTTTGGTTCTACATCAAAACAATACCCAATTATTGTTTTTAAAATATTTACTAGTTTCCATATCAAACACCAATCATTATTACAATAGCAATGTTTCATCAACACCCCCACAAACCCTCTAATTTGTTTGATTTTGTTTGTTCACCCAACTCCCTCATTGCAAATAGCTCCACAGCTTCCAAATCAAGCTACTGAAACTTAGATAATTTATGTTGGCCAGATATGCTGTACATATCATATATTTTTCTTCTCCTCTTACATGCGTCAGAATCAATTTGCAGGCTGTTTTCTGAACATAATCCACTGAGTTTACTAAGGGGTTGACAGGAGAGTTAGAGAAGTACCAAATGTGTGTTGGGTTGCTGCTGGTGTTTAACAAACTGAAAAATCACACATTCCATCTCAGCAGAGCAGGTGTAAGCTTGCAAGTCCAGTGAAGAGAGGAGTTAGAAACTGGTGGAGCTGTTCTTTATATAAAGAAAAACCAAGTGTTCTCTGGGACTCCTCCCTGGATACATCATATATCAAGAACCCTGATGAAGGGTCTTGACTCGAAATGTCGACTGTTTATTTTCCTTCATAGGTGCTGCCTGTCCTGCTGGGTTCCTCTGGCATTTTGTGTGTATTGCTCAAGAACCAAGACTTCAGAATGAGAATCAGGTTTATTATCGCTGACATACGTCGTGAAATTTGAGTGTGAGTCTTCTGGCTCCTGTACCTTCTCTCCGATGGTAGTAACGCGAAGAGGGCATATCCTGGGTGGTGAGGTCCTTAATGATGGATGCCGCCTTCTTGAGGTACTGTGTCCTGAAGATGTTCTTGATGATGGGGAAAGTTGTGTCCATTATGGAGCTGGCTGAGTCTACAAACCTCTGCAGCCTCTTTTGATCCTGTGCATTGGAGCCTCCATACCAGGCTGTGATGCAACCAGTGAGAATGCTCTCCACCATACATCTGTAGAAATTTGCAAGAGTCTTTGGTGACAGACCAAATCTCCTCAAACTCCTAATGAAGTAGAGCTGCTGGCGTGTCTTCTTCGTGATTGCTTCAATATGTTGGGCCCAAGATAGATCCTCTGAGATGTTGACACCCAGGAACTAGGTAGTGGGGAAAAGGATGGTGGTGTCTATAGTGCATTAGGCAAAGCAGAAACTCCAGAGGTTCAGGCATTTTAGTAGTTCAATTCTGAAATTCATAAACACAATAATGATTTTGTCAGAGGATCTAGTGGTAAACAAAGTGAAACAAGCTAAAATTGACATTGTAGAGATTGACAGGAACTACACTCCTCACCCAAGGAAATTGTTGTTCATTGCTCCATGTAAATGTGTAATAGTGTCCTCTCAAGCCACTCAGACACCTACATCTAGATTTTGCTTTATGCCTTCATAATGTGTTGTTCTAATACTGTTTGGGAAAATTTCATCCTGAGTGACAACTTCAATTGCAGGGTTCAGAGAACACCTTCCTTGGCTTCCCTGTATAATGCTGCACTGTGTCATATTCAGCACTGCCCTCCTACTGAGTGATACCAATTTCTTGCTGTTTGCAGTATGAAGTACAACAGGTTCAATCTTTGCAATGGCCTCTTTAAGGACATACCACAGTACACGTTATATTCTTCCAGCAGTAGGGGAGCATTGCTACTGATCAGATAGATGGTGTGATGGGGAGGGGATTATTTCCAGGGATCACAGTGACCTGGACAGGACTGTGAAAAACAGTGTATGTTCTTCATACACTTGGGCCATAGAAACCTTTCAGGACTTCAGTGAAAAACACCTTTGTTGCTGTCTTCTGAACATTGACAGCATTCTGAATGTCTGGCTTACAGTACAATATTCCAGTTGCAGCATAAATGAACAGCTTATTAAAGCTTAAATATATTGCAATGGTGACTGTTTTTCAAAAGTACTTACTTCATTGACAGTTAAATGCTTTAGGATGTCTTGAGATTCATCAAAGCAATATAAGACACAAGTCTTTCTTTTCATACAAGAACAAAACCTTGTGGATGTTAGAAATCTGAAAATGAAATAGAAAATGCTGGGAAACACTCTGCAGGCCAAATACTTGTGGACAAATGAATCAAATTAGCATTTCAGGTCAACTGTCCTTCTTAAGAAATATGCCCTTTCCTTCTGTGTATATGAAACAAATACACAGGATTTCTGGGGCTTTAAACTGCATTAATCTGAAAAGAGTCACGTTGGTGTTCAGTGTTGTCACTTTATAGCTTTGGTATCCTTTTCCTTTAGTTAATTCTATCTATGGGCTCCACTTCTTCGTTCCAACCTATGTATTTTCAACCTGAAGTTGTAATGATTCCTCTTTAAGATATTAGGAGCTTTGAATTTACAATGTAGCTTGATATAGTGTTCAAATGTATTTAGTTTGTACTAAGATGACAAACCGAAATTACTTATGAACCCTAAGAACAGACAGAGGTTCAGGATATATCTTGGTGTGCTGTACTTCTAACCTCCTTTATTGGTTGTTAGATCACTACCTTACGTTTTATTGCCTTCCATGTACATGTAATGTACATAGACATTTCATAATGACATGAGAATTAAGAGCAGGAGTAGGCCATCTAACCCCTCCCACATGCTCCTCCATTCATCAAGATTCCAGCTGATCTGCTACCTTAGCTCCATTTTTCCTGCACCATCCCTATATCCCTTCATTCCCTTAATGTCCACAAACCTATCAGTTTCTTTTGTATGAATTCAATGACTGATATCCAACAACCCCCTGGACAGTGAATTCCAAAGGTTCACCACGCTCTCATTGAATCTCAGTCCCAAATAGCCTTCCTCTTCTTCTCTTACTGTGACATTTGGTTCCGGATTCAGTTAGAAGAAATATCCTCCCTGCATGCACCCTGTTGAGCCCTTTAAGACTTAAGTCAGTTTCATTGAAATCACCCTTCAATTTTCTAAACTGTAGAGAATAGAGATTTAATCTACTCAATTCCTACTCTAATGGCAAATACAAATACAAGGAACCGATCTAATAAATCGCTCTATATCTTTATTAGAACCATAGAACCATAGAACCATACAGCACAAAACAGGCCCTTCGGCCCACTGTGTCGTGCCGTCCATCAGACCACCCTCACACTACCTAACCCCTTCCTCCCGCATATCCCTCTATCTCACGTTCCTCCATATGCCTATCCAACAAGCTCTTGAACCTGTTCAATGTATCTGCCTCCACCACCACCCCAGGCAGTGCATTCCATGCACCAACCACTCTTTGGGTGAAAAAACCTCCCTCTGACATCTCCCCTGAACCTTCCACCCATAACCTTAAAGCCATGACCTCTTGTCTTGAGCATTGGTGCCCTGGGAAGGAGGCGCTGACTGTCTACTCTATCTATTCCTCTCAATATTTTATATACCTCTATCATGTCTCCTCTCATCCTCCTCCTTTCCAGTGAATAAAGCCCTAGCACCTTAAGCCTCTCCTCATATTCAATACTCTCCAATCCAGGCAGCATCCTGGTAAATCTCCTCTGCACCCTCTCCAACACCTCCACATCCTTCCAACAATGAGGCGACCAGAACTGAACACAGTACTCTAAGTGTGGTCTAACTAGAGTTTTGTAAAGCAGCATCATCACCTCGCGGCTCTTAAACTCAATCCCGCGACTTATGAAAGCCAACATCCCATTGGCCTTCTTAACTGCTCTTTCCACCTGTGAGGCAACTTTCAACGAACTGTGAACTGTGAATTAGGCAAAGAGACCAACATTTTTGGCAATACTCCAGGTGCTGTCTCACCATGCAGTTGCAGTATGATTTCCTTACTCGCGAATTCAAATTCTGTTCTAATAAAGGTCATTCACCTTCCTAATTACTTGCTGCATCTGTGTGTTAGCTTTCAGTGACCTGTATACAAGGACATTCGAGTCCCTTTCAACATCAACATTTCCAAATCTGTCACCATTTAAAACAAATGCTTAGAAACATAGAAAACCTACAGCACAATTCGGGCCCTTCAGCCCACAAAGCTGTGCCAAACATGTCCCTACCTTAGAAACTACTAGGCTTACCCATAGCCCTCTATTTTTCTAAGCTCCATGTACCTATCCAAAAGTCTCTTAAAAGACCCTATCGTACCTGCCTCCACCACCGTTGCCCGCAGCCTATTCCATGCACTCAAAAAACTTACCCCTGACATCTCCTCTGTACCTACTCCCCAGCACCTAAACCTATGTCGTCTTGTGGCCACCATTTCAGCCCTGGGGAAAAGCCTCTGACTCTCCACATGATCAATGCCTCTCATCATCTTATCCACCTCTATCAGGTCCCCCCTCATCCTCCATCGCTCCAAGGAGAAAAGGCTGAGTTCCCTCAACCTGTTTTCATAAGGCATGCTCCCCAATCCTGGCAGCATCCTTGTAAATCTCCTCTGCACCCTTTCTATGGCTTCCACATCCTTCCTGTAGTGAGGCGACCAGAACTGAGCACAGTACTCCAAGTGGGGTCTGACCAGGGTCCTATATAGCTGCTTCTGTGGTTTGTGCACAGAACTCTTCGTGGTTGACCTCACATTTTTCCACAATATATTCCATCTGTCCTGTATTAATCACTTGCTCATTTTGTCTCTACCCCTTTGAAGTTTCTTTCTACCCTCCTCCCTACTCACCATCCCATCTATTTTTGTATGATATTTGGTCCCCTCAACTGAACTTAAAAATATTCTTCAGACTTGCCTTCGTACTGTTTACTCTGTTGTATCCATCTTTAATTCATGAGTGATCATGTTTTATAATTATGTTCCTGTTGTTGAGTCTTGCCCTTTGGGTTATCCATTGAGAATTTGGGCTACCTACACTACCTAATGAAGATTAATGCAGGACTACTTTTCTAACGCACACAACTGGACTGTCATTTATTATTAAATTGTGATTTTTTCTAATAAAGCCTGAAAATGGCTTAATAATGATAATCAGACAATTGAAAACCCTTTGTCTGTTTGATGGTTGACAGATATGATTTTGACACCACACTTCATTCATTGCAAACTTTTCAATGGGTGATCATATTTATTATGTTTTAACTTAAAGTGACTTGAAACATTTCTCAGTAACTAACGTCACATGCTCAGTAGTTCAAACTAAAAAAGTGTGCAATGAGGCAAGCAATACTATGAAAATCAATACTTGAGTGGATAATCTCATTTTGTTTCTTAACCTTTGCAACTGGAATAATTGTTCAATCAATTTGATGCTTATGTTACCTAATGATAATTATATATCCCCACTAGCTTGGTCAGTGTCTGTATTTTGAGGAAATGTGGTAAAGAGGCGACAACTTAAGTTGTATAAAGATACAGATGGCTGAATTTTCTTGGCACTTATCCCATTCCATTGCTAAAACTTTGGCAGAAATTAGATGTGAAATTTCTGCTTTACTTCTTCAAAACCATACCAACACAATAGGAAGATCTCCAAGGAAATTTCTGGAACTTAGTTAGAGCAGTTGTAGTATTAAAAAAAGACGCATGGGGCCAGTGTTGGTATCGTGCAGTAGTTTGGAAGGAACTGGGCATTGCAATAGCATTACAGTCCCTAACTGCAGAAGTATGAGGTGATGGAGGATCAGTAGACTGTGGCTGCTGAACCTCAGAGGGCAAAGTGGTCCACGGCTGCTCGCAAATCAGTAATGGTACAAAACTGGCTAGCTCATATGCCAGATAGTGCAAATCTTGGGTGGAGAGGTGATCCTGCATAAAATAAGATAAGATATCTTAATTAGTCACATGTGAAACATGCAGTGAAATGCATCTTTGCGTAGAATGTTCTGGGGGCAGCCTGTAAATATCGCCACATTTCCGGCTCAAACGTAGCACACCCACAACTTCCTAACTAGTACGCCTTTCGAATATGGGAGGAAACCGGAGCACCCGGAGGAAACCCACGCAGTCATGGTGAGAACCTACAAACTCCTTACAGATAGCAGCAAGAATTGAACTTGGGTCACTGGCATTGTAATAGCGTTACGCTAACTGCTACACTACCGTGCCTGTAGAACAAAGGACCTAACTGATGTATTTTGGTGGAACTACTCTGCTCCATTATGGTTATTAGACTATGGTCTGTGTATTGGTCTGTGGTCCAGGTTAGACACCTCCAAGCCAGGGATCAATGGTTAAGCACATACACATTACTGAATACTGTCCACTGGAAACACTACAACCTACCAATGTTAAATGTTTTAAAAAACCCTCACCTATTCAACAGGAGACACTGATTTAGATTCAACTCAACATGTTCATTTGCTTACATGTCAGCTAGCGCAATGGCTAACATTTAAGGACTGACCACCTTGCAAGTGCTAAATTTGATCATCTTTTAAAACAATTGACTGGAGTTGACATCCTATCCGAATTATTGTCATTTGTGAGGTCCTTGTATTAGTTCCAATATCAATTAAAGTAGATTAAAAACCCATAATACATTAACTCCATTCTTTTTAATAAAAGCAGGTCATCTTTCAGTAAAATCCTGATTATAAATTAATTTAATGAGAGTGTGCTGTAGGCAACAGCTTATCTAATGCACCATGGTGGGAACTGAACAGAGATAAATGAGACAATGTTGGCAGATTGTTATCTTTTTCTGTTATCCATAGGAGTACATAATAGCTTGAATTGTTGTTGCTTCCTCATAAATATCCAAGTACCACTGTGCATATTTTTAATGGAGATGCACATATAAAAGTTCATGATGTTAATGTATAATGTACTAATATGGGACAATGCAATTTACATGCTTCAGCACGGAATTTATTAACTTGTTTATTTCAGTATGAAAGCTAGAGAAGATCATAGGACTCAAAGGAGTTGCTTATCACAGATTTCATTGACTTTTTAAAAATTTCACTTTTAGCCATCATGCCTCTAAATTGCTTTCATTGCACATCAAATCTGCACAGAATAACATGAATTGTCTTAATAATTGTTGAATTTTTTTTAAAAAATAGCCCATTTATCAGAATATTCTCAAAATGTAGAACTGCAATACTAATGAATTTTGGCCGGCAGTTCCTTTGTTTTTTTTAAAAATTCTGCTGCATCAAATTAGAAGCACAGACAGTGGAAGCAATCTGCGTTTGTAGCATTTACTTCCTCAAATGTGAGCTGATATTTTTCAAAAAAAAGTAATAGCCCTTTCCTGTTGTGATCTCATCGTTCCACATTTTCTGCCACTCAATTACATCACAAGTAACGGCCTGGATTTTGTTGAGTTTTGCCAATGGCTCCACATGAACTGGCATTATTCTCTTTCTTTTTTTTCAATCTTTTTATTAGTTTCCAAATTAATACTGATTAATATATAACATCGATATTTGTACATGTAGCATTATACTCATTATAAGTGCTGGTAAGTTTCAGGACTCCTGCATGAAAATGAATGTCACATACTTTACTCTCTACTCTTGCTGAACTCCACATGGAGTTCAGTGATGGAGCAGGTGAAGTTTGCCAGCGTTTAGAATAGGAATCTGTTCTTAGATCTTGTGCTAGGTTGGACCTGGGGCGGGATCCATGAGCCTAATTCATTTATTGGACTTAGCAGAATGAAGTTTAAAAGCAGGCTACAACTCCTGATGCTGATCTACAGCAAGTTTTTACTACTACTGATTAATAATGAATTTTGAGGAACATGTCAAAAAATTCTACTTTGTTTTGAAATTTACAATTGAACTAGCTTTAACATATTTTTCAGAGAGTTCTGATTTCATCTACCCCTTGTGTGGAAAAAATGCTGCATCAAATCTATTAACCATTTTAAACACATCAATTGAATCATAAGAACATAAAAACATTGGGCCAGAGATTGCCATATTACCCTTAAACCTGCCTTGTCATTCAATAAGATCATAACTACTTTGATAAGATCATAACTACTCTGGGCAGGCACGGTAGTGTAACGGTTAGCATAACGCTTTACAGTGTCAGCGACCCGGGTTCAATTCTGTCTGTAAGGAGTTTGTATGTTCTCCCCATGACTGCGTGGGTTTCCTCCGGGTGCTTCGGTTTCCTCCCACATTCCAAAGACGTATGAGTTAGGAAGTTGTGAGCATGCTATGTTGGTGCCAGAAGTGTGGCGACACTTGCGGGCTGCCCCCAGAACACTCTATGCAAAAGATGCATTTCACTGTGTGTTTCGATGTACACGTGACTAATAAAGAAGTCTTATCTTATCTTTGGCTTCGGCTCCATTCTTTTGCCTGATCTCCATAAACCATGATGTAATTCTGCAGGGAAGACAGGAGAGCAGAGTATTATATAAATTGTGTGAAACTATTAAATGTTAGTGTTCGGAGTACTGGCTGTCCTTGTACAAGAAGCTTGCAGGTACAGCAAGTAATTAGGAAGGTAAATGGAATGTTGGCATTCATTACAGTCCAGAAGTTTATCTACAGTCAGCTTTGAATATGCATTATAATTCAGACTGCACAGCTTTCTGTAGTTGAGAATTCCGAAGATTCAAAGTCCTCTGAACTCACCTCAGTCTTAAATGTACAAATATCCTGAGGCCATGACCCTAATTCTAGTCCTCTCCATTAGGGTAATCATCCCCACATGATCTACTCTGAAAAGACCCTTCAAAATCTTATATTTTCAATTGAGGTCACCTCTAATTCTTCTGAACACCAGAGATTATAGGCCAATTTTTGCTCAATATTATCTCATTCAGCAAACATAACACTGAATAAGCAATGTAATAAATCGTTACAGCTCTCCTCCAAGGAGACTAATCCCATATGCATTTTTTAAAGCCCTTAATGAACAGAGCTAGATTTCCCTATATTTATACTCCATCCTCCTTGCATTAAATGCCACCATCGTATTTGCCTTCCTAATTACTTGCTGTACTCGTAACCTTCTCATACATGGGCACTCAGCTCTCTCTGAACACGAACATTTAATAGTTTCACACAATTTAAATAATATTCTGCTTTCCTGACCAGAGTGGATAACCTTGTACTTCCCTTCATTATACTCCATCTCCCAGTTCTTTCCCATTCACTTAGCATTTTGTTTCCTTCTCACAACTTAGATTTGCCAGTCATTTTATTCTGATCTTTGCCATGTGCAGTTACATTTTTCATGGTGTCCTCTTGAATGTCCTTTTGAAATCCAAGTGTATGGTTCCCCTTTTGCATCTTGCTAGTTACGTCCTCAAACAACTCCAATGACTTTGTAAACATGAGTTGCCTTTTGTTGACTCTATCTATCCATGTTATGCCTTCCTAAGTGTCCTGTTATCATATCCTTCAGAATTGATTGCAACCTTTTTCTGACAACTGATGTTAACAGGTCTGCAGTTCCATACTTACTGTATCCATGTTTTCTTGAATCATGGAGCATTGTTTTTCCAATTTGCTGGAAGCTTTTCAGAACAGAAACAATATTGGAAGATCTCCTGTGAAGAAAGAGGCAAAACACGTGTTTAATGTCTCTGCTATTCCTTATCCCCAATTTATTAACTTCCTGCCTCAACTTCCAATAGACAAAAAATTATTTTTGCTACTTTCTTCCTTTATATATGTGTTAATTTCCTTTCAATCTGTTTATAATTTCATTTATATTTTTATAAATTCTACAAATTGTATAAACTAGATTATACTCATTCCACTTTCTCTGTCTTTGACCTTGTTAGTCATCCTTTGTTGGTTGTCTAAAGTTCCCCAATCCTCAGGCCTGCTACTAAACTTTGCAACTCCATAAACCTTTTGTTTCAATTTAATACCATTCTTAACTTGAGTACGCCATGAATGCATAATTTTTCCAGAGTGCATTTTTCCAATGAAATGTTTATTCATTGAAAATTATGAAATCCTCATGTTAATGTTTGCCTCTGCTTATCTTCTATCCTTCCTTTTAATTTAATTTCCCAATGTACTTTGGTCAACTAACCTCTCATACAACTTGAGTTTCAAACAAAGTTTGCCATTCTCAAACTGAATGTTAAAATGATCACACAATGATCACTCTTCACCTGAAAATACTTTATACTGAGATGATCAATTAATCTTTCCTAATGAACAGATCTAAAATAGTCTGTGCCCTTGTTGGGCCAAAACATATTGTTGTAAGAAACTGTTTTGAATTCATTACACGATTTTGCCCTGAAGATTATCTTTGTTTCTTTGATTTGTCACGCCAATATGAAGATTAAATTCCCCAATGACTATTAGATTAATTCTTCATTCCTCAATCTTCTGAGTCCAAGGTAAACTGGCATTACTAATAAACCAGTCCTCGTAGTTTAAATCTCTTAAACCATTTATTCTTTCTGTATTGTGGTGTCAAATACAACACTCAGTAATCTTAATGCCTTCTAACTTAAGCTTTACACAACTGTAGAATAGCTTATAACTCTGTATTTACTTCAGTAAATGTAAGTCAAAAATACTGGAGATACTGGAAATCTGAAGTAAAAAGAAAACACAAAAAAAGTTGGAAACACGGGTCAGGTGACATCTGTGGAAAGATAAGCAGGTGTTGTTTACAACTTATCCCTCAGGGCAATCCTGGCCTCACCCTATCAGAGATATCTGCCATCCTTTCTCCAGCCTGAGACTAATTTATTTTCTTTCCTTCTTAGTTCTGATGAAGGATCCTTCACGTTAACTCTGTTTTTCTTTCCATGGATGTTGTCTGACCTGCTGAGAACATCCAACATTTTCTGGTATTACTTCTGCATTTGCCTCCCTTGAGACATGCATTTTAAACTATTTTTGATCACAGGTTTTAGCACATATAGCCCTATATCTTTTGCTATTCAAATTAAATTATAGGAAAATCCTAATTCTTTTCTTAACAATATCTTTCCCAGTTACTGGAATTTATTCCAGCAGTTCCCAATGACATTCAACTGCAATCATATCCTATTCTACTGCAAACTAAAAACTGGTACAGCGAAACTGTGAAATGATAACAAGCTGTTGGTTATTTATTGATGAAAATGTTCTTGAAAGGTCAGCAATCCACAAGCATAATAGTTATAATTTCAAAGAAATCACCAACATCTCGCTCTCTGTACAGTTGTTGGGAAGTCCCTGAGGACGTCTTTCAGCTGAGTAAATTCCAATCTCATGTGCCACTGTAGACAGGTAACAGATGGAAGTGTACCATATGGCCTTTTGATGAGGTTGTTGCTTTGTACATTTATATAAAAGAAAAATGGAATTTTTTTCCTCTTATAAAGTTTTGTGGCTCCTTAACGCAACATGATTATACCTTATAACTGTGTTGAGGCTGCAGTCATAACTTCCCCTGGGTTTTCACAACTTGTGTTTCAGATTGGCAACAGTGCCAGATTTGCCACTTTATCAACTTTAACATTTTCAATCATTTTCTGATTCTGGTTGAGATTTCTTGCATTCAATTATATTTTGCAAGGAATTCTTCTTTAGCAAAGTGTAGGCTGATGCAGGAAAACTTGGTGATGCCAGTTTGCTCTGCCTCAAAACAGCTTTTGTTTTACGACTGCTATAAACTTCAACAGAACCATTCAGTACCAGGACACTTGTAAGTCATTTTTATCACTGCAGTATGAATGCATGCTTAAAAATAAGTAAAGTACTTGACAGAATTATTTCACACCCTGGACCATAACTTTATTGTGTGTACTTATTCATTTTATTGAAATTCCTATTGGTTTCAAAACAAGTGGCTATTAGTGATTTACTATTCAATGTAAAATGACAAAGTGCTTAAATAATTTAAATATGACTTCATTGCAGTAAAGTAACATATCTCAGTGAATTCAGATGTTATCCTTTTTGACAATGACAAAACCCAAGTAATTCATTAGAACTATCTAATATCCAAGGATGTTTTATTTTGCTTGAAAGCCATTTTTATTCCATTTGAAACATTACTACCTTCACTTATTGTGTTAATGCTTCTATTGTTCATGAATAATGAAGATACAGACCTAAAGATGTTAAGAATTACATGAACATTTGGCATTTAAAAGTGATCATGAAAATTGATTCACTGTTAAGTTTATGGAGTGTAATTGTGAGAAGTAGTCATGCACTACTTTTTCACATGGAGCTTGAGAGTAGTTCCTACATTATGCCTGAAAATTAAGCCTCTATGGAGGGTGCAGCCAAAGGGTATTTGCTCCAATCCTTCCTGTTCTTCTGCGCTGTCAGCATTTATACTCTGATGGGGTGCATTACTCCAGCCACTCTGGCCATTTATACTCAGGACTCTCAGTATGATTTCAACTTGACACTGCAAGCACCTACTCATATTTAGATGAGACACTGATGCCTTGCTGACATTTTCAGTTTTAAACTTTTATAATGGGCAATACAATGACTGAGTAAAAAGCTGGCCGGTACATCAAGGAAAAGGAAAAGGCAGAAGTCTATCTTAAACAGTCTTGTTTTAAAATTTGGCTAACATATTTTTTTGCCGGATAGTCAATGTTCCCTTTTGTTACCTACACACTCCAGCTTCAGCATGTATCTTTGCATCCTCTGCCATGGTATTTCTGTTTTGGTCTGCCACCACCTGACTTCCATTGTATATGCCTCGGGAGAGAAGCGTTCACTGGGGTCAGACTGACGAGACGTTACAGAAAGCCAGCAGTGACACCAGTCAGTTCTCCTATTCCCAAATAAACAGACTGCATAACATGGGTGCTGAGCTGCTTCTCACAAAGTAATCTATCATCAATTGCTGCAGAACAAGATTATTGTTTTATCTTTACCATTTTGGAAATTGTAAATATGGTTTGAAGATATGTAACACTTCAGAATTATTGAATTATGAGAAATATCAAATCTGTTGACCAAGAAAAACAAATGACCTTAAAACAACAAGCAATAAAGAATGCAGGATATTATTACCCTCAGGACTTCCACGACCATTAAAGATATTGCTATCCATTTAAGTAGTAGACCACATAAAGTGGCTGCTTTTGCTCCCTGCATTTTTCTTGGGAAAATTGTGCAATGATGATCATATCCACTGTGTCTCCAATGGACGAGATCCACATTGTGATTCAAAGAGCTCTTTGGCCACTGGGAAGAAACAGTTAAAGAGGACCCTTGGTGATGATTCTCTGTGTGTGCAACTAATAGTGGCACCTCATTATAGTTACCACAACTGGGTTTGTATCCTTTCTTGAAGATGATCACGATTATGGCAAATCTGAGTTACCCTGATATACCATCCTCTTCCCAGTTGTGGGTGATGAAATTGTGGATTTCTGACTGAAGTTTTTCACCACTGAGCTTTTGGATTTCATTGGGAATGACATCTGCTCCTGAAGCCTTGTTATTTTTGCGTTAGAATGTGGCCTTCTTAACTTCTTGTTGGTCAAGGATGAAAGCAAGGCTGGCCTGAATAGGCTGCTGTGGGATAGACTCCAGGATGCTTACATCAAGGAGAGAGACGAGATTGAGGGATTGTTCAGTGTTCCTTCCAGCAAGTGTTGACTGCCTGCCTGTTGCTTATGAGTTCTAAAATGGAACAGATTGTGTAGGAATCCATGTGTTGCATGGTTCTGAGGGTGCTTGTTCCAAATCTTTTCATGAATACCGAGTGCAGTTGATAAGATCTTTATAAAACATACTCATGGGAAAGATATGCAGAGAATTATTTTGTTTTGGGGTATAACAAAAGACTTTAGGCCATAAAAATGGTAACGATTTAGGAACAAAATTAATTATTGCAGGCTAGTTTTCTGCCCACAGGTTAGATAAAGAAGCTGTTTCCACATACTTAGAACTACAGGAATAAATAAAACTTAGGGAACAAGGGGTGTAAACCTGAAAATAGAGAATTTCCCAGGTGGTGCTTTTGGGAAGAGACTATTGCGATTTTCAAGGTAAAAGAGAAGTTCGCAGAGGTCAAGGACAAGTTGAAGAAATTAATGAGCAAAGGTGTGAGAAGCAAAGTTAATTAGAATGGAACTGCATTTGAAGAGGATTCTAAGAAGAGTTGGATTTTACAGATGTAGACACAAGAGATTCTGCAGATGCTGGAATCTGGAGCAACACACACAAAACGCTGGAGGAACTCAGCAGGTCAGGCAGTATCTATGGAGGGAAATGAACAGTCAGCGTTTCGGCCTGAGACCCTTCATCAGAATTGCAAAGAAAGAAGGAAGAAGCCAGAATAAAAGGTTAGGGGGAGGGAGAGGAACACGAGCTGGCGGGTGACGGGCGCGTCCAGGTGAGGAGGGAAGATAGGTAGGTGGGGGAGGTGGGGGGGAAGTGGGAATGATGTGAGAAACCAGGAGGTGATAGGTGGAAGAGGCAAAGGGCTGAACAAGATGAACCTGAGAGGAGAGGACAGTGGACCATGGAATAAAGGGAAAAAGGTGAGGAAGCAGACGGAGGAAGGTGTGGGTGATAGGCAGGTCATGAGGACAGGGGAGGGAAAAGAAAAGGAGTAAAGGGGCCAGAGGGATAAAGGAAAACCAAAAGGTGGGGGGGGGAGGGGGAGTGGGGAGGGGTTACCGGAGGTTAGAGAAATCGATGTTGATGCCATCAGGTTGGAGCTACCAAAACAGAATATGAGGTGCTGTTCCTCTAATCTGAGTTTAGCCTCAACTTGGCAGTAGAGGAGGCCGTGGACAGACATGTCAGTGTGGGAATGTGATGCAGAATTAAAATGGCTGGCCACCGGGAGATCCTGGCTGTTACGGCGGACGGAGCGAAGGTGCTCGACGAAGCGGTCACCCAATCTGCGTCGGGTCTCATTGATGTAGAGGAGGCCACACTAGGGAGCACCGGACGCAATAAATGACACCAATGGATCCACACGTGAAGCGCTGCCTCACCTGGAAGGACTGTTTCGGGCCCTGAATGGTGTTGAGGGAGGGGGTGTAGGGGCTGGTGTAGCACTGAGCATGGTTGCAGAAATAAGTGCCAGGAGGGGGATCGGTGGGGAGGGATGAGCAGACAAAGGGCTCAAGGGAGATGTAATGAGTTTGATAGGGCAGGTAAGTGGCTGAGAAATAACCCAGTGGGCAACAATGGGGTTAACTGATGGGAAAGTAAGAACATTGAAACATAAATTCCTGAGGGGTCTTGACAGATTGAATGTAGAAAATGATGTTCCCTCTTGTGGAAGAATCTAAAACTATGGATCACCCTTTAAAAATAAGGGGCCACCCAGAGTATTTGTACAAAACAAAATCTTTGAATATTTTAAGCAGAGGAAGATTGGGTTCTTGTGAAGCAAGGGGTGAAAGGTTACCATGGCTGGATAGGAACGCAGACATGCGGATTCGGTCAGATTACCCATTATCCTATTAAAACCGGAGGATGTTCAGGTACACCGAACATAGAACATAGAATAGTACAGCACAATACAGGCCCTTCAGCCCACAATGTTGTGCTGACTTTTAAACCTCGTCTAAGACTATCTGATCCCTTCCTCCCACATATCTCTCTGTTTTAAATTCCTCCATATGCCTATCTATCAATCTCTTGAATTTGACCAATGTACCTGCCTCCACCACTGCCCCAGGCAGCGCATTCCATGCTCCACCACTCTCTGGGTAAAAAAACCTTCCTCTGATATCTCCCTTGAACTTCCCACCCATTAATTTAGAGCCATGCCCTCTTGTATTGAGCATTGGTGCCCTGGGAAAGAGGCGCTGGCTGTCCACTCTATCTATTCCTCTTAATATTTTATACATCACTATCATGTCTCCTCTTGTCCTCCTTCTCTCCAAAGAGTAAAGCCCTAGCTCCCTTAGTCTCTCCCATAATGCATACTCTCTAAACCAGGCAGCATCTGGTA
This sequence comes from Pristis pectinata, assembly GCF_009764475.1. Lineage (NCBI taxonomy): Eukaryota > Metazoa > Chordata > Chondrichthyes > Rhinopristiformes > Pristidae > Pristis > Pristis pectinata. Next base: position 89,453,712 of record NC_067413.1, read on the forward strand.
CTGGGAGGCCTAACTCTTGCTTCTAATCTGCATTTTCATATGCTTGTACATTCATGTCCTTACCCCTATTTCTCATCAATGAGGTACTGCCTCCCTGTGAAGTAGAAAGAAAGTCAAGAATGGAACCCTCGGGTAGATAAGATGTAACTTCAGCATCTCGGGAGCCTGAGGTGATTTAATTCTGCAGTTCAGCAAGTTGGTGTGAAACTAAGAGAAAGATCTGTCACAGAAGTCGATCACGGAGGAAGGAAAGTTGAGGTCAGTGAAGTGGAAGGCAATGAAGTTCTTAAGGGGATGAGCAGTGTCACAAACAATGCACCTCAACAATTTCAATAAATGATTGGTTTACCCATGTACAAAATTATGAGGGTCCCAGAGAGTAGAAAACCTTTCCCCACTGCAGAGGTGTCTAAAACTAAAGGGCATATGTTTATGGTAGGGGGATCTGAGGAAGAAACTTTTTGATCCAGAAGGCGGTTGGAATCTGGAATGCATCACCTACAGAGATGGTGAAAGCAGAGACTCTTATTTAAGAAGCATTTAATTCACCTAGGCATAGGAAACCAAGTGCCGGTAAATGGGATCAGCACAGGGGTTACTTAATGGTTGGCATGGCCATGGTGGGCTAAGGACCCTGTTTCTGTGTTTCTTTGAGCCAACATAATTTTCAGCCTTCTTGTGGAATTTAGAGCAGAGGTTCACCTGACAGGATTTGTTCATATTGCAGGGTGTCTCCAGATTGGATGGCTGGAATTTTAAGCAGGGATGTATTCATTCACTGGAGAACTGAATGTTGAAACTGCAGACCTGCTCCAGGACAGAATTGGAGCCCAGCCCAGGTCCGACATGTCTACAGCCTGCACGGACCCCACTACTGTCTAACCAGCCCCAAAGACCAACTCTTTATCTCTCTCTCGCACACACTGGCTGCCTGTCTCTGTCTGCCAGCTTCTTTCTCTCCCTCTTTGTCTATGATTTATTTCCTGCCTGCATGCCAACTTTCACTCATAAAATTCCACCATTTCCATATCACAACTTGCAACCAAGTATTTATTCATGACTTGAATTCTTTGGCCAATTTTGTTTGCTCATTGAGCAGGTAGTGCTTTACTCTGAATCACTCAATATATTTTCTTTTTTATTCTAACAATTTAATCATCAAGGGAATAATGCTAAATACATTCAAGGACATGAACAGAAATAAAATAAAGACTCATGAGATACAAATTGCATTTTAACATTGCACAGTAGCATTTTATAAATGTCTGCATTTTCTCATTTCTTGTTTAAATCCTGCTTTCATTCAAGAAAGAAAAATGACTTGTGTGTAGCTGGCAAAATCACCAAGCACTGTCAAGGTTACTGAAAGAACAAAGGCCATTTCTGACAACAATAAATCAAATTATGATTACACATTGATACCCACTGCAAAACAACATGTTGTTATATAGGAAGGGGGCAGTGTACATGCTCCTGTCTACATCAACAGTGCTGAGATTGAGAGGGTTGAGAACTTCAAGTTCCTAGGAGTGAACATCACCAACAGCCTGTCCTGGTCCAACCATGTTGATGCCATGGCCAAGAAAGCTCACCTCTACTTCCTCAGGAAGCTAAAGAAATTTGGCATGTCCCCATCGACCTGCACCAATTTTTATCGATGCACCATAGAAAGCATCCTATCTTGATGCATCACGGCTTGGTACGGCAACTGCTCTGCCCGAGACCACAGGAAACTGCAGAAAGTTGTGGACGCAGCCCAGCACATCACAGAAATCAGCCTCCCCTCCATGGACTCTGTCTACACTTCTCACTGCCTTGAGAAAGTAGCCAGCATAATCAAAGACCCCACCCACTCCGGACATTCTGTCTTCTCCCTCCTCCCATCGGGCAGAAGATACAAAAAACCTGAAAACACATACCACCAGACTGAAGGACAGCTTCTATTCCACCGTAATAAGACTGTTGAACAGATGGACTCTTGACCTTGCAATCTAGGTCATTATGATCCTGCACCTTATTGTCTACCTGCACTGAACTTTCTCTTTAACTATAACACTTTATTCTGCACTCTGTTATTGTTTTAGCTTGTACTACCTCAACACACTGTTGTAATGAATTGATCTGTATGAACGGTATACAAGACGAGTTTTTCAGTGAACCTCGGTACATGTGACAATAATAAACCAATTTACCAGTATTTGACAGAACAGATATTTAGCTTGATTCCTTTTGTTTTGCTTATCCCAGTGAGAGAGAGCTAAACAAGAATCCATTTTTTGAGTTTCTTTTAGCAAGGGTATAGAAAGAAATAGTAATGATTAGTAATGAGAAAGCAAAAAGAAACAGCATTTGTTGTATATCTGAAATGGAAACAGAAAATGGTGGAAATACCCTGCAGGTCTCACAAGTAGAGAGAGAAGACAGAGTTAGTATTTCAGATTGATGGCCTTTCATCAGATGATTGAACTGAAACATTAATCTCAGTCAAAAAACAAGCTGCAAATGCTGGATATCTGAGATAAAAACAGAAAACACTGGAAATACTCAGTAGGTTAGACAGCATCTGTGGAAAGAGAAACAGAGTTCACGTTTCAGATCCAGAACCCTATATCAGAACTGAGAAAGAGAGAAAAACAAAATAGTTTTTAGTAACAGAGAAAATGGGGGAGAGATGGGTGTAACAAAGGAAATATCCTTGATAAGATGAGACCAAATGGATTGATGAGGATAGTTGCAAGCCCATTATGCTTCTTTGTCTGTTCCCCTGTGTTTCTTTTATTCTCTCTTCGCCTGATCCAACTGGCACCCATCACTTTCCCCTCCCCCACCCTGTCCCTCTCCAGCTTCCTTTCATCCGCACACTCCTCCCACCGGTTCCCCTCCCCAACTCCCACCCTTTATTCCATGCCCCACCATCCTCTCCTATACGATTCCATTGAGTCCTGAAGAAGGGTCTCGACCTGAAACGTCGACTGTCCATTTCCCTCCACAGATGCCGCCTGACTCCTTGAGTTCCTCCAGCAGTTTTTGTGTGTTGCTCCAGATTTCCAGCATCTGCAGTCTCTCTTGTGTCTCTATAATATTCTATCATCTTCAACCTCTTGTCACTTCTACCTATCACCTCCCAGCTTCTGACATCAGTCCTGCCCTCACGCCCCTCACCTGGATCCACTTATTACCTGCCAGCTCTTGCTCCACTCCTTCCCTCCACCTTTTTATACTGGCTATCTCCTCTCTTTCTTTCTAGTCCAGATGAAGGGTCTCGACCCGAAATGGTAACTGTCCATTTCCTTCCAAAGATGCTGCCTGACCCTTTGAGTTCCTCCAGCCCTTTGTGTGTTGCTCCAGATTTCCACCATCTGCAGTCTCTTGTGTTTCCATCTTGTTATTATTAGCAAGGCTGGACCATGCACAGCAGTCGAGACTATAGAAGTAGAAAAGAAAAACAAAGTGAATCCTCCAACTTCAATAATTCACTCTTTCTTTCTGTCCATATCAGAAATGGCCATTTCTGCCTGTGATCATTTTGTCTCAGTTTTTCTATTCCATTTGGTTTCTCTGGCCTACTGGGTATGTCCCACTGTGTTGCGATTAAAAACACATTACACAACAAAGAAGCATAATGTGCTTATAACTGACCCCATTAACCCATTTATAGACCATTCCAACCACAAGTATTCTTTTCGTTCCACCCATCTCATCCCCACTTTCTCTGGTACATGAAACTAACTTGTTTTTACACTATTTCCCAGTTCTGATGAAAGGTCCTAGACCTGAAATGTTAACTCTTTCCCCGAAATACTATGTATCTTCAGCACTTTTTGGTTTTATTGAAGACCTGAAATGTTAAGCTTGTTTGTCTCTCCGAAACATTGCGTGACTTGCTGAGTATTTTCAGCATTTTCTGCTTTTATTACATAAAGAAAAACATGTGGACTGATTTATTCCCTACTGGAGAAGTTACGACTATTGCAGAATTATGGAGAGAATCAGGTTATGTTGCAAAATGATTAGGGGTAGATCTGGCCGGACATATTCCCAGAGGCCTCTGTACTCTCGTTATGGATTGCATGACATGCTCAAAAAAGTATCTCCATGCCAATTGGAAAATGAACAGATTCATTTTTGTCAGTCAGGCAAATTTTTCTCTCTATTTATGGAATTTTTACAACCAATAAACAAATGTGTCCAAAAAAATTGTCAAGAATAGTCCATTTCTTGTTATTGTTGTAGGTTGTTTTCAGCAATACTCAGGAGAATAACTTTTGAAAACCCCAGGACAATTCTAGAGGGTTCACAACCCCTTGTCTAACAGTCATAAAGTCAGACACAAAATGGTTTTAAAGGCCTTTGTCCAGTCAATCTAATTGTTGTTCATGCAAGCATAAAATAAATAAGGTTACACTTAGTCACGTTGACTACTGTGCAAAGAATAAGTGAACTTCTCTGATGTGAGAAAGATCACTCATCAATATACAGTCCAGCAAACATAGGTAGGGATGCTTGGCACTTAGTACACACAAAAGGCACCAAGCTAATAACAAATAAAATCTTGACTATAGGGAAACCCAATTGGCCTAAAGTTTCAAAGTCAATGCTTGACTGCCCGTGCAGCCAAGGTTTCCCAGCGGTTTTCCTGAGTTAATCATCTGATTTCTGGGTTGAAAATCCTACCAGTTCCATATTGTCTGTGTGATTTTTCCAATCAGCTCTCCTCTAATCACCATTCCCATGGATTAAAGAGCAAAATGACATAATCTACACAAACAGTTCTGATATATCTGCAAGACAAATGCAAACAATATGTCACAGAAATGATCTCACCAAGTATTTTAATTGTAATCTTAATGCACTACTGACTAAAAGGAAGGCTTTTTGCTGATCACTTCTCCTTCTTCTTAAGAAGCTCTGAAGGGTCGAGGGTGACTTGCTTCTGTGGGTTGCAGGTTGGTTAATGAGGCCATTCCAGAACTTGCAGTCTCTGTAACAGGCGGGGCTGGAGGTGCTTGACGGAGTGGGGTTTTGGATAATGTGGGAGGTGGCATTCTCCTTTTGCCAGTTTTGCTGGACTTCTGCATGCTTCCACAAGCACTTGAGGCTTTCACTGTCATCCCAAATTCATCTTTATGGGCAAAGAGTTCCCATGAGTTAATGGGAATATTGCAATTTTTCAAGAAGGCTTTGAGAACATCCTTAAAGCATTTTTTCTCTCCTCCTGGCCCATTGAATGTTTTCAACATTTTTATTTTCAGATTTCCAGCATTTGCACTTTTTGATTTTCTCTTTTTTTTGAGTGATTGCTTACTGTGTTTGTGATAATCATAGTTGCTGTTTCAATAGAGAGAATCTTTCTTTACACAACTGAGCATTATTATTTCAAAACCAACCTCTGCTTTGTAGTATCAATACATTCAGAAGTAGGTAGATTAGTTCTTACTTAAATCAATGTTTCCAGTATTATCTCTATATAAACTGATTGTGGCTCTTTACTCCTTAACAACTTCATAGACCTTAAGCATCTGTTCATGACTCCAAACTATATTCCTCACATTGATGGGCAGCAGGCCTTCAAAGAGTCCTGTACTGCTACATGAAATGTGGCAGAGCAGACCAGATCAGACCATCAATGTCTAAATATTTATTGCCTGGATCACTAGGGCAAAGGAATTGAAGTCTGGAAGATAAGTATCACATGAACCCACTTATATGCTGAGCCAAGTGACCAAGGCAGAAATCCTATCCTCCATAGCTGAACATCACAACATTGTTTTGGTCACAGTGCCAAAATAAATAAAAGCTTTCCTCTCTTTTATCTTCTGTACCTTGCAATTGTCATAAGTCACCTTTACCTGTCTCATTTTGACCTCTATCCTGGGGGCTAAAGCTTTGAATGCCCTTCCTTTCCACTTCACCAGAATGAGCTTACCTAGCACTTAAACCATCTCCCCTTTGTCCTATTATTCAATTGCAATTTAGTTGTTGTGAGCATGTTGCGATATTCATTGATGTGTGTGATTTTCAGGTAATAGAAGCAGATTATTTGCACATGCAATGAAAGAAACAAATACTGTATTGTGCATTAATGCTTGACACAAAAGCAGACTATTGTGGCTTGGAGTCTTTGTAAGTCACTGCAAACATAAAATTAAATACATCATTTCTAAGATTTGCAAAAAAGGATTCAAGAGTTGGAAGAGGGTATTTGCAATTTCTTTCTGTATTGGACAGCATACTTTCTACAAGTCCTCAACATTTGCCTAATACTGCTTCAACAAGAAAGATTTGTTAATTATAGGCATTCACAACAATGCAGAATTTCTAGGAGCTTGCAATAGATTATGGGAAAGATGAGAGGAGTGAGTCTATTTGATTTTTCAACCAAATGGAGAGCAACACCATAGAGCAGTAAATAGAGTTGCTCTGTCACAGTGTCAGAGATACTGTGTCTTGCCTGTGTCAAGTTTGCATGTTTTCCCTATGATATCCTCCAGGAGACCCAGTTTCCTCCCACATCCCAAAGACATGCAAGTTGGTAGGTTAATTGGCCACTGTAAACCACCCCTGGTGTGTAGGTGAGTGGTAGCATCTGGGTGGAATTCGTGAGAATGTAAGGAGAATAAAAATGGGGAGGAGCGTAGGATTAGTGGGTGGTTGATGGTTAGTGTGGGCTGAAGAGCCTGTTTCCATAGTGCATCCCTCTATAACTTCTACTGAATGGCATTCCCCTGTGAGGAATGATTCTAGGAATACAATAAATTGATCAGCCAGAGTTCAGACTGCACTTATAGAACTCTGCACTTCTTTACTGGTACTTCATTTAATGTCCAGGATGCAAGAACTGTTGGAATCAACACTAAAAAGGGTCATTGTGACATTATATAGAGAGAAATGCATTACTGATTGTACTGATGTGCTGGGAAGCTGCTGTGAACCCCTGCTTCCCACTGGTTGAACTGCAGCAATGATATGATGATCTAATTATCATACAGCTCAGTAAAGAGTGAACAGAAGCTGACACTGAGGGCTAATGTTGGGTGTGCTGGGTGAGTGGTGAAGCCTCTCAGAGCAGAGATGTTGAGCTCAGAGGTACGCCCTGGATGGTGCAGGGGAGTGAAGCCCAATGCTGGGGACTGGCAGCACCTGATTCACGTGCTGACAGACCACCTGGGTCCTACTGTCTCTCTCCTCACCTTCATCTGGATGTGGTGGAAGTTGCTCCTCTCTGTGTTTGCACAGCTCTCTCCAGCACATAAATTCTTCAGTGCGAACAGGCTCAATAGCCAGCAGTGCGCAGCAACCAGGAGGAGAAGATTACACAGCACAGCAGTGTGCAACCTGAGCTGACATCTTCAGAGGGGTTAATGCCAGAGAGTGGAGATACAAGAGACTACAGATGCTGGAATCTGGAGCAAAAAAACGAGCCACTGGAGGACCTCAGGGGGTCAGGGAACGTGTGTGGAGGGAAATTGACAGCTGACGATTCAAGTTGAGACCCTCCATCTGAACTCAGATGAAGGGTCCTATTGAAGGGTCTCGACACAAAACATCGACAGTCCATCTCCCTCCACAGATGCTCCTAACTGTCTGAGTTCCTCCAGCAGCTCATTTTTTGCTCATTTCAGAGGGTGTCCAGTCTGAAGGATCGAGAGTGCTATAAGAAACCAGCACTCTGTAGGATAGTGTATTGTTGTTCCCTCTGAGTCTGTCTATCATTTAAACTTAAACCAAAACTAAATTGCTCTGCACCATGCATCCACTGTCTCGGAGCTCACCACGAGGCACTTTATGAGAACATTTATCCAGCTGTCAATTTATCTAATAGGAGAATCACAAGCCAAAACTTGCAGCAGACCATAAGTAAATGCATGCCGTTAGCCGTTGTCAGCTTCAGTTTAAGGTTTCCATATCCTCAACTGTCAGTGATTAATTAACATGAAAGAAACATGGAAAAGATATAATTCTTGCAAGTCACTGAGATAAAGGACATATGGGGACCCAATTAACTTTTGCAACTTACAAGCAAAGTATAAACTGGAATCCTAACAAACTCATAAACTGAAAGGAAATTTGCAAAGCTATAATTCATTACAGGTTTCAAGAGGCTTTCACAAGCTGCTATTTTCTTTGCTCATTATTTCATTTCAGCCACTCGACTAGAGTACAGATATGTAAACACTCTGTGCTGCCCATTATTTTAGGCACTTTATTTATTTTTATTTAATTTCTTCTGAGCACTTTTCATCACTCCTTTGCTTATTTCTATGCTGACCTGTCCTTCAAATCAGTTGCTGGCCTTTCTATAGTCTTTTTTAACTTAAAAACAAAATTCTTATTATTTTTCACTTCATACTATTTTTCATTTATTTTCATTTCCTGCTTTTGGATCTGACATTTTCTCCCACTCTTTCAAGTTTGTTTTACATGCAAGAGTGACAGAATTCATAATTCCTGTGAACAGCTCCCAACAGTGAAGGAATTGATGTTACTTGTCCAGTGATCAAAACAGCCCCATCTACTGTTTGCATATATTAGGGAAATATGGAGATTGTGTCTGCACGGTCCCCAACAACTAATTTCACCCTATAAAGAAGAAAAGGAGAAAAGAAAGGAGGGCGACACAAAGGTTCTTATTCAGTTCAATTGATAAATGCATCTCCCATTGTGTTTCTGGGTATATTGTGACTAGTATGACCTGAGGCCTATGCCTAGTTAGCTCATCTCAGTTGTGGTACCAGGGGGGGACCAATTGCTTTTGGTGTCACTAGTTTAGAGGATGGAAAATCAACTGAATTTCTCATTCCTGATTGCTATCCGGTGAGCCTTGCAGTGAGGTTGGCATGTTGGTTAGGACATCCTCTTTAGTCAAACCACCTGCAGACTTTCAATATCTGTGCTCTCACGTGAAGAGATTGATGAGACACTGGACAGTTATCGCTGCCTGTGAATCTCCAACCCAGCATGAATTAGACCTTTAGAAAAATATCTTGCAAGGATGAACTTATTTTATTGAAGGTATTGTTTTGAAGAACATAAAGAATATCAGAGAATGCAAAGGTCATTTAACCCATTAATTGATATAGGGAAGAAATCCATCTTTGGTTTCCTGTACCAAATGCTGTGAGAGCACTGGCCACTGAGTCAACTCACTTCTCATACAGTGAACTCCATTAAAATTAGTGGAACAAGTGGGCAGAGGTAAACACGATGGGACTGATATATTCATACCTGTTTAGTGCTCGTGATCAAATAATTTGTTGCCCCGTATCTCTGGAGCTAAAACTCTTGGATAATAACATTCAATATATTTGTTTTCATAGCCACAATGAAAAATTGTTTCATTATTTGTGCAAGTCTTTTTTTTCCAATACCTTTTTGTAACTTATGTTTCAAACTTGAGGATTACAAATGCCGCTGGTCACGCTTCCTCCAATATTAAATAAAATTATTCTGATTATGCTCATTCCATATTAGCGTTCATGAGCAGGAATAGTCCACTAACCCTCTCAAACCTGTTCAGGTAATGTAACTGCAGCTCTGCATTCCTCTCTACCCCTGTTTCTTATTAAGAATCTATCTATCTCTGCCTTGAAAATATTCAAAGGCCGTGCTTCTATCCCGCTTGGAGGAAGGTAGCACAACCCTCAAAGAAAACAAAAATCACCTCATCTCTTTCCTGAACGGTCAACTGGCTATTTCCGAACAGTAACCCTAATTCTAGATTTATCTACAAGAGGAATCATCTCTCCTCATTCGCCTCGTTAAGCCTTCTCAAGCTCTTAAATAAAAACAGAAAGTGCTGTAAACACCCAGTGATACAAGTAGCATCTGCGTCACATGAAGCAGAGATAACCTTGCATGCCAAAGGCCCTTCATCAGAACATTCTGATGAAAGGTCTTTACTTTGGATGAAAGGACATCAATATGTAACATCAATTCTGTTTCTCCTTCCACAGTTGCAGACTGAATTACTGTGTGCTTCCAGTAGTTTCTGCTTTTATTTCAGATTTCCAGCATCTGCAGATTTTTTTTTGATTTTTCATCTCATTAGGATCTTATTTGTTTTATTTTTGTCTGTAAAAATACTTCATGAAAGATTTTAGAGAAAACTAGAATTGAGTTGAGAATTCATGTATTGGCCTCATATTTTTGTTAATTATTTTCAACAGGGAATAGGTAAAATTTAGAAGTGAATAGTTCAATTTGGATTTAAAATTATATTTGGTATGAGTTTGTTTATGCTCTGAAATTCTGGGCATTAGATTACTGTGAAATATTTTAAACTTGGCAGATGCCCGCACTAGCTAAAGCAGATTAAAACAACATTAATAAACAAATAACTGGAAAAGCTCTGCAAATGATCCCTTATGATCACCAATTGAACACAATTCTGGACTCTGCTAAACTTCTGATTATAGGGCTGCTAAATAATTTTCATTGCTAAAAATAAAATATGTTTATCTGTTCCATGGTTTGTTACAACAGATGCCAAGGTCCTTCTGGAAGTCTCCCTTGATTGGCCTTAAAGTCTGTTTTCTCAAAATTTTGGAATGCACAGATGGTTCTAGGAAATGGAAATGTAAATTAAGTTCGACTTCAATAAAGTGGCCCTCATCCAATGTTAGACACTGTGAGGGCTAATTTATGATGTTGTTATCTGTTCCCCCATCATTATTCCTCAGCACAGTATTTTCCTCCTCTAATGGTGCTATATTACCTTGCGATATTTTCTGATCATAAATTAAGCATTCTTCATAGTGTAAGAAAGATTACTTAAATTGTCCTGAAAGCGTTATATATTAACTTTTAGATTTTGTCATATTGTGATCTTCCAAGTTCAGTTGGTAGGAATCAGAAGTTATCAAAAAGAGTCATGCAATGAATTAATCTGTATAATTTCCATGTGAAACTCCCATAGATCACTCAGGCTTCCTTTGAGCAGACATCCTGCATAGCCACATCTGTATTAAGAATATGATAACACCACCTATACTCATTATCTCTCTCTAACAATATCTAGATGTGTGGTATGCTCATAGTTTTGTCAAGGTAACTCTTAAGTCTAGTGAATTATTATTAGAACTGTAACCATCACTGAGGGAGGATGCATGATTGAATGTGGGTAATACCAGCCAATAATGGGTAGCTTGCTGTCATGGAGCAAATGTCAAATGAAGATAAATTTCTGTGACAGCTGAATTTGTGGATGGTGTTCCACAGTTCTTCCTGATTGATAGAATCAAAGGTTTAAGTGAGGTTAAAGAGGGCCATGTATAGCCGCTGGTGCTGCTTCCTTCACTTTTCTTGAAGTTGCGTGTCAAGGTGGCTGGCGAGCCAGTTAAGCTCTCTCCATGCACCATCTCATCTTCAGATTTCCTGCTAAGTCTTTGCCTTCAGTTGCCTGTTACAGTTGTTTCTTTTACTGTGAATAAAGGTGGAACTTGCAATCCAGGAACATCTTATGTTTATGTTTGATTAACTTCTCAATGTCATCAAACCAGTCATGGAGGAGAAGCCAAGAGTCTCTTATAAGATAAGATATCTTTATTAGTCACGTGTACATCAAAACCCACAGTGAAATGCATCTTTTGTGCAGAGTGTTCAGGGGGCAGCCCACAAGTGTCGCCAAACTTCTGGCACCAACATAGCATGCCCACAACTTCCTAACCCGTACGTGTTTGGAATGTGGGAGGAAACCGGAGCACCCGGAGGAAAACAATTCAGACACATGGGGAGAACGGTGACCAGAATTGAACCCAGGTTGCCGGTGCTGTAATAGTGTTATGCTACTGCTTCTTCATAGGTAACCTCATTGAAGGCCAGAGTTAAATAAGTTTGCCTCAGTGACGAGCACTCTTCTCAATCTCTCTTGCCGTAACGCTGGTCTTCATTTCCTCTAAACTTCTAGTCAACGTGGAGCTGATCTTCATAACTAATGGGAAACTGCTCATTCTATGGTGACTGCACTCCAGTACCAAGGTTCACTGAATTTCAGTAGTCAAGCTAGAATGTGCCGATAATGATCATGTTTACATGTGCTTAGATGCAGAACTCTGAGACATAAGGAGAGACTGGATAGACTGGGGCTTTTCACCCTGGAGGCTGAGGAGTGACCTTATAGAGGTATATAAATATCATGAGGAGCATCAATAAGATGGATGATCACAGTCATTTTCCCAGAGTAAGGGAGTCCAAGACTAGACGGCATAGATTTAAGGTGAGAGGGAAAAGATTTAAAAGGGATCTGAGTGGCAACTTTTTCACAAAGGGTATGTAGAACGAGCTGCCAGAGAAAGTGGTAGAAGTGGGTCCAATTACAAAGTTTAAAAGACATTTGGACAGGTACATGGATAGGGAAGGTTTAGAGGGATATTGGCCAAATGCAGGCAAATGGGACTAGCTCAGGTAAGTAACTTGATTGGCACAGACAAGTTGGGCCAAAGGGCCTGTTTCTGTGCTGTATAACTCTATGGCTTGACAATGGCCCAGTCCAGGCAATAGCAGCTGTTATCTGGCATTGACTGTGTGAGAGATTGAAAAGATGTCTGCATCATTCACACCATGAGAGATACTGACCATCTTCTAATGTTACTTCCATCAACTTGACCCCAAAACATTAGTGGCAACATAAACTTTGCCTCATGAAGTTCTTCAGTACCTGACAAAGCTAACTCTTCCTGTTGAGCGTCTCACAGGCAACATGTTAACTCCGAACCCGCAGCAACTATAGAGTGTCCACAACTTGTGGATTGGCCTAAAATCCACTGTAATTGGCTTCTAGGGAACTTCAGAGATGCCATAATTATGACCATTTTCAAGAAAGGAGACAAGTCCAACTGTGGTAACCGCAGAGGTGCCTCCCTGCAGTCTGTCACAGCGAAAGTCATCAGCAAGGACCTCCTTAGTCCTCTCTTCCCAGTTGCAAAATTGCTGCACCCCCAAGGTGCAGTGTGGACTCCATCCATCTAGAGGCAGAGTGGACATGACCTTCACTGCAGGACAACTTCAAGAGAAGTGCAGGGAGCAGCAGCAACCATTGTACATGACATTTTTTAACCTCACTAAAGTCTTTGCCTCCATCAGCTGAGATGGACCACAGAACAATGAAAACAGAGTGGCATTCAAGTCTGACACTGTGAGGATTGACTGTGAAACGCCTTCTAAAATTTGGGTACACACAGACATTGGAATTGGAATTGGTTCATTACTGTCACATGTACCGAGGGACAGTGAAAAACTTGTCATGCATACCATTCATACAGCTCAATTTATTACACAGTGCATTGAGATAATACAAAGTAAAACAATCACAGAATGCAGAATAAAGTGTAACAGCTACAGAGAAAGTGCAGTGCAGGTAGACAGTAAGGTACAAGGTCATAATGAGGTAGATTGTGAGGTCAAGAGTCCATCTCATCATATAAGGAAACCTTGTAACAGTGGGATAGAAACTGTCCTTGAGCCTGGTGGTATGTGCTTTTAGGCTTTTGTATCTTCTGCCTGATGGGAGAGGGGAGAAGGGAGAATGTCCAGGGTGGGTGGAGTCTATGATTGTGATGTCTGCTTTACCGAGGCAGTGAGAAGTATAGACAGAGTCCATGGAGGGGAGGCTGGTTTCTATGATGTGCTGAGCTGTATCCACAACTCTCTGCAGTTTCTTGTGGTCACAGGCAGAGCAGTTGCCATACCAAGCTGTGATGCATCCAGATAGGATGCTTTCTATGGTGCATCGATAAAAATTGGTAAGGGTTGATGGGGACATGCCAAATTTCTTTCGTCTCCTGAGGAAGTAGAGGCACTGGTGAGCTTTCTTGGCTGTGACATCAACATGGTTGGACCAGGACAGGCTATTGGTGATGTTCACTCCTAGGAACTTAAAGCTCTCAACCCTCTCAACCTCAGCACCATTGATGTAGACAGCTGAATGTACACTGCCCCCTTCCTGAAGTCAATGACCAGCTCTTTTGATTTGCTGACATTGAGGGAAAGGTTGTTGTCATGACACCATGTTACTTAGCTCTCTACCTCCTTCTTGTACTCCGACTCGTTGTTATTTGAGATACCCCCACTCCGGTGGTACCATCTGCAAACTTGTAGATGGAGTTAGAGCAGATTAGTCTTCCTCTTATATTTGCTTCATAATAGCATGCAAGCCGTGATCCTAACCAACAGGTCTACAGCAGACCCAACAGTAGTTTAACAGTTAGCGTAAAGCTATTACAGCACCAGTGACCCGGGTTCAATTCTGGCTGCTGTCTGCAAGGAGTTTGTATGTTCTCCATGAGTCTGCATGGGTTTCCTCCGGGTACTCTGGTTTCCTCTCACATTCCAAAGACATGCGGGTTAGGAAGTTGTGGGCATGCTATGTTGATGCCGGAAGCGTGGCGACACTTGCAGGCTGCCCCCGAACACTCTACGCAAAAGATGCATTTCACTATGTGTTTCGATGTAGATGCGACTAATAAAGATATCTATCTATCTACCTATCTATCTAATCACAGTGAAAACCAGTGTCAAACAAAGCTGCATCATTGCCCCAATACTGTTCTCAATGTTTCTCACTGCATGCTGCATATCACTCCAACAAACGTCCTGCAGGAGTGCAGCTCATCATCAGAAATAATGAGTCACTATTTAACACATAGTGACCAGAGTCACAAATGAAGGTCATCTCAACCTCAGCAGTCAAGCTGTAGTATGAAGATAAAGTTTGTATTTTGGACATGCTCTGACGCTGAGCTCCATCCCGCTGTAAACATGTTCACTGAAGCATACAAAAGGATGGACTTTGCCCAGCTCATCCTCAAGACAAAGATCCTCTACTAACCTGCTTCCACTGTACAACACCAACTTCAAACAATAAAGATTCATGGCAAGATGCTGGAAAATGTGACCACTCCTTATTTCTCAGGAACCAACCCTCAACAAAGTCATACGGTGAACATGATTTTAACCAGTGCCTTCAATACACCAGCTCAATTAATTTACTGCACAACATGGAATATAGCACAGGAAATCATCAGCTCAAGCCATTTTCAAAATTTCACTTAGGCCTCTTGAAGGAAAGATAGGTGAGTTCCAATGTGTTGATTGTACCAGTTTTTATTTTCATTCCTACATAGGTTTTGGTTATTTGTCGCACACAATGGAATAGCCAAGGCAATGTGGCTGAGTTCATTGGCCTCCAACAAAGGTAACTATCATCTGTGCTTGCTATGCCTCCAGCCATTCTCCATCTTCACCAGTAGCAAGGGCTACTGGAGAACCAATGACTTTTACTACAGAAGCTGAAATTGCCACCACTTGAAGCTCTTATTTTATTGGCTCCTTCAAGATGGTGCCAGTGAGCCATTTTCTTGTTGTCGAGCAGGACTTTAGATCCAATGACAATAACAGAATGACAATACATTTCCAAGTCAGGGTAGTCTGTGACTAGGAAGGAACTTTGCAGGAAGGATGTTCTTGTACACCTGGTGCTCTTGTCCAGGTGGTGAAGTTTGCAGGTTTGAGCAGTTGAAAAAGCCTTGGCAAGTTGCTACAATTGATATGTTCATGCTTCACACACAGAATACAATTGATGGAGGAAGTAACTACTCATAGTAGAGGATGCATTGCATAGGAGATATCGAACTTCTGGAGTATTGATGGAATTACAATTATCCAGGCAGGTAGACCTATTTCAACACACTCCTTACATTTCTTTTAAATGGTAAACAAATTTTGGGCTGCCAAAACATATGCCACACCACGGATTAGCTGGCTTATTATTTTAGCTGCAGTGTTTAAATGGTTGGTGCAATTAGGTTTGTGGTCAATAGTGATCACTAGAATGTTAATTGAGGGGATTTGGGTGTGGCAATGTTGTAAGGCAGCAAATACATCCTCTCTAGTTAGAGATAGGCATTACCTTGTACATGTGTGGCACCAATGTTATTTGTCATTTGTCAACCCAAGTCTGAACGATGTCTGGACACTGCTGCACTAAAACTTTCTAAAAGCTTTATTCACAGCACGGTAACAGGCCCTTCCATCCCAATGAGTCAGCACCATCCATTTAAACCTATGTTAATCTACCCACGCAGTCACAGGGAGAACATACAAACTCCTTATAGACAGCGATGGGAATTGAACCCCGATTGCTGGCGCTGTAATAGTGTCACGCTAACCGGTCTGGCTCACTGCATGAGAGGTTGTGAATGGAATTGAAGATTGCGCAATCATTGATGAATATCCCTGCTTCTGGTGTTATGCTGGTCATTGATGAAGCATCTAAAGATTATCAAGCTTTGATCACTCCTTTAATGGGCTTGGGGATGATAGGGCACCAACAAAGGTAACCACAATGTAAATGGCAGGACTCTTAGCAGTGTGGAGGAACAGAGGGCTCTTGGAGTCCACGTCCATAGATCCCTCAAGGTTGCCACGCAGGTGGATAGGGTTATTAAGAAGGCGTATGGAGTGTTGGCCTTCATTAGTCGGGGTATTGAGTTCAAGAGCCACGAGGTGATGTTGCAGCTCTATAGAACTCTGGTCAGACAACCCTTGGAGTATTGTGTTCAGTTCTGGTCGACTCATTAAAGAAAGGATGTGGAAGGTTTTAGATAGGATGCAGAGGAGATTTACCAGGATGCTGCCTGGATTGGAGAGCATGTCATATGAGGATAGGTTGAGTGAGTTAGGGCTTTTCTCTTTGGAGGGAAGGAGGATGAGAGGTGACTTGATAGAGGTGTACAAGATGATAAGAGGCATAGATCAAGTGGATAATCAGAGACTTTTTCCCAGGGCAACAATGGCTAACATGAGGGGACATAATTTTAAGGTGATTGGAGGAAGGTATAAGGGGGATGTCAAGGGTAAGTTTTTCACACGGAGACTGGTGGGTGCGTGGATTGCACTGCTGACAGAGGTTGTGGGGGCAGATACATTAGGGACATTTAAGAGACTCTTAGATACACACATGAATGATAGAAAAATAGGGGGCTATGTGGGATGGAAAGGTTAGATAGTTCTTGGAGCAGGATAAAATGTCGGCACAACATTGTGGGCCGAAGAACCTGCACTGTGCTGTAGTGTTCTATGTACTATGTTGACTGTCTTTTCTGCTAGCTACTTCTCTATCCATTCTGCATCTTTTGTAGAATCATCTGCACACAAAGCCTGGAGTGGCAATGACTTTTCCGATAGAAGTGAAAGTTGCCACCTCTTGAAGTTCTCATTTTACTGGCTCCTTTGAGAGGATGGCTACTGAAATGTACAGAGCAAGTAAAAAATTGCTTTGTTTGCAAGGGAAAAGACCTTTATCAATTTCCAACTAGGAAGGGGTTATCGACCTTTACAAAATTTAGAGTGCTTCTAGCAACATTACTTCAGGTGGAAAACATTACAATTGACCTGTGTAGTAATTCAGAATCATCTTTTTAACCCAATGTCCTCTCTAGGTATGATGTATTATAGATGTCAATATTTATTATCCATGATTATAAAAGCAGTAAATGGTTGTTCCTTTCATGGGCTCCTGGAAGGATCGTTCTTTGAAGAATAGGGCTAATCTTTGTAATACTGGATGCTAACTCCACTGAAAATGTCTTTGATGACTGAGGAGAATTGTTTTGCTGGCTGAAATTTTCTGCTGTGAACAACGAACGGATGACAAATTGTAAAATTCAGCGTAGGTGAATTACGTTGTTTAGTCTTGCAGTAAATGTGACTTTGTGTTAGTGATCTATGTTCCTGCAAACAAAGTACTTTCCTAAATGAGAAAATATTTCAAAGCTCATTTGCCAGCTGGCAAATTTCATGGGATAAAGAAGGCCCATGAATTTTCTTGATAGATCTGCTAGGTAATGCTGTGAGTTTTATTGTCTTCAGAAAGAACTGCCTTTTGCCCCGTTTTAGAGTTCAGTGTTGCCATAACAACAATAAATGCAATCTTTTTTTTCTGCTCTTCCTCCTTAACCACAGAAGTTTCTGCCTCAGATGTTACTTGTGCTAGCACTTACTCAATTACCAGTTGAACAGGAGACAATTGCTTCATGTTCAATACGGCAGGTCCTTCTACTGTTTCTGTTTGAAATCAAACATCACAGTATCATTAAAGGAAGGTTGTGTATTTTCCTGACCTCCAATGTGAATCACGTGGCCCTTTAAGATGCACTGTCAGTGTTAGTTCTTCAGCCTTAATGCTTTTAGAATTCCACCAAAATATCACAACTTTGCACTTTTAAAGTTTGTTTTCCTGTACTGAATGCTCTTTCAAAGTTGGATAACGATGCTATTCACTGAGGTGATTGGTGTACTTTAGATCCAGCTGGGTAAAAGCTATTTAAGTTATGTTCTGTTTACTCAATACCTGTGCATTGAGTAGATAAATTATTGTTCACATATGACCAAGGGGGGTGGGACTCTGAGCATGCCAGTGAGAGCAAGTTTACTGATCAGGATGGAGAGGGGCACAGTAAAGGGATGGAAAGGAGTATTCCATTAAACTGCATTTATTTCAATGCACGATGCTTAACAGGTAAGGTGGACGAGCTCAGAGTGTGGATTGGCTCCGGGGACTGGGATGTTCCAGCCATAACAGAAACATGACTGAGAGAAGAGCAGGACTGGCAGCTCAGTGTTCCAGGATACAGATGCTATAGGCATGACAGCTGTAAAGGTGAGTGAAGAAGGGTGTTGCTTTCTTGATAAGAGAGGATGTAACAGCAGTGTTTAATGATGACGTTCTTGGGGGGGTTGTTCAGTGAGACCATATAGGTAGAACTTAGAAACAAGAAGGGAGGGTAACTCTAGTGGAGCTGTATTATAGACACCCCAATAGTCAGCGGGAACCTGAGGAGCAGGTGTGCAGAGAAATTGCTCATGGTCGTAAGAATAATAGGATTGTATTAGTGGGAGAGTTGACTGGGCCACCCGGAGTGTTAAGGGACTGGATGGGGTGGAATTTGTGAAATGTGTCCAGGGAAGTTTCCTGAGTCAATTTACAGAGGACCCTACTCAGGAGGATGCAATACTGGACCTCCTTTCAGGGAAGGAGGTGGGGTAAGTAACTGAAGTGGTAGTCAGTGAGCACTTTGGCTCCAGTGACCATAATTCTATTAGTTTTAAGGTGGTGATGGAAAAAGATAGGACAAATCCACAGGTTAGGGTCCTAAAGTGGAGCAGGGCTAATTTAGGAAGAATCTAGCAGAGGTCGATTGAGTGAGGAATGAATGGCAGGTGGAGGGCTTTTAAGAGTGTGAGATCAAGAATACAGGGGCAACATGTTCCAGTTAGGGTGAAGGGTAAACCAGGCAAGTTTAGGGAACCCTGGCTGATGAGGGATTTTGAGGTTCTGGTCAAGAAAAAGGAAGCATACATTGGGTTTAGGAGATTGGGGACAAATGAATCCCTTGAGGACTATAAAAAGATTAAGAGTTCACTTGAGAGAAATCAGGAGGACAAAGAGAGGGTATGAGATGGATCTGGCAGGTAAAGTTAAGGAATATCCTAAGAGGTTCTATAGTTATATTAAGAGTAAAAGGGTGGCCAGGGAAAGAGTAGGTCACCTTAGAGATCAGCAGGGCCACCCATGTCTCGAGCCACAGGAGATGGGTGGGACTTCTAGCGAATATTTCTTCTCTGTGTTTACTGAGGAGAAAATCATGGTTGCTCAAGAGATAAGGGAAATAAGTGGACATGTTTTGGAGAACATTCATATTTACAGGGAGGAGGTTCTTGCAGCCTTATAGCACATTAAGGTGGATAAATCCCCAGGGCCTGACTGAGTGCATCCTCAGACTTTGTAAGAGGCGAGCGAATAAATTGCTGAGGCCCTTGTGAAGATATTTGCTTCATCATTAGCCATTGATGAATTTCCAGAAGACTGGAAGGTGCCTAATGTTGTTCCATTGTTTAAGAAGGGTAGCAAGGACAAGCCAGGGAACTACAGGACTGTCAACCTGACATCAGTGATGGGGAAGTTACCGGAGGGAATTCCAAGGGCAGGATCCATTAGCATTTGGATAGACAAAGTCGGATTAGGAGGTGTCAGCATGGCTTTGGAAAGTCGTGCTTGATGAAACTTTTTGGGTTTTTTGAAGAGGTAACTAAAGGGTAGATGAGGGTAGGGCAGTAGATGTTGTCTAATTGGACTTTAGCAAGGCCTTTGACAAGGTCCTGCATGGTAGGCTGGTCTGGAAGGTTGGGTCCCATGGAATCCAGGGAGAGCTAGTTAGGTGGATTCAAAATTAGCTCAGAGGTAGAAAGCAGAGGTGGTGGTTGAAGGTTGTTTCTCGGAATGGAGGCCAATGACTAGTGGTGTGCCGCAGGGGTTGGTGTTGGGACCCGTGTTATTTATTATTTGTTATTTATAGAAATGATTTGGATGCCAATGCACAAGGCTTAATCAGTAAGTTTGTGGAAGACACAAAATTAGGAGGTGTTGTTGATAGTGAAGAAGGTTATCGTAGATTACAAGGGGATCTTGATCACTTAGGGAAGTGGGCCAAGGAGTGGCAAATGGACTTCAATACAGATAAAAGTGAGGTGATGCATTTTAGAAAGTCAACCCAGCATAGGACTTACACTATGAATGGTAGGGCACTGGGGAGTGTAATGGAACAGAGGGACCTAGGAGTACAAGTGCATAGTTCATTGACAGCAGTGTCATAGGTAGGCAGGGTAGTGAAAATGAAAAAGGCATTTAGCACACTGGCCTTCATCAGTCAGGTCATTGAGTATAGGAGTTGGGACATTATGTTGTATTTGTATAAGTCGTTGGTGAGGCTGCACTTGGAGAACTGTGCACAGTTTTGGTCACCATGTTATAGGAAAGATGTGGCTAAACTGGAAAGAGTGCAGAAAAGATTTAC
Source organism: Pristis pectinata (assembly GCF_009764475.1). Classification (NCBI taxonomy): domain Eukaryota; kingdom Metazoa; phylum Chordata; class Chondrichthyes; order Rhinopristiformes; family Pristidae; genus Pristis; species Pristis pectinata. Next base: position 89,474,561 of record NC_067413.1, read on the forward strand.
GAGGATGTTGCTGGGACTAGAGGGCCTGAGTTATAGGGAGAGGTTGGCCAGGCTAGGTCTTTATTCCTTGGAACGTAGGAGAATGAGGAGCGGCCTTATAGAAGTATTTAAAGTGATGAGAGGAATAGATAAAGTGGATTGTCACGGTCTTTTCTCCAGGTAGGGGAGCCCCAAACTAGGGGGCATAGATTAAGGTTGAGAGGAGAAAGACCTAAAAGGGACCTGAGTGGCAACATTTCACACAGAAGGTGGTGAGTATATGGAACGAGCTGCCAGAGGAAGAGGTTGAGGCAGGTGCAATAGTATCATTTAAGAAGCACTTGGATAGGTACATGGAGGGGCGGGGCTTAGAGGGATATGGACCGAATGCAGGATATTGGGACTAGCTGGGTGGGAACCGTGGTCGGCATGGACTGGTTGGGCCAAAGGGCCTGTACCCATGCTGTATTGCTCTATGACTCTGCAACTCTATATGGAATGAGCTGCCAGAGAAAGTGGTTGACGCAGGTAGAATAGATCAACTTTCAAAAGACTTTTGGATAAGTACATCAATAGGAAAGGGTTTAGAAGGATATGGGCCAAATGCAGGCAAATGGGACTAGTTTGGTGGGCACCATGGTCAGCATGGACGAGTTGGACCAAAGGGCCTCTTACTGTCCTGTATTACTCTATGACTCCATATGACCTGCTTGGCCGTTTTATCCTCTATTCTGTGCTTTGATGCAACTAGTGGGGGCAATTTTAAATGTTGGCAATGGTGTTAAATGTCCAATGTCAGGCTAGTATGTACGGATCTATCCCCAGTGTCTTCCAGACACGTTGTTCAACCGTAGTTGATGTGATAACACATACCAACTCTAAAAGCTAAAATTATCTTCTCTATTTGACCAAGTCAATAAGCTATGTTCGTTTCTTTTGATGTCCCATTCTTTGCCATCACCAGGCCTTTGATGGCATATTAAGTACTTTGGTTCAATGTATCATTTTGTCCAATTTAAATTGCAAATTTCAATAAATTAAACAATTGTTTTTGAACTTATTACCGGATGCTCTGCTTCAGCATATTTAACATGCAGAAATGGCTGCTAAGCATTCACATTTATTATTACATAAATGAACTATATTTGCATCCAATTTTTTCTTTTTTAATTGGCCCTTGTTATTAAATGTTATCCATGAGAGAGTTAAATTTCGTTTGCATATGGTTGCTTTTCAATTTCTTGTCATTGCCTCTAGCTCTTTATTAAGGTAATTTAATGCATGACCCATTTTACCTTCCTTCATTAAGTGTTCGTTCACTCAAATGATTATGTAAACTCCTAGTCTATGGATATTCTATATGGAATTATGAGTGATCTCCCTAGTCAGTTATAAGACTCTGTAATTCATATCTTGTCACCGTGGAATGATACCGGGATTGATTTTGCATTAGTCACTTGATCTGGGTGCTGATCAAGTAACTGTGACTGAAGAAGCCAGCAGAAATCGGTACCACTAGGTTTGTGTCCAGTCACATCTGGTACTGGAATCTGAAGATCCTGTCCAAAGTGATTGTGAGCTTCATTAATCTGTGTGCAAAGGCCATTGCACCCCCACACTGTTCATCAGGCCATGTTTGTAGCTGAATTACATGTGGGATCTCTGTGTGAGAAAAGCAAAGAGAAACTTTCAAATGTTCACATGTATTAAAGGTGAATTGCTAGTTTCCATCCAGTTGGCAATTCTTTTGAACCTTTTGCCTTTTATCACTATTTAATTTTTTGAGCTACTTTTATTGGCACCAGATGATTTTTCTCTGATCTGGAGATTTAAAAAGAATAAGGGAATGTCCAGTGAAATTATATGAGGTCAGACTCCAAGACAGAGTCCACATGTCAACTCCCACATCTTCACATTATGTTGGTGGCCAGTGTAGCATGGCCTCCCCTTATCATAATTACCTTAATGGCAAGAATGTTGCTTTGTGTAGTGACTTTCAACCCAGTTGTGCTGAGATCTACGTTGGTACTTATTCATCTGCAATCGGTGCTCAGTAGAAATTGTAAACATATTATTTTTTACAATATTGTACTTTATTTATAAAATGTACAGAAGTACCTTCAGGACATGTCATTATCTTTATTCATTGTACTGAGCAATTCAATACATTCACTTACAATACTTCATCCTTGAACATTGCATCAATTAACTCGACACACAACAGACTGCAGGGGCTGAAATCTGAAGCAACACACAAAATGCTGGAGGAACTCAGTGGGTTAGGCAGCATCTATGGAGGGAACTGGAGAGTCGAGATGAAGGGCGTCGACCCAAAAGGTCAACTGTCCATTTCCTTCCATCGATGCTGCCTGACCTGCGGAGTTCCTCCAGCGTTTTGTGTGTTGCATCAATGAACTGTTTGATAGACTGTTACACAGGGCAGTACCTCTCAGTGCCTGGTGACATCAGGACCCTGGACTGTGGTCTTGCCCTGCAGAAGTGTTGCAGTATCTGCACCAACCTTCAGTGTGTCCCTCAGCATATACACCTGCAGCCTGGCGTGTGTCAGATGGTTGCAGACATTTCCTTGCACAGGAAGGCCAACAAGTTTTGGGAAGACAAAAGTGCATCTTTCGCCAGGTTGATGATCTTTCAACAGCAGTCAATATTTGTCTCAGTATACGTTCATGGGAAAAACCCACAGAACACCAAATCCTGTGATTCACAGCTGCTCTGGACGAACCTCAACAAAGACCTCCACATCTCTTTCCAGACTTTCAAAGTCCACCATGAGGTGGAAGACCATCTCATCCATACCACAGCCACCTCAATGGGAAATGTGCAGGGGGATTGAGACTCCAGTTATGCTTGAAAGATCTGATAAGTAGGGACTCTCATACTGCTATCCATGGCCTTAGAGCTTGTTTGAGAGTTCTGGTGATGAGGCGTTCTGCCAAATGAGTTTGATATGGAACCATCCCACAGGATCCAACACCTCCCTTTACTGCAGAATCTTGAGGATCTTCCATTCAGACCACGGCCTGATTGATTTTTGGTTAAAGATGCATGATGTGGAAACTTTTCTATGAAGAACAGGTGGTACTGCAGGTCCAACTTAGTGGAATGTTCCATGGCAACAAGGCCAGACCTATCCTTGACCATGCTGGGGACAGATAGAACGTCAGCACACAGTGACACTTGGGTGCTTGCTTACTCCAGTTCAATGCACAGTCAGATGCAGCCACACACATAACTGATCATCAGAATGGGGGCAATATTGGGTACAATACTGGAGATGTGTACATCACATCCTTACGGATATGACCCATTTTGGAATTCCACATGAAAAGGAAGATGGCTCAGGTGACTGCCATGGTGTGGGTGTGGGGTATCACTGGGCTATCAGAGATTTCCCCACCAGGTACAGCGCAGGTTTGGTCTGGGTGGGTCACCTGTATTTTGACTCAATTGGCAATAACTGTGAACAGAATCTTGTCGTTCACATTTAGTCATGAGATGGGTCGTCGATTTCTGATTCCTGTCTTCTACATGTAGATGAGGGTGACGAAGTCCTCCCTCATGGACTCTCACATGCTGCCAGCTAGAAGCATAACGCTGTACACTTCCAATAGGTCTGGGCCCATTCAGTCCCACAGATCCAAGTAAAACTCAGCCAGTAAGCTGTAGTTTCTGGGAGACACAAGAGACTGCAGATGCTGGAATCTGGACCAACAACCCATCTGCTGGAGGAACTTAGCGGTCAAGCAACATCTGTGGAAGGAAAGGCATTGTCAACATTTAAGGTCGAAACCCTGCATCAGGAAAGTTTCTGGGAGTTTTATTTGTCTCAAAAGAATGAATCGCTGGTCCATACACTCCAGCTAGGATTAGATGTGTTTAAGTGCACAAGTACTTCTCCTGATATGGCATTCAATGCACCTAAATAAACTGGCGAGTAAACACAAATTTTAAATTGCTTATAGTGCAAATGAATAATGGTTATAGTTTTCGTTGACCAACCACTTAATCTGTTCTGGATGCTGAGAGAAGGTAACATCTCTCATTTTGCCAAGTATTCATGAATACCTCTCTAAGCACAGACAGCCATGTCATTCAACCCAGGTGGAATATCAGTGCCGTATATTTGCATGTAAATCTTATTGCTTAAAGCTTTTTAAAAAGCACCACAAAATGTTACCGTTTACATGCATTGAATGAAAGAAGGCATGGCGGTATACAGTTCTGAATTCTTGGTTGCACCTGCCGAGAAGTCCTCTATCTTTTCTGTGGGCTACAGGTAATCATTTTCAGTATGTCACGTTCTGGGGGAACAGAAGGGGAGAGGACAATCTCTTTCATCTGCTGCAAACACAGTTCATGTGACATGGAACTTGCACGTGCATGGAGATGGCACTGGCAAACTTGGGACAAACTTGACTGAGCTATCTCACTGGAGTGCTAAACCAAGGGATGATTTTGTGCAGTGGTTGGAGGAAGACCCTCACCACTTGCATTTCATGCAGGACCTCATTGATTCTGTAAACAGCAAAGTGGCGATCAAATGCTGGGCTGCGCCATTAACAGATTCATGACCACACTCGCTGCTCCCCTCCTTTCAAAGCAACATAATCCCTTGTTGATTTGGATTTGATAATCGCACGGTTTGTGACACCTTTTACTACTCTCCTGAAGAATGATAATGTTTAGTCTCTTCATTGTGACATCTACATTTAAATGTTGCAATCCTTTTAACCTGATAAGCATGAGTTTCTCCTTTTACCCACAAATTCATTCATTGGTCTGCTTTGGAGTCGCAGAAATAATATTAGAATGAAAAGTTTGCACTTGAGATTCGTAAAAGATCAAACCAAATCAAAACTTATTGACGCCTGAAGAAGAAAATCACACTAATTATTTTTATGGTGTGATTATTTATGAGTACTATATGACTAGTTCTCTCTTCACAATCTCCGTATAACAAGCAATTTCAATTATAAATTTCTATATTTTAAACAAGAACACCATCCCTTCCAATTTCCACTTAAGTACCACATCAACCAACTTTGGAATTTGACTATAAATACCAAAGTAAATCAAAACTGATCAAAATTGATAGGATGCAGACCTGGGCTGAGAAGTGGCAGATGGAGTTCAACCCAGAAAAGTGTGAAATGATACACTTTGGAAGATCGAATTTGAAGGCAGAATACAAGGTTAATCGCAGTACTCTTAGCAGTGTGGAGGAACAGAGGGATCTTGGGGTTCACGTCCATAGATCCCTCAAGATTTCTGAGTAGGTCGATAGGGTTGTTAAGAAGGCGTATGATGTGTTGGCCTTCATTAGTCAAGGTATTGAGTTCAAGAGCCACCAGGTAATGTTGCAGATCTATAGAACTCTTGTTAGACCACATTTGGAGTATTGTGTTCAGTTCTGGTCGCCTCATTATCAGAAGGATGTGGAAGCTTTAGAGAGGGTGCAGAGGAGATTTAACAGGATGTTGCCTAGATTGGAGAGCATGTAGTAAGAGGATAGGTTGAGTGAGCTAGGGCTCTTTGGAGAGAAAGAACATGAGACGTGACTTGATAGAGGTGTACAAGATGATAAGGGGCATAGATCGAGCAGACAGTCGGAGACTTTTTCCCAGGGTGAAAATGGCTAACACGAGGGGCCATAATTTTAAGGTGATTGGAGGAAGGTATAAGGGGATGTCAGGAGTACTTTTTTTACACAGAGAGTGGTGAGTGCGTGGAACACGCTGCCAGCAGAGGTTGAGGGGGCAGATACATTAGGGACATTTAAGAGACTCTTAGATAGCCACATGGATGATAGAGAAATGGAGGACTATGTGGGAGGGAAGCGTTAGATAGGTCTTAGAGCAGGATAAAATGTTGGCACAACATCATGGGCCGAAGGGCCTGTACTGTACTGTAAAGTTCTATGTTCTCTGCTCTCAAGTACTACAGATGTTGGAAATCTGAAATAAAAGCAGAAAATATTGAAAGCACAATGAGTCAGGCAGTATCTCTTGAAAGAGAAACGTATTTAATATTTTGGGTTGAAGACCTTTTGTCTAAAGGAACCAATTATCAATACCACATTGTCACAAATCATCACTTGAGAATTTCTTTAAAAAAAAACTTTAAAACTCTATTTCTACAGCAGAGTAACAGGATCTTCCGGCCCAACGAGTCTGTGCCGCCCATCTTTGGAATGTAGGAGGAAACCGGAGCACCTAGAGGAAACCCACACAGACATGGGGAGAACGTACAAACTCCTTCCAGACAGCGATGGGAATTGAACCCCGATTGCTGGCACTGTCATAGCATCTCGCTAACCGCTACGCTACCATGCCGCCCATTTCACGCCTTAAAACATCACAAGATCAGCATCACCATATGGAAGCTGCCCAATTCCATCAGGGCAACTAACGTTTGGTGACGAGTGCTACCTTACCTGGGTCATCTGTACCCTGAGGACAGATGCATACGTAATCCATTATCAGGGATATATTAGAATTTTTTTTTAAAGAATATGAATATGATGAGTTTGTTCACACCAAATGAAACCTGAAACATTTCCTCTGTTTCTCTTTCCACAGACTCTGTGGTTCCAGCATTTTTTGTTTTTATTTCAGATTTCCAACATCTGCAGGTTTTTTTTTCCATTTTCAGTGGTATATTCACAGTATGTCCAAAGCTGGTTAATATTAGAAATTGGAAATTGGAAGGGATGGTGTTGTTTAAAATGTGGAAGAACTTTATAATTGAAATATCTTGCTGTATGGAGATTTGAGACTGTTAGAAGGCTCTTAAAGATTACATAATGTTTAACATCTTAACAAATACTCATGCAACTGGTGATCAATACAATATTGAATCTCCAGCATCACTACTTCTATGGGTTAGGTATTATTCTTTTATTGGAAGAGAATTGAATTCTGTTAGTCATTATGGTAATTTTGTTTAGGCATTCAGAATAGATAGTGTGAATGTACCTTAATAATGGCATAGTTTTTCTACAGGTATGAGTGAAAGCAAGATAAAAGTAGGAACTGATAAAATATCTGAAGAATCAGAATATTTATCTAATGGGCAAAAGACAAAGATAATGAAAGCTTTTTTTGTCATCCAGGCTCAGTTTTCATTATCTTTTTCAGTGTTATGTTCAGTGCACCTGAATTGAAATGGAACTGATGGCTGTAAAGATAAATTTATTGTGAGCATAATGATGAAGGATACGAGAATGAACTGTGTTCTTAACCAAAGCAGGTCATTCTTATATTCACCTAAGTTCTTAAAAATAAATGTAAAATACTCAGTGCACACCAGTTAATGAGCACATTCTGAATTTGAAGGGAATACTCGCAAAAATATTAAAGTAACCTATAAATCATAAGAGGAACAAAACCTAAATGGGTGATTTTGGTGTGCAAGGAGAATATGTATTTTGCTACATTTAATTAATAATTTTTACACAGTCTGTAACTTCAGGAATAGCCAGCTTATTTGTAATTAATGAGCATTGTCATCCTTTACAAAGAATATCACTTTGGGTTTACATGTAAATAGATTCCCAGTCTCCATTCAGGAGCAGGAGACTTGGGCTCACGTCGATACCAGCAGGGACTTTGCTCTTGATGTGTTCAGACATGAATTACAATTCATTTCACGATACTCTGTGTTGACAAAACCTGCAAATTCTAGTGTTACAACAGGATAAGCCCATCTGATCTAAATTTTCATCTTTCTTCCAACCTTCAAAACCAGTTGAATGGCATTAATAAACCTACAACCCCAAGTTGAACGTAATTGCTGAGACAATTGGAGTGGTCTGGGGAGAATTTTGGTTGTTATTTTGGATTCACTGCAGAAAATAAAATCACCTTTGTATTGCAGGATAGATTTTAGGATAGATGTACTGAGCAATTACAGATTCTGCACTTTCCCATGCCAATCCCATTTTACATAATGTGTGTACTGGAGGAGAGGAAGCATGGGGAACAGCATGAGGTTGTTGGGGCAGCCAAATTAATTAGACAACATTAGGGACGAGTCATATCATTACAGCACTGCTCATTTAGCAGAATGTACTTACACATGAGCAGCTTCTGAAATTTTTCCCAGATGCTTTGTGGTAAATTGTCTAATGTTAGAAAAGGGTTGAGGGAAGACAAGGATGGAATACTTTTCATGCAAAGGATTAGAAAGAGCAAGAACGCAAACTGTGCTTTGGCAAATTTGTTATTAATCATTGTTCAGCCAAATTCCTGAATCCCAACAAATCAGGACTTTGGTTGGAATTGAATACTCTCTCAATCAATGGATAAATAGGGTATCAATACCTTATCCATGATTACCAACTTTTTGTCTGTTTACTGTTACCATATGGCAATTATTTTTCACTTCTAATGTTGGTTTTACAAACACAGCTCTGTTGGACATTTTGTGATTTGTTTTGACTAAGCGAGCAGCCCTTCAGTGAATGTTGCATTATATACAGTAGGTTACATCAAGATTCCCATTTCCAGATAATGTTAACGCTATCTTTCTAACTAAGTAAAACCACAGCACATTTTTGTGAAAATACGTACCAAGTCAGATGGCATCTGTCCAGTGAAAGAAACAAAGTTGTCATTTCAAGTTGATAACTTGTCATTAAACATGTCATTGAGGTTGAGATAATTGATGGATATTTGTATAACAGTTTCATTAAGAGTAATTGCTGGACTTAAATGTACAATTGCTTGAATTCGATGTGTCACCATACTCACTGCCTGTTGGATTGTCTGCTTAAACAAATTCACAGAGCCAGAGAGAGCAATATGTTGGTACCACTTCATTTATTAGTAACAAAACATTAAAGTTAAATACCAGGACATCCATGCAGAGTAATCCACATTAGCCCTGTGCCAGATTTCATATGCATGGTCATTAATGAGGATGCATAAGAAAAGCTTCTGTGAGATTAATCTCACTTTCCCTCCAACCAAGTAAAAACGTAGAGTTTCTTTTCATTTTTTTTATGAATCTCTTCCTTCTGGATGCAGGATCATCAATATTTTCTGACCACCCACCGGCTTGAACTATTTGCCAGGTAAAGATAAGAAGCCTACATCTTTTCATATCATCCTGTAACTTGCTAACATCACTTTTCCGAAGCCTGAGCTTTACCGAAAAGAATTTTTGGTGCTTGTACTGATTGGAGTATAGCTTTTTCTATTAAAGCAATCTCTTGCCCTCATTATCCTCAGGTGTGATGGAGAACATGTGTTTTAAAAGTACATTTCTTTCAGTCTGTAAAGATCATAATTTCTCCACCTGCTATCTTTTAGCTTTTCTTCATGGCACGATACTTTTTGTACTCAAGTCCGACACTCACAGCAACATTGAGGGGGAGAAAGATAAGTTTAGTAATCAAGGGGCACAGTAAAGGCAGGGAAAGGAATACTCAGGTAAACTGCATTTATTTCAATGCACAAGGTTTAACAGGTAAGGCGGATGAACTCAGAGTGTGGATTGGCTATATGGACTGGAATATTATAGTCATCACAGAAACATGACTGAGAGAAGGGCAGGACTGGCAGCTCAATGTTCCACGATACAGATACTACAGCTGTGACAGTGGTACAGGTAAGTGAGGAGGGGGTGTTGCCTCTTTAATAAGGGAGGACGTAACATCAGTACATGGGGATGACATTCTTGGGGGATTGTCCAGTGAGGCCATATGGGTAGAAATTAAAAATATGAAGGGAAGGGTCACTCTAGTGGGGTTGTATTACAAACATGTAGAATAGTAAGTATTCTAATAATAGTTGTATTAGTGGGAGATTTTAATTTCCCCAGTATTAACCGGGCCACCCAGAGTGGTAAGGGTCTGGACAGGGTGGAATTTGTGAAATGTGTCCAGGAAAGTTTCCTGAGTCAATATATAGAGGGCTCTACTCTGGAGGGTGCAATACTGGACCTCCTTTTAGGAAATGAAGCAGGGCAATAACTGAAGTGGCAGTCAAGGAACACTTTGGCTCTAGTGACCATAATTCTATTAGCTTTAAGATAGTGGTGGAAAAGGATAGGACAGATCCACAGGTTAGGGTCTGAAAATGGTGCAGGGCTAATTTTGAGGGCATTGGACATGATTTAGCAGAGGTCGATTGGGTGAGTCTGTTTGAAAGGAAAGGAACAGAGCAAGTGGGAAGATTTTAAGGGTGTGATAGCAAGAGTCCAGGGGCAGCATGTTCCTGTTAGGGTGAAGGGTAAACCTGGCAAGGTTAGGAAACCCTGGCAGACAAGAGATATTGAGGCTCTGCTCAAGAAAAAGAAAGAAGCATACATTGGGTTTAGGAGGTCAGGGATGAGTGAATCCCTTGATGACTATAAAAAGATTAAGAATACTCTTAAGAGGGAAATCAGGAGGGCAAAGAGAGGGTATGAGATGGATCTGGCAGGTAAGGTTAAGGAAAATCCCAAGAGATTCTACAGCTATATTAAGAGAAAAGGGGTGGCGCGGGAGAGAGTAGGTCCCCTTAGAGATCAGCAGAGATAAGGGAAACAAGTGGAGATGTTTTGGAAAACATTCATATTACTAGGGAGAATGTATTTGCAGCCTTACAGCACATTAAGGTAGATAAATCCCCAGGGCCTGACCAAGTGCATCCTTGGATGTTGTGGGAGGCTACAGAAGAAATTGCGGAGGCCCTTGCGGAGATATTTGCTTCGTCATTAGCCACTGGTGAAGATCTGATGACTGGAAGGTGGCTAATGTTGTTCTGTAGTTTAAGAAGAGTGGCAAGGACAAGCCAGGGAACTACAGGCCGGTCAGCCTGACATCAGTGGTGGGGAAGTTACCAGAGGAAATTCCAAGGGCAGGATCCATTAGCATTTGGATAGACAAAGTCTGATTAGGAGGAGTCAGCATGGCTTTGGAAAGTCGTGCTTGATGAAACTTTTTGGGTTTTTTGAAGAGGTAACTAAAGGGTAGATGAGGGTAGGGCAGTAGATGTTGTCTAATTGGATTTTAGCAAGGCCTTCGACAAGGTCCTGCATGGTAGGCTGGTCTGGAAGGTTGGGTCCCATGGAATCCAGGGAGAGCTAGTTAGGTGGATTCAAAATTAGCTCAGAGGTAGGAAGCAGAGGTGGTGGTTGAAGGTTGTTTCTCGGAATGGAGGCCAATGACTAGTGGTGTGCCGCAGGGGTTGGTGTTGGGACCCGTGTTACTTATTATTTATAGAAACGATTTAGATGCCAATGCAGAAGGCTTAATCGGTAAGTTTGTGGAAGACACAAAATTAGGAGGTGTTGTTGATAGTGAAGAAGGTTATCGTAGATTACAAGGGGATCTTGATCAGTTAGGGAAGTGGGCCAAGGAGTGGCAAATGGATTTCAATACAGATAAAAGTGAGGTGATGCATTTTAGAAAGTCAACCCAGCATAGGACTTACACTATGAATGGTAGGGCACTGGGGAGTGTAATGGAACAGAGGGACCTAGGAGTACAAGTGCATAGTTCATTGACAGCAGTGTCATAGGTAGGCAGGGTAGTGAAAATGAAAAAGGCATTTAGCACACTGGCCTTCATCAGTCAGGTCATTGAGTATAGGAGTTGGGACATTATGTTGTATTTGTATAAGTCGTTGGTGAGGCTGCACTTGGAGAACTGTGCACAGTTTTGGTCACCCCATTATAGGAAAGATGTGGCTAAACTGGAAAGAGTGCAGAAAAGATTTACGAGGATGTTGCCGGGACTAGAGGGCCTGAGTTATAGGGAGAGGTTGGCCAGGCTAGGTCTTTATTCCTTGGAACGTAGGGCACCTTATAGAAATGTTTAGAATTATGAGAGGCATAGATAAGGATGATAACAGTCTTTTTTCCAGGGTGGTGGAGTCCCAAACTAGGGGGCATAGATTTAGGGTGAGAGGGGAAGGATTTAAAGGGACCTGTGGGGAAACGTTTTCACACAGAGGGTGATGAGTATATGGAACAAGCTGCCAGAGGAAGAGGTTGAGGCAAGTACAATAGTGTCATTTAAGGAGCACTTGAATAGGTACATGGAGGGACAGGGCTTAGAGAGATATGGGTTGAACACAGGAAATTGGGACTAGCTGGGTGGGCACCGTGGTTGGCACGGACTGGTTGGGCTGAAGGGCCTGTATCTGTGCTGTATTGCTCTATGACTCTATGAGTCTAAGCATTTTTAGAACATGATTTAGATCATCTTTGTCCATATTAACATTTTTCTCCTTGTTTGGAATAAGATGCATATAAATACATTGTTCTAGATTTGCAGGTGAATCCTGACAGTGCTGTGTGGAACTGCAGTGTATTTGTGATTCCATACATATGTCAATGTGGAAATCTGAGAATAATTTTGAAATGATTAATGTCTGATGTCTTCTTACTTTAAATATTTTTTTAAAATCACTTTGGTTTTTAATAGATTTGGAATTTTTTTGTATGTTTCTGAATTTCAGGGACATCCAGTAAGATTTATGTTTTGAGATCTTTGATAAAATGACTCAATCACCTGTCAAAGTGTCTTTCACTTGTTTGGTGAGCATTGTTTATTTTGATCGCACCGTGTGAAGAGATTTACATGCAGGAAATGCTGGTGCGGCACAGTGCCTCACTGCTGAGGATTTACTTGCCTTCTTCCAGCAAGTTCCCTCCAGGAGATGTGAATAAACATTGTGTGAACTAAATTTGCAGACCAATAACAAGCTTTGGTGTCTCACCATTGACCACAATATCTGTGTCACTGGTGGACCTTCACCAATGTACTCAGTTTTATTTTGTGTGCTATTGTTATGCAATACTCAATTGAAAAAAGATAAGCATAGATGATTACAGTGAAAATTACTGATGCCCTGTGATTTAGTTGGCTCACCTCTATACTGTAAAATGCATCCACTAATATTGCTAAAAGCAATGTTTCGGTTTACTTACATGTATAATGCCCTTCAAGAATAAAAAAAAGTGGAAGCAAATTGCATCAAAACGTGAAGCGGACATAAACAAGTATTTGAACACATTAAGTAGAGAGCAGAGACATGAGACTAAATGGACAGGTCTTTCAGATAATTGAATAGGACCACCTCTAATGTTGTATAGACAGCAGTTCATCTTCAGTAACATGCATTGATGACTTGAAATTATAGAGCATGTGCATTTAAGTCAATAAAATTGAATCTTAGATGTCAAGTTGAATGCATGTTGCTATATTGCATGTTTTTTACATGTGGCTGAAGAGGAATTTCAATCTTTATAATTCTATAAGTAATAAAATTGTATTCATTATCTTTATTTCTGAAATCTCCCTTGAATGTATTTGTGATGAACTTTACTGGGGTGTGACAGTTTCAAAAACAGACAACTTTTCATGTTCAAAACTGCCCAGTTAGGCGCCAAATTTACAATTCTCCTCAGACCAACTTGCGCCATGAGGCAGAAGATATAGTCAGGAATTAATGTGCGTGGACCCCCTCTTTCCATGATGCCTATACATCAGTGGATGTGTAACATGATTGATCATTGACATAGAGCATAGAACAGTATAATATTTGAGCAGGCTCTTTAGCCCACGGTGTCTGTGCTGACCAATTTAAATGAATCCCATCTGCCTGCACATGCTCCACATCTCTGAATTCCCTCGCTGTTCATACACCTGTCTCAATGCCTCTTAAGTGTTACTATCGTATCTGCTTCCACCACCTGCCCAGCAGTGTGCTGCAGGCACCTACCACTCTCTGTGTGAAAAACTTGTCCCACAAATTTTCTTTAAACCCTCCCCCTCTCTCCTTAAACCTATTCCCCACCCACCTGGGTCATTCTCTCTTCTCTCCCCTTCCATCAGGTAGAAGATACAGGAACCTGAGGGCATGTACCACCGGGCTTAAGGACAGCTTCTATCCCACTGTGATCAGACTACTGAATGGTTCCCTTATATGATGAGATGGAGTCTGACCTCACCATCTACCTTGTTGTGACCTTGCAGCTTATTGCACTGCACTTTCTCTGTAGCTGTGACATTTTACTCTGTACTGTTATTGTTTTTACCTGTACTACCTCAATGCACTCTGTACTAACTCAATGTAACTGCACTGTGTAATGAACTGACCTATACAATCAGTATGCAAGACAAGATTTTCACTGTACCTCAGTACAAGTGACAATAATAAACCAGTACCAATACCCTCTAGTATTTGCCATTTCCACCAGTGGAGAAAGAGTCTGACTATTTACCCAATCTATGCCTCTCATAATTCTATATAATTCTATATGGTCATCACTCAGCCTCCAACACGCCAGAGAAAACAATCAAAGTTTGTCCAACCTCTCCTTGTAGATAATAATCTTTAACCCAAGCAACATCCTGATGAACCTCTTCTGCACCCTCTTCAAAACCTCCACATCCTTCCTGTAATGCAGTGACTATAATTCCCATACAATACTCTAAATATGGCCTAATCAAACTATTATACAACTGCAACACAACTTCCTAAATTTTATACTCAGTTCCCTGACTGATAAAGGCAAGCATGCAACACACACAAAATGCTAGAGGACCTCAGCAGGTCAGGCAGCATCTATGGAGGGAAATAAACAATCGACGTTTCCAGTCAAGACCCTTCATCAGGACCAGTCCTGATGAAGGGTGTCGATCCAAAACGTTGACCAGTTCTGATGAAGGGTCTCTGCCCGAAATCGCAAGAAACTGCAGAGAGTTGTGGACACAGCTCAACATATCATAAAAACCGGTCTCCCCTCCATGGACACTGTCTACATTTCTTGCTGCTATGCTGCTATAGGAATCTGAACTTCAAGTTTTGGTATACAAAGTTAAACATAGTTAAAGACCGCAACCACCCCGGATATTCTCTCTTCTCCCTCCTTCCATCGAGCAGAAGATACAAAAGTCTGAAAGTACATACCACCAGACTCAAGGACAGCTTCTATCCTGCTTTTATAAGACTATCGAACAGACCTCTTGTATGTCAAGATGGACTCTTGACCTCACAGTGTACCTCGTCATGGTCTTGTACCTTATTGTCTGCATGCACTGCACTTTCTCTGTAACTTTAACACTACATTCTGCATTCTGTTATTGCTTTTCCCTTGTTCTAATTCAATGTATTGATGTGATGAAGTGATCTGTATGGATTGAATGCAAAACAATGTTTTTCACAATACTTCGGTACATGTGACAATAATAAACTAATTTACCAATTTACCAGATGCTGAATGATTAAAAATATTGAACATTCAATGTTTTTAGTGTTTTGATGATGAATACTCTGATGGATAGAACAGGTTAAACTTTAAAACAGATGCAGAGATGACCATTCACATATAACCATCCTTTGTGGACATAACAGAGTCAGGATAACAAATCCCTGCTGCCTGTCCTCTAGAGTGATCTACACAAACAGCAAGCACTGAATTATTTGTTTTCTGCCTTAAAGAAGGGGACCCAATTTCATGAGATGCCAGATGCAGTTAAAGACAGAATCACCTATTAAAGGAGAGTGCAATACGGTTTCAACAGATGCTAAAAGTCATTGAGGAAATGTTTGGGAGTTTCTAAAAAGCTTATGGCTCAACAAAGGAGAAAGCAGGTTCCAAGGCTCTCCAAAGCTGCACTAGAAGCTGTGCTCAGGGAGGAAGAGACATCCATCATCTGTGGGATACCATGAAGTCCTCCAAGCACGCAATACCAGGAGCCAACCCTGAGTCAAACTGCACCACTAACCTCACACACTGAAATTCAGCACAGCCACATCAATCACTTATCAACACCCTATATCAATTAGAACCCCCACATTTATTTTCTCCACTCTTGCACATTTAGAACAAGGACTATTGAACATAAAACACAGAACATTGAACATGATGTCTGTGTTGAACACAATGCCAAATTGAACTAAATCTCTTCTACCTGTACATGATCCATATTCCTCCATTCCCTGCAAATTCATGTGTCTACTAAAAGCCTCTTAAATACCACTCTTGTATGTACTTCCACCACTACCCCTGGCAGCCCATTCCAGGCACCTACCACTCTCTGTGTAAGAAACTTGCTCCACACATCTGCCTTAAACTTTCCCCCCTCACCTTAAATGCATGTCTTCTAGTACATGACATCTCTACCCCAGAAAAAAGATTCTTACTGCCTACCCTTTCTATGCTTCTCCTATTTTTATAAACTTTATCAGGTCCTCCTTTTAGCCTCCGACGCTCCAGAGAAGTTGATATTGTTGTAAACCTCACATGCACATTTCACAGCTTGCAAACATTTCAAGCTATTCAACTATGACAGGCACATCACCCAAACATATGAGTGACACCTACCAAAATACATCATTATCTCTTCTAGGATAGATGAAAGTAGCAATAATTCAATGGATAGGAGCAAGATATGGCTGTATTCATCTCTTCCTATCCCCCAAAACCCAACCATTCTCCACTGGGGAAAGTGTGTGCCCCATAGTTGGAAAGACTATTACTGAGTTTGTGACCAGAGACAGGACGGAGATCAGCATGAAGATAAAGATATCCTCATAATTAATCCTCCTTCCTGTTATCTCACTTATATCTCTCCCCATAACCTCTTCCAATTTTCAAGTTTCAATTGGCGCAAATGTGCCTCTTACCTCTTCCCACTCCCTTCACCAGAACACTTCCATTATATTTTTCTTCATTCTGGCCATGAAGCACTGAAAGCTGGCCAAGCGGTGGAAGAAGATCGACAATAGTGTGAAAATAAGGACATGCTCACATTTGATTGAACACTCCCGGCTACAATTTCAGATAACTTGATGGTACATTGAGGAGCAGAACCTCATGTGCTGAGTCACAGGGGGAAAGGAGAAAGGATAATCTAAGTTCAAGTTCCCCAAAGGTCAAGATCGCACATGGATTCTGCTGCGGGGATTTCAGATGAAAACTTTGATGATCAAGTTCCAAGCAAGTATGGATGGTTATGTGCAATGAAACATGTGGTTTGTTGGCAGGTCTTTCAGAAAGCTTGCGTGCAATGTCAAAACATATGGAGGTGTCTGGCACCAACTACGCACAGGGCTTTAATTGAGACTTGGATCCACTCCGAATCTACAAGGAAGCGCTGACCACAGGGCTTGTGTGTGTCTGCTGCTTTTTGCAATATATATTAATAATCTGTATCTGGGTGTACAGGGGACAATTTCCAAATTCACAGTTGGGACAAAACTTGGAGACATAGTGAACTGTGAGGAGGATGCCAATAAGACTTCAAGAGGAGAAGTAAAGGATTGCAGATGCTGGAATCTAGATGAAAAACATAATGACGCTGGAGGAACTCAGCAGGCCAGGCAGAATCCGTGGAGAAAAGCAGGCAGTCAACGTTTTGGCTCAGGACCCCTCCTCAGGACTGAAGGTAGGAAAAGGGGAAGCCCAGTATATGGGAGGGAAAAGCAGAGCAGTGATTGGTGTACTAAAGAGGAGAGGCGGGGTGGGCACTGGGTGGTGATAGGCAGATGCAGTTAAGAGGTGGTAATAAATTTCAAGATAGACTTCAAGAGGATGTGGACGTGCTGGTAGAGTGGGCATCTATGTGCCAGATGATATTTAAGACAGAAAAATGAGAAGTGTTACATTTTGGTTGAATGGCTGAAGAGAAGCAATATAAATTTCAATAGATATACAGTGGAGAACATTCTGACTGGTTATATCACAGCCTGGTATGAAGGCTCCAAATACATAGGATTTTAAGAGGCTGCAGAGGGTTGTAGACTCAGCCAGCTCCATCACAGGCACCACCCTCCCCACCATCGAGGACATCTTCAAGAGGCAGTGCCTCAAGAAGACAGCATCCATCATTAAGGACCCTCACCATCCAGGACATGCCCTCTTCTCATTATTACCACCAGGGAGGAGGCACAGAAGCCTGAAGACCCACACTCAATGATTTAGAAACTGCTTCTTCCCCTCCACCATAAGATTTCTGAATGACCCATGAACTAATTGAACACTACTTCATTCTTCCATTTTTGCATTATTTATTTATATTTGTAATTTATGGTAATTTTATTCCTTTGCACTGTACTGCTGCCACAAAACAACAAATTTTATGACATACAAGTCAGTGATAAGAAACTTGATTCTGATTCTGATTCTGATTCTGATTCTAAACTAGGGGCCAGAATTCTGTAAGGGATGCAGGAACAATGAGATTGGGGGTGTATAGGTGAGAGAAAGGATCAGGGTAGGTTGAGAAAGCAGTGAAAGGCACAAAGGATCTTTAGCTTTTTATAAAAGTATCTCAAAGAGAAAGGAAGTTGTGCTGAATCTTTACACGGTTTGACTATAACTGTCCAGTTCTGTGCACACACTTTATAAAAGATGTGAAGGACTTAGAGAAGGTGCAGGAGTGAGCCACTGGAGTGATTTCAGGGATAATGAACTTCAGTTATGTGGACAGACTGGGTTTGTTCTCCTTGGAACAGTGGAGGTTGGGAAGGGATCTCATAGAGTTATTTAAAATCATGAAGGTGTCAGGAGGATGATAGGGAGTCTGTTCCCATTGGTAGAAAAGAACTAGAGGACATAACATGAAGACTGACAAAAGAACTAAAAGTGAGGAGGAAACCCATTTTTTAGACCGCAAGAGAGTGATTAGGCTTTCAACTGAATTTTGAGTTTAGTTTGGGGAGATTTGGTCACCAAAGACTCTTTCAAATTTCTATAGATGTACAGAGAGCATTCCGACTGGTTGCATCACCGCCTGGTATGGAGGCTCCAATATGCAGGATCGAAAGAGGCTGCAGAGGGTTGTAGACTGAGCCAGCTCCATCACGGGCACAACCCTCCCCACCATCGAGGACGTCTTCAAGAGATGGTGCCTCAAGAAGGCAGCATCCATCATTAAGGACCCTCACTACCTGGGACATGCCCTCTTCATGTTACTACCATCGGGGAGGAGGTACAGGAGCCTGAAGACCCACGCTCAGTGTTTCAGAGATAGCTTCTTCCCCTCCGCCATCAGATTTCTGAACAGTCCATGAACCCATGAACACTACCTTGCTAGTCCTCTTTTGCACTATTTATTTATTTTTGTAACTTACAGTATTTTTATGTCTTTATGTCTTGCACTGTACTGCAGCTGCAAAACAACACATTTCACAACATATGTCAGTGGTAATGAACCTGATTCTGATTCTTCTGATTCTGTCCGGATAGAAGTAAAGAAGATTCATATATTGTTCAAGATGGAACCGGATATGTACTTTAAAGGAAATATTTTCAGGACTAGGGGCAGGTGATAGGAGAATAGTATAAATGTGATTGCTTTTGCATTGAGTTGGTATGGACTCGAAGGACCGAATGGCTTCCTCCTGTGTTGTAACCTTCTTGTGTTTCTGTGTCACAGCAGTCTAACTAACAGTCCGTCAAAGTGTTAGTCAGGTTGCTAATGCCTTGCCTTGAAGTGACAGTCACTCAATAGAGGAGGTATCTGCTGTTCTTTCTTAGGATATCCACTCCAACACTCTGCCAGCTTTGCTTTTGCCTGTCAGCCAATCAATATCCACTGGTGCTACATGTTGAGAATGTATAGACTGAAGCTGGACTTGAGGCCCAGAGCTGCTCAGAGTTGTCCACTGTGGTTGCCTCCTCTGAAGGTCAGCTGTCTTTCACCAGCAACACTAGTGCCAGTTTAGTAGGAATGTGAAGGAACACCAGGACAGTCAAAAGTAGAAAGGAATTGCACAAATGTGATTAATTGATGTTTGCATCAAATGTGGCAGGCATTGATTTATAAACTTGACTTGAAATATTTATTTTGTGTTGGATTTTATTCGAGCACAGTGGCTTCACTGCTGGGCTATGAGGGAGAGAAGGTTAGATGCAGATCGATGAATGCAGAATTGACAGACAGCAAGGAGAGGTCTGTTCAGTTTACTTCCTCTCTTCCTCTTTCTCCCTTCCTCATCCTATTCTTGCTCTGCCGCTGTTGGCCATAGTGCTGATGGCAAGAGCTGAGCCTTTCTGAAGTATTTGCCCAGCACCGAGCAGACCGCCATGAATCTGAGGACGATCTATTGCCCTTTACAGGACATCTTCAGAATGGTACAAGCAGGGGGACCATTGACCGAACATGCCAGTCTTCTGCTCCATTAAATTTTGTGTGGAGCATGTTTTACGTACATTGCCAAATCTTCAGTGATTATCTCTTGTCAAGCAGTAGGAGTCCATTGGCTATCGTTATGGGTTAAATGAAGGCATCACAGCAGATTGCTGTGGAATGAAGGCATCACTGACTGCTGCCAAGTTATCTAGAACTAAGCTTCATGATGTATTATGTACATGAGCTGAACATCAAGAGACTGAAATTCCAACTGGATCTGCTACGTCTTTCACCTGGCATCCAGCACCCACAAAGCAGTAGATAGAGAGTCGAGTGGCATCCTCTACATGGAGAAGCTGGCAACCCACTTGGAGCCATAAGCTCTCTCCACCTGTTTCCACCAGCAGGGGAAAATGAAATATATTCAACTCTCTTGGAATAGAAAGTGTCGGTGACCTTCCTGATACTACAGTGGTGAACTCTGTAGATATATTGCAGATATCTCCAGCACCAGCACTGTTTGGTGCATTGAAAATCATGACCATAGAAGCCTTGACACTCACTAGCAATGTGGTCATTAGTCTGCTTCAAGATGGAGTTATTGGAAAGACAGATGCCTTACTTCACTAATGCACTGCTCCTCACTGAGCATCAGGTAAGAGAATTGTTCCCTGAAGGCCACACCCACAGTAGCAGCATTCCGTCAAGAGCTTGTCTCTTCTTACTCCTGCACTCTCTTCAAGCAGGCTGACCTGCCCACTGTTCAGTCAGCCTAAAGAATATGCACTGCAGAAATCAATTTTGCAACCTTAGTTTCAATCTTGAGGCAAATTGAATTGCAGACAAAGGAGAGAAGACCTACAAGGTAGAGGCTGATAAAAAAAAACTGAGGCATATATATGTCTGAATTCCGAAATATCCTCATTATCATTCCAGTAGGGTTTTGGCTGTATTCTTGATACTTTGTAGAACCAAGTCTAAACAGTTGGGATAAAGACCATTGGAATAGTTCTGGGAGTTGATGAAAACTTGATGGTATCAAAAGAGCTCTGATGAAATGGGTTAAGTCAACCATTGGTATCTGCCTCAGCCTAGCTACATTTAACAATGGGCCAGTAATTGAATTGCTGCCATCTGCGAAGAAGTCTTGACTTGCAATTTTTAGTAAGTTACAAAAAAAACAGGATTCCTTATTCTGTAGTGAAATACATTTTATTGAGGTTGAAAAATTACAGTAACCTTAATGTAATAGCAGACACTAGGATGCTCTTCCCTTTCTCTCTAATTCTCTATTCTTTGAGTTGAAACCAATGGATACATACAAAAGTCTCATAGAGCGATTCTCCACTGAGGTACAACCTTCAGTGACTGATCAGGCCACCCTTCCCTTTGACTGCAGGACCTTTGTGACTGATAAACCTTACGGTTAAGGTAAAGCCCCCCCCCCCCCACCCCCCCGTCATAAACAATTGAGGTTTCAGCCTGCTTTTTAATCTAATGCTAAGTTATGCAATACCCCCTCCCTTCCTGGCCTCAGAAACTCCGAATTACCTTTCTTCCCTTCCCCTGTCCAGTATTTGTTCCAGCTGTTTGATGCACATTTTAACATTGTTAAAAAAATCATAATTCTGAATTACATTCTGGGTGATCAAATGCATCTTCCCATAGTTACAATGATGTTACACTTCACTTTAATGTGGTTACAAGTGAGTAAAGCAGTTTCAATGAAATTACACATTTACAATGACGTCACAAGTCATGTGTGGAAAATAAAACAAAAATGTTAACGTTCTCCAGCACCAACTTTCTCTTCAAACTAATCTAAATGTATATTGATATGAAATGTCATGTGTAAGCAATAAGTTTTTAACTGATAATATTTTTTTGATTATTGCTATCTATAAAGATTTTGAGAACAAAACAAAGACACAGACCCTCTATATTTCAGCCAAAACAGACACACTATTCTGCACTCTGTCATAGGAAGAGATTACCAGGTAGACAGACAAAAAAGTTCAAAGATGTCCAAAAAACCTTCTTGAAAATTGCAACATTCCGACTGACTCCTGGAAACCTCTGCCCCATGATAGCTTTAAGTGGAGAAGAAGCATTGGAGATGGTATTGAGAAACTGGAGTCCATGCATCAGGAGCACACAGAAGCTCAGTGTAAGTAGCAGAAGGAGTGCATCACCTCAGAGACTACTCACCATTCCGACTTGTCAGGTGCTTCATGCTCCGTCTTTGAAAGAGTCTACAGTTTCCACATTGATCTCATTAGTTTTCCCAGAGCTCACAAAACTAGACTGGATGCAAGACATCCGAGAATTTGAGGGAGAGCCTGAGAAGATTTTCTGACTGATTGGGAATTTTAGGGCTTTAAGAACCATAGGAGTTATGCAAAGAACCACAGGAGTTACACATTTATCTCCCTCTCACTCTGTTCTCACAGCCTATGCATTTCACAGAGCTTTGGTTCCCTCAGAGCATGCTGGAATACTTCACCTTTGATCAATTTCTAGATTGGTGGACCTCAAACCGTCTCTTACTGTACAGCTGCCCACACAACTGCTTAGCCCTGTTAATGTAGGTACAGTTGGCCACTCTGCCCTGCAAGTGTTGTTATCGTTTCAATTTCTTGGTGTGCTTAGAAATGTGATTTCAACGATGATGATCCTTAATGCTTATTTTACCACTTATCTTCTAATCTATTTCACCACATCCTTTGCTACTCTCCCTGAGATTACTGCCACCATTCTTGAAGCATCTATGGTTTAGCAGTGGATTGACCATCCCATCTGCAACAATATATTTTCCATTCTTATTCACTGACCACAATTATCTCTACAGTTTCATCAGCAAAATGTGCCACTCTGAGCCTGAGCTGAAAAACTTGCAGCTGCTAGAAATCCAAAAAATAAGATGAACAATGCTGGAAGAACTAAGCAGGCCAGGCAGCATCTGCAGAAAAATAAACAGAGTTAACACTTTGGATCTGATGAAGGGTCCCAGACCTTTAAGCATTATACTTTTTGCAGTCCTCTCTTTAATGGACTTCAACACTATCCATTGAATGTCATCTACTTGTCTGCTATGAGGTCCCTAAGTGGACACAAGTACCAAATTCCTAGCACAAAGAATAAATCCTTCAGTTTATTGTATATTAAACCATTCTGCAGCAAAATAAAATTATTTTGAAAAAGATGTCAATTTACTTCTATTTCCCTTCATGGAAATGCATGAACACAACTCTAAATTCATAATAAAATCAAAAGGATGTAAAGCAAATAAAAAGATTTATTGCAACCTCTTCCTGGTCTTCAAGCCAATTACTACATGAAAGTTCACAATACACATGACTCCATCGCCATCTCATAGGAAGAATATGCACTTGTAACTCCCTTGACTGAACCGTGATGAATTATTACATTATGCAAGGCAACTTATTTAGGGTGTTATCATTTAAGGCAGTAATCTCAATAGGTATCCCAGTTTTTGTTTGATTTACTGTGGTGGGGTAGTAGCAACTTTGTTGAAGTTTTCTCAGGAGATTGAATGGATTAAATTGAGTCCAATAAAAAGCAGTCTGGGAAGAAACAAACCTGATGAGTAGAATTGTCTTTACTTACTCTCTCGCAGTTCTTAATGATGTTATCATTCTTGGGGGCTGCTGATTGATGGATTGTGCTGCAGAAATGACAGATGTATCCTGAGGAAATGTCCGCTTTGAGACTTAAATTGTAGTTTGCAGTCGTCAGTCTCAGTCCCAAAACAGAAATGAAGAACTTGCAGGATATAAACAGTCCACATCGTCCTTTACTGGAGGATGCTCTTATCTGAAATATGGTCCCACTAACTGGTATCTTCACTTTTGCAAAATAATAAATTAAAGTGCATTGTCTGATGCAGCTAAATGATTCAGACTGGTCAGAATACTTCCACTAGTAAAGTCTGGGCTATA
This sequence comes from Pristis pectinata, assembly GCF_009764475.1. NCBI lineage: Eukaryota > Metazoa > Chordata > Chondrichthyes > Rhinopristiformes > Pristidae > Pristis > Pristis pectinata. Next base: position 89,498,591 of record NC_067413.1, read on the forward strand.
AAATACCTAAACTACATGTTCTGAGTCACTTTAATCCCTCCTGCATTTTTTCACTTTGATCTCACAATCTTTTGGTCTCAGGAATCATTCCAGGCAAACTCAAGAAAAATTCAAGAATATTAGAACATAGAACATTACAGCACAGTACAGGGCCTTTGGCTCATGATGTTGTACTGACCTTTTAGCCGAGTCTAAGATCAATCTAACCATTCACTCCCACATACCCCTCCATTTTTCTATCATCCATGTACCTATCTAAGAGTCTCTTAAAATGTCCCTAATGTATCTGCCTCTACCACCATCCCCGGCAGCGCGTTCCACGCACCCACCACTCTCTGTGTAAAAAAACTTACCTCTGATATCCCTCCTGCACCTTCCTCCAATCACCAAAATGGTGTTAGCCATTTCCACCCTGGGAAAAAGTCTCTGGCTGTCCACTCGATCTATGCCTCTTATCAACTTGTACACCTCAATCAGGTCACTTCTCATCCTCCTTCACTCCAAAGAGGAAATCCCCAGCTCGCTCATCCTATCCTGAGGAATATTCTGAGAAAAGCAGGTAGTTTCCCTCTGTAGTTGGCTGGAAATATGCAGCAACATAGAATTCCTGAACCTTCTGACTGATGCTTGCCAGCAATTTGCCTGATGTTGGACACCTCATGGACTCCAGTAACACAGCATCAGCTTCCTGCAACTTCGCAGCAGGAGGTTTTTTGTTTTTTGAAGTTCTTTGTATTTTGCTGCCTCTCCCACTGCCTTCACGAGGAGCATACCCTTTGTTTCCTTGGTGTGTTGAATTTTTCTGGCTGGTACTGTCCACCCTGATAACACGTACAGTTTAATGTAGAAATCTGAGGTGTCACGAAGAACAGATGGCAGTGCTCTGTTGCTGCGCTCACCAGTGAACCCAACAGAAGGGCAGCAATCCCTTAAGGAAAGGAACTGGATCCACTCTTCATGTAGCCCTCAGCTCTACACCAGAGAGGCTTGTACTAGGCTGGGTCTCTGACCCTGTGGAGAAAGGTAAAGTGTTTTGCTTGCAGGCAAGTGTTTTGTTTGTTTCACTTTATTTTATTCCTTTTGATTTGTTTATTAGTGTTTTAATGGATTTTAATTACATTTATTTACTTCTACATTTTATATTTTTTGATATTTTTTATACAGTAAAACTCCAATAATCCTCTATCCAATTGTTCAGAAATCCTGATGATTCAGCACTAGCTTATTGGGTGCCATTTCCCACACTCCCTTTAAACTCCTCAGGGCCTCATTTCACTTACTCCCTTTAAACTCACCTCAACCCCATTTTCTGCACTGGGGCACTGATTCCACACTCTTTTTAAGCTCATTGGCAATCATTTTCCTGTAACTATTTAAATTCACCAAAGCCCTATGCTCCCTTTGACTCACTGGGTCCCCATTTCCCATACCCCCTTTAAGAGAAGATAAGGTATCTTTATTAGTCACATGTACATCGAAACACACAGTGAAATGCATTTTTTGTGTAGAGTGTTCTGGGGACAGCCCGCAAGTGTCGCCACGCTTCCGGTGCCAACGTAGCATGCCCACAGCTTCCTAACCCGTATGTCTTTGGAATGTGGGAGGAAACCGGAGCACCCGGAGGAAACCCACGCAGACACGGGGAGAACGTACAAACTCCTTACAGACAGCAGTTGGAATTGAACCCGGGTCGCTGGCGCTGTAATAGTGTTACACTAACTGTTACAAAGGCCTCACTTCCCATGTTCCTTCAAACCTCACTGAGCCCCTGTTTCCCACATGCCTTTTAAATACACCAGGACCCTGTTTCCCACACTCCCTTTACTTTTACCAGTTTCACTGGAAAATTTATTCCACCACAGTGCAACATCAAAAGAGAGACTTAAAAGAATGTTGGTGTCGTAATATCCAATAGTCTGGAAAATCTAACAGTCTGGCACTGCCAAAGTCCTGAGGGTTGCGGTGTTTTTCAAATTATTTAAACCGATTTGAAAGGTTTTGCAAGGTCTCCAATGATCAGAGGCATTAAAAACTGTTAAAAGCTGGGGAGATCTCAAGATGGTCGAACTCAGAGCCAGCTCTGCCCCGTTGGGTGGTTATCAGGTGAAAGGGGTGGGGGTTAAACTCATTTAGCTCTCTGAATCTGGAAATGTCAGTTTGGGTGACCATAGCCCATAGGGAATGAGACTAGGGACATCTCCAGGTGCAGTATGATCCAGCCCTACCTCATAATATGGCAGCTGTAACACAATTTCTGGCAGTGAGTATTATTATTTAGCCTGACCCTTGTGTGTACAAGTTTTTTGTATGGTAAATTGCTGGGAGTGTGAATTGATAATATCTTTGAGAATGAAACAGGGCATCTGGGACCTGAGTGAACAGCAAAACAACTGAGTACCTTCTTAAAACATCAAATCTGTGAACAGCACAGGGACTGAGAAGGAAATATATAATAAAATGGATGATTTTAATTTCAAATCAGGCATAGATATAGAAATAAACAAAGAAAGAAAGAGTGCATTGAGAGGGAAAGACTAATGAGAGCCAAAAGCATAGAGTTATTCATTTCTATTTACATTTGGCAATTTAAAAATTTATGCCAAACTCTGACTCCAATGTACAAGGCATTGTTCATAAGTTTGCAGATGACACCAAAATAGGTGGTGTCGTTGACAGTGAAAACGGTTATCAGGATTTACAGAGGGATCTTGATCGGCTGGGTAAGTGGGCCAAGGAATGGCAAATGGAGTTTAATTCGGATAAGTGCAAGGTGTTGCATTTTGGGAAGACAAATGAGGGTAGGACTTTCACGGTATGGCCATGGGAAGTGTTGTAGAACAGAGGGATCAAGGAGTACCATTACATGGTTCCCTGACAATGGCGTCACAGGTAGACAGGATGGTGAAGAAAGCTTTTGGCCTTCATCAGTCAGGGCATAGCAGTTGGGATGTTATGTTGCAATTGTACAAGATATTGGTGAGGCTGCATTTGGAATATTATGTTCAGGTTTGGTGACCCTGCTATAGGAAAGAGCTGGAAAGGGTGCAGAGGACATTTACGAGGATATTGCCAGCAATCAAGGGACTGAGTTATGGAGAGAGGTTGAGCAGGCCGGGACTAATTCATTGGAGCATAGGAGAATGAGGGGTGATTTTATAGAGATGTATAAAATCATAAGGACTATAGATAGGGTCAATGCACACAGTCTTTTTCTCAGAGTTGGGGAATCAAGAACGAGAGGTCATAGATTTAAGGTGAAAGGGGAGAGATTTAATAGGATATTACAGGGGAGAGATTTATGGGGGGAGATATTATAGGAGAGAGATACCGTGGGGTAGTCACAGCAGTGCAGCAGTTAGCGTAATGCTATTACAGCGCCAGCGACCCAGGTTCAATTCCAGCTGCTGTCTGTAAGGAGTTTGTACATTCTCCCTATCACTGCGTGGGTTTCCTCCGGGTGCTCCAGTTTCCTCCCACATTCTAAAGACGTATGAGTTAGGAAGTTGTGAGCATGCTATGTTGGCGCCGGAAGCGTGGCGACACTTGTGGGCTGCCCTCAGAACACTCTACACAAAAGATGCATTTCACTATGTGTTTTGATGTACATGTGACTTATAAAGAAACCTTAATCGTAATATAATAGGAACTTGAGGGGCGATTTTTCACAATGAGTCACAGACTGGCCTGATCCCATGTGTAATATCCGAATGTTCAAAATTAATCTCACCCTTAACTGAGGCTTCTCTTTCATTCATACATGAAGAATAATGGCAGTAATTTCACAACAGGTTCGAGCCCACTGCTCTGTGTTCCATTGCATGACTGACATTGATGCATCAATAGGAACATGACAGATCCAATATTATGAATAAAAATGTGAAGGTGCCCAATCTAGTGCACAAAACCAGAAAGCAGAGTATTTTTTAAATGGTGGCAGGTTGGATAATGTCGATATTCAAAGGGATCTGAGTGTTCTTCTACACAGGTCGCTGAAAGTCAATGTGTTGGTACAATCAGGAAGGCAAATGGTATGTTAGCCTTTATTATGAGAGAATTGAAATCAGGATTAAAGATGTATGATTGCAATGTAAGACACATGTAGAGTGTTGTGTATAGTTTAGGTCATCTTATCTAGTGAGTGGATATAATTGCCACTGAGACTGCAGCAAAGATTCACCAAACTGGTTCCAAGAATTGTGGGTTTACCACATCAGGAGGCATTGAGTGGAGCAGGCATGTGTTCATTAAGATCATGAAAAATGATAGGCGATCTTATAAAAAGTTCATACTGGAGTCAACAGGCTGGAAGCAGGAAGGATGCAGTCCCTGGCTGAGGAATCCAGGATCATAAGTCACAGTTTCAGAATAAGGGATAGAACTTTGAAGACTGAGATGAGGATTTTTTTTTCATGCAAACATCTCTGTAAAGGCTCAGTCATTGAATCCAGTCGAAATAGAGACTGATAGATTTCAGGACGTTTAGGATGTGGGAATAATGCTGAGGTAGAAGATCATCTATGATCGGTGAATGGTGGAGGAGTCTTGAAGGAGCAGATGGCCGATTGCTGCTCCTATTTCGTATTTCCTCTTTGTGGGTTTGTCTGGTTTTGTGTATATCAGTTTGTGAATGATGTGTTCCTCCCTTATTTTTCTTATTGTGTTATTTCCAACTGCCTCTTTTTTGATTCTGAAGAAGAAATTGCACCTGAAACTTCACTGGATCTGTTCTCCCTTCTAAGGCAAACTGATTCACTGAGTTTCCAGTTTTTTGCATTTTAGCTTTGGAATTCTGTCTACAGTGTTGAAGACATGAAGTTTGTACTTGCCCTGAATCTGATATGTTTAATAAACTGTGATCGGATGGTTTTTGATGCCCACTTGTGAATATATTGCTCAAGGTGCAAGTTGTTCAGAAACATTTCATACTTGTTCTTGATGGGCATGGGGAAGGGCACATCCAGCAATTAACAACTCCAATCTTCCTCTGAGGCTTCTGCAGAAAACTGGGGAATTCGACCCCAAACGATTTACTGGAAATAACCTTAACAGCCTTTCATCTGCACAGTTGCTACTAATTATTACTCTGGATCATTCTCTTGGCTCTGATGATTGAACTATGTTTAAGATAGAAAATGTGAAACAGATCAATACCTTATACAGAGCACGTAGTATTAGCTCTAAGAAGATTGGGAAATAGGCCAAGATCTGGATGTAACACCTCTTGACCTTCTGGCAGAGATTTATTTGACCTCTAATTTAGATAGAGTAAGTGAGATGGAAAGAGTGGGATTTCATTATTCTGGGACTTGCAGTGTCTGTCCTTATCATAGCAGTTCAATACAGTCCCAGACCTAGTCCCAGACATGATCTGTGGCAATCCTCTAATACAATGGAAAAATATCAAGTGTATTGAAAGTAAAATAAAACTGCAGTTCCTGGAAATCTGAACAAAAAACAAAGAGCTGTAAACACTAACAGGTCAGGCAGTATCTGTCTGAAGTAATAATCCTATTAAGCATTTTCTAAGTTGTATTTAAGAAAATTTCAAACATATTCATTCAATAGACTATAAGAAAACATTAGTTTTGTCTTCTGTTCTGGACACAGTCTGGAGTCAGGACAGGACCACCTAATCATATTGATTCTGCCTGTGGCTTGCATCAGCGAGAGCCTGACCAGGGGGCTAGACGAAGTACTTTGCACCAGCAATGGAGCAATCACTTGAGGCTAAAGCCTGGAAACAAAAAGGAAACAAAAAGCTGGTATCAGTAAAAGTGAGTATGAAACTCATAGAACCATAGAGAGGTACACCACAGAAACAGGCCCTTTGTCCCATCTAGTCCAGACCAACTATCAACCACCCATATACACTAATCCTATATTAATCCCATTTTACTGTCTGTACACTTACATCAACTCACCTGAACACCAGAGGCAATTTACAGTGGCCAATTAACCTACCAATCTACATATCTGTGAGATGTGGGCGGAAACTGGAATACCTGTAGGACACTCATGCTGTCACAGGGAGAACATGCAAAACTCCACACAGACAGGACCCGAGGTCAGGATTGAACCCGGGGGTTTCTGGTGCTGTGAGGTGGTGGCTCTACTACCTTGTGGCATTGAGCTATCGCAAACTGTTGGATTGGTTTTAGAACCCCAGCAGTCTTGTGGGAAATGAAACCAACTAACTAATCCAGGCTGGATTATGTCTGGCATCATCCTGACACCAAAGTGGTCAGCTCTCAAATAGCCATTGAAGTAGCCCAACAAACTATCTATTTGTGATGATCTGCAAATACCAGCATCTACCTGTGACTACCATATCCTGAGAATGGATTAAAATACACCACTGCATTACATTACCAATTCTAACATTAAAAATGTGTTCTTGGATAGTAAAAATAATAAACCAAATTGAAATGTGATGCTACACAACTGATAACATTTATTTGGCACCATAACAATCTTTAAAGGCTGTTACTATGTTACAGCACAGATTAATTTTGTTAAAGTTAAGGCATGCCTATTTCCTTATGCCAAAGCTAATGTTGACATCAAGAAATAGAACATCTTAAATTGATCAGCTGTCTTTATAATTTTGATGATCACTTATGAACCTAATGTAAAATAATTTAACATCATGATTGTGCCTGAACAATGCATCTGGGAAAATCATAACAGTAGGGATTCCACCAAAGAATAACAATCATGATTTCATAATTCCTTTTTTAGAGCTTAGTAATCAGAATGTGGAGCCTACATCACCCTGTTAAATTCCCTTGTGGACAATGTTAACATAGCAACTCCATCTTCTGCAACTGACAGTAAAGATAATGAAGTTACTCACAGCAAGTCCACCTGCAGAGCGTTGTTGAAGAACATCAGTAGTGAGAATGATGCAGTGCAGATTCAATTTGTTAAATGACATAATTGTTATTAAAATCTAAGATCATGTTTTTTTTCTCTATTCAAAAAGTCAAAATTTCTTCCTGGAGATTCTAATGACCCGCTGCATATCATATTAACCATGTATTCTGTGATTTACATCATATGTTTTATCAGCATGTTCATACATACTGAATGAGTACCTGTGCTTAATAATTCATATGTCAGCAGAGGCTGACTCACTCCATATTCACCATGCAGCGCAACAGCCTGCGCCTCAGTTCAAGGCAATTGATATCCTCTTCGAATGGCATGTACAGCACTTGCCTTGCCTCCATTCCTTGGCAGTGGGCCAATCATCCTACTGAGAAAGCATCTGTAATTATCCTGAGGTATAGTGGAAGGCTGTATTTTCAGCAGAGAATTGGTCTCCTGTGTCTCCTGGAGGAGATTGCAGGTTGATTGGGAAGGATGGAAGTGGTAGTTGAGGGTACCATTGACTAAACAGGTGCAGCTGAATGAGCTTCAGGCAGGTTCCAGGCATCGCATTACCTATTCTAATTTCTGTGTGCAAAGGGAAGTTGGAGTGATCACACACTGAGCAACTGGCTGTGAGTCCTGAACAGATTCCTTCAGATAAAGCAAAGTGGAAATCATCTGATAAGATCTCATGAAAGTATCCTGTACAGTAAAGCTCCATTAATCCGGCATGCTCAGAACTTTAGTGGACCTGAGCAAGGAGATATTCCATATTGTTGAATGTAATTCTATTAATACTCCAACGTGGTTTTAATTCACATTTTTTTAGATGTTACACAGAAGAATTATGAATTTTCGAGTAAGCAAGTTTTAAGTCTTTGCCAACATAAGATACTTTGAGTAGTTATACACGAGCACATAACCGAACCACTGGAAAGAATGGGCCTGGGCAACTGCTCTGCCCAAGTCCGCAAGAAATTGCAGAGAGTTGTGAATGCAGCCCAGTCCATCGCGCAAACCGTCCTCCCCTCCATTGACTCAATCTACACTTCTCGCTGCCTCAGGAAAGCAGCCATTGTATCATGGACCCCTCCCACCTTTCTTCTCCCAGAAGATACAAAAGCTTGAGAGCACGTACCACCAGGCTCAAGGACAGCTTCTATCCCACTGTTATCAGACTCCTGAACAATGTTAAAAGATGAACTCTTGATCTCTCAATCTTCCTCGTCGTGGCTTTTGCACCTTATTTGTCTACTTGCACTGCACTTTCTCTGTAACTGTGACACTTTATTCTGCATTCTGTTTTTCTTGTTACTACCTTGATGCATAGAATGGTCTGTCTGGATGGCATACAGACAAAAGTTTTTCACTGTATTTCGGTACACGTTACAATAATACAAAGGTCTTCCACCAATCTGCCTGCTATTTAACACTACCCTCCTGGAAAGTGTGGACCACTTCTTAGTTCTTCGGAGCCACATCTTGACAAAGACAGATATTGATAATGGAATTCACCATTGCTTTCAATACTACAGCACAAACTTTGGTTGATTGAGGAAAACAGTATTTGTAGATCAAAACCTTAGACCTGACACAAAACTCATGGTCCATCAGGCAGCAGCATTCCCTGCCCTCCTATATGTTTCTAAGACTTGGATTACTTACAGCAGGCACCTAAAGACAATGGAAAAGTATGACCTCAAAATTCAATGGAAGGATAAGGAAACCAACTTCAATGTTTTCTACCAGGCCAACATCCCCAGAATTGAGGCCCTAGTTACTCTTGGCTGGCTATGTTAGGCAGATGATCTTGCTCATGTGATCAACACCAGGCTCCTTAAACAGGCAGTTCATTGCAAGCTCTGTTGTGGTGTATGGAGTAAGACATTTAATTATGTTCTCAAAGCTTTCTTAGAGAAAGGCAACATCTTTAATGACCCTTGGAAATCTCTGGCCCACAACCATCCAAAGTGAAGAAGATGTATTTGTTATTTTAATGAGAGCCATAAATTCATGCATCAGGAGCACATGGAAGCCCTGTGTAAGTAATAGGAGTGGACGACCTTACAAGCTACCCACCTGCCCCATCAGGCACCTCCTGCCCCATCTGTGGCAGAGTCTGCTGTTTCCACATTGGCCTCAACAGTTACCTTATAATAACAGTTACCTTATAATAACAGTTACCTCATTATGTGGCTAAGCACAGCTCCAATGCCATAGAATCACAGAGTTATACAGCATGGAAACAGGCCCTTCAGCCCAACTGGTCCATGCTGACCAAGGTGACCCATCTAAGCTAGTCCCATTTGCTAGCATTTGGCTCATAACCTTCTAAACCTTTCCAATCCATGTCGCTGTCGAACTGTCTTTTAAAAGTTGTTATTGTACCTGCCTCAACCACTTCCGCTGGCAGCTGATTCCACACAGATATTCCACGTAGCTCCAATGTCATCTTCAAATTCAGCAGCAACTCACAGGTAGCGATGAGTCAGCTTACCGGAGAGAGATAGGACACCTGGTTGAGTGGTGCTGCAACAACAACCTCTCGCTCAACGTCAGCAAAACTAAAGAGCTGATTGTTGACTTCACGAAGGGGAAGGAGGGTGAACGTGCATCGGTCTACACTGGGGGATCGGCGGTGGAGAGAGTCAGCAGCTTTAAATTCCTGTGCACTAACATATCAAATGACCTGTCCTGGGCCCAGCACACAGATACAATCACAAGAAAAGCCCGTCAGCATCTCCTCTCTCTTAGAAGGTTAAGGAGGTTCGGGATGTCACCGAACACTCTAACAAACTTCTACAGATGTGCTGTTGAAAGTATCCTGATTGGTTGCATCATGGTCTGGTATGGTAATTCAAATGCAGGAATGTAAGGAGCTGAAGAGAGCAGTGGACTCTGCCCAATATATCATGGATACATCACCCCTCACACCCCACCATTGGTAGTATCTACAGGAGACCCTGTCTCAAGAAGGCAACATCCATCATCAAAAATCCCCACCATCTGGGCCATGCCATCTTTTCACAGCTACCACTGGGCAGGAGGTACAGAAACATGAAGTCCCACACCACCAGGTTCAAGAACAGTGAATTCCTTTCAACCACTCGGTTCTTGAACCAACTGGCAAAATGCTAATCACTACAGTTTAGCAGCACTATGACCGCTTGGATCACTTCGCACTAAAATGGACTTGATTTTTTTATTCTAATTGTGTTCTTTCTTGTAAAAATTGTGTATAATTTATGTTTAATTTGTTTTTCTTGTGAATGCTGCTTATATGATGCTCTGTGTCTGTGATGCTGCTGCAAGTAAGTTTTTCACTGCACCTGTGCACACATGTACTTGTTCATTTCACAATAAACTTGAGTTTGACTTTGACTCTTATGTATAGATACAGAGTAGAAGCAAGTCATTCTGGGTCCCAAGGGACTGCCTAGGAAGACTGGATGAATAAGATGAATGAATGTCTATCTTCACATGACTGCCTCATTGTTTACCGAGTTACAAGTGCAGTTACAGTGGTGTCAGTTATAGTTCAGTGGCAACTTCTAGTCATTTGTGAATTCAAGTCGTAGTCCATTCACTTGGCCAAATAAACCTAAATGACAATTGGACGGAGTGTGGAGGGAATTGTTCACTTTTAGGGGCTATAGCCTTCTGATGGAAAGTTAAACTGATCACTCAGATTGATTTAACAGGTCCCACGGCTGGTGCTTTGGCTAAAGGTTTTGATCAATCTGTCACTTAAACAGATTTATTTATTCACCTCACTGTTACTTTTGGGACAAATCTGCCATGTTTCCCTCCGATACAGCAATGATTACGGTTCAGATATAACTGATAGGCTGTAAGCCATTTTGGAGCAACCCTCCGTTCTGCAGGGCACAGATAACAATCCTCCCAACTTTAGCAATCCAGGTTCGATCCTGACCTTCACTGTTGTCTATGTGGAGTTTGCAGGTCCTCCTTGTGACTGCGTGGGTTTCCCCAGGCTGCTCCAGTTTCCCCCCCCCCCCCACATCCCAAAGACTTGCTGCTAGGTTAATTGGCCCCCGTAAATTGCCCCTGGGGAAAGGAGGTGGTAGTAGAATTGGGAAGGCTTGTGCGAGATAATAGCTTGCAAGGAAATAAGTGCGGGAATGGGATGGGTGAGAGTTCTATGAGAGCCAGTATAGACTTGATGGGCTGAATGACTTCCTTCTGTACCATAAGGAAATATTGAATAATAAGCATGAAAAATTAAAAGATTCTTCCTTGCCCTTCTTTCTCTTGATTTGCATACATAACAGTCAGCATACTTTAGAACTGGTTCATTGTACAAAGCTGTTAGATAGATGTAGGTGTTGGTAAGGCACAGTGTAAATGCAGGCAACAATGACAACTTGGCATTTCTAAAGAAACAAAGGACTACAGATGCTAGAATCTAGATGAAAAACACGATGATGCTGGAGGAACTCAGTAGGACAGGCAGCATCTGTGGAGAAACATCTGCTTTTCTCCACGGATGCTGCCTGGCCTGCTGAGTTCCTCCAGCATCATTGTGTTTTTCATTGGTATTCCTAAAGTGGCTTTAACATTTGTATGAAGCTTCAAAAGAGATTATCAAAAGAGGGGGGATTGAAATCAAGAGGAGGTGATGGTTAGATAAATAGATGTAAGGAAGGAACTTCAAACCCTGGGGACTAAACATCTCAAGGAATATTTGACATGGGTGTGATGAAGGAAATGAGAATGCAAAAGGTTTGGTGAAACTCAAAATTTCTTGGCAACTTATCGTACCAGAGGGGATTATGGAGATAAGTTGCAGCAAGAGATAAACACATTTACAAACTACACTTACAATATCCCTTAACCTCAGCAAATATTCCAAGACCTTTCACTTGTGTGAAAGAGAAAGTGTTCCTCTTGCCTGCATCTTTCACCCAACCATACCTTTCACATTCAACAGATCTTCCCTCATTTCAGCACCTCTGAAATCAATCACTAAACACAGTCTCCACTTTTCACAGTGCCTTCCATGCAACTGCCAGACTGCCAACAACTGCCTCTTTTATCTCCTTTTTCCCAGCCTCCAAAGTCACAAACCTTCTTTCCAAGTGAAAACAGTCGGACTTTGTTTCAATTTATGATATGGTAAGTTCTACTCATAATATAGCCTCCTCTATCCTGAGGAGACCAAATAAAAATAAGGGGACCTCTTTGGAGAAAAGCTGACATTCAGTTCACAAGACCATCCTGGAAATTTCGGTCACATCTGAGTTTAATTCTCCATTCCACTTCTCTTCCAACCTTTTGATCCTCATTCTCCTGTAGTTTTCCAATGAAGCTCAAAAGGGAAGTTCCTCTTCCTCACCAGGTACCTGAAAGCATTCAGGATCAACATTGGGGTAGACCTTCTTCTATCTCGAGGTTGCTGGCTACATACTCTTGGGTTGTATGCTATTCCTTACATTGTGGTCCCACTCACAGTCTCCTGCCTGGAAGCAAGCTCCCACCACATCCATAGGAGCCAGTGCAATGTAGTGTAATGCAGGATCTCTCACAGAATAAGTGTCTGGCTGCATTCCCAGAAAGTCCATAAGGTCCTGGACTCCAGCCCACTGACTGTCAAAGCTGCCAGAGAAATCGAATGTTGTGTACTTTTTTTGGCATACATAAAGGTTCAGAAAGACTCGGGGAGTATTAAAAAAATAAAAATAATAATAAACTAAACTTGTTAAAAACATTTAAGAGATTAAAACATTTAAAACACACCTAAAACAATTAGAGATACGTTTAAACTTATTGATTTAAATTAAATAATGTCTTAATGTTCTGTGTCAATCATTTCTTCCCATTGATTTCAATGGGGTTGCTGCATTTGTAAAGGTTGAACATGGAACAGGCTGAGCAGTTAGGTCTGCCAGCCTGAGGGACAAGGAGTCTGCAGATGCTCCCACTCTCCATAAAGAGTCCACAGACACAGTGCAGGGACAGTTGGCTACACAAGCATCATCACAGAAGATAATACTGCCAGCTGAAGTCCATGCCAACACTGGACTGCAGCAGCTCTGTGACAAAACGTAGGTCAGTCCTGGCAAAAGTTCGGGCAGAAGATGTGACCCAATGCGTTTAACAAATTCAGGCATTTCCACCTGTGCTACAACAATATTTAGTTTCTTTTCTTGTCCCATTACCACCTTGTTTTACCTGGCACCATTATCACTTTTGCCTTTAATTTCTACACTAATGCAGACATTTCCTTTTGTTCTATCTTCCCCCTTCCACTCTCTTAAGATCTTAAAACTACAATACTTCAGGATGTTTGTTGCATTTCTGATAAACGGTCATCCGACTGATACTTTCTCCGCAGATGCTGCCAGATTTGGTTTTCCCTTTATTTCTGTTTTATTTCAGATTTCCAGTAATTGCCAGGTTTTGACTCAGCTTCAAAAAGAGTCTCACCAAGGAAAATATTGTTCTGTGATAATTGACATGAATCCTAACTAAGCTGGAAGCTCAAGTTACAGCAGTATTACAAATATATGTTCTTTGTTGCTTTCTGTTGGTTTTATTATATCTCTGTTTCCTTAGGTTATTTTTATTCATCAGAATTAACAAAGGAGGTCAGCACCAGGTATATGGGGGAGAAACAGGCAAACCATTCAATTTGTCATATTTGTAGTGGAAATCAAGTGGGAAAACAGCTTTAATGGAAGATAGCTTTTTGTATAAAATCACACCTGAATGTTGTCTTGTGGTGTTTTGTTCTGCATTTAACTGGATACTACAGATGGCTTTACTGGTGCCTGATCGCTCCGCTTCATCATCTCTATGGAACTGGAAGTCTTCATGGGGTTATTGGCTGGATGGTACCTGATTAATTTTGCAGCTTCACTTGTGAGTACACTCGTAATTAAAGCTGTGAATGAGCACTGGAATAATAATGGTTATTATTCACTTTGGAAAGGAAAAACATGCATTGATGCTCAAGTAACTAAACAGCATGAAACAATGTTACACATATTTTATCTTACAGCAGGAGTGGTGTCTTGCTGAATTAATATTGTTGGAAGACATTTAAATTAAGTCCACTCTGCCTTGCAATGATACAGTGAAATCCTCTAAATACAATATACAATGTTGCCACGGACTTATTTTCATCTTATCATTCTGCTGGTGTTTTCTGCAGCACACTAGCTTCTTGCTTGAGCCCATAATCTAGGCTAGCAGCTGTGCAGTGCCAAGAGTTCTGCACAGTGAGAGATGCCGTCCTTTGGATGTGATTGGTGAACTGATACTCTATCCTCCCACTCAGGGGTAAGATCCCAAGGCAATGTATAAAGAGCAAGGGAGTTTTCTTAATATTCACCCCAACCCTTATCCTTTTAAACAGCAAAATAAAAACAGAATGTCCCAGAAATGTAATTCAGTAGTGCTTTCTGTATGAGCACCACACGATGCAATACCAAATACTATGAAAGCAAAATTCAGGACGTCCTATAACTCCATATGTTCTGTAATTTTCATTCTGGGCTACCATGTGTCTGACGTACTGAATGAACTGAGATGCCAGCATGGGTGCAGTGGTATCCTAACAGAATGCAAGGCATAGCTGGGCACCCATTTGTAATCTTCACCCTGTTTCACCCTGTCTGAGCAGAAGCAGCTCTTCGCAGTATATAGTGAGGTTTGCTTTGGAATTAGGGGTTAGACCATGAAGTCTGACTTGGACACAAGCGAATGACCAGTTTAGTTCTCCAGAGCCACTTTCTGTTTCGTCTCTCCTATCCCTTTGGTTGTCTGCGTCCTTGCAAGTTTGGAACGAGTGATCAGCTTGCTTCCTTCAAGTAGATTTCTTCCATCTGACCGGGCTGACTGAATGCAGTAAATGAAAATGCATTGAACAAGAATGTACTGCTGAGGCTTTACAAGGCAGTGGTCAGACCACATTTGGAATACTGTGAGCAATTTTGGGGCCTGAATCTCAGGAAGGACGTGCTGGCTTTGAAGTGGGTCCAGAGGAAGTTTACAAGAATGATCCCAGGAATGAAAGGTTTAACATATGAAGAGTGTTTGATGTCTCTGGGCCTGTACTCGATGGAGTTCAGAAGGATGAGGGGGGATCTCATTGAAATCTACTGGATACTGAAAAGCCTGGATAGATAGGACATGGAGGGGATGTTTTCAGTAGTGGGAGAGTTTAGGATCCAAGGGCGCAGCCTCAGAGTAAAGGGACGTCCCTTTAAAACTGAGATGAGGAGGAATTTCTTCAGCCACAGGGTGGTGAATCTGTGGAATTTGTTGCCACACGCGGCTGTGGAGGCCAAGCCAGTGGGTGTATTTAAGGCAGAGATTGATAGGTTCTTGATTGGTAAGGGGGTTAAAGATTACAGGGAGAAGGAAGGAGAATTGGGGTTTAAAAAAATCAGCCATGACTGAATGGTGGAGCAGACTCAATGGTTTGAATGGCCGACTTCTGCTCCTAAATCCTATGGTCTTATGGTCTGAAGTATAAAAAACTGCAAGTGCTAGAAATCTGAAATAGAAATAGCAAATACTGGAAACGTTCAGCAGGGCAAGCAACATCTGCAGAAAGGGAACAGTTAACATTTCCCTCCTCTGCTTTTCTCTCTACAAATGTTGTTTGAATGGCTGGGTGTTTTGAACATTTTCAGTTCTTGTTTACAGCAGACTCCACTCCACAGATTCTGCAGATATGCCTTCCTGTGGATGGCTGTTTGCCTGATTGACTGTATAAAGCAGATGGTGTTAGATAGCTCTTGAACTGTTTTTTTTCATCACAATTTGATTCTACCTAGATGTGTATATAAATCTGCACCTGCTTAATTCGATTGCAGTGGATGATGGGTCTTACAGTGAGGTAGGGGCTTGAGTATCATCCTGCTCTCCAAGATCATTGAATAATTCATTGTCAGCTCAAGGAAACCTCTAGCTTTTCTCCAATGCACAGTTATTACCACTCAAAAGACAAGGGGTGAAGGTAACTTACATTTTTTACCAGTTTCCTTTCACCTCTGACAAAAGGTGCCTTGATAGGTTTGGTGCTTAACAGTTTCAGTGTTCTCCTCCCCTCATCTGCTTCCATCTGTCCTTCTCCTCTCCCCTGATGGTTCCCATTATCACCTTCTTCAACTATCAGGTGCCAGCACTGGTAGTCTTTGTATCCCTAATTATCAACATCCATCAGCTCTCTCCACCTTTACGCCCCTCCCCATCCACCCACCTGGCTCCTTCTGCCCATCATCCTTCATACCTCCTCGGTCCACACATCACCTACCGGCCCCTGTCTCATCCCCCCCCCCCTCCTCTTTATACCTGCTGTCTTCCCTCTTGACTCTCAGTTCTGATGCAGGGTCTCGATCTGATATATCAACAGTTCCTTTCCCCCACAGATGCTGCTCAAACTGTTTGGTTCCTCCAGCAGTTTGTTTTGCTCCAGATTCCAGCATAGAACATAGAACACTACAGCGCACTACAGGCCCTTCGGCCCAGAATCTTGTGCCAGCATTTTATCCTGCTCTAAGATCAATCCAACCCATCTGCAGTCTTTTGTTCTCTCTTGATATTGGCATTTCCAAGAGGTGATTGAATAAGCCCATATTTTGCAGGGACATGGCTGTTACCTGCTGTGTTTACTTGAAATCTTTTTAACAGTCTGAACCTATGGGTTCAGCGAAACAAAATACAGCTGTGTGTTCGTATTATGTTTTTGCATGTAGAAGTTTGAAAGACTGCAAAGTTTCTCTGCAGGATGCAATTTGTGAACTATGTTCAGGATGAGATAACTGCTGCAAGATCTTTCTGTGTGCAAATTTGCTGATATGTTTTCAACCTTCCAACAAACTGCAAGTATTTCTTGGTTGTCAAGTGTGTTGAAATGTCCTGAAAACAAACCATCCCAATACAAGATTTTGTCTTGGGTTATCAGTTGACCTGAAAAATGGATATTCTCCAAAAACATCAAGTGGGACTGAGATTGAGTTAGGAAGAATGAGTTCCAATTAAAGGTCACTGATCTTCATGTTAACTTTACCCTTCTCTCCAGATGTTGCCTGATGTTCAGTACATTTGGTTTCATTGCAGATTTCCAGAATCATTTGCTTTTCTTTCAGTTGAGGAAGGAAGGTCAGGTTCCTTTTGGACATGACTATAAATGAAGCATTTGAAAATGCCTGGGATTTCCTCAGAACAGTTCATCACCTGCACTTTGCTCTTGTCAACCTGCTGAATCGGTTCTTCCACTGAATATATCCAAAGATGAAACTGCCCCAAAGATACAGCTCTGAGCTGGTTGACTCATCCTGCTTCTTGCAGGATATTGGACTGAAGATCCTGATTTACAGCAGAGAAGTCATGCTTTCTGAGGGGAGTGTGTACCTGGAATGAGCTGTCAGAGGAAGCTGGTCAAGGCGAGTACAACTGCAACATTTAAGAGGCATTTGGATAGGTACGTGGAGGGGAGGTGCTTGGAAGGTCATGGGTTGAGTGTGGCTAACTGGGACTAGCAGGGAGGATACTGTGGTCAGCATGGACCAGTAGGGCTGAAGGGCCTGTTTCTGTGCTGTATTACTCTATGACCCTATGACTCTCAGGCTGAACTGACTGTCAAAAGTCTCTGATATTTATAACATTCAAAAACAACTAAAAATTAAACACACTATTAAAATAGCTTAGTTATAAATAAATATGCATTTTTAAAAATAAAACACTTGAAAATACTAGAAAACACTGAAAAACAATCAAATATTATTTTTTAAATTAACTCAATAATTTGAAAGAGATGTCAGATACCTGAAATTTGCCTTTCTCATTTGCAGCTGTTCTTCTCCAATGAAGTGAATGGACTGGTTAAACCTGTGCCAGGTTTGTTCAGGGTCAGAAGTCTGGGAAGCTGTGGATGTTCATGCTCCACGGCTGGACTACATAAACTGTCTGGTTTTGGAGGGCAGTGTGTTTGACAGCAGCTTTCAGCTGATTAGATGTTCAAGAATCTGGTGTTCGTGCATGCTTGGAGTGAACTTCCAAACAGAACTCTGAGCTTTTATGCAAAGTGTAGGCCATTACATGAACTTATTTCTTTGGGCAAGGATTAGTTCAACAAAACAAAAACAACTTCAGCCTTAAGGCTTCCTTAGGGGAATTTTCTTGGCTGCTATCACAATCAATATTATTAATAGCTGCAGGACAGATGCAAAGCAGCAATCTTGAATATATCAAGAGCTCTTTTATTCTGCTTGTTATATCAGTGCAAGACAGGTACAAGAAGGAAGATAGAGGAAGTAATGAGTTTATAGTTCCCTCTTTTTCCGCTCAATTTTGTCAGTACTTGAAATAGTTGTACCAACTTTCCAACACCCAGATTAATGTCTGTAGTTTTGTTTTCTTCTATTTCACTTGAGCAGGTGCAGTAGAACTGTATTCACAACCTGTAACCTCATTACCTGGCAAATTGCTCATTCTGCTATTGCCATTGAACCAGTGTGAAAAGTTTATGGATAAAAGCATGTCAGGCATGCCAAAAATAAGGTCCTGACTTGTGGAAATTGTAACATGCAAAGCAGTGAAGCAGTGTGCAACAGAAAGAGCTAAACAATCCCACAAACAACAGATCAGATCAATAGTTTGTAATACTGTCACACCCAGGCATGAATGCTGCTGTATAGACAGACACTCATCAAGAGGAGGACACTGAAAAAAACTTCCATTGTCTATGCAGGTAGAATCCAGTAGAGTATAAAAAGCCTTAACACTCACCTTTTGCCAGAAATGCTGAAAATTCTCAGCCTCCTCCTTAGGTTTCCAGCATTACAGCTGCCAACCTGAGCCAATGTGGTTAATTCCATGAAATAACAATAAAAGGCTTGAGTACATTCGATACAGCAAAAGGCTAAGTAAGGGCCCAGACATCCAAACATCTACTCCAGAACTAGAGGCAAACTACTCCAGTTCAGCTGCGTCACTGTCTTCTAGCCAACAAAATGGAAAATTACTCAAGCATCTTGTGTCCATACTAAGCAGGGTGTTCAATCCATTTGATTATTACCCCATCAGTTTATCTTCAATCATCATCGAGCTGCCATTGAAAGTCTATCAAGCAACCCTCATTCAGCAGTTATCTACACCCATTTGCTTCCACCTCATCCATTATTTGGTCATTTCATGCCTTCCGCCATGGATGTTAGATTAGTTTTGTGGACCTAAGTCCACTTGGACAGAAATACAAAGCTACATTATCTCTCACAGCGATTGTCTTTAACTACTAATACATGGATTAAACAAGAAGTACAACCCAACCTGCTTTGGAGTCTTCAAGTCTCCCGTCAATGAAACTGACATTCACATGGTGTCTGATTTTTTAGACATCTTTTTCTATTAAACTGGGACCTCATACCTTAGTTGATTGCAAAGAAGAAACTAGATACAAATGATTATTTATAGAATTTGTCTCGATCTTTCTTCCATGTGTCTCACATACACATATCAACAATTGGTTCTGTGAGAAGTACTTATACTTACAACTGCTCATGGTTGATTCTTAGTGGGGTTACTTTGTCATACAAATCCCTTGCTGATGTTTCATGGGTGTCTTATCTCAATATGTTACCAGTTCATCTGGCTCACTGATAGCAACCCAAGATTTATTCTTGGTTACCAGCTGCCTTTGTCTGATAAATATCTTTAATGTGCCAATTTCTTAGAGTGCAGTTGAGTGTGGTTCAGTCATCATCAATGTCCTTCTAACAAAAATAAGGGCTACTGAAATGCTTAGTCATTGAACATTAACACTAACACTCCAGCTGGAGGGGGATTATGACAACATTCATTTGTATTGTACATACAATATAGTCAAAAGTTCTAAAGTGCTCCACAGGAATCAGATAAAAATTGTAAAGAAAATAAAGAATGCAACATTGATTGTTTTTATTGTTGGCAGCTATATTTTCCAGATTTGCCAACAGAAGTTACCTCCACAGTCTGTATGTTAGCACTTGGTCACATCATCTCCATTATTCGTCCGGATCCCAAGATAATATGTCCAATAATGCAGCCACTGCCTCGTCATCAGTACTCATGTCCCATGAATAAATTGCCTTTTGCATAGAGGCGAGAGAGCCAGGAGTTGGCCTAGCAGGAGATGGAAGGAAAATTCAAGTTAGGATGGTGAAATGTTAATCAGCCTCAACACCCACCAAGATTTGCCTCAATCCCTGGCACTCTCTGCCTTATATCAGGTAGAATCTCTGAGGAAAAATCTAGCCATTTATATTGTAAACCCAGGGTTGAAGATAAGTTTATACCGTCTTTTTGTAACTCACTTATTCACAGGATATGTCATCAGTGCCAGAATTTGTTGTACATACCAGCTTTTCCCATATTTATTTTTGGGATCTGGGTCTCGGCAGCCAGGTCAGTATTTATTGCCCATCGCTCATTGCTCTTGAGAAGGTGGTGGACAGCCATCTTCTTGAACTGCTGGAATTGCTCTGGTGAAAATAATCCCACAGTTTTGATGGGTCATCAGTTCTAGAATTTAGACCTGCCTACAATGAAGTTAGAGTCATGCAGCAAGAACAACAGGCCCTTTGGCTCAACTGGTCCATGACAACCAAGATTCCCATCTAAGCTGGTCCCATTTGCCCGCGTTTGGCCCATATCACTCTAAACCTTTCCTATCCATGTACTTGTCCTGGATAATAATTTCTGGTGGTAAATTTCCGAGTCAGAATAGTGTGTGATTTGAAAGGGAACCTGCAAATGATGGTGTTCCCTCATGCCTACTGCCTTTGTCATTCTTGGTGGTAGACGTAGTGGGTTTGGAAAGAAGTATCACAACAACCTGTGCAAATATGCACATTGTCAGTATATGGTATACGCTGGGCTGGAAGCAATGAATATTTTGGGTGGTTGGTGGTGTGCTAGTCGAATGGATTGCTTTGTCCTTGATGTGTTGAGCGTCTTCCAAGTTGTAGACATTGTACCCACCTAGGCAAGTGGAGAATATTCCATTATGCTCCCGATTTATGCCTTGTAGATGATGGAAAGGCCTTGAGCATCAGGATTCCCAGCCTCGGACCTGCTCTTGTAGCCATGGTAATTATGTGTCTGGTCCAATTGAGCTTCTAGTCGATGGTGACCCCTAGGATATTGGTGGGGGTACTTACCAATGCTTGTACAATTGAATATCAAGGATGGGTGGTGAGACTCTCTGTTGTTGAAGATGGTCATTAGTTGGCACTATTGTGGATGTTGTCCAGGTCTTGCTGTATATCCTCTGCTTCGTTAGTTGAGGAGTTGTGAATGGAATTGATCATTGTGCAATCATTTGTGAACATCTTCTGACTTTATTATGAAAGGAATGTCATTCATGGGTGGGTCTCAGACACTGCCTTCAGGAACGTCTGCAGGGAGGGTTCTGGGGATGGGATAATTGACCTCTGACAACCACAACCACTTTTGTGCAAAGTTATGACTCCAACATTTGAAGTGACTCCACTTTGATGTCTATCAATTTCACTTTTATCTGGCAGCACGATGCCATATTCAGTCAAATGTTGCCCTCTCACGCCTCAGGTGAGAGGCACTCACTCTCACCTCACCACTAAAATCCAGTTCTTTGGTCCATTTTTGAACTAAGGTTGTGATGAGATGTGGAGCCACATGGTCCTGCTGAAACCCAAGATGGGCTTTGGTGAGTAAGTTATCGATGAGTAAGTGCCAGTTGATAACACTGTCAATGAGAACTTCCATTGCTTTTTTGATGATTGGGAGGGTGATAACTGAATGGTAATTAACCAGATTGGACTTCTCCTCATTTTGTGAATGAGACAAAGCTAGAGAATTTTCCACATTATTGGGTAGATCCTGGTGTGGTTGGTGTACTGGAATAGCTTGGCTTGAGAAGCAGTAAGTTCTTGATTGCAGGTCTTTGGTACTACAGTTGGGATGGTGTCTGGTCCCATCGCATTTGCTGTTTCCAATGCTCTCAAGTTTCTTTGATTTCTTGATATCATGCACAATCAGTTAAATTGGCTAGACATTGGCTTTTATGATGGTGGGGATCTCAGGAGGAAGCTGATATAGATCAGCTATTCAGCAATCTGTCCTCAAATGGAATAATCCTTTCAGAGGGTAATTAAGAATCAAGTGCATTGAAGTGAATTGTGGTTGGGGGGAGGGGGAATGGGAGGGTATCAAAAAGGGGCAGACCAGGTAAGGGTGGCAAGTTTTCTTCCTTAGTGTGTTACGGACTCAGTGAAAGTCCCTTTAAGATAGAGAGTGTGTGTGTATGTGTGTGTGGGGCGTGCTTACGTCAATAGAAGATAAAGGACGTAATGACGTTGTTGAAGAAGTCAGAAGAAGAGGAAGGAGAGAGAGAGAGAAGGGAGAGAGACACCAGCCTGCTTGTTTTCTCTATCGATGGATGAGAAACAATAACTGTGTTTGCCACTGAAATCCATGTATGGAAGTTGGAAGTAATCCGGTGGAGTTCACTTTGTTGCTGACCTGTAGAAGGAAACAGGTATTTGTGTGTGGACGACCACGGTTCGGATGCTTTTCGGGGTGAGGAAGTCACTACCGAGTAAACACTGAAGTGTCGTTTGGGTTCCATCGTGGAACATTTGGATTTCGTATGTACTCTCTCTCTATGTTTTTCTACATCTACATCTTATCTTCAGACAACGGTGGTTGTTGAAGAAGCCCTTGCTCATGTTTCACCTTATGGCTTGCGGAACTGAACTTTAAGAACCATTCCGGAACTGGGAGTTTTGGACTTTGTCACACACACACACGAAGAGTTTAGTTTTGGGGATAACGTTCGAGGTTTAACATTTTTGAATTCTAACATACTAACATTTTTTTTTACTTTTATTTTACGTATTATCATAAGTAGTGATTAATAAAATAGTTTTTAACACTGAATCATGCTCAGTGTGTTTCTTTTGTTGCTGGTTTGTGACAAAATTGGGGGCTCGTCCGGGATAGTTCCCAAGGTTAACGAGTGTCATCTGGGATTGTACCCCAGATTGACGAGATTTGTTCGAGATTCAATCCAAAGATTTTTGAGGGAGGTCTGATAAATTCTTTTTAATTGGCTTGTGTGTGTGGAAACCAGCAGCAATGGATATTAAGGCATTTTTGGAGTCACCAACCCAAAAGGGATTGGAGGTGGCGAAAAAGGATGATTTGATAAAGATTGCTACAAGGTTAAACCTTACAGAAGTAAAGCAGTCTATGAGAAAGGCAGATATTCAGAGACTGATAGCTGGCCATTATGTGGAAAAGAAGGTGTTTGAGAAGGAAGTGTTAAAACAGTTTCCTGGCAGTGAAATAGCAATTTCTGAGGCACAGGTGCAGCTGGCAAAGATAGAGGCTGAACGAGAGCAAACCCAGTTAAAGATAGAGGCTGAACGAGAACAAAAGAAATTAGAAGCTGAACGAGAACAGAAGAGATTAGAGGCTGAACAAGAGGAAAAGAGATTAGACGCTGAACGAGATCAAACCCAGTTAAAGTTAGAGGCCGAACAAAAGCTAACTCAGATGAAGTTAGAGGCTGAACGGGAACGGGAACTAATTCGGTTAAAGTTTGAGGCAGAGGAGAAGGAAAAACAGAGGCAGCATGAGTTACAAATGAAGCGTAGGAGTTTGGAATCTGATTCTGAAGATGGTTTTTCAGCCAGCAGGGAGGTTCGATTAGTCCCTCCGTTTGAAGAAGATCAGGTTGATCAGTATTTCCAACATTTTGAAAAGGTTGCTGTGAGTTCAAACTGGCCAAGGAAAGGATGGGCTCTTATGGTACAGAGTGTGATTAAAGGTAAAGCTCAAAAAGCTTATTCTGCTTTGTCTGCTGAGGATGCAGCTGATTATGCCAAGGTAAAACAAGCTATTTTGAAGGCCTATGAATTGGTCCCTGAGGCTTATAGACAAAAATTCAGAGACTTGAGGAAATCTGCAGATCAGACTTATATGGAATTTGCCAATGGAAAGAGAATATGTTTTGAACGACGGTGCCTGGCTAAAAATGTAGATGGGGATTATGATAAATTGACAGAATTGATACTAGTGGAAGACTTTAAAAGATGTGTTCCAGCTGAATTAACAACATATTTAAATGAAAAGGCAGTGGAAACTTTACAAGAAACTGCTAGGTTGGCAGATGATTATGCTTTAACCCATAAATCCAAATGGGGACAACCTAAAACCTTTCAAAAGAGTTACAAAGACAATCCAGGTAAACCAGAGATTAAATTGGGAGGTAATCGAAAAGGAAAAGATGAAAAGAAGCCAGGGCTGGAGAAACCTGTTGAGCGTACTTGTTATTACTGTAGGAAACCTGGCCACGTGATATCTAATTGTGCCCTTTTGAAGAAAAAGAAGGAAGCTGGGCCCAATGCTTGCTTTCAGGCAATTAAAAATCAAAAAGGTTCAGGAGATGCTGTTAAAGATCAGTCCTTGCAAGAGGGAAAAGCGGAAAAGTTGGAGGAGGTGAGAAAGGAATTCCGTTCGTATGTATCAGAGGGTTTTGTTTCACTGAATGATGAGTCACCCCAGGTGCCAGTGAAAATTCTTAGAGATACTGGGGCTAGTCAATCTCTCTTGCTGGACAGTGTTTTAAATTTTGGTGAAGAAAGTGACACTGGTGAAGTAAATCTAGTACGAGGCGTTACAGGTGAGACCATGTCTGTACCTTTTCACAGGGTGATTTTAAAGTCAAAGTTCGTAGAAGGACCAGTCGAGATAGGGATAAGACCTAGTTTGCCAGTGGAAGGAGTTTCTTTGTTATTGGGAAATGACCTTGCAAATGGAGAAAGTGATCCTGTGGTACGGTTAACAACCAAACCAAGGATTGATGAGTCTGAGAATGATCCAGATGTTTACCCATCATGTGCGGTGACTCGAGCTAGAGCTAAAGAATTAGCCAAGACAGACAGTCCGGTGCAGTCTGATGTGGTTCCTTGTGACAGTCCTAAACAGGAAGAAAATTATGATGCCTTATCTGAGACTTTTCTGTCTTCACTGGAGGATCAACATCCTTATAGTGAGCCTGAATTTAAAGATTTGTCTTTGTCAAGGAAGGATTTTATGGTGGAACAGACAAAGGACCCTGAGTTGACAGAATTGAAAGAAAAAGCTCTCTCATGTGAGGAGATTGAGAAAGTGCCAACTGGATACTATGTCAAAAATGGAGTGTTAATGAGGAAATGGAGACCTCCTCATGTTCCTGTTACTGAGGAATGGGAAGTTATTCATCAGGTTGTTGTTCCAAAAGTTTATAGGGATGAGATTTTAAACCTGGCCCATAGTATGCCTTTGGGTGGTCATTTTGGTGTGAATAAAACTGTAGGGAAGATCTTGAAACAATTCTATTGGCCTGGTTTGAGAAAAGATGTGGTGATGTTTTGTCGAACCTGCCACACATGTCAGATGGTGGGTAAACCCAATCAAAAACCCCCTGTGGCTCCTTTGAAACCAATTCCTGCTTTTGGTGAACCCTTTTCGAAGGTGATTGTGGACTGTGTTGGCCCCTTACCAAAGTCTAAGACTGGAAATCAGTATTTGTTAACCATCATGTGTGCTACTTCTAGATTTCCAGAGGCAATACCCCTTAGAGATATTAAGGCCAAGACGGTGTCAAAGGCTCTTGTAAAATGTTTTACCTTGTTCGGTTTGCCAAAAGAAATCCAATCTGATCAAGGTAGTAATTTTATGTCAAAAATTTTTCAACAAATAGTCTATGAGCTGGGAGCAAAGCAGATTGTATCATCTGCATATCACCCAGAATCTCAAGGAGCTCTGGAGAGATTTCATTCTACTCTCAAAAATATGCTGAAGACTTATTGCTTTGAAAACACCAAGGATTGGGACGAAGGTATCCATTTACTTTTGTTTGCCATTAGAGAATCGATCCAGGAGTCAATAGGATTTAGTCCATTTGAGCTTGTATTTGGACATCGGGTGAGAGGACCTTTGGAGTTGTTAAGAGAGCAATGGGTTAATGAGGAAGTTCACTTGAGTCTGTTGGACTATGTCCAAAAATTTAAAACTCGGTTGGAGAGAGTCTGCCAGCTAGCGAGAGAGAATCTGAAAACAAGCCAGATAAAAATGAAGACATCTTTTGATAGACGT
Organism: Pristis pectinata; assembly: GCF_009764475.1. Lineage (NCBI taxonomy): Eukaryota > Metazoa > Chordata > Chondrichthyes > Rhinopristiformes > Pristidae > Pristis > Pristis pectinata. The sequence continues at coordinate 89,524,592 of NC_067413.1, forward strand.
GCTCGGCCTAGGACATTCGCAGTGGGGCAAAAGGTGTTGGTATTTTTCCCTAGCCAAAATAATCCCTTGCAAGCTCGTTTTTCTGGACCCTATGTTATTGAATCTCGAGTGACTGATCTAACATATATAATCAAAACACCAGATAGACGCAAGAAAACACAACTCTGTCATGTAAACATGCTAAAACCTTATTATGAGAGGGATTCAGTTGTGGCCTTGGTGGATGGTGTAAAGGTTGTTTCTAGAATGCCTGATGTTGATGTTGAGGAAGGCCAATTTAGACCAAATATTGTTCCATCGAAACTAAAAAACCAAAATATCCTGGAGAACCTTGAAACGAAGTTGGACCATTTACAAGTTTCACAAAAACAACAGATGAGAGAATTAATTTTAAAATTTAAAAATTTGTTCCCAGATGTTCCAAACAGAACATCGATAATTACCCATGATGTTGATGTTGGGGATGCAAAACCAATCAAACAACACCCATATCGAATGAATGTGGAAAAAAGTAAACTTGTTGATCAGGAAATAAAATACATGTTGGAAAATGATATTATTAGACATTCTAGTTCAAATTGGAGTTCGCCCTGTGTTATTGTACCTAAACCTGATGGAACTGTTAGATTTTGCACAGATTACAGGAAAGTGAATGCTGTAACAAAGTCAGATGCTTACCCTATTCCTAGGGTGGATGATTGCATAGACAGAGTGGGAAAGGCAAAATTTCTTACAAAGATTGACCTATTAAAAGGGTACTGGTGTGTTCCATTAACAGATAGAGGACGAGAGATTTCAGCCTTTGTAACCCCTTCTGGATTGTATGAATACAATGTTTTGCCATTTGGAATGAAAAATGCTCCGGCAACATTTCAAAGAATGATTAATTCAGTGATTCATGGGTTAAAACATACAGATGCCTACATTGACGACTTAGTGACTGGGAATGATACTTGGGAAGATCACATCTCTGCGTTAGAAAGGTTGTTTGAAAGACTTTCCAAGGCTAACCTTACAGTTAACTTGGCTAAAAGTGAATTTGGCCATGCCACTGTGACGTATCTTGGTTATGTTGTAGGTCAAGGCAAGCAAGCTCCTGTTCAGGCAAAAGTTCAAGCAATATCTGAGTTCCCTATTCCCACAGGTACGAGGACTGTTAGAAGATTTTTGGGAATGGTTGGATATTATCGAAAATTTTGTAAAAATTTTGCTGATATTGCTCTTCCCCTAACTAATCTTCTGAAGAAGGGAGTAAAGTTTGTTTGGACAGATTCTTGTCAAGAAGCATTTAAGAAGCTGAAAGCCATTTTATGCTACCATCCTGTGCTCAGAACACCTGACTTTGAAAAGCCATTTTCATTAGCAATAGATGCCAGTGATGAAGCTGCAGGAGCTGTGTTGTTGCAGAAGGGTGACCTTGATGATATTGACCATCCTGTAGCTTACTTTTCAAAGAAATTTAATGAGCATCAAAAGAATTATTCCACCATAGAGAAAGAATTACTGTCACTTGTTTCAGCCTTGCAACATTTCAGTGTATATGTTTGCACCGCTCAGAAACCATTGACTGTGTATACAGATCATAACCCATTAGTGTTTCTGAGCCAAGTCAAAAACAAAAACAGAAGGCTGTTAAACTGGAGTTTAATTTTGCAAGAGTTTGATCTCATGATAACTCACATTAAAGGCAAAGATAATGTGATTGCTGATTGTCTTTCTCGATGTTAAATGGGAAACATGTATCTGTACTAATCTGATAGTCTGTAGTTGTGTAGCATGATAATTATTAACATTACTAACTGTATGCGCGGTTAAATTTTTCTCGGGAAAAATTTTTTTTAGGTGGGAGGTGTTACGGACTCAGTGAAAGTCCCTTTAAGATAGAGAGTGTGTGTGTATGTGTGTGTGGGGCGTGCTTACGTCAATAGAAGATAAAGGACGTAATGACGTTGTTGAAGAAGTCAGAAGAAGAGGAAGGAGAGAGAGAGAGAAGGGAGAGAGACACCAGCCTGCTTGTTTTCTCTATCGATGGATGAGAAACAATAACTGTGTTTGCCACTGAAATCCATGTATGGAAGTTGGAAGTAATCCGGTGGAGTTCACTTTGTTGCTGACCTGTAGAAGGAAACAGGTATTTGTGTGTGGACGACCACGGTTCGGATGCTTTTCGGGGTGAGGAAGTCACTACCGAGTAACACTGAAGTGTCGTTTGGGTTCCATCGTGGAACATTTGGATTTCGTATGTACTCTCTCTCTATGTTTTTCTACATCTACATCTTATCTTCAGACAACGGTGGTTGTTGAAGAAGCCCTTGCTCATGTTTCACCTTATGGCTTGCGGAACTGAACTTTAAGAACCATTCCGGAACTGGGAGTTTTGGACTTTGTCACACACACACACGAAGAGTTTAGTTTTGGGGATAACGTTCGAGGTTTAACATTTTTGAATTCTAACATACTAACATTTTTTTTACTTTTATTTTACGTATTATCATAAGTAGTGATTAATAAAATAGTTTTTAACACTGAATCATGCTCAGTGTGTTTCTTTTGTTGCTGGTTTGTGACAAGTGGATATTGGTGAACCAGGTCAGTTTTTAAGCAACAATGCAAATGTTTAACAGTGACCATTAATGTCGTTAACTCTTTTATTAAAATTCTAGGGCAGCAATGACCAGGACAGTGTTTAACTTATTATCTTGTCTCATGTCTATCACCACCTTGTGCCCACCCCACTTCCTCTCTTTTGTCAACCTATCACTGCTCTGCTTTTCCCTCCTATGTATTGGGCTTCCCCTTTCCCTATTTTTAGTCCTGAAGAAGGGTCCTGACCAGAAACGTTGCCCGCCTGCTTTCCTCCACGGATGCTGCCTGGCCTGCTGCACTCCTCCAGTGTCATCATGTTTTTCATCTAGATTCCAGCATCTGAAGTCCTTTGTTTCTCTCATGTTTATCATCTTTAGTGTGAAGTTTTCCTTTGAGGCTATCCTGGGGTGTCTGTCATAGATCCATTCTAATGATGACCAAGTGCCCTCATTCAATACCATGTTGATGACAGAATCTCTGAACAGAAGAGAAGTTGGAAGGAAGGCCTCAAGAAACTCCTAAGACACATGTAATGATACAAACAGGCATAACCTATACTGCAGGTCAGTTAGTTAGAGTGGTTGACAGCAATAAAAGGAAAGAAGACTGTGACAATTTATTGGAAGATCAATGCTGACAAAAACATAGTCTTTGGGCTAGATTTAAAAATCCAGCTCCTGTAGGCCAGGCCAATGATTTAGGCACATGCCAACATTGCTACCCCTCAGCCCCACCGCCATCTCCCAACATCACACTTCCATCATTAGTTATAATGGAACCGGTGTCCATAATACTGTTTGAATTAAGAACACACTTGTTGCTTGCACATACCCATTTGAAAAAAAAATTTGAATTGTTGCACCACTTGAAGGAGGAAATTCAATATTAAGTGGAGGTGTTTATCTCCACTTACAATAGCATCTCAATAAATATGGACAGCAATGCACTTTTAACAAGTCATAGAATTAGCTTTCTGAGCCAGTATTAGCTTTCACCTTGAATGAATATGACTTTGGAGCAAGTGAGGCATTTTCCTATAAAATGCAATTGATGCAGATTACATTCCATCTGTCTGTAACATTGACACTCCAGGGCAAATTCAAATTCCTGGATATAAAGGGGTTGTATTGAAGCCTCCAGTGACTGGAAGTTTTGAATTAAGTCTGAAAAATATGATCAGATGTGATCTTGAGATATTGAATTTGCACGATCTTATTCATGGAAAAACAGATAAACATACTGATAGCAACACACAATAGATCTTCCAGCTTTAGAAGGTGGATGTTTAAAATCAGTAGTGGCATGTGACCCAAGTACTGAATATGATGCAGTCCACTGTCACTGGGCAGAAAAAATGCTGAATTTCTTTGATTTCAAATATAATCTGTTCATTGATTTCAGGAAACGGAGCAGAGCACACACCCCTGTTTGCATCAATGGTGCTGAGGTGAAGACGGTTGAGAGTTTCAAGTTCCCAGGTGTAAACATCATCAAAGCTTGTCCTGGTCCAACCACGTAGATGCCACGGCCAAGAAAGCTCACCACCACCTCTACTTAGGCTAAGGTAGAAGGCTAAAGGAATTTGGCATGTCCCCATTGACCCTCACCAGCTTTTATCGATGCACCATAGAAAGCACCCTATCCGTATGCATCATGACTCAGTATGGCAACTGCTCTGCCCAAGACCACAAGAAACTGCAGAGTTGTGGATACAGCTCAGCACATCATGAAAACCAGCCTCCCCTCCATGGACTCTATCTACGCTTCTCGCTGCCTGAGAAAAGCAGCCAACATAATCAAAGACCCCACCCACCCCGGACACTCTCCCTTCTTCCCTCTCCCTTTGGGCAGAAGATACAAAAACCTCAAAGCACGCACCACCAGGCACAAGGACAGCTTCTATACACTATTGAATGAGCTCTTGAACTCACTATCTACCTCGTCATGGCCTTGCACCTTATTGTCTACATGCATTGCACTTTCTCTGTAACTGTAACACTAGATTCTGCATTCCATTATTGCTTTTACCTTGTACTACCTCAATGTACTGATGTTGTGAAATGATTTGTATGGATGGCATGCAAAACAAAGTTTTTCGCTGTACCTCGGTACATGTGACAATAATAAACCAATTACCAATTACCAATAATTACCTATAGGTTAACAAAACACTCTCTCAGGCAGTAATTAGCAAAAAGCTTATGAAGCTTCATAAATGGATGAAGACGTAAGATTATCCCTTTCATCTTTCCAAAATTGTTACTTTTCATGGAAGGGAAGCTCCTGGAAGCAGTTGGCAGTACCAAATATCTCAGTGAGCAAAGACAGGATTTCAGGGGTGAGGAGGCTGTTGCTGAGGGCCTTCAGGGATGGTCACAGGCTAAAGTATGTGGGAACTACAGGGGGCATTGAGTGAAGATTTTGCGTCCATCAGCATACCTTTGTTTCCCTGGGCTACACCCCTTATTACCTGTTGGAAATACCAGACCATGCAGTCACTCCTTTTACACAACCTTCCATGATCTCAGACTAGGAAGAACATTGACAAAGGAAAACATCCACTTTGGTTCAATCTTTGAAAAGTATTCCAAAGAATAGAGACGTGTAAAAAAAACAGAAAGGATAAAATACATGGAGTGACCAAAACTAAGACAAAAAGTATTGGTACTGGTTTATTATTGTCACTTGTACCAAAGATACAGTGAAAAACCTGTCTTGCATACTGTTCGTACAGATCAATTCATTACGCAGTGCACTGAGGTAGTATAAAGTGCATTGAGGTAGTACAGGGAAAAAACAATAACAGAATACAGTGTAAAGTGTCACCACTACAGGGAAGTGCATTGCAGGTAGACAATAAGGTGCAAGGTCAAACAAGGTAGATTGTGAGGTCAAGAATCCATCTCATTGTATAAGGGAACCGTTCAATAGTCTTACCACGGTCGGATAGAAGCTGTCCTTGAGCCTGTTGGTATGTGCCCTCAGGCTCCTGTATCTTCTACCTGATGGGAGAGGAGAGAAGAGAGAATGACCTGGGTGGGTGGGGTCTTTGATTATGCTGGCTGCTTCACCAAGTCAGCGAGAGGTAAAGACAGAGTCCATAGAGGGGACGCTGACTTCTGTGATGCTCTGGGCAGTGTCCACAACTCTGCAGTTTCTTGTGGTCCTGGGCAGAGCAGTTGCTATACCAAGAAGTGATTTTTAAACAAGGAATTGGAGGATTTGGAAAGAAGGTCCAATTCAGTCTGATTAATGGGAGGTGTTGCCACTGAAACTCGGTTGCAAAGAGTTAGAATGCGTGAGATGAATAGTGGGTCTTTCTTGGGGAGGAATAGGGCACTGTAGCATTAAAAAATACCACCGAGATAGGGAGGAAATTAATAAATGTATAAAGTTGGTATTTCATGATCAGTCACCAACATTGGTCAACGAAGGTATATTGGAAAAGAATACCACAAAGGCCACGAAGAAATTCATGAGCCAATACTTACAAAACATGGAGAATGGAAAGAGATGGTGAAGGCAACATTGGAACAACCAAGTCAAGACATGGCAAAGAAAATGATGAGATTCTCTGAGGGAAGCAAATGAAATTTGGGCAGAGGTGGGTGAGGTTATTTAAGCAGATTTGTGATGGAGGTGATGTGGGACCAGAGCTTAACTTGGGATTGAGTGCATTAGATTTGAACAGTTGGTTCAACCTGTGATCATGATCAAGGAGCAAATGGCTCCAATACAAAACTGGTGCTGGGGACCAAAGAACACTAAGTATTCCCAGTTCTTTTTAATCAAGATAATTATAACTCATTCAAAATTGGATGCCAAATCAGCAGTTTGAAAGCATGGAGCAGATAGAGTATTTGCACTGCCCATGTTTCTGGATGATGCCAGTAAGTGTCAGCATTTAGATGAAAAAGAGGAGAAGGCCAAGGATTGGTACTTGGGAACCCCTCACATGGTTGCATAAGGGTGAGAAAGGAAGCTGTTGGTGGAGATGCTCTTGGCTATAATCACACTGCCGAAAGAGGAGTCAGTTCTGGTGTTGGACCCCATTTGCAAGCTCATGTTGCTTTGGCCAATAAATTTACAAAAGAAAAGTAATGTTGAAAACCAGCAGTAGGACAGGGAATGCTGGAAATACTCTGGGAGGAGAAGAATGGAGTTGACCTAAAATATTAATTCTGTTTCTTTCTTCCCAGGTGCTAACTGATTTTGAGAGTATTTCCAGCATTCTCTATTTTAAAAGCAAATCCACAGATCACCTGAACATAGCTTCGAATGGACCCTGGTATAAACAAGGGCAGCCCCTCCTCCCTTTTGAATTGCTACCTTTCAGTTTCTCAGATGCATAAAGATCATTTGGAATTGAACTTTTCCCTTGCTGTCTATTAATTAGAAAGGGAAAAAGCACACAAATAACCTTGTTGTATTAAACTAGGGACAGGATGAAATTCTTTCACTCTATAACCATGGTTCCAGTTTGAGAATAATCAATTTCACAGTGCGATGGCTTGAAGGAATACTCTGGAGTCATTACTTCAGCACACAACACATACAATAATCAAACATTCATCACTGTGGAAATGGTCTGAAAATGAAGAATATAAGAGATTGTTCAAGCAAAGCCAGCTGGTCCAGCCAGTCAGCTGCAGTTTAAAACAGTAGTTTCAGCAGAATAAATCGATTTGATTTTCTTTTTCATCCAATGATGCTAAGCTCATCCCTACTTGTCTGACATATGTAGGTGCTGTTTTCTTCAAATTTTATCCCTCATCAAGTTGAAAAATAATAGACTTCCACCTCATATCAACTATGAAGATTAAGTCTTGTCACCCATGGCCAATAGATGTCACAGAGTGTAACAAATACAAAGGAATGCAGAGAAACGAGCTCCTGGTCACTTATTACCATTTTGTATTGTACTGTTCAGTATTAAAGGTGCCTACCACAATGCTTATATAATTGGCGTGTGCTGCAAGTTTTAATTAGAACAAATATTTTATGTAATATAGATATAAATACAATGTTCACAATCACTTAAAAGATCTTCTTTTAAGTCTTGATATTTCAAATGTCATTTTGCCTTTCAACATATAAAAGTTTTCCATGTCAGTCCTGACATTCACCATTAATCAATAAACTGTGAAATTACAAATGTAAAGTTGAAAAATAAAAAATGAAGGCAGCGAACCTAAAATTAAGATAACCACAGAAGTTTTCTTATTCATGTCCTCAGAAAATAAATGACATTCTAGCCAAACTGGAGATTCATTTTGATTTATTTTCCACCAAAAAGTTTAAGATTAATTTTTCTTAGACCCTGGGTAACTCAGCAATATTAAGATCCAAAATTACAAGAAAGAGCTGCCAGGAAGGAACAAATGAGATAGGACATTTTTTTTCCAGAAAGAGGAGGTAACATGATAGTGAGTCAACAAAAAAACCGCAGATGCTGGATATCTAAAGTAAAAACAGAAAATGCTGGAAGTACTCAGCAGGTCAGGCGCGGAAGAGAAACAGAGCTAACGTTGCACATTGAAGGCCCTTCATCAGAACTGGGAGGGAGATGTCTCCAATAGGGTAAGACTGAGGTGACCAAAACTGGGGCAAATGAGGTTATCCAGTCAATGAGTGAATGGGAGCAGTTAGAGAGTGAAAACATAAAGAGAAACAACAAACAAGCTAAGCCAATATCACAGAGAACACCCGATCTGAGGTCGGTTTCTCCAATGTAGGGGAGACAACATTGTGAACACTGAATACAGTGCATGAGACTGGAAATGCAAGTGGATCACTGCTTCACCTGAAGTAGCTGTTTGGTTGCTGGACGGTGAGAAGGGAAGAGGTGAAAGGACATTTGTTGCATTGACTGCAGTTTCAAAGCAAAGTGCCGTAAGAAGGGGGTGCTTAGTGAGAATGGAAGAGTGGACCGGGGTGTCATAAAGGGAATGGTCCCTGCAAAATGATGGAAGGGGAAGACAGGAGAAGACGTGTCTGGTGGTGTAACCCCTTTGAAGGTGGTGGAAATTGCAGAGAATTATCTGTTGAATGTGGAGGTTGGTGGGGTAGTGGGTGAGGACCAGGGGAACTCTATCCTCATTTTGACCCGGAGAAGAAGAGGGTGGGAATTCAATAAGATGCGGTGAAGGGCTTTGTTAGCAGTTGTAGAGGGGAAGCTACAGTCCAGGAAGAATAAGAATATTTTGAAGGTAACTCTACGGAAAGTCTCAATAAATTGGAGCAAATATGACGGAGACAGTGACTAGGAGAATGGAATAGAGTTCTTACAGGAGGCAGGGTGTGATGAAGAGTGGTCCAGCTAGCTGTGGGAGCTGATAGATATTTAACTGATGTTAATAGCTGGCCTATCTCCTGTAACATCAGTTACATGCCTATCAAGATCCAGAAAAGGCAGAGTCAGAGATTTACCAAATGAAGGTAATGGCAGGGTGTAAATTGGCAGCAAAAGTAATGAAATTCTCAAGTTCTACATGAGTACATGAGGCAGCACTAATGCAGTCATCGATGTACTGGTAAACATAGAACATAGAACATTACAGCACAACTCAGGCCCTTTGGCCCACAATGTTGTGCCGACATTTTATCCTGCTCTGAGATCTATCTAACCCTTCCCTCCCACTAGCCCCCCCATTTCTCTATCATTCATGTGTCTATCTAAGAGTCTCTTAAATGTCCCTAATGTATCTGCCCCCACAACCTCTGCCGGCAGTGTGTTCCACGCACCCACCACTCTCTGTGTAAAAAACTTACCTCTGACATCCCCCTTATATCTTCTTCCAATCACCTTAAAATTATGTCCCCTTATATTAGCCATTATCACCCTGGGGAAAAAGTCTCTGACTGTCCACTTGATCTATGTCTCTTATCATCTTGTACACCTCTGTCAAGTCACCTCTCATCCTCCTTCTCTCCAAAGAGAAAAGCCCTAACTCACTCAACCTATCCTCATAAGACAAATAAGTTAAAGAGTTGAGGGAGTGGACCTGGGTAAGAATGAAACAAAGGCTGTTCCACAAATCCCACAAAAAGACAGACAGAGCTTGGACCCATGCGAGTGCCCATAACTACACCTTTGCTCTGGAGAAAGTGAGTGTCAGGGTTCCAAGTACTGGCCCTCAATTCGGCTCCATTGATGGTGCCTTGTTGTACAGCACATGGATTCCATGCTCAACTAAGTGCATAATGACACACACCTGAGCCCCATCAGGGGCCTAGCATAAGTACCCGGGTTTCTCTGGCACTGGTTGTCAGAATATTGGTCAACCTTTGGGTATTCTTTGGCTTCTGGCTGCTTAGAGTTGGCAGCTTTAGAGCAGTCCTGGTTTCACTGTTCCTCTTAGGATATCCAGTTTTTGTGCTGGGACTCCACCTCAGATCACTGAGGCAAGATTTCTTCCAGTTGCTGCCTGTGTTTGGTTCTGAGAAGGCATCATGACTCCAGTCTTGTACCAGTGTGCTGCATTTGGGTTCTCTGTGAGCTTGCTCTCTGCTCAACATTGTGACAGTGAGTGGAGTTGAAGGAGTTGTTTCTTGTGAGAACAAGTTTAGTCAGGAGAATGTGTGATGGTGGAGGGGAACTAGTTGAACCTCTGCTCCAGGAAGAAACAGAGGGCACTCAGACTATCCTGATGTGGGTGGAGGAGTAAAGAGATTGTGTCCATGGTAAAGATAAGCCTGTTGGAACCAGGGAATTGGAAATGGTCAATGTGGCAGAGGGCATCAGAGATGTCACAGATGAGTGGGAAGGGACTGCACTAGAGGAGAAAGGATAGAGTCAAGGTAGGAAGAAATAAGTTTGGTAGGGCAAGAAACACTGAAACAATGAGTCTTTTAGGGCAGCTCTGTTTGTAGCTTATGGGCAGGAGATAGAAGCAGACTATACAGGGCTGGGACATGAAAAGACTGGAAGCTATGGAGGGAAGATCTCCTGGGGAAATGAGGTGATATGATAGGGATCTTTAAAATTGTGACATGGTTTGTTGAGCCAGACAGGGTTCATTGATATACTATCACAGGGGGAGCACCAAAAACATGTAAATTATAAACCACCAATCTCTATGTTTTGTGCAATTGCTTTGAATTGCATTCAGGTACTGATGGCAAAAATCACAGTCTGAAATATGTCCTTTGCACTACAATAAACTATGACTGAAACTTAACCATGGAGAATGATAGGAGATTTAATCAGAATTAAGAAACTCATCAGTCCACTCTGAGACAGAAGGCCCCCTTCTCATCTTGATGTTCAGTAGTACCAGATCCACTCACTTTTGCCTGTATTGTGACAAAACTTCCCAGGACAATCACCTATTCAAAGCCCCTTGTCCCTCACCCTGATGTTATCAATTATCCTATTCCTCAAGGTTCCAATGTGGGCTACCATTCTTAAATGACTGTCACCTTGAATCCTGGCAGGACTGAAATGCTGAGGCCTCTGTCTTAGACAGGGCTGAAGATTGAAATAAAAACAGTCAGCATCTGTGGAGGCTCATATTCTGCCTGGGTAGTCTACCACCTAAAGGGTATGAACATTGAATTTTCCAATTTCAGGCAACATCTGTGTTCTTTTCTCTCCCTTTCTGATCTGCCCAGGTTCTCTCACCCCATCCTCCCTTCTTTCCAACCCCACAGCCCCCTGTTACCCAGTTTTCTTCCCCTCCCTCACCTGGTTCCATCTACCCAGCACCCACACACTTAACCTATGGATCTCCAAGACCCTCCTCCTCTGGTTCCTGTTAGCAATTATTAGGTGTGGGACATCTTTCAGGAGCTGTGGAATAGGATGAGGAGCTAGTTAATTCAAACAAAAACCAGTCTTCAAAACAGGAAAAACGTGTTCACAGTGTAACTTCCACTGATACTTTAAAGCCATCAAAACCACTCACTAGGTGTGGGGCATTCTGATTCAGTACCATTGTAACCACACAGAGGAAGACATTAAAATAAATATTTATGTTAATCAACCCTCATTGAAACCTCCACGATGAGATTAGGGAAGGCATAAAGTGACCATCTCCTGTATTCCCCATTATTAAGAACATATCCCAGCCAGTTAATGCACAATTCAGCACAGATCTGTTTTGTCAATTAATATTCTGGTTGTTTGCTGATTCAGGGAGCCATCCCTCAACACTGTAACAACAGAAATGTATCTTGGGCATCTGGTATTTTGTGCTCAGAACCCTCATACCAGACACTGGTATTTGAATATTCAAAGGGGTTCTGTCAGTTGGGATGTGCTCTCATAGTAAATATGTAATTCTGCAAAAGTTTTACCCGTCTATACTACAAATGTTAAAGTTTGAGCGGTAAATAATTACAATAAAAATAAAGCAGTAAGTGATTATGGCCATTGAAATTGTGGTGAATTGTTTATTGTTACCTTTGTGTTTATAAAGTGTAAAACATTACTGTACTGTTGAGGAGAAATAGATTTTCCAGAAGACCTACTTGTTGAGGTACCTTTTGCAACTACAAGCTTCAGTCCCCAGTGACTTAATCACAGTCACACCAGGTCCATCTGCCCATCATCCCCTCTCTTATCTAGTTCCACTTATCACCTTCCTTACTTATCAGATTCCAGAATCTGCAGCGCATTATCGTGTCCACTTATCATCTGTCTCTACCTCTACCCTCTGCTCACCCACCTGCCTCCATCTGCCCATCATCTTCCTCCTCACCTGGTCCCACCTATCACCTGCCAGCTCCTGCCTTGCCCCCTCCCTGTCACACAGGCTATCTCCACTGATACAAGGTCTTGACCTGAAATGTCGACTATCCTTCTGACTCCACAGATGCTGCCTGACCTTCTGAGTTCCTCCAGCAGTTTGGTTTTTTTTTGCTTCAGATTCCAGCATCTGCAGTCTCTTGTGTCTCAAGGCTGAAGAGTTTGTTAATGTTGGTTAAATCTCCCACAATGATCCACAGTTGATTTACATTCACAGTTTATGATAGAGCAGAGTACATATTTGAGACTGAGATGTTTACCATCATATTTAAATACAATTCATGCTGATCATCGAGATGACCAGAGGCTGGTGCTTTATGGTGTCTATGTTTCTCAGACCTCTCTCACCAATCTACAATTATGAATTCCTTCAGGCCCTAACAGAGCTCGATTGGATCAACATAGTCGAGAAGGTGTTGCCACTGCAGGCAAATCTAGAACTTAAGGGCATGAATGTAAGATAGTGACTAATAAATACAGTAAAAAATTCAGGAGGATCATCTTTATTCAAAGAATAGTGAGAAGATGGAATTCAGAAGACAGAGTGGTTGAGATGAGGAGCATAGCTGATTTATGAAACAGCAAGATAGGGAGATGAGAGACATAGGTCCAGAGGCTCCATTGAGAGGGTGGGATGAATAAAGTGAAAAGATTCTCACCCAGAGAATGAACATTGACATAAACCCTGTAGAATTACCTACTTCTGTGCAGCAATATTCAAAGTCTTCAAGAACCAGAGGGAATACATTACACATAGATCAACATGAACGGAAACCAGTTCATTGTTTTCATTCTGACTAATGTATTAGTCATATATCAGACTACTGCTGGGATTAAACCCATAACCTTCTGCTCAGCGCAGAAGCATAAATTTATATGGCTTCCATTAACTGAGCGTGCATCGTTTAATTTTTGCCTGCTGGGTTCATTAGTGTATTCTGATTACATGAAGTAAAAGTTAGATTGAATTTAGTATAAAGGATACACCTTAATGACAAAAGAGGTCTTTATTAGTGAAGCACAGGCTAACAAACAAATCTAACTACAAGGCTAGCAGGCAGGTTATTTATTTACACATAACCAATGCAAATAAATGTCACATTAATGAGAATGATTAAATGTTATTTAATTATTCATTAAATAAATAAACCAAACATCATGGACCAAGAATCTGGACTGCCTTATATAACAACTTGGTGCTCCCGGCGCGGCCTCTCTACATTGGGGAGACCGGACACAGATTGTGGGATCACTTCGTCGAGCACCTCCACTCCATCTGCTGTGCCAGTCACAATCTACTGGTGGCCAGCCATTCCAATTCTGCTTCCCATTTCCACACTGACATGTCTGTCCAGGTCACAGCCAAATGAAAATTTGAGGGATGGCACCTTGCATTCCACCTGGGCAGTCGCCAACCTGGCAGCATGAACATCAGATTCTCAAACTTCCGATAACCGCTCCCCCTCCGTCCCTTTTCCCCTATTTTCCTTCTTCTCTCTCCTCCTGATCCAACTGGTCCCCATCACCCTCTGCCTTTGCCCTCCCCCACCCTCTCCATCTGCCCAACACCTACACACTCCTCCCACCGGTTCCCCTCCCCTCCATGCTCCAGTGTCCTCTCCTATCAGATTTCACCTTCTTCAACCCTTTATCAAATGTACACCTATCACCTCACAGTTTCTGACATCATTCCCGCCCTCATCTGCCTATCACCCCCCCTTCACCTGAAACTGCCACTCACCTGACAGTTCTTGCTCCACCCCTTCCCTCCACCTCTTTATATTGGCTACCTCCCACTTTCTTCCAGACTCAACCCGAAACGTCGATGATACGTTTCCCTCCGTGTGTGCTGCCTGACCTGTTGAGTTCCTCCAGCGCTTTTTATATTGCTCCAGAGCGCAGCATTTGCAGTCTCTTGTGTCTCCCTTGTTGGATTCGACTGTTGTAATTAGCTTTTTTAACATGTGTAGTATTTAATACAGCTCAAGTGGCTGCACAAGGAATGGCCACTTCCTAGCTTATTGGTTCGTCCCTCAGGGGAATATGTGTTTTCCCATTGGTTGGTTTTGCCACAGTCCTGATTGGATTATTGTTAGCTAAGGAGAATCTCTTATCTCAGGTATAAAAGGTGTTCTTTTTTGTTAGTCACTTTCTTGCTCTCTTCTCCACCCCACTCCCCACCCCCCCGGCCCTAGCTCATCTTTAGTTCCTTTGCCTCGGCTCATCTCCCAATAGTAAAGCTGGTGCCATGTGCTCTGTAACTGTTTCTTTGTTTTAAACTTTTCCAATAAAACTTTGTGAAGCATCAAGTTGTTTTCAATTCATTCCTGGACTCCTGAAAGAACCTGCAGATTCGAAAATAACCGGATCCGATACCCTCTTACATAACAATTCAGTCTTTTTGTTTAAAAAATCACAAGGAAAGTTATTGAATTACTGCAACTTCTCTAAAGTCTGCAATTTTCCTTCCATATCTACCATTCACCTGACACACAAACAAACTGGGAAACCTTTAAGATTTTTACTAATAAGTGTGCTAAAGGATTCAAGAGAAGCATTTTTATTCATAAAATAGCAAGGTAGTGAAATTCACTAGCAAAACGAGTGGTTGGAATGAGAAGCATCGATGACTTATAAATCAACTGGAGAGGGAGATGAGGGATATAACACCAGAAGGCTCCATTGAGATGCTGAGATGGAGGATCTCATCCACAGTACGAACATCAACATAAGCACTGCAGACTTATTCATTTCTGCACTAGGGCAATTTCTTTAAAGATACCATACAATTTGTAAGCTATGAAGTTTAAGGATGATTCAGTCACTCCTCTTCCAGACATATAAGCCCTACCTTTACCCCTGTCTGTCCAGCAATTTCAATAGAACTAAATGTCAAGAACGCAGAGCAGTAACTGTTGTAGCACACAATCAATGAAGATGATTCAGGGCAAGTTTCTGCTCAAATGTAATAAATAGGAACAGAGGCATGAGAACTTGTTGGTTTGTGTATAATAAAGATTTAAATTCCTTTGAAGAAAAGAAAAGGTTAATAGAGCATCCAAGTAGGCTAACAGTACTTTATAAGATAAGATATTTTTACAAGATAAGATATCTTACTTGAGATAAGAGATACTCCTTAGCTAACAATAGTCCAATCAGGACTGTGGCAAAACCAACCAATGGGAAAACGCATGTGCATCGGAACACACAGTGAAATGCATTTTTTTTGTGTAGGGTGTTCTGGGGGCAGCCCACAAGTGTCACCATACTTCCGGCGACAACATAGCACGCCCACAACTTCCTAACCCGTATGTCTTTGGATTGTGGGAGGAAACCGCAGCACCCGAAGGAAACCCACGCAGACATGGGGAGAACGTACAAACTCCTTACAGACAGCGGCCAGAATTGAACCCGGGTCACTTGCGCTGTAATAGTGTTACGCTAACCGCTACACTACCGGGCCTGACTGAAATACTACTATAAAGAGGCAATGATACATCAGTACAAGGCCATGGTTAGGCAACTGTTTGAGTATTCTGTGCAGTTTGGGATATCCCAATGTAGCTGTAAATTCAATCAAATTGTGCCAAAAACTGGATCTCTGGGAATAATATGATAATTTTCTCAGGAGATAGAAAGTTCAAGGAATAAACTTAATGATGAGTTTTATTTTAAATGGCGAGTTTTAACAACAATAATAAGTAAATAGAGATGCAAGCAGCATAATATATAATCAGCAAGGAGGTTGGAAGAAATATTTTTATGCAAAGAAATGTTTTGCTGCAAGGAGTAGTCAAGGCAGATGCTCTGATACCTTCTTGGCAAACATTGAAGCAGCGTAGGAAGTGGAGAGAGATCAGGGTAGTGAAGTATTGTTTATCATCGAAACATGCAGCACAGGTACAGGCCCTCTTGGCTCACCTCATCCATGCTGACCATGATGCCTACCTACGCAACTCCTATATGCCTGCATTAGGCCAATATCGCTCTACGCCTTTTCTATCTAAGTACCTTTCCAAATGCCTTGTAAACGTTGTAATTGCATTGGGCAGCTGTTTCCAGGTACTCACCAGCCTCTGTGTGAAAAATTTACTCCTCCGGATCTCCTTTAACGTTCTCCCCTCTCACCCTAAACCTTTGTCCTCTAGTTCTAGAGTCCACGGCCCTAGGAATAAGATTCTGACTATCTTTCCTATCCTTGCTCCTCATAATTTTATAAAACTCTGTTAGGTCATTCTTTAGCCTCCCGTGCTTCAGTTTAGTCCTGGTAGAACAAACACAAGTGTAAATGAGCTGAAAATCCTCCATTGATATGTCGAATTCTACAGTTTCACAAAGCTTTGAAATCAGAAATAAAAAAGAAAGCAGAACTCAGTTTTTTTTCAACGTTGTTTGCATCATTAGTTTATGTAGGTTGCACTGAAATTGACAATTTCAATCATGTGTGAGAGAACTTCAATTAGCACCCTAACAAAACATAGGACTCTTTCAACAGTTTACTGCTAATCTGCCTTACATGCACTCTGAGTCTAAGAAATATAAGGTGTCCTTATTGCCAGGCTGAGCTGAGACTGGCAGGCATGAGGAATTTTAAAGTCTACAGAGTCCTCCAGCAACAAGTAATAAGTAATTATTACTGTCACTGGCGGCAGACTTCAGGACAAAAATTATACTTTGAGCCTGAAAAGCAGTTGAACCTCTTATAACATGGATGTGGGAATGGGGAATAATGAGGAGATTTAAAGCTCCAGTTTCCCAAACAGTAAGAATTTTGGAAGACCTAGGTCCTGTTAGTGGAAATGTTTGCTATCAGAATGTGCTTCACTGAAGGGACTATTTGTTGCCAGCTGGGATATGAGAACAGTTATCTCTCTTTATGCCTGATGATCACAGCCAAACACAACTGTTATGATATCAGGTAGTTTCAGGCAGTCTTGGGAAATCTTGTAACATCAGCCTGGGTGCTGTTCTGGTCTTTGTTCATTAGGTGAGTGATGCATCATTTTGAATTGCTGGCGAATTAGTCTTATTTGAATTGCATTAAGCCAACAGCAAGAAAGTGCCATCCAGTTTATTGGCTTTCCCAAGATCTATGATGCCATAGGTTTGCATTGGTTTTGGAGCAAATTCCTCAATAGAAAACAAGCCCACAATCAGAATGTGAAAAGTATATGTAACAACGTTCAAAAGCGTCCTCATGAACATGAACAAACTTGGATACATGGCTTTAGCAGCTTTGGAACTGGAATGGAAGTAAGTACCAGCATGACTATGCTCAGGACACTCCTTAGTGACCTCTGCAAAAGCCTGATTGTTGAATTATCTATATAACGTATTTCAGAGGGAGTATGGAAGCAAGTGCTGCAGAGACGAACATAATGGAATATGTGACAGAGGAAAACAGGGAACAATGTCTCGAAGTATAAGATTGGGGTTGATGGTTAAATCCTCCCTGTCATCCTGATCATAATCCACTTTAACATAATCTTCATGGTTTTATCTCTCATCAGTGTTGTTACTATTATTCTTCTCCTCAGTCCCCTACTGCTGCACAGATAAGAATGAGTGAACGTAAGGTGATAGTGAAAGGGATGGAAATTTACAACTTGTGCTGCTTTGCAAGGATGTCCCAGCAACTATGGAGGAGTGTTGCCACCAACTAAATGCCTTATTGTGTTTCACGCCTTGTCACCTCCCGTAGCCAGAGCTGAATGCCTCAGCAGATGTTCCATGGATTGTTTCTCACGGAGACTGGGTTCCTGAATGTCAAGGATGCACTTTCTTGTAAATTATACAGTTGCAAAACCCTCCTGAAGCAAGGTTGAGTGAATATACTGATGGGTAGTAATTAAAAGCAGTCTCTAACTTGAAAGGAGCCTCACAGCTCCAGAGACTTGGGTTTGATCCTGACCTCCAGTGCTGTTCTGTGTACTATTTTCATATTCTTTGTGGGCTTCTCCCAGGTGCTCCAGTTTCGTCCCCTATCCCGAAGATGTACTGGTAGTTTAATTGGCTATTGTAAATTACCCATAATGTGGATGTGTAAAAGAAACAAAGAAGGTGAAAAAGTATAAGTTGCGGATATACAGAGAAATAAAGAAAGGGAGTGGGGGGCAGGACTGAAGGAGTTGTGCTGCTAGGAGTTGTGACATACCTGATGAGCTGAATGGCCTACTTCTGTGTTACAATAAGCAGTAAGTAAACCAGACTGTTGCATTATTTGTTGATGTAAGTAGTATTGTCGTACTAAATGGAGAAGTAGGTTTTAGGATTGTGCAAGCAAGCAGCTTGTTACTTGTATCAATGGATATATGGACTATAATATCATGGGTTAGTACTCTTGAACTAATGTAATGGATTTGCAGTGAAAATTTTAATTTGAGAAAATGATGTACGTTTCTTGGATGAAAGAAGAAGGAAAAAATAACTGGCCTCTATGTACCTGCTTGCGCTTGTCAGGCCATTGAACTTTTTCACAGTGCTTGTCTACAGTTTGGGAATAAGAAGTGTAGCTGTCAGTGCCAATGGCCACATCTTCCAAATAGTTCAAGCAAGCAAGCTCCATGTATGGGCGAATGCTTAACTGCTGTGAGCCTAGCTGCCTTTTCATGTTCTCATATCCTCATCATCCACCCACAGACTGTTCTATTCTAACTGGTTCAATAACACTATTCCTTTAACTTTCTTCAGATGATTTAAAAAAATTTACATTGCTTTCAAATTTTCCATGATCTATTTTTTCCCTTTATAGTTTTGATATCTTAAATAAAATGTTATATGTTCCATTCCTTTTATTGTTACAATTGTTTGAGATGGTTTCATTACATTTATCTATTACCTCTATGTCCAAGTGATGAAAAACTAGACAAATACAATTTACTCAAAAATAGCCTTCAGGATGTTTTATTACTCCATGGAGACCAAGTAATAGAAGAGGAATTTTGTTGTATTAGAGATATTACCAGCTAAAATACTCATTTATTGATTCTCTTTCTTTCCCATTGTCTATTATACTTCTAAACTTAAAAGTTACATCCAGTATCTGTTTGTAAAGTCTGCTTATCCAAAGCTTTCTTGCAGTAAAGTTTAGCCTGAAATGTTACATTCCAAGAGGGTTCTAAGTAAAATATTGTTCAAGGTTAATAAGTACTTATCTTTGATATAACATTGAACTCTCTGGTTGACTAAATGTAAATAAATAAAAACAAGAAGTGTCAATAAGGAAAGTAAAATTAGCTGGCAATTATGCAATAAAATTCCTCGTCTTATTTTTTATCAACAGCGCCATCTGCAATCAATAAATACTGAAGTACATCAGGAAAGCCAATCAAATAATTCCTTCACCATGTTTTCAGATGGCACTTTGCACACAATTAGAAGTTATAGCATGACAAATGCAGGATAATTTAAGTTTAATAATCGTTGAAATGATCTATAAGATATCATTCAAATTGTTCACAAAAAATTCGCCTGTATTAATTTAATATCTTATCCAGCTGTTTTATTGAGCGATCTCTCAACTATGAATCTTACTACTCCTGTCCTGATCAGCAACTTAATCATCTTCCTCCATAAATGGTAAAGCCAGCAGAGGAAAGTTTTTTTTAAATGTGGGCGACCCCCCACATTATGGAGGGGTTGAATTCTTAGAAAACTGTCTGTATTGCGATTTTCCGTAACCCAAAATCTAAAAACCCTATTTCCCTTTGAATCGCATGTTACAAGTGGACATGCGTTTCTACAGGATATTTTTCTCTCAACAGTAATGATGAGTACCACAACTGCTGCTTCACGGCAGGGGGCCATTTAAGAGATTTGTTTTGGAAACTGACAAGGCAATCTCTTAAGTGATCAGCAGCAGAATTTGAAAACACAAGCAACTGTGGATGCTTATCACCTTATAGCTTTCAGTTTGAATGGAGACATAACCTTTTAAATGCATATCAAATATGGGCAAGATAGTTTAATGATATAATTCTAATTCACAACAAATAACAGTGATCGTTTAGGTTTATAACTTGCACTTAAACTTGCTGGCCCTATTTCAGAAACCTTGAGGATAAATAATATAGAAAACTCTTGAAAAAAAACTGCTAGGCAGCAAAATGAACCTACCATGCTAAAAAACCACCTTATCTGTGTATGTGTCAACAAATGTGAGTTGAAAAAGTAAAAATAGACAAAATCTGTTGTTTCATTTGCATTTTGTGTTTGTTTATTTATTTTTTCCTCCAAATAAATTCCATAAGAGCAAATTTTATTCGATATCTTGGATTTTTGGGTAGTGATTTGTGAATTCTGGAAGGGTGAACCCTAATGACTGTCACACGGGTTTCACCTGTATTGTGCAAAGTTCATTCATAATGCCTTGGGCATTTTGCATCATGGAGAATTATTGCTGGGAGACCACACACAATATTGATAACCACTCACTCTGTTTTCCACTCCACACTGAATTGATTTAACACACTTCCTTTAGGTGCCAGCACTATCAAGGTCTGTATATTTTGGGATTAGTAAAAGAGCATCTAGGGGGCATGCATTTAAGGTGAGAGGGGGTGTTCAAAGGAGATATGCAGGGCAATTTTTTTTTACACAGAGAGTGGTGGGTGCCTGGAATGCACTGCTGGGGTGGTAGTGGAGGTGAGTACAATAGAGGCATTTAAAAGGATCTTAGATAGGCAAGTAAATGTGCAGAGAATGGAGGGATATGGACATTGTGTAAGCAGAAGTGATTAGTTTAATTAGGCATTTAATTACTAGTTTAATTAGCTTGGCACAAAATCTTGGGCTGATTGGCCTGTTCCTGTGCTGTACTGTTCTACGTTCTAGTACCCTAGCTTTATTTGGTGTTCACAAAATTAGATTTATTGCAGAAATGGTTAAGCCAATGGTTTAGGCTGCAGCAGGAGCAGAATGCAAATTTTAAAAGTCCTTTCCAAATCCTAGATTAATAGCAAAAAGGTTTCTTAAAATTGTTTTCTTGCCTTCTAAATAATATCATTTATTTTATCATTTGGATTTCATCAATTTTTAAAAAGTCATATTTGTTAATTTCTTTTTTTTTCTCCTTCAAACTGCAAGTGTGGAGTCTTCAAGTGAGCCTCATGTGTTCAAGGCAGATGTCTAATTGCCTTAAAAGTGAGTCAAAGAACTGCTGTTCTGGTTAGAATTTGGTTCTAGGATATAGAACATAACAGCACAGTACAGGCCCTTCAGCCCACAATGTTGTACCAACATTTTATCCTGCTCCAATATCTATCTAACCCTAGCCCTCCATTTCTCTATCATTCATGTGGCTATCTAAGAGTCTCTTAAATGTCCCTAATGTATCTGCCCCCACAACCTCTGCAGGCAGTGCGTTCCACGCACCCACCACTCTCTGTGTAAAAAAACTTACCTCTGATATCTCCCTCATACCATCTGAATTTTAATGAATGACAGGTGTGCACAATGGAAAATAATGAAGTCTATTTTTATGCAGAAGTTTGAGAACATTAGATGGACTAAGCAGTTGGTAAGACAAATAATCTGTAGCCAAGAAAATTTGATGTTGTCAACATGTCTGATTGCTTTGAAGGCATCCCAGTGGTAACTGTATTTTGTGCACATAAATACAATGGCTGGAACAAATAAGGGCAAGTTTGACAGAGCAATAAAAATGTAACCAGCCTTGTTAGTCTCTTAAGTCCTATTTTGCAAATGTCAGTCCTTTTTTATGTTGACTGAGTGCCATATGGAAAATAGTATTCTTGCCATTAAAGATTAGTTGAAACTTTAGGTGCCTCTTTCACCTCCTTTCTCAACGTGGGTAATTCAGACATCATGACTTGCTGCTGGTGAGTGTTAATTCCTGATTGCACCAATCACTGGACGATAATCAATTGTCATTGACTGAAGCCTGCCACATTTTGAGCATTTTAAAAGTCCTCTGCCGGGAAATTCCTTGGAGACACTTCTCCATTGCAGACCAGAAATGATGCAAATATGTGGTTTTGTTTCTAACTGAAATTCCTTCTGAATTTCCACTAAAATAAATCTAGTGGAGCAGGAATAATGTGGTGGAATTTCCCAATTGCTCTTATAAGTCATATTTCAACATAGCAACATAAGCTGAGAATGCTGGAAGTACTCAACAGGTCAAGCAGTATCTGTGGGCCCTAAATGTTGACTTGGCTTCTCACTGATGCTGTTTGACTTGCCGAACAGTTCCAGTGTTCACTGTTTCTAACATAAGATAAGATATCTTTATTAGTCACATGTACATCGAAACACACAGTGAAATGCATCTTTTGCGTAGAGTGTTCTGGGGGCAGCCCACAAGTGTCGCCGTACTTCCGGCACCAACATAACATGCCCACAACTTCTTAACCCGTACGTTTTTGGAATGTGGGAGGAAACCGAAGCACCCGGAGGAAACCCACGCAGACACGGGGAGAAAGTACAAATTCCTTACAGACAATAGCCGGAATTGAACCTGGGTCGCTGGAGCTGTTATGGCATTATGCTAACCGCTATAATCCCATGCCTGCCCTATTTCAGTTTTCCAGCATTTCTGACTCCAATTGATTGCTACCAATATGGTTAAAGCTAAATATTATTATCATGTGTCTACTGTGTTGAGAAAAGATTTACATTGACTCCCAGGGCTTTGTCTGAGTTGGAAATACATACAAATACATTAGACAGGTGACCAATGGTTCTATTGGCTAGGTTTGGACATCACAAGTACTTTTCCTGTGATGATGTTTGTTAGAATGAATGTGCAATTTAGCTTATGCTCTGGCTGGCTTCCCATTGCACCACTGACTGCATTTATGTGGCAATCAATGTGCCCTGAGACTAGCTAGGAATATCAATCAACTGCAGAGTCTTGCACTCTATGGTGCAGTTAGCGCACAACAGTAAAAAGATGTTCATGCAACGCGTGTAAGATTTTCCAGGCAGCCACCATAATCCCTTTCACCTGGGACTCCCATCTTCCTTGATCTCTTCATATCTCAAGCAGACTATAAAACATGGCTATATACCTAACAAATGAGACTTTGGAGGCAAACAAAGAAAGCCAATTGGCAGCTGGATGGTCACTGAGCCAACCATCAACATGCTGATGATGCCCTTTTGGTGCCTGGACAGATTGCTATGTGGCCTTCAATACCCAGCAGACAAGTTTTCAGGAAAGAAAATGGTATATGGTGCTAAGATCTGCAGAAGGAACAAGGCATAGATTGCAACACCTGTCCAGAACTTGTCAAAGAGCAGGGGGATGCAGCAATGCATCAGAAGTGGGATTCACTGCTGGCTGCATTCTTCTGTGCTATAAATGCTTTTGACTCTGTTATGAAAACAGAAGATGCCAGAAAGACTCAGCAGGTCAGGCAGCATCTGTGGAAAGAGAAACAGAGTTAATGTCTCAGGTTGAAGACTCCTCGTTAGTAGGAGCAAAAGAATCCAGGAGATGAAAAGTCTACATCATGCAATAGAAAATTCCACCAGCTCTAAAACAAGCATTTAACAGCTAACATATGCAATGTTAATTGGTGAATTGAATGGGAATAGAGAACTGAATTAGAGGAAGTAGTATGAAACAAAAGAGAATCAATATAAAATCAGTTTTCTTCTGATAAGAACAACATTGAGGAACTTTATTTCCCTTTGCAAAAAGAAGTCTACAATTGTGTAAAGATATTCTGGGTGAAATTTCCAATTTTATTACCAATTGCTTACATTCATTTATCTATAGGTTTGGTTGCCTGGCTATTTCCAACAGTTGCATTTGATGTTCGACAACTCAAATCTAAGTTATCCATGGATTTACATGAGCATATTTCTGCTCCTTCACTGGATACCAAGTGGGTTCCAGCACAGCCCAATCATGCTGGGATTCCCAGCAATGATCTACCTCTTCCATATTGTGCCAATCAAGCCTGGAGTAGGATCTGAATCTTTGTTGATTTGAGTTCAAAGAGTCAATCTGTTTGGCCCTCTGCATCTGTCCCAGGTAAATGCAGGCAGATGGGAACCGTGGGCAATGAAGTGAAATGCAGTTCCAGTCAGTTGTTCTGAGCTCAATAGAGGCACTACAATGTGACACTTCAAATTGGATACTACTGTGCTCATAAAAAATATATATATTTTAGCATTGCAGTCTCCTCCAGCTGTCTGTGAGAAGCTGAGTGTGCACTGAATCACAACTATGTTATAGCTGGCTACCAAAGGGAGGCCTGCTATTCATTCCTCTGTCACAATTAGAAAGGCTGGCCATGTGGATGGGAAGTAAATTCAGTAGCCTCCTTGGTTAAAATTCAATGGAGGATATCAAAAGAGGAACTCTGGTCACCCAAGATGAGCTTATGAAACCAGCATGCGTAGCTAAGAGTATAAAAGTATAAATGAACAATATTAAAGGTACAGACAATCAAATGGAATAAGCTTTCTGTATAGAGAAACGTTTAAAAATGGATGTCTAATGTCAAAGGAACAAGATAAAACACCCTTCACCTATAAGATCAGACATTTTCCAAAGCTCACATTTTAACTCAGTCACTCTGATGATGTTACTAACAGGAGCAGTCACACTTATTCCACAAGTTTGCAAATAGTTGGCTCTGCATTTTAGTATCTTCAGAATGATGCCACACAGCAGTGCCAGTCAGTATTTCAGAGATTTTAGCTGGTGTCATCATTCTGTGGGGTTCAGGTCTGCTGGGGTCCAGGGTTATTTTATGGTCTTTGTTATAATTATTTTCTGAAGACTGCCTATAGATTCTCTGTATCAGTGAAGTTATCCCTCAAGGTATTCAATGGGGATGTGCTGTGGATATATTCCTTCATTGGTAGAATTTAAGTCAATTTTCAGAAATCAAATCTGATTCAAGTTTAAGAAATAGTTGCTCAACTTTAAATATTCCAACTCATGATCAAACTGTTGCCTTCTGCTCATAAACTCCAAGAAACTTACTATGTACGTTGGGGGAGATTTATGAGAGAGTACATTAGAAAACCTCAATCTCAGTTGTTTGCATAAAGTTAACAATTTCACACAGTCACAACTAACCCTGAATGTGAATTAGTTGTGACGCATTTAATGAAGTTCATAATCCTGCTTAAAGCTGCAATTTGTTTGATCAACATGCTTGTTTTATGTTATAAGATTAGTTGTCGCCTAACACCCTTGTTTATATAGCTCCATTTCTTAAAAAGTATAAGGCAATATTTGCTTTTACGCTGTAGGAACACTATATTTACATTAAAAAAAACTGAAGAAACAGTGGGGAATTTCCAAGCTTTTCTAATTCACAGTATTTTAAAGAAAAGTAACTGGCATTATGAGACAGTCATCATTGCACTTGTCAAGAAAGGACACTACCGAGGCTTAAACTAAATCACTTTAAATATGTACAACACTACACAAGGCACTGTCAGCAATAGTTCTAAAGTAAATATTAAAATCCACACATTTCAAAATGTTTGTGTCTGTTTTCATAAATATATATATCTGCACACATTTCCAAGGCCGTGAAGAAAGATCAGGAGAACTTTAAATTGTCACCACGCAAACACTGGGCCTCCCTCTGTGCTGTAATACAATGGAAACTAAGATGGATTGCCCATAAAATCGATACAAAAAGTTCTCGTATTTCTTTATGATACAGAAGGAGGCTATTCAGCCCATCAGGTCTGTGCCTGCTGTCAGAGCAATCCCATCATTCATTCCCCCAGTTATTTCCCTGTAACCTATTCCACCTCATGTGCCCATCCACTCCACCCTGACTCTCCTACCACGTATCTGTACTGGGGATAATTTAGAGTCACCAGTTAATCTACCAACCAGCATGGTTTTGGGATGTGCGAAGAGGGAAACACACACAATCACAGGGTGAACGTGCGAACTCCACACAGACAGAACCAGAGATCAGTATTGAACCTGGGTCACTGGAACTTGAGGCAGCTGCTCTACTGCTGCACCACTGTGCTATCCATGATTGCAATGGTGATTATTTTATGCTCGCTTAAAACATTCATGTTACTTGCTCGCTGTTATGAATGCTGGCTGTCGCCAGGACTGATAATGTTTTGGTTGCCTGCATATGTCAACAGTGGGTCCAATATTGTACAACTAGCAGCCGTCTCCAACAGAACAAGGGACAGGGCAGGGTGCAGGGAATCCTTTTTGTATCCTAAATCTGACAAATATATGAAATAACTTGAATAAAAATGTAGATAGTTGGGTTAGTAAGTTTGTAAATGACACAAAGATTGGTGGAATTGTGGACGGTGTAGATACAGTGTCAAACAGTCAAAAGATACAGTAGAGTGTAGATCAGTTACAGATGTGGGCAGAGAAATGGCAGAAGCCGTTTAATCCGAGCAAGTGTGAGGTGTTGCACTTTGGGAGGTCAAATGTAGGGGAAAAGTATACAGTTAATGGCAGGACCCTTAACTGCATTGATGTACAGAGGGCTCTTGGGGTCCAAGTCCATAGCTCCCTGAAAGTGGCCATGCAAGTAGAAAGGGTGATGAAGAAGGTGCACGGCATGTTGCCTTCATTGGTTGGGGCATTGAGTATAAGTGTAAGGAAGTCACGTTGCAGCTTATTAAAATTTTGGTTGGGCCGCGCTTGCAGGATTGTGTGCAATTCTGGTCACCCCATTACAGGAAGGATGCGGAGGTTTCAGAAAGGGTACTGAAGAGGTTTACAGGGATGCTGACTGGATTAGAGGGTATGAGCTATAAGGAGAGGTTGGACAAACTTGTGTTGTTTTGTCTAGAGCATTGGAGGCTGAGGGGAGACCTGAAAAAAGTTGATAAAATTATGAGAGGCGTAGATGTGGTAGACAGTAAGAATCTTTTTCCCAGGGTAGAAATATCAAGTACTAGAGGATATGCATTTAAGGTGAGAGGGGGAAAGTTTAAAGGAGATTTGCAGAGCAAGTTTTTTATACTGAGAGTGGTGGGTGCCTGGAACGGGTTGAAGCAAATATAATAGTGGTGTTTAAGAGAATGTTGGATAGACACATGAATATGTAGGAGATGGTGGGATATGAACCATGTGCAGGCAGAAGAGAATTAGTTTAATTTGGCATCATGTTTGGCATTGACATCATGGCCTGTTCCATGCTGTACTGTGCTGTTCTATATTCTAAAGAAATAGTAAATCTCTGCATTGGCAAAGCACTGCAGATGTTGGAAACGTAAAATTAAAAGAACATATGAGAGAGAAAGCAGTAGAAAGTTAAGTTGGCAGAGCTAGGGAGGCAAGAGGGGCTTGTACTCTGCATTAAGTGTCTGAGGCAAATGGCTTATTCCATAAATCATCAAAAGGGAAAACAACATGAGGATTGGGAAGCGTAATTGTGGAAAATCTGTTTTCAGTTCATATGATTGATTCTTATCACCAGGTATATATAAGGATGCGTGGCACAAGAAGGTTTGATGGTTTTGGATAACTAACCATTAAACAGCTAGTGAAAAAAGAAAAATACAATACGACAGGATACAAAATTCAGCTGCAAAATACCTCCAGTTAGGTGTCTAATATGAACACACTGTAGTTGTTGCTTCACAGCTTCAACGCCTCGGGGTTCAATCTTGACCTCTGCTGCTGACTCGATAGTGTTTGCATGTTCTCACTGTGACTGTGTGGGATTGGTAGATTAATTGACCACTGTAAATTGCTCTGAGGGTTAATGGTAGAACCTAGGGAGAGTAGGTGGAGAATAAAATAGGATTATTGTAAATGGGTGCTTGATGGGTGAAAATGGAAACCTCTAGCATCTAGCATTGTTACGCATGTTCTTTTAGCATTAAGAGATTTTAAATTCAGAGTCATACCTAGCCTGCCCTACAACAAAGCCAGTCGTGGCACCACTGATGTGGCTGCTGCTGCAATTTTCTCCTGAGGGGCAGGCACAGTAGTGTAGCGGTAGGCATAACACTTTACAGAGCCAGCGACCCGGGTTCAAATCCGGCCACTGTCTGTAAGGAGTTTGTACGTTCTCCCAGTGTCTGCATGAGTTTCCTTCGGGTGCTCCGGTTTCCTCCCACGTCCCAAAAACATACAGGTTAGGAAAATGTGGGCATGCTATGTTGGCGCCAGAAGCATGGCGACACTTGCGGGCTGCCCCCAGAACACTAGGCAAAAAAGATGTATTTCACTGTGTGTTTCAATGTACACGTGACTAATAAAGATATGTTATCTTATTCCCCAAACTGGTATACTTGTTGGAGAGGGGGACAGTCATGGGAGACCCCTGCCTTTCCCTCCTGGTGGAAGACTGGAAATACTGCCAGGGGGTGGGGGGGGGGTGATAGGCGGAGGCAACAAAGGACTGCAGAAGATGGAATCTGATGGGAAAGGAAGGTGGAGCCTGGAATCAAATGAGGGAGGTGGGGAGGGAAGATGGGAGTAGTTGGGGAGGGGAACCAGTGGGAGGAGGGTGTGGGTGACGGGCAGATGGAGATGGTGGATGAGGAACTGAGTAGATTAGAAGGAGAGAGAAAAGGGACAGAGAGGGAGCAGTTTACCTGAAATTGGAGAATTCAATGTTCATGCCATTGGGTGGTAGGACTACTCAGTCAGAATATGAGGTGCTCTTTGAGTCACAGGATATCCAGCCTCTGACCTGCTCTTAAATCACCGTTTCCGTGTGGCAGATTCAGATGAGTTTCTGGTCAATGGTCAGCCTAGGATTTTGATGGTGGGAATGGAAATTGGTTCTGGAATGGTGTTGTCAGTGAACAGCAGCTATGCTTCTAGCCTCTTGAAGATGGTCATTGCCTGGCAATAGTGTTGCCATTCAACAGCTTGTGTCTAAATGTTTAGGCCTTGCTGCAAATAGGAATGTGCTTATCCATTTGCCGAGGAGTTTCAAATGGATTTGAACGTCGTAAAATCATCAGTGAATATTTTAACTTGGTTGTACCAGTGCTCGTTGATGCTCCACTGAGTCAAATGCTACCTTGATGTCTAACACAGTTACTCTCATCTCACTCCTTCGTCCAAATCAAAATTAACCAGGTTACTGGTAAGTGTTGCTTGATAGCACTGTCGATGACACCTTCCATCACTTCACTGAGAAGTGATTGACGCAGCAATAATTAGTGAGGTTGAATTTATTCTGCTTTTTTTGGACAGGATATGGCTGAGAAACTTTCCATATTGTTCGTTAGATGCCAGTACACTGAAACAATTGTTGTGGAGCCCAAGTCTTCAGCTCTGCAGCCAGGATATCGGTGGGCCCACTGTCTTTTCAAAATCAAATGTTCTCAGTTATTTCTTAATATTATGTGGATTGCATCATGTTGGTTGATTACTGGCTGTTGTGACAGTGGGGACCTCTGGAGGAAGCTGAGGTGGACCACTTGTTTAGCATTTCTGGCTAAGAATGGCTGCAAATGCTGCAGCTTTGACTTTGAAAATCATAGATTGGGTGCTATCATTGATGATTGGGATGTTCTTGGAGCCACCTCGGCCTGTGAGCCACTCAAGTGACCGCCACCATTCGCAGCTGGATGGGCCAAGACTGTGGGGCTTTGTTCCAATCCATTCAGATGAGTCATTAAATCTAGGCGCCATCTGCTCCCTTTAGTGGATGCAAAATATCCTGTGGTATTACTTTGAGGAAGAACAGTTTTCTCCAGCATTCTGGTCAATTTTCATCACTCAACCAGCATCACACAGACAAAGTATCAGATCATTATCACATTATTGTTTGCTGGAATTCACGTTAGCTAAGTTGACTGCCAAACTTCATATATTTTAACCATAACTGTAATTCAGAATTATTTTACAGACTATAAAGCACTTGGTAAAATTATTCTCACGATTCAAATCTTTCAATCAACTTTTAATAGCAAGTGTTGCAATATCAATTTAAAAAATTGTTGAACTAGTGCAGAAGAATAAGGCTATTATTTAGAAATTCAATAGTACCTGGCATCTTTCCCCACTGCTGCACTGAGCCTGAAATCCAGAAATAGAATTAAAAGGGGCATCATAATTTTCCATATGTACAAAATAATTCAATTCAGTTTCTGTTTCTTCACACCATTTGCCTGGTAGTTTTAATTTGCAATGTAATGCTGAGAAGAGTGTGTAGAGACAGTGTTAACGTGCTGGCTGAGACATTGCCATCTGTGTGTTCACACTTTATAGACTGTAGCCACTGCACTTGCCGTGAGGAAATATAATTCTGTTTGAAGTGACATGGTATATAATTACAAAGAAAATACTCATCTTACTTAATAAATGTAATGCTTAAATCCTTTGTTCTTCTTTAATAGCTGGTAATGGCTCCTAAATTTGTTTCTAAACATTCTATACATAAAGGAACATTCCCTCTGTAATAAAAACAGAAAATGCTGGAAATACTCAGCAAGACAGGACACACCTGTGGAAAAAGAAACAGAGGTAACTTTTCAGGTTGAAGAACCTTCATCAAAACATTCCCACTGTTTGTTACCTACTGCAAAATTAATAAATATGTTTATAATTTTGTTGGAATTTATGAAGAGAGACAATCATGTGATAATCCAAATCTATTCCAGTGTAGTTCCACACAAGTATACCAGTAGCAGAATCAGTAGTCTAATGGCTGATAAGAAAAAAAAGATTTTCATTTCCTGTTCACCATGTTTAACAACATTATTGGAATGTTTTTGTCAGATAAAGGGATGAAATTCCAGAACCCATTGGAAATCCATTCCCCTGAAATATAAGCTAAAATATTCACCCTATCCCCATATTTACAAGATCTTTTTCTTTGCAAACTTAGTTATGATTTCTCCAAATATACAGAAGGAAGGCACCTCGTAAACAATGGAACCATACATGAGGTCTAACTGAGCGAGCTCAGTTAAGGAGCCACTGGGACCACTTTGTGAAGTCCAACATGTGGACTACGGAATGATCCATTGTGTTCACTAGATGCTACAAGGGTAGCTCATGAATCTTCTTTTCAATGTGCTCCCTCCTTAGCTTGAGGCTTGTTCAGGAAGCGAGATGTTATAGCTCCCCTAGAATATCAGGGGTTCTCTCAAGGGACTGCTGCTCACACATTAACATGCTAACTGATGCATCATTAAGTTAGTTGATGTTGCAGTGTCGATGGGAAATAAGCAGAGGCAAAATGCTTGAGGACAGTAGTGTCCTCATTATATGAAAGGAAAGTCAAAAGCACTGGTTACCACATTTGATTCTTTCAGTCTCCCTTGTGCCAAAGGAGATTCCAAACTCGGGGTGGAGATACTCAAAATTAATCTTATATATTGCACAAAATATGTCCAGTTAAGAGAATAGAACTTTAAATTCACTTTTGGCAGTAAATAAAGATGAGATTAGTGTGAAGTAAGGGTTTTTACCCAGGCTGAATAACATGTCCAAGTAATCCTGTATTCTTTGTTTCAGGAATGAAATAGTACTGCACATGGCATTACAAATAATTCAACTGTAGGGCATTCAAACTAAGAAATTATATCTCCAGTACTATTATGGCAGTTCAATTTCTAGGACGTACAAAGAAATTGCATTATACAATGTGATGAGAAACCCTTTTGGTGCATTAAGTAAAATGCTTCAGTATGATTAGCTCTATTATGGACCAATTTATTCATATTCTTGAGAGATGAACAGAGACAAATAAAACAGCCAAGATGCATTGTGAAATTTCCAGCTTGATGCAAAGTGAAACCTGCAGATATCAGTCTAACATTACCACTTACATGTAATAGATCTGAATAGTACAATTCTGGGTGACATTTCCTCATGGTCTCACTATCACTAGTTCATCAGGTTGCTCAGAACTCAATTCTTTCTCCTAATATTAACTTTTCAAATCTTATAACCTATTCTTAACCAGATCCATCTACCTGCCTTTTCCCCATAACCCTTAATTTCCCTACTATGTAAAAATCTATGTAACTGCGTCTTAAATATATTTAATGAGGTAACCTCTACTGCTTCCCTGGGCAGAGAATTCCACAGATTCACTACTCTCTGGGAAAAGCAGTTTCTCCTCACCTCTGTCCTAAATCTATATCCCCAAATCTTGAAGCTATGTCTCCTGGTTCTAGTCTCACCTGCCAGTGGAAACAACCTTCCTGCCTCTATCTTATCATAATTGTACAAGTTTCTATAAGATCCCCTCTCATTCTTCTGAATTTCAGTGAGTAGTCCCAGGCGACTCAATCTCTCCTCATTGTCTAAGCCCCTCATCTCCAGAATCAACCTGGTGAACCTCCTCTGCATCTCCTCCAAAGCCAGTATATCCTTCCTCAAGTAAGGAGACCAGAACTGCACGCAGTGCTCCAGGTGCGGCCTCACCAGTATCCTGTACAGTTGCAGCATAACCTCCCTGCTCTTAAATTCAATCCCTCTCACAATGAAGGCCAACATTCCATTTGCCTCCTTGATAACCTGTTGCACCTGCAAACCAACCTTTTGCGATTCATGTACAAACACTCCCAAGTCCCTCTGCGCAACAGCATGCTGCAATCTTTCACCATTTAAATAATCTGATCTTCTATTTTTCCTTCCAAAGTGGATGATCTTGTATTTACCAACATTATACCCCATCTGCCAGACCCTTGTTCACTCACTTCACCTATCTGTATCTCTCTGCAGACTCTCCACATCCTCTGCACAATTTGCTTTCCCACTCAATTTAGCGTCATCAGCAAACTTAGATACGCTACACTCAGTCCTCTCTTCCAAATCGTCAATGTATATCGTGAACAGTTGTGGGCCCAGCACCGACCTCTGCGGCACTCCACTCACCACTGATTGCCAACCAGGGAAACACCCATTTATCCCAACTCTCTGCCTTCTATTGGTTAACCAATCCTGTATCCATGCTAATACATTACCCCCATGCATCCTTCTCTTATGGATAAGTCTTTTATGCAGCACCTTATCAAATGCTTTCTGGAAATCTAAGTATACAACATCCACCTGTTCCCCTCTATCCACTGCGCTCATTATATCCTCAAAGAACTCCAGTAAGTTTGTCAAACAGGACCTGTCCTTCCTGAATCCATGCTGTGTCTGCCTGATGGAACCACTTCTATCCAGATGTCTCGCTATTTCTTCCTTAATGATAGCTTCAAGCATTTTCCCAACTACAGACGTTAAGCTAACAGGCCTATAGTTACCTGTCTTTTGCCTACATCCTTCTTTAAACTGTGGCGGGACATTTGCTCTCTTCCAATCAGCTGGGACCTGCCCAGAGTCCAGAGAATTTTGGTGAATTTTCACAAATGCATCTACTATAACTTCCGCCATTTCTTTCAGTACCCTGGGATGCATTCCATCAGGACCGGGGACCTGTCTACCTTTAGGCCCACTAGTTTGCTCATCAATACCTCTCTAGTGACAGTGATTGTATCGAGGTCCTCACCTCCCATCGCATCCGTAACGTCTCTCTTTGGCATGTTAGATGTGTCCTCCACCATGAAAACCGACACAAAATTCAAGGCCTTGGCAGCAATTTCTACATTAGCCAATATTAATTCTCCTTTCTCAGCTTCCAAGGAACCTATGTTCACTTTAGCCATCCCTTTCAGTTTTATACTTACTGGAGTTCTTTGAGGATATAGTGAGTGCAGTGGATAGAGGGGAACAGTTGGATGTTGTATACCTGGATTTCCAGAATATGTTCGATAAGGTGCTGCATAAAAGGCTTAACCATAAGATAAGTATACATGGAATTGGAGGTAATGTATTATGAAGCATTTATTATAAATTATTGTTTTACGTTGGACGGCACGGTAGCGTAGCAGTTAGCGCGATGTTATTACAGCATGAGCGATCAGGGTTCAATTCCCGTCACTCTCTGTAAGGAGTTTGTACGTTCTCCCGTATCTGCGTGGGTTTCCTCCAGGTGGTCCAGTTTCCTCCCACATTGCAAAGACGCACGGGTAGCTTAATTTGGGTTTAAAATGGGTGGCGCAGGCTCACTGGGCCAGAAGGGCCTGTTACCATGCTGTAAAAAATAAATTTAATAAATTTATGTGCATTTAACAATCTGCTTTGGTTACTGCAATCATCTCTGAAAACAACAGTCACTATTTTTTTCTTGCATTGATGGTTTTGTTTTTAAAGTGTAAATGCAAATGATGTAATTTCTGCTTGTGCAACGTTAGGGAGCTTTGCTGAAGTGACTACGTACTGGAAACACGGGTAAGTATTGCATTGGATTTTCTAATTATTTTGTCTAATTCTTCAAATCCTCCTTGAGAATATGTGACATCCTCAGCTGATTTGTCTCCCAGCTCATAACCAATCAAAATGGAGAAGGAGCATCCAGGAAGTCCTTAACAACCATTAACATTTTTCAGGATCATGTAATAGCCCAGCATTAATAGCAGAAAGAGCCACCACTTCCCAGACTACCAAGCCACTAATCCTAGTAACTCCTGCTCCTCCTGTGATAGAGCTTGCAATTCCCACATTGGATTTATCACCCACCTCAGAACTTGAAATCATATAGGTAATTTGGGATTCACTTCAATTTAAAGGAAAAGTTTCATCAGTATGTGTTACCACCTCTGGTTGAATGGTTAAATGAGTAAAGGCAGGAAGCTTCAGGCTTTTAAGCTGTTAGCAAGAGATATTTATATTATGATTTAGTTTTGTCAAGAAAGGGTTCTATTCTGCAGAAGAAAATAGTAAGACCTGTAAGATATACATTCTTTTCCTGACAATAAACAATTATGCATGTATGGTGGAGAAAGTAAATCAATCCATGAATAACCAAATGAGGTGATGAGATGAGATATCTTTATTAGTCACATGTACATCGAAACACACAGTGAAATGCATCTTTTGCGTCGAGTGTTCTGGGGACAGCCCGCAAGTGTAGCTGACCGCTACACTACCGTGCCTATGAAAGAGAATTGATAAGAAATCCAAAATGAAACATGCTACCTGAACAGAAACCTTATAGTATTATAAAAATGGACACAGTCTAAATCATTGGAAAGCTTGAAAGCAAATAAAGCTGCAAAAGTCTGGAATATGAAACAAAAACAGAAGTGCTGGAAGAACTCAGCCAGTCAAGCAGCATCTGTGGAAAGAGACACCAGTTAACGGTTCTAGTTGAAGAGCCTCTGATAAAGAGGGAAACAGAGTTGGTCCAAGTAACAAAGAAGGTCGGGAGGGTAACGGCTGGAACAAAGGGGATGTTATTGATGAGGTGAAATGATAAACAGCCATTGAATGGACGTTTAAGCTCCTTTATCTGTGTGTAATGTGTTGCTAACTTTGTGAAGTCTGGCTGACGTATTATCTGAACAACTGGAACATGCTGAGCAGGCTGGAATATACAAATGAGAAAGAAAAAAGAAGATTTGTTTGGACATCATCAAGAAATTCTGTTTGCAGAAAGGGCTTTGTGGACTTTTACAATAGCAAGTGAACTTCAAAGTTAATTAAGTTTTAAAGCAAACTTATAGGGGAGCAAGGAACAGCCAGTTTATCCAGAATACTTTTTGGCAATGAGATGATTACAACAATACAAACAGAATGGACACAGGCTGTGAGACATGCAAAATTATTGTCAAAACTTGCCGTAAAGCTCCACAGAGGAACAAACAATCCACTGAACACTAGGGAACCTCTCCACACAAATAACTGGGTTAGAATAATCAGGGCAGTCAGAAAGTGAGAGACTCATAGATGTTCTATTATCAACCATTTGCTTCAGTCTGCAACCTGGGTTGTTAAATTTGTACTTTATAGGATTGCATGTCTGCTTTGTAATGTAGTTGATATGACAATTGAATAGACTGGCTCTAAACCTTTCGCCTACCAAGAAAGTTTGCACTGCAAATCTGCTTTTTTAATTTAACATTATATCCTTGATGAGTTAACTTCCTCACTGATTTCTTTTCATTATTTGTTTGCATCTTTTGCTTTATCAGTTTAGGTGTCCTTTTCTTTAGAAGTTTTCTTGATAAAGTTTTGTTGTTAAAAGTTTATAGTTTTCAACCAGTGTTCAGAGAATATTTGAATTAAATATTAAATTAAAGCATTGGCTTAAGTTTACATTGATTTGAAACTGTTCATAAAACTGTGAAAAGAACTAAGTTCAACTTTCAAAGATAAGTTTCAAACTTGAAAAAATACAGGTTGTTCTTTGTTTTAAGTTATACACAAAATTTCTTTTACGTTCTATTTATTGAGTCAGATTATTTCTAAAAACAAAACCTATTTTTTTTAACCTTTAAATTTTCCAAATTCTTTCACAACATGTAAGGGAATCCCAATGAGAATGGACACAAATAGAAATTACATCTCAAGTTATCATGAGTTTTCATCAATCCAAAATAACGAATAGAAATTTGTTAGAAATAAGCTTGTGAATTCTTGATCTGTCCTTTCTGTGGGTATCTCTCCTTGCTGGAAACACTCAAATAGCAGAATTATAATGTGGAATCTGTTGTGACAGTGGTGTGCAGCTCTGTGGACTTTTAAACATCAATTCCACTTTTTATTTTCAACATTATACATTGAAGTTGAATTTCTACAGGTGCTTTCTCACCCATCTGCAAAAACCTTGATTGAAACTGTGGAAAAGCTGGACCAGAGGCACTCTTGTAATTCACTGCAGGTGTAATTCATTACAGAAGTGCTGGTGTCTGACTTTTGTATCAAAGGACAATTCTGTGAGGCACTGAAATCAAAATGGAAGGTAAACTGTAAGCAATAAATCTGACACCAGTTACCTAATCATTACTAACTCATTCATTAATCACAGAACACCAGTATGTTCAGAAGCCAGCCGCTAATTCTTTATTTAAATCAATATACAATGAAGGAACTGAAACTGGCAAGTGCATTAGATTTATCACAACAACCTTTTACATTTATCAGTCCTGTCGTAGCTTACCTTCGTTTTCTATTCTTGTATATTTTAATCCAAAATGCATTACCTTTCCTGATCTAATTTCTCTCTCTGTGCTATCTCAAGCTGGCATACACTAGTCAAGGCTTTCATTACTTCCTTCAAATTGCCATCCTTCACATAAAGGTGTGAGATGCACAGAAAGCTTAGCCAGAGAGTAAAGTTGAAGCAAAAGTCAATGCACTGTTTAGGGAAAGAGCAGATACGTTACGTTGTCAGGAAGAAATAAGATTAGGGGTAATTTGGGATTTTGCTTGCAAGTTAGCCAGCATGAAGATGATTGTCCAAAAGGCTTCTTGTACGGTTCTGCAACTACAAAGTATTGAGTATAGGAATTGGTATGTTATGGTGACGTTGTATAAGACATTGGTGAGGCCAAATTTGGAGTATTGTGTGCAGTTCTGGTCACCGAACTATAGGAGGGATATCAGTAAGATTGAAAGAGCGTAGAGAAGATTTACTAGAATGTTGCCGGGTCTTCAGGAGTTGAGTTACAGGGAAAGATTGAACAGGTTAGGACTTCATTCCTTGGAGTGTAGAAGAATGAGGGGAGATTTGATAGAGGTTTACAAAATTATGAGGGGTATAGACAGACTAAATGCGAGTAGGCTCTTTCCACCTAGATTAGGAGAGATAAGTACGAGAGGACATGGCTTTAGGGTGAAAGGGGAAAGGTTTAGGGGGAACATAAGGGGGAACTTCTTCACTCAGAAAGTGGTGGGAGTGTGGAATGGGCTGCCATCTGACATGCTAAATGCAGGCTTACTCTTAATTTTTAGGAATAAATTGGATAGATACATGGATGGGAGCAGTCTGGAGGGTTATGGACTGGGTGCAGGTCAATGGGACTAGCGGGATAAAGTTTTGGCACACACTAGAAGGGCCGAATGGCCTGTTTTCTGTGCTGTAGTGTTCTATGGTTCTATGCAATAGTTCCCCTCACTTCCCTTCTTTATGAGTGGTGGAAGTGGGTAACCATTGGAGCAATACAATTGACCCAATCTTATTCTGACCTAATAGTGACACAAGAACACACACTAAAACACCAACTCTCCAAGAATCATTGGTAACAAGTCCTTTACCAAAGCAAGACAGAATTGTAGACTTCAGAGTGAATGAAATAAAAGGTGTGGATACATTTAAGTGAAAGCTGGACAAGCATATGAGAGAAGAATAGAGGGGTATATTGATACAGTTAAGTAAAGTGGGTGAGTAAAGGCTTGTGTGAAGTGTAAACAATGACAAAGACCATCTGCACTGAATGGCCTGCTTCTGTGGCACAATGAATATAATGAAAGAAGTGTACTGATCTTACTGCATTTCCAGTGTATATTTTTAACGAGTAAAGTATATTTTTGAAATATAAAACAAATTCTGTTGAATTTTTTGTTCATTTCATTTTATGATGAATTGATTAAAAATCAGATTGGATTTGCCCAATGAAAACCCAGTCTATAAGAAAAGTAGATAACTGTGCCTTAGAACACATTCCAAATATGAGAAAGCCTAACCAGCAGCCAGTCAAAAGGCCAACAGCTACCTGATCGGGTGGAAGCATGATTTTGGTACCTAATTGCACAGAAATTGGGTTGCATTGTAGTTTTTTTGAAAACTCTTGTTGTGAGTGAGAAAACAGATTCGATGGGTCTCAAAAGCAAGGACTCCGAACACAGTCTGGCAGTAAATGATTTTATTGCCAAAAGACGAGCATGGGAAAATGACAATGGGAATAACACACACATGCACGCAGTTTATAGTGACCGTAGGAAAATCGCACTGGGGGGTAAAATACACACATACATACACAACGAACTAGGTACAGTACATACAATCAAGGAAAAACAATACGATACCTGCCACCCCTTGACTCAGTGCAGGCATGGCTCTATGCTACTAGGGACACTAACTAAAACGTTCCCAAACCTTCAACAGTGCACACCTCACCAATGATTTCTCCAGCGCCGTTCCGCAGTACTCAGCCTGGAGTGAAGCAGGGTGGACTCTTGAAGCTGGTTAAAGAGGGTGAGCTGAGCACACGTGGCACTCTTTATAGTGCTGGAGGGCTTGGGGGGGTGGTGTCCAGCCCAGGTAATTTACAGAGGGCCAAAGGCTCGGTGCCAGCAAGGACTAATCGGTTACAAAGACCAATGGCCCGAGGCCAAGTACAAAGGTACTTAAAGGGGTTAATGGTCAGGTGTTCACTGATGGGTGGGGCAGGACCAAACCTTGATTTGCAGTGGTGTGTCTTCCAACCATGTAGTGGGCAGTGCTGTCATGTGACAGCCACAACCCTCCACAATACAACTCCTTCAGTCATGTTTACACATTTCTTCAGGCCCTCAATCCCTCTCTGCTTCTATAACTTCCATCTGTCTAGTCAACCTTCAATATTTCTGCACTTCTCCAATTCTGTCTTCCTGTGCAAGGCATCCAGCTCTAGCCTTCTGTTGCCCAGGCTTTGGAATTACATCATTCAATCTCTACTTTTCTCAATTGTTCTCTTTTGTTAAAATATTCCTTAAAACATCCCACCTTGGCCCACCTTTTCATCACCTAACATTTCCTTAATTGGTGTGTCAAACTTGTGGAATTATGTTTATATAAATTGCCGTGAGATATAGTCTTACAATTTAGGATCTGTTTAAATACATATTATTTTTTCCAAGAATAACTTTATGTTGAGTTTTAAAGTGTTAAGAATAGTCAAGTATTTTGACATGGTCAGTGTGAAGAAAATATTTCCACTTGGGAAAGAATCCAGAATCAGAGAGTCATAAATATGCAACAGTCAATCCAATAACAAATCCACTCGGAAGTTTAGGAGAAACTTCATTATCCAAAATGTTATGAACATGGAGAATGTCACCCCAA
This sequence comes from Pristis pectinata, assembly GCF_009764475.1. Lineage (NCBI taxonomy): Eukaryota > Metazoa > Chordata > Chondrichthyes > Rhinopristiformes > Pristidae > Pristis > Pristis pectinata. The sequence goes on from NC_067413.1 coordinate 89,564,699, forward strand.
AAAAATAGTTATGTCAAATAGTGTTGATTGGGTCTGTTGTTGTGTTATATATTTAATTTAACTTGTGTAATTGTCCAGACAAAGAAAACTAAATTCTTCAAAAAAACTTTGGTTGCAAAATTTAGAACCAGATCTCCCAAAGGTAATACAGCAGTCATTTCAGGTCAACGACACCTGGGATGCATGTGGGCCTTTGTGGTGTGATTCCCAGCATTCAGGAGAGGGACATCTTATGAGGACATCTTATGAACTATACAGAGGAGGCAGATTTGGATTTCAATTAGTATGAAGTACTGATCCGATGCAGAACTTTCCATTTTGCAGCTGAACATTTTGGCTAATGGCTTCTCTTTATCTTGTAGAGCCGAATGCAGATTCAGAATAGAAAAAAACAGCAATATGTTTTAAAGTGATTTAAACCTGCACGTAATTGCTGACTGATTTCTGCAGTTACAATTTCACGAGTATTTGTTGTTCATCTGCAGAATTCTTTGAAGTTGCTAAAGTCTTCAGACAATAAAGTGCTTGGCCAGTGGTGTGCTCAGAGCCATTCTGCCCTGACTTCAAGGTTGTTAAAAAAGCTAATTGCTCCCAGACATGGATGAACAAATCACTTTCCCTCAGAGTGCAGCATGAAGAAGGCTTATAGATTAGGTGCAACCTGGAGAGAGAGGAGGAAGAGGGTGTGAAATGTGCTCAGCTGGCAACCATATCCACTGAGGTTGTTCAGGGCTCAACTAAGCTCCTTTTAGGCTGTATCTGGAGACATATGCAACACCTTAGTTTATTTTTTACCATTGCAAAAGGGAGGTCAATTAGATTGTCAATTCATAGAGAACCAAGTACCTGTACATGTCACTCTCTGGAGACCTAAGAGTCCTGATGCAGGGTTTCGACCCAAAACACTGACAATGCCTTTCCTCCCACGGATGCTGCTCGACTCACCGAGTTCCTTCAGAAGATTGTTTGTTGCTATATGTCACTTTCTGTTGTCAGGGAGCAGCAGGCAGGCCAAACATACAGCCATTTTTCCCAGTGGTACACGATGATTTTGCATTGACATAACCTTCTGGGTTAAGTGCAATGATTCCCATCAGCTTCTATGTCTTCAGCCCAGCCACTGGCCAAAGCCTGTGACGGCTACCTCAGATATGGTGAGCTCTGATCCTCTATGCAATAAGGAGAAGACAGAGCTCACTGTATCTGAGGTAGGTGTCACAGGTTTTGGCCAATGGCTGGGCTGAAGACATAGAAGCTGATGGGAATCATTGTACTGCTGGATTTGCTCACTGTGAGTTAGTGGCTGCCTGCTCCACTTGTGTGCCACTTCCTCTTGCAAGAGAGAAGGAACTATGTCAGCGAGTGTCACATAAAGGGCAATGTGACTGTCCTGGAGGGGGCAGGGGTAAAGCGTGCAGCAGTGCTCTGCATATGAAGGTGAGGTGAACCTATGAATGTTAGGTACGAGTCCCAATTGATTGAAATTATTAATGCATGGGTGCATTCTGAGGCTAGTGATGCAGTTGGTGGGATATTACTTTGGAAGATGTATCTGCTGATATTGACCATACATACAAGGTCATTGATTTTGTTTTCCCCAAACTGCATCCAGTTCATAGGAAAATCAATTTGATCACCACATGTGTCTGGATCCATCCCCACTGCTTTCTCAGAGTTTGCCTGGATGATCTGTGGATAAAGTACATTTCCCTTCCACTCCAGCTCTTCTATCAGGTTTCAATGTAGCTTCCAAGACTCTATCATGATTCATCATTCTTCACAATTTCCAGCTCAGCTCGACTAATGGAATGCCTGCCAACACTTGTTGTATGCACAAGGCATCTCCCCTTTGAGAAAACTGAGCTGCTTTGAATTGACAACCATCCGTCAAGATCTTTGGCCTCCAGTTGAAACATGTATCCACTCAAAAGCACTCACCAGTACAAGGAGACAGCCCAAAGTTGGTGTCCTACCTCTGATGAGATTGATGAGCAAGGGTTAATCTCACATTATCATCCCTGCACTGCTTACCAAGGCAGCTTGGTAATGTAGCTTGGTTGGTTTCAATACGGAAAAATACTCTAGGTTACACATAATAAATTATGATTATCTCCAACAAATCAGGTTTGAAAAGGTCAGTGCACATTTATGAATTTATACTATTACTACATCAGAAATGAATAAATGATAAAACATTTAAAATTAAATTCACATTTGAAATAAATTCATGTTGGAGAAAAAAAATCTTACTTTATGTAATATGATTATCAATTAAAAGGATGAATTTCTTCAGAATAATCATCACAAATATTCCATATGGAATGAAAGAAAAGAGGACTTGGGTAAATCATGTCTTCAGATCATTGATTACTTTCTTAAAATACAAATTTCAAATTAATTAATTGTGGTGTCAAGAGAATTAATGCCATCCATGTTTTAGAAAATCAAGAACTCAAGTGCATACTGATCAATACACCAGGAGGAATAGATAGGATGCTCAAGACCAGCAATTAATCACAAGGACTTCAATGGAAATTCATTACAGGATCCAGTTAGTGTAGATGCATTACTCCTAAATTAAACCATTGTAAATAATGGATGGATACTCTAATGAGCCCTAATGAGCTCTGTGGAAAATGGGCACAAGCCACTGAATCACAGCTGAACAAGAAATGTGATATTTTAAAACACATAATGTACCAAAGCATTTTCTTGTTTCTTGCATAAGAGTCTGAATAAAAGCAGTGATACCATCCATCATCTGTTACCCAGCCATTAGAAAACACTATAGAAACCATTCTAACATTTTGTTTCTTCTATTATCATGAATAAAGATACAGAGACTTAACTTCATGGGGTAGTGGGTGCTGGAGTCAGTTGTAGATGGAAATGAAGGCCAAATAACTAATTGTAGCAATGCTACCAGCAATGCTGAATGTTTCTCAAGGAGGATGGATGCAGGATATTGGGGTGCACACTTGTAAATCCAAAGGCTGGTTTCATTTTGAAATCACACAGTGAAACAGGTACTTGAAGGAAACCGATTAATAACAACTTTCATTACATTAGCAGAGTCCATGGCCCTGCTGGTGTTCTGTTAAATTGCTTCAGCAAAATTACTTTCTGGATCATGCCTCGACAGGTTTGATAATGCACTAAAAATGGCACTGAATCTTGCTGTAAACTTTAAAGCAAACCTGACCATGGAATTTTTGTTAGAATTATATACCTCAATCACAAACAGGTGCAGATTATGCTCTGCCAGGAATTCTATGATCTCAGTTTCCATTAATATCATTTTAAACAAGGGCAAAATGCAAACTGTAAGTTCTCCTGAATTAGTCAAAAGCTAGGTATCACTTACACTCAATTCACTCATTTCAACATGGAACATCATGTAAAACACAACTGTTTATTGTGGCAGTCTTCAACTGAAGACTAGGCTACAAGCCTAGTACCCAGTTTCAATGATTAACCACATCACTGTCCTCAGGGTATTCATGGCGGTAGTGTAGTGGTTAACGTAACGCTATTACAGCGCCAGTGACCCGGGTTCAGTTCCAGCCGCTGTCTGTAGGGAGTTTTGTACGTTCTCCCCGTGTTTGTGTGGGTTTCCTCCGGGTGCTCCGGTTTCCTCCCACATTCCAAAGACGTACAGGTTGGGAAGTTGTGGGCATGTTACGTTGGCGCCAGAAGCGTGGCGACACTTGCAGGCTGTCCCCAGCACACTCTACCAAAAGATGCATTTCACTGTGTGTTGCGATGTACATGTGACTAATAAAGATATCTTATTTTTATAGTGACTGTCACCCTCACAATTACTGGATATAAACTGCATTACTTCCCACTTTAATAAGAAAGAAATGAATAATGCTCTAAGAACAAGTGATAGTTACACAGAAGGCTTTTCTCTGTTGATAAGTCAACACAGATCAATTGGAAACGTGTGTTAACTTGATTACATTCAAACATATACACTTGTAAATGAGCTTATACTTCAAAAACTTCAACACACACAGTGTCAACTCTGAAGCACATTGCAGGTTCCTTGTTTGCTGGAGTCCTTCTTGTTGTATCCTTTGCCCTGTATCTCCTCTTTATCCTCAAGTCAATGGATTGTGCCTCTGATCCAAATCAGTTAGGCACTGATTGACATCTTCACAGACACTCCTGTCTCCTTGGAAACTCCCAGAGAACCCAACATACCCAATGCAGTGATAGCACTCTATCTGTGGATTTCACTTCTCTGCTACTTGTATTCCTCTGTATTCTCATATTCTTATTGTCAAACTATCCTATTCTCTCTGCATCTTTCCACTGCTTCCCTTTGAAACCTTGGTCTGCAGACCTCACCTCTGCTTCCTTCTCTGTGGATTGTCACTTTGTCATGGTGGAGAAGCTTGTGTGGTCCTGAGATCCCAAGACCGATGCTATCTGGATCTATGCTCTTGGTAGGGTCACCCATGGTGGTCAGGTCGATGGTGAGGTCCCTGACAAAGAACAATCCAACCAAGACTTCAATGGTAGAACAGGCGGACGAAGTTATTTCGAACTCAATGGCTGTGAAGGCGGATGAAGACTGCAGCAAATCCATCAGCTCCAATCGTCGTGGTTTCCATGCCATTGGAATCCGTTGGTTGATTTGTGAAGTATCGTATGTTTTTTGTAGTGCAACATCAAGTACAAGTTAAACAAATACACACATGGGCATCTTTGTTCTGTGGGCTTTGAATTTTCAGAGCCAAGATTGGAGTCATAAGCCACTTGAGAGCCCATAAATAGATCAACAGAATGAAGACCATCATCCTCGACCTCGAGGGATAGCCACGACGATGACCTCTGCTTCCCACTGGAAAGCTTTGCCTTTGGCCTCTGCCTTTGTCAAGAGATCTTGAAGCTAAATCTGCTATGCTCAGGTGATGGCAACATTGTACTGTCATTATCAGTGTTAAATCAGCCTTTGCCTCTCTGAAGTGATTTACTGCTGGTCTTGTACTCCAATACTGTCGCCACTATGTTGTGCATTGTGCTCTCAGTTTGTCCAGCTCCATCCACAACTCACTGACCCATGTTAAGAGGTTTATAGTTAGCAGCAATCTGGTTGAGGACAAACATTTTAACAGTGACCCTGCATGCTTTGAGACAGATAATTTAGTCAGGCTCAAATGCTTATTCTTCACTTGCTTTGAGCCTTGCAACGTGATCACCTTTGGTATGTTTTCCAAAGAGTTCCTGGCTGAAGTAGCCATGCCCCATGTGAGTGCCACCTTTATTCCTGTCTTTCCAAACTCAACAGATCCAAAAGGACCTCTCCGTGGAGTTTCATTCTGATGTCTCCCATGTATCTTTTAGAGCAAAATCATGCCTCCAAATTGTGTTACAGAATACTATCATGCTTTTATAAGATAACTTTATTAGTCACATGTACATCGGAACACAGAGTGAAATGCATCTTTTTTGCGCAGAGTGTTCTGGGGGCAGCCCACAGGTGTCGCCACGCTTCCGGCGCCAACATAGCATGCCTACAACTTCCTAACCCGTGCATCTTTGGAATGTGGGAGGAAACCAGAGCACAGGAGAAAACCCACACACGCACACACACGGGGAGAACGTACAAAATCCTTACAGACGGCGGCGGGAATTGAGCCCAGGTCCCTGGTGCTGTAATAGCGTTACGCTAACAGCTACACTACCGTGCCTGCCCACCGACTGTCTGTGCCTCACACTGACTTTCATGTTCCAACCCATAGGTTTGTTTGGTTGCCTTCTTCATGCTAACTGCATGCATCAGTCTCTCACCCTCATTATGCTTGAATGCTCTTTCCAAATGCTTGCTCATCACAGGTAGCATATACTTGACTTTCTAGGAGATTCAATTTGGGCACCCTGGGATATCTTTTTTCTTATCCCAAAAGAAATGTTACAGATCTCCAAACTTTTGCCTCAGTCCACATTCTTCACAAGCATTGGAAAGACCCAATCATCCACTTCTGCTTTTCCTTGGAATCTTGTCACTTTAACAGACCTGCAACTCTCTATAGTCTCTTCAATGTCTAATCAACACCGTGTAGTGAAACAGCAGGTAGTGCAGTGCTTCACAGCTCCAGTGACTCGGGCTCGATCCTGACCTCTGGTACAGTCTGTGTGGAATTTGTTTGCTCTCCCTGTGACTGTATGGGTTTCCCCGGGTGCTCTGGATGGTTAATTCACCACTAAATTGCCCCATGGTGTTGGTGGATTGGTAGGAGCATCAGTAGCGAGCTGATGGCTATGTGAGGGTGAATAGTTATCAGGGAAATAATTGAGGGAATGGGATTGATGGGTTTTCTCAGAGAGCTGGTATAGTTTTAATGAGCTGTATGATTTCTTTCTGTATAATAAAAAAATAAATGAAATAATATGAAACTATTCTGAACAACTTGCAATCTCCCTTCCAAGTTCCACAAGAGCTGGCCAATTCTTGTTCTATGTCTGGAGATACAAAATACTGCAGTTGCTGGAATCTGCACCTATTAGATCCACCCATCACCAGCCAGCCCCTGCCTCAACCCTGCCCCTCTCCCTTTCATACTGGCTATCCTCCCTCATGCTCTCAGTCCTGATGCAGGGTATTGACCCGAAACATTGACTATTCTTTTCCTTCCACGGATGCTGCCTGACTCGCTGAGTTCCTGAAAAAGCTTGTTTTTGCTCCTAGTTCCATCTCTGTTTGCTCTGTAGTGTATTCACAGCACTGGTGCTGTTGTACACCTTCGCTATGGCCACATCCGTACCTGCTGCTGACATGGTCTTGTGTCAGATTTGCCCAGGTGTCTTCCCATCTCCCTCTGTACAATCACCTCCTTCCCCCTTTCCACTGTGTGGAGTCAAAGACAAAGCATATGATTCTGGAGGAAAGACTTGTACCATTTTCTTTTCCTGATCCATTGAGCATTAAGCTTGAACAGAATATGTTAACCCCCAGCTGCTTTAATCCATTCCTTGGTCCACATAGCTGGTTCCTGATTGTAGCCTGATACAATTATCGGTGCACTATTTCCTTAAAACTTGGGGCCATGGCGTGCCCAGTATTCCACAACACTTCTCCAGGTTATGTGCTCAGTAAGATATTTCATGAGCAGGTCATCCAAAGGTCATGCTGGTGGGCTTCTCTATCCATTACTGAGTGGTCTGGTGCAGTGGCCATTTTCCTTATTGAGTGGCTTGTTTGCAATGCCCACGTCCATCACTGAGTGGTTCTGCTGTAGGGTCCATGCTGCTGATTTAAATGGTAAATGTGAATTAGTTGCTGTCTTGTCATGTCATCATCTATAGCATGAATACCACTTGACATACTTTCCTCTATCTCACTGTTTACTTCATTGGTATTCAGAGCACTTCTCTGATGGTATTCATTTGGCATATCTCCTTGCCTGAAAGCAAGCCATTGACTGTTGATTTCTATGTCAGCCATATTATTTTTGCTTCTGCAAACTGTTGCCAGCTGTCCATTTTTTTAAAAACAGTGAAGTAGCATGGTGCTCTAAATATCCTCTGACATGGTAACATGGTCCTGCTGCCTCTCTCAGTCATGTGACCTGCATTTTCTCAGCCCCTCAGGTTGATGTGGTTCACTCATTTCCCACTGAACTGCCCACGTGAGCAGGATCTGATTAAGAAGACACTGCTATTGCCACCACTACAGCCTCTGTAGCTTTCCCCAACAAACTCACATCTGCTTTTTGAGCTGCTGAAACTCCTTTAGAGTCCTCAGTGTTATTTCCATCAAAACCACAATTCTTATAGCCTCTCAGAATTAAGGTCTGATGTAATATGCATATTACTCAACCCCCAAAATAATATGTCCCTCAATATGTTGATTATGAAGGCTGTAATAGTACTCTCTCTTGCGAAGCCTCTCATGCTGTTGATGTAATTTCCAAACTACCCTCTCTGACACCTGGCTACAGCTAATAAATGTGTTACCCACACCTCAGCAACATTATTAGTCTTGAAGAACATGTCCAAGCACTCCTGGTAAATACTAAATGCCCCTTGAGTTTTATCATATTTCTCAAGCTTTCCAATATATCTCATTTGTGCCATTTCTACCATCCTTCAGCTCTGTTTTGGCATTCACTAATCTTACTTTGGTTTCAAGGAATGCATTCTCTTCTTGCCACATCTTTGCAAATTTTCAAACTCACCTGGTTTTGCATTCTGCAAAAGAGGATGTATCCTATGTCTTGTCACCAGTGGGTTTACTATGGGTTCTTTTGAATTCTAAGATTGTGACAAAAACATTCTCCTTTTTAGAGCTTAGTATCATTGTTCACTCATTCGCTCACTAAGCATGGAGCTTCAAGTAAACACAGCTATTCTCTTAGCAGTGTGGAGGAACAGAGGGATCTTGGGTTCCACGTCCATAGATCCCTCAAGGTTGCTGTGCAGGTCGATAGGGCTGTTAAGAAGACATATGGATTGTTGGCCTTCATTAGTCAGGGTATTGAGTTCAAGAGCTGCGAGGTGATGTTGCAGCTCTATAGAACTCTGGTTAGACCACACTTGGAGTACTGTGTTCAGTTCTGGTCACCTCATTATAGGAAGGATGTGGAAGCTTTAGAGAGAGTGTAGAGGAGATTCACCAGGATGTTGCCTGGATTGGAGAGGATAGATTGAGTGAGCTAGGGCTTTTTTCTTTGGAGGGAAGGAGGATGAGAGGTGACTTGATAGAGGTGTACAAGATGATAAGAGGCATAGATCAAGTGGATAATCAGAGACTTTTTCCCAGTGCAACAATGGCTAACATGAGGGGACATAATTTTAAGGTGATTGGAGGAAGGTATAAGGGGGATGTCAGGGGTAAGGTTTTTACACAGAGAGTGGTGGGTGCGTGGAACACACTGCTGGCAGAGGTTGTGGGGGCTGATACATTCGGGACATTCGGCCGATAAACACATGAATGATAGAGAAATGAGGGGGGCTATGTGGGAGGGAAGGGTTAGCTAGATCTTAGAGCAGGATAAAATGTCGGCACAATATTGTGGGCCAAAGTGTGCTGTAATGTTCTATGTTCTATTTATTGCAGTGGTAGGTTTTCAACCTGGGCTGCAAGTACGGTACAACAACGTTTTAGTGACTGGCCATGTAACAGTCCTTAAAGCAATCCTGACACTCACAGTTTTTAAGATATATGCCACCTGAGCAACTTATTAAGGGCCATCTTAAAATTGCGAAGTGCTTGTATATACCTTAAGGCATTTAGAAATTCTCCCACTCTGCAATCACTGCCATCATTGAATTCAGGAGGATATCAAGTTTTCTTCTCATAACATTGCAGAAAACTATACAGCATACTAATCCTCATGTACAAAAAAACATTCTGAAGATTTTTAATATATGGTGATGGAGAGGTGAACAGTGGTGACTAATCATAAAGAAAAAATATACACAATTAGTGTGTGGAACTGGAAACCCACGGAGAGAAAAATGTTTTTTTCCAAAGTTTTTGAAAGTGGAGGCTGATTCAATAAAAAAGAATTTCTCCAGCAAAACATTTATTCCTTTTTCCCTTTAGACCACAATTTAATTTTTTCAAATTCTTGTCATTTTTTCCAAATAAGGGATGCTTTCATTATAATCTTAAAATGCCCCTTCAGTGCAGTGTTCTGTTTTCTGGCTCCTGGCACTGTCGATGGCCTTGTCCTTCAGACAAAGAGACAGCCGAGGTCTGATACCAAAGGCAAGGTTGTGTGAAGCTAACAGATTAATATTTAGCACAATAGATTTCAGAATACATTTGAAGGAAAGTCTGAAAATGGAAACCCTCTTTATTATAAGTGCAATTCAATGCTTTTCTTGGGAACCTGACATAATGACCAATAATTCTGAAAATTGCTTCAATCCTATTACAGGAGGAATGGCTCAATTTGGCTTTTAAACTTTTGTCTTTAGTCACATTTTCAACCAGTTCATAGAGCTGCATGCAAGTGTTAAACATAATAGCTTGGATTTTGCTATTGTGGCAATGGTAAAAATCCTTTCACTTGCTATTACAAGTATCTCTCTTAGTTGCCAAGGATACCATGATGAATCATTTTAACAAATCAAATTTCTTGAATGCACAGGATGAGGATCTACAACTTTAAACCACATACTAGAATCATGGAGTTGTACAGCATAGAAGTAGGCCCTTTGGCCCATCATGCCTATGCCAATCACCATGCCTATCTATACTAATCTTACTTGCCCGCATTAACTCCATATCCCTTAATGCCCTGCTCATTCAAGTACTTGTCAAGATGCCTCTTAAATGTTCTTATTGTTCCTGCCTCCACCACCTCCTCTGGCAGCTTATCCCAGATAGCACCTGCTCTTTGTGTGAACAATTTACCCCTCATATCCCCTTTAAACCTCTTCACTTTCACATTAACCCAATGTCTTCTACTTTCAGGTAGGCCTACTGGGGGAAAACAGATACTAGCTGTCTACTCTGTTTATGCCTCTCGTAATTTTATTTACCTCTATCATGTCACCTCTCAGCTGGGTGCTACGTGAAAATGAAAGCGAGAAAGTACAGTCAAAGGAAAGCGCCGGACATCAACTTCAGCTTCATTTGTAGTTTGTTTCTCCTCAGTTCTTATTCTACTTTTATACATTTACTACCAGCCAAATATTCAATGAAGACCTTTTCACATTTTTGTTGAAGCCTTTAGGCAAAGGCTGCTTCAGCAGGATGCCCTTCTAATCTTATTAATTTTCCTTTAAAGGTGTCAGGTTGAGGTTAGCTGGTTCTATTACATCTAGTAGATCAGCACTCCCCAGCATGTGTGATTACTCACTCTCTTCATTCCAACCATTAGGTCAAATACTTACCATATTAGGGGATTGAAGTCCAACTTTCTGACTGCTTATGCTTGCTCTATGCTGAGGAATTTAGCATGAAAAAGCACAAAACCTGTTCAAAGAATTCCTGCGAGGCGAAGCTTGGATACAAAAGAGCTACTATTGATATTCTGTGCTCTTATATTGCCAATTTTTGTTCCCTGGGGCAAAACCTCACTCTAGAGTTGTGAATTACTTGTGTGGTTAATGATATGAGTAAAGGGTTTGCAACAGTAAGTGAAAGGAATAAAGTATTTGGTAATGTTTGATCATTATTTATCCGAGAAATATGTTTAAACTGACTCTGTCATTAAGTAGTTATGCAAAGTTTATGATTCAATCCATGAAGGAACAGATGCCTATAAATTCAATCACACAGCATTCTTTTTTTTAATCAGCACTGTTCTCCAATATCCTGCCTCCCTGTTCACCCTTCCATCTACCCCCAGTGCCATCCTGGATGGAGAGGGCTGGCTTCAGCTCCAACACATCCCCTCCTTGCCATCCCATCTTCAATGTACAGCTGGCTGTACACTTCTCTCCCAATCCCTGATAGAAAGTCCTGGCTATCTCCCTTTGGAGTACATATGGATTTCCAGACAAGGTGTCTTTAATTCAATGCACTCTCTATCTCTCTCATCTCTGTGCATTAAGGTAAAGTTTCTTGTTGTGTTGCTTTCTTTTACGCCAGTCACTCTCTGGTGTGGCCACTCTTCATGAATGAGCCTGGAGAGCATGTGCGTACCAGTGATGATCATTGTCACATACACTGGAAGCATAGGCTGGTAAGTCCTGAAAGTTCATCTCGTTCAAACAGTCAGCACTTCTTCACATAGTATCATTATGACTGTGATCCTTGCTGCCAATCTTTGCTGGTAATTCTTTAACTGCTCCCATTCCAGAGTTCAATTGCAGAATGCAAACTTGAAGCAATTCTTGCACTTAGGCTGGGGAATTCCCCACAGAAACTGTGCTAATAGCAAGTTCATTCATTTAAATGGCAAAGAATGGCTGCACGGGATTCAGGTTAGTAGTTACAGTTGTTTGAATTAATTGGATTTACTTATTTATTCTTAAGTGTTTTAATTCATTTTATTTTCAATGAACTATTGTGACAAAGCAACAAAGCTTGTGAGTTACATGCAATTACACTGGAAGAAATAGACCTGTGTTTGGAATTACAAACTTGAGGGACCAAGGAAGATTGATCTGAGAAACTAACTTGACATTAGAGAAAACAGATAGAATTTTTCTTGTAGCAGAATGCATAGCGGTTCAACTTTTAGTGATTAATCAGTCTACAGGACAGACTGAGAGTGCAGTGTGTAAACCGAAGGAAATATCTAGGGATGACAGGAAAACAGCAGCTATGCCATGAAAAGAATCACCTACACATAAACAGCCTGAACAGTTAGAAAGGAACTAGGAGCAACAGCTTTTGTTGTCAGTGTGGTCATTTGTTAAGGTTTCAATGATGAGGATCGTGTTTTGCTTAAATTAGAAACAGGCAAATTCATATAATTTCAAATAGTCCAATTCTGCTTCATACATGAAACACAATAAAAAAAATTAAACTTGCAAATGTAGAACCCCTTTAATCTGTGATTTATAATGGAGCTTGTCTTCCTGTTAGAAAATGGTTATGGCTGTTGGTTCAACATGGCAACTATGACTGAATTGGACTGTAGGTTTGTGGAAAGTATGATGATGAAATCACCACTTGACAGAATGACATGTTTGGGCATGGATATCATGAACTTATGATGAAGCAATTAATACAACATTATCCACTGGTGTCCGGATACAAGTGCCAAGTGGCTGTAAGCCAGTAGCCAAAGAGGGTTCAATGCAGAAATAACCTCAAATGACGAAATTGGACAACTTAAAAAAAAAAGTACCAAATCAATCCCAATTAAAGTATAGATGTGATGCAACTTGTACATAATGAAGTATCAATGTTTTTAAAGTATACATTAAATGCTAGTTCAGATAGGAGATTCTGATTGTGGCAAACAACACCAACTGCTTGGATCAGTTTAGCAGTAGTAATATCCAAAAAGAATGGATTGCTGTATATTTATTTAAAGACTTGAATGAAGATATTAAAAGATGGCATTATCACTGCCAATGATAGAAGATATGATTGAACACCTATATGGTGCTTAAACTTTTATGGTTCTCGATTTTTGAAATGGGTGTTGGCATACAAGATTGAATGAACAGTTGCCATATTTGACTATTTTGGTCAGTGCTTCTGGACTCACATGCAAATTGGGATAAAAATCTGAACTATAGGTTTTCCAAAGGAAAATGCATGAGTTGGCAGTTATCATTGCTGATGATTTTGTGGCTGTAAGTTTTGGACACAAGATGGAAGAAGCAATTCAAGAACATAATAAACATTCAGATGCATTTCTCCAAAGGTGCATTGGGCGAGGAGTGGTGCTAAGTAAATATAAAATAAAACTTCAGAGGAGAGTAATTTCTTTTTTAGTTCACTGCTATGAGCAAGAACTCGGTGTAGAACCAACCAAAGTTAAACAGTTTTGGAGATGTCTACACCAAAATATGTGGCAGGAATCCAAAGTATGCTGGAACTTGTTTATTGTCCAAGTAGCTTCCTATCTTGTATTTCAGACCTGTTCAGAGATTTAACATGGATAATTTCAGAGTGGTTCAAGGGAAAATTGTATAATCTGAAGAAAAATGTAACCTACCTCATGGGAAAAAAAGCAAAAATGGTATAGAATGGGCAGCCAGTCACCCATACACTAAGGTCATTAACCAGGGCAGAGATGAGATATGCACCAATTGAGAAGGGGTTCTTGTCAATTGTGTTTGCCTGTGACTAGTCTGAAATGCATATATGACTGGAACATGGTAATTGTTGGAACAGACCATTGACTATTGCAAACATAATGCATCTAAGAGAATTCAGAGAAAACTACTGAGATTACAGAAGTTTTAAAATGGTGTAAAAAAAAAGGAACAAGATGGTATTGGGAGATACTTTGAGCAAAGCATAACTGCCAGAGGATAGGACCTGTGATTCTACACACATGCTGGAAGAAATTGATCACCATAAAATGCTTTCAGTTGGAGATGCTGGCAAGATCAGCTTGATCATTGGTTGAAAGTGATCCAGATCAGAAACATCTGTGAGTGATTATTCAGCAAGGATGGTCATGCACAACTCCCAATAATAAATAAGCATTCCAAACCAAACCTTCAAATGAAAATATGATAAGCAGCATGCAAGTATTTACTAGTCCACAGTCTGCATTCTCTTAGACTTTGTCTTCTATATGCTTTTGCCTGTCATGTTCTTATGATTTTCCCAAAATGCTTCTAACTTGCCTTGGCCCATGACTTCTCAAAGCAGGGAAGGAGCATTCAGGATGTTAATGAGAAGCTGGTGTCTGTGCATCAGGAGTACACAGAATCCCAGTGTAAGCAGAAAATGGAGCTCATAACCTCACAGACTATCCACCCCATCAGGCATCTCCAGCCACATCTGTGGAAGAGTCTGTGGTTCCCGCATTGGCTTCATTATCCACCTCAGGACCCACAAAACCAGAATGGAAGCAGATCATCCTCAATCCTGAGGGCTACCAAAGAATAAAAAGATTACCCTGTGGATAAGACTCCCTGGCCAAAATCCTTGAAGTGCAGGAACTTCTATATTTCTTGCAGGAAGTTCTATACTTCCTAATTCCCAACATTAAACTGTGTGTCAGTATTCTGCATGCACATTTAGTCTGTCCCTTCCTTTTAATAGACTTCCTGGTCTTATTTATACAACTTATTGTATTTCCATTCCTGGACTTTGTCAATCAACCTCATCCCTACTCTTTATAACATACGTACACTTACCTTCAGCAATCCCACCAGTGTGAACTTGGAGAAAATACCAGGAGATTTTTTCTGTATCACATCCTTTGACCACATGGGTACAAGGATGACATCATGTGGGATGGGCAAAACAAACCCTGTCCATAACTTCAGAAATAAAAAAAAACTGACTGTAAGCTTAGAAGTACCTCTAGACTTATTCTGAACTGCTTAAGGTTTAATCTATCAAAACTATTCAGTAACATGTGGAAACTTTTTAGTAACTTCAAAACATTTCCAATTTTAAAGAAGATCTGTTGAAACCCATTTTAAAGCTTTCAAAAGCTTTTCAATACTTCAAATTCAGAATTAATCAGCCACTAGAGAAATGTTTTTAAAAATCTTTGGAAGTTTTTAAAGATGTCTTAAATTGATAAGCCAAGGGAAAGATTTTAAAGAAGACTTTTTAAATTAACATGCTATTTTAAACTTTGGTGCTTGGATCTTTTATAGTCATTCTCTTCCACTAAAATCTTCTAATACCATGGGAAAATACTCCTTATATTTGCTCCGACCTAATGTAAGATCTTCTGGTGAGTAACCTCCAGAAGTACTGGAAAATTAGTGCATGTCCTCACTCCCTTATTGAATTCCATGTTGGTTTCAATGGTGGCGCACAACCTGCTAAGTTACATTGAATTGTTGACACCTTCAGGGTTTCTGCTTTGCAGTAGACATCCACGGAAATCTGAAAGTTGCCATCATTAGTACTGCCAGTGTCAACTCGACACTTCATATACAGTGACCTATTCTTTCATCCAAATCAGTAACTCATATGGTGAAAAGCTGTGGCCCTGTAAAAAAAAACCCTGAAGCACGCAACTTATCACATCCTGACAATCAGAATATATTTCCTTTTTCCCTACTTTGCCTTTCGCCTCCCAACCAATTACCTACCTGGGTTGCAATCAGATGAAATAAGATATGTCATTAGATTGCCTTTAAATTATAAGTGCCTAAATGTACAAATCAACAATTTACAGCAATTGTCAAAGAAGGTTAGAAATCAATAGACTGACAAAACATTGAAAACAAGTTTGAATTGAGATGTAAACACTAAATGACCTCAATGTGACGGATTAAATTGTCTTTTAATAAATAGAAATCTTAGATTGGATCTGGAACTTTGTGCTCATAACCATCATATTCGCCTGTCACCAAAACAAAAAATGAAAATAATTAACTTATTGCCTTTAAATCTGTCTTTTGCAACTGGTTCACATTTTACCTTTATCTTATAATAGCCTATATTCTTCTCACTAGTTTCTCCTGCTCAAACATTCCCATTTCTCTATGTTTAACCACAAATTGTTGATCCCTCTGCTGATGGCAAACTGTCAATGGAAGCAATTGCAAAGTGAACAGGGGAAAAGATTCAAGGATGTTCTCAGAGCCTCTTTGAAGAAATATCATATGACGCCTGAGAATCCTTGGCCTATGACTGCACAAAGCAGAGAAGGAGCATTAAGGATGTCACTGAAATACTTGAATCCATGCATCAGGAGCATGACTTCACAAACTACCCAACCACTTGCTCCAAGGTATCTCCTGACCCATCTATGGAAGAATCTGCAGCTCACACATTGGCCTCATCAGCTACCTCAGAATCCACAGAACCAAAGTGGAAGCAAGTAATCCTCATTCCCAAGGAACTTGCAAAGGGGAAGAACATTCTACTCCACATTTAATGTATTCCTCCAGTCACCTCACACTGACAATGTTTGAATCTTGATCAATTTTCTCCATGCACTTCAGTCAGACCGTCTCTTTCAATTCTTCAGGGGAAGTGTTGGGGGCAGTGTGGTGCAGTTTTAATGGATTTTTGGTGCAAGTTAATTCGACAAAATGAAGTAGAATGTAATTATAAGATAGACAAGCATGCAGTATTTTAAATGCACAATTTGCCTTTGCACACAAGCAGAGACAAATTACTAATTAGATGGAATGCAAACATTAGGGAGATTTCAAGTTCCCTTGCCAACTGAAAAACAGGTGGACTGGGAAAAATAATCTGGCAAGTGTAATTTACCCTGCAGCCATGAGCGTGAGAGAGAGACAGAGACAGAGAATTAAAGTTAAAGTTTAGTTCACTCCTGCAGACTGAATGGAAGTACTCTGCAAAGCGGTCACCCAATCTGCATTTGGTTTCTAGGATATAGGGATGACTACATTGTGGGCACTCAATATAACAGGCTTGATTGGGTGAAAAGCAAGTGAATCACTGCACTACTTGGTAGGACTGTTTGAGTCTTTGGATAGTGGAGAGGGATTAGATAAAAGAGCAGGCATTGCATCTCCTGCTGTTGCATGGAAAAATGCCATGAGAAGTGGAGTGACTGGTAGAAATGACAGAACAAGTTGTGATTCATGGCAGAGTCAAATCCATTTGAGAATGCATAATAGGATCAGCTTGTCAGAAGTATGACTGGGTGATTTTGGGGGGTGGTGTGGTGGAGGGAAGGGAATGCAGATCAATACAATTACAGGTGGCAATGCAGAAGTTCAAATGTGTAGTTATTCTTATTGTCATCATCAACTTAGTTGCAAGTTAAAACATAAACCAGAAGTTGGTGCATTTGCCAACCTCAGCAGTAGTATGAGTGTACCCCAATGACAATTTCCTTGTAATTAGCGTTCTTCCTCTGACAAAACAAACATACATTCCCAGAAATGACAAGCAGAACTGGATCAATTTTTTTTTCACCCCAGAATTTAACATTTCTTCTGCCAGGATTGTACCAGGAGATACAAATCCTGCAGTAATATCTGCCCAGAATATCTTGATTCACCAAGGTACAGTTGCGGTAAGTGAAATATTCCCAGAACTTTCTGACTAGAATAACTAGCGATGATTTTTCACTCCTGGGTTTCAATTACTGGTGATATTTTGTATTAGAGCAATCTATTGTTACTTCCAAGCTTCGACTGAAGAAACTACATCATTTACAACAGACTAATAGATATTTCAGTACCCTGCCAAGAACACACTCTTTGATATGGTGCAATGGTCCAATTGCAAGTTCCCTTTGGATGAAGGATGAATTACTTCCATTTCATTTCCATGATTCTATGATGACTGATGAGACCAATGTAAGAGCTGCAGATTCTTCCACAGAAGGGGCAGGACATGTCTGATGAAGTGAATGGGTGGGTAGATTGTGAGGTGTGTTCTTTCTGCCATTTATGCAGGGCTTTGTGTGCTCCTGGTGCAATGGATGAGATTCTCAGTGACGTCTGAATGCTCCTCCTCCACTTTGAATGGTCATGGGCCAGGGTTCCCAAAATTCAGTGAGGATATAGTTTCTTCATCAAGGCTTGAGCACATCCTTGAAATGTTTCCTCTGTCCGCTTGCTAATCTCTTCCCATTACAGAAGTGAGAATAGAATGGCTGTTTAGGGAATCTGGTATGAGTAACATTGCCTTCACAATGTGTTCAGCTGGAACTTTGGTGCTGTGGCTTTTGGTTTATTGGTGCTTTTAACTGCAGGAGCAAATGAATCCAAAGCTAGTCCTAGACTTGGTCCATATCATAAAATAGATTGTTTAAATATAGAGAAGTATCAAAAGTTATGGAGCGGTATCAAAATTCTGTGTATATCTATCTAATCAATATTATGAAAATAGATTGCATGATGATTTTAAATAAAAGAAGTCATAATTCCACTTTATTGGCAGTAAAAAATGAAAACAAGTGCTTTCCACACTGAATTCACACCAAGCTCACTCCATAAATGTATTAACATGATTCAATTCTTTACCCTTATTTTCTCCTGAAAGTTAATACCATTGGCAATTAGTTACAGTATTTAGGAAAAGATTGAAAGCTGTTGAATATACAGAAGTAACTTCCAATCAATGAATGAAAATAATCAATGTAATTATTTACAAGAGGAAAATCTTTTGCAATGATTGTATGTTATTCAAGATGCGGATTCATTTTTATGTTTTAATAATTTATCTTTAATTTAAGCTCTGTATTTATTTTCAACTTTACTACTTGGGCCATCTCATTACAAAACATTGACGTTCCTAACAATCAAAGATCATTTACATACACGTCAACTTTTTTTCTTTACTTAGCACCAGGCCAAATATTTGCATAATGCTAATATGAAGTAAATTAATCTCTGTGTACACTGTGGGGCACTAACTGCATCACTGTTGACAAATTGATGAGGTAACGTATTAATACTTTAAATTTCAGTCAATCATCTATCAAACAGAAGTCAGATTTATTTAGTGTTCTGTTTCCTGAAATGTGTGGTAGTGTCTTCCAACTGCACTGACTCCAGGGAGGAATCATCACCAATCATTATCTGAAATAGATATGAAATAATGGGCACAAGTGACCTTAGTGACTTCTGTTTTTTTCTTCCAAAGCTTGTTGCAAGAAAAAGGGAGATGTATCTCATCAATGCGTAGAGGTAAACTCTTTTAAGACTTTAAGGCATCAGCGAGACGGGTGACTTAGCAGGAGCCCGTCATGCCTGATCTCCAACTATTTCCATGGATGTGTTTTATACTCAAGCACTGGCCCTTTCCTGCTGATTGATTCGCACTGATAAAATAGATAGCTCTGAGCAGAAAAAAAAATAGATTCATGTCCTCTTCCTATTTAGTATCCAATAATGGATTAGTAGATTGGGTGATTGTTTTGCAGAGCACCTGCACTCAGTACGTAGGAGTGACCCTGATCTCCTAGTTGCTTGCCACTTTAATTCACTGTTCCCACCTCCACACTGACCTCTGTCTTAGGCCACCCGCATTGTTGCAATAAAGCCCAATGCAAGCTTGAGGACCAAGGCTCCATCTTCTGTCTGGGCACACTTCAATCTATTGAATTCTCCAACCTTAGATAGCTCACTTTTTCTTTGTTTGTATGAGACCTGGCCATACTTGCCTGCCATCCTTTATACTTCCTTTTCCATCATTTTTGGGGTAGTCAGACTATACAACATTAGAACACATTGCACCTCAGTTTAAAAGTAAGATGCAGAAAGACATCTCTTCTTTTGTCATGCCCCACAAGAAATGAATATGAGTGAAGAGGCTGAGGACGTTGTTTCAGAAAATCCAGATGTGATTCTTGTTTTTGTTTTGCTTATTTTAACATCAATGAAGTAAATGCTAATATTTTTCCCTAACTGAGCTTGTTCTATAATATCAATGGTTGTTCTATAAGATTCTGTTGGCTTTGCCAGCCGCCAGCTGGTCAGTCAGACCTTGACTATGAAAGAGTGGAGACTCAAGAGACTGCTGAAATCTGGAGCAACAAACAATCACCTGGAGGAACTCAGCAGGTCGAGCAGCATCTGTGGGAGGAGAGGAATTGTCAAAGTTTCAGGATGAATCCCTGGAGACTTGATGAAAGGTTTCAATCCGAAACATTGACAATTCCTTTCCTCCCACAGATGCTGCTCAACCCACTGAGTTCCTCCAGCAGATTGTTTGCTGTTTGACTAGAACAATATTGATTGAAGACAAATCCAACTGTAGAAGCAGTGTACATCAAATTAAGCAGAACTGGAAACTCAAAAATCCAAACATATTGACATTATACAGGCAGAGATGCCATGTCACCTGTTCACCTTTTAGAAAAGATCACAACTGCTTTTGTGAACTCCTTCCTGCACTATTCCTTAATTCCTTTAGTACCCAAAAATATGTCAATTGCTGCTTTGAATATACTCAGTGCTCAGGTACTCAAATCCACAAGCTTTGCACTGAGGAAAATGTCCCTCCTCTTAACCTAAATAACTGTACCCTGACAAGATTCTGATCCAAAGTTCTTAATTCCCCAGGCAGAGTGCTTCCTCTCAGCATTACCTTGTAAAACCCATTAAGATTTGTTCATTTTCAATGTGGTCTCTTTTCATTCTTTAAAACTCTGGGGATTATAAATCTAATCCATTCAATCCCTCTACACAGGATGATCCCCCATCTCGGGAACCAATCTAGCAGAGCTTCATTGCATGTCCTCTGAAGCATGTAACAATCTTATCCTTTCTAAGCTAAGAAAGCTAAGAAGACCAGAACTTCATACAGCACTGCACATTATTTTAAAGAAACCAAAACATTTATTACTCTTACACTCTACTCCATTTGTGTCAAAAGTAAAAAAATATTTGTACCTGCAGAATAACTTCCTGGCACTTCTGTACATCATTTTTTTTATCTCTCATTATTTAGGAAATATTCTGCCATCTATATTTCCTACCAAGGTGTTTAACTTTTCACTTCAATACATCCATACCCATTCACTCAACGTGACTAAATTCTTTAACAGTATCTTTGCAATTTCCTCACAACTTACTTTCCAGTCTATGTATTATTGACAAACTTGGATATGTTGATGGCCCATTCTTATTACTGTACAGAAGCACCTTCTGGCACTATTGTATATGTCAGCTCATTCTTTGCGGTGCACTATAGAAGAATAGAACATGCTAGAGTTCGAATACTGACACATTTATCTGAACGAGGTTACTGACCAAAAGGTCGGTGAAGATAAGGGTTTTATACATTTTTAAATGTTATTTTAATTGTAGGTTTGATATCTCCCTCTTCCCACCTACATTTACAACAGTTTGTGCATTGAACATAGACCGGTTGTGAACCAGGGAATTAATGAACAACAAGAAATCAGAATTCCTTATTTTGTGGTGATCTAACCTGAGATTGATCTTACTAAACTCAGTCCCTCTCTTCATAAATAACAATGAAGGTCATGATAGTTGATGAGGTGACTACTTCATCTTTGGTGGAGCCTACAATTCTTCAAAATATTCTTTCAGGAACACTAAAGAATGTGATAAATCCAAAGTTTGCAGTGAATAGTGACCAAGTTCAGACTTACGTTGTGCAGTTCTCCCAGGGTGAACTCATGGCTGGGAGTTAGCCTGATCTCTCATGTCAACGGCACCAAATGGTGGTGGTGGAAAGAGAGAAATAGGTTGCAGAAACGTGGCTGTAGGATGATGAAAACATTGGCAGTAGTTGTACTTCCAGGCTTATTCAGGACTGTGTCACAGGTATTCACCCTCAACAACAATGATGAGCACAAAGAGAATCTGTATAAACAGACAATTATCTTTATTGGTTCAGTTAAAAACAAACATGCAAGTCATACAAAACTAAATATCTGTGCACACATCCTCTAGGTTTCTCAGACTCTCCCTGAACAGAGAAAGAACAAAAAGGTAATACTCAGGAATAAGAATTCACGCTGGCCATTTCTGACATGGGGGGGGATCTACTTCTGCAATGGTGGGTCTCCAGAGTTTGCTGCTTCTACTCCTGAAATCCTCCATCTTCATCACCTTTCTTAACGGATCAAAGTGTTGGTTTTCGATTTTGTAAACTCAACGTTATTTGGCTAGCTTGTGTCAGCTTCTCATTGGATCTGGCTTAAGGCTACAAGCAGTATTACTTTATTGCTCTTCCACCAGACTTGTGCTGCCCGTCACTTTTTGATCTCCCCGAGTCAGGCCAACTCAAACCAGTTCAGCCAAACACTGGGCTTAGGCTACCTCAGGTCACAGGCTGTTGTTTCCAGAAGCCTGCCATTTCTACCCAACCAAATAAACAGCTTCTTATTTGGAAATGATCTCTGGTTTAGCAGATTATCGGTAGGGACCTCATTGTGTCCATTTTTAAATTGCTCTGATCAAGCCCCATCAAATGGTGGCTGCAAGAACAACCTCACAAAATGGCAACCTCCATTCTTTTGATCACATGCCAAAAACAAAGACATTTGGTCTGTCTACTTCCACTGTCCTTGACTCATTCCAGTTCGATGTTTTGCAGATTTTAATTCCTTTATGGCCAGTAACTGTGAAAGCTGAAACATGGTGAATCTTTCTGAAATCACAACATGCAGCAACAGAGTATGGTAAAAACAAAAATTTAAATGATAATTCTTTTATTCTGAATGGTTAATAAGTAGTACCAGAAGAATCATTAAAAAGTAAATAATTTCAGCTGATCTGATTTTCTCCAAATTTAATGGCCATTTGCAGAGAATGCTCCCACAGGAACTGGTGTGAACTGATTGTCGTAGTCAGTCAGTTGCCAGCACTTGCTTGCCAGACTCTCAACTTAATGATCAATTGGATGGGGTACCTCAGGGCACATGTTGTTATGGAACGATACACCAGTGCAGGCAAACTCATCCGAAAGGGTGGAAGACTTTGTGAGGTGTGGATGAACAGCTGAATGAAAACTTGGTAGTTCCAGTGAAAAAGAGTGAAGTTTCAGTTCCATATTTGGTTGGCACCTCCTCAAATGTATGTAACTTTGCTTCTGCTATGCAATGCGCTATCAAATGGTGGTCATGGTAACAAGGAGGAATAATATTTAAAAGGGATGTACACATCCAAAATGTCAAAGTTCAGGATTGTCATAATATCTTGTTTTCTCAGTGTAACATGCTTTCCTAAACAACATGGTCTGTACTAAATATATTCTATAAAGTGATAGTTAGCACTAACTATTGCTTCAGATCTTTTCAGAAATAGGTGAACTGATAGCAATTCTGCTGCCATTGATTCCATCTTTCCTCCATTTCTTTTAACCATGGTAGATAAATGTGTTCAAAAGCATCTGCTGAGAAAATCATCCAACATTGCTATTATGCTATCACATCAGCAGAATATTTATGAAATCAGCAGAATTGATTTTGAGTCATCCAATTAAATTTATGCAGCATTAACTTTAATCATGCTGACAATTTTGAGAAAGCTGTAAAACTGTGCTTTCAGCATGGATTGAAGAAAAAGACCAGAAGTTCAACACTTCATTCATTCTGCTTCAGGTTCATTTTGAAATTCATCATTGGAAATTTGGGAGGGTCACAAATTGGATGCCTTGAATTCTGTGCCCAGTGATCTAATCTGCATTCTACTCAGGAAAGGCTCTGTGCTTGGAGCAAAGACTCTCAAAAGGCATTCTTTTATCTCCCGTAGGACAATTCCTGTAGAGCATTCTGACTGGTTGCATCAATGCCTGGTATGGAGGCTCCAATGTGCTGGATTGAAAAAGCTCCAGAGGGTTGTAGATTCAGTCAGCTCCATCATGGGCACAACCCTCCCCACCATCGAGGACATCTTCAAGAGATGTTGCCTCAAGAAGGCAGTATCCATCATTAAGGACCCTCACCACCCAGGATATGCCCTCTTCACATTACTATCATCGGGGAGGAGGTACAGGAGCCTGAAGACCCACACAACGTTTCAGGAACTGCTTCTTGCCCTCCTCCATCAGATTTCTGAACAGTCCATGAACTTCTTTTTTGCACTATTTATTGTTGTAATTTACGGTAATTTTTGTCTTTGTCTTGCACTGTACTGCTGCCGCAAAACAACAGATTTCATGACATGTTAGTGATAATAAAGCTGATTCTGATCATTTTGCCTAAGTTTTTAACTTGCCATCTCTAATATTTCTACAGAGTTATTATTACTATCTGTAACAGATTTTTCATTTTATTATATCATATAAAGTCCCACAATAAATTTTAAACATGTAGTTATTAATGTTTTGTGGGCATTTCTTCTATGTCACCAGCATAGCATAAAGTCAAAGTTGAGTTCATTGTCAGATGCACAGCTGCAATGAAAAACTTGCAGCAGTATCACAGGCACATAACATCATACAAGCAGAATTCACAAGAAAAATGTAAATTAAACACAAATTATACACAATGTTTACAACAAAGAACACAATTAGAGAATGTCCACTTTAGTGCAAAGTGACCTAAGTGGTCATAGTATTGCTATACTGAGGTAGTGGTTCAAAGACATCTGAGTGGCATCAGAGGACAATAGAGTGTTCAAGGACATCTTCAACCTCTCACTGCTGCAGTCTGATGTTCCCACCTGCTTCAAAAGGGCATCAATCACACCGGTGCCCAAGAAGAGCAGGTTAAGCTGCCTCAGTGACTATTGCCCGGTAGCACTCACTTCTACTGTGATGAAGTGATTTGAGAGATTGGTCATGGCGAGAATTAACTCCTGCTTGAGCAAGGACCTAGACTCGGTGCAATTTACCCACCACCACAACAGGTCTACAGCGGATGCAACCTCACCAGCTTTTCACCATAACTTGGAGACAACAGCAATACGTATGTCAGGCTGCAGTTTATCAATTACAGCTCAGCGTTCAACACCACCATCCCCTCAGTACTAATCAACAAGCTTCAAAACTTAGGCCTCTGTACCTCCCTTTGCAAATGGATCCTTGACATCCTTATTGGGAGACAACAATCAGTGCGGATCGGTAGTAACATCTCCTCCTCACTGACAATCAACACAGGCACAGGCACAGGCACAGGCACAAGGATGCATGCTTGGCCCACTACTCTACTCTCTCTCTACACTCATGACTGTGTGGCTAGGCATTGATCAAACACCATCTATAAATTTGCCAATGACACTACAGTTGCTGGCACAATCTCAGATGACGATGAGGAGGCATACAGGAGTGAGATAGATCAGTTGGTTGAATTGTGTTGCAACAACAACCTCGCACTCAACATCAGCAAGACCAAGGAATTGATTGTGGACTTCAGGAAGGGAACATCAGGAAAACACACACCAGTCCTCATTGTCTATAAGGAGTTTGCACATTCTCCCCAAGACTGCGTGGGTTTCCTCCGGGTGCTCTGGTTTCCTCCTACATTCGAAAGATGTACAGGTAGGTTAGCATGGATTTTAACGGGCAGCATGGACACATTGCACCAGAAGGGCCTGTTACTGTTCTGTAAATAAAGGTTTTTTTTAAAAAAACTGTTCTTACCTGTGCCTCCTCACTGAAGCCTTTTTAAAGATTCACTCTCACTCCCAGCACCTGGGCCATTTACTCAGCCTCTTCACACTGAAGTCTCTCAGGACAAAGCTTCAGCTCTCCACTAATACACTAGCCCAGCTCTCCACTAATACACTAGCTGCTGTTAATTAGCCAATCAACTATTAACTAACAATTAGCAAGTTTGCCTCCTTTAAATTCCTGTAAAGTGAAACTCACAAGCAAGCTCTGAGACCTACTTCTTTTAAACTCTACTGCTCTCACTCCAAGTCTTGGCTCCTGCAGAGAACTCCTCATCTTGAACCTGGTGATATGAGACTTCAGGCTTCTGTACCTCCTGCCTGATGGTAGCTGTGAGAAGATGGCATAGCCTGGATGGTGGGGGTTTTTGATGATGGATGTTGCCTCCTTGAGGCAATGCCTCCTGTGGATACTACTGATAGTGGAGAGGGATGTCCTTGTGATGTATTGGGCTGAGTCCACTGCTCTCTGCAGCTTCTCTGAATCCTGTGTATTCAAATTGGCACACCAGACTATGATTCAATCAGACAGGATGCTTTCAACAGTCCATCTGTAGAAGTTTGTTCGAGTGTTTGGTGACAAGCTGATCCTCATTAACCTCCTAAGAAAATAAAGACACTAGTGTGCTTCCTTGTGATTGCATCTATGTGCTGGGCACAGATAAGCCTTCAGATAAGTGAGCTTTTCTACCTTATTGGTGATACAAGGAAAGATGGTCAGGGTTCTGGGGTTCTCTACACATCCCCAGTATTGCCAGGTGATGATTAGTGTAGAGCTGAAAAGTGACTTGGGTTTAATGTGTTAAAAGAGGGATCACGGAATGGAAATTCAACTGCATAAAGCTGTTTCCTTTTACAATAATAGAATCAATTATTTTTCAGAGTGAAGCACGATTAAAATCACTTCCAGGTTGTTTCTCAGCACTTGGAAGATACAATGGGCATCTTCTGGAGTTAGTCACCCATGCTGCCTTGATGTGATTTGCACTTCAGGGGTGCACTGGGTGAAATTGCTCCCCAACCAATACTATTTTTGGAGCATTGTAAGGAAACGTGGCCTACATTGGTAGGCACAGTCGTGTAGCGGTCAGTGTAACACTATTACAGTGCAAGTGACCTGGGTTCAATTCCAGCTGGTGTCTGTAAGGAGTTTGTACATTCTCCCCATGTCTGCGTGGGTTTCCTCCAGGTGCTCTGGTTTCTCTCTGTCTCATTGTTCTGAGTATCCAGACTGTCCATTCCTGAGACAACGTGGTCTTAACCCCGCACTGCTGAATTGAGAATCCTGCTGTTGTGACTGTAACTGAAGCTGATAAGTGCTAAAGATCTTTATTCATCACCACCACCAGGCATTCGCTTGGAGACCCTCTCAGTAGAATCTTTCTGAACTCAAAGTACATCAAGCTTTTATACTTTTGAGAACATAGATCACAGCAGGTAATTCACAATTTCAATAGCTACGAAAATATTGTTTACTTCAATATTTTGAGTCTAACAAACAGTTCCATTGAATTATATATTTACAATGGGAGCACATACTAACTAACAAGATACTTCTGAATGTTCAGACACCTTTGTTGAGACAAGGTAATTCACAGGGATGGTCTAAAAAAATTCTGAAGACAGAATTAGTGTTGTGAGGACTGACTGGGTATACAGATATCCTAATTATAGATAGACAGAGCAAATAAACCTATGATTGTGCTTGATGTGCTAATTGATCTCAGTTACAATGGTGCAAAACAATTTAGCTGAAGGTATCTGATGCTTGGTTTAATGTAGGCCAATTAACAGAATCAGGTTTATTATCACTGACTTGTATTACGTGAAATTTGTTGTTTTGCAGCGGAGTACGGTGCAAAGACAAAGTTACTAAAAATTAGAAAAATAAATAATTAGTGCAAAGAAAAGTACAATGAGGCAGCGTCCATGGGTTCATGGACAGTTCAGAAATCTGATGGCGGAGGGGAAGAAGCTGTTTCTGAAGTGTTGAGTGTGGGTCTTCAGGCCCCTGTACTTCCTCCCCAATGGTAGTAACGTGAAGAGGGCATATCCCGGATGGTGAGGGTCCTTAGTGATGGATGCCACCTTCTTGAGGCACTGCATCTTGAAGATGGCCTCAATGGCGGGGCGGATTGCACCTGTAATGGAGCTGGCTGAGTCTACAACCCTCTGCAGCCTCTTGTGATCCTATGCAATGGAGCATCCATACCAGGTGGTGATGCAACCTGTCAGAATGCTCTCCATCATACATCTATGGAAATTTTAAGAGTCTTTGGAGGACATACTGAATCTCCTTAAACTCCTAATGAAGTACAGTTGCTGGCGTGCCTCCTTCATGTTTGCATCAGTGTGTTGGGCTCCAGATAGATCCTCCGAGATATTGATGCCCAGGAATTTAAAGCTGCTCACCCTTTCCACTGCTGACCCCTCAATGAGGACTGGTGTGTGTTCTCTCGATTTCCCCTTCCTAAAGTTCACAATCAATTCCTTGGTCTTGTTGATGTTGAGTGCAAGGTCTTACATTTAGCTGATGTATATAAGAGCATCTCATGGTCATGTCAGTTTGCAAACCAAATCTCTTGAGTGGCTCCCAAATGCGGGCAGTAGCCTCTGCTCTGTAGACAGTACTGTTTGTTTAAAAAGCTATCCTTTTAATCTCAAAACTGATTACTGCTTGAACTTTATATTTGAAATGTTTTTATTTGAAGACTGGTTCTTATTTGTATTAATACCTGCTTTCCACATCATTCCATAACTTCTGAAGGTGTCCCAAATGATCCCTAACACCCACAATGTAAGTAACTTTGTTATTTACATTCCTGGACCTTCAGCCTCCCCTGCATAAAATGGCCAGCACCCGATACTCCCACGGCCAACCCACATCACTTCTCACCTGATCTTTTTTTTACTCTTTGCCCTCTTCCGATCCCAACTTGCTAATTCCCACTCCTGATCCAAACTGACTCTCAACCCTAAATTTTTTTTAGGCCAACTCCCCCAACCCTCAACCCCCCAGGCCTGAGAGCATTCTCCTGAGCTTGTGGTTGTGAGAGGGGGATCTGGAGAGCACATTTACTCTCTCAAAATGCGATGGCCAAGAACCATTACATTCACTGGTCTATTGTGGCACGTCCTAGAATTTCTGGACAATATATTTTTCAAATCCTTAAACAGCAATCAAAGCCTGAAGCAATGAGTCTTCAGGTAATACTCACAACTGATTGGTAGTAATTAACAATCATTGAACTGAGCATTGAAACTGGAACTGATTAGTCATGATTTTCAACAGTGAGCTTAGTTTGAATCGACTGGCCAATCATGCCAGTCAATATATTTCAGGGGCAATGCAAACCATAACATCTCATTATTGTGGAGATCATTGTGCAGTCTCAGAACTCATTGAGCAGCCTTCAGATATTTCAACAACATAAAGTCACTCAGCCACTCAGTTTAGTTGCAAGGAATGCATTCACCTCACTTCTTTTGACAGCAGAATCTAACCTTATTTTTTTAAAAATAATAAATATTTAATTTTCACATTTCTTTCTCACTTTTTCTCCTCTATTTTCACTTTTCACTGGACCTGATTTGGTGGTGAATGCGTCCCCTCTGAATTATGCTTCCTTCCTTAGTCATTGAGCTGTTAATTTTGCAGTCCTTTAGCCTGATTGATTAAGGACATGCAGTGTTACTTGTCCTGTTCACAGGTCTCAGAAGCCTAGATTCACTTCAAAGCAATCTTATTTGCCTGTGCTTTAAAAAAAAGTTACACATAAAACTTAGAGATCTGTATGTCTAAGCAAAAGTCCACACTGTTCATACAAAGGCTGGTGGTGTTGTGGATAGTGTAGAAGGTTGCTGTAGATTATAACAGGATATTGATAGAATGAAGAGCTGGGCTGAGAAGTGGCAGATGGAGTTCAACCCAGATAAGTGTGAAGTGATAAACTTCAGGATATCTAATTCGAAGGCAGAATATAAGGTTAATGGCAGGACTCTTAGCAGTGTGGAGGAACAGAGGGATCTTGGGGTCCACGTCCATAGATCCCTCAAGGTTGCCACGCAGGTCGATAGGGTTGTTAAGAAGGCATATGGAGTGTTGGCCTTCATTAGCCGGGGTACTGAGTTCAAGAGCTGCGAGGTAATGTTGCAGCTGTATAGAACTCTGGTTAGACCACACTTGGAGTATTGTGTTCAGTTCTGGTCACCTCATTATAGGAAGGATGTGGAGGCTTTAGAGAGGGTGCAGAGGAGATCTACCAGGATGCTACCTGGATTGGAGAGCATGTCTTATGAGGATAGGTTGAGTGAGCATGTCTTATGAGGATAGGAGGAGAGAAGGATGAGAGGTGACTTGATAGAGGTGTATAAGATGATAAGAGGCATAGATCGAGTGGACAGTCAGAGACTTTTTCCCAGTGCAGCAATGGCTAACATGAGGGGACATAATTTTAAGGTGATTGGCGGAAGGTATAAGGGGGATGTCGGGTAAGTCTTTTTACAGGGAGAGTGGTGGGTGCGTGGAACGCACTGCCGGCAGAGGTTGTGGGAGCAGATACATTGGGACATTTAAGAGACTCTTAGATAGACACATGAATGATAGAAAAATAGGGGGCTATATGGGATGGAAGGGTTCGACAGATCTTAGAGCAGGATAAAATGTCAGTACAACATCGTGGGCTGAGGGGCCTGTACTGTGCTGTAATGTTCTATATTCTATACTTCCAGCCACACTCCTGACCCTGGGACAATGCTTACCAACATAAGATCATCGTCATCAGCCTGGACTTGACCATTGCTGAGAGGATGTTTCATGGGGTTGGGTTCTCAGGGCTGGAGAATGAGTGAGGGCATTAGGAGAAGATAAAGGTGCCAGGCACAGGGAAAGACCATGCCGGAAGGTGCAAAGAACATAGAACTGTACAGGATAGGAAAAGTCCCTACAACCCACAATGTCTGTGCCAACCATGATATCCATCCAAACTAATCACATCTGCCTGCACAAGATCTATATTCCTCCATTCCCTGCCTAGTCATGTGACTGTCTAAATGCCTCTTAATCATTACTATTGTATCTGCTTCCACCACTTCCCCTGGCAGTGTGTTCCAAACAGCTACCACTCTATGTAAAAGATCTGTCTTATAACATAGAATATATGGAACATAGAACATTACAGCACAGTACAGGCCCTTCAGCCCACGATGTTGTGCCGACGTTTTATCCTGCTCTAAGATCTCTCTAACTTTTCCCTCCTACATTGTCCTCCATTTCTCTATCATCCATGTGTCTATTTAAGAGTCTCTTAAATGTCCCTAATGTATCTGCCCCCACAACCTCTGCCGGCAGTGCGTTCCATGCACCCACCACTCTCTGTGTAAAAAAAAACTTACTCCTGACATCCGCCTTGTACCTTCTGCCAATCATCTTAAAATTATGTCCCCTCATGTTAGCCATTGTTGCACTGGGAAAATGTCTCTGACTGTCCACTCGATCTATGCCTCTTATCATCTTGTACACCTCTATCAGGTCACCGCTCATCTTTCTCTCCAAAGAGAAAAGCCCTAGCTCACTCAACCTATCCTCATAAGACATGCTCTCCAATCCAGGCAGCATCCTGGTAAATCTCCTCTGCACCCTCTCTAAAGCTTCCACATCCTTCCCATAATGAGGTGACCAGAACTGAACACAATACTCCAAGTGTGGTCTAACCAGAGTTCTATAGAGCTACAACATTACCTCTCGACTCTTGAACTCAATGCCCTGACTAATGAAGGCCAACGTACCATACGCCTTCTTAACAACCCTATCAACGTGAAGCAACCTTGAGGGATCTATGGACTTGGACCCCAAGATCCCTCTGTTCCTCCACACTGCTAAGAGTAAATCTGCTAAATCTCCTTGAAACTTCTCTCTTTTCACTTTAAAGCTATGCCCTCTGGTATTTGACATTTCCATCCTGGGAAAAATACTCTGACTACCTACCCTAAGTATGTCTCTCATAATTCTATGTACTTCTATCAGGTCGCTCCCTCAGCCTCCAACGCTCCAGAGAAAACAATCCAAGTTTGTCCAACCTCTCCTTAGAGCTAATACTTACCATTTCAGACTGCAACCCCATGCAACAGAACTTGGTCTTGAGCTGCTTTGGATCCCCTTGCTGTTGGAACAAGTGAAGCTTATGTGGTGGATGGTGTACACTGGCTACCTCATGTTAAAAGAACCAACATATAGGCAGCTTCCACTTCACAATATGAAGTTAGAGACCTGGAATGTCAGGATCCTTGTGGATAATCCCAACAGCCACAGATTTGAACATTACCGCACTATCATAGCCTAGAAACTCACACATGCTTTGACACTGATATTGACACCTGAGGGAGACACAATCGTCAGGGTAGCTGGTACAAAGAACAAGGCAGTAGGTGCACCTTATTCTGAAAAGGCAGCTGGAAGAGGAACATCACCTTTATGGGGCGAACTTTGCAGCCCAGGATGAGCTAAGCCCAGTAACTTCCCCTGTTCTATAGGTGAATGTGTCATGACTTTCCAGCTCACTCTAATGTAGAAGCAGCACACTCTGGTCATTTGTACATCCCAACCATGGAATCTATGGATCCAACCAGAGGACTTTGACAACAACCTTTTAAAAAGATGTGGCTGTGTCCAAGAAGGAGACAAAACTAATCCTCCTGGACAATTCTAACGTCAGGGTCAGAAGAGATGCAATCTTCTGGCAAGGCGTGAGTGCATGGATTGAGGAGGGAAGGTCACCTCCTATTGGGTCCATTTCCTGACAAAATGCTTGGTGTGCAATTGTGTAAGGTAAGATAAGATATCTTTATTAGTCACAGGTACATCAAAACACACAGTGAAATGCATCTTTTGCATAGAGTGTACTGGGAGCAGCCTGCAAATGTCACCACGCTTCCGGCACCAACATAGCATGCCCGCAAGTTCCTAACCCATATGTCTTTTTGGAATGTGGGAGGAAACCGGAGCACCCAGAGGAAACCCACGCAGACATGGGGACAACATACAAACTTCCTTACAGACAGCAGCTGGAATTGAACCTGGGTGTCTGGTGCTGTAATAGTGTTTTGCTAAGAGCTAACACCCTGTTCCATTCAAGGGACAAGTAACACCCCTAACCCTCACTGGCACCTGTTAGATTTTATTATCATCCAAGTGAAAGACTACAAGATTGTTCACAACACTGACACTGTTACAGGTACATTAGATTGAACACTGCCTAATCATCTCTGTAATCTCGATTAACTTGTCCCCAAAAATAAAGTGAATACAGAAAGATTGTTACAAGAAAACCTAATGTTGTAAGTGTCAAGGACCCTGCTAAGAATGCCCAGGAGATCCAAAAAAAGCAAATTAACTGCAGATGCAAGGTGTTCTTAGATTGGAAGGTCCACTATGTCTCGAAGGAAAGGAAACAGCTCCAAAGGCACCTGAAGGACTCAGGTCCAGCAAAGATAAAACTGTGACCTGAAGGACAAATGGCATGTGGAAAGATCACAGGAGATCCAGCAAATCACTGATAACCATGTCATGCATGGATTCTTCAGCACTATCAAGACCACCTAAGAGCCCAGGGTGCTGAGAGCCAAGAACAGAGGTGAACTTATCACTGATAGAGAGGTATTCATTGCACGAGGGAAGGAGAACACCTCAACCATGGCTCTGCCCTCGATATGAGTTTACTTGACTCCATTTTGCAGCAAACTATCCAAATTTTTCATTACACCAGATTGATCAGGTCAAAAAACTCATATGTCATCTCAAAACAACAAAACCTCGGGAGTAGATGATATCTCTGAGGAAGTTCCAAAATCTTGGCAGAAAGGAGTTTCACAAAACTCAATGGGTACAAATTTGAGAAGAATGCTCCATGGTCCCAATTGACTGATGGAGTCAATGACTTTCGTGAGGTCAAGAAAGACCAGATACAGTGATTGTACCACAGAAGCCATTATATTGCCCAGTGGGTCCACAGCAGAGTCAATCCCAGTGCCAGGCTACATTATTGCACCAACACTTTCCTTTCTTACCATAACGTTGCATCTCACCTACAACAAGATTCTTGTTGGAGTAGAGACAACCTTGTTGGTGTAGAGACAATGGAACAGATGGGAAACTGTTCAACCTATGTGGCCTCCATTCCAAAGTCATCTCAGCCTTAATCATCAAGCCGTAGAATGCAGATGATGCTTGCTTCTACTCACATTTGGAGATCAAGCTCCAAGTCATTATCAACCTGTTCAATAAAGCATACAAGTGTCTGAGTCTTACATTCAACAACCAAATAACAAAGGGCATCTATCAATCACCGCCCCCCCTTCACAACACTGGTCACTGCTAATTCGTTTCTCAGAATGGAGACCGGTGACCAGTGGTGTGCCGCAGGGGTTGGTGTTGGGACCCTTGTTACTCGTCATTTATATAAATGATTTGGATGTGAATGCACAAGGCTTGATCAGTAACTTTGCAGATGACACAAAATCAGGATGTGTTGTTGATAGTGAAGAAGGTTATCGTAGATTACAGGAGGATCTTGATCAGTTAGGGAAGTGGGCTGAGGAGCGGCAAGTGGATTTCAATACAGGTAAGGATGAGGTGATGGAAATTCAAACCAGTGTAGGACCTATACTATGAATGGTAGGGTACTAGGGAGTGTAATGGTATAGAGGAATCTAGGAGTACAAGTGCATAGTCATTGAAAGAGGCATCACAGGTAGACAGGGTGGAGAAAAGGCATTTAGCATGCTGGCCTTCATCAGTCGGGGCATTGAGTATAGGAGTTGAGACATTATATTGCAATTGTATAAGTCGTCGGTGAAGCCACACTTGGAGAACTGTGCACAGTTTTGGTCACCCTGTTATGGGAAAGATGTAGTTAAACTGGAAAGAGTGCAGAAAAGATTTACGAGGATGTTGCCAGGACTGGAGGGCCTGAGTTATAGGGGGAGGTTGGCCAGGCTAGGTCTTTATTCTTTAGAACGTAGGAGAATGAGGAGCGACGTTTTAGAAATGTTTAAAGTTATGAGGGGAATAGATAAGGTGGATGGTCACAGTCTTGTCCCCAGGGTAGGGGAGTCCCAAACTAGGGGGCATAGATTTAGGGTGAGAGGGGAAAGATTGAAGAGGGACCTGAGGGGAACTTTTTCACATAGAGGGTGATGACTATATGGAACGAGCTGCCAGAGGATGTGTTTGAGGCAGGTACAACAATATCATTTAAGAAGCATTTGGATAGGTAAATGGAGGGGAGGAGCTTAGAGGGATATGGGCCAAATGCAGGAAATTGGGACCAGCTGCGTGGGCACTGTGTTTGGCATGGACTGGTTGGGCTGAAGGGCCTGTATCTGTGCTGTATTGCTTCATGATTCTATGACTCTCTGAATAAAGGTCTCAGTCGAGACCATAGAAAATGTGGACTACTTTCCATATTTTGGTCGCCACCTCTCACAGATCAATGATGAAATTTACTGCTGCCTATAGAACCAAATGGTTGGTAGGAAGCGGCTGTTCCTGAACCTGGTGAGGTGGGACTTCAGGCTCCTGTACCTCCTGCCCGATGGTAGCTGTTAGAAGATGGCATGGCCCGGATCCATGATGATAGATGTTGCTTTCTTGAGGCAACGCCTCCTGCAGATACTTTCAATGGTGGAGAGGGATGTACCCGTGATGTATTGGGTTGAGTCCACTACTCTCAGCAGCTTCTTACATTCCTGTGCATTCAAATTGTTGTACCAGACCATGTTACAACCAGTCAGGATACTTTCAACAGTACATCTGTAGAAGTTTGTTAGAGTGTTCGGTGACATCCCGAACCTCCTTTACCTTCTAAGAAAGTAAAGATGCTGGTACGCTTTCCTTCTGATTGTATCTATGTACTGGGCCCAGGACAGGTTATCTGAAATGTTAACAGCTAGGAATTTAAAGCTGCTGACTCTCTCCACTGCTGATATGTAGACTGGTGCACGTTCACCCTCCTTCCCCTTCCTGAAGTCAACAATCAGCTCTTTAATTTTGCTGACATTGAGTAAGAGGTTGATGTTACGGCACCAACCAACCAGGTGTCCTATCTCATTCCTGTGTAAACAGTGGAAGGACCCAACCACCTCTTAAATTACACACCCTGTCAAGAACCTTATGTTCCAGCTATGCAGAGTGCGCGGTTCCCACAGTAACCTCTTCAGCTGCCTCGGAACACAAAACTGGGGCTGGAAGCAGTCATCCTTGACTTGGAGGGAGTGCCTATGAAGAATACCCAATACCAACTGATGTTAAAGTGCCTGCTGTTGAAAATTGTGCCCAAAGTTACTTGAACTAATTTCCAAGTTAATCATGGGTGTAACTGGTCTGTTATCTCAATGAGCAAGTAGACCGTCCTTTTATCTCTGAAACTTTTAACCAGCAAGACTGACTGAAATGTGACCAGATCAGCTCACCTGATTGATCTCCACCAGCTTGTACATAATTAAACAACTGTTTGAGTAGAATAAATGATGGCCTGATATTTTTAATCAAGGTTATACTGGTAAGCTGCAGAGGGCAATAGAGTGCTTTCTTACAGTGACAAAAATCGATTTGATTTGCATTTCAAAGGTGCCATGTTCTGCTTGAAAACTGATTTTTTTAAAAAATGAAGGGATGGTGAAAATCTGGTTGTTTCTTTTAAAGGATTTCCAAGTTACTCCGAGGAAGAATATATTAATTAGTTTTTGTTCAATGTGGATTTTTCTTTGGAAGTGATCATGAATCCCTCATCCCTTCACGCCTATGGAACCACATTTCCAAAATGAAGTAAAAAATGTGGCCAATTTTGCACATTTAATGCTATAAACTGAGGACAAATTACTCCCTCCAAAATTTAGGATGAAGTGAACTCCAAGGACCCTTTTATTGTGGGCTGTAACTATTTTATATTACTATTGCTAAAACTTTACTCTAACATTTCTATAATTATCTACCAAATGCTGCCATAGTAATCTGTTATCTGTGCTGTGAATGGCAATGAAACCCCTTTCTTCTGCCAATATGCTGAATTTAAACACTATGACTTTCAATTTCATTTCAAAGAGTTAATGACAACTTTTCTCAT
This sequence comes from Pristis pectinata, assembly GCF_009764475.1. Taxonomy (NCBI): domain Eukaryota; kingdom Metazoa; phylum Chordata; class Chondrichthyes; order Rhinopristiformes; family Pristidae; genus Pristis; species Pristis pectinata. The sequence goes on from NC_067413.1 coordinate 89,601,397, forward strand.
GGGCTTTATTAATTCTCAAGGAAATAGTTGTTAAACAAAAGAAAGCCTATTTGTTAAGTCTAGCAAATTCAAAATAATTAAATAAATCTATAGTATGTACGATTAAGTATGACAAAAATTCAGTTATGTATATAATTGAATGGAACTTCAGTAACTAATTAAGATGAGCTTGTAACATCATAAAGAAGCCATCTCCATGCAACGTAATTAGGCATTCATGGTCAAGTCAGCAGGAGTGCTGAACCTGTTTCAGTTTCTCTGGGACAGCAGGGGATTTATCAATGTACATTCCTCCTGATGGTTAATTCATGCTCCCCAAACTGGAGACCCCCCATGAACATGGGTGGATGTTAACTTTGGGTGAAATCTGTGATTATAATGTCCCCACAATGAACAGGCTACATGCATTACATGATCAAAGCTCAAACTGGTAAAATAACCACATTCCTTCAAGTACAGGGCACGAAGAGGAGGAAAGTAAATAGTTTACATACTATTTATATAATTAATATATTTATAATATTTGTGCTTTATGTATGGTAGGATATAATTACAAGGGCATATATTATGAAGGTTTATTTGAAAGCTATTGACTCTTGCTTTGTTATCATTTGTTTGTAATCCTTGACAAGTTTCTCCAAGCAAAACATAATGGAAGTAAAGCAATGGGTAACATGTGCCCAACTACACGATATCACGTGCCAGGTTATCAAGCACAATGTTAGCACAGTGTTACTTCCCATCACAATTTTAGTGTCTAATAATCAGACCTTGTTCCAGCTGGTCCTGAAGTAATAGGCCTTTACTGATTCCAGAGACTGTCAAAGCACAGTCTGTTTCAGAGACAGTCTGAGTAATTGAAGGAGATTTAGTGCAGTCAGTTACATGGCATCAGATCCGACAGTGAGATATCTGAAATAATGTACCAATCCTATTCTCTGACATACCATGATCTATGATCCAATGCTCAATATTTGTGAATACAGAATCCAAGTGGTCCTTTTTCATGATACATTACACAAAGTTTGCATGAATCTTTGAATAGTTTTGCTGCATTCCTGAACAGCATAATAGCTCATTATGAACTTTTGTTTTGTACATGTATTATTGCAGTTACGTTACTGTTAGTTATTTTGCATTTCTAGAAGGTGAGCATAAACATTTACAAGGAACTGCACAGATGTAGTAACTCACATCGTTTTCACAGATATTGACAATGGTGCATTAGGTAGTGCTGTGCCCTGTAGCTTCAACAACCTGGTTTTGATCCTGACCTGGGGATGCTGCTATAGTAGAGTTTGCACGTTTTCCCTGTTTTCCAAGGTATTCCAGTTTTCTCCCACATCCCAAAGGCATGCTGGTTTGTAACTTAATTGACCACTGTAACTCACCCCTAGTGTCAGTGAATAGCAGGAGAATTGGGTTCAGTTAACAAGCATGTGAGAGAGAATGGATTACAGGAAAATAAGTGGAGGAATGGAATTGTTCTGGGAGCTGGAGTAAACTCAATGGGGTGAATATGAGGTCATTATTTGCTCAATATAAATATTTATTTACTTCTCAGCTAGGTAACTTAAAGTTAACATAATGAAAGAAAATCTAGAGTATCACTGTATAATCCAGAAGAGGACCATATGATGAAGGAATCAATGCTTTGGTGAATGTCTATTATAAATATCATAGCAAGTCCTTTAAATTGGATGTTGTAGAAGTTGTGCCAATATCTGCAGGAAGAGTGGCTGGCTGTATCTGCATGAACAATGCTGGGCAGCTGCATCGGCAAATGTGCAATAAGAGCAAGTTTGGTCCACAAACCTATGTAAACTATTCCTAGCTCTGGTCTGTAGGTGTACTCTCGGCATCAATAACACAAAGTCACCAAGTCGTCTGCACCAAGCAATTTTATTCAGTCTTACACACTGCATTCATTATATTTGTGTATTCATGCTCCTGTCACTCATTTAACACTTGTATTTGGGAGGTTTCTTAGATTTATCTGAGGATCAAATGAGAGTGGATGATCAGCCTACCCATTTCCAGTCTCTAAGCATTTGGAGACTGCATTATTCCTGAGCTAGCTAGCTATCACCTCAGGGTGCCCTCTTTTATGCTGCAATTTTGGCATGCAGCCTGCATGGATCACTCCTTGATCCTATTGTCCAACTCCCAGTGATTGGTCAGTTGACCATTGGCAGGCATCACAAGTGAGCCACGTCAACTACTACCTTCACTCTCCTGAACAGCTACTTGTTTTTGAGGGCCTTATCTCTTAGTTTTGACTTCATGTGGTAACTAATTCTCTTTATCTCTCAGGAAGGAAAGTAGACATTACCTCATCTTCTGGTCTCCAAGCAACCAATGCCATAATATACCAACTTTATTGTTATTTTGTTTTATTAGGTCTGCATCCTCTGCCTGGCAGTGCATTAGTTATATCAGATTTCTTCTATCTGTCTTCTTCCTGTTCCAATTTACTTTATGTCATGCCTAGCCAGCATATTCCACTTTATTCAGGACAATAGATTTTGCTCAAATCTATTCATATATATATTCCCTCTGAATCCATGGGCCCTGTCTTGGAGAGTTCACAAGTTCTAGGTGGCTGCTTACACCAAGCAGTTAACCAAAACGCTGTACCTCAGCATATCTTGAGAGAACCAAAGCTCGGTGAAATGCACAAGCTATGAGAATGAAGGAGATACAGTATATACCTGATTGCCAGATGCTTTTGACTGTCCAAAGGGTTATAATATCATAATCCCATCATAAAGTAGACTTCTTATATCTGGAGTATTATATCTGCTAATAGTTAAAATTATTGAATCACTTGAAAGCCATTAGAAAGAAGAGTTTTGTTATGCAAACAAACAAAACTGCTGTGTTGAAATTGTGTACATGATCAGATTGGGTGCTGGGAGGTTCTCAAAATTTTGATTTCTCACTTTGAAAATACCCCTTTGCAAACATGTAATTCCATTAACATTGTTTTCCACTTGAAACATTATTGCAGTGAAAGGTGCAATCCCACTGTAACTATTGAAATTGTGTTTGACCATGTGGAATGTAACTCAGATGTTATCTTTGTAACATTAAAAATTGTATCAACAGCTGACACAGATACCAGGCAGGAGTTTTCTCAGGCCAGGAGGAGTAAAGAATGTGAAACATACTGTTAGATCAAAGGGAAAGTGACAATTACAATGGTTAATGGCCAGCATGTTTTTTACCTTAATTGCAAGATCTCTTAGCCGTGAGGGTACTGCAGTTATAGCAAGGTGGAACATAGAACAGTACAACACAGGAACAGGCCTTTCCCAAAGTGCAACACCTCACCTTTGGTCAGATAAACTCCATCTGCCATTTCTCCACCCAGGCCAAGAAAGCTCACCAGTGCCTCTACATCCTCAGAAGACTAAAGAAATTTGGCATATCCCCTTTGACCCTCACCAATTTTTATAGATGCACCATAGAAAGCACCCTATCCGGATGCATCACAGCTTGGTACGGCAACTGCTCTGCCCGTGACCGCAAGAGAGATTTGTGCACATAGCTCAGCACATCACAGAAACCAGCCTCCCTTCCATGGACTTTGTCTACACTTCTCGCTGACTGGGTAAAGCAGCCAACAAAATCAAAGACCCCACTTAACCCAGACATTCTCTCTTCTCCCCCCTCCCATCAGTTAGAAGATGCAAAAGTCATGAAGTACCAGTAACCAGTAGCTGTTAATTGGTGAATGACTGAGGCAAGAGGAAAATGAGTGGCTTTGTGAGTCACCAGCAATGAAGACTTAGTGGATCATCAGTGGAATGGACTTATAGCATTGAGGGTCTGGAAAAGAGAAGAGAATCTTAGTTTCAGCTTTTATATTAAGGCTATCTCTCAAGCTTAAGTAAAGGAATTTCATCATGGAATAAAGAATTTTGGCTTTTTGTTAATTACTAAAAATCCCTGGTTGAGACTTCAACAGAGCTGACAGTGATTTAATTACCAACCAATTATAAACTTAGGTAGGCATAGGAGGACACTAGTCTTACAGTTCAGTTTTAGATGTTTTCACCTTTTTATTCATATATTAAGCATTAAAGTAATTTGATCCACGTGCAATATTCTATGTTGAGGTGATTTGGAAGCTGCTATGCCATTTCTCTGAAAATTTCTACACGACATCACAGAAACCAGACTCCCCTCCATAGACTCCACTTCTCGTTGTCTTGGTAAAGTAGCAAACATAATCAAAGACCCCACCCACCTGGGACATTCTCTATTCCCCCCCCCCCCACCACCCACCATTGGGCAGAAGATACAAAAGCCATAAAGCACGTACCACCAGGCTCAAAGACAGCTTCTATCCCGCTGCTATAAGACTATTGAATGGTTCCCTAGTATAAGATGGAATCTCACAATCTGAGCTGAACTGTAAGACTAGTGTCCTCCTCTGCCTACCTAAATTTATAAAAGGTCAGTAATTAAATTACTTGACCTCACGTTCTACCTCATCATGGACTTGTACCTTATTGTCTGCCTGCACCGTACTTTCTCTGTAACTGTAACACTTTATTCTGAATTCTGTTACTGTTTCCCCTTGTACTACCTCAATGCACTGTTGTAATGAAATGATCTGTATGGAAGGCATGCAGAACAAAGCCTTTCACTGTACCTCAGTACATGTGACAATAATAAACCGATTTACCAATAAGCCCCAACAGAGGGAAATGTAGCAGAAATGGGGTGGAGTCAAGGCGAAAAACAGAATGGCAGAAATAGGGTCAAGGGAATCAAGGGAAAAATACTGGTCCTTCTTTCTGAGAAATGTGCCCGAAAGGGTATAATCCCAACTATCATGTCACGTTGATAAAAATATTGAAACAATTCTCCTATCTGTTTTTTATTGTGAGTTCATCAGGGGAGATATTGGCACCATGGAATATATCACCAGTGATTCACGTGAGCTTTGACTTCTCCCAGATCAGAATTGGCACTGTCAGATGCCATCTCCCTGTATTCTGCCCCAAAATGACGGTGTATATATTCAAACCACTAGTTCCATCACTGTGATATTTCCTTTTCACATATCAAATGCTCCTTGTGAGTGAAAATGGCAATTTACCACTGATTTGAATCAGTTGTCCTTGGGTCCAAGTGTAATAGGAGATTAAATGAGGGCACCTGAACTCTTCTATAGCTTTCCTTTGTATGATTTCCTCTCATGGTTTCTCTAATCTGTTCTGAGATCTCAGGTTGGATAACCGTTCAATCAAAATCATTGACTATATAAAAGAACTGAAAGAAGATATTTATTTTTAATTCATAAAGTGTAATTGTAAATCATGTTAAAATGAAATTTTCAACACCCATTTCATTTACATAAGATAAATTTTCATTATGTAATATTAGTGAATATAATTATCGACTGTTAAAACAAAGAAATTCAACAGGATGAAGTTTTTAAAAACTAAACAAAAGATTAAAATGCACTTGGATGTCATTTTATTTCACATGTATGTGTAGACTAAGAAAAGAAGTAACTGTAAACCAAGAGTATTCCACTTGTAAAGAAGATTTCTTTATTCAATACAAGTGGATTCCTATTCAGTCTTTGCAGCAAGTGGAATAAGTTTCACAGTTACATCAATTGTTTATTGTGCTCTTGTGATTCAATAATTCTAGCTCTGACATCATCTTTTCAACAGAAAACACACAAGCAATGAATATAATTCCATAACAAAATAATGAAAATAGTATTTGTAATGCTTAATTTGTTCAAATCACTCGATTATGTTCCTAACAGCTCGTCTGAGGCTAAAATATTTGGGTAATGAAACAATGGTTTGGTTATTGTTATTGTCACATATACAGAGGTACTGAAAAACTTTGTTTTGCATGCCATCCATACAGTTCATTTCAGTACAACAGTGCATTAAAGTCGCACAAGGGAAAACAATAACTGAATGCAGAATTAAGTCTTACAGTTACAGAGGAAGTACAGTGCAGGCAGATAATAAGGTGCAAGACCATAACAAGGTAGATTGTGAGGTCAAGATTCCATCTTTTTCTAGGGGACTGTTAAGTGGTCTTATAATAGCGGGATAGAAGCTGTCCTTGAGCCTGGTGGTGGTGCTTTCAGGCTTTTGTATCTTCTGCCCGATGGAAGGGGGGAGAAGAGAGAATGTCAGGGGTGGGTGAGATCTTTGTTTATGCTGGCTGCTTTACCAAGGCAGCAAGAAGTATAGACAGAGTCCATGGAGGGGAGGCTGGTTCCTGTGATGTGCTGGGCTGTGTCCACAAATCTCTGCAGTTTCTTGCTGTCTCAGGCTGAGCAGTTGCCATACCAAGCCATGGTGCATCCAGATAGGATGCTTTCTATGGTGCATCAATTAAAATGGTGAGGGTCAAAGGGGGACATGCCAAATTTCTTTAGCCTCCTGACGAGTAAAGGCCATGATGACTTCTTGGCCATGGCTGTCACATGCTTGGACCAGGCAGACTATTGGTGATGTTTCATTCCTAGGAACTTGAAGCTCTTAACCCTCTCGGCCCCAATACCATTGATGTAAACGGAAGGATGGTGCACCACTCCCCTTCCTGAAATTAATGACCAGCTCTTTTGTTCTGCTGACATTGAGGGAAAGGATGTTGTCATGACACCCATGCCATGAGGTTCTCTATCTCCTTCCTGTACTCTGACTTATCATGATTGAGATTCGGCCCACTATGGTGGTGTCATCTGCAAACTTGTAGATGGGGTTAGAGCAGAATCTGGCCACGCAGTTGTGAGTGTATAGGGAGTAGAGTAGGGGCTGAAGACACAGCACTGTGGGCACCAGTGTTGAGGATAATCATGGCAAAAATATTGCTGCCTATCCTTATTTTGATTGTGGTCTGTTGGTCAGGAAGTCCAGGATCCAGTTCCAAAGGGAGGTGTTGAGTCCCAGGTCTTGGAGTTTGGAGATGCATTTGTTTGGAATTATAGCATTGAAGGCAGAACTGTAATCAATAAAAAATAGTCTAACTTAGGTGTCCTTACTGTCCAGGTGCTCCAGAGATGAGTGTTTGGTCAGGGAGAAGGCATCCACCATGGACTTGTTTCGGTGGTAGGCGAATTGCATTTGAGGTCAAGGTTGTCTGGGAGGCTGGAGTTGATGCGAGCCATGACCAGCCTCTTGAAGCACTTCATGATGGTGGATGTCAGAGGCACTGGGTGGTAGTCATTAAGGCACGTTACCTTGTTTTTCTTTTTTGGGAAAAGGTAGTGTCAGTTCTGGACTGATTTTTTTGATACTTCCCTCTGGCAAAGTCAATATCCATTGTCCATTCTTAACTTTTGTGATCAGGTGGTAGCAAGCTAACTTCTCAATCTACTGCTTTCAGTCCGTGAGATACTTAGCTATGTTTTAGGTAGCTCTATGTTGCAACTGGATAGACTATTTGAAGAGGCTAACATTGCATAATAAACACATTATTGTGGATCTAGAGTCTACATATACCAGAGTGGGTAAGGACAGCAGATTTGCTATCATTTCAGATGTTACAAACGATAGACTTTTACAACATTAAGACCACCTTTTACTTAAATGCCACATTATTCAATTTAAGATTACTTCGCATTGTTATTCACTCCGGAGAAGGGACACGGATGATGAATGACATTAGGGAGGATTATTTTGATATTCTAGGGCATGTCCAATATTGAGAAGAAAGAGGTGTTGGTTATCTTGAGAAAATTAAGTGGATAAGTTCCCAGAGCTTGATGGGATCTATCCCAGTATACTAATGGAAGCAAGGGAGGAGATTGCTGGAACCTTGACAGAGATGTTTGTACCCTCTTTAGTCATGGGTGAGGTACCAGAAGACTGGAGAATAGCAATGTTGTTCCTTTGTTTAAGAAGGGCAACATGGATAAACCAAGAAGTTATGGGCAGGGAGACCTTTTTCTTTTGCACCCCCCCCCCCCCCAATTTCTCATTTCTTTTTCTTTTTTCCCTTTTCCTTGGAGCAGACTCGATGGGCCGAATGGCCTACTTCTGCTCCCTTGTCTTGTGATCTTGTGACCTATAATTATAGATATATATATTCGTTATACAGCCTATAATTATAGACCTTTAATTTTAGACTTATAATTATAGGAAGAAGTTACTTAAGGAATGGATTTACTCGCATTTGGAAAAATGAGGACTTATAAGAGATAGACAGCATAGCCTTGTGTGGGGAGGTGCTGTCTCACAAATTTGACTGAGTTTTTTGAGGAGATGACTATGATGATTGATGATGGTAGGGCAGTGGATGTTGTCTGCATGGATTCTTGTAAAGCATTTGGCAAGGTTCCTCGTGGTAGGTTGGTCCAGAAGATAAAGTCACATGGGATTCACAATGAGTTAGTATATTGGATACAAAATTGCCTTGGTCATAGAAGACAGAGGGTAATGATAGAGGGGTGTTTTTCTGACTGAAGGAGAGGGTCAGTGCTGAGACATCTGTTGGTTTTAATGTATATCAATGATTTGGATAAAAGTGCAGGCAGTCTGATTAATAAATCTGCAAATGCCACAAAAATTAGTGGTGTTGTGCATAGTGAGGAAGATTGTAAAGGATACAGCGGGATATAGATCAGATGGAAATTTGGGTGAAGAAATGGCAGATTGAGTTCAATCTGGGCAAGTGTGAGATGATGCATTTTGGGAGGTCAAATGTAGGAGGAAAGTATTCCGGAAATGACACCACCATTCAAAGCACTGATGTACAGAGGGATCCCGGGGTGCAAGTCCATAGCTCCCTGAAATTGGCAACACAGGTGGATAGAGTAGTAAAGAAGGCATGCAGCATGTTTGCCTTCATCAGTTGAATAAAAATTTGAGAAGCCGTGTTGCAACTGTATAAAATTTTAGTTAGACCACATTTGAAGTACTGTATGCAGTTCTGGTCGCCACACTATATGAACGATGTTGATCCTTTGGTGAGGGTGAAGAATAGGATCACCAAAGGTTGGACAAACTTCTTTCCTCTGGAGTGCTGAAGGCTGAGGGGTGACCTGATAGGAGTATATACAATTATGAGAGACAGAGATGAGGGCATGCATTTAAGGTGAGAGGGGGTAGGTTCAGAACAGACGTGAGGGGTATGTTTTTTACTCATAGAGTGGTGGATGCCTGGAATGCGTTGCCTGATAGGGTGGTGGAGGGAAAATTCTTGGCTGGGGACATGATTGAGAGGAAAATAGAGGGATATGGGCATTCTGTAGGTAGGAGGGATTAGCTATGTCGGCGCAATATTGTGGACCTAAGGGCCTGTTCTGTGCTGTACTGATCTATGTTCTATGTTCTTGAGATGGGATAATCAGGGTCTTTTTCCCAGGGTGGCAATGTTCAATACTAGAAGGCATAGGTTTAAGGTGAGATAGGAAAAGTTGAAAGGAGATTTACAATGCAAGTTTTTTTTACGCAGAGAGTGGTAGAGAAGGTGCCTGGAATATGTTGCCAGGGGAGGTGGTAGAAAATATGATAGCATCACTTAAGAGCCATTTAGGCGATACATAAACAGACTGGATATAGAGGGATATAGACCATATGCATGCAGATGGGATTAGTTTAGATTGGCATTTTTGTTGGCATAGATATTGTGGGCTGAAGGTCCTATTCCTCTGCTGTACTGTTCTATGTTCTATTAATGAAGTTAAATTCCCTAGATACCATGGTTTGATTTGAATGCTGGACTGGACCTCTGGATTACTGGCTTAATAGCACAATTATATCACGCACACCTGCAAACTGGAGCCTTTTATTTACTTGAGGTTTGCTCTCAATTGAATTTGACAATAAATTGTTCATTAGTCAAGTAATTAAAAGAAACAAATGTTAGCTGTCAATTGGAAGATAAAGTTACTGATAAACCAACTTGCCGTCTATCATTCTTCAGTGCAGTAAAATGTTGCCCAGAAGTTAGCAGAGGTAATTGATAACTGTTTTTTCCTTCCCATCACATAACAATAGATTCACATCTTATTTCATTGCTATCAGGTGATACTTGCAATGTTGTTGCCACAAAATGAGACCGAGGTGATTATTCAAACAGTGGGAAGTATTGATACAGGCAGGAGCAGGTGAAGCTGCGAGCAAGCATCCAGTCTCGACCCTCTAGCCCCACTAACATAAGGACATAAGAAGATAAGAAACAGGAGCAGGCACAGGCCATTTGGCCCCTCAAGCCTGTTCTGTCATTCAACAGAATCATCTACTCGAAACACCATTTTCCTGCCCTCTTCCCATATCCCTTGATTCCTTTAATAACTTCAATTCTATTGATCTCACTTTTGAATGGAGCTAATAACTAAACATCCACTGCTCCCCAAGTTAGAGAATTACAAAGATTCACCACCTTCCCAGCAAAGAAATTTCTCCTCATTTCATTCCAAGTGCTGTACTTCTTATTTTAAGACTGTGACCCTAATTGTAGACTCTTCAGCCAGGGGTTAATATCCTTCCTGTCTCTACACTGTTGAACTTTCTCAGTATTTTGTATGTCTCAGTGCGGTCACCTCTCGTCCTCCTACCCATGATGCAGACTGGCCATCCCTGAAACCAGTCAGATGAACATATAGCATGTATATCCTTTTTTGCATTAAGATACCAAATGTGTACAACATATTCCAGCTATGGTCTCACCAGGACCCAACTTTATTTCTTGCAATAAAGCCCATTATTACATTTTCATTTCTAATTGCCTGTTGCACCTATAAATTAAGCTTCAACACTTGGTGTGCAACGTCACTTGACTTGTGCACATGAAGTTGTGGCCCAACATGCAGAAAAGAGCAGCTATTCAGCTACCAGTATTGGAAAATCAGGCAGCTTAGAGCCCACCTATCAACATTAGGCACATTGCAGGAACTGTGAAGATGAGAGCTTGGCCAAATCCCTCAGCAGTGCAGCAAGGGTGAGGAGGGACAGAGAGAGCCTTTTCTTGGGGCATGGAGGATGTTCACCAGATCCCCACAGTCACACAAAGGGCTATTCTTACCAATATTGCGGGTAACAATACAACAATGGCCCAACAGACTGAGGCAGTAAACCTCAGGCGTACTTGTCACTGGAGGTTCACATCTTATGATTTTCTGGTTCCAAAGGAATTTGCTTATGTGTGCTCAAGCATAGTACGTGTGACTGTCTTACTAATTCTTTTGAAAGCTTGTATTGATTCCTCCCTTGTGAAATAATTCTGCTTATTCTACAGGATTGCATCATCTTTCTCACAAGTAGTTTGAAATTACTCCATTGACAGTTCCTGTCTGGTGGAGTGTTTAATTTTCCTCAAGTTTAATGATAATTTCTTAGATGTGCATTTTAACAATACTTATTAGGTGTATTTACTTTGGGTACACTTCATATTCAGTCAGTGAGGATCACTTTGACTGCATTACATTATTTAACAGTTGATCCTGATGCAACCACCATTATACATCTCTCCCAATTTCCAACAGATGAAAGAATTACAAAGCACAGTACCAAACTCTTCTGCCCAAATGTTTCATACCAGAATTTATACTCTTACCGATCCAAATTATATGTCAAAGTCTTTCTGCATTTTCTTCATCTCTTTTTGCAGTAGTGTGCGTTTCACTTTCCCTTCAAACACACCTCTGTAATTTGTCTCGACCATTTCTTGTAAAATCAAGTTCCACATTTAACTATTCTCTGTGAAGAGGTTTTCTGTTGCATTCCCAGTTGGATTAATTAGTGACTATATTTTAGTTATAGCTTCTGGTTTTGGTCTTCCCTGTAAGTGAAGACACCTCCTCTACTTGTAACCTCAAAAAACCCCTTTCATAACCTTAAATATCTCTGGATTCAGAAAACAGAGAAGGAGGTTTATCAGCCAATTGAGCCCATGCTGGCTTTTTGTAAGAGGAATTTTAGTAGTCCCATTCAACAGCTCTTTCCTCTGTAACACTGCAATTATTTTCCCTTCACATATTGACTTCCTTTTTGCAGTTTGAATTTGCTTCCACCATACTTTCAAGCAGTGAATTCCAAATTATGAATACTTGGGATATTTTTTTCTCCTGTTACTTTTAGCAGTCATCTTTAATCCTTGTTCTTTTGATTCTGAAGTGTTCCGCCATTGAAAACTGTTTCTCTTTATTCATATAGTCAAGAACTTGGATGATTTCAAACTATTCTTAAACTCATAGCCTTTACTCTATGGGGAAAGATCCAGTCCATTTGAAATTCCTCATCCCTAGCAGTAATCCAGTGAATCTTTTCTGACCCTTTTCTAATATCTTCTCATTCTTCCTGAAGTATTGCACCTTTCATTAGGCACAGTGTTCCAGTTGCCAGCAAACCAATGGCAATTATAAAGTGCTTTTGAAATAGCAGGTCAGGTTTCTGACCTGCCCTGCACCCAGAATTACCACCCATACCCATCCTTTCCTGGGTCAAATGCAGAGGGCTTATTACACTGGACCCTGATCCTTGAAGTCCAACAGCAAATTCCTGATGGCAAATGGGTCACAGGTGGCATTGTACAGAGGTCCTCTCCCCAAAACACTTGGGACAGGCCTTGACAGCTGGCAAGCCTGCCATTGATTTTAATAGCTTTAAAACCTCTCTGCCCCTTTTCTTTTAACAGAAAATACCCTTGTTTGCTAACTCCTTGCTTGCTCAGTGAAATGTAGAACTGAATTCATATCATGCTAATATCCAAAGTCAAAATTACCTCTTTTGAGAAGCTCCTTTGAGCTTCTTTCACTCCACCCCATAACTCTCAAAGAAACTGCTTCTGCACATGGAAGGAATTTTAATCACTTGTTCGAGGGCAAACCCCAAGGAACTTTAACTCCAAACATAGTTTATTTCATCTTTTTAGTCCACATTAGGGGATCAGCGGTGGAGAGAGTGAGCAGCTTTAAATTCCTGTGTGTTAGCTCATTGGATGTCCTGTCCTGGGCCCTGCAATCATCAGGAAGGCGCACCAGTACCTTTGCCTTCTTAGGAGGTTAAGAAGGTTCGGCTTTTCACCGAACATTCTGACAAGCTCTTACAGATGTACTGTTGAAAGTATCCTGACTGGTTGCATCATGGTCTGGTACAGCAATTCCGATGTGCAAGAACATAAGAAGCTGCAGGGAGTAGTGGACTCAGCCCAATACATCACAGGTACATCCCTCCCCACCATCAGTAGTATCTACAGGAGGCGCTGCCTCAAGAAGACAACATCCATCATCAAAGATCCCCACCATCCAGGCCACGCCATCTTTTAGCAGCCACCATTGGGCAGGAGGTGCAGAAGCCTGAAGTCCTACACCACCAGGTTCAAGAACAGCTTCTTCCCTTCAACTATTTGGTTCTTGAACCAACCGGCACAACCCTAATCACTACAGTGTAATAACACTATGACCACTTTGATCACTTTGCATTAAAGTGGACTTCTAAATTTTTTTTTCTTAGTGTGTTCTTGTTATTGTGTTCTTTCTTGTCAAATAGTGTATAATTTATGTTTAATTTATGTTTTTCTTGTGAATGCTACATATATGATGCTATGTGCCTGTAATGCTGCAGCAAGTAAGTCTTTCATTGCACCTGTGCAATGTACTTGTGCATATGACAATAAACTCGACTTTGACTTTGACCTGATTAGATTGAAAAAAATGAAAGGAAGCACCTCCATGAGATCAGAAGTTGTCAGCAACAAATGACCAGCACATGGTGATAGGATGCAGAGCTGAGCTGACAAGTGGCAGATGGAGTTCAATCCAGAGAAGTGTGAGGTGGTACACTTTGGAAGGACAAACTCCAAGGTGGAATACAAGGTAAATGGCAGGATTCTGGGCAGTGTGGAGGAGCAGAGGGATCTGGGGGTTCATATCCACAGATCACTGAAAGTTGCCACATAGGTGGATAGGGTAGTTAAGAAAGCTTATGGGATGTTAGCTTTCATAAGTTGTGGGATCGAGTTTAAGAGCCGCAAAGTAATGATGCAGCTTTACAGACCTCTGGTTAGACCACACTTGTCCAGTTCTGGTCACCTCATTATAGGAAGGATGTGGAGGCATTGGAAAGGGTGCAGGGGAGATTTACCAGGATGCTGCCTGGATTAGAGAGTATGGATTATGAGGAGAGACTAAAGGAGCTAGGGCTTTACTCATTGGAGAGAAGGAGGATGAGAGGAGACATGATAGAGGTATGCAAAATATTAGGAGGAATAGATAGAGTGGACAGCCAGTGCCTCTTTCCCAGGGCACCAATGTTCAATACAAGAGAGCATAGCTTTAAGGTAATGGGGGGGGGGGGGGAAGTTCAAGGGGAACGTCAGAGGGAGGTTTTTCACCCAGAGAGTGGTTGGTGCATAGAATGTGCTCCCTGGGGTGGTGCTGGAGGCTGATACGTTGGTCAAGTTCAAGAGATTGTTAGATTAACATATGGAGGAATTTAAGATAGAGGGATATGTGGGAGGAAGGGATTAGATAGTATTAGGAGTGGCTTGAAGGTCGGCACAACATGGTGGGCTGAAGGGCCTGTATTATGCTGTATTGTTCTATGTTCTATGTTCTATCTCAAAGCCAAATACTACATATGGTGAAAATCTGAAAGCAAAATGGAACAGGCTAGAAATATTCTGCAGGTCGAGCACTATCCACAGACAAAGAAACAGAATTACTTTTTCAGGTTGATGGCTGTTCATCTGAGCTGAGAAAAGTGAGTAACAAGTGTGCTTTCAGTTGCAGAGAGGGGAGAGGTTGGAAAGAATAAAGGGAATAGGGTGACCAAGAGAAGCCAAGTGTTGGATTCGGTTATTTTCGAATCCGCAGGTTCTTTCAGGAGTCCAGGAAAGAGTTGAGAACAACCTGGTGCTTCATAAAGTTTTATTGGAAAAGTTTAAAACAAAGAAACAGTCACAGAGCACATGGCACCAGCTTGACTACTGGGAGATGAGCCAAGACAAAAGGAACTAAAGATGAGAATAAAAATAGGGGGCCATGTGGGAGGGACAGGTTAGATAGACCTTAGAGCAGGATAAAATGTCGGCACAACATTGTGGGCCGAAGGGCCTGCACTGTGCTGTAGTGTTCTATCTTCTATGAGCTATGGCTGGGGGGGTGGGGGGGGGTGGGTCGGTGGAAGAGAGCAAGAGAGTGATAGAGGCAAGATAAACAAGAGAGAGATGGAGGTAAGAGAGAGAGATAAGCAAGAGAGATAGAGGCAAAAGAGTGATTAAAAAAAACGACACCTTTTATACCTGAGATAAGAGGTACTCCTTAGCTAACAATAGTCCAATCAGGAAACCTATTATATACCTGTGGCAAAGCCAACCAATGAAAAAACACATATTCACCTGATGGACGAACCAATAAGCTAGGAAGCGGCCGTTCCTTGTACAGCCACTTCTGGTGTATTAAACACCATACATGTTAAGAAACTAATTACAGCAGTCGAATCCAACACAAGTCGCACAAATGTTGTTGGTGTCATCTGAGAAAGGGTTCTGAAGACTTGTTGCTCATTGCAGATCTGTCTGGAGGAGGTGCAAAAGGAGGAAAATGAATGAGGACATAGAAAAAATGCCTCTACTTCTGCACATCTTTAAGAACCCTGATTATCTTGATGCCGATTTTATCTTTTGTCCTTTGCACACCCAATTGCCAATGGAAGAGGTAACGGACTCTGCTGCTCCAAGGCACTGGGGAGCTGGTTGCAGTGCCTGGCCATCTGTTGCAAAGGCATCTGCAGCCAATTCACAATGTAGGGACAGCAAGATACACAGAGTAAGAGAAAAAAAAGAGGAAAGGTATAATGTGCATTTATATACAGCTTTGAAATGCATTTGCTGTTGTAATGTGGATAATGCGGCAGCCTATTAGCGTCTGACAAACCCCATGGTGAGCAATGTGATAATCTTTCTTACTTTTGTTGATTCAAGCATAAATGTTTATCTGGTAGGCTGGATTTAACTCTCCTGTTCTGTTCAGAAGGAATACTTACACTCACCTGAGACAGCAGACAGGGCCTAGGTGAAACATCCTGAAACTGAAAGGGTAGTGCATTTCTCCCTCAATATTGCACTGGAAATTCATGGTGGATTTTAGAGCAGCTTCTACCTGTAATCTTCTGATTCAGTGCCATTATGGTGCCAAATGTGCAACAGCTGGCACAGCAGCTTATGTGCTGTTAGCTGCAAGATTTATCAGGATTCGACTGGAAGTAACATTTCAATTATCAGTAACACCACTGAACCAAAGATAATTCAACTAAATAAGAACATTGGAATAGGCAAGCAGTCTCAACACATGACAGGTCACATCATTATTATCAGCAGCAGGCTCAGCATTCATGAGGACTTCGGACGCCTTCCACTGTTCCATCCCAAAGAGGTTCCATGTGTCTCCTCCTTTCTTCCTCTTCCTCGTTTTTCATTCCGGGTTTTTTCTGGGAACTTATGCCTTATCCGCTGCACACAGTTTCTATTGTGACCCAACAGTTAATTCAACAAGATGATTATTTAGCCCCTCAAGCCATTATCAAGTGAAATTGTACCCAGATAAGAGCTATTCCCAGCCTAATTGGACATGGTACACTTAACTATGTATGTTCCTTCTCTTTATTCAACCACATATCACCCCTTACTAACCTCTCTCTCCACTAAACTAACCTTGGCCTGAAATTGGTAAAAGCAGGTAGATATAATGAGAGCCACAAAAAAATGCCAGAATAATAGTGGAAAACACCCCTGGTATTCCCAAGATGGAATTTTATTGCCTTTATCAGTTCAAAGACACAATCAAGCAAAGCAAACAAAGTAAAAGAATGAGCTGCTGGAGGAACTCAGCAGGTCAGGCAGCATCTGTGGAGGGAAGTGCACAATCTCCTCCATGGCCAGGGTGAAGCCAAATGCAAACTAAAAGAACAGTACCTCAAATTCCACCTGGGTAGTCCACAGCCCGACGGCATGAACATTGAATTCTCCAACTTTAGGCAACCTGCTCGCCCTCTGTCACTTACTCTCTCCTTCCGATCCATCCAGGCCCTCTCACTCACGCTGTCCGTCCCAAGCCACTCCCCCAGCTCCCCACCTCCCAGTTTCTTTCCCCTTCCCCACCTACTCTATCTGCCCATCGCCCATACGCTCCTCCCACTGGGTCCCCACCTTCTCACCACCGGTACTTGGTTCCTCTTCACCTTCATTTCTTATCAGATTCCATCATCTGCAGCCCTTTATTGCCTCCACACATCACCTCCTGGCCTCTGTCACTCTCTCCACTTTACCTCCCTCACCTGACTCACCTGTTAATCAAACTGTCCTCAACTAGATCCATCTATCACTTGCCAGCTCTTGCCCTAACCCTCCCCCTCACCACTCCCCTCCCCTCTACTCAGCCCTGAAGGGTCTCGACCTGAAACGTCGATTGTCCATTTCCCTGAACAGATGTTGCCTGACACGCTGAGTTCGTCCAGCAGCTGATTTTGTTTTTGCTCCAGACTCCAGCATCTACAGTCTCTTGTGTCTCCAAAGCAAATATTGGATCCAGTGTCAGAGGAAGAACGGTAAGGAAATACAGAGCTGAGGAACAAGAGGTGGACCTGAAGGTCATCAGAAGCAAGAGGACTTGAGGCAAGAAGGAAGGCGTCAGGGATTGTCCTTGGTCAGCACTCAGAGTCTCATCTCCAAGCTGAGTGGTGGAGGGAGGTATTGCCAACAGTAATATAAGCCTGCAAGATCATAGCCCCCAAATCAAGGCAAGTGACCCTATTGACACTCTAATCATCTCCACCATACTATAGTAAGGTGGATGAGCCCAGATGATGCATAAAATCCCCCATATTCTGCTTTGCAGTTCCATCTATGCTGATTATAACACATGAATGAATAAATCCTTTGTCCAATTTCTTAACTGGTTTGCTGCAACATATTTTGGAGCAGGCACGGTAGTGCAGTGGTTAGCGTAATGCTTTACAGTGAAATAAGATAAGAGAAGAGAAGGTATCTTTATTAGTCACGTACATCAAAACACACAGTGAAATGCATCTTTTTGCGTAGTGATTTGGGGGGCAGCCCACAAGTGTCGCCACGCTTCTGCCACCAACATAGCATGCCCACAACTTCCTAACCTGTATGTCTTTGGAATGTGGGAGGAAACCGAAGCACCCTGAGGAAACCCACGCAGACACGGGGAGAATGTACAAACTTCTTACAGACAGTGGCCGCATGTGATTAATAAAGATATCTTACCTTATTTCCTGATGAGCACACCTAATTTAAAGAACATAGATATCTGAATAAAACACAGTTCTCTATGCAATGTAAATATTGGTGAACAAATCTCCCTGACAAATCTTGAGAGCACATAAAATTTCTTTCTACCTTGCTTTAGGAGTGAGAATCCTCCTGCCAGACTTGTTTCATGGAGGACTTGGCTGATCTCCTGACCTCTCTCCTAGATTATATCCCATTGAACAGGACTTTTGTGTCCCATGAGTGATAGTGGGAGGTCTCTTCCTCTCCCTTGCAGCCTCGGTCTCATCGACAGCAGCCGCAGTGTCTGTGCTACTGTTTGATTGCCAGCAGCAGTGGGCATTAATGGGCTGACTTCCATTTCCAATTGTTGTATAGCAATATGATGAGAGAAGCAGAAAATTGAGTCAGGCCCTATGGAGGATCAAGCAAATGGAAGTTTAATGCTTGTTTCTGGG
Organism: Pristis pectinata; assembly: GCF_009764475.1. NCBI lineage: Eukaryota > Metazoa > Chordata > Chondrichthyes > Rhinopristiformes > Pristidae > Pristis > Pristis pectinata. The sequence goes on from NC_067413.1 coordinate 89,620,077, forward strand.
CATAAAGCCACCCCAAAACTGTTTCACATTAAATTTTGGTCTATTTCATGAATTTTAGCAGGGGACCCAAATTTGCATGAGCACTAAACACAACAATGTTTTAGTGTTACAAAAATAGGTTCGATCCAATTTCTAGGCATAAGGAACATACATTATTCCACTACAAGACTGCATTTCCCAACATACAAGTGGTCATTGTTGTCATTGATGGCAACCATGTTGTTTTCCCCCTCCTCCTCTGGTACCACTTGTTCCTCTGGGCATTCCTATCTCCCCAAATGATGCTACAACCTCAAGCTACGTAAGTTACAGACATGGTAATACGTTAGCTGCTGGCAGAGATTGGTGGTAAACGTACAAGATTCTCTCTTGTTCTGATACATCGCCAATGTTCGTTGGTCTTCCAAATGTACGATGAAACAAAGGCAATAAGTAAGGTTAATTTATTCATCCAAATATGTGGACGTCACTGGAACTGGCAGCATTTATTATCCATCTTCTGAACTAAGGAGGAGTTAACTTGAAGGATATTTGTGACCTGATGCGATTTTATAGCAGTCTGGTAGTTTCAAGGTTATTATTCCCAGGACTATTATTGTATGAATTCCAGATTTATTTAATTACTTGACTGTCACGGGCGGATTTGAACGCATATCTCTGAGTCAGCAGATCAGTGCTTTGTTTGTTAGATTAGTAACTTAACTACAGCACTATGGCAGAAATAGCTTCAGGCAAAACCATCAAAACAAGTGTGAAATCATATTTAATATGAGTGGGCTTCTGTAGGTTCATGTGTAAGACTGAGTTTTAAGACACAAGCAGAATTGTACAGAGGTGAGTCGTTCATAGTCAGAATCAGAATCAGGTTTATTAGCACTGACTTATATGTCATGAAATTTGTTGTTTTGTGACGTCAGTGCAGTGCAGTGCAAAGAGATAAAAATCACTAAAAATTACAAAATAAATAAATAGTGCAAAAAAAGACAAATTCATGGACCTGTTGCTGCTACAATTCTTTCACCCATTCGTTTGATTATATCCCTGTTGTGCCAAAGTTAAGCAGGATTGTTCACAGATCCGATGGAAATAAGCCTTGCACACGCAATGCTGCACACAACACCCTTTATTGCTAAGTTACAACAAGTGGTACTTATCTCAGGAGCGCGCCTGAGCCCGTTTAACTGCAGCGCCATGTTCCAATTGGTCCATAGTGTTAGTTGCGACCGAACCTGTGGTGAGCCCAAATCCAAGAGACTTCACCACCGGTGTGCTCACTCTTTTATACCCTGGTCACTTCTCTCCGCCCCTACCTGGGTGGATCCTTTGTCCAGGTCGACCCATCACGTGACAGTTGCCTTGGACAATACCTTGGTTACCTAGCACCCAGGTCACCCTTCCCCTGCACACACACACAGACACACACACAGACACACATTTGATCCCAGTAACTGTTCCTCGTGCTCTCTGGCTGACATTTCAGGATTCTTACTACAATCCCCAATTGCAGATGACCACCCCCTCTGAAGGCTTGTGACAACTGAACTGTTCAAGCAAGCTGGCTTTTGCTTTTTGATGCCATTTTACTTTGGAAACATCAACTGGTTCCTTCACAGAAGGAGGGCATTCCACCATCATATCCCTCCACCAGAGTAACTCACCAGTTCTACCATCATCCTCTTCTCCCCAGCCTTGCAATTTTTTCTTCACCACATATTTATCCAAGTCCCTCTTGAAGGCCCCAGTGGAAGCAGTATCCATTACATCAGCAGGCAGTGCATTGCAGAATTCAGCCACATGCTACATAAATCAATTTGCCCTCGTGTCACTCTGAATTCTCTTCCTCTTTAGTTATACCAGTGATCTCTAGTCTTCAGCCCTTCATCGATGGACACAGTCTCCTGTTATCCCTCTGTCCAGACCTCTCATCTTTTCATACACTTGTATCAGATTTCCCCTCATCCTTCTCCAAAGAAAGCAGTCACTGCCTTTGTAATCAGTTCTTGTAACTGTGGTCCTTCAACCCAGGGACCACTCTCGTCAGTCTTTTCTGGATTCTGTCAAATACTTTCATATCCTTCCAATATTGAGGTCACCAAAAATGAACAGAATACTCCATCTGAGGCTGGACCGATATTTTATACAGGTTCACCATGATTTCCTGGCTCCCATACACTATGCCCCTATTGATAAAGCCCAGAATTATGTTAAGTCTTTTAATAACGTTCTTCCATTATGAATGACTTGTGTGCACACACACCCCAATGTTTCTCTGTTTCTTCATCACCTTTAGACTAGTATCCTTTATTCTGTATTGTGTCTCCTCATTTTTCCTACCAAAATGTATCACTTCTGGCTCCGGCTTCTGCCCTCTTCCTTTCCAGTCCTGATGAAGGGTCTCGGCCCGAAACGTTGACTGTTTATTTCCCTCCATGGATGCTGCCTGACCTGCTGAGTTCCTCCAGCACTTTTCTTTTTGTGTACTGCCACTTCTGCCCTCATCTGTGTCATTCTGCATCAGGACTGAGAGTGGAGAGTGATGCGGGGTTTCAACCCGAAACATCAACAATTCCTCTCATCCCACAGATGCTGCTCAACCCGCTGATTTCCTCTAGCAGATAGTTTGTTGTTCCAGCTTCCAGCATCTGCAGTCTCTTGTGTCTCCATTAAAAGTTTGTAGTCAGTGCGTCCGCAGTTTTCTTCCTATACTTCCCTCAGAATCTTAAGATGCATTCCGTCCATTTCTGATGACCACCTACTTTAAGTTCAGCCAACTTTTCTCATATTGTGCTATCAATTTTAAAAATAACTATTGTTTCAATGATCTCCTCCTTCTTTATTACTTTTGTAGCATTCTCTTTCCTGGTGAAGACAGATGGAAGGTCATCATTTCACATTTTATCAGTGCTCTAAGCATCAATGTGCAAGTCCCTATTTTCATCCTGAATGAGCCCCACTTCTCTGTATACTACTAATCTTTTACTATTTATATGCCTGTAGAACACTATTGGATCTTGCTTCACTTCATTGTATCTCTAAATCTACAATGACTTTTATTTTTGTGATATCATCTAGGATCTATGATGCCACATTTGACATCGCTGGGCCTGTACTCGATAGAGTTCAGAAGAATGAGGGTGGACCTCATTGAAAACAGATACATTAGGGACATTTGAGAGACTCTTAGATAGACATATGAATGATAAAAAAATAGGGAGCTATGTGGGAGAGAAGGGTTAGTTAGATCTTAGAGCAGGATAAAATGTTGGCACAACATTGTGGGCCGAAGGGCCTGTACTGTGCTGTAGTGTTCTATGTTCTATGAAACCTACCAAATACTGAAAGGTCTGGATAGAGTTAACATGGAGAAGATGTTTCCATTAGTAGGAGAGTCCAGGATTCAAGCGCACATCCTCAGAATAAAGGGATGTCCTTTTAGAACTGAGATGAGGAGGAATTTATTCAGCCAGAGAGTGGTGAATCTGTGGAATTCAATGTCACAGATGGCTGGAAGGCCAAGTCATCAGATGTATTTAAGGGAAATACTGATAGGTTCTTCAATGGTAAGGGGGTTAAGGGTTATGGGGAAAAGGCGTGAAATGGAGTTGAAAAAAAATCAACCACGATTGAATGGTGGAGCAGACTCGATGGGCTGAAAGGCCTAATTCTGCCCCTGAATCTTATGGTCTTATGCCATGCATTTGGTATTTTCTGGAGCAGAAGTTGTGCTAGAAGCTGTTCTCATAAACACATTCACGTAAAATGCCAGAAACAGTCACAACATTGCTTGACAGTTTTGTAAGGTGGTAGGCCTGGTGGTATGGCTTATTTTCTGTTTTTGGCTTTTGTCTGATCAACTACCTCCTGCGCTCTTTCTGAAACTTGCGAAAGATAAGTGCAGTGGAAGAGTAAGGTAGCAAGGTTTGAGCCTCTGCCACAAACACAGTTGGGAAATAGTGTCTGTTTATCACTAAAGAAATTTCTTCATTGAATAAAAGCTCATTAAGGTCAATAATCTAATTTATAGCTGGGTACATGAAGTTAATCATTAAATGTTTGTCTTTCACTGATAGTAATGAAAGTAAAATGGATGGCACTTTATTGCAAATGGTAAGATACTGCTATTTAATAACACGCCAAAACACTGGGTTGTATGAATGACTGACCAACTCAAGGCAAAAATTGAAAGCAATTAGTCCACATTAAAAGAGGAAGATAGCACATACATAAGTGAGCAGCCCGAAATTTGCAGTTATTAATGAAATGCAGAGTGCTGTTCCCAGGTGGCTACATAAACAGCCTACTAATTAGATTACTTCAACTTCTCATAAATGAAAACCAAACATCACATGGGGACTACCCATTGTTGATACAATGAATAAACTTGACCCTGTAACACAAGTAAACATGGGCATCAACAACTTATACTTATGTAGTAGTTTTTAGTGTTAAAACTTTTTATCTGGATGCTTTTCACATCCTTTTTAGAATGCCCTGAAGCACTTTAGAGCCAATTTAGCACATCTGAAGCGTAGCCACTGTCTTAGTGCAGGAAATTTCATCACAACCCACTCTCACATCTCACAACCACTTTCACAGACCAAACAATCTGTTTAGAAATGTTGATTGTGGGAATATCTATTAACTACGGTGTTGGGGAAGTGTGCCCTGCTTTCCTTTAAAATGCTCCGATATGAGTTTTTGTCCCAACTCAAGAGAGAGCAGGCAGGACTTCAGCGTAATATTGTCCTGCAAGATGGCAGCACTGACGTGCAGCCCTGCCTCAGAACTGCACTGGTCAACAAAAACTAAGGTTTTTGTACCTAAGTCTCTGAAGGACTTAAACTTTGAACACTTTACCTGGAGGTAAGAAAGCTACCACCTGAACCACATGGGAAAAGTAGACATCAAGCAGTTGTGAAGGAATTAATTTGGAGTAACTCTACAGATTAAATCAGTCATATTCACCCTTTTGGCCAGAACCTGCACAGAACATTTATTGGGAATTCAAAATGTGCTGACCAATTTTCTGGTCATTGAAATTAGCGGTTGCATAGCATTGGCCCAAGTCTCTTCAGTAGGATGAAGAAATAAATGTTAAGGAGACTCCAGATAATACAATTGGCTGAAGATAATCAACGAAGAGAGGCTATGATGATAATTCCAGCCAGCAAGGATTGGTTAGTTGAAAGATAAACTTCCAGTGATGGAGTGGAAGGAGCTCGGAGAAATAGCACATGTGACCATAGAAAAATTTCTACACCATAAAGTCAAGAGTCCCTCATATAACACTGACTTGAACACGTGTGGGTAGTCAGTATGGACATGTGGGCTGAAAGGCCTATTTTTGTCCTACACGACCCTATGAATCTATCACTTGTGAAGACGGAATTTGAAAATTGAATTGGAAAAGCAGCCTCTGATGAAAGCAAATAATTTTGCTTTTCATATGCTCTAGAATTCCCTGAGGAGATTAGAGTATTTGAAAGTAATTCAAGGGAAGTGGAATGGCCTGCCCAAATGTGAACTTGGCAGCTCCAAATCTGATGTGGCTAGTTGTACTCTCAACTTTGGCCCAAAGCTTTCAGCCTTCATCCAGTAATCAATGACCCCACCCACCCGGGTCATTCTCTCTTCTCTCCTCTTCCATCAGGTAGAAGATACAGGAGCCTGAGGGCACGTACCACCAGGCTTAAGGACAGCTTCTACCCCACTGTGATAAGACTATTGAACGGTTCCCTTATACGATGAGATGGACTACGACCTCATGATCTACCTTGTTGTGACCTTGCACCATATTGAACTGCACTTTCTCTGTAGCTGTGACACTTTACTCTGTATTGTTATTGCTTTTACCTGTACTACTTCAATGCACTCTGTACTAACCCAATGTAACTGCACTGTGTAATGAATTGACCTGTACGATCGGTATGCAAGACAAGTTTTTCACTGCACCTCGGTACAAATGACAATAATAAACCAATACCAATACCAATATCAATCCACAGGTCAAATCTTCATCAACAAGGTGGGCCATTTGATTCTGATGGTTTAAATGTGATGTCACCATGAACAGCTGCTATTGGGATAGCTCCTCTTTATGTTCTCATTGGAGCTGTGATGGACTTTCCTTAGTTCTTCAAGGATATGAAAGATGAAATCTCACGACCAACACGCAGAAACAAAATGGTGTTCAATGGATATGTCTCAATTTCTTCATTTCAAATACAATTGCAAGAGCTTCACGTTTGATCTGTGGCAGCAAAGTAAGTTAGTCTATGCAAGACCAAATGCTGTAAGTTCTTTTGAGCTGTCAGAACATCAATACTGAAAACTCACAACTGTAGGCTGTATCAGCTGGATACAATCAGCAGCACATTAAAATCATTATTCCCCTGCTACTAACATCTTGAGCTGTTATCTTCCTGCAGGTTTCTGGTAACTAGAAGTTCAAATCCTCAAAGACCAGTTATTTTTTTTCTTGAAATATCACTGGACTCGATGCAATACCAAATTTCAGCTTTTGTGCATTTACTCTAAAACTCTGATTTTCAATTGCAGGTGAGCCTGGAATAGATATAATTTAGAAAGCCAGTGCTAAGAAGGGGAAGCAGTTTCATCATGAGGCAAAGCATGACTATCCCAGCTAGAATTCACACGTTTTATACACTCCATTAGTACTTAAACCATCAGCAGGGTGTATTACTGGGATTGACTGTTCTCGGTTATCAGTACAACGTCAGTTTAAACTGACAAAGCAAAATGTTGTCAAAAGGTGCTAAAATTCTGAACCCAATAGTTTACATCTGTGGTTGGAAAACAAGAATCGACTAACTTGAAATTTATTGTGACAGGATTACAAAATGAGCAAGAGAAGAGATCTGTTTCCTTCAGTTTTATTTATTCTTTCACAGGATGTAGATATCATTACCACAGCTTGTTTCTACATGGGCTACATGATGGCATTTAAGGCAGGATCTTAACTAATGGGTCCACAATACACCCATCCCAGTGCAGTTGGTATCAAGCAAGGCTGTCAATCTTGCTTGCTCAATGGTGCACCTAACCTTCAACAGCTTCCCAGCAGAAAGAGATTAATATGCAGGACAAATGGGAAATTGTTCTATCTATGTTGCGTCCACTCCAAAACCAGTTTCTATCATCAAGTTGCAATGTGCAGACTAATCTTTCATTTGCATATTCAGAAGCCACGCTCCAAGTGATTGTCCACTCATTGATTAAAGCCTGCAGGACAATGGGCCTTATAGTTAACCTTCACAGAACATAGGTTCTCTACCAACCAACCCTTGCTATACAACACTGTCCTCCAACAATGAAAGGTTCACGTTGGAGTACAGCATTGTATAGTGAGGGTATATAACACTGTCCTCCAACACCTTCCATACATGGAGCACTTTCTAGATCTAAGGAGCCGGATCTAAGGATCCAAGGAGCTCTCAATGAAGATAAGACATTGATTACAACATTTAACCCCACTTTCAGTGTGCAACGCAGCCTTTTGCCATTTGAAGACCACACGTAGCACAGAGCTCACGGTCTATTAGACAGCCGGGATCCCTGCCCTCCTGTACCCATCCATTACCTGCAACAGTCACCTCAGAGTACTGAGAGATACCACCAATGCCATCTCCACAAAGTCCTCCAAATCCACTGGCAGGAAAGGTGAACCAGCATCAGTGTCCTCTCTCAGGCCAATATCCCCAGAATTGAGGGCCTAATTACACATAGATGGCTCCAGTGGGTATCTCTTGTCATTCCGAAGCTCGACGCCTGACTCCTGAAGCAATTATTCTGATCCAAGCTCTGCTGTGGCAGGAGATTACCAGCTGGCCAGAGGAAACAATTCAAGGGAGATTTCAATGCATCCTTTAAAGTATAGCATCCCCATGTGGGAATTCCTGGCTGTAAATTCTCAAGATAAAACAGGATTATTTGGGATGACACTGATGATCTTGTAGAGAGCATATAGAAACCCAGTACAGATGATGGAATGAGCAAGCAAAATACCAATACACTTGCCCCATCAAGCACATATTGCCAGACCTCTGGCAGAGTCTGTAGTTTCCAGATTGACTTCACCAGCCACCTGAAGAGCCACAGAACTGGAGGGGAAGCAAGTCATCCTGTATCTCATGCAGCTACCTAAGAAGAAGAATAAGCCAGGGTGGATAAGGATGTCATGTTTCCTATTCTTTGAGAACCGGATGAGCTTTCTTGACAATTTAATCATTCCACACTCACTACTATTGACAGTACATTTTTTTTCATTCCACGTTTATTTAATTACTTGGTTTTAAATTCCCTGACAGTCATGGTGGAATTTAAACACATCTCTTAATCAATGGTCCGGGCCTTTGAATACTAATACAGCTTGGAAGTCTTTTCTCCAACAGGATTCACACCTCATTGACAGTTTTTGCTCTAGTAGGATGGATTAAGTTGCAGCATAAACCTGAATTTAGGAGTGGGTAAATTCCTTCTGCTATATTATGATATAATGGTGATGGCTGATGGTGGATACAATTTAATGTTAAAGGTTGAGATTGATTGAGAAAAGATGTGGTGAGTGGGCTTGAAGTGGCTGGTGATCTTCAAAGGGCTGTCAATGTTTAGGGAGAGATCAATGATTATAATGGGAGAATTCAGACACATGGGTAGGCTGTGGTTATGTGAAGACATCAAGCAAAGCTTTGGGGTGAGAGATTCTCCTCATGTATGGATGTCGAAGTATCTGCAGTGCAACCAATTGTTTAGGTGCGGAGGGGGTGTAATAGCAGAGGTAAAGGTCTGTTCCTAGGGTATACTACCGAGATACTATTGGTGTTGAGGCAGGAGTGCTTCAATAGTTTCCAGATTTTGTGGGAAGTCTAAGTGTGGGAGAGGAGGAGAGGGGATATACTGATTATGTGGGAATTTGTGAGTTAGGCTGGGGGAATAGCAAGGCAATCCTGCTCCCCTTGCCTGCAAATCCTGTTCCAAAACCACTTGGTCCATCCAGAGGGCAGTTTTCACCCCCTTTAGTCATTAGATTTCCCAAGGCCCCTGAAACCCAAAGGTCAATGCTACATTTAAAAAAGAGCTAAAATGTGAAGAAAACATATGTTCAATCCATCTCTATTTCTATCTGTAGATGTTGCCTGATCTGTTGGGATTCCAGCAGTTTCTGTTTCCAATTCAGATTCGCACCAGTTGTAGTGTTTTGTTTTTGTTGAAGTCTAAAACTTTTTGTCCCCATGATTGATGTTTCAATTATGCCTTCAAGCCCCACGTGATCTAATTCTACTGACACTTTTCCCTTCAGAGGAAATGGGTTATTGCTGCGTGTTCAAAGTTTTGACTTTGGCCTCTCAATGTTATTAAAGTAACACTGGATACCTTATGCTGTACCAAGTTTCAGGCGAAATGTGGGCTTGTTCGCTTTCCATGCACACGTGCAAAGGCCTTGAACTGACAATTTGTCTCTCACTCACGCAATTTAATTTCAGGCTACGAAAGTAATTTTAGCCTTTGGGCTTACTTTCAATTATAGTCAATTATTTCATTTAGTTTCCATGCTGTGCTTGAACATGTATTTCCTTCATAGACTGGCAAGACTGGTCTAGAATAACTTTTCAGTAAAATATTCAAACAAATTTTTTTGTGTACTTTTGAAGCCATGATGATTACCATAGACCCGGTATCTAATTCAAAATTATAACTCATAGCATTTGTCCTGTTTTTGCATGTAAACAAGATTTTTTCCAAATCTGTATCACTGTTCAGGTAGCAAAGCAGGAAGAGCACTGGAAAAATTCAATGCCCCGGGAGATATATAAAATCAAGCCATGTCCTGCTCCTGGATAATTGTGCAGAAGAACAAAATGGAAAATGATGCAAAAACAGAGAATACTCAGCGGGACAGGCTGCATCAGTGGGAGGGACTTTTTGGGTTCAGGCTCTTCATCAGAGCTACGAAAGTGAGAAGACAGTGTGTCCTAAGTCGCAGACAGAGAGTTGAGAAAATAGGGAATATCTGTGGTTTTCTTCAGACCAAAGTTGTCAAAGTAACAATTACATTAAAAATAGGTAGAATAAATTGTAAGAGGAAGGTATAGTCACATCTGTGATCAAAAAGGGTTGCCTGAAATGGTTAATGTCAATATGGTTAATGCAGGGACGGTAGTGTAGCTGTTAGCGTAACGCTATTACAGCGCCAGCGACCCGGGTTCAATTCCGGCCGCTGTCTGTAAGGAGTTTGTATGTTCTCCCCGTGTCTGCATGGGTTTTCTCTGGGTGTTCCAGTTTCCTCCCACATTCTAAAGATGTACGGGTTAGGAAGTAGTGGGCATGCTATGTTGGCGCCGGAAACGTGGTGACACTTGTGGGCTGTCCCCAGAACATTCTACACAAAAGATGCATTTCACTGTGTGGTTCAATGTACATTTGACGAATAAAGATATCTTATCTTATCTTATGTTAAATCCAGAGGATTGTATCTCATCTGATGGAAGGTGAGATATTTTTCCCTGAGCCTACACTCGTCATCATTGGAGCAATACAGGAGGTTGAAGTGGGAGTGAGATGGAGGATTAAAGTGACATGTAACTGCACGTTCAGTCAGAAGAAAACAGCTGCCATCATTGCCATAGGCACTGATCAGATCTGAAATGTTGTCCATAATTAAAATGTGCAGTTTTTGAGAAAGTGATCAATATGCAAGGTAATACAGGTGCGATTAATAGATGGGTCCTTGCTGGGGTTTAAGAAGGGGCTGAGGAAAGTTCCGTGCTGCAAATTAAATAGGACAGAGTCAGAAGGGAAACTTAATATCTTGTTCTGTCGGAAGTGCAGCAGAAAGATACGAGAGAGAACAAATCAACATCTAATTGTTGCTTAGAGAGAGAACAACAAAAATGGGCATGCACACCCACATTAGAACAGGCAAAAGGATGTGATCACACCTAGTGAAGACTACAGGCTGGAATGGCTAAAGTGGATGAGTTCAGTGGAGTGGAGCAACGGACGGGTAGACAAGTAGTGGGTGCATATTATTAACTATCAGAGTGTAGAGGCAGGGCGTGTGGTTCAGGGATTGTGTGAGATAGATGTGAGGAGTGGGAAATCAAAGTAAAATTAAGACACACCAGACAGAAAGAAGTAAAGAAGCTCATCTCCAGAGTAGCAGACAATGTGTATGAATCAGAAGCTGCCACATTTGCAGCTCATTTATGAGGAATGTTTTGACAGTGTGATTACTGCTTTGGTGACATTACATGGAATTCTTGAAGCTCAATAGCAGCATAAAGTGCAAAAGACTTATCCTGTGTCAATTATGCTTCTTTCAGCATTATGGATTTGTTCTTACTTTCAGTTTCAGCTTTGTTTCAACACACATTTAACCCTACTCCGTCACCTTGAGAAAGTGAGTGCAGAACAATTGGAAGTAGTACTCAATTACTGGCAGTGTCGATTGGGTGAATAATGTGATTCAGGAGAGCTGCATCAATAGAAAGAAGCAAAACTTGGTTGAAAGCAAAGAGTTTGTGGCACAGTATAAACCACAATAAAGTAGATTTAATCTTCTAACAGGCAATGGATTTGTTTTGTTTAAAAATTCACACAAATAGATGTCTGCTGAGTGGACACTGAAGTGTGGGAAATACTTTACGTCAGGTCAGTGACAATGGATGGCTTAATGTGGAGAATGATGATTGAGGAATGAAGCGAATGGACTCCAGCAGAACTTTTAAAGGAAGTTGATGGTAAAATGACAACAGGATTCATTAAAAGTATGTAAATGAATCACAATTGCAAAGACGTACGGGTAGGTTAATTTGAGTTTAAAATGGGCGGCGAGGACTCGTTGGGCCGGAAGGGCCTGTTACCATGCTGTAAATAAAATATAAAAATTAAAAAAAAACAATACTAAACAAATACAAGGAATTGGTGAGATTGCCAAAGCTGAACAAGTAGCAAAGCAGCCGCGAAGGGTAATACTATAAATAAGAAGTGTACATGAAAGTAAAAAGAAAATTTGCTTTTGGATGATTTCTGTGGTGTTCATTTCTACAACTCTGTAACTGCAAAAAGTGACCAGCTAAATGAAGGGGAATTTAGGAAGTTAAACTAGTTCAGTAACTTGAACATTTCACAAAGTCCAAACAGATGTCATCTGGAAAATAGTTGGATAACACAATAAAGTGGGGCTATTCATCAATTAAAAAAGAGTAATTGCAATTCATCCTAAGATATAACAGCAATTTCTGCACCAGAATGTTCAGTGGTATGGCCATCAATGTAATTAATCACAGTTTTGATTTAAACAATAATGAAACAACAAAATGTTTGGAAGTTTTTCTACTTTTTAACAATACACAAAGTGCTCCTTAATTACATGGGATAGCTACATGGCCTTCTCATGGATCACAAAAACAATGTCAATGCCACTTAGGCCACTGGCAATGATTTCTTCATAGAGTGAACAACCTCTATGTAAGTCTCACCTTGTCAAAGCAAACTGGAATATGCAAGGACCCATAGACCCAGCCGTACTCTGGACCCGTAGACCCAGTCCACACACTGGACCCATAGACCCAACCCACACTCTGGACCCATAGACCCAGCCCACACTCTGGACCCATAGACCCAGCCCACACTCTGGACTGACTTTACAATCACAGATCTGGCAACTCTAGAAAAAAAATGAAGTGATGCCTTGGACCATGTGTATGCAGACCTGTGAATAGTAAATCAGCAGCAAATGAGCATATAATGGAATTCAGTCTGTAAACTTAAGCTTAGTCTGCTGCTATTGCAGCAGCTATAACTGAACTTTTGTAGCTTGAAGAATCACAGGAGATTGCCTATAAACTTACTTTGTTCTGTTGATTTCATAGGGCCTCACTTCACAGGTGAATTTGCTCAGTGAATTCCTGCTGAACCATTTCTCTCATATTAGGATGAAGCTGCCGATTTTTCTCAACATATGATCTTCATTATACATGTCTGGATGTTATTGTCCGAGTCTCCCACTGTTACTCCTACAAGTTAGATTCTCTCTCATTGAGATTGTAACAGAATCAGGAATCCTTGCCCCTAAATTTTCTCGATTTTATTTCTTGCAGACTTCCAGTCGGCTGGGATCAATGGTGCTGAGGTCCAGAGGGTTGAGAGCTTCAAGTTCCTGGGAGTGAACATCACCAACAGCCTGTCCTGGTCAAATCATGTAGATGCCACGGCCAAGAAAGCTCACCAGCGCCTCTACTTCCTCAGGAGGCTAAAGAAATTTGGTTTGTCCCCTTTGGCTCTCACCAACTTTTACCGATGCACCATAGAAAGCATCCTATCTGGATGTATCATGGCTTGGTACGGCAACTGCTCTGCCCAGGACTGCAAGAAACTGCAGAGAGTTGTGGACACAGCCCAGCACATCACGGACACCAGCCTCTCCTCCTTGGACTCTGTCTTTACCTCTCGCTGTCTTGGCGAAGCAGCCACATAATCAAAGACCCCACCCACCCGGGTCATTCTTTCTTCTCTCCTGTTCCATTGGGTAGAAGATGCAGGAACCTGAGGGCACGTACCACCAGACTTAAGGACAGCTTCTACCCCACTGTGATAAGACTATTGAACGGTTCCCTTATATAACGTGATGGACTATGACCTCACGATCTACCTTGTTGTGACCTTGCATCTTATTGCACGGTACTTTCTTTGTAGCTGTGACACTTTACTCTATACTGTTATTGTTTTTACCTGTACTACATCAATGCACTCTGTACTAACTCAATGTAACTGCACTGTGCAATGAATTGACCTGTACGATCAGTATGCAAGACAAGTTTTTCACTGCACCTCGGTACAAGTGACAATAATAAACCAATACCAATACCAATACCATTCAGATGCAGAAACTAGGATCCTGTGATTCCCTCTGACAGATCTGCAAAATCATGGGACCTGACAGTTACTATGCTTCATTGAGCAAATACTGCTCAGCAATTTACTGCATCCAAAGTAAGTTCAAGCAGCATCTTTACTTTGACCATGAGGAAACTAAAGACCAAAACCTCTGTCATCCATTACTGTGCAGCAGGTCATACCTCTGTACACAGTGAGCTCCTCATGCAAAGAGCCCAGGTAATGAGTTTGCTCCAAATTACCTTCACCACAATTGAAGGAACACAGATTGAGGCATTAAGGCAGGCTGGGGGTCAGAAGTGTCTTGGGAGGTCAAGCTTCAGAGGCACTCTAGCAGGCACGTAAATAACGCACAATAATATGTGTTCATTTGCATTATGATAATCCTGCATGTACTGTATATGGTGAATTAATTGATGGTTCTTCCAATGAGCTCAACTAAACAACTTGGAGATTTAAGCTGTCCACTACATTAAAATAGATGTATGCTCTAAATATATTTAAGAATATATATGAAACATATGCACACATATGCATTAACATGGTTTTAACAAGTTGAAATACATAATAGCACTGGTTCAATGCTTAAACATGTTACAAGCCCATTTACTGCCAAACAATTTTAAGAGTTTCGGGAAAGCTAGCAATGACTTCATTAATTTTAGAACAGAACAGAGTAAAAATATGAAAAGGTATGTTTAGTTTTGAAATATATTTGGAGTTTTTTTCAGGTTATTTTGTGTAGTGAGACTATAAACACCATTCTGAAGACTTCCACTATTTGTTACTTCTATAATAATTCATGATTTCACTTAAAACCCTGAACAGCAACAAAAAAATTGCAAATCAACATCACTACCAACCATGATCCAATGGATTTTTACTTCCTTCTGTTCTAAATTTAATGAAGTCATTGCTAGCTTTCCCTATACTCTTAAAATTGTTTGGCAGTAAATGGGCATATAACATATTTAAGCATTGACCCAGTGCTATCATGTATTTCAGCTTGTTAAAACCTTGTTAAGCTGTAATTAGTTGGGATTGTGTAACAGCATTAAGACATGACTTCAATTTGACTTTGTATTAATGATAGCCTATTAAATGCTTTTAGTCAAGCAGGTAAGGAAGATGGCAGGTGTCCAGCAAGGAGAAGAGCAAAAGATGCCAAACTCAGTGCTTAGAGTTAAACAAATAGGGAGTGGCATACCAACTAGGAGAAGCAAAATATGAGAATGAGGAGGAGATAGAGAAAGAGAAAAGAGAGGGTCTGCTCCATCTGAGGATGTCTTAGCAGCCCATTTAGGGTTTGTTTCTCACCATGTGGATATAATTACTATGACATAACAAGTACTAGTCACCAGTCAAGACATTTCCTTGAACAAAATGTCCAGCTGGACAGCAGAAACCAAGAACAGTGAAATCTAAGTTCCATTCAAGTTGCATTTCAGAGAGTAAGTTCAGGCTGTAGCTGATGGCCTGGCAAGGATTGCTTAGTTTAAACTGAGCACTATTGCACGCAAATTGTTTTCTCCACAAGCCTGTGATTCTCTATTAGATTAAACATCAATATGTAGCATTAACTGAAGGGACAGTTATGGCTCTGTGAACAGATCAGCATTCTAAGCTTGCTAGACATTATGCAGCTGTTGGATTGGGGATCATTCTTATAATAATGCACCCCAATCCCTTGACCGAGCCTGCTTCACTGGTCGAACTCAATGGCTTTCCATTTACTTTCCCTTCCACTAACCTCAACTTTACTGGCCTCATTCCTAACAACATCCTCAACATAACAAGCAGTATTGTTGATATTTATCAGTAGCAAAGGAAAGTGCTCCCTAAAAGTTTATTCCTTCCCATTCATTTCAAGAATGCCTGCTAATAATTATGTGGGGATGTCTTCCACTTTGGATGCAAGTAGAAAAATAGCAGTTGCTATTGGTTGTTCTCTACATACATCCCATTGGCATGACTTCTGCATACATGTGTTTGGTTTCTCTTTTAATCTAACATCTAAAATATGCATACATTTAGTTCCCATGATAGAGCCCATGATTTTAACATCAAGTGATGATCTCACTTCACTTGCATTGTCTTCCTGCTAAGGCTGAGATCTGACCAGTTACTCTTTAACCATTATGAAGGGTTTTGATTGTGCAGATACAAGGAGAATGCATACATTTGTGGGGAAGAGAATTGCAAAGATAATGTGGGATTTGCTACCTTAGGGGATCATTGAAGGGGATAGTCCAGTCTTGGCACATGCACATTCCAATTTTGAATCTCAATCCAATCAACCCAGTTCTTAGATCTATACCTTATCTTGAAACTATGGATCTGCTCAGACAGCTTTCCTTATCTCAGACTAGAAACAAATCTTATCTTGGCTGTAAAGGCATCCTGAGATGGACTAGAATATCTCTTTCTCCCCTTCTACTTTTCCCTTTTTTCTGCTCTTCCTCCAATGTGTTCAACATTTTGAGTCTTGCTGTAGCACCCCACTTTAAAGGGACGGTCACCAGAAGAAGGGAATAAAGGATTACACTGACAGGTTAAAGTGGGAATCTACATGGACCATAAATGCCATAAAATTTGGGTGGGCTAAGTGGTCCGGATTATGCCATATATCCTGCAAAATTCAATGTCATCTTCCACTGACTTGGGAGACTTCATTTCTCAGGTATCTGCAGTGGAAAATGAAGAATCATTGAATGGCATTGAGGGGACAGAAGAAAACAACAACTGTATGGGCAGGCACGGTAGTGTAGCGGTTGGCATAACGCTTTACAGAGCCAGCGACCCGGCTTCAATTCCGGCCACTGTCTGTAAGGAGTTCGTATGTTCTCCCCTTGTCTGCCTGGGTTTCCTCCGGGAGCTCCGGTTTTCTCCCACATTCCAAAGATGTACTGGTTAGGAAGTTGTGGGCATGCTGTGTTGGCGCCGGAAGCGTGGAGACACTTGCGGGCTGACCCCAGCGCACTACGCAAAAGATTCATTTCGCTGTGTGTTTCGATGTACATGTGACTAATAAAGATATCTTACCTTATGTATTTAGAACATTTCACTCTGTTTTTGTTGAAAGCAAAGGAGGAAAGAGAGATTAGATGCAAGAAGGGTGATTAGGCATGCACATACATTTACAATTAACGTCTTTGGTCCAGCAAGTGATAATGGCTTTCCAAAGTAGACAGAACTGTTTACTCCATGGGCTTTAAGTCATGCAGGCACACCAGTCCTTGGGTGCTTTCTTTCCCTGTTGTCTGCCATGTTCTTGCGTTGAAGAAGAGGGAGATGTATCAGTGCAAAGTGTCAGCATATCCTGCAAAATGATCGGGTGATGTGATAGTCATGATTGTACAGCTGGCTGTATTTCGGAGCTGTAAATTATGGGGGTGAGACTTGCAATAAAGGAGTATGGGAGTGTTGTAAGTATGGGAGGTGAGGCAAAACATGTGAATTTTATGGCTGTGTACTGATTAATAGATATAGTTAGTATGTGGGTGAAGGGGGTAGAGATAATTGAACAGTGGATGAAGCCATGATGAAGGGGAAAGGACCTACCATTTTAAGGTGAACTGAGTCACTTGACAACTCATGTGACATCATTATGCTCCTTCCTGCATTTCAGCCATGTACTTAGAACAACACTCCTAATGATACACTACTTCTTCTCACTGCCCCCGGGCATATAGCCATCTACTGTTACAGGACATCCCTTCTTCTCTCCATTACCTCTACTAAAACTATTGAGTGTACTTTTTGGAAACCATAGTGCATACTCTTCCACATATCCAGCCATTCCTCAAAGTATCCAAACCCAAATTTACTTTCCACCACTTCCTGCCCCTCAAGGTGTAGGATACCTTTAAGTAACACCACTCAGCCATGCTATCAATCCTTCTGCCAATGCCTGAAGCCAATGAACTTCAGAGCTAATGCTGGCTGTTTGCAGAAGTCGGTTAAAACAGCAGGCAGCAGAGATTTAATATCCTGCCTGAAATGCAAGGCATGAGTGTGGGCTAATGGCAAACTGCGACCCCCACAGCTACTCTGGCAGTTATCCAACTGAACCCGCTGCATGTGCCAAACAGCTGGAGGGTGGCCAAGATGATACCTATATACAAAAAGGGAGACAGTATTAACTTAGGCAATTACTGGCCTGTCAGCTGAACATCTGTGTGAGGGATCATTTTTAAATTTTTAATTAGAGATGAAATTATTAGATATCTCATTAAAGAAAAATAATTAGAAGTAACTGATATGGATCCTAGAGAGCAAGGTCATACTTAACAAAATAAAAGGGTTTTTAGATTACACTAGTGTTACAGCCAGTTACACTCAGGGGTGAGTGGGTAAAATGTAGTGGAAGTGATTCACCTGGACTGACAGGAGAGAAATGGTAAGGTTGCACATGGGAACACAATGAAGATGAAGGATCATAAAATCAGGAAGAGGATAGATAACTGGATTAAAAGCTGCTTAGATGGAAGGAAACAAATAAAAGTGTTTAAGGGTATTTCTTCAAAATTAGCACACAATAGTCATATTTCCCAGACACCACTGTTCAGTATCTACATCAGTGATTTGAATATAAGGGTAGAGGTGTGGTCCAAATTTAGACACAATTATATAACGGCAGACACAGTAAATCATTTTGAGGATCATAGGGAGCCACATGGGGATTTTGATAGGATGGTAGAATAGTCAAATTAAAGCAATAAATAGAATTCAGTCTGACTTTGTGTGAGATGTTACATACTGATTTAAATAAAAGTTCCAATTCACAAGACACAAGACTTGGGATTCTAGACAGTGATGAGTGTCAGGGAGCTCAATAGAGTCATTGAGTCATACAGCGCAGATACAGGCCCTTCGGCCCAACGAGTCCATGCTGACCACGGTGACCACCCATCTAGTCCCAATTTCCTGCGTCCGGCCCATATCCCTTTAATCCCCACCCCTCCATGTGCCTATCCAAGTGCTTCTTAAATGATACTATTGTACCTGCCTCAACCACTTCTTCGGGCAGCTTGTCCCATATACTCACCACCCTCTACGTGAAAAAGTTGCCCCTCAAGTCCCTTTTAAATCTTTCCTCTCTCAGCTTAAATCTATGCCCCCTAGTTTTGGACTCCCCTACCCTGGAAAAAAGACTGTTACCATCCACCTTATCTATGCCCCTTATGATATTATAAACCTCTACTCTTATTCTTCCTCACTCCAAGGAATAAAGACCTAGCCTGCCAACCTCTCCCTGTAACTCAGACCCTCTAATCCTGGCAACATCTTCTCTGCTCTCTTTCCAGTTTAACCACTTATTTCCTATAACAGGGTGACCATAACTGCAGCACAGTTCTCCAATATTCAAGGCATAATGTTGGATTTACATAAAATTTCACTAAGGCCAACATTAGAGTCCTATGTTCAATTTTGAACAGGACAATACAGTAAAACTCTGATAATTCAGCAACCCTAGGACTTAGGTGGTATTAGACTCACAGATTTTCCAGACTGTTGGATGATTCTCTGATTAATACCCAAACACATTTTTATTTCAAGCAAAAAACAAACTGCTGGAGGAACTCAGCAGGTCAAGCAGCATCTGTGAAAGCAAAGAATGGTCAACGTTTCATGCTGAGACCAAGATTCCAGCATCGGCAGTCTCTTGTGTCTGCTTTTTGTTTAACTTTTTTAAATGTTATGCAGAGGTATAATAAATTTCCAGTGAACCCATTGAGTTCAAAGGGAGGTGAAATATACAAACACTAGGATCCCCAGCTCCAGCTGCAATTCGACCCACTTTCCTGACTCCTGATGTTCTGAACCCCAATCCCAGCTTCACTATCTCCCCGATCTCGGCTGCACCCTGGACCCCTGGCTCTGGCCACTCATCCAGCTTGCACTCTGGACCACTGGCCCCCATTCCAGACTAATAAGTGAGCCAGATGCCAGAGCATCAGGATTTCCACACAATGCAATGCCAGATGATCAGAGTTTTAGTCCTCAGTAAAGGAACTGTACAGATCCACGAGAAATCTGGTGGTATGAGAAAGAATTGAAAGCTTCATCAGAATAATTGTTATTATAGGTGTTTGTGCATTTGAAATTATAAGGGGGCAGAAAGGCAGGAAATTTATTCAAGCTGTTCCCTTTCTGCTGGATCAGGTGTACCGGAAGCTCCATCTTACATAGTTAAGCAGTCTTTCACTTCATTGCCTGCAAAATAAAAGCAGCAAGGTGTGGTCATTTGTGAGCCGTAGATTGATTCTCGTGATTTCCTCAAACTTCCTCAAACATTCTGGTTAACAGTGCCAAAAGAATTGATATTGGCCTTCACGTATCTTACCAAAATGGAACATTGTGAAAGTGTATTTTGCTTTTCTCCTTCCATAACTCTGCTCACTTAGATGAGATGTGAGGAGACTCAATGCATTGTGATTTGATGGAAGGAATTTGTTTCTCATTTCTTGCTGTGATTATCCTATACATGCTGCATATAAGGTCATTTGGATCTTCTACTGATTAAACATTTCAGTTAGTTGATTGCTGAGTGCAAAAAGGCACAAACCAATCAGAGAGTTTCTGCTGGACATAATTGTGATACATTATGAGAGATAAGATAAGATTTCTTTATTAGTCAAATGTACATTGAAACACACAGTGAAAAGCATCTTTTGCGTAGAGTGTTCTGGGGGCAGCCCGCAAGTGTCGCCACACTTCCAGCACCAACATAGCATGCCCACAACTTCCTTACCCGTACATCTTTTGGAATATGGGAGGAAACCGGAGCACCCGGAGGAAACCCACACAGACGCGGGGAGAATGTACAAACTCCTCACAGACAGTGGCCAGAATTGAACCTGGGTCACTGGAGCTATAAAGCATTACGCTAACCGCTACACATCAAGATCAAATCCACGTATACCTGAAGTGACATAAGACAAAAGTGGATGAACATTGAGAATTATTTCCAAAGAAAGGAAAATATTGAGCTATAATCTCATTGCCAGAAACATGAAAAGCAAAATAAGTAAAGAGAGAAATTGTCTGGAAGAAGTTACTAATATGACAAAGCCAGCAGGAAGTGGCAAGGTCAGCCACACAGTGCAGCATATATAAGATAATTACAGCTAAGAATAAGAAAGAAAATTCTGTTCATCAAATCAACATCCCCTGAGTCTCCTCACATCTCATCAAAATTCGAATTCCTTTGCTGAATTTGACTCTAATACCCTGGTGGCAACATTATTTGAAACATTTATCACCTGTTGAGTAAGAAATTCACTCGAGTATCTGTTCTATTTATTTCACTTGTGAAATAAATTATTTATTTCAAATTTTATGTATTCTTTTCTTTAAACAGCATATTTTAATTATTTTTCTAAATTTACTC
This sequence comes from Pristis pectinata, assembly GCF_009764475.1. Lineage (NCBI taxonomy): Eukaryota > Metazoa > Chordata > Chondrichthyes > Rhinopristiformes > Pristidae > Pristis > Pristis pectinata. Next base: position 89,641,387 of record NC_067413.1, read on the forward strand.
ATAACCTTTACCATGAAATTAAATTTGCTGTTGATTTCTATACTTTCTCTAGTCTGTTTTTATGGCAAAACAACTTAGGGTTATTCTTAAAATGTGGTCTGACCAGTGCAGTACAAACAATGATACATAACCTTTGTGGGAATGTATTCTGCAACCAAGGGCATATGTCATAACATTCTATCTCCTTTTTTGCTGTTGTATCTTGTTGTCTGGACACTGAAAGCATCATTGCTATTCCCCAGCCTCACTCTGTCTCCCTATATTACTTCTATTCTACTCACTCAAAATTTTATATTTGCTGCACTAAATTTTATTTGACATTTATTTGACCAACTCCATAGTCTGCAATGGTTTAGAACATAGAACAGAACAGTACAGCACAATACAGGCTCTTCGGCCCACAGTGTTGTGCTGACCTTTAAACCTCACCTAAGACTATCTAACCCCTTCCTCCCACATATCCCTCTATTTTAAATTCCTCCATATACTGACCTAGTAATCTCTTGAATTTGACCAATATACCCGCCTCCACCACTGCCCCAGGCAGTGCATTCCATGCCCCAACCACTCTCTGGGTAAAAGACTTTCCTCTGATATCTCCCTTGAACTTCCCACCCATTTAGTTAGAGCACTCTCTCTTCAGAATCCGATTATCAAGTATTCAAGCCCTGCTTTTGAGCCTCAACTTTATCCCGGACTATGAGAATGCTGCACTGCCGAAGATACCTAACTTTCAGATGAAATGTTAAATGTAAGTTGTGTCTTCAACCTCAGTTAGAGCGCATTTCTGGACCTGTAGGTCTTGCTCCCATTATCCTGTGTTTGCATGCACTCAGCACACTGGGGCAGACAGTAGCCAATAACGATTACATTGCAATGTTATATACAGAGACTCCCGGATTACAAATGACCTGATTTACAGCAATCCGACTTTACGCAAATTCTCCCACATAATGTTAAAGCATTTTTCAAGCTAGTAATATGTTTGATGGTATTCATTAATGATTGGATACAGTACTTATTCCATTGGTTTAATTATCGGGTGTGTTAGGGTGACAATTCAATGAAATGAAAGAATTACAGCAAGTGTATGTAGAGTGACACAATATGGCCTAATCCTCTTCCCCTCTCAATATCAGTTGTGCTTGGACAGGCAATGTTACAGGCTAAAGCAAAATCCACAGGCCCAGTCATGGAAAGAAAGGATTCTAGATAGGTCAGAGGTTGGTGCATTTAGTGTACAAGTAGATGCAGAGTGTAGAAAGCCTGTGAGGAAGGATAGGCATTTGAAAGGGCAAAATTGCAGTCAGTTGGATGGGCTGAAGTGTGTCTACTTTAATGCAAGAAGTATCAGGAACAAGGCTGATGAACTTAGAGCGTGAGTAAGTACGTGGGATTATGACGTGGTGGCCATTACAGAGACTTGGCTGTCATTAGGGCAGGAATGGCTGCTGGATATTTTGGGGTTTAGGTGTTTCAAAAGGGACAGGGACGGAGGTAAAAGAGGTGGGGGATTGGCTTTGCTGACAGGGACAGTGTCACAGCTGTAGAAAGGGAGGATGTCCTGGAGGAATCGTCCACTGAGTCAGTGTGGGTGGAAGTCAGAAACAGAAAAGGAGCGATCACTCTATTGGGAGTATTCTACAGACCCCCCAATAGCAGCAGAGACACTAAGGAGCAGATCGGGAAGCAGATTTCGGAGAGGTGCAAAAATAACAGGATTGTTTTCATGGGTGATTTCAGCTTCCCTAATATTGATTGGCACCTCCTCAGTGTAAAGGGGATAGATGGGGTGAAGTTTGCTAGGTGTGTCCAGGAAGGATTCTTGACACAGTATGTGGACAAGCTGACTAGAGGAGAGGCCATACTGGACCTGGTACTAGGCAATGACCCTGATCAGGTTTTAGATCTCTTGGTGGGAGAGCATTTTGGAGATAGTGACCATAACTCCTTGACCTTTACCATAGCTTTGGAGAGGAATAGGAGCAGATGATATTGGAAGGTGTTTAACTAGGGGAGGGGGAATTATGATGCTATTAGGAAGGAACTTGGGAACAGATGTTCTTGGGGAAGTGCACAGCAGAAATGTGGAGGTTGTTTAGGGAGTACTTGCATGGGGTTGTGGATAGGTTTGTCCCATTGAGGCAGGGTAAGGATGGTGGAGTGAAGGAACCGTAGTTGACATGAGATGTAGAACATCTTGTCAAGAGGAAGAAAGCAGCTTACCTGAGGTTTAGGAAGCATGGATCAGACAAGGCTCTGGACAGTTACAAGGTAGCCAGGAGGAGCTTAAGAATGGACTTAGGAGAGCTGGAAGGGGGCATGAGAAGTCCTTGACAAGTAAGATCAAGGGAAACCCCAAGGTGTTCTACACGTATGTGAAGAATAGGAGAATAACTAGAGTGAGGGAAGGACCGATCAGGGATAAAAGAGGAAACATGTGCCTGGAGTTGGAAGAGGTAGGGGAGGTCCTCAATTAATACTTTGCTTCAGTATTCACCAGTGAGAAAGACCTTGATGTTTGTGAGGATGGCGTACGACAGACTGATATGCTAGGGCATGTCAACATGCTGGAACTTTTGAAAAACACAAGGATAGATAAGTCACCGGGGCCGGACAGGATATATCCAAGGTTATTATGGGAAGCGAAGGAAGAGATTGCTGTGCCTTTGGCAATGATTTTTGTGTCCTCACTGGCCACAGGAGTAGTGCTAGATTATTGGAGGGTGGAAAATGTTGTTCCTTTGTTTAAGAAAGGGAGTAGGGATAACCCTGGGAATTACAGACCAGTGAGTCTTACTCAGAGGTGGGCAAATTACTGGAGAAGATTCTTAGAGACAGGATTTATAGGCATTTGGAGAAGCATAAACTGATTGGGGACAGTCAGCATGGCTTTGTACGGGGCAGGTCGTGCCTCACGAGCCTGATTTAATTCTTTAAGGATGTGACAAATCACATTGATGAGGGTAGAGCAGTGGATGTGATGTACATGGATTTTAGTAAGGCATTTGATAAGGTTCCTCATGGAAGGATCATCAGAAAATTAGGAGGCATGGGATCCAGGGAAACTTGGCTGTGTGGATTCAGAATTGGCTCGCTCATAGAAGACAAAGGGTGGTGGTAGATGGAGCGTATTCTGCCTAGGGGTCGGTGACCAGTGATGTTCTGCAGGGATCTGTTCTGGGACCCCTGCTGTTTGTGATTTTTTATAAATGTTTGGATGAGGATGTGGAAGGGTGGGTTAGTAAGTCTGCTGATGATACAAAGGTTGGTGGTGTTGTGGATAGCGTAGAGGGTTGCTGTAGATTACAACAGGATATTGATAGAATGCAGACCTGGGCTGAGAAGTGGCAGATGGAGTTCAACCCAGAAAAGTTTGAAGTGACACACTTTGGGAGATCAAATTTGAAGGCAGAATACAAGGTTAATGGCAGGACTCTTAACAGTGTGGAGGAAAAGAGGGATCTTGGGCTCCACGTCCATAGATCCCTCAAGGTTGCCGCTCAGGTTGATAAGGTTGTTAAGAAGGTGTATGGTGTGTTGGCCTTCAGTAATCGGGGTATTGAGTTCAAGAGCCATGAGGTAATGTTGTAGCTCTATAGAACTCTGGTTAGACCACACTTGGAGTATTGTGTTCCGTTCTGGTTGCCTCATTATGGGATGGATGTGAAAGCTTTAGAGAGGGTGCAGAGGAGATTTACCAGGAGGCTGCCTGGATTGGAGAGCATGTCTTATGAGGATAGGTTGAGCAAGCTTGGGCTTTTCTCTTTGGAGAGAAGGAGGATGAGAGGTAACCTGATAGAGGTGTACAAGACGATAAGAGGCATAGATCGAGTGGACAGTCAGAGACTTTTTCCCAGGGTGAAAATGGCTAACACAAGGGGGCATAATTTTAAGGTGATTGGAGGAAGGTACAAGGGGGATGTCAGAGGTACGTTTTTTACACAGAGAGTGGTGGGTGCGTGGAATGCACTGCCGGCAGAGGTTGTGGGGGCAGAAACATTAGGGACATCTAAGAGACTCTTAAATAGACACATGACTGATAGAGAAATGGAGGGATATGTGGGAGGGAAGGGTTAGATAGAGCAGGATAAAATGTCGGCACAACATCATGGGCCGAAGGGCCTGTACTATGCTGTAATGTTCTATGTTCTTTGTTCTAGAAATATCCTGTCCTACTTCAAAAATAATCAACGCAAGTTTCATGGGATGACAATGACCAGATTACTTAACGTCCACAAGTCCCATTTGTGCAGCAATGTCAATCACCTCTGGGAACACATCCGACTCACTGGAGATGACTCACAGTAAAACTACATCTCAAGCACGGGCTGACAATCTATTGCAAAGGTCAACAATCCTCAGGGAAAACCAATATCTGATTACAGCTCAAATAATTTTATGCTTGGAAAGCCTGTGCATATGTCTGCTAATTCTCAGTAATTTACCAACTCCAAATAATCTTTTCATATGCACACTGTCTGGTTTGCTTACCATCTTTAAATATCTCAATCAAGTCTTACCAAACTCATCATTTTTCTGGAATAAAGAGAACCAGATCTCTAAGAACTGAAGAATTTTAGTCCATGTATTAAATAAGAAGCTCTCCACTGAACCATTTCTCATTACCAAATACAATGGCAAGGACTCAAACTGGTTGTGGTTTCAAATTGAGATTTATCCAGGATTCTGTTTCATGTTATATTATCATATATGTATATCAATACCTTGTCATTTCACAGCAGTGATCATGAACATTTAATTGAAAGTCCTGTATCATGTACACATGCTGAACAATCGATCTGGCAATACTTCATAACATTAAAAGTCATCAATGAAAAGTGATTCCATTCCATACTTCATTAAGATTGGTATATAATCTAGTTTCTGCTATCATTTACAAACTTGCTGACAATACCCACAATACTTTAGTCCAGACCACTGAAGTGTACAGCAAAGAGTAACACTAAGCTTCATGAGTTTTTACTAATAATTGCTCTCCATGTAGAACTTCTACCTTCTGCTTACTAATTTATATAGATGTACAGTGGAGAGCATTCTGACTGGTTGCATCACCGCTTGGTATGGAGGCTCCAATGCAGAGATTGCAAGAGGCTGCAGAGAGTTTTAGACGCAGCCAGCTCCATCACGGGCACAACCCTCCCCACCATCCAGGACATCTTCAAGAGGTGGTGCCTCAAGTTGGTGTCACCATCTGGGTCATACCCTCTTCTCATTACTACCATTAGGGAAGAGAACAGGAGCCTGAAGACCCACACTCAATATTTCAGGAACATTTTCTTCCCCTCCACCATCAGATTTCTGAACGATCCACGAACCCATGAACATTGACTCGTTATTCCACTTTCGCACTATTTATTTATTTATTTATGGCCATTTTTTCTAATTTTTATGTCTTACACTGTACTGCTGCCACAAAACAATAAATTTCATGATGTATATCAGTGATAATAACCCTGATTCTGATTCTGATGAAGGTGGCATCCATCACTAAGGACCCTCACCATCTGGGACATGCCCTCTTCTCATTACTACCATTGGGGAAGAGCTACAAGAGCCTGAAGACCCACACTCAACGATTCAGGAACAGCTTCTTCCCCTCTGCCATCAGATTTCTGAACGGTCCATGAACCCATGAATACTACCTCATTATACCTCTTTTTGAACAATTTGTTTTTGTAATTTATAGTAATTCTTAAGTCTTTGCACTATACTGCTGCCACAAAACAACAAATTTCACCTCATCTAAGTCAGTGATAATAAATCTGATTCTGATTCTGATTCTGAATACAATCACTTCCTTTTTGAACTCAGGACCTACCCTCCAATCCTATAAATCTTTGTCTTGTATCAAAAGTAATTATGGGCACAATTTTGCACGAGGATTTACTGTTTATTTCAGATCAACTAGCCTGATATCAGTCCAGATCTGGAAATTTCAATCACTATTTATATAAAGTGGAAAGTGAGTACTCTATACTCGGTCTTTTACACATTTTATTCAATATTTTCACATGATATAGATCCCCTTATAATAACCTTTCAATTTAGAGGAACGGAGTTGACAACATAATATTGCTCTGTTTCTATTGAGAAATTTTAGTCCAGTCTATTTTCTGTTTTTTTATTTTTTTTTTCTTTAGCCTAGTTTGGTTTGATATATTGTTTATAACTTTTCTTTAGTTTTGGGGATTTTTTTTTCTTTCTTTTATATCTTATAATAAATCTTTTTCTTTTATATTATATTCATTCACTAACAGATCATTGGATCTACAGATTTTTTTATACCTTATTCTTCTTTATGATTATCCATGTCATGATTGTTCTCCTGATCTCTTTGTATTACATGCATAAACATTGATATATTAATCTGTATTAATTTGAAAACTAATAAAAAGATTGAAAAAGAAAGATCTTTTACACGAGTTATAAATTTTTGCCTTTGAAGCAGTCTTCAACAATAAGAAGTCCATAACCTCGCACTGAATTAATCATCATTGTGAGATTGTTATTTGTGGGACTTCAAAGAGGCTCCAGTGTGAGTGTTGTTATTTTAATGGTAAGGACACCAAAAGACATTTATACAATTTTCATATATTCTTATATTATTCATTAAAAAGCTAGCAACAATGTAACTACTGAAAGTTCTCAATATTTTTAAGACATTTTTGGTTATTTAAAAACACATTGCTTGCAGGTTGTGGATGAGTTACTCTGATTAAAATTGTTTAAACCAGAGAACCATAGAACCATAGAACAATACAGCGCAATACAGGCCCTTCAGCCCACCATGTTGTGCTGACCTTCAAACCACTCCTAAGACTATCTAACCCCTTCCTCCCGCATATCCCTTTATCTTAAATTCTTCCATATGCTTATCTAACAATCTCTTGAACTTGACCAATGTATCAGCCTCCACCACCACCCCAGGCAACGCATTCCATGCAACAACCACTCTCTGGGTGAAAAACCTCCCTCTGACATCTCCCTTGAACCTCCCACCCATTACCTTAAAGTCATGCCCTCTTGTATTGAGCATTGGTGCCCTGGAAAAGAGGCGCTGGCTGTCTACTCCATCTATTCCTCTTAATATTTTGTATACCTCTATCATGTCTCCCCTCATCTTCCTTCCCTCCAATGAGTAAAGCCCTAGCTCCTTTAGTCTCTCCTCATAAGCCATACTCTCTAATCCAGGCAGCATCCTGGTAACCCTCCTCTGCACCCTTTCCAATGCCTCCGCATCCTTCTTATAATGAGGTGACCAGAACTGGACACAATACTCCAAGTGTGGTCGAACCAGAGTTTTGTAAAGCTGCAACATTACTTCGCGGCCCTTAAACTCGATCCCACAACTTATGAAAGCTAACATCCCATAAGCTTTCTTAACTACCCTATTCACCTGTGTGGCAACTTTCAGTGATCTGTGGATATGAACACCTAGATCCCTCTGCTCCTCCACACTGCCCAGAATCCTGCCATTTACCTTGTATTCCGCCTTGGAGTTTGTCCTTCCAAAGTGTACCACCTCACACTTCTCCAGATTGAACTCCATCTGCCACTTGTCAGCCCAGCTCTGCATCCTATCAATATCCCTCTGCAAGCTTTGACAGCCCTCCACACTATCCACAGCACCACCGATCTTTGTGTTATCTGCAAACTTGCTAACCCACCCTTCCACTCCGTCATCTAAGTCATTAATAAATATCACAAGAAGTAGAGGTCCCTGAACTGATCCCTGTGAGACACCACTAGTCACAGACCTCCAATCTGGATGCATTCCCTCAACCACAACCCTCTGCTTTCTACAGGCAAGCCAATTCTAAATCCACATGGCCAAACCTTCCTGGATCCCTTGGCCTCTGACCTTCTGAAGAAGCCTACCATGTGGAACCTTGTCAAACGCCCTACTAAAATTCATGTAGACCACATCTACTGAACTACCCTCATCAATCTTCCTGGTCACCTCCTCAAAAAACTCTATCAGGCTTGTGAGGCAAGATGTTCCCTTCAAAAATCCATGTTGGCTGTCCCTAATCATTCCATGATTCTCTAAATGCTCATAAATCCTATCTCTTAGAATCTTTTCCAACAGTTTACCCACCACAGGTGTAAGGCTCACTGGTCTGTAATTCCCTGGACTATCCCTACTACCTTTTTTGAATAAGGGGCAACATTCGCCCCTCCAATCGTCCAGTACCATCCTCGTGGACAACGAGGACTCAAAGATCCTAGCCAACAGTTCATCAATCTCCTCCCTCGCCTCACCAAGCAGCCTGGGGAATATTCCATCAGGACCCGGGGACTTATCTGTCCTAATATTTTCTACCAACTCCAACACATCCTCTCTCTTGATATCTGCATACTCTAGAACATTACCCTTACCAACACTGTCCTCAGCGTCATCAAGACCCCTGTCCTTGGTGAATACTGAAGAGAAGTATTCGTTGAGAACCTTACCCACTTCCACAGCTTCCAGGCACATCTTCCCACCTTGGTCTTTAATCGGACCCACCTTTACTCTAGCCATCATTACTTTTGTGATAAATACATTTTTCAATTGAAATATAACAAGGAGGATTTTTAATGTAAAAAATAATTGCTTTAATTTATATCCATAAATGTTGCCCATTTGTGTTAGTTCACTGAAAAAAAATATATATATTTGGCATATTATAGTGGAAACATGAACAAAAAGTTTATACAATCCATATTGTCTGTGGCACTCAAAGCAGAATCTCCAGATAATGATGTTGACTGGAATAATTTGACTTTCGGAAATAAGCCCTTTGACCATCCAAGCACAGTCATTGACATAAGATGTCAATCATGATGGTCAGAAGTCCTATATTGCAAGCTTTTTATTGAGCCCTAGGCTATGAGCAACCTAAGGAAACCTGGTGACATTAGACAAACACCAGATGCTTTTGCATTCCTCTTCCTCAGACTTCACAAATAAAAGTCAACATCAATATTCTACCAGAAAGTACAATTCTGAAAGAGCAGACTTTTATCTTTGGGGCAAATATTCAATCGGACATCTTTTGCATTTCCTAGTTGTATGATTTTGAATAAATCATCAGAATTAAAGTAATATGCAGCATTTTGCACAATGTTTGCCCTTTAGAAGGATTTAGCTGGGCTTCCAAAAGAAGAACATTAGCAAGGCTTTTTCTCCTTAGTTTTTCCAAATTTGTATCGTCTTTACTTGTGCAATAATATACAGAATACGTTTATTCACCAACCTGAAATTAAACTAAAAAGTATTGATTACTTTTACTATCAATCAAACAATTATACTAAAGAAGCAGAATAACAGGTAGTTTAGAATTCAGTAGACATACTTAACATCTGGGATGGAATTATCTTTGTGATTGAAAGCTTGAACAATCTATACAGATGAAAATTGCAGATAGCTGGTAAAAGATAATTATACTGTTCTAAAGGCAAGTGATACAAAACAATCATGTAAAGATAATCAATGTGATAAAGCAATTCTGCAGTACTACAAATAATTTAAAAATTAGAATGTTAAAAATGATGTAAATGTATAAAACATACAATAAAATAATCTTAAATACAATCTTTTAACCACAAAAGAGATAAACTCACTAAAAATGTAATTTTTATGCTTTATAGTGTCAAATATAGATTACATTATTGATGCTTCTGGATTCCTGTTCAGATTGAAGGTGAGAGGTGTTAGCAACCAAGTAAAAAAGAGAGGGGCCATTATCCTTAACCATTATCATGAGACAGAAATTTTAAGTAACCCAACATTTGAGTGCAATAACATCGCAAACCTTTTAAAAGAATTGTATTCACCAAATTTATTTCTTCCCTCACAGTTGATGGTCATTTACTTGCAATACCATGGATTTTGGATTGATTGATGTCTATCCTTCATTCAACTGGTCATTTTTCAGCTGCAAGTCTTGATTGCAAGGAAAAAGAGATTTGCATCTTCAGTGATAGGAAGGTTTCCTATAAGAAATGGGAAAATCAACTTTGGTTCATGTTCCTGATCATAATTCAATGATCATTGAAGATGCAAAATGTAAACCATTCAGCTTCACCTCTCGGGAGACCAATTGGCTCAGTGTACTCAACATAATGAGTATACCAGGCCTATGACCCGCTCATTTGGATCCATTACTCACTTTTCACTTTTAAGGCTTTACACTTCATGCTGTCTGCTTCTTAAACCTTCCTTACGTCAGTCCTAATTTTCTGCTTCAATAGCAAGGTAACATTCACAGACAGAAACAATCCCCCAAGTTTGAAAGGTTTGTGTTTCCTCCAATAGCACCTCTTGAATATCTTCAGGTGAATTAATTAAAGAAACATATTCAAAATGAGGAGATCTTAAGGATAGGTTTTTCACACAGAGGGTGGTGAATCTACACAATGAGCTTTCAGAGGAGGTAACTGAGGCATAGAATTACAATTCAAAAGGCATTTAGACGGGTACTTATATTGGAAAGGCATAGAGGGATCTGGGCCTAAAGTGGGCATATGGGATTATTGTTGGTAGGTATCACAGTCACAATGCATGAGGTGTGTCAAAAGGGCCTATTTCTGTGCTGTACTTTTCTATGATTCTATGAGCTGGAGGCCTTTAGAACTGAATGGGAATGTTTCACTTCGCAGACTATATTTTTTTCCTCTCACACATTATTTGCTTGGAATCAAATCTTGTCATATTAGACACAATATATGTGACCACAGTTGAATGGATAGTATTCCTTTGTATGCTGTTTCACTTTGCTTTCTCCAGGTGACTTTGGCTATGAATATTTACAATGTTTCATCAGGCCATTGTACTGAGCCACAAAGTTTTGACTCATTTAGTGACCCAAACATCAAGCACCTGAGGACACTTCCATGAAAAGTCATATAGAACATATCAGCAAAGTTATAACCATGTAATGGGATTGAGATAGCCAGCTTGTTATGGTGGAGCAGATAAATGACAAGACATGGATGAGCAAATGGAACTGGTGCTAGCAATAACAGAAGGGGGGTATGCTTCTGTTCTTATACAGTTGTGCATTGTTGATTGACATCCTCTCTGAAATGCCATTTAACCAGACACACAACCTTTCCATTTGTATATTTTTTTGCCCTTAGAGAATGTGCCAGGTACCTTGCAATGTCTATTAATGGCTGAGATAGATTCTATTACCAACTATTATCCAATTGGAATCCACAGGGAACTTCAAGAGTTATTGATCACACAGTTGTTATTCTAAAGGTTCACATTACCATTGAGGGAGTTAGGAATCTCACTTGCCAACCAGTTGTCCTGTACAATTGCTTTGAAAGATGGAACCTTTGTTTAAATTTACGGGCAGTTGAACTGCTGACCGATCAAGGAAACTATGTGAACTGAAGTAAATTGGGTACTGATTGTTTTTTAGGTTACTAACCTGAAACACAAAATGTAACCCAAATGTTATCTTTCTTCATTTCAGTTTGGTTGCTAAGGAATATTTTATATTATGTATTACTGGGGCATTGGTCATAGACGTTCAAAGAGACAGGACCTTGGCAAAAATGCTGTGATCTGCAAACCAATTAATATGATATTAGGGGATTAGGGGAGGCGGAGTTGTTTAAATGTTTTTCACAGGCTTATAGATACATCTGGGCCAATGAAGAAGCCAGAATGCCTGTCTAAAGAATTCCAGGCCAGATATGCTATTGAGTCAACATGGAGAAGGGCAAGGATTAATGGGGTGAGAATAGATCTGGCCCAGGCAAAATGGAATCAGCAGTCGGAGTGTTTCAGCCAGAGTCTAGGCACATTCCCATGAGAAAACAAACATAGGGAAATTAAATCCAGAGCTCCCTGGATAATCAAAAGATAGAGGTGGCACGGTAGCATAGCGGTTAGCATGACGTTATTACCTTGCCAGCGATCGGGGTTCGATTCCTGTCGTCGTCTGGAAGGAGTTTGTACGTTCTCCCCGTGTCTGCTTGGGTTTCCTCCGGGTGCTCCGGTTTCCTCCCACATTCCAAAGATGTACGGGTAGGTTAACATGGGTTTAAAATGGGCGGCACGGACTCGTTGGGCCAGAAGGGCTTGTTACCCTGCTGTAAATAAAGTTCAAAAAAAAGTTTAAGTTTAAATAGAGTGTAAAATAGAACAGAAAAAAAGTGATATTAGTGAGAACCAGACTGACTACAGAAAGTTCAGAAGGGAAGTGGAAAAGGTAATATGAGAGGCAAAGGGAGACCATTGGAAACGCCAGGAGCAAATATAAAAGGAATCTAAAATATTCTTTAGGCACTTGAACAGAAGAAATGTGTTGTAAGAGGAGAGATGGATCTGATTAGAGGACAAAAGGGAAATCTACTCAAGGCAGAGATGAAGTGTGGGTACTTCAGTCTTCTCCAAGGAAGATGTTGCTGGCATCTCAGCAAAGGAAAATGTAGTTGAGATTCTGCATATATGGGCTAAAAATTGTGACATTGGTACTGGAAAGAGTAACTGTGCTCAGAGTGGAAAATCACCTGGTCCCATGATGTTAAAAGAAGGGAGCAAACTGCAGAGGCCCTGGCGATAATTGTCCAGGCATCTCCAGGGACAAGGCTGGTGCTTGAAGACTAGAAAATTTGCAAATGTTATACCTTTGTTCAAAAAGGTTTCAGGGACACTCCCAGTAACTACAGACCAGTTAGTCAACCTTGGTGGTGGAGGAAGTTTTAGATGCAATAATCAGGGACAGTGTTAGCCAATATTTTGACACATATGAATTGGTAAAGAAAGGCAGCATGGATTTGTTCAAGGCAAATTATACCTAACAAACTTGATGGAGGTTTTGTTTTAATGCAGGGACAGAGAAGGCTGATGAGACAGGGAAGTGAGACTAGCTGGATTAGCTTTATGTAGGGCTAGTCTGCATTCCTTGGGGCAAATGGCTTCCTCATGCTGTAACCATGCTGTGATTCTGAGCTGAATTTGCTTGGTGTGGAGGATTGAGCCCTGAACTCAGCCTGGGTCTCACCCGGTTCCCTTATTTGTCGATGAACCAGAAGGTCAGTCATGCCAGGCTCTTAAAATTCTTAAGGCGCAAGCACAGCCATCTTTGGACCACTCCCTTTGCAATGCTGGTCTTACAAGGTGGCCAGGGACTCCCTTTCCATAAGGCTATCCCAGTAAGTAAAGAAGACAGGAGTCAGGCAACGTGCCTTTTGACTGGTTTTACGATTGAGTCTGGATCAGTGCTTGCACATGTCAGTGATTGGGGCTTGGCTCTGGATTGGTATGGAAGGTTGGAATGGTGTCATTGGGATTGGGTTCAGAACCGGGGAGCGGGGGAATGTCTGTGTTGGGGACAAATACCCAGCACTGGATTTGGCTTGAGGATCATGAAGGCTAGGATGGTTTTGTAGGATTTGGCCCAGTGCTGAAGATTAAGGATCATGAGTAGAGGCCAAACTGGTATGGTCAGGCTGAGGGGGTTAATGATGGGTGGTGCTCAAGAGTATCAATGTTGGCCAATGTTTGGAGAGCAGTAGCAATAGTGGTGTTGGGAGTGGTGAATGGGCTTGGGAAGATGTTCCTGCTCCTTCTGACTCCATATTCTTAAAATAATTATCTTCTTTGCCAAAGATCATGTTAGCACTGGTTTTCCTGAGAGCAATTTCAAGACAAACACTGTTATAAATGGACAATCAAAATGCAAAAAAAAGGAACTGCAGGTTTATGCAGAAATATTAAGATACTGTTTATTAAAAATCATCCAAAAACAAAGAAAAATAGCGAAACAATCAGTTTAACTTACCTTTATAATCTAGGCTGGTGATTTTATTGAATTGAATGCACTTTGGATCTGACCCCTCAGCTTTAGACCAACCATGACTGGTGTAAATCCAAAGGGCCAGATACAAAGTGCATCCTGATCCTCAGCTCAGTAAGTTACAGAGTTTTCCAGTACCCAGTGGTAAATCCAGGACAAAGGCAGAGATTAGATATGTGCATTTCTAACCTCCAGTGTCTTCTGTGTTTCCAGCCTAATGCACACACTGCAGATATCTGCAGTTTCCGACCCATAAAGCTAATAGTCAGCACAATCCTGTCCAATAACCTTCCCTCTCTCGTTAATAGTTGGCTGACCTGCTGAATATTCCCATATTCTCTGTTCTTAGTTCAGCTTGTCTTTATACAAACCTTGTCCAGGAGAGGAAGTGATTTCTTGGAATCATAGAACCAACCAAATAAGAATTAATGAGATGAATATAAAAACACTGCAGATGCTGGAAATCTGAAACAAAAATAGAGCTTCTAGAAATACTCAACACATCAAGCAATAACAGTGGGAGAAACAACAGAATTAACATTTCAGGTTCAAAAGTTCTTCATTAGAAAACAATCATTAGATAAAAAACATGTTGGTTTTAAGTTGAAGAGAAGGCTTGGAAAGGATGGATAGGACTAAAGGAATCTCTTTGACCGGATGAGGCAAGGGTTGTCATGGAGATAAGTTGTTGATGCAGTTATCTGGTTGACAGGTTAAGGAAAGATGTTAAAGCTTGAGTATAGGAAACTAAAAACTGTGAAATAAGGGCAGTTGAAGAGAGAAAGAAAGTAAAGTGAAATTACCCAGTAGGTGAGTCTGCGCGAGTAGAGAGAGAAAAACTGAGACAACATTACTACAGTGGATGACCTACAGCAGAACTGGCCAGTTCTGATACAAACAGAGACAGTGAGTTACCTGCAGTTGTTGAATCTGGAAGGCTGGAACATGCTCAGATGGAAGATGAGATGCTGTTCCTCAAACTTCCATTGGGCATTGTTATAACAGGGCAGGAGACCACAGACTGATAGGTCAGGTATGAGTGTAATGGAGAACGAGATGAAGCCCCTTTTACTGCTTCTAGACCACAGCCGCATATGGTATGACACATCAGCTGCTCATCCTGGTCCTGGATGCAGAAGCAGTGTTCTAGTCTTTGATAGGTTTGGGCTTAACAGAGTTAAAGTTTGTTGAAATCCAATAATGATTTCCTATCAGTTGAGCAGTAGGATTTGTAGATTATTTCAAGGCAAACTCTTGCCTCTTGGAGTAATTCTCAGTAAATTCAGCTCAAGAAACACAATCAATCAAAGGGAAATTACTTTGCAGACTAGAATCATTATCCCAAACAGTATATCTTCAAAATATATTTCTGGTTGCAATTTGTAGTTACAATATTATTCATAAGGTAATGTATAATATGAAAATGCAATGAGAGTTTTAAGAGAGAGAAAATGAAATGTAATTAAAGATTATGACAACTGATGTCTCAAAAGTATCAGTGACATTTATTTCGGCAATCTGCAAATATTCATAATTTTAGTTTTATCCAGTCATAAGTGTATTTTATCATTATGCTTATTTCACAGAATGGATTACATATTATTTTTGTTCAGAGTGAAATTCCATTTTTTGTGTGCTAATTCTATAGTTATTTGTGCCACACAGTCAACTCATGCTATGTATGCAAATTAAAAATGAGAAACCCATTTTCAAAATATCACTTTTTAATCACTACGCATTGAAGAAGCTATGCAATTTATTTAAAATTGTATTTTATATCTGCCCCCTCACCACCGCTGCCCAACCATGACCTGTGGAATAAACCGACAGATTTAGTGAGTTTTGCGATGTTCACTTTCATCAAAACCATTCAAACTCAAAAATAAGTTGAAAATGCTTCACATCTGTGAAGTAATCATTTTATTTATTCACGTCATTAATTTATTTATCCTTAACTGATGTCATCTTGGGAGGCAGCAAAAATGTTGAATGCTACTGACAAATTTTATGGAATCTGTTTTCCAAATATTAGAATGATATTGATAATAATGCTTCAACAGCAAGACAGGCTGTATAATGGGAAGATAAAACATGACCAAACTCATTCTAACAACATAAAAAGGAAAAGCTGGGGGTACTTCTTCCATAGAGATTTGATATGACTTGGAATCACCCTTGTGCAAAGAAGAAAATCCATATTTCATTTTTAAATGGGAAGTGTAACTTCAAGGGGAATGTGAAAGGAAAAGGGGGATGACTGCGGAATGTTCTTCCAGAACCTGGATAGGTATGGTCACGTGGAACCCAATTCTGTACTGTCCTATTAACTTTATACAATTACATTTCAGAAGGAGAAGAATGAAAAGTCTCTACCATTTGGCATATCTATTGCTATGGACAGAGGATGAATTTTCAGTCAATATGATTTTAAGTAACGTTGTCTTTTTTAAATGAATGTTGGTGAGTTAATATACATCTGAAACAAAAATATTTTATATAATTTCAACAGCAGTACCTCCATTATTGTTATTTTATTACCTTCATCTCTTGGTATTAATTTTCTAATTATCAATTACTAATCATATGATTGTATAACATTAAGGACCTAATATTGGCTTGTGAGTCCCTGACTATCTCAATACAATTACAATACAATAGCCACTGGGACATTGAGGAACAGATATGCAGGCAGATTAGGGAAAGGTGTAAAAACAGGGTTGTTGTGGTGGGTGACTTCAACTTCCCAAATATAGACTGGGACCTCCTTAGTGCAAGAGGTTTAGATGGGGCAGAATTTGTTAGGTGCATCCATAAGGATTTCTTAAATCAACATTTAGATAGTCCAACAAGAGGAGGGGTCTTACTGGACGTGGTGTTGGACAATGAGCCTGGCCAGGTGACTGACCTTTCAGTGGGAGAACAGTTGGGGAAGAGTGATCACAACTCCTTAAGTTTTAAGATAGTTAGCTATAAATAAGGATAAGTATGGACCTTGCAGGAGAGTATTAAATTGGAGCAGGGCAAATTATGAGAGTATTAGGCAGGAATTAGGGAGACTTAATTGGGAACAGCTGTTTTTGGGCAAGTCTACATCTGACATGTGGAGGGTGTTTGAAGACCAACTGCACAGAGTACAGGACAGGTACATTCCAGTAAGAAGAAAGGACAAGGATGGCAACATAAAGGAACCTTGGATGATGAGAGAGGTGGTGAATTTAGTCAAGAAGAAAAAGAAAACGTATGTAAGGTTTAGGAAGCTAAAATCAAACAGAGTCCTTGAGGGTTATAAAGAAGCCAGAAAAAAACTCAAGATGGAATTAGGAAAGCCAGCAGGGGCATGAAAAGTCCTTGGCAAGTAGGATTAAAGAGGACCCCAAGGCATTCTATACATAAATCAAAAGCAAGATGATAACTAGGGAATGGGTAGGACCACTCAAGGATAAAGGAGGGAATATATGCTTGGAGGCAGAGGATGTGGGTAAGGTCAAAAATGAGTACTTTGCATCAGAATTTACCAAGAAAAAGGACATGGAGGATAGGGGGATCAGTGTGGAACATGCTAATTTGCTAGGGCATTTTGAGATGAAGAAGGAGGTAGCATGGGGTATCTTAAACAACATTAAGGTGGATGTCCCCAGGGCCTGATTGGATATACCCCAGATTATTGAGAGAGGCAAGAGATGAGATCCTTGGGGCCTTGACCAATATCTTTGTGTCCTCTCTAGCCACAGGTGAGGTCCCGGAGGACTAGCGAGTAGCTAATGTTGTTCCATTATTCAAGAAGGGAAATGGGGATAATCCTAAAAACTATAGACTGGTGAGTGTCACATCAGTGGTAGGAAAGTTACTGGAGAGGATTTACTGGAGAGGATTCTTAGGGATAGGATTTATGAGCATTTGGAAAACCATAGCCTAATTAGGGACAGTCAGCATGGCTTTGTGCCCAGCAAGTCGTGTCTTACTAATTCAATTGAGTTCTTCAAGGACGTGATGCAGATGATTGATGAAGGTAAAGCTGTGGATGTTGTCTACATGGATTTTAATTAGGCATTTGACAAGGTCCCCATGGGAGGCTCATCCACAAGACGAAGATGAAGGGGATACACAGTGAACTGGCTGTTTGGATTCAGTATTGGCTTACCTGTAGAAGGCAGAGGGTAGTGGTCGATTGATGGGACTTATTCTGGCTGGAGATCTGTGACTTGTGGTGTTCCTCAGGGATCTGTACTGGGATCTCTGCTGACTGTGATACATATAAATTATCCGGATGAGAATGTAGATGGGTGAGTCAGTAAGTTTGCAGATGATACAAAGACTGGTGGTGTTGTGGATAGCGTAGAAGACTGGCAAAGGATACAGCGAGATAGAGATCTGTTGCAAATATGGGCAGAGTAATGGCAGATGGAGTTTGACCCGGCCAAATGGGAAGTGTTGTTCTATGGGAGATCAAATGTAAAGAGGCAGTACACTGTTAATGCAAGACCCTTCATAGTGTTGATGTGCAGAGGATCTTGCGGTCCAAGTTCAAAGCTCCCTGAAAGTGGCTGCACAGGTTGATAGGGTGGTAAAGAAGGCATATGGTATGCTTGCCTTTATTAGTCAAGGAACTGATTTCAAGAGTCAGGAGGTTATGTTGCAGCTTTATAAAACTCGAGTTAGGCCGCATTTGGAGTATTGCATTCAGTTCTGGTCACTGCATTACAGGAAGGATGTCGAGGCTTTGGAGAGGGTACAGAAGAGGTTTACCAAGATGTTGCCTGGATTAGACGGCATGTGCTATAAGGAGAGGTTGGACAAATTTGGATTGTTTTCTCTGGAGCCGTGGAAGCTGAGGAGAGATTTCACAGAGTTTTATAAGATTATGAAGGGTAGAGCAAACAGCCAGTATCTTTTATCCAGAGTTGAAATGTCTAATACCAGAGGGTATGCATTTAAGGTGAGAGGGGGAAAGTTCAAAGGAGATGTGTGGGGCAGGATTTTACACAGAGAGTAGTGGGTGTAAGGAATGGGATCACTTTTGATCATTGATGACTTTTAATGTTATGTAATGTTGTCAGATCTATTGTTCAGCATGTATACATGATACAGGACTTTCAATTAAATGTTCATGATCACTGCTGTGAAATGACAAGGTATTGATATACATATATGATAATATAATATGAAACAATCCCCATAGTGTCACTGTACAGAACCTTGGATAGATCTCAATTCGAAACCACAACCAGATTGAGTCCTTTCCATTGTATTTGGAAATGAGAACTGGTTCAGTGGAGAGCTTCTTATTTACTACCTGGACTAAGATTCTTTTGTTCTTATGATAGACTCAGAGATCTGGTTCTCTTTATTATTGAAAAATAATGAGTTTGGTAAGACTTGATTGAAATATTTAAAAATGGTAAGCAAACCAGACTATGCATATGAAAAGATTATTTGAAGTTGAACCTTTGGTGACATACTGAATCTCCTCAAACTCCTAACATAGTAGAGATGCTGGCGTGCCTTCTTCATGATTGCATCAATGTGTTGGGCCCAGGATAGATCCTCAAAGATGTTGACGCCCAGGAACTTGAAGCTGCTTACCCTTTCCACCGCTGACCCCTCAATGAGGACTGGTGTGTGTTCTCCCGACTTCCCCTTCCTGAAGTCCACAATCAATTCCTTGGTCTTGCTGACATTGGGTGCGAGGTTGTTTTTGCGATACCACTCAGCCAGTCGATCTATCTCACTCCTGTACACCTCCTCATCGCCATCTGAGATTCTACCAACAATAGTGGTGTCATCGGTAAATTTATAGATGGAGTTTGAGATGTGCTTAGTCACATTTATAAAAGCACGACTGATTGCAGGTTATTCACAAATGACTAAAGGATTCACAGAGAAACTCAGCAAAATGTTTTTTAAAAAAAGTTGGCCAGAAATTTGTCACCCGTTGCAAGTTGAGCCAATACATCTTACTCTGCCTCAAAAATTCATTCCTTTGACTTTAATGGAACTCAGTTCTAAAGGCTTAATGCAATAGGCTCTTATTTACTTTGGTAAGAGAAATTGACCAGAAAGGAATTTCTGGGCAAGTTTACTTCATAAAAATGCATAATAATAAAGTGAATGAACCACACATCTAAAATTTAAGAAATGAAGAATCACTGAAGAAACTTGCATTTGAATATGAAAGCAGATGTGAAAGCATCAGGTACAGAAAAAAAAATGAAAATAAATTGGTAGATTGGCTTATTATTGTCACGTGTACAGAGGTCCAGTGAAAAACCTGTCTTGTATATCATTCATAGAGATCAATTCATTACAACAGTGCATTGAGGTAGTACAAGGTAAAACAATAGCAGAATGCAGAATAAAGTGTTACAGTTACAGAGTAAGTGCAGTGCAGGTAGGCAAAAGGTGCAGGGTCATAATGAGGTAGATTGTGAGGTCAAGAGTCCATCTTGTCATACTAGGGAACCATTCAATAGTCTTATAACAGTGGGATAGAAGCTGTCCTTGAGCCTGGTGGTTCGAGCTTTCAGGCCTTTGTATCTTCTGCCGGATGGGAGGGGGGAGAAGAGAATTGTCCGGGGTGGGTGGGGTTTTTGATTATGCTGGCTGCTTCATCAAGGCAGCAAAATGTGTAGACAGTGTTCATGGAGGGGAGGCTAGCTTCCGTAATGTGCTGAGCTGTGTCCACAACTTTCTGCAGTTTCTTATAGTCATGGGCAGAGCAGTTGCCATACCAAGCCATGATGCATCCAGATAGGATGCTCTCTTTGGTGCATTGATAAAATTTGGTGAGTGTCAAAGGGGACATGCCAAATTTCTTTCGCCTCCTGAGGAAGTAGAGGCACTGGTGAGCTTTCTTGGCCTTGGCTTCAATGTGGTTGGACCAGGACAGAGTATTGGTGATGCTCACTCCTAGGAACTTGAAGGTCTCATCTCTCTTGACCTCAGCACTGTTGATGTAAACAGGAGCATTTGCATCGCCCTCTTCCTGAAGTCAATGACCAGCTCTTCTGCTTTGTTGACATTAAGGGAAAGGTTGTTGTGATGACACCGTGCCACTAGGCTCCCTACCTCCTTCCCGTACTCTGACTCATCATTATTTGAGATACAGCCCACCACGGTGGTATCATCTGCAAACTTGTAGGTGGTGTTAGAGCAGAATCTGGCCATGCAGTCATGAGTGTATAAGCAGTAGAGTAGGGGCTGAGGATGTGTCATTGTGGGGCACCAGTGTTGAGGATAATCTTGGCAGAGGTTATCTTGGCAGTAACCTATCCTTACTGATTGTGGTCTGTTGGTCAGGAAGTCAAGGTTCCAGTTGCAAAAGGGGGTGTTGAGCCCCAGGTGTCGGAGTTTGGAGATGAGCTTGCTTGGAATTATAGTATTCAAGGCGGAGCTGTAGTCAGTGAACAATAGTCTAACATAGCTGTCTTTACTGTCCAGGTGCTCCAGAGATGTCGGGCCAGAGAGATGGTGTCTGCCATAGACCTGTTTCTGCAGAAGGCGAATTGCAGTGTGTCGTCTGGGAGGATAAAGTTTATGTGTGCCATGAACAGCCTCTTGAAGCACTTCATGATGGTGGATGTAAGAGCCACCGGGCGATAGTCATTAAGGCACATTACCTTGTTTTTCTTAGCTACCTTAATGATAGCGGTCTTCTGAAAGCAGGTGGGAACTTCAGATTGAAGCAGGGAGAGGTTAAAAAACATCCCACCAGCTGATCTGCGCAGGATCTAAGGACATGGTCAGGGATACCATCTGGGCCAGATGCTTTCTGCGAGTTCACTCTCTGGAAGACTGATCTTACATCCTCAACGGTGACTGTGGGTTCAGGTGCATCAGAGGCTGTCAGGGTGGGTGGTGACATTCCAATACAGTTCTGTTCAAAATGTGCAGAGAATGCATTAAGCTCATCGGGAAGGGATGCGTTGTTGTTAACTATGCTGCCTGACTTTGTTTTGTAGCCCATTACAGGACGTAAGCCCTGCCATAACTGACGGCTGGTCTGGGACTTGATTTTGAACTGGTGTTGTCTCTTGGCATCCCTGATAGCTTTACAGAGGTTGTATCTCGATTTCTTGCAAAGGTCAGGGTCATCTGATTTGAACACTGCAGTCCCAGACTTCAGTAGAGAGTGGATCTCCCGGTTCATCCATGGTTTCCAGTTTGGGACACAGTCCTCAACACACTTGCTGATAAAGTCTGTGATGGCAGTGACATACTCATCCAGGCTGGCTGCTGAACCTTTGAACATGGACCAGTCTACCGACTCAAAGCAGTCGCATAGAAGCTCATCTATTCCCTCACACCAGCACTGTATGACTTTCTGTACTGGATCCTCACGTTTCAGCTTCTGTTTGTATGCAGGGAGAAGGAGCACAGCCTGGTGGTCTGATTTACCAAAGTGTGAGCAGGGAGTCGCTTGCTAGGTGTCTTTGATGGTTATGTAGCAATGGTCAAGGGTGTTTGAGACCCTGGTGGGACAGGACACATGCTGGTAGTATTTTGGTAACAACTCTTGAAGTTGGCCTGGTTGAAATCAATTGTCCTATGAGTGAAATTATTGATGGCCACTGTCTTGTACAATAATTGTACTGTTGAAAACCTTGCCCATTTTTCTTTGTGTTATTAATTAATAACTGCACCACAGAAAATAGCAGCTAATCTGAGGCAGTGTAGCTAAACAATGTTTCACTCAGCTTTTAAAACCTGCAAATAGTATTATTACTATATTTGGCCTAAGGTTACTGTTGTGCAGTTCACTTACTGTGATGGATTAGAATAGATAACATAGTTGACAGGAAACTTTTATTGTTTCAAGTAATCCTGCTGCAAAGAAAGAAATTATTAAAATGGTAGAGGATGAAATCACCAAAAGCAGTTAGTGGATTTTGACAGAAACAATAGTAAAGTGAAATCATTTGCACCACAAAATCTATTTGCATTCTTGATACCATTGAACACGTAGAAAAATATACTGATGCTATGCAACTGTTTTACTAGTGGAGTCTATATCCAACAAGAAGACAAGCTGAGTTTCAGAATCATTAATTTAAAGGAGCAGCTGAATTTGTTTGATTGGTCCTAAATTTTGCTGTTAGTCTAGATGGGTCAGATTAGGGCTCCTTGTATTTTTTGTATCAAGTACCAAATTTCTTCACAGACAATAAAAACCATTGAAGTGTCCTGACCATTGTTGCATGAGACACAAGCAGCAAGTTAACGGATGGAAACATGAATGATTAGGTATTATAATGACTAGTTGTCTCACTTTAGTGATGTTGGTTGAAAACTCTCCTGATCTCGACAGAATAATGGGGCTATTTAAGTCTGTTTAGGTCTCAGTTTAATACTTCATCCAAAAATCAGTGGGAGTAACATTAAATTTTGGTGGTGTAAGTCTGGAATCCCTTGACGATTATTTATTCAAAGCACCACGCCAGCTCTTTAAAGTTTATTCTTTATTTTTGCTCAAAACAGTCAGTGTCGGAACATTCATTTGCAATTGTCATGCTATCATCAGGCAAAACACTTCAAATGTCAGGTACACAGATGAAAAACTGCAAGTTTTGATGTAAGTTATCAGCCTGAACTCTTAAGTCTATTTCTCCTTCTGCAGAAATCTGCCAGATTTGCTGAATTGTTCCAGTATTTCTGTTCTTATTTTGATTTCCAGCTTTCACAGCATTTTACTTTTGAGTAAGTAACAACTCCCACAATCTTTCACTCAGAGACAGATCAAGTTGTTCATTTTCCTTTCATAGCGGTTAGCGTAACGCTATTAGAGCGCCAGTGACCCGGGTTCAATTCCCGCCGCTGTCTGTAAGGAGTTTGTACATTCTCCCCGTGTCTGCGTGGGTTTCCCCCGGGTGTTCCAGGTTCCTTCCACATTCCAAAGACATACAGGTTAGGAAGTTATGGGCATGCTATGTTGGCGCAGGAAGCGTGGCAACACTTGCGGGCTGCCCCCAGAACACTCTACACAAAAGTTGCATTTCACTGTGTGTTTCGATGTATATGTGACTAATAAAGATCTTATCTTATCTTATCTTATCTTATCTTATCTTATCTTATCGGGCAGCAGTGAGCAGAGTGACCACACTTTCCACACTGTGTGACAAAGTGAAACTTCATCACAATACTTCCAGTGAGCTGTCAGTATTCATTGAACACTGGCGAACGGCTGAAAGATTAGGTGGGGTGTGAATTCTCCCAGTTCCTTCAGAGTTTCAATGCATTAAAATGTATTCAGTTTTCACGAGGGGAGAACAGCTGAACCCATTACAGAGGGTGAACAATACTTCTTGTGCGGTCAGGAGAAATGATCACAATTTTGTCTTGTTTTACTTAACTTTCTGAAAGGTACTAAAGTCAAATGGATAACTGAATTATTTTAAGCTTGGTACCAAAATTCAGTTATATTCGCTACCATAAAAACAGGTAAGATTTGTTTTAATCAGACTTTTCTTTCCTACTTCACTCACAGCTCATAAAATTTTACTATCTTTCAACCACAAAGTGCTTTTTTCCCACTTTTTGCTTTAATAAATTGAAGGTATTTGCTGAATTCAAGGGAAATAGTGACACTCAAATTATTCTCTGTCATGGTCAGTGCTTGGCAATAATTTTCTTCCATTGTGGGAATGATTTATCATTTATTTCTTCACAATAAATGTCAAATAAAAGAATGAAAATAAAGTCTTCAAAGGTTTTCAAAATTGAATCAAGTCAGTTTTCTACTCCATTAGAAATCATACAAAGTCCCAATTCACAATTCAATTTTATATTAAGAAAATAGAGCAATACTGAAAGTTAACTTAATTATGCCTGAACAAAGTAAACTGTTTCTCCTCACATTGAACCAAATTTAATGTTTAAGCAATCAGGAGAGCACCACAGAAGATTAAGGCAAAACTAAAGGATATTTCAGCCCATTAAGATTGCTTATTTTTGTAAATTGTTCTGATAAACTAAAAAATGATAACAAATGCATTATACATGTTTTATACCAGGTCATTATGTTGTTTATTTTAATGGTCATCAGTAAAAATAAGTGCCATTTCCTGCAGACTGTTTTGTAAATGTGAAAGCATAAAGATCACTTTGATACTGAGTAATAGAGCAAAATGGGCAATATTGATTTAGCTGCATGTTACACATCTCTGCTGATTTTGAAATCAGTGGAAATGAAAACACAAAGAGGTGTTCTTTAGGCAGCTTCAATGATATCACCCGTTAGGCTACATTTCCTGCATTACAATGTGATTACTTCAGTGGCTGTAAAGTTCTTGAGAACATCCTGAGGACATAAAAGGCACTATAAAAAGCCAACTTGACTTTAGTATGGTTTCAATAGCAACGCTTGTCATTTGTGATCAGATTTTAGCAAATGCAGCTGGCGCTCTTCCATTTCAACCTTTCTCTCTTTCTTCCTTTCCTTCTTTCTCTTAACTAAAATCAAAGTTACCTTCATCAGTTGCTTTCCCATTTGAGAAGTACCTGCCGTGTCCTTTAAATAGCATTAGGGAGAAGAAAAATGAACTTGCATTTAGAAGCATAGCAATGTGTTAAATAGTAAAATAATTTTGAATTGAAATTATTGTTAAGCAAGAGATAAATACAGCAGCCAATATGTCCCACACTGGAATGTCCCACAGAGAGCAGTGAGATTAATGACCAGATAATCTGTTCTGGTGATTTGGGGTGACAGATAAATACTAGAAAAAGCATTATGTTTTTCTCCTGGAGTATTTTACGTGCATGTGAGAGGACAAAGGGTATATGTTCAATAGCTCATTCAAAAGATGGCACTTCCGAGGGTGCGGCTTCACCTCGACCATGCACAGAAATGCCGTCACGATTTGTTGGATTACATGGTCAAGTTTCTGGGATAGAGTTTGTACCACTATCTATCTGGCTATGAAGTTTACTGCTGAGCCAAGAGTTATCAAAAGGTTTAATGGTGCATCTGTGAAAAAGATTTAGTTATAACAGTTTCAAAAGAAGCTTTATAAACTCAAAAATATATTAATCACTTGCAAAATGAAGCTCCAGAACATTAATGCATGTTATAATAGGGGAGGAGAAAGGATGGAGGAGGAGCAGGTCAGACAGTAAGAGAACTATTCATCAAACTGCATTTTCATTGTGCTTTTTCATTTTTCATTTTCATTACACATTAATGTTCTGGAGCTTCATTGTCTATAATTCTAGTTCCCCTTTTCACAATAGATTCTAACGTATATTCCCACTTATCCAGGGGTCTAAGTCATTGGACACTAGTTTATCCCCTACTTACTTGCTATTGCTGCATTGGGTTGTGCTTCATCTTCTTCTTTGTGACAAGAGCTGTATCAGTGTGAGTCTAGAAATACGTCCAGTTAATGTGCTGCTCAAGTTGAATATCTGACAGTGCATGAAATCTGTAAGAAGTTGCTGAGGGTGGTGGATTAGCGGCGATTGTGTTCAAGTGAAGTGGGGCATGGGAATGGTATATTCCAGTCTGATGGATGGGGTTTGCTATAATTATGCTTTGTGGTACAGTTGTTGGGAAATGGGTTTGATGACGTACATCCTGATAATGACTATGCATGTAGCATCAGTGAGCAACTTTTAGCATAATATCCATGTTTTTCACTTCTAATGTTGATGCCAATTGTGAAGCTCCTCCCACTGTGCTTGACCATTGGCCTGAAAGGTCTCTTGGTCTCCTTAGAGGGAGGACATCCCTACTTATCAACCTTGTTGACCAAGACACCCAGAGTAACATCTGAAAACTGGGGTGTCCACTTACCTCTATGCCCCTCAAACACTGTTATCTGATTGAAGAATTGCATTACTGACAATCAATATGGTCAACACTGACTGAATGCTGAAAACATGAATGTGAGGCCAGAGTGCAAGGTGTGTGTCCTACAATGAGTCAAGAGAATGTAGGTTAACCATACATCAAAATTTCAGCATTCATTATTCAGTACTGTCCAGTTTCTTCACCTGCATATTGTCCTTTGGGTATACAGCCAGCTTGACATTGAAAATGTTTTTTGATTTCTTGAGAAACTTTCTAATTTCAGTGAAACAATGGATTGCATTCAATTTTAATCATATAAAACATCATCAGAAAGAATAATACATTTTATACAGCTTTCAAGGGCTGTTGATGAATTCAGAGGGTTGCTGTTATTGTAAAGTACTACAGGCACTTTTTAAGCTTCCTCACAATTTTCCTTACGTAATTCAGAAGTACTTTGAGTACCAGACTGTGAAATTAAAGTTTTTCCAGCTTCCCACAATGTGTCAAATCCAGTGCATAATATGGGCACTGCATATCTTTTATTGATCTGCACAACCTTGAATAAATTAAAAAAAAATTCATTGGACAATCTTTGGGACTTGTCTACTAAAGCAAGTAGTACATAAAACACAGTAGAAGTGCCATAGTAGCACTTGTCATAAGTTACTTCAAGGGCACTTTTATCAAAGTGAAAAAAACAAATACATCCACAATCTCTTTTTATGCTTCTGGTCTTTTACTGACAAGCTCAATTATTTCCTTTCATGAACTTAATGGTGCATTAAGCTTTGGCATATAATCCAAAACTACTTTTCTGCTTTACATTGTAATGGTTTGTCAGCAGCAGATTATATATCTCTGGATTACTTTGCAATTTATATAATTATTGCTAATATACCTTGATTGTTGTTATTAACTTGGAAATGACTATACAAAGTATTTCTGACATTTTGTTAGATCCTTGTAAATGATGTTCTCCAAACATGATGAATACTACAACAATGAATGCTTATCTTTCCCCAGTTCTTAGCTTACTTAAAATCTAAAGAAAAAAAACAATTCTTCCATATATTGATCCGAGTGCCTGATTACCAAAATAAGTAAAGTCTATTGGACCAGGTAGGTTTCTTCGAATACTAACTTCCAACTATTCCAACCACACTATTCCAACATTGAACTATTTTCCCAATAAATTATAAATTATAAGTTTTCAATCCATAATGATATCACCTGAATGTGCTTTAAAATTACCATCATTTAAATTATGGTAATATAGTACTGCCTGAACATTATAAACAGACAATATTCAGATGCAGTTAGTTGAAACTATGTGAAAAATTGCTAAGATTCACACTACTGAAAGCTACTTTTCTCCATGCTACCACATGCCTTTTTATGCTACACACTATCATTATATTAGCATTCAACAAATGGAAAGCTGAAGATATTCAAAGGATACTGAGCTAAAAGGGTAAATAGTAATTAATTCTTTCTCAGAGTAGGTGGTTTAGTACCATTGCATTGAAAATGATTCATTTTTGGGCACGTACTTCCATTCTTGCAATATAAACTATGCAGCAGATCCAGCCAATAAAGTAACACTAATGCATCTAGCTCAAACTACAAATTGAAAAACTGACATGCAATTTAAAAAGCAACAACACAGTAATGCCAACCAACCAAGCAGCGCATGTCTTATGTTTAATGATAGCAGAGAACAGAAATGGGTCTACTGGAACTTTGAATTCAAGTACATCACTCCCTTCTTTCTTTCCTGCAGTCAGCAATGTTGCAGAGCTTCCAGTCAAGTCCTGGCCCTCCAGAATTCTCTGCTTAAACCTGGCTCCTCTGCCACCTCCTTCAAAAATTTTCTGCTTCAACCACCTGTTTGGTATCTTCTTTGCTATCTATTGCATTTTGCCCAACTATGTTTGTGTTTGGGACTCCTCTCACTATTAACAATACCCTGAAAGGTCTCCCTTTGAGCACATTCTTCCTGATACCTGTACTAAAGCATCCTTTTACCAATGGTAATCAGTATTCTTCCTTTCGTGTTGGTTTGATTTAAATGGTCCATGGAGTCTTGCTACTACATGGAGCATTGAGGCAACTTTCATGTATGTTTTTAAGGGGAAGTTAATATATGAGGGAGAAAAGAATGGAATATGGCACTGATAGGGTTAAATGAAGTCTCTTGAGAACAACATAACACCAGTAAAGAACAACTGTGTCAAATGAATGTGCTGTAAATTTGTACATAATTCTACTGAGATAATTTATTTTGGCATTTAATATCTTGTATAACCTCTCTTCCTAATCACCTACTTTTGAGGTTAAAGAGCATCAACTTATTCAGTCGTTCTTGCAACTCAATTCCTTGATGCCAGCGATCAACCTCCATGACTTGATATTCCCCTTTAGTCTTAGTGACAAAATGAAAATGCAATTTTAGAATGACAGTTTATATTTAATTGAGATAACACAGAACATCACAATTTTTCCTTTGTTTTAATGTAATTTTGCGGAGTTTATTTATACAAGTTTATACTCAAAAGAGGAAAGGAATTGTTTTGGGTCGAAACCCTGCGTCAGGAAAATGAACGATCTTGAGGAAAGGCATTTTACACGTCAGATTAATCATTTTCCTGCTGCAGGGTTTCAACCCGAAACATCAGTAATTTCTTTCCTCCCATAGATGCTGCTTGACCCGCTGAGCTCCTCCAGCACTTTGTTTGTTGCATGTGGTCATGATTATGGATGAGCAATTAAAACAGCCAGGAAAGCATTACATCTGAATAAAAGAAGTTTAGCACTGTGTCGGGGGAAAGAAATCCTCGTTTTTAATGTATGAATACTGTAGTTCCTTGCTGTTCTGCAAAGGAGAAATGTTACTGATTCATCAAGCAACGATTATATTGGTATTGGTATTGGTTTATTATTGTCACTTGAGGTACAGTGAAAAACTTGTCTTGCATACTGTTCGTACAGATCAATTCATTATATGGAAAGATGAAAAACATCAACAAGGATGAATGCCTTCAGTCATGAAAAAGTATGATGGCTATATAGCAACAATCTCCAAAAAAAAACATCTGTAAGAGCAACACTGCACTACTGCTGGGGATTTGGCTAGGTTTCAACTGGAGAATTGGATGTGCTGTTTTATTGGCTATATTACTTATCATATGCACTGGCATCTATTCCTAATCCTTCATACTGAGGCCCTGCTGAATGATACTAATGACAAAAGTGCAATGTCACAAAACTGCTCCCGAAAGGTGAATTGAAGAACCACATCAAAAGATACATAAATCAATTAGAAAGTTCATACAAATATAGACCAAAAATTGATGAAAATAATATAAATATGAAACTTGAATAGATTCATAGGTCAGAAGATACAGAGTACAGAAAGTGATGTGGAGTTGATTGTTTAGCTCAGATGACTAATCTGACGTAAAATGCCTTTCCTTAAGATCTTTCATCTTCCTGCACATGAGTGCTGTTTATATGTGCCCTGTGCTGTGATGTTGTCCTTAAATGGCTGTCATTTAATGAGTTGCTTCTGCCAATGCAAGACCTAACCAGTTACAGTCTGAAGAATGCTCATATGGTCTGCTTAAAATATTCTGCTGGTTGTAAGGGTCCAGTTGGCAGCATGTATGCGTGGATTCGCTCATTGACGCAGACAATTGCATAACAGACTTATGTTAGCAATACTTTTGTGCTTTTCAGTTTGATATTAGATTAGTTATAAAGTCACTGCATCTTAGAAAGGTACAGCATGGAAACAGGCCCTTCAGCCCACCAAGTCTGCATTGACTATGGACCACCCATTTACATTAATTCTGTATTAATCCTTTATTTTTATCTTTTTCACATTATCATCAACTCCCTCCAGATTCTACCATTTTTGGTCAATGAACTTACCAACCAACGTGTCTTTGGTATGTAAGAGTACACCGGAGGAACCAGAAAAAACCCACATGGTGACTGGAAGAACGTGTACAGACAGGAGTCAAGGTCAGGATTGAACCTGGGTCTCTGTCACTTTAATGTAGCAGTTCTACTAGCTGGGCCGAGTTGTCAGCAGTTTGGAAATATAAACAGACTCGAGACTCTTTCCCATTTTACCTTGACTTATCGAAATGGATCATTGGCGTGAGTGACCTCCTCGTGTACTTAGATAGAAGAAAATATGCTAAAGAAAATGTGTCGCAGGCAACAAACCAAGCAACAAATATATTCAACATTAAACGGAAAGTACAAAGAGTTTACAGCAATTAAAAGTCTCACTTTTATTCTTGAAATATTTAACTTAAGGTGCTTCCCCTGCACTGGCTCTCAACATTGAGCCCTGAAATGGATCTTTTCAACCTTTTCAAGGCAGAGCTATGTCAAATGTCAGATTACTGGCATTACATGACTGTTGTGCAAGTGAAGTCCATATTCCTCAAGAAGGTAACCTGTATTTGAGAGCAACTAACTTCAAGAAGAACCTACAATTGTTGATTAATCCTACGTATTTTTCTGTGACTGTAGATGAAAAATCTCAGGGTTCCTTGAAGGGAAAGAAAGTACTTGGATTATTAGCACCTTTCACAATCTCGCCAAGACCCAAATATCATTACAGGCAATGAAAACCGTTGAAGAGTAGTGGCTGTTGTAATGTAAAAAATAAACAGCTAATTCATGCTTGGCAAGCTCCCACAAACAACAAGGAGATAATATCTCTGTTGACTTCGGACTGTTAACTAGGAGAAAGTAGGGAGTAGATTCCAAACTCTTTGACTTTATGCTGAAATAAAGGACACCAAAATTTTCCCCCCTCTATTACATTATATATACAGTGATTGTAGTTATAAAGCTTGTTTGAATTCACTGCAGTGGACTGATCCATCAATTTTTAACCAAGACTTTTAAATGATCTATTAGTTGAGTGGACAATAGACAACAATGGCAGCAAATCAAACAACATATTCCAAGGCCTTCAGAAATACACTTGGCTATGCCTTAATCTAAGAAGTGAAGAACATTATATAATGGATATTTTGTATAATTTATGGAAACAGCTGCCAACAGCTGCCCTTAACTCTGTAGATATAATAAAAATCACAAAAGAATCTAATAAAAAAAAATTGTGTGACAGGAAATCTATATTTTGGTTCACTAAATCCTACAACAGCATTGATTCAATCTGCAATCAGCTCGCAAACTTGATTAACAGTCATTTTTTTTGGACAATTCCTCTCTTCAGATTTTCTTTTCCATAATTCATAAAAAAACTAAGATTACTAGGTTCTTGAACAATAGTATTAAGCAATATGGAATCATAATAGGTAAATGGAAATAAGGAACCAATCAGCCATGAATTAATTGAAAGTCAGGACATCCTTGAAGGGCTGAATGGTGTATTCTTGTTCAAATAATGATTCCAGTCCTTGAACAGCAGTATCTTGTTCAAATGTTTGGTTTATTTAAGTGCTGACTGAAATTCTAATTGAACCAACTGCATCATTGTACACCTTCTGAGTGGGCTGGAAAATCATATAGGACTTGTATGTGCAGCTGGAAAGAATAACATGAGGGATAACCACAGGCAACTGAAAATGTCCCTGAGTGAAGCCCTTTAACCTAGGATACCAGTTATACTTTCTGGGCCTATATCAGAACCTTCTGCAACAAAATCAAATGTTTGCTCTAAGTTAACACACATGAAACAAGAGGAATTATTTAATTTCATATGTTTTATTTTCCTCAAATGTAGGCAGCAGGCAGACTGCTGAATCATAGCTAAGCAGTCCAGATAAATAATAAAGAGGAGTGTGTCTATGCACCATTGATTATGCAAAGACATTTGACAAAATGAAGTAAGCAAGATTAATGGATGTCTTGAGAAAAGAGTTGGAATTGATGAGAATGGCTTGCTGGAATTCCACTGGGAATTACAAACAATGAGCATTGATAAGTTAACAAAATGTAAATGGATCAAAAGAGGAGGGAGTCACCGAGGAGTTATATATCTTCTCTACATGTCCTACGCATTCATTTTGGCAGATAGCAGGGATGTCTTGCAACTTGGTTTATGAGCAATGCAACAGAAATAAATAATTCAAGTTACACTAATAAACCAGTACAGATTACAAACTGCAAAAGAATGATTACCAGCAATTATTCAAATGGAAAATCATTTGAATGGAGTATGAACTGAAAAGTAATATTAAGAAATCCATGGTAATCACATACAAAGAAGGCCTTCATGATACCAACATTAGAGTGAATATGAAGCAAATAGAGCATTAAATCATATTTCCCACCTGAGTCAAGTAAGAAAGAGAATCAACGATTCTTGTACTGCCATAGGTTGTCTGTTTGAACTGTGTGATATTGGGCATAGTTCATGATCACATGACTTTTTCCTGCAATTTATCCTAAAGCATTGACATGAGAGATGTGGTATATGACTCCATAAAGATCTTATATTTGTGTCAGAAACAGTAGGATTGAAAAGAAATTAATTCTGGATAGTTCTGGATATGTCAAAGTATGACCTTAAGGTGCCGCAAAAAGTTAAATGTTCAAATTTCAAGCAAATAGCAAAATAAGAGAAGCAGTGAAGTGAAGTAAGAAAACCTAGAAAGTATGGACACAGTTCCATAAAGAACTTTAGGCTGTCAGCTCAGCTCACCAAGTGCTTCCACATGTGCTCGGCTCAATTCAGAAGTTTGAGATGAGTGGAGATCAGATGCAGGCCTAATGATCTTCTGGTCTCCTGCAGCACTCACCACTGAGCTCAGAGAAAGAGCACTGATATGCCGAGGAGACAAGCTGGATGCACTTTGCATCTGTCCCCCTGCGTTTATTCCAGGGACATCTGGCATACAATTTGAAACTCCAGTCATTTGAATGGGATCAGTTCTATGGGAAAATGTAAGGGCAGGTGAGTGAATTAATTTATTATATCCTGATCTTGTTAATGACTTGTTGATCTGTTTTCATTTATCTATTTTATCAATTACTTTTAATGTTTTAATATCTATTTGAATAGTTTTTAATTGTCTCTATCTCTCTATTGTTAAAAGATGCTCAGGCATTCCAGAGCATCCTGCATAGACATAAAATCTCAATTAAAACAAAGAGGCTCTCAGAGTATCTGCAGGCAAATTCCCCAAATGTTCACATTCTCTCACTGAACTCAGCACATGATCCAGCCATGGGTAGCACAGTGGCACCGCTGGTAGGGACTCGGCCTTGCAATACAAGAGACATGGGTTCACTTCTGGCCTCAGGTGCTATTTGTGTGGAATTTGTACATTCTCCCTGTGGCTGCATGGGTTTTTTCTAGATGCTCCAGTTTCCTCCATATCCCAAGGACATGTGGGTTGGTACCTTAATTGGCCACTGTAAATTGCCCATACTGTATAGAGTGGTAGAATTTGGGGCAAATTGATTAGGTTGTGGGGAAAATTTTAAAAATGGGATTAATTTGTAGTAAAATGGACTTTGCTTTTTTGTTCTAATTGTGTTTTCTTGGAAAAATTGTGTATAATTTATGTTTAATTTATCTTTTTCTTGTGGATCCTGCTTACATGATGCTATGTGCCTGTGATGTTGCTGCAAGTAAGTTTTTTGTTGCACCTGTGCATACATGTACTTGTCCATTTGACAATAAATTCGGGTTTGACTTTGACCGTGGTGTATAC
The DNA here is from genome assembly GCF_009764475.1 of Pristis pectinata. Taxonomy (NCBI): domain Eukaryota; kingdom Metazoa; phylum Chordata; class Chondrichthyes; order Rhinopristiformes; family Pristidae; genus Pristis; species Pristis pectinata. Next base: position 89,675,700 of record NC_067413.1, read on the forward strand.
AATGTAGTGTACATGGATGGTTGATTGTTGGCATCGAGTCAGTGGGCTAAGGGACCTGCTTTCATGCCATATACCTCTATAATTCTATAGAATCATAGAGCAGCAAGTTCGGACTTCAGCATTCCACAGCAATCCTAATTAATTGGACTTGCAGAAGATAAATCCTTGCATTTTCCAGCAGGTTCATACATAATTATCCCTGCTCTGGGCTCAAGTGGGGGCCCTGACACAAATTACAGCCAAAAATGCAATGGTTTTGAGAGCAGTTTTATTTTGTGAGAGAATCAACTCAAGCTTATTTCTGTATAGGTGAATGAAAATTCCACTAGTTAATCCAACTATCAGTCAGCACTCCAAAGCAAAAACATTAGGAAAATGTATCTTGATATATTTGAGTGGGATCTTAAAACTTAATTAGAAAAACTGAAAATGGATTTATTGCAAAAAGTAAGCATCTATTGAGAATGCCTTTGAATTATTTGATTTTTAACGGCTAAAATTGACTTGAGAAGGTATGATGGCTTTATTGGTCAATAGTAGTCTATTTCTTGTAAACTATAAAGTAATATATTTTCAAAACCAGACAAACGTGAGAGGAGAAAAAGTTTTACTTTAAATTAAAGCAGAAAATGTTGGAAAAGCTCAATAGGTCAGGCAGCATTTGTAAAAGAGAAATAGAGGTAACATTCCAGTTGAAGACCATTCACGGTATCTATTTCAGATTTCTAGCAGCTGCAGAATTTTGATTTCACTCTATATTAAGAGCTTCTTTGAAAGACAGCAAACAAATCCAATTATCGGAAACTAGCAATGCTGATAAACTTGATCTCGTGGACTGGCCCGTTTAGTTAGATAAGGCAGCTTTCAACAGAATATTTTCCTCAATTAATATTGAGGATTGCATAAACTCAGTTTTTGTTGGTTGCAACACCCGCTTTAAATTTCTCAATCTGTTGCAATTGCAGGTGAGGGAAACAAAACATCCTTATGCGCGGTGGGAAAGCTAATGCAAATTTAAGGCCAATGAGGAAGAATTTCTGGTCGGCAGTATGCTACCTATGCTTGTCACTTATGTCCAAGGGAAGAGCGAACCTTGCCAGGTTCCTTCAGTGGGAACTTACAGGGAGAAACTGGCACAATCTGTCGACACAAGGCTCCAAATGTTAGCAGTGTTGTGATATTGTTATGTTCTTTTCTCTTTTGAGAATAGTGTGTATTTCCTTTTCTGTGTATAGGTGCCTGGTACAGTCATACACAGCAGAGCATCTATCTCACTGCAATCCATTGAAGACCATCCCTAAAATCAAACTTCGGTTCAATATCTATTTCTTAAAAACACAGCTGCTTTTCTTTATTGGCATACCCTAGACACTGCGAATGCTGGGAATTATACACAGCGTCCTTTAAGAAGAAATGCATACAGAATCCTTAAAATGGAAATGCAATGAGAGCAAATAATGATAACATAACAAGATAACATTTCTATTCCTTTTGCAAAGTAAATGCCATCATTTTAGGGGACGGAACAAACCCAAACCAAAAATCAGCTAAAAAAAAATTAGCAGCTGTCAAAGCTGTCTAAACCTAAAAGCTTGAAATGGTTAGAAAGAAACAATATCAAAAAGAAATCTGTTTTATCTAACACTTATATTAGTCCAAAGACATAAATCAATGAAAAAGATTTCCAACTTGGGGCAGGAAATTCAACCTTGTGGTGGTCAACTAGCACTCCCATGGTAGACTCCATTAGAGATCCAATATCAGAGCACAGTTGGCCAAGGTGCCACAATTAACTTCACCGGACCTCCAGGAATTCAGTACTTGGGCAGGAATTGGCACAGTCAGTGTAGCTGCTGCTTACAGCTCCAGGAACCTGGGTTCAATCCTGACCACAGGTGTTGTCAATGCGGGATCTGCATGTTTTCCCCATGTCCATGTGGGGTTCCCTCCAGGTACCTTAGTTTCCTCCTACATCCCAAAGACATGTGGGTCAGAAGGTTAATCGGCAACTGTAAGTGAGCAACAATGACATTTAGGTGAGTGGAAGAACCTTGGAGGAGATGATGGGAAAAAGAGGAGAATAAAATAGGATGATCTAAACGGGCACCTGATGGTTGGCTTAGACTTGGTGGTCTGAAGGGCCTATTTATACATTAAATGACTCTGTGACACATTCACTACATTCTGTAAAGAAATCCCAAAGCTGTAGGCAGCTACACAGAGATCTGGAGAACTTCTGATCTTTCTTCCAATGAGGGAAAATAATGACTGATTTTCTCAATGGCTCAGCTGAAGGATCACAGTTACTTCAAACTTACATCAATGACAGGGCTGAAATTCATTGCAAATTGGCAAGATGTCAGTAAACGGGTACTGGAATCAAGGGAAACAACTCAGAAATGACAGAATGAGTTAACCAAAACATGCCAATAGGACAAAAGCATAGTAGATCAAATTTAATGCTGACAAGTGTGATATTTCACACACAAGGACAACAGGCAACATGCAGACTTGATAATTGCTCCTGCAGTCTTTAAAAGTGAAATTGATAGAGGAATCTTAGTAAGCTCAAGTATGAACATCACCAACAAATCCACGATAGATATTAATGAGAGATGTGAACTTCTCAGTTTAGGAAAGGGGCAACTGGGAGATGATGCTATAGACATAAATAAAACACTAAAATATTTTCATCAAGTTAATTAAGAAGAATATTTTACATTAAAGCACCCAAGTAAGACGAAAAAACACATCTTCAAAGTTGTAAAGGGATTATATCAAAAGGTTCTGCAGGAGAAATCGATGCAGGGAAAAACTCTGAGTTTATTTAAGAAGCAATGAAATGCAACAGGAGGAAACCATGGGGTTTTATTTTATAAGGTAAGATAAGATATTTATTTATTAGTCACATGTACATCGAAACAAACAGATGTGTCTTTTTGCCTCACTGACAATGTGCTGGGGGCAGCCCGCAAGTGTTGCCGCCCTTCCGGCACCAACATAGCATGCCCACAGCTCCTAACCTGTATGTCTTTGGAATATGGGAGGAAACCGGAGCACCCAGAGGAAACCCATGCGACAAACAGGGAGAACATACAAGCTCCTTACAGACAGCGGCTGGAATTGAACCCGGGTTGCTGGTACTGTAATAACGTTACGCTAACCGCTACTTTACCGTACCCATTTTGGATCGGTATGTTAAGATGGGTCAAGTAGCTTTCCTCCTCTGAGTATCTTGTGAACAAATATGTATTGATTGATAAACCTAATCTGCTTGCTCTTTGTCAATAAATTGCTTTTATTTTTTGACCCAGAGTTGAACTGAATTTAATATTTGAAAAGTCACATAGAAAGATTTGGTCAGTGAGAGTCTCAATTACTATTGACTATTGAGGCAGAAAATCCTGTGACATTTAATGAGGAATCAATGTCCTAATCCAGAAAGTCCATTAAGAAAGTCTGCAGGCTAAGGGAGAGGTGTTGATTATGTGAGGCGAATAGCAAATTGGTAAGTTTTGGAGATTCACTGTTTGCAGACTATCATTGTGTCCACTGAAATTGATGGACAATTTCTGAATTAATAGTAAAGGCATCATTTTTCAAGAAATATTTGGCATGACATGGACTTTAACAAGGCCTTTGACAAAGTCCCGCATGGGAGGCTGCTCCAGAAGGTTAAGTCGCTTGGCATTCAGGATGAAGTAGCCAATTAGATTCAACATTTGCTTAGCCGGTGAAGCCTGAGAGTGGTAGAAGGTGGTTGTCTCTCTGGAGGCCTGTGACTAGTGGTGTGCTGCAGGATTGGTGCTGGGTCTGTTGTCGTTTATCATCTATATTAATGATTTGGATAATGATGTGGTAAACTGGATCAGCAAATTTGCAGATGACACCCAGGTTGGGAGCGTAGTGGACAGCGAGGAAAACTATTGAAGCTTGCAGTGTGACCTTGACCAGCTAGGAAAATGGCCAATAGAATTTAATGCAGACAAGTGTGAGGTGATGCCCTTTGGGAGGACAAACCAGGGTGAGACTTACACAGTGTGAATGGTAGGGTTCAGAGGTGTGCGGTAGTACAAAGGGCCCCGGGAATACAGATACATAGTTCCTTGAAAGTGGCATCACAGGTAGATAGGGTCGTAAGGAGAGCTTTTGGCACTTGACCATAGATCAGAGCACTGAGTACAGGAGTTGGGATGTTATGTTGAAGTTGTACAAGATGTCGGTGAGGCTGAATTTAGAGTATTGTGTGCAGTTCTGGTCACCTACCTACAGGAAAGATATCAATAAGCTTGAAAGAGTGCAGAGAAAATTGCCAGGACTTGAGGACCTGAGTTATAGGGAAAGGTTGAATAGGTTAGGACTTTATTCCCTGGAGTGTAGGAGAATGAGGGGAAATCTTATAGAAGTATACAAAATTATGAGGGGTGAATGCATTTTCCGGTAAGCTTGGGTAAGACTAAAACTAGAGCACATAGATTTAGGGTGAAAGGTGAAATATTTAAGGGGAATCTGAGGGGAAATGTCTTCACTCAGAGGATGGTGCAAGTGTGGAATGAGCTGCCAGTGGAAGTGGTAGATATGGGTTCAATTGTAACATTTAAGAGAAGTTTGGATAGGTCCATGGATGGGAGGGGTTTTGAGTGATATGGTCCGGGTGCAGGTAGGTGGGACTAGGTAAAAGATCAGGTCGACATGGACTAGATGGGTTGAAGGGCCTGCTTCTGTGCTGTAGTACTCTCTGACTCTATGACTCTAAGCCTAGCCAATTGTCAAAGCTGTCAAATGCCTTCCAAAATAATTAAAACTATTCAAACACTACTAGAAATAATATAGATTTTTCAAAACATATATAAAAAAATTAGGAAAAGCACAAAGGAAATTCAACTATCAGAATCAGGTTCATTATAACATATAGTGGCAGCAGTACAGTGCAAGACATAAAAATTAACAAAATTTACAAAATAGATAAATAGTACAAAACAAAGGAATGACAAAGTAGTGTTCATGGGTTCATGGGCCATCCATAAATCTGATGGTGGAGGGGAAAAAGCTGTTCCTGAAACACTGAGTGTGGGTCTTCAGGCTCCTGTACCTCCTCCCTGATGTAGTGACGAGAAGAGGGCATGTTCCGGATGGTGAGGCTCCTTAGTGATGGATGCCACCTTCTTGAGGCACCGCTTCTTGAAGATGTCCTCGATGGTGATAGCTAAACTAAACTATTCAGAAATGTAAATTAAATGAACTTTTCCTTGGTTCCTTGCAGTTATTCTTTTCCATCCAGAGGAATAGAAATACTCTTCCAGTGGCAGGTCTAAGCTGCCTCAGTCTGTTCTGAAAGATTCAGTGGCTGAGACATTGCTACCACTTTGTGCTTCATGGCTGGACTCCAGGAGGGGGTCCAATTTCAGAGTGTAGTCAGGAAAACAATGAGGTATATAAAGTTATAAGAGTCATAGATAGGGCAGATAGTCAAAATCTTCTTCCCACGGTAGGGTTATCAAAAAAAAAGAGCACAGGCTTAAGGTGAGAGGAAGGAGTTTTTAAAGGGATCTGAGGGGAAAAATCTTTGCACAGAGGGCGGTTGGTGCCTGGAACGTGTTGCCAGGGGAAGTGGTGGAAGCAGATGTGACGACAATATTTAAGAGGCATTTAGAGAGACACATGAACAAGCAGGGAATTGAGGGATATGGACAACATGCAAGCTGATGTACAGTTTATATTGGCATCATGATCAGCACAGGCATTGCGGACTGAAAGGCCTGTTCTTGTGTTGGACTCTCCCATGTTCTATGACATCTGGAACCCGCTATTAGAGGAGGTGGTGGACTTAGGTCCAGTCATTATATTTAAGAGACATTTCAACAGGCACTTGAATTGGCAAGCCATATGGACCTAATGCAGGCAAATAGGATTAGTATAGATGGGCAGAAAGGTCAGCATGGACGAAGAAGGCTGGAGGATCCATTTCTGTGCAGTACAACTCTATGAGTCTAAAATGGTGATGAACAGCTGTAAGTTTGGTACTAATGCGATTGCATGCATACATGCTTGGAGCTTGAATTTTGTGGGAGTTACAATGGGGAATCCCAAAAACTCCAATGGAACTGACAGACATTTCTGCTAAGTGCGAGACACTATATTGAACTTTGGCTCTGAGGGTTAACATACATGTTCGCATAACTTGCAACAGTCAGTGGATGGCACTACAGGAATATGTAGAATTGTAGTATGGAGCGCTAAAAGTGAAAGGGCAGTGCAATCTGTTATAAAGAACCCATATAGGAAAATAATCGAAATTTCAATATTTTTACTAATGTTTCTTTCCTCAATGCAGTAGGATTTATGTCACCAACTTCCTCTTGATAGCACTTCCCCAAACAGTACAATCAGTGACTTGTCATATGTTCACTGTCCTTAATGCTCTTGGCACTTGTCCATTTCTTGAAATACTTCTGCACTCTCCCTAAGGAATTCATTGAGACCAGATTAACATGCCTCAGATACCAGTCTGGATTTGGAAAAGACAAACTGGAATATTTCCTTAAGAGTGACAGAATAAGAGCTGGGCAGTAATAGAGGTCCTTATCTCTTTGTGTATCACGATCAGCTGTGTTACTGTGTATCACCATCAGCTTGTCCAGAGATATAAGATGAAGCAAAATTACTAAGGAAATGTTAGCATTTACCCCAAATGGATTTACAATAGCAAATCAAAGGTGTTATGCACATATCAGACTCAATCCAAAGCACCATGCTGAGTTTTGAAATAACACCAGGTTTGATGCAACAGGCTTTAGTGGGGGATACAACACAGATTCACTGTTATGTATCCATTTGCCTCCACACATGCTGTTTGATTTGCTGAGTTCCTCAGTTTGATTTGTTGCTCTGATTCCAACATCTGCAGTCCATTATGACTTCACCAGTTAGTGGGTATCATAATTAGTGATAATCACTGCCTTTACAATTATAAAGAGATTTGATGGGCTAATTATAGAGTAACTATTTCCTCCAGTTGGGGAAATTCAGAACAAGGGGACCTTATTAATTAGTAACAGGGTAATTTAATTAGTGAAATTAGAAACCAAAGGACAGTGGAAATGAGGAACTCTATCCCACCAAAGGCTATGGATGCTGGGTGAATGGAAGTTTTCAAGACAAATTAATTGGTTTTCTTCAGGTCTGGATAACAAAATAATATTGAGCAAAGTTAACCCATTGGAGTTGGTCTACCTGCAGGTTCGTGAATGGCTTTGGGAATGGGGTGATCTATTCCTTTTCATTTGTTTCAGGATGAGTGTCAATGCATAATCACTTCAATTGGGTGGATGGACAATGGGATCTGCATCATTCTTTTTGTTTTTGAACACCTGCCTTTGAAAGAATAATATCAATTGATTTAAAAAAATCTCTTGGTTGAATGGTAGTTCTTGGACAAACTAGGTGTGTAACAGATGGTACCTTGCACCTATGGGAAGCCAGCCAGAGAGATAAGAGGTTTATCAGCTCATTCTGCCCACTGTTGTCACAAGGGAAGCTAATATGTCAACACCCTGTGAAACAACATGTCTCTGGCCAGCCAATTACACTTACGGGCAGTAATCTGAGGGAACCCAAGATGACTCCTGTCGCTCACTACAAAACATCGGGGACAGAGAAACTCTGTCAGATATTACAGTTGAAGGTGGTGGGCATTATCCAGCAGGGAGCAGCTTTACTTAAAGAAGCTTAATATTTGAAGAAGAAGAAGTTAATGTTTGTGACCATATCAAGTTGAGCCTGCCAACGTGGTGTTTATCAGGTAGGTTGAAGAAGCTGGTTCTCTGCCTGTAGACAATCTCATGTAGGAAATTCCTCCTGCACTCTCACCCCTTTACTGTTCCTCTCTTCATTCATCTCCACACTGATCTCCTGCCTGGTGCCCTGAACTTCCCTCTTAAGGATCTATGTATCACCCTTCATGCATCTCTTTACAGTGTACTTCCCTTGTTGTGCATCTCTTTCCTGTGCATCACCTTCCAGTGCACCTCCCTCCAGTGCATCTATCCCAATACCACATGTTCTGGATTGATCTTGCACCCTCCCTCAATTTTGTAACATCATCTAGGTGCTGTTTGTTTGAAAAGTTGCAAAAGTCTCCATGGTGTCTGTGTGAAATGTTTGCAAGGGGAGCAACTGCAAGTAATTTTTAAGATCACCAATGGGATGCATTAAAATCTTTTAGAACAGCCTTCTATTGATAAGTTTTGGGAGCTTCAGAAAACCCAAGGTGTTAACTCCAAACTTAGATGTAATTAATACACAAAAAGTGCTGAATGAACTCAGCGGGTCAGGCAGCATCAATGGAGGGAAATAAACAATCGACTTTTCGGGCCGAGACCTTTTATCGGGACTGGAAAGGAAGACGGCAGGAACACTCCTGCACTTTTTATGCATTACTCCAGATTCCAATATCCGCAGAATTTCTTGTGCCACTGATGTAATTAGATTAAGAATTGCCTCATTACTATGTGCTAATAAAATAGACAGCTGAGCTGACATGCTCGTCCTTGTGATTGCACCAAGTTTGGGGAGAAGGTAATAAATACACAACTGAATGCCCTCGGGTTAAAGCTGCAAGTGGGTGCTTCAACAATCGTGACTGGGTTGGATAGATCCCACCTGATTCCTAATCCAGGTGTTCTTTGGGGGTTAAAATACAACCCCTTTCCTTGCAATGTTTCACTGTCCATCCACAGAAATACCATGACCATTTTCATAGATTCATAGAATTGAACAGCACAGAATGGGTCCTTTTGGCTCACCCCATCCACAAGAGCTGTGATGCCTTTCTATGCTAATCTCTTTTGCCTGCATTAGGCTGATATTGTTCTATGCCTTTCCTATCCAAGTACCTGTTCAAATGCCTTTTAAATGTTGTAATTGTATTTGCCTCCACCACCTCCTCTGGCAGCTCATTCCAGATAACCACCATATCTGAGTGAAAAACTTACACCTTAGATTTCCTTTAAATTTCTCCCTTCTCACCTTAATACTGTGCACTACACTCCCTTGCCCTGGGGAGAAAAGTGATTCTAACTAATTATCCTTTGTATACCCCTCATAATTTTATAAACCTCTATAACGTCATTTCTCAGCCTTCTACATACCAGTGAAAATAAACCCATCCTGTCCAATCTCTCCTTCGGTGTACAAGATGATAAGAGGCATAGATCGAGTGGACAGTCAGAGACTTTTTCCCAGGGTGAAAATGGCTAACACGAGGGGGGATAATTTTAAGGTGACTGGAGGAAGGTATGGGGGATGTCAGGGGTAAGTTTTTTTACACAGAGAGTGGCGTGTGCATGGAACACACTGCCGACAGAGGTTGTGGGGGCAGGTACATTAGGGACATTTAAGAGACTCTTAGATAGGCACATGAATGATAGAAAAATGGAGGGCTATGTAGGAGGGAAGGGTTAGATAGATATTGGAGCAGGATAAAATATTGGTACAATATCATGGGCCAAAGGGCCTGTACTGTGCTGTACTGTTCTATGTTCTGTGTTCTATAACTGCAGTCCTCCATTCCAGACAACATCCTGGTGAAGCTCTTCTGCACTCTCTTTATTGCCTCCACATCCTTCATGTAGTGAGGTGACCAGAACTGTCCACAAAACTCCAAGTGTGATCTAACCAATGTTTTGTATAGCTGCAACATGTTATGCAAATGCAAGTGTGCCTGGTGCGAGAGGGAGACCGCTGAAATACCTATTCATTCTGCAGTACTGGTTTTATAGCTTTGTTAAGACATTAACAACTCATGAGTTATCGAGTGAGTTTCACTTAATGTTTCAGCTGGGAACCCTTAAACAAGTCATCATTTTCAGGCAACTAATCCATTTGCCAATTGCTTATGAATGTTCAGGAAGCTGTCCTTTAAAGTACTTGAGTATGAGGGCAAGGGTTTCGCTATGAATCATTGAGCTACAGGAAATGAGTGGAGTTCGGGAAGGAAGAATGCTGAGAACATACACAATAGCTGGCAGACTGCAAGAGACGTTCTGTGACTGGCTTCTCAGTAGATCCAGAAACAGTTGACTGAACTCATGTACCGCTCAAAGATCACCGTGAACACCTGCTCCAGCTTTTCAGTGTAAAGGGCTTTCATTTATCTGTGTGCCAAAGACAGAGTGATCTCCAAATATTACAGACTTCAGGGAATGTGTTCGCAAAGTCATTTCTCTACCTGCCGTAACGCTTTGATTTATGTCACGTTTTGGTAATGAGCTTTCTCAAAGAAGACCATCTGCACCTGCTATCAATGACTCTGGACAAATTCTGTCTCCATCCCTGTAGCTGTGGCTAAGACAGTACTGTAAATGATGATGTACAAATTGGGGCCCCTGAGCTGCCAATAACCTCCCCCTTCTCAATTTGAGGGCCCGAAAATTTAGTTGGAAGAAGTGGAAGCTTCATTAATCGGTAAAAATCGGGGCCTTGGGATGTCATTAGAATCTTGATGCAGCTTTGAAGCATCAATGGGTCTGTGTCGGGCTGTTTTGATTCTGTCCAGTGGCATAGATTACTGATTCTTAAAAGGATTGCTGCATATTGCTCCAAAATTTCTTAAACTAATTGTTCAGGACCCAGAAAATTTCTAATGCTCCTTACCTATAACAATCTTTCCCCTTTTTGATCTCTTTCTCAGTTATTTTCCTTTTTCTTCTGCATCAGCTCAGTGAAACAGATATCAGCTGACGCATCGTAGAGTCATACAACATAGAAAAAGGCCTTTCAGCCCAGGGTCTGTGCCAACCAGGAAGCATCTGCCCACACTAATTTCACTAATCTTATTTTATTCTTCCCACAATCCCATCAACTCCCACCACCCCCCACACCCCCACACCCCCACTTACTGCCCTCTCTGTACTCTAGAGATGATCTTTAGTGGAGAATTAACACGGCAACCTGCATCACAGGGCTATCTTCACACTCCCCTGTCCCACCTGCTCTATCTGGTTTTTTTCTCCCCCAATTTTCCTCTCTCTCTGTCTGTCTCCACCCATCATTGACCTGCCAACCCACCATCGCTCCCCTCCCCTACCCAGCACCACCTGCCCAAGAAAGCTCACCAGTGCCTCTACTTCCTCAGGAGGCTAACGAAATTCGTTATGTCCCCTTTAACACTCACCAACTTTTATCGATGCACCATAGAAAGCATCCTATCTGGATGCATCACGGCTTGTTACTGAAACTTCACTGCCCAGGATGGCAAGAAACTGCAGAGAGTTGTGGACACAGCCGAGTGCATCACGGAAACCAGCCTCTCCTCCATGGACTCTGTTTTTACCTCTCACTACCTTGGTGAAGCAGCCAACATAAGCAAAGACCCCACCCACCCGGGTCATTCTCTCTTCTCTCCTCTTCCATCTGGTGGAATATACAGGAGCCTGAGGGCACCCACCAGGCTCAAGGACAGTTTCTACCCCACTGTGACAAGACTATTGAACGGTTTCCTTATATGATGAGATGGACTCTGACCTTACGATCCCTTGCACCTTATTGCACTACACTTTCTCTGTAGCTGTGACACTTTACTCTGTACTGTTACTGTTTTTACCTGTACTACCTCAATGCACTCTGTACTAACTCAATGTAACTGCACTGTCTACTGAATTGATCTGTATGATCGGTATGTAAGACAAGTTTTTCACTGTACCTCGGTACAGGTGACAATAATAAATAAACCAATATCAATACCAATGTTACACCCCTCCTCAGTCCACCAATCACCTTGGAATCCTTCCTTGCTACTCCCTTTCTCCTCTTTATACTGGCCATCTTGCCTCTCCACTCTCAGTCCTGATGCAGGGTTTTGACCTGAACGTCCGTAATTCCAGGTTGGTCCACAATTCCTTTCTTCCCACAGATGCTGCTTGATGCACTGAGTCCTTCCGGCAGATTTTTGTTGCTCCACATTCCAGCATCTGCAGTCTCTTGTGTCGCCAACCTCCATATCTTTGGGACGGGGGAGGAAAACGAAGTACCCAGAGGAAACCCACATGGTCGCAGTGAGAACATGCAAACTCCATACAGACTCCACCAGTGGTCAGGATTAAACCCAGGTCGCTGGAGATGTGAGGCAGCAGCACTATTAGCAATTGAATGTATAATTCCATATGAATAGCTTAGCTATGGGATTCATTGTGATTTGACCAGGAAAAAGGTGTAGGCCACTGACCAAGCCTGCCTGATAGAAATGATCACTTCAAAACAACCATCACCATTTCCCACAGTGCTGGGACAAGCACGGTTTCCAAGCACACCAAATATTCTTTCATTTTCAGGAAAATATTGAAGTAAATGAGGTATGGGCAATATGCCAGCCAACACTTAGCTCTTGCTTCCATATTCTCCATCCACAGGAAAGGTAATTTTTCAGTAATGGTAGAAATTAGATTATCAATTAAGTAAGTTCCAGGTTGGATGTAAAATTTATATTGGAAGCATTGACTTCTGAAACATAATTGCCAAGAATCTACAATGAGAAATAATGATGAGATATGAGGATTGACTGAAATAACGGAGAAAATCTGATGGTAACTTCTGGCACAAACATACTTGTTTACTTAAACATGAAAGTTTCTTTCAGTGATTCCCTGCTCCACAATGTCTAAAACTAGAAAGTATAGATTCAGGATAAAGGATAAGAGGTTTAGAGGGGATTTGAGGAGGAATTTTTTTCACCTGGACTGTTGCTATCTGAAGGGTTGATAAAAGCAGGTATTCTCACTACATAATGTTCTGAATGCATTGAGACAGGCTCTTGAAATACCAAGGCATAGAAGACTATGAACCGAGTGCAGGTAAATATAAGTAGTATCATTGGTGCTTGATGGTCAGCATAGGCCTAGTGGGTGAAATGGTCTGTTTCTGTGCTATATCACTCTATGACTCCATGACACATGGTGTGCTGATTTGCAACCAGCTAACTGGCATAACTTCAGGTCTAAAGAAATTATTATGTTCTAATGCATGAGGTGTAATTGGATTTTTAATGACATTCTAATCTATATTTCTGGTTAACAACCTCTCTGGCCCTAAAAATTAATTCCATCTGTATACATTGTCATTTCCACAGAGAATTATTTCAGAATACTATGCAGTTTAAAATAATAATAATAAAAAAGATTTTGTATTCCATCTTTGCAAGTTCACAACTGACCATAAAATCCCAGGGTACAAAATATATACTCTTTGGCAAAGTGCCAGCTCATTTTGTGTAAAGTCAGCATGTCATACTAAGACAAGGAACAGAAATTAGTCTTATGTTTATAGCACTAATGATATGAAATGTTCAATTCGAGCAAATATTATTGCAGGTTCTGAGATTAGATTTACTATGAAGATAATTTATTTTAACGTGCTTTAGCTAAGAAAATGGAAAGTATGCCTTATGTCATATTTGTCTGGACTCATTGTGGGAAATACTGAACAAAGTATGTTTGCGTGTTACAAAATAATACTGCAAATGTATTGGTTACAAAAGACAGCTTAGACCAGTCACAATGTGTAATCAATGAATTAAGTGTAGAAATGAGTAAAATCTTACAAATCAAGGTAGATCAGTCTCACAATAAATGCAGAGGAACATTAGAGAATTGCTTTCCAATAGTATCCATGCGTCTTTTCACTGACTTCTCTGCATCTGAGGATCTCTCTGTCTAATGATCCGGACAGCATTCAGATTTGGCAGATATCCTTACACAGTGAACCTGCCCATTGGTCAATTCAATTTTCATCAATGGAAAAGGGAAATTAAATATTGGTATTCATTTATTATTGTCACTTGTACCGAGGTACAGTGAAAAACTTGTCTTGCATACCGATCGTACAGATCAATTTCATTACACAATGCAGTTACATTGGGTTAGTACAGAGTGCACTGAGGTAGTACAGAGTGCATTGAGGTAGTACAGGTAAAAATAATAACAGTACGGAGTAAAGTGTCACAGCTACAAAGAAAGTGCAGTGCAATAAGGTGCAAGGTCACAACAAGGGAGATCATGAGGTCAGTGTCCATCTCATCGTATTAGTCCATTATAGACAATTTTACAGCCCTTCTGAATTGATCTTTTTTATCTCTATGCCTCCCTTCATTGCATTCATCTGAGTTGGTGTTGTTCTGTGTGGTACTGTCACACGAGTCGATAAGAGAAGCACCTGCAGGGCATCACAGAGAAATGAGATGTATGCCTGTGCCTGGCTCCTCAAGCTATAAGTTTCATTCTGTAAGCAGCTGAATTGGTGGCCTATTTGATGCTGCCACCATTTAAGTGGCTCGTTGGCTGAATTCCAACCTTGTTATCACAGGTGCAACAGTATGTCGAAGCACATGCAGTAATAATAGTTCAGGGGCAGGCACACTATTTTTATTGTTGGCAGTGCAAAGAAAAAGATTACTGAGCTTCTGAGTCTATTAACTTGTCCATTAAATGTAAGATTTTCAATTTTTACAGAAGTTAATTGACTTAACCAATTTTTAAAATAACAAATCAAAAATTTAAAGTGAGTTATTAAAAAGCAGAACTGAGTAAATGTGACATTAGTGAGCGAACATGGAATTAGAATTTCTATCCGCTTATTTCAAAATGCAGAAATCCACTTGTGAAAGTTAATCATTACAAGAAAGAAAAGCAGTGCTTATTAAAATACTTTAAAGTCTTTTCAAATGACGTGCTCTGAGGAATCGTGCAAGGAATTATTTCAATACTAATATTCCGACTCATGAGTTAGTCCAGCAAAGGGAGAGACAAGCAGCAAAATCTCGGCAGGGGACAGGGTTAAACTTAGGTAAAGCACAGTTTGAGATTGGAGTGGACACATAGTGGGTACATACAAGGAAAATATCTTGAAGCAACAAATCTCTGTAGTAGTCTTAGGTATCTGACTTATTGGAGATTCAGTACTTCTGAGTACAGAGAACTGAGTGGCAGCATGTCCCTAAATCTTTGGTTCTACATTTCTACTGGTTTGAAGATCACCACAGGTGCAACCATAAACGGTATGCAATCCTTCCTGATGACAACAGCAGAAATCACCCGACACATTATAGTGGCCACTGTTGCATCAAAGAGGTAAAAGCCATCAATATGAACTTCAGCAGGAAGCACAAGAGATAATTACTGCTATAACACATAATTTCCCTTCTCAACAAACTCCCTTCAATCTTTTGTATTCTTCCTCGTGGTTTGTTTTATTTTCCAACTTAGTATTGCCAGCAAACTATCCATTTCTAAATTATTTATATGAGCAGAAATCATATGAGATCACGACACAGATCTGTCAGATACAACACTAACTGAGACCTACCAACCTGGACAATATCATACTATTTACTCTCTGCCCCCAAGCATTTTTCTGCGTGGCTACATGCTCTTTAATACCATGTTCCTAATTGTCTAAGACAAGTTCCTTTTCTAGTACCTTCACAAAAGCCCTGTGAAAATCCGTTAATATGATATCAACTATAGTTCTTTAATTTAAATGCTCTTTAATTTCCTGAAAGAAATATATTGGTCCAACACAACTTGCACTTTGCAAGCCAAATGCTGACTGCTTCTAATTACCGCAAGCTCTTTCCAAGTATTGGATAATTTCATCCAGTATTATGGAAACCACGTCTTTTATTTCCCTCGGCTCTGCTGAAAATACAAAACCTCTGCATTGACTCAGGTTAGAAAAAACAGACTGCCAAAACCAACAGCTTGATTATGTGGGATCACATCCTCAACAGCAATAATTCATAGCAAAGCACCAATGATATGCTGGGGAATCTGAAACGTATACTCAAATTGCAGGTAATACTCAGCAAGGCCAGTCAGCATTCATGGAGAAAGAGAGAGTTAATGATTCAACTTGATGACCTTTTATCAAAGGGAAATGTTAGAGAAATTCTTAGTTTCATACATCAGAAATAAACAGAGTAGTTGGTGGGGAGGAAAGGAACAAAAATGGAAACCTAATGATAGAACCAAAGGCAGGAGAAATTAAAATAAGGAAAGGAATGATTTTCAAAGGCAAAGAGATGAGGATAAATAATGAAAAATTAAATGAGCCAAGTGGGTGTAAGTGGGAATATTGGGATCATTATTGAAATTGTTGAGTTTGGTGTGGGATCAGAAAAACACAATGTGCTGTCAAGCTCACCCTGACCTTCACAGAAAACAAGTTCAGAGGCAGAGAAAAGAGAAGGCAACGTGGGAGAACAACAGGAATTTAACTCTACTGGTTACTGCAATTGCAGACTGAACAGAGATGTTCCAAGGAGTGATAATTCAATTTCAGTTTGGTCTCCAGTGTCGAGGAAGATTCAATCATGGGTAATAAATAACTGAACTGAAACCAGTACAATTTCTTCTCATCTTAAGAGAATTGTTTGGGGCCCTGGACAGTAGAAAAGGAGGAGGTAAAAGTGAGAAGATATTGCACCTCCCATACTTGCATTTGTATTTGCCATCAGAAATGAAGGGAATTTAGAAGGTCGTTGAGAAGTGACCAAGGTGATTTGGAGAATGTTGAAAGGAGAGGAGAGGGGAAGATGTATTTGGAGATGGTATTACATTTGAAGTACTTGAAATGTTAGGGGGTGATGTGTTAAATCTGGAGGCTGGTGGGGTGCGTAGTGAGGATAGGATATCCTTATCCCTGTTCCAGAACGGAAGACCTGGAGTGTGGAAATGGATTGAATATGGTTCACACACATCAGACCAGATGAAACAGAGAAAGAGAAACTGAGAGAATGGACTGATGGATCAGGCCACTCTGTCTGAGGCCATAAATGTCAATGTTTCTGTGAAAAGAGAATCTATATGAACTGGGTGGGAGGAACTAAAGGCACATTAGCTGTGGGCACCAGTGACAGTATTTTGGAGTTAATTACTAACCTCTGAGAATAGGGAAGTTAAAGGGAAAAGAAGGGTCAAATTTGGACAATGTAAGGGTAAGGCAAGGGTGGAAATTGGCAGTCAAGCTAATACAATTGTCCTGGTCAGGATGGAAGCAGTAATGTTTTGGAATAAAAAGTGAGGTAGGAAATTCAGATTCAAAAATGTTCGACAGGTCCCATGTGGGATCTGTACCCTTTCTTGAATGATGCGGGGGAAAGTTAGCTGTTCAATGTCAGAACAAGTTCAGGCAGACAGAGCAAGGTGGTGGTGGATGGGGACTGGTTAGGCCTCAGTTTGAGGAAGAAGTGAAAAATCCTTCAAGGGTACTGATGAAGGCTGAAGATGAACAAGATTGGACGTCCATGCTGAAAATGAAACACTTCAGACCATGATACTGGAAACTGTTCAAATAGTGGGGGGCACCAAAGGTGTAGATATGGTCAGAAGAATCAGAATCAGGTTCATTATCACTGTCTTATATGACATGAAATTTGTTGTTTTGTGGCAGAAGCACAGTGCAAAGATATAAAATTACAATAAATTACAAAATAAATAGTGCAAAAAAAAGGAATAATGAGGTAGCGTTCATGGATCACTCAGAAACCTGATGGTGGAGGGAAAGAAGCTGTTCCTGAATTGTTGAGTGTGGGTCTTCAGGCTCCTGTACCTCCTCCCCGATGGTAGTAACGAGAAGAGGGCATGTCTTGGATGGTGAGGGTTCTTAATGATGGATGCCGTCTCTTGAGGCCTCTTGAAGATGTCCTCGATATTGGGGACGGTTGTGCCTGTGATGGAGCTGGCTGAGTCTACAAGCCTCTTGCATTCCTGTGCATTGGAGCCTCCATACCAGGCTGTGATGCAACCAGTCAGAATGCTCTCCACTGTACATCTATAGAAATTTGCAAGAGTCTTTGGTGACAGACCAAATCTCCTCAAACTCCTAACGAAGCAGAGGCCACTGGCGTGCCTTCTGCATGATTGGAAGAGAGTGGGTAAAGGAAAAAAAAAGTCTAAAGGTGAATAAATAAGCTCTGGACAAGATAGGTCTGGTATGAAGGGCTTTTTTATGGGTTTTGGGAAAGAGGTGGAAAGAGACTGCACAGGGTTGGGTGGAAGTTATTAAAGGAAGCTCTCCAGAGGAAATTGGATCACAGTCTGTGTGTAATGTTCGATGGTGGATTAGTAGTCCAGGTGGAGTCAGAGGGAGGTGCCAATGAGTTGTCATTCAGCATCCAGAAGGGTAGAGGTTAGTTCACCGAATAAGAGCTGTGCATTCTAGTTAGCATATTCTATAATAGTGTTGGGCTTGGACCTTAGAACATGTAGTGTTGGAGGTTCAGAGAATTCTCACTGTATCCTAAGTCGATATGTTCAGTGGCAATATTACAAGTTCTCCATCTTCATACATTCATACAGTAAGTCTCATGTAGAAAGTCCACAAGATAATTGCACATTTGTTATCAGCTGCTGGAAAATTTAGACAACTATATTGTCAAAATGAATTCTTTCTCAAATGCTTGCGTTGATGTCTGTATGGATGGAACCATTTTTTAAAGAGACCTTTAACCACCAACAAATATTCTGCTTGGAGTGAAAATAGATTCAAAGTAATTGTCTGCTCTTCTCTTCCAGCAGATAAATATAAGTTTTGCAGTTTATAAATTGGTGAATTTAATTGCTCCGGCAGATGTCAAAAAGCTTTGTTTGCAGCATGATATCTCTTTTCATACTACTCCAGGAGTAATGTCATTTTAATTGTCAAGGGATTTTATCAGTACATGTTGCCAATTTGATTAAATGAAACTAGTGAACAAAGTGTTCTCTCAATTTTTGAGGCATAACCAATTTTAACTCCTCTGCCATCTGTCTGCTTGCTACTGTGGACCTCTCTGTCCGCCTTGCCAGATGTTCCTCTTCTGTGATACTGATATATCTGGCCCAAACGAAATACCGTAACAAATCATTTTAATTCTTCAAGCTGTTCTTGAACAATTTTTTAGTTTGTACCAGTCATAGATGGGAAAATATTTTTCTGTTTTTTGCACTGGTATCATTTACTTCCTGTTTTGTAGATCGCAGAGGACAATAGTAACAATATTCCTTCTTTAATAAGTTGGCTAAAAGGACAATGTGGCCCCAACTTTTCTGTGAAAACATTATTTTCATTTTAAAGTTAATTGATTACAACGCTGTTCAAGAGTAAAAATAATTAAGCTATATTATTAAATTTAATAGAATCACTTATCAATGAATAATGTTTTTCCATTCTCTACTTTACCACAGTGGAATTGCAGCACAACAATCACTAAGGTTGAACACCAACACTGTCATTAAACCTGCTGATAAAAGGCAACATTGATATGTTTTATTTGGTGAACTTACCTCGACCTGCGGAGCCAGAATGCCAATTCTTTAACACTTCTTCATGCCTCCCTTTAAAACATTCACATTCAATATCATGCCACTGTCTCCCAAGATGCCACTGACCTCATTACACCTGATGATCTTCCTCTTACAGCCTCCAGTCATATCCAGACCACTTCTACCTCCTTCGTAAGATCCACTGTTTGGGCTGTGAAGGGGATCAGAGAGGCCTCAGAAGCACATGGACAGGCAGAATGACATGAACAATGTCATGGCTCTTCGCACATATGGAAAGTTGTGAGATTATCCACTTGAAACAGAAAGGCATAGTACTTGCTAACTGTTAAGAAAGTGAAAAATGTTGTGCTTAGAGAACCTTGTACATAAATCACTGAAGGTTAACAAGTGGGTTTTGCAAGCAATTAGGAAGACAAATGGTTTATTAGCCTTTATTGCAAGAGGATTTTAGTACAAGAGGAGGGACAGTTTGCTCCAATTATCCGACCACTTGTGAGACAACATCTGGAGTACTATGTACAAGGATAGTCTCCCTAAATAAAGACGGAAGACAAAGGAAGTGTAGTGAAGGTTCACTAGATTGATCACTGAGACAGCAGACTTGTCATATGAGGAGAAATTAACTTGAACTTGATAGACCTGAACTCTCTTGAGTTCAGAAGAAGGAGAAGTGATCGTGTTGAAATGTACAAAATTCTTAAGATGCTTGAAACAGTAGAATTAATGTTTCCTATGGCTGAGGTGTCGAGAACCAAATGTTACAACCTCAAAATAAGTGGCCAGACTTTTGGGACAGAAATAAAACGGAATTTATTCACCAGGAGATTTTGCTCACTCCCCAACAAGGCTGTAGAAGCCCAGTGATGGAGTAGATTCATAAAAGAGATCAATAATTGTTTGTAAATTTTAAAGGAATTGGTGTTAATGCAGCAGTCCATCAGAAGTAAAAGATCAGGATATGGGGAGAAGACATAAGCGGCCTGTTGCTCCTAGTTCCAACAGTATTTCAGATTTCACTCATGTACTCCAAGTTACAACTCCTCCAGATATATCTTTTGCTATTTACTAGCCTTTATATCGCTTCTTTAATCAGCAACACCACCTCTTGAATTACCCATCCTCTCCTGTTCTAGCCTATCACAGACCTCCTGTTTTGTTCTGTCTGTCCCTCTCTCTTTCTCTGCAATCTTAAACTTGTTCAGTTTCTATCTTTTCCTAGTTCTGCTGAAAGATCATAGACCCGAAGCATGAGTTACTTTGTTCTTCTCTCTACAGATGCTGCCTGACCTTCTGAGTATTTCCAGCATTTAATTCATGTTCATCGAATGGTACCAATATATGGCTGTATTTGACATTTAGCTGCATGATCAGTTGATCCTTGGCCACTCATAGTGGAGAAGGACAATTTGGGTTGTTGTGGAGAACCCTATGCATTGGGAGCACACAGAATCCCTGCATAGGCAGTGGAAGAAGTCATAAACTACCCAGTGTCCCGTCAGGCACCTACTGCCCATCTGTGGAAGAGTGTAAGGTTCCCACATTCGCCACAGAACTCACAATATCAAAGTGGATTAAAGTCATCCTTGATCCCAAAGGCTGCCTAAGGAGAAGAAGGAGATAACTGAATACAAAGGGATTGGGAAAGAAGAACTATTTTACAGAAATATCAATATAAAAAAGATTGAGATGGGAATAGGCAGTCAGTGAATAGACATGACAATACTATGGGTTTTGACAGGGAGATGACAAAAGTATTCAACACTATTTCACTTCAGTATTTCCCTGGGAGGCAGAACAGTAGGACATGACTTGAATGGAGATTAATGATGAGTGTAGTTAAAAATAAAAAAAGGATATATTAAATAGCTAACTAACTCAAAGAGGATAAAAATCTTCTGCATTTTAAAAGAATCTAAAGTGACAGAGTGTTACTGTTACAGATATTTAATAATTCATTGGAAAAAATGTGTGATGCCAGAGGACAGGTGGACAACGATGTTCTACCTATGTTGAAGAAGGAAGATTGATCGCATCCTTGCAATTATGGGTCAATGAGTTTAATGTTGGTGGTAGGAAAAATAATGGAATCCCTGCAGAAGGAGAGGGGGCAAGAACAGCTAGAGAACACAAATATAATAATGAATTGTCAGTGGGAACTTCAAAAGGGAAATCTTGTTTGAGAAAATGTATTGATATTTTTGGAGGCGCCAACAAAGAGAGCAGACAATAGTAATGCAGTAGATATAATTGATCCAAATTTGTAAAAGGCCTTCGATAAAATACTCAATAAATGACCAATTATAATAAAGTCAGAGAATATGAGTTTGGGGACAAGTAGAAGAATGAATTGCAAGCTGACTTCAGGACAGACTGTTGGAGGATTCATAGTGGAAAAAGGTGGGTAGTGTTCCACAAGTATTAATGTTGGGACTACCAATTATCATAATTTACATTAATGATTCAGTCTGTGGAATCAAAAACACAATTTTTAAATCTGTGGATGATTCAAAAGTAGGGTTATAGTCAATATTGTGAAGGACTGCTACAAAGTGCAAGAAGACATGAATAAAGTTGCAAAATGGGCAAATAATTTGCAAGCAATAATCAAAAATATCTTCAGATGTTGGAACCTTGTAATAAAAGAATAAAATGCTAGAAACACTCAGCAGCCAGGCAGTGTCTGTATAAAGATAAATAGAGCTAATGTTTTAGGTCTGAGACCCTTCAATAATTGACAAATGTAGTTCAACTTAATCAGGAGAGCAGGGAGGTAGGTAAAGTAAAGGAATGGAGGGATTTTGTAGTACCAATATCCCAATCAATAAAGGTTGCATTGCAAGGTAGCAAGCCCATAAATATTGCCAACCAAGCACGAACATTTAATCCCAGAGGGATAGAATTCAGAAGTTTTGCTGAGTTTATATCCAGCCTTGGTTAGACTACACATAGAGTGGAGTATTACATGTAGTTCTGGTTGCCATAATATAAAAAAAAGAATACAAAGGCCCTGGAGAGATTGTAGAGAAGATCTATGAGGCTGACAGCTGCAACGTAAGGGCATACTTATTACACAAGGATGAACAGACGAGATCTCTCTTCTCCCGAGCAAAGGAGGCTGAGGTGTGACCTCATAGAGGTCTTCAGAACTATGAAGGGTTTTGATTGAATGGATGTATGAAGGATGTTTCCACTTGTGGAGAAGAGCATAACTAGAGGCCATCAATATGGCACAGTCATTACAATTCAGAATCTTTACCCAAAGAGTGGGAAGAATGTAGAATCTACTCCCATTGAAATGTTGCAGCAAATGGCACAAATGCATTTGGGGACAGGGTGGATGAGCATATGATGGAGAAGGGAATGGACCACACTGATAGATCGGCATGAGGTAAAACGGGAGAAGGCTCAAGTGGAGTATAAAGGCTGGCATGAATGATCCTTTACAGTAATCTATGTCCTGTGTAATCCACAATGTGAGTGAGGGAGGCCTTGCTGGCATTACACCTTCCCAAAAAGTATAGCTTTCAATAGGAGACTTCATTACTTGTTCATTATTTGTGCTTGATTAATACACAACTATCCTACAAAGGACCATGTAGAATTCATTGGTGGCTCAATAGTACAATTAAAATTACTTTGTAGCAATATGAGAACTGTTCACTTTTACAGCAAAACAATGATGGGAATTCCTACCAATCAACTTCTTGCAGGGGTATTTGAAAGTTTTTGGCAAAGTGGATAGTTATATTAAAGAATATTTCAGCCTATCATGAAATGTATGCTTTAATTTTTCTCTTGAAATATTGTGTAAAATCTAGATTTTCAAAAAAAAGTCTCTAAAGTTGCAAAATAAAATGCAATAATATTGTGTAATGGCAGAATTATTCTCCAATGACAGATGCACGTTGTGCCACAAGAAAATAAGTTCAAAAAGACACCAGCCAGAAGTTCAGATAAAAATCTAAATGCAAGCCCATCAAGTGAATCTGTTCATTCATCCACTTTTGAACATGGTGTCAGTGATTGATGGACTTTGAGTTCATGACCTTAATGACAAATTTTATAGTAGACTCACTGGAACATTTTGAAGTAACTATGTATGAGGGATACTCTGTGATATTCTCCCCCTGTAACATAGACAATTTAAGAAGCACAATTTGAATGCCACAAAAGCATTGCAAATAGCTTGTTATGTGTTTCTTTAAGACTTTTATAATTCTCTTTTACAGTGGAAGTAAACATGGGATGGAGTTGTAAAATCCTATCCCTAGTGCAGGTCATTCGTATATAAATAAATCTAGTCTGGTGAAACAAGCAAAAACCCTGTGCGAAAAGCCTAAAAAAGCACAATGAGGTAAATCTGAAAAAAAGTTTTCTACAAAATGTTCATTTTTTAAATTCCCTTCATATGGTGATAAATCTAATACACATTTCCATCATTTCCAATTTTAATACTATTATATTCCATAATAATCTCTGCAGCATGCTGTTTTCCTGTCTTATTACATTTCAAATATTGCCAGTGTTCCAAATAGCCATGTCTAATTGAATGCTGAAATCTGTAAAATGATTAAAATGCATAATAAAACTGAGCCCATTTTGTAAAAATTCAGATTCCTATTGCTAAAGAGCAGCAAATCTAATGATTTTAATTACTTTAATGAGGTAGATGACTCGGAAACTCAGTAGAACGGCAATTTGCATGTTCTCACCCTATTTTTAAACACCTTTTCCACAACAATATGCTGGAAATCTCTTGGTATTGCAGAATTATTCTGTTCTCAGAGTTTTGAATTACTTTGTAATCAAGGTCTTTTATCCAGCCTGTGAAGAAAATGAACCAACTCAAAGTCAAGATGAGACGTTCTAAAGCTGGTCCATGGGAAATGACACAGTAATCATTGGAAATGGCATTGGAGTCATGGGAGGACAGGTGAGTCCATCCTATATATAACCTTTCTCCATTTATTGAGTTGTATCTAGTTTCCAATTGACGGCTTCGCTTGATGAAATAACTATGATCATGAAATTAACTTCATTGGAAATCTGTTTAATGATTAACAACCAATAATGTAGATGCTTTCTCAAATTCCTGCAATAACTTTGGGGAAATGTGTTGACCAAAAGACAAATAAATCAATATTCTGACAGTCAATACATGTTCACGAGATAAATTGTCAGCTCGATTATGCTGATTACATCCTGACTCTGGACGGAAGTTTGTTGGTTCAATCTCAAGACTTCAGTGGTATATGGAAAGAGTATTTCATCCCTGGGGGCTAAATTAGATGTTGCAGTGTGCATATTTTAGGGGTTAGATAGCCACACAAGGATTGTAAATCCTGTCTGAGGTACATGTGTACATTTTTGATGCACAGTACATAGGTCACTCATGATAAAGGGGATTGAAGACTACCCAATGACCACCAGCAACACACAGTGGAGAAATCTGATGATGCACATTATTGTGTAATATTGATTTAGCAGCCATTTTTGAAATCTAAGCTCCAGGCAATGCCCCCCCCCCCCATTAATCATACAGTAAATTTAACAAGGGATTCCCTCCACTAGAACTCTTTAAAGGGATCTCTGTGTACGACAGATTTGTTGCTGTGTTATTCATTTTGGCTGTTCTTACAATTTTATGTCTGTGGAGCTTTCCTGCACTTTGCTAAAGTTTGAGTGCTTTACACATCATCATCTGGCTGTTGTCTGGCTGTTGTTTGAGCAACTTTTTGGACCATGTAATACTTTCAAACAAGCTGCATCCCAACTTGGGTGTCCTGGTAGGGCTTTCTTTGAAAGCTAAAAATACTCAGGGCGAATGAAAAGAGACTATGCAGAGCAGGAAGTTGGTAGAGGAGGTTCCACATCCAGATGCAGCAAATTTTGTGATTTCTGTGAATCATTGGTCTTCACTAAAAACTGAGGAAATGAAATTGATCCCTAAAGACTCTTTGGAGATATGGACTCCTTCTGAGAACCTTCGTCTCCCAGAGCAGAGCAGAGTATCCATCAAGAATTGTGCTTTAAGTACTGCAGACAATAGGGAATCTAAAAACGTGAATTAATTAAACTAGTAGACAGAAATAAGAAATGTGTGAATAAAGCTTTAGACAAAAAAATTAGGATCAATTAATTTATACAAATACCTAGAGAGTAAGGACTTAATAAGAGAGGAAGGTAATATTGCAGAGTTCTGAGCCATTGATCTAAAGATAGGCGTTGGAATCCACCATGGGATTGAAATTCAAACAGTTCAATAAACCTGGATTTTATTTTTTGAAAAAGGTAGTCTCAGTAATAGTAACCAAAAATTGACCACTGTGTTCAGTTCAGGGGTAATTAGGGATAGACGATAAATCCTGACAGTGTCCACATTACATTCATGTTCTTTTTATTTACATAATGTGGACACTGTCAGGATTCAACTTGGTGGTTATAATATGGTAGCCATTATCTAAATTTAGTCGTAAGACTATCAGAACTGGTGCTTAAGTGCACCATTTTTTGCAGCTCATAAAAAAGATTGGATAAATGGTGGAGGGAAAAGCCTAATCTTGGTGATGGTGAATTAAATCAGTTCAGTGATATAAGTGAACATAATGACGTGATCAGACAGTGGAGGCTTTTTAGGAAAAATTAAAATATAGAAAAGGAATAAAACAGTTGTGGGAGTTGCATATAAGCCCATTGGCAAGTATCTGTGATGTGATAGATTGTGTAAATGCAGGGATTAAATAAGTAGGTTACCTAAGAAAAGTATTTTTAATAGGAAGTTTAACTTGCCTATAGATTTGGATAATCAGAGCATTTGATCAGAAAAAATAGTGAAGTTTGTGAGTGCATTCTGATAGCTTGCTCTAATTATAGATGCCAGATCCAACAAGGAGGCTGCTCATATTGCATTTGGTAATGACTAAAGAACCCGGTTTAGTTAAAAGTAGTCCAACAGGTTGGACAAACTTGGTTGTTCTCCTTAGACTGTCAGAGGCTGAGGGGAGTCCTGATGGAGGTTTTTAAAATTATGAGAGGCATAGTCAGGGTAGACAGTCAGAATCTGTTCCCCAGGGTAGAAATGTTAAACACCAGAGGCCATGCTTTTAAGGTTAAAGGGGGAAAGTTTAAAGGTGCCATGAAGAGCAAGTTTTTTACGCAGAGGGTGGTAGGTGCCTGGAATGGGGTACCAGGAGTAGTAGTGGAATCAGGCAGTTTGGTGGAGTTAAAAGGCTTTTAGATGGACACATGAATGTGAAAGGAATGGAGGGATATGGATGATACACAGGAGGAGGCTTTTAATATAAATCGGCATCAAGATCGGCACAACATAATGTGCCGAATGGCCTGTCCAGAGCTGTACTGTTTCTATGTTCTATTAAAAGCCTATCAATGTATAATATTTTATCTAATAGTTGTAATAAGATCAAGTTCAACATGCAGTTTCCAAAGAAAAATCTATAGTAGCTACTGAGATTCTGGATTCAGTGAAGTCTGACTTCAATGTGATGAGACAGTGACTTGTCCACAGTAAACTGTTCAAAAGTGCCACTGGGTTATATATTAGATCTTCTGTCACTTGGAGATACCGAGCAAATTAATATCCCCGAGGATACAAGAAAAATATTTGCCAAAGAAAAGTCAAAGATGACCAAAGGTACGTGGGATAACTTAAAACTAAAACAAATAACTTAAAAAAAGGCAAAACCTACAGGCTTCTGACTACTGGGACAAAACAGATAGCATGAGCTACAAAAAGTGAGAATGAGAAAAAACTTGAAAGGAATATTGAAATCAACAGAAAAATATTTTCATATAATTCTATTGAATAAGAGGTAGATAAACAATTAGAAATCAAAATAACAAAATAATAATGGAAACTATGGATTTAAAAAGGGAATCTTCCTTGACCAACGTCACTAAATTCAACATAATCGAGAAAATAGATGTGTTAGATAAGTAGATAAGATTCATTTACCTAGATGAACAAAAGCCCTTCTTAAGGTTCCACATAATAGACTAATACATATAGTCAGAGCCTATGAATTCAGACCAAACTTCACAGCTTCTTGGTTGGAGTGGGAGCAAATGGAAGCTATTCAGCATAAGATGGGAAATGTAGCTCCAGCAAGGTCAGTGAAGAGACCACTGTTATTCACTATTTGTATTAATGATTTAGACTTTAGAATAAAAAATACAGATATATTTGAGGATAAGTTGGGCTGAAGGGCCTGTTTCTGTGCTGTATTACTCTGACTCTGACATCAAGTTGGAGGGGATAGCTGAGAAGGAACATTACAAATTACATGAAAGATTCATAAATTTACAAAATGCATATTTAATTGGCCAGTACATTTCATGACAGGTTAATACAGTTTGATAAAATTAATAATGAGGCAAATATTTCTTGGAGAATAACAATCTAAATGGGGTAACTGTGCAAAGCGATTTGGGAGTGCTATGTCACAACGCAAGTTAATAAATGCAAACAAAAGCAACCAAACAGATGGGTGTGTTTCTCAAGGAATGGAATTGAAAATTGATGAGTAAACATTCAGCCTTTATGACTCCACATTGAGTTCAACAATTTCAGATAATGTTTACCTTTTCCCCTTTTATACCTCCTGTATCATTTCATTATTGTTTTGTTTCTTCGTTCACATTACCACCCTCTTTTGCCTGGCACTATCAATCCTTCTGTCATTTAATCTTTCAGCCCACCACAGACCTTGCTTTGTGTTCTCTTTTTCCCCTTTCTCTCCATTTTAAAACCTGCTCATCTCTAAATTTTACCAGTTTCAATGAAGAGTCACCGACCTGAAATTTTAACTATGTATCTCTCTCAGAATTCCAGTGTCCACTGTATTTTTCTTTTTGTGTGAAGAGGAATTGAATCTTAGTTTGACCAAACTTGAGGTACTTCATACTGTTCAGTTGTGCCACTGTGCCACTCGTAAAGTCAAGTAGGCACAGAAACCAGGAATTTACCAATTGGGATGAGCAAAATTAAAGCTCATCAAGGTAGATTGTCATCGAGGAATCAAAGAGGAAATTCGGAAGAAGCTCTGAAAATGGTGAAAATATGGAACTCACTGCTCCTGGAAGTGCTTGACGTAAATAGTATAGAGTCATAGAGTTGTACAGCATAGAAATAGGCCCTTTGGCCCACAATGTCTCTGCCAATCATCCTGCCTACCTATACTCATCTCACTTGCCTGCATTCATTCCATTTCCCTCTATGCCTTGCTCCTTCATGTATCTGTCTAGATGCTTCTTAAATGCTGTTCCTGTTCACCACCTTCACCACCTTCTCAGCAGGTCATTCCAGATACAGACTACTGTTAAATCTCCTTCAGCTTACCTTAAACCTATGCCCTGTAGGTTTAGACACCCCTACCATGAGAAACAGACTCTGTCTATCTACCCTATCTATGACTCTCATAATTTTATATACCTCGATATGTCACCTCTCAGCTTCATTTGTTCCAGGAAAAACAGACCCAGCCTATCCAATTTCTCCTTATAACTGTAGCCTTCCAATGTAGATAACATCCTTGTGAATATCTTCTGCACCCTCTCTCGCTTAATCACATCTTTACTGTTGTGAAACAACCAGAACTGCACATAATGCTCCATGTGCAACCTAACAAACATATTGTACAACTGTAATATGACTTCACAACTCCTCAGAATCAGAATCAGGTTCATTATCACTGACTTACGTCGTGAAATTTGTTGTTTTGTGGCAGCGGTATCACGGCTTGGTATGGCAACTGCTCTGCCCTGGACCACAAGAAACTGCAGAGAATTGTGGACACAGTTCACCGCATCACGGAATCCAGCCTCCCCTCCATGGAATTTGTCTACAATTCCCGTTGTCTCGGTAAAGCAGCCAGCATAATCAAAGACCCCACCCACCCCGGACATTCTCTCTTCTCCCCCCTTCCATTTGGCAGAAGATACAAAAGCCTCAAAGTACATACCATCAGACTCAAGAATAGCTTCTCAGCCACTGTCAGAAGACTACTGAACGGTTCCCTAGTATGATAAAATGGACTCTTGACCTCACAATCTACCGTGTTATGACCTTGGACCTTATTGTCCATCCGTACTGCACTTTCTCTGTAACTGTAACACTTTATTCTGCATTCCGTTATTATTTTACCTTGTACTACCTCAATGCATTGTGTAATGAATTGATCTGTATGAACGGTATGCAAGACAAGTAAAGCATCCTATCTGGATGCATCATGGCTTGGTACGGCAACTGCTCTGCCCAGGACCGCAAGAAACTGCAGAGAGTTGTGGACACAGCCCAGTGCATCACAGACACCAGCCTCCCCTCCTTGGACTCTGTCTTTACCTCTCGCTGTCTTGGTGAAGCAGCCAGCATAATCAAAGACCCCACCCACCCAGGTCATTCTCTCTTCTCTCCTCTTCCATCAGGTAGAAGATACAGGAACCTGAGGGCACGTACCACCAAACTTAAGGACAGCTTCTACCCAACTGTGATAAGACTATAGAACGGTTCCCTTATACAATGAGATGGACTATGACCTCACGATCTACCTTGTTGTGACCTTGCACCTTATTGCACTGCACTTTTTCTGTTGCTGTGACACTTTACTCTGTACAGTTATTGTTTTTACCTGTACTACCTCAATGCACTCTGTACTAACTCAATGTAACTACACTGTGTCATGAATTGACCTGTACGATCGGTATGCAAGACAAGTTTTTCACTGTACCTCAGTACAAGTGACAATAATAAACCAATACCAATACCAATACCAATGTGGCAATAATAAATCAATTCCAATTCCAATTAATGCCTTGGCCAGAAAAGGAAAGCATGCTACATGCCTTCTTTACCACCCTGTCTATCTGTGTTACCACTTTCAGGGAACCATGTACTTGTACCCCTTGGTCTCATTCAACAATACCCTCCGGGCTCTGCCATTAACTGTGTATGTCCTGCCCTGATTTAACTTCCCAAAATGCATTACTTAGCATGTGTTTAAGTTAAATTCCATCTGCCATTCCCGTGCCCACTTTCCCAGTTGATCCATATCCTTTTGCAATGTTACACAAACATCTTCACTGTCCATTATGCCACCAATTTTGGTGTCATCTGCAGACTTACTAACCACGCCACCTACATTCTCATCCAAATATATATTAATATATATGACAAACAACAGAGCATCCAGCAGCGATCCCTACGGCACACCACTGGTCACAGGCCTACAATCTAAAAAGCAGCTCTCCATTACTACCCTCTGCCTTTTACCATCAAGACAATTTTGTATCCAGTTGGCTATCTCACCCTGGATCCCATGTATTCTAACCTTTCAGACCAGCCTACCATGCCAGAGCACGTCAACCACTTTGCTAAAGTCATGTAGACGACATCTACCACCCTGCTCTCACTAATCCTCTTGGTCACTACTTCAAAAAACTTAATCAAATTCATGAGACATGATTTCCCACACACAAAGCCAGACTATCCCTAAATCAGTCCTGGCCTTTCCAAATGCAAATAAATCCTGCCTCTCACAATCCCTTCCAATAACTCTCCCATCACTGATGAAAGGCTCACGGGCCTGTAGTTCCCTGGTTTATCCCTGCTGCACTTCCTAAGAAAAGACACAACATTATCTGTCCTCCAGTCTTCTGATACATAAATGTGCAGAGAGAAAAGCAAGTTAAGTATATAGAGGAGATGGGAGTACAGTGATAAGAGTAGAGGGGGAAGGATGGGAGGAGAGTTATGGAGCATAAAATCCGGCATGTGCTGGTTGGTCTTTTTTGAGTTGAATATCCCTTGTATTTCTGTGTTATGCAAATATACAATAGGACTAATTTCCTAGGTTCATTACAAACACGTCCACTGTTCCTCTGGCAAGAGTCAATTGCACAGGCTTGAAGTGAGATCAGGATCTGTCCGTGACCACGATCTGCATCTCCCTGTTATCAATCACCTCAATTTCCCCTCCCACACTATCACTGATATGTCAGTCCTCGGCCTCCTCCACTGCCAGGAGAATTCCAAGCGCAAACTGGAGGAACAGCACCTCATTTTCCATCTTGGAACCTTGCAGCCTAACGGCATGAACAATGAATTCTCTCACTTTAAGTAATTCCCACCCCACTTCCCCACAACACCTCCCCACCGTGTTTCTTCTCTTCTTCCCTTTCCTAGCCCCTTCTTTCTACCCTTATTTTTCCTTTCTCTCCTTACCTCTGACCCATCCCCCGGTGGATCTGCTCTCCCCTCCTCCCCCACACCTGCCTATCACTAGATCTTACCTGCATCTACCTATCACCACCTTGTACCCACCCACCTCCCCTCTTTTGTCCACCTATCACTGCTCTGCTTTTCCCTCCTATATATTGGGCTTCCCCTTTTCCTATCTTCAGTCCTGAAGAAGAGTCCTGACCTGAAACATTGACTGCCTGTTATTCTCCACGGATGCTGCCTGGCCAGTTGAGTTCCTCCAGCATCATCGTGTTTTTCATCTAGATTCCAGCATCTGTAGTGCTTTGTTTCTCTAGGATCAAGTTCAAGCTCCATTTCAAGATTATTGTCACAGGCTTACTTACCTAGGATATAAGTGCCATGAAAATTAGCTTTTTGCAGCAGCAGCACAGTACATTACAAACCTGACAAACATAAATTACATAAACTTAAATTAACATAAATTATACATAATTTACATGACAAAATTAACAAAAAAAACAAACAAAACAGCTACATCCAGCTGAATGTCAGGATTTGCATCAAGCCTCATAATGGAAGGAACCAATGATAGTGTGGTAGTGTAGCGGTTAGCGTAACGCTTTACAGCGCCAGCGACCCGGGTTCAAATCCGGCCACTGTCTGTAAGGAGCTTGTACGTTCTCCCCATGTCTGCGTGGGTGTCCTTTGGTGCTCTGGTTTCTTCCCACATTCCAAAGACGTACGGGTTAGGAAGTTGTGGGCTGTCCCCAGAACACTCCACGCAAAAGATGCATTTTGTTGTGTGTTTTGATGTACATGTGACTAATAAATATATCTTACATCTCTTATCCTATCAGAAGGGGAAGGGGTTCTCAGCATAGTTTAATCCTCACCCCTGAGGAAATGCTGCTTTGATGATTGTGGCTCACAAGGTTTGAAGAATGAGGTTTACTAATGTCAGGAACTGCACGTGTGGGCTCCGTAGGAAGTTACGATACAATCAAGGCCATCAACAATTCAAAACAGGGAATGAACCAGCTCCAGAGAGGCAATTGAGGAATTAGTGCTCCTTGTAGCCCTACAGCAGCACATTGGTGATTTTCACAGTTAACGCTACAACTGCTGCAAATTTTGCTTCACTTGTGGAAACCACGTTCGCAGAGATTACACTTTATACAGATATTTGGACCTAATGTGTATATCGTCTAACACCTGTTCTCAGTGCCTGTTAGGGTTCTGAGAAATTAGGTTTGATGAAGTTTGCATTATAATGCTTGTGACATCTACCAATATTTATCTCTGTTGGTGTTAAAATCGTTTTCAATAAAACTAAAACGTGTTCGAAAGTGAAATTGAACTTAATGACGGTGAAGATCAGCAACAATAACAGCAAACAATGTGAGATTGAAATAATTACATGTAATAGTGCAAGAATCAAAGAAATGTGCCAGTAATGAGCCCTAATTAATGTAATTTAAGTACGTGAATCATGGTAAATGAAAGCAAATAAGGTCACTGTATCTGTCCCAGCAGCTGCAGCTCTCTCACCTGCTACTCCTGTTTAAAGGTTAGTCACTACTGTATACTGATTTCCTTACAGTTCCCTGACTTGATGAATGGCAACGACTTCTAAGGGTTTGTCTGAGTCTAGTTACTGGTTATCCTGACAGCATTTGTCTTTTGAGTCAGCTGCCTTTATCAAGAAGGACTTTCAAGCACCGATTTTCACTTTGTTTCCCAATGTACATTGTTCTAGTTTTGATATTTGACTTATGGGGTCAAGTAAATGATTGGTTTACCTTCAGGTCATCCTGTAGCCAATGATTCTTTATTTCACCTGGGCCCATTCTGCATGAATGTACTGCATGGAAATAGGCTGTAATCACATCTGCTCATAAATCAACCCTAAATGTAAAGCCACATTATCGAGTGGTTTGTGACCTGCACTACAAGAAGAAAATTGATCATTTTTATTGTGCAAATTTACGTTCAAATTTGCCTACTCTAAGATGACCAAATTATTCAAAATGCTGTATAAATTTCCTGGCTTTTGATTCTGAAACAATAAAATTTTCCTGTTTTATGTATATCCTTTTCCAACAGATTGGTAAATGTTAATAGTAAAATGTCATCTGTTGATTGTATCATTTTATGGGTAATTCTGACTTTGGAGAAAAATGTAAAATAACAGATTAATAACTGATCTGAAATCACACACTTTGTTAAAACACCTCTCTTGATTATCATTCCTAGTGATGTCAATGGAGATAAAAATAGGGACAGATGTTTAATGGACTGCTGATGTAATATTGACTACTTTATACAACCATCCTAAGTTATAATTATCTTCACTGCCTTTCTGCAGATATAAAACCTTTTATTGTATCTAACTGAGAAGCGATGGTTGAAAAATGGTCTGGTAAATTTTGACACTGGAAACATCAATTTGGAATGTAGTTGTGTTTCTCTTTGTTCATGTTGACAATCCCATCCTAAAGGGTTGGTATAGTTTTTCCACAAAATCATAAATTTTGTCATTCAAAGCAGTAGGAAGTGGATATAATTGGTTAGATTTTCTGCCAGCTCTTGTTTCCTCAGGTGACTTATACTGTTTTATGTCAAGATTTAGTGACTTGCAATTTTCCCTGATTGTTTGCACCATCACGTCATGGGATCCCAAACCCACTTGGAACAGTTTTTTGTTGTGTAGAAGGGAATGCGGATTTTCTGTGTTGACACCAGTTTTGCAAATGAGGCAAACACAACTATTTCCAGTGACAGTTTTCTTTCTCTGACAATATATTTTCATAACTTTGAATGCCATGCTTTGTATAACATCAGAACGTGTCATTTCAAAGAGAAAAAAAACTCCAAATGTGAATATTCTTCAATGTATTATAAGTTCTTACTGTCAGTCGTATAGTCGACCAGAGGTTGTGTTTTCAAACCAACTTCTAAAATTTACTTTCATTGACTTCAATGCAACCAAGTTTCAGAGGCAAGTAAAACATGCAGTTGGGTGATAATGCAAGTGAAAGGTGACAGATTTCCAGCCCGTTATGCACAATATATGTAAACAGTAGTTTATGTAAAATTGAATTTTGATGACTAGCATGAAGAAGGATAATGACATGTCTTGTGTTTTTCCTCAGGCCATTTTATTTGCACCAATTTCTGTTTATTTTAACAAGGGCTTTTCATTCTGGTTTGTCTTAATGAATTTCTTAGAAAATTATAGCAAGAATCCAAATGGCTCTCTGTAACCATTTACAGCTGATTGTACTCATTAAGATTAGAAGCAACACCCCCATGGTTACATGCCTACTTATTTTCAACAGAATTTATGAAAACAGCAGTGTTTTTGTGTCTTGAATGAAAGGGCATAAATGTGACAAATGAGACATCTCAACAGTAGTCAGAGTCGAATTACTCAAATGGATGTAATTTATCCTCCATTTATAGAAGCTTGAATAAAATTAAACTGCACAAAAGAATTCCAACTAAACGCATTCTCTGCAACCTCTAAAGTAGGAAATGGAACTTTAAAAAAAATTCTGAAGGCAATTAAATTAATCCAAATGAAGTCATGCTCATTTAAAATCACTGCATCATTCATTCCCCACACTCCTCCATGGCCAAACAACACCTTTTACACTGAGAGTCCACTTTAGATCAGGGCACGGAAGAAGGATGGGTAACCTATGGATTTGTCTAAGCTCCAGTGGTGTCCCCGTCATCTGAGCTGTACCTAAGAGGGAAATGTTTATTACAGACGACCCCAGGTTATGGGAGGTTACGTTCCTAGAAAATTCCTATTGCGATTTTCTGTATCACAAACTGCATCATTTGCACGTGTCAAGAAACATGGGTTGAAAAAAATTGTGTTTACTTATTTATTTTTTTAACATAAATACCATGAGAGTGAATTTTATTTTGTATCTCAAATTTCTGGGTAATGATTTGTGAATTTTGAAAGGGCAAATTTCCATTACCCAAAAGGCTGTAATGCAGGGGTAGCCTGCAGTAGAAAACCATATAGTTTAGAAATAATAGTTGTTTGAAGCCACATAACCACATTTAATCAGGTGGAAAGCTGCAGTTAGGGAAGTGATTGAATATAATAAGTGGGTATATATATTGGAACTGATGCTCGATCATTTCTGTGCTTCAGACTTCCGGTGACACTTTCAGTATTCTTTTACATTTTAAGTATTCAAGTGCTCATCCTTCCACTCCCAGCCACATCCCATTCATATCCAACATAAGAAATAGGAGCAGGAGTAGGCCATCTGGCCCATGGAGCCTGCTCTGCCATTCAATAAGATCATGGCTGATCTGGCCGTGGACTCAGATCCTCCTACCTGCCTTTTCCACATAACCCTTAATTCCTCTACTATGCAAAAATCTATTGAACTGTGTCGTAAATATATTTAATGAGGTAGCCTCTACTGCTTCCCTGGGCAGAGAATTCCACAGATTCACTACTCTCTGGGGAAAGCAGTTTCTCCACATCTCTGTCCTAAATCTATTCCCCCAAATCTTGAGGCTATGACCCCTAGTTCTAGTCTCACCTGCCAGTGGAAACAACCTTCCTGCCTCTATCTTTTCTATCCCTTTCATAACTTTATATGTTTTCATAAGATCCCTTCTCATTCTTCTGAATTCCAGTGAGTATAGTCCCAGGAGACTCAATCTCTCCTCATAGGCTAACCCCCTCACCTCCGGAATCAACCTGGTGAACCTCCTCTGCACCACCTCCAAAGCCAGTATATTCTTCCTCAGGTAAGGAGACCAGAACTGCACGCAGTACTCCAGGTGTGGCCTCACCAGTACCCTGTACAGTTGCAGCACAGCCTCCCTGCTCTGAAATTCAATCCCTCCAGCAAAGAACGCCAACGTTCCATTTGACTTCCTGATAACCTGTTGCAACTACAAACCAACCTTTTGCGATTCATGCACAAGCACTCCCAAGTCCCTCTGCACAACAGCATGCTGCAGTCTTTCCAACCTCATCACCATTACAGTCTATCCTATTTTCTCCTCCATTCCTCTAACCTGGAGACTCAGTTATCTCTCCCTTCTATTTTGTTGACGAGCTTCATGTTTTGAGCTACCCAGGGTCCGTGGAATGGATCTTCTCCCTAAAACCCATTGCCATCATACTTCTTTATTTTCCTTGAGCCTGCTTAAATCGTGCCTTTTTGTTGTAGATTGTAGGTTGCTTCTTGCAATAGATCTTTCATCATTAAGTGCATCAAGTCATTTTTCCATGTTATTGGCTCTATAAAAATGAAACATTGTTGTTTAAGAATAAATTGCTGCAGCGATATTAGGAATTGAACGGTGACTGCCTCTAACCACCATCCACTCATTTCAAAAGATGTTAACAGAAGTCGAGAATTATCATTGGCTGCATGCAATTTACAGAACCAGATCAGGTGAAATGAGAAGGAAAATTGGATGAACATCCACTTTGTTGAATTTGCACACACTTTGTACTGCTTGCATATTTTTCAGGACTAAAAGAATCAGAAAGAGCTTTTATCCAAAGAAGCACAGTATCCTGACTGCTACTGTTACTAATAACAACCAATGAAGCAAGAAGACATGTTTCTATACCACTTCTGTCATAGACAAACATCCCAAAGTACATTATAGAAGCAAAATTAGGCAAATATTATTATCAGTCCAAATGACATCAGGAGGAAAGCATGACCTTTCGAGGAGAACCTTGGAGGAGAAAAAGAGATGAAGAAATGCAGATTTTTTTTGGAAGGAAATTGGATGGCTTCAGGCTTGGTGGCTCTTACTCGGTGAAATGAGTTGGTAGAGCAGAAGGCAACATTGGAGGAACACTGAATCTTCAGGTAGTTTGGTGACTTAGAAGTGTTAATGGAGATTTGGACAGACAAACTCATTGATAAGAATAAGATAATTCCAATCTGAAATGTTGCAGGATCAAAATGTAGATAATCAATCAAAAAACTAATGGATGAGTTGATGTGTCTCAGACTTTTCCCAGGGCGACAATGGCTAACACAGGGGGGCATAATTTTAAGGTGATTGGAGGAAGGTATAAGAGGGATGTCAGAGGTAAGTTTTTTTACACAGAGTGGTGGGTGCATGGAACGCACTGCCAACAGAGGTTGTGGGGGCAGATACATTAAGGACATTTAAGAGACACTTAGGTAGACACATGAATGATAAAGAAATGGAGAACTATGTAGGAGGGAAGGGTTAGAGAGATATTAGAGCAGGATAAAATGCCAGCACAACATCGTGGGCCGAAGGGCCTGTACTGTGCTGTAATGTTCTAGGTTCTATGTTCTATGATTGTAGTTTTGGGTAGATTTTGCTAAAGGTTGAAATTGAAAGTAAAACATTGGAATAGTCAAGTGATGTATAGTTAAATATGAGAGAATGAATTGCAGCAAAGTGCAAAGAGATGGTGTTTGTGGTGGAGAGGACCTCAGACTAACTAGACTCCAACTACTGTTGAGATGTCCCATTTGTCACATTTATGTCCTTTCATCCAGAATCCTGACACAAAAATACATCTGCCTTCATAAATGTTGTTGAAAATAATAAGGCACGCATCCAGATGGGGATATCAGCAGTAAATGGTTCCTTTGAACTTTACAGAGAGCCATTTGGATCCTTGCTACAATTTTCTGAGAATTTGTCATTTGTCAACATCGTGAATGATTGCTTTTGATCTGAAACAGGGCCCAAAGAGAGGGAGCAAATTGTTGTTAAGGATATAATTTTTTTCTTAATAATTCACGTTTTAAATCATTCCTGCATCCTTCGGAATGGCCTCCTTAAATGGCCCATCTATTGATTTTTGTTACTGTTCTTTGTACATTTTATTAGGTTGTGTAAATTAGAATAAGGATTTACAAAAATGTTTATTTGTAATTATCATTGTTAGTTTATAAAAGTATTACAAAGCTATGGAGTATTGCTGTGCATATATTTACTTCTTATCACTTGCAAAATCCATCTCAATGATGTTTTGATTTCCATCTTTATGTGTTGACTCATACACCTAGCCTCCTCTGAAGCAGGGACTGAAAAAGAAACCTCAAAAGTTAATTCTTTTTTCAAGAGGTGAGTGGTCCAACTGGCACACTCAAATGCCATGTCATCCTACTCGCATAAAGCTATTACAGTGCCAGCGACCCTGGTTCAATTCCCGCCGCTGCCAGTAAGGAGTTTGTATGTTCTCCCCATGTGCCTGCGTGGATTTCCTCTGGGTGCTCCAGTTTCCTCCCATATTCCAAAGACGTACAGGTTAGGAGCTGTGGGCATGCTATGTTGGCGTTGGAAGCGTGGCGACACTTGCGGGCTGCCCCCGGCACATTCTCAGTAACTCAAAAAGACGCATTTCACTGTGTGTTTCGATGTACATGTGACTAATAAATAAATATCTTATCTGACCTTTGTATCCTGGCAAAGTTCTTTTAGATATCATGTAATGCAGTTCATCTCTGATTATATGATAAATCACATTATAAATGAACGTGATGCAAAGTTTCACACATGCTCAATTTCACTTTCCATTCATTCAAAATTAAGCAAGGTGTGCATTGAATAAAAGCAGAAAATGCTGGAAGTACTGAGAAAGTCAGACTATACCTGTAGGAAGAGAAACAGAGCTAACATTGCAGACATTTTGATTGCAACATGTACATCGGCCTGCCAACTCATTCTCCTTCATCTTTCTGATTTATCTGTATATTTTGTTTCATTTTCCAATAGCAACAGCCTTCATTTGCATATTGCCTTTAGATGCAGTTACATATTCTGAAGCATTTTAAAGTTAGGGCATAGTCAAATTAAGAAGATCTGATACCCAATCAAAGAAGGGAAAATCAGAGCTTGTGACCAAAGGCTTTGTCAAAGAGCTAGGTTTTAATAAAATGTCTGAAAGGATAAGAGGAAGGTGAAAGGGTTGATGTAAGGAATTCCAGAGCTAGGAGTCTAAGAGTTTGAAGACAGTGTGGCCAATTGGGTGGGAGGACGGATGGGGATTGGAGTGGGGAGAAGGGGCCTGAGTTGAATGAACACCAAGTTCTTCAAGAATTTAAAGGCTGGGACATGCTCAAAGATGATAAGAGACAATGCAATGGAGGATTTTGGGCAAAAGAAGAAGAATATTAAGATCTAATAGTTTGGGGAACTGGAAGGCAACAGAGTTTAGTGAGAACTGGAGTGCTGGGTGATGGGGAATGGTAAGAGTTTTGGATGACCTCCACATTTATGAAGGGCGAAAGAAAGGAAGCTATCACCTATGCATTAGAGAGATGCAAGAGAGACCACAGATGCTGGAAATCCAGAGCAACGCACACAAAATGCTGGAGGAACTCAACAGGTCAGGCAGCATCTATGGAGGGAAATGAACAGTCAATGTTTCTGGCCGAGACCCTTCATCAGGACTAGAAAGGAAGAGGGCAAAATCCAGAATAAAAGGGTTTTAGGATGTGATTTGGGGCTACAAATGAAAAAGAAAAGTTTCAACTGCAGGTAGATTGAAGCAGGGATGGAGTTGGCTGAAATTAAGGAGGGGAATCTAAACGGTCTTTGTAATGGAGAGAATGTTGGGTCAGCAGATCAGCTTGGAGTCAGATTTTGATTGTGAACTCAATGGATCAATCTGACCAATAGCTAGGGAGAGGTGTAAAAATTGTTTTTACACCCCTGACAGGAAAAATGCAGGAGCTTTAATGTTGTATTAATTAGACAAAAATTGAGATTGAGCTAGAAAGGGTTAGATAGGGTGACTAATACTAGTCTGATGTTAAGGTTGTATTTTCCACTACTTTGCAGTGCAGTGGACAACACTTTGAGGAAGTGGCTGCACTATTTGTGAAGCATGCTTCCTCGAGTTATATATCCTCCTGTGGTATTCTATCTCACACATTTCAACCACAAGTTGGTGTTAGTTCATGAAGATCGCCGACAAAGGCTATGAGTGTAAGTCGAAAGAACAGAAAGCCAGAATTCAAATTCAAAGTTTAAGGGAATAAAATTCTGCCAAGTGCAAGTGACTTAATATTTTTGTTTACTCAAAGCATGAACAGAATATGAAAGAAATAATCATAAAGACAGAATTTATTAATAAAGTCTGCAGAGATGAAAAAATGTTTATTTGTTATTCATTTAGTCTTTGTTTAGTCCTGATTTATGAGTTAAATTGATGGCAGACCTTTTTTTTTGTTATTTACACTTTAGAGTTGAATAGTTTTTTGAGCTCTACAGGAAATTGTTTTCAAAACATTTTGGTTTCTTGGAATCTGCTGCCACATTTCAATAGGTAGCAATATGTCAGGATGTAGTCCATAGACATGATCATACTTGCTTACCCTGCTCTCCCTGGGTCTGTGATAACCTAATATGGATGTGTAGGTCCAATCATCTTGCACCTCCTGATCCCAGAGTGGCAAGATATTGTGAAGTCTTAGCAGTGACCCAGCCCAGCTGAAGCCTGCACCTGGAATACCCTGACCTTGTACAGGCACGGTAGTGTAGCGGTTAGCGTAACACTTTACAGCACCAGCGACCTGGGGTTCAATTCCGGTCACTGTCTGTAAGGAGTTTGTACATTCTCCCCGTGTCTGCGTGGGTTTCCTCCAGGTGATCCGATTTTCTCCCACATTCCAAAAGACGTACAGGTTAGGAAGTCGTGGGCATGCTATATTGGCACTGGAAGCGTGGCGGCACTTGTGGGCTGCCCCCAGAACATTATGCAAAAAATGCATTTCACTGTGCGTTTCGATGTACATGTAACTAATAAAGATACCTTACCCTAAATGGTAAAACTCAACATGATGTTGGAACAGAATAATGGAACCGTCATGACTGAAAGATATCATAAGCTGCTCAGGTACAATGCTGGATTATTATTTTTGCAGTGCCCCAGTATTTCCCAAATTATTAAGAGTTATGCAGGGGTAATCACATGTGTTAAATCTGTTTCCTTTGTCCTAGGTGCACGATTAAACATGCAATGATTTCCTTGCATTTGTTAATAGTATTTTCAGGTACTCATTGACTTACATGTAGTCTTCATTCATTGTTATAATATTAATATTATTTGTGAGCTGTGAAATTTTGAACTTCAATTAAATTATCAAAATTCCCACTGGAACACGCTTAAGACCATGACCGTTATAATACTACTTCACTGAAATATAAATCAATTACATGGTATATTTTGTTTTCATCAAATATTTCATAAAGGAGAACCATCACATTAATAACACTTCATTTGTGGTTACAACATTGAAGCTTAATTTAATATTAACTTTTATAAAGGTTATCTGCTACCTTTTTATTTTGTAAGGAAACACATTCCCGGAATTGTCAAAATCAGAGCATCTTGAGTTACATGTAAAAGTGAATCATTTCATTATTCTGTCAGAAAATATAAAGCACAGAGGTTTCACATGAACAATTTGCACAGGTACTCAGTAATAAATAAAAGTAACATTTAGTAGCAGTGACTCAGAGAGAGATGACATTTTAAAGTTGAATAATGGAAAACTCAAGGGGCAGAATATGATCACTTTTGTACTGTTGATAAATAACCTCACGCTATCATGTGCAGTGCTAACAGAATTTAGTAACGTTCCTAAACTGTGCATTTTAACACCCCTATTTCTCCTTGCCTGTTATGTGACATCAAGTACCAGATGCAAGCAAATCCCATTCTGAGTGCTGGAGTAAGAGTAACAGAAATTTGCAGTCTGTTGTACAGGTCTTGGTCACAGGAAAACAACAGTGCACAGACTGGATCTGGCGTAATGGAAATCTGCAAACAAGGGCAAGACAAATGGAATGCTGGCCAACATCTCGAAACAGTTAAACCATTGGCTTAAAAGAGACAGTGGGCATAGGCAACAAAGATATTTTTGGTGGTTGCAAATAGTTGTTAAATATATATCAGGCTTTCTAAAAATCAGGAAGAAATGCACAGCAAAAACTGATTTTTTCTTCCAAGCAAAGGAATCCGAATTTGTGCACAACAAAAGCAGTCATATGATATCCCGTGCCACATGTTTTATGGCCAGACATATAGAGACACTATTGCAAGCACTGGATTCAAAATTGATTGCCTGGAGGTGTTCTAAGGTCTGAAGAAGACAACTGGCTATTTTAGACATTATAAACAACGTTGCATCACATATTTATCTTCCTTCAGACCCACTTGAATTAAGCTTCCGAAGCACGTATTAAAATTCTTGTTGAACAAGGTAGAAAATTTCTGGAGAAGCTGGAAAATATCATAGTTAACTGACTGCATAGTTCTGTAATCACTAATGGGGCTTCCCCATACTTATACACCAGAACTCTCAAGCTGTTAATTTTGCCAGGGTGAGATGTAATGGGAGCTTTTATTTGACAAAAATTGGACAAATCAAGGTGGTACTGGAGGCAATAGGATGAGTTCATACAACTATTTTCTAGAACAATAAATAAGGCAGGAAATAGGTTATTTTAGATCTGGGCTCATGAAATGAAACTGAATTAATTGCAAAGGACCCTTCAGAGAAGAGTATTCACTGAAAATAGAATTTCACATTGAATTTGAGTATGATAGTTTGACGATGAATTCATTCACATTTGAATATGATAGTCTGGTGATGAATTCATTTCCAAAGTAATTATTTAAAATGGATCACTGATTGGATTAAAGGACTAAATGTCATCATTCATAGAATGCACACTAAACGTATACAATAGAATTTTAATTGCAGGATATGTTTTCACACCAGTCCAGTTATGTTGGATTGGGAGTTAGGCCAAATTTACTTAGGTCAACAAAACTGTGAACCCTTTAAGGTGTAGAACGGTGATACTCTTTTCAAATAAAAGTGATTGATTGTAGAAATGTAAACTTGACACCAGTGATACAGGCCAAGGAAATATCAAATATGAAATATCTTTGTCCGAAGATTGGATCATGTAGAATGGTTTCCCTCAGTGCTATGCAATCTATAATTGCTTTTACCCACAGTAAGGCATATCAGTGACAGGACCAGTAGTGTAGCGCTTAGTGTAATGCTTTTACAGCACCGGTGATCTGAGTTCAATTCCAGCCACTGTCTGTAAGGAGTTTGTACGTTCTCCCCACGTCTGGGTGGATTTCCTCTGGATGCTCCGGTTTCCTCCTACGTTTCAAAGACGTACGGGTTAGGAAGTTGCGGGCGTG
The DNA here is from genome assembly GCF_009764475.1 of Pristis pectinata. NCBI lineage: Eukaryota > Metazoa > Chordata > Chondrichthyes > Rhinopristiformes > Pristidae > Pristis > Pristis pectinata. Next base: position 89,719,444 of record NC_067413.1, read on the forward strand.
CTACGTTGGCGCCGGAAGCGTGGCGACACTTGCGGGCTGCCTCCCAGAACACTCTACACAAAAGACACATTTCACTGTGTGTTTTGATGTACATGTGACTAATAAAGAGATCTTATTCTTAATCTAAAATCATGGCAACCTCAAAACAGGAGTGGGTAGTTCCAGCTGCAATCCACATCAGTTTGTATGATATTTTCCCTACTTAATTGGATTAATCATCATTCTATGCACATTTCCACTTATCCTGACATAAATTGGAGGCCTACGCTAAAACAATTGTTGTTGACCAGTCTCACAAGCGGAAGGGACTGTGTTCTTCACTTAGTTGTGATTTAAAGGGCAACTCTGCTGACTTGGGCAGCTCCTTAAACTACTGCAGGCTGTTGAAACAGCACCCGGAGTCCTCACAACAGCAGGGAGTGCTTGTTGCAGCATTTAATTGAGCAACTCATTCAGTGGGTGCCTCAGTGGCCACACCACCACTGGCATTTCATTACTGGATACTGGGTTAGACATGGCAACTGACTCAAGAGTGTAGCAAATCAATGGATCAATTCCCAGAGAACCTTTATAGATACTTCTGCTCACAGGCTGGGGTTTCAAAATCTATAATAACCAAGACTGTGATTAGGTGACCTTCAGCCACACTCTTGTGTCTGGACTGCTCTCTCAGTGTTGGTGAATGTAGTGGTAACTCCCTGGCCAATGGATTGACAATGATCTAGCCATAGTTCTCAGCTGCACCTCACCATACATAATTAGAGATGTCACAGGGGGATTTTATTCACAGAGGCCCAACTTATGTACTTTGACTTTAGTTCAGGAGGTGGCAATGGCATCTTGTGTACTGGGACTGCTGCTTTGCTGGTTCCCCACAGTGCAGGCTGCATCGTGTTCCCACAAGGGTTCCTCAAAAAAAACTTGGATATCTACATGGATAGAAAGGTTTCCCATCCAGGCTGTTAAGAACCATGAGAAGAATTTTTGGATCATGGAGAACCAGAGCTAAACTCTACTTCCATGGCTTTACTCCCCCATGTGGCTTCTCCCACCGGTCTGGGTGAGTACCAATGCAACAGCAAATAGGTGGCGTGGTGGGACAGCAGGTAGTGCTGCTGCCTCATAGCCAGAGATCTGGCTTTGCACATTCTTCCGGTAACCACGTGGTACTCCCGCGGGTTCTCCAGATTCCTCACAAGGACGTACTGAAAGGTAGGTTAATTGGCTACTGTAAGTGTTGCTGAGCGGTAGGAGAATCAGGGTGGAGTTGATAGACACATGAGAGAGAATAGTTGACAGGGAAGTGAATGTGGGAATAGGATTGAAGGGATTGCTCTGTGAACTGGCATAGATTTGATGGGCTGAATAGCCTCCTTCTCTGTAATAAGGAAATATAAAATACATGAAATATAAGAACAGAAAAACACAAGAAAACAGGAGCAGGAGTAGGTCACCAAGTCCCTCAAACCTGCCCCACCATTCAATATGATCATGGCTGATCCATGCTAGCCACAACTCTTCTTCTTTACCAGGTCCTCATAACCCTCAATTCCTCTTTCAATTGTTTTTATCCATCTCCACCTTAAATATATCTATCAATTTGGCCGCACTATCCTCAAGAGCAGAGATCTCCAGAGATTCACTACCCTCAGAGAAGACATTTCTATGTACCTCAGGTTTAAATGAACAGCCTCTTATCTTCTATCTATGTCTCTTTATCTCACTAGTGAGAATATCTCAACATCCATTTGGACCTTATATGTTTGAATAAGGTCACCCCTCATTCTTTCTAAGCTCCAAGGAAGACAGACCCAACCTGTCGAGCCTCTTTTGATAGGACAACCCTCACATCCCAGGAAGTAACCTGACAAATCTCCTTCAGAATGCCTCCAATGCCACTATCTCCTTAACCAGCCATGGAACCACAAGGTTAGTTGTAGAGGATGACGTTAGTCTCCTGAAAATGAGATCCTGATATCTTTACTGGTCAGGGGAGCACAGTGCAGGGCACACTCAGCTGCTGTGGACACTTCACTCTAGTCTCCTGCATGCTCTGTAACCAGGCCAACAGGAGACAACAGCTGGAGTCCAAGAAAGATCAGCAAGGAGACCCAGAGCCTGAGGAGAAGGAAGCACAAGAGCAACGGGAGCAGGCGATGAAGGGTCTCGACCCGAAACATAACATCGACCGTTTACTTTCCTCCATAGATGCTGCCTGACCTGCTGAGTTGTTCCAGCATTTTGTGCGCGTTGGCCAGAAGGATGTTGAGGCTCCAAGGGGAATGTCCCTGTTCAACATCAGGAGCTTAAGCATCCTAGTCAGTGATGGAAGGAGACAATTCCAGAAGGGAATATGGGATTTGTTTAGAGAGGGAATTCCCATGAACATCCTCCACAATCACTAGTCTCCTTGCAGAACAAGATACCCTCTCCACACTCTGTGAGAAAGTCTAGATGAAACACAATGTTCCTCCACTTCTGTTTTGCAGGTCCACCTGCACCACTTGTTGAGTATCGAGGAATTAATCCTTGCTCCTATTGTTTAAATATCTTGCTATAATTCCTCTGTATTTCCTGCTGACTGGTACCTCTCTTAAACCACTCACACATCTGCACAAAATGTACGTTCCTCTGGGGACCTCCTCTCTGCAGGTGTTCTCGATGATTGAGAGATTTCATGCTGATGTTCAACATCAGTGGTGATTTACCCGTGTAACCTATAAAGTTGACACCATTTCAGGGGGTGATGTGCACATTAGGTCAGAGAGACGTGTGCTATATGGAGGACTTGGGTAAGGATCATAGTTGGGATGCCATCATGGCCTGGTTGATGCAAATGTACTATCGGATGATTAGCTCATCAGATGTGCTACACAAAATGCAGCAGGTGATGAGGGGAATGCAGGAGTCCGTCTCCAAGTTCTCCTTATCCTCTGGACATCTCTGCATAGGGTCAGCCAAGATTCCATTTCACAATGATCAATTTAATTTGATGGATGTCTGGTGCAGCAAAATGTCAGTCTCACGAATGTAGAACGCAACTAGAAGGGCCTCCGAGTTTTGTGAATGGAGGGATTGCACCCATAAATAATCATTAATGCTACTTTGAGTAGAAGCAATTTTGTAACACTAAAAAAAACACATGATCCAATTTCTAGGCAAAGGTGTTTTATATCTAGTATTCCCCTTGCTTGTGTTGCTGGTATGAAGTTTACATTGTTGCAATCAATTACTTTTATTTTGAAAGGAGTATCATGGGCTCACGTGTTAAGGTTGATTTAACTCCTAATTTGGAATTAAATTGGAATCCAACTAGGGAAACTTTTGCAATTAATATTCCATTACATTCTTTTAGCGTACATTCCACAAGTGTTTCTGTTTTGTCCTTTAACCCTTTGATCCACGTAAAGGAACCATTTCAAACAAATGAATTCATCAGTACATTACAAAACCTATAATTATGCATATTTGAATCAGGTGGACTGTGTATACAAAATTTACAATCTCTATCAGATCCAAAAGATGCTTGCTGTTCTGTGGTTTGCTGCTTACTTGTAGCTATGCATTGAGAGCTTAATGCAGCTCTGCAAATTTGGTTGGTATAACTGAAGGACAAATCCTTCCTTGATTGGATTTTGGATGAGGTAGGAGAGGAGCTTGTCAGGGAAAGAATTTACACATTTATTAAAAACTTATAGTTCCAACTTGTTTGAAACTGGCACTGAAAGTTATTTAGCAATTCTGTCCTTTTTTTTTGAAAAAGATCTGGAAGACCAAACCTTTAGAGGAATAACAGCTATTTAAATGCCCACAGGCTTATGGATCCTTTTCTTCTAACTGAAGATGTAAACCCGAATACTGGAGAGATACTCGCATTTTAGACATAAGTTTTAATTTCAGTAGGAACCAATCAAATAAGGTATCAATGCAAGAGCATTTGTAGTCCCTCAACCAAGTAGCTTTCCACTCATTTAGAAGCTTAGACAGGGAGGAACAGCAAGCAATTTGATCCATGTGTTGTATCTGAGGGAAGTTCTATTCTCAAATTATGTCCATGAATGCATTGGCTTCTGGTCTGGATCACTGGGTGTTAAATCAGATCCCTACTTTTGATTCCTCTCCCTTGCACTGGGTGAGATCAGCAAAATGAACACAGATGAGGAATTAAAGCTCAATCCTTCCTGGTCAGTATGTCCACTTGATGTAGGTTTCCTAATCCCTCTCTGGACTAAATAATTGAAGAATTGATACACTATATAGTTTCTGCTCACCAGATTTAGATCTTTATTTGCCAATAGTACTTCAATCAACTGGATTATAAAATTTTAAAATATTGACATTGTGACACTCAAGTCCCTTTAACATTGTTAGCATAGTCATATTGATGACAAGTCATGATTATATGATCTCCATTTTTCATTTGGTGTATTAAGGAGCAAGTCAACTGTGCCTGAAAAATATGATTTACTTTACAATAGAAAACATGGTAATTGTTAAGTGTGTGTTCTGTCAAGGACAGGCCTAAGATTACAAGAAAAACCTAGGGCATTAAGTGAATGTAGCTTGTAGGGAGAAAGAGAATAATGAGAGCTAGGTAATTTATGTATTTTTATTTTATTTTTTTTTATACAAAGTAGTAATTTTCTGTGGTCAGTATTTTAGCTGTTAAATAACATGGTACCCAAAGAAAAGGAAAACCTGCATAGCCTAACAGAGATTGGAGCAGATTTCAGCAACAGCCCAGTCTTCCTATTTTAATTAAACCAGGTAATGAAGTTTGTCTGCATCAGCTGCAAGTTCTCATGTCTAATATGATTGTTTCCACAGCAACAGTGTAAGTGGTGAAACATTCATTTGTGTACAGCCACTTACATCAGCAAAACTGCAAATAATAGATTGCACCAAAGTGATTTTTCCACTGTTTATTAGTCAATGAATTATTGAATGCCATAAATACAAGAGCAATAGCTCAGCAGGTGCACACATAATTACTTCATAACTATATGCCAGCAGTAAACAGTGTGGACATAATTGCTTTCATTTCACACTCTGCAATTGTACTGACCATTAACAGACTGGACAACATGAAAATTAATGCCTTGGCTAAGTGGTCATTACTCATCTATGAGATTGGTTAGGAAAGAATGGCAAGATGCTTGACCCTGGGGTGTTGCTGCCAGGGCCATTTGTGCTTTCATCTGACAACCTCTCATGCATTAATTCCTAGCCTGGATCATTGGGCACTAATTAGATCCCTACATTTGGCATCTCTCCCCTGCCCTGGCTACGATCAGTACAGGTGAGCAATTGACTTTCAACCCTTTGTGGATGGACTGCCTGCATAATTCCTTGTGGTCCACCATGATGATGCATCTAGGATTCTGAAATCATTTCCACAGGAAACAGCTGAGAAGGAGATTTTGTTCACCAGGTATTCAGTGCTCATTCTATTTCTAGAAATTATTTGCCAAAACCAAGATCTTTAAAAAAAAAACAAAGGAGAGAAACTATTTTCATTTGCAACCTTTATGCTGATTGGGTATAAATGATTGAAGGAGTGTTGAGGATATTTTGTTTAAATCTACTAAGCTGTGAAAATTACAATGCATTGCTTGAAGGAATGATATGATGGAAACAGATTGAACAGGAACCTTTGAATGGGAATTGGATAGTTATCTAGAAATAGTTAATGTGTAAAGCTGTGGGAAAAGAAGGTGTTAGATTAATAGGCAGCTCTTTCAGAGAGACAGAGCAGGTTCCATCTACAACCACATGGCTCAATAATGGCCCAAGCACTTGTTATTGGTATTGGTTTGTTATTATCACTTGTACTGAGGTAGTGGAAAAACTTGTCTTACAAACCAATCTTACAGGTCAATTCATTACGCAGTGCAGTTACATTGAGTTAGTACAGAGTGCATTGATGTAGTACAGGTAAAAATAACAGTACAGAGTAAAGTGTCACAGCTACAGAGAAAGTGCAGTGCAATAAGGTGCAAGGTCACAACAAGGTAGATCATGAGGTCATAGTCCATCTCATTGTATAAGGGAACTGTTTAATAGTCTTATCACAGTGGGGTAGAAGCTGTCCTTAAGTCTGGTGGTACATGCCCTCAGGCACCTTACCTTCTACCCGATGGAAGAGTAGAGAAGAGAGAATGTCCTGGGTGGGTGGGGTCTTTGATTATGCTAGCTGCTTCACCAAGACAAGTAGAAAAGACAGAATCCAAGGAGGGGAAACTGGTGTCCGTGATGCGCTGGGCTGCATCCACAACTCTGCAGTTTCTTGCTGTCTTGGGCAGAGCAATTGCCATACCAAGCCATGATACATCCTGATAGGATGCTTTCTATGGTGCATCAGTAAAAGTTGGTGAGAGTCAAAGGGGACAAACCAAATTTCTTTAGCCTCCTGAGGAAGTAGAGGCACTGGTGAGCTTTCTTGGCCATTGCATCTATGCGGCTTGTCCAGGACAGGTTGTTGGTGATGTTCACTCCCAGGAACTTGAAGCTCTCAACCCTCTCGACCTCAGCACCATTTATGTACAGGTGTATGTACACCGCCCCCTTTCCTGAAGGGAATGACCAGCTCTTTTGTTTTGTTGACATTGAGGGAAAGGTTGTTGTCATGACACCATTCCACTAAGCTCTATCTCCTTCCTGTACTCCGATTCATCACTGTTTGAGATATGGCCTACAACAGTAGTATCATCTGCAAACTTGTAGATGGAGTTAGAGTAGAATCTGCCCACACACAGTCATGAGTGTATAGGGAGTAGAGTAGAGGGCTGAGGATGCAGCCTTGAGGTGCACCAGTGTTGAGAATAATCATGCCAGAGAAATTGCTGCCTATCCTCACTGCAGTCTGTTTGTTAGAAAGTCAAGGATCCAGTTACAGAAGGAGGTGTTGAGTTCTAGGTCTCAGAGTTTGGTGACAAGCTTGCTTGGTATTATTGTATTGAAGGCAGAGCTGTAGTCAATAAACAATAGTCTAACGCAAGTGTCCTTACTGTCCAGATGCTCCAGAGCTGAGTGAAGGGCCAGGGAGATGGCATCTGCTGTAGACCTGTTTTGGCAATAGGAGAATTGCAGTGGGTCCAGGTTGTCTCCAGGCTGGAGTTGGTGTGTGCCATGACCAGCCTGTCAAAGCACTTCATGATAGTGGATGTCAGAGCCACAGGTCAGTGGTCATTGAGGCATGTTACCTTGCTTTTCTTTGGAACTGGGATGATAGTGGTCTTCTTAAAACAGGAGGCAACCCGAGATTGAAGCAGGGAGAGGTTGAATATGTCCACAAATACTTCTGCCAGCTGATCAGCACAACATCTGAGCATGCAGTCCAGGACACCGTCTGGGCCAGGTGCTTTCCTCGTGTTCACTCTTCGGAAGACTGATCTTACGTCCTCCACTGATCACAGGTTCAGCTGCATTGGAGGCTGTCAGAGTGGACGGTGACAATCCACTTCCTTTTTGTTCAAAATGTGCATAGAATGCATTAAGTTCATCAGGAAGGGATGCACTGTTAGCTATGCAGCCTAACTTCATCTTGTAGCCTGTTTATGGCATGCAAGCCTTGCCATCACTGGTGGCTGGTCAGGGACTCTATTTTGAGTTGGTCTTGCCTCTTGGCATCCCTTATAGCTTTACGAAGGTCATATCTCGCTTTCTTGTACAGATCAGGATTACCAGGTGTGTGCAGCAGTCCTCTCCTTCAGTAGGGGAGTGGATCTCCCGGTTAATCCATAGCTTCCTGTTTGGGAACACCTGTATTGTCCTCTTTGGTACACAGTCCTCCACACACTTGCTGATAAAGTCTGTGATGGTGGTGGCACACTCAAGGCTAGCAGCTGAGTCTTTGAACGTTGTCCAGTCCACTGTCTCAAAGCAGTCAGGTAGAAGCTCATCTCCTTCCTCAGACCAGCACTGCACGACTCTGTACCGGATCCTGTTTCAGCTTCTGTTTGTATGCAGGGAGGAGGAGCACAGCCTGGTGGTCTGATTTCCTAAAGTGAGGATGAGGGGTGGCTCGGAAGGCATCTTTGATGGTTGTATAGCAGTGGTCAAGGGTGTTGGCGCCCCTGGTGGAGCAGGAGATGTGCTGATAGTATCTTAGTAACACACTCCTGAGGTTGGCCTGATTGAAGTCCCCCACAATGAAAAGGGCCTTGGGGTATCATGTCTCAAGATTGTTGACCAGAGTATAGCTCATTGAGTGCAGCCTTCATGTCTGTCTGTGTTCATGTCTCTCTGTGGTGAGATGTAGACTGCCATCAGGATAGCTGAAGCAAACTCCCTTGGCAGATGTTGATATAAATCTCATTTTAATTCTAAGCATTGATATTCCTAATTCATGAAGCAAAACAAATAAATTTCAGGAATGCCTTGAATATTCAGTTCTCAAACTTGCACGATACACATAAATGCATTTGATTCAGCAATAGCCAATTCCTGTAGCATAGCTATAACACCTGAAGACATTACATTACAAGAATCAATGTACAGTAACAGTTTGGTTTAGAATTGTAGAATCATACAGCACAGAAACAGGCCCTTTCAGCTCACTTTGTCTAAACCAACCGTGATGCCTTTCTACATTAATCCCATTTGCCTGCACTGCACCAATATTCCTCCATTCCTTTCATGTCCAAGCACCTGTCCAAATGCCTCTTAAACATTGTAATTGTATCCACCTCTACCATCTCCTCTGCAGTTCATTTCAGAAAACCACCACTCTTACTGTGAAAAATCTTCCAAATTTCTCCCCACTCACCTTAAGCCTATGCCCTCTCCTTCTAGACTCCCCTGCCCTGGAAAGACTGACTTTCTATCCTATCTAAGTCCCTTGTATAAAACTGCTGCAAGGTCACCCCTCAGCCTCCTAAAATTTAAAAAAAATACTGCAGATGTTGGACATCTGAAGAGCAAATTGGTGGAAACACTCAACAGGTCAGACAACAGTTAAGAGAAAAAGTTCAATTAGTTTGTTTAATTGAAGAATATGGATAACAATAAGACAAGATAAGATACCTTTATTAATCACATGTACATTGAAACACACAGTGAAATACATCTTTTGCATAAGGTATTCTGGGGGCAGCCTGCAAGTGTCGCCACGCTTCCAGCACCAACATAGCATGCCTGCAACTTCTTAACTTGTATGTCTTTGGAATGTGGGAGGAAACCAGAGCACCTGGAGGAAACCCACGCAGTTATGGGGAGAACATACAAACTCCTTGCAGACAGCGGCCGGAATTGAAGCTGGGTCGCTGGTGCTGTAATAGCATTCACTAACTGCTACACTACTGTGCCTACCATTGCAGCCAAAGTAAAAAGATATTAAAATAATAATTTACCATCAGTTCAGCTATTCTGTCATAAAGCTGATGAAGCCATGTTTCCCTTGCTCTCAGGGAATACACTCTGCCAATCTATTAGTAACAATGGCAATTATTTTCAGTGTAGCAGCTTTTCCAGTAGTTGGAGAACTTAGTTGACCTGGGAGCTTGAATATTTGTAAACCCCAACAATCTTTACCAATTCCACTTTGAAAGCAGATGAAGACAGACAATTCTGATGTGTAACTAGTAGAGTAATTAAATGAAGCCTAATTCCTAAGCTCTTATGAAAATGCTCCTAGTGAGCTGGCAGAACCAAGGAGGAATGAGTGATACTGGATATGTTCCAGCCCCCATCTCACCCACCCCATTGTCTGTAAGGAGTTTGTACACTCTTCTAGTGTCTGCATGAGTTTCCTCCAGGTGCTCTGGTTTCCTGCCACATTCCAAAGATGTGGAGATTAGGAAGTTGTGGGCTATGTTGGTGCCAGAAGAGTGGCGACACTTGCAGGCTGCCCCCAGAACACCCTATGCAAAAGATGCATTTCACTGTTTTGATGTACATGTGACTAACAAAGATACATCATATCTTAACTGGTTAATAGATGTCCATGCACTTTTCATCCAGCATAGATTCCAGGCTGAATTTCTGTGCTATTTCTTCCATGCACAGGGCTTCCTTTGCACATTGTTATAGGATTCTTCATTTCAGGGAAGTAACTTCAGTCAGACTGTCTCATTGCAAATAAACCATAACAAAGTTCTGTGGATCGTGGAAATCTAAAATAAACTATGCAATCCTGAGTAGAACAGGAAGGATCAGTAAGGAGTGAAACAAGGTTAATATGTCAAGTCAAGAACCCCTCATTGGAACTGTTCTGATAAAAGGTCAATCTGAAACGATGGCCTGAAATTCTCTGGCTGGCATGCTTGCTTCTCCTCCAACTGCTGGGGCCATAGAGTGAACCTTCCAGTGGCAGTGGTCTGAATGGAACCAGTGCTAACCTGGCTACAGTATCATGTGCAGCATTAGGCTTTTTGGCTACCATTGGCAAGCCCAAGTCACAAAAATACTTTGACAGCTGGTTAAACCACATTCCTACAGGGTTCAACAGGCTGTCAAACATTCAAAATGTAATACACATTACTCACACTATTATAACTTCAAACATTAATAGAAACATTTGAAAATAACAAACAAAACATGTTAAGGACAAGAAAACACTGAATCAAATGGATTTAAGTTGACTCAATTCCTTCAAAAGAATATGAATTACCTGAAACTTATTCTGCTCTTAGACATTCCTCTTCATTGATTGGAAAGGAGACTTAGAAGCAGCACCAGGCCTAAGATGACACAGGTTCAGACAAGGGTGAAAGTAATGTCAATTTCTTGCCAGTACCATCATAATACAAACATTGCCCATTGTATTAAAACAGGACTCAGGTTCTTCTGGGTTCCTTTCGAAGGACAGAATCGATAACAAAAAACATGAAAGGTTTGAGTAACTTTATTTAACACAACTAAAAACAAAGGAAACTACAGCTCTAACCACAAATCTAATCAAATCCAAACTAAAAGAAACAAGACCAAAAACCTAAACTCTCACTTAACACTTCCCTGGTAAATATTTGAGCTCATGTCTGCATGCAATTCTCAGTGATACTTATCGGTATCCAGTATTTAGCAATGTTGTTCTCTGCCACTCAGTCTATCACAAAAGGGGAGCCCTGGGATACTTCAGCTAGACATGAAGGGGCTTGACAGTCATCAGGTGTTGGCCATGAACCAACCCATGGAGAAGCTCCAAAAGACTCTCTTGCAGCGCATCTTTATAGTCAAGGAGGGCTTTGTGCCCCAGTTGGTCCTAACATAACAAAGGATTCCACACTTTTGCTAAACCTTCCATTGTTTGAGAGTCAGTCATTAGTGCAGAAAAATTCCACTGTTAATGAACAGATAAAAATTCCGATCTTAGAGGGCGGGTAGCTCCATGAGTGTGAGCCAAGAAAGGTTTGTGTCAAACTCAAAGCCCTGGGATCTTGTCTGATGGGGCAAATGAACACTCCCCATTGTCTCACTTGGCTGAAGCAGACCCTGATAATTTTGCAAAGCTGCCTGTTTAACTGAACCTGATTCATGCTTGGGGCTGCCTTCCACATTGACGTCTCGCTGTTTCACACAGCCTGTAAGTCCTGGGAAAACAAATAGTCCTAACAGACAAAGGTGCTTTTTAACCCTTTAGTTACATCCAGCCATTGGTAGCTGTTGCAACAGGGAAATCATTGATTGTTTTTCATCTTACCACACCCATTAATTCATTTGCATTGTACTGTGCACTGCTAAGAAAATCACTAAGTAAATGCACCTACTCTAACTTCTGGGTTCAGTGGGGCAGGCTTCCTCTCAACTTCCCCACTCGTCCATAGCTATTGAGAAACAGCAGGAAGTTCCATGCTCCACTGCTGGACCCCCGAGTTGTCGAAACTTGAGCATAGCTGGGAAACCACTTGCAAACACCTGTCAGGAAGCCTATAGCTTCCTGACAACTACAGGAGAAAAAAAAGCTAGCTGGCATATGGAATTCCCACATTTCAAGAAGTCAGAGGCTGTTAAACTTATTTCTCTCCCCACAGGTGCAACCTGATCTGCTGAATATATCCAGCATTTTTTGTTTATTTCATGAACAAATCCTCTTTCTTGCAGCAAACAATCCAAGATCAGAATTCAGTAGTCTCAATAAAACTGAAATCTTGCACCTGCATTAAATTTAATTTTCCATTCATGCATTGAACTAAACTTTGCCACAATTCTGACATCTGTAGGATATCAAACCCACCAATCCAGTTGACCTTTGAGGTCATGGTTAGCAACATGTTAACAAAGGATGCAGGCATCAATCCAGCTATAAGAGTATCCACCAGACCTTACTGAAACAAAGAAAGCCAAGCTGTATCAAACTAAACCAATTTTTCCACTATGGGCTCATCACTTTTTCATAATTTTCTTTGTGAGGGATAGAGATTTTCTAGACCATATATAGTAAGCAGGAAAGAATAGAGAGCTTGGGCAATTGGTCTTGTTCAAATTTCAAAGCTCTGCATCATGAGAACAATTCCAATGGGAAGCCACTAACCCAACTCTTAGTGGAACCATGACAATTGTTAGAAATTTCATCTGGGGTTATATTGCTCCAAGATTTTTTTGAGAGAATTTTTCCATCTCTGCAGCCACACTCAAAGTAACAACTTTGAATTTAGTTTCATAATGACATCACAAATGAAGTCTTCCCAATGTACATCCCACAATCTTAATTTATTATCCCATCTCTCTACTTATTGAGCACCCATTGGAAACCCATGTGATCACAGGGAGAATATGAACTCTACATAAGCTGCCTCTGACTGAACCCAGGTCTCTGGCACTGAGGCAGCAGCTCAACTAGCTGTACTGCTGTGGGAATGTGCGAGAAGCAATCTAAAGATGATTTTTTATAGATTTAAAAAAAAAATCTGGTGCCTAAATTCACAAGGCTCATCTCTAACATGAGAGAAATATTTATGTGCTATTGGTTCTAGGATGGGGAAGAAATTTGGTTATTTACCTTTACTTTCCAGGAGTCTTTTCTGATTCATTTCATCATGCACTTGATTCCCACAACAAACATGGCTCCTGGTCCAGACTTTAATAGATACAGTCTTCTTCATGAACTTGTCATTGCATTTTTCATTATTCTATATCTATGCTCCTAACAGTATCTCCTGCACCATATACCTGTACTATTTGCATTATCTTTGTTGTTCACCCAACCCCTCCCTCCAATTTGTAATTCCTGTTCTATATTATTCCTCTTGGGGATTGGGCACAATTTACTTCCACTCCAGTTCTGATGTGTCTGATGACACCAATCTGGGACTCTCAGATTCTGCCACAGCTAGAGACCCTGTTGGCTTCAATAGAGATTCCTGGCCTGCAGGTTCAAAGGTGAAGGGGAAGGCAAATAATTTTATTTTTCTTTCATTGTTTTGTTTTATGTTTAACATTTAGAATTAACTTTAGGTTTCTTGCTCCCCACCCCCCCCAAATTTAACTTGCCTTTTTTCAATCATTCATTTCAAGATTAGTATTTTTTGATTATACAAATGTGACTGTCAGGGACATGTTAATTTTCATGACAACTTTGAAAGAATGCAACACTGCACCCCAGCCTTTCCTCCTGAGCTAGGAATCAGACAGCAGCTGGAATTGAACCTGAGTCGCATGCCCTCCAGTATTAGGCAGATCAACCCTGGGAAAGAGATACCAGCTGTCTACTCTATCTATGCCTCTCAATTTTATAAACTTCTATTAGATCTCTCCTCAGCCTCCGCCACTCCAGAGAAAACAAGCCTAGTTTGTCCAACCTCTCCGTATAGAACATGCCCTCTAATCCAGGCAGCATCCTGGTTAACCTCTTCTGCACCCTCCCCAAAACTTCCACATCCCTTCTATAATGGGGCAACCAGAATTGAATGCAATGCTTCAGAATCACCAAATGATTTGCTTAAGATTTTGCTTTATCTAGCAGAGAAAAAAAATTAGTAGTTTCTGATTTCCACAGGCTTTGCTGCGCTGAAATGCAATACTCAAATATATTTCAGAATTATCTTTTATACATGCTTTAAAGAGTAAGCAAAAACCAGTAGCATATAGCTTGGATATACACCTTCCTTCATAATCATTGATCAGGTGCCATTTTAATTTCTTATGAAACTTCTGATAAGTACACTCAGAAATATCACATATGGCAGTGAATTACAATATCACAAATTTCCTGTATTACAATTCTCAATATGGTCTAGAGCTTTGATGGGCAGAAGTTATAGAAAGTAACATTCTTTGAAAATTGTTTCAACTAATTTAATGACAGATTTATGAATGTGATTACTTGTACTGTTGTTTTTTTTAAAATATACAGAAGCCCTGAATCTTGGCCCAACTTTTGAGAATCTTGATTACCATGGCATTTTAAATATTACTGCACAAGGCACTGGTGTTACAAAATGTTTTATTTACTGTGTGATGGATTGATTCTCTAATTAACTTTCACACTGTTAAAGGTAATGACACCTGCTTTAATATTCCTAGATGACTTCAGAGCATTGGCAACAGTAGAGTAGTTAAAGTCTCCCAGAAATGCACCAGAGTTAAAACACTCCTCTCAATGTACAGCTCCTGGACAGAAAATTGATTGAAGCTGCCACCTGCAAATCATTCCTTGATGAGTTTCTGGATATAAACAATCACTTCAGGCAGCAAAGAGGGAGAAAAAGCAGACATTTACTAGATTCTGGCTAATAGACTATTCCTCCCCATAGCCTCCCATTTCTCTTAAAATTGAAAAGAAAAGCTGTGTCCATCATAACTAACAAACTGCTTACAAGATCAAGGGATTGCTTGGCTTTGAAACACAGCTTCAATGATCAATTACAAGCCTGCCCAACTACAGGAAATGGGATGGGGGAGGGGGAAGGAACAATGGTTAAAGTGGTTGTCTGGGTGATTCCCACTGCATTGATAACATGTTTGAGTGCATATGAACATCAGAAAACCTGATAAGAAATAGGTCATCCAGCCCCTCAAGCCTGCTTCACCATTCAATATGACCATGTCTGATTTGTCTCATCTCTTGTGCCAGTTCCCCATAGCCCTCAATTCCCTGAACTTTCAAAGACATACCTAGGTCCTTTTTAAAATGCCTCCAATGATCTAGCTGCCACAACCCTCTGGGGTGGAGAATTCTGGAGATTCATCATCCTTTGAGAGAATAAGTTCATACGCAATTCAGTTTTGAATAACCACTTGTTGATCTTGTAACTGTGTCCTTCATTTGAGATTCTCCCACCAGTGGAAACATCTTAATATCTACTCTGATGACTCAAAGGATCTTCTATGTTTCAATGAGATCACCACTTTGCCTCAATGTCAAAGACTATCAATCTACTTTTTTTTTGACCACTTGTGATAGTAGAACTCATCAAGAATTAGTCTAGTGAATCTGTTGTACTGTTTTTTCTTTAAGGGAAAGAAAATTGTGCATAGTATTCCAGGTGTGACTTTACCAGTATCCTGTACAATTGTAACACCTCTATTTCTATACTCCAAACCTCTTGCCTCCTCCACACCATTAATACAAGTAATAAATAATTAAGGTACAAGTTATATCCTTCTAGCCTGAAAAAGATCCATTTACTCTGACTCTTGTATATGATAATTAATCTTCAATCCTTGCTAGCATACTTCCTGTTGTACCACAAGATTTTATTTTGCACATCAAATTTTTGTGCAGCACTGTCAAAAGCCTTCTGAAGATCCAAATACATTAATTCTACACGTTCCTCTCAATAGATTCTGCTTGTTACTTTCTTAAAGAACTCTAGCAAATTTGTCAAACACAATTTACCTTTCATAAAACCACATTGACTTAGTTTCGTTACTTTAAGCTTCCCTAAATGACTGGCCATTTCTTCCTTGATTTACCCAAACCAATTATAAACTTCAGCATCTTGCCAACAAAAGATGTTCAGCTAACAGGCCTATAGTTACCTTATGTTTGACTCCTTCCTTTCTTGTCACTGGAGTCATGTTTGTTGTTATTTTAATCTGCTAGTACCTCCCCCAAACTCAAAAGTGCCCAAAAATCTCAGCCAATGGGTTCACTATTTCTATAGTTGCTTCCTTTAAAACCCTCAGGTGCAGGCCATCAAGACTTGGCAACTTAAGTGCCATTAGCATTTCAATACCTTGTCCCTTATGATAGTATTGTTACAAGTTCTTCTATACCAGTTTAAATGCCAGGTTTAAAATTACTCAGGCCCCATTTGATGCTCCCACCTTACCCCCAACCCCATGGGCACCTCACTTCTGTCCCCAGTTAAAATCAGGGCTAACCGGACACGAGGAGGATTGAAACTCTTCCACATTGCAAATGTTAGATGTAATAATACAGCACATCCAACTCCACTGGAAAAGATGAAACCCAATTTTGGAAGCAGAATACAAAAGCTATCGGTGCATTTGTTGCAAGAGATAGATATATTTCCA
Source organism: Pristis pectinata (assembly GCF_009764475.1). Lineage (NCBI taxonomy): Eukaryota > Metazoa > Chordata > Chondrichthyes > Rhinopristiformes > Pristidae > Pristis > Pristis pectinata. Next base: position 89,735,860 of record NC_067413.1, read on the forward strand.
CCTGGATTAGTGGTAACAACATAGGCATGGTATTGCTCCTATATCTTAAACAACTAGCAGATTTTTTTTTAAGTATTAAACAGTTTGCAAATTCAACTGAGGAAGATGTAATTTGGTGTTCCAAGATGCCCTGTGAATTACAATAATATGTAAAATTAGAAGAGCAAGTTTTTGCTATGTGAAGTCAATCCCCCTAAAAGCAATTAGGATGGCAATGTGTCAATTAAAAAGTGATATCAGTCTTAATTAAAAATTCCAGATACAAGGTTTTTGCAGTTATTGTAGCACAACAAATATATTTGTATGAAACAAAGTCATAGCTTTTTAAAGAAATTTTCAGCAGTTCTGCAATGATAAATGGGGTATGAGCACAAGGTTTCAGAAAACAAATTTCATGATTCTGCTGCCAAGACTGCAGGTCAGCAATGCGGTAGAAACAATGCAATTTCAGCACAACAACAGTGTATTTGTGAACAACAGAATCAGGTTTATTATCACTGATATATATTGTGAAATTTGTACTGTACTGCTGCTGCAAAACAAGACAAAAATTACTATAAATTATAAAATAAGTAAACACTGCAAAGAAAGAATAACAAAGTAGTTTTCATGGGTTCTTGGACTGTTCAGAAATCTGATGGCAGAGAGGAAGAAGCTGTCCTGAATCATTGAGTGTGGGTCTTCAGGCTCCTGTACCTCCTCCTTGGTGGTAGTAACGAGAAGAGGACATGGCCTGCATGGTGAGGGTCCTTAATGATGGATGCCACCTTCTTAACGCACCACCTCTTAAAGATGTCCTTGAAGGTGAGGAGGGTTGTGCCTGAGATGGAGCTGACTGAGTCTACAACCCTTTGCAGCCTCTTTCTATCCTGCACATTGGAGCCTCCATACCAGGTGGTGATGCAACCAGTCAGAATGCTCTCCACCACACATCTATAGAAATTTGTAAGAATCTTTGGTGATATACCACATTTCCTCAAACGCACAAAGTAGAGCTGCTGGTGTGCCTTCATGATAGATCCTCTGATATATTGACACCCAGGAACTTGAAGCTGCTCATGCTTTCCACTGCTGACCCCTCAATGAAGACTGGTGTGTTCTCCCGACTTCCCCTTCCTGAAGTCCACAACCAATTCCTTGGTCTTGCTGATGCTAAGTGTGAGGTTGCTGTTGTGACACCACTCAACCTGCTGATCTACATCACTCCTGTACACCTCCTCATCGCCATCTGAGATTTTACCAAGTTTGTAGATGTTTGAGCTGTGCCTAACCACAGTCATGAGTGTAGAGAGAATAGAGCAGTGGGCTAAGCCTATGTTGATTGTCAGCGAGGAGGAGATGTTATTACTGATCCGCACTGACTGGTCTCCCAATAAGTCAAGGATCCAGTTGCAGAGGGAGGTACAGAGGCCCAGGTTTTGAAGCTTGTTGATTAGTACTGAGGGGATGATGGTGTTGAACGTCAAGCTATAATCGATAAAGAGCAGCCTGACGTATGTTTTGCTGTTGTCCAGGTGCTCCAAAGCAGAGTGAAGAGCCAGTAGATTGTGTTTGCTGCAGACCTGTTGTGGGGGTAGGCAAATTGCAGCCCACCTGTTGTGGGGAGTAGGCAAATTGCAGTCCTTGCTCAGGCAGGAGTTAATTATAGCCAATCTCTTAAAGCACTTCATCACACTAGATGCAAGTGCTACCAGGCAATAGTCATTGAGGCAGCTCACCCTGTTCTTCTTGGGCACCAGTATGATTGCTGCCCTTTTGAAGCAGGTGGGAACCTCTGACTGCAGCAGTGAGAAGTTGAAGATGTCTTTGAACTCTCCAGCCAGTTGGTCAGTACAGATTTCCAGTACCTGGCCATGTACACCGTCAGGGTCTGACACCTTGAAAGGGTTCACCCTCTTGAAGGATGTTCTGACATAGGTCGTTGAGACAGATCACAGGGTTGCCAGATACTGTGGGATTCACACAGGTAGTGTTATTCTCCCTTTCAGAGCATGCTTAAAAGGCATTGAACTCATCAGGGAGTGAAGCATTACTGCCGTTTATACTGTTAGGTTTCGCCTTGTAGGAAGTAACGGCATGCAAACCCTGCCACAGCCATCATGCATCTGATTGTGTCCAATTTCACCGAGTTGTCTTTTCACTCACAATGGCCTTCTATAGGTTGTACTTGGACTTCTTGTAGGATTCTCGATTGCTGGTCTTGAACACCACAGATCTAGCCCTTAGCAGACAGCAAATCTCCTGGTTCATCCAGGGCATCTGGTTTGGGAAAATCCAGTTTATTCTCAAAAGCATGCACTCATCCACACAGATCTTGACAGAGATTACATACTTTATAACCTCAGTGTTTACAACTTAAATATTAGGCTTATACCTGGTACATGTCGTGGTTGAAGAAAATCATCTGAAGGAAGATGAATTTTCCTTGTTAAATCCTTTGAAAGATAAAAGCCATGGAAAAATAAGATGCCACGGCCTGGAATAGTCAAAATTGCCTCGTTACTCCTTGACAGAGGGAAGTTGTTGAAACTCCAGGTCCTATATTCAGATTGGGTCGATATCCAGATGACACAGACTATGGAGATTGAAGGCTTCAACAACTGATTCTGGAAGGATAAGGTTAAACTAGATTCCACCAGTATTAAAATAAAACAGAAATTGGTGGAAATCATAGATAGGACACCATTGGTGCAGAGACAAACAGTGAATGTTTCAGGTCAATGACCTTTCATCAGTGACCCATACACTAAATATTTGGAAAGAATTGACAAAATGGTAAAGTGGGTAGTAGGAGTTGAGGTAGCTTTGATAATAAAGGACAACACAAGAAGTAGTAAGGAATAATTTTGGTTTTGAAGATCAAAGTGAAACCAGAAACAGTATCAAGGAATAGATGTGCTGATGGGAGCAGCTCTACTAGTGGACGAAGTATTAGTCAAGAGTTAAGAGGATAAACAAAACTAACAAAGGTGACAATAATATAATCCACGCAGGCAACTTAATTTTCACATGGACTGGATTAACCAAATTTGTAAAAGTAATCTCCATGGAGCGAGCAAGTGCAGTTCCATGGAGCGATGTGCCAGAAAACAAACAGGCAGCAACTCATTGAGAATTCCTTCTGTTTAATAAGGTGATTCTAATTAATAACCTTACAGGAAGGGCTCCCAAACAAACTATGATCCCAATATGGTAAATTTTACATTGAGTTTAAGAGCATCAACATTAGACTTCAACGGAAGCTAAAGGCAGGAGCTGTGATCTGACTGAGGTCAATTGGAAAATTAGATCAAATAGATTTTGGTAGATAAGTCCCAGAGCTGATAAATCCAAAACTCTGCCATTCTGGTTATGAATTTAAGAAGACAAATAACTAAATGGGGAGCAAGGCTCCATTAATCTTTTTATTTTTATAATGATTACTATTATAATGACTGATCAATATGTGCTTAATGTAGGTAGAGAAGCAACTCATTGCAAAAGGTACTGGTTAACTGTTTCCAGACCCCTACAGCTCAGTGTCAATAGAAAGCTGATTTTTCATCAATTCTTTTTTAATAGAAAGAAATATCTGAGTCCACTATCTACAGCAACAAGAGAACTGAATTCCAGAAGTGAGAAGAAAATAACTGTCATTGACATCAAGAAAGCATTTAACAGAGTGTGGTTTCAAGAAACACAAGACAATGGGAGCAGGAAGACAAGAGACCGCAGATACTGGAATACAGAATGAGAAGCTGAAAGCTGGAAGAACTTGAGGTCAAGTAGCATCTGAGGAAGCAAAAGGTGTAAAGTGATGTTTTGGGTCAAGACAGCAAGTGCCTCAGGCCTGCCCTATCATTCAATGTGATCACGTCTGATTTTTGCTGGCCTCAGCTCTTCCTCTGCACCATTTCCTCAACCCTCAATTCCTTGATCTTTAAAGTATTTATCTCACTCAGTCTTAAATATAAGAAATGATCCAGCCTCCACCACCCTCAGGAGCAGAGAATTCCAGAAAATCATTGCCCTCTGAGAGAAGATTTTTTTTTTAAAATACACCTCAGTTTTAAATGACCACTCCCCTAACCCACGAACCACTAAGTTATTCCCTTTGCTTGTGTCTCCTACTAGTGAGAGCATCTCAACACCTATCCTGTTAAGCCCCCCCTTGGATCTTGTGTTTGAATAAGGTGATTCCTCATACTTCTAAATTCCAAGGAATACAGACCCAGCCTGTCTAATGCTCTTGATAGGACAATCCTCTCATCCCAGAATTAGCTTGGTGAATCTCCTTTGGACTTCCTCCAATGTTACTGTAATGCTAAGGTGAGACCAAAACTTGCAGAGTACACCATGTATTGTCTCACCAACACCTCTGCAACTGTAACAATCTCCCCATTTTTAAACTCCTTCACAATAAAGGCCAAAATGCTATTTGTCTTCTTAGCATTTGTTAGACATGCCTACCAATGTTGAGTGATTCATGCACCAGAACATCTAACTCCCTCTGAACTTCACTCATTTTTCAGCTTCTCTCCTTTTAGATAATAACCAGCCTTTTGATTCCTCTTATTGAAGTGCATGACTTCACAGTTCTCCATGTGAAACTCCATTTGCCAGGTTTTCACCCAATTCATCATTTACTCAATTCAATCCATTTGTATTTCCCTTGCAGAATCACAATGTCTTCATTACAACAAAATACCCTTCAGTTATTTTGTTTTGCATCATCAGCAAAAGTTAAAGTGCATGGAATTAACATGTTTGAAAATTAGAAGTCTTTCCACTGTTACTGCAGGAAAATGGTTACAATCATTGAAAGCAAATTAGTTCAGCAGCAAGTCATTATTGCTGAAGTTGAATAACCTACATAAGACTGGAAATCCACTGATCATTGAGCTGAGTGCAGGTCCACTGAAAACTTCAGTAAAGGAAACAGTCCATTATCTGTGCGCAGCAAGAGAAGGACAGCTTTCCGGTTTGAGCAGATAAGTGATAAGTAAAAATCTCACCACATGTGCATAAGGCAATGACAATCTACAACTGGAGGGCAGTTGAAACATATGTAGTCTATGTGATATTTGACTTTAAAAATTATAAAGTGTGACCAGCAGCTTGCTATGTTATTGATATTAAGGTTTCAGTGGAGAGCCAAGCCTTCCCAGTTCCACAACAATGGACCTGTATAAAAACCATGGAAAGCAACTGATCACATGCCACAATTGTTAAAAGGGTACAAGCCCAATATTATATGTTACTAAATTTAATCTCCTCCCCTTGACATCCAGTGGCATTCAATAAAAACTGGCTATAAAAACAGTTGGAGGACATGTATACAACAGAAAGTGAGTAACTTTCTCAGTCCCAAAAGTTTTCCCTCTTTTCTACAATGTGATAAGATATTCTCCACTTGCTTGGATGAGCATGATTTCAATGACACCCAAGAAGCTCCACACCATCCAGAACAAAACTGGCTACTTGACTTGTAGCTCATCCATCACCTTAAACATTCAATCACATCCTCACCTGTGCATAAGTGTTACAGCAGCTACAGCAACTTGCCATTGTTTGCTCAATAGCACCACCCAAACCCAAGACCACAACCACTGGTGCAGCCTCAGGAAAATGACCACATAGTTTCCCTCCAAGACAGGCAAATCCTGACATGTACACCATTTTAGTGGTTCTTTATACCTTGTTAACATAAAACAGAGCAGTACAGCACAGGAACAAACTCTTCAATCCACAATGTTGTGCCAAAACAATGGAAATCACCACTTAATAGCACAACAGGACTGTAGTGCTTCAAGAATGTGGCTCATCACCACTTTCTCAAAAGCTATTAAGGAGGAAAATAAATTCTAGCCTTTTCAATGATTGACAAATCCAATTAGTAATACAAAAAAAAATCAATAGAAGCATCCCTTTATATTGTTTCTGTGACAGCTATAGAAGTATTAGGCCATATGCCAACTTTAAATCACTACAACAATCACAGGCAGCCATGATAGACTGCATTTAATACCTCATAATTACTCAAAGTTTATCATAAGGAGATGGCTTCCAGCAAATTAGAATATTACATGACAGTTGGTGAGAACTCATGTCAGCAAGAATTACATACCTACACAGGCAAGATCAGGTGTTCCTTCAAAAAACAACGAAGCCACAGGGGAATGTTTCTGGCAGTGATATTTTTGTACTTAGGATAGTCACTACCACAGGTAGGTTTGATCCTTTCTGCTAATATACCAGCATACATCCCACAGGTGAAAAGCAACAGTAAATACCATCCACATTCAACACAGTTGCAAGGTTTTATGCACTTGCTGGCTACATTGCACCTGATAAAAATGTGCAATTAGTATTAATTAATGAAATTTGTAGATGAGTGGCTGATGAGTTGTTAATGAGCATTGGGATATCAGGAGGTTGTTCAGTGAAAGGACACAGTTCAATGGAACTTGATTAACTGATCATTCAACAATATAACAAAAAGATGCTGCAACTCTGGAGTTACAAACAGTTAATTTTGGAGGTGCTGATTAGCTCAGCAACCTCTGTGGAAAGGGAGACACAGAGTTATTGTTTCAATCCATTGATCTTTCATCGGACCTAGATACAGTTAAGATGTTCAAGTTTTTTGATGCAGAGATAAGGGGAAAATTGATAAATTGGTTTATTATTGTCACATGTACTGAGATACAGTGAAAAACTTTGCTTTGCATGCCATCCATACAAATCGCTTCTTTACAACAGTGCATTGAGGTAATACAACGGAAAAAAAAAACAGAATGCAGAATAAAATGTTACAGTTACAGAGAAAGTGCAGTGCAAGTTGTCAATAAGGTGCAAGCTATAACAAGGTAGATTTTGAGGTCAGGAGTCCATCTTATTATGCTAGTTAATAGCTTTGTTAACTAAGTTAACTTTGTCAATAGGTTAATGTCTTTGATCAGATAGAAATCAGGAGATATGAAGCAACATGGGGGTGATGGTATGAAGCAAAAAGAGCATGGTTATGATAAATATACAAACAGTTGGTTTGGAAGTATAAATGGCACAACAGAAACATCATCTGAAACTGGTGAACCCACTGCTGACATTTTGATCTCCCAGTTGTAGAAGGAGCGGCAGAATGCAATGTGAGCGAGGAACATAGTATATTAAAGTAAAATAACCACAAATAAATTGTTATATCATCTGGAAAAAAAATGTTGGGCCCGTGAACTGTCTGGGTGAAAGAAATGGAAGGGCAGTTACTGTATCTCCTGCAGTTGCACAGAAAGGTGCCTTAGATAGAGGAGGATAGGTCGGCAGGGAAGGAGTAAAGCAGAACGTCTCAGAGGGATCATTGTTTTCAGAATGATTCAAGTGGAGAGGAAAGTGAGTTTGATGCGGCATCACGAGGGGGTGTCAGAAACTGGGGAGGGTGATTGGATGAAAGTAAGTCAAAGTCAAAGTCAAGTTTATCATCATCTGCGCAAGTACATGTATCCACAGGTGCAATGTAAAACTTACTTGCAACAGCATCACAGGTACATAGCAACAGATAAGCAGTGTTCACAAGAAAAACATAAACATAAATTTTACAATTTTTTCAAGAAAGAACATAATTAGAACAAAAAAAACAAAGTCCATTGTAGTGCAAAGTGAGTAAAGTGATCATAATTTTGCTATACTGAGGTAATGAATAGGGTTGTCCCGGTTGGTTCAAGAACCAAATGGTTGAAGGGAAGTAGCTGTTCTTGAATCTGGTGGTGTGTGAGAAGACGGCATGGGCCAGATGGTGGGGATTTTTGATGATAGGTGTTGCCTTCTTGAGGCAGCGCCTCATGTGGATGGTGGGGAGGGATGTGCCCGTGATGTATTGGGCTGAGTCCACTACTCTCTGCAGCTTCTTATGAGTGCAGGAAATGGCCACGTAATCAAGGATCCTGACTGTGGAATCTTCAAATGTAGGGAAAGGAAGCAATATTGGAAGCAGTATTGTTAGACGTGACAGAGACTGAGAAACTGAGAGAATGGAGTGATGTCCTCAGAGGAAGAAGGTGGGAGGAAGTCCGGTTAAGGAACTTTGAGAGTTAGAGGCATTAAATGTTAATTTAACCTGTGGCACATACATTCTATGAATAAATAATATGTAAAAAAGAAGGTCTCTTTATTTTTTCAGAAGACCAACTAAAGATAGCTAGTTTATGAAAAAGAGGTATCAGTGAGAACTGCAAATGTGGCACCTCTCAAAGTGAAGTTTCATATCAGCCTGCGGTTCAACATTCATTTTGTACTGGACTGAGACTGCAGAACATATTACAGGAAGGATGTGGAGACTTTGGAGAGGGCGCAGAAGAACTTCACGAGGCTGTTGCCTAGAGAGAGTATTAGCTATAAGGATAGGTTGAACAAACTTAGATTGTTTTCTCTGGAGTGTCGGAGGCTGAGGGGTGACCCGAATATATAAAATTATTAGATACATAGATAGGGTAGAGTAGTTTCCGAGGAAGGAAACGTGAAATACCGGAGAGCATAGATTTAAGGTGAGAGGGGAAAAGTTTAAAGGAAATTTGTGAGGCAAATATTTTACACAAAGTGTGGTAGGTGCCTGGAATGCACTGCCAGGGGTGGTAGTGGAAGCAAATACTATAGTAACATTTAAGAGGCATTTAGACAAGCACATAAACAAGCAGGGAATGGAAAGATATAGAACATGTGCAGGCAGACAGGAGTAGTTTAAATTGATCCACACAGACATCGTGGGCCAAAGGGCATATTCCTGTTCAATGTTCTATGGTCTATTCTTTCACGTAGAAATTCCAAACTAAGTGAGAGTTGAGACTTTGCTAGTTTGGACTGAATTTTAACCAAGTTATCAGAGCTAAAAAGACACTACACTGCTCCATTTCACTTGCTTTTCCTTCAGAGAAACAACTAAATTAGAAAGCTACAAGGTCGAAGATGTTGTCCTGAGATATTTGTTTCTGTCCTTCTGATCAATTGTTTAGTGCAACCTAGACAACATAATTCCATGGAATTTTAAACAGCAAGTGGGATCGACACATAGTCAAATATAAAGGGCTGGAATTTATGGCCTGAGGTGAGTAGCCTGCACTGACAGCTGAGCTTCTTCTTGGGCTGTTGCTCAGAATCAAGAATGACTTGATTCAAGGATGACTTGATTCTACTTCAGTTTTGTGAGTTCTGACATGGCTGGTGAGAACAATGTTGGAACCACAGACACTTCCACAGGTGGGCCAAGGGGTGACTGATGGGGTGGGCAGGAGTAGCTGTGTTTTAATGTGGTGCACTTCATTTGTCACTTACGCAGAACCTCTGTGTAAATTGGTAAAGTGGTTTATTATTCTCACATGTACCAAGGTGCAGTGTAAAACTTGTACTGCATACCATTCATACTGACCAATTCATTGCACAGTGCATTGAGGTAGTTTAAGGTAAAACAATAACAGAATGCAGAATAAAGTATTACAGGTACAGAGAAAGAGCAATGCAGGTGGACAATAAAGTACAAGGTCATAATGAGGTAAATTGTGAGGTCAAGAGTCCATCTTATCATACTAGGGAACTGTTCAATAGTCTTATAACAGTGGGATAGAAGCTGTACTTGAGCCTGGTGCAATGTGCTTTTGTATCTTCTGCCTGAAGGGAGAGGGGAGAAGAGAGAACATCCAGGGTTGGTGGGGTCTTTGATTATGCTGGCTGTTTTACCAGGGCAGTGAGACGTATAGACCATGAAGGGGATGCTGGTTTCTACCTGGTGAATGGCCTGAAGGTTCTCAAAACCATTCTGAATTCTTCTTGTCCACTTTGAGCAGTCATGAGCCAGGCAATCCTAGAAGTAGGTAGAGATGTACTTGAAGAAGGAAAATTTGAGCACATCACTGAACCCTTTTCTCTGCCCATCTAGTAATCTCGTCCCATGACAGTGCTTGTAATAAAATGCCTGTTTCAAGAGTCTGGTGTCAGGTATGTGAATAAATTGGCCAGGCCAAGGTAGCCCACCAAGAGTCAGTGGGTCAGTACTGTATCCCAAAGAGCTGCCAAGGTTGAATCATTCGGGGGCAGAATAGATTTCTGGCTTATCTTTTATGGAAGTTCTGATTGCAATCTTTTAAATTTTCCTTGGATATGGGTGTGGTGCCTGAATATTGGAAGGTTGAGGGACAAATCTGGGTGGTCAGTCTAATCTTGTGGCAAAGGCACCGGACACAATTGCCAAGAACATGCTCATTCAGCCTTGCGTAAGAAAGGTAAATGAGGGGCAGCCAGTAATAATTTGTTAAAGGCCTGTTTAAAACATTTTAATAAAATAACAGAGAGGGTTACTGATGATCATATAGTTAATATAATGTATATAACATATATGGACTTCTAAAAACATTTAAAGAATACCACACAGACAAAGTAGGAACAGAAGTCTGCCTGTCTCAGTTACACTCTGTGGCCTGTTCCCAATAACTCTTGTTGACCCCATAGAACAAATATCTACCTTTTTCATTCTTGAATATATTCATTGATTCAACCTCAACAATGATTCAACCTCTCCAGGAAAAAGGATTAAGAGGGCACATAATATAAAATGATGATGGGTTTTGCTAGGCTGGGTTAGCAGAAGTGGGTTAATAAACAAAGGCCATTGATTTAAAATAATTGGTAATAATATTACAACGGAAATGAGATTTTTTTTCTGCACGCACCATTGTCAAGATCTAGAATGCACAACATGAAGGAGTGGTGGAAATAGACCCACAGAGGCTTTCACCTGAAGAGGCTTGGTTTACTGTGTTACAATGGAATAACAAGGGCTCAGGACAAAATTGGGTCGCTCATTCCAACAGCTGGCACAGGCATGATGGACCAAACAGCCTCTTTCTGTTACGTAACAATTTGTGATTCCCATGAAGCTCCGAATTTGAAGTATTTCAGGTAATTGGAGCAGTTTCATTTTAAGATTAATTTTTTTGTTTTAATTTTTTGACATATACATGCATAAATAATGTTATAAATAATATGGAAGAAGAGACTGCTGCAGGGTTATAATATGAATGACCTTTCAACATGTATACATCTATAATTAAAATTTACTTGTTTTTTAGCAACCAGAACTTTGCTGCATTGGAACTGTCTTTTACTTTCATCCACTTCCCTATTGACTACTTTTTTTTGCCTATCTAGTGCTTTGTATGGAATGCTGAATTGAGCTAGTCATTGTAAAATTGCTCCTACTTTTATATTTCAAATAACAATTATCACTGAAAACTGTGCAACTATATGTCATTATATCAATGTTTTAAATTACTAAACAACTGGGGCTTTACTATGATTAATTGTTGCTGAGCACCTAAGAGTTGCATATTCATCAGAATTTATGCTGAGACCAAGTTTGTCACTGATGAGCACAGTCGCAACTTCAGCCACTTTTGCTTCTTTATCATTCCACAACAAGGATGTGGTTATGAAACATGACTCCTGGGAAATAAATGTGCCTTACATTTCATGAAGTGCCTCCAGCTAAAGGAAATTACTTCTGTGCTAAAAATGCTGGTCCTCACAATCAATTTATCCTAGAAGGAAAGGGCTTACAAAATCCTCATTGTTTTTAAATTTGACTTTAAGGCAATTCTCTTTTATAGCCACAGTAGTAAAACAAAACAAAATATTGTTCGGATCTACTTCCAGTAAAGCAGTGGCATATTAATTTCTCATTATTATTCACATCAGTGAATTATTTCTGTTCAGAATTACTTGAATTTGAAACTGCTTATCGAAAAAAAAGTTTGCTTTTGGATCTCTGGAATATATTGATTTCACCTCTTGCTCCTGGCAGAATTCGCAGCCAAACAAAAAGCAGATGAACAACTCACTACCTACAAATTCACCTCAGTTTTTATCCCCCCAGTGTCACACTCCTCTCTCATGTGCATCCTGGCCTACCATATGCATATGCCACAGCAAAAGGAAGGGAAAATAATGGAAAAATGTCATTTATGCTTTAGTTAAAACAACAAAAGTAACCAATTTGCATTAAAGTAACACAATGTAGAAAATCCTCCCAAAGAAAATCTGAGGCATAACCTTCTCAAAACAAAGGATAATGACTCTGTTGATAGTCTTGCTCTTTATTATTTTTCTTCCTGATGAGAAAATGCCTTTGATTCATTCCCTATCATGACTCTCAAACTGAATGATTAAAGTCACTGGCCTGGAGCTTCCGTTTGATTTCACTGGGTAATCACTGTGGGAGATTTCCCCTAAGTTGCCCCGTTTACAGAGAACACTCCAAAAACTGAGTTGGCAGCAAGGTACAGTTTGAAAAGTTTGAATCATTATTAAAAACTTTACCAAGGAACTGACAATTGTGCCCCAATAAAAGTAGAAAATGATTGTGCTTGTTTTCTAAAAGTCACTTCCAGTAAAATGAGGTTATTTGCCAATGATGGATTGACATTGTGCAGTGAAATGTTTTATTTTCATTTTTGTGATGTTTCTATTTTCAGCTACATTGCATTTTAATAGGATGCCCAGTTTTCCTGGCTTATGATAGATTTTGTGTTTGGCAACATGCAAATATATTTGAGTGAATGCCTGGGAAGGGACAAAATAATTTTCAAAATGAGAGCAATTTTGGGTGCAATTTTTACTGTAGTCATTAATTGTGCCTGGAGAGGATACCTTATCCTATCAATTCCTTAGTTTTCCAGGAAATTTTACTCTTCTCACTTGACATGCCTAAATGTGCTTGTCACTTCTTCATAATTAAAAGCTTTAAGTTCTTTATTTACTTTTACTCATGCAAAAGGCTTCCCAACCACAAAATTATATCCTTCAGTATTTGTCTCAGAAATATTATTTTGTCACTGACACACAAAAGAAACTGCTTCAGTTTTTCCAAGTAATCCCACAATTTAAAAAATAATGGCCCCCAGCAGTGCAAATCATCATTCTTAATTCAGTCACAGTGGTTAGTCTGTCAGTAGAACATCTGATGCTATTTCAAGGTCCCATTGTAAGCAATGCAGGATGGATTATCAATTGCCTGTGCTGCATAAATACTGAGGCTAACCTTGCACTCCTGTGTGTTATTCTTATCATAATCCTAGCTATTGTTTCACTTTGTTCAGAAGAGGTGTTTTGCAGATCCATAAATGCAACTGTAAAAGATGTTATGTATATCAACTATTGTAGTATAAACAGTGGTTTCGATCTCATTAAAAGAACATATCTCTAAAACTGTATCAATGGCCTGAAGAAATCAATGGTCTGAATAAATCAATGGACATTAATGAATCACTGACTGCAATTTTCAACAGTTGTCTGTTTCTCACCCTGAAAACCTGGGTGACCCCAGGAAGCCCCAGGCCATTTCAAGGTTGGCTTTTAAATGACTCCTGTCCAAATTAGGTGGAGTGTGCTTTAAAATCCAAATCAATCCTCTCTCAAGTTCCATTTTCTTGTATACATGGATACAACACAAGGCCGGTGGGATCTAGAGAAGGAGCTTCCTTCTTCTACCACCGATCATGCCTTTCCTCTGCACACTCCACCCAGATCTCTACTCCTGACTCACTATTTACAGAAAATGACCTTGATTAAATATTGAAACGTAGGGAATTGAAATGGACCTCCTGCTCAGAACTTGCACATAACTGGTTAAAATTTGAATGAGGCTCAAAAACAAAACTATTTCAGAATCTCTAATGATGATTTTGGAAGGATGTTGTGTCCCAAACCTAGACTTTGTTCCTATTTTCTTCAGGCAAAGTTAAATATTCATCCAACTGAGTTCAGGAGAACCTTTGTCAAGGGGACACAAATGTACTCCCTGTCAGTGTGGTGTTGCTGATTGTTGTCAATATAGGCAGGAAACACTGAGATCTATCTTGTAGCATCATGTTATGAAGTATGCTTCTGTAATAGAGCCTCGCATACTGTTTGACCAGACTTGACCTCAGACGAGGAAGTGTTGCAGGACTAAGCACATCTGTATGGGAAAAATAGATATGTGGACTATCTGGAAGAATCAACAACCACTCATTAGATATTAAGTACTTGGATCAAATAACTTCGTCACAGTTTCAGTTAAAATATACCTTGACTAAGCTACATGATGGAAAATGAACCTCATGCAATTAACTCAAAAAGCAGAAAAAGCCAGCAACAGAAATAGTTGTTTTTCTCCTCATTGATAAACTGTATAGTCTTCCAATTTTAGATCATGTGCATTTTTTTTCCATTGAAATCAGTGGAAAGAAAGTGAACAAGTTCTACAATAGGTGGTACATCCTCTTTGCTAGATTGACCTATCAGCCAATGAATTTCCAGAATTTGAAGAATCCAGTTTTCAGCAGTTTTACTGTTTACTTGCTCTTGAAAGGTTGAGTATCTAACCATTACCATTCCCTTGATTACCAAGTCTGCCAAGGATGCCTGCTTCAATAGTCATGCAATAACATGTATAGGCTTATCTATACTAAGACCAGCAAGATCAATGGGAACACGAGGAGTTACAAGAAATCTTTGCCAAGACATGTATATAAGAGACCTCCCACAGTTGCATGAGTACATGCTGCTAATGCAACCAATTAAAGTGGTCTAATTTCACCCCATGCTAGAGAATTTCCCTTCGTATTTTAAGGAAGTGTTGGATAAAATCTAAAATAGTGCATGCATTTTGCTACAGTTTGAATTTTTGCCCATAAACTGAAGCAGGCTAAATCCTTCAGTGTTAGACCATCACTTCAATTCAGTGCTCCTCCCTAATAATCCTTCCATTGCTGCTTTACTTTTGTTACATCCCACTGAGGATTCACATCATACTAACACTGAACTTCAGTGTTTTGATGATTTTGAAAGCAAAATAATAGTTGGGCACTCCACTGTGTTGAACAGGATTCTTGCCAATTTCTGTAGCAGAAGTACATTTGCTACCGATGTATCTTGTGCTTGCTCAAACTGTCCATCATTGGGTTTAGTTCCTACATCACTCGAACCCTTACTACTTGAATGAAAAACACTATAATGCCGGAGGAACACAGCAGGCCAGGCAGCATCCGTGGAGAAAAGCAGGCAGTCAACATTTCTGGTCAGGACCCTTCTTCAGGACTTACAATTTGAAATTCCACTGGCAGTCTTAGAAGAAGTGCAGCCGGGAACATAAAAGCAGGAACACTTGTTTAGTTTCCAAAAAGGGAATTTTAACTTTGTTGCACTGACTGGACATTGCACTGTTGTGGAACAAGAGAATCACTCAAACAGTACACTCTTAGGTCAGTCAGAAATTAACTTAAGATTAGATATTTATTTATTAGTCACATGTACATCAAAACACACCGTGAAATAAATCTTTTTGCATTACTGAGTATGTGCTGGGGGTAGCCCGCAAGTGTCACCATTCTTCCAGTGCCAACATAGCATGCCCACAACTCCCAAACTGAACGTCTTTGGATTATGGGAGGAAACCAGAGCACCCGGAGGAAACCCACGCAGACAAGGGGAGAATGTACAACCTCCTTACAGACAGTGGCGGGAATTGAACCCGAGTCACTGGTGCTGTAATAGCGTTACGCTAACCGCTACACTACTGTGCTGCCATTATATAATATACAAAATTATTATGAGGAGAGGCTAAAGGAGCTAGGGCTTTACTCATTAGAGAGAAGGAGGATGAGGGGAGACATGATAGAGGTATACAAAATATTAAGAGGAATAGATAGGGTGGACAGCCAGCGCCTCTTCCCCAGGGCACCAATGCTCAATACAAGAGGGCATGGCTTTAAAGTAATGGGTGGGAAGTTCAAGGGAGACGTCAGAGGGAGGTTTTTCACCCAAAGAGTAGTTGGTGCCTGGAATGCGCTGCCTGGGGTGGTGGTGGAGGCTGATACGTTGGTCAAGTTCAAGAGATTGTTAGATAAGCATATGGAGGAATTTAAAATAGAAGGATATGTGGGAAGAAGGGGTTAGATAGTCTTAGGTGTGATTTGAAGGTCGGCACAACATGGTGGGCCGAAGGGCCTGTATTGTGCTGTATTGTTCTATGGTTCTAAAACATACATAACATTGGCCTCATCCTGATGGCCACCTTTGTGTGTGGCTGCATCAAACTGTGTGTGGAACTGAAGTACACAAACACCAAGTGTCACTATGTGCTGTGTTTCTACCTGGCCCCAGTGATGCAAAGGATGGGGCTGGCCTTGTTACCACACAATATTCCATTCAGTTAGACCTTTCTGTACTATCTATCCTTTGCAGAAAATTTCTGCAGAATAAGCACCTTTGACCACAAGTCCATCAGACAGTGGTCAGCATGGAATGTCTTGCATGCCCCGTGGGAGACGGATGCAATGGATCCCATGCAGATTGTCAAGGCCAATGCAGAATGCCTCATTGCCAGGTCTTACTAAAGAGCATCAGGGCCTCACTTGACTGACAGAGAGAAGGGCCATCCCTGACAGATCAGAATCTCATTTCCCAGACAGGCTCCCCTCAAAACGGTTGTAGAGTAGATAGCTTGATTATCAACCCCTATGTGGACTGTGTGTTTGCTAAGAAGGTCTAGAAAAGGATATTAGGGTCCTTGTCGAGGTTTGCCCTGAGCAGCTGTGTAACAGGTTACTTTCTGATCTACAGGCCGTTACCAGATGATGCTGAAGGAACTCAGCAGGCCAGGCAGCATTTGCAGAGAAAAGCAGGTGGTTCTGACCCGAAACGTTGACCGCCTGCTTTTCTCCACAGATACTGCCTGGCCTGCTGAGTTCCTCCAACATCATCGTGTTTTTCATCTAGATTCCAGCATCTGCAGTCCTTTGTTTCTTAGGCTTACCAAGACAAACATCAAGTGCTGCTGGAAGATCATCAACTCAGTGTATTTCTTGACTGGCTCTGTAATTTCCGTCCGGAAAATGAAGAATGGGTGCTCCCAGGGATATCTGGGTCTTTCTCTATTTCATGCCTGGCACCAAAGGTCTTTCTTGCTCCAGTACAAACATACATAATATGTGCTTCCCCTATTTTGGTGTTAAACAGAAGTTAGACTGGTTTATCTGCTGTTTGATTCCACCATATAAGAGCTGAGTTTCTCTAGTGATGATATAATATTCAGGTTATGTGTGTTGGAGATCAGTCCATCTGTAGGCAGCATGGATTGGTTGTAAATCAGATCTTAAACACACATAACCCAGTCCGTTTAGAGCCACATAAAACATCCTCTCAATTTCCCACTAGTGTTAACAAGTTATCACTAACCCTATTGATTTACATCCCTTCGGAGAAATGCTCTGTACACATGCCATCCCTTTCAGTCATATAGAGATCCAGTATGTATATTGGATATATCGATCCCTTCTCTTGAGCCTGATGTTAGTTATCCTGTATCTTGGTAATGTGAGGTCTTCTTTACACTGAGAAAGCAATTAATAACCTATTTGTAAATGCATATATGGTAACAAACTTTTGATTCAGGCTAATATCCATTGATGAATTTAATTTCAGAAATGTCCCAACATAAACCCATATTTTGGGACTTTACTCTTCTCCATTTCTAGACTGACACCAACCCTTATTGTTGGGTTAGCAGGTTTTGTCAAAGTTTGTCCCCAATTAAACTTCCATTCTCAGGTATACAAAACAAAAGAGCTCTCTGTAAAAAAGGTTAATTTCACTGCATTGACAGCATTTCAAGCAATGGTATGTGAGTCTCATATTACAATTAATAAATTATTTCACACTGTTTTTCACTTATAAAGTCTCAGACAGATTCTATTCAGACTGGATGAAACAAAAGCAATTTCTTACAGTAACTGAATTAAAATATCATTTTTAAAAGCACATTAACTTAGAACAAGACACTCTGAGTTTTGATTTCAAGCTCACATCTTACCTTTAGTTCCAGGGTCAAAAATTCCATTGGTTAAAAAACTACATGCCCCTGTCTGCATTAAAAGCTTAATCTTTAGTCTTTTAATTTAAAATTCCTTCTTAGGCTTGGTTTAAAAATTTAGAGAAATCAACTACTTAACAGACAAGACCATAAAAGGTTAATAACTTCCAGATGTCAGTGTAACAATGACTGACACTGAAAATAGGTTGCCGACACATTTTAAAGACTTGCTGTTACATAAGGAATTGACCAGGCAAACATTCAAATACACTTTCATACAAAGTGAATTTCACTATCCATCAAACTTGCTGTGAAATACTTCCTTCAATTGCTCAACCATTCTGTCTGAGACAATCTGTTTCATTTAATGGAATTCACAGGTACGGATCTGCCACCAAGAGGGCAACAGTCAGTGGGTTTGCATCAAATATATAGGGGTATTTCTCATCCACATCCTGACTGGAGTGTGCCATGTGTCAAACCAGTGGGAAAATCCTGCCAAGAAGGCCAAAGATTGTGGAGCAAGGGAATCAGTCACTCAGCCCATTCTCAGATCAAACAGAAACATATTTATTTAATCAACCTTTCATCCTGAGGACGAAGAGAGAGGCCCGATCACTTACCCGTGAGGTCTACACACCAACTATCTCTCTAATTGTATGAAGCATGTATTTTCATGCACACTTAGATTGAAGATAAAGCATCTTCATGAATACACAAACCTTCAATTATCATTTCTTGACTAACCCAAGAAAAGGTGTGTGATCAGTTTCTTTTGACATAATCTTCCAAGTACAATCATCTCACATCTTACAGGGACCCATCTGTTGGTCTTGTGCCACTTATTTCAATTTGTTCAGTTAAGACCTTAGTTACCATGGTGATGGTACCAAGGGCAGGCCCATTATTTGCAATTACCATATTCCTCCAGGGGCCTTCCAGTTCCTTGCATCCTGTGAGCTGTTAGTAAATGATTCCCATCACCTGCTTTGCTTGGCACACAGTTATCCATCATCACGTCCCAATAGGTTACATCCAGCAGTGTGGTTCTGTCCTAATTCATGTCCCTGGCTGCCTTGTTCCATTAATAGTTGTGGTCTTACAGGCTCCTGGGATCACCCCAAAGGGACATTTCAGTAGACTGCTTATTTCAGAGATTATTAGTCTAATGACAAAAAACAGGTCCGATTTGTTTAATGCATAATATATATTATGTTTAATACATATAATTATATTATTTATAAGATATGTATATTATGAAACAATGTGTTTATAATATGCATGTGTTGTGAGTGAGGAGACAGATTCGAAGGATCTCAAAAGCAAGGACTCTGAACACAGTCTGGCAGGAAAGGATTTTATTTACAAGGGAGAAACATGGGAAAATGGTAACGGGAATAACACACACACTTGCGATCAGTTTATAGTGAGCTTGGGAAAATCGCACCGGGGATAAAGTACACACATGCGCGCGCGCACACACAAACACACACACATACACACAACGAACTAGGTACATACAATCAAGGAAAAGCAATACAATACCTGCCACCCCTTGACTCAGTGCAGGCATGGCTCTATTGCTACTGGGGACACTAACTAAAACGCTCCCAACCCTTTAACAGTGCACAAATCACCAACAATCTCTCCAGCACCATTCCACAGTACTCAGCCCGGAGTGAAGCAGGGTGGTCCCTCGAAGATGGAAAAAGAGAGTGAGCCAAGCACATGTGGTTCCCTTTATAGTGCTGGAGGGCTGGGGGGATCCAGCCCAGGTAATTTACAAAGGCCAATGGCCCAAGGCCAAGTACAAAGGTACTTAAAGGGGCCAATGGTTAGGTGTGCACTGTTGGGTGGGGCGGAGCCAAACCTTGATTTGCAGTGGTGTGTCTTCCGACCAGGTAGTGGGCAGTGCTGTCAAGTGACTGCCATGATCCTCCACAATACAGCATGTTAACCCTTTGGTCTAAGTCACTGTATTCAACCACTTCATGCCTATAATGAAATGGACTTTGATTCTTGGTGCGGTTTGTGTCCAAACATGTCAGCCTAAAAATCAGCACGTTTAGGGCGAAAACTGATTCTGTATCAGGTGCCGCCAGACTTCCAAACTCCCCTCCAGTATTGAATTATAGGAAGGTATTTAGAGGCCCATTAAAATCTTGGTGATAGGTTATAAATGAGAACCTGATAGTTACATGACAAAATCAGCAAGATTTCCAGTCATTTTGTCCTTCTAGATGCCACAGGTAAGAGCTGCTGGTACAAGAGTTGGGATGTCATGTTGCAGGAGTATGAAACATTGGTCAGGCCACACTTGGAATATTGTTCTGGTTACCAAACTACAGGAAGGGTGCGGTAGCCTGAAAAAGAGTGCAGAAGAGATTCACCAAGATGTTGTCTGGAATCTTTAAGGAGGCATTGGATAGGCCAGGTTTATTCTCACTGGAACATAGGAAGCTGAGGTTTACAGAGCTTACAGAGGTTTAGAAACTTATGAGGGGCATAGATCGGGTAGATAGTCAGAGTCTTTTCCTAAGGGTGAGGGTGTCTAAAATAGAGGGTATAGTGTTAAGATGAGAGGGGAGAAACTTAAAGGAGACCTGAGGGGTAAGTTTTTCACACAGAGGGTGGTGGTTATATGGAATGAGCTGCCAGAGGAAGTGGTAGAGACAGATACATTTACAACATTTAAAAGGTGTTTAAACAGGTACCTGGATAAGAAAAGACCAGAGGGATACAGATCTAATGCAGGATAATGGGATTAGCATAGATAGGCTTTACGGTTGGCATGGAAAAGTTGGGCCAAAAGGGCCATTTCTGCCCTGTACGATTCTTTGATTCTAAACTAAACTTTTACTGTACATTGATTCCTGTAATGTAATGTCTTCAGATGTTATTTTACTGTGGTGCTACAGTCTGTTTCTATGATGTACAATTTTGTGATTCTAAATAAAAAAGAGAAATGGTGGGCCCAGTTAAGAGGATGTTGGAAGATGCCAAACTTTGAATAAGAGGACATCTTGTTTCCTTGAGGGGAGAGATTATGAAACAATATTAGTTTAAGTTTTCATTGAGGCAGGGAGTGAGTTTTGTCACTCTCCATCCAGGGAGGAAGAAGTTTAAAGATATTTCAACATGTTTTTAAAATGGATTTCTTTGATGATGACCTTTCCTCTGGATATTAATCTACACCCTCCTTCCCTTAATGATGATCTCCCTGAGCTGGAAAGATTAGGACCCACCTCTGATCGAATAATGAGGTACCCAAAATGTGTTTGACCTAGACTTAACAATTCAGGAACAGCTTTGTCCCCTCTGCCATCAGATTTCTGAATGATCCATGAACACAGCCTCACTATTCCTTTCTTTGCATTTATTATTTATTTTTGTAATTTGTAGATTCTTATGTCTTTGCACTGTATTGCTGCCACAAAACAATAAATTTCGCGTCATATGTCAGTGATAATAAATCTGATTCTGATATACTGTATGTCTGTATTTAAATTCTGCCTGTGGCCCTTGTATGGATTCCTGAGTGAGCACCTTTTGTTATATCTCAGCCATGAGAGCACATTCCTTTCTTCCAGACCAATTATTAACACATGTCACCAGGTAACCTACAGTTTAATGCAGTTTTATTTGAACCAATAACCATGTGCTAAGCTTTATCAAAAACATTCTTGGTTTATATTAAAAATACTCATGCAGACTTCCCTGTAGACCGTGACAGTGAACTCCTGCACAAAATAAATCAATGGGGTTTGTTGGACATGAGCTACCCTTCACAAACTCATACCGATTCATTTTTATGATCCCATATTCACAGTAACTTCCACACAACTCATGTTAAATTAACCCATCTGTTGATTCATATTCTTTTCCCTTCTATTGGTCTTGAACAACAGAGTGACGTTCACAGTTTTCCAATATGAAAGGCAAATTCCCAAGTCCAGAGAACTTTGGAAAATTATATTGAATGCTTCCACAAATTTCTTTATCTTTTAGCATAGCAACTATAAAATCCTCCAGATGTGTTTATTCTAATTTATATTGTTCTCCACATTATCTTTTTTCAATTTCTTGTGCCACTAGTGTTCTATAAACCACAACATACCATTCAATTTTGATACAGCTAAAAGATGTTACAATGTGTTTTTTTTACCTTTCCCATTATTTTTTATATCCTTTGCAGCTTTTAACAACCCTCTTAGACTTCTTTTAGAATTCTGTCTCTTGGCTCGGTTTTGTCTTTTACTTAGTTTGCTTTTGACCATGGTTACCCAAAAACCCTTAATGTCAGCTGGGTCCTAATTAGTCACACATTCACCCTAAAAGCCGAAGGCTCTGGGTTCAATGCCCTCTCCAGAAACTTGGGATGATTCTCCATTAACAGCAAGAATGGGGCTTGAGTTTGATCCACACCCTTTCAGTGGGCAGTGTGTTTCTCTTTGCATTCCTAACAACTGCTGACAGCTTGCAGATCAGGCAGTTCATGACATTGATTCATTTGATGTGCTGACTTGAGGCCAGCGCTGCTGTTTTCAACCGTGTATTGCTGAACAGAATTAAAGGCCACTCCTTCCAGTGCAACTCAAGTGGATCACAGCCTCATTCTGAGTTAGTTGATAGATAATTTCTTGTGACTGCTAATATAATTTTGTGTGCTTTTTAGGTTTTCCTTACATCACGGAAACCAGCCTCCCCTCCATGGACTCTGTCTATACCTCTCGCTGCCTTGGTGAAGCAGCCAGCATAATCAAAGACCCCACGCACCCGGGTCATTCTGTCTCCTCCCCTCTCCCATCAGGCAGAAGATATAGAAGCCTGAGGGCACATACCACCAGGCTCAAGGACAGCTTCTATCCCACGGTGATAAGACTATTGAATGGTTCCCTTATATGATGAGGTGGACTCTGACCTCACAATCCACCTTGTTATGACCTTGCACCTTATTGTCTACCTGCACTGCACTTTCTCTGTAGCTGTGACACTTTAATCTGTATTCTGTTATCATTTTTACCCTCAATGCACTGTGTAATGAATTGATCTGCACGAACATTATGTAAGACAAGCTTTTCACTGTACCTTGGTACAAGTGACAATAATAAACCAATACCAATACTAAGGAATAGTCTACCGGGTGCAATTTATCTGGTGTTGATGAAGTTTTTGTTGCTTTACAAGTTTGTGCAGAAATAAGTTTCTTCCAGAAAAAAATGGTTTGGTAAACCTCCCATTGAACTGATGACCAGAAGAATAAATAGAGATCACGCAGAGACAAACAGGTGCCGGAAGTGGGAGGATAAGGAGAGGAGTGTCACGAGCTCTCAGCAGAGGACAACGCCTTCCAAGGGTGCAAAGGATCTTCAGAGAACAGATTTCCAAACTGGATTCCTTGACAAACAACACCTGCTTCACAGCAGTGATTGTGATTGTAATCTGTCAAGTGATGAAGCAAAATCTGTAATTTAAATCTGGGAAAGAAGCAACTTGACCGAATTACTTCTCCAAGACTCTGCTGGAGATACAAGCAGCTTGCTGTGCCCTGCTGTGTAAAAGAGGTGTCGAAGGTTTTTTATACAAAGAGGGGCTGGTGCATCTCATTCCCTTGTCAGACCAGGGGAAGATATTAAGACTATTGAATGGTCCCCTTATATGATGAGATGGACTCTGACCTCACAATCTACCTTGTTGTGACCTTGCACCTTATTGCACTGCACTTTCTCTGTAGCTGTGACACTTTACTCTATACTGTTATTGTTTTTACCTGTACTACATCAATGCACTCTGTACTAACTCAATGTAACTGCACTGTGTAATGAATTGACCTGTACAATTGGTACGCAAGACAAGTTTTTCACTGTACCTCGGTACGAGTGACAATAATAAACCAATACCAATACCAATATTGCACGTTCCCCTTGACACAGGGTGCTGCAGATCGCAAATGTACAGGCTGTCATTTTCGTGAACCAAATGCCACTGTGTAAACTCAGCCAGTTGGTTGATGGTGGTATTCTGGCAGGAGTTATGCTGCTTTCGCTCTGTTACAGGACGAGCTGCATTTGATTCATCACGGAAGTTAGAGTCTGGGCGGCAGTGGCTATTCACTGATGATACGGCTCAGGATCCTAGCGTGGAGTTCTTGCTCATCAGCCATACAGAGATAGGTGTGCTGTCACAAAGAACATTGTAAATCACACTGTCGGCACTGTGGAGCAATGTTTCCCTTCTCTGCTCTGCTTCGAAGGCAGCCCTGGATTTGAGCAGGTGTCAAGATCTGTGGTAATGTGCTGCATGCTGCCTAACTTGATTATTGTGGAGGAACAGCCTCCTATCAGGCAAAAAGTTGAGGAGTCAGAACAGGAAGTGCAATGTAAAGTAAAGGAATAAGTAGATGAAGCCACTCTGCTACAGTAGCCTAATTGGTTGGAGTCCACACATCTTCCACTTCAACCTCTGGTGAACTGACACATGTGCCTTCTCCAGTCTGGGTGCTGCATACATGTGTCCAGCATCTCATCACATGCGTTCTCTTCTCTCTCATCTGGTTCTAAAATATGCCCAGTTTCAACCTCTGAGCTGAAAATCAAAAATAAAACTGTAGCTGCTGGAAATCTGAAGTAAAAACTGAAAATGCTGGCAACAATCAGAAGATCAGGCAACATCTGTGGAAGGCGACCCAGAGTTCATGTTTCAGTTCAAAGACCCTCATCAGAACTGGGAAAGACAGAAAGCAAGTTAGTTTTAAGTTGCAAAGGGGTGGGGGACAAGGGGAAAGGACAAATGAGATATTTCTGATGGGGTGAGGATTGGGTTGCCATGGTGATAAGCTGTTGATGAAGTCATTTGGTTGATAGATTGATGTTGAGCGCTTTGAGGTATCTTTAAGAAAAGATATTTATCTATTGGTCACATGTACATGGAAACACACATTGAAATGCACTTTTTTTGCGTAGAGTGTTCTGGGGGCAGCCCACAAGTGTCGCCACACTTCCGGCACCAACATAGCATGCCCACAGCTCCTAACCTGTATGTCTTTGGAATGTGGGAGGAAACCAGAACACCCAGAGGAAACCCACACAGACACGGGGAGAACATACAAACTCTTTTCAGACAGTGGCCGGAATTGAATCTGGGTCGCTTGCGTTGTAACAGCGTTACACTAACCGCTACACTACCGTACCCCGCTATGCTACCGTGTTAGAGAGAGAGAGAACACAAGCACAGAACATTTACAAGGTGTGAAATACAGGACTGTAGGAATTCCTTAGTGTGTAAGGCCACGCTGGTGGGGAGAGAAAAATTGTCGATATTACAGATAATGGGGTTGACAGCAGAACTGTCCAGTTCTGACACAGACAGAGAAAGTGAGTTACCTGAAAATGTTGAATTTGATATTGAGTCTGAAAGGCCGAAATGTACCCAGGCACAAGATGATGCTGTTCCTCAAGATTGCATTTGGCCTTGTTATAAAGGTGCAGCTTGCCACTGATAGGCCAGATTGGGAGTAGGATGGAGAATTAAAATTATAGGCATCTGGAAGCTTAGGATCAGCCCCGATGACTGAACACAGGTGGTCTGCAAAGCAGTCCCCAATCCGTATTTGGTTTCTTCAGTGTAGAGGAGACCACATTGTGAACACTGAACACAGTACACTAGATTGGAAGAAGTGCAAGTGAACTGTTCGTTCAACTGGAAAGACTATTTGAGTCCCTGGAAGGTGGGAAGGGAAGAGGTGAAGGGACAGGTGTTGCATCTCCTGAGAAAATGTTGTGAGAAGGCAGTGATGAGTAGATAAATACTGGACCAGGAAATTGAGAAGGGATAGTGAAAGGGGAAGGTAAGAACAGTTGTGTAATGATGGTGGAGTGTCATTGAAGGTGTTGGAAATTGTGAAGGATGTTCCATCGAATGTGAAAGCAGGTGGAGTGGAAAATGAGGACTGGGAATCTCTATCCTTTGGAGGAGAGGGACTGAGAACAAAGGTGTGAGAAATAGATGAGATGTGATCAAGGCCTCTGTTAACTCTGGTAGAGGGGAAGACATGTTTCAGAAAGAAGGAAGACATCTTGGAACCATTTCACAGAGTCATTGAGAATACAGCACAGCAAAAGGACTTTTAGCCGACCTAGTCCACAGGACTGTCAATACTAATCCTATATTAATCTCATTTTATTTACTCTTCCCACTTTCTCATCAACGCCCCCCAGATTCTATCACTCACCTACACACTAGAGGCAATTTACGGTAGTCAATTAACTACCAACCTGCATGTCTTTGGAAACTGGAGCACCAGGAGGAAACGCACGCAGTCACAAGGAGAATGTGTAAACTCCACATAGACAGCACCTGAGGTCAGGGTTGAATTGAGGTTTCCAATGCTGTGAGACCCTACTAGCTGTGCCGCTGCGTTGGTCCTGGAGCAGATCAGTCACAGACAGATAGGAGAATGGAATGAAGTCCTTACGAAAGGTGGGTGTTGAGACAAGGGGGAGAGGGAGGAGAAAGTGTGTTCAAGACAGGTGTGGTAGTCTGTGGACATGAATTATCCATCTGTAATATTGATTCTGCTTTTCTCTCTCCACTAGCATGTCTTGACCTGCTGGACATTTCCTACAGCTCTCATTCTCTCTCTCTCTCTCTCTCTCTCTCTCTCTCTCTCTCTCTCTCTCTCTCTCTCTCTCTCCCTCTCTCTCTCTCTCTCTCTCTCTCTCTCTCTCTCTCTCTCTCTCTCTCTCTCTCTCTCTCTCCCTCTCTCTCTCTCTCTTTCTCACTTCCGTCATTAGCCTATCAATTAAATGTATGAAGTTTGTGTGTACGCCATCAACAACATCCAAAGAGATTGAATGATGAGGGGCATGTTTTTTGTGAGAAGAAGGATTCTCTGTCTTTTGGCTCCTCCAGGCTCAAAAGATTATGGATTAATGTTCTAGATACTGCCAGAGGACACTGTCTTCTATGCCGTGCAGGCCTACACAGGATTAACAGTCTGTGCTCTTGAAGGTAGACTTAGCCATGTCCATGCACTATTTGTCCTGGACGTTGTGTTTGCTTCTATTCACTGTTTTTGCCGAGTCTGTGGCTCAACTGACCGCAGTCCTACAAGCTGTCTCCTAGTTGTTCACATCAATACCCAGCACCTTACAAATGTCTTTGTGAATGGCAAATTTGTCTTTTTACTGAGCCTAGTTCTCCACAGAGAGTGTCTTTGGAATTGTCTCATCATTCATCAAGTGAATATGCACATGCCACCAGATGCATTGTTGCCTGAGGAACGTGTATATGCAATGGATCTGTGCATGATCCAAAGGATTAAGATTTATGACTCTATCCTTCCAAAGTATGTTCAGAATGCATCACGAGCATGGATGAATGCAGTTTAGTCTTTTCTCTTGAATGGAGTACGGAGTTCAGGTCTCACAGTTATCAGGCAGAGGACAAATTATTGGAATGTATACAAGGAAGAGTTCTAGATCATTATGTTAACAAGCTAACAAGGAAAATGCTATTCTCAATCTCATATTGTGTAATGAGAAAAGATTAATTAATAATCTTGTTATAAAGAGGCCATTAGGGAGGGGCGATAGAATTTTACATTGAGTTGCAAAATGGTATAGTTTAATCCAAGATCAAGGTTTTAAGTATAAGCAAAGGAAATCATGAATGTATGAGGGTCAAATTGGCTATGGTTGATTAGGAAACTAAATTAAAAGTATGATGGTGGAAAGGCATTACATTTAGAGAATAATATTTGTAAACAAAAAAACCTGTAAGACAAAAAATAACAGGAAAGTGGTTTGTCTGTGCTGACATGGGAAACTAAATATAGTAATAAGTCAAAGGAAGAGGGTTGTAAAGTTGCCAGCACTAGCAGTAGACCTGAGGATTGGAAGCAGTTTAGAATTCAACAAAAGAGTACTAAGAAATTGATTAGGAAAGCATCAATGGAATCTGAGATTAAAGTTGTGAGAAACATAAATACAGACTGTAAAAGCTCCCACGGGTATGTAAGAAGGAAAAGACTACTGAGAGCACATGTGGGTTCCTGACAGAAAGAGGTGAGAGAATTTGTAATGGGGAATATGGAAATGCCAGAGAAGTTAAGCAAATACTTCAGGCCAACCTTCACAGATGAACACGCATAAAATCTGCCTGAAATACTAGATAACCAAGGGTCTAGTAAAAATGAAGAACCAAAGGAATTAGTATTTTTTTCAGAAAGAAATACAAGAAAAGTTGGTGAGACCGAAAGCTGATATATGCCAAGGATACGATGATCTGCATTGCAGAGTCGTGAAAGAGCTGGCTATAGATTTAGTGCTGCATTGGTTACTATCTTTTGAAATTCTATAGGTTTTGGAATGGTTCCTACAGATTGAAGGGCAGCAATATTTAAGAAAGAAGGGAGAGAGAAAACAGGGAACTATTGATCTGTTCACTTAACATCAGTAGCAGTCAAATTGCTGGAATCTATAATAAAAGATAACATAACAGATCACTTACTAAAGAATAATAGGATGGAGTAGAGATACCCTGAACTTATACAAAGAAAGCAAAACATATTTGACCAGTCTATTGCGGTTTTTAGAGGATATGACTGGCAGAAACAAATGGATGTATGTATTTGTGTTTTCAGAAGGCTTTTGATCAGGTCCCATGCAGGAAGGTGGTCAACAAGATTAGGGTTCATGGAATCAAGGGCTAATATACTGGCATGGATTGAAAATTTGTTAACAGACTGACAGGAAAGAATGGGAATAAACAGATTGGCAGACTTGTGGGGTACCACACAGATCAATGTTTTGGCCCCAGATATTCGTGTTCCAGATCAGTGATTTGGCTAGAGAAACAAAGGACTACAGATGCTGGAATCATAGTGTTCCCCTTTTCCTGTCTTCAGTCCTGAGGAAGGGTCCTGACCTGAAATGTTGACCGCCTGCTTTCCTCCACAGATGCTGCCTGGCCTGCTGAGTTCCTCCAGCAACATGGTGTTTTTCATCATTGATTTGGCTGAGGGGATCAAGTATCATATTTCCAACTTTGCTAATAAATCAAGACTAAGTGGGATTGTGAGTTAGGATGAAGGATGTAAAGAGATGCTGATGGCATATAGACAAGGTGAGTGAGTAGGTGAGAACAGATGGGATATAATGTCAAAATATGTGAGGTCATCCACTTCAGTAGGCAAAACAGAAAAACAGAGTGTTTTTTAAATGGTGATGGACTGAAAAAAATCGATTTTCAATTGAACCTGACTTTGTACAATACACAAGTCACTGAAAGCTGATATTCAGATGCAGCCAGCAATTAGGGAGTGAAATAAAATGTCAGCCTTTATTGCCAGAGGATTTGAGTTCAGGAGTAAAGATGAATGACTGTAATTATACAGGGCTTTGGTGAGACTGTACCTGGGGCATAGCATATAGTTTTAGTTTCTTTATCTAAAAAAGGATATACTTGCCACTGAGGGAGAGCAATAAAGATACACCAAGGTGGTTACCAGCATGGTAGATTTACCAAATGAGGAGACATTAAGCAGACTAGATTTGAATCCAGCAGCATTTAGAAAAAATGAAAGTTGATTCATTGAAACTTACAAAGTTATTTGTGGGTTTGGTGATAAAGACACAGGGAGGATGATTCCCCTGGCTACCGAGTTTGGAACTGAGGGTCACAATCTCAGAATAAGGAATAGGTTATTTAGGACTGAGACGAGGAGAAATTACTTTACTCAGATGGTGGCAAATCTTTGGATTTCTCTACCTTAGAGAACTGTGGTGACTCAAACACTGAGTTCATTCAAAATAGAGATTGCTAGATTTCTGGACATTAAAGAAATCAAGGGATACAGGGATAATGCAGGAAAATGACACCGAGGTGGAAGGCCAGCTCTGATCTTAATGAATGGTGGAGCAGTCTTGAGGGTCCAGATTTTACTTGAAGGTCCAGATTCTACTCCTACTTATGTTGTATTCTTATCATGTGAGGTTAAGTAGAGTGCTGACAACATTGATTTGGTACACGGACAGTTTGTTGTTCAACCACAACCTTCTTGGAAGTTTGGAAAGGCAGAGAACAGCTTTCCTGATGTGCAGGTGTTATCAGAATTAATAAGAGGTTGGTGATACTGGTGGAGCTTAAGTAAGTAAACTTTAGTAACAATCTGTATACTGTAATTGTTGGTGTTGCTGGAGAGGTCTCATTACAGTGGTCTTTTCCAAGCTTATGGTCAGCAGAAAATGCTGGTATTCCTGGGAAAAGCAGGCCTTCAAGTGTTTGAGACATTCCGCGACCACATTATTGGCAAAGAGCAAATCTCTGATCAGGATGATATGTCAGAGCCCTGAGTTTGGAGGACTTGAATAGTTTTCCAATTGACCTTGTGTGGAGGCTTATTCCTTCTGTAGAGACCCTAAATGTGTGTTTTAGAAGGAGAAAGATCCCAGCCAAAGTTGGAGCTGGGATGCAAACTTATGTGATTCTGCTGCGTATGCCGAAGTGAGGTCAAATGGTTGCATTGGATGGTGCCTCTACATCCAAGGTCTAGGGCATTAGTAAGTTCTATGAAGAAAACATATGGCTTTCAATTCTCTGCACATCTCCTGCAGATGCTTCAAGAAGATCAAGTCTGTGGTTGACCACTCTGTTCAGAAGCTGCACTGCAGCAGAGAGTACATTCTCTCTGTAACAATGCGGAGCCTATTGAGGACAACATGTGCAAAATGTTTGTCAGTGATGTTTAGATGCCATAGACCTTATTGCAGTTGCTCCAGTCTCCTTGTTCTTATATCCCGGAGTCCCTCATATCTTGCTGAACCTCCCCTTCTTCCAGCACAGGTAGATGTAGTATAGCCTGTGGTGTGCCTGAGCAGAGAGGTTTTCATACATTTGATGGCTTCAGCTGGGATACCATCCTTCCACTTGCTAAGCCATCACTGGGTGGCATACTAACTGATGGAAATAGTTGATAGGCAGAATGAAATGCATTTAGAAATTTGAGCAATGGATGAGATGAATGGTGCATATTGTGGGATATGAAGATAAGCTCTCAGCTCTTGAAAACTCATGTGAAATTGTTAAACCCTTTTCTGCATTGTGGGAGGAAACCAGAGCACCCGGAGGAAACCCATGCAGACACAGGGAGAATGTACAAACTCCTTACAGTCAGTGGCTGAATTTGAACAATTAATCAAACATACGACTATATTTCAAACATTGTTGATGGGAAAGATTAATATTTTGAGGTAGTTGTCACTGCCTTCGAAATTATATCATCATGAGTACTTGGGTCCATGGGATGAAACTTTCAGACTGATTTACTGGAGGCGTAAATGATATTATAAACCACTTTTGTGAACATAATTTAGTCTGTGTGATACAAATTTTAACCCTTACTTCAGTATAAGCTATTCACTTCACCTACAGGCATTATACTTTACATATAAATTATGCATTTTTTGGATGAAAGAATTATAATGTTGCTGGAAACCTGACCAATTCTTTTTGTCATTTATTGAAATTGCTTAGCAATACAATTAACTTCCCAATGTCTGCAAGCAGGGAAGATTCCTCCGAGTCTTTCTTCATATCATACAAATTATACAGCAATATTCAATGCATTGTTCCTCTCTAAATGACACTTTATTCATATGACAGTACTCAAGTCCTTGGGACTTCTTACCTTATGTAGCTATTGATCCTTGTAACCTTCATCCAAATGCTCAGTTAAAGCTTGGATTAATGTTAAATGCTATTTTGAAGGTCTATCCTTTCATTAATTCCCTTTCAACACTTATTCTCCTATAACCACAAAGAGATTTTTCAATGTCACAGGAAATGAATATTCCCATCTGCAGTATTTCTATTTTTTTTAAGCAGCTCATGTATCATCAGATCTAAAAATTCAATTTGTTTTCAGTCGGAGATTTGTCTTATTCATTCATGGTATACTGGACAGGTGGAGCTGTCACTTGCTTCTGACAACAACCATCAGCTTGTGACCACCTCTGACAAGAGTTAACCCCCTCCCAACTTTAAGCATTCCCTACTGTCATGACCAGGACATCTCTGCTGCAATATCTGTTATCTGAAAGGTTCTGGCAACTCTTTTGTAGTAGTAATGAATCAAATATTTCCCTTGAGCCCCATAGACTTCAAGTACTATGTTCTTTTGACATAGACTTCCAAAAGACATTTGACAAACCCCGTCATAAAGATAAGCACATGAATCTCCAGAATATTAGTGTTGTGATTAGAAAATACAAACATTGCTACAAGTTGTGCTCTGCAGAGCCCTGGTTAAACCACATGTGGAGTATTGCAATAGTTCTGGGCATAATATCTTAGAATGGTAAATAGGCATTGGATTGCTGTGTAATTTTTCATTGGTTGCATTACAATGAGGAATTACTCAAACCAGGGTTATATTCATTGCAATTTAGAAGATAAATGGGTATTTTATTTCATCTTCCAAAATGTTAGGGTTTGGTCGGTAGTTGGAAATACTGCTGGATGGGGAGTCCAACATCAAGGGTCACAGTTGAATTATTAGAGGCAGACCCTTCAGGAGTGAAGTTTGGAAGCAGTTTTGCATGTAGACCCTGGTAGAAATTTGGAACTCCCTTCCCCAATAGGAACTAATGCTCACTCAGTTGTCAACTTCAAATCTGAGATTGATGTTTTGTTTTAAAACCAAGGACCTTAAGGGTATGGGGAAAAGATAAGAACACAAGCACTCTGTGCAGCGTTACTTCACAGAGCACCAATTCATTATGGTGTTGTTGGTTCTTCAGTCTAAACACTCGTAAGTACAGCTAAGGCTATGCTTTAAGAAAGGCATCTACTCAAGCTGCACGTGGCTGTGTCAGGAAGCCGGAGTGAACCCCTGCCCTCTCCATCGCTGCACACTGCTGTGCTGGGACCTAGAAATCCTTGCCTCTGCTGGCAGACTTGGAGGAATGAATTATCCATGGCTTGGTGTGGAGCGGCTAACTGTGTGGGCTGGTGCTGGGTGAGCTGTTGAGCATTCTGCCTACTCAGCATAGGATGATGATGCTGAGATATCTTTATTGGTCACATGTACATCGAAACACACAGTGAAATACACGTTTTTTGCGTAGACCGTTCTGGGGGCAGCCCGCAAGTGTCGCCGAACTTCCAGCGCCAACATAGCATGCCCGCAACTTCCTAACCCGTACGTCTTTGGAATGTGGGAGGAAACCGGAGCACCTGGAGGAAACCCACACAGACATGGGGAGAACGTAAAAACTCCTTACAGACAGCGGCCGGAATTGAACCCGGGTCTGCACCCTAGTTGGAACAGTGAGTGTGGACCATCCCTGGGCACTGGCAGCACCTGCTCCATGTGTTAACAGACCATCCAGATCCTATGGTCTCCCTCCTCACCCCCTGCTGGGTGTGAGGGAAGCAGCTCCCCCTCTCTTAGCTTGGCTACACAAGGCCAGCAACTGTCATTGAGCTTGTTTCCATAGAGAAATCTCCAGGCTAGAGACAGCCTAACATCCAAACAAAGAGAGAGCTCACTCCAGTCCACCCAACACCTGTCCTCACAGGCATACTCTCCAGACTGGAGCATTGCTGAATTCTTTCCAGGTTTCCCGCACTGAGGTTCCTGGCACTACAGCAAGTAGCAGTAGGAAGGCAGAGGTCTGCATGAGATCCTCTGCACTGCAGTCCAATCAGTAACACGTGTCTCTCTATATAAGGCTAGAATGACCCCTTTGAGTGCATTAGTTCCCTCATTCCCGGAAATGTATCCTGAGTGATAAATGAGGTATCGGTGTATATATCAAAGGTACAGACTTGGGAATCAGCTGCTGCATAGCCATTGACTGGTGATGCAGACTGCAGGAACTAAGTTGCCCATTCTCTCTATTCTTGCATTTCCAAAGCCATACTTGGTCAAATGCTCCTTGTTTCCAAGGGTACTCACTCTCACATCACCTGCGATATTTAGTTTGTTTTTAATCCGTGCTAGGATCTGGGTTGTGATGAACTCTAGACTGGAATAACCTGAGCAGAAACTAAAATTGAGTCTCAGTGAGCAGGTTAATGGAGTGTGATTATTATTGGCATCATCCATTATTTTCTTCATAACTGAAAGCAGACTGAGGGGACAATAATTGGTTGGATTGGCCTATACCTGCCTTTTGTGTAAGGGGCATACCTGGGCGAATGTCCACCTTGTCAGGTACATGCCATTGTTCAAGTTGAAATGGTACAGCCAGAGATATAGTTAGCTCTGAAGATCAAGATTGTGGGCCTCTTCTCTTAGGTGTTTGTGCTGTTTCATATTGCTCATTAAAGCAGAATCACTCCCCTCAATTTATGCTAAAGATAGAATGAGAGATAGACTGGTCCATGAGTTCACAAAATACAATAATGCTGCCTCTGATCCAATGTGTTTCATCAATGCCTGGCTTTGAGCAGTTCTGAATCTATCTTATTTGGCATGGCACTACCAAATGGAAGGCATTAGATAAGATAAGATATTTATTTATTAGTCACATGTACATCGAAACACAGTGAAATGCATCTTTTTGCATTACTGATCATGTGCTGGGGGCAGCTCACAAGTGTCGCCACGCTTCCACCGCCAACGTAACATGCCCACAACTTCCTAACCCGTACGTCTTTGGAATGTGGGAGGAAACCCACGCAGACACAAGGAGAACGTACAAACTCCTTACAGACAGTGGCTGGAATTAAACCGGGGTTGCTGGCGCTGTAATAGCATTACACTAACCGCTACACTACTGTACCACCCCTATCAGTGAAAGTGGAACTTTGTCTTCCCAAGGACTGTGTGGTGTTCACTCCTACCAGTGCTGTTCAGGACCAGTACATTTAAAACAGACAGATTAATGGTGTTAAATCAGGTAGGATTTTGATTCATTCTCTCATCATTTGTTGTGGGTCCAGTCTGGCAGTTTTATCCTTCAGGATCTTGGTAGCTTGGTAAATGGTGGATGCAGTTGAGACACATCTGGTCACTAAGTCCTCCTATAGAATGCATTCTCATCAAATTTACTCTTAATTCCATGGGTCTGCCTCTATTATCCCACAATATGGAGTTTCATAAAGGTTCAGACAGCAGCTTTTCAATAAATCTTCATCATGACAAAAGCAAATAACAGAGCACTTATACCTACAATAAAAATATTAAGTTATATTGATCGTTTTTACAAAAATGAAAAAATCAAGCAATTAAAAAAAAACTGCTTTGGAGTCTAAACTGAAAGGCTATAAAAACAGAAATATTCAAATGAAGTGAAATGGATAGTTAAAGCACTGACTATACAGAACATATCCTTTCATTGGATCCACACACTGATAACATATTTTAGGAAGCATCCTATAAAATATCCAAGCAATGGGCACCCACAGATTGCTTAGAAAACTTGTAGACTGAATAGTTAAATCCAAGAGATTAGGATGAGATCCTGGTTCTGTGAAGATTTATATCACCTATTTTGATTCGCCAAAATATTTCTGGAATGAGAAATATAAATTAGTCAAACTCCTAATTTCTTGCCAGAAGATACCTGGAAAGTAAACATCCATGCATAATAAACACAAAAAATTCTGGAAATAACGAGTCAAGCAGTATCTGAGAGGAACCAAGTTATCACTTCAGAAAATTAGACAAAGGCAAGGTTAGAAAACAAAGCTAGTTTTATCTTGCAGAATGGGTGGAGAGTACAAAGGAAATGTCTGTGATGGCTTGGAGACCAAGATAGACTGATGCGACTCATGGTGCTGCCAGCTGAGAGAGGGTGCTAAAGGCCGATTAATTGCAAATATCTGTCCACAGAAGATGTAAATAGAAGGGGATGAATGCAGACTAGAGAGACGATACAAACAGGAAAGTCCAGATATTGGAGATTGTTAAACTCAGTGTTGGGTCCTGAGGGAGGTAACAGAAGGTTAGCTGCTGTTTATTTCTAGCTTACATTGGGATTCATTGACCTGCTAAGTATTTCTAGAATCTCTGTTCTTTTTTTAATTTCAGGTTTCTAGCATCCGCAGTGTTTTTTTTTTCTTTTGGCTTGTCTGTATACATCACAGGGAATGTTGCCAATGATGTCTTTATGTTGACCAATCTCTGAATAGACTTTGAAGAGAATAACTTCAAAGTCTAAAAAGCCTATAATGGTCACTGAAGGAATTTTTCATAATGGATGGTGACTGTGGTGAAGAAATCACTGACTTCAGTGGAGAGAAGGGCATGGATGGAAAAAACATGATGAAAGGAACATGATGAAAGTTAAAGTTAAAACATTGTAATGTGTTATGCTTTGAGTAGGGGACCACAGATCCATAGAAATTGTAGGTGCTGAGGCAGGTACAGTAGTGCAGCGGTTAGCGTAACACTATTACAGTGCCAGCGACCCGGGTTTGATTCTGGCCACTGTCTGTAAGGAGTTTGTAAGTTCTCCCCATGTCTGCGTGAGTTTCCTCTGGGTGCTCTGGTTTCCTCCCACATTCCAAAGACGTACGGGTTAGGAAGTTGTGGGCATGCTATGTTGGCGCCAGAAGTGTGGCAACATTTGCAGGTTGCTCCCAGAACATTCTAAGCAAAGAATGCATTTCACTGTGTGTTTTGATGTAAATGTGATTAATAAAGATACCTTATTTTATCTTAAATACTGCGAATACTCAGCAGGTCCAAGATACCTAACGCCACCTCATTCTTACTACTGACACACTAACCAGTATGGATTAACCAGAATTCCCAACATAATTTTGGAACCAATATGACATTCTGCTTCTCTCGTACATTGCAGCCTAGATTCTGTCCATCATTTGTTAGCAGAAAGATTTGGAGTTATGTTTGGGAATTTTCCCATTAGGTTTTTCTTCAGCTTAAATCTGAAACTTTTCTGTTGGCTCATTTTAAGACTTAGAATGGTTCCTGGCAAAAGCCATCAATCCCATAAGATATTAATTGCCTTGAGAAATCATGCCTTGATATATTCTTGGTCAAAGAACTGAAATTTGTTTCCAGTCCCTAATTTTTTTAACAACAGCAGTTTTTGATTCTGCAGTGCAAGGCACTGCTTCAGTGTTCACAGCGCAGGCAAGAGCAGGAACTGCTATTCCTACCCCATTTCACACCTGGCAGCTGAACATGGAGCAGACAATTTAATGGTGCTCAAAGAAAATTTAGCATGACAGGATACATAGCAGTGTAGGTTCACCGTGTACATGGAAATACAAATACAAGGAAAAAATGAAAAATGGTGACTTTTTTTCTTAAAGTGATTTGAACGCACAGCACAGAAGTGATTGGATCGATCTAAGTTTTCCAACACACAACCCTCATTCCACGTTACTTTCCCCAACCCTACCAGCCTAAACTGCTGTTTTGTTTCTTTCTCCTGCAAATACTAATCGAGCCTTCCCTTAAATAAGATAAGATATCTTTATTAGTTGCATGTACATTGAAACACACAGTGAAATACATCTTTTTGAGTAGTTTTTTGTGGACAGCCCACAAGTGTCGCCACACTTCCGACGCCAAATAACATGCCCGCAACTTCCTAATCTGTACGTCTTTGGAATGTGGGAGGAAACCGGAGCACCCGGAGGAAACCCACTCAGACACGGGGAGACTGTACAAACACTTTACAGACAGTGGCTGGATTTGAACCTGGGTCACTGGTGCTGTAATTATACCAAGATGTAGCAATGTTCTCATTTTACCTACTCTTCTGAGAAAAAAAACATTCAGGATTAATAAAGGGGATGTGGACATAACTGGATTCTAATACTTAATTATGAAGTAATGCATCAGATTAGATAGAAATAAATCTGTTAAGAATACATAAAGACATAGATATGAAATGAAATCTGAGAGATTTAGGAAAAGGACAGACAAAACTTTTTCAATACAAGGAACAGGAGGTTGTTGAATGTGTTGCTGTTGTTGGTGATTGAAGCGATAGGGAGAAATAAATCCTTTGATCCAATAGTGTTAAATGTGCAACAAAGGATCTGAGTAATTTATTCTGCTTGTGATAGTTAGCTTAATTGACTTCAGCAGCAGTGGAATACAGTGCACCTCTGCTACCAAAGTGCATGTTTAATGCTACCAATCCAATGAAAAATTCTGATCCTCTTTCAAAAACAGGTTAGGTATTTTGTTGAAAGAACAATTTCAGTCGCAGGGCAAGCTCATGAGTTGAGGAGTACATGTTGTGTTGGAAATAAAATTACCGTGGACTATTTAAACCATGCAGCCTGTTTCTTTGATGTAATCTCTATATGTGTTCATGTAGTAAGTACATAAGAAAGAAACAGGATCAACAGCTGGCCAATCAGATCCTCAAACTCACTCAACCATT
This sequence comes from Pristis pectinata, assembly GCF_009764475.1. Taxonomy (NCBI): domain Eukaryota; kingdom Metazoa; phylum Chordata; class Chondrichthyes; order Rhinopristiformes; family Pristidae; genus Pristis; species Pristis pectinata. The sequence goes on from NC_067413.1 coordinate 89,774,104, forward strand.
TAATAAAATCATAGCTTATGAACACCACTTTCTCATGCTCTTCCTATTCATCCTGATTCATTGTTCTTCAACCATCAGTCAACCTCTGCCTTGAATATACTCAATGACTCCACTCCATAGCTCTCCAGGAGAGAGAATTGCATAGAACCATGGTTCCAGGTATCTCCACTGAGGATACACTGATCAAATCCTCCTCAGAATCCATCACAACTGATTCTTCTAAACTTCAATGAGTATAGTTCAAACCTATTCAAGCTGTTTTTGTATGTCAAACCTTCATCACAAGAATCAACTTTGTGAACTTGCTGTCCACAGCCCCAGTGCTAGTATATCCTTCCTTAAATATGGAGACCTAAACTCTCTGCAGTCCTCCAGGTGCATTAAAGCTTCCCTGCTGTTATACTCCGTACCCCTTGCACTGAGGGCTAACATTCTATTAGCCTTCTGAATTACTCACTGTATATGTCTACTTTTTTGTGCTACCAGATCCTTTTGTATCACAATATTTCAGAGAAATATTTCATTTAAATACTAATTTTCTTTTTCATTCTTAATTCTAAAGTAGACACCTCACATTATCCCACTCCATCTTCCAACTTCTTGCCCACATAGTTAGTCTATCTGTATTCCTTTGCAGGCTCTTTGTAAGCTCTTTACAACACACTAACCTACCAATCTTTGTATGATCAGAATATTTGGCTGGAGTACTCATGGTCCCCTTCATCAAAGTCATTAATATAAGTTATAAATATTTGAGGTTCCACCAATGATCCTGGTAGCACCCCACTTGTTACTGATTGTTAATCCAAAAATGACCCATCCATCTTGACTCTCTGTTTCTCTTTGTCAACTAATCCCCCATCCAGGCCAAGTTATTACCCCAATCTTTTATGTGTCAACTTATCAGGTGCCTTCCAGAAATCTACATACACTACACCTACTGTTACCTCTTTATGTTAAAAGGGAGAAAGGGACAGGCCAAAAAACTAACTGATCAGTATACTGCCAGCATTCTTGGAAAAGAAGAACCAGCAGATATGGTGCAATTTTTCTTGTACCCTCAAAGAACTCTATCAGATTTATCCAATGCTATTTTCTTGTCATATATTATGTTGACCTGCTTAGTTGACCTGTGATTTTCTAAATATCTTGCTATTATCTCCTTCATAATGGATTCCAGTATTTCCCAATGTCAGCTGACAGGCCTATGATTTCCTTCTTTCTATTTCCCTTCTTCCTTGAAGTATGGTGATACGTTTGTAATCAGATGTCAGGATGGCTATTTTTTTCCTCTTTTATCCATAGTTTTTAATGGACCAAAAAATTTCACTGCTTCCCTCAAACAAAACTCTGTGACATGAACATTAAATCACTAAGATGTACCTTTACAGTTTATGAAGCATCTGATCAGTATCTATGTATTGCCTTCAAAGTATTCCTGGACTGGGTGCTACCATTGGTTCCAGATTCTCCCTGATCCTGACATGTTAATGAGAGTCAACAGATACTCTCACTGGTTCTTTCTTGGCAATGACATGAATGTAGATAGAATCATAGAGTCATACAGCATGAAAAGCAGGCCCTTCGGCCCAACTTGTCCATACCAACTGTGATGCCCAACAAGCTAGTCCCATCTGCTCACGTTTGGCCCATAGCACTCTAAACCTCTCCTATCCATGTACTTATCTAGTTGGCTTTTATATGTTGCTAATGTGCCTGCCTCAACCACTATTTCTGGCAGTTCATTCTAAATACGCACCACCCTTTGCGTGAAGAAGCTGCCCCTGATGTCCCTTTTAAATCTCTCGCCTCTGACTTTAAACCTATCCCCTCCATGGAAAAAAGATTATGTGCTTTCACCCTGTCTCTGCCCTTCTTATATAACTCGATCAGGTCACCCCTCAATATCCTACATTCCAAGGCATAAAGTCTGAGTCTACGCAACCTTTCCTTGTAACTCAGGCCTCTAAGTCCAGGAAATGTCCTGGTAAATCTTTTCTGAACTCTTTCTAGTTTAATAACATATCTCCTATAACAGGGTGACCAAAATTGTACAGAATACTCAAGTACAGCCTCACCAACATCTTATATAACTGCAACATAACTTCCCAACTTCTATACTCAGTGCCCTGACTGACGGCCAATGTGCTAAATGCTTTCTTCGCCACCCTATCTAACTGTGATGCCGCTTTAAGCAAACTGTGTACTTGCACTCCAAGGTCCCTCTGTTCACTGTATAAGTCCTATGCTGGTTTGATCTCCCAAATTGCAATAACTCACATTTATCTTAATTGAAAGCCATTTGCCAATCCTCAGCCCACATGCCTAGCTGATCAAGATCCCCCTGTAGTTTCTCATAACTTTCTACACTATCTACAACACCAGCTATTTTAGTATCATTCACAAACTTACTAACCATGCATCGTACATTCACATCCAAATAGTTTACAGAAATTTCAAACAACAAAGGTCCCAGCACCGACTCCTATGGCACACCACTAGACACAGGCTTTCAGTCTGAGAAACAACCCTCAACCATCACACTCTGCTTCCTACCACTGAGCCAATTATGAATCCAATCCACTATCTCCCCCTGGATCCCATGCGATCTAACCTTCCAGACGAGCCTGCCACGAGGGACCCTGTCAAAGGCCTTGCTAAAGTCCATTTAGACAACTTCTACTGCCCTACCCTCATGTACCCTCTTGGTTACCTCCTCGAACAACTCCAAGAGATTTATTCGACCTGATTTCCCACCTACAAAGCTGTGCTGACTGTCCTGAATCAAGCTTGTCTCTCTAAATGTTGGTAGATCCTGTCCCTCAGAATCCCCTCCAGCAATTTACCCACCTCCAATGTCGGACTCACTGGCCTATGGTTTCCTGGCTTGTTTTTGCTACTCTTTTTAAACAACGGTACCACATTAGCCACATTCCAGTTCTCCGGAACCTCACCTTTGGCCAGAAATGAAGCAAAGATCTCTGCAAGGGCCTCTGCAATTTCTTCTCTCGCTTCCTACAAGGTCCAACAATGCACCAGGTCAAGTCCTGGGGACTTTTCCACCTTAGTGCACTTTAAGGTCTCCAATAGCTCCTCCCTGCTAATTTGTATGTGGTCCAAGACATCACCACTCATTTCCCCGTTTCCTTAGCTTCCATAATTTTCTCCACAGTAAAAACTGAAGAGAAATATTCATTAAAAATCTCATCCATTTCCTTCGGTTCCGCACACAGATGGCCATGCTGATCTTTAAGGGGACCTATTGTCTACCTAGCCACAATATACCTTAATTCTCTTAAAATACCTATAGAATCTCTTGGGATTTTGCCCTACTTTGCCTGCCAGATCCTTCTCATATCCACTATTTGCCCTCCTAACTTCTCTCTTAAGTGCACTTCTACACTTCTTGTAGTCATTAAGAGATTCACTAGTTCCCAATTGCTTATGCACAGTGTATGCCTCCCTCTTATTCTTAACCAGAGCCTCAATATCTCTTGTCAACCAGGATTCCCGAAACATGCCAGTCTTGCCCTTCACCCTAACAGGAACATGCAGGCCCTGAACTCTTGACATCAGACTTTTAAAGGCATCCCACTTGGCAGAGGCTCCTTTCCCTGCAAACAATCTTGCCCAATCAACCACTGCAAGATCCCGTCTAACGGCTCCAAAATTTGCTCTGCCCCAGTTCAGGACCTTAACCTGTGAACTGGTTGTATCCTTCTCCATAACTATTTTAAAACTAATAGAATTACGGTCACTGGACCCAAAGTGCTCGCTGACAAACACTTCCGCCACTTCCCCTACTTCATTCCCCAGGAGGAGGTCTAGTGTTGCACCCTCTCTAGTAGGTCCCTCTGTATGTTGATAAAGGAAGCTTTCTTGGACACGTTTCACAAATTCCACTCTGTTCAAGCCTTTTATACTATGGTTGGCCCAGTCAATATTAGGGAAGTTAAAATCTCCCACTAATACTAACCTATTATGTCTACAACTAGCTGCAATCTCTCTACAGATCTGTTCCTCCAGTTCCCGCCAACTAATGGGGGGCTGATAATACAATCCCATCAGTGTGACCCTCCCCTTCTTGTTTCTAAGTTTGACCCATATGGCCGCACTGAAAGATCCCCCAAGAATATCCTCTATAATGATCATTGTTATGTCCTCTTTCATCAAGAAAGCAATTCCCCCTCCTCTCTTACTTGCAATTTTGCATGTTCCTGTAGAAGGGAAAATGAGGATAAATCACCAGGCTGGGACGTGGCATATTCTAGACTCTTGAAAGAAGCAAATGAGGAAACAGCAAGGACCATAATTTTCTCATGAATTTTGGCTGCAGCCATGTAATCATTATTAAAAAAAAGAAGGGAATAGGTTGAGTCAGCACAGATTGACGGTTTGCTGTCAGCGCACATGGAAAATATCTTAGGACTAGCATCTACCAGCATTTAGAGTGTAATGGGTTTATCAAGAACAGTCAGCATGGATTTGTTAATGGAAGGTGAGCCAGACTAACAACTGAATTTCTTAAAGATGCATCGAGGAGTTGTTGAGGGTGGAGCATTTGGTGTAGATTACATGGATTTCAGCAAGGTATTTGACAAAATCCCATGTTATTTGTTTTTCTCTAATGAACCAAGTTCAGCTCTATTAACTTCCATTCACAACTTAGAAGATCAAAGAATTGAGACTGAGACCAACACTATCATTCTCCTCAAATGCAGAAAAGATTACTCCAATCTTATGGTACATTGCTTGACACTCTTAGCAACTCAGATTTATTTTACCACATTTGGCTTTCTGACTTTTCTTCTTCCAGGGGAGGTTGCAAGCTTACTAGATAAGTTTATATAGAACATAGAACATGGAACATTACAGCACAGTGCAGGCCCTTTGGCCCACGATGTCGTGCCGTCATTTTATCCTGCTCTAATATCTATCTACCCTTCCCTCCCACATAACCCTCTATTTTTTTTATCACTCATGTGGCTATCTAAGAGTTTCTTAAATGTCCCTAATGTGTCTGCCCTCACAACTTCTGCTGGCAGTGCGTTCCATGCACCCACCACTCTCTGTGTAAAAAACTTACCCCTGACATCCCCCTTACACCTTCCTCCAATCACCTTAAAATTTTGCCCCCTGGTGTTAGCCATTTTCGCTCTGGGAAAAAATCTCTGACTGTCCACTCGATCTATGCCTCTTATCAAGTCACATCTCATCCTCCTTCTCTCCAAAGAGAAGAGCCCTAGCTCACTCAATCTATCCTCATAAGACATGGTCTCCAATCCAGGCAACATCCTGGTGAATCCCCTCTGCACCCTCTCTAAAGCTTTCACATCCTTCCTATAATGAGGCGACCAGAACTGAACACAATACTCCATACTGGAACCATGTCTCAACAGGGAAGGATGAAAGGGACTGATGGTATTTTCTCATTCTCTTTTTTGTATTAATCTTGAGTTAATTTCCTTTAGCACGAAATGGCTATCTCCTGCTTCTATTGCTTATGCCTTGACCACCATTCATTAAGATCATGGCTGATCTTTTACCTCATCACCACTTTCCTGCACTAATCCCACTTCCCTTGATTTCTCTAACCTGGGAAATCTATCAATCTCTGTCTTGAATATATTCAGGAATAAGCATTTGCAGCCCTCATGAATTAAGAATTCAAAGATCCACTTTAGGTGAAGAAAGTTCTCCCCATTGTTATCTTGCATTAAAAGCTGGAATTTCCTTCAAAACTGCATACATAGCATTGTTTGTATATCCCATTATCCAATTGTAGAAATTCCAGAAAATTTGCCATGAATAACATATGCCATTGTGTATACCCCACCTTAATTTCCTGGGCTTTAGTACTACTCCACAAGGAACAAATGCTGAAACAACTGATAGTCATAACATGATTCCCAACTAAAATCAATAGCAAGATTGGATTTGCTGAATTGCTGAATTAATGGCACTTATGATTGCCAAAGCCACTTAGATCATGACAACACAGCAAAGGAGGGCTCATTATGTTTGTTGCAATCAAAGACATCATAGTTATCTGCTTAAATAGAGAAATAATTATACTATCCTCATTCAGTATGTTTTTATTATTATTAATGTTACTGTTCTGATACAGTCACTGCAAAGTACAAAGTCTGAAATTACAGACAGTGAGTGATTTGCAATTCCTAACTAAATTACCAAAGCGACTTTTGAATATGTAATTCAGATCATTAATCCTGTACGTTATGAATAATATGAGAAGTGATCACAATCTGCTTTTTAGACCTTATTAAAATCTAAATAGTAAATCAAAAATACCATGGGGATTACAGACTGCTTGAGCAACTGAAGAATAAAAGCCTCTGCTTTTGGTGTTGTTTGTATAACCTTGTTGGGAAAGGGAGGGTTATTGAACTATCTAATGAATAATACAAGGAGGCATAAACATATCTTCAGGTGAATTAGCTGTCTGTAATTTGAATCCGTGCTTGTTTTTGCCAATGAGTTCAAATTCTAACAGCAATTTTAAACAGTTTTGGGACCAGTTGCAGAGGCCATTGTCCGTATCATTCCCAGTCACTTCTCTTCTTGCATTTTCTGGGTAATTATCCAACAGATTTTATGGTACCCAACAATCCAATTCATGGGATTCATCATCAGGATCATTGTCACAGCAAATGACGGGTCTATTCAAAAATAGTGGTTATTATAAGCTATGTTTTTTTTTCTTTTCCCATTAAAGTTGTTAATTGAGCTAGCACCTACTGCATCTGTGAGAGAGTTCCACATTCCGTTTACCTTTCCAGTGAAGGAGGGTTTCCTACTGACTCTGCTGAATGATCTGGCTGTGACTTTAAAGTTATACACCCTGGAGTCCACAATCAGAAGGACAAAATAATCTTGTTGCCTGGTGGAACCAATGTTGTGAATTTGTATTGAGATGTAAATGTCATACCATCTGACGGTGTAATGACATCATCATGTGCAATAAGCATTATGAGTGGTGAGTTTCTTGCTGTTTGTATTAGAATAACCACTTTTACTTGAAACTCCTGTGTCCTGTAGTATAAGCAGAATTCATTTGGGTCAGCACTATCCAAGGTCTACTTTTGGATAGATCACAAGCAAGCCCTTCTATAGTTCCTTTCCTTTTTTGTCTAACTCTAAATATTTGGGTGAATATTACATTGAATATACTACTCTGAAATGAAGTGTAGACAAGATAATTCAGCTTTTCACTACTTTAGTAATACCTTATCTGAACACTTTTTTCTAAAATGGAATGTAAATTTCTGGATCTTGAGATGCAATTGCTGTAGCTTTGCCTATCTTTGTATGTTTGTGTTGCTGAGAATAGTTATTACAATAACACTGGTTTTGTCTCAGTAATAAACTTGGATATGTCTCCTATTGTGTTATCTGAGTCATTAATGAGACTGGTGAATAACTGAAGCCTTAGATCCCTTTGGGCTGTCACATCAATTTCTTCTCTGATCTGAGTCATCACTCGCTACCTCTGCTGCTGTGCCCTATCACTCGACTAATTTCCTAACTTCATCAACGTTTTACCTTTAATTCCATTAGCTTTAATTGCAACTAACCATCTCTAATGATTGAATTATCAAATGCCTTCTGGAAATCAGCATAAAATCAATTCATATACATTCCTTCTGCCTGCTACTTTAGTTAGAGTCATAGAGTAATACAGCATGGAAACAGGCCCTTCGGCCCAACTCGTCCATGCTGACCAAGATGTCCATCTAAGCCAGACCCATTTGCCCACATTTGGCCTGTATCCTTCTAAACCTTTCCTATCCATATACCTGCTCTTCAGAAATATCACTAGGTTTACTAGGTATAATCTACACATATGATCAGCTAAAACTTTTCAATGTGTTTCATCACTCTGTCCTTAATTGTAGGTTTCAAAAATTTCCTTGCAACAGAGGACAGAATGTAACTTTTAGTTTCTCCCTCCCACCCTTCTCAAATATTACAGATGCATCTTCAATCTAAGGGCAAACTCCCCGAATAGAGTAAGGTTATGATGATTATGGCTAAAGCATCTGCAATTTCCTCAGCTGTGACATTTAATATGCTGGGTTGGAAAACATGTGGGCTGCAGGACATGTGATTTACCATTGCTTTCTTCTGAGTGAGTGCTTTGATTTATTATTAGTTTCTTACAAACGTCATGTTATTCTCTTCCTCTCCTGTGAAAAATGATTGTGCAACCCTTTCAGGCTTCCTCTGACGCTGCCTGTAAGGATCCTTTCTGATGCCCCTGCATCAGAACTCGTGTGCAATCTTGCTCGCTGGTGAGCTCCACCTCTGTGTGTGGTCAATGTGGTCCTACATCCTTAGGGCTTAGGGCTTGTGCCCTGCATTGTCTTCCAAAGCTATTTTTTTCCCACTAACTTCCAAGTAACTGACTGGAGATCATCCTGGCCCCTTCAGGTGAAGGTCACCATTCTATCTTTTCATCTCTTTACCATGGACATCTGCAAAGTTTTTTTTAAATTTTATTTACAACGTAGTAACAGGCCCTTCCGGCCTAACGAGTCCGCGCTGCCCATTTTAAACCCAAATTAACCTACCCGTATGTCTTTGTAATTGTGGGAGGAAACCGGAGCAACCGGAGGAAACCCACGCAGACACGGGAGAACGTACAAACTCCTTACAGACAACAACGGGAATCGAACCCTGATCGCTGGCGCTGTAATAGCGTCGCGCTAACCACTACGCTACCATGCCTCCCCAAGGCATTTTCAAGGTCTGCTGCTGTTATCTATGAGCAATTCTAGCCCCTAATGAGATGCCCAGCTAATGAACTGCACCATTGGCACCATCTGTAGGCAGCAAACACTATAGTTAGCAGACAACACATAGGTTTGTGCACCATTTACATTCCACATAGTTGACTAATCTAATCTAAAGAGTTATCTAATTTATATTGCTTCTATCTGGATTTTCTATTACCCCATTTTCTACTACTGCTAATCTTGATATTACTTGCAAGTTTCTTTCTTTTTTTCCTTCTTTTTGCTGTCATTGCTTCTGGTCCTCTGTTGTCCTTTAGGGAAATAAATTTGTCTTCATTACCAATGTGATGCTAAGTACTCATGTGCTGGCTTGGGAAGTGGAGGAGGAGGTTGGCAGATGGAAATAGTGGTGAGGAATGGGTGGTGTATGTCTGGACGAGCAAGGGATAAGGATGGGAAGGAGCTTTGGGCTTCAGGATGTGAGGAAGTGGCTGGAATGGAGTGAGTGATGGTGAGAGTGTTGGGGTAAGATGATGGTCATGGAAGTGGGGGGTTGTGTGCCACAGAAAATATCCACTAATGTAAATGTGTTTTGGGATGCCAAAGGCTGGTAAACATATCTGAACCACAACAAAGTAGTTGATCACTACCATCTGAAATGAGCCAACAAGATATTGAATGTCAAGGAAATGACTAACCATGACCTTCTCAGGAACAAGTGGGGTGGACTATAAACATTGGTTTGATCAGCAATGGTCATATCCCATAAATGACTAATAAAACAACAACTTGCCTTCTTGGTCCTGTGCTTATGTTATTACCATTCTCTCTCCTCAAGTCACCTTTCCTCTCTTTCAAATCAGTCAACATCACTCTTTACTTCAAGTGAAACAATTATTGATTCCCCTGTCCGTGAAAACCATCATCCATCTCCAATCTCTTTTTTCACAGAACTTAAATGCATTGTAGCCCCATGATATAACGTCCCAGTACGTACTTGTATCCCTCCAACCAGGCTTCTGATCATACTCCATTATTGATGCAACCATAGAATTCACCATTGACATCCTAGGTGAAGGTACCTCTCTTTGTTCTTCTTGACCTGTCTACAGCCATTAACATGTTCAACCACACTATCCTCCCAAAGGCCTTTCCATCATCATCATCATCTCCCCAGGTGATTTCATTTTAATTTCCCCAGGTCGTTTCATTTTTTGTTTATGAAGTCAGAACCAGAGAATCTCCTGGATTAGCTTCTCTTACCTTAAGCATACTTTTACTTTTGTTATCTCCAAAGGATCCTTCCTTGGTTCTCTTCTATTTCTCACCCATTAGTTGCCTCTTGGCAATATCACCCGGAATATGGTATTAGTTTCCACATGTTCGCTGATGGTATCCAGTTGCACTTCAACAACCACCTTGCTTGACTCGGTCACTCTCTCCAAATTTCAGTCAGACAGCTTTTTCAACATTTAGGCTGAATAAGCAGATTTTTAAAAACTAAATTTTAGGAAAATCAATGCATTTCCTGTCCCTGTTGGAACCTGCATTTCCAGTCCATCAGCTCCATTGTATTCTTGATAATTGTCAGAAAGTCATCATTTTTTTGCAAATTTGGTGTTATAAGATGACTCTGAGACAAATTTCGGATCACTTATCCATACAATTATTAAAAACATCTGTGTAAATCTCTCCATGCTTCAGCTTATCTGCTCAAACTCTCGTCTTGACCATTGTCTTCCAAGACATGTCTACTCTGACATACTTTGGTGGACGTCCCTGGTTTTGCCCTCCAGTAACCCAATGTCATTCAAGCTCTCCCATCTTTCCCAGTTCATGCCCAAGTCCATTTTGACATCACTCTTGTGCTTGCTGAAATACATCAGCTCATCATTTTGGGCGGCACGGTAGCATAGCGGTTAGCATGACGCTATTACAGTGCCAGCGTTCGGGGTTCAATTCCCGTTGCTGTCTGTAAGGAGTTTGTATGTTCTCCTGTGTCTGTGTGGGTTTCTTCCGGGTGCTCCGGTTTCCTCCCACATTCTAAAGACGTACGGGTAGGTTAATTTTGGGTTTAAAATGGGCGGTGTGGACTCGTTGGGCCGGAAGGGCCTATTACCACGTTGAAAATAAAATTTAAAAAAAAATTCTCATCCTCCTTTGCTTGTTTTCACTTTGGAACAATTATCGACATATTTCTCGATTCCATTAAGATTTGATGGAAAGCTCCTGTTACTTGAATGGGTAGATTCGGAACAAAGTAACTTAAAATTGTATAGACAAGGTATTCCAGACAGTTCATGGCTAATGGACATAAGATAGCATTTAGGAGAAGGGCTGGAAAGATTGACAATGTCGATAACAAAGTAGGCATCAATGGAGCGTTTACAGATTCGTGAAGGGTGCTATTGTGAAAACTGACAAATTCTGCAAAGCATAAGTGCAAAGTGTTTTTGCAATTTACTCAATGCCATATCACATTGAATGTTCTTTTAACTATTACCTTCTCATTTAAAGTGTGTTAAGGACTCGTTATAGAATACCTGAATGTTTCTGAACACAAAATAAAAAAAATAATGGCATTCTAACCTCCCAGATCCTTTGAACCTAATCTTTCATTACAGTCACTGACACCATGTCAACTTAGCCATTAGTAACTGTGGAGTAAAACATGTTTTTTGTACTGTACGGCATGACCTTATGAATTTTATTAGTTCAACAATACACCAGATACGTGAAAATCATACATACAAACTATTACCCTGAGAAAGTCATCACTCAGAATTTATAGGTATATTAGTTTTATTGATTGAAATGACACTGTTTTCAAATACTAAGTTTAATAAGCAAAAGCTATGTGTGGTCGAGAAGAAATGACCTGAACATGTACTAAAGCAAAATATCACAAATGCTGAAAATTCACAACAGAAACATAAAATGTTATGGTGAGTTATCATCTTGAAAAACTCTGTTCCTCTCGAAAGGTGTTGCCTCACCCATGAAGTTTTTCCAGCATTTTATGTTTTTGATACTTTGGGTGTGATATTAGTGCATTTAAAAAGGAAAATAACATGCTCTTGAATTAAGCACCTCTTTCTAGTTACAAAAAGTAGGTTAAAAGTAATTTGCTATTGTGAGGAATTATGGATGAGTTTTATTTTGAAGAGCAATGCCTTGGGAATTTGAAAGAAGATTTCCTAGAAACTTTATTGGATTGACTTTTCACCACACAGGAGACTGTATAGTGACGTGGTGCGTTTAAATGGTAGGATGAGATAGACATGGCTGGTGGAGCAGACATGATATGCTTGATGGCATTTTTCATTCATTTTTGTTCCTTTATATAGTGCCTTTATCGGCAGAGGCATTTCATTGTGTTTCACAGGAACATTATCCAACAAGGAGTTGTGGGCATGCTATGTTGGCACCAGAAGCATAGCGACACTTGTGGGCTGCCCCCAGAACACTCTACGCAAAAGATGCATTTCACTGTGTGTTTTGACGTACATGTGACTAATAAAGATAGCTTATCTTATCTTAACCTTCAGCCATATAAGAAAATTTTAGTGTGGAGAATCAGAGACTGAATCAATTTTCTTGGGTTCTAAAGAGAGCCAATACAAAAAAGGAAGGTGGAAAGTCAAAGGTTTAGGAAGTAAATTCAGGATCTTAGTCTCATGTCAGCTAAAGGCTTGACCACTACTGAGGAAATGCTTAAATCTGAGCTTGCTCAGGAAGTCAGAATTGGAGAACAGAGGCCCCAGATGGATAAAGTGCTGGAGGACATTACAAGTGTATTGGAGGGGTGGATCCATAGAAGGATTTGCAATTAAGCTTGAGAATTTGACATTTCTTTGCTTAACTGTGATCTACTGCAGGTCAACAAGCACGGGTGATGGGTCCTGCTGCAAGGCAGGCTATGGGCAATGGACTTTTGGATAACTTCAAGTTTATAGAGATTAAAATATGGGAGTGTCATCAAGAATGTGTTGAAATAGTCGAGTCTAGAGGTTGCAACAACATAGATGAAAATTAAAATAACTGCAGATGCTGGAAATCAGGAAGAAAATCAGAAAATCCCTGATACATTCAATAGTTCCAGTAAGTGACAGTGTTAAAATAAAATAGTGAGTGGTGGGTGCATGGAACACACTGCCAGCAGAGGTTGTGGGGGCAGATACATTAGGGACATTTAAGAGACTCTTAGATAGACACACGAACGATAGAAAAATAGGGGGCTATGTGGGAGGGAAGGGTTAGATAGATCTTAGAGCAGGATAAAATGTCGGCACAACATTGTGGGCTGAAGGGCCTGTACTGTGCTGTAGTGTTCTATGTTCTATGTTCTATGTGTGGCTGTTTCAACAGCAGATGAACCCATGCAGGGCAAGTGTAGCAATATTAAAGATGTGGAAATGTGTTTGGGTAATGACACAGATATGAGGCCCAAAATTCAATTTGGATTCAAATATGGCTGTCAACAGCTTGGTTCAACCTCAGAAGCTACAAGCGAGAGGGACAACAGTGGATGTTTATGATTGGGACAGATAATGACAGTCTTTCTGCCTTTTCAATATCCAGTTGGAGAAAATTTCTGCTCACTCAGTCTGAATATCAGGCAATCAGTCGGTAATTAGAAACAGCAGATGTGTGTATTTTCGCCTGTGTGCCAATCCTATTCCCAGTTTGGTCAGTTGGCAATTTTCTCCTCTTTTGAGTTGCAAATGAAAATATTCATTCATGGATTCTGGTAACTTTTGATCTATTGCATTACCCACATCATTCCCCATAAATTGTCATTCCAGGACTGATTTAGTTAACTTAACAAATTAAACATGGTCTAATATAAAAGCTCAATGGTTTTGTTTTAGTTAGCTGAAAGATGTATGACAACTTGAGCATTTTGTCCTTATATTTTATCTTTCATTGTAACTTAGTTTGGATTAACATTCAGTTTATTATAAAAAGTTATATTAACTTAATTTTTCAGAAATCCTTTGAAGGGATAGATGAACTTGCTCTGAATCAGTCCAAAAGAAATGTATTCTGTAGAATGTTGAAAGTCCATGCAAATGTTGCAAGCAACTAGAGAAATCAGGTGAGACAATGGATTTAAAATAAAACCTGCTTCCATGTTTGTTTCCTGTGACCTTAATATTAGACTGGGATAGAAAAAGAGAGAAAAAGTGAGAGAGGGGGGAGGGAAAAACATGGGTTACAGAAGAATAGAAAGAGAGAGAGGGAAACCAGTAAGAGACTGGGACAAATGAGAGAAAGAAACACAGAGGAAGATAAAATTCTGTTCAAAAATTCTACCAGTAGGGTTTCTTTATACTTACTGAAATCAGCAAAGCTATAATTTTATCTGCTTCTGTATATTCTTATTCTTGTGAATAGCATAACCAATAGTTATTTCAAATTATTTCCTGCATTGTCAAACATTAATTATGAATGTTGGAGCAATCAAAAAACTAAATTATACATTTTTTATCTCTGTTTTCTTGTCAATACACTGTTACCGCCAATATTCAGACTTTGTAGCTGAATTTCAGATTTCACTCAACGCGCCTCATCTTTTACACATCTTATGGAGGTAGATAATAACATGCACAAATGGCATAAAATGTCTCTAAATTGGGTACCACCACTTCTGAAATAAGAATGTTGATTGTAATAAAGAAACTCAATTAAAACAGAGTGAAAATCCGCATTTAACACTTTCCATAATCTGGTTGTTTTATAGTTCTCTAAAGAAAATGCTAAGAGAATGAAGCTACTTGTCACATAGAGGAATGTCTACAACAAAATAATGAATTATAAAACTAATCACATTCCAAAAGAAAACTAAAGTGAATCAATTATCTGTGACTGACTTTTTAATATGAACTTTGAATGTCAATTTTCCTTTAAAGAATACTAAATAGGCAATCAATTTGATAGGACCAATCTTTTAATATCTGATAAGCTCACTGCCTCATTTTTTGCCTGAAGCTGTTTAAATATGCTTTACATGGAACTTAAATTGTGTGCCCCAAATAGGAGGGACAGATACTCTTCTTAGAAGTCTGATTAGACCTAGTGCAGTATTCTGAGCAGTGTGGCAAGAAACCTAACAAAGAAGCCCACGCAGTCACCGATATTAAGTTCTTCCAAATGAGAGCTTCTGTTAAGACAGACAGAGATTTGGTAAATAAAACTATTTCTCAACATCTCAATCAATTGTCATAGCTCCAGATTCATATATAAATACATTATTTAAATAAAGTTAATATAAAGACAATAACTTTGTTTGCCCTTTACATAACTGTGCAACAGATCAGTTACATGAAACGTTAATATATTTCTCACAGCTTCTCTGTCAAAATCATGAATGAATCTTTGGGTATTTGAGAAGTTGTTTCAGAATTCCAAAAATTTAAAAACCGCTGATGCTGGAAATATAAGATAAAAACAGAAAATGCTGGGAAGACTCAAAAGATCAGGCAGCATCTGTGCAAAGATAAAGAGTTAATGTTTCAGTTAAGGTCATTTTCTGTTTTTATTAAAGGAATGCTAGAGATGCATTTAGAAGCGACCAGATGAATATTAATCTACACAAAAGCAAAAACACATATCACATTATTGCAAATAACTCACAAGAAGAGTTTCTGAAATGAGATGTTTGATATCAGATCTTGAGGCATTTGCAAGAATAAAGAAAGTGTACTTTCAATATAAGTAATTTAGCAAAGAACATAAGAAAGAATCAGTTGGTGGTAATTATACACAACTGCTAGATAAATTTTCTGTTGCTGGAAAACATAATAAATTTGCATGTGGGATTTGTTTTCTCCTTCCATTTATACAATAATTAAACATTTGACATTTCTTAAAAATATAACCAGCTGTTAATTGCAACAGCTATATGTTTGGACTCCGTAGTTATCTGTTATAAAACTATTAAATGCTGATATACAAGCCAAAAATTGTCTGATAAGACAAGAAAAGTTAATATGCTTAGGATCCTATTGGTAAAGTGATCAACAATTTTCTTTTTCCCTTGGCTTCCAGAAACAATGTACTGAATTTAATTTTTAACTTTTACTTAAAAGGTAACAGTTTAAATATTACTGTAGAGTTACCTGCTTTTGGAATTAACTCTGACGATTCCACATCAATTTAAACAGTTGATAATCATGAAAAGACTTTTGCTGGCAATTTTGTCATGTACCAGCAACAAAAGAAACACACCGAGTCATGTATAAGTGATAAAATCTATTTTATTAATAACTACTTATGATAATAAGAAAAATAAAAGTAAAAATGTTAGAAGTAAAAATGTTAGATCTTAAACATTAACCCCAAAAACTAAACTTGAAGTGTGTGTATGGTAAATTCCCAAACTCAAAGTCCAGGATCCAAATTGTTCTGCTAGCTAAGAGTTCCCTTCCCAGATATCAGACAGCATGATTCAAATAAATGACACTTAAAGAAGTTTTGTACATACCATTACTTTTTTTAGTTGTCACTTGTTTGCAGAGAAATTCACTGTCATATGATAGCTCCTGTTTGTTGTTCAATTTACTTTAATTAAATTGTTGCTGGAATCAAAGTGCATGTTAGTGAAATCACAGGCCATGATTTCTTTATTGGCTTTGCGTATTTAATTTAATTCAATTATTTACACCATTCTGTTTGATAGATAGATATATTTAATTATGTGAATTATTCCAAAAAAAAGTCAAATGAAGCCAACTTCACTGCAGTCATCATAAAACAGAAACAAGCTAACAATGGTGTGAAGATGGTCCATTTCTGTGTGAAATGCTTATAAACTGCTTGAATTGTTGAAACTTTAATTATGGAAAATTTTGCAAGAAGTATAAGCTTGAAATATAAATAAAAGACTTGCCAGAAATACAAAACACAACAAATATGACATTCATATAACAATAAATACATGGTGATATTTTCGCTTATAACCAACTATACTGTGTTATTGAACAGAAAATGATTGATGGGATATCAGAATTGGCTCATCCACTACTTAATTATTATGACATAGGAGGCCACTTGGCCCTTTGGGTACATGCCATCAATCCCATTTCCCTTCTCCTTATTTCCCTTTGGCCCTGTAATCTATTCTCTCTAAAATACCAATCAACTCCCTCTTGTTTTTCTTTGTCTTTTTCTTACATTAATGAGTAACTTACAGCCAGCAGTTAACCTCCCAGCAGAGTCCTGGTGCAGGGTTTTGACCCGAAACATTGACTTACATCTTTTACCTCCACAGATTCTGATTGACCTTCTAAGCTTTTCCAGCATTCTGTTTTTTATAACCCACCAGCACACCTTTGGGTTGTGGGAGGAAACCAGTGTACCCGGAGAAAACCCAGCCAGTAGCAGGGTAAATATTCAATCACCATACAGGCAACATTCAAGGTCCTCTAGCTTTCAAAAATAGGCCATTCAGCCCATTGAGTGAATGGCATAGTAGTCCGTCAGTCCCTGCTATATTTGAAAATTATTTCCATTGTTTACAAGGATTTTGCTGAATAAGTAAATGATTAATATGGTTAAAATGATTTGCCATCTGATTAATAAAAAAAATAAAGGTACTAAATTTGATAGGCTGCACAAATTGGTAAAAGAATTGAATAGAATAATTACTCTGTGGCTATCCGGTAGAATGCAGGTATGACAGCTACTTTATGCAACCTACTTATTTTTGTGATTGGAATCCTCAACCATGGTGTCCACACTGGATTCTATCCTATCTTCAATAGCCAGCAACAGTTAAAGTCAGCCTAAACGCCTAAAGTTAACCTGTGCCTCATAAACAGGATGTGGTTTGTAGCTGCAGTGCAGGGCAGCAACTTGCAGATTCTCCCACAAGAGGAAACACATTCCACCTTCACGCTGCCAACACCTGTCAAGATGTTGTATGTTTCAATCAGTCTGCTCACAGTCTTCTAAATTCCAGCCTACGCAATCCAAGATAATCCAAACTTTCTTCATAAAGCAACCCACCTACTCTGGGAAACTTTCTCTGAATGTATTTGCATCCTTCCTCAAATGAGAAGACCAAGACCGTGCACCGAACTCCAGAGGTGGCCCTGTATAATTGAAGGAAAACCTCCCTGCTTTTTGTATTCAATTCCTTTAACAGTAAACAATAACATTCTTGTTATTTGCTGTACCTGCATGCCAGCCTTCTGTGAATCAGGCACTAGCACATCCAGATCACAGAGTCTCAGAGTCTGCAAACCATTCAGCGTTTAGATAATATGCTACTTTTGGAACATTTCCTGCCAAAGAGGATTATTTCACATCTTCTCACATTATACTCCATTATCCAGATCTTTGAGGGATGACAGCCATAAGTTTGATTTGTGAACTGATTCTGGTTTGGAAGGGAGCATGAAGTGGAGACTGGGGGTATTTCAAGCATGAAAGAAGGAGAACAAAGAGGGTGCATCATATCAGGCTGGCACATTGTTCCTCCTACTGAGGTAGCAAAGGATCTTTGTGGGTTTTCTGAAAGCAGATTTCTTGCTTGTTCCAACAGCAAAGAAATGTGGCTTTGTATAATGGAAAATCTACATTAAAAAGTAATATGTTATTATTTTTTGCATGTAAATCAACTCATTAGCATAGTGCAATATTGATGCAAATACATTTCTGTTTGTAGACGCACACAGGGGAAATATGCTCAAGCTGATGACCCTTGACTGTGCACTTGCAAATACAGGGTAAGTATGGGAATTGGTGAGGATAAATTTCTTTGCAGTGCTTAGAGCTGTCTGCCTTAAATTCAGGAAGTGCAGAAGCCCTGGGGAAATATTTTATGCTGTATTTCTGGGATCTGCACAGCTGGAAAGGTTACAGTGACTAAAACATATTGTTCATTTACTTTCCACATTAATTAAAACTTTATTTATTAAAAGCATTTCAAATAGTTCCAAAATTGACTTTGAGATAAATCTGTTCACTGGCTTTTTGAATTAACTTGGAATAGAAGTTCTTAATCACACATAGGAATAATTTGCACTGTAAGTGATATCGCCAATCAATGCAATGTAAGTGATAACGCCAATCATGGCAAGCTCCATCACAGACACAGCCCTTCCCGCCATCGTGGACATCTTCAAGAGGCGGTGCCTCAAGAAGGCGGCATCCATCATTAAAGACCCTCACCTCCTGGGGCATGCCCTCTTCACGTTACTTCCATTGGGGAGGAGGTACAGGAGCCTGAAGACCCACACTCAATGTTACAAGAACAACTTTGTCCCCTCCATCATCAGATTTCTGAATGGTCCATGAACCCATTAACACCACCTCATTATTCCTCTTTTGTACTATTTACTTATTTTTGTAACTTACAGTAATATTTATGTTCTTATATCTTGCACTGTACTGCTGCCACAAAAACAACAAATTTCACGACATATGTCAGTGATAATAAACCTGATTCTGATTCTGCATTAAAAATAGTGCGCACAGAAAGTAAAATAACCAACAGCTTCAATTGCTCGTACAAGTGTACTGGTCCATGGGTTCATGGTTATTTGCTCAGTGTAGTCTTTCAGTGAGATCATTAACCTGTTTAAATAAGGGATGAGGTACTTCATAATAAAACAATAGAATTGAATCACCCAGGGTCAAAATTATTAACAAATCTGTACATATATTTATTTGTTTACTCGTTCAACTCATTTATTTTAATATAATTCTTTAATAATGTACATTGCAATTTTAAAAGGTTCTTAATCATTTTCTGATGCATAAGATTTAAAAGGAATAAATCTTCATTGGATAAAAACTTCATTGTTTAATTTTATGCATTTTGAAGTACTTTATGTACTTTATGCAGATTACATTCAGCATAATCTGCTTTTAGCAATTCAGATCTAATTTGTCAGTTTCAAGTAATTGCAACAAGGACAAAGCTGACTTGAAAAAATTCATCTTTGTGATTGCTGAGAACGTAGCAAGAATTTTAGAAATTCTGCAAGAGCAAGAATCAGTCAATGCTGAGAATTTGAAATAAAATCAGAAAATGCCAGGAAAGCTCAGGAAAGCATACATTGTCGATAGAGAGAGAAACAGAGTTAACGCGTCAGAAAAGATTCTGATCAAGATAAAGGAGAGATAATGCTCATGCTCCTTGCATGGGTTGGGTGAGGTCATACAGATCAGGAAAAAACTCTTTTGCAATCTCACACAGAATTATCACAGGTCCCCAGGCAGTGCCATTTAGTTCATGTTTTAAAATATGCCAAAATATCTAGGTTGGAGACACATGAGGTTGCAGATGCTGGAATCTGGAGCAACAAATAATCTGCTGAAGGAACTCAGCAAGTCAAGCAGCATCCGTGGGGGAAAGGAATTGTTGATCTTTCAGGTCAAAACTCTGCATCAGGACTGTTTGCTTTAGAATTTTTAGGTTGTTGTCTTCGATTGACTCTGCTCATTATAACTCTGAAATTGGCACTTTATGATGTGCTGTCATCTGTGCCTACATCAAACAATAACATTTCTTGATGTTCAGATGTCCAAATGAAGGGTCTCAACCCGAAAAATCAACTGTCCATTTCTCTGCACAGATGCTGCTTGACCAGCTAAGTTTCTCCAGCAGTTTGTTTTTCTTTTGATCCAGATTCCTGCATCTGCAGTCTCTTGAGCCTCCAATAACATTTCTCTTTTGTATGTTCAAAACATCACAGATTGTTTCACAAAAAAATCAGTGTCCATTGTGTGAGCAGGTGTCAGGCCCAATCTACTTACAGCAAGATGTTGTAGTGGTTAACATGTCTCCTGTGAAACTGACTGTTGAAGGCATGTTACTTGTTTTACCTTGAATAGTGCCTCAGGAAACTTAATATATACATAAATAAATAAACAGTAATCTGGTTGAATGCCTTATCAGAAGGATGGTGAACTCATTGGAGTGGGATTCCTCAATATTGAAATGTAATGTCAACATAGATTATGCACTCAAGTCCAAAATAATGTGCACTATTAATGTTGCAAACATCCCGAGGCACTTTGCACCAGTGATCAGAATCAATAAATAAGATCAACTGGAATAATTAGTGTGAAGACAAGGTGAAGGAGGTAAACTAAAGTTCTGACCAAGAAACTTTTCTCAAGTTGCAGCAGCCAGAGCAGCAGATGGGAGGAATCAACAGCTTTTTTTTTAAAGTTGTATTTGATTGGCTAAGTCGGTGGCAACTCAGCCAATAAAAGGAAGGTAGGGTAAAGTGTAGTGGCCATTGTGAGAGTGGGTCAGTGCAGGAGTAGGGAGCAGAGGCTTTGGTGAAGAGGTGCAGGTGAGTAGCAGGTAAGAACAGGTAAAGTTTTTTTTATAGTAAAATAAAAGGACACCAAATTACAACTAATTAAATAAAGTAGGGATGCAGGATCAGGTGATGTGTTGTAGCTGCATGATGTGGGAGCTGGTGGACCCCATTGTGGTTCCTAGTGACCACATCTGCAGCAAGTGTTGGTTGCTTGAGGAACTCTGGCTCAAAGTTGATGACCTGGATTCTGAGCTTCAAACACTGCGATGCATCAGGGAGGGGGAGAGTTACCTAGATGATGTGTTTCAGGAGGCAGTCACACCCATTTGATTAACTGCTTCAAATTTGGTCTGTGGTCAGGGACAAGAGGGTGTGACTGTGAGTGAGGCAAGTAAGTGGTTCCAAAAGGTAGTGCTAGAGGAGCCTCAGCCCTTGAGCTTGTCCAACAGCTCTGAGATTCTTGCTCCCTGTGTAGATGAGAGTGGAGACTGTAGGAAGGATAAGTAACCTATCTGTGGTTCAGGGAGCCATTCAAGAGGGGGAAGAGAAATGTAGTTGTAATTGGGGATAGTATAGTCAGGGGAATAGACACAATTCTGTTGCAAGAATCGAGTGTCTCGAAGGCTGTGTTGCCTGTCTAGTGCCTGGGTTTGGGACATCTCATCTGACCTGCAGAGGAACTTAATATGGGAGGGGAAAGATCCAGTTGTTGTGGTCCATGTGGGTACCAATGATGTTAGTAGAACAATGAAAGAGGTTCTGCAGGGGGAGTTTGAGCAGCTGGGGACAAAATTAAAAAGCAGAACCAAAAACATAATAATCTCTTGTTTGCTACCTGAATCATGTGCAAATTGATACAGGGCCAATAAGATCAGAGAGTGAAATGTGTGGCTCAAAGATGGGTGTGGTTTGAATTTGTGGGACATTGGGGAAGGAGGGAGCTGTTCTGATGGGACAGGCTCCACCTGAACCATGATGGGTTCAGGGTCCTGGCAAATTACATAACGAGTGCTGTTGATAGGGCTTTAAACTAAATAGTAGTGGGCTGGATTCAACAGATTGGAAAATTATGGATAAAGTAAAATGGAAGGAGAACATGGGAGAGGTTACTGAAGTCTCCAGAATAAAAATAAGACAGAATGTTTAGAAAAGACAACACACACAAAATGCTGGAGGAACTCAGCAGGTCAGGCAGCACCTATGGAGGGAAATAAACAGTCGATGTTTCGGGTCGAGACCCTTCATCAGGACTGGAAAGGAAGAGGGGAGAAGCCAGAATAAGCAGGTTGGGGATAGGTGAGTCCAATTGAGAAGGGGAAGGTAAGTGGGTGGGGGATGAAAGAGTGATGTAAGCAGCTGAGGGGTAGAAGAGGCAAAGGGCTGAAGAAGGAATCCAGTAGGAGAGGGCAGTAGACCATGGAATAGAAGCAGGAGATGGGGGAAGGGAAGGAGATGGGCTGAGGAGGAAAAACAAAAGGGGGGGGGAGAAGAAAAGAAACAGAGTGGGGATGTTACTGGAAGTTAGAGAAATCAATGTTGAGGCTGTCAGGTTGGAGACGACCAAGGTGAAATAGCAGGTGTTGCTCCTCCAACCTGTGTCTGGCCTCAACATGGCAGTAGAGGAAGCTGTGGATAGACATGTCAATATGGGAAGTGGAATTGAAGTGGCTAGCCACCAGGAGATCCAGGCTTTTGCGGAGGACGGAGCAAAGCGGACACCCGAGTTTAGAAAGGGATAAGAATTTAACTTCGGGCAACATGGGGCCAAGTTTGAGAAGAGGGGTGGTGAATACAGTACTGAAGGTGTTATGCTTGAATGTGAAACAAGGTAGATGAACTTGTAGTGCAGTTGGAAATTGGCAGGTACGACACAGTCGTGGCTGAAAGAAGATCACAGCTGGGAGTTATACGTCCAAGGATACACGTCCTATTGAAAAGACAGGCAGGTAGGCAGAGGGATTGAGGTGGCTCTGTTGTTAAAAATGAAGTCAAATCCTTAACAAGAAATGACATAGGATCAGAAGATGTAGAATCCCTGTGGGTAGAGTAAGAAACTGCAAGGGTACAAATTCCCCAGTTGTATACAGGCCTCTGAATAGTAGCTAAGATGTGGGGTACAAATTACAACAGGAGGTAAAAAAGGCATGTAAGAAAGGCAATGTTACAGTGGTCATGGGGGACTTCAATATGTAGGCAGACTCTGAAAAATCCGGTTGGCACTGGATCCCAAGAGAAGGAATTTGTAGAATGCCTACAAGAATTTTTTTAGAGCAGCTTGTGGTTGAGCCCACTAGGGAAAAGGCAATTCCGAATTTGGTGTTGTTCAATGATCCAGATTTGATTAGGGAGCTTAAGGTAAAGGAACCCTTGGGAGGAAGTGATCATAATATGAATTCACCCTGCAGTTTGAGAGGGAGAAGCAAAAATCGGATGTATTGATATTATCATTGAGTAAAAGTAACTACAGAGGAATGAGAGGAACTGGCCAAAGTTAATTGGAAGGGGATGCTAGCAGGGATGATGATAGAGCAGCAATGGCAGGAGTTTCTGGCAGTAATTTGAAAGATGCAGGATCAGTTCTTCCCGAAGAAGAAGCATTCTAAATGGAGGATGAGACAACTGTGGCTGACAGGGGAAGTCAAAGACAGCGTAAAAGCAAAAGTAAGGGCATACATTATTGCAAAAATTAGTGGAAACTTAGAGGATTAGGAAGCTTTTAAAAACCAACAGAAGGCAACTAAAAAAGCAATAAAGGGAGAAAAGGTGAAATATGGTAAGAGAGACAATAATATGAAAGAGGATACTAAGTGTTTTCAGATATATTAAAAGTAAAAAAAAAAGGTAAGAGTGGACATCAGACCACTGGAAAATTGTGCTAGAGAAGTAGTAATGGGGAACAAATAAATGGCAGATGAACTGAATAAATATTTTGTATCAGTCTTCACTGTGGAAGACACCAGCAACATGCCAGAAATTTGAGTCAGGAGGCAGAATGAGTGTAATCCTTATTACTAAGGAGAAGGTGCTTGGGAAGCTGAAAGGTCTGAAGGTAGATAAGTCACCTGGACTAGATGGACTACATCCCAGGGTTCTGAAAAAGGTAGCTGAAGAGATTGTGGAGGCATTAGTAGTGATCTTTCAAGACTCACTAGAGTCAGGAATGGTTCCAGAGGACTGGAAAATTGCAAATGTCACTCCACTCTTTAAGTAGGGAAGGAGCCAAAGACAGGAAACTAGGCCAGTTAGCCCTGACTTCAGTGGCTGGTAAGATGTTAGAGTCCATTATTAAGGATGAGGTTTTGGGGTACTTAGAAGCAAATAATAAACTGGGCTGAAGTCAGCATGGTTTCCTTAAGGGGAGATATTGCCTGACAGATCTGTTGGAATTCTTTGAGGAAGTAACAGGCAGGATAGACAGTCAGTGGATGTTGTTCACTTGGATGTTCAGAAGGCCTATGACAAGGTGCTGCACATGAGGTTGCTAAACAAGATACGAGTCCATGATATTAGAGGAGAGGTACTAGCATGGATAGAAGATTGCCTTCTGCCAGTCAGCCAAAGAGTGGGAATAAAGGGGGCCTTTTCTGGTTGGCTGCCGGTGACTAGTGGTGTTCTGCAGGGGTCGGTGTTGGGTCCACTACGTTTCATGTTATACATTAATGATCTGTATGATTCAATTGATGGCTTTGTATCCAAATTTGTGGATGATATAAAGATAGGTGGAGGGGCAGGTAGGGTTGAGGAAGCAGGGAATCTGAAAAGGACTTGGGCAGGTTGGGAGACCGGGCAAGTAAGTGGCAGATGGAATACTGCGCAGTATGGTCATGCACTTTGGTAGAAGGAATAAAGGGGTTGACTATTTACTAAATGGGGAACAAACTCAGAAATTGGAGGTGCAAAGGGTCTTGGGAGTCCTAGTGCAGGTTGAGTCAGTAGTAAGGAAGGCAAATGCAATGTTAGCATTCAGTTCAGGATTTCAGTTCATGGGGTCTATTCAGTGCAAACCCCATATAGGGAATGATCCCAGCATCAAATCTTGAACCTCAATGCACAGGCCTCAGGCCTTATTCACAAGGGGCAGCTGGTACTCTTCAGTAAACAACTCTCAGTAGTTCATCCTGGAAAGCTTGTTTGCACCATGGTGGTCCAACTCCTGAATGCTCTTCCTCTGGCCTCCCTCATACATTCAACAACAAAACAAAGTTTGTAGATTATTCATTTGTCAGAGTGAGGCGGCCTTTAAATACAAGACAGTAGTATGCTGCTTAGAAACTGCAGTTATGCACCAAATCGGCAAGTGGTCTGTAGATAGGGCTAAATGTCAAGGATTCACAGCTGCAAGTGTGTGGAAGTGCAGTATTGTCTCCATTTGACATGCTTTGTGCATGGGAAGAGAAAAGAAGGACAAATAACCAAACATGTCTTGCTCCAAAGTTGGAAATTGCCCTTTGCCTGTGGTGACAATATCTTATAACAATATAGGAGAACATCAGAACCAGGAATGTGTTTTCATTCCTTCACACCTGCTCCACCATTCAGTAAATTAATGACTGACCTTTTACCTCTGACACTTTTGTGCATTATTGGTATTGGTTTATTATTGTCACTTGTACTGAGGTACAGTGAAAGCTTGTCTTACAAACCAATCGTACAGGTCAATTCATTAGTTTTTTGACAGATTGTTAGAAATTTAAGGAATCAATCTGTCTGGCACATACTCAGTGACTGAGACCCCACATCCCCATTGTAGACAATTCTAAAGATTCACCACTGTTGAGTGAGGAACTCTTCTCAACACTGTCCTGTATGGTCAGATCCAAATTTTAAGTCTGTGACCCCTGGTACTCAAGTTTCCCAAGTAAGGAAAACCTCAACACTGCATCTTCACAATTGAGGCTTTCCTGTGGGAGAAGTTCAGTGACATGATGTCTGCATTGTTGCTGATGGACCTGGAGAA
Source organism: Pristis pectinata (assembly GCF_009764475.1). Lineage (NCBI taxonomy): Eukaryota > Metazoa > Chordata > Chondrichthyes > Rhinopristiformes > Pristidae > Pristis > Pristis pectinata. The sequence goes on from NC_067413.1 coordinate 89,800,098, forward strand.
AGACTGGACATTAATGAGAAGCCTCATCTCCTAACTGGTCCACAGAAAAATCCTCAGCCTACTTGTTCCTTCAAAGGCAAATAACTCTGGACACAGAGTATCTGCTTTTGATTGGAATGGGAAATTGGAACTCCTCAAGCCCTTAGTTTGAGATTCTATGGAATTATCAAGCAGGCATTTTCTACTCATTTCTATTTAATTTTAATGCTAAGTAATGTGTTTAAATTAGATTAATAAGGACCATTAGCAGATTGATCTCTATTACAGAAAAAACATTTATCCATTGCAGTATCACTCTTCTCTGGGATTCTATTCCACTTGTAGAACACCCTCTGTGTGAAGGCAGAATCTTTAATATTTTTCCAAAACCATGTTCTCTTGGCTAGCTTGGCCTATCTAATGTATGGTTCCAGCTCTGCTTTCTCTAGCCCCAAGTTCCATGCACAATGGCTTGAATTTTAATCCCTAATTTCTGGAGTCAAATTACTCATTTAAAATTTAAACATCACAAAACAGACCTCAGCCCCCTGTGCAACGTCCTGCTTAAATGGAGATAGGAGATGGGGAGTGTGGCTTTTTTCTTCAAGACAGGATAATCTCTTAATCTTATAATGGGTTTGGAAGCCTCTCAATCTGTTTTGTATGTTTAATCCAGGCCAGCTAGGTTTCAAAGACATTTGAAAACCCAGCAGCTCTTGTAAGGCCAGCTTTGTGAAAAAGATAAGGGGTTTGTGTCTTTGCAGCACATGGAACGTACAGGAGAATATCCTCTTCAAATCTAAGTTTACCCCTTCCCTTTGGATTTGACACAGCTCCCATCAGACACCACTCATTACAGCTACCCTCATTCCAAAATTGGACCCTGTTTGGGATTGGACATCTAAACCACCCATGTTCAGCATCATCTCCACACCATGGGATCAGAGACAGAGCTTCATATTCCTACTAGAAACCCAAAGTTCCTAAACTGAGGGTACAGAGAGTTCCCTGCCCAATAATATCAAGTCTATCAACATCAATGTCTTTTAGATGGGCATGATTAAAAATTAAAATACTACAGCCTGAAAATTTCCAGGTTTCCCTTCCAAAATTCTTCACTTACTAGAGTTATTTCTGACAATACACAAACAATATGTGTGGAGACCAGTTTCACACTCACTGCTGCAGTATTAATCCAATAGAGCAGGTCAACTGCCTGTTGGAGAACCAACTAATCTTCACTTATTAATGTCAGTGCTCCACCAGATTACTGACTGTCGTGAAGATGAAAATGATTCCTAAACCATGCCTGTTTGCCAGAAGTACCTGTTCCTGATTCATTTTCATGGGGTTCAACGTTTATTTTTTCAACCTTCAACCTCTGTTTTACTCTTGTAAGTGCAAAACACTGTACTTGTAGACCAGTGTTTACTTATGTAGTTTGTTTAGTAAAGCATTCATGCACTTTCTGACAACTTGTGGTTATGATTAAGGAGGGATTAGCACACAATAATTCCTCTTTTCAAGGTGGAACAGCTACCTTTTATCTATTTGCTTTTTTAATGTCTATTTCAGGAACAATAAGGTTCAGCCACATTGCCTCACATTTCAACTGTCTATTAAATACAGCATTCTGCATTCATTAAGTAATAATGGATGGGAAAAAATAACTACTTAATATAAACACAATTATCAAAAATATCAGAAGCTTTTCAAGAAGAGAAATGGCTTCCTTTTGAAAACTACTTTCAATTATCAGTTTCAAAAAAAGACAGAAAAGAAAATCAATATAAACAAATGAGGAGACAAATGCTTACACGGTCTGATAGCTTCAATCACACTTTGCCAGCCCAGGCAGCAAAAGCTTTGTGTAAAACCCTACTTAATATGAGTCAGGATCCAACCTTCCTCATAGAAGTACAACCACCCATCTGCTTTTTGCACAGAATGCCAAAATGTACAGCAAAATAAAGGTTTCTGTTACACATGAGAATGGACGTTTTCTTAATTATTTCCACGGCAGCACTGAAGAAATTTCCCCTGCATCCACAGGGCTTAACTGAATGTGACTAAACTGTTGAAGCACAGCAAGTACACAACAGTACAGATCCCTGTAAAGCTTTGAACAATAAACATGGAAACATAGAAAAACTACAGCACAGTTCAGGCCCTTCAGCCCACAAAGCTGTGCTGAACATGTCCCTACCCTTGAAATTACTAGGTTTACCCATAGCCCTCTATTTTTCTCACCTCCATGTACTTATCCAACAGTCTCTTAAAAGACCCTATCGTATCCACCTCCACCACCGTTGCCGGCAGCCCATTCCATGCATTCACCACTCTCTGAGTAAAAAACTTACCCCTGACATCTCCTCTATACCTACTCCCCAGCACCTTAAAACTATGTCCTCTTGTGTCCACCATTTCAGCCCTGGGGAAAAGCCTCTGACTATCTACCCGATCAATACCTCTCATCATCTTATACACCTCTATCAGGTCCCCCCTCATCCTCCATCACTCCAAGGAGAAAAGGCCAAGTTCCCCCAACCTGTTTTCATAAGGCATGCTCCGCATTCCAGGCAGCATCCTTGTAAATCTCCTCTGCACCCTCTCTATGGCTTCCACATCTTTCCTGTAGTGAGGTGACCAGAACTGAGCACAGTACTCCAAGTGGGGTCTGACCAGGGACCTATACAGCTGCAACAATACCCCACGGCTCCTGAATTCAATTCCCCGACTGATGAAGGACAATGCACCATATGCCTTCTTAACTACATAGTCAACCTGCGCAGCTGCTTTGAGCGTCCTATGGACTCGGACCCCAAGATCCCTATTATCTTCCACACTGCCAAGAGTCCTATCATTAAGATTATATTCTGCCATCATATTTGACCTACCAAAATGAACCACTTCACACTTATCTGGATTGAACTGCATCTGCCACTTCTCAGCCCAACTTTGCATCCTATCTATGTCCCTCTGTAACCTCTGACAGCCCTCCAAACTATCCACAACATCCCCAACCTTTGTGTCATCTGCAAACTTACTAACCCCCACCCCTCAACTTCCTCATCCAGGTCATTTATAAAAATCATAAAGAGCAAGGGTTCCAGTACAGATCCCTGAGGTACACCACTGGTCACCGACCTCCACTCAGAATATGGCCCTTTAACAACCACTCTTTGCCTTCTGTGGGCCAGCCAGTTCTGAATCCACACTGCAATGTCCCCTTGGATCCCATGCCTCCTTACTTTCTCAATAAGCCTTGCAATGGGGTACCTTATCAAACGCTTTGCTGAAATCCATATACACTACGTCTACTGCTCTCCCTTCATCGATGTGTTTAGTCACATCCTCAAAAAATTCAATCAGGCTCTTAAGGCAGGACCTGCCCTTGACAAAGCCATGCTTACTATTCCTAATCATATTATACCTCTCCAAATGTTCATAAATCCTGCCTCTCAGGATCTTCTCCATTAGCTTACCAACCACTGAGGTGAGACTCACCGGTCTATAATTCCCTGGACTATCCCTACTCCCTTTCTTGAATAAGGGAACAACATCCGCAACCCTCCAATCTTCCGGAACTTCTCCCCTCTCCATCGATGATGCAAAGATCATCATCAGAGGCTCCACAATCTCTTCCCTCGCCTCCCACAGCAGCCTGGGGTACATCTCATCTGGTCCCGGCGACTTATCCAACTTGATGCTTTCCAAAAGTTTCAGCACCTGCTCTTTCCTAATATCTACATGCTCAAGCTTTTCAGCCTGCTGCAAGTACCCACTACAATCCCCCAGATCTTTATCCGTAGTAAATACTGACATAAAGTATTCATTAAGTACCTCTGCCATTTCTTCTGGATCCATACACACTTTCCCACTGCTGCACTTGATAGGCCCTATTCTTTCACACCTTATCCTCTTGCTCTTCACATACTTATAGAATGCCTTGGGGTTTTCCTTAATCCTGCCCACCAAGGCCTTCTCATGAGCCCTTCTGGCTCTCCTAATCTCCTTCTTTAGCTCCTTCCTATTAGCCTTATACTCTTCCAGATCTCTAACATTACCTAGCTCTCTGTACCTTTTGTAAGCTTTTCTTTTCCTTTTGACTAGATTTATTATAGCCTTTGTACACCACGGTTCCTGTATCCTCTCGTGACTTCCCTGTCTCATTGGAACATGCCTGTGCAGAACTCCACACAAATATCCCCTGAATATTTGCCACATTTCTTCCATACTTTTCCCTGAGAACATTTGTTCCCAATTTAATCTTCCAATTTCCTGCCTGAGAGCCTCATAATTCCCTTTACTCCAATGAATATATAAATGAAACATTGGATCACTTGATTTACATATAAAAGTGTTTACAAAAGAAATGAAGTTAGTTCCCCTGCCAAATAACAGCTGGAAAAGCTTATGTTAAAATTAGAAGTGCTACTTTACAAAAGATAAACAATTAGGTTTATCAAGATCACATATTTTGTAAATTCTACTGTATATGTGGTTTATTTTTAGTGATGCATAAAACAGACTCTTTTTAACAGCAACTTGTTAGGCATTTGGAGACTTCTGTTTTCTTAAAGTCCCAACAGACTACCAAGCCAACATCTAATGTCCATCTCCAGTGGTGAGCAATTGGTGGCACTGAGTCTTTTTGAACTAATGTCCCTCTTTCAGTGAAGGTGCCCCCAATATTCTGTTAGGATCTCTAGCATTTTCACCAGTGATAATGAAAAAGTGCTGATGTATGTCAAGTCAAAATGATGCCATAATGAACATACCTGTCTGAATGTTAGGATTACTTTATATCATTGAACATATTTTTAGTCATTTTAAGGCTGATTTTAACTCTGCCTGCAGTCTCCCTGTTAACCTCACTGGGACATTAACAGGATCTCACCTATCTCCCATATCTCCAGTTACCCAGTGTTGAGAACAATATTTTCTCCAGCTCAGTATTGGCAAAGAACTCCCTGGTCCAGTGGCTGGAAGAAAGGATGTCACTTTCACAAATTAGAGACCGGAAGGATGACCGTCTGTGGCGGGAAGATCAGATGGTGGGAAGAATTGAGGTATTACAATATTCCATTGATTTTAACATCAGCCATAATGGGGCCACGTACACTTGAGATTTCCATTGTGGTCTCCTTCTGGGCAGCCAGAAATCTGCAGGTAGATATGTCCCGAGCAACAGGGATGCCTTAGTGGACATTACACATTTACATCCCATGTAACAAGCTATTCTTGACTTGGCTATTCCAAAGCTTTCCTGCTTGACCTGCCGTCTACTGCTCTCTGTGAACTTCATCCATCCAAGATTACGTTGCCACACCTTAACTTGTACAATTTGTATTTACCCATCACTCCTATGCTCACTGACCTCTACCACTTTCAAAATTACCATTCTTGTTTCTCAACTGGCTTATCTCTGTAACGTCTTCCAGTCTTACAATGTTCCATTTCTGGCCACTTGCACAGCCTTCCTTTTAATTGTATCAATGGTGGCACCAGTGCTTTAAGTTGCCTGGGATCTAAGCTGTAGAATTCCTCCCCTAAATCTTTTGAACTTTCCACCTCTCTCCCTCTTTATGGCATCTCTTTGACAGAGCTCCTGGTCAAATCCCCATGACTTCCATTGTGGCTTGGTATCAAATTTTGTTTAAGAACACACCTGCTTTGTATTGTACTGTGTTAAAGATATTATATGAATGCAATTTGTATTGAAGGCTCAACATGAGGTAACATTAATGCAGGAGAAGTGAAAGAGAAAAGAGCAAGAGTACATTTGATCAGAGAAATCTATTCTAGAAAATAATTTGTGTTTGTCAGTGAAGCCAGGTTATTTGGATGAGGAATCCTGGGTACTGCCAATGCAAAAGTCAATGTTAAGTAATTATAAATATCAGAGCAAGAGATACTGTATCATTAGACTGTTACACTGAACAAAAAAAATATTCAATTTACAAATAACTAAAGAGATGACATTGCACTACTTCTCCAAATAACCCTGAAGTTGAACCAGATTTTGTAGCTCAAAGCTTAGTGGGTGAAACTAGTTCACAATATTTGCTTCTGAGTCAATACAAGACGAACTGACTGAAAGCAACTGGATATATCTTACTGTCTGGGCATAGGGCTGCCAATCGATCTCTATCCACAGAGATATCCTGTGAAGCATCACTCGCCATGGGAACTGGATTAGCTGAGTTCAGTTCTCACAGTTATTTTCTGCTCATTAGCCAATAAATCAGATGGCCTTAACCTGGCAGCCTTATGATAGAAACTATGGACAACTCCATCCAAGCCAGGTTTAAAATAGCATTACCGTGATTAAATAATTTCAGAGCAAAGCAAGAAGGCACTGATTATCTTGCAGTTCCCTGGAACATGGGGATTGGGATGAGGGGGGTTACCGGATTTACCACAGTTCCTAGAGGAAATGGTGAAAATACTGGCTTTACGTATTTATTTGATGCACTACTAACTTCAGAATGGAATTATTTATATCAGAAGACCACAAGAACTCCAATGAATGTCTGGGCCAGAGCAAGTAACTTTCACACTGATCTTTATATTCATATGCTATAAATAGTCTAACAGTATTAGAAAGAACTAATTGATTTGTCAAATTAATTTTTGTTTTGAGCAAAGTTCACTACTTTACATCTGCAAAGATTCAATCCTTCTGTATTGCCACAGATAATTCCTTATTACCTGATTTCTGTTGCGTAGGTTCATAATACAACATAGTAAGTGTAGGAAAGTTACAAGTTATGAATTTAGTTTGATTAGAGATTGGCAGGATAATAATATTTTTTGGGATCAAAATCAGCTTTAAATTGACAAACACTACAAGAGATCCATATTGGTCCACTGCCCAATTGCACTGAATTCCATTCTATGTGCGGTTACATAGGACATGGTAGTGTAGTGGTTAGTGTAACACTATTACAACGTCAGCGACCTAGGTTCAATTCTGGCCGCTGTCTGCAAGGAGTTTGTACGTTCTCCCCATGTCTGCACGGGTTTCCTCCGGGTGCTCCAGTTTCTTCCCACATTCCAAAGATATATGGGTTAGGAAGTTGTGGGCATGCTATGTTGGCAACGGAAGAGTGGCAAAACTTGCAGGCTGCCCCCAGAACACTCTACGCAAAGATGCATTTCACTGTGTGTTTCGATGTACATGTGACTAATAAAGATATCTTATCTTATAAGAGGCAGAGCCACTGGCTGCTTCTTAAATTACCGATGATGTGGGAGGAGTGGGACCAAGATTGAAGGCATAGCATGATTGGAGCTTCAAACGGAAACTTAGTGGTTCATTGGAAAACCAGTTTTCACAGTGAAAGCGCACGTTAATCACTGCCTAGTGAAACTGGACCCTGTATTTAACGGCCAGACATGAATTATGCCTTTGTGTCTGAATGACTGCTAAAGATTTGTCCTTTAGTTAATGATGTCTTCAAAAGTAGGACAAAGGAGCCAGAAAATCACACTTGTGCTTGGAATCAGTGAGTAGGATGGAACTCTGCTGAATTATATTTCCCCACTTTTTGCATAATATAAAAATTCATCCATTTACGTTGATGGATCTTTTTAATTCCTGATATGTTGACATAAGTGAAACTCTGGAGAGCAATATTTATAAGCAACTGACCTTTTGTATTTTTCCCAGTCAGATTTCCAACAAAATTACACTTTTGCGACCAGAAGGTTGCTTTTAGTACAGTGAAACACTTGATTGAAATCTAGTCATGCGAAACTAGATTAAAATCTAGTTTCATGTGACAAGTTACCACTGGCTCAGAATGATGCCCATTTCTTGATCTGGAAATTTACTCAATAGCAACTAATAGAATAGGAAAAACAACAGTTTGCAACTCTCATATCAACCAATGTGCTGATTGGTTAACCAACCATTTTGCACTGTTTGCTGCGTTAGTCCATCAGTCTGAATATCACTGTTTAATGCCTTGTAAAAAGAAAACTTGCAATTTTGAAGCTCGTTTGCATAATGAAGCTAGAGCTTTTCTGTTTAACTCTAATTAATGTTGTAGACAATGATCCACCATGTGATGGCCTGAGGTTTCATTTCCAGTGACCTGGGAGTTGCATTCACCTGCTGCTGATGTTAGAAACAGAGAATGGTTGATTCTCAGGGATTAAAAGAAATAATAAGAAGGGAGTCACTCTTCAATTTCATGGTGTAAACAAGTTTGAGGGGCTGAATGGTGGGCTCCTGCTCCCTGGTTCTTTTACGTTGCCCTGCAAAAAAGTGAATTGCACTGTAATTTGTGCACTGTAAATGTCAAAGCCTCTTTGTACAGAGAAGCTTGTCTCTGGAGGAGGCAGTATAGCATCAAGAGTTCCTCTTGGATGAATAATATCAAAGGAAAGATACTCAAAAAAATTGAATGAGGAAGAACACCACAACCACTTGCAACAAAATATTTGAGGTATCAGTTGTTTAGTAGAACCACGAATGTGCTCTGTCCTCTAATTTGGGAATTTATGAGACTGATGTGGCTGATTCAGTTGACAGCATGCTGTTAGTGAGGAATTAGGAGATTGTAATGTCACTGAATGTCAAGAGTAGGTGTTGGAGTCAGTCAGTACCTGCCACCTTTTTGGTGCATATGTTACCTGCTACTTATCAGCCCATGTCTGAATGTTGTCCATGTCTTGCAGCCTGGAGACATGTGCTACTTCATTTGCTGAGGTGCAGTGAATAGATTTGAACATTGTGCAATTGTCAGCAAACATCCCACTTCTGACTTTATAATGTAAACATTGAAGAAGCAGCTAAAGATGGACGGGCTGAGCAGACAGCTCTAAGGAACTTCTTCAGTGATCTCTTAGCGTCCATTGGCCTTTAGGTGCATGTTAATGGGAATGGTGGAATTTTTTTATATATATAAATATTGTTGGCTGGTATTGCAGTACTCTGACAGGAACATGTGTGCAGTCAATGCCAACCTGCGCACAGAAGAATTCAACAACCACTGCAAGTCCCTGAGTTTTCTCCTGGCAGTTGCTAAAAACTATGGAACAAGATCTACTGTTTATTCCTAGCAGGCTACTGCAGCTACATACTGCAGATTTATGGAGATGTTCCTGTGGACAACTGAATGAAACCAGAGCTAAAGAAGTTGAGGGTTGTGGTGCCTTTGGTACTTATTAAATCATTTTTGGGGGGGGTGGTGGTGGTGCACATATCATCAGTAAGAACAGTATTCACTGCTCATCTCTAATTGCCTTTGAACTGTGTCTTTGGCTCGCCATTTCAGAGCACAGTTAAGATCCATGTCTGCACAGCAATGGGTTTGGAGTCAAATACAGAAAAGAACATAAGCACGGTAACCGCAAAGTACGTCAGTGAATAAAGCATTATTTCCATGGCTTTTGAAACTAATTGTTTGCTTCTGACTTGTTTTATTCACTGAAATTAAAATTTCCATTTGCCATTTTGGGATTTGAACTCAAGTCTCTAGATGATTAGTCACAGATAATTTATGCTAATTTAAGTTTATGTTAACTTATGTTTGTCATGTTTGCCATGTACTGTGCTGCTGCGGCTGCAAAAAGCTAATTTTCATGGCATTTGTACCTTGGGTATGTATGCCTGTGACAATAAACTTGAACTAAATTAATCCAAGCTTAAGGATTACTAGAACAGTCATATAGTCTATAATGAATCTGGTCACCTCATTATAGGAAGGATGTGGAACTTTAGAGAGGGTGCAGAGGAGATTTACCAGGATGCTGCCTGGATTGGAGAGCATGTCTTATGAGGATAGGTTGAGTGAGTTAGGGCTTTTCTCTTTGGAGAGAAGGGTGAGAGATGACGATAGAGGTGTACAAGATGAAAAGAGGCATAGATCGAGTGGACAGTCAGAGACTTTTTCCCAGGGCGACAATGGCTAACACGAGGGGTCAGAGTTTTAAGGTGATTGGAGGAAGGTATAAGGGGGATGCCAGGGGTAAGTTTTTTACACGGAGAGTGGTGGGTGCCTGAAACGCACTTCTGGAAGAGGTTGTGGGAGCAGATACATTAGGGACATTTAAGAGACTCTTAGATAGACACATGAATAATTGAAAAATGGAGGGCTATGTGGGAGGGAAGGGTTAGATAGATCTTAGAGCAGGATAAAATGTCGGCACAACATCATGGACAAAAGGGCCTGTACTGTGCTGTAGTGTTCTATGTTCTATAGCCCTTATACTTCTGTACCCTGTGGCTGGAAGACCAAGGCCACCCTGGTGAAGAAAGCAGCAGCTCATGTTATAGGTGGCCTTAGGCAGCTCTGCGAAAGTGAGTCATGGCCTGCACTAACTGTGTGCCTGCTGAGACCCACATCGAGCAGTCCCCCCTTCACCTGATGTCATTTGAGGGCCCAACTATGTCATTTGAGGGCCCAATTATGATTCCTGCTGGTTACAGTGATGCTGGGACTACTGCTGCAGCAGCTGATCCTCTGTGGATCTCTTCTCAGACAAAAATTAGCAATGAAGGAGCCTGCCACAGGTGAAGGATGCATCTGGGCATCCACACAGCAAAAAAAACCCAAGGATTCATTGAGCTGAAGCTGCAGTGGCTCTCAGACTACAAGTCCAGCAGGTTTTAATGAGAGGTTGGGTGCTGAGCAAAAATATATTCATGTTTCAGAGGACCTAATTGCAATGATCTTTACATTGTAATGAGACCAAAGAGACAAACCTGCCCTAGAACAAAGAACAGAGTAGTTAAAATGCTAACAGCTAAAACATGCCAGTAGGAAATGCTTGGCCATCAATTTGTCCACATGCCCTCTCTTCCTGTTTTTGTCTGATTGGCAGAGTTAAAATTGGACATTTTATTTCCGTGTTTTCCCAACCTGGGAATTTCAGGTCTTCAAATACATTCCCTTAGACATATTATTCTTCAAAATTTTAGTTTGAACATTTTTTTTGCTTTCATGTTGGGATACATCTGAATAATCTGAATAAGTACATTTGGTTTGGATTTTGAAAATATCACTGCTTTCTACCTATATGTTTGTAGTATATTGTGTTAGAATTCATACCACCAGGTACTAAAGTAATCCGAATTAAATAAAATGCTACACTGCAGGGTACTCTTTTGAAATTTAGCTGAAACGAAGTTGACATTAAAATTTTCAGTGCAGACTGTAAAATATCTCAAACATGTGAAGTGATTTCCAGCTGCTAAACCATTCTTGAGACTGGTGGTTGTATTGTTTGAAGGTTTGTTTGGTGTTGCGAGAAATATTAACATTCGGACTCAGATAGAACTTTTTTTGAAGGTAGCCATTCACAAATGTAACCATTGTCTGATGCAGCAACATATCAAGGTTATTCCATGTGGCACACTCAGTTCTTTAAATGTACACTTACACTTATATACACTGCAGCCAACAGCGCACAGAAAATCAATTTAAATGTTGTAAACTCCAAGGGCTAAATATAAATCGTTATCACTTGCACCTGAATCTGACTCTTGCATCCTATTGCATATCTGTTACATTATTGTGTTCAGATAACTCAAAACATTGTGTAATAAGAAGATCCAGTATTAACTGCAGAGGTATCGAAAAATAGAGGCCATTGTTTTAAGGTAAGATAAGATATCTTTATTAGTCACATGTATATCGAAACACACAGTGAAATACAGAGGAAACCAGAGCACCTAGAGAAAACCTACGCGGACACGGGGAGAACGTACAGACTCCTTACAGACAGTGGCTGAACTTGAACCTGGGTCACTGGCGTGGTAATAGCGTTAAGGGGCTTTGTTACCCAAAGGGTGGTTGGAATGTTTCATGCACTGCCTGAGTAGATGGTGGAGGCAGCTACTCTCACATTTAAGAAGTATCTGGACAAGCACTCGGATCATCAGGCCTTACCAGGTTATGGACCAACGGCTGGTAAATGGGATTGATATAGATGGATACTTGCTGGTCAGCATCATGGTAGGCCAAAAGACATCTTTCTGTGCTGTATGACTCTATGAGTCTACAAACTACTCTGAGATCATTGTGTCTCTTGGCTTCTTCATCTTCATCAACAATCCACTGGATTTAATCAAGCGAGCTTAAACTGGAGATGGCAGTTCACTTCACTTCACAATTGAAAGTAAGAAGAAATCAAGTAATTTCTGGCAGAAATAACTGAAGCCAGTTATTTGAGAAAAGGCAGTGCATACTTTGAAGGACAAATCAATAACTGCAGTGAAAGAAACATATCACAATGCTGCTCTTTAACTTCAATTCTAGATAAGCAGCAAGCTGCCCGCAGTTGCATATAATTGCGCTTTGTCCAGAAGGCAAATGATGTGCATGGAGGACAAAGTTCAAGCTGACAGCAGCATCTAGCAAGCACCCAGGAGAGGCTTTATTAATGGTATTCCATATGAGCTTTTTTAAAGAGGCAGAAACATAGTTATGCCTGTTCATGTAATGTGGCATGAACCTTGATGGGTCATTGTAGAAAGGATGTTTGAGAAAGAACTGTGGTGTTTTGAGCAAGGCTTTGCATAATAAATCTAGTTATATACAATACCTCAATGCTCATATCTTCTTAACAATATCATTATTATTAAATGGACAAAAGTTTCATTCTCTTCCTTCTGTTATTGCTTGGTCTCTATCCTGGGATTCACTGGCTAACACCAGCTTAGGATCACTAACGACATGTAGGCTGGAAACAATCAAAGGTAGAGCCCACTACCATCTCCTTTCCTCCACTAGGGTTGGGCAATAAATACTGTTTGGTCAATATCTAATAATAAAATAAAACAAGTGAATTCGAGAGGATAACCTGTGCCATGCAAGTTCTGTGCTCTTCAGTAAAAGGGAGATGTGGTTAAATTCTCTATCAACACATTGCAATAGCATACAAGAGTTATTAAAATATGAAGTTCACATTCATGTTTGCAACACAAACATGGATCACTATGTTCCAGCATTCTGTGTCAATTTTTAAAAAGCTAATATTAAATAATATTGGCAAAGCTTTTCCCATGTGCCAGCATTTCTCCCAGAGTGTGCTATCAGCTCAGACCTCGTCCTGAATGCACACAATTTGTCTTGTATAACTAACTAGGATTGTGTGAGGTTGCTGAAGCCTGCATTGAGGGAAATCTATCCATTGCAATCCAAAAACGGTTTTGACCCATCCATCACTCAGAAGTAATCATGAACAAGTCCTCATTACGCACATCTTGTAATGTAATATTGGTTAAAACAAAACTGCAATATTTTTTCTTTTTTCTAAAAGTACCAATTGATGTTATTGAGTGAACTTTCAATTTTATGTAACTTGCAGGCAGAAAAAATTGCTACCAAGGTCCTGTTGGAAAATAGCTGGGAATTGTGCAGATAATTTCAAAGTATTTAACTGAAGCTTCAAAAATGTTTAGAATGGAAGGTGGATGAAAATATAATAATTCAGTTTCAGTTTAATTTATTATGTTTTTCATAACCATAACTAATTATTAAACTGAGGTTGAAGAGAGAGCAGAGTGCACTGATTGAAAATTAATGAATTACCCTGGATATGGAAGGCATTCAGGCTTGTTGAAGCTACACTCAAAAGATTGCTTAATTTAATTGTATATACTTGCTTGTGAAATGAGAAAATCATCTTCTTGTTTCATGTACATTGCACAGATTTCATTTCTCAAGCCTTTAGAGAGAAGCTTGGGGCACTTTTAACTCCCAGGTTGTATTTGAATCCCATGGATGGCTTTACCACCTGATTCACTGACCCAATGCAAAGGCCTCTTTGGAATTTCTGCAGGTTCTCGGAAGCTCATCTGGAGACACTACTGCAAGAGATCAAGACAGGGAGAAAGTGTTTCAGTACAACCAGGAGGCTTCCTGAACAGCAACTGCAGAAAACATGGAGAAGCATTGTTCCAGGAGGTTCATTTGCAAGCCAGGGATATAATGTTTCAATTGCCTTGCACCAGTACAGTTTCTCAACTCTCTCTTGCTGTCTTCAGGACAAAACATAGAATATAGAACATAGAACAGTATAGCACAATACAGGCCCTTTGGCCCACAATGTTATGCCGACTTTTAAACATCACCTAAGACTATCTAACCCCTTCCTCCCACATATCCCTCTATTTTAAATTCCTCCATATGCTTATCTAGTAATCTCTAGAATTTGACCAATGTACCCGCCTCCACCACCACTCCAGGCAGCGTATTCCATGCCCCAACCACTCTCTGGGTAAAAAAAAAACTTCCTCTGATACCTCCCTTGAACTTCCCACCCATTACTTTAAAGCCATCCCTCTTGTATTGAGCATTGGTGCCCTGGGAAAGAAGTGCTGGCTGTCCACTCTATCTATTCCTCTAAATATTTTGCATACCTCTATCATGTCTCCTCTCATCCTCCTTCTCTCCAAAGAGTAGAGACCTAGCTCCCTTAGTCTCTCCTCATAATGGGAAAGTGGGAAAGTGTGTCAGCAGTGGGAAAGTGTGTCAGCAGTGGGAAAGTGTGTATGGATCCGGAAAAATAGTGGAGGTACTTAATGAATACTTTAAGTCAGTATTCACCATGGAAGAAGACCTGGGGGATTGTAGTGGGGACTTGAAGTGGCCTGAAAAGCTTGAGCATGCAGATACTAGAAAAGAGGTGGTGCTGAAACTTTTGGAAAGCATCAAGTTAGATAAGTCGCCGGGACCGGATGAGATGTACCCCAGGTTGCTGTGGGAGGCGAGGGAGGAGATTGCGGAGCCTCTGACGATGATCTTTGTGTCGTCGATGGAGACGGGAGAGGTTCTGGAAGATTGGAGGGTTGCGGATGTTGTTCCCTTATTCAAGAAAGGGAGTAGGGATAGCCCAGGAAATTATAGACCGGTGAGTCTCACCTCAGTGGTTGGTAAGCTGATGGAGAAGATCCTGAGAGGCAGGATTTATGAACATTTGGAGAGGTATAATATGATTAGGAATGGTCAGCATGGCTTTGTCAAGGGCAGGTCCTGCCTTACGAGCTTGATTGAATTTTTTGAGGATGTGACTAAACACATCAATGAAGGGAGAGCAGTAGACATAGTGTATATGGATTTCAGCAAAGCGTTTGATAAGGTACCCCATGTGACGCTTATGGAGAAGGTGAGGAGACATGGGATCCAAGGGGACATTGCAGAGTGGATTCAGAACTGGCTGGCCCACAGAAGGCAAAGAGTGGTTGTTGAAGGGTCGTATTCTGAGTGGAGGTCAGTGACCAGTGGTGTACCTCAGGGATCTGTACTGGGACCCTTACTCTTTGTGATTTTTATAAACGACCTGGATGAGGAAGTGGAGGGGTGGGTTAGTAAGTTTGCAGATGACACAAAGGTTGGGGATGTTGTGGATAGTTTGGAGAGCTGTCAGAGGTTACAGAGGGACATAGATAGGATGCAGAGTTGGGCTGAGAAGTGGCAGATGCAGTTCAACCCAGATAAGTGTGAAGTGGTTCATTTTGGTAGGTCAAATATGTTGGCAGAATATAGTCTTAATGGTAAGACTCTTGGAAATGTGGAGGATCGGAGGGATCTTGGGGTCCGAGTCCATAGGACGCTCAAAGCAGCTGCGCATGTCGACTCTGTGGTTAAGAAGGCAAATGGTATATTGTCCTTCATCGATCAAGGAATTGAATTTAGGAGCCGTGGGATATTGTTGCAGCTATATAGGTCCCTGGTTAGACCCCACTTGGAGTATTGTGTTCAGTTCTGGTCGCCTCACTACAGGAAAGATGTGGAAGCCATAGAGAGGGTGCAGAGGAGATTTACAAGGATGCTGCCTGGAATGCAGAGTATGCCTTATGAAAGCAGGTTGAGGGAACTCGGCCTTTTCTCCTTGGAGAGATGGAGGATGAGGGGGGACCTGATATAGGCGTATAAGATGATGAGAGGTATTGATTGGGTAGATAGTCAGAGGCTTTTCCCCAGGGCTGAATTGGTGGCCACAAGAGGAAATAGGTTTAAGGTGCTGGGGAGTAGATATAGAGGAGATGTCAGGGGTAAGTTTTTTACTCAGAGAGTGGTGAGTGCGTGGGATAGGCTGCCGGAAACGGTGGTGGAGGCTAATTCGATAGGGTCTTTCAAGAGACTGTTAGATATGTATATGGAGCTGAGTAAAATAGAGGGCAATGGGTAAGCCTAGTAATTTCTATGGTAGGGACATGTTTGGCACAGCTTTGTGGGCCAAAGGGCCTGAACTGTGCTGTAGTTTTTCTATGTTTCTATGTTTCTATAATGCATACTCTTTAAACCAGGCAGCATCCTAGTAAGTCTCCTCTGCACCCTTTCCAACGCTTCCACATCCTTCCTATAATGAGGTGACCAGAACTGGACACAGTACTCAAACTGTGGTCTAACCAGAGCTTTATAGAGCTCCATCGTTTCCTTGTGGCTCTTAAACTCGATCCCTCAATTTATAAAAGCTAACACCCCATAAGCTTTCTTAACTACCCTATCCACCTGTGAGGCAACTTTCAGGGATCTGTGGATATGGACCCCCAGATCCCTCTGCTCCTCCACACTACCAAGAATCCTGCCATTAACTTTGTACTCCGCCTTGGAGTTTGTCCTTCCAAAGTGTACCATCTCACACTTCTCCAGATTGAACTCCATCTGCCACTTGTCAGCCCAGCTCTTCATCCTATCAATGTACCACTGCAATCTTTGACAATCCTCTACACTATCCACAACACCACCGACCTTTGTGTCATCTGCCAACTTGCTAACCCATCCTTCTACCCCCTCATCCAAGTCATTAATAAAAATCACGAAAAGCAGAGGTCCCAGAACCGATCCTTGTGGGACACCGCTAGTCAGAGACCTCCAATCTGAATGCACTCCCTCCACCACAAACCTCTGCTTTCTGCAGGCAAGCCAATTCTGAATCCAAATGGCCAAGCTTCCCTAGATCCCATGCTCTCTGACCTTCTGAAGAAGCCTATCATGTGGTACCGTGTCAAATGCCTTACTAAAATCCATGTAGACTACATCTACTGCACTACCCTCATCAATCTGTCTGGCCACCTCCTCAAAGAACACTATCAGGCTTGTAAGACATGATCTGCCCTTCACAAAGCCATGCTGGCTGTCCCTGACCAGACCATGATTCTCTAAATGCCCATAGATCCTATATCTAAGAATCCCTGCTAACAGCTTGCCCACCACAGATGTAAGGCTCACTGGTCTATAATTCCCTGGACTATCCCTACTACCTTACAAGGCGTCAATACTCTTCCCTCTCCCTCAGAACTCTCAAAAATTCATTCCCTTCCATGACATCTTCCACCACCCAGCATTTTGTATAAATATGCAAAATCTTCACAGCTGGCAGTAATAGAACTCTCTCCTTGCTTTCCAACCTACCCGTGATCACAAGGTTCTCCCTTGGCTCCTTCCTCACTTCACATTCCACGTAGTCGTTCACTCACCACAGTTGACTGACTTGGCTGTCCATTGCTTCTTCCTGTCAACTGGTGCCCTGAAGGGAGCTGCTCCTCACATCCCCAACCTCCCATGTAGTAGAGATGTTCCTGCTCTGGCTTCCTTTCTCTGCAGGACAAGACAGCGCACGCAACGGGGACCAGAGTACAGACGGGGTTAGCTAATTGGAGCAGAAAGAGTTAGAAATCAATAGCCCCTCCAGAGCTGTCAATATAGAACATTATGAGTTGGAGGCTGCCGTGGAGAAGAATGCTGACTGTTACTTTATCCTTTATGAACAACAGAAAGTTGCAGACTGATGCTGCCAGCTGCTATTCAGCCATTCAAGCACATTCCCTGTCCTCTAGGCTCTGCCCAGTGGCCACATCCCAAATAAGACGTTTAACAGGATGGGATGTTGAGTGAATGTTTCCCTGGTGCGGGAATCTAAAACTAGTATTAGTTTCAGAGTAAACGTGTCTCTCATTTAAGATGGAGAGTGGGAGGAATTTCTTCCCTCCAAGGGCAATGATCTCTGAAATTATTTATCCCAGAGAACTGTAGATGCTGGATGCTGACTCAGAAATAATTATAATTGTGATCTGCCCTTGAAAAGAACACACTGATTTTCACATTGAAAAATCTTCCCACGCGCTTGAATTTCTCGGCCAATTTTCTTAAAAATATGAATAACCAATAGTTGACAGAGAGAATGTGGCATACTCACTTCAAACAGATGTTGTTCCATCCTAAGCATTTTGGAGAGAAGAACTTTTAAATTTTGTACTCGGCTCCAGATTTTCAACTTTTTGCCTGCTGCCGCTGAGGCTATGATTTGCATTCACTCGCAATCAGTTATTTGTAGCATCAAATCAATGGTATCTCCTGGTAAGCCATGGAGACAGCTCACTTCAAAGTGCCCGTCATTGTCAAGATCCCAAAGCTATTGTAATGACAAGCTAGTGACTTTACTTCCATCCTTCCCTCAATCCATTTTCTTCCACTTCACCAGTTGTTTGCCCAATCACATCTGCAAAGTATGTTGGCTTTTCCTTGAACATCGCAGCCTCAGGGAACACACTGGCTTTCTTCAGTCCAAGACTGAATGGTTGTCTCTCTGTGTCATTTTGTTCTAGTTCTCTTATTCCAAACATGCAGTACCATTCCTCTCACTCTTTCGTAAAATCCAGCTTTCACATCCATAAAAAGAATGCTGAGGGAAATCATTGTTCTTATTGTTTCTTAGTTTAGATGTTAAAGCAGTAATGGGCCAAAACATGCAGATGTCTGGCTGGTAGATGCATGCAGAACCACTGGCGAGCTGCAAGGTGTGTCCCCATCCTCTGCACCTGTCCACCGGAACACAGATGACGGGAACATTTCGGAGGTCGGGTGTGGGGATATTTGACCTCTCGCTCTTCCCCTGGAATCATTGGGACATCCAGTAAGTTGCTGAGCCAAGGAGCTGGATAATCTTTGTATATGGGCCCTCAACTTTATGCCAGCCACACATAGCGCCATTCCATGAATTCAACAGGAGTCACTCAACTTCATGAAAAGTTAGGCTAGCTTTTTGACTATTCTTCATTACTCCAATCATAAGATAAGATAACTTTATTAGTCACATGTACATCAAAACACACAGTGAAATACATCTTTTTGTGTAGTGTTCTGGGGGCAGCCAAGCAAGTGTCGCCACGCTTCCGGCGCCAACATAGCATGCCCACAACTTCCTAACCCGTACGTCTTTGGAATGTGGGAGGAAACCAGAGCACCCAGAGGAAATCCACGTAGACGTGGGGAGAAGGTACAAACTCCTTACAGACAGTGGCCAGATATGAACCCGGGTCACTGGCACTGTAAAGTGTTACACTAACCGCTACACTACTGTGCCTGTCCATATTTGTATTTTTGAATATTATTGAATATTTGTATTTTAATTAATTTTGTTTATTTAAACTAAAATTATCAATTCTAACTTTTTTTTAGTAATATTTATGTTTATCTGATCAGGAGGGAGACTTGGAGACTGTGAAAGGGCCTTTGACAGCATGACCATCAGGGTGTTTTGTGGTGGTTCCTACAGCCTGTGTGGTTCAGTCACTGCTCACAAACTGCAGTATGCCCTGTGGAAGGGGCTGCAGTGGCGACACATGCAGCGCAGCTGTGGGGCTGGTACATGTGGTGACTGTGCGCCGCAGGCCAAAAGCAGCACGATCTCAAACAAAGGCTTGGAGGTGAGCGCCTGGGGCAACATTTCAAAGTTTCCAGATGGCACTAAACTGGGTGGTTGGTCAACGGACTGGGGCTCATAGACGGGATGGCAGGGGGAAGAATCAAGCAGAGAAGTGGAGATACAATTTCCTGCAGGGAAGTACACTGGCACGTGTTAGCTGGAAGAATGAGAAAACATGTTGTGGACAAAATGGCACCATTTTAAAGGTTATTATACCAACAAAAGGGTCTGGGTGTTAATAGCTCTGAGGCTAGTAGGGCATTTAGAGACAGTGATTAGGAA
This sequence comes from Pristis pectinata, assembly GCF_009764475.1. Classification (NCBI taxonomy): domain Eukaryota; kingdom Metazoa; phylum Chordata; class Chondrichthyes; order Rhinopristiformes; family Pristidae; genus Pristis; species Pristis pectinata. The sequence goes on from NC_067413.1 coordinate 89,820,027, forward strand.
ATCTTCTTCAACAAATACTTATGATGAATCTTTGTAAAACATTAGGATGAAAATGGTATATTTAGTCAATCCGGTCACCATTAGGAAGGATGTGGGCGTCCTGGAGGGGGTGCAGGAAAGATTTACTGGTGTGGTGCCAGGGATGAAGGAAAATGGTCAGGATGTAAAAAAGTGGGATGTTCTTCTTGGAGCAAGGATGGTTGAGAGGTGATTTGGTGGAGGCCTTCCGGATTATGAGTTTAGATGGGGTAGGAAGGTGTAACCTGTGCCCATTAACAGAACATTCAATGACCTGGGAATAAAGATTAAATGTGATTAAAAGAGGCAAAGGGCTGAAGAAGAAGGAATCCAGTAGGAGAGGGCAGTGGACCATGGAATAAAAGGAAGGAGGTGGGGACTAGGTAAGGTTGGAGACTACCAAGGCAAAATATGAGGTATTGTTCCTCCATGTTGAGGCCAGACATAGGTTGGAGGAACAACACCTCATATTCCGCCTTGGTAGTCTCCAACATGACGGCCTCAACATCGATTTCTCTAACTTCCAGTAACCCCTCCCCTCTTCTCCGCCCCTCTTTTTTTTCCCTTTGTCTTCCCTCATTCCTGTGGCCCTCTTCCCCCTGCTCTTTCCCTTCCCCTCGGGACTCTGAATAATTCAAATTTGAACCCAAAATGAATATTTATAACCATTCCCAACATCCCCAAACCCACTTCTGAAACAATCTAGTTTTAATCACATTGTGTTTTCCACTTGGGGCTAAATTAATCCTAACAATTTCACCACATGCAGTTCAGCTCCATTGCTCACAGTGCATCTGTCATGAAGTACAGCAAATTGCCCCATGGATAATGAATTTGTTCTGTGGAATGCTTCTAATTTTCTGTACACAATAAAATCCTGAGACAAGTGTGAAGGTGCTACCTTATTTCCATAGCTGGATAAAATAAAAAAAAGTGCAGATGCTGTAAATGTAAAAAAGATATCGAAAATACTGGAAACACTCAGCAGGTCAGGCAGCCTCTGTGGAGAGAGAAACAGAGTTAACACTTCAGGTCAAGGACTCTTCTTGACTCTCTCTGTTTTTGTTTCTTATTTCCATCAGTGTCTGTGATGATGTCTTGAGCTTTTGAAGAAATACTTGCATTTTAATGGTATGTTTCACTTTCCTTTCTGGAGGCCCAAAGAGTGATACGGACATAAAATACATTTTGAAATGTAACCACCCTTGCCATCTGTGAAATGCAGCAGTTAATTTGCCCACAATAGAAATGCGATAAAGACCAGATAATTTTAGTTATGTTGCTTGAGGGATAAATATTGGCCAGGGCATTGGGGAAGATTCACCCGTCCTTCTTCCAAACAATGAATGAGATCTTTAACATCCAATATGTTCAATGTGCGTGGATGTAGTGAGCATCTCATGGTTTCTATAATTCAGTTATTTCCTGAACCTGGTGCAGATATGTCACTGCAATGTAACACTATTACAACGCCAGCAACCCAGGTTCAATTCCCACCACTGTCTGTAAGGAGTTTGCATGTTCTCCCCGTGTCTGCGTGGGTTTCCTCCAGCTGCTTCGGTTTCCTCCAACATTCCAAAGACGTACGGGTTAGGAGCTGTGGGCATGCTATGTTGGCGCCGGAAGAGAGGCGACACTTGCGGGCTGCTCCCAGCACGTTCTCAGTAACGCAAAAAGATGCATTTCACTGTGTGTTTCGATGTACATGTGACTAATAAATAGATATCCTATATCCTAAAATAATGTAAATACATATAAGGGATTATCAAGGTACCGCATCTGATCTTCACTGGTCCATGAACAGTCATCCAGACAGAGCTTTTACTTTCCACTTATTCCTTAAAGTGACATTGTCAGTGAAAGTTATAGAGTACTATATTCATGATTTAAGAAGAAGTAGCATAGCTTTCTAAGGATGACATGTTCCAATAAATAACAAGAAAAGCAAAAATCTAGTGTTAGTTTATTGCAAAACTACATTATAACTGATTTCCAAACATGATTCCAAGTAGGTTTCACCTGATCAATATTAGTTATTATAACTTATCATCATTCCTTTCAACATCGTGCAAGTTTTCTTTTGCACCATCAGCCAGATGTTATTTTTCCTGCTATAAAATACCATGAGGACATCTGCACAGCTATCTTAAAATGACACATGGTTTAGTTCATCTCTCGGGTTTTTTTTGCTTCCAGCTGTGCATTTCCTTATTCCTCTATAATTTTTGTGTCAAAGTAATTCATCTACATGTCTGCCTTGGGAATTCTGTTTTCCAGACATGTGAACAATGTGTACGTATAATAAAATAAGGGATTCTCTCTTTTTCTTTCAATAATCTGTTCAGAGCATAAGTTTCAAATAGGCAGTATCATGACAATTATAACCAGGACATTTTATTTGTGGAATTTCGTTCAAATGTAACTTGCTGTACTTTCCTTTGTGTGTTCATGTCCTCACATCCCATGATGTTGCATATTCATCTAGAATTAACAAAAACTTTCAGATTACTGATGCTAATTGCTAATTTCAATCAAATGGAGGTTTAATAGGGCTAAGGTGAAACATAAAGGATTGTGAAGGAAAATTTTAAATTGAAGTTATGTGTGTTGAAGTTTAAATCCATCATAAATAATTTCAAGATCTCCATCTATGCACAGCACCAGTCATTATCTTAACCTTTGCTTTCTGAAACAACTGAACTATTTAATACGTTATAAACGTAAAAAAAAGCTCCCATTTCTGCAGCTGCTGCTTACTCAGGCTTGCTTTTGATAGGAAAACATGCTTTTAGTTCACTTGTGGTTGTCCCAGGTAAGTCGCCTTTTAAACTTCCACCCTCGCTGTTCTTGAGAAGGTGTTGGTGAGTGACAACTGGAGCCCTCCCACACTTAAAGTTAGGTAAATAATCCCAGGATTTTGACACAGCAACAATGAAGCATTAACAATGTACTTCCAAGTTAGCAGTATGTGACGGTTGGGGAAATTCAATGCAATGGTATCTGGTGGCCTTGATCTCATAGGTAGCAGAGGTTGCAGGCTTGGGAGGTGTTGTTGAAGAAAGTTTGACGAGTTGCTGCAATGTGTTTTAGAGATGATTTGTACTGCTGTCAAAGTACACTGGGGCTGGAAGGAGCGAACATTCAGAGTGGTGGATGGGGAGTCAATCAAGCAGATTGCTCTTTTCTTGAGAATTGCTCGAGTATACCCAGTCTCTGCAATGTCCTTGGAACATAAGTATTTATGTGGCTGGTCAAAGTTCACTCAGTGATGTTAAAGCCATTGATTGTTTAAGACTGGATCAATAATTTCTCTCATTATCATGAATTTCAATACCACGTCAGATGCAATGAGAAAAGAGAATTCCAAGATAAGGAACAGGAAATAGATGTGAAAGACAACTAAGCAAAGACTGTGTTTCTTAATGGCTTTTAGGCATCTCACCTGCCTCTACAAGGGGTAAAATTTTTACCATGTATCTCCTGCCCCCTGCCCCTTTTCTGGTTAAAGCTTCCAAGCTGAGATATTTTACCTCACTTGAGGCCCAAGATGTAATATACATGAACATGTGCAAAAGACTTTCCTTAGCAGTCTCCCTGAGATAATAAAAGTGTAGTGGAGACACGACTGAGAGGCGAGATGTTCCATGAAGCAGGTTTAGGGGGCTAGTGGAGGGGAGGGTTGATTATCAGGAGGTGCAGGGCTGGGGAGATGATCATTTGTGGTCAATGAGTTCATCAGGAGAATGTTGAGATGATGGGAGGAAATTGAGCAAATGATCAGAAAAGATCAGGGAGATGATTGGGATGCCTGAGGACATGGGCAAATGTGGGAGTGATTGCTAGTGATGGAATCTCCCTGGAGGAAGATGGATCCCTTGCATCCGCTGGCAATGGCCTAAGTTAAGATCAAGCTCTTTAAAAGATACTGACACAGACCTCTTATTCTCTTATTAAGTCATGTTTCAATGTTCAAGAGTCAAAATGCTGTTCTGCACAATAGAATTCTAGGCCTTAAAGCATCATCATTGTGTGAATTAAATAATTCTCATCATTAAAACTGCTGAGTGAGCTGTTAAATAATTATGAGAAAAGTGCAAGAACAAGCCATATCTCAATGCAACAAATTTATTAAATCTTTCAAGAAATAAAGTTTCATTTAGTGACAATTTTTTTAAAAAGTGAAAATCAGGCAATATGATATTCCGAAGTTCTTTACAACAATGAACTGCTTCTGAATTCTGGTCAATCGTTAAACAGCCAAGGACCCACAACCAATAGATAAATATATGACAACAATAGCTGTTCTATTGGTGTTGGTTGAAGAATAACTATTGGCCAGGGCACCAAGAGATCTCTCCAATAGTACGACGGGATCTTTTACATCCACATGAGAGGGTAGCCTTGGCCTCTGTTCATTGTCTCGGAAGATGGAACCTCCAATAGAACAGCACTCCTTTGGTATTACACACAAAAAGCTGGAGGAACTCAGTGGGTCAGGTTACATGGTATCACACTGGACTGACGGTTTGGGCCTGGATTATTTGCACAACCCTCCAGAATGGAACTTGAACAAATTATCTATTGACTCAAGAAGAGTGCTACCAATGAAACAGAACTATCACTAAGATTTGCAATATACAAAAATATTACACCAAATAACTAAATATTTATGGCCATTTTAAGAACAAGTTGTTAAATTTGAGCATGATCCAACATAAATTGTGCTTATTTCTGTGCTCATAAAGCTTCAGTTATCACTCAGAAATGAATGTAAGTTTATATATAAAGCAAAACATATCACTTCAGCCAAATAAAGATCCAACTGTTCATTGGGAAATGAAGCAATGTGAAGTAGCTGTGAAATTAAATTTTATAACAAGTTGTGAATACAGGTGGTTCTGTTCAAGAAGACTATATTTACATTGAATGTAATTTGTGCTTGAAATTCCTTGATATCTTGGCCAACTTCAGCTGACAAATACAATGCAATGAAACAGAAACTTCTACCCATGACATTAACATAAACCTGGAAATTACTGCTTGCAATATACAGTGGAAGAACAGTTAATGAATTTACATGCCATTCTTCTGTTTTCTGTTTTAAAGTGGCATTAACATATTTATATTAACTAAGTTAATTGCTCTGTTAAAATGACAGGCAAGGGAATGGTGACATCAAGTATCATTGACTGATATTGTCAGCAGTCAGTTCAGGGCTAGAATGAGTTTCACACAGCCAAAAAAATATTTCTGATGATATTTGTGTGACCAAGCAAACAATGGATTTCCTGAATGTATAAAACAGTAAGTGAAAGATATATGAGCCAGAATTAAATCTGTTTAATAAAAGTAACCAGTTAGTCAATGCTCATTGCTATATTTCACATTGTATTTTAACACTGAGACAATTACTGCCTGCAGGCAAAATTGAAATTTGGTCAGGAAATCAACCATAGGCACATTTATTGCTTGCTTGATTTTGCAATGTAAGTTAATCACAGGCACTAATGATTGCTGTCAAATAATTTAAGGAGCGATTAAAACAATAATTAGCAGGTAGGATAACTGGAAAACCACCCCATTGCTATTTCCATCTTCAGCTTGATATGTGATTACTGGATGCATTAAGGCTACTGAAATCAGAATTTAAAACATCCACTTAATGATGAAAGGACTCACAGATTGGTATTAAGTACAGCGATGGATGCACAATCCTGAACTTAAACTGCAAAATAAAACATTTCAAGCTGCCTGCCACATAATGTTTAAACAAATGTAGAATCTCTTTACAGATAAACATTTAAGTAAATTCAGAAATATGAAAGAATATTACCACTTTGCAGCCTTTAAAGTGAGATCATTGTTTTTAGGACAATTATGACTCTAGTGCAAATTCTATCCATGTTGAAAAATCTTTTATTTCCCTGAATTTCAAATTCAAACTCTTGTACATGTCATCAAATGAATCAATACTATTGAACAGTGTTTTAAATCTGTTTTTTAGATAAATGTTCTTCCATTGGGGAAAAAAAAACATTTATCAGAAGGTGTGTATTGCTGGCAAGGCCAGCATTCTTAATTGCCCTTGGTAAAGTGGTGGTGAGCTGCCTTCTTGAACTGCTGCAGTCCTTCTGTTGAAGGTATTCCCACAGTGCTGTTGGAGAGAGAATTCCAAGAATTAGACCAAGTGACAATGAATAAATCCCAATATATTTCCAAGCCAGGATGATGTGTAACTTGGAGGAAATCCTGCAGGTTGTGGTGAACCCATGCATCCCATGAAGGCCTTGTCCTTCTTTGTGGTAAAGATCACAGGTTTGGGAGGTGCCGACATGAACTGCCACTGTGCTTTGCCAAATGGTACACAGAACCACAGTGTATCAATGAAGGAGGGAATGAATGCTTGGAATGGTGGACAAGGTGCCAGTCATACAGCTGCATGTTGTTGAACTTATTGTTTGCTATTGCAGCTGAAACTATCCTGGCCACGTCCATCATCAAAGATCCCCACCATCCGGGCCATGCCATCTTTTTGCTGGTAACATCAGGCAGGAGGTACAGAAGCTGGAAGTCCCACACCACCAGGTTCAAGAACAGCTACTTCTCTTCAATCATTTGGTTCTTGAACCAACTGGTATAACCCTAATCACTACAGTTTAGCAACACTATGACCACATTGATCACTTAGCACTAAAATGGACCTTTTTTTGGTTCAAATTGTGTTCTTTCTTGTAAAAATTGTATATAATTTATGTTTATTACATGTTTTTCTTGGGAATGCTGCTTATATGATGCTATGTGCCTGGGATCCTGCTGCAACTGACTTTTTTATTGCACCTTTAAGAATTGGTGAGGGTCAAAGCGGACATGCTAAATTTCTTTAGCCTCCTGAGGAAGTAGAGGCACTGGTGCGCTTTCTTGGACGTGGCATCTACATGGTAGTGTTCACTCCTAGGAACTTGAAATATTCAACCCACTTGACCTCAGCACCATTGATATAAACAGGAGCGTGTGCATCACCCTACTTCCTGACGTCAGTGACCAGCTCTTTTGTTTTGTTGACATTGAGGGAAAGGTTGTTGTCATCACACCATGTTACTAGGCTCTCTGTCTCCTCCTGGTACTCCAACTCATCATTATTTGAGATTCTGCCCACTACTGTGGTGTCATCTGCAAACTTGTAGGTGACGTTAGAGCAGGATCTAGCCACGCAGTCGTGAGTGTATAGGGAGTAGAGTAGGGGCTGAAGACACTGTATTGTGTGGCCCCAATGTTGAGAATAATCGTGCTGGAGGTATTGCTGCCTATCCTTACTGATTGCAGTCTGTTGGTCAGGAAGTCAAGGATCCATTTCCAAAGGGAGGTGTTGAGTCCCAAGTCTAGGAGTCTGGAGATGAGTTTGCTTGGAATTATAGTATTGAAGGCAGAGCTGCAGTCAATAAACAATAGTCTAACATAAGTGTCTTTACTGTTGAGATGCTCCAGAGATGAGTATCCACCATGGACTTTGACAAGTATTCCGTCATGCTCCTGACTTACATTTTGTAGATGACGGAAGATCTTTGTGGTATCAGGAGACTGACTAACTCATCACAGGATACTCAGCCTCTGACGTGTTCTTATGTCCAGAATATTTATGCATCTGATCTAGATGAGTTTCGAGTCAATGGTTACCCCAGGATGTGATGGTGGGGCTCTTGTCAATAATAGCAATGTCTTTAAATATCAAGAGTAGGGATTAGTTGTTGGAAATAGTAATTTTCTAGGATTTTGGTTGCACAAACATTACTTGTCCATGCCTGAAAATGATTTAGAGCTCACTGCATGTATGCATGGGCTGCTTTATTAGTTGAGGTGTTGTGAAATGAACTGAACACTGCAATTACTGGTGAACATCCCTACTTCAGATTTTACGATCGAAGGAAATTCATTGATGACTGGTCAGAGGACACTGCCCTGAGGAAGCCCTGCTGCGATGTCCTATGGCTGGGATGATTGAATTCCAACAACCACAACCACCTTCCTTAGTGTGAAGTGCGACTCCAGTGATTGAAATGGTTTCTCTTTGATGCCTATTGATTTTAGTTTTATTAGGGTTCCTTGGCACATACTTGGTTAAATTGTTGCTTTGATGTCAAGAGCAGTCACTCTCAGCTCTGGAATTCTGCTCCTTTGTTCATGTTTGGAGCAAGGATGTAATGAGATCTGAAGCCAAGTGGTCGCCCGAAACTGAAACTGGTCATTGATGTGCAGGTTGTTGGTGTGTAAGTACCACTTGAAATCACAGTTGGTGACAGCTTCCATCACTTTGCTGCTAATTCTGAGCAGACCATTTAGATAGTTATTAACTGCATTTGAATTGTTTTTCTTTTTGTAGAAAGTACATACCTGAACAATTTTCTACAAAGACAGGTTGATGCCTGTCCTTTAATTGTACTGACTGTTACACCATCAGTTCTTTCACAGAACAGTGCAACACAGGAACAGGCCCTTTGGCCCACAACGTAGTGCTGAACTAATTAATCTAATGGCATCTAATCCCTTCTATCTGCATGGAGTCCATTCTCTGCATATTCATGTGCCTGTCTAAGAACCTCTTAAATGCTTCTGTCGTGTCTACCTCCACAACCACCCCGGCAGCACCTTCCAGGCACCCACCATTGTGTGTAAAATACTTGTCCTGCACATCTCCTTTGAACTTATCCCCTCCAGTCTTAAATGCATAAGAACATAAGAAATAGGAGCAGGAGTAGGCCATCTGGCCCATCGAGCCTGCTCCGCCATTCAATAAGATCATGGCTGATCTGGCCGTGGACTCAGATCCACCTACCTGCCTTTTTCCCCATAACCCTTAATTTCCCTACTATGCAAAAATCTGTCTAACTGTGTCTTCAATATATTTAATTAGCCTCTACTGCTTCCCTGGCCAGAGAATTCCACAGATTCACTACACTCTGGGAAAAGCAGTTTCTCCTCATCTCCATCCTAAATCTATTCCCTGAATCTTGAGGCTATGTCCCCAAGTTCTAGTGTCACCTCCCATTAAAACAACCTTCCTGCCTCTATCTTATCTGTCCCGTTCATAATTTTATATGTTTCAATAAGATCCCCTCTCATTCTTCTAAATTCCAGCAAGTATAGTCCCAGGCGACTCAATCTCTCCTCATAGGCTAACCACCTCATCTCTGGAATCAACCTGGTGAACCTCCTTTGCACCGCCTCCAAAGCCAGTATATCTTTCCTCAAGTAAGGAGACCAGAACTGCATGCAGTACTCCAGATGCGGCCTCACCGGTACCCTGTACAGTTGCAGCATAACTTCCTTGCTCTTACATTCAATCCCTCTCACAATGAAGGCCAACATTCCATTTGCCTCCTTGATAACCTGTTGTACCTGCAAACCAACCTTTTGTGATTCATGCACAAGCACTCCCAAGTCCCTCTGCACAACAGCATGCTGCAATCTTTCACCATTTAAATAATAATCTGATCTTCTAATTTCCTTCCAAAATGGATAACTTTGCATTTACCAACATTGTACCCCATTTGCCAGACCCTTGCCCACTCAATCTATCTATATCTCTCTGCAGGCTCTCCGCATCCTCTGCACAATTTGCTTTTCCACTCAATTTAGTGTCATCAGTAAACTTAAATACGCTACACTCGGTCCCCTCTTCTAAATCGTTAATGTATATCGTGAACAGTTGCAGGCCTAGCACCGACCCCTGTGGCACCCCGCCCACCACAGATTATCAACCATAGAAACACCCATTTATCCCAACTATCTGCCTTCTATTGATTAAGTAATCCCCTCTCCATGCTAAAGTATAACCCCCAACTCCATGCATCCTTATTTGTGGATAAGTCTTTTATGTGGCACCTTATCAAATGCCTTCTGGAAATCCAAGTATACAACATCCATCTGCTCCCCTCTATCCACTGTGATCATTATATCCTCAAAGAACTCCAGTAAGTTTGTCAAACAGGATCTGCCCTTCCTGAATCCATGCTGTGTCTGCCTGATGGAACCACTTCTATCCAGATGTCTCGCTATTTCTTCCTTAATGATAGCTTGAAGCATTTTCCCGACTACAGGTGTTAAGCTAACTGGCCTATTGTTACCTCCCTTTTTCCTACATCCTTTTCTAAACAGTGGCGTGACATTCGCTGTCTTCTAATCTGCCAGAGTGCCCAGAGTCCAGACCATTTTGGTAAATTATCACAAATGCCTCTACTATAACTTCCACCATTTCTTTCATTACCCTGGGATGCATCCCATCAGGACCAGGGGACTTGTCTACTTTTTGGCCCACTTGTTTGCGCATCACTACCTCTTTAGTGACAGCTACTGTATCGAGGTCCTCACCTCCCATCGCATCTACAGCATCTCTCTTTGGCATGTTAGACATGTCCTCCACCATGAAGACCAAAACAAAATAGTCATTCAATGCCTCGGCCATTTCCATATTACCCAATATTAATTCCCCCTTCTCATCTTCCAAGGGACCTACGTTCACTTCAGTCACCCTTTTCCACTTTATTTAATTATAAAAAACATTTACGATCTGTCTTTATATTTTATGCTAGTTTACTTTCATAATCTATCTTCCTTTTCCTTATTGCTTGCTTAAGTGGTTCTTTGTTGCTTTTTAAAGTTTTCCTAGTCTTCCAGTTTCCCACTACTCTTGGCAACTTTGTATGCATGAGCTTTAAGATTGATGCCTTCTTTTATTTCCTTAGTTATCCTAGGCTGACTCTCCCAACCCTTACTGTCCTTGCTTTTGACTGGAATATACTTTTGTTGAGCACCGTGAAAAATTTCTTTGAAAGTCTTCCACAGTTCCTCAACTGTCCCACCATTTTCCCTGTGTTTCCAATCTATGCTGGCCAACTCCTCCCTCATCCCGTTGTAGTCTTCCTTGTTTAGGTGTAATACATTGGTTTTAAATCAAACTATTGCACCCTCCATTTGTGTGAGCAATTCAGACATACTATGATCACTCTTTCCAAGAGGATCCCTAATTACAAGATTGTTAATTTTACCTGTCTCATTGCACAGGACCAGATCAAAGCATTTTCCCTTGTAGGTTCACTAGCATGCTGTTTAAGAAAACTATCATGGATGCATTCTATGAAGTCCACCTCAAGACTGCTCGACCAACTTGATTCACCCAATCTATGTGCAAGTTAAAGTCTCCCGTGACAACTGTCGTTCCGTTCTCACATGCATCGAATATTTCTTGGTTTGTTGTCTGTAGCACTGTAATGTTATTATTCGGTGGCCTATGGACAAATCCCACAGTGATTTTTTTCGCTTTACTATTCCTAATCTCTACCCAGATGGACTCAACATTCTGCTCCGTGGATCTTATACTGTCTCTCACGATCACCCTGATCTCATCCTTAGTTAAGAGCGCTACCCCACCTCCCTTACCTTCCTGCCTATCCTTCTGTATTACCTGATACCCCTGGATATTTAATTCCTAATCACCTGCACCCTGCAACCACGTTTCTGTAATGGCCACTAAATCATACCGCTTTGTACTGATTTGTGCCACAATTTCACTGACATTGTTTCGAATACTATGGGCATTCAGATAAAGTGACCTTACACTCATTGTCCCTTTAGAATCTAGTAACCTCTGTGTCCTTTGCGTTTGAGTTTTCTGTATACTTTTCTCTTTTCTAACTTTTGCTCTGGTCTCTGCTTTGCTTCCCTCTGTCTTTCTGCATGGATTCCCATCCCCCACCATATTAGTTTAAACCATCCCCAATAGCACTAGCAAACAATCCCCCAGGACATTGATCCCAGTCCTGCCCAGGTGTAGACCGTCCAGTTTGTGCTGGTCCCACCTCCCCCAGAACTGGTTCCAATGCCCCAGGAATCTGAAACCCTCCCTCCTGCATCACTGTTCAAGTCACATATTCATCCTGGGAGGCAACACACCAAATGGGAGTCCCGCTTGCGGCCACAGAAGCTCCTGTCTATTCCTCTTGCCGTGGAACCCCCTACCACTATAGCTCTGACACTCTTTTTCCTGCCCCCCGTGTAGCAGAACCACTCAAGGTGCCATGATCCCTGCTACTGCTGCCTTCCCCTGATGAGCCATCTCCCCCAACCGTATCCAAAGCGGTATATCTGTTTAGGAGGAAGATGACTGCAGGGGACTCCTGCACTACCTTCCTGCCACTGCTCTGCCTGTTGGTCACTCATTCTCTATCTTTCCCTAGGCCTTTAAACTACAGTGTGACCAACTCACAAAACGTGCTATCCACAACATTCTCAGCACCGTGGATGCTCCAAAGTGAATCCATGCGCAGCTCCAGTGCCATCATGTGGTCTGTCAGGAGCTGCAGCTGGACACGCTTCCTGCACACGTGGTCATCAGGGACACTGGCAGCCTCCCTGAGTTCCCACATTGTGCAGGAGGACCACGACATGGGTCTGAGCTCACCTGCCATGACTAAAAAGCATTCACGAGAAAAACATAAATTAAGCATAAATTATACACAATTTTTACAAGAAAGAAAACAATTTGAACAAAATAAAAGGTCCATTTTAATGCACTAGGCTGAGTCCACTACTCTTTGCAACTTCTTACATTCTTGTGCATTCGAATTGCCGTACCAGACCATGAGGCAACCAGTCAGGATATTTGCAACAGTATGAATGTAGAAGTTTGTTAGTGGGTTCAGTGATAAGCCAAATGCCCTTAACCTCCTAAGAAAGTAAGGACGCTGATGTGCCTTCCTTGTGATTGCATCTATGTGCTGGGCCCAGGACAGGTCATCCGATATGTTAACCCCCAGGAATTTAAAGCTGCTGACTCTCTTATTTATGTATCACAACCTTCAACCAGAAAAAGACCCATTAACTTCTACACTCTGTCTTCTGTGGTCAAGCCAATCCTGAAAATATGAATGGCCTAGTCACCGTGGATCCCATGCACCTTAATCTTCTGGATGAGCCTACCATGAGGGACCTTGTCGAATGCCTTACTAAAGTCCATGTAGAGAAGATCCACTATTCCACCTTTATTGATCATCTTGGACTCCTCCTCAAAAAACTCAATCAAGTTAGTAAGACATAACCAGCCCTGCACAAAGCCATGCTAACTATCCCCACTGAGCCCATGCTCTTTCAAATGCTCATAATTCCTATCTCTAAGAATCCTCTCCAATTTCCTCCCTACCACTGATGTGAGACTCACTGGTCTATATTTTCTAGGATTATCCTTATTTCTCTTCTTGAACAAAGGAAGAACATTTGCTACTCAGCAGTTCTCCTGGACCTTGCCTGTGTCTGGAGAGGAGACAAAGATCTTGGTCAATACCCCAGCAGTCTCATCTCTTGCCACTCTCAGTAACCTGGGGAATATCCCTTCAGGCCCTGGGGATTTTTTCATCTTAACATTCTTCAACACCGCCTCTTTCTTTATCTCAAAATGCCCTAGCATATTTTCATGCTCCACACTGATCTCATGATCCTCCATATTCTTCTCCTTGGTGAATACCACATCCTCTGTCTCCAAGCACATGTTCCCTCCTTGATCCTTGAGTGGTCCTGCCCTTTCCCTAGTTATCCTCTTGCTCTTAATATTTGTATAGAATGCCCTGAGTTTCTCTTTAATCCTTCTTTCCAAGGACTTTCCATGGCCCCACCTGGCTCTCTTAATTTTGAGCGCCTTTCTGGCTTCTTTATATTCCTATTCCTTTATAGTTCTGGAGTGGAGATCTTCAGTGTTACAGCTGGGATGCCATCTAGTCCCACAGTTAATGCTGCATCAAATGCTCTTGTTTCTAGGCATCACATGGAGTGAATAGAATTGGCTGGAGACTGGCTTCCATGATCACAGCAATCTCAGAAGGAAGCAAAGAATAATTGTAAATTATTGACATTTACTTTTAAAATCAAAATCTTTAACTACTACTTATACTGGGGAATATTAGAAAAAATGTAAAAATCAGTTTTAAAAATCTTTAAAATGTATCTATATCCTGATAGAACAATTTTTTTAACCTTCCTCGGGCCTCCAAGTAAGCACAATTAGCAGAGTTATGATCAAAATCAACATCAAAGTCAAAGTCAATTGTCACATGCACAAGTGCATGTATGCACAGGTGCAATGAAAAACTTACTTGTAGCAGCATCACAGGCACAGAGCATCATATAAGCAACATTCACAAGAAAAACGTAAATTACGCATAAATAATGCACAATTTTTACAAGAAAGAACATAATTATAAAGATGCAGTTAGAACAAAAGAAAAGTCCATTTTAGTGCAGTAGTCATAGTGTTGCTAAACTGTAGTGATTAAGTTTGTGCCGGTTGGTTCAAAAACTGACTGCTTGAAGGGAAGTAGCTGTTCTTGAACCTGGTGGTGTGGGACTTCAGGCTCCTGTACCTCCTACCTGATGGTAGCAGTGAAAATATGGCATGGCCTGAATGGTGGGGAGCTTTGATGATCGATGTTGCCTTCTTGAGACAGCACCTCATGTAGATACCACTGATGGTGGGGAGGGGTGTACCCCTGATGTATTGTGCTAAGTTGATGTTTACAAATCTAGACATTAATAAACAACATCATATTACTGACTGATTGAATAGTGATAATCTATAGTTTGAAGAAACAAAAGCCTGGAAATGACAATGCAGAACACTCTTTACTTCACTGCTACCCAGATGAAAATGTTCTTGCCATAGGAGTGCAATTCAATAATGACCATATCTGATTCATTTTAAATCACTCTGGATATTCAACCTATCCTTTCCTGGAATTAATCATACCGGAGCATCAGATATGCGGAACAAAAATTGGAACAACATGTAACTGACCAAAAATTTGATTAAAAAATCAATCCTGCGTGAACACAGAAGTTTTTAAAGCTGAGGTGGTGGTGCATGATGGGTAGGGATTTGCTTGCTGTCAAATTTATTTTCAGTCATTTCATGGATGGATCTTGTACAAGTTTGCCACATGATGGCATTTTGTTATCAAGGCACTACATAAAGGTCCTTGACATTTAGGATTGGGACAGGAGTTGCCAGCAAATCAACACTAGAGGATCCACAGAGGATAATTTTGCATTTTCTCCAATCATTAGCAAAGAACATGAGCAGCTCATTACTGACAGCAAGTTCTGGCCTAACTTTATACTCTAGTTACCTACACATTTGTTTATGGGTTAAAACTTCTATTAATTAAATGTATATAATTCGCCCACAAAACAGATCTCAAACATTGAACAAAATGCTATCAGCATGTTTTATAAGTTGTTCAGTGAAAATGAGGTTTCTCACAGGGGAAATGCAAGTGTTCAAGTCTTAATCATGTCATTATGATGGGAGAATTACACTAAGATGGAAAGAATTCATTTTTAAAAAAACTGCAGAACAGAGACATCAGAGGGATTGGCTTTTATTGACTGGTATCTTGTTAAAATTAATTTGATGTATTTGGGTGTCATTGGCAAAATCAGTGTTTATTGAGATCGTCAAAGAATTAGTCATTCACTGTAGATTAGCTGGCCTCTGCTCTAAATTTGCTGATCCAAATGAGCTTCTGGCTAATAACAACCTGCAGGGTAGTAATGATGGAGGATTTGATGAATATCATGCCATTAAATGCTGGGAGGAAGATAGTTAACTGTTATTTTGTTGGTGATTGGCATAGCCTGGTAATTGTTTGGCACAAATGTACTTTGAACATCAATGTTGTGATTTGGTGTTGTTAGATCTTGTTGCTTGGATTTGTATTTTGTATAACAAATTGAAATATAACCGAACAATGTTCAGTAGTCAGTGACCTGTCTAACTTCTGAGCTAATCCTGAAGGGAGGACCATTATGTACCACCCAAAGATCATTATCCTGAATACATTGCCCTTAGGATCTCCTAGAAGAAATGTCCTGGGTCTAAAAAATGTTTAGCCTCCAACATTACAATTACCTTCATTTTTACAAGCTATCACACCAACCAGTTAATAGTTTTTCACTTGATCTTAACTTTATCTTGACTCCTAGGTGCCACGTATAGTCAAGTGCTGCCATGATGTTAAGGAGGATCAGTCTAATCTCATCAGTGAACCTGTGGACCAAGACCTGTACTGATGTATTAAACTGAATTGTTTCTGCCAGAATCCAAACTGAATATTACTGAGCAGGGATTTTTTTTTGTGAATAGTGGCACCTAATATCATTATTAGTGATTCATTAAATCAACTTGCTGGTGATTGAGAGGAAACTGATAGGACAATCAATTGGATGAGTTGGATTTGTCTGCTTTTTATGGGCAAGACACATCCAGACATTTTTCTACCAGATGCCAGTGTTGAACCTGCACTTGATTAAGGGTGTGACTACTTCTGAAAGTGACTCTTGAGAGCATAGTGGATGGTAGTATTCATACTTGGAAGTTGTCCATATGGATGAGAAGAGAAACTGCACTAGCCAGCAGAATTGTTCTAGAACACAAATATGTCATTCACTAATCAAAGAACATTTCCACACCAATCTGCTTCATTGCAATTGGATATTCAGCTTCAGTTCTACACCAAGAAACAAATGACAGCCACTGATGGTTCTGGATAATTTCTGTGCTAATATTCATTTTTTTTTCAATCCAAGTGTAACATTCATCCAAATTCACATTACTGCTGCTTCAAAAGCTAAAGTTGATCTGACATCTTAACATTCATTAACTAGATTGCATTCATTAAAAAAGCAGATAATTATTTTGCTTAATTTTGCCTTAGAAGCCCCTGGTTTATTGACAGGTGGTATATCTCAGGAGGCACATAATGCCAGGAAGGAAGGAAGCCAAGTTTGCCTTAGAGCTGCACATTACAGGTAAACCACAAAAATTACAAGAGAACATGAACAGCTTTCAGTTACAGATGAGAATTGAAAGATTTCTGATGAGAATACAAAACACGTTAAATTCCCAGGAACAGATCTGATAATGCAGATTGGAAAGTAGGAATCAGTGGAGAACAAATAGACAGCAGATCTCTTATATGGTTGATGAAAGTAGAATGCATTACCTGAATAACAATTAGATACAAGGTCACTGAAACCATCTATTGTCATCTGTTGAAGCATGCATGTGGCATTTACACTGCACTATAATGAAACCTGTGTTGTACAGAATCAAAAGTAACCTGACAACTTGCTAAGCATTCGAATAAAAGCTCCCCTGACTATGAGCAACATGATAAACAGTGTCAAAAAAGCGCATTTACAGCTTAAGAGAAATGTACTCCTTTACCTATAAAGGGAAACATTGAACTAAATGCAGCACATCTATCCTGAAATGCATTGGTGGAAGAGCCTTTAGCCAATGCCAAACAAACATGGACAAGCATACAAAATGGCTGTCACAATTGAACAGAACATTTGATATAACTGCTTCTATATAATGTGAACTATTGCCTCAATGCACACATTGGTAATTATTATAACACATCACCATCTTTAAGGACACTGCTCTAAAAAAAATTATTCAGTAATGATTCCTAATTGCACCTTTACAAGCTGTGCAGATCTCACCCACCTATTTAAGAGCTTAGGGAGCCATCTTCTGTCAATTTATTACAGTTAACAGGCATCAAAACATCCAAAATTTAGATGAACAACTGACTTTGTTACGAGCTAATGCAGTTCAGTTTTTGAACTCATCTTAAGGCAGTATGTCATTAACCTTGGCTCAATGGAATCTCTCTTTTAGATTTGGATTGCATTTTGGCATTCAAGGTCACTCATGCGATCCACTTTCTTCAAATGATCTTGTCTTTCAACATTTTTATCTTTAACTGCTTCCATCAATTGTTCATATTTATTATTCAGGCCCTCATCTTGCCAAAGTTCTGTCAATCTAGTTCAAAATCTAGTGCTACATTTTATAGACCAGCTGTGGGTGTTATGGCCTGTTATAAAATAAAAAAATACATCCCTTACACATATTCCCCAGGGAGTTTGTTAAATGGAGACACCTGTACTCAACAAAATCTAGGCATGTGGACATAATGGGATGTATATCAATGAGAGTCAACTCATTGATAATTGCACAACAAGATGAGACTATTATTTTATGGAGTTGCTGAATTTTCTCTACCTTTTATAGAACAATAACTACAGCCAGTTGAGTAATGATTATGTGGAAAACTGCTGGCTTCCTTCCAGTATTAGTAATGTTCCTTTGACAGGGTCCCAGAGGGGACGATAAAATTATAATATAACTACACTAAGTATGTCTGCTCTACTGGAGCAGGGCTTAGTGTTATAAATGGGTTTTGGCAAAACTTTCATTATGAGCTGAATTTTCTAAATTACTTTTCTGTTGTATCATTTATCAGCACTTAGATTTTGATGTTTTAGCCATTGAAGTCTTTGGAGTATTTAATTTGGTATCATAGCTTGTTTTTTTACCTACTTCAATTTAATGCAGATAAGAGAATTCTCAAAAATACGAACAGATCCGAAATGATGATTTTTGAGTGTAATGCCAAAGATCACCTCAAGAATTCCAGCAGTGAAAGACATGGATCCTCCTTCCCATTATGTATTTCCCCAGTCAATCAACTCTGTCATAATCTACTACTAACCAACAAAAAGTGTCCAGTCTTTGTAGATTACTGAAAATTTCTATCTGATCATATTCCTGCAAATTACCTTGTGATGACTTAGAGCATTAATAATGTTGTAAAGTGTATGTTGCTGTTAAATGTTAGATAATATTACAATCTATTCCCAAAGGATTTTTTAAACCATAGTTGATTGCAAAAGAAATTTAAGTATGTAGTCAATGAAGAAATTTTTGTTAATGTTATTTCATTTTTTTCTCAAGTTCTCATTTCTTATGTTGCTTGGCACAGTAGTGTAGCGGTTAGCGTGAAACTATTACAATGCCAGCGATCGGGGTTCAATTCCCATTGCTGTCTGTAAGGAGTTTGTATGTTCTCCCCATGTCTACGTGGGTTTCCTCCGGGTGCTCCGGTTTTCTCCCACGTTCCAAAGACGTGGATAGGTAACATGGGCTTAAATGGGTTGCGCGGACTCGTTAGGCTGGAAGGGCCTGTTACTGTGCTGTAAATAAAGTTTTTAATAGTTTTTTTAAATGGAAGTTGACAAGGATGTTGAAGCAGCTTTCATCATGTTATTACTTAAATGCTCCAGTACTGCTACCTTTTCATGTGCTGTGATTTTAACTTGGTCTTCAGAACAAATGAAAGGGATATTCACTAGAATGCAATGATATCTTTCTTTGAATACACAGTTTCATCCAAAAATACAGTAAAGTAGGTTATTTTACCTTTTGGTTTGTTTTCTGTGGGACAGACAGGAGTGAATCTGGCTGCCATTTCCCCACAATAACCACTACTTGAGAATTATGCAGCATTCCTTTAAGTCCCTACTGCCCAAAATCCTGTTACTGCCTATCAGCCAGCTACCATTTTCCAATGGATTTTGACAGGAGACCAACAAGGGAAGTGCAAATGAAACAATCTATAATTTGCCTTGAATAGAGAATTAAAGTTGTAGCTTCAATTTTCTTTCACTTTTGTTGTATGCATTTTGCCAAAATTTTTAGATCTTCTTACATCTTACTGGCTTTTGTTTCACTGATAGCTTTGCTCATGAGACATTCTTTAAAAAAAAGAAACTTGACATTGTGTGATTTATTCAGAAGATACTGGTGAATCAGCAGATTTTAATAAATGGAATTTGACCACGATTTTGCAGTCATTGGGCGACTGAGTGACTCCCCACCTTTAATAATCCTCTGACTGGGATCTTGTTGAAAATATTAGGAGCATTTATAACATAGAACATGGAACAATACAGCATAGGAACAAGCCCTTCAGCCCAAGGGTTGTGCCAAACGAATTAAATTAGTAATCAAATGCCCAACTAAACTAACCCCTTTTGCCTACTCAATGTCTATATTCCTCCACTCTCTGTACATTCATGTGCCTTTCTAAGAGTCTCTGGAACACCTCTATCAGATTTGCCTCCACCACCACCCTGGCAGCTCATTCCAGGCACCCACCACTCGCCATGTAATAAACTTGCCCCACACATGTCCTCTGAACTTACCCCCCTCATCTTAAATGCATGCCCACAATGAGATGTTGCTTTGTAGGTGTGTGACAGTGTAAATGGAACATTATGTTAGGAAGCTAGAATTAGCCCTGCCCATAAAATGAGAGAAACAAATTAACCAATTAAGTAATGACTTCAGATTTGTCTGGAATATGAAAAATCTAAATCATTTTAAAATATCTCAAGATTTCTGTTTGTCTGTGGGACTTTCAGAAAAAAATCAGAATTATATAAAACATTCAGCAAACCCAAAAAAAACTTTATGTAAGTTAAAAATCTCGAGAAAACTGAAAACATCCCAAGATATTTTTAAACACTTTTAAATTTGTTTAAACTCCTTTAAACCTAAGTTAGTGAACTGGCAATAGTTCACTTAAAATTGATAGAGACATTGAAAAAGTGCAGTTTTAAAACCAATAACCTATCTAGAAGTCATTTTAAATTAATAAATACTTATGTGATGTTTTCATAACCATTCCTTCCATTAAAATCAACAGGAGAACAATCTAGGGGTAAAAGAAGAAAATGCTGGAAACACTCAGCAGGTCAGGTGGCATCTGTGAAAGGAGAAACAGTTAACATTTTGGATCTGTGACCCTGCATCAGAATTGAGAAAGAGAAAAAAACACTTCAGGAGGGTCTGAGAATACAGGAACACAAGAAAAGAGGAGTAGGAGTGAGGTCTCAGGCCCCTCAAGACTGCCCTTCAATATGACCATGGCTGATCTAGTCTGGCTTCAACTCTTCTTCTGTGCCAGTTCCCCAGAACCCTCAAGTCCTCAATCTTTCAATCTCCCACCTTAGGTATATCTAATGATCTGGACTCCACCACCCTCGGGACAGAGAATTCCAGAGATTCACTATCTTCAGAAAGAACACATTATGGCGCACCTCATTTTTAAATGGCCAGCCCCTTATTTTGCAGCTTTGTCCCCTTGTAAGTGACTCTCCCACCAGTGAAAACATCTCAACATCTACTCTATCAAGCCCCTTCAGGAATTTATAAATTTTAATGTCACCCCTCATTCTTCTAAACTCTGAGGGCCCTCTGCTTCTTCCTTCAAAAAATATGTGACACTTTGGATGCCTTCTGCCACTTTGACATTTTCCAATTCCCTGGTCCTAACTGCTTCATCTTCACCAGGGTTCCTCTGCATTTCCATCTCACATAACAATGGACGAAGGATCCTCTGCTTCTTCCAGTAAAAACTGAAATGTTAACTGTTTCTCTTTCTAAAGGGGCTGCCTGATCTGCTGACTGTTTCCAGGATCTTCAGTCCTCATTTTCGATTTCCATCATCTGCAGTTTATTTTTTTATTATATACCTTTCATTTAAGATAAGATTTCTTTATTAGTCACATGTACATTGAAACACACAGTGAAATCCATTTTTTGCGTAGAGTGTTCTGGGGGCAGCCCACAAGTGTCACCACGCTTCCGGTGCCAACATAGCATGCCCACAACTTCCTAACCCCTACGTCTTTGGAATGTGGGGGGAAACTGGAGCTCCCGGAGGAAACCCATGCAAGCATGGGGAGAACGTACAAACTCCTTACGGACAGCAGCGGGAATTGAACCTGGGTCGCTGGCTCTGTAATAGCGTTACGCTAACCGTCATGGCAGATCACCTGAAGCAACTTCTACGTTTGTGCATGCATACACACATTGATTGAAATCTTGAAGTTGTTGTCAGTTTCACAGATGCATTAACTTTGACACTTCTGCTGTCGTTACTCTGTTATATCTGAGCCATTCAAAAGGAGCCCCTGATACATGATTCTCCATTTGGTGCCAGCAAAATTATGAACAAGGCAAATAAAAGCCCTTGGAATCAATTTAAAATGCAAGAAAACTTTGACTGAAAAGGATTTGGAAAGAGTTTTCTTATGAGAACAGGGATGTGATGTTGAGGCTCTATAAGGCACTGGTAAGACATCACTTGGAGTACTGATTGCAGTCTTGGGCTCCTTATTTAAGAAAGAATGTGCTGATGTTGGAGACGGTTCACAGGAGATTCACTAGAATGATTCCAGGAATGACAGGTTTAGCATAGGAGGAATGTTTGACGGCTCTTGGGCTGTACTCCTTGGAATTCAGAAGAATGAGGGCGGACCTCATAGAAACATTTTGAATGTTAAAAGGCCTGGACAGAGAAGATGTGGCAAAGTTTTTTTCCCATGGTAGGGGAGTCTAGTGCAAGAGGGCACGGCTTCAGGATTGAAGGGCACCCATTCAGAACAGAGATGGGGAGAAATTTCTTTAGCCAGAGAGTGGTGAATCTGTGGAATTTGTTGCCACGGGCAGCTGTGGAGGCAAAGTCATTGGGTGTATATAAGGCAGAGATTGATAGGTATCTGAGCAGCCAGGGCATCAAAGGTTATGGGGCTAAATGGGAGAATGGATCAGCTCATGATAGAATGGCAGAGCAGACTCGATGGGCCGAATGGCCGACTTCTGCTCCTTTGTCTTATGGTCTTATGGTCTTACGTTTAGTTTAGAATTGCCCGCTACAGTGAAGTCAGTGGAAGGTCCCTGAATCTTTTGAGAGTGGGGGGTGGAAGAGGTGTCCTTTTTGGAATTTCAGTGTGCATTCCTAACAGCAAGCCTCAATGGTTTTGATTAGATGACAGCATTTCAATTCACTGTGCAAATCCTGAGGGAACAGGCCCAGTCACCTGTTGCCCACCTCTCCCCTGTGGGTTGTCGCCTGCAATAGTCTTACTGATTTTTCTGGCCGCACAGGTTCTATGGTCCTGCCAGTGTCACTTCCCCCTGTCCTGCCACGTAGCACAGTGCACTGCAAGCTGTGTCTGCGTTATCAGAGCCCTGTAGACACAGCTGAAAACACAGTGAAGTTTGACAACCCCCTTCAGAAAAATGGGGCCATGCTAGATACCCCAGCCATGGTTGGCAAACAGGTGAGGGGCCAGACACAAAGTACAATCAACCCCTCCGTTCAGCAATGTTGAGCACAGGAGTGTAATAAAGACCTTATAAAAAGACAGCTGGATCATACTGTCAGTTTCTTGGGATAATAATATTGAATTTGACCATTTTTACTACGATTACTCTGCAAAACCCTGATCACTAAATATTTATATTGGTGATCAGGAGAGCTTGGCTCAAGAGACTTACAGGTGGAGGCTAAGGTGAGGTTCCATTAAGTTCTCTTTCTTTATTATTGCACAGGTAGAGCAGTGGGAATGACACCCAGTACAGTGGTGTGCTCCTCTTGTATGATGTGGGAAGTCAGGGAGACCTCCAGTGTCCCTGATGACTACATCTGCGAGAAGTGCATCCGGCTGCAGCTCCTTACAGACTGTGTTAGGGAACTGGAGCTGAAGCTGGATGAACTTCAGATCATTCGGGAGACTGGGGGGATTGATAGACAGGAGTTACAGGAGGCAGGTAGCTGGGTGACTGTCAGGAGAGAGAAAGGGAATAGGTAGTAGGTGCAGGGTACCCCTGTGGCCATTCCCCTCAATAACAAGTATATTGTTTTAGGTACTGTTGGGAGGGATGACATACCAGGGGAAAGCCACAGTGGTCAGGTCTCAGGCACTGAGTCTGGCTCTCTGGCTCAGAATGGAAAGCGGGAGAAGAGGCAAGTGGTAGTGAAAGGGAATTCATTGGTTACAGGAGCAGACAGGAGGTTCTATGGATGAGAACAAGACTCTCGGATGTTATGTTACCTCCCAGGTGCCAGGGTCAGAGATATCTCGGATCGAGTCCATGGCATTCTTAAGGGGGAGGGGGAGCAGGCAGAAGTCATTGTACACATTGGTACCAATGACGTAGGCAGGAAAAGCGATGAGGTCCTGCAAAGTGAATTCAGGGACTAATGTTCTGAGTTGCGTCTATTTCAATGCAAGGAGTATTGCAGGTAAGGCAGATGAACTTAGGGTGTAGATCTGTACATGGAATTATGATGTTGTAGCCATTAGTGAGACTTGGTTGCAGGAGGGGCAGGACTGGCAGTTCAATGTTCTGGGGTTCCGTTGTTTTAGACATGATAGAGGGGGAGGTATTAAAGGGGGAGGGGTGGCATTACTCATCAGGGAAAATGTCACAGCAGTGCTCAGAGAGGACATACTGGAGGGCTCGACGACAGGGGCAATTTGGGTGAAACTGAGGAATAAAAAAGGGACGACAGCGTTAATGGGACTATATTATAGACCTCTCAATAGTCAGTGGGATTTAGAAGAGCAAATTTGTAGAGAGATAGAGACAGCTGCAGGAAATATAAAGTTGTAATAGTAGGTGATTTTAACTTTCCACATATTGACTGGGACTCCCGTACTGTAAAAGAACTGGATGGGATTGAGTTTGTCAAATGAGTTCAGGAAAGTTTCCTTAATCAATATGTAGAGGTCCCAGCTGGAGAGAATGCGATACTGGATCTCCTCTTAGGGAATGAAACAGGGCAGGTGACAGAAGTATGTGTGAGGGAACACTTTGGATTTAGTGATCATAATTCCATTGGTTTCAAGATAATTGTGGAAAAGGATAGGACTTGTCCTAGGGTGAAGATTTTAAACTGGAGGAAAGCCAATTTTGATGGTATCAGAAGGGATCTGGCAGGCGTGGATTGGGATGGGTTGTTTTTTGGCAAAGAAATGTTTGGTAAGTGGGAGGCCTTCAGAAGTGAAATATTGGGAGTACAGAATCTGTATGTTCCTGTTGGGATAAAAAGCAAGGCTAACAGGTTTAAGGAAACTTGGTTATTGAGGGATGTTGAGGCCCTGGTAAAGATAAAGGAGGGGGTGCATATGAAGTGTAGGCATTTAGGATCAAATGAGGCGCTTGAGGAGTATAAGAAATGCAAGACAACATTTAAGAGAGAAATCAGGAGGTCTAAAAGAGGACATGAGGTTGCTTTGGCAGACAAGGTGAAAGAGAATCCTAAGGGTTTCTATAGCTATATTAAGAGCAAAAGGATAGCAAGGGACAAAATTGGTCCTCTTGAAGATCAGCATGATCATCTATGTATGGAGCCAAAAGAGATGGGGGAGGTTTTAAATGGATTTTTTTGCATCTGTGTTTACTTGGGAGACAGACACAGAGACCAAAGAAATGAGGAAAAAGATCTGTGAGGTCATGGACTGTATCTGGATTATGGAAGAGGAGGTGCTTGCTGTTTTGAGGCGAATTAGGGTGGATAAATCCCCAGGGCCTGACGAGGTGTCCCATCGGACCTTGTGGGAGGCTAGTGCAGTGGCCCTGGCAGAGATATTTAAAATGTCCTTAGCCACAGGTGAGGTGCCAGGGGACTGGAGGATAGCAAATGTTGTTCCATTGTTCAAGAAAGGCTCTAAGAATAAGTTGGGAAATTATAGGCCGGTGAGCCTGACATTAGTTGTGGGTAAATTATTGGAAGGTATTCTGAGGGACAGGATATATAAGTATTTGGATAGTCAACGTGGCTTTGTGCGTGGCATGTCATGTCAAACCAATCTATTGGAGTTTTTCAAGGAGGTTACCAGGAAGGTTGATGAAGGGAAGGCAGTGGTCGTTGTCTACATGGACTTTAGCAAGGCACTTGACAAAGTACCACATAGGAGGCTGCTCCAGAGTGGTAGTAGATGGTTGTCTCTCTGATTGGAGGCCTGTGACTAGTGGTGTGCCGCAGGGATCTGTGCTGGGTCCGTTGTTGTTTATCATCTATTTTAATGATTTAGATGATAATGTGGTAAACTGGATCGGCAAATTTGTGGACAACACCAAGATTGGGGGCATAGTAGACAGTAAGGAAGGCTGCTAAAGCTTGCAAAGTGATCTGGACCAGCTAGGAAAATGGGCTGAAAAATGGCAGATGGAATTTAATGCAGACAAGTGTGAGGTGATGCACTTTGGGAGGACAAACCAGGGTAAGACTTACACAGAGAATGATAGGGCACTGAGGTGTGCAGTAGAACAAAGGGACCTGGGAATACAGATCCATAGTTCCTTGAAAGTGGCATCGCAGGTAGATAGGTTTATAAAGAGAGCTTTCGACACATTGGCCTTCATAAATCAGAGCAGTGAGTACAGGAGTTGGGATGTTGTGTTGAAGTTGTATAGGGTGTTGGTGAGGCCAAATTTAGAGTATTGTGTGCAGTTCTGGTCACCTACCTACAGGAAAGATATCAATAAGCTTGAAAAAGTGCAGAGAAAATTTACATGGATGTTGCTGGGACTTGAGGACCTGAGTTACAGGGATAGGTTGAATAGGTTTGGACTTTATTCCCTGGAGTGCAGGAGAATGAGGGGAAATCTTATAGAAGCAGTTTCTATATGATAATGAGGGGTATAGATAGGGTGAATGCATGCAGGCTTTTTCTCCACAGGGTGGGTGAGACTAGAACTAGGGGTCATAGGTTTAGGGTAAAAGGTGAAATATTTAAGGGAATCTAAGGGGGAACTACTTCATTCAGAGGGTGGTGTAAGTGTGGAACGAGCTGCCAGCGGAAGTGGTGGATGTGGGTTTAATTGTAACATTTAAGAGAAGTTTGGATAGGTACATGGATGAGAGAGGTATGGAAGGCTATTGTCTGGGGACTAGGCAGAAAACCAGGCCGGCATGCATTGGATGGGCCAAAGGGCCTGTTTCTGTGCTGTAGTGATCTATGACTCCATAAGCAACTTATTTTCTTTATCGACATGAGACATAAAACTCATATGTTAAGGAATAATGCACAACCTTTGTAGATCTCTGGGAAAGACAGATCATTTTGATAATCATCTGATGCAGGAATCCTGTTAAGTTGAATCATTGACAGCACATGATGTGTTTCTTTCACAAGCTGAAAGAGAAAAACTGGCTCTGACAGTATGTGAACTTTCCATCAACAGCTTATGGCTGCACAGTTTTGAGAAAAATAAAGCCTCTGTTTTAACAACTTGGACATGTGGAAGTAACAACTTACATTGAAGTAGTACCATCAATGCAGTAAAACTGAACACCAAACCTCATAAGAAGATAGGTGCCATTGTCTTGTTCTTTCCCCTTTTTTATTTAGTTTAATTTTGGTGCATCCATTCTTGAATTCAATTTTTGTTTCCATGGAATGTCTCCCCCTCCTTTTCTAAAAGCTTTGATGCAAAGTTCGCCATGGCACCAAAGTTCACCATGTAGAAAAATATATTTTCACATTGACAATATTGTTGTTTTCAGATCTCAAAGATACCCTGCATGTTCCTCATTACTCTCTTCCACACATTATTGCTGGTGACTTCCCACTGACTTCCTTTTATTATAATTCTTACTTTCTGTTTTGTCATCATATGTCATTCTTTGAATGGTGCCTTTTTGCATACTTGATCGTTTGTTCCTTTATCTCCTTAATTGTCCATGGCAGTGTTTTGTTTGCAAAGAGAAATCTGATCCCCTTTGGATTATTTACATATTTTGCGTCATGTTTAGTTCTCTTTGAAAACTTCCCACTGATCAACTGCCATTTTACTGATCAACAGATTGGCCCAGTTAACCATGAATATTCACTTCCTTCATCATATGGAATTCAACTTTACATAAATCTGGAAGGGTGGAAGCTGTTTTCCAATTTTCCTTTTTGAAGGTATTGAAATCAGTCATGTTATGATCTCTACTAAACAAATGATCATATCACATTGGGCTGCTCAATCTGGCCAGTACATTTTTAAAATCTGACATTGTCTGCCCCTTTGATTTCTTACCCTCTCTATATCTATTCATTGTAAACTGTCAACACAACAAATGACCGGCTCAATTTTTTACTACTTTTATTCACTCCAACGTGCTCCTCCCTTCACCCCTCGATGCATGCAGTACTCCACTCTACTAACTGAAGACCAAACCTAACATTATCATCAAACCTGCTGAAAAGTTTGACGAACTGGCTTCTATCTGACTGAGGCCAGCTCTTTAAAACCTCTCATCCCTCTCTCAGGACTATGAGGCAACCACTGAACATCATGCCAACTCAAGACACAAGAATCACAAATGATCCTCTGAAAGAGAAAAAAATTCACCTCATTCCTGTCTTCAAATGGCAACCCTTATTAATGTATCATTAATTTCTTTCTTACTATGAATTCTGTAATGATGTTCAGGGAAGAATCAGGATCAGGATTATTATCACTGACATATGCCATGAAATTTGTTGTTCTGCGGCAGCAGTACAGTGCTAAGGCAGAAAATTACTATAAATTACAAAATAAATAAATATTGCAAAAGAAAGGAATAACAAGGTAGTGTTCATGGGTTCATGGACCATTCAGAAGTCTGAAGGCGGAGAGGAAGAAGCTGTTCCTGAAATATTGAGTGTGGGTCTTCAGGCTCCTGTACCTCCTCCCCGATGGTAGTAAGGAGAAGAGGGCATGTCCCAGATGGTGTGGGTCCTTAGTGATGGATGTCGCCTTCTTAAGGCAACGCCTGTTGAAGATATCCTTGATAGTGGGGAGGGTTGTGTCCCTGATGGAGCTGACTGAGTCTACAACCCTCTGCAGCCTCTTGTGATCCTGTGCATTGGAACCTCCATACCAGACTGTGATGCAACCTGTCAGAATACTCTCCACCGTACATCTATAGAAATTTGCAAGAGTCTTTGGTGACTCGTTATTCCTCTTTTGCAGTATTTATTTATTTTTGTAACTTATAGTAATTTTTATGTCTTTTATGCCTTGCACTGTACTGCTGCCACAAAACAACAAATTTCACGACATACGTCAGTGATAGTAAACCTGATTCTGATTCTGACATACCAACAGTAAATATAACAGGAAATTCTAAACTGAATATAGGAATTAAAAAAAATGGGATTCCTTTTACTGCACTCAAAAGGAAATTCAGACCACTTGGATCACAAATAATGACATAAAATAAAATAGTAATACTTTACATTAGGTACATTGGACCAGAATCCATCTTGGCGACAATCCTATCAGTGCAGGCCTGCTAAACTAAAACATCAGCATTGAACAGATGATATGAATTGCAGGGAAAGATAGGAACTGCATAATGCTATTTAACCCGATAAGCATGACCTTTTTCATTTGATGCCAATTCCCTTTTCCCTGCTCTTCTCTGTATTAATTTATTCATCTTTCATTGGAAATCTGTCAAATGTTAAAAAGAAGCCCAGGCTGCAGCAACATCAATATACTGTGGGGGTTTATAGAGCAGCAGTGCAGTGTTCTCAAGGGCTGCCATTTGCTGACGGCTCCAGCTTTCAGGATGTTGACTTTTGCAGCAATTGTCCAAAGAGCATTGTGTTCCCCAAAACACAATGATTGTCATCTGCGTGGAACATGATTTTGCCAAAGCAGCAAGTATGAATGTGAACTTTTTATTTTTTGTGAAGGAATTTTGTTACTTACTGCAGTCAAGTTTAGCAATAATGGAGAAACTGAACAACTGCTACAATCCAGTAACGATAAAAGAAATACATTTAACGACATTGAAAATAGATTTTAATTCTGAGCAATTATTACTCGATGTTAATTATTCATCAAAAAATAAAAATAAACATTTGTAAAATACTTTGTCCATGTTTTTCAGTTCTGACACTTCAGAATTCTGCCTTGAAATGAAAAATTGAAACAGGCAGAAGCATTTGACTGAGCAAAATGTTCAACTGGTATGACCTGTATTTATTGTTTTCGTAAGTGGGGGACAAAATACTGCCAGGTTCAAAGAGAAAAGAACATTTTACTTATAGTTTTGAGCCAGGAAGTTATGTATCTTCTTCAATGATTAAATACTATGTGCAAATTTTGAAAAATAAAGTCCTGCATTTAAATAGAACCTTTCACTAGTTCAGAGCTGTCCAACGTATCTTACAACCAATAAAGAGCTTGTTCATGTGGAGAACAGTCGAAGACCTAGAATGTTTGTCATATTGTATGATGTTTTCATGAACCATGCAATAGAATTTCTTTAACAATCTGAAAGGAGGCACTTATTGTCCTGACTTCCAACACTGAAGCAGTTCATAGCAGGATGGTTGAAGTTTGCTTTCCCATTAGTTATAGGACCAACTCATTCTGGACATCTGTCAGAAAGTCCAAGGCACCTGTCTTCTTCCAGGTAAGTTACTTCATTACCTTTTCAACATTAGTGAGCATAACCCTCCACCCTTCCTTCGTTCCCTGCTTAAGTCATTAGTCTCCAGTCCTACATTGTCCCTGATCCACCCCAAGTCCTACCTGCCCTCCAATCCGCCACACTGATGGTCTCCCTGACCTCATCAACTATTTGGCCCTGGTTTACAAAATGGTGGAAAAATTAACATTATATAACACATGTTGAAATATTCTCAGCATCTGTGGCTGGAATTTGTGTTGTGAGAGAGCCCTTATATTGTCTTAATAATTTCAACACTATGACATTTTCTTCATGCAAGCTTGAGTGTGACAAAAAGTAGCATTGCTGGATGGCAATTTATTGAGGGAAATGGTATAGAGAGAAAGATCACAGAACTGGAGGGAACTGAATCTTAATAGGTGGGAATTAATGGGGGATTCTAATACACACTAGGCAGATGCTGCCATCTCAGATTTTGGAATTTTCTCCACCTATTTCTGGGATTCATGATACAAAATCAGCAAAGTTCTGGGTAGAGCTGGTTGGCAGAAATGAGATGCAGCACTCTAAGAAGGCAGTGGGGAGAAAGAGAATAATATGGAAAAACAAAGGCCCGGCGTTGGTGGCAATCAGTAACAAAGCAATGGTGCTCACCACTGCTTAAAATGTCCCAGTAATCACCACGGCCTGGACTTCCCTTTTCCCAACATAATTCCCGTTATCCATCAATTCTACATGGGGAAGCAAACAGTTTTAGTTGTACCAATTGTACCTAAAGGAAAACTTGGAAGTCCAATATGATTTTGATTTAGGCCACCAATTTTCCAACTCAAACACCACAAAAGGGACATCCAGTGAAGAAACCTTGTAGTGTATGACAAACTGAGCCCCATATCATATAGTATCAAGGATTACTTATATGGCTGCAGCTAAGAGGACAGGTGTTTTAAATAACAATCATCATCATCACCACAGTAGTGGTTAGCGTAATGCTATTACAGCGCCAGCGACCAGGGTTCAATTCCAGCCGCCATCTGTAAGGAGCTTGTACGTTCTCCCCGTGACTGTGTGGGTTTCCTCCGAGTGCTCCGGTTTCCTCCCACATTCCAAAGACATACGGGTTACCATAGAACCATAGAACAATACAGCACAATACAGGCCCTTCAGCCCACCATGTTGTGCCGAACTTTAAACCTCACTTAAGACTATCTAACCTCTTCCTCCCACATATCCCCCTATTTTAAGTTCCTCCATACGCTTATCTAAAAATCTCTTGAACTTGACCAACGTATCAGCCTCCACAACCACCCCAGGCAGCGCATTCCATGCACCAACCACTCTCTGGGTGAAAAACCTCCCTCTGACATCTCCCTTGAACTTCACACCCATTACCTTAAAGCCATGCCCTCTTGTACTGAGCATTGGTGCCCTGGGAAAGAGGCGCTGGCTGTCCACTCTATCTATTCCTCTTAATATTTTGTATACCTCTATCATGTCTCCCCTCATCCTCCTTCTCTCCAAAGAATAAAGCCCTAGCTACCTTAGTCTCTCCTCATAATCCATACTCTCCAAACCGGGCAGCATCCTGGTAAATCTCCTCTGCACCCTTTCCAACGCTTCCACATCCTTCCTATAATGAAGTGACCAGAACTGGACACAGTACTCTAAGTGTGGTCTTACCAGAGTTTTGTAGAGCTGCATCATTACCTCATGGCTCTTAAACTCGATCCCCCGACTTATGAAAGCTAACATCCCATAAGCTTTCTTAACTACCCTATCCACCTGTGAGGCAACTTTCAGTGATCTGTGGATATGAACCCCCAGATCCCTCTGCTCCTCCACACTACCTAGAATCCTGCCATTAACCTTGTACTCTGCCTTGGAGTTTGTCCTTCCAAAGTGTACCACCTCGCACTTCTCTGGATTGAACTCCATCTGCCACTTGTCAGCCCAGCTCTGCATCCTATCAATATCCCTTTGCAATCTCCTACAGTCCTCCACACTATCCACAACACCTCTGACCTTTGTGTTGTTTGAAAACTTGCTAACCCACCCTTCCACCCCCTCATCCTAGCCATTAATAAATATCACGAAAAGTAGAGGTCCCAGAACCGACCCTTGTGGGTCACCACTAGTCACAGCCCTCCAATCAGAATACATTCCCTCCACCACAACCCTCTGCTTTCTACAGGCAAGCCAATTCTGAATCCGCACTGCCAAGCCTCCCTGGATCCCATGCCCTCTGACCTTCTGAAGAAGCCTACCATGTGGAACTTTGTCAAATGCCTTACTAAAATCCATGTAGACCACATCTATTGCACTACCCTCATCAATCTTCCTGGTCACCTCCTCAAAGAACCCTATCAGGCTTGTGAGACATGATCTTCCCTTCACAAATCCATGCTGGCTGTCCCTAAATAATCCATGATTCTCTAAATGCTCATAGATCTTATCTCTAAGAATCCTTTCCAACAGCTTTCCCATCACAGATGTAAGGCTCACTGGTCTGTAATTCCCTGGACTATCCCTACTACCTTTTTTGAATAAGGGGTCAACATTTGCCACCCTCCAATCCTCCAGTACCATTCCCATGGGCAATGAGGACTCAACGATCCTAGCCAACGGTTCAGCAATCTCCTCCCTCGCCTGGCAGAGCAGCCTGGGGAATACTCCGTCAGGCCCCAGGGACTTATCTGTCCTAATATTTTCTAACAGCTCCAACACATCTTCTCTCTTGCTATCTACATGCTCTAGAACATTAACCTTACCAACACTGTACTGTGCACCATCAAGGCCCCTCTCCTTGGTGAATACTGAAGAGAAGTATTCATTGAAAACCTCACTCACTTCCACAGCTTCCAGGCACATCCTCCCACCTTTGTCTCTAATAGGACCTACCTTTACTCTCGTCATCCTTCTGCTCTTCTCATAAGTGAAAAAAGCCTTGGGATTTTCTTTAACCTTACTTGCCAAGGCCTTTTCATGTCCCCTTTTTGCTCTCCTCAGCCCTTTCTTAAGTTCCTTCCTTGCTACCCTATATTCCTCCTGAGCCCTTTCTGATCCTTGCTGTCTTTACCTTATGTATGCTGCCCTCTTCCTCCTAACTAGTTGTTCCACCTCTCTTGTCACCCATGGTTCCTTCCCCTGCCATTCTTTCTCTGCCTCACTGGGACAAATTTATCCCTAATATCCTGCAAGAGATCCCTGAACATCGACCACATCTGCATAGTACATTTCCCTTTGAAAGTGTCATCCCAATTTACACTCCCAAGTTCTCACCTTATAGCCTCATAATTTGCCCTTCCCCAATTAAATATCTTCCTGTCCTCTTTGCTCCTATCCTTGTCCATGACAATGCTAAAGGTTAGGGAGCAGTGGTCACTGTCTCCCAAATGCTCACCCACTGAGAGATTTGTCACCTGACCCAGTTCATTACTTAATACTAGATCGAATATGGCATTCCCTCTAGTCGGCCTGTCAACATACTGTGACAGGAATCCGTCCTGTACACACTTAATAAACTCCGCCCCGTCTACACGTTTGGCACTAAGGAGGTGCAAATCAATATTTGGGAAGTTAAAGTCTCTAATGATAACAACCCTGTTATTCTTGCACCTTTCCAAAATCTGCCTCCCAATCTGCTCCTCAGTATCCCTGCTGCTACTGGGGGGCCTATAGAATACTCCCAGTAAAGTAACTGCTCCTTTCTTGTTCCTAACTTCCACCCGTACTGACTCCAGAGAGGATCCTTCTACATTATCCACCCTTTCTGCAGCTGTAATAGTATCCTTGACCAGTAGCACCATCCCTCCTCCTCTTCTGCCCCCCTCCCTATCCCTTTTAAAACACTGAAATCCAGGAATATTCAATATCCATTCCTGCCCTGGTGACAGCCAAGTCTCTGCAAGAGCCACAATATCACAGTCCTATGTGCTTATCCAAGCTCTCAGTTCATCACCCTTATTCCTGATACTTCTTGCATTTAAGTAAATGCACTTTAGCCTATCCACCTTTCTACTTTTATAACCTGTACGCTGCTTCTCCTTCCTCAAAACCTCTCTACATGTTCAATCTGACTTTTCTGCATCCACTTCTTCCTCTGACCTACCCCTCTGGTTCCCATCCCCCTCGCAAACTAGTTTAAACCCACCTGAACCACCATAGCAAACCTGCCTGCAAGGATATTGGCCACCCTCGGGTTCAGGTGCAACCCGTCCTCTCTGTACAGGTCCCACCTTCCCCAAAAGAGATCTCAATGATCCAAAAATCTAAAACCCTCCCTCCTGCACCAACTCCTCAGCCACGCATTCATCTGCCATCTCCTCTTATTCTTACCTTCACTATCATGTGGCACTGGCAGCAATCCTGGGTTAGGAAGTTGTGGGCATGCTATGTTGGTGCCGGAAGCGTGGCGACACTTGCGGGCTGCCCCCAGAACACTCTATGCAAAAGATGCATTTCACTGTGTGTTTCAATGTACATGTGACTAATAAAGTTCTTAAGAGGTAATCTCTTATCTTATCATACTGGTGATTATTGTTATAGCTTTATCAATCTAGGGTGCTTCCTTTACTGAAAATCTGTACTTGCCTTTGTACTCATGGTCATATTGCCAACAACATATTACTTTACTCCCAGCCTCCCTTGATGTAGACATCAGATACACCTGCATCTCAAGATATCAGGCCAAAAGTAAGTCAAGAGTTTGAGTGGGCTTGGGTGGCTATAATTTTCTTTGCACCTCACCAGGTACTGAGGAGCTAGCTCACCTTCAGCTGATCAGTTTGTACAGACTTCCCTAAGGAGTTCTCTGTGGGACAGCAAATCGTCAGGTGAATGGTGCAGGGTGAGTTGGGATATTGGTAGGGACCTGCAGGCGGCTATTGATATTGGTTTATTATTGTCTCTTGTACCAAGGTACAGTGAAAAACTTGTCTTACAAACCAATCTTACAGGTCAATTCATTACACAGTGCAGTTACATCAAGTTAGTACAGAGTGCATTGATGTAGTACAGGTAAAGAAAACAATAACAGTACAGAGTAAAGTGTCACAGCTACAGAGAAAGTGCAGTGCAATAAAGTGTAAGGTAACAACAAGGTAGATCGTGAGGTCATGAGGTCATAGGTCATAGTCCATCTCATTGTATAAGGGAACTGTTCAATAGAGTATCACAGTGGGGTAGAAGCTGTCCTTAAGTCTGGTGGTACGTGCCCTCAGGCTCCTGTATCTTCTACCCGATGGAAGAGTAGAGAAGACAGAATGTCCCAGGTAGGTGGGGTCTTTGATTATGCTGGCTGCTTCACCAAGACAACAAGAGGTAAAGACAGAGTCCAAGGAGGGGAGACTGGTGTCCATAAAGCGTTGGGTTGTGTCCACAACTCTCTGCAGTTTCTTGCGGTCTTGGGCAGAGCAGTTGCTGTACCAAGCTGTGATACATCCAGATAGGATGCTTTCTATGGTGCATCGGTAAAAGTTGGTGAGAGTCAAAGGGGACAAACAAAATTTCTTTAGCCTCCTGAGGAAGTAGAGCTTTCTTGGCCATGGCATCCATGTGGTTTGTCCAGGACAGGTTGTTGGTGATGTTCACTCCCATGAACTTGAAGCTCTCAACCCTCTCGACCTCAGCACCATTGATGTAGACAGGTGTATGTACACCGCCCCCTTTCCTGAAGTCAATGACCAGCTCTTTAGTTTTGTTGACATTGAGGGAAAGGTTGTTGTCATGACACCATTCCACTAAACTCTCTATCTCCTTCCTGTACTCCGATTCATCACTGTTTGAATACGGCCTACAACGGTAGTATCATCTGCAAACTTGTAGATGGAGTTAGAGCAGAATCTGGCCACACAATCCTGTGTATAGGGAGTAGAGGGCTGAGGATGCAGCCTTGAGGTGCACCAGTGTTGAGAATAATCGTGCCGGAGGAATTGCTGCCTATCCTCACTGATTGTGGTCCACTCGTTAGAAAGTCAAGGATCCAGTTACAGAGTATCTGTGTATCTGTGGCCCTCCAAACAATTATTGATTAAAAGAGACCATAGTAGCAGGTATTAAGAAGGCATAGCAGGGTAAAACATCATCCACCAAACCTACCCACATCATGGCCCATTCACTTCTCCCTCGTTCTTGGGATAGCATATTGGCAAAACCATGGTTCTACAGAACCTGTAGATCTAAGCAACAGTAACCAGGCTGAGCAGTCAAATTGATAAATTGGTAAATTAGTTTATTATTGTCATGTATACTGCGGTACAGTGAAAAATTTGTCTTGCATACTGCTCATACAGATCAATTCATTACACAGTGCATTGAGGAAGTACAAGATAAAACAATAACAGAATGCAGAATAAATTGTTACAGCTACAAGAAAAGTCAGTGCAGGCAGACAATAAGGTGCAAGATCATAATGAGGTAGATTGTGAGGTCAAGAGTCCATCTTATCGTACTAGGGGACCGTTCAATAGTCCTCTAACAGCAGGGTAGAAGCTGTCCTTGAGCCTGGCGACATGTGCTTTCAGGCTTTTGTATCTTC
Organism: Pristis pectinata; assembly: GCF_009764475.1. NCBI lineage: Eukaryota > Metazoa > Chordata > Chondrichthyes > Rhinopristiformes > Pristidae > Pristis > Pristis pectinata. Next base: position 89,856,723 of record NC_067413.1, read on the forward strand.
TGCCCGATGGGAGGGGGGAGAAGTGGGAATGTCCAAGGTGGGTGGGGTCTTTGATTATGCTGGCTGCTTTACCAAGGCAGCGAGAAGTATAGACAGAGTCCATAGAGGGGAGGCTGATTTCCCACAGTCCACTCCGGTAGTATCATCTGCAAACTTGTAGATGGAGTTAGAGCAGAATCTGGCCACACTGTCATGAGTGTATAGGGAGTAGAGTAGAAGACTGAGGACGCAGCCTTGTGTGGTCCCAGTGTTGAGAATAATTGTGACAGACGTGTTGCTGCCTATCCTTACTGATTGCAGTCTGTTGGTCAAGAAGTCAAGGAACCAGTTGCAAAAAGGGGTGTTGAGTCCCAAGTCTGGGAGTTTGGAGATGAATTTGCTTGGAATTTTAGTATTGAAGGCAAAGCTGAAGTCAATAAACAATAGTCTAACGTAGGTGTCTTTACTACCCAGATGCTCCAGAGATGAATGTAGGGCCAGGGAGATGGCGTCTGCCGTGGACATGTTTTGACAGTAGGCAAATTGCAGTGGGTCAAGGTTGTCTGGGAGGCTGGAGTTAATGCATGCCACAATGAGCTTCTTGAAACACATCGTGATGTGGATGTCAGAGCCACCAGGCAGTAGTCATTAAGGCACATTACTTTGTTTTTCTTAAGTACTGGGATGATAGTGGTCTTCTTAAAGCAGGTGACAACCTCAGATTGAAGCAGGGAGAGGTTAAAAATGTCTACAAATACCCCCGCCAGCTGATCTGCACAGGGTCTAAGGACACGGCCAGGGACACCATCCAGGCCAGATGCTTTCCTCAGGTTCACTCTCACTGATCTCACATCTGCAACGGTGATTGTGGGATCAGGTACATTGGAGGCTGTTGAGGTGGGTGGTGACATTCCAGTCCCTTTCTGTTCAAAACGTGCATAGAATATGTTAAGCTCATCGGGAAGGTATGCACTATTGTCAGCGATGCTGCCTGACTTTGTTTTGTACCTGATTACAGCATGGTATTGGTACTAGTATTGGTTTATTATTATCACATGTACCGAGGTAGAGTGAAAAACTAGTCTTGCATACTGTTCATACAGATCAATTCATTGTACAGTGCATTGAGGTAGTACAGGGTAAAAACAATAACAGAATACAGAGTAAATGGTCACAGCTACAGGGAAGTGCATTGCAGGTAGACAATAAGCTGCAAGGTCATAACAAGGTAGATTGTGAGGTCAAGAGTCCATCTCATCATATAAGGGAACGATTCAATAGTCTTATTACAGTGGAATAGAAGCTGTCCTTGAGCCTGGTGGTATGTGCCCTCAGGCTCCTGTATCTTCTGCCTGACGGGAGACGGGAGAAGAGAGAATGACCTGGGTGGGTGGGGTCTTTGATTATGCTGGCTGCTTCACCAAGGCATCGAGTGGTATAGACAGAGTCCATGGAGGGGAGGCTGGTTTCCGTGATGCGCTGGGCTATGTCCGCAACTCTCAGCAGTTTCTTGCAGTCCCAGGCAGAGCAGTTGTCATACCGAGCCGTGATGCATCCAGATAGGTTGCTTTCTATGGTGCATCGATAACAGTTGGTGAGTGTCAAAGGGGACATACCAAATTTCTTTAGCCTCCTGAGGAAATAGAGCAGTAGTAGCATGTAAGCCCTGCCACAACTGATGGCTGGCCTGGGACTCAATTTTGGACTGGTACTGTCTCTTGGTTTCCCTGATAGCTTTAGGGAAGTTGTATCTCAATTTCTTGTATAGGTCAGGGTCAATTGCATTGATGAATTTTCACCAACCAGCAAACTACATCTTATATTTTTTAACTTGCATTTTAAACATTTTACTGAGCATGAAATGAAGACTGAAACATATACATGACGTTAAGATAAATGCCAAAATATTATAAACATTGAAGTATAAAAGGTAAATTAAAATACTTTTCTAAGAGAATGGCAATCCACAGACAGATTTCTTTTCAGACCTGTAACATTGTTAAGCAGAAGTTATGGCTTTGAGTGGGATTAAAAATTCAGTTGCTCTATATTAAACAAAATTTAACATTCTCAAGGTTTATTTGCATTGTTCAAAAGTAATTGAAGGTCTCAAAAGATTATTGATGTCTGAAGATTGCACTGGAGAAGGGGCCAAGAGAACCCCAGAGAAAATCTTCCAAATTAACGACATATAATGCAAACTCCAGAGGCTGATGTCAGATTTCCTCCACAGTAACAGTGAATGATGATAGCCTCACCATTATTCTCCTCCATCTATTTCAAGCGACTCAATTATACCCGGTAACAGGGTATATTATTTTGATTGGAAATGCATAAGGAAACAGTGCTAGATTAATTTGAAATAGTTTTGTCTTTTTTAAAGTTCAAAGTTGCTGTACATTTGTATATAATTATGGAAGTAGTCAATGAGTCAGAAAGTGAAATCCTTAAGGCATATCATCATTGATGGAGCTTTAATTGATCTTCTCTCAATGGTGCCAGAGTTGTTCAGTATTATATCAGCACATTAATAATTTGACGTCTACTTCTCTGAAAGCATTTGTATTTTCTATGTTTAATTCAAATGGGGGAAAGAAAAGTTTGCATTTGGGAGGCATCACATTAAAAATTTATGCCACATCCTGAGTCAACATTTTACTTTCTGAACACCTTCCAAAAATCTGACTTATATATTCCACTGTGATTGCTAGACTTTAATTAGTTTATAGTCAGGCATTTTTGAAGGGCAGCAGCACATTTTAATTTGTTTCAATGGCAGGAGTAATTACATTGACTTTTCCAATCATCGACCAGGTTCCTGTTACTGGATGAACAATGCAATTTCAATCCTCATGGAAGAAATTCCCAGTCCGTGGTGACACTTGTTTTTTCAGAATACTCAAACACAACAGTGAAAACACCAACATTGACATTTTGCCTTCATTAGAGAAAAAAAAAAGTCAATAAAGGAAGGAAATGCATGATGGAAAATAGTGCTCCCGTGAAAGACAAAAGGTGGCATATCTTTGAGCTGAGCTCGTTTTTTCTGCTCATCATTTGTGGACATAACCATTCCAAGGCAAGGGCAGAAACACTCCCCAAGGCTTTTGACACTGATCCAGTTGAAGTCTGTGAGACTGGGGATAAGGAGACACCGTAAGCAGTCCTTTGGCAGGTTGGAGATACTTCTATGGGTATTGATGGATTTCATTGCCAACACAGAGAGTGGTAGCATTGGTTGACTGAAAGAAGACGTCACTATCCATATTCCTCTGTTCAGAGAACCACTTACAATAATGGGAAGAAAGGCATTGTCCCCTCAAGTTTGAAGTCCCAGCCTGTATTTCCAGGTAAGTCACTTCTATCATTTGTGTAGGGCATACTCCTGTTTAGACCAGGCTCTGTTAATGTTACACTGCCTCCGGCTTGGAGTACAGGAAGGGTGCCTTTGGGGGGCTGGAGGGAGCAAGCAAGAGCATGACCCCTTCTAATAAAGATCCTGATAAAGGACGAAGATATAGATGCACGTTACAATTTCACCTCATAATCCCATGAAATGAAGGATACATGGGACTTGCCTTCCAAAAGCCAGCAAAATTTAAATTCCTGCATCAGTAGTTTGGTACTAGGGATCCTCAGTGCTCAGCTCACTGCTGTTATACAGAGACAGATGGACAATCCTGAAATGTCATCTGCAACTTACATCCAAGTTTGTGTCCAGGTCATGGAAGAGTTTGTAGAGTCCCTTTAAAAATACAGTTGTCCTATTATGGTCATAGGCCTAATATGATTAATGTACATTGTTTGAACCTTTCTCCTTCTTCATTTATTCTGCTTTTCTTTGAATGCATCAATGATACTCATCTCAGCAACACCACGTTAGAGCAAATCCACAAAGCTCTGAACATTTTAGAAGGTAATGCACTTCAAATATGATTGTTTTAGAAATCTCACAAGTTCTTCAGGGAAGGTGTCCAGTGCACAATATTTTGAGAAAGCTTTCGACAAACTACATTTTTGGTTCTGTGGGTTAGAACATAACATAGAACATAGAAAAACTACAGCATAATTCAGGCCCTTCAGCCCACAAAGCTGTGTCGAACATGTCCCTACCCTAGGAATTACTAGGCTTACCCATAGCCCTCTATTTTACTCAGCTCCATGTACCTATCTAACAGTCTCTTGAAAGACCCTATCGTATCAGCCTCCACCACCATTGCCGGCAGCCCATTCCACGCACTCACCGCTCTCTGAGTAAAAAACTTACCCCTGACATCTCCTCTATATTTTTATTTCTAGATAGTTTAAAGCAGATATAGAAAAAAAGTCTTGATTACTCCTCAGCAATGGGACAAATTTAATCTGTGAATAACTCTGTCACTTTAAAGGAAATAATTTTCAGACCTTATGAATAATAGTGTTGTCGGGCTCTTGTCAACATTGGGTTTGTCAGAAAATATAGATTCAGGGGGTATATTGACTTCTAAAACAAATATGTTGAAACACTAAGATGCAATGGTCTTTCATTTACTTTTCTGTTCATTTTCTGACTTTATGTTTGTCTTTCTGGCTTGGAATCAAAATAAAGTAATAATATCAACAAAGGCACAAGCCATTCATTTTAAAGGGATTATTAACGCCGTCAATGTAGCAGACATGAGTGTTAAACACTAAACTGTAGCACGTAATCATTTTCCCTTTCTTTCTCTGCCTCTTTTCTTTGTGCTTTTTCACATGTATCTCTTACCGATTCATCAACGTGTTTGCTTTTTATTCATATTTCGTGTTGTTGTACATGTACTACTCTCTCACTGCCTTTAGGATCATTCCCTGACTTCAACTGCTGATGGGAGCCACATTGACCAAAGGTAGATATCGAAAACATGAGCACCGAGAGCTGGATTGGGAGGTGTATGCAGCATTTATATGTTCATTTCCCTGGCTGCAAAAATGTCTACCCTTGGGGATTATGTTCAATCAAGCCTAGTTTCCATAACTACACATTCCCTTCCTTTCCTCATGTTGACAAGAGCCTGACAACACTATTATTCATAAGGTCTGAAAATTATTTCCTTTAAAGTGACAGAGTTATTCCCAGATTAAATTTGTCCCATTGCTGAGGAGTAATCAAGACTTTTTTTCTATTATCTGATTTAAGCTATCTAGAAATAAAATATTGTTAGTCTCTTACCAGACCTGAAGCAAGAGTCAAAGAATCATGGAGCAATACTGCACGGATACAGGCCCTTTGGCCCAGCTAGTCCATGCCAACCACGGTGCCCACCCAGCTAGTGCCAATTTCCTGCATTCGGCCCATATCCCTCTAAGCCCTGGCCCTCCATGTACCCATCCAAGTGCTTCTTAAATGATACTATTGTACCTGCCTCAACCACTTCCTCTGGCAGCTCGTTCCATGGACTCACCACCCTCTGCATGAAAAAGTTGCCCCTCAGGTCCCTTTTAGATCTTTCCCCTCTCACCCTAAATCTATGACCCCGAGCTTTGGACTCCCCTACCCTGGAAAAAAGACTGTTATGGTCCACATTATCTATGTCTCTCATAATTTCAAACATTTCTATAAGGTCACCCCTCATTCTCCTACATTCCAAGGAATAAAGACCTAGCCTGGCCAACCTCTCCCTATAACTCAGGCCCTCTAGTCCTGGCAACATCCTTGTAAATCGTTTTTGCATTCTTTCTAGTTTAACCATGTCCTTCCCATAACAGGGTGACTAAAACTGTACACAGTACTCCAAGTGTGGCCTCACCAATGACTTACACAACTACAAAATAATGTCCCAACTCCTGTACTCAATGCTCTGACTGATGAAGGCCAGCATGCTAAACACCTTTTCTCACCATCCTGTCTACCTGTGACGCCGCTTTCAATGAACTATGTACTTGTATGCCTAGGTCCCTCTGTTCCATTACACTCCCTAGTGACCTACCATTCAAAGTATAAGTCCTACACTAGTTTGACTTTCCAAAATGCATCACCTCACACTTATCTGTATTAAAATCCATTTGCCGCTTCTCGGCCCACTTCCCTAACTGAATAACTTTAGTCAAATCAAATTGCACACATTAAGGAAAAAGGATGAAAATTCAATTAAGTCAGTTCACTTAAATTCTGAGATGAAAATTGAAATACACACTTAATATTTTCCATCATTCATGCATAAATCACCTTTGCTTTTATGTTTAAATATTAAAAGTGGAAGTGATTTATCTGCATTGAGGTTTTAACCAAAGTGACAATTCAGAATGGCTTAAAAGGGAAGCAAGATAGTTAAAACATGATGATGTTTGAGCAAAATGTGGACATTATTGATAAGTGACTGCTATACATAAATGCATTCACAACAATGAATTCATTGAAAAATTATTAAACCAGATAAATTGGGCATGTAACACTAAAAAATTGATTTTTTCTGAGGCAGTAATACTAAATAATATTTGAAAACAACATTGATTTGTAATACTTTGATTGTTAGGAAACACATGAGTCTGTAATCTTAAATTAATCAAATGCTCATTACTGTAGGTTCCTTGCAGTAATTCTATAAGCCTTCACAGCTGGCAGCACTTTTCAAAAATTCAGTACGTGCTGCCAAAGGCTTCCTTGACCACAAATGAATTGACAATCTGGAGAGCTAGTGTCCAGATCCTTGATGTGTGCTGAAGCCAGAGAGGGCTAGGAAAGTTCATTGCCGACAGAAGAAGCCAAGGAAAAAACCAAGCCTGAATTTCAACTCTCTGTTCTTTGCTCCATAACCTGACAGTGGCAAATTCCATTAGTCATAGTCCCAGAAGCTCTAATAGTCCTGTCATTTGCAGTTGTAGCAAGAGAGTGTACCAAATTTTCTATTATACTTCATGGGAACTAGTGCTTCCTCATTTTCTTCCCGAATGACTGAACTGTAATTGAACATCATGTCCCTTGCTCTTGAATATTTCCACAGAGAAAATGTTTTCTTAATTTCTACCTTATCAAATCTTCTTAACATTTATAAAACACTGTCTTTCCAAGAGAATAAATGCCAAATTATTCAAACTGTCCTCCTAATGTAACCCCACATCATATATATAGCAATTAAGTAACCTATTCTGTGCAATCTAATTTCATTTAAATGACACATAAAATCACATAAAGGTTACAGGAAAGCAGGAGGTCATTCGGCCCATTGAGTTCATGCTAAATCCCAGCCAAACTAACCCATAAGTCTCCCTCCCTTGTAACTCTACAAGATATTCCCTCTTTTGTACCCACCAACTTCCCTTCTTTGCCACTTAAGGGTAATTGACAGCAGCCAACTAGTCTACCAGAATGAGTTTGGGACATGGGAAGAAACTGCTGCAGCTACCAGAAACCTCAATGATCTCTCAGACAATGCCTGAGGTTGGGTTTGAACTCAGCTCCCTGCAGCTGTGAGGCAGCTTCACTACATGCTCCACCACCCACTCGGCATTAAAAGCAATCCAATTAGTCCTGGTCAACTTCCTTTTCTGCATAACCCAGTAAGTTTTGAGTGCCACCATTGATTTAGCTTCCACTGACACCCATAGAAATGCATTCCAGATGAAAACCACATCACTTTTGGTTCTATTTCTAGTCACCTTCATTTATTGCCTTTTGATTCTTCATTATCCTTGTAATTTCGAAAAAGATCACTGCTTGTGGATTACATTTGAAGGCTTGTTCTTGTTTGTATTAATAGCTACTACATTGTAACCCTTGATTATAGCTGTTACTTCCAAACAATCATAATTGGAAATATGCCCATTTCAGACACTTATATTTCCACTCATTATCTTCAATTGTTGAATTTAATGTGGTCCCTGTAAACAAATGAAGGCATTCAGCTGTTCCAGCCTCATTAGATATGCTGGTTGTTGGGAACGAATGTCATCTAGTGTCCTGATGTAGGATTTTAACCTTAAAACTCGACAATTTCTTTCCTCCCACAGATGCTGCTCAAACCGCTGAGTTCCTCCAGCAGATTGTTTGTGTCTTTTTTCTCCGACTACAACTCCAATGTCTAGCCATTGGCTCCACTTATTACTGACCGGTCTGCACTGTTTGTGATCTCGGTATTAATGGTGGTGGGCAAGACAGCCAGGTTAACTGATGGAATCCGGCAGGTCATCAAATCCCTAGGATTCCCCAATCATCTCCAGATAAGTCCAAAGTCCAAAGTCCTAAAGGGTAAGATTATTTTATATGATCTTACACGGACCATCAGTGAAAAGTTTCAGAAAACTGTCCTATTGTAAATTCAAATTGAAAAGAAACTCAAGTTCTTCAAGTCTGTGTAGTAAACATGGCTGTATTGGTATTGGTTTCTTATTGTCACTTGTGCCAAGGTACAGTGAAAAACTTGTCTTGCATACTGATCTTACAGGTCAATTTATTACACAGTGCAGTTACATTGAGTTAGTACAAGAATGCATTGATGTAGTACAGAGAAGGAATGGCAGGGTGAAGGAACCATGGGTGACAAGAGAGGTGGAACAACTAGTTAGGAAGAAGAAGGCAGCATACATAAGGTGTAAGCAGCAAGGATCAGATAGGGCTCGTGAGGAATACAGAGTAGCAAGGAAGGACCTTAAGAACGGGCTGAGGAGAGCGAGAAGGGGACATGAAAAGGCTTTGGCGAGTAGGGTTAAGGAGAATCCCAAGGCTTTTTTCTCATACGTGAAGAGCAGAAGGATGGCTAGAGTAAAGGTAGGTCCGATTAAAGACAAAGGTGGGAAAATGTGCCTGGAAGCTGTGGAAGTGGGTGAGTTTCTCAATGAATACTTCTCTTCAGTATTCACCAAGGAGAGGGGTCTTGATGACGCTGAGGACAGTGTTGGTAAGGGTAATGTTCTAGAGTGTGTAGTTATCAAGAGAGAGGATGTGTTGGAGCTGTTAGAAAATATTAGGACAGATAAATCCCCAGGGCCTGATGGAATATTCCCCGGCTGCTTCGTGAGGCGAGGGAGGAGATTGCTGAACTGTTGGTTAGGATCTTTGAGTCCTGGTTGCCCTCGGGGATGGTACTGGAGGATTGGAGGGTGGCAAATGTTGTCCCCTTATTCAAAAAAGGTAGGAGGGATAGTCCAGGGAATTACAGACCAGTGAGCCTTACACCTGTGGTGGATAAGCTGTTAGAAAGGATTCTAAGAGATAGGATCTATGAGCATTTAGGGAATCATGGACTGATTAGGGACAGCCAGCATGGCTTTGTGCAGGGAAGATCTTGCCTCACAAGCCTGATAGGGTCCTTTGAGGAGGTGACCAGACAGATTGATGAGGGTAGTGCAATAGATGTGGTCTATATGGATTTTGGTAAGACGTTTGACAAGGTTCCTCATGGTATGCTTCTTAAGAAGGTCAGAGGCCAAGGGATCCAGGGAGGCTTGGCCATGTGGATTCAGAATTGGCTTGCCTGTAGAAAGCAGAGGGTTGTGGTGGAGGGAGTGCATTCGGATTGGAGGTCTGTGACTAGTGGTGTCCCACAGGGATCGGTTCTGGAAGCTCTACTTTTTGTGATATTTATTAATGACTTACATGAGGGGGTGGAAGGGTGAGTTAGCAAGTTTGCAGATGACACAAAGATTGGTGGTGTTGTGGATAGTGTGGAGGGCTGTCGAAGCTTACAGAGGGATATTGATAGGATGCAGAGCTGGGCTGAGAAGTGGCAGATGGAGTTCAATCCGGAGAAATGTGAGGTGGTACACTTTGGAAGGACAAACTCCAAGGCAGAGTACAAGGTAAATGGCAGGATTCTGGGCAGTGTGGAGGAGCAGAGGGATCTGGGGGTTCATATCCACAGATCACTGAAAGTTGCCTCACAGGTGGATAGGGTAGTTAAGAAAGCTTATGGGATGTTAGCTTTCATAAGTCGGGGATCGAGTTTAAGAGCCGCGAGGTAATGATGCAGCTTCTACAAAACTCTGGTTAGACCACACTTAGAGTACTGTGTCCAGTTCTGGTCCCTCATTATAGGAAGGATGTGGAAGTGTTGGAAAGGGTGCAGAGGAGATTTACCAGGATGCTGCCCGGTTTGGAGAGTATGGATTATGAGGAGAGACTAAGGGAGCTAGGGCTTTACTCATTGGAGAGAAGGAGGTATACAAAATATTAAGAGGAATAGATAGAGTGGACAGCCAGCGCCTCTTTCCCAGGGCACCAATGCTCAGTACAAGAGGGCATGGCTTTAAGGTAATGGGTGGGAAGTTCAAGGGAGATGTCAGAGGGAGGTTTTTCACCCAGAGAGTGGTTGGTGCATGGAATGCGCTGCCTGGGGTGGTTGTGGAGGCTGATACATTGGTCAAGTTCAGAGATTTTTAGATAAGCGTATGGAGAATTTAAGGTAGAGAGATATGTGGGAGGAAGGGGTTAGATAGTCTTTGGAGTGGTTTGAAGGTCGGAACAACATGGTGGGCCGAAGGGCCTGTATTGTGCTGTATTGTTCTATGGTTCTACAGGTAAAAACAATAACAGTACAGAGTAAAGTGTCACAGCTACAGAGAAAGTGCAGTGCAATTAGGTGCAAGGTCACAACAAGGTAGATCGTGAGGTCAGAGTCTATCTCATTGTATAAGGGAACCATTCAATAGTCTTATCACAGTGGGGTAGAAGCTGTCCTTAAGTCTGGTGGTACATGTCCTCAGGCTCCTGTATCTTCTACCCGATGGAAGAGGAGAGAAGAGAGAATGACCCGGGTGGGTGGGGTCTTTGATTATGCTGGCTGCTTTACCAAGGCAGTGAGAGGTATAGACAGAGTCTAAGGAGGGAAGGCTAGTGTCCATGACATGCTGGGCTGTGTCCACAACTCTCTGCAATTTCTTGCCGTCCTGGGCAGAGCAGTTGCCGTACCAAGCCGTGGTGCATCCAGATAGAATGCTTTCTATGGTTCATCGATAAAAGTTGGTGAGAGTCAAAGGGGACAAACCAAATTTCTTTAGCCTCCTGAGGAAGTAGAGGTGCTGGTGAGCTTTCTTGGTCATGGCATCTACGTGATTTGACTAGGGCAGGCTGCTGTTGTTGTTCACCCCCAGGAACTTGAAGCTCTCAACCTTCTTGACCTCAGCACCGTTGATGTAGACAGGTGCATGTACACTGCCCCCTTTCCTGAAGTCAATGCCCAGTTCTTTTGTTTTATTGACATTGAGGGAAAGGTTGTTGTCATGACACCATTCCACTCAGATCTCTATCTCCTTCCTGTACTCCGACTCATCGCTGTTTGAGATACAGCCTACAATGATGGTATCATCTGCAAACTTGTAGATGGAGTTAGAGCAGAATCTGGCCACACAGTCATGAGTGTATAGGGAGTAGAGTACAGGGCTGAGGACACAGCCTTGTGGGGCACCAGTGTTGAGAATAATCGTGGTGGAGTTATTGCTGCCTATCCTCACTGATTGCGGTCTGTTGGTTGGAAAGTCAAGGATCCATTTACAGAGGGAGGTGTTGAGTCCTAGGTCTCAGGTAATTTGCTTTGCTTTGCATAAATAGAGTAAAAATGATTTCATGTTTTTGCAGAATAATGATGTTTCGCTTGATTATTTTGTGTAAATAATCTGAAAATCTGTGTTTAGTGTATCTTATAGTGTGGGGAGAGAAAGCAACTTTTACAGTCATTCCAAATGTGCAGAGAGCTCCTTAAACATTAAACTGCCTTGACCACGGCTGAAAGGGAAACAAGTCACTGGACTCAGCAAAAGCAATGAAGTGGACAACAGCATTTGATCCCTTGGCTAGAAAAATGGATGTATCTTGTTTATCAGTAGTTCTGCTAACCAGTTTGAAAAGTGTAATAATGTTAAAGGTGCTATCTTGCTGAAAAAGTGGTTGTTAAGCTAGTTGTGATGGAACTAGAGAAACTAATTTGTCTCCCATCCCAAAGTAGTATTTTTACAAGATAGCCATGCAGAAAAGTTTTTGTTTGTGGGATATGGGCACATTGGTAAAGCCAACATTTATTGGCCATCCTTCATTGCCCTTGAGAGGTTATTGGTGAGCAGCCACCTTGAACAGGCACAGTAGTGTAGCAGTTAGCATAACATTATTACAGCGCCAGCGACCCGGGTTCAATTCCGGCCGCTGTCTGTAAGGAGTTTGCATGTTACCTCCCTGTGTCTGCGTGGGTTTCCTCTGGGTGCTCCGGTTTCCTCCCACATTCCAAAGACATATGGGTTAGGAGGTTGTGGGCATGCTGTGTTGGCACCGAAAGCATGGCGATACTTGCGGGCTGCCCCCAAAACACTCTATGCGAAGATGCATTTCACTGTGTGTTTCGATATTCATGTGACTAATAAGGATATCTTATCTTACCTTACCTTACCTTACCTTACCATACCTTACCTTACCTTACCTTACCTTACCTTACCTTGTCTTATCTTATCTTATCTTGTCTTATCTTAACTGCTGCAGCCCTGCTGGTGAAGGAAATCTCACAATGTTGAACAGAATATTCCTGGATTTAGACCTATCAATGAAGGAGTATTGAAGGAATACATTTCCAATCAAGTGAGCTGAATAAGCAGAAGACATAAAAAAAGGGTACGCATAGCCTGCACAAACATCGTCAGGGCTTTAAGTGTCTACAACAGTCAGGCAATCTGTCTCCAAAGTGAGTAACTCTCAAACATAAGGAATTGAATACTCTGGCTTCAGGTAACTCCAAGTTCAGTTTCCAACTCTGCATTAAGCTAATACTTGAAAGCACTGACTGCCATTTTACAATGAACTGGGATGATATTGAATATACCCATTCTGGAGTCTTAAACTTAAGACCTTAAGTTTACCTGTTATAAGTGTCTATCAGTACCCTCACTTCAGAGAAGTTATACTGTTTCAACCTATATTTCATAAGACTAGTTTACTTAACTACTTTTGTCTCTTTTCTGAAGGGGATTAGCTGCCAATAATCACTATTGTGAGTGGTGGGCTACCCCCTTCTGACCAAGGAGGAGATACTTCCAGCTAACAAAGCAGATTAACCATAGTTATTTTAAGTGGCAATGTTTTAGTTTGAGTAAATTCTTACAGGGATTATACTTTTACAAAGGATTTCCAAAACACAAGTATAATTCCTACAGACTGTAATAAAACATACCCTAGGTCACAGACAAACAAATCATTTGCAGCAGAAAGAAGGCTTCGGGAAGAGATTCTTCCTGGACCGAGGCTGCAGAGTAAATTCTGTGTCTTCTCCTCTGTAACTCCTAACAACTCCTATTGTCTTCTAATGTTTATACTTCTTTCTATATCTGTCTTTACTCATCATTTTGTGACAATATCATCTATATGTAATGTTTTGCAACAGCTGCTATCTTTTTGTGGTATCGTTACTCTTAATCAACGTCCAAACATGGACTATATTGTTTCCCTTAATTATGTCCAGTGGATGGCAAGAGTTACTGATTAGAAGTTTTAAACCAGTTTTTCTGTGTGCTTGAAAGTACTTGAGTTTAGCAATAAGCATTTTGGACCTTGGACGTTTTATTTTGCTGTGCTTAAAAGCTGATGTTAGCAATGAGCACTTTGGTCCTGGACAATGAATATTCTTCACAGAGATTAACACAATGCCTCTGCATCCCTGTACTCAACTTTCCATGTAGGCTTCCCAAACTTTGTTCTACATAAACCTTTGCCTTTATCTCAGAGTCACTTGTTAAAAGACTAACTGCATGGCTGGGTATTGCAAAGGAAAACCAACATAACTATCCTGCTCACCAATTACTCTCATTTTTGTTGCATCGGGTTTCCCATCCTCTTGAAATTATATTAATTTGAAAATCTCTTTATGATAATGCAACACCATAATTCTACAACCACCTCTGTTCTATATACCCACTGAGTTCTTCTTTACTTCTACCATTTTATGTATTCATCTGCTTCAATCTGTAAAACCATTTGTCAAAGTGCTGTCAATCATCACATGCTACATTTCCACCTTCTGCTAATTCAAACATCTCCCCCCAGTTCCAAAGACCGAGTCAATTTACGTAAGTTTCAACTCAGAGAGTCTCAGAATGTCAGTACGTCCAGTTGAAAGTGTCTGGGAGATTGCTACACAGTGTCAGATCCAGTTATTTTTGAATCCGCAGGTCATTTCAGGAGTCCAAGAATGAGTTGAAAACAACTTGGTGCTTCAGAAAGTTTTACTGGAAAAGTTTAAAACAAAGAAACAGTCACAGAGAACACGGCACTGGCTTTACTACTGGGAGATAAGCTGAAGCAAAAGGAATTAAAAATGAGCTAGGACCGGGATGGGGGATGTGAACAAGAGGGGAGTGAAGTGAGCAGGAGAGGAGTGAGAGAAGCAAGAGAGAGAGAGATGAGCAAGAGAGAGAGAGATACGCAAGAGAGAGAGAATCGCAAGAGAGTGATTAACAAAAAAAAAACACCATTTATGCCTGAGATAAGAGGTACTCCTTAGCTAACAATAGTCCAATCATAAAACCTATTAGATCCCTGTGGCAAAACCAACCAATGAGAAAGTACATTTTCACCTGATGGACGAACCAATAAACTAAGAAGCAGCCATTCCTTGTACAGCCACTTGTGGTGTATTAAACACTATGCATGTTTAAAAACTACTTAGAACAGTCAAATCCAACAATAGGAATCATAAATACGAGCAAGTCACTAATAAATAGACTGGAGATTTCAAGAAAATCTATTTACCCAGAGAGTGATTAGAATGGGGATCTTGCCACTACAAAAGTATTTAAGGTGAATGAAAAGGATTATCTTAATGAGAAGCTTGATAAATAATGCACCATTAAAGGACAGAGCTATAGAAGGTGAGGTGAAGCATTGTTAAGCAGTGGCACAGATCATTTGGAGCCAAGTAAACAGTTTAGTACTGGGAGGTCATCTTTATTCTATATGCATGTTGATATATTCCCAGTTTTAATGTGCAAGTTCCTCCCCAGCTTGTTTCAGGATTCAAAAAAGATCCATTCTGGAAAAATATGAAAAACTTTTAAATAAAGGTTGAGTGTATGATTTTATTTGGTCTGATTTTTCCTGATACAATTATGCTTTTGGCATTGCAGCTTAGTGGAGACAAATTCTGCAAATGAAGAGCTATGCTCAAAGGGTGTTAAAGGGTGTTCAATATTCACAAAAATGAGGAACATTCAGCCCAGGATGAAACAGTTTGATGTCAGCAGCCTCTTAGTTTTGTGGACACACTTGTGCTTTACAACAAATCTGTATGCATAGACACCACCACTGTACAATAATGGATTGTCTCTAACCAAGCTGTCTGAGCATAACTAATAACGTGGCATCTTCCAACAACGTGGAACTATCTCCAGGTATGCAGATCTAAAACAAAACAGGGTAAATCCAACCTAATGAGTAATTGTTCCCTGAGCCTACTTTGAATAAATAGCAAAATGATGGAAGAAGTTATGTACAGTGCAGGAAAAGGTTACTCTTTAATAACCCATCCACTGATGCTTGAATTTGAGCAGACCTGTTCAGCTCAGGACATCTATTTTCTTAATTACTTTCAAAATCCTAAAAGACTTAATCAATTTCCACCTTGACCTCTATATTCAAAAGATATAAATTATGGGTGGATTGACATGGAGTCAATCCACCCATAATTTAAGCTTTGGAATGTCTTTCACATTCTGGTGAATGTTTTCGACTCCAGCAACAGAAAATATATCCATGCAGTTGGACAGTGCCCAGGCTTGGTCTAACCAGAGCTTTGAATATCCATTGCAAAACTTCTTCCCCATTATGCCAAGGCTCTGCAAATATAAAGACCAACATTCTTTTAACCTTTTTGGCCTTTTCTTGGCGTCGCATGGGTAAGTTTTAGAGGTGACCTACCTGGACCCATAAATCACTTTAATCACCACTGTTGATAGCTTTTACCTAAAAAAAAATTGCATCTACCTTTCTTTGCTTTAAAAAAGATGATCCTAAGATTAGCTGTACTGAAGTCAATCTACACATTCTTGGATAATTTATTGATGCCTTTTAAATTGGTAAATTGGTTTATTATTGTCACATGTACCGAGGTACATGAAAAATCTTTGTTATGCATACAGATCATTTCATTTCAATGGTGCATTGAGGTAGTACAAGGGAAAGCAATAAGACAATGCAGAATAAAGTGTTACAGTTACAGATGAAGTGCAGTACAGGCAGACAATTAGGTGCAAGGTCATCTTGGAGTCATAGAATTTAGATTTAAAAGAGGAGAACAATTATAATAGAAGTAATGAATAGATCGCTAGAGAGCAGCTTGCAATGAGTCACCACATTCTGGTGCCACTGATCTCCTATTAATTTTAATTAAAGTTACAGAAAACAAACTGCTTGCCACCATTTTGAATGAGGGTTGCTGTTTTAGATGCAGCAGCCGTGGTTGGCGTAATGCTGAGGTGTCAGATGACAAGTGTATCAAACTCTCAGCTCAGATCATTATTGTAGGCCTCTTGACTAACGACGCCACCAGCTATCCATCAGCATGACCCGTCTATTATCGGTGGCATCAAAAAATCATGGACCAAAGTGCTTTGCTCCTTCTAATTCTCGCAGCTAGATCATCCTTTTAAAAAAAGTGATCAAACATATTCCAGTAACAGTTGATAAGTATAAATTCTAGTTGTCTTCCCAGTTGAATTCACATTGTGAATTTTGAAGCAATAAGCTGCAGACAATATCATAACCAACATCATGCAAACAGTTTTGCAAGTGTTAACACAATTCTTCTGTGACTGTTCTTTATGGATTTTTGCATACATTTCTCACAACCTACCAACAACCACATACACACAGGCACTTTGTGGCATATCTCTTTCAACAATTTATTCTGACTAGTTCAATACTCTGAGGGTTGGAATGTTGCAGAAATTTGAGTATTCTTTTTATACTTGTTATACTTTATTGTTCCTGTCTACATTACTCATTATGTAACCAACCTTTGTGACAATCTTGACTACATGGATCAGTGTTCCATTACTTAAATCATTCATAAATGTACTGAATAATTGAGAATGCTGCAAGAATGCATTAAAAGAGTATCTCAAGAAAACAGATGTAGACATTTTGAGCCAATAGGAACAATCCATCAATGTGCCTCAGTGACACTTCATCCTACATCAGGCAGTGGCCACTGCAAGAATGGGTGCTCTGCCCTGAGAGAAGGAGTGAGAAGAAAGTGCAGAGCACAGGAAGGGTGTAGTCAGCCTGTGAGAAAACATCCATACTTTCTCCAGGTGGACATGTTCCTAAATCTGTAGCAGAGATTAGCATCAAACCAAAGAATCAACAACAATACAATATACAATTAATGAGATTCCACAGGTCACAATTTAAGCACAAGTTCTTTACTATTCTCTGCCTCCTATCAGTCTCTGAACCACATTAGTGAATTAAATACAATTTCCTGAACTTTAGTTTTAACCAACACTTGTTTTGTATTAAGTACATTCTAAGAGTCTACATAAATTATACCCATGATATTCCATCCAGTTTGTAGGTATTCCTTCGTCAACAGCATAAATTATTACATTAGAGGCAGGTCAATGATTGAAATTTTGAAGAAAACTCATATTTCCTTTTTTTATGCTTTATTGGTAAAAAATATCAACCAGGTTTTCCAAGAGGTAAATGGAAGGAAAAGAAATCCAGGTTGAAAGGTACATATTTTTACTGTTCTACTTGTAGAACAGGAAAAGCAGCAATGTTTCATCCAAAACCAGCAGGAGAAATCTACAGCCCCATTTTCAGTCTCTCCCACAATCTCCATGCTCTGACTTCCTCAATCTACCCCTGAACTATGGTGGGGGTGTCATGGTTCCGAGTGCTGGCCCTCAATTCAGCTCCATTGATGGTGCCTTGTTGTGCAGCACACGGATTCTATGCACTACTAATCGCATAACGACACACACCTGAGCCCCATCAGGAGACTAGCATAAGAACCCTGGTTTCACTAGCAGTAGTTGCCAGAGTATTGGTCAATATTTTTGTATATGTTGTCTCCTAGCTGCTTAGAGCTGGCCTGGTTTTGCTGTTGCTCCTAGGATATTCTGTTTCTGTGTTGGGACTCTGCCTCGGGAGCCCTGAGGCAAGATTCCTTCTGGTCACTGCCTGTGTTTGGTTCTGAGGAAGCATCCTGACTCCAGTGTCGTACTGGTGCGCTGCATTCGGGTTCTCAGTGATCTCACTCTTTGCTTGACACTGTGATGGGGGGTGAGGGGTGGGTTTTCAATGAGTGACCTTTCCCTTGTCACCATGTTCTTGACCCCTGGATTAATTGCTGTCTGCTGTGTGTGCCATGGATGTAGTTTTCCCACTTGACAGACTGGCAACTTGCTATTTTGGGTGGAAGCATGTGATAAAATTGAAAGGGAGACCCATTATTAAGTTCAGGAGCATGGAAAGGAACACCTTGCTGTTGGGGTTAATGTTTCTGCAACTGAAGAGCTTGCCAACACACTTTACAGAAATTCACGCAAGAAGAATTCCATGCAGGGAAAGTGCCATGGACATACTGCAAAGAGCCAGCACCTTTAGATAGGCAGGGCAGGAGAGAAAATATATAAACAAAATATATTAAAAATAAATACTTCTACATGTTAAATGGTGGGTAATGGCATGTG
Organism: Pristis pectinata; assembly: GCF_009764475.1. Lineage (NCBI taxonomy): Eukaryota > Metazoa > Chordata > Chondrichthyes > Rhinopristiformes > Pristidae > Pristis > Pristis pectinata. Next base: position 89,875,326 of record NC_067413.1, read on the forward strand.
AGCACTATTGACTTTCCATATTTTATATAAAAAAAAGACCCTCAAAATGGAGGTGGTCTTTACTGGATTAGGCACAGGCAATGAGATCTGTTGTTCAGAAGTCAAAATTCCTCACAGTACTTCTCTGAGGTGAATGAAGAGCAAATTGCTTTTGATACCCTGATTTGCTCTACAATTTTACAACCTACATAGGCAAGCAAGATATTGTCATGATATTGTCATAATATTGCCATAAGCACTTTCCTTAAAAGCTTGCCTAGGATTTGTTATAAAATTCCTCACACAACTCTTTTATGATGGTCTCCAGTTTCCACAAAGCAATAATTAAAGGACAATTATTACTCTACATCATCTCATTGGTTTCATCATCCTGAGCCATTCTTGCATTTTCAATTTGTTTATATTTTATAATAATGATTTGCATAGAAGTGCCAGCATGTTAAACAATAAGAATGGTTTCACTACAGAAAGTTATTTCAAACACAAGTAAGGCAAAAAAAAACTGATTTTAAAAAAAGGACAAAAAAGTGGATAGTTATCTATAGTCCTCTTGATTGATGCAGCAATATTGTGGTGTCTCATCACAATGACTTGGATTTTGCTTGGAACATAAGAAACTTTGCAATCCCAATGCTTCAAATGCTCCACGGACATTTTGATGTTCCTGTCAGTGACCTGTTGTTGTTTAGCCAACTGCCACTGCAATCCATCATTGAATTCATTTCAGATAAGATCTCCTCCAGGTTGGAGATGGTGCAGTGTGTGATTCCCTATTCCTTTCACTTTTTGCCTGTTGCAGTTAAATCAAGATGCCTAACTTAACTAACTGCCAAAGCTTTAACTCTCTGTGAGCAGGTTTGCATCAGGAAATGGATTTTGCCTGACAGAAAACCAAGCAAACCATAGCTACCCATCTGCACTAGGGCACCTGCAGGCAAGAACATGAGAACATGAAAAACAGGAACAGGGTGGGCCATCTGCTCCTATGAGCCTGCTCTTCCATTTATTAGAATTGTCAGATCCGGTTATTTTCGAATCTGCAGGTTCTTTCAGGAGTCCAAGAGTGAGTTGAAAACAACTTGGCACTTCACACAGTTTTATTGGAAAAGATAAAACAAAGAAACAGTCACAGAGCACATGGCACTAGCTTTATAACTAGGAGATGAGGGAGACAAAGGAACTAAAGATGAGCTAGGGCCAGGGTGAAGAGAGCAAGAGGCAAGAGCGCAAGAGAGAGCAAGATAAGGAAGAGAGAGATTAACAAAAAATGACACCTTTTATACCTGAGATAAGATGTACTCCTTAGCTAACAATAGTGCAATCAGAAAACCTATTAGATACCTGTGGCAAAAGCAACCAATGAGGAAACACGTATTCACCTGATGGACGAACCAATAAGCTATGAAGCAGCCATTCCTTGTACAGCCACTTGAAGTGTATTAAACACTATACACGTTAAAAAACTAATTAAAACAGTCAAATCCAACAGGATCATGACTCACCTATCTCAGAGCCATTGTTCGGCATTGCTCCCACGTCACTTGATCCCTTTAATATCCAGAGACCTATGGGTCTGTGATTTGAATGAACACAATGATTAAACCTCTGGAGCCCTCTGCAGCACAGAGTTCCAAAGGTTGACCTGAGTTAAGAAATTATTCCTCATCTCAGTCCTAAAAGGCCTATACCATATACTGAAACAACACTGTCTTGGTCCTAGATTCCTCAACCAAGAGAAACATCCTCCCTACATCATTAAACCTCTGGAGCCCTCTGTAGCACAGAGTTCCAAAGGTTGACCTGAGTTAAGAAATTATTCCTCATCTCAGTCCTTAAAGGCCTACACCATATACTGAAACAACACTGTCTTGGTCCTAGACTCCTCAACCAAGAGAAACATCCTTCCTGCATCAAGGTTACCAATGTGCACTTCAAACATAAGGGACAAGTTGTGAGTGAGGCTTGCTATCACAGCCATGGCTTCTTCTGCCCTGCTGAAAAAGATCCTGATTTTGCCAAAAAAATACCTGTTAGGAGTAAAAATACAAAGGGGCAGAAATACTCAGGCAGCATCCAGGAGATAATGCTTCAGATCAACGACCCCTAATCAGACCTGGAGACAGACACATAAGACAGAAGGTCACAGCAAGTGGAAAGGCCATTTAAGCAGAGGCACCATTACTTTTGCATAGAAGTGAAAGAGGAAGAGAAACACTAGAGGTAAGATGCCCTGACGGTGAGGAACCTGAATAGTCATGCTTCATTTATGCTCACTTTGGACTTCAGTTCCTTTTGGTAAGGGCAGTGCAAAAGTGCCTTAATTTTGGTGAAGATTCCACGTACCAGTGATCTACAGCAGAGCAAATTCTCTTGAGGAGGAAGCAGATTTTATAACTTGCCTCCCACTCTCTCTGCTCTGAGGGTGCAGTGACTTTGCTGAAAAGGATGTGGGAGGAGGGCAGGAAGGTGGACTGTGGAAAAGTTTGTGCTGCCATCCTGCACTCAATGGTGAGCTATGCATTAAAGCACAGTGAGGTAAATGGACAATCATAATATATCAGGACTTCAGTTCAGGAACACTGCATTGCTGGCTTCTTGAACGAATGTGAAAAGTGGTAGAGCAATGCCTTCAGGAAGAGAACTTAACTATATCTACGTTAATATGCGTGGGTGGCTGCAGGAGCAGCTGTACGAATGGTTGTACGGGTCCAAGGGTGATTGCATGGATGGCATTAGTGCCAATTGTACAAGAGGCTTTAGGGGTAGCTGTACAGTCAGCTCCATGTGCAGCTGTACAGGTGGCTGTTCAGTAAGAGACAGTTTATGGCCCACTATTCCAGAATTTAACCAAATGTTAACACCCCAGCATGCTCTGAGAAAACCAAATGCTTCAAATGTCTAAGTTGAGAGAGAGAGAGAGAGAGATATGATTTGCTGGTAAAACCATGTCTTTTCTTCTTTGAGCACCTGTAGTTTCTGACAGTCCACAGTGCTGTTATATTCACAATACCGGGGTAAAATTGGGCTTTCATGTCCAGAGTTCTGTTCTAGAACTTTTGGAAATGCTAATGATTGAAATTACTGAGTGAGTTAAATAGTCATAGAAAGAATGCTGAAGGAATGAAAGATCCAACCACGTTGACGCCACGGCCAAGAAAGCTCACCAGCACCTCTACTCTCTCAGGAGGCTAAAGAAATTTGGCATGTCCCCATCGACCCCTACCAATTTTTATTGATGCACCTTTGAAAGCATCCTATCTGGATACACCACCGCTTGGTATGGTAACCGCTCTGCCTGGGACCGCAAGAAACTGCAGAGTGTTGTGGACATAGCCCAGCACATCACAGAAACCAGCCTCCCCTCTTGTCTATACCTCTCGCTGCCTTGGTGAAGCAGCCAGCATAATCAAAGACCCCACCCACCCGAGACATTCTCTCTTCTCCCCTCTCCCATCAGGCAGAAGATACAGGAACCTGAAGGCACGTACCACCAGGCTCAAGGACAGCTTCTATCCCGCTGTTATAAGACTATTGAACAGTCCCCTTATATGATGAGATAGACTCCTGACCTCACAATCTACCTTGTTATGACCTTGCACCTTATTGTCTACCTGCACTGCACTTTCTCTGTAACTGTAGAACTTTATTCTGCACTGTTATTGTTTTCCCTTGTACTACCTCAATGCACTGTTGTAATGAATTGATCTGTATGAATGGTATACAAAACAAGTTTTTCACTGTATCTCAGTACATCTAATCTTATATCTTATTAATAAGATATCTATCTTAAATGTGACAATAATAAACCAATTTAGCAATTTGTTTGTTTATATATAGCATTTCTTGTCAAGATGTGATCAGCTTAGTTTAAACAGAGAGCAGATTCTAGGAAGTTTTGTTTTCCTCATCTGGCATGTACCGCTATTCTGTAAGTGTAATTGCATTGAAATTGTTTTCCAACTTGTAAAACCACTGAAATATAGGGATCACATGTTAACTATTGAAATTGTCTTTGACCACCTGGGATGTAATTTAGAATTATGACTTGTAACATATTAAAAATATCAAACAGTGGTCATGGATATCAGGCATGAGAGGGGAATGGAGCTAAGGCCAAGAGCGGATAGGAAATGTGAAACTTAGTGTTAGATCAAAGGGAAACCTGCACCGTAGGGAGAATAAGCACTTTACTCTGCAGACATAAGTATCAGTTGAGAAGGCTTGTGTTACTTCCCTATTGCCAGGTGTTAGAAGATTATCTCGCGGCTGGTGGTGAGCTTGGAGCTGCTTATGGCAAGTGGAGGCTTACTTTAAAAGTAAGGCCTCTCAACAAATGGAGACTGCAATCAGGAAGCATAGTCTGATCAGTCACCAGCAGTAGTGTCTCATTGGATTGTCAGTAGAGAGATGAGAGAATATGTTACTGTCAGCTGCTACATTAGTTGAGATTGGGAAATTACAAAAAAATTGAACACATTTTACCACAGAATAAAGGATTCTATTTTTTTTGTTATTTATTAAAGCCCCTTGACAGGATTTCTGCACAGCTGGCAGTAATTCAAGTGCCAGCCTGTTGTAAATGTAGCTTGGCAGAAGAAACACCAGTCCTGCAGAGGGCCACAGAAGTTCTCAGTGTAACTACTGGCTTTGAATCAGAGAACCCAGGTCAATATGTTCGATCTATGTTGTTGGTTTCACATAGACCATGGCAAATGGACCTTTGCCCTTCCACTCCAACTCCTCCACAGCCCTGAGATAATTTTCTTAACTCTGGCATTAGACAGGCAACACATCCTTCTCAACTCATACTTACCTGTACGTCTGCAGAGAACAGTGTTTATCTTCCTTCCAATGTTGTCCTCTCTGACTGCTACATTCCTTCACACTCATCTAACTTGAATGACCCCCTGTGTCACAATGATCATCAACACTGCAGTCTCTGCTCTTATCCACACTGGCTACAAGAACTGCATCCCCACTGGACAAGTTCAAGGCTGAAGCTCCTCCAATGCTGCCTTGGGGATTTCCCTTCCTACCTTGTGGTCAAAACACTCCTGACCTTCTTGATTGTACATTTCAGCAATATATAATCTATAGGCTCCTGGGAAAAAAAGTGTCCAGGTAACTTCTTCCAAATATTTCTTCCACAATTTCATGACTTGAGTTAGACAAAGGGATATTATGAAAATCTCCTCTTTAAAAAATCTATGTGTCTTCTGAATGCCTTGATTATTTCATAACAATAAATTGTTTGCAGTGCAATCACTGTTTTGTTGACAAGTAGAGGAACCACATTCTGCAGATCAAAACATCAGAAACATCAAACGAAATAAATGACCAGGTAATTTGCAAGCTTGGAAGTGGTGATTGAGCCTGGAAACTGAACAAACATTTTACTCTTCAAAACAAAAAGCCACCTCCATAGGCAGACACAGCTGAAAGGGAGCATTTCTGAAAATAAGTCATTTGTCAGCATTGTACTTGAGTGTTGAATTAAATTATCTGGTCAGGATCGGGAGAAGGTTTTTTGACTTTCAGGTGAGAGAACGAACCTTGAACTAATTGGCCCATTGTAATTCAGCAATTAGAAATGTATCTTTTTAATCATGTGATAAAATATTTAAAAGAAAAACTACTTTAAGCAACAGTCTTTGCTATATCACGGAGTAAATTAGGTTAATTCTGTCAGACTGTAAATTTGAAAATGACTTGTATTTAATAGCACACCTTGCTTGCAATTATAAAATTTAATTGCCTGAAGTACAGAAAGAAATTAAATCAAAAATATAACAAAAATAAATTATTTCCTGTCCATTGAAGATTTGCGTAATTGAAGATTTTTTTTTCGCAGCAGTACAACAAATCAATGATAACTTCAAATCTTACGTTAAATTAGGGCCAGATTTCATCTGTATACACTTGTGAAGAGAAAAATGTTTAAGGTAATCTGCCAGCCAAGCAAGTGGAGACAAAAACATTAAGTATGTTCAGAATTCAATTGGATGCTAAAATGGGTGAGTTACTATAGCATAAGGAATAATTTCAATGAGATGAATGATCTTTATTAAATTGTCTTCTTTATATTCTTATGAAGTGTTTGGAATGGAGGTATTTTGAACAGGCACATTTATATTCCCTATTATTCTGTAAAAATGTAGAAAAATCAATATTTTCCATCACTGTAAACATTCTCTGAACACTTGATCTACAGCTACCTACCAATTGTGTAGAAAGTCTAATTAGTTCAGACGGATTGACCCAAGCATGAAAGCAAACAGCATAGCCCTCTTAAAGCACTGCTCAGATAACTAGAAAACAGGAGTGAATGAATATAGCTGTCTGATGCACTACAGCATTTTTTTGTTCTTCATTGGTGCAAGAAGCTAGAGATCAAGCTCATTTGCTAAACATGTCTGGTGAGGGGTTTAGTGCCAAAACTAGAGAGTTCAACAATATGACAGGCACAGGAAAGATGAATCCAACCTTCAAGATTTTTGTTAGATTTCCAAACTTTGTTAAATTGGCTTCTCTTATACTCTCCTCTGGAACATCAGTTAAAACATTGATGATTAGGAATAAAACAATCAGGATTTTGGCAGGGATGTCAGATGAACAGCATTCAAAGTTAGATAACATTATGGTAGATCATTAAGGGGAAGGCAGGCAGATAGACAGATAATTAGGTAAATGAATCATGTGGAGGAAAATGAACAAATAATTGGCTTAGCTGACTATAAGTCCATGGGTTCTGTTAAAACATGATACATTTTAGCATAGTACGTAGTGCTCACCATGTACTGAATCCACTTTGCTATTGACTTTGCTAAGTAAGGGGAAGATTTCATTTTCTTTTTTTGTATAATTTTTTTCAAACTGAAGTTTTCCTAACCTTGTTGTCTTAATTTGCAGTGGTGAACAGAAAGTATAAAATGCTAAAAAAAAAGTAGCTTCCCAGGTAATTTAGTAACTAGCTGGAACTGGTTAACTAAAGTCAGCCTACTCAGAACCTATGGGACCTGGATTTAGAAAGTATTTGGTTTCTGCTAAGACACTGCAGGTTTTAGCACAACTTGCAGTTCTAGCTAAGGGGTTATGGTGAGGTGAAGCTGATGGTGGTTTTATGTTTTAAAAAGTAAATCAAATTCATAATATAACATAATTAAGTTAAAATTGCAGGGCAGATGATGTGTTGCAAAACCATGGCAGGGTCAGTACCTGGGAGCTGCTGGAAACTATCCTAGTCTCTGGTGCCCACAGAAAGTGTCTGCAATTTGATGAATTTTGGCTCAGGAGTTGATGAGCTGGAGTCTGAGATTTGGACACTACATTGCATCAGGGAGGGGGACAGTTACCTGGAAGTAATATAGTACCAGGAGGCCATTACACTCTTTAAATCAAGTAAAATCATAGCATGGATACGGGCCCTTTGGCCCAACGAGTCCATGCCGACCATGGTGCCCAAGTAATGCAGTATTTGTCAGTCAAGAAGATCAGAAAGATTTGACTACAAGATAGGTATGGGGTTCCAGAAGGTAGCATCGAAGGAGCTTCAGCCTCACACTTGTCCAGAGGGACACAATTATTGTATGTGGAGAAGAGAAGATATTGCAGGGAGGATGAACAAACTGACCGTGATACAGGGGGCCATTTAATTTGGGGAATGAATAAGAATGTGTGAGCCCTGAAGGCTGTGATACCTGTTTGGTGCCAGGGTTAAAAACATATCTGAGGGCTGGGGAGCAACTGGAATGGAAGGGCAACAACCCAGTTGCCGTGGTCCATGTGGAACCAATGACATAGATGGGAAAAAGAAGGAGATTCGGGTAAAGGATACTGAGAGGCCAGAGTCCAAATTGAAAAACAACATTACAAAGGAAATAATCCATGGATTGTTACTTAATACAAGTTGGCACAGGGTTAATAATATCAGAGAGTTGAATGAGCTAATGATTGGTTTGGGAGAAATGGGTTTCACTTTATGAGACACTGGCACCAGTACAGCGATAAGGAGTTGCTCCATTGGGGCAGGCTTCACTTGAATTGGACTAGGACCAGAATTCTACCAAATTTATTAATTAGAGCTGTGCGGACTGTTTTAAACTAATTTGTTGATGGAATGGTTCTGGTAAGAAATTTTGAAATTTATATAGAAAGGACAGGGTGCCAACAAACTGGGTAATGATAACTGTCTGTTAGGAAGGGACAGAGGGCACCATCAGATTATAACCTCAATTACAGTCAGAACAGAGTGAGATGACAAAAAGACAAAATTGAAATCTCTTTATCTGAATGTGCACAGCATTCAGAGCAATATCACTGAATTAACTGCACAAATAGAAATGCATGGGTATGATATAATTGTCTTTGCAGATGTCTAGTTTTAGAGTGACCAAGGTTGGGAATTAAATATTCTAAGAAACTTATCTTTTATAAGAGATGGGTAAAATGGAAAATGAGCAAGGGTCTCCCTGACAATAAAGAATGGGATAAAGGATCTCCAAGATTGGAATTAATTGGATTGGAGCTAAGGAAAACCAAGAGGCAGAAAACAATGCTGGGAGCTGTCAGCAGGCCTCCAAACCTCGGTCTTCCAACATAGAGAGATATCAGTAAGGGAATGCTGCAGAGTAACACAGTCCAGGCTGCAGGAGTACGTGCTGAGGGATGTACTGAAGCTCGGTGCAGCCAATGCAAACTCTCTGTGGGTAAGGAGCACAGTCTAGACTCCTTCTGCTACCACACATGGAAGGGTGAAGTTGGGTGGGGAAGCCCATTGAACAATGAACAGGATGAATCACCCCAGGGGCCACACGAGCGGCATAGTGCTATGTTTGTTTGTTTGCTAGTTTTTTTTAAAAAGGTTTACACTATTGAATGTAACGACCATGAACATAAATGTTTTTTGCACTGTTTCTTCTTTTGTATATCTTTTTTATTATTAATAAAGTTTATTTTTAGAAATAAAATAAAACCATGGTGGTAATGAAAGCCAAGGTATAAATCAGAATATTAGAGGTGCCTGTAACAAGGGCAATATAATAATATGGGTACTGTAAAATCTACATGTAGATTGGACAAACCAAATGAGCCAAAATAGTGTGAAAGGTGAATTCGTGGAATGTATAAAAGATGATTTTCTCGATCAGTATATTGAGAATCCAGCAAGGATTCTAGATTCATTATTGTGCAATGAGGAAGGATTAATTAATAATTGAAAAGCAAGCATTTTTTTAACGGTATTGGTGTTCAGGGGATCTTTGTGCCCTTGTTCATGAATCACTGAAAGCTAATGTGCAATTATAACAAGCAATTAGGAAGACAAATACTATGTTGGCCTTTATTGCTAGAGGAATTGAAAAACATAAGGTAAATACATCTTACTACAATTATATAAGGCACTGGTGAGACTACATGTGGAATATTGTGTGCAAGTCTGGTCTTCCTCCTTAAGGAAGGATATAGTTGTGGGAGAGAGAATACGATAGAAGTTCACCAGATTCAGTCATAGAATCAAAGAGAGATACAACTCGGAAACAGGCCATTCAGCTCACTGAGTCTGCACCAACCCTCGGCCACCCTCTTACACTAATCCTACATTAATCCTAGTTTATTTTTTAATTCTTTCCGGATTCTCAAAAATTCCCTCCAGATTCACTCACCTATACACCAGAGGCAATTTTGTTGTGGCCAATTTACTTGTCAATCTACATATTTTTGGGATGTGGGATGAAACCAGAGCACCTGGGTCATAGGCAAAACATGCAAACTCCACACAGACAGGACCAGAGGTCAGGATTGAACCTGGGTCTCTGGCACTGTGAGGCAACAGCTCTAACTGCACAACTGAGCCACCCAGACTGATTTCTGGGAAAGGTAGTTTGTTCTGTGAGGAAAGATTAAGTGTAAAAGATTAGACGAATGACAGGTGATCTTTTTGAAGCATAAATTCTTACAAGAAGTGAAAATAAAAAAAAACCTGAAGATGCTGGAAATCTGAAATAAAGACAGGAAATGCTGGAAACACTCAGCAGTCAGGCCACATCTGAGGAAAAAGAAACAGTTAACTTTTCAGATCCAAGACCCTTTGTCAGAACCATGAAAGAGAGGCAACAAGTTAGTTTTCAGTAGCTGAGAAGATTGGGGGAGAATTGGGAAAACAAAGAAAATATCTCTAGTGAGGCTAAATGGGTTTATGGAGGCAGCTACAAGCATATTATTACAGGGCTTTTCGGAGTGAATTGGTAAAATTAGTAAATTGGTTTATTATTGTCACATGTACCGAGGTACAGTGGAAAAACTTGTCTTGCATTACGTTCATACAGATCAATTCATTATACGGTGTATTGAGAGTGCACTGAGGTAGTACAAGGTAAAGCAATATTAGAATGCAGAATAAAGTGTTACAGTTACAGAGAAAGTGCAGTGCAGGTAGACAATAAGATGCAAGGTCATAACTAGTTCAATTGTGAGTAGGTGCAGGGATGATGCTTGCTATTCTAGTTGTCTAGAATAGGATTCATAAGCTCTAAATAATGGTTCAGTCATTCAGGCTTTAGATCTCTTCACTCAAAGGGTAGACACTCTTTGGAATTCTCTAACCAAGAGGGCTATGGGGGTTCAGTCACTGATTATATTCAAGCAGAGATTGATAGATTTTTGGATGATAAGGAAATCAAAAGATATGGAGTTGGTGTGGGAAAGTGTGCTTATGTAAAAGATCAACCATGATCATTGAATGGTTGATCAAGCAGAAGGGGCTGAATGGCCTGCTCCCATGTTCCTATGCCATCATACATGTAAAGCAATCAAAAGCACATCCTTAACTGAAAGCAACAGTCTCTCAACTAATTGCAGCATCTGATACAACAATGTATCAAAAGTCAAAGCACATTGACTCAGATCTTTTATACAGTATAGACTGTAGAGTTTATTGGATATTTTTTGGAAAGAATTAAACAATGATATTTCCCCCTATAAATAATTTGAACATGAGTATATGACACAATGTCAAATATAGCAAATAGCATTAACTATTTATAAACTAACACAAGAGTGCAGAGACAATTTATTACTGTAGATTGCATAAATGTCAGATGAAATTTATTGAAGAGTGCTGTGAGATGATGTAGTTTGTGGAGTGTGATTTGGAGAATACATGTATACCAAAAGATTTGGCAAAAATATAACAAAGCATTGATATTGCTGTTATTCAACAAAGCAATAACCTCTGGTCAAATTCTAGCCGCAATACCTCAACTCTTATAAGCTGTTAGTTGTTCTCTCCCTATACAAGACCCCCCCTTCATGTGAGCAAAAGGATAAGGCAATAAGACCATAAGGTAAAGGAGCAGAATTAAGCCATTCAGCCCATCGAATCTACTCCGCCCTTCAATCATGGCTATTTTTCTTTCTTAAACCTATTCTCCCCGTAACCCTTAACCCCCTCACCAGTCAAGAACCTATCAATCTCTGCCTTAAGTACACCCAGTGATTTGGCTTCCACAGCCCTTTGTGGCAATGAATTCCACAGATTCAGCAACCTGTGTCTGAAGAAATTAATCCTCACCTCTGTTCTAAATGGATGCCCCTTTATTTGGAGGCTGTGCCCTCGGATTCTAGACTCGCCTACTGATGGAAACATCTTGTGGACTCTCCTACTAATGGAAACTATACCTGGGGGGAATGGTGGGCAGGAACGTGTAGAAGTGTTGGATAAAATTGGATAGTGTCGGAAAACAGAAGAAGGAATCAGAGCAATCTGAATAGCCTGAGAGTTATCAAAGCAATACGGAAAGCAAGTCAAATCTATTTACTGGCTGATTTCAATAATTACTGGATGCAGAAAATTGAGAAGGGTTTTTCATTGGGGAAACTGTCTCAAGATTTTTGGGCTACTCTATTTAAAACTAGCTTCTACCTGTTAAAAGGAAAACTGGTTTGTCTCTGGAAGTTAACTGGAGAACATTTCTGGAAGCTGCAGTCAAGGAGCACAGATCGAAGTTCTTAATGCTCCACTGGAGATCCTGATGAATGAGAAAGAGAGGAAAAGGGCTGGTGCGTAACTGTTAAGCAAGAGGAGTGTTTTAAGGCACCTGATACATAACCAGAGGGAGGAGTAGCAGAGATTCTCTGTCATGAATGAAGCTTGGGAAGAAGTTCAATTAATTGACAAATATTGTATCAATATAAAAATTTGCAGTAATATAGTGCATTTTTAATAGTAACATGTGTCAAGATATTTCACAGAAGCATTATCAAAGGTCAAGCCTCACAAGGATATACTGGGATAAGTAACCAAAAACATGTTCCCAAAAGGATTCCATTAAAGAGAGAAGAGATAGAGAGGCAGAAAGACTTAGGGAAGGACTTATAGAGCTTATATTCGTGATACAGCTGCAAAAATTGCAAGAATCATAATCAAGGATGCAGAGAGTTCAGAATTAGAGTTACACAGAGGTCTCAGAGGTTTGCAGAGCTGGATGTGTTTACAGACATAGAAAGGGCAATGTTATGGAAGGATTCGCAACAAAGGTGAGAAGGTTAAAACTGACCTTCTTCTGGACCTGCAGATAATGTAGGTGCCAATCACAGTGGTGGTGGGTGAATGGGACTTGATGTGAGTTAGAAGTTCATATTAACTGGGACACCCACCAGGAGAAATTTGGAATAATCAAGTCCTGGTGGCCAGCCACTTCATTTCCACGTCCCACTCCCATACTCCCATGTAAGGAGTTTGTACGTTCTCCCTGTGTCTGCGTGGGTTTCCTCTGGGTGCTCCGGTTTCCTCCCACATTGCGTAACGCTATTACAGCGCCAGTGACCCCGGGTTCAATTCCCGCTGCTGTCTGTAAGGAGTTTGTATGTTCTCCCCACGTCTACGTGGATTTCCTCCGGGTGCTCCGGTTTCCTCCTACATTCCAAAGATACGTATGGGTTAGGAAGTTGTGGGCGTGCTATGTTGGCGTCAGAAGTGTGGCGACACTTGCGGGCTGCCCCAGAACATGCTACGCAAAAGGTGCATTTCACTGTGTGTTTCGATGTACATGTGACCAATATGGATATCATCATCATCACCGAAATAGCAACTGTTTATTTCTTTCCATAAATTCTGCCTGACCTGCTGAGTTCCTCCAGCACTTTGTGTGTGTTGTTTAGAATTATCAAAGGTATGATAAAGAGTTTTACCAACAGAGGAGCTGATGCAGGGCTGGAAATAGAGTTACAGAGATGGAGGTAGGTGGTGTTGGCTCATCACCTTTTGATTTCAGAGCACTCTGCACCTGCATTCTGCATCGATCAGTATTGAGGACGAGTTCATGTGTTCATCCTTTCACTCACAGTCTCAGCTTCATTGTAAACTTCACACCCACAATGTGCAGCTCACATTGAGAGTGGAACCAAAACTTAACACTAGCTTCCACTAACATACTTCCTTCTTACAAGACAAAGTTGCATGTGATAAGACTCCACAGCTCCATGTAGACGCCAAGGCCAAGAAAGCTCACCAGTGCCTCTACTTCCTCAGGAGGCTACAGAAATGTGGCATGTCCCCTTTGCCACTCACCGACTTTTATTGATGCACCATAGAAAGCATCCTATCTGGATGTATCACAGCTTGGTACAGCAACCGCTCTGCCCGGGATCGCAAGAAACTGCAGAGAGTTGTAGACACAGCCCAGCACATCACAGAAACCAGCCTCCCCTCCATGGACTCTGCCTATATCTCTCGCTGCCTTTGTGAAGCAGCCAGCATAATCAGAGACCCCACCCACCCGGGTCATTCTCTCTTTTCCCCTCTCCCATCAGGCAGAAGACACAGAAGCCTGAGGGCACAGACCACCAGGCTCAAGGACAGCTTCTATCCCACGGTGATAAGACTATTGAATGGTTCCTTATACGATAAGATGGACTCTTGACCTCACAATCTACCTTGTTGTGACCTTGCATCTTATTGCCTACCTGCAATGCACTTCCCTGTAGCTGTGACACTTTACCCTGTATTCTGTTATTGTTTTTACCTTGTACTACCTCAATGCACTGTATAATGAATTGATCTGCACGATCGGTATGCAAGACAAGTTTTTCACTGTACCTCGGTACAAGTGACAATAATAAACCAATACCAATACCAGTACCAATACTTTAACTGGTGGAGGAACAGTGTAGCTCCCTGTCCTCTCCCTCACTGAGAAGGTGATGGAGTACTTGGGCATTGCTGAGGCTGCAGCTACTGGTGATGTTAGAGAAATCTCTGACCAGAGTTCTTGTAAATCTAGTTCTTCCTCTCTCTTTTTCTCAAACCACAGCCCAGACCCTGGTCCATTTCTCATTTCAGGTTATCCAGATGCTGAAGGTCCTTGGACTGTGCAGAATGAGAAAGATCACTCACTGAAAGTACTTTGAGATTGAGACTGCTCTGATTTGAAAGGCGACGGCAAGTATCTGCACCCAGTGAGACTATGCATGTTAGTGCAAGGAGGAAGGGCAGAGGGACAATACACCACAGGTGTCAGTTCACTAGTGGATGAGGTTGCAAACCAGCTTAGTTGTGGACACAAATTTCAATGGGTCAAACTGCTGAAGAAGACCCACAGAATGACAGTATACCTGCTCCCACACTGCCAGATAAGCAATGTTGCCTTTAAGTTGGCATCCCTATGCACTTTTTGAAGCTGTGACTATGTAGATCCTCTAGCATCAAATTGGATTTTGTTAGACAGTCAAATCACTTCAACACCCCTTGCCTTAGATTTTAGTATTAGAACAAGAATGCAGCAGGAAAATTTTACTCGCCTCTCTGTTCTGATACAGTGTATCCCAATATCAATCTTAACACTCACTCCACTGTAAACAAAGCTCACAGGACCAAGGTAAAGCTCATGAAAAGTCATCAATCTGAAATGTTAATTCTGTTTCTCACATCACAGATGCTGTCCAACATGCTGAGTACGTCTGGTATTTTCTGTTTTTGTTACTGGAAGAAATAAACTGGGAAAAGCTCTGGGACATCACCAAATTGTATAAGAATGGGGCATATTTCTTCCATTAGTCAAATAAATAACTCATGAGCACACAGAAGCCAAGCATCATCCAAGCGCCATTGAGGCAAAGCATCTTGAGGAAGTTTGCATGCAGATTGTATTATTTGTATTCGATTAGTGACAAAGCCACAGTGCTCACTGCTGACCTTTGAGGAAGTTGCCTGCCAAGGTCCAAAGATCATGGTTTGAATGGATTTCCCTTTTCCTAACATGAGATAGTGTAAGGATTGTGTTTTAGGTGCTCTCAGACATCCAGGGAAACTGATATTATCACACAGTCTGAACAACAAATCACTTTGAAGAAATCTCACAGACTACAAACTCTTTCCAACAAACACTTAAAATATTTTATAGAGCATAAAATAAAGATTGGAATATGCACAAATTTAAGGCAGAATTTGAATTATCACAAGCAAACATTAAAAATAGTGGAGTTATTATTACCAATTATAGCCAGAATATTTATGTGGTGGCTCCAGTTAAACTTCTGATCAGTGGTGGCCCCCAGAATGTTATGGTGGGAGATTTGACAACAATATTGCACAGAATGTAAAGAAAAAAGTGGTTATACTTTCTCTTGATGGAGATGATAGATGATCATTGCCTGCCACTTGTCTTGCTTGAATGTTAGTTGCCATTTACCAACCCACGCCTGAATGCTGTCTGGGTCTTGCTGCGTGCAGGCATGAATATTTCATTATCTCAGGGCTTGTAAATGGAGCTGAACATTGTACATTCATCAGCAAACATACCCACTAATGACTATATGATGGAAGGAAGGTCATTGCTGAAGCAGTTGGTGATTTTGGGGTCTAGGACGCATGCCTGAGTAACTCCTGTAGTGAACTCCTGAGGCTTAAATGATTGCAGCCTCTTCCCTTGTGTTAATTATGACTCAAAGCGGGATGGATTAAGTCCTGATTTTCTTTGGTCAGTTTAATAGTGTTCCTTTCTTCCACATTTGGTCACGTTTCACTTTTGTCAAGTCACATTCATGTTACCCCTGGAATACAGTTCTTTGGTCTGCTTTTTGACCAAGGGTATAGCAAGGATCTGGAGCCAAGTAGTTTTAGCAAAGCCAAGACTGAGCAACAGAAACAAAAATGCTGGAAACATTCAGAAGGTTGGGCAGCAAGATTTCAGGGATTGATCTTGTATCAAAACAAAACCTTGTTTCTCTCTCTCATTCACAGATGCTGTCTGACCTGCCAAGTATTGTCAGTACCTTTTAATTTTATTTCACATTTCTGACATCAAATGACACAATAGAACATAGAACACGACAGCACAATACAGGCCCTTCGGCCACAATGTTGTGCTGACATTTTATCCTGCGATAAGATCTATCTAACCCTTCCCTCCCACATAGCCCCCTATTTTTCTATCATTCATGTGTCTAAGAGTCTCTTAAATGTCCCTAATGTATGTGCCCCCACAACCTCTGCAGGCAATGCGTTCCACGCACCCACCACTCACTGTGTAAAAAATACTTACTCCTGACATCCCCCTTATACCTTCCTCCAGTCACCTTAAAATTATGTCTCCTTGTGTTAGCCATTGTTGCACTGGGAAAAAGTCTCTGACTGTCCATTCGATCTATGCCTCTTATTATTGTTAAGTACTGGAAGATTTGTCCTGCTTTTTGTAGACCTGAACAACTAATCATTTTGTCAGCATGTAGCTGTACTGGAAAGCCTTGGCTGGGATTGAGACTCATTCTGAGCATAAGTCTTCAACATTACCTCTGCCATGTTGTCAGGCACATAACCTTTGCCACCTCTAGTGCTGATGTTATTTCTTGATATCATATGGAATTATAGAAATAACATAGAAGGAGGTCAAACAGCCCACTATGTCCATGCTGCGGAAATAGAGCACTTGAGAGAATTCTCACATGCCAGCTCTCAGTCTGTATCTTGCGGATAGAGTTGGCTGAAGACTGACACCTGTATTTATGACAATTTCTGGAGGGGGCTGGGTTGGATCATCCACTCGGTGCCTTTGGCTGAAGGTTATTTCTATTGTTTCAGCAATCTGTTTGCATTAATGTGTTGGCTCTGCTACAGCTGAGTGTGTGGAGGTCAATGTAGCAACCTCCACTTACTTGTTGATTAACTGTTCACTGTCATTCATGACTGGAATCGGCAGGAGTCCAGAGCTTTGATCTGATTCATTTGTTGTAGTTGGCTCTATGTTGTTTCTGGTGCCGCCATGCATGTAACTCTGCACTCTTCCAAAGCACTCAGCGAACATTGGTGGTGGCCTAGTGTGATATTCGTGATAGACTGAGGGATATGGGAAATAACAGTGGACTGAAATACATCTCTACTTTAACATTTCTGATAAAACATATTTCAGGTAGCAGTAAGACGTCTTGCAAAATATTGCTTAATCCAACCAAATTTATCTGGTGGTTGATCCAGATTCTAGTGCCATGATACTAAATTACTCAAATTTAGATGTTTTTATTAGATGCATGTAATTTATGGAATTGGAAGACTGTTCCCAACTGATAGAATTTCCAAACTTATGAAGCAGTTTTTAATTTTGATGATTCTTACTCAAGTGGAAGTGAAGTGAAGTATATTAGCTAAATCAGCTATTTGTCATGTACCTCTCTGGCCCTGAAATGATGGCAGAGGATGCAAGCACAAAGTACTTCATGGATCTGTTCAACTGTTTATCCATCCATACACATCATCAGATACAGAAAGATAAAAATCCCACTTACTGACCTAGTAAATGCAGTACTTCTACTCACTACAGTAATATCATTAGCATATTTCTAAAGGAATAGTATATTAAAAAAAATTATTTACAGCATGGTAACAGGCCCTTCCGGCCCAAAGGGTCCGCGCCACCCATTTTAAACCCAAATTAACCTACCCGTACGTCTTTTTGCAATGTGGGAAGAAACCGGAGCACCCAGAGGAAACCCACGCAGACACGGGAGAACGTACAAACTCCTTACAGACAGCGACGGGAATCGAACCCCGTTCGCTGGCGCTGTAATAGCGTCACGCTAACCGCTACGCTATGTGAATTTATGATACTTAGTGGCAGAGATTGTGGGCTCATAATATTTCTAAAATTAAATATGAATTAATTATAGGAGACAGAAGGGCAAAACAGAGGTTGTTTTATAACAGGAGTTCTGACAAGCAAGAGCTAATTTTTATAGAAACTTTCAGATGGATAAAGGTGAAATTGCTGGAGGAAACAGAGTGTGAGTTTAGGTTGGAGCCCCTACTTAATAACCATAGTGCAGAAGTTCATTTTCTTCTCCTAATTTAGGAGGAAACACTGAGGTCAAAGACCCCTCTAGTGCTGACAGGGTATTGCAGGGATTAAGTTTCATTACAACAGAACAGCAGTTCCTCAGCTCAGAGCCCTGGTTGATCTCGGACTCCATTCCATTCTAATGTCTCAACACTGCCCCTGAAGAAAGGGGGGGGGGGAACTATAATTACATCCCGTTGGCTTAGTTTTAACACAAATCTCAAACCGCTTTTACTGTGCTTCACATTCAGCTGAGCATTGTGTCATCCTATTCTGTTGCTTTCTTTTTCATATTATTGAAGGTTAACTTTTCCCCGTAATCTGCACAGTAAGGAAATTAGCAACTAGATCATTAAATCTCACCAAAGAAAACAAATGATATAATGCGAGTAAGTAATTTAATGTATGGGACACCAGTGTCTCAGGATTGGAATTCTTGATATTTTTCTAGATAGTACAAAGACTTAAGCTCAAACATTTCCAAATTTAAACCAGCATGGGTGAAAGAGAGGAAAAGCTACAATTATTGGTATTCCTTTGCAAACAACCTCACAAGTTGTCAGCAATTTGGATATATAGTTTGATTCAGCAAGATAATCAAAGTAAAGGAATAGATGGAAATAGCAAAGTTTCCTTCAGTGATGTCCAAAATTGACAAAACTCAATTTGCCCAGGGATCGGGAGTTCCATTTCTCTCTTGCAAACTTTGGTGCTGGGTCTGAGCTGAGACTGGATGCATATCTGATACCTGTACATAAATGTTAAGCTAAAACAGCTGAGTGACTTGGAATCTCCACAAAATTCACAGAGGTCCCAATGTTAATGCAAATTAAGGAAGTCTGCATCATATATTGCAAGCATGATTTGAAGAGCAGATTTTTGAACTCTGCAGTCGCATAAACTAAACATCACATCTGAGGCCTCTGCCTTCTAATTGTGTGCATTCTCTGAAGAGCAGATTATTTTCAATTCAGGCCTTCACTGTTATATTACTCTTGTTACTTACTGAAAGCCAGATAATAAAATTTCTTGGAGACTTACTGACGGAATTCTAAACCTGCCCTGAATAACGTGGTTCAAACCATGGTTACCATGTTTTGAATGCTTCATTGGGAAGAACAAGGACTATTTTTCTCAGTTCTGAAGTAAGAACCAAGGAAGCATGTTGGGCAGGTAGATTTATATGGTACATGTTCAGTTAGGATCTGATTTCTTGTCATTAGTCATGGATATAGGGCCAAAGGATTACCCTATTACACACCCACTGAAAACATTTCTGAATTGAAATTACGTTTCTGTACAGAGTCTTACAGTTTTCTTCAGCCAAACCTGGGGACCATAGCCAGGACATAGATTAGTATTGCTGGTTATGAAAATGTTGATGCTTACAACAATAGACATATCCCAAGAAACACAGGATTGGCATGCTCCATTTATGAAAAAAAGTCATGGATGCTCATTAGTCTGATTACATTTCTTAACTGTAAGGGTGTGTAGAGTTTCACTGTTACAGAGATTAAAAGGATAAGCAGTGAACGGTAGCTCATCATATAACATGAATAGACATCAGTGAGGGAATGAATTATTCAGTCAACCCATCTCTGGTTTTGATCAGGCAGATAAGTTGCTCTGACATTCTCACCCCATTTCAGATGGAGGATAAAGCTGTGCCCGTAATTTTTGTATAATTATCCTTTCCCAAAAGTCACTAAGTCTAGTGTGTCATTGGTTGACATTCCTAAAGCACCTTAGAGGTCTACAGATAGGTTAAATACAGATTCTGAAATGAATTTGAAGTCTCACTTCATTCCTCGCTGATGGAAGTTTTCTGCGCACATTTACAATTCATTAGATAAGGGGTCCTTCAGTAAGGATGTAAAAATGCTGATTAATTATTAAAATAACCACATTAAAATAACAAAGGACTGTAAACTTTTTAACCATAGGTCAAATGATTTAGCATGTCCAGTTTCCAGTTTATAAGGAACTTATTTTGAACACAAGATACTGCCCCAGCTAACCTACATATTTAATTATCCTTTGATTTTCCTGTGAGGTATTGCACTACAATTTATGAATCTTAATAAAGATCTATCCCTCCTGGTGTCTAGAACTCATCTATTTGTTTCCAATATCCTTAAACACTGTAGTTCACTCACCTGCACAGATGCTTTTGTTCACACATTGACCCCTCTGTTGCTGAGAAATGTCACCAAATTGCCTGTTAATTTTATTCATCCCAAGGCTTTGGCTCCCAGCTCTGGAAAGCACATGAAAAAACAAACTTTTTGGCTTGTCTTAACTCAAAATCGATTTTTCTTTTATCAACATCTTCCTCTTTTCTCAGGAGAGAGAGAAAAAAAGCTCAGTCCAGAATTGCTTTTCAATTCCTTTGTAACCAATGTCACAAAGTTCCTCGTGTAATCAAGAACTTATAACCATTTGCAGTATTCCAAGTTGACTGGCCAAACTACTCCAGAATTACCAGTTATAATAATGGAGCAGACAAAATAAAAAGCTTCTCAGTTATTTTATGCAAAACTACTTATATTTCTGAGTGCTTTGAATGGAGTAACAATGAATAGGTAACAGGACGTGAGGTTTCTTTTTAAGAGCTGCACTGTCTAGCTGTCTGTTCAGGATAAAGTATACTGTGGCTGTTTTGGCTGTTTTTGCACAGTTCTGGAAATATCTAGCAGTGACTGTAGTCCATCTGGGCAGGACACATTGAATTAAAATGCTTCACCTTTAACTCATAGCCGTGTGTACTGCAATGAGGTAGACATCTTGGAATTCCAAAAAAAAAGACACCTCTCCTCTTCCGTTCACTAAAAGTTCAGGTGGTCTTCATTGACAGCCCTTTAACAGACCAACTGTAAACCAAATAGATTTTTTTTTCTGAAGATTTGTTACCTCTTAAATTGCTGTTGTAGCCTTTTGAATGTTCTGCTCATAAATCTGCTGGAACCGTGTGAGTGGTGAATTATATATCAGGAGCTTACATTGAATCACATGTGACCCCATGGCATTCACTGAGGTTAGAAATACATCACTTAGATAAGAGCAAAAGGTAAATTCAATATTTCCTTGTCATCTACAAAGATCATGAAAAATAACACATTTATGTGTGTTATGTATATTTATTTCCCTGCACATCCAGATACGAAATATACTTTAAAAGGAATTATACAAAAAATAATGTCCCCGGATTATGAACAAGTTCCATTTTTGAGTCTGTTCGTAAATAAAATTTGTACGTAAGTCAGAACAGTTACGTACAGTTCACATCTCGCATCAATTAGTCAAATGTTTGTCTTAGTATATAGTATATATTTTACCTAAAACATCATAATCTGTCACTCGCTACTTGGTGGGAATGGCAGCGGTCAATCTCCTGGTCATTATCTCAGGTCCCAGATTGGTGTTAATTGGTTCCGTTTATTTCCTCGATTCTTTCCTCAGCATCACTCCTATTTGTTGTCTCACTGGATTTCTGGTCAAGCCAAGCATTGCAGTCTCTGTACGGCTGATAGTCGTTTTCAGCTTTGATCGATTTGTGGCCATTTCTTGTGAGAAACTGAAAACAAAATATTGCACTGAGAGAATGACGGCTGTGGTTGTAGGGACAGTAAGTGTGCTGTGCTGTTCAGAGAGTGTCCCTTGGCACTTTAAATATGAACCCCGATACATAATGGACAATATTCCCTGGCTTTGTGCTGTTCGACGAGGTTTCTGAGCATCCTTCGCATGGATCGCATTCGACCTGTTTCTCTTTGTTTTAACCCCCTGTGTGCCGTTCTTTCTGATTTTGATGTTCGATGTTCTGACGGTCAGATGTATATTAGCGGCTGGTAGAGTCCGCATGAGGCTACGGGGTCGCAGCAATGGAGAGAATGACGTGAACCTAGAGATTAAAAACCGAAAGAAATACATTGTTTTACTCTTCAGTATATCCGGCAGTTTTGTACTGTTGTTACGGAGGTCGGTTCGTAAATTGGGCATTCGTAACCTGGGGACTTCCTGTACTCACTTTCTGTGTTGCTTTTGCAAAAAAAGGAATAAAATAAATTTGCATCCTTTAAAAGTAATTAATTTGCCACATCTGTAATCCAATCATATATGGGTTAATATTACAATACTATGGGAATCAAGGGATATCTGAAACTGCAAGAAAATGAGGCTGAGATAGAAGGACATGTGTGTTCGTGATGAGCAGAGGTGCAGGCTCGATGTCCAAGGCAGTCAGTCCCACCTTATCTCGAGTTCAGCTTTTCAGTCCACCATTAGGTGTTGCGTCTTCTGCTGCCTGAGTCTTGTGGTCCAGAATTCCCCTTCTCCTTCCTCTGAAACCTTTCTGCCTCTGCTCATATCTGTTCCTTAAAACTTACCCGTTGAGCCTGATTTATGGCACTTTACTGATTTCCATGGACTTGGGCAAATTTTCAGTGATTATGTTGGCATGAAGCATCATTGATTGAATTTTACCAGTTAAAGTCCTGGTCAATTCTACTTTTATGTTGTTAAAAGTTCTTCAGAAACTTGTCAATAGAAACTTTGTTATAGCTAATACACTGTTTTTGCAATGCTAGTTGTGTAAAATAAGTTTTAACACATATAAAATAAGTGCCAAACAGATGATCCACTCTGCTTCTTTCTGAGATCTCAACCTTCACAGAAGCCAATCCCAAGACAATTTAATTCATACCACATGATAGAACATAGAACAGTACAGCACAAGAACAAGCCCTTTGGTCCAACCATAATGGCAATCTAACTAATCCCATCTGCATGTATGTGGTCAGCATTTCTCTGTTCCACACCTGTTCATGTGTCTGTTTAAATGCCTCTTAAACTTTGCAATTGTATTTGCTTCTCCCATCTGCCTGGGTAGTGTCTCCTAGACACCCACCACTCTCTGTGTAAAATAAAACTTGCTTTGCACGTCTCCTTTAAACTTTCCTCCTTTCATCTTAAATCTATGCTCTCTAATATTTGACATTTCCACTCCTGGAAAAAGACTACCTACCCTATCTATGCCTCTTATAATTTTGTATAATTTCATCTGGTCTCCCCTCAGCTTTTGATGCTCCAGAGAAAACAATCCAAGTTTGTCCAACCTCTCCTTATAGCTAAAACTCTCTGATCCAGGCAACATCCTAGTGAACCTCTTCTGCACCTTCTCCAAGGCCTCCACATCCTTCCTGGAACGGGGCAACCAGAAGTGAATTCAATACTCCAAATGTGGCCAAACTAAAGTTTTGACCAGCTGCAACATGACTTCCCAACTTTTATACTCAGTGCCCCAACAGATGAAGGCAAGCGTGCCATACACCTTGTTTGTCATCCCTTGTGTCAACACCTTGTGCTGCCACTTTCAGGGAGCCATGGACTTGCACCCCAAGGTCCTTCTGAGCATCAATGCTCCAATGGGTCCTGTCATTTACTGTATACTTTCCCCTTGCATTTGACCTCCCAAAATGCAATACCTCACACTTGTCCAGATTAAACTCCATCTGCCATTTCTCTACCCGAATTTTCAACTTATCTATATCCAGCTATTTCCTTTGACAACCTTTCTCGCTATCCACAATTCCACCAATTTCTATGCCATCTGCACAGTTACTAATCAGACCACCTACATTTTCATCCAGATCATCTATGTATAAATTACAAATAACAGAGGTCCCAGCACTGATCCTTGTGGGACACCACTGGTCACAAACCTCCAGTCAGAAAAGCATCCCTCCAACACTACTTTTGTCTTCTATGATGTCAAGAATTGATTGAGCGCACTGGATACTGGAAAGGCAATGAACCAGACAATATCCAAGCTATAGTACTAGACCACTGAGCTCCAGCCATTATGACAGCTTTGGACTAGAGATGGACTAAAGTGCTAAATTCTAGAGCTTGGGTGAGAATGACTGCCTTTGACACCAAGGCAGTATTTGATCGAGAGTGGCATCAAGGGTTTGAGTAAAGTTGACATTAATAGAGATCAAAGGGACAAGGTTCTAATGCTTAGAGTCGTTTTTCACATAAAGGAAGATGACTGTTGTTGCCAGAGGTCAAACATCATAGCCCTGGGACATTAATTCTTTCCATAAGAAAGTTAGAATTCCACTGTTGATTACACAATGTCTTATTCTATTTGCAACTCCTCAGCAAATGAAGGAGCCCATGTCTGCCTGCAGCAAGAGCTAGACAACATTCAGAAGTGGTAAGTAGTAGTCATAATAGAAAAATATTCACATCAAACAGTGACCATCTCGACCAAGAGAAAATGTACTCACTTATCCTAGAAATTCAACAACATTATTGTCACCGAATCCCCACCATCAATATCCTGGCTGTAACCATTGACCATAACCTCAACTGGTTCAGCCATGTAAGGTCCTTGGATATGTGAGTAAGCTAGAGGCTGGGTATCCCATGATATGTGAGCCACTTCCCGATACCCCAAGGACTTTCCACCATCTACCAGACACAAATCAGGAATGTTATCATTTACTCTCCACTTGCCTGGATGAGTATAGCACCAGTAACTCAAGCCCAAGACAATCCAGGTCAAAGCAACCTGCTCGATTGGCATCTCATCAACCACCCTAAGCTTTGATTCCCTTCACTACTGGCACACAGTGGCTGCAGTGTGTACCTTCTGCAAAATACATTGCAGTTGCTCAATGAGGCTACTCCAACTGCAGCCTCCAAGCCCACAATCTCTGCCACCAAGAAAGACAGGGGCAGCAGGTGTATGGGGACACTATCACTTGCAGGGTCCCAACCTAGTCACACACTCTTCTGACTTGGAAATACTGGTCCTTCACCATTGTTGGGGGAGGGGGTGGTGTCCAAATACTGGAATTTCCTGTCCGACCTTACTGACAGAGTACCTTCACCAGAAAGACTTCAATGGTTCAAAATATGATTCACCAGCACCTTCTTAAAGGCAATTAACAATGGGCAATAAATACTGGCCTCTTTGGCAACAGACAGATCCCAAAAATGTATATTTAACAAAGAAATAACTAAAAGGATTTGTATTGAGAAACTAATTTGTTCATGTCCTGACCTAACTTTATTGCTAAGGCATTTGCACTGCCTTTAATTGTCTTTGATATTCACACTGTGCCTGCTACCATTTTTATTTATTCATTTTTATATTTATGAGAATTTATTATTGATTTTTGAAAAACTTTGGTGTATGGAATCTGACTATCCATTTCAAATATAATTTCAAGTCATTAATCGTTCCAGTCACATCAGTAACACTCGCATGATGGCATTTTACTAGCAACTATTTTTATTGAATTTTAGATTAACAAAGCCCTTGACCTGACCTACAGTGAAATGATTGCTCTGAGCCACTTCAAAATTTGTCTGTGGACAATATGTCATTCTCTCTCTACCCTATATATCCAAATAATCAGCAAATTGCTGTTTCAGATACATTTTATTTACATGGACAACGTCAACCTGTTTCAAGGCTAATGTCACAATGAAATTAGTTTACTGGAGGATTGCCTTCTGGAGGAGACTTATCAGCATAATGGGTGTCAAGGCCAAGGTGATATTTCCTTTGGGCATGCCTATGGCAGCAAAAAGGTTAAATAATAAAAAAGCTTATGAAAAGGAACTTAGAACAGATGTCAAAAGTGCAGATATGTTTTGAAAAATAACAATTGCATAAAGTATCACAAATAAGTGAAAGCAGAAAGCTCCACGATGCTCCTATAAGGTTACAATAAATTGACAAATCTCTTCAGATTTGAATTGTTGCCATCTAACATGAAAATAAATTAATTTGCTTTCATATGTTACCTTTTTTATTCTCAGGGCACTGTAGAAGTGTTTCACTATGTGTCGACTGTGGAAGCACTCCCATGGACAAACGTTCAAGTTATTTAACAGCTTTGACAGCTGATAAACCTGGGGATGGTCAGCAAATGATTTCTGTGGACAGGCCTGGTTTGGGCCCTGTCATATGATGGGATCTATGATCAGAAGACTTTGCACCGCTCAGGGTACTGTCAATCAGTTCAGTGCTAGCAGTGCAAAGGAAATTCACACCTGGAACCTGCTGAATGTAATTTGGGTCTAGTTGGCAGGTGACCAACGATCGAAGATGGTGAGCCTCTCTGCGGAAGATTCAGGCCATGAACAGTCATCCACAAAACAACTGTAGCATTACAGGAGTAATATAATAATATGAGTAATATATAATTCATCTATTAGTTGAGGATCATTTCATACTACCTCGGGGAAGTGGAGTAAATAATTTCTAATCCAAATATTACCACAGGTTCAGTAGAGTGCTGATAGTATTTCAGATTCAATTTCCACTTTTTTTTATTGTTTTTTTTAATCTTGCCTTCTCAGAATCAATTCTCTGAATGGGCAAAGGATTGATTCTCCATTTTCGTATATTTATTTTCTCAGTTTATCTTTAACTTTTTCATTTTAGTCATCCTGTTATTTTTAATGCTATGGTTGTCTTGGCACAGCTCGAGACCTTCACATCCCAGAGTCAAAAAATTGTAGGTAACATGCACATTTAAGAATTGAGGTTATAACATAACATGGCAAATTAGTATCATGGGAGTGCTGTATTGTCAGAGATTCAGAGATAGTCAAGGTTTCATCCACCTTTGCATCTGGTAATAAAATAAATTGTAGTACCTACTAAAGAGTAAAGAGTTCTGCTACTTTCATAGCTGATGTCTCTCTCATGATGTCTTGCTCTTCAAGATGGAAGCCGACCAGCTTTAACTTTCATTTATGAAATATATACTGGCAATCTCCATGCAAGTTTTAATGGAAGATCCATAATAATGTATTAATTTACAATCCCTACATAAGGGTGTGTATGGGAAGTGGAGAATCTTCACATTATGCAGTAAGCAGTTCTAAGATTAGATTTGGGACACTAGATAAATAAGTACATGAAGAAAAGGAGTTGAACAAGGTCATGTGGACCCTCAAATTTGCTCTGATATTGCATACAGACATGAAAAGTTTTAATATCAACTGTAGCTTGCTCCCAAAGGCTCGTTCTTTTTTTTTGTAATATTCAAAAAAATCTATCAGTTTCAGTCTTAAAAATAACAAGGAAAAAAATATTGCTCTTATAGCCTCTTTCACTACCTCAGGATGTCTCAAAGCAATTTACAACCAGAAGTACTCTTTTGGAGTGTACTTCATTGTGATGAGGTAAACCTAATAACCAATTTACACTCAGCAGGCTCCCATAAACACCAATCTGATAAATGGTCAGAAAATCCTTTAGAGATATTTAGTAGGGAGTAAGTATTAGCCTGGACACCAGATGTAACCCCCTTTGCTCTACTTCAACGCACTGTTCTAGATTACTTTACGTCCAACCGAAAGTTTAGATGGGGTCTCTTTTAATTTTTCTTTTAATTCCCCTCCCTGTTGTACAGGGATGTCAACATTGATCTTTGGAATATAAACCAAAGGGCACAATTGTAAAAGGACAAGAAGATCAATGGGATTGGGCAGAAGTTGTTAATAATTCACAGAAAGTAATGGAGCAGGTTTAGAAACTGGTTAAAAAAAACAACAGGATCCTGGACCTTGAGGACAAGAGCAGGAAATCATGATGGACCTTTATAAAACACTGTTTAGCCATAACTGGAGGATTTTATCCAGTTCTGCGCAATACACTTCCAGAAAAATGCAAAGGCTGTAGAGGTGGTGCAGAGGAGATTTGCTAAATCCATTCCAAGGGCTGAGGGATCTCGGTTATGAAGACAGAACAGAGAAGGTAGCGAGGAAATCTGATAAAGATCTTTAAAATCACAAGGGTCACATACAGTGTAGTCAGAGAAAAACCGCATTGGCAAGAAGTGTCAAGAACCAAGGGAAGTAGACTGAAGGTGGTTGGCAAAAGAACCAAAAGTAACAAGAAGAATACTTTTGCACAGTAAGTGACAAGGGTCTGGAATGCACTGCCAGGGCTAATAATGGAGGCTAATTGAATTGTAGTATGTAACAGAAAGCTAGATAACTGTGGAATAATTTGTACGGCTCTGGAGAATGGGTGGGGTGATGGGACCAGATGAATTTCTCTCACTTAGAGCCAGCATGGACTCAACCAGCTGAATGTCCACCTTCAATGCTGAACCAATTCCATGGTTCTACAGTTCTTGGATTCAGTGCTCCAGGTTTAGTCTCAACAAAGCTCTTCATAATTGCAGTGATTTTCTTACTCTTTTATTAAAATGAAAACTGACATTTTACTTGTCTTCCTAATTGGTTGCTGTGTTGCATGCTAATTTGCATACAAAACCACCCAGATTTCACTGAATTCCAAGATTTCTCAGCCTTTCACCAGTTAAAAATCATTTTCTTTCTTTTATGCTTCCTACCAGAATTGTATTTCATCTGCCAACTTCCTATAATTTAACTGGTCTAAATCCCTTTGTAACCTCTTAGCGACCTCCTCACTGTTTTATCTTCCATCTGACTTGTTGTCATCACAATACCTCGGGTGCATTATAGTCCGTGCTTCAGCAAGTCTTTGAAATAGATTGGATGTAGCTGAGGCTTAGAGCTGATCCTTTGTGATCACTATTGCTTACAACAACCTACAAATTACGCATGCATTTAATTTCTGTCCATTAACCAATCCTCAATCCATGCTAATTTATTATCCTCAATTTTATGAAATCTAATCTTCTTAAACAACTTTTTATATGTCACCTTATCAAATAATTTATGAAAATCCATTTATTCCACTTTTTATATCCAACTAGCTGCACTCTTAAAAAAAAACATAGATTTTACAAACTCTTATTTTTCTTTCATAAAGGTTCACAGTTGAATTATTTCATGATTTTCCAAATTCCTTGCCACCATTTTAACTAATAGAGTTAAGCAGTCTCCCTGTTGCAGTTCTCAGTATATTTGGCTCCTAATTTGGCCCCCCCTCTGTTCCTTTTCAAATACTGGGGTTTGAGTTTCAGTCTTCCAATCTATGGGAGCCATTTTATAATCCAGGGATTTTTAGGAGGTAAGACTTTATGCTGCAGGCATTATCTCTGTTGATTTCCAGTTCCATTATTTTAACTTCACTTTTCTTATATTAACTTGAGCTCCGCACTCTTATCAGACACGTTTTCTACCATTTTCTGCATATTTCATATGTTTGATCGGCCCCTGAGTGAGACGACACCCATGCAGTTCTATTCAAGTATCCACTTATGGTGGCACAGTGAAACTGTAAGTAGAACCGCTGCCTCACAGCTCCAATGACCTGGGTCTGATCCCGTTTGTACATTACCCTTGTGATCACATGGGTTTCCTCCCATATCCCAATGACGTATAGGTTGTTAGGTTGGTTGGCTGCTGTAGATTATCCCTGGTGTCGTTGTGGTGGAAGGAGAATCAGAAAGGATTTAACGGACATCTGAGAGAGAATAGGTTGCTGAGAAGTAAGTGGGAGAATGGGATCAATGGGATTGCTCTGGGAGCCAGAATAGACTCAATGGTGAGAGAAACAAAGTATACAGATGCTGGAATCTAGATGAAAAACACGATGATGCTGGAGGAACTCAGCAGGTCAGGCAGCATCTGTGGAGAAAAGCAGACAGTCAACATTTCAGGTCAGAACGCTTCAGTCCTAAAGAAGGGTCCTGACCTGAAATGTTGACTGTCTGCTTTTCTCCACAGATGCTGCTTGGCCTGCTGAGTTCCTCCAGTATCTTGTAGACTCGATTGCTAATCCTTCTGTGTTGTAAAGAAGTATGAGAAATAGCAGAGAATCACCAGCAATAGACACCTTTCCGCACCTGTACTGATCTGTGCTCGCTGGCTTATACTTGTTCCCAATTAAGCAATGACTCGATTTTAAAATTTTTATCCTTGTTCACTCATCCCTCTGCAATTTCCTGCACCTGATAACTCTCTGATATGTCTACACTGCTGCAGTTCTGCTCTCCAACTCAGATCTGCATTGATGCCTCAGCCTTCTGCTGCCAAGCTATTAAACTCTGGATTTATCCTCTGAAAATCAAAATAAACTGTGGATGCTGGAAATCTAAAATAAGATGCTGTAAATACTCAGGATGTCAGGCTGAATCTGCAGAGAGTTAATGTTTCAGGTCGAAGAGCCTTCACGAAGGAGACAAAAGAAGCCTCTGTGTGTGGGGGTGGTGGTGGAGGAGGGGGGCTGTCTCTGATAGTGAAAACTGAGGTGACGATGGGCATAAGCTGCAAACAAGGTGATATGGTCAATGAGTGAATTGGAGCAGTTAGAAAGTGAAAACATAGACTAAAGATCACAGATAAAAGGATGTAGGAATTGTGAAGTGCAGAGGAGGAAGACATGACCAGCAGGTCAGACTGCGTATGTTCTCCAATTCCCAGAAGAGAAAAAGAGAAAAAAGGGGAAACAAACCAAGCGCAGACCCACAACTAATACAGGCAGATAAATCAAGTTACCTGGAATTGTAGTATTGAGTCCGGAAGACTACAATGTGCCCAGACAGAAGACGGGATGCTGTTCCTCAAGGTGATGTTAGGCCTCATTGTAACAGTGCAGGGGGCCAAATACTGAGAGGTCAGAGTGCGAATGGGAGGAGAATTAAAGTGGCAGGCAACATGAAACCCAGGGTCTCTCCTGCCAACTGAACGCAGGTGCTCTGCAAAACGGTCACCCAATTTGTGTTTAGTTTCTGCAATGTAGAGGAAACCACATTGTGAACACAGGATGACAGGGCTTCAACCCAAAATGTCCCACAGATACTGCTCGACCCACTGAGTTCCTCCAGCAGATTGTTGGCACAGGTTCCACCAGTTGCAGCCTCTGGTGTGTCCAGGGCAATCTTTGACGTGTCTGTACAGCATGTTACTTACTGTTCCTACGATACTAATATTACTTAATATAGGGAACATAGGAACAGGCATGACACATTCAGTCCCTCAAGCATATTCCAGATTTAATGAGACCATGGTTGATCTGTATATTTTATCTTATACTGATAATGACACAGGATGAGGCTATTCAGTACATTGGTATTGGTTTATTATTGTCACTTGTACGGAGGTACAGTAAAAACTTGCATACTGTCCGTACAGATCAATTCATTACACAGTGCATTGAGGTAGTACGGGGTAAAAATGATAACAGAATACAGAGTAAAGTGTCACAGCTACAGAGAAAGTGCAGTGCAGGTGGACAATAAGGTGCAAGGTCATAACAAGGTAGATTGTGAGGTCAAGAGTACATCTCATCATCTAAGGGAACTGTTCAATCGTCTTATAACAGTGGGATAGCAGCCATCCTTGAGCCTGGTGGTATGTGCCTTCAGAGTTCCTGTACCTTCTGCCTGATGGGAGAGGAGAGAAGAGAGAATGTCTTGGTGGGTGGGGGTCTTTGATTATGCTGGCTGCTTCACCAAGGCAGCGAGAGGTATAGACAAGAGTCTATAGAGGGGAGGCAGGTTTCCGTGATGTGCTGGGCTGTGTTCACAACTCTCTGCAATATCTTGCAGCCCTGGGCAGAGCAGTTACTATATCAAGCCGTGATGCATCCAGATAGGATGCTTTCTATGGTGCATCAATAAAAGCTGGTGAGTTTCAAAGGGGACATGCCAAATTTCTTTATCCTCCTGAGTAAGTAAAGGTGCTGGTGAGGATTCTTGGCCATGGCGTCTACATGGTTGGACCAACACAGGCTGTTGGTGATGTTCACTCCCAGGGACTTGAAGCTCTCAACCTCAGCACCATTGATGTAGACAGGTGCATGTGTACTCCGCCCCTTTTCCTGAAGTCAATGACCAGCTCTTTTCTTTTGATGACATTGAGGAAAAGGTTCTTGTCATCATTCTACGTAGTACATCATTCGATGTTGGATCCCAGGGAAGTAACCCTATTAATCCCACAACCCATTTTATTCCCATGTACCTGCAATTTATTACCTCACAGCTTTGATCTGTATATCCTATCAACTTAACTCAAAAGCCTAAGAACTTCAATCCAATCACTCCTTTTTTTTACATTTCAAAGAATCCAAGCGTTGAAAATGTAATCAAACTTCAGCATTTTATAGTTCACTATCAGGAGACCAGATTGGGAACTCAGTCAGAAAAGTTGTCACAAAGAACCACCTGCAATCTGAATGTGCAGGAATGTAAGAAGCTGCAGAGAGTAGTGGACTCAGCCCAATACATCACGGGCACATCCCTCTCCACCACTGGAAGTAACTACAGAAGGTGCTGTCTCATGAAGGCAACATCCATCATCAAAGATCCCCACCATCTGGGCCACACCATCTTTTCACAGCTACCATCGGGGAGGAGGTACAGAAGCCTGAAGTCCCACAAAACCAGGTTCAAGAGCAGCGACTTCCTTTCAACCATTCGGTTTTTGAACCAACCAGCAAGGACCCTAATCACTGCAGTTTAGCAACACCGTGACCACTTTGCACTAAAATGGACTTTTTGTTCTAATTGTGTTTTCTTGTAAAGATTGTGTATAATTTATGTTTTCCTTGTGAATGCTGGTTATATGATGCTATCTGCCTGTGATGTTGCTGCAAGTAAGTTTTTCATTGCACCTGTGCATGCATGCTTTTGACAATAAACTTGACTTTGACTTTGGCAACATTGAGACTTTTCATTTCGCTCACAGTCACAAGGAATAAATATCAACATTTCCCTACAATATACTGGATGATGCTTTTATTAATGTTGGGCATCAGTCGCATTATCTCAGGCATCTGGGATACAGCCTTCTCTTCATATTGGTTCCATGGCATCTTCTACTTGAGAGAATTGATAAGGTCTCAGTTTATCATAATAGAAAGATAGCACCTCCAACATTCTTCAGCACTGCGTAAGAGTGCCAGCCCAAGTTCTTGCATTCAACCAGACGTGAACACACAGACTTATGACTGAGAGACAGGAGTTCTACCAGCTGAGTCAGTGCTAATTAGATCGTGCATGCGGTCATTAGAAGTGACCTGCAGTGATTGGCTTTTCAGTAGGGCATGAGAGACATCATCTGGAGAAGTCCAAAATATTAAAATTTGTGTTTTAGCTTGGCATCCGGAGGCATTTTGTTTTGCTACTCAATAAGACAAGTGACAAGGGTAGACTTGCATATAATTCATTCTTTATTGAAGGTAGTCAACACTCAACTAACAACAATTACTGGTACAACAGTGTATCAATACCCATATCACATGCTACACAAAGTTCTTCAAAGGTGCATGCACACCCATGCATACAACACTTAACAAATTTCCTGAGATAGCATGTAAATGGGGTTGCAATATTAACTGAAATCCAAACTAATTTAGTATCAGAAAAGTACTGAATATTTTTCCCGCAAGATAGTCACACTGCAGTGATTGTCTGTATTAAAGGGACAGGTAACAGTTCCCCATAGAAATGGACATCAGAAATGGAACTCCTTGTCCCAGACCTGTCAAGTGATGTGACTGGGCCACATGGAGTCTGGGAAAACTGCAGAGCTATCACATCAAAGGCAAAAGAACACATAAAGCTGTTGAACAAACAGCACATACATTGAAATGGAACATGAAGGCAACAGACGAGAGTATATTTGAGGCTGTTGAATGGGAGCAAGTTGGAAATGCCATGTACCCAGTAGAAGTTAAATGTATAGAGCAATTCCTAAAATATGAAAAACAACAGACAATTAAAGAGAATAATAAATTAATTATTTCATTTATATTATCATATCAACTGACTACCAAACTATCTCTACATCTGTCAAAATGCAAGTTAGGCCGTGTTGTTTCTGAGCATTTCATGGTGAGAGGGGAAGGGAAATTGAATCCTGATATTGTGACTTTTTATGAGAAAAATAAGAATTTATTCATAAGTGAAAGAATGCTGAAGGTAAAGGTACTGGGAGTCAGCCTATGTAAGTGTTTAGTCTCAAAGATCTAATAAGGTCTGAGTAAGAGATGCCCTTTGTAATTAGATGAACAGATGAACAAAGTGCTGATTTTCCAAAGTGACATTGAGTCTTTCTAAGTGCTGGAGGCACCAATAACAGTTTATGTTGTGATGGCACTGTTAGTGGTGAGATACATGCTGAGATGAATATAAAAACCCATTTTTGTTTGGCAGCTACAGGAAAACAAGAGTGGGAGAACATGCTATCTTTCACCAATTCATTTGTACGTCTGATCCAGTTAAACAAAAGGAATAAATTGAACTGCATCGGAAAATGCTTATGGGATCATGATGTGCAATTAAACCCTCCCTCTCCTCCCACCCCCCGTTCAACCTGGTATGGGCAGCATGCAAACTTTGTGTTGCCTCTTCATTAACATGATTGCAGTATCCACTCAGTGCTAATCACATGTTGATTAGCACCTCTGCAGGGGAGCTGAATTTTCAAGTTTATTCATGCTGGTTGAAACCAGCCTTCATTGCCTAATCTCAACCTATATCTCAAAGAGGAGATACATTATAGTGTAAAAATTGTTGGGTGTCTGTGTACTAGTGAATGCAACTTGTTCAAGCATGCATGTGGCAATGTGGGAGAAAGTGGGCTTCATGCGTTACACTTGTATTGGTCAAAGAGACAGAAAGGATAAAATTTGTCCTCTGTTAGCAGGTGCCCAGAAGGCAACAAGAGGGGCTAGCTCAGCAGATGAATTCCTGGTGCCATTATTCCAAGTACTCAGGTTTCCACATGGAAGTTTAATAGGCATTGATAATTAAACGGATGATAGTCAAGGCATTGTACAGTATATCTGTAAGCAAAATTGTAGTCCAGGGAAAGTTTGATTCCATCCCAGTTCGACATGTTCTGAGGTGACTTTGGCTGGATCTTTTGACCCTGCCTCCGATGGGTCAGATGGAGCTTAAGAGGGTGGATGTGTGGGTTGCTTACACTGTGACAAGCTCCTTCCATAGTGTGAGATTAGCCTCCCTGCACTCCTGGTCGAGAGATATGAAGTGCTCAGTGACTTCCCAGATGCTTTTCCACCAGTTGTAATTTTAGGTCAATGATTCCCATGAGTTCCTAAAGTTCTTACATTTCTTCATGGAGGCTTTGAGAACATTTTTGAAACATTTTCTCTATCTTCCTGGAAAACGCTTGGAGTAGAGAACTTGTTTCAGGAGTCTGATGTCAGGTAAAATTTGTGTCCTATCCACCAAAGCTGGTTGAGACTGATCAGAGCTTCAAGGTCGTGAATGTTGGTCTTGGAGGAGACATTGGCATTGGTTCACCCATCCTATCAGTGAATTTGGAAGATTCCCTGTAGGCAGCATTAATGACACTTCTCGAGTGCTTTGAGGTGCCTGCTGTAGCATGTCCGTCTCTCTGATGCACAGGGAGCACTCCTGCTCAGTTGACCATGAACTCGTTGCCAGGTCTGAGGTCTTGGCCTTCAAACAATCTTTTCCACAGGCAGACAAAGATTTTTCTTGGATTCAACGTCTGCCCGCAGTGAGAAATGACCTACATCAGCCAGGGTTACATTGTGGATATTTGTCTTGGGATGGTTGGGGGTGAGGTGTGCTATTTTGTAGCAGGGGTACATTGGTGAAAGACCTTTGTCTTTTGGATATTTATTAATATGTCCAATCTCTTAAATGAAGAAATCTGTGCGTACTACATCTCAATGATTGATATTGGAGTGATCTTGGTTCTGAAGCAAAGGCAACAAAGGTTGAAACATTTCCCTTTCATCCTGTGGACTAAATGCTTTCTGGTAGAGAGCTTGTTGGGAAGTGAGATGCAGTATGGAAACTGAGAAGGGGGTTGGAGTGATGACACAGCCTTGCTTGTCCTATTCTGTGGTGGATCTGTAGGTAACAATCATGCTTGCATTGTCATTGTGGTGCCAATGGAAACGCTAATGAATTTTTTTTTAACGACAACCACATTTGAGAAGGATCCTTCATAATCCGTAAACAGTGTTGTGTGCAGTGGCCGATGCTTTAGAATTAAGAATTTAAAATGATGTTTTGGAAGTAAGGGATGCTGTGGGACAGAATGCAGAGATTAGTGGCATATTGTTGCTCCACAGTCCAGGATGAAATGTGCAATGTTGTTTCCCAGAAATCACTATTAGGACTATTAATATTTTTGATATAAACTAATGGCTGGATGAGTATACCGGTTTGTAATTTACAGAGGGCATGAAATTAGTGAACAGGATAGGAACAAATACAGTTGGGCATAGATGGACTGGTGAAAATAGCAAGTACTGTGGTCAATTCTACGAGGAATGTTAATGTCTTAAAGACACTGCAGTGTAGCGTTTAGCGTAACACTATTACAGCGCCAGCCACCCAGGTTCAATTCCACCGCTGTCTGTAAGGAGTTTGTACGTTCTCCCCATATCTGCGTGAGTTTTCTCCGGGTGCTCCGGTTTCCTCCCACATTCCCAAGATGTACGGGTTAGGAAGTTGTGGGCATGCTACATTGGCGCCGGAAGCGTGGCGACACTTGCGGGCTGTCCCCAGAACATTCTACGCAAAGGTGTATTTCATTGTGTGTTTTGATGTACATGTGACAAATAAAGATATCTTAAAAATGCAAGGCAGATTTGCTGGAATGGGATTAAGAATGAAAGGCTAGTTATATAATGAAAATTGGAAAATGAATATTATTCTGCTTAAAACAGAGAAGTTTAAAAAGAGATTTGATAGCACAGCAGTGTTCAAAATCATGAAGCAATTTGCTAAGGTAAATAAAATTAGACCATTACTAATGGTAGAAGAAGAGGTAACTATAAACCAATGGTAATTGGCAGGTGGAATGAGGAAACACAGATTTACAAAGCAGTTTGTCATCTGGAATCCATAACCTGCATGGAAGATGGAAGCACATTTAATAATAACTTTGTTAAAGGATATAGATAACATTTTGAAGCAAAACCAGACAAGTCATTGGAGTATGGACTAGCATCTTCAAAGCTGGTACAGGGGAAATGGGCTGAATGGCCTCTTCCTACACTGTAACATTCTGTGAACATGTGAAATGGCCTTGAGTCTGCAGATTCATCAAATGCTTGATCTCTCTCATATTTTACTCCTGTGCTATAGGATTAGTACCCAGGATTATTTTTCGAGATAACATTGAATTTATATGTGGAACAATATTATGACTTGAAACATAGCTTTGCAGACTTGCAGTGTGGCTGCACTGTTAACCATGGGATACTGTTGTGCAATCTTCTTCATGAACAATTGATGCAAAACCAGTCCAACTTCAGAAGTCAAGAGAAAGTAAAATCTTCTCCATTGCTTGTCTGCAGGTTGATGTTCAACCCTCTGTGTGATTCGTGTTCAAAATTAAAGCACACAGGATTTGAGGGTTTGGTACAGACACAGAAAGAGAACAGGTGGGCAGACAGGAAACAAAGAGTAGGAATAAATGGATCTTTTTCTAAGTGGCAGGCAACAATCAGTATGGAATTGCAGGGATCAATGCTGGGACCTCAGATATTCACAGTTTATAGATATTAATGATTTAGATGAGGGAATTAAATGTAATTTTTCCAAGTTTGCAGATAACATGAAGTTGGGATGCAATGTCAGCATTGAGCAGGAGACAGAGAAGCTCTAATGTGATTTACATAGGTTGAGGGAGTGGACAAACGCATGGCAAATGCAGTATAATATGGATCAATGTGATGTTCTCCACTCATAGCACAAAATAGGAATGTAAATTATTAATTGGAACTGTGATAGATTAAAGAAACTGAAGGTTCAATGAAACCTGATTGTCACTGAAAATAAGCATGCAGGTAAAGCAGGTGACAAAGAAGTAAATGAGACTGGTTTCATCACCACCTGGTATGGAGGCGCTGATGCACAGGATCGCAAGAGGCTGCAGAGGGTTGTAGCCTCAGCCAGCTCCATCAGGGGCACAGCTCTCCCCACCATCGAGAACATCTTCAAGAGGCGGTGCCTCAAGAAGGCGGCATTCATCACTAAGAACCCTCACCATTTGGGACATACCCTCTTCTTGTTACTACCGCCAGGGAGGAGGTACAGGAGCCTGAAGGCCAACACTCAACAGTTTAGGAACAACTTCTTCCCTTCCGCCAAGAGATTCCTGAACCCTCCATAAACACTACCTCGTTATTCCTTTTTTTTGCACTATTTATTTATTTTGTAATTTATAGTAATTTTTATGTCTTGCACTGCACTGCTGCCAAAAACAACAAATTTCATGTCATATGTCAGTGATAATAAACCTGATTCTGATATTATGTTTGCCTTCATAATGGGAGGATTTGAGTAACAGGAGAAGGGTTGTCTTACTGCAATTATACAGGCCTTTGTTGGTACCACATCTTGAGTATTGTGTGCAGGTTTGGTCTACTTTTCTGAGGAAGGAGTGCAGCAATAATACACAGACTGATTCAAAGGATGGCAGCACTGGTATATGAAGAGATATTGGGTCAATCAGGCTTATATCAGTAGAGTTTAGAAGACTGAGAGGTTATCAAACATATCATAAAACATAGAACATAGAACAGTACAGCACAGGAACAGGCCCTTCAGCTCATAATCTTATAGAAACTTAAAAAATTCTTACTGGGCCGTGCACACTAAATGCAAGAAGGATGTCCCTACGACCAGAAGTCACAGTCTAAGGGTAAGGGAAAAGCTATGTAGGACTGAGACAAATGGACATTTCTTCACCGGATGATGGTGAACCTGTGGAACTATCTATCACAGAAAGCAGTTGAAGCCAAATTAGTAAATATATTCAAGAAAGAGTCAGATACTTTTCTTAGGGCTAAAGCTATTGAGGGATGGGGGGAGAAAGCTGGAACAGGATACTGAATTTGTTTGATCAGTCATGATCATATTGAATGGCAGAGAAGACCTGAAGGACTGAATCAACACACACAAAATGCTGGAGGAACTCAGCTGGTCAGGCAGCATCTACGGAGGGAAATAAACAGTCGACATTTTGGGTCAAGACCCTTGATCAGGACTGGAAAGGAAGAGGGCAGAATCCAGAATAAGAAGGGAGGGGAGGGGGAGGACAAGTTGGAAGGTGATAGGGAGTTCAGGTGAGAGGGGAAGGTAGGTGGGTGGGGGATGGGGGATTAAGGGGAATGATGTGAGAAACTAGGAGGTGATAGGTGGAAGAGGCAAAGGGCTAGAGAAGAAGGAATCCAAAAGGAGAGGACAGTAGACCATGGAAAAAAGGAAAGGGAAGGGGGTGGGGGACCAGAGGAAGATGATGGACAGTTAGTGAGGCCGGGGAGGGGAAAGAGGAGTGAGGGAGGCACAGGAATGAGGGAAAACAAAGCTGGGGAGAAAAGAGGGGAGGAGTAACCGGAAGTTTGAGAAATTGATGTTGATGCTGTCAGGTTGGAGACTACCAAGGTGGAACATGAGGTGTTGCTCCTCCAACCTGCATCTGGCTTCATAGTGGCAGTAGAGGAGGCTGTGGATAGACATGTTGGTATGGGAGTGGGAAGTGGAACTGAAGTGTCTGACCACCGGTAGATCCTGGCTGTTGCGGTGGTTCCAGCATCTGCAGAATCTCTTGAAGGACTGGATGGCCTACTCCTGATCCTAACTCTATGTTTCTTTGTTTCCCTTCATCCTGATCTGATTGTTCTTAATCCGATGACCACTGCTCACCGACCCAAACACTCCCCACACCCGAACCCTAACTCTTGTCACTCCCTACCGATCAGCCTTGCTAAGTTCACTGACAAGATG
The DNA here is from genome assembly GCF_009764475.1 of Pristis pectinata. NCBI lineage: Eukaryota > Metazoa > Chordata > Chondrichthyes > Rhinopristiformes > Pristidae > Pristis > Pristis pectinata. The sequence continues at coordinate 89,915,350 of NC_067413.1, forward strand.
AAATTTCCTTTATTGTTCTCCAGAAGTTTTCTAATTGTCTTTGCTCTGAGAAACACACTCTTCAGTGTCAGTTTTATCCATTCTCTATTTCCTGTTCATGATATCATTCTGAGAGCCTTCAAATAACCTGCCAAGCTTTCTGTTCAACAAAAAGAGATCTCAGTCCACAGTATACAGTTCATTTAAAAACTCAGAATACATCTAGGCCTGTCTTTATTGAAAGAAGCTTTGATGTCTTCAGCTTGCCTGGTTTTCCATGTTGCCTTTAAGCCAAGTCACAGGATGTAAAGGATATCCCTAACAGACATAGTCCAGGCCATACTGTATAATAAGAGCCATACTTCCACCAGAAGTGTTACTTGCCAGCCTACTGACATGCAGAAACATTGGTTTCCCTCTGACTGCTCCCCTGCATCCAGTCCTGCAGAAGTACCAGAAATGCTGGAAGAAATCCTGGAAAAATATAATCAATCGATCTTTCACTGCATGGAGGATGAGAGAGGTCCATTCACCCTACTGGTGCAGTCTACACACCCTCTTTTGGTGTACAAAGCATAGTATTTTCTGACTCAACTGGAGATAAGGCAAAGTGTTTTCACAGTACATTAGATGACAAACAAGTGAACACCCTGGAGAAAGAGATGGTAGTCAAGGTAGAAAATTGACAGGAGGTGCTTGTAAGGGTATGAACTTCCCCTTTGAATGCCTGCAGTTTTGGAAGCATTGTAATGAAGACAGGTGTCTCTTTAAGGTGTGAAAGCAAAAATCACATTCATCAAAAATGGAAGTTTCCCTACCTTGCTGAAAAGCTTTTCATAACCTCTCCAGTGTAGTAGTGAGCATCAGAGTGCTATGTGTAGCTTATCTCAGCAGACACAACCTACAAGGATCCCAAGACAAGGTGTCTGAGAGTACAGGTGACCCTGGCTTCCACTGTGAGAACAGTGCAGTTGTATTGGAAGTTTTCCCAGTAAGTTATTTTCCATCATGTGCCTTTTAAAATCAACTGCAGTAGATGAATAAAACCGGTGCGGTTGCCATGTAGAACAACAGAATCTGGATAACTGAAATCACCTTTGAAATATCATTTAAGAAAACTGCAGTTTCATGAATTTAAAATTCACAGTAGTTAAAGGTGAGACCAAAGGGTAGGTTTTCAACTGTATTGTTGTGGAACAAGACAATCACTTGCAGTAGTCTGTTCTCAGGTCAAACAGGAAAGTATTTGCTCAATCGATCTTGAAGAGAGAGAGAGACAGAGAGGCCCATTTACCTTACTGGTGCAGTCTACATGCCCTCTCTGATTGTTGAAGCATAGCATTTTCCTACTCAATTAAAGATCAGGCAAAATGTTTTCACCAGTGTCCAGCCATCCAGTGGTCACTTTATGACCAATGCAAGACAAGGAGGTACATGATCAGATGTTCCTTGGCTTCACCAGACCTGCATGATCATCAAGGGCCTTGCAGATCCCTGCTTCCATTACTTTTCTTTCCTTCCAAAGTGTATGATCTTACACATCCACATTAAATTGCATGCTGCCTTTCTCCTCAATCCATTAACCTGCCTGTATCTTCCTGAAGTGTTTTTATCACCCTTCTTGCCGTTTTCCAACTCCATTACTATTGCATTTCCTTTCTCCTTCCAGCCAGTCACTTCTTGAATGAAAAACTAAATTTGTCAAAGTATAACTTGCCTGTGATAAATCCATATTAGCTGTCCTTTTTTAACCCATGCATTTTCAAAAGCTCACTATGCTTTGAATACTAACACTTGTCCACAGTGATATTTCATTAACTAATTAGATTAACATTGTTCTCAGTCCCGGTTTGTGCATATATACAAAAGTATGAGAAACTGATGTCAGAATCACCACTCTCCATGTGAGTTCAAGTAGACTGAAGCACGTGCCATCTGAGTCCAATAACCGACTCAAAAAGTAGACTTCTACTTTTTTGACAAATAGGCCAAATTATCTTCTTCACAAAATGTGGTGATTTTGTTTGCTGCTTCACTATAAGTATCACATTAAAGTCATTGCAGAGGTTTGGATTTGAAGGGGAAATATCAATGGTTCCCCTAGCAACTGCTGCTATTTCTCCGTGTGATCTGTAAGATTTGCAGACAAATGTGGAAGTCCCAAAGTTGCACTGAGTCATTCATAGCTTTTTTCCCATCTGGACGCTAAAACTGTCTCCTCATGGAGAACATAGAGGAAACCAGTTCCCCACCTAGATACAATGGGGAATCTGCACAATCTGGAAGGAATGCAGAAAAGGTTTACGAGGATGTTGCCAGGACTAGAGGGCCTGAGTTATAGGGAGAGGTTGGCCAGGCTAGGTCTTTATTCCTTGGAACATAGGAGAATGAGGGGCGACCTTATCGAAATGCTTAAAATTATGAGAGGCATAGATAAGGTGGACACTAACAGTCTTTTCCCCAGGTTAGGGGAGTCCAAAACTAGGGCACATAGATTTAGGGTGAGAGGGGAAAGATTTAAAAGGGACTTGACGGGCAACTTTTTCACAGAGAAGGTGGTGAGTCCATGGAACGAGCTGCCAGGGGAAGTGGTTGAGGCAGGTTCAACAGTATCATTTAAGAAGCACTTGGATAGGTACATGGAGGGGCGGGGCTTAGAGGGATATGGGTCGAACACAGGAAATTGGGACTAGCTGGATGGACACTGTGGTCGGCGTGAACTGGTTGGGCTGAAGGGCCTGTATCAGTGCTGCATTGCTCTATGACTCTAATCATCTGCCATATGGACACATTTGCACTTATTGACCTGGGTGAACCTATTAATAGTAGCTTAGTGAATACATGAAGATGTGCAGAGTCGGCTGATCTTAATGATAATCAGTGTGCAATGATGATTTGAGATCATCTTTTTGAAGCTCAAAGTTCCAGCTATTAACCCCCCCCCCCCCACCCCACCCCCAACCCCAACAGTCTTGCAAAGCTAAGCAGCAGGAGGAACGCCAGCATTGTTGCCAATTGATATGATCATCAGATGGTGGTTGATTTCTTCTGGCTGTTGTTGTGACTCTACAAATGTTTGGTGTTTCTTCTTTCAAGTTACCAAAGTCTGCAGGAAGTAAGATGTCAACTGCTGAAGGATTGTTTGAAAAAAGGTTTTGCTCAAGCCAGTTCCTACCACATATGATTGCGTTAGCACACATTCCTCTTTGAAACACCATGAATCGGAGATTATGTGGAGCGCATACAGAACATGGGGCAGCTACTGGGAGATTGAAGAAGAGCAGGACAAAAAATTGTTTGTGGCAGGAATGGTACATCTGTCCATTGTTTATAGGAAGTTTTCCGACTTGAACGTGAAAAGGAGCAATACTTGGAATTGAAATTTGTATGCTCCCACTGCAATTTGTCACCAGATGAAGACACAATTGCAACCTCAGAGCAGGGTAGGGACCGCATTGACAGCAACTGATACAATGACCTTGACAATGAGAATTCATGCATCTGGCTTCCTGTAAATTGGTACTGGATATATTTCGGAAAATCTCATTATTTGGCATTTACTGTTGTATAAGGGAGATCACTGAAGCTCAACTCAGAGATACTCAACTTGTCAGTACCAGCTAGGAGAGCACACAGCTTTATTATCATTGTGTGGCGACTCACCGTCTAGTCGGGCGAACCGGCTCGGCAGTCGGGTCGCGCGGCGTCGGAGCGACGAGGCCCAAGATGGCGGCGGTCCTCGTCTTTCCGAGCAACTGGGAGAACCCGCGCACGGGCAAGTCCTGATGATGTAGGACTTACGTCATTGCCGGTTGTTTTGGGTGGGAACATTCTCCCTTAAAGGGCCCGCGCAAGGCGGGAAAATAAACCAGTTCTGTTTGGCAATCCTCCGAGTAGAGTCTTGTTTTATTCCGCGGTAGCAACCGCTACATTGGTGAGCCCGACGGTCCAAACGGCTTTTGGACCCGCGAAATGGACGGCAGCGCAGCAGCCAACGCAGTGGCCCTCAAGCTGCCCACCTTTTGGACACTTTGGCCCAGCGTCTGGTTTGAACAGGCCGAAGCGCAATTCCACCTTCTGCAGATCACCTCCAACTCCACGAAGTACTACCATGTGGTTAGCTCTCTGGACCAGGAGACAGCCACCCAGGTTGGAGACTTCATCCAGTCACCTCCGGAGGAAGATAAGTACCCGGATTTCAAAGACCTTTTGATCCGGACCTTCGGCCTCTCCCGTCGTGAGCGCGCCGCCCGCCTGCTTCATCTGGATGGCCTGGGGGACAGATCCCCATCCGCCCTAATGAATGAGATGCTGGCATTGACCGAGGGACACAAGCCATGCCTGATGTTCGAACAGGCCTTCCTCGAACAGCTCCCCGATGACATCCACTTGTTGTTAGCTGACGCCGACTTCAGCAACCCCCGTGAGGTGGCTGCCGGGGCAGATGTCCTGTGGAGGGCCAAGCGCGAGAGCGGTTCGTCCGTCAGTCAAATCACCAGGCCGCGAGCCCAACGCCCGCCTCGCCCGGCCCCAGCAACCGAGCAGCCGTAACCGCCAGGAACACCTTTCCCACCTCCGCCAGCTGTATTCCCGCCTCCGCGATTTCGGCCTCACGATTAACCCGTCCAAGTGCCAATTCGGACTTGACTCTGTCGATTTCCTCGGCCACAAAATCACCAGCGATGGGGCAACACCCCTACCCGCCAAGGTAGATGCTATCCTCCATTTTGCCCACCCCGACACAGTCAAAGGCCTACAGGAATTCCTTGGGATGTTCAACTTTTACCATCGTTTCATCCCTGCAGCAGCCCGTATCATGCACCCTCTGTTCTCGCTGCTGGCTGGTAAAGGCAAGGACATCACCTGGACTGACGAGGCTGCGGCTGCTTTCGTTAAGGCCAAAGATGCCCTGGCAGATGCCACGATGCTGGTACACCCTAGGACTGACGTCCCGACTGCCCTCACGGTAGACGCGTCCAACACCGCGGTGGGTGGGGTACTGGAACAGCTACTCGAAGGCCGCTGGCAACCCTTGGCATTTTTCAGCAAGCACCTTAGACCGCCCGAACTGAAGTACAGCGCTTTTGATCGGGAACTTCTAGCGCTGTATCTGGCGGTCCGGCATTTCCGATACTTTCTAGAAGGCAGGCCTTTCACCGCTTTCACCGATCATAAGCCTCTGTCCTTTGCCTTCTCCAAAGTCTCCGATCCCTGGTCCGCTCGTCAGCAGAGACATTTATCCTACATTTCCGAGTTCACAACTGACATCCAACATGTCTCCGGAAAGGATAATGTCATTGCTGATGCACTTTCCAGACCAACCATCCACAACCTATCCTTGGGTGTCGAGTACACGGCCCTAGCTGACGCACAGCAAGCTGACGACGAACTGCCCAGCTACAGAACTGCAGTCTCGGGTCTGCAGCTCCGAGATTTCTTGGTTGGTCCAGGTCAGCGGACCCTACTTTGCGACGTTGTGACTGGTCAGCCCCGCCCTATAGTCCCTGCAGCCTGGCGGAGACGCGTTTTTGACTCGGTACATGGGTTGGCGCACCTGTCCATCAGATCTACTGTCCGACTGGTCGCCAGCAAGTTTGTCTGGCATGGCCTGCGCAAACAGGTCAGTGAGTGGGCCAGGACTTGTCCGCACTGCCAGACGTCAAAAATCCAGCGACACACCAAGGTCCCACCACAGCAGTTCGAGCCTACCCGTAGGAGGTTTGACCACATACACGTCGACCTCGTGGGCCCTCTGCCAGTTTCAAGAGGAGCCCGGTACCTCCTTACCATCGTGGACCGGTTCACGAGGTGGCCTGAGGCAACCCCCCGGCTGACATCACAATTAATTCCTGCGCCCGGGCGCTGCTCACAACTTGGGTCTCACGTTTTGGTGTTCCGGCCCACATCACTTCAGACAGAGGCACCCAATTCACTTCCAGTCTCTGGGCTGCATTAGCGAACCTGCTAGGGACGCAGCTGCACACCGCCACGGCCTACCATCCTCAATCAAACGGGTTGGTGGAACGTTTTCACCGCCATCTGAAATCGGCCTTGATGGCCCGCCTGAAGGGTCCTAACTGGGTCGACGAGCTGCCTTGGGTCCTGCTCAGCATACGCACTGCCCCTAAAGAAGACCTCCGCACTTCGTCAGCTGAGCTTGTATACAGGGCGCCACTAGTTGTCCCCGGGAATTTCATACCTGCCCTTCGGGACCAAGGGGAACAACCCCCAGCAGTCCTACAAAGACTGCGCGAGAAGCTTGGTGCCTTGGCCCCGATTCCCACCTCACGGCACGGTCAAGCCCCATCCTGCCAGCCCAAGGAACTACGGGACTGTAAGTTTGTTTTCGTTCGCAGGGGCACACCTCGGGCGCCATTGCAACGACCATATGAGGGACCGTTCCGAGTCATACGGAATAACGGATCCACTTTTCTTTTGGACGTTGGAGGCAGGGAACAGGTTTTCACGGCGGACCGCCTCAAACCGGCCCATTTGGATCTGCAACAGCCTGTCGAGGTTGCCACGTCGCGACGCAGAGGCCGCCCCCCTAAGCGGCAGCTGGCACAGCCCACGGACCTTGGGGACTGCCTCGCCGGTTCTGGGGGGGGGTTGTGTGGCGACTCACCGTCTAGTCGGGCGAACCGGCTCGGCAGTTGGGTCGCGCGGCGTCGGAGCGACGAGGCCCAAGATGGCGGCGGGCCTCGTCTTTCCGAGCGACGGGGAGAACCCGCGCGCGGGAAAGTCCTGATGACGTAGGACTTACGTCATTGCCGGTTGTTTTGGGCGGGAACATTCTCCCTTAAAGGGCCCGCGCAAGGCGGGAAAATAAACCAGTTCTGTTTGGCAATCCTCCGAGTAGAGTCTTGTTTTATTCCGCGGTAGCAACCGCTACAATTGCATGGTTTCTCATGATGCAAGGTGCCATTAACTTTTCACATATTATTTCTTGGGTGATGTTTGCCTTGTCTACACTGAACAAGAATTTTAAATCATTAAGAATGATTGAAAGATTTCACTCCCACAGCACCCTACTAGTGGGTGACCACAGGCAGTTAATCAAGCAGGTCAATGAATTGGGTCCTGGCAATAATCATGATATCTTCGTTCTGCAGAGGTCCACTGTACTAGTATGAATTTGATCACCTTGGCAAACCTAATGAAACATGACAAATCTGATCAACTTGCAACAGGGCTGATGTCTCTGGTGCATAAAGCTTAATACACAAATACAGCATGCATTCAATGAATACCCATGAAATCTGACTGTGCACAACACTGTCATGCTGAAGCAATGTTCTGGTGCCTTGACCCTTCTGGAGGAGCACTGCTACATTCAACAGAATGGGTGCGACCAGTCATTAAGCAAGAATCCAGGGAACAAAATGATGAGGAAAACAAGATGAGGTGGAGGTGGTAAAAGAGTAGGAAACCTGGACAGCCACGTTCTGAAAGAGCTGCCTGTGGGAAACCTATCTGATGCCTGCAAACTGTGAATCAATTCTCCATTACCTTTACTTCACCTTATCTCTGACCATCACAGTGTATGCTTGGTTGCACTGCAAAAATGAAAGTCACCACAAAATAAATGTTCCTAGCATATGTTATAAATGTAGCTATGTCACATTGCAGGCAAAAATCAACCAATTACCTTTGTATCACCCCAGGACCTGCTTTCTGAGTGTCTTTGTCTGACCTGGAGCCCCTGTGCAGTGCAACCTTTAAGGCTACAACAAGGACTGTCTGGGCTGCTGGATTTCAGTGGAGGAGACTGCATGAAGCATTTAAAGCTTCAGACTGCACCTTCTCATTATGGGCAGTACTAGCCTAACTCATCACAGTCAGGGAGATAAGAGTGAGAGAGCCAGCATGAAGCAGTAAAGATGGCATCATACATGCTGTGTAGTTACTGCCATCCACCAGGATAAACTGTTGCAGGACATGATGGCAGCAGTCTGAATTTACAAAACTACAATGTGAAACTATGTTTCAAGTGCAACATTGTCCATCAGATACCTTATCATGGTATTGTCTACATTTGTAAGAAGGGAGTTGGCCACCCCTGCCATATTGGAAAAGATGGGAATCCAAGCACTGTGCAGAGCCATATGCTCAGTTAGTTCTGGACATCTCTATGCACCTAGGGGCAGTTAATGAAGCTTTGGGAGAAAGAATTGGAATTGGTTTATTATTGTCACATAACAAGGTACAGTGAAAAACTTCTCTTGCATACCGTTCATACAGATCAATTCATTACACAGTGCATTGAGGTAGTACAAGGTAAAACAATACAGAATGCAGAGCAAAGTGTCACAGCTACAGAGAAAGTGCAGCACAAGTAGACAATAAGGTGCAAGACCATAACAAATTAGATTATGAGGTCAAGAGTCCATTTTATCATACTAGGGAACCATTTAATAGTCTTATAACAGCAAGATAGAAGCTGTCCTTGAGCCTGGTGAGACCTCTATCATCCAGGATCATGATTATGCATATGCTTCAGCCACTGTCTGCAGCCTGACCCATAGAAGTCATTATCTGAGGGTGCACACAAGTGTGACCCCTCCTTCCTCTGGGCTGGTACCTGTGCTATCCCCTCCCCTTGTCACAATGTCAAGCAAAGAGCAAGATCACTGAGAACCCAAATGCAGCGTACCAGTACGAGACTGGAGTCAGGATGCTTCCTCGGAACCAAACACAGGCAGTGACCAGAAGGAATCTTGCCTTAGAGCTCTGAGGCAGAGTCCCGACACAGAAACAGGATATCCTAAGGGAAACAGCAAAACCAGGACGGCTCTAGAATTATCAGTTCTAAACAGCCAGAAGACACAATATACCAAAGATTGACCAATACTCTGGCAACTACAGCTAGTGAAACCAGGGTTCTTATGCTAGTCTCCTGATGGGGCTCAGGTGTGTGTCGTTATGTGATTAGTAGTGCATGGAATCCGTGTGCTGCACAACAAGGCACCATCAATGGAGCCGAATCGAGGGCCGGCACTCAGAACCATGACACCCCTGACTTAATTTCAAGCCACTGATTTCAGTGACCATAGAACATAGAACATTACAGCACAGTACAGGCCCTTCGGCCCATGATGTTGTGTCGACATTTTATCCTGCTCTAATATCTATCTAACCCTTCCCTCCCACATACCCCTCCATTTCTCTATCATTTATGTGTCTATCTAAGAGTCTCTTAAATGTCCCTAATGTATCTGCCCCCATACCGTCTGCCGGCAGTGTATTCCACGCACCTACCACTCTCTGTGTAAAAAACTTACCCCTGACATCCCCCTTATACCTTCCTCCAATCACCTTAAAATTATGCCCCCTTGTGTTAGCTATTGTTGTCCTGGGAAAGTCTTTGACTGTCCACTCGATCTATGCCACTTATCATCTTGTACACCTCTACCAGGTCACCTCTCATCCTCCTTCTCTCCAAAGAGAAAAGCCCTTGCTCACTCAACCTATCCTCATAAGACATGCTCTCCAATCCAGGCAGCATCCTGGTAAATCTCCTCTGTACCCTTTCTAAAGCTTCCACATCCTTCCTATAATGAGGCGACCAGAATTGAACACAATATTCTAAGTGTGGTCTAACCAGAGTTCTACAGAGCTGCAACATTACCTTGCGGCTCTTGAACTCAATACCCTGACTAATGAAGGCCAACACACCATACGTCTTCTTAACAACCCTATCGACCTGTGCAGCAACCTTGAAGGATCTATGGACGTGGACCCCAAGATCCCTCTGTTCCTCCACACTGCTAAGAGTGATGACCAATGGCTCAATCTTGTTCAGAGTCTAAGTATTTGTTTGTCAGTACCTGAACTGGTGATTGCCAGTGTAAGCAAATGCTCATGTGCCTTCATTGTGACTGTCCATGAAAAAGTAGCAATGAGATAATGGAGAATGGGGAATGGAGCGAGGAATGAATCAAGATATACCTACACCACTTATGGCTTATAAATCAAAGAAAATTATAGGGTGAGAGCCGGCTGAAGTGAGAATTTGTGTTGGGTAAAGGACTCTATCATTTGTAATGGATTTTATCTTACCACTGGCTACAGAATCAGCAATGGCTTTTCTCATCTTCCCCTCTGTGAGAATGAGTAGAAACAGTCAGACTTCAGGTTCACTCCTAATGTCTCTGATTTTACACCTCTTTCTCCTACAAGAGATAGAGAAGTATGTTAATCATGCAATGTCCTTAGGTAATGCAGTATTTGAATAGCTGGCAGTGTGTGCAAGCTGCAAAATGTGAATGTGAGGCTTTCACCAATGCTGATTAAACGTCTGCTGTGTTTTAGTCCTGATTGATGACAGCTGGTAGTTGGGGCTAAGAATGAATCATTGCCTGTGGCTAGTAATGCACTTAGATGGATATGCTCTCTTGGTGCATTTACTGATCTTAGTCTCTCATGTAATGTCTTTGAACTCCTTGTAGGAGTGCATCTGGGACCTTAATCCC